>NC_035436.2:159355138-161990923 GCF_002127325.2 Helianthus annuus
CAATTTCCCATTGCACACCTGTCACATTTGTGTTTAAAAAAATAAATAAATTGCAGCAAAAAATACATATACAGATCAGCCTTCGGTCCTTCCTATTTTTTGAGATTTAAAAAACTTAAAAGTACTTACCATGACTGCGGGGCTAAGCGGTCTGTTGATATTAGCTCCTGTGCCAAATAACTCAGCCTCATATCCTCCTTTAGGTGCTACAACATATAAGACAAAAGATTATAAAAAACTAACTCAACATGAACAGTAGTCTCAATCGTTGATTGAACAAGAAATGCAAAATTAACTTATAAAACGTACATATAAAACAGTAGAATAGACATCCATTCCTTCTAAGCTATAAGGAGAAGCCAAACGAGCATTGCTAAAGGCACGCTCGGCTTCTATATAATCAACCAGTTCAAAATGAGCTTTTCCAACCTGCACTCAAAATTACCATATTGCCAGTTCAAGAAAATGAAAATCAGATCTTCGCTAAACAAGAATTTGAAAACAAATGTATACCTGAGAGAGCACCCAGGCTGTGTTATAATGCTTAAGAGGAAGTTGCTGAAATACATCAAGAGCGTCCTGTTTTTTTAAAAAAGGCGATAATCAGCAAAGTGAATAACCAGAAAACTAACAAAAGTTCAATAATAGTATAATACTTCAACAGTCAGTTTTTTACAACACCTGACACCGATACAGACAAGAAAGTCTGTAACCTTCACCAATGATTTTCAAAAGGGACAATACTTCTAAAGCGCCAGTACCAACTTTTGACACACTCGTGGAACTCCGGCCCATTGAACCATCATGCTCACAAGATCTAGTAGTATCAAGCGACGGGGATGAACCAGAAGTGGTTGCTATAGTATTTAGGCGTGAGTCATCAATCTCGGACCGAGCCCCTGAGAAACCAAGATTGCGGTTTAGCTATGTGAATAAATGAATATGGTACATAAAAAAAAGGAAAAAAAGGTTTGGACCTTCATTGGAAGTTTCGGTAGCCCAAGATTGTCCTTTTCTAACTGTAACAGAACGAAATGCTGCAGAGCCCAACTTAGAAGAAGTAGGATATTTAGAAGAGTGAGATGTTCCGTTTCCGGCAGCTACAGCGACCCCACTTGTACTTGCCGTGGGTCCACCTTCTCCAGCAAGTCGTGTGCTTCTTCTAGGGACGGAATCCGAGAATAACCTTCCGGATATCTGGACAAAAACACAAAACATGTTAAGGGGATAGCATAAAAAAAATATCTTAAAGCTAAAAATAGAGTACATAATTTCACAACCTTTCTTAGCTTGCCCTCGTCAACAAACTTTCTTCTAGGAGCTTGAATGGTAGATTTGACAGTTGATCTTGGGGATACATCAGCACCGACAGAACTTGAGGTTGGACCACTTGGGAGCACGTTTCGACATATTGGTGGTGGGGCCACACCTGACAACTACAAAAACAAAACACAACATTGAACGATGATATAGTAGCCTCTGTTAGAAAGAAAAAAAAAAAAAAAAAAAAGACGGAAAAGAAAAATGCAAAATAAATTAGTAAGAAAAAAGTGAATTCAGTAGGTATACCTGGGTGGCCATAGGGGAAGGAGTATTATAATATGATATACTAGTATGAACGCCGTTATTGGATTGGCTAGCAGCAGCAGCAACAGTATTGCCGGAAAAAACTGCTCCATTATGATTTAAGGAATTATTATCCTTAATGTTACTGCCATTCGAATGTCTTAATTGCCTTGCACTAACGTTTTCGGCCACTTGTTGTCTACCAGAAACTACATTATGATCATCACTGGATGCTTGTTGCAGCTGTGGGCCCACGTCATGACTTATGTACTGTTTTTGTATGCATTCAGAAGCGGATTCCCCAAACACTGTTGTTGCTTCCCCAGCAGCTCCTGAAACATAAACACAAAAGATTAAATTTTATACCGTAACAAAAGCACTTTAAAGCCGTTTGATTTAGAAAAATGTGTAATACCTAATTTGCACAACTCCTCATATGCAACCCATAACAGAGGATCTATTGATAAAGCTTGGTTAAATTGATGAGCAGCACTTTTCAATCTATCTGTGTATCTGAAAGACATTATGGGACCAATAGTTTGGAAATCTTAATAAGCAATTTGTTGTCACGTGCTTAAATAACTATGCTTATGTAAGGGGAAAACCGAAAATAAAAGGACAATTTATAGAAATTTGTTGTCACGTGCCTGTATATAAGCCCAAGAAGATAATGACCAGCTGCACCATTTGGGACCTGGAAAGAATAAGAAAATACGATAAGCAAGGCCAACTGCTACTTTTATCTACGATTACTTGTGTTTTCATTTAACATAATCATCTTTATAAATCTTAGTGAAAAACTGCAAATCACTGCATTACCTCTGCACTAGGCTCATTAGAAGGGCATAATGCCATTTCGGCTTCATTGAGAAGATCCATCTGATAGCATGATATTGCGAACAAGTATCTGGACTGAGGCATTTGTGTTCCTTCATATTAAAATTGAGACAAACATGTTAAACCACAATAAGTTAATAGAGATTGCAGAGTATCTAAATTCAAGTAAAGTAACATAATTTGGGACCCGTAAGTTGTAGAATGGTATATCAAACCATAGTTATTAAAGGCACTAGGCGCACTCAAGGCGCATAGGCCTCGCCTGGGGCTTAGGCGCAAAGCGCAAAAAAAGCGAGGGCCTGAGAAAAATAAAGCGCATAATGAAAAAATTTTAAAAATATATTATGTATTAGAAAAGGAATACCATTCTTCAAATAAAATAAACAAAGTCTATTATGTAACACTTTATATCATCTAATTAATACCAAAATATTAGTGTATTAGTGTAGAAAATTAGTTTTCCTTGATTAAAAGTAGAAATTTGGCTAGAATCTTGTCGGAATTTAGCCGGAAACTCTCCGGAATCTAGGAATCTTGCCGGAATGTGCGCCTGAACCATCACCTAGAGAGTTAAAGCGCAATTTCCTCGACTTAAAGCGCAACTGCCTCGCCTCGCCTGAAAAACGGGCCTAGTCGCAAGAGGCGATGGCTTTTAACAACTATGTATCAAACTATGAAATCTAATACATCAACAATTAGATGTTCTCAGTTTTGAAGCAATACAGCAATAATCCTAAGGATTTCTAGTTTGTATTTGAAAGATCGCTTTGAATCTACCAAATAGTACAGTGAAAAAGTTAAATTTACCCTTCGTTTTTTATGCACAGGTGTGCAACTGTGCACCCAATTGCTTTCTAAAATTATAAAAGGGTTTTTCATAGTGAGTATCAAATAGCTCTGTTCAATTATCAATGCGTTAAAATGAAAAGGTCACAAACACAAAGGGGCTAAATCAAATTGATGCAGGCCTGTAGTTAGCATTTTAATTTGTCATAGGCCTATCCGGACTGAGGCATTTGTCCTTCATCAAATTGATGAAACCTTCAAACTATTCATCTACACTTATCCCGACTTAGGCATTTGTCCGTCATCCAATGCATGATACTAACTTAACTTTTAAGTCGGATATAAAATGATATGGCAATAACAAGATATTACTATAAACATGTAAAAGAAACCAGGTTGCACATACCTTTCAAAATATGGTAGGCTGAGTAAGCTTGATTACTTTGTAAGTAACATGCAGCTAACAATTGCAAGTTTGTCTGCATTTAACAAAATCACCAAGAAACTGAGATACTATGATTGGTGCATTGACTATCCAGATACAAGTAATTATTCGGAATCTACTTGTTTTGACAAAGTCTTTGTTTTCACTTTTGCAAAAATATATTTCCACAACAAAATTATTTTAAAAAAAACACTGCATGCTAATCGTTCCTAGCAATTATTCTCCATTGACCATCCTAAAATGATATAAAAAACAATGCCTACTTAGGGGGGTAGGGGCGCCCATCACTCACCACACGCTCATCAGTCACAACATCCAATCAATTTCCGCCATGTCATCGAGCATTATTCCATCACTAGTGATGGATTTTAGTGGAAATGCCCATCACTCACCACATACTCATCCCCATCATCAAAATCATTCACAAAAAAACTTGAATATACAACGCGTGATGATGACCACGCGTGATGATTAGTGGTGGCGACGGTGTTTCCTTTTGTTCCACGCGTGATCTTGAGCCCATAACGGGGCGCCCCGTCCCCCCTTACATAAGTTTTAGGGCGACATAAGCACACAAAAATCAACAATAACTTTCAAACATGGACATTGATGAGTTTACAGAAAAAAAAAAAAAAAACAAACCTCAGAGGGGAACTCAGAACAGAGCCGCTCGCACATGAAAATAGCATTGCGGTATAGTAGATGTCGCAAACTGCTCTGTACACACTCAATCAACACACCCTCCATAGTACACTTACAAAGGCAGATACGAAACTCGCCACTGAATTTCTGTAAGAATCATATATATACACATCATTCACAAAACCATTTAGCATAAGAAGACTCAAAACTGTTCACATGTAACAAACAAACACAATCTCATATCTATCATATATCAAAGAACCTATCACTTAAACACACAGCTATATTTTTTTCCAAGATACATACAATACATACAACTCTCTACTAGTCAGATTATCAAATTAAAACAACCAAGTGCTGATAGATTACTAACCCTAAATCATCTAAACATACTGTTGATTCATCTTCCTAACCCCCAAATCACCAACATCAGGCACGCTACACTCACGTGATCAACCGAAAACCTCTAAATACAATTCAAACATGTAATTAGGAACAAAAAGGACAACGGATACCTGTAGCGACCTCTGAAACGCGGATTTGGTGATGAAGTTGAGATTAAACAGGTTGTTTATATCACAAGAATCGAATGCATTCAAAGTATGAAGTAACGAAGGGGCTGAAGAAGAAATTGTTTTTCAGAGTGGGTGTGAAAGCGAGGAGGAGGATTCAAATTTGCGATTGAATCAACGAGAGAGAGAGAGAGGGGCTTTGGGGGATTTTTGAATTACGAGTAAATATTTGACCTAACGGTAATTCGTTGATGATACAAGGGTTTCTAGCAGCACATATGGAAAAGGAAGGGTGTGTATGTATTTATATATATGTAAGAGGATTAATCAAAAACAATTTGGCAACTTAAGTTTTATGTATTTACGAGTAAATACATATTGTGTATGTATTTATATATATGTATGTATTATATTTATGATAATTGATATAATTTTAAATTTAAATTCATACTTAAATTAGAGTAAATTACGTTTTTAGTCCCTGTGGTTATATCACTTTTACTATATTAGCCCAAAATAAGAATTTTTAACATATCTACCCCCATAGTCTCTATAACTAACCATTTTGGCCCCTAAGTCTAACCATTTTAGCCCCCATGGTCTCTATAACTAAACATTTTGGCCCCCATGATCTCTAGACTTAGGGGCCAAAATGGTTAGTTATAGAAACCATGGGGGCAGATATGTTAAAAATTCTTATTTTAGACTAATATAGTAAAAGTGATATAACCACAGGGGCCAAAAACGTAATTTACTCCTTAAATTATCTTCAAACAAATTTCGTTAATTTTTAGATTAAATATTTTCTTATGTTCTCTTTTGATAATAAGTTTACTAGGTCAGAACCCCGTGTATTACACGGGTTTACTAAATATAATTAAAACCTTATAAATAACCAACAAGTTTATGCATATAGTAGTTGTAAAAGTGGCTTTGGGAGTTTTTCAAAAAAAAAATCGATTTTTTATTTCTAACCCTAAAGTTTCAAGCTTTGGCAAGTTAAGTTTAAAGTTTAATCTTTATTTCCATTTTAACCCTAAAGTTTTAATCTTTGACAATTTGAGTTTAAAGTTTTAATATTTGGTAATTTAACCCCTTTAATTAATTTGATTTTTCACTTCTAATTCAAAAGGTTCCATCTTATACAATTTAACCTCATTCATTAACTTGATTATTCATTTCTAATTCAAAAGTTTCCATCTTTTGCGATTTAACCACTATGATTTTTTTTACTTATGTGTTGTAATCTTGGCTTTGATTTTTTTACAAATCTATCCTCACAACTTTTTTTACTTTCAACTTTGGTCCTTTATAATTTTCATTTTCTACAAATTTTTCGCTTTATGCTTCGGTTTTTACGTTTCGTTCTAAATTTTGCGAGTTAACACCACGCAACGTGCGTGTGTGGGTGAACGTTTTTACATCGTCTATTTTTTCCAGTTTGACAGGTTCAACATAACGTGTGCGTCCTAAATCGACTTAGTTATAACTAAAGAATCCCCGCCGCATTGCGGCGGGTCGTAATTCTAGTTTTATACTAAATAATAATAGTATATCTTTAAAAAACTCGTGTATTGTATGGATTTAACAAATGTAATTTATATACCAAATAATAAAAAAAGTTATATCTTTAAAAATCTTGTGTAATACATGGATTAAATAAATGTAATTTTGTATAGTAAATAATAAAAAAAGTTATTTTTTTAAAACCCTACTAGGTTATAACCCCGTGTATTACACGGGTTGAGTAAATAAATTTATATACTAAATAATAAAACATTATATCTTTAAAAACTCTTTTTATTGCACGGGTTGAATAAATATAATTTTATATATTAAATAATAAACAGTTATATATATAAGAACCTTATTGTACGGGTTGAATTAATGTAATTTTCTATACCAAATAAAAAAAATTATATCTTTAAAACCACATGTATTAGACGGGTTGAATAAATGTAATATTGTTTACCAAATAATAAAATAATACATCTTTAAAAAACCTCATTTATTACACGAGTTAAATAAATGTAATTTTATATACCAAATAATAAAAAAGTTAGTAAATGTAATTTTGTATAGTGAAAATAAAAATATTTAATATATTTATACAAAGTTTGGTTTTCGTGATAAATAATTTGTTTTATTTAAAATGTTTTAAATTAACAATTTACAATTTCGGATAATATCTTATTAGAAAAATAGAAGAATGGTATTCGAAATTTAAAGTAGGATAAAATTTAATATTAGCTCATTATTCATTTATTTATTTAATTAATATAAGATAAGTTTGGAAGTGAGGCGAGAAAATCATAAAATAAATACCTACAATGAACGACATGTGTCACACATTAGTGTTTTATTATATAGTATAGTATAGATAAAAATTTAGATTGATATAAATAGGTTATTTTGTTGTAGCAAAATTTTTTAACGAAGTCTCAATAAATTTAACCCATTATTTAAAACTCCGTAAATGTATAAATGATAAATAATATTAGTTAGAGTAAATTACGAATTTAGCCCCTGTGTTTATATCACTTTTACCATTTTAGCCCAAAAAGGAATTTTTTAACATCAGAGCCCCCAACGTCTTTTTTCTAACCCTTTTGGCCCCTAACATTTAATGGATGGTGTTAGTGTTAGGGGCCAAAAAAGTTAGAAAAAAGACGTTATGGGCCAAAAAGATTAGAAAAAAAAAACGTTGGGGGCTCAGATGTTAAAATTCTTTTTGGGCTAAAAGAGTAAAAGTGATATAACCACAGGGGCCAAAATCGTAATTTACTATATTAGTTAAATAAATAATATTATAAATGAGAAGGAGATTAAACTAAATAATAATTATCCATAAGAAATTAAACTAAAAAATATTTAGTAGGATGATTATCTATAATTAATTAGAAAAGATTAAACTAAAATAATACTTATCTATAAAACATGACCTAATATGATGAGAAGTGTTCCCAAAATGGTTTCTTTTATTATATAGTATAGATGTATTACACGGGTTGAATAAACTTAATTTTATGTACCAAATAAGAAAAAAAAGTTGTATCATAAAAAACTAATGATAACATATTAATACAAAGTTTGGTTTTCGTGATAATTAGAAAAAAGTTATAGCATAAAAAAACAAACGATTTCGTTATAGGGAAGCATTATGTTCCAAAATGGCTAATGAAAAAACTTAGTTATATGAAAAATATATCTATCTATAAAGACACCAAGTACTTATACTTAATATGTTTAAGTTTTTTAAAAGATATGGGAACTTATGAATGCACTATACGTATCTGTAAACACAAAAATTAACATTCACCATTGAAAAAATTAATAAAGAGAGTGAATCAACATAATAGCATGGATAGGTTAGGATCTATTTGGTGCAATTTAGAAGTAAAGTTATTATAACATTCGCCATTGAGAAATTAATACAGGGAGTAAGTAAATCAACATAATACACGATAGAATAAATTAAACAAAAGGAAGGATATCAAAATTAGAAATAAAAAAATTGACAACTGATTTTATTGACCACATTGACACAATTCATTTCCAATGAAGATTTCTTCAAATAAAGTGTCGATCCAATCGATTTTCAGTTGAATCCTTTATCATAATATTGAATAAATAATTCAAAACCCAACACCAATGTTAGATAAAATTTGAATAAATAACATGGCTGGCCACGCCTAGCTAAGCGACGCTCCACCACACCCCTAGTTTTTGAGTATTAGCTTGTAGATCCTACCCTCGCCACGTATCGAGCAATATCCCAACCCAAACCCCCTTTATATGTGTGTGATTTATAAGAAGTGTACAAATTTTGATCAATTATGTTGTGTTTTAGTGGGAAAAAATAATTTTTTATCGAGCAAATTAATTGCTCGTGTTAGATAACGTTTTTTTAGTAGTACATCCAATTTTTTATGTTTATCTGTATAATAAATAAAAATCATTATTTTATAATATATATATCTTAAACATCCAAATTTTGTTCAATAAACTATAACGTGAAGGATTTTAAAAAAATATCTCTTTTACAACATAAAAGGTTAATAAGTAGGCTTGTAAAATATGATCATCATTGCAAAATTACGGAGGTTGTGACCAAATTGTAATACTTGAAGCTTCATAAAATATTGTAGGTTCACCCCTTATTTATTTCGTTTTCACGGTTAAGAGCGTCTATAGAACCATGATCTATGTATTACTAGGTTAGAACCCCGTATATTACACGGGTTGTGTAAATGTAATTTTATATATTAAATAATAAAAAGTTACTCCATGTATTACACGGGTTGTATAAATGTAATTTTATATATTTTATGAACCTCGTATATTGTACGGGTTAAATAAATGTAATTTTATATATCAAATAATAAAAAATAGTTCTTTAAAAACCATGTGTATTACACAGATTAAATAAATGTAATTTTGTATACTAAATACTAAAAACGTCATATCTTTAAAAAACCCGTGTATAATCGGGTTGAATAAATCTACCAAATAATAAAAATATTACATCCTTAAAAACCCCGTATGTTACACGTGTTGAATAGATCTAAAAAAGAGTTATATCTTTAAAAACCATGTGTATTACACATATTAAATAAATGTAATTTTGTATATTAAATACTAAAAACGTCGTATCTTTAAAAAACCCGTGTATAGTCGGGTTGAAAAATCTACCAAATAATAAAAAATTGCATCCTTAGAAACTCCGTGTATTACACGTGTTGAATAAATCTAATTTTACATAGCAAATGATAAAAAGTTATATCTTTAAAAACTTCGTGTATTACACGTGTTATATAAATGTAACTTTGTATAGTAAATAATAAAAAAAAGTTATATTTTTAAAAACCACGCGTTTTACACAAGTTGAATAAATATAATTTTGTATACCAATTAATAAAAAGAAGTTATATTTTTAATAAATTAGGATAACATTTAATATTAATTTATTATTTATATATTTAATATAAGATAAGTAGGAAAGAGAGGTATTTGTTTTAAAAATATATTAAATTAACAATTTAGATTTGAGGATAATATTTTATTAAAGTATGATAAGATTTAATATTAATTTATTATTTATTTATTTAGTTAATATAAGATAAGTATAGATTTGGGGATGCTTTCTATGAATGACACGTGTTCAAAACTTGGTTTCTTTTATTATAGTAGATAGATTATCAAATGGAGGGAATTACAACTTTTTTCTTTTATCTTTAAATCGAATTTCAGGTCATGTCATTTGCATTTAAAATTGATGAGTTTTGTAGTTAATGTTTTAACATCTTGCAGGTTACATCTTTTAGCTCTAACTCTGTTATTTTATACGTTAAGTGAAGGGTAAATTAGTCTTTTTACCTAATTATTTAAAAAACCCTTTTAATAATTAACACAAATATATATATATATATATATATATATATATATATATATATATATATATCTCACACACTCTCCCTCTAGGGCAAACCTCACCCCACCTGCCCACACCAGCGCCACCACTATATCGTCACCTGCCACCACCCGCATCAGCACCATCACCACACCACCACAACCCCTGCCTCACCCCATAACCACCGCCACCGCCACCTCTGCCTCACCCTGCAACCACCACCATTTATCATTGATAGGTACCTTATAATTTCAGGTTTTAAATGCCCTCTCAACCTCCTATCAAGTCTTTATTTGGCTTTTCTAGTTGCACTACCTAACTTCTCATTTTCGTTTGATTGATTCACTATTTCTCTGTTGAACAAAAAAAAGTCAAAATTGCTCATACATCAACACCAATTTGACCCCAAATTTAGAAACCTTATGAGTCTTACTAAGAACGAAGTGGGTGTGGGATGAGTATCATGAGAAAGTCTAATTCTGGCAGATCCTGTCACACCCCCAAAACCACACGCGGAGTATCACCGCTTGGAGGCGTGACATGACCAGGATCGAGCCACCAATCATATTGAACAACTTACTTAAGTAAATAAAACCAACCACAATACAATTGGTGACCAAAAGAAAGTAACCAACTTTGAGTTAACAGCGGAAGCATAAAAAGAAAGTCCAAAACATAAGTGCCATAGTTCATAAGTTTAAAGTCCAAAATGTGGGTTTAATAAATTCATAAGGATTAAATGTTTAACAGGGGACATAACAATCCATATTCCACAACGACCTCTTCCTCGTGCAAGCTCCGTAAGCATCTAACGACCTGTAAGGCATGTAACAACGAGCCAACAACAAAGTTGAGTGAGTTCACGGTTGGTTGTTTAGTTTTTAAGTTGTTTCCGAAAACATGGTTTGTCTTTCGTTGGCTTAATTGCCGTGGGGGATTACCCCATAGTTGAAAGTATGATTAATCAGTTCCTTCTTTATTACCCAAACCATGTCCATAATCCGTGGGGGCTTCCCCATGTGAACCACTAGACCATACCATATCGACAACTGACGAACAATAGTTGTGCCCTACGTCAATGTCTATCATCATTGACAGTTTGCCATAGTCCATTAGTACACGCCCATCCGACTGGCACGGTGTGAGGTTTGTTAAACCTAATAGCGCTATTAACTAATGACCCGCTCGCCATTGGCCTCGGCGATTAAGTCGATATAAAATGAGGGACTTCATGATAGAGTTTTTGTCTAGTAAGTTTTAAGGTTGTTGTCCTACCCAAGGATGACGAACGTACGTATTCTACCCAAGGAGAATACGCAGGATTATTATTGGCATCCTACCTATGGAGGATGGCGGTACATATCCTACCCAAGGAGGATATGTAGGTTCCGTTTTAATTCTTTAACCCATTCCCAATCCACCGGGAATCCCATGCCTTAGAAAGTGTGTGAACTCACCTTGGTTTGCTCGATTAGATTAACTACTCTAATGATCAGGAAATCAAGCACGTCCTAATAAGGTACAAATAACAATCAGTTTCTCGTGCATGCATAACACGTATCCTACGTACGGTTTATTTACTCATTACTTCTTTCACATACCACACAATTCAAATGTCAAGTTATATTGTTAAGTTACATTATTTTACCCTAAAACAATATAACTATCTCACAAAATAAACAAGTATCCACACAAGTGTCCTAATATAAAACATATATATATATATATTCTAAATATATATTTATCCATTTTACTTGTAAAAATCAACATCCGATACTTTGTATTTTGTTACAAAAATTATGGCGAAGTTTATATTTGAAACACATGTTATAAAATATACTTGTAACGCTTGTCTAGAAAAATATTTTCTAAGTGTTGGAATTTTTAGAAAATTTCGGCAGAGTTTCCTTTGTAAATGAAGGTGCCCATGCTATTAAGCATATCATTTTCTTTTCCAAAAATTATTCAACAATCATCAATCAACAATATACAAATTTTTACTTACCAATCTTGTTAAAACAAGCATAAATTACCATTTCATGAACTTGAAAATCTGTAAAAATGTGTAGTAACCTACTAGTGTATTTAGTAAGTCTTGTTACCCCTTAAAGTGTGATTACTTCTTTAAAAACTCCATTTTTAAAGGATATGGATCTTCACAACTTATGTTCATATTTTCTAAAAATGCTTCTTCATGTATTTTTCTTGTTACACATGTGTTTCTTAACTTTGTTAACCACTAAAAATGATGTACATTTATGTAAGAACCAAGATTTAGTAAACTTGTATTTTTAACTTGGTTTCTTGGTAAATCATACTTGAAATATTTAGATTTACAAGACTTTAACTTACTTTGTTCATTATTTTTACAAGAAACATTATATTCATTCAAGTTCATGACTTTAGTGAGGATGATTCATAACTTTCAACATGTTCATCCTCTCATCTTGCTAGATTATGTTTTTAATCATGATCTAGCAAGACTACATGATGATCAACATCATTTCTACAAACAACAATAATCAACAAGTATATCATCACTAAAACATCATGATTTCTTTGTATTTAAAGCTTATGTTTAAGTTTCATCCTTATGTTCTTTAGTGTTCTTGATGATCTTCAAGATTAACATCATGAATCCTACTTTAACCACTAAGATAAGATGAAATATGAAGGGATTCATGTTCTTACCACTAGCTCAAGGCTAGGGAAGTTCAAGAGAGGAAAAGTGGTGGTTAATAGAAAATTGAGAAGGTCCTTCAACTTCCGAGAACACCAAGCTTCATTATTCACCTTCTTACACCTTGAGACTCACTTGGAAGGCTTGAAAAAATCGAAAATGGTGGATGTATAAAGAGGGGTGTTCGGCCGAGACTTTAGAGGGGAGAAGGGAGTGTTTGAGTTGTGAAGTTGTGAATGGATCATGAGAGTGAAGAACTAGAGGTTTTTATAAATAACATCCAACACACCTTTAACCCTTGGTCCATATGTTCCTTAAGTACCAAACAAGATCACTTAAACAATTAAAATAAAATCAGGGGGGTCCCACATGTTCATAACCGGTTTGGGGGGGGGGGGGTTTGTTTGGTTGAGATGTAATGGTAGTTAGTTTAGTTAGTTAGATGTTAAGTGTTTAAGTGTTTTGTCATAGTATAGTGTGTTATGATGTTCGGGAACCACAACTAGTTCAGAAAAATATAAACAATGCTTCTAGCATTATTTTGGTGTTTCGGGTGGTGTCCGGTTGTTAGGTTAGATACCGGTTCATTAAAGTGCCAAGTTATTCCGTTTAGTGTCCTATATATATATATATATATATATATATAGGGGAAGGTTCATTGGGGAACACTAAAAAAATGGGGAACAGCGGGGAACCGGCTCAAACGAACTCCGATTGGACTCATTTCAGCGGCGTTGGAACCGGCTCGTCGGACCCTAACTAAGATCTCTTAACCCTGAACCCTAAATCCTAACTCCTAAACTCTAAACCCTAAAGCTAAAAAATAAGGCTAAAACCTAAGCTAAACCGTAAAATCTAAACTATAAACCCTAAAAGCTAAACCCTAAAGGCTAATCCTAAAGCTAAACCCTAAAGCTAAACCCTAAAGCTAAACCCTAAACTCTAAAGCTAAACTCTAAACCCTAAAACTAAACCCTAAAGTTAAACCCTAAGGCTAAACCCTAAAGCTAAACCCTAAAAGCCAAACCCTAATATATTTAGGGTTTAGGGGTTATGATTTAGGGTTTAGGGTTAAAAGATCCTAGTTAGGGTTCGACGAGACGGTTCCAACGCCGCTGGAATGAGTCCAATCGGAGTTCGTTTGAGTCGGTTCCCCGCTGTTCCCCACTTTTTTAGTGTTCCCCAATGAACCTCACACTATATATATATATATATATATATATCTTTTTGTAACATTTTTAACTCCCAACACTTAGGGAAACATACAGGACCATTTAGTCAATTTTCTGCACAAGACTAGTATGTTAACAAGCACATGTAAGTATGATGCAGTAATCAGAAAGCAGTTAAGTAATTCAGCACAGTCATCAAGCACTTAAATTAACATTAATTAATCGTACGGATACATGTAATTATGAGGGTTGTCACAAATCCCAAACCATAACTGACGACGGATAGCACCACCCATTACTCCCACGTAACCTCATCTGCCTAGCACTCTCGACTCCGGGTAGCATGCCAGCCATTCGATCAAATGCCCCAAAAAACATTGTAATTAAAAGAATCTATTCATGCTTGATGCAACCTTGATCTGATTTGCGATCACTATAAGAGCACCCACAATATGCCATATTTAGAGGGTGTTTTGGGGGTGCCACATAGCACTTGCCCAAAACTTTCTCTCGTTTGCCCTCTCACAAACAAACATCTACCAAAAACTTATATTTACTCTCCTCTCTCCTAATCACACTAACGTAACTTTCTTCCATCTATTTTTTTCTCAATTTTTCTCACATACATCACCACTATTTCTCCTCCACCTCACACCCTCTCTCGTCCACATCATTTTCTCTTTGTTTAAAAAACACCCAAAATGACCTTTGGTCATGCTTTAAGAGATCAAAAGTAAGTAGTAAACTGAATTTAACAGGAAGGTGATAAAGGTTTGTTTACTGGATGTGAAATTAGGGTTCCAAGTGAAGCGACTATTGGAAGGTGATAAAGGTTTGATTACTTTAAGATGGTTATGAAATTAGGGTTCCAAGTGAAGCGATTGAGATCGAATTGGAGGAAGAGAGAGAAATGTTTGATTAGTGGATGAAAGCATAGACTCATTTAGCAGATTAATAGAGGACTTTAAGCGATTTTTGTGGGGTTTTGTTAAAGATGTTTGGGGTTTTTTGGGTATGGTGTTCTTGAAGCAAGTTTGATGTTTGAGGGTTTGTATATTTGTGAATTAACAAAGGATAAAAAAATAAAGGAATTATATATATATATATATACATACATATATAAACAAGTTCTGGAGATAAGTCCTAAAGTATGAAAATAGTGAGAACGATTTTCAGCCACAGGATCTTTGTGATTTGTGGTTGGGATTGATGCGATGGCGTTTTTGTAAATATTGGGAACCTTAGAACTGCCAGGAGGGGTAAATTGAGAAGATTAAAACAAGGGTGCACATGCTAATCACATACATTTCCCCGTCATATTTAAACGTCCATAACTTTTCTTATACATTATTTTTTTAATTACGCCATAAAATCCAGCGTTTTACATCTTTCCAACGAGTATACTATTGATATACTTTCAGAAAAAATGAACTAGGTTTTTATGACGTTTTCAACTTTGTGTTTTATGGCATTTTCAACTTTGTGTTTTATGGCGTTTTCAACTGAGTTTTTTATGGTGGTTTTATGAACTGAGTGTTTTTATGGAGTTTTCAACTGGGTTTTCACAGTATTTTTCTAAACTGTGTGTTTTATGGCGTTTTCAACTAAGTATTTCATGACGTTTTTTTAACTGGTGTTTTTATTGCGTTTTTTGGTGAATTGTGTGTTTTTATGGCGTTTTTATTTTGACACCAAGTTAATGACATTTTTTTTAATTTCAAAAGTATAGTAATAGTATACTCATTGGAAAGATAATAAAACACTCGATTTTATGGTGTAATTTAAAAAAAATAATTACGTATAAAAAAGTTACAAAGTTTAAAAAAGATGGTGGAATATGCATGTGACTTGCATGTGCATGGTATTTGGCATGTGAGTGAGATGTGCATGAGCTTTTTGATAATATTACCCTTAGTGTAAGTTAGCACTTAGCACCAACGCCACATGTTAAAACCAAAATCGTTCTCACTGTTTTCTTACTTTTAGACGTTTTCTCCAAAATCATGCCCCTATATATATATGTGTGTGTGTGTGTGTATATATATGATGTTCTTGTATATCTGTGCATAGGGTTGTAATCGAACCGACAAACACGAACAAGACCGTGTTCGTGTTCGTTCGTTAAGGTAATTAACATGTTCGCGAGCTGTTCACGAACGAATACCGAACATAAGTCTGTGTTCATGTTTGTTCGTTAACGAATTCAGTTGTTCACGAACAGATTGTGAACACTGGTCTCGAATACAAACGAACGCAAACGAATAAAAACGAAAATAAACATTAAACATGAAAATAAAAAATAAAAACATTATTAACCATAAACTTTCGACATAACCATCAAATGATAAATCAAAACACAAGAAATCTAGCATAACCACCAAAGGATGAATCAAGTTTAATTAACTTAGATAAAATTATCCAAAATTACTTAGACATAATTATTCAAAGTTTAAATAACTTAGATATGACTTTCCCAAAAAATGTCTTGAACGTCCAAATTTTAACTAACTTAGAAATAATAGGGTTTTAAGTTTTCTGTATGTTTTGATAAAAGGTTTATTATATATTACGTTTTTAATATAATTAAATGAGCATCAACCAAGGTAATTAACGAACGTTCAAGAACACAGTCGAACGAACGAGACATTTGTTCGTGTTCGTTCGCTAAGCTAACCGAACAAATATTTTTTGTTCGTGTTCGTTCGTTAAGCTAATCGAATGAACATGAACAAACTTTCCGCCAAACAATTCACGAACTGTTTGCTGAACGTTCAGTTTGTTTATAGCCTTATCTGTACATTAACAAAGGGTTTGTATTAATGTGCATCAACAAAGGATCCGAGAGGGGTTATATACTTGTGGGTATTTTAATAAGTATGTTGAAGTAAATAAAGTTGATAAAGAAATAAAGATGTTTCATTTTTTTTAAGTTTAAGCATAATAATACAACGGTATATTAGTCATTTCACCGGTTAACTAACAGTCAACCAACCAATTATGTTAGGGTGGACCTTATTAATTTAAATCAACAACGACAGGGGACTTGATTGTTCAATTTTGCTAAATAAAGACAAATAATCCCATTCGTTGTTAACCACAGGGACTCAAATTGTAGTTTACTCAATTTATTGGCATAAATTATCGATTTGGTATGGTGTATTAACCACGCATCCACATTGTATAAAACGGGTTGAGTTATAATACAAAACTGTCAAAACATTTAAAAATAAGAAGGGTAAGAAGCAATCATAGAGTGACAAGTGTCCAGATAGAAATCAAGTGGGAAAGAAGAGAAATCAAGTGGGAAAGAGTAATTTTGTCTAAGAGAACAAAAATAATATGCACGTGCAAGTCACATGTATTTCCCCCATCACTTTTTAAACGTTCGTAACTTTTTTATACATCATTTATTTTAAAAAAAAATATACCATAAAATCGAGCCTCTTTTTATCTTTAATACGATTACCTTATTGTTATAGTTTTCAAAAAAAAAAAAAAAATTGAAAACCCAGTTGCCTATTACACAATGGACATAACGTAAAACACAATGAACATTAAACTAAAAGCACAATAGAAAATAAACCAAAAAACAGAATTGATGACAACAGATAAAAGACACAATGGACAACAGACTAAAACACAATGGACATAATGTAAAACACAATGAGTATCAAACTAAAAAAACAATGAAAAATAAACTAAAAACACAATTGATAATAGCAGATAGATAAAATACATAATTGACATCAGACTAAAACACAATGGACAACAACTAAAAAACACAATAAATAACAGATTATAACACAATGAACATCAGAGTAAAAACATAATGAACAACCTAATAAAACACAATTAACAACAAATTAAAACACAATAAACAAAAGAACAAAAAAACAAAAAAAAAAACACAATGGACAACATATTAAAGCACAATAATCATAGCCAATAACACAATGTATATAAAACTCAAATATAACATCATCTTTTTTGTGTCATAAATTGTGTTATAAGTTTTGATAAAAACCCAGTTAATTGAACCCAAATTAACATTGTTTATAAGTTTTGATAATAACACAATGTATAGAAGTCCTAGTAAAAACGTAATGGCCAAAACCCAGTCAAAAGGCACAATGATCCGAACCTGTAACACAATGCAACAAAAAAAAATCCCAGTAAAAATGATTTTTTATTTTATTTTTATATAGGAATATCTTACTCATCTATTACTTATATTAAAACAAAACAATTTTGGCCACTTGGCATGTTCTTAAACCACTTATTGCCACCTGGCATCCAATCCTTTCTTCTTGAAACAATATGAGCGCCAAAACCACACAATGACTCCGTTCTTTTTCCTTCTCACATTCTAAACCCTAATAATCTTCACAGCCATTCTTCCTCTCCTCTTCACGCCGCTGCTGCTGCTTCTTTTTCTACATTCCTTTTTTCCCAGTTTCTTTCATCCGTCTCGCATCCAAAACCCTAAATCTCATCCAGGCCCATACTTGATCGTCGTTTCATCTTCTTAGGTTAGGGTTTCTCCTTCTTCTTGAATTATTGTTTCATCTCTTCAGCTTGAAACTTCACAATAGTTAGCTGCTGAATTCTAAAGGAAGACGAAGACGACTATAATAAATATAGGTTTAGATGTTTGCTCTGGTGGCTATCTAGGGTTTCAGTGTCGGCCGACGACTGTGGTAAGATCCCGTTTTTTTCGCTATATAATACAATTAGTATTGGTGTAATTATACTGATGAATATTTATATATATAGTTCAGAATCAGATTTCAACAGATTTGTTCAGTATCGGTGATTCAGTTCTGTTATCACTTATGTTTTTGAACAATGGATTGTTGCCTTTATCATAGATTGTATTTTGGTTTGATATTTGTGATAGTGTTTTGAAACGATAGACTATTGTTTTTAATTATATTTATTTTATCATGGATTGTGTATTGGTTTGATATCTGTGATAGATGCATTTCAGCCCTTCCGGGTTGAGGTGTTACATGTTTGGATCTCAAATCGACTAAACAGACTTGTCGGTCGGTTTACAAAATCATAATAATTAATTTTTCTCTATGTTTTTTCTAATTTCCTCTAAAACACTTTGCATCTGAATTTAAAACAGATACGCGTAGGCGATTGATCAGACCCATGGCTCAAGAACAAGCCCAGGCGCGATCCAGGGCCATGAACAAGATCGCTCTAGCATCACTATCAGCAATGGTGGCAGAGACCACCACTTTCCCCATCGACATCACCAAAACCAGGCTTCAATTGCATGCAGCCGCTCACCCAGTCTCCGCATTTCAGGTCGCCACTGACATCCTTCGCAAACAAGGCGTAACAGGACTCTACAAGGGCCTGTCACCTGCCCTTCTTAGACACCTTTTCTACACACCCATTCGAACCGTTGGTTACGAGCAATTGCGTCATGCTTTCATTTCTCATGATAATCATTCTCTTTCTCTACCGAGCAAGGCCCTCATTGGAGGGATTTCTGGCGTTATTGCTCAGGTAATTGATCTTAAAACCCTAATTTTGACTTTTAGTCAGTAGATATTAAAGCCCTAATTTTTCTGAATTATGTTTTTCTGTATGGGCTTTTGCAGCATGATGTATGCTATGGATGGTTGTTCTTGAGGTTTTCCCAATGCTTTCAAGCTACCAAATTTTATGAGTGATCATGATTTTCTAGGTACTAAGTTTATGTTCTTTATTAATCTTGGTTGAGAACGGGTCAAAATGGCAAATGACTTATTTGCCCAAGGTTGGGTGGGTTGGCTAAAGGGTCGTCGGTCAAATCGAGTTCAGGTTAAAACGGTTTTTTTAGTACCGGGTTAGATTGACCCACAAATGCTTTTTGCATTACTCCTTAACTCCTTTATGCATTACTAGCTTTTAAATTTGTTTCACATCTTAAGTTATTTAGAATTTTTCTTATTAGTTCTGTATTTAGAAAGATGCCTTTTTTAGAAACTGATGTGGAGCAAACTGAACTGGCCTAGACGGTTATGGAACACTAGGGTGAAGTGTCATTTGTGGGAGCTTGACTGTGGCTTACAAAGTGATGATCAAGACACGTGGGTGACGAGGCGCTCCTAAGCCCCCATTTAATCCGAGTATTAGTTGCTAAGGGATAAGGGAAAGACAAAAGCAAGCGTTAGCCGTATTCGTGAGATACATGGTAAATTGTATCCATTTATATTATTATTTTATTGTTTTTCTGACTTGCAATAATCACTTTGAAAAATAGAGGTGTTGGTTTGCAAAAATCTCACAGTCACAGGTGATTGTTGTTGATAGAATAGGTGATCCCAAACTTAACAATATGTAATGCACTCAAATAATTTGAATATAATGTCTCATGACAATATCTAATACAAATTGTTTGTTATATTTGCAAGGATATGGTATCAAATATTGTAGAGAACAAGAGCAATAAACTGGTTGGATTGCAATTAAGAACCACTATGATATAAATTTGATAACGAGATGGAATGGGAATGGATATGGACATCTAAACCCAACCCTTAAACCTTTTAAGTGGGTTTGGAGATACCTGGGGATTTTATTGGTCTCAACTCCATATCTTCAAACCCATACCAACATGAATGATCTATTTCTATACAAATTTCTCTTATCTAATTTATAATTAAGTGATCTCATTGATGCACAATTAAATTTTCTAATTACAGTTTTAGATCGTCTCTTTGCATATGTGCGGTGCACAATATGTCAAAACATCCTTTTATTATTAACAGTTGCCATTCTAATAGCGGGTTTTTACATTTTATAATTTTAAGTTAGATTTTTTTGTTTTCAAGGTTTTGTTTCATCAATAAGTCATATTTGATTGTTTGTTACAGCCATTTATGTTATGAGATATACATGAGCTTCAATACCAGTATATATTATATATTTGTGTTAAGCCACCCGCGAAACTCGCGGGATCTTAGGCTAGTATTAAAGATAAAAACGGTTGTTATTATGGTGAATTTAAAAAAAAAATCGTATGAAAAAATTATGGACGTTTTAAATTGATAGGGAAATTGACATGTGCCTTGCATGTGAAGAGGGAAAATAATTAATGGAAGATTCCTTTTATACCCTTTCTTTATATTCTTTTCTTTAAAACTAATCTCAACCCTTCAAATCTTAGATCAATAGACCAAAATCATTCTTACCCTTTTTTATTTATTTTTTCCTTTGTATTGTATAAAACAAATTTAATAGAAAATGTACCATGGGCCATAACTATTTAATTTGAACATCCTGGAATATTTAGCCTACAGATACGGCCCAAAAAGAGAAGCTCATAGCCCTATACCGGTCCAACATTCATTAACGAAGGTCCTAGAGCCATTTTGTCTTACTTGTTTTGTATAAAGTCCTTTTAAAAACACTTTTTAAATTCTATTTGTTTTTAGTTAATATTTATAATTTTTTTAAACGGCTAATTTTTTTTAATCTTTGTCATTTGTGGGACTTGAAACCTAACTCAGGTGTTTAAAGACTTTGGTTTGCCAATTGACCACACCCCGGTAGTAGTTAGTATTAATAATTAATAATCGTTTTACTATACTACGCTTTCAAAATTTTAAAGGAAGGAGTGTGACTCGTCTCAAAATCTTCTATCAAGCAAAAAACTTAAGTTTGAACTCAATTTGTTTATATACCGTGCTAGCCCTTGGCTTAACTAGCCGCTTGAGAAAGAAAAAAAAAGTTCATGGTTGTCGGAAATCGTGGCTCAAAAGTCGATTGTGACTACCGATAATCGCGGGGGGGGGGGGGGGTATATAGAGATTGATTGATCCAGAGAGACCTGATGATTACGTTAAGGGAGTAACTACACCATAACCTTCGCAATGCATGATTCAAACTCCCAACTTTTTAATTGTGAAATACACTAGTTAATCCCAACTTTTTAATTGTGAAATACACTAGTTAATCATCGAATGTTTTCTTGAGGACATTATTGTTGTAGTCTAATAAATAACCTTAACGTATTTAAAGGTGCATTTATAATTTAGTTTAACTTTTTAAACACGATAAGTTTATTCTATATTGGCCACTAAATTTCACAAAAAATTAAATAACTCAATTGAAATCAATTATTATGTTAATCTGTATAAACTTTTATGTAATTATTTTAGTGTATATATCAGATTGGTATAAAATTAATTTGATGCATGCATTGAAAATGTTCTTAAGTAACCAGCGAACCGACGAGATCAAAACTATAGTCATAGTCAAATCTTATAAAATGAAAAACCAGACAACCAAAATCAAATTGGTATCGTTTTTATGTCACTTTAAAACTGAATTTACTCAAACAATGTGTAATAAACTATAAATTACATGTTGCTTCATATAACATCAATTCGAACCAGCACTGTTTCAATTAAGCATGAAAAAAACCAAAAACTAAAACAAATCATAAAAAGACTAGTTTTAAAAAGAATATATCACCAAAATTACTTGATACATACCAAATATGTTATAATGGTTTTATTCTATATATAGTTTAAACTACACACCAATAATTTTGTAGTGTAAATATTCACACATTCCATTGTTATTATTCTGTTATAGTACTTTAGTTTGTACCATGAGCTTATTGTTGGTTAGTACCATTAGCTGCAACTGTTGTACCTTCTGCATGGCATGCCCTTTGTGTCTCCCATAACCTTATCATTAATCAATCCATTTATTATCATGCAATTCTCGCCTCCCTCCCTAAATTAAAAATATTTTTTACTTAAACTTTCATAATGAAATCGAAATATTCTATTAATTATCACCAAAATATACATCAGTAATTAACGTCTATTAAACTTGTAATCGAAATCTACGTTAATAACACGATTAAAAACAAAGAAATTACACCTTTAATGCCAACATACTATCATTAGCTAAATATTCTATGTTATTGATGATAATAACATTACTATTACTAATAATAATAGGTCAACTAGAGCCAAAGAGCACCCGCGTCCTTGAGAAGAGGGACGAGGGTGCCGTTGATATGACACGCAATAAGCGTCTCAATCCCACCGAGAAACTTGCCACCAATAAAGATGGCGGGGATAGGCTGCTGCTGCTCTTTCCCCGCCGCGAGACGGTAAAGTAAAGCATGAATCTCCATTCCCGCCGCCTCTCTGTCCAATTCGACCACCGTGGGGCCCACACCCAAGCCGACAAGAAGCTGCTTGGCCACGTGGCCCATACAACAACCACTAACGGAGAACACCACCACCGCGTTACCGTTCGCCAGGTGGTGCACCCGCTCGTAAACCGTCTCCATCTTTGTCGCCATCGTTGCTGCGGTTGCGACTCCGGTGGTTCGATCCATGACCACACTTGAGGATTGTTCGTTAGTCACCTTCATAACTTACAAGAAACTGTAAAGAAAGTATATAGTAAGGTTACAAGATAAAGTGTTTGATGTAGCTAGGGTTTATATTTATAGGGTTTATAGAAGTGAGATAAAGGAGATTGTGACCGTTGGAAGATGATATTTATTTACAGCTTTAAAAGCATGCTTATTACAGAATAACCTGTACACATCATCACCCTAACTAACTAATTTTGTAACAGTAAGGTGGTGTGTGTGTCATTGATTTACTATTACTATCATGAGAGACTTGAGAGGTTTTGGACGTACAACTTCTCATGCAGATTGTACAAGTACACATTATCATGCAGACAGTACATCTAACAGTTTGGTCAAGAAAAGTACTTGTGTTGTGTCACCACAATAAACTTGTGGGGATAATAATAGGAGTCTCCTAATTTGTATTTGTGACAATTTTACAGGAATTAATGGTGAATAGAGTTAAAAAAGAATGCCTAATTATAAAACTTGTGTGGTATTACATATGTCACAGAATAGTAATCAAGTTTCAAAAGTGTTCTAATTAGGTCACTTGTATCTTTTTTGTCCTAATTAGATAACTTAACATTCAAATCGAGTCATGTCCTTTTTTCTATGTGTCAAGAAAAAAATGAAGAATAAGATATTGGGGTCGGATTATTTTAATATATGGAATTATATTTATTAAAAATAAAAACACTTTAATTACATTAAAAATTAAAAAAAAACAAGTTACAATTCACGTCATCACTCAAAGTTAGCATCAAATAAAAGAGAAAAAAGAAACAAAAATCCACATCACCATGGTTACTTATGAAATGGATGAAAAAACCCTTAATTTTAATGAAAAATGAATGTTGAGTGACCCGATTTGAACACTTTTGAAACTTGAGTAACCTAATTGGAACACTTTTAAAACTTGGTTAATATTCTACAAAGTTACCCCTTAACAAATCCCATTAAATTTAATTATACATATTAAAACAAAATGGCCATGAACAGTACTTTTTATTTTTTTTAATATTGTTTTTTTTCTAGGTTTTTATTATTATATTGATTTATTTGTTTAATTTATTTAAATATATATTTTTATATAACTTTTAAGATACGATCAAAGTACCCGTTATCAAACAAGAAATCATCAAAATGAATTTACACTGGTACCGATGTTGATTCATCGAAAGCAAAACCACTACAAGTAAATATTGATACAGATGCAGATGTTATTCAGTCGGTTTTAATTGAATTTGGTACGATAGCGACACAATATCCGTTTAAAAAATATATATCGTAATGTTGAAATAAAAAGAGGGGAACAATTGTTTTTTATTTGTTTCAATATTGTTTTTTCTAAGGTTTTATTATTTTATTAGTTTATTATTTTAATTGATTTAAGTATATATTTTGTTATCTCATATAACTTTTAAGATACTTTTAATATACGATCAAAGTACCCGTTATCAAATAGGAAACAATAAAACAGAATGTATACCAATACCGATGATGTTCGGTACAATATGGTAGCTATACAGTATCAGTTTATTGAAAACAAAAAAACTAAAAAAAAAAATTGGTACCGATACAAATGTTTTCAATTGGTTTCGATTGGGCTTGGTACGATAGTGGCAGAATATCCGTTTTCATAAAAATATCGTATTGTTGAAATAAAATAAACATAAAATGCAAGCGAACTAAACCGACATCAACTGAACAACATATATAGGTACCATATCAATATGTGGCTTTTTTTTTTCGATCGATGTAGTGCTTTCTCTTTCAATTATTCATATCGAGTACATGTACTGTAACGAACCAAATTGATACCGACTTAATCCCCGCCGCGAAGCGCGGGAGAACATCACTAGTTTTACATTACTTTGTCCCTAGATAGTTGTCTACTCTTAATAATAGATGGTTATTATTTACTTGTGTTCCTAGTTTACCCTAAATTATACATTTCCTGTAAATACTTTAGGTCAATTATATCTTAGTCGCAATGATTAAATTGACATTCTATTAAATAGAAGTGTAATTTATGATATCTTAACTAATATTTTCTAAACAATAAAACTAGGTCCCGTGAAATTACAAAAAACATATTAGGTATTTAATCAGTAATGAAATAAATAAATAATACGATAAGACATTTATGGTAAAAAAATACTTTTTATAGAATAAAAAGAATTAATGATGGACTCATATATTCTCATCGTCTATTGTCTTGAGCGGGATATAAAATAGTGAAGACGAAGTTGATGATGTTGGTAACCCGTAGTGTGGGCGGTAATTGTGATGAGTGGTAAGTGGTAACAATGAAGTTTGATTAACCGGTGAATATACCGGTGAATATATAAATATTCGTACACATATACATATCATTTTGGTTATGTTACGAGTTTATTTTTTGGGTTTTCTAGTACGTTTGCTATATCATGTGCTAGTATTGTAACAAATGGAACAAATACCGATCGAATTTCGTTCCATTCCTGCGGCAATACACGAGCTAAATATCTAGTATTTAAGATAAAAGAAGTGTTTGGTGTTTCATTATAACTATAAATTCCACATCACCTCACAAACCCTATGCACTATGTTTAGTGGCAGAACTTGAAATTTATTCACTGGATCGTTTTCTATTGCTATATATATTTTTTCGGTCTGATCATGTCGGATTGGATCGTGTCATCTTAAAAAATATAATCAAGCTAAATTTTATATAATCACCAAAAATACATCAAATGTTATTAGAAACAATATTTTTAAATTTTTTAAACCCTGGTTCCTATTCCAAATCAAATAAATCAAAACAAACCATCAATTATTAATTCATCAACAAAATAACTTATGTAGTCTACCAGTGAAAGGGTACGTAGTGTTAGCAATTCATAGGTGAAACGGTGTCGAAAAACATAGTGTGAGTAAAGAATTTATCCAAAGGTTACTAACACATTTTACCGAGATATTACCAACATGTTTTATTGGCAATTAACATGATCAGTATCACCAACGGATTATCTATGAATAATTCGCCCATGGATCAACGATGAGTTTACCAACATATCAACAACCGTTACTTTCGTCATTATTACTTTAAGAAAGATAAATAAAAAATGATGTCAGTTGAATTCAATGTAACCTATACAAGCATTACGATTGAATTAAAACGTAAAGTAAATCGAATTTATACCGTACAATCATAATGTATTATATGTGACCCGACTCATACATAAAAAACATAACGGGTATAAAGGAAAACATACACGTATAATCAAAAGGGATTAATTAGATTTTTTAAGGGAAAAAATGAAAAGACAATTTGACTACACTCGGTTCAGGACAAAATTTACGAAGCGAACGTAAATAAGCACAAAAACTTGACGTATTATATTTGAC
The DNA here is from genome assembly GCF_002127325.2 of Helianthus annuus. Classification (NCBI taxonomy): domain Eukaryota; kingdom Viridiplantae; phylum Streptophyta; class Magnoliopsida; order Asterales; family Asteraceae; genus Helianthus; species Helianthus annuus. Next base: position 159,381,961 of record NC_035436.2, read on the forward strand.
CTGACTCGACGTCAAATTGTAAACCAACTTGAATTTATACTAACATGTACGTATAAATGGTTTTCTAAACGAAAACGTATTATATTTGACCTAACGTGTTTCCAAAAAAGTTTACGTCGAAACGTAGACCAACTTGAATTTATACCGACGTGTAATGTAGAAAATAGTTTTTTAAAGTAAATGAACGATAAGGGTAAACTCGAAACTTTAGAAATTCAAGGGGTTCAAGATGACATTCTACAAAGATTTTAAAGACAACGATAAATTAGCTTTTTAAAAAATAGCGAACGAAAGTTATTAAGAGAACAATAAATTAGTAAAACTTAATAGGTAAAAAACGTATATTATATATGGTATAGAGGTAATATTGAAACATTATAAATTGGAATGCTTAGATTGTAAAACTTGTAAAATAGCGTAGGGGCTAAAAGTGTCAATTGTCAAAGTGAAGGGGTAGCACAGAAAAAGCTGGTGCTAGAAGTGACAATTCCTAAAGTGGAGGGGTAAACCAAACCCAGTGGAAAACCCCCACCAACTTTAGTTTTTAAGACGATATAGAACAGGAAGAAACAAGTATTATAAGAGTTAACATTATTATCAAGTAAAACTTATGTATGTTAACAATGGATATTTGGTTTTTAAGATGGTATAGAATTGGAAGAAACAAGTATTATAAGCGTTAACATTATTCTCAAGTAAAACTTATACACGTTAAAAGTGGATAAAGCATCCATTACCTCCACTAACATGTTAATAGGGAATATATGAAGTAGATGGGCTCGCAAGCCTATTTTATCTATTAAAACCGGGTAGCATCACTAGACCTTCAACAAGGTGGAAATTCTCGTATTCCTTATGTACACGTTCATGCGGCTCGGATGAGATAGAGTTGGAATGATTGAGATGAAACCCTTAGGCTCGGGGAAAAGAAGATGAAACCCTTAAGACTCAGGGAAAAGAAGATGAACCTTACTGCTGCAAGACTCAAAAGATAGAACAGAAAAAGTACTCGCTCACTGTAGGTGCGAAACGAAAAAGAAGCTGCTTTGAGAAAAGCTGAAGGAACGAGACAAACAATCGAGGCGAATCTAGCTCTCTTATATAGGAGTGAGTTTATTGAGAAATCATAAAAAAGTGTGGAATCGGAGAACTGTAAGTAAAACATTCAAAAATTCTTTTTTATATGTAAAAAAATAATTTTTATCTAATCTTTTCAGAACTTTTGCTATGGGCGGTAACTCTTGACATGACCGTGAACCTAACACGAAAAAAAATAGATTCGGGTCGACTAACATGACTCGTTTAAAAATACGGGTCGAATTCGGGTTGAGTCGTATTAAAAACGGGTCGGGTTCGGGTTGACCCATTAACCCGTTTAACTATTTAGAAAAAAACTTTTATATTTTGTTTTTTCTGTTTATATTTTACATGGTTAGTTATAATAATGTTAGTTTTTGATACATTATATTATATATTTATCACGCTCATACTCATCATTAAACATGTTACCGATAACCCGTTTAAAACCCAACAACTCGCTTATAAATCGTAAACTTGTATGACTCATTTAAAAATAAAGGTTACACGGGTCAGGTTTAGGTTAACCCGAAATTATATGGGTCGGGTTAGGGTTGAAATCTTTTACCCGAATAATAATATGGGTCAGGTTAGGGTTGAACATTTCAACACGCCAACCCGCAACCCGTTAACCCACCAACTCAACAACTTGACACGATTGACACCCCTAGCTTTTGCATATAAACACATGTATAAGTTGTTTTAATAAAAAAATCAAAAGCACTTTAATTTTTTGAATGGGTGTTTATATGCAAAATATCAAAAAAAAAAAAAAATAATAATAAGTTTTGTACACGTAAAACTACTAGTTTCCTATTTCCCATTTCTTTGTGATTCTTAGGCTGTAAATGAATCGAACGTTTAACGAACCGTTCTGCGAGAAATTTATTTATGTTCGTTCGATTAATAAATGAATGAACACGAACATAAAAAAGGTTGCGTTTGTTCGTTTATGTTCGTGAACGTTCGGTAATGTGTTTATTTTCATTTGCTCGTTTATGTACATTCGTGGTCGTTCATTTAAAGGTTTCTATGTCACAGCCCCTGACACTTACCCCGGAAATGAGAACATCAGGATCGTAGTTAGGAAATAAATTTCAGAGTTTCAAAACACCAAATTTTTTATAATAAACAAATGGGATAATACCCATGTTTCATTCATAATATATTTATAGGGATAAACCCTAGTTGCTGAAAACATAAACTTTTATTTAGGTAACTTTAATAGCCAATTTCTTTAAGCCTTCAGTGCTCCATAGCTGGCTTCTTATAGCTTCACATTAAGTTACTTGAAACGCGTTTTAAAAAGATTTTATCAGCAAGAAATACTGCCGAGTGCATCCCGGTTTAATCAAAATAAACTTTTATAACTTTATGACGTGTGCGCGACTACACATATTTTTACAATGAAATTACACACGATTCGATTTTAAATTTATAAAAGTGATTATTACTTTTACATTAAAACACACACGAAAGAGGCAAGTGTACCCCGTCATATATGTAGTAAAGTATCGGTAAGAACCAAGTATCGATCCAAGGAAATGGGCGGAGAAATAATACTAGACCTTTGTCACTAAACTACCGGTAAAAACATAAGTTGTTTGATTTTAATAAACTAAGGTAAGCATAAATAAATACTTATAAAACATAGTAGATTTCAAATACTAAAACAGATAAATAGTCTTGCTTAATACACAACCAAAGCATGTCAACTAAGTCGGTTTTGGCACTAGAAGCATTCGGTCAATTTTCCATTTTAAGACAATTAGTATCCCTTTCGGGAATCCTAACATGACAATCATTCGGAAAGTTAAAACGATAAACACACTTTAACCACCTAAAATTGTTCTTTAACGTGCAATTGATAAATGTCTATGAAAATCTCCTAAAAATAAGTTAGTCATCCGTTAGGAGTTTTCTAACCGCATTTAATCAAGGAAAGCGACACCGATAAACACAATGCAACCACCGAGACAAGCATAAACTAGATTAAATCACAACCAAGTTCATTTTACAAATCTTGTACATAAATTCACCCAGATAGCAATTTTGGCCTAAACTACTAACTAGGCTAACAAATCATGGCAAGAATTTATAAAGACACCATTTAACCCGTTAGAGTCCTTACGTGACGGCAAGCTTTCTTGATTAATAATAATTACATTTTATTAAACCACTAACCATTTCTAGTATCATGGTGCCCACATTTTAACCAAGCTAAACTAGTTAACCAAACTTAAAGTTTACTAATGCATGATTAATTAAGCTTCATTTTTCAACTATCTTAACTAACCAAGTACCAATCATCCAACACAATTACTTATAATCAAGAGATCAATATCAATAACAAGGTTGCAAACTAATCATCAAAGATAATCATAGAAAATACTTCCAAATGTCATTACAAACAAAGATTAACATACTAATGGCTATAATCAAGTAAGGGATTGTTGTGTTTTTGCCCAAAGGCTACAATAATACATAATAATCAATCTTAATGCTTGAAACATAACAAAATTATGGAAAGACTTAAGAATTCAAACCATAAACAAGCATAAGAATGAGAATCCGGATAGAAATGGAGCTTATCGGGACAATGTGGCTTGAATCCGGGCGAAAGCAGATGCCTCCGGAGCCTGAAAATCGCCTGTGAAGCTCTCCAAAATTCCAGAATTACGAACAGAATGTTTCTGTTCGTTTTTTATATATTTTCGATGTCGCACGGTCGTGCACCGATCGCACGACCGTTCACTTTTTGTATTATTGGAGTTACTGTTCATGACATCAGCAGAGTTGACTGGTCTTCGGTCTCGAACGACCGTTCTTCATATCGCACGACCATGCGTTTCCGGGATCCTGTTGCACGGACTGAAGCACTGGTCGTTCATCACCGGGAATTGGCTGAACATCGGATCCGCACGGGGTGCAATGTATGGCACGTCCGTGCGTCACCGGGATGGCCTTGCACGCCGTGTTGCACTGGTCGTTCATCACCGGCTGGTCTTGATATGTCGTAGATGCACGGTCGTTCCTCAGACCACACGACTGTTCCTCTTGCCCAGGTCAGTTTTCTAACAGAATGTTCGCAGCTTGGTCGTTTTGTCCGGAAAGTCCTCGTTTTCACTATCATCTTGTCCGGTATGCTGTTTTAGGCCTGTAAACAAAAGTATACATAATTAAGTATCTGAATGACGATTTTACGGCCGAAAACGCATAAAATGGGGATAAAATGGGGGACTAAAATATGTGTAAATTAGCGAATATCAAATCTCCCCACACTTGAACCTTGCTTGTCCTCAAGCGAGCTAAACTAAAATGCAATAAAAGATAGAATCAAACAAGAACGATAATTTACACACTATTTTATTGAAAACAACTATAAACGGTTAGCCGGTTTTTCGAAAGACAACATCAAAAAACTCAAACCCAACAAGCATATGCAAATATATAGCGACAACCAAAAAGCCGTGACTTCACATTTAATTGATTCAACATGTTAATCTTCACACAACTCACAATGTTCACACACACTCGGTTTTATTTATGAACCATACATAAAATGTGTACGTGCAAACACTCAATGCCTCGTCAATGAAATGTGTAATATCATAAGCTTGTCATAAGATCTCGTCTCCACCAACTAACATGCGAAAAAGTGTAAAATCAAGAGGTCTTTACGGGTTGTAACGTTATGCTTGGGCGAAGGGTATGGAAATGGAAATTTAAAGTGGCGAAATGGTTAAAACTCGGTTTTAGCGTTTAACTAGCGACAAACAATGTAACTTTACATACAAACGCCTTAAAAAGGCGACTATTGCGCAATCGAGCTCATCAACGAAATTTTAACATTTAAGCATTCAAAATTGCTCGATTTTTGTCAACTTCACCCTATTTTAGGTGTTTTATTTTCTGTTTTTTTTTTTGCAAACTAATTATACAATAAACTCAAACAAACGCTAGTTAAACGATTATTTTGACCGAGTTTCAACACAAAAGAGGTTTAAAACATAAAAAGGCTAAATTTGGCTAAGTGGGCGATTATGTTGGGTAGACAAAAATAAACGGGAAGGCTCGACATGGTTTATCCTAAAGGGTAACGTAGGGTTTACGGGAAACACAACACAAAGAACAAGGCTAACAACAAAGGGATAATCTAAGTGCCTCTATCACTTCTACACAATTCCGCACGTTCATGGTCACAAGCATACTAGTGACAAGTTCTAAATTACACAAGACATCCGGCTCACTCCTATATCTGAAATGAACAAATATACAACAATATCAAGGCTCAAATATGCTCACGTAACAGAAGGAATGGGTAAAAGTGTGAAAACTATCATGCAAGTCTTTCTTTGTTTGTCACGCTTTCCGGTTTCTTTTTCAAAATTTATTTTGCTTGTCGAGTTTTTATCAAGTCCGAAGCTTTCTAAAACACAACCAACTGGTTTATTTACTAAAATATATACAGAAAACGGATATTTTTGGATGATTTTTTTTAAGAGGACAAACAAAGTTAACAAAGTTAACCCCCTCCCCACACTTGAACTTCGCATTGTCCCCAATGCGAAACCCGAAATATAGAGAAAAAGGATAATAGTACTCCCCTCAATATGATATCTGATGAAACGAGACTTCCAAAGCTGTGTCTGTCATATGCTCCGGTCCAAGATATGTCGGATCTGCAAGTATGTCACATGTACACCAAAACAGAGCAGTAACAGAATAAACATAAAAACCATAATATACATAAATAGAAATACTAGAAATCCCAACAAAGACAAGACATAAAGTAAAGTGTCTGAAAATAAAATACAATCCGAGAGTGTTTGAAATACTACGCAAAATGAACACCCGAAATATAAAGTACTGAAATAATAAAAACCATCAACGAACAACACCACCCTCTCCTACTCGTCATCACCATCATCATCTCTTGTGAAGGACGGGCCCGCATCACCATAACCAGGTGGGTTCCACGGTGGGAACTGTGGGGGGTGCTGAAAGTAGTCGGGATATGCATGATGCATCTCCCCGAATAAGTATGAAAATCCAGCACTCACCCCCTGGTACAAACTCTCCTGGCTATGCCTAAGCTGATCCTGAGTGGCCCTGAGCTGATCCTGACTAGCCCTGATCTGGTCGATATAAGTCCCATGCTGCTCCTCTGTAACTCGCATCTGTTGGAACTGCTGATAAAACTCTGGCCACTCCTGATGCTGGTGGTAATCATGGTGCTGCGGTGAATGCGGTGGCTGGTGTGGTGGTGTCTGTGGCTGGTGCTGCTCGTGCTGCTGAACTGCATGCTGTTCCTCCATTTCTACATCCTCATCCTTTGCTGGGAGTGGGGGCAACGGGTCCCAGACCTCGTTGTTGAGCCCCCTCAACCTATTCCCGTGATCCGTCTCAGCAATTACCCCCATCGCCTTTAATGACCGAATATCAACATAAACACCATCGGTCACATGAGTGAGACTCTCAAGCACCTCATCAGTCATCAACCCTAGGTTGTAAGCAATTTCGGTCACATATTGACCGCCGTGAATCTGACTGTTGGGTGTCCTACCTGAGCACTTCACAAAGTATTCAGCCATCCTTGCGGCTATGTTGATGTGTACTCCATCAACTAGCGCGTACAGAAAAATCAAATCCGGTGTTGGACAGTTCCCCAAACTGTCCATGTGACCGCAGATGGTGTGGCTAAACACATGATGCATCACACGAACCAACAGGTCTTTCAACCGTGAAGCCTTAGACATTCTAGGGTCGTAAGGGTCACCAATAGCATTTTCAGCCCAGAATGCGGCCCGTGCTTCATCACTCGGGAAGGTAAACTGCACCGTGAAGAATTCGGAGTCCATGTCTGCAGACGTGTAGATACCAAGTCTCCTACCCAATCGACCTACTGACCAAGTGTGCCAACGTCCACCCAACCTAAAAGTTATCCGCTCCTTGTAGCGGAATTTTGGCCTTCTATGAGCAATTGGCTTTTCGTAGGCATACATGGAGAAAAACTCTATCGTTAGCTCAAGATAGATGGGTCGGTCGATAGCTACTAAGCGCGCAAGTGGGATACTGATCATGTTTTCAAGTCTTTCAAACTGATTAAGATCCCTCATAACGTCCCAATCCAACCTCCAGGGGACGCCAAATTGTCCTCGCCTTCTCCATAAGGCGTCACGTCTTGGGATACACAGAGCTTCTCGCTCATCATTGGGGTCAAACTGCAAGAAGGGATGATCCATCGTGCGAAGAGATGGGTGAAACCGTGAGATTTGAGACGAAATCTCTCTGGAACGGTCGGCAACAGTTAGGGTTCGCGAATGAGGGGAATGGCTGCAGATGGGGGTATTTATATTGCCAAATGACCAAACTGCCCTCGGTGTGTCGCACGGTCGTGCGACAGCTCGTACGTGCGTGCGATAGCGACATTTTTCAAACCCTGTATGCTGTTGTCGGAGTTGCACCAGGGGTGCGACTCATCGTTCCGGCCAGCCTGCAAACGCACGGTCGTGCGATGCGTGGCACGACCGTGCAACATGTAACACCCCGCACTTTCGTGCGCTGTTACTGCTCGCTTTACTCGTTACGGCTAGCACCGGAGATTCGGATCATAATGTAACTATATCAGATACATCGCTACATCGAAGTATAATTGAATATTTACGCATATTCTATCACTATTACAAAACTATTTTCTTAAACAATTAACGCTAACAAGGACTCTCGAGTGAGTACCATGCCTCCAACCATCGTGACGATGATGGCAATACGAGCAAGTAGTACCCCGATAATCATTGTGGCACATCACGTCGAAGAACGCACTCGAAGGCACGCGTAACTCGACCATCGCACCGAATATTGGACATATAGATACGTATATACGACCCTCTTGTGATTTATTATAATAGATAAATAAATAATAAATAAATATGAACGAAATAAATGCCCGAAGCTATCGCAACGCAAAACGCCTAACGAAACTAGCCAAGGCACCTCCGAACGGACAGGCTGTCCGAACGGATGGCCTAGCCGATCGAATGGGCCGTCCGAACGGACAAGCCAGCCGATCGGATGGGCCATCCGATCGAACAGGCCGTCCGATCGAACGGGCCATTCGACCCAAATGTTTCCCTTCCCTCTCCTTCCCTCTCTTGCCTATAAATACCCCATTTCACTCACCTTTCACCCTGATGAGAAGCTCCCACTCGACCAGCACGCTCTTGGGCTATTTTCTCTCGATTCCTCGTGATTCTTGTAAGTTTCTAACCTAAATCTTGTACTTATTTGATCGAAACTCAATTCTACACCTTTCTACCACTCAAATCTCCACTTTTAACCGTGAAATCTCTGGATTTTGGGCATTCTAGGGTGATGTCACCTTGGAGTTCTTATGAACTCCAAGGATAATGTCATCCTATGAAAGAACGACCTGGATCTGGAAGATTTCCATACGTTTTTACTCGGATCTAGTCTAAATCTATGTTTTCTAATCAAGAAGTTGTGTGATTCCAAGGATTTGAGGAGTTTTAAAGATGATGTCATCATAAGTTCACAAGAACTTCAAAGAGTGACCTCATTTTCACCAATAAACGACTCGAATCTAAGTATTTCCACCTGTTTAATAACGAATCTCACCTAAATCTATGTTACCTAGCCAAAGTGTGTGTGTGTTTTCGGGTTAAACGTGGGAAAAGCAGTCAAGAACGGCCAGATCTGATGGAATGGGGTGGTTCCCGATCGTAGAACGGGTCGTACTTGATGGGATTCCAGTTGTTTAGCATGAAGAAACACCGCCACGATCAAAACCGTCAAAGCATGCAAAAATTGTCGAAAACAGTGCTACGGGCCAGTCGATCGAACAGTCCGTTCGATCGAACAGGCTGGTCGATCGAACAGCCCATTCGATCGAACAGGCCCTTCGATCGAACAGGCCATTCGATCGAACAGGCCATTCGATCGAACAGGCCATTCGATCAAATAGCCCATTCGATCAAACCATCCATCCGACCAAACTTTGGAAACTTCGTTATCGTTTAACGCGCCATCAAACGCTCATGGAATCAGTCTGTAACCAGGTTAAATCAAACGCAATCTCAATCGATCCAAATCAAGCTGTGTTTACTTGTCAATTAAGCAGTGTGAGTATACTTGACCCCTTTTTATCGAATTTTGGGTGTAACATATGTTCCTTATAAATCGAACTCATCAACGAATCATTTAATCAGTAAATTTACCACTTGCGAATAACTGTTTGCATAGATATACGTGATGCTAGTTACATATGTGCTAGGACTTATACTCGTGATGTCCCACCACGACTAGTATAGTACTATTGCGCCCGACGGGTTCTAGTTATGCCATCGAAGAATCGAGCATCGAGGACTTAGCTGGTAGTATCAGTTTTGTGAGTATATATGTCGTGTGTTACGTACGTCTATGCATGTGGAAGTTCGCAGCACTTTTAATCTATTATACTACTACATATCAAACATGTATACTCGCCAATACTTTTGTATTGACAATATTTTAACGAATGTTGCAGGTTAGTTGAAGTCTTCATCAAATCAAGCTAGGAAGTCTAGAAACTCACCTAAAATCTAGGTTGTCGGATTGGAATTGTTCGAGAGGACAAGAAATCTGTGACGACTTATGTGATTGTATTATTTGTTAGTATGGGATAACGAATGTAATAAATATTATCGCAAATTAGTTGTTATGGATTCTCTTGAGCAATCTGATTCGCCTAGTGCCGCACCCCGATGATTCCGCCATCGGTTGGGGTGTGACACAACAGCTGCAGATGTGTCTGTTTACTGCAGAATGCAGTATCAGCAGCCGATTTCGCCGTTTTTCACCGTTTTTACCATCCGCAACATGTTTTAACAAAATTCCCACGTAGACCCTTCACTCGGCACGTATAAAAACTGTACAAACTAACGGAAACTACCAAACACACCTAAATTACGCTAAGACTACAAAAACACAAAAAGGACGATTTTACCCCTAAAGCGCTTTTGACGCTCTTGCTACATTTTTGATCAGCGAGTCAGTAGCATAGACTCTCTCCTCCCCACACTTATGAAATGTGCGGGGTTTGGAGCTCGATGACCTCCACCGCCGACTCTATTGGCCCGGCAACGTACAACTTCAAGCGATGCCCATTTACCTTGAAAATAACGCCGTCCGCGTTCTCTATTGCAACAGTCCCATACGGAAATACCTCTTTAACTGTGTATGGTCCTGTCCAACGTGAATGAAGCTTCCCGGGAAATAAGCGCAACCGCGAGTTGTAAAGAAGAACAAGATCGCCCGCTTGGAATTCTTTGTGGTCCTTCAAGCGTTTATCGTGCAATCTCTTCGTGCGCTCCTTGTACAACACGGAGCTTTCATAAGCGCGTTGTCGCAACTCTTCCAATTCATGAATCTGGAGAAACCGGGCTTCACCTCCGGTTTTTAAGTCCAGATTTGCGGTTTTTAGAGCCCACATCACTTTATGCTCCAACTCCACCGGTAAATGACATGCCTTTCCGTAAACAAGCCTAAAGAGAGTAGTCCCAATAGGCGTCTTGTAAGCCGTACGGAAAGCCCACAACGCTTCATCAAGCTTATCCGACCAATCCTTGCGGTTTGCACCTACTGGCCGCTCAAGGATTCTCTTCAGCCCCCGGTTCGTGACTTCCACCTGCCCGCTTGTCTGTGGATGATAGGGCGTGGATAAACGGTGATGCACACCGTAACGGGACAAAGCTCTCTCGAGCTGAGTATTGCAAAAATGCGTCCCTCTGTCACTAATAAGCGCTTTCGGAGTGCCAAACCGGGCAAATAAGCTCTTTAAGAATCTCACGACCACCCTGGCATCATTGGTGGGTAAGGCCTGTGCCTCCGCCCACTTGGATACATAGTCAACTGCGACCAGGATGTACTTATTTCCTCGTGAGGGGGGAAATGGTCCCATGAAGTCTATCCCCCAGATATCAAAGACTTCACAAACTTGAATCCAGTTCTGAGGCATTTCATCACGTGCGGATATGTTTGCTGCCCTCTGGCAGGCATCGCACGCTCTAACCCAACTCTGCGCAAAATATAGTCGGCCAATAAAACCCGGAATCCAGCACCTTCTTGGCGGCGAAATTGGCTCCATGGTGGCCTCCGGTAGGTCCCTCGTGACAATGGCGCAGAATATCGGTCGCCTCCTTCCCTGAAACACACCTCCTAATCACCTGATCAGCAGCAACCCGAAACAAGTAAGGGTCATCCCAAATGTAGTGCTTGACATCCGAAGAGAATTTCCTCTTTTGCTGGCGAGTCAACCCTTTAATCAGAATCCCGCAAGCAAGATAGTTCGCAAAGTCGGCGAACCATGGCGACTCATCGCATATCTCAACACCCATCAAAGACTCGTGTGGGAAATTGTCATTTATGGAATCCCAACGCGCGTCCACGATGTCTCCATGCTCTAACCGAGATAGATGGTCAGCCGCTACATTCAACGCACCCTTTTTATCTTGAATTTCAATATCGAACTCCTGTAGCAACAAGATCCACCTGATCAGACGCGGTTTAGCGTCCTGTTTGCTGAAGAGATATCTGATGGCTGCGTGATCAGTATACACAACAGTTTTCGAAAGCACCAAATACGATCTAAATTTGTCAAATGCGAAAACGACCGCCAAGAGCTCTTTTTCTATCGTGATGTAATGCTCCTGAGCGTCGTGAAGAGTCTTGCTCGCATAATAGATCAGGTGAAAGTGCTTTTCTTTCTTTTGTCCTAAAACGGCCCCTATAGCATAATCACTCGCGTCGCACATAATTTCAAACGACAGACTCCAGTCCGGTGCAACTAAAATAGGGGCCTCGATCAAATTTTGCTTGAGAAGGTCAAAGGCTCTCAAGCAATCATCTCCAAATATGAACGGAGCGTCTTTCTCCAACAAACGGGTCATGGGCCTAGCGATCTTTGAAAAATCCTTGATGAATCGCCTATAGAATCCCGCATGACCAAGAAAGCTCCGTATCGCTCTCACATAGGTGGGCGGTGGAAGTCGTGAAATGATATCCACTTTGGCTGGATCGACCTCCATACCAGCACGCGAAATCTTGTGTCCCAGAACTATGCCCTCCTTCACCATGAAGTGGCACTTTTCCCAGTTCAGGACAAGATTCGTCTCCTCGCACCTCTTCAACATCGTTTTCAAAATTTCCAAACAATGATCGAAGGAATCCCCAAATACCGAAAAGTCATCCATGAAAACCTCCATGGAATCCTCGATCATATCATGAAAAATCGCAACCATACATCTCTGGAAGGTTGCCGGTGCATTGCATAACCCAAAAGGCATACGCCTGTAGGCGAATGTGCCAAAAGGGCAAGTAAAGGTAGTCTTCTCCTGATCCTCAAGAGCGATGGGAATTTGAAAGTATCCCGAAAACCCGTCCAAGAAACAGTAATATGACTTCCCCGACAGACGTTCCAACATCTGGTCAATGAATGGAAGCGGGAAGTGATCCTTGCGAGTAGCATCATTGAGTTTGCGATAGTCAATGCAAACTCGCCACCCAATGACGGTACGGGTAGGAATCAGCTCATTCCTATCATTCGGGACTACTATAATACCACCTTTCTTGGGTACCACCTGCACTGGACTCACCCACACAGAGTCAGATATAGGATAAATCAATCCGGCATCCAACAACTTGATAACCTCCTTCTTTACCATGTCCTGCATGTTTGGATTCAACCGCCTCTGAGGCTGTGCACATGGCTTGTACTCGTCTTCCATCAGAATCTTGTGAGTACAAAAAGAAGGATTGATGCCTTTGATATCCATAATCTTCCACGCTAATGCTTTCTTATGAAGTCGCAAAACACTAAGCAGTCTGCTTCTTTCCTCGTCCGTCAGTGATGATGAGATAACAACCGGCAAACGGCGCTCCTCGTCCAGAAATGCGTACTCCAAATGGGGCGGAAGCTCCTTAAGCTCCAAAGACGGTGGATCTTCAACCGACTGCTTCGACCTTTCTTCATCCTCACGATCGATTTCTACAAACTGATTTGAACTCTGGGAACCATCATCACCAATCTGATAGACTGGCTGCTCGAAATCGTGGCCCTCCTGCGTAATGCCATCTAGGTCCCCACACAACAGATGTGTGTCCAAATCAATCTCCTCAATCGTGCCCTGGAAATGCGTGCTCACATACGTGTCGACAATGTCAACATAGTATAGCGCATCATCCTGACTCTGCGGTTGCTGCATTGACCGCTTGATATCAAAGGTCACATGCTCATCATTCACTCGGAGTGTAATCTGCCCTGCAGCTACATCTACAATGGTCCGAGCAGTATTCAAGAACGGACGTCCGAGAATCAAAGGCACCCTAGAGTCCTCATCCATATCCAGGATAACAAAAGCCACGGGAAACACAAACTTGTCAATCTTGACAAGCATATTCTCCACAAATCCACACAGATACTTGATAGAACGGTCTGCAAGTCAAATGCTCATACGAGTAGGTGACGGCTCACCTAGATCCAACTTTGTAAAAACCTTATAGGGCATAAGGTTTATACTCGCTCCCAAATCAGCCAATGCATGGCTAACAGACATATTTCCAATCAAACAAGGAAGCGTGAAACTGCCAGGATCTCCCATTTTTGTGGGTAGACGATTTTGAAGAATGGCAGAGCAGCTTTCGTTCATCACCACACAGGACATATCCTCAAGCTTCTGCTTATTCGAGAGGATGTCCTTCAAGAACTTTGCATACTTCGGCATCTGGGCCAAAGCTTCAACAAACGGTATGTTTATATGCAGTTGGTTAAACATTTCAAGGAACTTACCGTATTGTTCTTCGTTCTTCTGTTTCTTCAGCCGGCCCGGATATGGTACTGGAGGAGTGTAATCCTTGACTGGCTCCTGGACTTGTGCTGTACTTGCTGGGCGCAGCCTATCTTGCACCTCGTCCGGTGTGTCAGTCGAGACCTTGTCAATGATCGGTGGTGGGTCGATATGGTAGGTCCTGTAGTCTTGCCACTCCTGGTCATGATCGCATTTACATGCCCGCGCGGGTTTGGCTCTGTATTGCCTGGAAGACCACCTGTGGGTCTCTCCGACATCATCTTTGCCAGCTGACCAACCTGATTCTCGATATTCTGAATCGAGGCTTTTTGACTCCTCATTTCTCCCTCGTTAGCTAGAAAACGATCTTCGCTTTGTTGGTATCGTTTTTCGGAGCTAGAAAGAAGCTGAACCATCATATCCTCCAGCTTGGAACTAGACCGAGGGGCCTGCTGCTGGGAGCTACTCCCAGTGCCCTGATTCTGATACGAATATGGATGCTGCTAGTAAGGTTGGTTGTATTGCTGGTACTGCTGACCCTGCTGGGGCGCTGGAGCATGCTGAGTGAACCCCAATGGGTTCTGATTACCTGTGTTCGCTCGCCACCCAAAACTTGGGTGATTTCTCCAACCGGGATTATAGGTGTTGTTGTAGGGATTGTTCTGCGGCCTCACCTGATTACACACAAAATCTACTTCTTCGTGGCCCTCATATACGACTCCCTGAAAGCATGCACCAGGCTCATGTGACACTCCACACTGGTCACATCCCGAACCAGCTTGTGCAATCATCTGGGACTTATCGAATTTCGCTGCAAGAGCCGAGATTTGTGCAGTAATGGCCGTGTAGTCATCCACCGCGTGTGCCCCTGCGCGAGATGATGATGATGATGCTGCGCGGCCTCTATCTCCTTCCCGACGCGAGCTGGATTTCAACGCAGCTTTTTCTATAATATCATATGCTTCCGTCGGCGTCTTAGTTCCTAGATCGCCTCCTGCGTTCACGTCTAATCGCTCCTGTGTCTTGTAACTGAGCCCCTGATAGAACGTCAAAACCAGCTGTCTCTTGGAGAAGCCATGATGTGGAACATCAATCAACAGATCTTTAAATCTCTCCCAGGCCGCGTGCAACGACTCTCCCTCGTCCTGATGAAAGGAAACAATCCAGTTTCGTAGCTTGTTTGTTTTCTCAGGCGGAAAATATTTCTGCATAAACTGCTCCGCCAACTGATTCCAGGTCCCGATGGACCCGGCTGGGAGTGACATAAGCCATGCTCTAGCTTTATCACGCAACGAGAAAGGAAACAACCTCAACCGAATTGCATCCTCCGAAACACCTGTAATCCTAAAAGTCGAACAAATAGCAAGAAAAGCAGCGATATGCCACCCAGGGTCTTCATGCTCACGCCCATCAAACTGTACTGAATTCTGCACCATATTAATAATACTAGATCTAATTTCAAAAGTAGGTACATCTATAGTAGGCTGAAGGATACTCGGCTCCAGGCCTGCCCTTCCGGGCTGATTTGTTTCATTCAAAGGTCGGTCGTCGTCCGCCATGACGACTCTCTCCTTGTCCCCTGAGCTTTCGTCTTCAGAAATTATCACCGGCTCGTCAATTGCGTTTGCAATGCGTTGTGCAATGACAAGTGACCTTTCGCGCAGCCTCTTACTTCTTCTAAGATTATGCGCTGGTTCGTCAGTCGGCTCAGCAATAGCGGGCGCGGGAGTTGAGGACATCAACCTGCAAACGAAAATTTGACACAATGAATATTTTATAAATATAATAATGCTGTTTTTTTTTGCTGAAAAGAAACAGAATATTATTTTAAATGGGCTGAAAAATTTATAAAAATCCGAAAATGGGCCCGAAATTTTATAAAAATTAAAGCAATGAAAATAATCGAATCGGCTAGCGTAAAAACGATTTTTAAGAGCCGAAAATTCAACGAATAAATGAATAAATAAATCCGGATTAGAACAAATAAATGGAACAAAAATTCACAAGTGTACAAAAGAATCACGAAAATGAATAAATTGAATTAAAAGCAAGGAATATTAACAAATAAATCAACAAATAAATAATCATGAAAATATACACAAATATTAACAAGTATATACACCAATAACACAATGACTCGGGTCATTCCTAAAACTCGCTATTTCCCCGGCAACGACGCCAAAAACTTGACGTGTGCGCGACTACACATATTTTTACAATGAAATTACACACGATTCGGTTTTAAATTTATAAAAGTGATTATTACTTTTACATCAAAACACACACGAAAGAGGCCAGTGTACCCCGTCATATATGTAGTAAAGTATCGGTAAGAACCAAGTATCGATCCAAGGAAATGGGCGGAGAAATAATACTAGACCTTTGTCACTAAACTACCGGTAAAAACATAAGTTGTTTGATTTTAATAAACTAAGGTAAGCATAAATAAATACTTATAAAACATAGTAGATTTCAAATACTAAAACAGATAAATAGCCTTGCTTAATACACAACCAAAGCATGTCAACTAAGTCGGTTTTGGCACTAGAAGCATTAAGTCAATTTTCCATTTTAAGACAATTACTATCCCTTTCGGGAATCCTAACATGACAATCATTCGGAAAGTTAAAACGATAAACACACTTTAACCACCTAAAATTGTTCTTTAACGTGCAATTGATAAATGTCTATGAAAATCTCCTTAAAATAAGTTAGTCATCCGTTAGGAGTTTTCTAACCGCACTTAATCAAGGAAAGCGACACCGATAAACACAATGCAACCACCGAGACAAGCATAAACTAGATTAAATCACAACCAAGTTCATTTTACAAATCTTGTACATAAATTCACCCAGATAGCAATTTTGGCCTAAACTACTAACTAGGCTAACAAATCATGGCAAAAATTTATAACGACACCATTTAACCCGTTAGAGTCCTTACGTGACGGCAAGCTTTCTTGATTAATAATAATTACATTTTATTAAACCACTAACCATTTCTAGTATCATGGTGCCCACATTTTAACCAAGCTAAACTAGTTAACCAAACTTAAAGTTTACTAATACATGATTAATTAAGCTTCATTTTCAACTATCTTAACTAACCAAGTACCAATCATCCAACACAATTACTTATAATCAAGAGATCAATATCAATAACAAGGTTGCAAACTAATCATCAAAGATAATCATAGAAAATACTTCCAAATGTCATTACAAACAAAGATTAACATACTAATGGCTATAATCAAGCAAGGGATTGTTGTGTTTTTGCCCAAAGGCTACAATAATACATAATAATCAATCTTAATGCTTGAAACATAACAAAATTATGGAAAGACTTAAGAATTCAAACCATAAACAAGCATAAGAATGAGAATCCGGATAGAAATGGAGCTTATCGGGACAATGTGGCTTGAATCCGGGCGAAAGCTGATGCCTCCGGAGCCTGAAAATCGCTTGTGAAGCTCTCCAAAATTCCAGAATTATGAACAGAATGTTTCTGTTCGTTTTTTATATATTTTCGATGTCGCACGGTCGTGCACCGATCGCACGACCGTTCACTTTTTGTATTATTGGAGTTACTGTTCATGACATCAGCAGAGTTGACTGGTCTTCGGTCTCGAACGACCGTTCTTCATATCGCACGACCATGCGTTTCCGGGATCCTGTTGCACGGACTGAAGCACTGGTCGTTCATCACCGGGAATTGGCTGAACATCAGATCCGCATAGGGTGCAATGTATGGCACGTCCGTGCGTCACCGGGATGGCCTTGCACGCCGTGTTGCACTGGTCGTTCATCACCGGCTGGTCTTGATATGTCGGAGATGCACGGTCGTTCCTCAGACCGCACGACCGTTCCTCTTGCCCAGGTCAGTTTTCTAACAGAATGTTCGCAGCTTCGTCGTTTTGTCCGGAAAGTCCTCGTTTTCACTATCATCTTGTCCGGTATGCTGTTTTAGGCCTGTAAACAAAAGTATACATAATTAAGTATCCAAATGACGATTTTACGGCCGAAAACGCATAAAATGGGGATAAAATGGGGGACTAAAATATGTGTAAATTAGCGAATATCACTTTACAATATTGAGAGCGATTACAGTGTTTATATCTACCCAATTACTCATTTAGTATTTGTCATTTTGGCAGTTCCATGGCTGTGGTCATATTACTATTGGCTAACCCTTTGTCCAATAAACGCTTGACTAGTAGTGTATACAAAACCCCACATACCGGCAGCAATTGTAGACTACAAAGACTCAATCACTGTAAGTATAATTGAAAATATTTGAGATTTTGTAACACAGTTTGGTAGAAAAAGAGAATGACTCACTTTGTAGACTTATGTATTTCTACAGCTTCTTGTTGATTTTCCTAATTATTTTCTATTAAAAACATACAATGCACACGTGTTAGTAAGATAACCAAATCACATTAGCCATACAACACGAGATAGAACCCCAACAAACTTAGTTAGGCAGAGCCTCGACATGCGTTATGGGGGCCCTAGATCAATCGGGTAGGGTAACGAATTAGTGATCGGGGTTAAAATACTTACAACGGGGCAGAGCTTCGGGTTTTAGGGGTATAATATCAAGCTATTATTGGCTATAATATAGACTAAGAGAAAGAAGATTGAACGATTTGAGAAAGCTGAACTGAAGCTCCTCTTATAGGTAATTTCAGAGCGTTCTCGCGCCCCGCGACCCGCTGTGGTCCATCTCTCGCGGCCCGCGAGAGAAACCTAGCTACGGCTAGGTTTGACCATTCATCACCGCAGACTCGACACGAAGGGGGGACACGTGTCACCCTGGGGGTTCGACAAGCAAAGGCTTTTCGCGCCTCGCGAGACCCCCAGATCTTCCTGTCGCGACCCGCGAGCGGGTGAAAAACCTTATTTTATTTGATTTTTAATAAAATTAGGGTTTCCGGTTACGTGTATACGGGGTATAATTAGGGCGTTTTCGATGGTTGTTATATTCTATATGTTGTATTTTTGTTTTATTGTTTTTAGTTTTTAAAAATTTGAAATCCTTGTTATATTATGTGTCTCCCCCAACATCTCTCATTTGAATATTTCAATTTCAGTTTGTATTAAATTTTGAGAATTTTCTTAATTTTGTGTTAATCATGTTTCTGATAATTATGTCAGCTATGTTTGTATAATTATGCTAGGTGCCTATTTAGTTTTTGGTGGATTCTTCGTAATCATTGTGATGAAAAATGCATATTTATTCTACTATAAATATATGTTCATGTGTATTCATTTGTATTTATAAACATTCTTTGTGTTCACTTATGTTCATGAACATTTGTTTGAGTTCGTTTACGTTTGGTAAGTGTTTGTGAACACGTTCATTTCCTTAGTGAACGAACACGAACACAAAATCTCGTTCGGGAAGCGTCCGTGAACAATTCATGAACATGTTTATTCCTTAATGAACGAACACTAACAAGGCCTTGTTCGTGTTTGTTTGATTCGTGTACATCCCTAATAATTCCTCAATCAACCTCTCCCCAATTATAAAAATGCACTATTTTTTATCTAATTGATAATATAAAATATCTATAGGTCACAATCATGACTATTTTTTTTAAATTGGTTAATATAAGCAAAATAAATGTATATCGCCTCATTTGGATCACGCTAGTCAAAAAGTCAGTTTAGATTAACAATTATAAAACTTGTTAACTTAAAGAGGTCCAAATAAATTAGCATCATCTATGACTATTGTTTATCTCCATCACGTACTCATTGTCGCCGTCACAATCTCGCCGTCACCTCTACTTCACCATCACCAATGACATGCCCACGACCACCATCGTCGCTGCCACCTGCACATCCATCCCCCATTGTCATCGTCACCACTCCGAGTCATTTCAATCCGACTACGTTATGGTAAAATATGTTTTTATCCAAAACAAATTGCTACTTTTTAAACGACCCAATTAGACTCGAACTATTTTGCTTAGAACTGATTTTTAGGGTGAATGTTAGTGGGTTATGGGCTTATTGTATAAAAAGGAATGGGTATAGTATAGTTCAATGGGCTTATAAGTACTAATGGGTAACAAGGCTTATAAGTACTAATGGGTAATAGTCTGATTAATTAATTAATTAGTAGGGGTATTAAAAGGGTTGTGTTGGCGGGTCTAACTCGATCGAACCCAAAAATTTTACACAAAATCATGTTAGACATATGAACCCAAACACCATACGAAGATTCACGGGTTGATCCAAACACGACCTGTTTAACCTGATTTTTAATGTTTTTTCGCATATTAATATTTTCAAAAAGAATTACATAAAAAACACAAGTGTACATAAAACAATTATCATTTCTATTAAAAAAACGTTTGGAATAGTGTTCATTCCATTAGGGTTTTTATACTTATGCAACCAGGTTTCCTTCTTCACCTAAACCACGTTTTCCCTAGATCGTGATGCACTTTTCCAAAAATGGCCACATCGCTTCCTACCGGATGGTAGTTTCACCCCTAAAAGCAGAGCGCATAGAGTTCTTGATGCAGGCCCAAGTGAAGAGGATCGGGCCATGACATTTTTGGAGGCTGATGATCGAGCTTCCATTGGTGATTTACGAAAACGAGCATAACTTTGGCTACGGGTCTCCGTTTTAGGCGTTCGACCAGTCAAATCGAATTTTGAAACGAAGAGCACGTCGTGGCAAAGACCCAGAAAGGCCTTATCCAAGTTTCGGCCCAAAAACGCATTCTAATGGCAATTTTGGACACTTTTATGTTTTTTGAGTGTTTTATGCATTTTGTTTTTGGGCTTGTGTTTGGCCCATGGCTTTTTTGTGGCCCATTTCGAATTTATGTCTTCATTTATATCTTTCCCTAGTAATTTGGATGGTCAGAATCAATTTCGAGTTTAATCACTTTTCACTTCAAATTCTCTGCTCTTTGGGTTGAATTTTGGGGGTTTGGGGAAGTTCATCGCGTGTATTCGCAGAATCAACGTGATTCGTTCTTCGTTATCATAACACACGCTACATCAATTCTTGATCAGCAACCATTTTCTTGCGAGCCCTACTTCGAGGCCGGACATCCGCTGTAACGCCTCGTATTTCCGTATTCTTATTTTTAGCAAGTTCGTATTCGCATTCTGTTTTTAGAAACCTTACATTCGTATTTTGTAACAACCATCTAATTTCTAATCGAATTTAATGTAAATACGCGTGATTTTAGATAAAATAGTACTTTACTTCTAACTTGAACAAAATTTAAGTTTTAAGCGATCCCATACAAGTTAACTACTAAACTAGTTCCAATATTCAAAACAGGATTCATAAAAAGTTTACATCACAAACATTGCGGAAGCTGCTAAAGTGTGTATTCGGTTCTTCAACACATGCTTTATCGCTATCCGGAAAGTCCCCATCTTCACCTAAAGTCAAAACCACTTAAAATGTTAGTTTTGACAGTTATATAGGGTGTATAAACAAGTTTCTGCGTCAAAGTATGAAAAATAAAATAAAATCTGAACTCAACTCTGTCGCGTGTCGCGACAGTCCCTCGCGTGGCGCGACGGTCATCGTGTGTCGCGCCAGACCCTAGTGGTCCTGTCACGTGGCGCGGGGGGAACGGTTTTCCAGCAGATGCAGGATAATGACCTGCATTTCCTGCCAGCTCCGGATTTTACCAATTCCAACTTCAAATGGTCATAACTTTTAATCCGTAGGTCCGTTTTAGGTGATTCTTTTTCCTACACGACTGTAATTTAATTACCGACGCGTCTATAATGATTATCATACTGAAAATTTGGTTTACGGACCGAATGACTATAAATCACTATGCATTTATTCGACCCATTCAAGTTACACTTATTTTACTACCTTTTTAATAGTAAACATAAGGCGTTTTTTACCCAACTTCCGGGGCTTATTATCATCGGCATTTCATTACCAATCTTATGGCTTCATGCTCGTATGATTGTAACCGCCTATGCTAACTATTAAATAACTCTAACGCTACTTTACACCATTATTCAACCCGTTTGGCTCATCTACGGAATCCTCCATTATGATGACTACCAAACGACACCAATTCTTAACCTATCATTTCAAATAACGAACATTGTCGCTTCAATCAACACGACCTTTATTCTACAACGCCACTATACATATGCTAGTTATCAAAATTACTCAATGTAACGAATCAAGTTACATACCTTTAGAGCACGTCCTTCAAACGCAAATCGCCACCGGCTTGTCCACTCGACGTTCCGGTATCTTTTCCTATAGAGTTCATTCATAATGCGGTTAGAACTCTTTTCAATCATATATCGCATAATTCGCCCAAACATCACAATTATGCGTTTTTAACTTTAAATTTCAGTTTCGAGCCTTCTTTGAGGCATTTCTACAAACACTTAAAGGGCGAAATTTTATATCTTTTATATTCTAGTTCATGGCTTGTCACGTAGCCTCGATTAACATTAATTGAGTTATCATATATAGAATTAAACATCAAATTTTTCAGAAATCAGTTTCTATAAATCAAATTACACTAGAATAGCCTTTTAAACCCTAGTGTTCATCAATTCTTCACAAAACCCATGAATCACCTTCAATGTGTTCATGAAATTTTCAGAGATTAGACATGATTTCACTTATTGTTGTCTAGGGTTTACTCCTAGACACTATATCATCCTTAATCTATTAATTTAACAATCATGCATCAACAGATTTCAATTTCCTTAGATTAATGAAAATTTCAAGTAGAGAATTCTTATCAAATTTTACATACCTTATGATCTCCTTGCAATGGGGATCACTAATCTATGCTCGATTTTCGTTTTGGACTTGATTTGAACCTTCAATTGGAGGTTTTTGACAAGAACTAGGGTTTTGGGGAGCTTGGGATCGCCCCCTGTCTTCTGATCGATCTCAGCAACACAAACAAATGTGTTTTGAGTTTAATTTTTTTGTTTTATTATTATTAGTTTTCATTTAAACACCTTTGGTCCCTCAACTTTCGTTTTTATTCTGTTTTAACTCTTTAACTACTCATAAGTCATCATCTAACTAGGTTAATGTCATTCCTAGTTAGTTTATTTTTTTTCTTATTTATTCACCACATAATTGTATTATAAGAATTTGTGTTTTCGGGGTGTTACATATTTCAATTCCAATATCACAATTCGAGGCGTTAATCCTAATGGAAATTCATGTTTTATACTTATCATGTTAATATCCACACTTGATCGTTATCCAAACAATCATCCAATACACGTTTATAAGCGAAACTGAGACTCGACATACTTAGAACTATTACTCATACATGCATCATACTCATACAACACCTTGTTACACTTTAAATACAAGAAAAACGACATAAAATAACATAATTACAAATTCAGGGGCCAAATTTCAAAAACTAAACTTGAAAATGCACGTCTGGCAGGGCGCGAGAAGTTTCCCCTTTTTCCTCGCGTGTGGCGAGAAGCCTTGATCCGCAGAAAGTTGTTTCCAGCTCTTGGGTTGGCCAACTTTCTCACCTCCTTCTTCACCCAATCACTTGATAAACTCATTTAAGCACTAACCCTAAACCTCTACTATATAACCAAGCCTCCATTCACTTGTTTTCACTTTTCCAAAACCTCAAACACTCTCATAACACTCTCTAAATAGCTGGAATATCAAGTTTGGACAGAATTCATCTAAGTCCAAAAGTGAGCTCCCATCTTACTTTTTTTCATGTTTCTTCATCTTTTCTTCTTCTTGAAAGCTTGGAACACCTATAGGAGTGTTTCCACAAGTTTACCATGGTAAACTAAGGTGGAACATCACCATTTTGAGGTCCAACTTTTTGTTTTGAAGAAAACTTTACTTAAACTATTACAAACATGTTCAAACTTGTGAAATCTTGTACCTACCTTTCTTCTAACCAAGTCTATGGTCAGGGAGCTTGAGTATGGTTGAAATCTTGTACCTACCTTACTTTTTAACAAGGTTTTAGACAACCTACAAGTGTTGAGACCATCCAAGCTCACCATCTTCAATATGGTGAGACTTGAGTTTTGGTGAAAGTGTGAACCATGGAAGCCTTGGCTTTCCAACCTAGTTCCACTAACTCACTTGTTGATTTGATGCTTGTCTTCCACCACTAAGCCAGTAAAACAACTTCCTAGACATAAAGTGAACAAAGCTTCATCACGTCCCCAAATACTTTCAATGCTTGGGATGAACACATATAGCTAGCTCACTTGGTTGTTTAAGTGACTTAGACAAATACTAAGTAGGTTCCTAGAATCAAAGTAAGTTAATCCCGCCTCGCCTCCAACATTTGCCATGTTGGGTATGACACGCCCGGGTTGTTCTTACTTGGCTACTTAGCAAACTTAGTTAGTTATACTTTTACTTTATTCATGACCAACCGAGCCATCAACTAAGTTGATGATTTTGTGTTTGGGTGAATCATATAACGGGGGTAAATGGATGGAATCATCCTACCTCCTTGCATGACCATTTTCATGGTTCCATAAATATATTCGTTTATGTCGTAATTTACATTCATAATACGTTAACCTTTAAATTCCTAATCTAATCCATTGAAAAAAAAAACGCAACTTACACACCTCTGTTTCCCTTTAGGGTAAATTTGGTGTTCCATAAACTCAAGACTCGTTAAACTCACTACGTGGATTTACTTCGCAAACCGTGAGTATACTTGACCCTTTTTATGCTTTATCGCACTTTTGGGTGTAACATGTAAACCTATAAAAAATTACACAATTCACACAATCAAACATATTCAATCACTCAATCCGCCAAACATGTTATTTGTTATGTTTCGGTTGTTTATGCTAGAATACTTTCATACACTCTATTTGTCATTAACTTAGCTAGCCCATCTTAACAATTATAGTACTATAGGAGTAGCACATTGCTCGTTGGGGTATTGTTAAGTTATCATACTTTACGGTCTCGTTCACTCGATGACAAGGGATGCACAATATTCTAGTGGACACTCGGGTTTGGCCTATAGTTATGCATGCTAGCTTCAACTTAGTATATAAATTGCCATGTTGGATTTGAGACAATCTTTTATACGTATGCTATATCTTCAAACTTGTATACTCATCAACTTTGTGTTGATCTTATTTAATACATGTTGCAGGAAACATGTGTTGACGCTTGAAGAAATCTAGTTAGGATGGATTTAGAAACACGCTTAAATTCTTTATTTGTAATTCTAATGTTGTATTTGTTTAAGTTGAAATTGTAGTACTTTTCCATTTCAAAAGAATGTAACCCCTTTAGTATGAAATGAAATTCGTTACTTTAAATACATGTCACAATTAGTTGTTAGAGTAAACCGCAAATTTACCCCCTAGGGTTTGGGGTGATTGGCATGTCTACCCCCCCCCTAAGGAAATAATTGCAATTTTACCCCCCAACGTTTGCTCTTATGTCGTAACTTTACCCCCCGACGTTAATTTGGCTAACTGGTCTGTTAGATTTAATATGAAATGACTATTTTACCCTTTTATTTTACCCCCAAACATTCCTGTTATGTTGCATAATTACCCCCCACAGGTAAATTACTAAAATGCCCTTTCTTATTTCCCCCTATACTTTCTGTTAAGAAGCAATTTTACCCCCTGGGACATCTAAATCCCTTCCCGCCACCACCCATATTCGATTATTATAAACCCCTGCTCTTAATAATCAACCCATTGATAACTTAATAATCGAAAACACATCAACGCCATTAATAGACTCAAATATTGATTCAATTCATTTGCAGCAACTGCATATATAATCTATCAGCAACAATTGTAATGCAAATGCACATGAAAGGCACATACCTGACCCAAACTGTCATTTTAGCATCAGTATCCATTGTGGACTTATGCCCAAACTGTCATCTTCAGGACTTATGCCCCAACTGTAATGCAAATGGACATGAAAGGCACATACCTGACCCAAACTGTCTGCTGATCAATGTGATTAACTGGACTTATGCCCGAGTATCTGTATGATCATATGGCTAGCAGGTTACTAGCCTACAACCTGAAATATACTGTAAAACTCGATAGGATCTCTCAATGATATCAAGAATAACTTGTGTAAGTGCGGAATCCAAACACAAGTGGATTCAAGAAAACAGTAAAATAAACAAACGCAATAATCTAAATAAAATACTCTTGCATTCACCTTGAACGATGACTGATACAAGATTACCGAAACCAAGATCTCGAGTGGCCTGTCACAGCTTCTATGCAAAACCAACAACCCTTAAACTATTACTAAGGGTAACTTATATACTACTATCAATGGACCGTAAACAAACCAAGGCCCACTCGAGATCTCCCAATCCATTACAAAGTTCGACCCAAATAACATAGTTAAACTAAACAAAATCAACCCTGTACTTTCATACTTCTCTATGTATAAACCTTAAGGTTCCAACAATCTCCCCCTAGGTTTATGCATAGAGTGACTTGAAACATCAGTCTTCACGAGCACCACCCAAACGATCCTTAAGCCCACCAAAACCTTTTTTACGGATATGAATAACTGAAGCAACAGCTGCAGTCCATCCTTTAGCAATTTCTTCATACTTTTCAGTAGCTCTAATTTGATTCTGAGCTAACACCTGCAGATCTTCATAAGCAACATTCAACAAATCAACTTGATCCACCAAGCGGAAATTTACATCGTCATCACAAACGATCACCGCCTGCCCTAGTCGTTCATCATATGCCCAGAAATATAACGTCTTCAAGGCACCTTTTGGAATCTTTCTCACTAAAGGAATCACCTTCTCTTTGTCAGTAGCAGGCCAGTGAACCGTTTTCATTCGCTTGTTAGTATATGGATCTCGAACACCTTTAAGTGGTTTTACAAGAGATTCAGCAGTATGCATAGAAGGAAACCCACGAAGAACCTCCCTCTTCAACCTCTCGCAAAATAAATGACCACGACCACCCGGCTTGTCATCCACATAAGGTGCGTTAGCTAAGTTTGTCAGATCAATCTTGGTAAACGTCTGAAATTGAGCTGGAGCCTTGTACCATTCAACAGGACCAACTTTTCTCTTAATCCACCATCTTTTGCGATCATGATCAAATCCCCAGCTAACAACGCCAGATCTGTTTCCAACTTTGTCATAAAGAGTTTCACCAACATCCATCAAATGATGTGTTGCCTGAGCATCATCATCATCAGGATTAAGATTCTTGTTCTTCAGTATCACAAACTCCCTTTTCTTCTTAATCCTTTCAGCCTTTTCCTTCTCTGCAACAGGATCAATCACTTTTTCAAAGTACTTCTCCATTGCAGCACTTCGCTCAGCATCATCTTTATTAAAGGCCTCTCTTCTTTTCTGTATATATCTCCTTGAAGCTGTTCAATTTGTCGATTCTTTTGAACTAAAGTATCTTCAAGTTGGAGTATCTTCGCATCTTTATGAATTGAATCTTGCTCAACTACCATCAACCGCTTCTTCATCTCTCTCATACTAATGAATTCATCATCATCACTTGAATCATCAAGAGGCATTCTAAACGGTTCTTCAGGTCTCTTACCACTTGAACTGCTAGGCATATCAAGATCAACTCTAGAAGGACCAGCAGAATCGGTAACATTAGGTGGCATAGTATCAGCATCAACATTTGAAACCTGGACATCTGCAGTAGCAGTTTCCAAAACATCCCTTTCAGAATCAGTGTTGGACTTAAAGAAATCTTCAATTGTGGTGGTGGTATCAGTGAGATTTTTCTCAATATCGAAGTCATACAAACCATCTTCATCTTCTATAGCACTCTCAGGTTGATCTTTGCTTTGCTCAACATACATACCGAGTCGAGGATCCCTCCTTTTTCGCTTCAACGGTAAAGAATCAGGATCTCTTGGGTTTTCAACAGGCTCTTCATTTGATACTGTAAGATCGGAAGGAGGATTTCCTATCTTATCAGTCACTGATTTTAATAACAAGGCCAGATTTTCAGTAGTAATCACTGGAGGAACAGTAGAAACAGCAGCTTCAGCTTCACTCTCAGGAGGAAGTTCTTCATCGTCTCCCGAATCACACATAATTTCTATGCCTTCATCGTCAGAGTTAATTGTCAAGATCTCTGTCTCAGGCTCATCAGCACCAGCACCTCTCTGAATATCATGTTCTTCAGCGACAATAGCATTTGCAGGCACAACATTCTCTTGAACAGGTTGCACTATCATAGAATCAGCAGCAACATCTTCAGTCTCTGAAAATTGACCAAACTTCTCCAACGGAATTAATCCTTCAAACTTCTTTTTAGTACCCTTCTTTGAAGTGAGAGCACCAAAACAAGCAGGACCCATAGGCTTCAACTCCAATGTATTTCCAGATTTCTCCAACTCTGGATAACGCGCATTAAAAATCATTTGTAAAAACCTTGGATACATGAGAAATTTGTCTTTCCTGACTCCTAGCACATTCCTTTTCATAGCTTCCAAAACATACTTCGAATAGTTGAACGGTTCATTAGTTATCACACAGACTAGAGCAGCAGCCTGTGTACTGTTCAGCTGATCTGTCCCCCCTCTGTTCTCGGATATACACAAGAGAAACATGTGTAGCAGAAGTCGCCAATAAGGATGCACAAATTTCTTAACCAGAGGTGGATATCTTCCTTCATAACTTAGTCTAGGCAAAATTGCTTCAACTGTGCCAGCTGGAACTTCTATCGAATCTGATTCTTGATCATTGAACTGCAACACTTCTCGGATCATCTGCTCTGACACAGTAACAGTCTTCTTTAGAACTTCAGAGACAATGACCCCCTTTCCTTCAACAACCTCAATCTTCGCATTCTTCCAGAACTCTTGAATAAGACTTTCATAGATAACTGGATTGTCTCGTAATGCGTGAACTATACGGCAGCTGTTGAGACCTTTCATCAATGAGGTATACAATCTTCTGTGCTTCTCTGGAGGAGGTGCTAAATATCCAGCCTGATTGTGTGTTGCAATGAACTTCAAATCCATGGTCTGCACAAAACAGAAGTGCATTACAAACCTTTACACAAATATTTTCACAAAAATTTAGATTTCAAAATCAACATTTTTGACTTCATCAACTCAGAATTTTCTAATCTTGACTCGAGACCAGTTATTGTTGACTCGAAACAATGAGTCGAGACCATAAGTTCTCGAGTCGCAATCAGAAATCACAACTGAGATCTTGAGTCGAGACCTTGAGTCAAGACCTAGAGATCTCGAGTCACAACCATGAGGTTGCGACTCGCAATCACTGGTCTCGAGTCCTGATAACATCTGAGTCGAGACTTCCACAAACAACTTAATCCTTTCACTGTTTGGATCAAAATCCTAAAACATCCTCTGATCCAATTGAAGACCAAAATATGTAAAATTAGGGTTCTTGGCCATCTTCAAAACATCATCCAATCATCATCAATCCTTCAAATAATCTGCAAAACTTCAAGTACAAACATCATCATACCTTGAATCAACAGTTAATCGAGACCGGAAACACCAAGAATAATGACTCGAAACCGGAGATTTAAGTCGGAATTTAATCGGAAATACGAAGAACAAGACTTTCGCCGGAATTTTGAGAGAGAATTTCTTGAAGGTCTCGAGTGAGAAATGAGGTCTCGACTCGAGACCCTGAACTTATACCTAAACCCAACCAAGTGGGCTTGGGCCGGACACTGTTTGGGCTTATAATAGTTGGATTTTCTTTGAAAGATTTTTATAATAATTCAGATTTAATCAAATCCATTAAGCAAGCAGTTAACAATTAAAACTCATTAAACTTTCCGAGCATGATTTGCAAAAACCTAAAAAAAACAAAAATAAATAATAATAAAAATTATTATTTACAAAAATAAATTAGGAAAATAATGGAGATTACTCAGGGATTAAATCACGGGGTTTCGGGCTTGACTTCACTTATCTACTACCGAATGATCTAGACGATTGCCAGTATATTTTTCCACCTAAACTCATCTTCCAATTTTTCAACTTCGTGATATGTTTAAGGTAATATTATACTATTATACCCGTGTGTCCCATTCCAAGGCATACCCCCGCGATCAAGGTAAGCACAACGATTCATCGTAGCAGGTGAGTATACTGATGTCATCCTTTAAGATATCCTGACTATGTCTAGGTCTGCATATAATATGTTTTATCATGTTGAGCGTCAAGCCTATCGACATATCGCAGTAGATCCTAGTCTTTTCAGCTATGGCACCTTACATGTGTTAGTCAAAACCCTTTAACACGAACATTTATTTCACTTCCCATATCATGCAATTTTTCTTTTTGACTTTTTCATTTTTCTAATGTTTTTGTATTTTTCTCATTTTCTCCCCCTAAACTCTATATATGTCTCTCTCTCCCCCTAAATTTGTGCATAAATCTTGTATTTTTGCGCAAATTTATCATTTACAAGAGAAAGGACACTTTATATACAAGGTTATAAACTAAGAAAAAGGGAAAATATTTTTGTTTAACCGTTCTATCATCAGATTAAAGACTAATCAATATTCAAATCAAAGTACTGAATTTAAACGGTACCTTTTGCTGATCATTTCTTACTTCTTTTATCTCCTCCAAAGGAAACATATCATCTGTAAAAAAATTGAACTTTTTGCAACAGTGAAATGTTACCCGTTTTTTTATCTCTGGAACAACCGCTATCAACATTCCAGAGATTGTCAACAGCTCCTCCTTGGTTGTTCCTGAAAATTAAGGAGATTAGTAAGACATTGGTACCCAGGCCATCGTGGTCCTGGGTTTACCTGAAGCATCAAAATAAGACACTTCTTTCAAACACAGGTCCCCTTTAATTTCGAGGATTGGAGACATTGCTGCTTTGGATTTGGGTTTCCAAATCTGTTTCGGTCTAGGAAACGCATTTGTTGCCTTCGGTTGAGCAACTTTAGTTGTTTCAGGTTTGTTAGTTTTAGAAAAACATTTTTGTTCCTGAGAAGCTTTGCGTTTTTTTTTTGGCAGCGTTCCAATCCCCATCAGAAGGTTTAACCTTGGGATTCACATTCTTCATTGCCTTAGGTAAAGATACCTTCATCGGCTTGGAATGGTAGTTACCCTTTGGTGTAACCCTCTGATTTTGCATATAATAGGGTACATAGGGACGATGTGTGCAGTTTCTTGCAATGTGACCAGCAATGCTGCAATTGAAGCATGTTTGTCTCTTTACGTAAAAGGCATTCTGATCCGCTCGTGTAGCTCTTGCAGGCCCTGAAGGATGAACCGATCCTTTCTGTGCTTGTTTTTGTTGCACATTTCCAGCAGACGAAGATGAATTGGGATGTCTGTACTTGTCGTTTGCATGGACCTTTATAGGTCACTTAGGCTATGTGGGCCAAGCAGGCCCAAGGGGAGCCCATGTAGGGAATTGGGCTTGCCTAGGTATATAAACAAGTTTACAACTTGTTTTAGGGTTGGAAGTTCTTGACTTCTGAACTCTCAGCACTGGGTCTCTTTCTTTTCTTTGTACGCAAGTTGTTGATCGCACAGGTTTTTAACTAATTTGCTGGAAGAATCAAATTTCTTGATATTAAGTTCATTAATTTGATATCTGTCTCTAATATCTTCCAGTTCCTTAGTTAAAATACATACTTTTTCCTGAGCTTCTAGGAAATGGGCTGTTTTTACACTCACATCATCCTTAAGTTTGATGATGTCTTTTCGCTGAGCCTCAATTTTTTCTTTATAAAGTTTCTCGTTTTTCGACAAAGAAAAATTTTTATTTTTTATGTCTTGATAATCTTGAATGAGCTCAGCGTTGTGTATTCTATAAGCTTCGACCCTTTCCCTACACTCAGGAGTACAGAAAACAGAAAGTACCTCTTCTTTGGTGAGACCTTTAACAGGAGCTAAAAGAATTTGAGTCATAAAAGCAAAGTTTTCAGCTATAGTCTCTTCTTCGGGCTTGGAGTTTTGATCACTTGAGGTCATGAAAGCAATATTATTTGAAGCAGCTTGATTTTCTGGAGCTGAGATGTTCAGATGCTCAATTTCAGAAGTCCAATCAAAGTTGATGTTGGGCTGAACCACCAGGGCTTGCGCTAATCCTTGCGGTTGAGGGCTTCCAGTAGCAGCAGCATCTGCTATGCTAGCAGTGGTCACAAGAGCTCTTTCTCGATTAGGTGTTACGAGCTGTGCAGGAGTTTGTTCTCTATTCATCAGTGGTTTTGTGCAATTTCGAGCATAATGCCCTTCCTCATGACAGTTGTAACAACGCAAGTTAAAAGGCACCTTAGCAGCTCTATTCCAGGCAGTGCCCCACCTGTTTTTACCTGTTCTTTTCACAAACTTTTGAGCCCTGAAGGCAGCCATTGCCATCTGCCAGGTGATGTCCATTTCTTCAACATCATCAGGATGGATCTGTGACAGGTCATCGGGACACCATTTTGGAGGATCAAGTTTTCCTGCAACGAAGGCATTCAAACAATTTATAACAGATGCTGCGATATTGATGTGTGTTGGTGTGTATATAATTTAGATATATAATTAAGCCCTTTTTACACCTTTAGCCAAGTTTTAAATTTATAAAACACGATATTCACTAACACTAAACACACATATGGGCAAGTGCACCCATCGTGGACGTAGTATAGTGTTGGTAAGATACCGAGGTCGTCCAAGGACACAAGAGCTTTTAATACCGGTTTATCCTCAACGTCTAATCAAATCAAAAAGTGAGAAAAATGTTTTTAAACTAAGAAAATAAAAACTAACTAAATGCTGAAAAATAAAATAAAATAAAAACAGATAGACAAGATGAATCACTTGGATCCGACTCGTGTATTAGTATAACCTTTGATTATTTTCGCACTTTTGCACTTTTTTAAGAGATTATCTTAGTTATTGTAGTAGGCCCCTCTTTTAAAGGCGACGTTACCCTCAACCCAGTAGTTTGAGTCAGCAAGGATACAATCCTAAAGGGTCGGATTATTGGAAGATAATGAATTAAGTTATTAATGCAAATTATGGTAGGCCCCGCTTTTGGCGGTGACGTTACCCTCGACTAAATAGCCGGGTTATAGTATTAATAGTAGTTAACTTATGAGGGGGTCAAAGAGTTTGGATCCCCGCCATCCAATACCTATGGGCATTGAAGGAGATCCTACTAAATTTGACCCAGGTCCCAAGCAGGACCTCTAAACGCTGAACAAGGGCAAGACCCTTACCAAACCGTTCCCTTAACCCCCGACCAGGTAGCCAACATACCTCCATATAGACCGTGGAGATATAAATGGTGAAAATCTTTTATTTTATATAGACAGTAAAATAATGTCAAGACACCACGGACAAACAATAAGGAAAGATCACCTTCAACATAAGCAACTAGTTATTGAAGTCATTAATACAAAACCAAATATAAAGTGCAAAAGATTAAAAATAAAAAGTATTATACTAAACACTTGTCTTCACCAAGTGATGTAAGAGACTTAGGCAAACATGGCCTTGATTGTCAAGAACTCTTACGATCAATCTTGGATCCCGAGACGACTCACACACTCTATGATGGAAAATGGATGATGGTGGTGGATGATAGTGTTATGGTGGTGGTGGGTGGTGGTGGATGAAGTGTGAGAGAGGTGGTGTGTGTCACGGCCCCCGACCCGGTTTGACCCGTTTCAGGAGCCGCGGGACAGAAATCCTGCGGTATTTTAATTTATGCGACAACGGAAGTCTTTTAAAACAGGATCTTTAGTATTAAAACTGCTCATTACATAATTTTAGGAAAAACCCAGTAATTTACAATAATGTGATTTCAATGGAAATATTTATTTTCCAAAACATGTTTCTTTATTTATTTACACTGAGCCACTTTTCTAAGCTGGTAATGCTTCCTGGCACTTTTCTTTGCTCACAACAGATTACCTGAAACATGTTTGAAAAAGGTTTTGTCAGCGGGGAAATACTGAGTGAGTTCATTCAGTTTTTAGGAAATGACCCATAGTTATAAATTACAGCATAAGAGCGATTACAATGGTTTACATCTTTATCTTTATCTGGCTTTCTGCCACAATGGTGACAAGTCACAATGGTGACGATGGTCATACCACTATTAGGTCAATGAACTCTAATAGTGACGTTTCTCCCTAGTAGGTCAATGAACCTAACTGGGAGAAATAGTAATGTGCACAATACCCCACTAACCAATAAATCAAGATATCCACGACTTAGTCCCTGTAATTATAACACTTCGAAAATAATTTGGAGTATTGTAAAACAGTTGATAAAAAGAAGAATGACTCACATTGCAGATTTAACGAGCAGTGTATAAGCCTACTGATTAGCCTTGATTATTTCTAATTTAACAATAATGCACACAAAACAGGATTAGTGATCAATACAGCAGGTTACGATAAATTTCCAAGATCAAATACTCGCAATGAATGACCAAGTGCAATACTTCAACTCATTTATCAAAATGACAAACGACAAAGTATAGTACTTCAACTCATTATCGAATTATCGACAACGACAAAGTACAATGCTTCAACTCATTATCGAATTATCGACAACGACAAAGCATAGCCCAATGTGGGCGGCACTTAGACATTCTTTGGGTATATTGATCCTGGAAACGGAATCGTAATAGCGATCGAGTAATTACCCTGTTCTGCGGCAGTGATTCGATAATTGTGTGTGTGTGTTGGACTGTTTTGCTTATAACTCGACCTACGTAACTCCGATTTTCGTCGTTCAAGTGCCAAATTTCAAGTCCCAACCCCTGCTATTTATACTGAAAATTTGACACTGTCGCGTAGCGCGAGGGGGTACCCCTATAGGCGTCGCGCTACGCGAGTGACCACCCTACTTTCATAGAGTAACCCTTCATGCATGTAGGCTTGCTGTGTCGACGGTTTTTCAATTTTCGAATTTTATAATTAGTTATGAGGATAATCGTTGGCTAGGGTTTATCCCCCTCTGAGTTTTAGGGGTCCTGATCCTGATTCTGATTGTTCTGGAAATTTTAGGGTTTGTGCAGAATTACTTGGGTGTCTCAATTAGGGTTTCCTTAATAGCTAATTAACATTCTAATTATTAATTTTAATGAGAGTTGTTACAGTGTGCCAAGGGATGAGATGGAATGAAACCAAGCACCCCTATTTATAGGCTGAACAGAAGGCTGGGCACGGCCCCGTGTTCGCTGGACACGCCCCCGTGCCCGTCTGACAGTCTCTCTCCTCATTAATGGTAATTCGCAATTACAATTAATGCGCCTGCTGTACTTTCACCACGCCCCCGTGCTCACTGGACACGGCCCCGTGGTGGGCAATGGAAGCTTCTACAAGTTTGTCTTTTATGCTGCTTCTTGGGCACGGCCCCGTGCTGGCTGAGCATGGGGCGTGTTCAGGCTTCTGTTTTCTCTTCTTTGCTTTGGAGGATGCCGTTGAGGGTCCGGGCAGTCTTCTTTTATTCCTTTCCTTGTATTTATGCTAGAATTAGTTGTCTTTTTGTTTCTTTTGTGAATTTGAGCTCATTTCATCCTGAAAATACAAAAGGAAGACAAAAACACTCTTTTTCCAACATTAGTACTTAAAAAGGGTTAGTTTTATGCCTTAATTGATGTGATTTATATGTTGCATTTTACACACATCAAATACCCCCACACTTGAACTTTTGCTTGTCGTCAAGCAAAACTCTTTAAATGTGGCTTACACTCCCAAATGGAATAGGTAGAAGAGAATATTTTTGGTTTGTCATAGAGTGTCGGGAATCCAAAGATCTTTTTAGGTTTTATTTTTATTTATTCACAATCCTATTCGTCATGATTTATTGAGAACGTCTCATAGGATAAATTACTTATTTGGGCATAACATGCCTTTTTAAAATTTTATTTATATACAAGTTCACATACCTCACGGGATAAATCACTCAACACTCGGCCGTAGGTGTATTTTTAGTGAATCACTCGAGAGCGGCATGGAACTCACGCCTTCCATAGGCTTGCCAAGCAATCAATCCTCCTCCTTTTTAACTTTATACCTTTGTAAATATCAAGAGGACTTTTTGGGTGAAGGGTTAGGCTTGGGTTAAAGGTGGGTGGTTGGGTTAGTGGTTAGTAAAAGGGCGAAAAGCGTAAAAAGCGTCGGTTTTCGAAATTTATTTTTTTAGTGACTTTTTATTTTGAAGTATTCCTCCATACAAGCTTTCGTTTGTATAGCTTTGTTTGTTTTTAACTTCATCATCACATATATATATATATATATATATATATATATATATATATTAGTCACATAAAAGAACGAGCTTGCGAAAAACCGAGCTTTGTTACTAAAATAAGGGATGAAAAATAAAAAGGTTTTTTTTTTTTTTTTGGTGGGTAAAAAGGGATTTAGGGTAATGAAATGAAAGGTTTAGGCTCAAAGGGGTTAACTAGGGGGATTTTGGGTAGGTGGTAAAAAAAATTGAAAAATAATGGTGTAGAAAGAAAAATGGTTAGTCCTAATGCCTCCATCATTTACTTACTTGGGTGTAAGTTGGTAAGGACCGAGAATGAATCGTCGTGGCAAGTTCTAGAGTTGTAAGAACCAAGCGGCTATTCACACAAGAAACGAAAAATGAGCATTTAGTCTAAAGATGTAAATTTGTATGCTCAATGAAAAGGCTCAAAACTCACTTTTGTGGGAATGGGTTTTTAATGTGATCAAGTATATATAATTAAATTTTAACTAGACTTGTTATGCCGTTTCGTAATTTTCTTATGTTGGTTCTTGTTATCATGACGCTTTCGGTTGTAAATTTTTTTAAAAATATAACCTTATTAATCTTGTGATTCCCAACTTAAACTTTAGACAAGTAAAAATGAAAGGATTTTTGAAAAAATTTGGGGTGTTTAGCGGTTCCAATAGAGTTTTGTGTAAGGCTTGTTGTTAGGACTTGCAAAATTTCAAAGTGTTAGCTTCCCCCCACACTTAAATTACACATTGTCCTCAATGTGTCCCAAAAATAAATTTTTAGGTTGATTGGATGTGTGGTGTAGTGTTAAAAAGCAAAGATTTATGTTACTGGCAGTCTGGACACGGCCCCGTGGTGACCGGGCACGGCCCCGTGGTCAGGTGCCAGTAACAGAAATTAAAGAAATGAGACAGAAGCCTGGACACGGGGGCGTGTCTGGTGAACACGGCCCGTGTCCAGTTACCTGAACTAGGCGTTTTTCTGCAGGTGGTTCAGCACGGGGCCGTGTTGGTTGGGCACAGCCCGTGTTGAGCCTTCTGTGATGGAGATTTGTGTCGGGTTGCTCTATTCTTTGTGCATGGGGCCATTTTTCTCGTTCCCTTTTTCATCCATTACTACCATAAGTGTGTTTTATAACCATCAATCTTAGAAACCATCATATCATTGCAAACATAGAGAATTACATATAGTTAATCTAGATAACTAGGGGGATACATGAGGTTATCATAAAGGTTCTACTTATTTAGGAAAATTTCGGGAATAGCTTCCCGATGTAGTAAGACCCTTTAGCCGATGGCTCCTCGGTTATTGTTCAAAGCCACTCTTCTATCTCCCTTGGGAGGAAGAAAGCAGCTTCATTCTCTTCAGTGGCTTGAGGAGGAACATTCACCGGGACTCCTTGCACCACCCTTTGCTGAGGCCCTTGGTGCATGGCATACCATTCGGCCGGAATGATGACCTCGGGTACTACATTCCACGCTCTTTGGGTTATTACGGGAACCAAAGGCGGGGAGGCGAGAAGGTTTAACCTCTAGTGCAGGAGGTTCACTTCTCGCAGACAGCCTTCCAACCCCACCGTCAGATGATTAATACGGTCCACTAGCGCTTCTTCTACTCCCGTCATCTCGTCTATGGCTTCCCTTAAGGCGTAAACGTAGTTTACTAGGGAGTCTTCTGCTGTGGACGACCTTCTCCCATTTCGGTTATTTCTTGAAGATGATCCGCTAGTTCTGCTGGCCATTTTCTGTGGAAGAAACCGAAAATAACTGAATTTTTTGCCAAACAGCACCTCGAACACGGCCCCGTGTTCACTGAGCACGGCCCGTGTTCAGTTGTCTGCAGGATTTTTTGGCTAAGGATTCTTGGGTTTTAAATTATTTTCACATCTTTTAACTGTGGTTTAAGCTTAGATAATTCAAAACAAAGTTATAAAATCAACTTTAAACAAGAATCCATAGCAAATAATCTTACAAACCTTTCATAGAAGGTTGGAATCATGGGGTTTCCAAGCTTCCATGGAGGAGATGTTTGAAAAATTTTGAAAGGAGAAATGAACAAAAGTGGATAGGACAAGATGGTCCTTGGGAACCTTCTTTTAGCACTTACCTAGGATGGTATATGTGAAGATCCCAGGATTCTCTGTCTAGTGAAGTGGTCAAAAATGAGCAGGATTCAGGCTGCATTTAAAGAAAACGACAGCACGCTGGACACGGCCCCGTGTCCGCTGGGCACGGCCCCGTGTGCAGAGAAAATCCTGACACATTTTGTCCGTATTCTGACAAAAATCAGCAGAGAATCTTCTGGGTGGGCACAGGGTCGTGTTGACCGGACACGGCCCCGTGTTGGGAGGCTGTTTTATGGAGTTTTGTTGCTCCTAAGGATTTTATTTATATCGGGTGGTTCTTGATTTGTTGGAACAACCCTAAAGTGCCTAAGATACCTTAATTGTCCTATACTAAGGCGAGAACGCAAGAGGTTATCGGTGAGGGTAATTCCTATTTTCATTCTAGGTGGACAAGTCCAACCCTTTTCCGGGCTCTCGTTAAAGAAGGTGTATGCCGAATCGCTCAGGTCTATGTATGCATCGAACGAAGTTGATGGAGAGTCCTTCACGGCATAATCGGCACAGGGACGACTATCGTCCAAGTCTTTTCTAGGTATGAAGGTATTTTCGGGAGCAACAAGGTTGTCGGAATGCGGTTCCAACATTTCCTCATGGTCATCGTCTTGGGGTGGATCAATAAAATCCTTCCTAAGTTCCTTTGACCAATTTAGAATTGGTTCTTCTAGTTGAAATAACTCGTCAAGGAGCATTTCCCCTAGAATATCTGGCTGGGCGCATTCGAGGGAGAGATAGTGCTTATTTTTACTTTCGCCCCTCTTAAGGTTATAAGGAATCGGTGGGTCTATATAGTGGGGCCTATAATTTAGAAAATAACATTTTAATTCTTCATGTTCGCCTCCACATAATCGACACCACGTACCATAAGAGTTCCGAAAGTAAAAAGAATTACTATCACTCATGTTTGTGTCAGAAATTACCAACCGCCGGGATCTAACGGTTCTGTTTTCAGTAAGAGAATCTTGGGCACGGAGGCGTGTCGAGTGGACACGGCCCCGTGTTCAGCTTACTGTCTGACTTAAAACAGGATTGCCAGTTCTAATGATTGAGCACGGGGGCGTGTTCAGCGGGCACGGCCCGTGCTGAGCTCTGCAGAAGCTGAAAAACTAAGAAAAATCCTAAAAATTAAAAAGAAAAATAAAAATATGATTAGGCCGTTGATTCCTAACTTTCTTAAAATCCTTGTGTCCCCGGCAGCGGCGCCAAAAACTTGATGTGTGTTGGTGTGTATATAATTTAGATATATAATTAAGCCCTTTTTACACCTTTAGCCAAGTTTTAAATTTATAAAACACGATATTCACTAACACTAAACACACATATGGGCAAGTGCACCCATCGTGGACGTAGTATAGTGTTGGTAAGATACCGAGGTCGTCCAAGGACACAAGAGCTTTTAATACCGGTTTATCCTCAACGTCTAATCAAATCAAAAAGTGAGAAAAACGTTTTTAAACTAAGAAAATAAAAACTAACTAAATGCTGAAAAATAAAATAAAATAAAAACAGATAGACAAGATGAATCACTTGGATCCGACTCGTGTATTAGTATAACCTTTGATTATTTTCGCACTTTTGCACTTGTTTAAGAGATTATCTTAGTTATTGTAGTAGGCCCCTCTTTTGAAGGCGACGTTACCCTCAACCCAGTAGTTTGAGTCAGCAAGGATACAATCCTAAAGGGTCGGATTATTGGAAGATAATGAATTAAGTTATTAATGCAAATTATGGTAGGCCCCGCTTTTGGCGGTGACGTTACCCTCGACTAAGTAGTCTGAGTCAGCAGGGATACAGTCCTAAATAGCCGGGTTATAGTATTAATAGTAGTTAACTTATGAGGGGGTCAAAGAGTTTGGATCCCCGCCATCCAATACCTATGGGCATTGAAGGAGATCCTACTAAATTTGACCCAGGTCCCAAGCAGGACCTCTAAACGTTGAACAAGGGCAAGACCCTTACCAAACCGTTCCCTTAACCCCCGACCAGGTAGCTAACATACCTCCATATAGACCGTGGAGATATAAATGGTGAAAATATTTTATTTTATATAGACAGTAAAATAATGCCAAGACACCACGGACAAACGATAAGGAAAGATCACCTTCAACATAAGCAACTAGTTATTAAAGTCATTAATACAAAACCAAATAAAAAGTGCAAAAGATTAAAAATAAAAAGTATTATACTAAACACTTGTCTTCACCAAGTGATGTAAGAGACTTAGGCAAACATGGCCTTGATTGTCAAGAACTCTTACGATCAATCTTGGATCCCGAGACGACTCACACACTCTATGATGGAAAATGGATGATGGTGATGGATGATGGTGTTATGGTGGTGGTGGGTGGTGGATGAAGTGTGAGAGAGGTGGTGTGCCAAGGGATGAGATGGAATGAAACCAAGCACCCCTATTTATAGGCTGAACAGAAGGCTGGGCACGGCCCCGTGTCCGCTGGACACGCCCCCGTGTCCGTCTGACAGTCTCTCTCCTCATTAATTGTAATTCGCAATTACAATTAATGCGCCTGCTGTACTTTCACCACGCCCCCGTGCTCACTGGACACGGCCCCGTGGTGGGCAATGGAAGCTTCTACAAGTTTGTCTTTTATGCTGCTTCTTGGGCACGGCCCCGTGCTGGCTGAGCACGGGGCGTGTTCAGGCTTCTGTTTTCTCTTCTTTGCTTTGGAGGATGCCGTTGAGGGTCCGGGCAGTCTTCTTTTATTCCTTTCCTTGTATTTATGCTAGAATTAGTTGTCTTTTTGCTTCTTTTGTGAATTTGAGCTCATTTCATCCTGAAAATACAAAAGGAAGACAAAAACACTCTTTTTCCAACCTTAGTACTTAAAAAGGGTTAGTTTTATGCCTTAATTGATGTGATTTATATGTTGCATTTTACACACATCAGATATCCAAATTTTCTTTTGACTGTTTAGTAAAGAAAGCTATCATCTCATTATTTGCAGCGGAGGCGGAAGCAGCAGTGGAAACATTTCCAGCATTCGTAGTGGAAGCAGGAGCAACTGGAGGAGCAACTTGATTAGAGGACCCTGAGCAGTAAGCATTTGCTGAAGTGGGAACAGTCTTAGCAGATGTGGTATTGCGAAACATTTAAAAACCTCCTTGGGACAACAGAGCTGTGTTGTTATTGTTTGATGAAGTGGGAGCAACGGAAAAACCTGCGGCTAACATGCTGTTCTTGTAATTGGTTTCTCTTTGTTTATCATCTAGTTCACAAGCTTTGATATGAGAGATCATCTCTGACAGGCTGCATCTCGCGAGGTCTTTAGTTTTCTTGATCATGGCGACATGATGATCCCAACTCTTTGGCAATGCATTAAGAAGCTGTCTGTTGGTAGATGCATTTGATGTATGAATTTCTTCCATTTGCATTTGTGTTACTAACTTCACAAACCTCTGAATTTGATTGTCTACAGTTTCCCCATAAATGTGGTTGAAATTGTTGAAATTTTGTTGCAGTAGATTTCTTCGACTCTCCTTCATATCTTCATTTCCTTCATAAACTTCGATCAGTGATTCCCACAGTTCTTTGGCAGATTTGCAGGTGAGAAATCCGATAGCAATGTCAGGACCCAAACCCATAGTCAAGTATGAAAGTGCTCGGTCATCTTCTTCAACTATAAGCACATCATCTTCGGTATATTGATCTCTAGGTTTCTTCACCTTAACGCCTGGTTCAGTGGAACTTTCCATCATAATCTCCCTTGGACCCCTTAAGATACTTCGCCACAGTTTATAATCTTTGACCTTTAAGTGCTGTTCAAAGCGCCACTTCCACTCGGGAAAATCATTTGCATCAGTCAACTTTGGAATGCGTGTTGTGGTTCCAAGCTTTGAGTCCAATTCTTGTTGGTGATTAAGGGCAGCCAATTCAGTGTTATTTGTTGTCATAATTAATTAATCAATTAATTACTTTTAAATGGTCCAAAAATCTTAACAGTTCAACAGTCCAGGTTCAAGTAACGTTGCAAACGACATTGCGAGTCGAGACCACAATTGCGAATCGAGACTAAGAATCTGACAACTCGAGACCTGGTTGGTTGCGAGTCGAGACCAAATCCACACTAGTCGAGACAACGATGGTTGCGAGTCGAGACCGGAGCAAAACAATTCGAGACTGTTGATTGTTGCGAGTCGAGACTGAAGCAGGACAAGTCGAGACAATTATCGGTTGCGAGTCGAGACTGGAACAGTACAAGCCGAGACTGCTAATGGTTGCGAGTCGAAACCTGCAAAACAGATATGAGATAAACACTGTATACTCGTAATCCCGGATTTTCAGCACTTTTCAAAAAAAAAAAATTCAAAGATATCGCAATCTTTGAATTTTCTTTGATCACCAACTCCCGAGAAATCAGCTAACAAGATTCTGAAATCACACAAACCACAATCAGCAATATCTTTCAATGATTTAACGAAGAACAGTTTGAATGTTTAACAATTTTCACTGCAAAACAAACACCAAAACCGAATTAGTAGCAACTGATGTTCTTGAATCTGATTGATATCAAAACCGAACCAAGAATGGTTTCTTGGCTCTGATACCAATTGTAAAATCCGATAGGATCTCTCAATGATATCAAGAATAACTTGTGTAAGTGCGGAATCCAAACACAAGTGGATTCAAGAAAACAGTAAAATAAACAAATGCAATAATCTAAACAAAATACTCTTGCATTCACCTTGAACGATGACTGATACAAGATTACCGAAACCAAGATCTCGAGTGGCCTGTCACAGCTTCTATGCAAAACCAACAACCCTTAAACTATTACTAAGGGTAACTTATATACTACTATCAATGGACCGTAAACAAACCAAGGCCCACTCGAGATCTCCCAACCCATTACAAAGTTCGACCCAAATAACATAGTTAAACTAAACAAAATCAACCCTGTACTTTCATACTTCTCTATGTATAAACCTTAAGGTTCCAACATATACATCATAAATAGTTTCTGTTTTTGTGACAAAAGGAAAGGAAAGTGGATACTTACACTTTTTCCCTCCAATATAATGTCAAGAATCTGGGCCAAAAACTGATATTTTTCTGCATCATAGCTTCTATAATTTTACAAATGTTGACTTCATTGGTCTAAAAGAAAGTCAAATTTTGACTAGCTCATAGTTAAATACAAACTCTCATGCTACATCATTCTAGAATGGGTGTTCTAAAAATGGGTCAGTGTGTGTTATTTACACTAGACAACAGATTAAATGAGTGAAAATGTCAACAAAAAGGAACTTGGACTTATTTCTTATTCATGATCAAGTCATAAACTTATAATAAAGAACCTGTTTATTGAG
The DNA here is from genome assembly GCF_002127325.2 of Helianthus annuus. Lineage (NCBI taxonomy): Eukaryota > Viridiplantae > Streptophyta > Magnoliopsida > Asterales > Asteraceae > Helianthus > Helianthus annuus. The sequence goes on from NC_035436.2 coordinate 159,425,527, forward strand.
TTATAAGTTATGGACTAACCACTGTCATCAAATGGAGATCTAACCTGTGTATGATCATCAAATGGACAAAATGTAATCCTAATCAACAACTAACATACCTGCACATAAAACCTGCTGAGGGGAAGTTCAAATATACCTGCTGATCAAGCTACCAACATTGACCTAGATTAGCTAAGTACTTGGTAACCAAGCTAACAACATACCCAAAATCATCATTTTACACAGAATGCATAAAGGATTCCAACAACACTGCATAAAGGTAACCAAGCTAACAACATACCCAAAATCATCATCATCATTTTAGACAAAATGCATGTTTAACCTACATATACATAAAGGATTCGATTAAATTAAGTTAACCTACATATTACACAAAAGCTAAATAACTACTAGAGTAAACATCCGCTCAACTCTCTGGTGGATAATGGAAGTTGAGGACATGTGTCACACCCCAACCGATGGCGGAAACATCGGGGCGCGGCACTAAGCGAAATAGATTGTCCAGAAGTTTCCATAACAACTATATTTACCATTTATTTAAAGCAACACGTCCCATACCATGTCATAAAAGATAATACAATTATTACAGAAAATATCTAGTCAAATTGTTCTGTTCCGACAACTCAGATTTTTATTAAAGACAATTGTTTATTGTTGACCTAGGTCTTTCCTAGCCTCGATTTCACAGCAAAGTAAGCAAATAAGCATCCTAAGCACCTGTCACATACGTTAAAGTAAAAGTCAATACGCATAGTGTAAAGGTGAGCATACAAGTTTAATTAGACATAATAGAGTTCGAAATCATTACGCATAACCAGCACGTACACAGTGTAAAATGAGGCATGTTAGTTATCGACATGAACCTATCGATACCAACGACTGCGAGTTGACTGCCCGAGGTAGTTTGTAATACACACTCACCACAGTGAGCCATGTAACAAATTGTCCTTAACAACCCCTGAGTGAACAGGTGCTGAGTCCAAACAAATAGTACTACCGTTGCTAAGGCAGGTAGACAACATTCCATGTGTAAAAAATAACAAACAAGCATTCATTAAGTCACGTATAACATGCGGTAACGGTTAGCGTTAAAGTATTGCGTAGTGTGATTGAAGTGATTTAGAATAAGTAATGTATGTAACACCCAAAAGTGCGTAAAGCAAAAAGGGATCGAGTATACTCACAGCGATTGGTGGATTGAAGGGAGCGCTAGAGAGTATGGTTAGCCAGATCAGAATGATAGCATAACGATAAGCGACGCGTAAAACGATGCAGTGTGCAAGTGGGTCGGACAACAGTTCGATCGGATGGTAGTCCGATCGAACAGCCGGTCGTTCGGATGACAATCCGCTCGGATGGTCATCCGATCGGGTGACCTTTCGAGTGGATTGTTTCTTCCTTTGGGGAGAATGTGTTTGTGTATGATGGCTTGACTTTTGAAGGTTTCGTTGTAGCATTTGAAAACACAGAAGTATCTCTACCTTTCAAGTCGGTCGATCGGGCGGACGTTCGATCGGACGACAACCCGATTGGTTGGATACTTTAGTGAGAACAAGTTCACAGCAGTTTGTTACTCGATCGGATTGTAGTCCGATCGGGTGGCAACCTGCTGGTATTGAACATGCTGAAAATTGTTTAAGTTTTGAAGTTTGAACATCACATGGTCGAGTGGTAGTCCGATCGGATGGTAATCCGATCCGTCAATACTTCGTTCAATGTTCATCCTTCAAAGTTTAAAAATAGAATTTGAGTGTGGGGCCAAGGTGCAAGTCCATCGGGTGACAATCCGATCGGATGGTAGTCCGATCGGACGACATTCCGTCCTGGTCGTTCCGAACATCTTAAACTTGATTGTTTTGATAGTTTGTCGTTTTATCGAGACGGTGTGACAACGTGTTAATCAACATAACCCCATCTTAACCCTAGTGACCCGATTGAACAGGAATCACCCAAGTTCAACCAGTTAACCAGTTCAAGACAGTTGTTCTTGGTTAACCCGAAATCGGTGGTCTCGCGGATAGAATCCAGATCTTGAACCAACACAACCACAAGAATGAGTAGAAAGTCGGTACAAGCTCCGATTCTATCGGTTTTAAGTGCATTGAGTGTAAAAGAGTTGAAAGAAAGTTGGAAAACCATCTTTTAATCCCTTTCACCGTGAATATGTTTAGATCTATGAAAGATCTTTGTTTATCTGTGTGGAAATCGTTCAGATCTAAGTTGTTCTTGGTGGATTGAAGCCAAAACATGAAGTTCTCAAGAACACCATGATGACATCATCCTAGAACACCTCAAATCTAGTGATTTCACGGTTAAAAGTTAAGATCCAAAAGATAGAAAGGTGTAGAATCAAGTGTAGATCAGAGAAGTACAAGACTTAGGTTGAGATCTTACCGGAATTGCGAGAAATCAGAGAAAAAGTAAGGTTGGAGCGCTGGTCGGACAGAAGAGTGCCAAAAGTGGTAAGTTGTGATGGTGACAGGGGGTATTTATAGGGCTTCCCAAAGTAGAAAGGGTGGGTCGATCGAGTGGCAGCCTGATCGAATGGCTGGTCGATCGAGTGGTAGCTCGATCGAGCAGCTGTTCGATCGGCTGGTCGCTTGGTCGATCAGCCAGTTGATTCGAGTGTTCGGTGTGACGAGTTTTGCCGTTTCGATTGTGATTGCGAGCGTTGCGATGCGATAGAGTTTCCTATTCAAATTACTTTTAATCCCAACTACTATATCTAACATACAATCATCCTATATTACTTACGTTTAGCGTTTGCAATTCGATTGCGATTGAGTTTCGATTGCGTTTCGATTAATCACCACAACATAAACATAAATAAACATGCACAAGTAACACATAAGGCACACAAACACGTAAAACATTATCCAGAATGCGTAATTCGAGTTGCGGGTGCGATTGCGATAAGCGATAAGCGATAAAGCGATCAAATGTGCGACAAATATCGAATAAACCTCGTTTATTAATAGACATTCCACATAATACAACTAACGTAACGCATAAAATAGACTATCTACAAGTCAAAGAAGTCAAAACAGGAATTGAGCAAGGAGTGACAGATCGCAATTAGCAATCTTTTCTTCCTTTGACTTCAATGTTGGCTTTGACTTTAACTTTCGAAATACGGGGTGTTACAATAGGCCTCCCAAACACAGAGACCACCAGGTGGACCAGCAATGATGAGCTTGATAAGCTCGTCGTCAGGTCAACTGTAAAAAAACCAACAGTGAACCAAATCAGACCCTAACCCTGTTTATAACATGATAATGACTAAATCTGACCCTGATTAACTAACATAGGCCGATTATACCTGCGGTGTGGCGGATGAGATAGTGGATTAGCCAACAAACAACTGGCATTTTGTAAGGTCTGAAAATAGCAGAGGAGTTGTTGTCACTGGAGGACCTGATGTCGCCGGAGGAGAAGCCTGATCGCCGGAGAATCACTAATCGCCGGAGAACCCTGATGTCGCCGGAGAAGGTGATCGCAGGTTCGAAGGAGGATGGTGGGAAGGTGGGGGGGGGGGTAATTCTGCTTTGATATGTTACTTATATGGGTGTTGTAGAGAAGAAGCTTCACAATAATAGCAAAATGACATATTTACCCTTTGACCATCAGCTTCTTATGTTGACTGTTAAGCCAAATTAACGCCGGGGGGTAAAGTTGCGACATAAGAGCAAATATTGGGGGGGGGGGGTAAAATTGCAATTATTTCCTTAGGGGGGGGGGGGTTAGACATGCGAATCACCCCAAACCCCAGAGGTAAAATTGCAGTTTACTCTAGTTGTTATGAAGTCTCTTACAATCTCGTTTTCGTCTCACTCCGATGTTTCCGCCATCGGTTGGGGTGTGACATCCACCTTGCCGACAACATTGCTTCATCATCTTCACTACATCGATGGTTTCAACAGGTGGCAACAACAACACACCATCAAACCTAACCGCTGCTCCAAACGGTGGTGGAGGTGGTCTCATATGCTAGATAACAGGGTTAACAACACCTAGGTTCTAATCAAAGTTCACACGCAGCAACAACGGGGGAACACTGACGGAATCAATAACAGATCAGCGGCGGAATATATGGTGGTCATTTTTGTTACATTTAATTATAAAATCTTATGTAAAATTCCCTTTTAATATAATCATTATTGCATAAACTACCCAACCAATTTAATTTGTTACATAAAAACATATTTTGAAAAAAATTAAAATAACGGGTCAACCCGTCAACTCGCTGAGTTCGACACAAATTTGACATGTTTTGCTAAACGAGTTTGCGGGTTCAACCTGAAACTGACCCGAACCTGTTAGACTAACCTCAAACCTACAAATTTCATGTTGTGTCAGAAATTCACGCCCCTATTAATGAGTTTATAATATATAGATTTATTTTGTATTAACTTATTGGTTTCTATTTGTAAAAATTTTGAATCGTAAATAGTTTTTTTTGGGTGTTAAATGTTCATTAATTAAGTTTCATGGGTTTAGTGTCAAAACTTCTTAAGCATCGCCTAGGATTAGATTGTATATATAATGGGTGTCGGGCACCCTATCCCTTGCATAAAGTAGTTACGAATTAAGCTGGAAACAGATTTAACTTGATCTCTTGTATGATAAACGAACGAACTAAGTTTGAGCTTGGTTCAACTCTTCCTTTTACACCTGTAGTGAGTTTATGAAAAACCTAGTTGAAATCCAAAAGTGTAGGAGGCATGAAAGTGAATAACATTAGGGGTTTGTATAAAAGTGCAAGCATATGCAAGCAAGAGGGTTGTAAAAAGACGAGAGTGGACCCACCCACACCAACACCAGACCAGGACCCGACACCACGCGCCGTCCCAGGAAAGAAGACCATGACACCAGCATCTGCATCTGCAATCCCAACAGAAAAAAAAAAGGGGAAATCGGATCAAGAGGCGTGAGCACCGTACGGTCTCTTTTCAACGCCATCGGAACTGCGTTTTCCTTTTAGGAACGGCGTTTTTCTGGTTTTGTAAAAGCAATGTATAGTTTATTGATTTCTGGTTTTGACCGTTTGTTTGTTTCATCAGCAGCAGCAGCAGCCTGGAAAAGCCGAAGAAGATGGTGATGACCGACAACCCGACAGATCACCGTTTTTCACGCCGCCGATTTACAGTCCCAGTATCAGTTTCCTTTTCAGCTTCAACCAAAGTGTTTGCCTTGTTTTAATATTATGTTAAATATAGATCAGTGCACGAAACCCACACGTTATTTCGATGATTTTTACGTTGATGCTAATCCCGCAAATAAAAGTTACCATCACTTGTAGATTGACAAAACCGGTAATGATTTGGCTTTGGTTTGCATGGTATTGGTATGGTACTGCTACTCGCTATAACTTACGATAAAAAAAAAAAGTATGCTTTGAATTAGGGCTGTTCGCGAACAGAACCGATCGGACATTTGCTCGTGCTCGGTTCGTTTACAAACCGATCTGAATCGAACGGAGCATTTTTTCAACCGACCCAAAGTCGAACGAGCGTCTTTCGATCCGAGCATTTTTCGAACGAACGCCGGTCAAGTATCGAGCGTCATAACAAAATAGGAAAGTGATGATAGGGGTGTTATTTTTAGAGTAAAGTGCAGTTTTCGTCCCTAATGTTTCGTCCAATTAGATCATAAGTATAAATTTAACAAATAACAAGGAATAGAAAACACATTCAACAAGTTCTACCGAGATCACCTGAGCGGGAAGATGAATCATCGATCGATTGAAGCAGACCCTTGTTCTATCAGAAGTTTAAAATCAAATGAACCGACTGAAGCAAAACCCTGGGGAGTTGGCGTCTTGCCAATGGAGAATTCGAATAATGATGGTCGATGCGGGGTTTTAATTAGGATTATGTACTTTTGAATTGAATGGCGGTATTGGTTTGGCTCGTCATGGTATTATTTTGAGTAAAACTGTCATTTTCGTCCCTGTGGTTTGTTCACTTTTGCCATTTCAGGACAATTTTCAAAAATGCACCAGTTTTGTCCCTGACATACTAGAAACGTGCCATTTCAGTCGAAAAATTAAAACCCAATTAAGTCAGACAGGTTAAATGAAGGGTATTATTGTCAGTTCATAAAATAAGGTGAAAATAAAAGATATATGAATTGACAATAATACCCTTCATTTAACATGTCTGACTTAACTGAGTTGTAATTTTTGAACTGAAGTGGCACGTTTTCAATATGTCAGGGAGGAAACTAGTGCATTTTTTTTAAAATTGGTCTGAAATGGCAAAAGTGAACAAACCACAGGGACGAAAATGGCAGGTAACTCTTATAAAAAAGATAATATACACGAATTATCATAGAAAAATCAAATTAAATAAAAACCAAATGAGTTAAAATAGAAAGTATTCACTACTACAGAAATAGGCATTTGTTACGGCCAAAGTCGTAGCAAACACCCTTTTTGCTACGAATTTGGCTCGTAGCTACAAGTCCCGTCGCGAATTTATTTGCTACGAACTTTAGTTTTGGAAATTATGTTTGCGACGAATTTAGCTACAAAAAATGACGTCGGTATTTTAGCCACGAATTTGCTATGAAGAAGGTTGCTACGAAATTTCGCTATGGGTTTTTAGCTACGGATATTTTTAGCTACGGAAACTTTTAGCTACGGTTGTTTTTAGCTACGGATACTTGTAGCTACGAAAAATTTTAGCTACGGATGTTTTTAGCTACGAATCTTTAGCTATGGTTATTTTTAGCTACGGAGTAGTTTTGCTACGAATGAGTTGGCTATGATAATTTGCAATGTTTTTGCTACAAAATTTAACTACGCATCTGTTGGTATTTAAGCTCAAAAACATTGTTTTTTTCTTTTTTTTTTCAAATTCCAAGATATTTTATTAAAAATTCCTAATAAATTCTCATTATAAACAAAATTGTCTAAAAACGAAAATAAAATATACAAATAACAAAATTAATTTAAACCAATATAAAATAACCCAATGTAAATTACAAAGGTTTCAAAGCAATACAACGTTACAAAAGTTTCAAAGTAACACAAATATATATATCATTAAAGATGAAAGTGATATACACTAACTTCCTGAACAACGTCTTCAATATTCATACACAAATACGTATATCTTCATACTTGCAACCCAAAGCAGCATCTTCAATTCATACTTGCAACCGGAACAATAGAAATTGCCTAACAAAACACAATGTTATATTGATAAAATGAAGCTCAAAATGTATACACAAGTGTATGTATAAAATGCAATCTTTAAATTCAAATGTTAAAATATTATTATACATGCATACACATACATACATATCTTTATACTATATACTCATATATATATATAAGCAGGTTTTTAGTTGACCCGTTATATATAAATGATCATTAAATGGCAGAACTAGAGCAAACCTTGAAATGCCTTTACAGAGTTCATTTCCGGCCCTTAGGATTGTTAACAAACATCAGAGTAGAGTAGATGGCATATATTAAAATAACTGCAAACAAAATTAAAACTCATATTCAATTCAAACTTGAAAAAATAAATAGAACCACAGATGCAGCTTTTCACATAAACACAAAAGCACATATTTTAATCAGTTGAACATATTCATTTTCTTTTATACTGGCCTGGGTTTAAAAATGGGTAGAAGCATTGATTGAACCACACACAGCCGGCGATTATACAACTTCTCTCAATTGAACCACTTCTGATCACTAATGCAAATAACTGATGTCATTATATATGAATATATATGTTACAGGGATTAAACACACAAATAATAACACACGTAATAACTTTTTGTTATATCATGTTATATCAATATACACCGAGTGTAGTGCAATAACATTTAAAATTTTAACCATGCTAATTTAATTAAAGGAAAAAATTTCGTTATTTATAATATAATTTCTTTAGATATCAGTATTTTTTACAGAAAACAAAACCTCAGATCATGGAAAGCTTCAATTAACTCGTTTAACCAGTTTTTCTAAACATGTCAAAGTATAGGTGGGTGGTGAGTGATAACCAAGTTGTAAACATGTTAGTCGAGTTGATAAGTTGTAGAAAAATGGAACAAGCGAGCTATAGCCTATAAAATCAAACTTACCACTAATTGAATGCCATTACTGGTTCTTTAAGAGTAGGACTTATGAAAAAAAAAACTTACCACTAATCATGCGTGCCCTTGGGAAGCTTTTAAGTTTTAGATATGTGGTTTCTTAGCATACAAAACTCTTACATTTGGAAGCAAAATATTGGCATTTAAAAATACTAATAGCAGTAAATTGAGGTTTATAACATTGTACATTATACCTTTAGAGCAATAACTGCAATAAACTCATATGCTCTTCAACCAAATAATTCCTCTCATCCACCCACTAATTCTTCTCATCAACACCTATTAAATGTTAAATCATTGTTACTCCATAAACCCATCTTGATTAGGGATGAGCATTTGGTACCGGGTATATTTGGTACCGGTTTCCATTTTCCCCGTTTTTCGGTACTTGTACGGTACCGGTATTTACGGGTAAAACACCGGTAAGTATCGGTACCGGTACCGGTACCGAACTGGTGTATTCGATACCGATACCACTTTTCCTCGTTTTTCGGTACCGGTACTTTAGGTACCGAATGGGTACCGTGCTCATCACTAAATTCTTGATGAAGTAAACTATTAATTTTTTTTCAATTTTATGCAATTCAGTAAATCATGTCTCCTAAACTCCCAAGGCTTAAAGGTTAAATTATGAAAAAAGTAAGTAGCTAATTATACACCAAATAGGCAAATACAGGTCAAAAGATTGAACTACATACCAGCTGACCCTCAACAACCAAAGCCAACATGAAAGTTTCACGACTACCATGTAAGTATCTGATGTCATCAAACAAATTTAAAGATAAAAGAAAAATTAGACAATAAATCTTAAAGTGTGAAGCATACCTTACAACCGCCTCCATCGTTGCTGCCATTATTTAACTTAAATTTTGGGTGAGAAGGGATAGTCAACTGGAAACAGAGCAGAACGAGGGAGGAGAACAAAGAGAAGAAGGGTTAGAGCATTCACATCCAGCCCCCTAAAATTATACATACATTCCACTGAAAAACAACTCCTATATCAATATATTTCCACTAAAAACAAATATTTTTCTCTCTCCTTTTCAATTAAATAATATTTTTATACCTTTATCATTACATTTTTCTCTCTCATTCCCTCACAACCACTTTCAATATATATTAAAAAATTATAGTGGGTGAACAGTGTCCCCCCAAATATACAGACGAACAGTAACATTTTCTCTCTCCTCCACTCACAACCATTTTTTATACTCTTTATATTTTGAAGTTGGGGGAAGTTATCAAGTTAAATTTGGGAATTTTGATTATTAGGAGGGAATATATAATAAGTGGGTGGAATTATCAAAAATTTTGGGTCCGTTCAAATAAAAATTAATTTTTTTTTGTAAGATATATTTAAATTATTTATAGAAAATAATTAACACAAATAAAATACATATAATTAGAACTAGTGGGATTCTTCCGAGCTCCGTGGCGAAAAATAGGTTGGGATACGTTTAGTTCGTTACGGTACCGAAATTCGGTTGGTAACGATTCGGTTCATTACAGTCCTGGCACTCGCTACGACAATCCCACGTGTTATTGGAATCCAGTATAGCAACCAATAGAGAAAACACAAATACAGTATTGTTAACAGGCAAAAGTTTAAACCAAAAGAATTATGTCATAATATGACCGAAGCGATATCACACGTGTTCGATCGGATGGTCATCCGGACGGATGGTCATACGATCGGATGGCTATTCATTTGAAACTGGTATTCTTTGAAGTTTTGAAAATTGTTTAAGTGTTGGGCTTATCAAATCAAGTTACTTGGTCGAATAGTCATTCTATCGGATGGTCGTCCGATCGGACGTCTATTCAATTAAGCAACCTTCTGTTTGAAAATTTCACAAAGTTTTCTAAGTTAAAAGTTTTGTGATTTAACGGAGACAGCATGACGGCGTGTTAAACAACGAAAATCACATCAAGTCCAACTCGTTCGATCTGATGGGAATCACCCCGTTCGATCAGACTCAACTGTTCTTGACGAAGTTCCATTCTCAGATCGGACCTCCATTCTCTTTGATAGAAATCCATTCCAGATAACTGAAATAAAAAACGAACCAAACCAAAACCCGTCCCAACCCGAAACTCGTCCCGTGCGGAAACTCATGTCAGCCTAAAACCTGTTGCGATCCAATACCCGTCCTGTGCGGAAACTCATGTCGGCCTAAAACCCGTTGCTATCCAAAACCCGTCTCGTGAGGAAACCCGTGTCAGCCCGAACCCAATCCGAACCGACCCGTTCTGATCCAAAACCCGCCCCATGCCACCTCTAATTAAACATGATTAAGTGTTAATTGCATATAACTAAATAGATATTATATATGTAAATGAACTAGTTTTATGCCTTGCCCGTATTGCGGGGCGCTAGACCGAATATTTCTCTACCAATTAAAACAAAACACTATCATAGCTTTGCTAGATAAAAAAAACTAAAACAATGGCAAGGCTATAATTTAGCTAGGGTAAAACTGAAATTTGTCAAAACAATGAGCGAGTACAAGGCAGCGGCCTGACATGAATATAAATTATATCGAGTCAACCAATTAAAATAAAACATAACCATAATTTTGCTGAAAAGAAAACTAAAACGATGGGATGACCGTAATTTCGAACTGGGGGCAAAATCATAATTTTTAACTGGGGTAAAATCGTAATTTGTCAGAAGCTAAAAGAGTGGCAAGAAGGTAAATTAGAATTAGGGGCAAAATCATAATTTTGAAAAGGGGGGAAATCGTAATTTTAAACTGTGGGTAAAATCGTAACTTGTCCGGGCCAATGTGGGAGTGACGGGCAGCTGCTTGGCACTGTTCCCCCTCATGGTCTTTGTAGTATACTAGTTTATGCCTCGCCCGCATTGCGGAGCGCTCGGCCAAATATTTCTCTACCAATTAAAACAAAACACAATCAAAGTTTTGCTAGAAAAAAAAAACGAAACCGATGAAAAGACTATAATTCTGAACTGGGGATAAATCGTAAGTTCAACTGGGGTATAATCCAATGTTGTAAAAACCTGTTCAAACCGGCCAGTTGTACCGACTGAACCATATGGTAAAACCGGTTAAACCACCTGGTACACCTGGTTGAACCGCCCAATACACTCGGTTAAACCGTTTTTAAGCCAAATCCGGTACGGTATAAAAACCGGATTTTAAAACATTCGTATAATCATAATTTGTCAAAAGCTACAACGGTGGCAACATTGTAATTTTGAACTGGGGGCAAAATCGTAAATTTGATTGGGGTAAAATCGTAATTTGTCAAAATCTTCAACGATGGTAAGGTTGGAATTTTGAACTGGAGGGGCAAATCGTAATTCTAAGCTGGGGTAAAATTGCAATTTGTTCGGGCCAACGGGGAAGTGTCAGGCAGCTAGCTGCCTGACTATTCCCCTCCATGGATTTTATATATTAACTAGTGTCCAAATCGTAATTCTAAGCTGGGGTAAAATCAAAATTTGTTCGGGTCAATGGAGAAGTGTCAGGCAGCTACCTGGCACTATTCCCCTCCATGGATTTCGTATATTTATAAAATGAGTGCAAATAATATGAAAACGTTATAGAAATCAATTACCAGAATGATCTAATATGTTTAACTAGGGATGAGTTCGGTGTCAACTAGTACTGAAATTTCCAAGAATGGGCACCGGTACCGAAAATACCTGGTACGGTACTGGTATCTGAGTGGTAAAACCGATAAACACCGGTACCAAAAACGTCAAAAGTCGGTACCAAATATATTCGGTACCGGTACCTAGCACCATTTGCTCATCCATATGCTTAATTTAGTACGTATTATTTGTATGAGATATCTATATTAAATGTATTTATTTTTACATAAGTCCGTGTAAAATTGATTTTTTTTAACTATTTTTAAGCAATTAATATTTTTGCTTTTGAATTTTCTATTATATATATTATTAATTATTTTTTAATATTTCTTTTGTTCATTTTTGCTTATGGATTTTCTTACGCGTCTTTTTTATTATTTTTTGAATATTTATTTTGTTAGTTTTGCTATGGATTTTGCTACCACTATTATTAATTAATTTTTTTTTCGCAACATATTTTACTATGGATGTTGCGATGGTTATTAGTAAATTATTTTTTGAATACTTTCTTTTTCTTATTTTGCAATGAATTTTTCTATGGATTTGCTACAGATTTTGATACGTTAGTTTTTAATAATTTTTCTAGATTTTGCTACCAATTTCTCTACTGACTATATTTACTTACCGATTTTGCTACCGTTTTTTTAAACCTCAGTTAGTTAGTTTTTAAATATTTATTTTTATGTTTTAGCTAAGGACCTTGCTACCAATTTTACTAAGTTTTTATTATATTTATTTTCACAATTTTGCTATCGATTTTGCTACAGATTTTATTTTACTTTTTTAGTTTGTTTCTAAATAGTTATTTTCATGGTTTTGCTATGGATTTTGCTACCGCTTTTGCTACATTATATGGTTTATATTAATTTTGTCAATTTTGCTACGGATTTGCTATGAGTTTTGCTACGAAATTCATTTGCGACGGAAGTTCGTAGCTAATCCGTAGCTAATTCGTAGCAAAATGTGTTCGTAGCTAATCCGTAGCTAACTCGTAGCAAAATTTGCCACCATTTTTTTAATAGCAAAATTTCATAGCAAATGCCTCTTTTTTGTAGTAGTGATTTTAAAGTATATACCGATACATGTATCAGCATTATTTGGTCGGTATCAATATTGTTCATCATGGTATCGTTACCACACGACACTTGATATAGCCAACGATCCAAAAAAAAAATGAATATATTTCAAGAAAAAATTCAACCACAACTCCGTATTTAGTTTTTTTTTTTTTAAGTAAAAGTATGGAAGTTATCGAAGAAAAACATATTACTAAAACAAATAAATGAGTTAAAAGCGTTATAACATACATAGTATGCGGGATGAAAATGAAAATTGATTAAAAAAAATAATATATGTACTCCATACATTGAAGTGTTTCTATTGTGTATATATATGATAAAATAATGTGTAAATTACACGGTTGGTCCTTGATTTGTTTTTAATAAACCATAGGTAAGAGGTAATTTTAAATAGGGTTAACCAGAAAAAGTTAACCCTATTAATATTGAGGACTAGAAATGTAAGAAAAATAGACTTTGGGACTGCCAATACAAAAAAAAAAAAAAAAAAAAAAAAAAAAAAAAAAAGACACAAAACACACACACATGAACGATAATCATATTTTACACAAACGACATGGACCGACCTTGTAATTTACTCATTTGTAATATACTAGCGTTATATATGTTTTGGTTGTTTTTTAAGTTGTATTTACGTTTTTTACCTTCTTAAGTATATGCATATTGTAGAAATAATATTATTATCTGTGGATTTTTAATTAAACAAACTAGACTTACATTCCATTATTATACATGTGACATTTATAGTTTTTAAGTGACTCATGTTAAATATTCTTTGTCAAAATGCACTCACGTTATTTATTTGTTTGTGACTAAACCAACATAACATACTAACATATAAATTGACAACATAGTGGCATAAATTGAAATTTCATGATAAAGAGAAATAAATCAAATTTGTAGTATGTACAAATGTTAGAGATGTTAAACCGTAAATCATCGAAGACTAAAATTAACCAAGTACACAGATTAATCCTTCGGCTCCTCAGTCCTCACTATATAGTGATCCTAGTTCTCCGCAATCTCACAATACCATCAATCAAATAACGAAAAAATTGAAAAACTACACGAAAACAAGCATGCAACGGTTTGGTAACATAGACGTACCAAACTGATCCACACGAGGTTGGATCTCGTTGTGCTAGAAACGCAGACTGGACATACGCGGATGCTGCATGCTTTACGAGCACATTTTTTATGGAAATGTTTGATGAATTTATAAACTGATTATCTTCGCTATTTGTCACGTGACAATTTGACGAGGAACGTATTAATACATCTCTTAAGCTTGTATACCCGCGATAATCAATATCTGGATCATCTTTGTTTCCGCTTGAACCACCTCGTTTTAACCTTTGGATTTCTGGATCCATACTGAGAGAAAGATGCGTTCGTATATCAGGAAACGTTAAAAGAGTTGTTAGGTTTCGAGAATTCTCGGTTTAAAATTGAGATTGTGCCTGTTTGATTGTTTTCTTTTACGACCTACCTAACTAAAATTATTTGTGATGCTCCCACAATTTCGGATCTTTACAACGTTAGGAATTAACTTATTAGGATTTTACAGTGTGTGTGGCATTTAAAAGAAGGCCCAATTTGAAAGAGAGTGTCGTTCTAAGTTCTAAGTTTAAACATGGTTGGGCTCAAAAGCCCAATCAGTTTATTCTAAACGAAATCCAAATCTTGAAAAATGGCACAAGTAATTAAGTACACAAATTCGTCGAGAAATAAAAAACATGATACAAACAGACAAAAAAAATTAGTTTTTTTTTTCAGGTTGATGAAAGGCACAACAATATTTAAAGATTACATATTTAAAATTTTGGGATTGCATCTATGTAGACAACATAATATAAAAAACAAATGAGTCTTAACATACAAAATGCTCTTAATCTAAAAAGTGAAGGAAGTTTTTTTTTTTATTTTATTTTTCCTATTCGTTAAAAATGATGTTTAATTGCAAAACGTAAAAAAATCACGATTTTATAGTAGTAGAGTAACTATTGTAGGGTAATTATAACTACTCTACAATCTTGTAATTACTCTACTAATGTAGAATCACGATTTTTTTTTGGATTATGTGACTAAAATACATACTTAATACGATGGGGGGAAAGATTTTTTTTAAATCTATCCTTTACTTCTCACGTTAAAGGTATTTTGTATGTTAAGATCCATTTGTACAACTTAACCCAACATAAGTAATCAATACTTTTTTTCATTAAAATTTTGTAGAATTAGATGTCACTAAATTATAAAAACAAAAACATAAAAATTTCAGATAAAACAATCCAAAATCTAAACCTCACCCTCTTCTAACCCATCAACGAATCCTCCTCCTTCATATGTCATCTTCAACATCACTTAAACCCCGATCTTTAGCGCTGATACGATTCTTCTTTTCAACAGCAACCACTATATAGTTTTTTTAACAACAAACGATGATATAATGAATTCCGAAGATTGTGATGTTAACCATATCTTCAAAATGGATCCCCTAATTTAGGACACATGTTTGGTTTGATAATCACTTCCTTAAAAATAGTCAAGCATCATGAACCAAAGTCTAAGACCTTAATGAAATATAGCTAGCCGAGCTAAACACGAGAGTCAACTCATAACCTTTGATGAAAGGGGGCGGGTAAAAACTTACTTCCCCTCCCATAATAATGGAATGATATAGATAACTAATCTACACAATATCAGATAAGGAGGAGGCATCCCATTGTCACCAGGTGAATAAGCACAAAGCCAATAAGGTAATGCATCTCTATAAACGAACAAGGAGGAGTCGTATCCTCGTAAGCAAGACAACAGTTGTAAGGCACAAAGATTGAGGCAAGTTAGAAGTCTCATAAGTCAAAGACAAAAGATTAAAAACAAGATCAATTAATAAGACACAAGGAGACAATTCTAGATCATTCACTATCATCAGGAATGGAGTCAAAGGATTACCTAAAAAGGTATGGAAGAGAAGAACATAGGTCTAGAACAAAGGAAAGGACCCTGCTGCATTTCCTCTCCAAAAAGTGTCACAGGTCCGCCTAAGAACAAGGGAAGGCTCTTGGTCCCAGCCAAGGATACGTTGAAACACATTTCTGATGTAAGGTTGAACTTTAGACTTGCAGACCATTCGCTACTTTACTCATCCTTTGTATTTCAGTTTACTCTTCCTTTGTAAATCTTTAGTTTCTTTCCAAGTTGTAACTTGTACTCCTCATTTGTACTTATGCCACTTAGCCTTGGCTCTACCAAGGTTAAGTGCCTTACTATATCAATAATAACACTTTATTACCACACTTTAATCGTTGTGGCAACAACCTCGAAGTTGAAACTAAACCATCACTCTTGAACAAATTTTATAACTAAAGAGATTAGTACTTCGACACTAAATCACATATGAAGCCGAAGGGGCTTCTAGCATGAAAAGGAGGTATCAAATCACTTTTGTGGTGATTTCTAGTCTCGATTGTATGCGCGTATGGTTAAAGATGCACAAATCGGGTTCAAACGCTAAAGTGATATGGGGTTGTTTGGTCTCAACTAGATGCTTTTTGTTATTGAAAAACAATGGCACTAGTAACGCCTGCATGCAGTGGCGGTCTGGCGGATACAAATTTTTTTTTTGTAGGGTGGGCACAACACCGGGTCGGCTTAAAACAATCACAAGAAAAAAAACGATGATAAAATAATATACTTCATTAAATAATTAAATATAAGACATACCTTGATTACTAGATGCAATTTTACTTGAACATGGTTCTTTTCTTTTTAAGAAATCGTTAAGAGTTCCAACATATATAAATTAAAAAAACAAATACCCTTAAGTCTCTATGAATATATAAGACCATAAAAGCATATAAAAAGGCACCTTGTTTAAGGTTATGCGAAGACATAAACAAATTAGGTTAAGCAACTTCGATCGTCGAATTAGGTTCAACAATTTCTCGTTTAGGAAATATAGAAACCCTGAGACATAAATTAAAAATTTTAAAATCCCTAGAAAACAAAGAGGCAATCACAAAATATAAAAGCATACGTTTAGACTCAAGGAGATTAGAGCAAACCTTGGTCAATCACAAACTTCAATCGTTTGATTAAAAAAACCTTTGCTTGTCGTGTGTTGATCTGCTTGTTGATCACAATTCATAAGATAGTTTTTTTTTGTTTTTTTTATCATCTAGGGATTGGGTGTTGTCCGTAATTGGTTATGAGGAATTGGGTATTGTAAATTGTTAATTGGGATGTCACACCCCAACCGATGGCTGAATCATCGGGGCATGGCACTGAGCGAAACAGATTGTCCAGAAGTTTCCATAACATTTATTATTACTATTTAATTTAAATAATACGTCCCATACCGTATCTCAAACAGTAAATAAATTAATACAGACAAAAATCCAGGCAAATATTCTGTTCCGACAACTCAGATTTAAATAAACAGCAATTGTTTATCTGCTTCTAGAGACCCTTAATTTGACTACTACAGACAACTATTTGTTGGGCTCTAAAGCTTTATTCTAGCCTCGCTTTTCTAGCAGATAAGCATCTTAAACACCTGTCACATACGTTAAAATAAAGTCAATACATAAAATGTAAAGGTGAGCTTACAAGTTTGGCAATAGCATAATAGAGTTCGAAATAGATTTACGCATAACCAGCACGTACACAGAGGAAAACGAAGCATGTTAATTATCGACATGGATCTATCGATACCAATGACTGCGGGTTGACTGCCCGAGGCAGTTCGCAATACATGATTACCACCGTAATCCATGCAAATAATTGTCCTTAACAACCCCCGTGTGAACGGGTGCTGAGTCCAAACTATAGTACTATCATCGTTAAGGCAGGTAGACAACATTCCACGTGTAAACATAACAACAAGCATTCATTTAGTCACGTAATACATGCGGTAACGGTTAGCGTTTAAAATGTTACGTAGTGTGTTCGATGTGATTTCGTATAAGTAACATATGTAACACCCAAAAGTGCTGAAAGCAAAAAGGGATCGAGTATACTCACAGCGGTTGATGGATTGAAGGGAGCGCTTGAGAGTAGGGTTAGCCTGGACAGTTTGATAGCATAACGATAAGCAACGCGTAAAACGGAAACAAGTGTTGGAGGGTCGGACAGCTGGTCGATCGGACGGTAGTCCGATCGGATGGCTGACCGTTCGGTTAACAGTCTGTTTGAACAGCTGTCCGGTCAGTCAGTAGGCCAATTGGATGGCTGTTCGAGTTGATTGTTTCTTCCTTCGGGTAGGATGTGTTTGTGTATGATGGTTTGACCTTTTGAAGTTTTTGTTATAGCATTTGAAAACATTGAAGTATCCTTACCTTTCAGGTCGGTCGATCGAACGGTCGTTCGATCGGCTGGCAACCCGATCGGCTAGGTACCTCAGCAAAACAAGTTCTCAGCAGGGTGTCACCTGTTCGGACGGCTGTTCAATCGGGTGGCACTCCTAGTGCATCGAACATGATGAAAAATCGATTAAGTGTTGAAGTGTAGTATCTCATGATCCGAAGAGTAATTCAATCGGACGGTAGTCCGATCGAACAGCAGTTCGTTCAATAACCAACTTCAAAAGAATAAATTGATTAAGTGTGGGACCATGTGCTAGCCGATCGGTTGGCCAGTCGACTGGCTGACTGTCCGATCGGCTGGATGTCCGTTCGGACAACAGTCCGATCGGTCAGCACCCTGACCCGGTCGGCCTGTTCGTCTAACACTTGGTTATTCTGATTATTTGTCTTTTTATCGAGGTATTTTGAGAACGAGTCAAACAACAGAAAACTCGTCTCTACTTGGTTTTCCTGATCGGACAAGAATCACCCAAACCCGGTCAGTGAACTGTTCGGGACGGTTGTTTAATGTTTAACCCGAAATCGGTGAACCTCGTGGATAGAATCTGGTTCTTGAACCGCACAACTACTAGAATGATTAGTAAGTCGGTACAAGTTCCGTCTCTATCGGTTTGAAGGCATTGAGTGTAAAAGAATTGAAAGAAAGTTGGAAAACCATCTTTCAATCCTTTTCACTGTGTATTTGTTTAGATCTATGAAAGATCTTTGTTTATTCATGTGGAAATCGGCTAGATCCAAGTTATTCTTGGTGGATTGAGGCCAAAACATGAAGTTCTTTAAGAACACCATGATGACATCATCCTAGAATACTTGAATCTTGATGATTTCACGGTTAGAAATCAAGATTTGAAAGATAGAAATGTGTAAGAGTGCGTGTAGATCAAGAAAGTACAAGATTTAGGACGAAATCTTACCGGAATTGAGAGAACTCTGAGAAAAAGTGAGCTGAGCGTGCTGGTCGGACAGAGGTTTCCAAAAGTAGAAAGTTTCACAATGACAAGGGTATTTATAGGATGCCAAAAGGGGTAATGGCTGGCCGATCGGTCGGGCAGCATGATCGGACAGCAGTCCGATCGGCTGGCTGTTCGATCGGCTGGTAGCCTGATCGATCAGTCGCCTGATTCGAGTGTTCGGTGCGACGATTTTTGACATTTCGATTTCGATTGCGAGTGATGCGAATGCGATAGAGTTTCCTTTTCAAATTACTTTTAATCCCAACTACTCATATCTTGCACTATCTCTTCTCCACCAATTATCATAATTCGATTTCGATTGAGTTCGATTGAGTTTCGATTGCAATTCGATTGATTACCACACATAACATAAAGTAAACATGCACAAGTAACACATAAGGCACATACACACGTATAGTAACAACCAAAATTGCGCAATTCGAGTTTCGAGTTCAATGATGATTAGATTAGTTCGATGATCGTTTAATTGACTTTATCGCATTGTTACTTCCTACTATTCACAGTCGTAAAGCGATTCGTATTGAGAAATATACTTCGATTACTTCGATTTTAGCTAATTACTCCACATAATACAACTAACGTAAAAACATAAAGTAGACTATCTACAGTCAAAGAAGTCAAAACAGGGATTGAGCAAGGGTGATAGATCGCAATTAGCGATCTGTTCCTCCTTTGACTTCAATCTTGACTTTGACTTTGACTTTCGAAATGCTGGGGTGTTACATGGGAGGTGGGCCAAGGCATTTAAATTATTAACACGACGCAACGTCCATGTGTTGTTCAATATTTTTATGTCTATTTTTTCTCATTTGATAGGTTCGTCGTAACGCATGAGTCCTAGATCGACTTAGTTATATTTTTTTAAATGTTCTACGTTTCGGTTTATTTCTTCGCTTTAACACGCCACAACTTCAGCGTTGGTGATCACTGACGGTTGTGTGGGATTGGTGCTTTTTGACATGTTTTTACGTCTCCGCCGCAACGCGGGGTACTTAATTCTAGTTCATATTAAAAAGACTTAAGATACACTAGCAAAACAAAAATACATGGCTTGTGGTTTAGGCTATGTGGAAAGACGGGTAGAGGGAATCAAATGAGGGGGAACAAAGAAGACAAGGGGAGAGGGTGGGCGCTATTGCTTTGTTTTTCTTTTCTTTTGTTTATTAAACATAGGTGTTAAATAGATTGTTAAAAAGTTTAATGTAAAAAACAAAAGTGTGTGTGATCATTTTAAGGACCAAAAAGATGACAGATGATCGGAAAGTTGGGACAAAAAGGTGACGGGTGAGTGAATGGTTGAAACCAAATATGAAAGTTGATAGTTCCGAAGGAAAGCTAGGATCAAATATAAAATTTTTACTTAATACAATGACAATTCGTGCATTTTTTTTTCTTATTTTAAACATTAAACAATATATGTTGTCAACCATCACTAGTGATCTAGTGGTGGTCACGGGTATTTAAGTTCCATCTATGGTGGGTTCGGATGAGTTTTCTCCTCCAGGTCTCAAGTTCGACTGTGGATGATAGGAGTTTCTCATTGAGGGATTTAAATTGGGGATCTATTGTGCGAGGGGCCTCCCTAGCACGGACCGGTTAAGCCAACGTATGCTAGATCTCCCGACATTCGCGAATAATTTACACCTTTAAAAATAAACAATATATGTTGTCCACTATCACGACCACTACGCATGCCTCCACTCGGTTGTAACAAAGTTATAACCCAAATATGGCATTTTTTACTAATTAAATGTTGACAGTTTATAACTATTTATTACAAATTTCATTTATTGAAAAACATTATAAATCTGATTTATTAATTCTAATTCTATCAACAGATTCTAATTATTTTGGGAAAAAATTATGAATAAAATGCCCCTAAGAGGTCTAAATTTTGGCACCATATATTATAAAAGAAAATTAAAGAGATTCGTAAAAGAATATCGTGTAAAAGTTGTGATTTATATAGATAAGTTAATAGCCGTTTAGAAAAAAGGTTAATATACCATTTGGATTCTTTGAAAAACATACTATTTTCGGCCCAAACCAATCTAAAGATATTCTTACAATATAATTTGATAAGGAGAAAGCTTTATTTTTGCCCCACCACTTTGGGGGAATGGCTAAATAGTTATCCTTATATTAATAATGATCCTTATTATAATATATTATTTATATTAATATAATTAACAGTAAATAAGGTTATTTTCGTAATTTTGTTTCAAGGCAGTGATGGGTTCTTCAAATATGCAACAAAGATACAGAGAAAGAGAGATACGTTAGAGAACTATGAAAGAGATGAGAGAGAGTGACGGTCGCCGGCCAATCATAGTGGTTTGACAAAAATCTGGACTTTTTCTTTTTAGTTTTAAGTATAAGTTATTTTCCAATTATTGTCATTTCAATCTTTGAGACCGATATATAACTTTACCTTAGGTGCAATATCTTAGCGTTCAAGATACAAGCTTTTGCTTAAAAATAATAGAAGTAAAAGAAAGCAAAAAAATAATAAATAAAAAACAGAAAGTTAATAAAATACAAAATCAAAATAAATTAAAAACTAAATAAATAACTAAATATCCAACCCAACCTCCGCCCCACCCTTCTCCACACCACACAACAACGAACCTTCTTCTAACATCATCATCTCCTATGATTTTCGGCGCCCACAAAACTTTAGATCGGTGCATCAAATTGTTTCTTCACATTAAATGAGTTCCCGACCGGTGTTTGAGCTTTCAAGAAAGACATAAGTTGGGCTACACAAGACAGATGGCCGGAGAATCGGAAGTAATAGGTGACCGAAAAGATCAAATGTGTTTCCTCAAATGAAAGTTGTTTCATATAGTCGTATTAAGTAAAGAAACATAGTGTCCCATCGACTTGGGAAACATAGGGTTTTAATGCTAGTTGGTAAGTTACATAATTAGCCCCTTCTGTATAAAACTACTTAAATACGTTTGGGTTATGATAGTTTATAGATTGAAACCGAAATTTTCAACAAATCACATGGATGAAAGCAATAATCAACTCTGACTGATAAAAGAAAGTTTATGCACAATATATTCTACTCAAAGTCTAGTAACCCATTTTCTAACTGGATTTACTTGAGGCATATAAACTAATCCAACTTCTTAAACCAAACCAAACATTTTGAGCCACCTATATACTATTTATTGCTTTTTAGCTTTTTTAGAATAAAATCGGGTTAGTACGTATAGTATACTTACAATTAAAATTTTATGTATATAATATATACACAACTTATATGAAAATAAAAAAAAAATATTAAAGATAACACCAGAGTTTGGAGAAACTGAAGAGAGAAGTTTAATTGAGGATAAGCGATTAAGGTCATAAGAGCATTCACATCATATCCACCATTTTTTTTTTTCATATCAAAGGGCTTTTGGCCTAGTGGTATCAAGGTGTTGGATAAGGCTTTGCCTTTTAATATGGCAAGGGTTCAAATTCCATTGGTGACAAAAATTAAGGCGTTAAAAAAATATATTTTTTCATACCTTTATCATCATATTTTATCTCTTCTCCACTCACAATCACTTTCAAAATATATTAAAAATTATAGATGATGAACAATGTCTTCTAAAATATACATATAAACAATAACATTTTCTTTTCTCGCTACTCACAACCACTTATAAGTTTAACTGGTGTTAAATTTTTTATCTAAAGCTTAAATTTGACTTGTGAACAATTTAATAACCTTAGCATAGGTATGCTCATAATGTTTTTTTTTTTCTATTTAAATGAGAAACTAATATATTCCTAAATATTATTTTTTTTTTTGAATGGCCAACAAACTCAAATCTGAGCACTCTCGGGGCACCCACTGGACAAACGGAGTACTCCGAGAGTAACCCGAGTCCACCACCAATTCCGGGGAAAACCCAAACCATTGATCCTTTAATAAACAGGACACACCTTACCACCACACCATCTCCATTGAAGAGATACATTTATTATAAAACTATTCTCTCTATATAACCACTTGCGTTGAATATAAAATGTGGTGAAAACAAATTTGTTTTGTTACAATAATATATATTAAAAAAACTATGTATCTAAGGCCGTAGGGTATGGGGCGGGAGTTTGGGCGTGGGTT
Source organism: Helianthus annuus (assembly GCF_002127325.2). Classification (NCBI taxonomy): domain Eukaryota; kingdom Viridiplantae; phylum Streptophyta; class Magnoliopsida; order Asterales; family Asteraceae; genus Helianthus; species Helianthus annuus. The sequence continues at coordinate 159,448,797 of NC_035436.2, forward strand.
GGGGGAAAACGCCTAAGTCACCACCCCGGGTGGGCTTGGGTTGTGGCGTGGCCCTTTGGGGCTTGGCTTTCAAGCCGGGCGTGGGGCGGTATGGCGAAGCGAGCTGGCTTATTCTCATTGGGTCACCCGCCACGTCAGGCGGTTGTTTTAAAATTTTGAAATTTAAAATTCAAACTGGTCCCCCCCCATCCCCCCATCTTCTATAACCGCCACCCAGGTCCCCCAAAGGCCCTATATATTGCAACCCCAATCCCACCGGTCCCCCATCCCACGAACCAAAACCCCACCGGCTACACCCACTGTCTTGAACCCGCTACCCCGCTGGTCCCCCCCCCCCATCCCACGAACCCAACACCACTATGGCATCCTGGACCCGTCAAGAAGAAATGGCACTCGTAACTAGCGTCGTCGACGCTATGAAGGGGCGGCCACCGGGCCAAACAAAATATTGGGCGGAAGCATTCGCGGCCTACCGACATAACGTCGGTAACAACCGCCACAACCTCAACGCGTGCCAACATAAATGGCGCGAGCTACGACCCAAGCTCGAGCGTTTCAAGGCTTACTACGATGCGGTTCCCGGTGGCGAGTTAAGCCACGAGGACCGGGTGGCGGTGGCGAACGTAGAGTTTCGAGGCAAGGAAAACAAGGCGTTCGACAAGATCGACCTCTTTGAAATTTTTTTAACGCTCTAGGTTTTTTTATTTTGTAATTTTTAGAAATTATGTAATTTTTAGGATTATGTAATTTTTAAAATTTTAATGAAGTTGTAGGTTTTTTATAAATGTTGTGTGATTTTTATAAATTTTTTGTATTTTTTTTTTTAAACATTTATGCCACGCGGTGCACCCAACCCACGCCCCGCCATACCCCGCGGACACGTAACCTGGCAGTGGGCTGGCTCCCTTTACACGTGTCACCAAATGCCCAACCCAAGCCCCAACATATCCACGGTCTAAAACACATAAAACTGAAAAGAGAAGCATGGGAGCACATATTTTGTACACTTGAAATGGGATTTAGAATATATAATGATTAACATTTTGAAAAAGAAAAAGAAAGAATGATGAAGGATCTTTGAAGGTATAACGTGCTTGAAGAAGTTAGATTTTTTTCAGTTTTTTTTCTCTCACCCTTTTTTAGTATTCTTATTGTATGATTCCTTTTCTTTTCTTAAAGGTTGGCTAACTTTCATTACAGAAGTATCTTTCATACAAAAAACCCATTCAAACTACAAATTTTTAACATATAATATGACTTCTTTTGTAATGGATAAGAATCTAGAGTCACTCGTAGTTTTTGCGTCAGAGGTGGTTGTTCGGAAGGATTTGACAACATAACAGACAACTAGGCAGTTACCACGCAACACACATAAGGGTGGTGCAACAACGAAACGACTAGTAGTCGTAGACTAGAGGTGTTACTGAACAACTACTCGACGAGTAGTAATAATGACACCTACAATAGGTTTGACAGTAGCGTTAGGACAACTGGTCTCGTAATTGTATTGCCCTAACACAAAAAAAGAATAACTATTTCATATAAACAAAAGATCACATACAAATAACAGTAACGTACAAAACGTGCGAAGTGCGCGCAATATTGAAAAATGGCGGTGACATTTTCGTAATTAGCTGAATCTGCAATTCCTTCATGTTTTCTTTCAAATCAACGACCCTGATTTGGCAAATTAGGCTTTGCAAATCGTAAATACAGATCAATCAATTGTGCTAAATGTGATTTGAACACTCCATTGATTCTGATTTCCCTTGCTTCTCAGATCGATCGGTTGAAATTTCTTAAAAATTGCAAATTTGAATCAGATGAATTGAAGCTTTTGAATGATGAATTGAATCTTGCAAATCATGTTCGATTGTTAAATTAAGACTTGCGATTTGGTTTTTACTGCCGATTTGTAGTTACATAATGATTTTGAACCAGCGTGATTTTGATGCAGAAGACACAGATAGAATAATTACCCTTGTAGAGTACTTATCCTGACAGAGTAATTATCCTACCAAAATAATAGAATAATTATTCTATTAGTAAAGTAATTAACAAAAAGTTGAATAATTATGTTTGTAACTAGAGTAATTGTTATAATATTGGAGAAATTATGCTATAATAATTATACTAGAGCCATTATTTTATAAGTAGAGTAATTATACATATTGTATCAAACATTAGTCATTTAAAATCACTCTACAAGTTTATCATAATTACGCTACTAGTTCATCAAAACATAGTAGACACAATTACTCTACAAGTTGATCAAACATAATACAATTCAAAATTACTCTCTAAGTGCATCATAATTACTCTGCTAGTTCATCATTTTTTTTGAACGACAAGGAACGACGTGCCAACCACCGTGACACCGGGTGCTGTGGCCAAGGTCGACTACTCGACCGCCGCCAGCCCCTTGGCTCTCCCAGATGCACGGAAACCCGACCTCCACCCGCCCGAAGGCACGACAATGGAATAATCAGTAAAACCTCGCCTCTCATCCAAGATGAACCGGCGCCACCCGTATTCGCCCTTCACCTTGATGCCGCAGAAAATAATGGGGAGAGTGGGAGTCGAACCTGAGTCACAAAGAACACTAAGTCTTTTCCCAACCACTCCACCACTACCTCTACTAGTTCATCATTAATACACTACTATAAGATATCATTCAAAATTACTCTACAAGTGCATCATAATTACTCTACTGGTTCATCATTAATACACTACTACAAGATATTATTCAAAATTACTCAACAAGTTCATCAAACAACTAGTCATTCAAAGTTACTGTACAAGTGCATCATAATTAATCTACTATCAGTTCATCAGAAACACATAACAGACACAATTACTCTACAAGTGCATCAAACAACATACAATTTAAAATTACTCTACTAGCTCATAAAAAAGACATAACAGACACAATTACTCTACAAGTTCATCAAATAACTTAAAATTCATAATTACTCTACATTTGCATCATAATTACTTTACTAGTTCATAAAAACACATAAAATACACAATTACTCTACAAATTCATAAGACAAACAAGATAACACTAACATTTGAATCTTGTTTGATTTTGATGATTTTAGAACTTGAATCGGATTTTTTGGAACTAAACCCGATGATTTTGGAAATGAATCGGATTTTAGAACTGAATAAAATGATTTTGGACTAGAAGCGGATCATTTTTGGAAGTTAATATGATGATTTTGGAACCGAATTTGATTAGGTTTGAGGAGAATTTGGGGTTTGATTGCTTTAAGAACTGAATCTTTATTGATTTTAGGGGTAAAAATGATTGAGACTCGTTGTATTTTATGGACGTCTATAATTACAATATTGACACAGCCTAAAATTTGAAAACCATTTACTTTGTACGTTTTGTGCGTTAAAGCTATTTGTACAAGATGTTTCCTCTTTAGATATAAGTTTTTATTTTTAAAAATATATTATACATATATTAAAAATAGAAGCCAATGAATAGTGTTTTAAATATTATAATAATAGATATCGTTTTTTAATATTTTTATTATCTTCTTTACTTTTAAGTTGGATAAGATTGTGTCAACCGGTATTGGTATCGAAAATACCGGTACAGTTATCACTACGTGAAGGTAAAATCGAGACCAGCCTAGTACAGAAAACGCCAAAAGTCGGTATCGAATTGATTTTCAAAATCTTTTAGTTCGGGAAATTCGGCACTGCTACCCAGTACCATTTGCTCATCCCTGATCACGGGTAGCGTAAGAACAACAACGTTATCGTACTACTTTTTTTGTTGATTTTCTTCAACTTTTAATGATTTTTTTTTAGTTTGAGAAGTAGCGACGAATTCATTTAAAAAAACTTGTTCTGATAATTAATTATAAGATGTATGAATTTCTATATTGCACTAACCACTGTTGCAGAAATCGGCCTAGGCGGCCGATTAATCGGCGCCTAGGCGCTAGGCGGTCACTTACTGCCTAATTTTGAGCTAGGCGGTCAATTAATCGGTCATGGTTAAAAATCGGTCAAAATCGGTCCTAGGCGGTCAAAATCGGTCCTAGGCGGTCAAAAATCGGATTAATCGGACAATATTAGTCGGTCAAAATCGGTCCTAGGCGGTCAAAATTGGTCAAAATCTGTCAAAATCGAACCATACTATCTGAAACTTGAAGTATTTATGTGAATTTTGAAGTATTATTTTTATATTATTGGGTATATATATATAATTTTGAAAAAATACATACAAAAATCCCATTCCGATTAATCCCGATTAATCCCTAGGCTGTACCTCACCGCCCGACTAGCGCCTAGCGCCTTCTACAACATTGGCACTAACTAGTCTCCAACTTATGGATAAAAGAATTGTGGCGTAAACCACATCCATATACAACCTCTCTACACTAACATAAAAAAAATAACACTAAAAAAGTGAGGAATCAAGAAACCATACATTTAATATATTAAAAATTCAATCTAACATGTTAGATTAATTTTTTAATAATTTTTCAGAGCTTTTGTATATAAATAAATTTGAGGCCTTTATAATAAAAAAATAAAAACTAAAAAATTTTTAAAAAGTAAGACATGGTAAATTTTTTTTTACAAAAATAATCTTTTTACTAGAATAGTATCCACATATCTTTATATGCAAAAGCTTTGATGTTTTTAAGTAATAATTTTTAGCATTATAAATTGAATTTTTATAATTTAGCTATCTCTCTCTCTCTCTATATATATATATATATATATATTTATTGTTTTTGCAATACAAGCTTCATGTGTTTCAATTAACAAAGAGAATTTTAGATTTATCTTTTAATGTTAAAGACCCTTTTTGCAAATTATGTTGTTATTATACACTATTTTATTAAAACATGTTTAGTAATTCAATTATAAAATGCCTATTCTAAAGTGGGGATGGAAGTAAAAAAAAGGTATAACATTTTTCTTGAATCTAATTATTACCAAGTCACATGTAAAAAGGAACACATGATGAAAGTACATCATTTATTGGGAAGGATACAATTTTTTTATTGGTTGTCCATGTGGGCTTTCTAGCTTACACAAATTGGTGATTTCTATATAATATAATCTTTACCAAACGTGACACATTTATCCTTAAAAGTAAGATTTTATAATTCAAGATGTTACAAGGAAAGATTGTAAAGTGCAAGTAAATATTTTAGTGGTAATATTTTTTTAATGAGCGTACTTGTTTTAGTGGCGGTATCTATAATGATGAAGATTCATACTTAAATTCAGACGGAGCTAGCCAGGGGTATCTCAGGAAAAGAAATTTAGCATGAAATCATACAATAATAAAAATAACACGATAATAAATAAAATAAAACAAATACCATGGTCGGCCTTGAGGTGGACGGAGAGGACCACCGACCAGTGCCTGATATTTCGAATGACACTTTATTTTATGAAAAAACCCTATATGTATATGTAAAATATATTTTTAATAGGGTATACGCATACAAACACCAATAGACCCACTTACAAAATTATTCTTAGGGTTTAGATTAGTTATTAACCCATTTGATTTAGGTTTAGACCTTTAGTGAGCCTAGTACTTAATTTCGTTAAGGCGTAAGAACACGTTTTTCGAGCTTGAACAGGGTACACGAATTCTCATGGCCGGCCCTGACAAATACCTAATATATTTGTCCTCTTCGTATTAATAAGAAAACTAGAAAAGTATAAGTTTTTGTATAATTAACTTATCTATACACTTAAACCCTAACAAACCTGCAAACTACAATTCTACATAATCAATAACAACAACACAAGACATCAAAGGACAAGAAAAACACTCACAAATCACCAAGGTCAAACGCATGTCAATGGTGATCAGACTTGCAGCCTGTAGCAGGGGTGATATCGACAACGTGCACTTTGTCTCCAGCAGTCCAACGGCCATCCATTTCCAAAATCTAGTTGTCGCCTTAATCTAAACTTGGGTATTTTATTGATTTGGACTTTGGGGTATGGGCTAAGTTGAGCCTCTTTTCGATTAAAATATTCTTAATATGGGCTAACTTTATCATTTGAGCTTATTAATTATACAAGTTAGGGGTTAGAAAATGTTTAGGCTTATAAAAATTTGGGATTTTAATAAATTCAAGTATCCTATTTTTTCTAGGGGTATCCTCGTATTTGTTCAGATGTATCCTTAATATAAAACCGAAAAAAAAAACACTACGAAGACGAGATTGAGCCGTAGCCGTGCAACTCCTAAAACAGTATAACTCCGCCCCTGCAATATTAAATATTTTACATAGCTGTTAAGGTAATAAAGATATCTCATAACAACCTTATAATCTCAATGTTACCAAAACTATAAAGTTGGAACAAAATTTATAAATGGAGAGTTATTGAATTTTTTGGAGAAAAAAAAACAATTGAACGGAAGCATATAACATCGGGTTGGGAGTGTAATAACTTGAACAATTACCATATTCTTTGTTTACACAAGAAACATTAGGTGGTAGTGATGTCTCAAATACCATTAATTCGTTTTGAGTCTTACGTTTTAGATTGCATGAGAAGTGAGAACTACACACTTAAGCGTATTTAGTTGGAAACAAAAATCATCCCAAGCACTGTTACGTCAACAAACAAAGTCGTCAACTCCTGATTGTAGAGATGTATTCATGAAGACAATATTGATTGATATGACATGTCAGATTTTACAGACAATATCAAAAGCACTCTTACTCTATTTAGAATGGCGAGACAATCTCATCAACAATAAGGATTCCGTAAGGGATACACGGCCAAAAGTAACATCAGATACCAAACATTACCAATCCGTTTTAGGAACATTTCTTAGTTAAATGTGCCTAGATGGAAGAAATTTCAAAATGAGTGATCTGTAGGGAAGTTTTCGTCCAAGTATTGTTATACCTAAAACAATGTTTGTAAGAATCGCTAGACGCTAGTCGGCCGGTGGGGGACCGACTAGCGATTAATCGGGATTAATAGAGATTAATCAGATTGAGATTTTATATGTAATCTTCAGTTTTATATGTATATACACACATTTTTATATGGATTATTTTAAAGTCGACATGTTTTAACACCTTATTCAACTCATATTTTCAAGTAGATAAAATTAATTGTCGGAATTTACAGGTTTTCTTTAAGAATCTGGCCGGAATCGCTAGAATACCACGACAAAATACTATACATGTTACAAATGTTAAAATAAATGTCACGACAAAACGCTATACATGTTACAAACGTTAACATAAGTATGATAACTTGACAAGACACAACCATCTATTGTTTGTCTTTTAACTAGTGGCCATAATTGCATACAATGGGTTCGTGGTTTACGGTGAACTCAAAACACAATAGAAGGTGAGATGACAAAAGTATATTAGGATTTTCTGCATCCACAAACCCCTCATCCGGTTGATCGGGATAGCATTACTACAATAAAGCCAAAACAAAATATGACACGAAGAAATTTCATCCTAATGAGGATACCGAATAGTAAATCCAATCACTCTATTAAATGATTGTAGTTAAGTTCGAATATAGTATTTTAATGCTAGTTTCATAAAATTCTCTATCTTTAGAGTAAACTGTCATTTTGGTCCCTGTGGTTTGAATACTTTTGCCATTTTAGTCCAAATCTCAAATTTTTTAAATCTGTGTCCCTGTGGTTTCACTTTTATTGCCATTTTAGTCCAAAATCCAAAAACCTCCTATTTTGACTGTTGCAACCTGCTTGTTTTGTCTGGTTATTCAGGGGCATTTTGGTCATTTTAATTTATTATAACATACTAATATCTAAAACACATGGCAGACCATCATCTTCTTCAAAGTTCAACTCAATATTCCTCTCACCACCACCATCCCCATCCTGCACCGCCACCAACCACCGTGCAAACACCGCACCACAAGAACCTTGCCGGTTACCCTCTTCAGCTCCCACCATCTTCTCCTCTTTCCCCTTTCAGTTCTACAAGGAATCAAGCAGCTAAATTCTGATCCAAATGCCCTCAAAGCCTCACAAATAGTCACCGGAAAATGCACCCAACTCCTCAGCACTCGTAAAACATTCTTGATTCTGACTTTGACTCTGATCCTGACCACCATTTGGGCCAAGATTCAAACTTTCTTTATCTTTATAACCTTTAACCGAAACTGATCCTTTCAAACCATCTACCACACCCTCCATCTCACTCCTATGCATAAATATAACACATCTGCAAAACCTGCAACTCGCCGGAATAACGAAGCTCGTCGGAAATGTTCAGAAACCCTCCACCCCCCCCCCATTCGGTATACTTTTCTCACCTCTTTTAGTTTGTTTTGTCAATCATAACAAAACCCCTATAGATGCAATGTTAAAGCTAACTTGTACAACTTGAATTTGGGGTTTGAGGTAACTAGGGTTTCGGGTTGGGGTTGGGGTTAAGTCTTGAAGATGATGGCTTCTCCAAACCGATTGATTCTCCAAACAGATCTCCAACTAGCTCATCCTCCCCAAACCAATTTCTGGTCAATTTTCTGGAGAGTGATGGGTGATGGAGATTTGACGGTGGTGGGTGGTCGGGGTTCAGATGGAGGTGGTTGCTGTCACAGCGGTGGTGGGGTTGGGATTTAGTGGTGGCGGCGACAAATTTGGTGGTGTTGGTGGCTGTGACAGAGGTAGCAGGGGTGGGGGTTTGGTTGAGGAGAGAACTGAGAGAGAGAGAGATAGTTAGATAGAGAGAGGGGATGTGTATGAGAGAGAGGGGTTTAGTTATATATATTTATTTTTAATTAATAATTAATAATTAGTTATAATAAAAGTATAATGACCAAAATGCCCCTAAGGAAAAGGACAAAAACCAGGGTTTTTTTAGAAATCTGACCTGATTTGAGATTTGGACCAAAATGGCAATAAAAGTGAAACCACAGGGACCCAGATTTAAAAAGTTTGAGTTTTGGATTAAAGTGGCAAAAGTGCCCAAACCACAGGGACCAAAATGGCACTTTACTCCTATCTTTAACATTATTTAGTTTTTCTAAGAAATAATGGATTTTTATAATCCAAACTATTAGTCGTTAGCTGGTAACGGTTTCAACTTCAAAAATAATTAGTGATGGTCATACCTTTTCACATATTGTAAACTAATGAACCGTTACTAACATAACCTTAATTTCTTTTTGTCCCCTTATCCTTTTCGGTTTAGTAAAGGTCCATTAGTTTACAAATTACAATACATGAAAATATGGGACCATCATTGGTTATTTTTTTAGTTTGGACCGTTGTTTGCCAATGACTAATAGTTATGACTATTAAAATCCATTAGGGAGTAGGGAGTGGTTAGACACTTGAAAGCGTCAAACTTCAAAATCAACCAATCAGAGGGTGCCATGTTATTCCATCTAAAAAATTTAAACTATAAAAGTGTTGGCAATGGTTAAACACTTGAATTGGTAAACTTTTTTTTTTGTTTTCATTTAAAAAAAAAATAAGTGTTAAATGGTCTCTTCCCGCCCGACAAACCCACACCGCTCAGCAACCTTACTGATCGGCAAAATGGGTCGGCGGCGGTGTTACCGCTCGGCAAACCCATTTGCCGATCTGGTTTGCTGCCCACACCGTATACCGCTTGACAAACCCATTTACGTTTTTTTCTATAAAGTTTTAGTTTATAATCAAGTCTTATTAAAATTTGATACGATTGATAATTTGATATTACAACTTGATTTGTTACATATGTTTAAACATCAAATGTTAACATTATAAATTTTTCTATACTGATATCAAATTATGACTTATTACATATCTCTTAACTCAACACTAGTCTTCGCATATTCTTAAGATCTATATTTTAACAATGTATGGTTTCCCAAGAGATAAATGTTAACGTTATAAACTCCTTTTAGAGCTTCTTGAATTGTAATGATGATAACTTTGTAACCATTTATATTTATTGGAAAATTCAGACATTCCGGTTTCAAACCATAGACCGTCAAACTAGAAAACCGGACTGTACAAATTTCAATCCGGCTGAATAAATCGGTTTGGGGTGTTCAGTCTTTTTTTGCAGTTTATAATCACCCCTAATTCCAACCATCTATCAATGTTCGATTCAATCACGTAAGAAATTTATAGATTTGGTCGTTCGAAAAACATGGAAGTCAATCTAGAAACATTACATAAAAATAATTGTAGGGTCACTTGACCCTGGACCTTATAGCGTCTTCCGTCCCTGATATATGTCTATGTATACGTATAATATTAAAATTATGGACATTACCTGCATATTTAAAGTTCATGGAGGTGAATAGTGGCAGCTGGCCTGGCCATCAGTGTAATTTTTGTTTTCAGTCTCCTTTTTTGACTTTCTTATATATATACAATAAACTTCAAGTAAAAAATAAAGGTAAAGTTTGTAATTATTGGTTTTCCTCCTCCCCACTAAACGTACAATCCAAGTAAGATCTTCGTGTATATTTGTTTTACATTTGTTTTGCATTTACACTTCTATCCATATCCATCCCCCAACTTTTTTTTTTCATTTTTAACCTTTTGTTAACGCATTTACACATACATTTTTCTTTTTGCTAACATTTCACACAAAACAGTTTTCAAAAATATTTTATTATAAGTTTTAATTTCCATTTTTTTATTTTATTTTACTTTTCATTTTCTAAATTTGATTTTAGATTTTCTAATTAACAAATAAGATGTGCATATACAAGTGTTTAGTGGTTAATTTTTCTCACCAATGAACAGACCTGGCTTTGTGGGCTGGGCAGCCCGGGCAGACGCCAAGGTCCAAAAGGTTTATAAGCCCAACAAAAATTTAGGGTCAAGATTTTTAAATGAACACTGATATCTTAAATGTTTAATAAATAACTTTAGTAACAAAAATGAAGCTAGTTAAATGGGTTGATATACTCAAATTTGAAAACCAAGGTCGAGAGTTCTAAACCCTTCTTTTACATTTTTATTTCCTAAACAATTTTTAGTTAATCCCATGCATTTTTTATTTCCTAAAGTGTTTTGCACTATCAATTCACTTAATTATTTGACTCTTCGATCTTGTTAACAAGATGATTCTATGATTAATTAGTTAATGTTTTGGGTTATAATCTTGAGGTCATGAGTTCAAACCCCATGATTAGCATGTCGTATTGTGGTTTCTTGATATATATTTGATGAGTTTGTGTTATACCAATTTTTTGTTTCGCCCGGGGCCCAAATTTTGTTTTATCATTCTCGAAGACGGCCCTCCCAATGAAATGAACACGTGTATATATCATTTTAGTTATCTTACAACTTTATTTTATGTGTGTGTTTTCACTTATGTAGTATGTGCCAGTATTGTAAACCAATACGATCAAATTCCTATGCGTCCCTACGACAACATATTTTTTTCTTTCAAAATGACAAGCTAAAATTTAGTAATAGAATCATGGTTTCCCGTTGTATAGATATGAGAATTTCACAACTGAACATGTAGAGGATCCGATTTGAAACTTTTTCGCCGCAACGTGCAAAAGGGAAAAACCTAGTAGAACACAAAAATGAGCAACACCCATTCTCTCTCAAGTAGCTGAACCGTCGCCGGAAAGCTCGATGGAGATAGCTCAGTTGGAATAGCAGTTTAGGTCCCGGCTCCCTCTTCTCCGGTTTGTACCTTACCTTCTATCCTGATTCGGTGATTCTCCCACTCGCGTCCAGGTCGGTTTTTTCTTCTTTTCCTTTGGTGCCTCGCTATCTCCTCTACCCTCATTTCCCGCAGTGGTTCTTGGACTTCTTCGGGGCTTAGTGGGTCTGATATTGATCGCGGCTATCTGAGTATAGTTCAGCTAGATCGATTCGAATCCCATTAACACCTTTAGGGTCGGGGAGCCACTGATTCGTTTGTTTTGTTTGGAGGGGCATAGGAGATAGAAGTTGCTGTGGTTTCATAAACGGTTACGATGAATGATCGAGGGGGAGAGCAGGACAATGGTGGTCCGTGGCATGATGTGAAGTACCGGAAAAATAAGAGAGGTAAAGGAGATGGTATTGAATGGACGTTCCTAGTGCAAAACATCTCGAACAAAGTGTCTAGAAATGTGCTTTGGCGGGCTTTCAAGCCGTTTGGTTTTATATCGGATGTGTATGTGGCTCGGAAAAGAGATTCTAAGGGTAGATGCTTTGGGTTTGTCCGTTACGTCGGAGTGGTGAACATGCAGGAGACTTTGGCGTCAATGAATACTGTGAAGATGTTCGACATGAAAGTATCGGTGTCATTGGCCAAATACGATAAAGACCATAAGAAGTTCAATTATGCACCGGAGATGTTGGGTAGGAGTGTTTGGAGGCCGAAAGAGTGGCAGCAACAGGATAAGAATCAAGATGTTGGTAATAATATTGGGAGTCGTCCACCTATGGATAATCATATACCCAAACAGGGTCCATCGGATAATTCTTTTACTCAGGAGGGGAGGTCATTCGCTGACACGCTGAAAGGAAAATCGGTAGGTAATGGAAATGGGGCAAAGGTGGTCACAGTGGGGGGTAAAGGCTCTCTTTACCCTTTACATTGCATTGGGAGGTCGGTTCTGGGTCTTGCAAAGAAAGTTATGAAGATCTGTGAAATGAAACAGGCCATAGATGATGCAGGTTTGAATGAAGTTGGATTGTCTTATGTGGGGGGAGTGACTTATATTTTAACCTTCAGAGATAAGACTACGGCGATTGGCTGCATGGAACTGCATGAAGATTTCTTCAACTCGGTTTTTTCTAAGTTCCAGTTATGGAATGGAGAAGATGTCCCTTATAGTAGATTGGTGAATCTAAGCATTAACGGTGTGCCATTCATCATCCGGGATAGTAATTTGTTTGATGATATTGGAAATATGTTCGGTGATGTTGTACAAAAATCAGCGTTCTCATGGCAAGAGGAAGAGAATTCTGGTGGTTCGGTGATGGTAGTAACCTCAATTCCATCCAAAATCGACGAGGCGGTGGTTCTCAAATGGAACAACAAAACTATTGTTATTTGGGTTTCGGAGTCTACTGGGTTATGGGTGCCGGATATTGATGTTTCTTCTCTGTTGGGGTCTCATGATACTGAATCGGAAATGAGCTCGGATTCCGATGAGGTGTCAGTCGATATGGAGGGGCTAGAGGAGGGGGAGATTAGACAAAATTTGGGGGAAGATGACCGACGACGAGATGTTGAGTTGGAACATGGCCGGCCGGAATCCTCGCCGGTGGTAAATGTTCGGTTGTCAGAAGATTATCGGACACGGGAAGTTCAAGGGTCCTCACCAATTAATGTTGATGGGAATACTAAAAGTTTGCATAGGAATTTGTTTGAGGAGACAAAAGGTGGTGTTAATGATGATGTTCAGGCTGACAATTTGGGGATTCCAAATAATATTCAAATTGGTGGGACTAATTATGAAAATTCGGTGACTAAAGATGTTGGGCCCAATGTTGTATTAGATGATGGTGGCCCAAGTTTGCCTCCTAATCTGGGCAAAAGAAATAGGGAGGATCGAAGCCCACCTTCTATTGGTTCAACACAAGGGCCCACTCAGAGGATGTTTTATCAACCTACCAACCTCATTATTGATCCGATTGACCTGAATTCACCTCTGCATGAGAAATCTGATATTTTCGAGGTTTGTAACAATGGCCAAATGGATAATTCGGGTGCCTCTGGTACTCCGATTGAGGTAACAGTGACCCAAGATTTGGATTCGGGGGTGGCGGCTGAAACCAGACAAACTGAGAACGAGCCACAACAGGTGCTTACTGATGAAGTTGTGGCAACAATCAAGGTTGGTTCAATAATCGGGGTAGATCTTAACGGTTTTGTATCAGCGACTGAACAGCTAGTTGCTGACGAAGGTGTTACACATGGTTCTAGATGAATTGTCTGTCAGTAAATTTGAGGGGGGTGCGGAATAATCGCAAATCGGATTGGATTCGGGGTCTTAAAACTAGCTATGGGATTCACTTTCTTACCATTCAGGAAACGAAATTGCAGGATGCGGAGACTTTTAAGTTTAATCAGTTCTGGGGCAGAGCAGAATATAAGTTAGCTGTGGTGAACTCTCAAGGAAGATCTGGGGGCCTAGCATGTTTATGGTGCCCGTCTGTTTTCAGGTGCGTTGATATAATTCATAATAGAAATTTTATAGTGGTTTCGGGTTATCTTGTACAAACGGGGTGTAGAGTTAATCTCATGAACATATATGCTCCAAATGAGGCGGTGAACAGGCGTGTACTGTGGTTGGAAATTTTGGGTATTAGAAACTCTTTACAAGGTCTTTGGGTCATGATGGGTGACTTTAATGAAGTTCGGTATGATAGTGAGCGGATGAATTCGGAGTTTATAGAAGCTAATGCGGATGCATTTAACCATTTTATTCTCTCGGCTGGGTTGGTGGAATATAACATGGGTGGGGGAAACTTCACTTATATTTCTGATAATGGTAAAAAGCTAAGTAAATTAGATCGGTTTCTTGTGTGCTTGGGCTTTCGGGAGCAATGGCCAAATGCAACGGTGCTTGCATTGGATAGGGTAGCCTCCGACCACCGACCTATTGTTCTATCTACTGTCCAATCGGATTTTGGCCATATTCCGTTTAGATTTTTTAATTCGTGGTTCGAGTATCCCGGCTTTCTAGATTTTGTGTTACAAAAGTGTGGATCGTTGTCTTTCTCGGGTCCAGAAGATCTAGCATTAGCCATTAAACTTCGGTGGCTAAAAAATAATATTAAATCGTGGCTGAAAGTGGAGAAAGAAAATAGGGAGGATATTTATGGGCAAAAGAAAAGGAGGCTGGTAAGCATAGAGAATTTGGCGGAAGAAAGATTGCTGGCAGAGGAGGAATTGGCAGAGAGGGTTGAGTGCAGGAATTATATGGCCGAATTTGATAGAATAAAGCAGTTAGATTTGAGGCAAAAATCCAGATCCAAGTGGGCTATTGATGGTGATGAAAATTCGGCCTTTTTTCATCATATTATTAATTCGAATATTAGCACGAATAGACTGAATGGGCTAATGATTGATGGTGTTTGGATTACAAATCCGCTGGCTATCAAGGAGTCACTGTATGAGTTTTTTGTACATCAGTTTACGGAACCTATGACTGTACGACCGGTACTGGTATGTCCAAATCTGGCTGCTATCTCGGAGAACCAGGCTAGTATGTTGACTTGTCCTTTTTCAGCGGAGGAAATTAAAGCGGCTGTGTGGGAATGTGATGGAGATCGTGCACCGGGTCCGGATGGATTTAATTTTAAGTTCATTAAAAGGTGTTGGGCTGGGCTTCGGGAGGATCTAATGAGATTATTCAACAAGTTTTATGATGAGGGTTCGTTGAATACATGTTGCACTTCCTCTTTTATCGCCTTGATTCCGAAAGTCAAAGATCCTATGTGCCCAGCAGATTTCAGACCTATTAGTCTTATTGGAGTTATCAATAAAATCATTTCTAAGGTTCTTGTAAATCGGCTAAAAAGTGTGGTGGGGGGCTTGATTTCGGAGCAACAATCGGCGTTTCTGGCAGGAAGGAATATCATGGATGGTCCTCTTATTCTCAATGAGGTACTAAGTTGGTTAAAAAAGTCTAAGCGTAGTGGGATGTATTTTAAGGTTGACATAAATAAGGCCTATGACTCGGTGAATTGGGCCTTCCTTGATTCGATTATGTCACAGAAGAATTTTCCAACTAGGTGGCGAAAGTGGATTATGGCTACCTTGTACTCCGCTAGAGCTTCGGTTTTAGTAAATGGTTCACCGACTCGGGAATTTGAATATTCCCGTGGGCTTCGTCAAGGAGATCCTCTTTCACCATTCTTGTTCGTGATTGTTATGGAAGCTCTAACCGGTATAATGAAAAAAGCTGCTTCTATTGGATTGTTCAACGGGATTAAAGTAACAAATGATGGGCCTTCTTTGTCTCACTTGATATATGCGGATGACGTGATGTTTCTTGGGGAATGGTCGTTAACGAATGTTATGAATCTACGTCGTATTCTGAGATGTTTTTACTTAACATCTGGGTTGAAAGTCAATTTGGCAAAATGTAGTATTTATGGCGTTGGTGTGAATGATGAGGAAGTTCAAAATATGGCACATCTATTGAGGTGTAGACAAGGTACGTTCCCCTTTAAACATCTAGGCTTGATGGTTGGTGCGAATATGAATTTGGCTCGAAACTGGAAACCGGTGATTGAAATATTTAAATATAGATTATCAATATGGAAGGCCAAAACCCTCTCTTATGGTGGGAGGATTACACTAATTAAGTCGGTATTAAACGCTTTGCCAACGTATTATTTATCACTGTTTAGAGCTCTCTTAAAAGTATTTGATGCGTTGGATAAGATCCGAAGGGTTTTCTTTTGGGGTGGGTCGGAAGAAAAAGCGAAAATGAACTGGGTGGCGTGGGATAAAACAATTGCTCCTATAGAATATGGGGGTCTGGGGTTTGGTTCGCTCAGGGATTCAAACTTAGCTATGTTAGCTAAGTGGTGGTGGAGGTTCAAAACAGAAAAAGAAGGGTTATGGCGAAGGGTTATATGGGCAATTCATCACAATTCAAGGACTTGGAATGATATCCCAGTTAAAGTTTCGGTAGCTGGGCCATGGAAGCAGATTCATAGTATACGGCAGCCGTTTTTACTCGCTAATATTGACTTATCTCGTGCGTTTTCAGCAGTCGTGGGTAACGGAAGGAACACGTTTTTCTGGTTAGACAGTTGGATAGTCTCGGAACCGCTATATCTCATGTTTCCTGAGTTGTTCAAAGTCGAACTGTTCAAAGCATGTTTAGTTGCTGATCGTTGGGCCATTACCTCATCCGGGCATGTCTTTAATTGGGCCTGGGCTACACCTGAACTCGGTACAGTAGCAGCGGAGCAACTGCATCAACTGATGAGCATTATTAATGGCAGTTTGGTGTCAATAGGTCCTGATATTTGGAAATGGAATTATGAAGGGAACGGTTGTTTTAGTGTAGCCAATATTAAAAAGACTCTTAGTTCTGTGGGCCGAGTCAGCTCTGGTAGGGTATTTGAATGGAACAACTGGGTTCCGAAGAAGGTCGGCATAGTGGCTTGGAGGGCAGAAATGGAAAGACTTCCGACTAGAAGTGCGTTGGCTAGACGTAACGTGCCGGTCCCGAATCAACTGTGTGTGTTTTGCGGTGAATATGAGGAGTCTTGTGATCATATTTTTGTGTCGTGTCATTTCGCACAATCGGTTTGGCAAAATATAGCGGCGTGGTGCAAAATTCCGCCCATTATTGCGTTTGGCATAAATGATTTACTGTCACTACATGTTTCAATCTCGGGTTCAAGGAGGAGGAAAGCTGTTCATGCAATTGTACTTGTGGCAATTTGGAGTATATGGAAGATAAGGAACGATGTCGTATTCAGGCAGGTGACCCCAAACTTTACAAGAGCTTTGGATGAGATTAAGTCAATGGCATATCTATGGATTAAAAATCGATCAAAAGTGGCTACATTATCTTGGGAGGATTGGAGTCGGTTTAATCTAGGTGCCATGTTATGATGTGAATGTGTATTAGTTTGGTGTAATTGTGTTTCAGTTTGGTGTAAACATTGTATATTTTGGTGTGTAGCTTCTTGCTACTATGAATAAAATATTTTTGTCGGCCGTTCAAAAAAAAAAAAAAGTTGAACACAAAAATGCATAATAAACTTGGGGAAAGCAAGACTGTGACGGTCGCATAGTACCAAGAATTGCTTTTATTTGTTTTGATATATGAAGTAGTGAAACACTTAAAGAGACCCCATCAAACTAATATTATTTTTGGGAATGAAATTAACAGAAACACTAGATTGTCGTTTTATATCATATTCTATAAGTCTATGACTTCAGTTACGTGTATGCTAATTGAGTACAAGTTAATAATATTTAGTTACCTTGACAATCAGGAATCATCCATTTGTGAAGTTGTAGCAACAAACACAACTTTCTACATTTCGAATGCTTTCGTAAAGTTTAACACACATAAGTCATAAATCAACAGGAAGATTAGTAACCCTAAGGGGACCTGGGGTGGAAGGTTTTTCCTCGTGATGAAAGAGTTTCACGCGTGAAACAATCTCAAACACCTCCGCCACCAAATACTTTCACGCGTGAATTATATAACGCGTTAAGAATATCACGCGTGAAGAATGGAAGAATGTGAGGGAATGTGAGGGTTTATTGTTGGGTGTTGTGAGTGATGGGCATTTCCACTAAAATCCATCACGGGTGATGGAATAAAGCTCGATTACGTGGCGGAACTTGATTGGAAGTTGAGAGTGAGTGATGAGTGATGACCACCCCTACCCCCTAACTTTGAAAAGTTTACTTTTTAGACCATGCCTACTGGGCGTTTTTCCCCCCATTCCTGCCCAAACACGCCAGGGAACCACCCCCGGGCGTGTTTGGCTGGTTTTTATGTTTTGGCGTGTTTCAAATCACGCTTAGAACAATGGCCAATCACATTTAATCTTCCTTTTTTTGCCAATAGCTTTTTTGTTGGTTTTTTTATTTTTATTTAATTCTTTAGACCCTTTTAACATAATGCCCACATCTCCACTACACTCATTTTAGAAAAATGCCCAATAATGCCCCTTGCAGACTGTACTGCCAAATGGCGAAAAACGCCCAAGGGTGGGGGCATTATTCACCTTTACCACTACGCATGGTCTTCTTATTTGTTGTTAATTATGATTTTAGTTACAGTTATTCGATGTCTCATTTGCATATACTTTTTGCAAACTTTCCAATTGAGGAACGTATTTTATCCTCTTTCATTTATTTTTTTTTTAAAGGTGAGAGTCTACTTTGGTTGTAAGAGCAACTCCTACACCTCCCAAACCGGGGGGCCCTAGCCAAGTCTGTCCAGACTACGTTGTCTTAACCGGGCCCGCGCTGGTTATCAGACTTGGTTACGGCTTTCCCCCGGAAACCGTTCTGCCTCCACACGAGAAACCTCGCTAGAGAAACAGCCGGATGAAAACCGTGGGCGGGCTCAGGCTCAGGCCCGCGGTCCTTTGTGTCCACGGGTCTCCTCGCCCTTATTGCCCTTACCCCCAAATGCAACAGGTGGGGATCGAACCAGGGTCTCCAAGAAAACCCAAAGTTCTTTCCACCACTCCACTACAAGTGGGGATCCTCTTTCATTTATCTAAACCCGAAATTAGTTGGTTGTTGTTAGTTCGAATATTATTATTCTTAATTTGAGGACCGTAGATTTTAAAGAGTTAAATAATGTTATTTAAATTAAAGTATCTTTGTACTTATATATAGTTGATATTCTATTGTCATTAGATGATTTGGTACAATATACTTTAAAGGTATTAGTGAGGAATAATGGCATAATAGGAACCAAAAGTCATACCAATACCTCAATCATTTACTGAGGAATACTGGTATAGTGGGAACCAAAGGCCATATAAAATAAAGTGCTTAAAAATTGTTTAAATCTAACGAAAAACATAAACATATTTGCTAAATGAATTTCTTATTTTTTGATAAATAACAAACTTGCGTTCTTAACCTTCAATTATTTGTTGAAATACGTCTCGTTTGCATCTTAGTATAGTTAGGCCATGATACTATTAATGTTGATCGGTTCTGTTTAAACATAATGGAAAACATGAAAACATACCTTTGATTGCATCAATACAGACCAGCAGAGAATCCAGATGGATACGCAGCAACAGGTTTGACATGATTGTCAGCTTGATCTGGTTCCTCTTTAGGGTGCAATCTAATGATGGTGATGAACAAACAGAATAGGGTGTTCGGTTGGGAGAGAGAGAGAGGTTGATTGATGTTATGAGAGTAATTAGGTTATGTGTCTAACCTTGAAACCTCTACATTAGTCTCCTTATATAAGCACCCAGGAGGAAACCCTAATTAGTTAATAAGGGTAATCAGGCCCATCAACAATTACCAACTAATTATTTAATAGGATTGTTATATATTTTGATCCATATAATGTAAATGATTATAATGGCTACTAGATTAAATACAAAATAAATATATTTAATCTTACATTATCCCACTTAGCCGAGTAATCATTTACTATGAGTATTAGATAAGCATGATCAGGAGTTAACACTCATTTTAGCCTTAAACAAGTACTATAGCAGAGAAATACAGCCGTTGAATCATTATGCGACTCAGGACCCCCATTAGTCATACTATAGCCTTAATTTAAAACCTAATCGTCATGATCAAAATACGCATAAGCCCTTTGTTTGATTTGTAACTTTATTTGTCTATATGCCATTATGTCGACTTGACATATTCTTAGAGACATACAAAATCAAACTAATGAGGAAAATTAACTAATACTTAGTCATTCATAGTATGATATGCAATTGTGCACAACCGTTAATTAATACCCGTCTACGAGCTCTCTTAATAAGACTTATGGGTAATAGCCCTTCAGTTATAGGATCCTTAAGCATATCATGAATGTATTCGATACAAAACTTAGTTTCCTCAATTCGTTCATAAACGAATAATTAATTGTGTATCGAAATTTAATGCAGCACCTCTAGAACTGTTACTGTTCAAGGAATCATGGTAGCTGACTTTATCACACTAATTCTTCAAAACATTAATTATATGGAGTTAATAAACTTATGAGTCCACTGAAAAATTTCCAACAACATTTAGTGACTATATTATGTCGTTATAACTTAGGTTGTTGATATCAGTGTATTATGACTCCTCCATGAGATAGGTTTTGTCTGCTGACATAAGGATATACCCGACATTACATTTTGTCATCTTTGAACATTACAAAGTTCAAGTAATAAACCGGTTTTAATTCTCACTTCTTCTTCAAATCATAGCCTCTCGTTTCTTTTAAAGATATTGTAATACTCCATTAGATGCTTCACATTAATCTAGACATATCTAGTGTGTTGCAATGTGAGTAATCTCTAAACGAGTATAGACTTAAATTTACATAAGGTTTCTATCTAATTAATGAAGCATAAATAAATAATCTCATTTACCATATTATCCTCTGAAGGAGAGCAATATTGTTTGTTACGTATGTAAGGACCCATTTAATATTAAACTTATGGAACGGAACTAATATCCCATTGGGTCTATCTCAGTATGTTATGATATCAATTACGTAAGAGATATCTCTGAGATCTATTATATCAAAGTTTGTGTTAACAATGCTTTGACTTATGTAACATATACTTGTCAAAAGAATGTTATCTATATAGACAAGTTTATCTTAGTTACTTCCACTCATTTTGAGGTAGGTACATTAATCCACTTGGTTGTTAATGAAAATAATTACGTTAAGATTTCATCACATTATGATGTTTGCATTAACCCATACATGGATTTTATTGGCTTACAAACAAAGTGTTCTTTAACCTTCAGTTTGGAACTTTCAGGTTATTTTATGAACATGTAAATATGTCAGCCATTTGTTAAGGAAAATTGTTTTTAATGTTCATCTAATGTAGCTTTAAACTATTATAAGCTACTAGAACAGTGATGATCCTCGAAATCTTTGATAATTTATCTCTTCCTAAGTATAACCTTTGACAATCAATCATGCTTCTTAGTGTCTTAACGTTTATGTATCAGGATTTGGTTTAGTTATGAACACTCTTAGGTAACTCAATCAAATCCCAAACGTTATTTGAACACATAAAATCAGTTTAACTAGAAAACTGTTTTATTCCATTTAGAAGATTAATTGACACTAATGGCTTAATTTGAAGAGATAGGATCAGTAAACATTTCCAAAATCCATTTCAAATTCAGTTAGGGAGGTTATGTAATCATCAAAGTAAGTAGGTTTTTAAACCTAGATGACCTCCTGAGTTGATTATTGGGTTCATTAGAAGTTTCAGTTTTATGGATTAGCTCTTGGTTAGGTTGCTATCATTTTCGGGATTCTAAGTTTGTAAGAGTTGGTGCAGTGTGGTGTACAAGAGGTGTAATCGGAGTTAAATTCGGAGTGAAATTTAATGACACTCTTCCCCCCGCCTCTTGTATTCCTTGCAAATCATGATAAGGACTTTGACTGCTCCCACTGACCTTAGAAATCTTTGGGAACTCAGCATGCTTAGGGACAACATTTAACGACCAACAAATTCTAATAGAGAAACAAGTTAATGACGTTAGTCGTTGTGATTTCTCTTGTTGAGGATTAAGTTAGTTTAGGTAAGAAATCTAAGTGTGCCCACAATTAAGCAACAATGAAACTTTTGTAAGAGTAGCATTAGATTTTAATGAGACAAGTTTTGATAGAACAGTGTCAAGATGGAGCAGTGTCTTGTACAAGAGGTGTAAATTTAGGTAATGTAAAATTTTCACTCCCCACCTCTTGCAACTATTGCAAGTTATTATTAAGACACTTAATGCTCCCACTGATCTTTAATATCTCTAGAAAGCTACAAGAGAAGTTTCAATAAGTTACGTGACGTGGGAACCTATCATATATACGTTAGACTTTATTTGATTTCTTTAATGTCCAGATATCATAAGAAACTTTAGGGACATATTTAATAGAAATCTTATTAAGTATATATATGAATAGATTTCTTCTAAGACCGTGAGCCATATGCGACAAAATTTAGATACAAGTTGATAGTCTGTTAAATGATAAATGAATTATGTCTGAATATTCCATTTGGAATAAGTTCCACGAATGTCAATGAATGACTTATGATGGACCCATACTTATTCTTTAAGCCAACTAATATTTTATGGCTTTTAACATCATGATTTAAAAATCACTTAGAATGAGATTAGTTGAATAATCATCCTCATTAACCATCTCATGATTTCTCATGAATTATTGGTTGTAATGGATGAAATTTATGAGTCTCATTTTCCTTTTGTCAAATTCTCATTTACATGATGACAGAAGTTGTGAAAAAATAAGGTATCATCTAGTTTCATCTTAGTAATGTTTCAATCCAGATATTTAGAACAAATAAGATGAGAGTTTAAGATAAGTGTGACTTTACGTTGACTATGCAAACCTCACAATCTTCATGACATAGCCTTAGTAATGATACTGTATTCTGATTAATCTTCAGAGTATGTAAGGTATCGAAAAGCTTTGTTAAAAGACTGCTCATTATGGTTCTTATAGCCTTAACAATTAGTTTTGTCCCTAACTCTCATGTTAGTTATTTGTCGAGTTCTGGTAAGGAAACATATGGAACTAGAGTCAACTAATCATGTGTTAATTGGAATATTAAAATTACCAGACTTAAATATCATTAGTAAGTTACTATCTAATTAATTTATCCAACTGTTCTTTAGAATAATGGATAGTGTCGTTGCTTATGCCTAGTCTAATGACATAATTATGCATTGAGATTTTCCCTTTAAGAACCTTAAAGTTGGAATTAGCACTTGTAATTTGTCTATGGACCTTAGAACAATCCTCTTTTAAACTATTAGTGGTTGTAAGGTGAATAACATCTTATTTTCCAGCTTCAAATATTTATTTCTTTGTACATATGTTGCTTATCAACACACTCGTTATACTTTGGTACTTTTGAGTGTTATAGTTGATTTGTAAGGCATCAAATTGTACAAGTAAAAATCTTAGTATGTAATGTACTGGAAAATTGTACTTATTTCCATGCGTAAATCCTTAACTTTATGGGTCATGGTATTGTACATTATTATGCATTCACATATACCACTTAGCTTTATAGTTTAGAATTTTAAATGAAGGCATGCATCTTAGGAGTTCTAGTGATTATTCCATAATAATATATTAGTCTTAGGAAAGACTTAATCTGGAATAACCTTTTAGTGACAACACTTATTCTTGACTATCATAAGAGACATCATGTTCGATTTATCCTAATCATCATGCTCTACTTTTCTTCTGTAGTGCTTTATCAGAAGAGAGCAATAGGATTATCGTATCTTAAGAGATAATCAAGGGTTTAATTTAAGAGCTAATTCTTATAGAAACTTTAAGCAAAACATATTAGATTTAGGAATTAGAGTGGATGAGATATAGACTTATAGAAGATAATTATAGTGAGTAAAATTATGGGTACTAATAATAAGGCAGACGAAATGATCAATTAAAAAATTAATTGAGGATCATCAATAGAAGGATCATTGAGTGAAGAGGTTGTGATATGTCTATTACTAACATCAAAATAATAGACTATTTAATATTCTACTTAAACGAATACAAATCAGCTTTGGCCAGAAGTGTAATCATTTAAACATGTGTGCAAAGTGGTTGTAACAAATCAGCTTTGGCCAGAAATTGAGACAATCACTTTAGTTATGCACTTGTTAAGTATGCCATCTATGAAGGAATTAAATCAGCTTTGGCCAGATATTAAGACATTCATGTTTATGATGCACACTTAACATAGCTTTCGTAATACTTGAACGATAAGTAGATGCATCAAATCAGCTTTGGCCAGAAGTGATACATCAGAAGCTCATTCAAGTTAAGCCATTTTGGTTTTGTAAAACATTATTTGATCCTCATTAATTAACTAAGTAATTACAAAAACCAATCATTTAATAGCAAACCACCTGTTAGTGCGGATCGAACTCCGCGGTGAGTTCGCTGGGGGGTGCAGGGGGACAACGTGCCCCCCTGCACGGGGTTCGGGGCGGAGCCCCTAGCTAAATTTTAGTTCACATTAACTGCTCAATAAAGTAATAGGATTTCGAATAAGTCTTGAAATTTCATGAACACTCATGATTTCGGATGAGTCATGAATGTCTTGGATTCATCCGAGATGATGATTTCGAATCATTTCGGACCATCCGAAATGGACCATTTCGAATGATTTCGGATGTGTCCAAGACGCCTAAGTCGAGTCATTTCGGATGATTTCGGATACATTTTGGATGATTTCGGATGATGATACTTAGTCCGAGATTCATCCGAAATGGTGATGCTTAGTCCGAAATGATCTGTGATGCTAAGTCCGAAATGGTGATGCTTAGTCCGAAATGATCCATGATGCTAAGTCCGAAATGTTCAAGCAGTTATTGATCCGTGATGGAGGAGCATAAGTTCATCCGTAATGATCAGTCCTTGATGGTTTCGGATTCATCCGAGATGTGTTCTTCAAGCCACAAAAATCCTTAATTTAAGCATTATTAATTGATAAGGTTCAAAATCCGAAATTTTAGGGATTATGGGATTAAGTTTCCTGTTTAAATATTCATTATATTTATCTGTTTATTTCGAAAATTTATATCCATTAATAAAATAACAGATTTCGAAAGTTCTAATTAGATAAAACTAAATCAAACAGGAACAAACACCCAATAATCCTAAATTCATTCCAAAACTAAAGGAATTTTCGAATTTTCTGATGAACAAGTGATGAACCCTAAAAAATAAACATTCAAACATTCATCCGAAATCTGGAATTTTTTTACACATTTAAACACATTTCCTTACACTGTTGATTTCGGAACAGTAATTTGATGAATATATGATCCGAGATGATCCGGACTATTTTACCCGAGATGCCATTCCGTGATGATCCGTAATGGATCCGTGATGATCCGTAATGGATCCGTGATAAAGTTATTTGAAGGTATTCATCCGTGACGCATCCGTAATGGATCCGTAATGATCCATAATGATCTATGATGATCTGTAATGATCCGTAATGATCCGAGATGCATTCGAGATGATAAAACCCAGATCCGTAGTCATCCGTAATGATGCGAAATGATCCGTAGTGATGATTTCGGATGACAAAAACGGAATTTTATCAAGTTTTTCAAAACTGTTTTCCATATTTAATCCAGATTTTCGGATACAAAACAGAACCGACTAATCAACATATGCTCTGATACCACATGTTGATCGGTTCTGTTTAAACATAATGGAAAACATGAAAACATACCTTTGATTGCATCAATACAGGCCAGCAGAGAATCCAGATGGATACGCAGCAACATGTTTGACATGATTGTCAGCTTGATCTGGTTCCTCCTTAGGGTGCAATCTAATGATGGTGATGAACAAACAGAATAGGGTGTTCGGTTGGGAGAGAGAGGTTGATTGATGTTATGAGAGTAATTAGGTTATGTGTCTAACCTTGAAATCTCTACATTAGTCTCCTTATATAAGCACCCAGGAGGAAACCCTAATTAGTTAATAAGGGTAATCAGGCCCATCAACAATTACCAACTAATTATTTAATAGGATTGTTATATATTTTGATCCATATAATGTAAATGATTATAATGGCTACTAGATTAAATACAAAATAAATATATTTAATCTTACAATTAACTAATATTCTAAAAGTGTTAATGATTAAAGATTTATAACATGCCGATTATTCAAAATATCTTTCATTTCGACCAAACCTCAAGCACATACTTGTGGGGTATTCTAAAACTAAAAGTCGAAGTTATATAAATTGTCAAGATGATCAACTTATGTAATTTCACTATAAGATTTGACTGTGGATATTAAAGAATAAAAATTTACGAATCTATTTAAATGAAAACTTATAATAGATTAAACTGCCATTTTGGTCCATTGGTTTGGTCACTTTTGTCACTTTAGTCCAAAACTTAAAACTTTTTGCATCTGGGTCCTTGTGGTTTCAGTTTTATTGCCATTTTGGTCCAAAAATAAATCAAGTCATATTTGTCTTATAAAATCATGCTATTTTGTTCTTTTCCACAGGGGCAAAAGGATCATTTCTTTTTTATAAATAAATACTATATTTTATAACACAAATATGACCTGATTTGCCCATGAGAAAAATGACAAAATTGCAAGATTTTATAAGACAAATATGACCTGATTTCATTTTTGGACCAAAATGGCAATAAAACTGAAACCACAGGGACCCAAATACAAAAAATTTGAGTTTTAGACTAAAATGACAAAAATGACTAAAGGTCGCAGTTTACTCCTTATAATAAGTTGGCCACTAAAAAATATGATAAGTTGATGTGCGTAGAACCATATGAGTAGACACTTGAAAAGTCAAAGTGAGAATGATGTTGTCAACCTTCCTATAACCATTAATTGCGATGCTTTGAAATGTCTAAAGAAAGATATATTCGCTTGACCCAAATAACCAGCTAAATTACCTCTACGATATCTTTATTTGCTGCAGATAATTCATGTCAACAACGTGCAGTTCTAGTGGAAAAAATGGATACGTTATCCATCTTTAAGAGTCAAAGAATCATGAAACCCCATTGTTCATCCTCCCAAACTTTTTTTTTTCTCAATTTCTCATCGAAATAAATTTACACGTCCCACAATTGGGTTTATTTGAAATTGTGTTTTTGAAGTAAAAGAACATAAATATTCGGTGGTTGAAAAGATTCCAGATTCAATTATATCAACACGTCCCACAATTGGCTTTACCATTTTGGTATCGACATAACAGTGTTGAGAACGGGTGAAAAGCTACATCAAGAAGGAGAAATTGGTTTGAACTTTTAAAAGAAAGAAGGGTTTGTTGAGCACAATAAAGAATCTAATAATTACTTTGAATCGTATATCATCTTTCTTTTATGATTAAAGAGAATGAAAAAGTTGTATATATAGGATAGCAACGAGACGGGTTTGGGACGTGTATAATAAGCTCATTCTCAACATGATTGTAAAATCCTGTTCTATACCTAACCCAATATCCGTTAGGTATAGCTAGGACGGGTAATGCATGTCGGGTATCAAACATACCCACAGGTATCTGGTATAACCGTGGGTCTCAAATATGACTGATACTTTGTTAAAAAATATATGTTGGGATTTCCATATACGTTTTTGCTTACCATAATATCTATTATATATTTTTTAACAACTGGAAAAATAAAAATATTATAAAATACATACTCTTACTTATCATAATCACTATAAAAGGTTTTAAATATCTAAAAACTAGGTTAATGCCCGCGCGATACGCGGCTTCATCCAAAACCATATTATTTACTTTGGAATATAATATTTTGTATAAACACATACATTGGAAGAAAAAAACAAAAAACTATTCAAATGCCGGAAAAAACTTCCTTGTAGACTACATTTGTTGTTTTACTCGTTACATTCTCATCTTTGTCTAGTATAAGCAACTTCACACCGCCTCTGCTTTTAACTCTTGATAACGCAACATAAAGCTGACCATCTAAGAAAACTGGATATTTCAAATACAATCCAACCGTTGATAGAGATTGTCATTAACTTTTATTTATAGTCATTCCAAAACATACATTTAAGGGGAATTGTCGTCATTGAAACTTGATAGGAATTCTTTTATCCGACGGTGTCAAACTGATTCGTGGAATAAACGTTCTGGTCCCTATGTTTCCTCCGGATTTAATCTCCGCCTCTATAACATGTTTATAAAGTTTAGTAATCCGTAGTCTCGTACCGTTGCATAAACCATTTTGTTGATCGATATTACGAAGCAACATTACAGGTACACCAACTTTAAGGACCAATCGATGATTAGGCAGACCAGAAATTTTTAGACCATTCAGAACATCGGGAGAATATAGTCTCGCATTTGCTTCATTATTTCCTTGATCAGTTTAACAAATACTATCAGAACTCAGATACTCCACTTCATCGCCAGGAAACGAAGCAAGCAGTTTTTCATTAATTTCTTGAACAACCTCGTTTGTTGGTGCCAATATATCTCTTTCAGCAAAATAATCTTTATCTTTGTACAGTTGAAGAAGCGAATGATATACAAAGTCGATCAGATCTGACATAGGATCCTCAGAGCACTTGATTAACAAATCTTCAGGAATATCTATAACCACCTTACAATCATCACTGTCACCAATCTTTCCCTCGCCCAAGTCAAGCAACCAATCCGCAAAAGCTTTAATCTCCTCTATATCAGATGCGTTGGCTCCTACAGTTAACCTCATGTTTTTGGTTAACGTAAGGACCTTGCAAGTACTCCAAATATACGATGACGTGATTAAAGCATTAACGATATCTCGCCTACTGCCATTTGGTACAACCGGAAGTATTTGTCTAAAGTCACCACCGAACACCATAACTTTTCCACCAAAGGTCATCTCACATTTGAAGATATCTTTCATTGTTCGGTCAAGTGCTTCAAATGCATGTTTATGATTCATCGGTGCTTCATCCCAAATGATCAATTTCGTTTTCTTCAATAAATCAACAACGCCATCATCCGGTTTAATAAAACACATCGAGGTTTCTATTAAATTTAAAGGTATATGAAACCTTGAATGTGCAGTACGTCCTCCAGGTAACAAAAGAGATGCGATTCCACTTGATGCAACATTTAGTACAATATCTCCTTTACATCTAATGTATGCAGATAATGTCTTCCAAAGAAATGTCTTACCAGTACCTCCGTAGCCATAGACGAAGAACAAACCACCCGCATTAATATTAACTGCTTCAATTATCTCATCAAACACTAAACGCTGCTCATCGGTTAGGCTGCTTAAATTATTATCAAATTCAATGGCAGTAGCACTTACATCGTACCTAAGCTCGTCAGCAATTAAACGGTTGTCTGGTGAATATATTGATTCACTGTCGGGTTGAGGCATAGACGGAAACCGACTTAAACTTGAGTTGTTACGTAATAAATAACGCTCAATTTCCAGCAACGTTAGGTTCTTTATTTGTTCTTCTGGAAGAGATAAACCTATTAAAATTATGTAAATAAATTATTAAAATTCTTGTAAATAAAAAATGAAATTAATAAACAATAATCTATAAGACATAACTGTCAAAATATTAAATAACAATTTGCATACCTTCAATCCTCAAAAGCTTTTGCCGATTGTATAAAAGACCATCCGCAAGGTACTCCCATGTGTTTTCCCAAACATGTTCAGGCTTTGATAATGTATTAGACGCCAACATTGTAGCAAACAGATTACGAAGATACTAACCTGAACCTGTGTAGTACGCCTCTTTGATAGCTTCTATATATTCCTTGTCGTCGTCTAAAAGGCCTCTAGCGTAGCACGCATCTCTAAATGTTGGGAAGACTTGTCCATTCACAGTACGAATGTCTTCAAAAGACTTAGGACCTACTACCTTATTAAGAAGGATTCCTAAAAAGTATGCCTCGCCCATAGAAGGATTCACACAATGAATACGACCAATGGTTTTGCCTATTATGCGTTTATCCCATATCCTTTCGTCCTTCTTCCAAACAAATTTAGTTGGGAACTCAACGTAAGTAAGGGTGCGCGCCAACGGATCTTTTTCATTCTTTTCCATCCACCCCAAAAACATTGTAGAAGAAACAAATGGTTTTTGAAGAACACTATCAAGTTCGTCGTCAGGGCCGTATACAACGTTTTTGTTTATCTGGTAGATGAAACGGAAGCCTGATTACGGATGGATGGCGGTAATGAACATCAAATGCAAATATGCGCCATGAAGCTTCGCATGCCGAGAGATATCTACAATCGTAGTACTCTTTGATTTCATTTTTTCCATCTTCAAGCTGACCTTCATCGGCATTTGGTACAAAACCAAATTCTGCCATATCTGGTCCTTTGTTAATGTATTTAAACAAATACTTAATGGACGCAGCCTGGTTACACCATTCGACGTTAATGTGTGCCTGATAACGTCTCAATAGGGTTTTGCTATACGGAACCACGCTTTTGTTATCAAGCTGAATACCAGATTTCTCAACAAAAAAACCTGAATCGGCTCGTCTATAGACCGTATAACCATTCGAATCTAGAGAAGTCTTATCACAAAACTTCTTAGGAAATTTCTTCGAACAGTTAGCGTCGACCATACACGGACAATTTGGTTTTGCAACACCACAAGGTCTGTGAATCATATAGTCGCTAACAAGAGTATATAGATCTGGTTCTAAGTTTTTGTCAGATATCTCGGCAGAAATGAACTTGTCAACATGCTCAACCGAAGGAAGATTACTTTCGTCATTTAAGAACAGACAGATATGCGCATGCGGTAGACCTCGTTTCTGAAACTCTATGGTATAGACAACTGCAATAGAATAGTTAATATTAAAATACTTATTTTCGAAGTTATGGTTATGAACGTAGCAGACCAAAAAAAATATAATAAAGTAACTGATTTAAATGGATGCTTACCTGCCGATGCATTGCCGAATAAAGATTTCTCTCGCAAGTCTTTCATGATTGCGTCAAGCTTAATTTTGAACAATCGACATAAAATGTTCGGTCTATCCCCGGGATTAATCTTCGTGTCCTTCAGAAATCTTTTAATCTCCGGCCATTTAGGATTACACGTGATCGTAATGAAAAAATCAGGGTAGCCAAACCATTTACAAATGGCCATCACATCATAATAATTCTCCCTCATATAACGCGATCCACCGGTAAACGAAGACGGTAGTAGTACGCGTGTTCCAACGTTTGACATATCTGGATTACCATTTTGTCCAAGCTTTTTAAGGTTGTCATATGTCTCAGATCTCAGTTTTTTTTATGCAGACGTATGAATAGTAATCGTTCACTTTTAATCATCATATATACGTCAACCAAGAACTGTTGCAAAAGTCTTCGAGCATTGAGAATCAAAGAGAAATGATTCACTCTATCTTGAACATGGTAAGCAAAATACTCTCTCATTGTACATTTTGACTCTTTCTTCTTCGTTGATGCCCTTCTTTCTCTATGAAGAATATCAACCCGATAACCATCTTCACCAAAAGGGAAAAGCAATGGATATTGAAGCGCGAGATACGAAGGATGAAGCTCAATACGTTGTAGACCATCTTTCTTTGACTTAACAACTACATCACGATTATCAAGAGCTTCCTCAATGTTTCCAATAATAAGCGCAGCAACTTCGGACGACGTTGGTAGGTTGTATGTACGACCATCTTTAGACCTATTTGCCTTAAGCCGTAATTTTAAGTCAACATGAGGATTATCAACAAACCGATCTCGTACACGTCTATAAGTTTTTACCAGCTGATTATTTGAATCTAAAATCACCTTAAGGTACTCTATGAGTTCAGTGTCAAGCAAATCAGAAGTTGCGGAAGCTGGTTTGTTTGAGATACTGTAAAGCAATTGTAAGACAAAAGCGAAAGTACTAGTAAGTGTTTATATAACATAAAACCAAAAATAAATAAAAAAAATAAATAAAGAAATGGTTTCTAGGGATACCTAAAAACGGTTTTGCGATTACAGACTTCATTATCTGTGTCGTATATGTAAACCTGCGCAAACTTTGGTTCACCACCTTCTTTAGGAAGAAGACTTCCCAGTGTATGATAATTCTCGCCGCTAATTCGGTATACATACGGAGCATTTCCTCTATTGATTTTCGAATCAACTTTACCACCCATTGAAGTGAACAAAAACATAGAATTAAAACGACAAATATTCAGTAAGAAATGCTTGCACTTGTCGTCTAAACTCTTAAAAAGATTTTGATATTCCAGACACGTCTCTTTAAAATTAGGAAGATGTACTTTTCCATAAGCATAACAAAGCATGTAAGTTGTTCTTCCTGAGTAAACCTTTCCTTTTCCGGCCTCAACTTTCCACAACTTAGCATTACATATGTCACATACAACTACTTAATCACAATGATCCAAATAATCTATTATTGAAAATAAAAAAAATATATCATTTTGTGCTATTGGTTATGAAATTAATATAATGACGTTCTTCAAGTGGAACTTAAAGTAGTGAGTGTGTAAGGTACTTACTGTTAGAAACTCCTTTATATGGATCTTCAGCTAATTGTTGAGGAATAATATGATCGTCGGAAGATAAGTCAACCATTGGAATAGGATATACGTTTCTACACTGATTAGTAAAAAACCTTTGTTTACCTCTTTGTTTCCTTTTTACACCTATATGTTGATACCAACGAAAAATAATAAAAATGTCAGAATCAAAATAAAGAAATGTGAAATACGTAAATAAATACCACCAACCTGAAGTAGATGCTTCAGACGGAGTTGTTAAAGGTGTGGTTGCGCAAAAACGTGGATCGAAGGTATTGATATAAGATAATGAACGCATTGGTGTTACGATTCGGCATTCATTTGTATTGGATGCTGACACATTGCATGACCGAGTAACGTTTTTTTTTTTAAATAGAAGATTGGTTACTCACATTATTTCTCTTAATATCCAAATGTAATTTCCTATATTTTCTTCGTTCAGCTGATTGTTGATGCTCAACATCATTAGAAGCAACTGAAAAAAAAATATGGATATCCATAAAATATCAAATTATACAATAAAAATTGTATCCTTGTCTAAAAAATCAAAGAATTTACCATTTGTAATGTTACACAAATTATAAATGAAAGATTCTATTCATGTGTAAAAAATTATAGAATTTACCATTTGTAATATTACCCAATGGACTTCTTCCAGTTTCAACTGCAACAAAAAAAAGTCTAAGTTACCGTATGAAACATGTTTATGTATTACATATTTTTTTATTTAAAAAAAAAGAAACTCATAATCATAACAAATAAAATTTAAATATGTAAGTAAATAACACCAACCTGATGTATACGCCTCGTACGGATTTGTTAAAGGTGTGGTTGGCAAGATACGTCGATCAATGGTATTGATATAAGAGGATGAACGAATTGGTGTTACAACACGGCAATCATTTGTATCGGATACTGAAACATTGGATGACTGAATTACGTTTTGTCTTGTGTTTAATTTGTTAGTCACATTATGTCTCTTATTATCCAAATGTACTTTCTTTAATTTTCTTCGTTCAACTGATTGTTGATGCTCAACATCATTAGAAGCAACTGAAAAAAATATGGATATCCATAAAATATCAAATTATACAATAAAATTGTATTCTTGTCTAAAAAACCAAAGAATTTACCATTTGTAATGTTACACAAATTATAAATGAAAAATTCTATTCATGTGTAAAAAATTATAGAATTTACCATTTGTAATATTACCCAATGGACTTCTTCCAGTTTCAACTGCAACAAAAAAAAGTCTAAGTTACCATATGAAACATGTTTATGTATTACATATTTTTTTATTTAAAAAAGAAACTCATAATCATAATAAATAAAATTTAAATATGTAACTAAATAACACCAACCTGAAGTATACGCCTCGTACGAATTTGTTAAAGGTGTGGTTGGCAAGATACGTCGATCAATGGTATTGATATAAGAGGATGAACGAATTGGTGTTACGACATGGCAATCATTTGTTTCGGATACTGAAACGTTGGATGAACGAATGACGTTTTGTGAAGTGGAAGATTTATTATTTGCATTTCTTCTTTTATTATCCAAATACAGTTTCCTTAACTTTCTGCGTTCAACATAGTCTTGATGCTCAACTTGATTAGAATCAACTGAAGAATAAAATGCATATAATTTTTTTTTAACTATTTATAAAAACAAAATTCAATTCATATCTAAAAAATTTCAAACATTACCATTCGTAATGTTAGACAAAGGACTTCTACCAACACCACCTGAAAAAATTTAAGTAAAATTAACGGTACCTAACATAGTTACATATTATATCATTTTTTATTGTATTTGTAAACAGAAATAAAAATAAAGTACATACTATTGGAAGGTTGAACACCAGTAGGAAGTGGAAATGAAGGTAAAGTTTGAGGTTTTGCACGTTTAGGCATATCCTAATATTGTATCATATATAACATACCAACGTATTAAAATAAGTATTAGAATAACTTAAATGTATAAGTATAATACAAAAAGATAAAACTTACGTGTATGAGAAATGACCAAACTTCAAAACTTAAAAAATGATGAATGTGGTGAGAGAGTTTTCTGATTTAGACTTGTAGAACCTTTAGTCTAAAGCATTGAGTGTGTATTATGAATAAGAGTAGAGGTTCTTATAGTATTTGAAATGATTATAAAAAAGGAAACTATAAATTTAAAAAAAATTCGGTTATAAGTGTAAAAAAGGAAACAATTTAAATTAAAATTAATTGGAGGTAAATTTATAAAATTTAATGGCGAATTTTTTTTTAAAAAAATTCATATTGTCGGTTATACAATTTAAAAAAGGAAACAAAATCATACAAATTTTTATTCTTAGATAAATTTAAAAAAAGTGGCGGTTTATTATAAAATTATATATTATAAGTTTTAAAATATTGGGGATTGTAAAAAATATAATTATAGTAATTACATAATGATTACAAAAATTTAATTACTTAAATTCGGTTACTAAAATCTTTATTTACAATTTAAATATTAAAAAAATATTAATAGTTTTAAAAATTATAGTTTGTAAAACAAATATAAAGTAACAAAAGGTAAAGTTTAAAGAAGTATAAGTAATAGGAAACATTCCAATCCAACTATATGTCTCAAATAAAAAACCAACCATATGTCTCAAATAAAAAACTAACAAACCATATGTCTCAAATAAAAAACTAACCAACCATATGTTTCAAAAAACAAAAACAACCAACCATATGTTTCAATCCAAAAAAAACAAACCAACCAACCATGACAAATCAATCCAAACCAATCAAACACGCAAACGAAACCAAAGCAGCTATTCGGAAAAAGATAAATTGTTTTTGGTAAAAATACTTGAACCATGAACTACTTCTCCAACTTTGGAACCAGCAGAATCGTTTCATCATCAACTTGGACATCTGAGACACCAAATTTCTTAACCTTTGTTGATGATAGAGAGGTGCTTTCTTTAACTTCATACACGTCAGCAAGGTTACGTTTCAATTCCGAAGACGAAGTCTTAGAACAATCTTTAGATGTGCAATCGGGTGTGAAGCTATCACCAATAGAATCCACAGCATCCTGAATGATATATTCAAAATTAGAAAGTATATAAAATGTTTAAAGCATTTGGTATTTTGTAACATTAACTTAAAATACATACCTTTAGAGCAAAAGGGGTTTAAGTTGACATATCACTAAGTGAAACATCAGCAGCCGCCTCGTCCACACCCTACAATTCAAAAAATAATAAGGATAGGCACAAAAAAAATAATAAATCTCCTAACATAACTTTAATTAAAAGGTTTGTATGTTTTAACCTGATCAGCTGGTATTCGGCTCTCCAAGGATTCAATGATTGCTGCATCATTCACCAACTTATGAACAACATAACTATCAATATGGTTGTCAATATTGAATTTGACTAATTTGAATCTTGAAGGCAAACTTTTTATCATTCAAAGATTTAAACTGATAGGGAATGGTTTTCTCTTCCAAAGATGTCTAATATACATGAATTAAAATTTATTGAAAAGAACATAGAAATAAGATTTAAACATTACTAATATGTACCTTGTATAAGAATTTGAAGAAACACTAGATAAATGGTCGGAACCGAGATATCTAGGGGGTTTGAATCCGCATAAAAAGGGTTAGCTCTCTCTCGGTTGATTCAGTTGCTGTCGAGTTTCTTCTCCGGTGATTCTGCAAAACAGAGCACCGTTAGCCTCGCCAAGGGGAGAAGAGGGTTCTCTCCTTGACCCGACTCCGGTGTGAGAATAAGTATAGGTAATGGAGAAGATAAAGTATGTGAGAAGTGAGAGTGATCTGAGTTTATACCTGAACAGTTCTCGTATTTATAACCGTGAGTTTGGGAGGGAAAACCTGTTATTGAAAAGATAACGGAAGATGCTAACGCCGTAGCGGTTATATTTTCTCCCGTTAAGTTCTTTAATCCACGTTAAGTTGCCTCGATCCGATGTGAATGCACACGGATCGTGATGTTGATCTATGGCTGGGGTATTGCCACGTGGAAAGTGATTTAAGTGGAGATCATTCTCCAATTGCATGCCTTTGTTGTGATTTCAGGGATGATTGTGGTAATGACACGTGTCCAGACGGTTATAACCGTCTGGGTGGTGCACGATCATATTCTTTCTAGAAGATTACTGCTGTAATCTAGTGTGACACCTTACTGTGTGTACACAGCTGCATAAATCCCAAGTCTGGGTAAAGTGATATCCAAGTTTGGATATTTCGGCGGAAGTATTGATCTTTAGGATTTTAATCCTTTGCTGATGGAGGAAGGCGCAAGGACTTTATGCTTTCCTTTGGGCGTGCGACCATAGCTTGTTGATTACTCTCTCCCTTTTGTAAGACCAATGCGCGACCGCGCAGGGTTAAAAGGTTGAAAGTCCAATTTGTGGTATGGTCTCAAATCCTTTTTGTGAGGTTTTTGGGACCTTACCCCTTCAAGTCCCCCCAGTCTAGTGTTGTACTTATGCAAATAAGTGGAGCACTGGACTTAGGAGAGAGAAATGTTTTTTGGGCGCGAAAAATAAGAAATCTTCTGTGAGAAGATTGAATTTTTTGTAAAGATTTTTTATGGAAAATCTTTGATTTGACAACCTGTCACTGTCAGTTGTTTTTTACTGTCCGTGTTTTACACGCGCGCGTGTAAACGCGTGTGTGTTCTGACATTTCTTTTTTCTGTCGCTTGGGGAACTGTGATACCCAGAACAGTCGCTGTGACGGTTACCGATGCTATTTATTGCGATAAGTATATATAATGTTTGGGTAACTTCTTTGTCATAATTGTTTTGTTGAAACCTTTCCCCTTCCTTTCTTCTTTAATTGAAAATCCACTATTCCCTTCTTATGTCAACCGGAGCACACCAAGAAGGTCTTGCTGAAGAGATGTCGACTGAACTTCCACCGTTGAAGTGGTCCAGAGCGTCTTTTGATGGTTTGGTTCAGAATTTCAAATTTCCAGAAAGTTGGGGTGCCCTGTACCCTGAAGAGGGGCAGACGGCGGCATATGCTCCGGCTGGGTATATTACCCTCTTTTGGGATTTTTTCTGCGATGGTAACTTTCGTTTGCCTGTTACCAAGTTTTTTCTTGAAATCCTTGAGTTTTATAACTTGCATATCTCCCAACTTCACCCTATTGGTATGGTTAGGGTTCGACATTTTGAATTTGTGTGTCGGACGATGTATGTTGAACCGACCGTCCCTCGATTTAGGGTTTTTCATCAAATGCATTGCACCCAAGGGTTCTATTCTTTCGTTCAGAGGGTTTCTGCTAAGAAGATTTTACTGCATCCCCCAAAGTCTTTTCATGATTGGAAGCAAAAATTCTTTTTTATCAAGGCCAGAGTGATTCCGATGAAGATGGTTCTAAGGGGGAAGGATGATGTTCCGATTGAAACCCTTCAAACCCCCGTTAGTGAGAGCTGGTATCAGGATTTGAAAGATGTGCTTAATATTGTGCTGCCGGAGAAAGCTCTTGTTGGAGCCGGTATGAGTTTGAACTGGAAAATGGAGCGTGACGACAAACCTATGTATACAGAGAATGGTCATAGTAAGTTTGGGATTCTTCCCTGCCTTCTCCTCTCTTTTTTTTTTTTTTTGACCTGCTGCTTTCTTCGAATGTCGTTGTTTCTTTGTATGTCGTTGCCTTTAAGAGGGAAGGCGGCCGAATGGGTACAATCAAGAAAAAACCAGAAGAAGAACTTTGGTACCACCGCATTGTGGGAAATTTTGTTCTTCCGCGGGATGCGGATTTATCTGTTCACTCTGCTGCTGGTGCTGGTAAGTTACTTTTGTATCTGTTTCTTGTTCTTGCGCGTTGTGGGTAAATTCTTTATTCTATGCCTTTGTAGGTGAGTTGTCAAATTTGGGCATAGGCCCTGAGAAGAAAAGACGCGTGACGACGAGCAATGTTGCGCCGAAGAAGAGTGATGTTGAGAAGACTCAATCTTTTAAAGCTAAAAATGTTGGGGAGAAGAAAGGTATGCGCCATTCTTCTGACAAGTGTGATTATGTGGTGGTTTCTGATACTTTGGAGGGTCTTGTGCCTGTAGTTACTACTAGGCGACCGAAACCAGAACCAAAGGACTCTGCTGACATTCCCCCATCTAACCCAGATGATCCAATTGATTTGGAATCCAGCCCTGAGCATTTGGTGCAACGGGGAAAAAGGAAACAAACTGATACTGACGTGGAGGGTCAACCTCCTAAAAAAGTTCAGAGGAAGAAAATTACCCGAAGAGGGAATCTTGATGCTTTTGTTACGGAATCTGTTCCTGGTAAGTAGCATCTTCCCTTGTTTTCTTTATGTGGGGTAGATTCTTATGGATTTTTATTTTTACAGAAATTCCTGTTGCTCCAATTCCCACGAACTTGCAATCCGTGGTGAATGAAGAACTTCCTCCTACCCCTCCACATGCTTCTGTCGCTGATCAGTTGAACCCTACAGAGGGTGTAGACGATGGTGTGGGGAAAACTGTTGAAGTTGAGAAGCCTGCTGATGTTGACTTAGGTGTGGTTAATGATGCTGATAATCCCCCGACCCCTGAGGTGGTTGTTCAAGACCTGGGGGAAGGGGCAACTGAGAAAACTCCTACTCCTTCCCCTTCGGACACTATGCCGAAGCATACTGAGAAGGTGACGGTTGAAGAACAAGATTCGTCTGCTGATGTTAGTAAACAATCTCCCATCCGCCTAGAGGAAACTTTGGGAGATTATTACTATCGGACCTATACGGAGAAGGATGCTGCTGACCCTCACGCCCCCGTTTGGAATTTAAAGAAAGGTGATACTTTCGCAGATTGGCATGTGTGCCAAGATTGGTTGCAGGGGATACTTCCACCTGGGGAGGTCAAGTTTCAGGAAAACCGGTCTTATGAGCAGACCT
Source organism: Helianthus annuus (assembly GCF_002127325.2). Taxonomy (NCBI): domain Eukaryota; kingdom Viridiplantae; phylum Streptophyta; class Magnoliopsida; order Asterales; family Asteraceae; genus Helianthus; species Helianthus annuus. The sequence goes on from NC_035436.2 coordinate 159,488,414, forward strand.
TCCAGTCTTATTTTGCTGAGACTGCTTCTCATGTCTTTACCACCCACCGTATTGTTCGTGAGTGGTACAATATGCATAAAGAGCGAGAAATCTTTTATGGCGGCTCAGAAGAAGTTCGCCAAAGATGAGAAACGTGTGGCTCAGTTAATGGCTAAATTAGAAGCTGACCAAGCCAAGTTTGAAACTGAGCGCAAGACTGAGGAATGGTCTGTTGCTGGCTGGAAAAGAAAGGCGGAAGCTGAAGCTGCCCTTCTCTCCGAGGAACGTAAAATTTAGAGGAAGATTTGTGAAAAAGATAATGCTGAGAAAGCAAACCTTCGTAACATTGTTAATAACCTCAAGGCTGAAGTTGAAAAATTGAAGAACCAGGATGCGGAGGTGGGAAAATTGAAGAAAGAAAAAGCGAATATGGAAGCTGCACTGGCGGAAGCACGTTCGCATAGGGAACGGAGCGAGCAACGGGAGGTACAAGCTTTAACCACTCTTGCCATTAGAGATAAAGAACTAGAGGAACTTACTGCTTTGGTTTCTGATTAGGAACAATTGAAAAAAGACCTGGAGCTCGCGCATTCCGAAAATACTGAAACCTCCCGTCGTTTAACTGAGGTTGAAGAGAAACTGGAAATTCAGAAACGGCGCGGGTCACAGCGGAAAGTGAGCTTGACCCTTTAAAGAATGATATGGCCTGGCTGAAGGATCGTGGGATTGCTTGTGTAAGTTTCTTTTCCCTTTTTTGTTTGCGAAACCATATATGCGCTTTTTTATTTGATGTTTATTTTCGCTTGATTTCATAGGTTGCTGAGTCTGTGTTGAACTCTAAGGAACTGGATAAAACTGTTGCGAATTTGATGGTTGCTGCGCGGCGAGATGGGTACGCGCAAGGTTACGCGGAATGCTCCCAGCATGTGAATAGCGCGCTGAAGGTTACCTGGGAAGATAGCAAGTCTGTTACCTTTGGCGTAGATACTGCCGCTGCGCTTGCTTCTCTGAAAACAGAGTTTAACAATTTGCAACTTCCAGTTAGGGAATTGATAAACGTGGCGCTGCAATCGGATGATCCCGTGGCGCAGCTTAAAGAAATCTTCCCTGATGAGGGTGAAGATTTAGAGTAGGATGAAATTGTTTTGAACAATTTGTTTGTTGTTTTTTTTTGTGGGATGTAAATCCTTATTTTGTCGATGCGCTGTTGCGCAAGAATTCGAAACACTGCTGTGCTTGAATCTCTTTAGGGCGTATTTGTACGCTGAATATAGTATGTTTCTATTTGTTTTGTTACATGACTTTACAATATTTTGCATGAGTACAGTTACTTTTATTTGAGTAAGGCGAATGAAGTTGGTATGAAGCTCATGTGTGAATTTATGGTCGTTTGTGATGTGATCACTGACCGCGCATGGAGCTTATTTTATACTACCATAATGTTTTTGCGCTTACTAAAAAGAAATTGCATGCATTTTGTAAATACAAAAATAATAGAAACTTTGTAATTTTATTCATGGATAAAGCTCAGAGGCGTTACAAAGTGTTTTTTTTTTTTATAATTAGATGGAACTTAACTTACTCCCTGATAATTCCTCCTCATTTGATAAGTCACGTCTTTTCTGCGGGAAACTTATAGGGTCCTTTAAGTTTTGGCCCGTTTGCTTGAGCTTTCTTCTCCCCGGGTAATCTGCTTAATCTCCCTGCGCATATTCTGGAGTAAATGCGTAAGTTCTCCATTTTTGAGGGCTTTCTCTATTTCCGTGTGCAGGGATATGCAGTTGTTCGTGGTGTGCCCGTTGTCTTTATGATATTCGCAGTACTGCGCCGGGTCTTGACCACGTTTACTCTTCATCGGGATCGGAGGTTTGAACTGGTAGTCCTCAGTACTCAGAACCTCTGCTGGGGTCTTTGTTAGGGGAGTCCACTGCCTCTCCCTATTTTCGTGCTTGTTTTCTCTTTGTGCAGAGAGCTTGTTAATTGTTGTGCGGGCATCTTCAGAGGAACGGCTTCCTGATGACTCGCGCGATGATTTTTTGAACCTTCTCTCACCGGTTGTGCTTAAATCTGTGGGTCTGTTGTGTGGTGGTGGTGGCCTGTTTGTAGTAAGATTTTTCTCGGTCTGCGCATAAAATTTGGCCGCCGCCATTATCTTTTCCCAACTTTTGGGAAGGCCCTCTGTTCCAGATAATACTTTTACCATGTCATCACATCTAACCGCGTACTTAAACTGAGCACGGATTAGTTGTTCGTGAACACCACCAATCTCCAACACTTCCTTATTGTATCTGGTAATGAAATCCTCCAGATTCTCATCATCGCGACGCCAGATGTTCATGACGTCGGATGTATCACGCATGGACCGCCTTTGCTGGCTGAAGTGTGTTAAAAACTTTTGGCGCAGGTCTTTCCATGACTCGATTTGCCCCGTCGGTAGGTTGTCAAACCAGATTCGCGCTGGGCCAGTTAGTGTTTGTACAAACAAATGACACCATAGCGGAAGAGTCTAACCGCCAACCAACCCTGCACTGGTGAAGATTCTCAGATGATCATCGGGGTCAGTTAACCCATTGAATTTCCCGATGTTAGAAGGTAATTTTGCCCTTTCCAATGGAGCCAGAGCTATCTCCAGTATAAACTTCGAGTTTTCCGCTGCTTCTGCAGGGCGGTAAACTAAGTCATAATTATGCTCTGCCTCAGGGTTATAAACCGCTCGAGGCCTGGATTTAGAGTTTGGCTGTAGTCTGCTGAATACACTAGTGTTTGCACTCAAACGATATGTTTGATCTGATTCATCGGTGTGAGTGTCCCATTGGGACCCCAACCTATCATGAACCGACTTCCTTTGACGAGGGCGTGGTTCATGGTGTTGTCTCTGGTAGCTGCTTGTACCATCATAAGTTGATTCTTCTCGCTGGGAAGCATGAGCTCTAGATCCCGGCCTTCGTGATTGGGTCACAAGAGCAGTTTGAGCACACAACTGTGTGTATACTGCATTTAATGCCCCTTGAGACCGGACATACCATGATATCGGAGTTTCTCCCGGTGGTAAAATTGATTGAGCAGGATTTGTGGGTAACATTCCTGGAGTAACAAGATCGTTTGCTCTATTGGATTGGACCTCATTATCGTCTGAGGCCTCCTCTACAATCCCTTCTACTAGTAAATTGTTTCCCACATTTGGTCGAGGACCAGGTTGTCGGTGAGAAGAAGAATTTTCTGCCATGTTTAAAAACAGAAAAATGGAATGAACTGAATCGAAACGAGGTAGAAACTAGAAAAACTGAGAAAACGGTGGGCGCCAATGAAGAAACACTAGATAAATGGTCGGAACCGAGATATCTAGGGGGTTTGAATCCGCATAAAAGGGGTTAGCTCTCTCTCGGTTGATTCAGTTGCTGTCGAGTTTCTTCTCCGGTGATTCTGCAAAACAGAGCACCGTTAGCCTCGCCAAGGGGAGAAGAGGGTTCTCTCCTTGACCCGACTCTGGTGTGAGAATAAGTATAGGTAATGGAGAAGATAAAGTATGTGAGAAGTGAGAGTGATCTGAGTTTATACCTGAACAGTTCTCGTTTTTATAACCGTGAGTTTGGGAGGGAAAACCTGTTATTGAAAAGATAACGGAAGATGCTAACGCCGTAGCGGTTATATTTTCTCCCGTTAAGTTCTTTAATCCACGTTAAGTTGCCTCGATCCGATGTGAATGCACACGGATCGTGATGTTGATCTATGGCTGGGGTATTGCCACGTGGAAAGTGATTTAAGTGGAGATCATTCTCCAATTGCATGCCTTTGTTGTGATTTCAGGGATGATTGTGGTAATGACACGTGTCCAGACGGTTATAACCGTCTGGGTGGTGCACGATCATATTCTTTCTAGAAGATTACTGCTGTAATCTAGTGTGACACCTTACTGTGTGTACACAGCTGCATAAATCCCAAGTCTGGGTAAAGTGATATCCAAGTTTGGATATTTGGGCGGAAGTATTGATCTTTAGGATTTTAATCCTTTGCTGATGGAGGAAGGCACAAGGACTTTATGCTTTCCTTTGGGCGCGCGACCATAGCTTGTTGATTACTCTCTCCCTTTTGTAAGACCAATGCGCGGCCCCGCAGGGTTAAAAGGTTGAAAGTCCAATTTGTGGTATGGTCTCAAATCCTTTTTGTGAGGTTTTTGGGACCTTACCCCTTCAGAATTTAAAAAAAAGACTGATGTGAAATACGTTACCTGATCCACTTTTGACTTTTCAAGCAATTGAATTGCTGTCATTCCCAACATTTTTCTAGCTTCACGGTCAAACAAAGTCAAAGAGGCAATAGCTGCATAATCTTGTACTCTTATCGGAATCCTAAAACTAAATGCACAAAAAGTAATTCACAAAATAAATACAATTTACATTTGTAAAGTAAAATAAAATAATCATAAATATAATAAAATTACAAAAAATATAAGTAACTTACATCGGTGTCGCAGTCACAACCTCTTTCGGACATTCAGGATATGAGCAAACTAAAACGTGTTTAAACTTCGGTTCCTCAGCACCGTCTTCAGCCTCCTCAATGACCAAAGTTGTCTCCACCTTCCGATTGCACTCCTCACAACCAAGGTAGTACCAATCATCTTTATCATCCACACCCATGATCGTACCAAAAACTATGACCTCACAAGGCTGAAATTATATGTAAGAAATTAGAGTTATAAAAATGAATTTGTGAAACAATTTTGTTTAATGTATTTATTTAAAATATTAAAAAGTAGACACAAACCTTATCCAAGAGCGTAATATCACGGAAATTGGAAAACTGATGCTTCACTAAAAAGTCATCCGCAACGCTTATGCTTCCAGATGAACTAATTGATTTCTGACCATTAGAGGATGTTTTACATATCTTCTCAACAAACCCGTTTACAATAATGTAAGCAAAAAAAGTTAACAACATCAATAAGTAGTTCATATTATTTTATAAATTGTTTACTTTGTTCTAAATGAATGAATCTCCTCTATGTCAGCATTGATAAACAGCCTTGTTATATGGAAAGCATTAGATAGCGTTGTCATCCCTGTGTAAAAAAATTAATATCAGAGATTAGGATATTCAACTTCGTAAATCATAAAAAAATTTATATAAATTTAACAATGTTTATAAACAGTTAATACCTTTATACTTGTTGAAACTACCAAACTGCACAAGCAGAACAACATGAAGTTCTTTATGGCTCTGAATGTAACCAAACATCTCATCGCAGTACTCATCCCATAAAGTGCAGTTTAACTTGATATCCCTACATATATAGAAATTAAACACATCAGAGGATATCATGTAAAAAATATATAAATAACACTAATGTTACAATGATATTAAATTAGAATTTAATTAACAGACTCTTCATCCAGCAATTGCAAGTTCATGTATTTGTTATCTTTTCCCATGTTCGTTTTGGTCATCTCTGGTTCAGACCACTCATCTACATATCCAATAAAATCTGAAAAAAAAAATTGATTAATAAAAAATGTAATCAGCACAAAAAACAAAAATTAAAAAAATAATCTATATTTATATATTTTTTAATTTAGGATGTTGTTATATATGATGAAGTACAAACCAACTCGATACTTGTCATCGATTTCACCGGCTTTAATGGACTCAAAAGATGCTAACCGAATACCATATAAACTTCCATTAAAGTTCTCACACTTTTTAACAGATGTATCAAAGTTTAAGCTAATAGCATGTTGCTTATCAAAGTGTTTGAAATTTGACTTAATGACAGAAAGTTGAGATTTATAAATGTAATAAGACTCGTTTTCATTAAGAAAAATTTGATGTTTTTTCATAAACTTGCTCCAAACAGTTGCCTGCATCCTGGTACCCTAATAAAAAACACAAATTAAAAGTGGTTAGTATAAACAACAATATTAAAATGAAGCTACATTTTAAAAAGCAAATGACATTCAAACCAACCTGCTCATCCATGACCACCATTTCAATACCAAGGGTTTCTCCTTCTTTCTTTGGATTCACACGAATCCAAAGTCTTAACACCTTGATCTTGATGGTAAACAGCTTGGATCTCCAATCAAGATTGTTTACGAAAGTAACATTGTTTTCATCCATTTGTATGAGATATGAGCCGAACTGAGATGATTGATGTTAGAAAATAACTAGAAGAGTAACCCGCCGCGATGCGGCAGGGGGCTAGAGAGCCAAAAGAGAAACACCAAAAACTTTAACCACCTTGAACCTAACTCCAGGAATATCACCAACAGCATGACCCTTTCGCCCAAATCATGGGTTCAAAACCTCGTCGTGACACAAAAACAATCAAAGATTATAGATATAAAAAACACCCAACATTATAAAAAAATATAAAACTTACAGTAATAGCTTTTAGGAGAGATCGGTCATTATCGGTGACAAAAGTAACAGCATAGCCTGCTCTACCAGCTCTAGCAGTCCGACCCACTCGATGAACATAGCTATATAAATAAATATTCACCCACACATAACATAAGATGAATATAAAAACATCAAAAGCAGCATATTTATGTCAAGTAATAAACATAAGTAATATAAAAACTTGCCTAGTAAGGTCACGTGGGCACTCAAAGTTGATAACCGTTTGAACTCCAATAATATCAAGCCCCTGTACAAACCATTTAAATGGTTAATATTCACCGTTAGCATTTTCTAGTATATAAAAAACAAAGAAAGAAAGATTGAAAAGTTGGCCACTTACACGAGCAGCAGCGTTAGTAGATATCAAAAAACAACTTCCTGCCTACTGAAAAGTTCCAATGCCTATACAGCAAGGGTATAATGTCATACAGAACTCCGGTTACCACTTACACGATGCTAGTATCCCATCCCGAACCCAACGATGCAGGGGAAGGGGCAGTGGCAAGACCGGCCCCACCGTTCTCCGCCAATCGATGTTCATGCACAACTGCCATGGTGTAGGGTGACTCAACACATTCCTCTGTTTCCAAAACTTTCCTCCTGCCAAAACTACCATCTTCCGACGACATGCCAAACACGGCGGGCAGCAAACGCCTTCCAAACCGCGCCTTGGAAGCCGGGCATGCAGGAAACGCCAGAGGCAAGTCCGACGGCTTCTTGATCCCGTTTCTGCGCTGGAGAGACTCCAACATTTCCTCTAACGAACTCCGGACAACCGAAGGCGAAGAAACCGATATCATCTTCCCCAAATTTATCACCACCGAAATCAAAACCCTAATCCAAATCACATCAAAAATTCAAGATTTCCAAAATCCATGTTCCTAAACATTAAATTCAAAACCCAATTTCAAATTTCTCCCAACACAGATGCAATCATAACCCAACTTGAAATAAAAATTAGGGATGAAGACTATATTTCATGTCCCTTAATAAGTATTACAGTACCGATCTTTAAGATTTAATGACATGCAGACTGAGATCGGTAACCGGAGAAGTCACCGAAGCTTCACCGGAGTTCTATAACACCGATAATAACTTCAACGAACACAACTTAGACCCATCTAACTGAAAAGGGAATATGCAACTGAATCGAGGCTTACCAGATTTCTTGTCGGAGTTAATCGAAGTCTCGTCATAACCTTAGGTCGCGCCTTCTCACCGGATTCCTTGTGTACTGTTCTGTAAGTAGGAGTAAAGTAATCGACTGAGCTGAGAAAGCGCGTGGTTCCACGACGGCTACCGTGTGCAGCCATGCATTTCCGCGTACACCACCGGAATTCGCCGGTGTTTATTTAATGTCACCGGAGATCGGGTCTGATACGCCACCAACAGCCACCATACCAATCACCGGAACCACCATCATCGTCAGCGGTACCGGTGGCCGATAGAGTGTGGTCAGATTACTCTCTCCTGATTCTCTTTCTCCCGATCTCTATCTCTATCCAGACTTATGCGAGAAGATGGTTGAGGATTTTCATCTGACTAAGGATTAACGATGTGTGTGTGGGTGATGTGTCCACAGCTTAAACTACCCAATGAGAAGACAAACCAACAAAACACATTCTAAGCAGAATGTACAACTCTTATTGCATAGAAATGATGAAAATTAGAGTATATATAAATTCATAATTGAATCAAATGAATGTATAACTAAATATATATACAAATTTCATTTACTTATTTTTGTAAAGTTGAAAAATACGTTTATTAATATACAAAATTGTTACCGAAATTAAACAGATTAGTATTTTTAGAAATGGATTTACATTTCTAAAAAAACCACAAATCACAAAAAGATTATTTGATACTTATTTATATTGCTTAAAAAATGAAACAATAATCATTTACTTAAATAAACAAATCACATTACAATAAAATGCAATAACTACACTCTATAGCAATGCATGCAAACAACACAGAGTAAGGTTTGTCACCAAAAGACTAAGAAAATATAACCAATAACTTGAAACTATAATAAATATGTAGTTTATTTTATAATTTGTCAAAAATTAATTAATCGGTTTAGTTTACATTAGATATTCTAATAAAGAAAATTTAAGATTTACTAAAAATTTAGGATACGGTTGTTTGGATTTTTTTTTGTAATAGGTTGTAGTTAATTTCGGAATTTTTTTATTAAAGTTAATTGATTAATTAAATATGGCATGATTGTAATGGTTTAAGAAACTTCCATAAAAATGTTTGAAAACCGGTTTTTACTTTCCAAAATTAAATAAAACAACCTTAAGAATGTTTTATTAAAAACTAAATAAAACGGAGAGAAATATTTTAGAATTTAAATACTAAAACATTAAAAATAAAAAAAACAATTTGATACACATATTTATTTATAATGTATATCACAAACCATTTTAATTATTTTATTTTTTAAGTTATTTATTACCATCTTATTTCAAAGACAAGTTTAATAAAATCAAAATTTTAGTTTCAAACATTTTAATTTCAATAACCAAAATTTTTTTATTTATACAAAAGTAGCATATTCAACCTAAAATTTTGAATTGTAGATATTTAAACATTCAATGAAGGTTACAAAAACTTTAAATTGATTTAAATGGAAAGTATTTTTAAGTTTATATACTTAAATAAGATGGTAAATCTATGAGTGTAAAAAAGGAAACAACATAAATTCAATTTAATTTGAGGTAAATCTATAGAATCTGGCCGATTTTTTTTTAAAAAATATATATTGTCGGTTATAAAATTAAAATAGGAAACAAAATCATACAAAATTTTATTTTTAGATAAATTTTTAAAAAAGTGGCGGTTTATTATATAATGTTATATTATAAGTTTTAAAATATTGGTAATGGTAACCATTTTATTAAATAGATACTGCTAGCACTAATCAAACAAATTACATTAATGGAGTTTAATGTGATCAATACTTTTCTTCATTATCAAACTAAAACACATAAAATTTCAAGAAATTTTGATATCACTAAAACATAGAATATTAAGCACAAACAGGTAGCAAAAAACAGAAACAACGTCTAGTAATAAACATTATAAAACTAAGTGCTTCGGCCACACATATAAACGGCCCAAAAAAAGTATCAACAACATCTACCATCACATCAGTTCAACATAACGACCACACCAAAAACATACCACTAAATGTATTCTAACAACCAACAGATTGTGCAAAAAAATACTACCAAAACATACCATGTATCTTCACCAACTCAGTTATAAAGCAACATATCTTTACTTTTAAAAAATACCATTTGAAATGAAGAACCATATACCAACCATTTGTCTCTAACAAACTCTCTTACCGGTGACATTGAATCGCAGACAGCCTTACGAGAACTCCATACCAATAGCCACATCCCAAGTTCGACCAGCGCTGTCCTTGATGGTCAAATCCATCTTTCGATCCAAGCCATGAGTTTGTGCCCACTTCTTCTTCAGACGCTACAAATCAGAATATAAATTTTAATACTTAAATTTTAATAATTTAATGGTATCAAAAACTAAATAATAGAGACTTACATAATGATTGTCAACAACAAAAGTAACCGGTACTTCGTCACCAACACTCTTTTCAAATACAGGTGCAACAACCGGATTAGGAACCTAATCATCAGACACTTCAATTAACTCATAAGTCGGTTCTTTTTTGATAACAGAAAGTTCAGGTGGGAAAGTGAGAAGGGCATGCTTACAGCTAAAAACACTGAAATCAAACGTCTTAAAATCAACCATTTCAAAAACCAACAAATGATCATCCGTTATCGACATCTCCTCCTTAATTCTACTCCAACCTGTGGTAATATAAAGCTCATGGTCTAAGACATCCATCTGAACAACCCATTTACGATTTCCAGCAGAACGAACCAAAAAAGGATCTGAAGGACAGGTATTCAACATTGAGTGATGAACAAACAACCTGTCCACATACTACACATAGTACAAAACAATATCAGGATCTTTGGTATAAATTAAAACAAATTAAAACAAACAATGTATAAATGCAAGCATAAAATAATTTAAAACTGTATATTTTTAAGTACCACGCAGTCATCTCGGTCCTTTATATCATTTCCAGGTTTGTAGTAGAAGTAGTTAGGAGGCGCTAAAGAAATGTCTTGATAAAAGTGGAACAGCCGGAACGAAGATAAAGCCTTTTCATACTGAAAAACAACCCACGAATTGTCTGGTAACTTCAATGACGTGACGACATCCAACCAGCCGTTGTAAAGAAAGTAGTCGCCTGCAAGGTTCATCACTTTGACTTGAAAGATCCTCCCATCGAGGGTGCAGATGACTGCATCCTTCTTTGGATAAGCAAACGTCTTAACGCAGTCACCATAACCAGCAGGAAGTTTCTGCAACGGAAAAGATACATATCGTTAAATGCAATTATAATATCAGTAATCACAAAGTCTTATATTAAAAACATTTAAATTCTTTTTTTTAAATGATTATAATATCAATACTCACCAACGATTTTTTGTCATTTTTCCACACACGGGCAGCGAATCTGTACACCATCTCGCCTTTAAAGTTGTCGTCTTTTACAACCCCAAATTGTATATCAAAATTAAATAAAAAAGCTAAACATTTAGCTCCACAATTAGCAAATACACATCAAAAAGCACAACCCAACCTAGATAGGAACAACAGTAACCTCAAATCCGCTATTAAAATTGATGAGTAGCAGACGACTGTCAATTATTAAAACCAAATATACGTAACAATCTAAACCATTTAACAAAACTACATCAAATACGATATCAAACCATATCAAAAAAGTATTCAGTTATTACATATTGAAATCAAGTAACAAACAAACATATATCATAAATAAAATAAAATCGGCTGATGATAACATAAGATTTGCCAAAATACAAACCATTAAAAACTTCACCGGACTTTCGGATACATAATCACACTTATATCTCAACAAACTAAACAAAACAGCATCGTTACAAATAACCGACTCAGAATCTAGTACTCCTAATATAGCACTAACAGAACTCAACAATACATACACTCCATCAGCAACTCATTGCTATGAACAACAGTAACATCTGCCTAATGTACTCGGTAACATATATCCGTCCGACATCAAAATCGAAATCGACTATTATAGACCCTAAAAAAGAAACTGAAAAAAGAAATTAAAACCCTAATCGACTATGAACAACAGTAACATCAACAAATCACAATACATGAACAAAGAAATTAAAACCCTAAAACACAAAAAATATATCCATCCAACATCAAAATCGACTATTACAGACACTAAAAAAGAAACTGTACACCAAAATAACATCAATCGCGTACGATAATCTAACAAACAAAGAATCGAACAAAACCATTGAATCTGAAACTTCGGATCAAAGATAACGAAATCGTATGTAAAAGATGGGGATATCAGAATCACGAATGAATACCGTCGATGAAGACTATTATCTAATGAAGATTGATTATACCTCTTCACTAAATCGCCGATTTGATCTCGAGGATTTGATTTCCTACAAAATTAACCCTAATTAAAACCTATAATCGATCATGAAATACTCTAATTAGAGAGTACCGTAGATGATTTGTCTTCAAATCGGTTGATTCTTGATCAAAATTATTGGATCTTCTTTAGTCGCCGTGTTCGCCAGAGAAGAGAAGAGAGAGAGTTCGAATTAGGGTTTTAAGAGGAGAGAGAGAGTGTTTAGCGTAAATGAGAAGCCTTGTTCAATCCTCAACTATGAGATGTGCCAAGTGTATGATGACATGGCTGATTATTTGGCATCAACCATAGGGTGACATGTGTCCCCCAATGGTTTGCTTTATTAGATATACTAGCGGTAAGACCCGTGTGCAAAGATGGGTCGTTTCTTAGAAAACCATGCATAGCCCATATTGACAGAGAGTAAAAAAATAATTTGTGCAGACTTATAAAATTGATATACACTAATGGTCAATAGGTTTATTCAACAGCAATTCCATTATGTTAATAGCAAACTACTGTTGTCTATTAACTGCTAAAAACCTCTGTTGCTTTCCAACAGACTTTCCTAAAAAATGTTATCCATTATCTCCAACAGAACTTGCCAGATGGATAGATATTAAACAGATATGCATGTTAGTCAACCTATGTTAAAAAGGTCAGTCAATAGAAATTACAAAGGTTAGTAAACAGATGTTAACAGAATAATGTTATTAACAAAGAATTTAGTACTCTCATTAAAAATGAGAGCTGCAAACATGAGTCGTTTCTTAGACAAACATGCATAACACATATTAATGGAACATATAGATACGTGCATAGATATTGTACCAAAACGTGTTATCTATTATAGCTAAAAGACAACTATAAACATAGAATATCGATTAATATATCAATTACATACAATTTAACTGTTTACCCAAAAAGACAATATAAACTGTTTGTAAACATACGTACTTCTAGGAGGTTGAATACAACTTAAAGATCAACAAACATTAACTACAAAAACACAATCACCGGCCTCAACAACTTTCAGCAAAACTAAATCAAGTAATGCAGCGGAATTAAAATGGAAATAAACTTTGCACAAAATCAAACAGGGAAAATGCTTTCAATACACATTTTATAATAGAACCGAATGATTGAATTTATTTCAAGATTCAAGTATTTCTTCAATAATCCGTTTAACCCCTACTTTCACAACGCAATCCTCTGCTTCTTTATCTGCTTCTGTTATTTTATCCATCTCGTTTTGATTCCTTCTTTGGTAAAGGATGGCAGCAGGTGGAACAGTGGATCTCCTGAATTGTTGCTTTTGTGGCTCTGCTGAAACCACCGCTTCAGGATAATCAGACTTTTGTGGAATATTAGGATTTTTCTTCCTTAGTTCTTCCAGCCTTTTGTAAGATACAAACACTTTATCCTCTTTCCATCTTGACACTTGATTCTTTGACCCAAAAGCAGCTGTAATCAGCTCTTCTTTCATCCTCTGAAGCTGCAGAGTCCTTTCTGGTACATTTTTCTTAAACTTTGCCCAGATAGGAGGAGTCTGCTTCACCTTGTTTTTTATCATATCTTGAATTCTAGCTGCTTCACTTTCAAGCTCACTAAAGGTCTATTCTTTGTACATGTACCTTTCTCCTTTATACATTTTGTAAGCGATGATGTTATCAAGATAATATTTTCTCAACCTCTCATCTGCTCTTTCGGATAGTTGCTGACAAAGTTTTTTTTGCAAACTGCTCCAGTGTTCTGACTTGAGTTAGCAGGTATTGATAGTATCTTTGTATTTCCTTATCAGATTTACCATGTGAATTCCTTTTAAAGATATCCTCTGCTTGTTGAGCTTTTAACCTCATATATTCTTCAATGTTGTTTGGCCTAGGATATCCTTCAAGAGATGAAAAACTCCTTTTAGCAGGGTCATTTTCAGTGTAGAAGGATTTAATCTCCTCTCTAACCGCTATAAGCTCTAAAGCGTACTGAGCACTTGCAGGAGTGATGGCAGTGTTTGGTTTTTCAACTTGAGCTGAAGAAAGAGGAACAGGGTTCGGAATAGGTACAACTGGCAGTAATTGTGTGGATGTTTGGTGGTGAAGTGTCATCATCTAGTACAACATTGGTTACCGTTCTCCTTTTGGATTCAGGAGAGGTTGGTGGTGTTTTGATGGATTGAGTGGTAGTGGTTAAAGTGGGAGCAGTAGTTGTTGGAACAACTGGTGTTTCAACCACTGTTGTCATTACAACAGATGATGTGTCATCTGAAGTCTTCTGCTTTTTAGCAGGAGATGATGGTGGTGATGAAGTTGTTTTTGGTGGTGAGGTGATTTTTGGTGGTGATGATGTTTTTGGTGACGCAGTAGTTGAACTGCAAGCAGTAGTTGTGGTGTATGTTGGAGTGGTGGCAGTTGTTTGACTAACAGCTGTTGAAACGACTGAAGTACCAACACTTGTTGATACAACAAGAGTTTTAACATATGTTGGTTTGGGAGATTGATGTCTAGTAGGCTGCTTTCTTTTGACCTTAGGATTTTTTTCATTCTTTGGTTCTGAAATACCCTGCTCATTCATTTCTATAAAAACTCTCTTCTCCTGTTCAAACCTTGCTTTGTCCTATGCCTCCATATCCCTTTTTACACTTTCTTTTGCATCAGCAATGGCATTTGTGGTTACATCAATCTTTTTGGAACCATCTGGCAAAGGGATGTCTGCAAGCATACTTGAATTGCCTGATGCAATGTACAATCCATCTTCATATCCCTTCTTTGTTAACTGCTTCATTTTCTCCCTCTTTTTGGCATCAGCTGGTGGTGGGTTGTCCACAAAGATGATAGAGGGAGGAGCAGTGCCAGTGGTGTTTAGTAAATGGGCCTTGATTGCCTTGATATCTGACTGGGTGTCTTTAAACCTTGCTTCCATGAGATTTCTGACCTTTTGAACTTGTATCTCATGTTGCCGACCAGCTAATTCTCTTTGCTGGAGTAGCAGAGGTTGAAACAAACTCCACAGCTCATTTGGAGTGGGAGCAGATGAAGGAGCAACTGCTGAAGTTGGTGCAGCAGTGGGTGGTACCTTTTGTGCTTTCAACAACTGTTGCAGCATGTCTTTGATTTCTGCAACAGATGTATCAAGCTTGTCAACTCTATTCGTCAATTCTCGGTACACTAAACCATCACCCAACTTAATGGGATCATCTGATTTCCCACTAACAGTGGTTGTATCAGTGGTTGCCTTAGGAAAAATTTCCCAAAAGGTATCCAATGATGCCCCTTGTTCTCGGTACTGAGGACTTCTTTCCTCAACTGATAACCTTTTTAATGTACCAGTGGTTGGAACAAACACACCAGTGGTTATCAGAGTTTCTGCAGAGGAAATTGCCTTCAAGGAAGTCTGATTTATGAAAAAACTGGCCAGGTGTAGATCAGTGGAT
The DNA here is from genome assembly GCF_002127325.2 of Helianthus annuus. Taxonomy (NCBI): domain Eukaryota; kingdom Viridiplantae; phylum Streptophyta; class Magnoliopsida; order Asterales; family Asteraceae; genus Helianthus; species Helianthus annuus. Next base: position 159,503,755 of record NC_035436.2, read on the forward strand.
CCGACACCTGTAGTTGCTGCTTCGCTTGAACTACTAACAGGAAGTACTTGTACATCCTGAAGTGTAACCTCCTTTTGCTGTTGTTGGTGGGTTAGCAATGATAGGGAGTTCAGACTCAGTCACTTGTGGTGGCATGCACTCAGTTATAGGTGGTTAAGAGGATCTGATTTCTGTCTGAGCTATATCAAATGCATCCAACAAAAGTTTTGTTTATGCAGTAATTTAAGAGGTGAGTATGAGTGTGGAAAGAGAATTTACCCCGGGAAGTGGGCTGTGAATGATAGTATCAAGTGATTCTAGAGCATCATAATTTGGTGTCCCGGTTCTTACAACCTGTTCTTTTTGAGAAGAAGCAGGAGGAGTTTGAGGCTCGGGTTGAGATGTTTCTACCATCTGCTGTGAGGAAGTAGGCAGTGGTTTCTAGTGATTTTTGTGTTGTCACTGGCAGTTTCTCTGGGATCTCATCTTCCAGAGTTGCCTTTGTTTTAGGTTTGGGGGCTTTTGTATTTTCTTTTGTCTTGGTCTTTTGGTGCATTTAGGTGTGCGTTTCACAGCAGTTGTTTTTCTGCTGGATCACCTTGAGCAGTGGGCTCAGCAGCAGGTGCCTGAGGAGCAGTGGTAGCTGCTAAAGTCTGCTCAGGAGCCTCTGCTTGTGTTTTGGACACTTTTGATAGCCTTGTAAATGTTACAGGTGTAAGGCCATTTATTTGAAAAGGTTCACCCTGCATGAGTACATGAGCATCATCCTTTCCAAAATTCTTTTGAAAATAAAAGCTTAGGAACCTTGGAAATAGTAAAAATGATTTGCTAGTAACATTTTTGACCAAGTCATCAAAGATCTCCTGGGAATAGTTAAAGTTTTCCCCATGCAAGATAGCATAACCCAGGTATTGGATCTTTAATGGAATTTCATTGAAAGCAGTGGCCTTATTAGAAACACACATTAAGAGGGTATGAAACAAAAACCTTGTGGCAGGGGGAAAACTGCCTTTTTGCAAAGTGTCTTTTTTCATTTCCTCTGCATAGCCTCTTTCTAAAAAATCTGTTTGATACTCTACTTTTGGGAAAGAAGTTTTACCTAGAAGATCATTGAGTTCACACACTTCAGAGATTGTTTGTGGTGTGATTTTAACTTTAGCACCCTTTATCGAGGAATTTATGGCTATGGGTATTTCATCTTGAGATTCAAGTTTTGCATTTTCCCAAAATTCCCTCTGGGTTGCCAAGTAAATCGGAGCATCAGAAGTCAGCAAAGTTTTGTACTTTGAAGACGAAAGAGCATCTATGACGGAATTGAAGGTTTCAGTGTTACTTGGTTTTATCAACAGACCCGAGTAGTTATGGGGAGCTTTGTATGGAATTTCTATGGCCTTTTGAGTGAATTTCTCAGATGATGAAGACGGTGATTTTGCCATTTGAGGAAAAAGGACGATGAGGAATTTTGAGAGAAACGGAGGATAACTGCTTTGAGAAAGGAATTTTGAAATCGATTCGACAGTAAAAACCCTGTTTGGGGGTTTTGATCAGGGTTTTATAGGGGAAAAAGTGAATGCTGACGTGACAGCGGTTACAAATGATCTAACCGCTATGTACTGTCCACGAGCAAACCCCTGATGAGTAATGGAAGACAGTTGTTTTATGAAGCCAGTGATGAAATAATATCAGTGGTTGTAATGGTTATAATGAAAACAGTGGGAGACTTTAAGCCATCAGTGGATAGCCTATCAGTCCTGATGGTGCAATGTTGAGATTATTAAAATAAACTATTACAATGGATTTTTGATTTCCTGAAAACATTTTGATGCTTATAATTCATGAAAAATTTTCATTTTAACTATTTTTAAGATGCATGTTGAGATTATTAAAATAAAGTATTACATGCAAGAGTTAACACTTGTTAGGATTTCGTAGGTAAAATTGTAACGATTAAGTAAAATTGTAATTTCATTGTAATTCAATTTTTTAACTATCAGTTGATAGCATACATTGATTGAAACACAAATGTTTGGTCACTCAGTGGTCAACATGAAAAATGAAGAAACAGAGGTTGTCTTTCAACAGTGGATAACATTTAACAATCAGAAGTTTGAACCAAAACAGAGGTTGTAACTATTTTGAGGATATTTGACGTTAAATAGATATTTGACCTTAAAAATCTGTTTGGACGTAAACAGATGTTTTTGCTTAAACAAATAACCCTTTGAGAGGAAGCAAGTGTCCGTCTATTCATTTGAGAGGACTCATTGCATTACATCCCTATTGAAAAATAGAATCCATAAATTTAGGGAAAATGGATTTAAAAGATGATAACCCAACAGTGCATGATCTCATTCTACAGCTCCGATCAATTCAGGGGTATTCTCAAATAATAGTTCCTAGATGTATAAAGAACGACAAAGACAGACAAATGTACACCGTCCTGCTTCTTTGAACATTTGTCGGTCTTCAAACATCTGCGAATCTACGAAGCATTGTCTCATTGGAATGTAACGATTAGGTAAACTTGTAGTTTCATTTTAATTCTAGTTTTCATTTGATAATTTCATTCTATAATTAATTAACCACATCAACAATAAAAATGTGAGCAATGTATGTTTTTTAGGAAAACCAATGATTGTCAATATCAGTGGATGTCAACAATAAAAATGTGAGCCGTGAATATTTTTTAATAATCAGTGGATAGCTAACAGTGATTGAAACACAGTTGTTTGGTCAATCAGTGGTCAACATGAAGAATGAAAAAACACAGGTTGAACATCAAACCAATCCTTCACAATATTAAACGTCTGTTAACTTACCAAACAGATGTCCAGACAAAATTCAACATCAACATAATCTAAATCTTACTCAAACACTAAATAATAAGTAAAAATAAAACACAACTTAGATTCATAAAATTAAATTTATTCATTTATTCATGATCTTAAAACTAAAAGTCCAATAATTACATCACACACTGAACAATATTAAAGTTCTAATCTAAGAATTACAGTAAGAATTAAGAAAGTTTAGTTTCAACTCCATCGATTGCCGAACCTCTCGATGTATGTCCTTCAGCATGGCCATGAACTGCACGTCTCTATTACCGCACTCTATATTACTGACAACACAAATAAGAAACAAACCTAAAATGAAAATGTCTCTTCTCAACTGTTGTAGCACATCCGAGTTTCCATAATATTGGACGAATCTATACTTTCTATAAAAGGAGAAAATCTTCCTGACGCAAGGAAACCTAACTTTCGATTTAAGAAAAATACATATCGTCCATTGAAGCTGCAACTTTTCACGATAGAAGATACATATCATCCGTTGAACCGCTGTAACTCTCACATCAAAGAAGGTAGCACATGCAACTTCTCACGATGTTGCAACAATGATACTGCAGCATCGATATTGAAACGTTGATGTGGGATGTGAATTTTCATTGAAACGACGATGTTGGAACAATGATACTGGAACGATAACATGTAAACATAAACAACAAACATTCGAACAAAGAAGTGTAATCGAAGATTAGCGGCTGAATCACGAGAAAGATGCATTTGAGAGAGACAGATACGCTCACATATATGAGCGAGCGAGATTTGAATTTGACACCAGATAATTATATCTTATTTATAGGATTAGAATATATGGTTTGAATTTTGAATTTCAAAATTATTGATATTATCAGTAATTACTGATCTGATTTGAAAGCAATTGTCCTGATGTTTATTGGGAACTGATGTTTATTGGGAACTGAAAGGTAAGTAGTGTATATCCTTATTTCCAGCTTTATTAAGCTAAAAAAATATTAGAAATGAAATGTAAAGTAGGAAACAAAAGAGAGAGAACATCAATTTTAAATTACCATTTTGCATATTTTGAATTTCAAAATTACTGATATTATCAGTAATTACTGATTTGATTTGAAAGCAATTGTCATGATGACTTTTCTAATTTTTATTTTAACTTTAGTTAAGAGATAATAACCGTCAGTTTGAAATTCACATTTTCAATATTTTAAATGTCCAAAGCTCAAGAAATTGACATTAATTATTGATTTCATTTGCAACAAATAGTCATCAAGAATTTTTTTTATTTTTTAATGTAACGATTAGGTAAAATGGTAATTTCATTGTAATTCTAGTTTTTATTTGATAATTTCAATCTATCACTAATTAACACCATCAGTAATAAAAATGTGAGCAGTGGCTGTTTTTAGGAAAACCGCTGATGGTCAATATGAATGGATGTCAACAAATCCCAATGCAAATTAGAAAAAGTGAGCAGTGGCTTTCTTTCCTATCAGTGGATACCCATCAGTTTTTTAAACAAAGATGTTTGGTCAGTCAGTGGTCAACACGAAGATTGAAGAAACAGAGGTTGTTTTATCAGCAGTGGATAACTTTTAACAATCAAATGTTTCAACCACCACAGTGGTTGTAACAGGCTTTTAAACAGAAGTTGGGCCTTAAACATATGTCTCGCCTTATATATCAGTTGTCTGGACTTAAACAGAAGTTTGACCTTAAACACATGTTTGCCCATAAACAGAAGTTTGACCATAAACAGAACTTTGGCCTTAAACAAATGTTCGAGCTTAAACAAATGTTTGCCCATAAACATCTGTTTAAAAAAAAGACCAATTTCAAGAATACTATACCCAAACACTCAAAATGAGGAGCTTAATAAACACAAAGACTGTTATAGCAAATATCCTCTGCTGCCCATATGAATACAAAAGAAACACAGTGGTTGTAACAGGCTTTTAAACAGAAGTTGGGCCTTAAACAGATGTCTCGCCTTATATATCAGTTGTCTGGACTTAAACAGAAGTTTTATCTTAAACACATGTTTGCCCATAAACAGAAGTTTGACCATAAACAGAAGTTTGACCATAAACAGATGTTTGGCCTTAAACAAATGAGGAGCCTAATAAACACAAAGATTGTTATAGCAAATAACCTCTGCTGATAAAACAACCTCTGCTGCCCATATGAATACAAAAGCATCATAAAGCTAACATCTGCTGTTGAAACAAAGGTCTACAAAACATAACGTCTGCTGATCATTCCACAGTATAAATTGCTAACATCTTCTGTGACTTAACAGTGATAAAGTTCAACAGAGGATTTCAAATATATGTTTACACACGCCTCATGATGAACATCTGTTGATAAACACTGAGACGGTTCAAGCAAAGGTCTGCCAAAGAGAACCTCTGCTATGGACTAACAGATGATGCAGTTCAACACAACATGTTTTACAGCAGTGCTTGAACAGACCACAATCAACAGATGATAATAATATAATAACAATAATATTCAAACTGTAGCAATAACATTTTCATAAATCTAACAACCATCATCGAAGCTGTAACAAAATCTAAACACCGATACACTAAACACTGTTACATAAGAAAAAGTGATACATAAATGTTGATGTGGAATCCGCTGTAGACACTGAACCACTGCTGTTACTGAGCAGTGGTTTTCCTTTGGTTGATCAGGCCTTAGGTACATAAGTGCCTGTCTTTAACAGCCTTGTCCTCAACAGTGTCCGTCTATTCAATTGAGAGAAATCATTACATTACATCCCTGTTGAAAAACAGAATCAATATATTTAGGGAAAATGGGATTGAAAGATGATAACCCAACAGTGGAGGATCTCATTCGACAGCACCGATAAATTCAATGGTATTCTCAAACAATGCTTCTTAGATTTTTCAAGACCGACAAAGACCAACAAATGTCCACAGTGACGCTTCTTTAGACATTTGTCGGTCTTCAAAAATCTAGGAAGTATTATTTGAGAATACAGTTGAATTTATCGGACATGTAGAATGAGATCCTCAACTGTTTGGTTATCCTCTTTCAAACCTCATTTTCCCTAAATATATCAATTCTGCTTTTCATACCTCACAAACCCATCTATCAGCCTCCAAAGAGATCAAGTGAGCTTGAAGCATAAGCTGGACTTGCTGTCATTCCACCAGTTGAGTATTTAATCCAATATATACCACATTCAAATTAATCTACTCGTAAACACATCTTTGTTCAAAGACAAAATCAAAGCTACAAACATATCAATCAAATTTCATAGAATCATGATTTATTTTAAACATAAAAAGACATTACCTCTTCATCAATAAAATCCAGGCTCCATTTTATAACCTTGATCACATTCGGAAGCTCGGCCAACGAACTGAAGACTTCAACACCAAATAAGAAATCCAGCAAGATCTACCTGAAGAACATTTAGTATACAAAACTTTAGTTTGTGATAAAAAGAAAAAATAAAAAAATATCCATTTTTAAACTACCATTCAAATCGATGTTAAATGCAACGCCTCTGTCGTCTTCATCCTCTTCTCTATATCTACAGTTTTAGAGAGAGAGAGAGAGTTGAGAGAGAGTAGACAGAGATTTTGAAAGGCTGATGTGTGATGGGAACCTTCATTGAAACGACGATGTTTGAACAATGATATTGGAACGATAACATGTAAACATAATCACGAGAAAGATGGATTTGAGGGGAGAGATTTGAATGTGGAGCCAGATTATTAACCCTTATTTATAGGATTAGAATATATGGTTTGAATTTTGAATGTGGAGCCAGAATTTTGAATCTCAACAGATGTTTATTGAGAACTGATGTTTGATTATAAAATGTTGAAGGCAGATGTTTAAACAAAAGTTATTTGATATAGCAGACCTTTGGAATCTAAATGTGAGTCACCTTTGAATTTTAAACTCTTTTAATATTAGGCTTTATGATGTAATAATGAGATAAGAAAAGTCTTGTTGGATTTTCTTATGTCATTTGGATTTCTCATTTTATAGAAAGTATAGATAGATATAAATATATAAAGTTAATGATGATATAAATCTCAAAAAAAAAAATGAGTTAACACTCGGTATGGTAAACAACGTTAATAAATGCATTCAAAAAATGAGTTTACACTTCGTATGGTAAACAACGTTAATAAATGCATATTGCAAAATGAAAACCATAACATAACCAATTATAAGCAACTAAATTCTAATCAACATTATTTATTCGGTTGGTTCTTTTTTTTAAGTAAAGCTTCTTGTGAAAACAAAAAACACAGATAAAATCGCTAATTATCTTTTCTAGATCATGTGATATACCCTTTATATCTATATCTATATCAGAGGTTACTAATGCTCAGGAGCGCAGCCTTGTAGGGGCCGGGGGAGGGCGCCCGATCCCCTGAATTTTTTGCCCAGTAGTGTACGGTATGTAGTTTTCGTATAGAATTTTTTAGGTATATATGTTTTCGACCCCCGGGTCGAAAATCTCAAGCTTCGCCACTGCTTATGCCTATAGTTATGAGTTGAGCGACACCATGATGGTGTATCCTTCTTTGTTCTAAAGCAAGAACAACTGCTACCACGTGACCGCCACGTCATCAGAGTAGATTTCCCCTTGAAGCCACAAAAACGCAGGATGAGAGGGGCGTGAAAGGGTGGCGTGGAAAGACACGTGCCATTCACTTATTTATTTAATTTATGTTAAAAAAACAAACAAACCAACAAATCACCGCGCCGCATCATCTCCACCATCTCCTCCAAGCCCATGAGATTTCTCACGCCATTGTCACCATGTCGCCACCACGCCATCAAGGGCGCATAATAGAAGTGGTAGGGGGACCCCCTGAACTTTTCGCTCAGTAGTGTCCGGTATGTAGTTTTTGTATAAAATATTTTAGGTATATACGTTTTCGACCCCCGGTTTTATAATTTTTTAGGTATATACCTTTTCGACCCCCCGGTCGGAAAGCTCAAGCTTCGCCACTGCACGCCATGTGATAGGGTGGTCACGCCCACATCGGTACGGTCTAATAGTAGGGGGATGATGTCAAAAAGGTTGAAGCTGTGATGATGAAACCTACTGTGAAGCTATGATGAAACCAACTGGATTACAGTTTGATCCAGGAGATGTTTTAAGGGTCTGAGTCTGACTTGAAAGCCAAGCTTCTGTGGGTTTTGGTTTTGGAATGTATTGTGTTTTCGGTATGTTTGTTTTGTGTAGTGATGATGCTATGCTGTTCAATGAAACAAACTAATAAATTCTTATATTTATTAATCAACAAATGCGTATGAACCCAATTTAACAATGTATTTTTAATTCCCATCGTCTAAATTTATAAATATATAAGTAAAAAGTAAACAGCAAAAAAAAAAAAAAGGAACAAATAACCATATAGTAACAAAAGGAAAAGATAATAGGGTTATTTGATCTCCAAGTTCGCATAAAAAAAGTAAGAAGAAATTCTTTAAGACACATTTTTTTCTTAGTTTCTCACTTTTTCCTATATCCTATGATATAAAATGTTTTAAAATCTTAAGATGCAAATAAGTCACGTATACCAAAGTGTAGGGTAACTGCGTCAAGTAAATTTTTATGGCGGGCAAAGACATATAGGGATACAACTTTATATGGGATAGACGCAATATGTACTTAATTAATGCATGTGGACATTATAGGACGTGAAGACTGAAGAGGCTTGATAACGCCTCCAAAACTGCCCCCGTGAGCATTATAGAGGCATGAAGAGGGAAGGACGTTTATAGTATAACGCCAAATAAGGTGAACTAGTGGTATCTGACCGCGCTATGCGGCAGAATTTGGTTGGTATCGGTTCAGCATGTAACGGTGGCGGGAATTCGGTTGGTATCAAATAGGCTTGTTACGATACTGACACTTGATATAACAATCAAAAACAAAAAAAAAAAAAAAACAAAAACAAAAAATAAAGTTGGGATATATCCAAAAAGATATCAACAGATTTTTACCTCAATTTGAAAACTACATGGCGAATACCGGTATCGCTTCCAAATCCAATTGTTGAAATATTATCATTCAATGTGATATTTTTGGTTTGTTATTGCTGTTATTAGCTTGTTCTTATATTTTCAGTTAAGTTTGTTACAGGTTGTCATAAGCAAGGGGCTTGACTGAAATAATAAATAAAGATAAAGGTAGCTGCTGTAAGTTATAAGGGGCTGTGTTGGGAACTTGTTATCTTGGAGGGCCTTGTTGTAAGTTTGTTATATCTGGCATATATAAGGGCCCTGTTACTGTTAGCGTAATAATTCCCTTCATCTCCAGTCTTCGTTGTTCTCTCGTTCTAGGGTTTCGAGCAGTGTATTTGTTAGAGATCTTGTTGATCTCGTCTTGAAGTTCTGGTTGAAGATTGTTGTATTTTTCTGTATCGTTCTAGTATTAGATCAACTGATATTTCATCAGTTGATCGTTGCATTGTTTGTGTCTGTTACAGATCTTACTTTGTAAGATCTAGGGTTCGGTTGGGAATTTTTTAGTTTGGGTTGAATCAATTAAATTTTTGGTCATGTTTTGTCGCTATTCTTCATATCTCGGTTTGTATCTTTGTTGTTTATTATAGATCTGTTGTGTTTCTGGTTGATTCTTGGTTGTTTATCATAGATCTGTACCATTTTTACATGGTATCAGAGCTTGATAGCTCCTGGTTTGGTTTCTTAGGTTAACCGCTGCTTGATTCTGATCGGTTATTGTTTTGTTGTTAGGGTTTCTTTTCTCAAAAACTGTGTTTGGTGGCTGATCTTTTCAGATCTGGTGAGGACTTGGTGTTGCCGGACGAAACCCTAGATCTAGGGCTGGTGACTTCTGTTTGCTTCTTGGATCTGATTACCGCGTTAGTCTCTGAAACCATAGAAGTTTCAGGGTAAACTAACCGGAAGTGTTCTTGGTGGTTTTTTATATCAGATTTTGTAGTTCTTGAAAACTACAGATCTGATATTTGTTGAAGATATTTGCACCCGCTGTAAGATTGTTCTGATCCTTTCTTTTTCTTTCCTGTTGTTGGTTAGTTGAAGTCGGGGTAGTGAGGACCAGCATTTCTTATTGTTGATTGTTTCTTGCTTCTATCTGTGTTTGGTTATTATCTGTAATTGTTAAGTTTGTGCTGTATTACTTGTTTGATTTCCTGTTCTAAGTAGTCAATGGGATAGATGCAATTCGGTTGTGTTGACTTGGTTACTAAATTCTGTTTCTGAGGAGTTATATTTAGGTCAAGTGTTCTCTAAACTTGCATCTGAGGTTTGGTTAGATTTGAAAGAAACTTATGATAAGGTAGACGGTTCTGTTGTTTATGATTTATATAAAAAAATTAATTGTATCTCTCAAAATGGGAGCTTTGTCTCTGAATATTATCATAAACTAAATACCATGTGGAAACAATTTGATGCTATGGTTCAGTTACCCACATGTTCTTGTAATGTTGCAAAGGACTATAATGATTTTTCAACTCTTATTAAGCTAATGCAGTTTCTTATGGGATTGGATGATGTATATCAGCCTATAAGAACAAATTTACTAACAAGAGAACCGCTTCCCTCTATCAAAGTAGCTTTCTCAATTGTGTCTAGGGAAGAGTCTCATAGAAACACTAGTGGTAGTTCTAAAAATCAAAGTGTTTCGTTTGTTTCTAAGTCAAACCAGCAGTATGATTCAAAGAAAAAACCGTTTAGAGGACCTAACCCTAATCTTAAATGCACCAATTGCAACATGATAGCTCACACCATTGACAGATGTTATGAATTAGTAGGGTATCCTTCAGGTTTTAAAAAAAGGGTTGGTCAGGTTAGGAAAAATGTGTCAACTAATAATAAGTTAAACTTGGCTTCTGGTTCTTCTATGTATCCTTTCTCTTCTGAGCAGATTGCCAAACTGTTAAGCCTTGTGAGTGAGAAAACTGGGTCTGATCCTCAGAGTTCCAATATGGGAGGTAAGTCAAATTGTGTGTATGATGTTAATGCTGGTTTTGTCTGTTGTTCTAGTAGTATCAATTTTGGTTTTGATTATAACTGGATTGTTGATTCGGGTGCAAATCAACACATGGTTAATACAGACAAAGATATGTTTAATAGTATAGATGTTTCTGAATTTGATCTAAAAGTCTCACACCCAAATGGGACAAGTGCCAAAGTGTCTAAAATTGGTAATATTAAGCTAGCTGATGGAGTTATTTTAAATGATGTTTTCTTTGTTCTTGATTATGGTGTTAATCTGTTGTTTGTGTTCAAATTGTCTAAAGATAATCAAATTACTGTTATATTTAATGAGAATACCTGTTCTTTACAGGATTCGAAGTCAAAGAAAGTCCTGGTGACTGGTAACCAGGACAATGGTCTGTATTTTGTTAACAAAAGTGGTAATTCTGTTAATTTTTGTTTCAACAGTTTAAGTAATAGTAATCTTTGGCACAATATGTCAGGTCACCCTGCAAACCAAGTTCTAACTGTATTAAAGGATGACTTAGGAGTTAATAAAGTTGTTAATCATCCGTGTGATGTCTGCCATAGGTCTAAACAAGTTAGAGAACCTTTTCCGTTAAGTGATCATAAAACTAAATCAGTTGGAGAGTTAATTCACTTGGATGTTTGGGGTCCGTATAAAGTGACAAGTAGAGATGGTTATAAGTATTTTTTAACTGTGGTTGATGACTACTCAAGATCTGTTTGGTGTTACTTGTTAAGAAATAAAACATAAGTTTTTGAGAATATTAAATTTTTTTTATGAGCTAGTGTTAACTCAGTTTAATAAAAGAATTAAGATGTTTCGAAGTGATAACGAAACTGAGTTTGTTAATAACCAAATGAGTTTATTTTGTAAAAACAAAGGTATAATTCATCAAACTACGTGTGCTTATACGCCACAACAAAATGGCATTGTTGAAAGGAAACATAGACATCTCTTAAATATGGCTAGGGCTCTTATGTTTCAGGGTGGTCTACCTCTGCGTTTTTGGTCTGATTGTATCTTAACTGCTGTATATCTGATTAACAGGTTACCTTCGTCTGTGCTGTTAGGAAAAAGTCCGTATGAGTTGATGTTTAATTCTAAACCCTCCTTTATGCATGTTAGGTACTTTGGTTGTTTATGTTTCAGTACTATCTTAGATGATTCTGATAAGTTTTCTTTCTGTGCTGAAAAGTGTGTTTTAATTGGTTATTCTAATGTTAAGAAAGGTTATAAGTTGTGGAGTTTGGATAAAAAAAGAGAATTTTACTTGAGAGATGTAAAGTTTTTTGAAACCGTATTTCCTTTTAAGTCTAAACATGTGAATAACCAAGATGAAATTGTGGTTGATAAACTGAATCATTAAAATTTTTTTGATAGTATTTAAACATCTTCATTCACGGTTCCTGTTACTCCCAATGATGAATAGGGGAACACTGATTCTCACGAGGTGTCTTGTGATGATCAGCAGCCAGTCCCCTCTACATCTGCCACCACTAGTAGTGTTGATGAAGTTCAACACACTGAATCTAGGGTAGAGGATAGTAGTGGAGGTGGATCTGGCGTGGCAGAGGACACAGAAACCTCAAGTGTTGAGACTGTCCCATCTGAGGGAAATAATTCAAGTCTTAGAAAGTCTAGTAGAGTTTCCGTGTTACCAAAAAGATTTGAGAACTTTGTTATAAATAGTAAAACCAAGTATGGTATAGAAAAGGTTGTTAACTATTCTTGTCTATCTGTTGATAATCTGTGTTTTGTGACTTCTTTAAATAAAACTGTCGAACCTAGTTGTTATGAAGAAGCTGTTAATGATCCTAGATGGATTGAAGCAATGAACAAGGAAATGGAAGCCTTGTTCAGGAATGATACTTGGGTGTTAACTGATCTTCCGCCTAATAGGAAACCGATAGGGTGTAAGTGGGTCTATAAGGTTAAATATAAGTCTAATGGTGAGGTAGAAAGGTTTAAAGCCAGGCTAGTAGCTAAAGGCTTTAATCAAAGAAAGGGTCTTGATTTTGGAGAGACCTTCTCGCCTGTGGTAAAAATGGTTACTATTAGATGTGTCATAACACTTGCTGTTCAAAATAGTTGGCCCATGTATCAGCTTGATGTCGATAATGCTTTTTTATATGGTGCTATAACTGAAGATGTATACATGAAATTGCCTTAGGTTTATTATTCAAAAAATGAGACAAAAGTTTGCAAATTAGTTAAGTCCTTGTATGGATTTAAACAGGCGCCCAGGAAATGGAATGAAAAACTGACCAGTGTTTTACTTAGTATTGGATTTGTTCAAAGTAAATGTGATCATTTGCTGTTTATTATGTGTACAAATTCTGTTTTTATTGCACTACTTGTCTATGTGGATGATATCATTGTTACTGGTAGTTCAAAGGCTGAAATTGATAAGGTTAAAAAACTGTTAAGTGACAGTTTTAAAATTAAAGATTTAGGTATTTTGAAGTATTTTCTTGGTATTGAAGTTTTGTATGAGAAAGATAATGTTTGTTTAAATCAAAGAAAATACTGTTTGGAATTGTTGAGTGAATTTGGTTTTTTAGGTTGCAAACCTGTTGGTAACCCCATTAAACAAAATTATATTGTTACTTCAAAAATTGAAAAAAATCAAAATGATTTAAAATACATCACTGGGTTTCAAAAGTTAATTGGTAAACTAATATACTTGTCGTTAACAAGACCGGATATTAGTTATACTGTCCAGTTTCTTAGTCAATATATGCACTGTCACACCCTGGCTTTTGCGGAAGCATGGGTTTATTTTGGTGTGACTTCTTAATACCATAGCAACAATCATAACAATGCTATATGATAAAACACAAGATGTTCATCCATTCATTAAGTTTTAAAATATCACAACATCATTGTTTGAAAATGTCGACACATAAAGTAAGTTACAACATGACAAGATTAACGGAGTTCACAAAGACTCATCAAAAGTACGTAAATAAAAACCCAAGTTTAGAATTGTGTATCCCGTCCAGGAAAGGGATCCACCTCCTAAACTCAACAACACGGATGACATCTTTATTCACTACGCAGCCTTGACACAACGCATACTCTGCCAGATCCACTAATTTCCTAAAATACATGTAGTTTGAAAAATTAACAAAAAGTTGAGCGAGTTCATGTGTATGTGAGTATGTATAATCCTTTGTAAACGATGTATGTATAAAAGTCCCTGGTATGTAGCAATGAGGAAATAAAAAAAAGAGATCACCAATGGTTTGCAAGGCCATTGATATGTGTGAAGTGTTGTAGGAAGACTCAAACCAAGCAAATTTGTACCGGGCCTCGGCTGTAAGACACAATCACCACTATGGGCCGCCCCAGCCTCATGGGTGTGGGCTCGCTACACCCAAATAGATCTATCACTCATGTCCCTCGGTCCTACGATGAGGATCAATGGCCTTTAGTAGCCGCCTACCCACTCACATGATCTAACGGTGTATGAAAGTCCCTCCTTAAGCTAACCATGCCATGTATAAAAATGTCTGTATAATTGTAACATGTATTTCACCCCTGAAGTTCTAAAACTGAAAACAATTAAAAAGAAAAGGGGGAACATGAACTCACAGTACTGCGTCCTCTGAATCGAATCGTCAACCCAAACTCTGCCTGCTACGCGACGACCTACACGTACTAATGTCTATTAGACGAACGGGACGTGCCTTGGCTTAGGGTTTAATGATTTTGAGTTGCGACTCTTAAGTTTCCGTATATTATTCCAAGTTATAATTATTAGTTAAAATAATTATCTTAACTTTAAATTATATTTTGTGTTGGAATAATCGATATTTCGTATTCATACTTCACAAGTTTTTAATCTTCGTATATCATTCCCAGGGATGGGGGTATTTATACATGTATTATCGTGATTCCGAAAAATATATTTTAAGTCCCACTTAGAAAAATATATTTAACTTATTTGTCCAAAATAACATATTCCTAAAATATATGTATTTTTCCCAAAAATAATATATTTTACTCCATTAATTTCCAGAATAATATCTTACCAAAAATGTATGTGTAGAAGCATTTTCCGGATTAGTTCATAAGTTATGTTTGAACGTTCGATTTTTCAATATCGCGTGTGTAACTTGAATATTTTATTCCTTGATATTTTTGGTATTATTCTGGAGTTGTAATTTCCATGGTATTCATAAGTTATATTATTTTACCCTAAAAATAATATAACTATAAACAAATAATCATACAAGAGTTTTAGTATAAAATATATATTCTAAATATATATTTATCAAATTTTATTTACGAAAATCAACCTCCGATACTTGGTATTTTTGTAATAAAAATTATGGCGAAGTTTATTTTGAAAACAAAGTTAAAAATATATCCGTAAACACTTGCTAGAAGAATATTTTCTAAGTGTCGGATTTTTTGAAAATTTCGCCAGAGTTTCCTTTGTAAATGGAGGTGTCCATGCTCATAGCATATCATTTTCTTTTAAAAATTCATCCAATCAATCAATAACAAGTTACTAAACAATATTACCCTAGTCAAGTGCATAAACTAGTGGGGTGTTTAGTGGGTTTAGTTACCCTCCAAAATGTGTTTATTTTTGTAAGACTCTCGTTCTCGGGATTTTTAGATGTTCACAACTAGTGAACTTATTTTACAAAAATATCCATTTTCAATATTTTCATGCTTCACTAGCATCCATGTACTTAGTTTATTTCAAAGATGGTGTAAGTATATGTAAGAATCATACTTTTTCAAAAACCGCCTTTTAAGCTTGGTTTTCTAAAATAACTCATACACAAGTCTTGAGTTTACAAGTTGAAGGGGTAAGGTCCCAAAAACTTATGACAAGTACTTGGGACCATACCACAACTTGGTCAAATAGCTCTTCTGATCTTGCACGGCCGCGCACTGGTCCTACAAAGAAGGCTTAAAAGGCAGATAACAAACGACACTCGTGCGCCAAAAGGAAATCATAAATCCTTGCGCCTTCCCCACAAACAAAGGATGAAAATCCTAAGTTAAAATACTTCCGCATAATAATATCCAGGCTTGGATATTATTTACCCAGACTTGGGATTTATTTATTTAGCTGATTCCACACGATAAGGAGTCACACCAGATTACAGCAGTAATCTTCTAGAAGGAATTCAATCGTGCACCACTAAGACGGTTATAACCGTCTGGACACGTGTCGCCACCTCAGGCATCCCTGAAATCACAACGAGAGCATGCAATTGGAGAGTAATCTCCATTTGATCACTTTACACGTGGCAAACCCCAGCCATCGATCTAAACCACGATCCGTGTGCACTCACGACGGATCAAGGAACTTGACGGAAGGAAATGTAACCACTTACGGGGTTGGCATCTTTCGTCAACTTTTCACTAACGGGTTTTCTCGCCCAAAAGACTCCCGGCTATAAATATGAGAACCATTCAGGTATGAAATTCAAGTTACACACACTTCCTAAATACATCTTCTTCTTCTTCTTCATAATCCATACTTATTCTCACACCGGAGTCGGGTCAAGGAGAGAACCCCCTTCTCCCCTTGGCGAGGCTAACGGTGCTTCTATTTTGCAGAATTATCGGAGAAGAAGGCCAATCATAATCGAATCAAACGAGAGAGAACAAACCCTTTTTATGCAGATCCAAACCCCCTAGATATTTCGGTTCCGACCATTTATCTAGTGCTTCTTCATTGGCGCCCACCGTTTTTCTCTGTCTCATCAGTTTTTCTCTTGTTTTTCGATTCATTTCGTTGATTCCATTTGCTCATGGAAGAGACATCAGCTCGCCAACAAACTGGCCCTCGGCTGAATTTTGGTAACAACGTCCAACCTGAAGGAATTCCGGAGGAAGTCTCCGACGATAATGAGGTTCAATCCAATCGAGTAAACGAACCTGTTACTCCGGGAATGTTACCAGCAAATCCTGTTCAGTCAATTTTACCACCAGGAGAAACTCCAATCTCCTGGTACGTTAGGTCTCAAGGGGCACTGAACGCAGTATACACACAGCTGTGTGCACAAACTGTTCCTCTAACTCAATCACGGAGACCGGGATCTCGTGCTAATGCATCCCAAAGGGAGGATTCAACTTACGAGAATACAGAAGTTTACTCCAGATCTGCTCAATCAGGAAGTCATCAGAGAGAGCATCGAAGACAATCAGTTCACACTAGGTTGGGTTCTCCACAAAATACCCACACCGATGAATCTGATCCAACCTACCGTTTAAGTGCAAATACCAGTGTGTTCGACCGGTTGCGGCCAAATTACAACAAATGCAGACCTCGTGCGGTTTACAACCCTGAGGCAGAGCATAATTACGATTTGATTTACCGTCCTGCAGAAGCAGCGGAAAATTCAAAGTTCATCATGGAAATAGCTTTAGCTGCACTTGAGAAAGCTAAATTACCATCTAACGTGGGAAAATTCAATGGGTTGACAGACCCCGATGACCACTTGAGGGTTTTTACAAGCGCAGGGTTGGTTGGGGGCTGGACCCTACAATTATGGTGTCATCTGTTTGTACAGACCTTAACTGGCGCTGCAAGGATTTGGTTCGATAATTTACCCATCGGAAGCATCACATCATGGAAAGACCTGCGCAAGAAGTTCCTAACTCATTTCAGTTAACAGCGACAATCTGAACGGGACACATCCGACGTGATGAATATATGGCGCCGTGACGACGAAAGCCTAGAGGATTTCATCACTCGGTATAACAAAGAAGTTCTGGAGATTGGGGGAGTCCACGAGCAACTAATTCGCGCGCAGTTCAAATACGCAGTTCGTTGCGATGATATGATAAAGGTCTTATCCGGAACAAAGGGTCTCCCAAAGAGCTGGGAGAAGGTTATGGCGGCGGCCAAGGTGTACGCTCAAACAGAGAAGAACCTAACCACTAATAGGCCACCACCACCACATAACCGACCTTCCGACTTAAGCTCAAATGGTGGGAGAAAATACAAGAAGGGATGGCGCGACTCTGGAAACCATTCATCTGAGGATGCTCGGACAACGATCAATAAACTTACTGCGCAGAGGGAGAACAAACAGGAGAATAAGGAGAGGCAATGGACTCCCTTAACAAAAACTCCCGCAGAAGTTTTGAGAACAGAAGATTACTAGTTCAAACCGCCAATCCCTATGAAAAACAAGCGTGGACAAGACCCTGCCCAGTACTGTGAGTACCACAAAGACAGCGGTCATACCACAAACAACTGTATTTCTTTACGCACAGAAATAGAGAAAGCCCTCAAAAGCGGCGAACTCACACATTTGCTTCAAAATGTGTGCAAAGAGATAAAGCAGATAACCCGGGGAGAGGAAGGCCCAAGCAAAAGGGCAAAAAACTGAGAAGAAAACTCTACGATCTCTGCACGGAAAGACAAGACTTATCAAGAAAGCGCAAGAAATAGAGTAAGTTAAGTCCCATATATTTATCAAAAAACTTTGTAATGGCCTCTGTGCCCTATCCAGGAATAAACATCAAAGTTTTTTCATTCTTGTATTTTTCTTTTACAAAGTGCATGCAATTTCTTTTAGTAAGCGCAAAAACATAATGGTAAAAATCAAATAAAGCCTCATGAACGGTCAGTGATTATGTCACAAACGACCAAACGTTCACACATGAGCTTTATACCAACTTCATTCGCCTTAATCAACCAAAGTAATTATACTCATGCAAGATATTGTAAAATTAAAAACCATGACATATTGTTCATTCGCCTTATTCAACAAACACGACAGTGTTTTAGCTACTTGCGCAACAGCGCATCAACAAAAGGGATACACATCCCAAATACTACAACAAATTGTTCAATACAATTTCAAGAAACAAACCTACGCTAAATCTTCACCCTCATCTGGAAAGATTTCTTTTAATTGCGCCACGTGATCGTCAGATTGTAGCGCAACGTTTATAAGATCCATCACAGGAAGCTGTAAGTTGTTGAATTCTGCCTTCAAAGCTAAAAGCTCAGCGCCAGTGTTTACACCATAAGTAGCAGACTTGCTACTATCCCAATCAACCTTCAACGCGCTATTCACATGATGGGAACACTCAGCGTAGCCTTGAGAATACTCGTCATTTCGCGCAACAATCACCAAACGCGCAACCGTCTTATCGAGCTCTTCAGAATTCAACACCGATTCAGCAACCTATAGGAAATAAAGGCAGAATAAAAAAAAGAAGAGCAATAACATTTTTTCAAAGAAAAGAAGAGAAGGAAACTTACACAGGCAATTCCGCGATCTTTCAACCAGGCCATATCATTCTTCAAAGGTTCAAGCTCACTTTCCGCTGTAACCCGCGCCGTTTCTGAATTCTCCAACTTCTCTTCAACTTCAGTCAAACGGCGGGAGGTTTCAGTCTTCTCGGAATGCGCAAGCTCCAGATCCTTCTTAAGTTGTTTCTGGTCATAAAGCAAAGCAGTAAGTTCTTCTAACTCTTTATCTCTAAGAGCAAGAGTGGCGCAAGCTTGTACCTCTCATTGCTCACTGCGCTCCCTATGAGAACGCGCTTCCTCCAGCGCAGATTCTGCCTCAGCTAACACCTCGAAAAATTTCGTCCAATAATGTCTTGACACGTGTCATAAGGTTCCGTTATGTGAAAACATACTTTAGAGGGACTAAAAGTGACAAACAGTGAAAACTATGGAACGTAAGGGTCCAAAGTGTCAACAATGGATAAATAGGCTCTATGATAACCCTACATAATGTTTATAACCTTTAACGGATAGTTCATGGATCATACGACGCGGAAATTGCACAAAAGTGAAGTATTGCAAACTATAGGGGCCAAAAGTGTCAACATGTTTAATTTATACCTCTGAGTGAACTTTTGGCAGACCCGAAGCTTTGTAAAGCTAAAATATACTCACTAGAATATGTGGTTAAAATTTCATGAAGTTTCGTCAACGTATGAGAAAGTTATGGCCAAAACCGTACTTAAGGGACTAAAAGCGTCAACGTCGAATTTCATGGCTTTTCGGTTGAGCGCAAAGTTATCCGAGGACATTACCATGATGGTAAATGTCCTAAGGTTCTTAAAAACCAAGTTTGGGGGTTTACGGGTCGAGAAAAGTAGCCGAAGCATCGCGTACAAGTCCAGGGGCCATTTCTGCCAATTATGGAAACTTGCTGGTCAGACCAGGTCCTTACGGACCGTAAAGCAAGGACCATACGGTCCGTATAAGGTGCCCAGATACCCAGTTTCGCGAATTCAGTTGTTTGGGTCCGAATTTTGAGTTGGTTCCAGCTGGGTGCACCTCCATTTTGCTCCAATAGTGTCCCTTGCATGCCTAGCTCTACAGTAAACCTCAATTTACAGCTTTAAATCAGATTGAATGGCAATTCTTGGACATTTTCATAGTAACCAAGAACTCACTTCTCTCAAGAGCTCTCAAGAACTTTCAAGGCAAACTTCCTGGAGCTAATCTGATCATCAAGGCCGATCCTAGTGTTCACTAAGCATCTATAGGACTCTTGTAAGCTCTCAATTCAATCTCTAATTCGTTCTTGTTACGATTATTAGTAAAAGTCAAACTGTTTGTTCATAAGCTTTGACTTTCTGATTAAACGGATTTCTTTCAGTCATTTCTCGAATTGAAACCTGTTATAGATTGGTATTTATGTGGGAAACAAACCCTCTAAAGGGCACTATCTGAATCCCACTATATGCATGCTAATTGTCGAGTCAAACATGTTTCTAAAAAGTCAACAGAATTGATTTTCGCAAAAATAAGCTTGAATGTTAATATATTAGACATGCAATCTGATTGATCATTATAAATAACTTGTAACACATATAAGAATGTGTTTTAATCATCATCAACTCGACAATCTATAGTATAGCCACGAATCGGAACCGAAAGTCTTGTAAAACGATTATTTCGTAGACTATCGATTCGGATTCATACATGCATGTTCGAGATCTGTATTGGAAAGTATTTTTGACTATTTTTATTTTAGTTAAACTTTCTGGGATTTTCTTTGATTGAGTCTATGCATAGCCTATTCGAATGCATGTTTCCGATTTATGCATAAAGTTGACTATTTTGCCCTTTTTGTTATAAAACGTGATTTTTGGAAAAGTGAAAGGATAGAAATCTTTATTTCTAATATATAAACTTGCACCGAAAATTTCGGATCAGTTGGTGGTCCAGATTGTGAGTTATGGCCATTAGCGTAAAACTATATTATAAATTTACATAAACGGTCCTTTTCGCGTAGGACCCGTTTCTGGCCACGTTTTGGTATAAAACTTTTTACCAACAGAAGTAATATAATATTCTGGGAATTTTGATGATTTTTAATTAATTTTTGGCTGAACGGATCCTAGATCGCCTAGTCATTTCGGCTTATGTCGGTTTTGACCGTTTTAGCCACAAAATGAGTTTTACACCTCCTTTTGACCCGAAACCTTTTTCTACTGATTTTATATGATGAATAAATTATTATAAGTATTCTGGAAATATAAAAATCTCAGATTTTATTTGAAAACCCGAAAACGCCCTTAAATCGCATATTTAGCGTTTTAAGCGCATAGTAAGCGTTATACTTGTTTTAAACATATAAGACCTATACCTACTAATGTGTTTAACATATTTTCATATAATAACAGTAAGTATAAGTTTATGATCTCAGATTTCCAGTTTTGGCATTTTTAGCCCTTGTGAAATTACTAAAATACCCCTACGGTGCATAGTTTGGTTTTAAATGATAAATTTGGTATATGGGTCATACCCTACTGATATATTATGTTATATTAAGTATATTTACTGTATGAACCAGACCCGAAACTCAGATTTCTAATTTTACTCTTTTATTATCTTTTAAATGACCAAAATGCCCTTCTAAGGCATAAAATGAGTTTAAAATTATTCCGGGCAATATAGAACATAACTTACTGATAATGTATCATATCTTAAGCATATTATCTCAGGGAACTTGCATTTGAATCATTTGACTACCCGTATCGCCCTTTTTGCGTTCGGTTCGGTTTACGGAACTAGTTTGCGTAAATTGACCGAAACGGGTCAAACGATATCATTTTTATTTCAAAATCCAGAATGTATTTAGTATACCCATATTATACAAGTATTCCAAACTTGTCGGGCCTAAATCACATCCTATCCGGTCTTTCGCTTAATCGTGCGTAAACCGTATCATTCTTAAAACTAACCGGTCAAAGCTTAGGCTTAAATAAAAGACCCGTTAGGAATCTAATAGGTTAATTATAAACCTTTGTTCCAGATTAGGAGGCCCGGTAAAAGCTACCAACACTTATCATTTGTGACTTATACTTGCTCAGGTAAATACATTTTGACTTATTTTCCCTATACGGGCTTGGGGTACGGTATTTAAAATACCGCTTGATCGGGCGCACAAGTCCTGCGCCTTATAGGTGTACAGTCTTGAATAGCTTGTGCGACTTCGTTTAAACAGTTTTGTCTTACTTAAAGGCTTTGGGGGGTTATTGACCGTGTCCCGGATATCCTTGGCATTATCTTACGAGATGGCCACGACCAGAGCACGGGGTGTAGGCGTACACCCGACGTGTATAACTCTTTAATGTGGTGTGTCATTTAATCTCTAGCCCGGACAGTAGATCCCGGGCCACCAGAGATACGAGTGCATGTAAATCGTTCACAAGTTTATATTATATAATTATCCCAAGTTAATAAAAATATTTATGCCTTGTGCATTTAAATAAATTTTCAATCATTTTCAAAATGAGTCAGTCGATTTGTATTTACCAGTGTAAACTGACGTATTTTTTTTCAAAAGGTTAAGTGCAGGTACTATACGAAAATAGGCTGGCTGTTTCCTAAGAGCGTCCACTATAGTCTCGCAAGCTCGGACGACAAATATCTGTTGAACTATTTTTATCTTATTTTATTGATCCGCCTGTGGATCCATTTCAACTACTGTGATATTTATTATTGCACTTTATTTAAAGTTGAAATGTTTCTATTCTGCTTCCGCTGTGCATTATTATATTGTGTTGATTGTCTATGACGATGCCAACTACGTCACTGTACCCCACACCGGGCCCACCGGTGACACGTGGAAATCGGGGTGTGACAGGTTGGTATCAGAGCCAACGCTGAGTGAATTAAACACTATCCTAATGTGTTTAATCTCAGTTACACAATTGCACATTCCTCGATTTTCGAGTCTAGACAAAGAACTTAGGAAATGTCCAACATTTCGTTTAATTTATTTTTATTATTTTGCATTGTCTTATATATTTTTGGTTGTGCAACTTGTTTGACTTTTGACAGGATCACTATGCCGCCACGAATGAGAGGTCGAGGAGGATTTGCTACATCCCACGACCATGAGGCAGGGCCCTCACATAGGCGAGCACCATCCGCCACGCACAACACAGCCGCCAACGACCTTTGGAGGTCTTTCGCCGAGCCTGCTAGACACTCGGTATCCGCCAGCACTTCACCGTCTTTACCCCACTCGTTTGGGCCCCACTCGGAGAATGGGCCCCATGGTTCGCATGGATCCTACATACCCTTGCATCAGTCACCGCACCAGTATCCAGCGCCAGTCTACCAGGGTTTGTATAACCCTGATGCTTTTGGGGATGAGCCAGTGGGTCATAACCCACTTAGACAGGAGGACCACTTTTCTGGTGGTCACGAGATGGACGTCGACGAGGATACGGACCCCTCGCTACCACCATCAGGTACGCCTAACCATCCGATTGAGATATCGGATGGGTCGCCATTTAGGGGATCACCCTACAATGGTGGGGACAGCTTTCAGGAGAGATTTAAGCAGCATGATTGGTATTACACCCCCAGCCACAACTCTCCGATGATCCAGTCTCACCAGGTTTCACCGGTGCACTCGCAGCAGCAGCAGCTCCAGCAGCAGCCGCCTCTACCGCAGGACCTATCTGAGGCCCTATGGCGTGACGTGATCACTCCGTCACCACCGCCGCCACCAGTTTTACCTCCTCCGCCTCAGAGGCCAAGGAGGAATGCGCGCATGTCTACGCGCGGAGGGATTCGTATAGACACCCCTCCACATGTTGGTAGCAGCCGCTACACGTATCTTCCCGGGGAGTCCGAGACAGGGGAGTCTCAGCATCCCGTATCGGAGGTTACTTCTGTACCGATCCCGCCTCTGCCGCCGCAGAACTATGGAGAGCCGATTCCGGCTTATGCTAGTGCAGCCCAGTTTAACCCGTTCGAGCATGTTTTCCCACAGGGTTATGATTACACAGGAGACCCTTATTGGCAAGCTGTGAACTACAGCTCACTCCCACCTAGTGGTCCATTGGGAGACACTTGGGCTGCTGGGCAGTCTACTTTTGGTTACCCTCCGGGTTACCAGCAGCCACCGCAGCCGCAACCGTACCAGCCGCCGCAGCCGCAGCAGTACCAGCCACCGCCACCGGCGCCTATGATGTCGCCGCCGCAGGTTCAGGAAATCCTGCATGGGATTGATAGCATGCGACGTGAGTTTCAACACGAGATGCGAGCTGATCGCCGTCGCACCAGTGGCATGTTCAAGAAGGTATTTGACCTGCTCAAGGGTAAGAGCAAGAGGGATCATTGAATCCTTCGATTTTTGTCTCATGTACTCATGTCCCTGCGTGGACATCCATCCTTGTACTCTACCCCTGCGTGGGTATATCTATCTTATTCTACCCCTGCGAGGGTATGTTATCCTGTTAACCCCTGCGTGGGTTTGTTTTATTTAGTTATTGTTGTTATTTGTTTAGCCCCTGCGCGGGCATGTTATTCATGTTATTCATGTTATTTCAAAGTCCCGTTTAGGGCATAGATGTACTAGCACTTTATTTAAAAATTTGAGATGGTTAATTTGAATTTCTCATTTTATTATGTACATGAATATAATATTAAAATAATGGAAAATATCAATTTTTATTTGATTTGCCATTTTATAAGGATCTTAGTAAGGTATAACCTAGCTTGAATGCCTTATTAACAGGCCTGGCTGTGATGGTAAAACCTGGTTGAAAAGATTCAACTCCCTGTTAACATCTGAAAACATGTTAACATTCCTGGCTAAGCGTGATCTGTAGAATCACACAAGCCACCCTTTTTAATAAATTATCTACAGATTATATCTGTATACAAGTCTATTAATGACTTGATACCTACGGGTTATGACTATGTCATATAGTGGCAGTTGTGGTTTATGACTCCCTGCCTAGTAAAGAAATATCTACAGATTTTATCTGTACACAAGTCTGTTAACGACTTGATACCTACGGGTTATAACTATGTTATATAGTGGCAGTTGTGGTTTATGACTCCCTGCCTAGTAAAGGGTTATTTGTTTAATTATACAATTTATAATCCTATAAAAATCTAAATTTATAATTTAGTAATTGTCCATGTGACTAGGCCTATGGTGCCAATATATATATTTTCATTCCTTGATTGCTAATAAGAGCCTGAATGAAATTTATTAAATTAACTGCTAAGGTTCTTGATACCATGGTTAATAAATCGTCTAGAACGATAATACTGTTAGGTTCTAAATTAGACCTTGTCCTTTATTGTAGCTTAAAGCTACAATGGCCAAATCGGAGGAAACCAACAGTCATTCTGGGGAACGCTCAGATAATGCAAAGATTCACGTTACCGGTGCAGAGCTGCAAGCACTGATAGATAATGCTGTCGCCAAGGCTATGGATAGGCAGTTCAAGGAATCTAGTGGTACTCAGAGTAGAACCCGCACAGTGACGCATGTCAAGTCTAAGACTCATTCAGGGGCTCACAGTAAGCCGCCATCTAAAAAGAGTGAGCCGAAGAAAGCTGAGGATGATAATCACTCCTCCAACCACAGCAGCGTCCCAAAGCAGGAGATTGAGCTGAAACACGACACGTACAGCAGGTCCTGTACGTACAAGTATTTTGTATCTTGCAAGCCCAGAGATTTCACTGGGGAAAAGGGAGCCGTCGATTGTATGACGTGGATTGATGAGATGGATACTGTGGTTGATATCAGCGGGTGTGCTGATAGGGACGTCGTGAAGTACGTGTCCCAGTCATTCAAGGGAGATGCGTTAGCATGGTGGAAGTCACTCCTACAAGCTGCCGGTAAGGCCACACTGTACGGTTTGTCATGGGAACAGTTTGTGGCCCTGATTAAAGAGAACTTCTGTCCGCAGCACGAGGTCGAGCGAATCGAATCGGATTTTGTATCCTTAGTTATGAAGAACCTCGATTGTCAAGCGTATCTTACTACGTTCAACACGTTGTCTCGTTTAGTGCCTTACTTGGTGACCCCGGAGCCGCGCAGGATTGCTCGATTTATTGGGGGTCTGGCACCGGAGATAAAGGCTAGTGTCAAGGCTTCAAGGCCTACAACATTTAGATCCGTAGCTGATCTATCCCTCTCCCTCACTCAAGACGTGGTAAGATTGAGAGCCATGAAGAGCTCTGAGGAAAACAAACGGAAACGTGAGGATGACACCTCACGAAGATCTGAAAAGCGACATAGAGGGAACAACGACCACAGGAAAGGGTCGGGGTCTAGGAAAAGTGATCATCAGTCGGGTGAGAAACCCAAATGCAAGGTTTGTAGGAGACACCACTTTGGGAGGTGTCGGTTAGAAACAAAATCCCAGTCTTCGGAGAAACGATGTGGAATCTGCAAGTCCACAGATCATAAAGCTGTGGACTGCAAGAAAATGAAGGATGCAACTTGTTTCGGTTGCAACGAGAAAGGGCACATTCGGCCCAACTGTCCAAAGAATGCGAAGAAGGCTGATGAGGGGAAGAAGACTAATGCGAGAGTCTTCAGAATGGACGCAAAGGAAGCAGTCCTTGACGATAACGTCATTACCGGTACGTTTCTTGTAAATGATGTTTTTGCTAGAGTCTTGTTTGATTCAGGAGCCGATAAGTCGTTTGTAGATGATAAGTTTTGTAAACTGTTGAACCTTCCTGTTAAAACCTTAAGTGTGAAATATGAGGTAGTATTAGCCGATGGAACCTTAGAAACCGCCTCGACTGTTCTAGATGGATGTGTTATATCTATTAGGAATCATTCCTTCCCGTTATCCTTGCTTCCCTTTAAGCTAGCTGGTTTTGACATAGTGATAGGCATGGATTGGTTGTCGAGTAACCAAGCCCAGATTCTGTGCAATAGAAAGCAAGTAATAGTTAAGACTCCGTCTGGTGAGTCACTTACTATTCAAGGAGATACCCAGCATGGATTGCCTGAGCAAGTGTCCATGCTCAAGGCATCCAGATGCATGCAGAAAGGATGTGTCGTTTATATGGCACAAGTTACCATTGATGAGCCGAAGCCGAAGATTGAAGATATTCCTGTTATTTCGGAATATCCTGAGGTTTTCCCTGAAGAGCTACCTGGTTTGCCACCAGATAGGCAAGTAGAGTTTCGGATAGACATCATTCCAGGTGCAGCACCCGTAGCAAGAGCACCATACAGATTGGCACCAACGGAGATGAAGGAGTTGAGGACGCAGTTAGATGAGCTTTTAGCTAAAGGTTTTATTAGACCTAGCTCGTCTCCTTGGGGAGCGCCAATCTTGTTCGTTAAAAAGAAGGATGGTTCGATGCGTCTGTGCATCGATTACCGTGAGCTTAATAAGGTCACTATCAAGAATAGATATCCGTTACCCAGGATCGACGATCTGTTCGATCAACTGCAAGGAGCCAGCTATTTCTCCAAGATTGACCTCAGGTCGGGTTATCATCAATTGAAGGTCAAGGAAGAAGATGTGCACAAGACCGCGTTTAGGACTCGTTATGGACATTACGAGTTCCTAGTGATGCCGTTTGGGCTCACAAACGCACCAGCCGCGTTCATGGATCTCATGAATCGCGTCTGCAAGCCTTATCTAGATAAATTCGTCATTGTCTTTATTGACGACATCCTTATCTACTCGAAGAGCCAAGCTGACCATGAGAAACACCTTCGTTGTATTCTCAAACTTCTGAATCAAGAGAAGCTTTATGCCAAATTCTCGAAGTGTGAATTTTGGCTTCGAGAAGTCCAGTTCCTTGGACATGTAGTAAGCGAGCGTGGTATCCAAGTAGATCCCGCTAAAGTAGAAGCAGTCATGAACTGGCAGGAGCCGAAGACTCCTACGGAAATTCGCAGTTTCCTCGGATTGGCAGGATATTATAGGAGATTCATCGAGAACTTCTCAAGGATTGCTGCGCCCCTAACCTCATTAACCCGTAAGAAGATTAAGTTTGATTGGGGCCCTAAGCAGCAGGAATCCTTCGATATCCTGAAGCAGAAGCTGAGCAATGCACCAGTGTTGACATTGCCTGATGGAATAGAGGAATTTGTGGTGTATTGTGACGCATCACATACGGGCATGGGTTGCGTACTCATGCAGAAAGGCAAAGTCATTGCCTACGCTTCTCGACAGCTCAAGGTGCACGAGAAGAACTACACCACCCACGATTTGGAATTGGGTGCGGTTGTATTTGCATTGAAGCTATGGAGACATTACTTGTATGGAACCAAGTGTATAATCTATTCGGATCACAAGAGTCTTCAGCATCTGTTCAATCAGAAGGAATTGAACATGCGACAAAGGCGATGGATGGAAACTCTAAATGATTATGATTGCGAGATACGATACCATCCAGGCAAGGCAAATGTGGTTGCCGACGCCTTAAGTAGAAAAGAAAGGGTTAAACCGATCAGAATCAATGCCAAGCGCATTGAAATAAGAAATAACTTGAATGAAAGGGTGTTAGCTGCACAGAAGGAAGCTGTGCTGGAAGCTAACTATCCTGCAGAAAAGTTGGGAGTAACTGAGGAGCAGTTATCCCACGACAAAGATGGGATGCTACGACTAAACGGACGAATATGGGTTCCAGTATATGGAGGACTTCGGGATGTTATCCTCCAAGAAGCCCACAGCTCTAAATATTCCGTTCATCCTGGAGCTGATAAGATGTACCAGGATTTGAAATCAAACTACTGGTGGATTGGTTTGAAAAAGTCCGTGGCCGAGTATGTGGCCAAATGTTTGACTTGTGCGCAAGTCAAGGCTGAGCATCAGAAGCCGTCAGGTTTACTTCAGCAGCCTGAAATTCCCAAATGGAAATGGGAAATGGTGACAATGGATTTTATCACCAAGTTGCCAAAGACGAAAAAGGGAAATGATACCATATGGGTCATAGTAGATAGACTGACTAAGTCAGCTCATTTTCTACCCATCAAGGAGACGTATAGCTCAGATATGTTAGCACAATTATACGTCGATAAGATTGTAGCGCTACATGGTATACCTATATCTATTATCTCTGATAGAGATACTAGATATACATCGCATTTTTGGAAGAGTTTCCAACAATCGTTGGGCACTCGTTTGAATTTTAGTACGGCTTACCATCCTCAGACTGATGGTCAGAGTGAGCGTACTATTCAAACTTTGGAAGACATGCTTCGTGCATGTGCGATCGACTTGGGTGGTAGTTGGGATAAGAACCTACCACTGATTGAATTCTCCTACAACAATAGCTACCATTCCAGCATAAAGGCTGCGCCTTTTGAGGCCCTATACGGTAGAAAGTGTAGATCGCCCATTTGTTGGGCAGAAGTTGGAGATGTCCAGTTGTCTGGACCAGATATCGTCTTTGAGACGACAGACAAGATCGTTCAGATCCGTGATCGTTTGAAAGCTGCCAGGGATAGGCAGAAAAGTTATGCGGATCCTAAGCGCAAAGATTTTCACTTCGAAGTAGGTGAAAAAGTGTTGCTTAAGGTATCACCTTGGAAAGGTGTGATGAGATTTGGAAAGAAAGGCAAGCTGAGCCCGAGATACATAGGACCTTTCGAGATTATCGAACGTGTCGGGTCAGTCGCCTACAAGTTAAACTTGCCTGAAGAGCTTAGTGCTATTCATAATGTGTTCCATATCTGTAATTTGAAGAAGTGTTTCGCTGACGATTCACTGGTTATACCGCATACAGATATACACATAGACGAAAGTCTAAAATTTGTGGAAAAACCTTTGTCGATTGAGGATCGACAGGTAAAGAAGCTTCGAAGGAAGCACGTGCCTATTGTTAAGGTCAAATGGGATGCCCGTAGAGGACCCGAGTATACGTGGGAAGTGGAATCCACGATGAAAGAAAAATATCCCCATTTGTTTGAATAAATCTCGGGGTCGAGATTTCTTTTAAGGGGGTGAGGATGTAACACCTCGAAAAATTTCGTCCAATAATGTCTTGACACGTGTCATAAGGTTCCGTTATGTGAAAACATACTTTAGAGGGACTAAAAGTGACAAACAGTGAAAACTATGGAACGTAAGGGTCCAAAGTTTCAACAATGGATAAATAGGCTCTATGATAACCCTACATAATGTTTATAACCTTTAACGGATGGTTCATGGATCATACGACGCGGAAATTGCACAAAAGTGAAGTATTGCAAACTATAGGGGCCAAAAGTGTCAACATGTTTAATTTATACCTCTGAGTGAACTTTTGGCAGACCCGAAGCTTTGTAAAGCTAAAATATACTCACTAGAATATGTGGTTAAAATTTCATGAAGTTTCGTCAACGTATGAGAAAGTTATGGCCAAAACCGTACTTAAGGGACTAAAAGCGTCAACGTCGAATTTCATGGCTTTTCGGTTGAGCGCAAAGTTATCCGAGGACATTACCATGATGGTAAATGTCCTAAGGTTCTTAAAAACCAAGTTTGGGGGTTTACGGGTCGAGAAAAGTAGCCGAAGCATCGCGTACAAGTCCAGGGGCCATTTCTGCCAATTATGGAAACTTGCTGGTCAGACCAGGTCCTTACGGACCGTAAAGCAAGGACCATACGGTCCGTATAAGGTGCCCAGATACCCAGTTTCGCGAATTCAGTTGTTTGGGTCCGAATTTTGAGTTGGTTCCAGCTGGGTGCACCTCCATTTTGCTCCAATAGTGTCCCTTGCATGCCTAGCTCTACAGTAAACCTCAATTTACAGCTTTAAATCAGATTGAATGGCAATTCTTGGACATTTTCATAGTAACCAAGAACTCACTTCTCTCAAGAGCTCTCAAGAACTTTCAAGGCAAACTTCCTGGAGCTAATCTGATCATCAAGGCCGATCCTAGTGTTCACTAAGCATCTATAGGACTCTTGTAAGCTCTCAATTCAATCTCTAATTCGTTCTTGTTACGATTATTAGTAAAAGTCAAACTGTTTGTTCATAAGCTTTGACTTTCTGATTAAACGGATTTTTTTCAGTCATTTCTCGAATTGAAACCTGTTATAGATTGGTATTTATGTGGGAAACAAACCCTCTAAAGGGCACTATCTGAATCCCACTATATGCATGCTAATTGTCGAGTCAAACATGTTTCTAAAAAGTCAACAGAATTGATTTTCGCAAAAATAAGCTTGAATGTTAATATATTAGACATGCAATCTGATTGATCATTATAAATAACTTGTAACACATATAAGAATGTGTTTTAATCATCATCAACTCGACAATCTATAGTATAGCCACGAATCGGAACCGAAAGTCTTGTAAAACGATTATTTCGTAGACTATCGATTCGGATTCATACATGCATGTTCGAGATCTGTATTGGAAAGTATTTTTGACTATTTTTATTTTAGTTAAACTTTCTGGGATTTTCTTTGATTGAGTCTATGCATAGCCTATTCGAATGCATGTTTCCGATTTATGCATAAAGTTGACTATTTTGCCCTTTTTGTTATAAAACGTGATTTTTGGAAAAGTGAAAGGATAGAAATCTTTATTTCTAATATATAAACTTGCACCGAAAATTTCGGATCAGTTGGTGGTCCAGATTGTGAGTTATGGCCATTAGCGTAAAACTATATTATAAATTTACATAAACGGTCCTTTTCGCGTAGGACCCGTTTCTGGCCACGTTTTGGTATAAAACTTTTTACCAACAGAAGTAATATAATATTCTGGGAATTTTGATGATTTTTAATTAATTTTTGGCTGAACGGATCCTAGATCGCCTAGTCATTTCGGCTTATGTCGGTTTTGACCGTTTTAGCCACAAAATGAGTTTTACACCTCCTTTTGACCCGAAACCTTTTTCTACTGATTTTATATGATAAATAAATTATTATAAGTATTCTGGAAATATAAAAATCTCAGATTTTATTTGAAAACCCGAAAACGCCCTTAAATCGCATATTTAGCGTTTTAAGCGCATAGTAAGCGTTATACTTGTTTTAAACATATAAGACCTATACCTACTGATGTGTTTAACATATTTTCATATAATAACAGTAAGTATAAGTTTATGATCTCAGATTTCCAGTTTTGGCATTTTTAGCCCTTGTGAAATTACTAAAATACCCCTACGGTGCATAGTTTGGTTTTAAATGATAAATTTGGTATATGGGTCATACCCTACTGATATATTATGTTATATTAAGTATATTTACTGTATGAACCAGACCCGAAACTCAGATTTCTAATTTTACTCTTTTATTATCTTTTAAATTACCAAAATGCCCTTCTAAGGCATAAAATGAGTTTAAAATTATTCCGGGCAATATAGAACATAACTTACTGATAATGTATCATATCTTAAGCATATTATCTCAGGGAACTTGCATTTGAATCATTTGACTACCCGTATCGCCCTTTTTGCGTTCGGTTCGGTTTACGGAACTAGTTTGCGTAAATTGACCGAAACGGGTCAAACGATATCATTTTTATTTCAAAATCCAGAATGTATTTAGTATACCCATATTATACAAGTATTCCAAACTTGTCGGGCCTAAATCACATCCTATCCGGTCTTTCGCTTAATCGTGCGTAAACCGTATCATTCTTAAAACTAACCGGTCAAAGCTTAGGCTTAAATAAAAGACCCGTTAGGAATCTAATAGGTTAATTATAAACCTTTGTTCCAGATTAGGAGGCCCGGTAAAAGCTACCAACACTTATCATTTGTGACTTATACTTGCTCAGGTAAATACATTTTGACTTATTTTCCCTATACGGGCTTGGGGTACGGTATTTAAAATACCGCTTGATCGGGCGCACAAGTCCTGCGCCTTATAGGTGTACAGTCTTGAATAGCTTGTGCGACTTCGTTTAAACAGTTTTGTCTTACTTAAAGGCTTTGGGGGGTTATTGACCGTGTCCCGGATATCCTTGGCATTATCTTACGAGATGGCCACGACCAGAGCACGGGGTGTAGGCGTACACCCGACGTGTATAACTCTTTAATGTGGTGTGTCATTTAATCTCTAGCCCGGACAGTAGATCCCGGGCCACCAGAGATACGAGTGCATGTAAATCGTTCACAAGTTTATATTATATAATTATCCCAAGTTAATAAAAATATTTATGCCTTGTGCATTTAAATAAATTTTCAATCATTTTCAAAATGAGTCAGTCGATTTGTATTTACCAGTGTAAACTGACGTATTTTTTTTCAAAAGGTTAAGTGCAGGTACTATACGAAAATAGGCTGGCTGTTTCCTAAGAGCGTCCACTATAGTCTCGCAAGCTCGGACGACAAATATCTGTTGAACTATTTTTATCTTATTTTATTGATCCGCCTGTGGATCCATTTCAACTACTGTGATATTTATTATTGCACTTTATTTAAAGTTGAAATGTTTCTATTCTGCTTCCGCTGTGCATTATTATATTGTGTTGATTGTCTATGACGATGCCAACTACGTCACTGTACCCCACACCGGGCCCACCGGTGACACGTGGAAATCGGGGTGTGACATTTCTCCTTTTTCAGCTTCTCTATCTCCGCATCCTGCTTCTTTAATTTTTCAACTTCAGCCTTGAGATTATTAATGATATTACGGAGGTTTACCTTCTCAGCATTATCTTTTTCGCAAATTCTCCTCCAGTTTTTGCTTTCTTCGGAAAGGAGAGCAGCTTCAGCTTCCGCTTTCCTCTTCCAACCTGCAACAGACCACTCCTCGGTTTTACGATCAGCCTCAAACTTGGCCTGATCAGCTTCCAATTTAGCTTTTAACTGGGCTAAACTCTTCTCATCACTAGCAAACTTCTTCTGGGATACCCTAAGAGTTTCCTAGTCTTTATGCATACTATACCACTCACGCACTATGCGATGAGTGGTAGAAACATGAGAAGCAGTCTCTTCAAGATAAGCTTGATAAGTTTGTTCATAAGACCGGCTTTCTTGAAACTTGATTTCACCAGGCGGAAATATCCCCTGCAACCAATCTCGGCACACACGCCAATCCGAGAAAGTATCAACTTTTCTCAAGTTCCAAACAGGGGCATGAGGCTCGGAAGCATCTTTTTCTGAGTTCTATAGTAATAGTCCCCCAGAGTTTCCTCTGGGCGGATTGGAGAACTCGGACCCGCATCAGAAAACGCGTTTTGCTCCTCAGAAGTAACCTTCTCTACATGCTCAGGCATAGCATCAGAAGGTTTAGGGGAAGGAGTTGACGTTTTTTCAGTCGTTTGTTCTTTCCCCAGATCTTGAGCAACAGTTTCAGGGGTTTGTGGATTACTAGCACCATCCACAACCCCTGGATCAACAACTTTTTCAGTTTCTACAACAGTATCAACAGGCTTCTCAGCCTCAACAATCTTCTCCACGCCACCCTCAGGAACCTCGGCAGTCTTCAATTGATCAGTAATGGAAGCACGCGGTGGAGAGGGTGGAAGTTCTTCATTAACCACAGGCGGCGGCTCTGTGGGAACAGGAGAAACAGGGATTTCTGGAAAAACAGAATCCATAAATATATAAAGCACGTTGGGAAAAAGAGCAAAGAGAACACTTACGAGGAGCAGAATCCGGAATAAAAGCATCAAGATTGCCTTTCCTGGTAATTTTCCTTCTCTGAACCTTCTTTAAAGGCTGACCCTCGGCCTCCGCATCACTTTGTTTCCTCTTGCTTGCTCCCCTTTGCACCAAATGCTCAAGACTGGATTCCAAATCAATTGGATCCTCTGGGTTGGATAAAGGAATGTCAGCAGAATCCCTTGGTTCCGGTTTCGGTCGCCTAATAGTAACTGCAGGCGTAAGACCCTCCAAAGTATCAGAAACCACCACATAATCACACCAGTTGTCAGAAGAATGGCGCATACCTTTCTTCTCCCCAACATTTTTTGCTTTAGAAGATTGAGTCTTCTCCGCATCACTCTTTTTCGGCGCAACATTACTAGTCGTCGCGCGTTTTTTCTTCTCAGGACCTATGCCCAAATTTGATAACTCACCTATAAAAGCGCAAAGAACAATTCACTCAGACGCGCAATGGTAAGCAAACAACAAACAGTATGCGCAATCTTACCTGTACCAGCAGCAGGCTGTGCAGACAAATCCGCATCCCGCGGAAGAGCAAAATTCCTCACAATACGATGGTACCAAAGCTCCTCGTCAGGCTTTTTCTTAATGGTACCCATCCTTCCGCCTTCTCTCTTATATGCAACAACATACAACGAAACAAATGCAAAAGAAGGGAAGCATGTTTAAAAACAAAAAAAAAAAAGGAAGAAAGAGGGAGAAAGGTAAGAAGGGGAAAACCCAATCGTACCATGACCTTCCTCTGTATACACTGGCTTGTCGTCCCAATCCATCTTCCAGTTTAAACTCATACTAGCTCCGACAAGGGCTTTCTCCGGCAGAACAATGTTAGGAATTTCCTTCAAATCTTGGTACCAATTCTCGCCAGAAGGGGTCCGAAGCGTTTCAACGGAAACATCTTCCTTTCCCCTTAAAACCATCCTCACCGGAATCACTCCGGCCTTAATAAAGAAAAATTTCTGCTTCCAATCGTGAAAAGACTTCGGAGGATGCTGCAAAATTTTCTTAGCAGATGCTCTCTGAACGAATGAATAAAACTCCTGGGTACAATGCATTTGATGGAAAACCCTAAATCGGGGAACGGTCGGCTCAATATGCATAGTCCGACACACAAACTCAAAATGACGAACCCTAACCATGCCAAAAGGGTGCAGTTGAGAGAGATGAATCTTGTAAAAACCAAGAATTTCAAGAAAGAACTTTGTTACAGGCAAGCGAAAGTTGCCTTCGCAAAAGAAATCCCAAAACAGAGTAATATACCCAGCCGGAGCGTCTGCTGCCGTCTGACCCTCCTCAGGGAACCGGGCACCCCAGGTCTCCGGGAATCTAAGGTTCTGAACCAGGCCGTCAAAAGTTGCCCTAGGCCATTTCAGCGGTGGCAGTTCAGCAGACATTTCCTCTGATAAATCTTCGTGATATTCTCCAGTTGACATAAAAAGAAGAAAGATTGGCAATCTCTTTCTCAAACAATTAAAGAAGAAAGGAAGGGGAAAACTTTTCAACAAACATAATGATTGAAATTGGGCAACTCAAGCGGCCTTATATACTCACCGCCATAAATAGCCTCGGTAACCGCCATAGCACCTTTTTCGGATATCATGGTTACCCAAGCAACAGGGGCGAGTGAAAAACAACACAAACGCGATCTCCCGCGCGCGTGAAAAACACGGATAATGAAATATACCTGACAGTGACAGCCTGTCACACAGTCCTGACTGTACTATCCACTAAAGTCAAAGATTTTCAAAATCTTCACAGCAAAACAAAATTAAATCTTCTCATAAAAGATTTCTCATTTTCGCGCCAAGAAGCACTTTCTCTCTCATAAGTCCAGTGCTCCACTTACTTGCATAAGAGCAACACTAGACTGGGGGGACTTGAAGGGGTAAGGTCCCAAAAACCTTATGACAAGTACTTGGGACCATACCACAACTTGGTCAAATAGCCCTTCTGACCTTGCGCGGCTGCGCACTGGTCCTACAAAGAAGGCTTAAAAGGCAGATAGCAAACGACACTCGTGCGCCAAAAGGAAATCATAAATCCTTGCGCCTTCCCCACAAACAAAGGATGAAAATCCTAAGTTAAAATACTTCCACATAATAATATCCAGGCTTGGATATTATTTACCCAGACTTGGGATTTATTTATTCAACTGATTCCACACGATAAGGAGTCACACCAGATTATAGCAGCAATCTTCTAGAAGGAATTCAATCGTGCACCACTAAGACGGTTATAACCGTCTGGACACGTGTCGCCACCTCAGGCATCCCTGAAATCACAATGAGAGCATGCAATTGGAGAGTAATCTCCATTTGATCACTTTACACGTGGCAAAACCCTAATAAAGAACAACATGAATGTCATGAAAATATTTGAAAAACTTGTTGCTTGATCTGTTTTGATTAAGGTTTAGACAAGAAAACATGTTTGTGCGATTTAATTGGATAGTACACCAAAATCACAAAAATGGAATTCTATTGGTTAGTACAAGTGTTTGCAGGTGTGCCTGAATCAGCAGACAAACGAGTCGAGACCTCTGGTTTCGACTCGAGACCTCTAAGTTACAACTCGAGACCGCGGTGATTGCGACTCGAGATCATTGAGTTCCAACTTGAGACAAGGCTTCAGGGACTCGAGACCAACAAGGTCTCGACCCGAGATCTCATAATCCCTATTCGAAACTGGACTCGAGACTTCTGAGGTTGCGACTCATGCCAGCACTACTCGAGACCCTTGGTTGCGACTCGAGACCGTGTATTCTTGAGTCGAGACCACCTTGTCTCGACTGGGCTGCCTACCTTGGTTATTGGGCCATAATGTGTTTTGTTTGGGCTGTCTGTTAACTGAACATGAGATAGGACTGGCCCAATAACCTTATGTGATATCTATGCTATGTGTTAGGTACATGTAGAAATATGCGTGACTTTTATGTACCCCAAACCTGACCTATACTGGTAACCATGTTAGGACGTGGTGACCAGCAAGCTTGACCAAGTAAGCTAATCTGCCGAGCAACCCAAGGTGAGTTCACAACTTTAAAGTATGCGTTCCCGGTGGTTGGGAAACGGAACTAAAAGCAACGCTATCCCCTTGTGAGGGACACAAACCTACTTTTCTCCCCTTATACGGGACCTTTAGTTAATTACTATTTATATGGGATGCAACAAGCCATGCTAAACGGAACTCTATCACTCAAGTCCCTACTACTTAATACCGATTAGTCGCCAGGGCCTGGCGAACGAGTTATTAGTTGATAGCGCTATTTAGGTTTTACCAGCCTCACACCGTGCCCGTGTATGGGATCAGGAGTGAACTAATAGACTTTGGCAACCCGTCAATGATGATAGAACATTGACAAACGGGGCACTTTACGGAAACGTACGGTCACATGAGTATTCAGTATTGTAAAACCAGTTTAGTAGCTTACTTAAGGGGTAGCTCCCCATGGCATAATATAAATGAGTAAATTAACTAGTGAAACAAGTTTTTGGAATTAAAAACTGGACAAACTCATGAACTCGCCAACATTATGTTGATACCCTACTGCATGCTTTGCAGGTACCCAGTGACTCAGGAGCTTGCGGCTTGGGGATGTGTAGTGGTCGTCTTAACCCGTGTGTGGGGTTCTTTAATAAACTTAAACTACGAACTTTGTTTGAACTGTTTTGCCTATGCTTCCGCTATTTACCTAAACTACTATTTGAACTTATAACTTTTGAACTTGATTATAATATTTGCTAACCTTGTGGTTGGTGAGTATCATTTATGTTATTAATTAAATTGCTCAGTATAATTGGTGGCTGGATCCTGGTCAGTCACGCCCCCAAGCGGTGGTACTCCGCATGTGGATTTTGGGGGTGTGACAGATTGGTATCAGAGCCATTGGTTATAGTGAACTTGGTTTTAAAAAGGGAATCTTTTTGAGAAAAACCAGACTATAACTCGTGACTCGTGACGACACTACACTCCAAGTGCAAGACTCAACATATTAGATACGTGGTGGTGCTCTCGGCCGAGCAAGAGGGAGAGAGGAGAGAGTTTTGTGTGTTGTTGATGTGTGAAGATGAGAATGATGATGATCTAGAGGTTAAATAGATAATCTTCCAACACTTCTTTACCCATTATTCCTAATGTTACTTTAGTACATGACAAGTCCAATAAAAAATGGAGAAAATCAAAGTGGGGATCCCACTTCTAGAACCAGTTTTTTTTTTTTTTTTTTTTTTTTTTTTTTTTTTTTGGGGGGGGGGAGGGGGGTTGGTTTAGTTGGGTGGTGATGGATGGTTAGGGAAATTAGTTAGATTCCAAGTGTTTAGTTAGTGATTTATGTGTGTTAAGTAATTTATAGTGTGTTAGGGTGTTCGGGGACCATAACTAGCTCAGTAAAAGTGAAACAATGTGTTTAACAATATTTTTGTGTTCCGGGTAGTGTCCGGTTGTTCGGTTTGATACTGTTCCGTTAAAGTGCTTAATTAATCCGTAAAGTGTCTTTTATATAACTTTTAGTGACACTTTTAATTCTCGACACTTAGGAAAGTATACAGAACCATTTTGTCAAGTTTTTGCACATTACCAGCACATTTAAATGCTGAATTTTGTTAGTAGATGCAGAATTCTGCATTTAGAGTGTGTTTTAGGCACTTCCTGGCACTTTAACTATCACCTAGTGACACAGTTTTATGGTCCTCACTTCCCTACACTCCCCACTAGTGTAGTACCCCGTCTCTGGCTCATACTGGCCTCAAAAACATTGTCTGTCTATGTGTTGGCATTATCAGCATGTTTTATGGGCTATCCGCTCACTGTGCTAACTGTGCTTTGTGCATCAAGTTTGTCACTAAGGTTTGTATGTAATAAATGGAGTGACAGCATGAATGTGATGCATGTGTATGTATGTAATAGAAATCAGAAGGCAGTTTAATCACAGTTGTAATCAAGCACAGTCATTAAGCACAAACTAAATATTAATTAATTGTACGGATACCTGAAATTGTGAAAGTTGTCACATTCTCCCCCTGTTAGAGAAATTTCGTCCCGAAATTTTGGTTCTGCTACTAGATGCAGGGGTTTGGGGGAACAAATGTGGGTACTTTTCCTTCATGCGATCCTCACGCTCCCACGTGAATTCTGGGCCATGTCGTGCATTCCATCAAACTTTGACGAGTTTGACACTACTCTGGCGCGTCTTGTTAACTTTCCAATGCGTAACCTCAACGGGTTCTTCAGTAAAGTGGAGTGTGTCGTCAATATGAACCTCGTCGGCAGGAATGACCACTGTCTCTTGAGTTGAACTCTTTTTCAGATTAGATACGTGGAATGTATCGTGAACGCCATTAAGTTCAACAGGGAGGTCCAACTTGTATGCTACCAAACCAACCCTTTTCAGAATTTTGAATGGACCAATGTATCGCGGATTCAACTTCCCATGCTTCCCAAAGCGTGCCACACCCTTCCAGGGTGAAACTTTCAACAAGACCATATCTCCCACCACAAATTCCAGAGGTTTCCTTCTTCGGTCCGCATAACACTTTTTTTGATCACGAGCCACTTTGATGCGCTCTCGGATCTGTGCAATCTTGTCTGTCGTTTCCTGGACCAATTCCGGACCAACTAGTTGTCTATCACCCGCGTCAGCCCAACAAACCGGTGATCGACATTTGCGTCCATAGACAGCTTCGAACGGTGCGGCTTGAATACTTGCATGGTAACTGTTATTGTATGAAAATTCAACCAATGGTAGGTGAGTGTCCCAACTTCCACCTAAATCCATTATGCAAGCACGCAACATGTCTTCTAATGTTTGATTGTTCGTTCGCTCTGTCCATCTGTTTGCGGGTGAAAGGCAGTACTCAGATTTAACTGAGAACCAAAAGCTTCTTGAAAGGATTGCCAAATCCTTGACATGAAGCGTCCATCTCGATCAGAGATAACTGAGAGAGGCACTCCATGTCGTGCAACAATCTCTCTCATGTATATCTCAGCAAGTTTACTTGTACTGTCTCTTTCCTTGATTGGCAAAAAGTGCGCAGACTTCGTCAGTGTCACGTCCCCCGACCCCACCCTGGACGGAATTGGGAGCCGCGAACAGCCAAGTCGTACCGGTGGTTATTTTGAAAAGTAGTGCAGCGGAAATTTCATCAGAACCGTGAGTTAGGAAAAATATCAGAGTTTTAGAAAACACCGGATTTTATTTATTAAATAGATGGGATAAAACCCATGTTTTACAAAGGTAGCTTTTCATATGGGATAAACCCGATTACATAAACAACTTTTCTTAATTTAATTTAATTGATAAATCAAGCCACTTCTGTAAGCCTTTTGGTGCCGTATTGATGTGTGTAAAACGCAACATATAAATTACATCAAATAAGGCATAAAACTAACCCTTTTTAAGTACTAATGTTGGAAAAAGAGTGATTTTGTCTTCCTTTTGTATTTTCAGGATTAAATGAGCTCAAATTCACAAAAGAAGCAAAAAGACAGCTAAATCTAACATAAATACAAGAAAAGGAACATAAGTGGATTGCCCGACCCCTCAACAGCATCCTCCCAAGCAAAATAGAGAAGACAGAAGACGGAACACGCCCCGTGCTCAGCCAGCACGGGGCCGTGCCCAAGAAGCAGCAGAAAAGACAAACCTATAGAAGCTTCTATTGCCCACCACGGGGCCGTGTCCAGTGAACACGGGTGCGTGGCGAAAGTACAGCAGGCGCATTAATTGTAATTGCGAATTACAATTAATGAAGAGAGAGAGTGTCAGACAGGCACGGGGGCGTGTCCAGCGGACACGGGGCCGTGCCCAGCCTTCTGTTCAGCCTATAAATAGGAGTGCTTGGTTTCATTGCAACTCATCCCTTGGCACACCACCTCTCTCACACTTCATCCACCACCCACCACCACCATAACACCATCATCCACCACCATCATCCATTGTTCATCATAGAGTGTGTGAGTCGTCTCGGGATCCAAGATTGATCGTAAGAGTTCTTGACAATCAAGGCCATGTTTACCTAAGTCTCTTACATCACTTGGTGAAGACAAGTGTTTAGTATAATACTTTTTATTTTTAATCTTTTGCACTTTTTATTTGGTTTTGTATTAATGACTTTAATAACTAGTTGCTTATGTTGAAGGTGATATTTCCTTATCGTTTGTCCGTGGTGTCTTGGCATTATTTTACTGTGTATATAAAATAAAAGATTTTCACCATTCATATCTCCACGGTCTATATGGAGGTATGTTGGCTACCTGGTCGGGGGTTAAGGGAACGGTTTGGTAAGGGTCTTGCCCTTGTTCAGCGTTTAGAGGTCCTGCAAGGGACCTGGGTCAAATTTAGTAGGATCTCCTTCAATGCCCATAGGTATTGGATGGCGGGGATCCAAACTCTTTGACCCCCTCATAAGTTAACTACTATTAATACTATAACCCGCTATTTAGGACTGTATCCCTGCTGACTCAGACTACTTAGTCGAGGGTAACGTCACCGCCAAAAGCGGGGCCTACCATAATTTGCATTAATAACTTAATTCATTATCTTCCAATAATCCAACCCTTTAGGATTGTATCCTTGCTGACTCAAGCTACTGGGTTGAGGGTAACGTCGCCTTCAAAAGAGGGGCCTACTACAATAACTAAGATAATCTCTTAAACGAGTGCAAAAGTGCGAAAATAATCAAAGGTTATACTAATACACGAGTCGGATCCAAGTGATTCATCTTGTCTATCTGTCTTTATTTTATTTTTGTTTTTCAGCATTTAGTTAGTTTTTATTTTCTTAGTTTAAAAATCTTTTCTAACTTTTTGATTTGATTAGACGTTGAGGATAAACCGGTACTAAAAGCTCTTGTGTCCTTGGACGACCTCGGTATCTTACCAACACTATACTACGTCCACGATGGGTGCACTTGCCCATATGTGTATTTAGTGTTAGTGAATATCGTGTTTTATAAATTTAAAACTTGGCTAAAAGTGTAAAAAGAGCTTAAAATATACATCAAAAATATACACTACACACGCATCAAGTTTTTGGCGCCGTTGCCGGGGACACAAGGATTTTAAGAAAGTTAGGAATCAACGGCCTAATCATATTTTTATTTTTCTTTCTAATTTTTAGGATTTTCTTAGTTATTTTTAGCTTCTGCAGAGCTCAACACGGGCCGTGCCTGGTCGGACATGGGCCGTGCCCAGCGTTGTTACTGGCAGTTTTTAGTTTTCCAAGTTACAGACGGCTGACCACGGGGCCGTGTCGGTGCAACACGGGGCCGTGTCCAACTCTCCAGTAACTGGGATCTAGAAAACAATCACTGTAACTCCGACCACGGGCCGTGTTCACTGAGCACGGGGCCGTGGTGAACCTTCTGACCAGCATTCTTTTCTGTTTTTATTGAAGGACTTGGAACCAGACGTCACCCCTACGTAGTGTATGAGCTCCAGTTCTAATAAGGACATAAAAGAACCTCTCGAAGAACCCGAACGCTTTCTCAGAAAAAGACTAAAAGCCAAGAACCAAGAGAAAGTTTCGGGGAATCCACTTCCAATGGCAGACCAACGTACCCTCATGGATTATCTACGACCCACCGTAGGTAACCTAGGCGCCGCTATCAACGCACCGAATGTTGAAGCCAATAACTTCGAACTTCAGCCGCATTTGATACAAATGCTCCAAAACTCCGCAACCTTCCATGGGCTTGCGGACGAGGATCCCCATCTACATATTACTAATTTCTTAGAAATATGTGATACCTTTCGGATCAATGGAGCATCAAATGACGCCATCCGCCTTCGAATGTTTCCTTTCTCACTAAAAGACCGAGCAAAAGCTTGGCTCAACGCCCTCCCAGCTGGATCGGTAAACACCTGGGATGAAGTAGCCCAAAAATTTCTATATAAGTATTTCCCTCCCGCTAAAACGGCTAAATTAATGACTGAAATTAATACATATTCACAAGAGGATGGGGAATCCTTATATGAAACTTGGGAAAGGTTCAAGGAGCTATTGCGAAAGTGTCCACATCACGGCCTTGCGATATGGCAACAAGTATCCACTTTCTATAAAGGGTTGTTGCCACACACAAGGCAGACACTTGATTCTAGCTCCGGGGGACTTTTAGGTAATCGCCGCCTGCATGAAATATATAACCAAATTGAGGAAATTGCTCAAACCAATTTTCAGTGGCACACTCCCCGAGGCAATAAATCTATTGCCCCGGGCGCCCATAAGGTTGATGAAAGCACTTCTTTACAAGCCCAAATCGAGGCTCTTTCTTCAAAAATAAAAAAATTGGAAATGACAAAAACAGTCTCGGTTATGGCTTGTGAAGGGTGTGGTGGGCCACATGAAAATTGGAGTTGTATGAAAGAAACAGACGATCAACAAGAGTCGGTAAGCTACATTGAAAATAGACCTAGGCCGTGGGGTCCTCCAACGGGCACTTACAACCAAGGATGGCGAAACCACCCTAACCTTGGTTGGAGAGAGCCCGGCAATAGTAGTAACCAACAAACCCAACGAACAAACTTTCAACAACCAAGAAATGAGCCACAAAATTTCACTCAACAACAAGGTGGACGAGAAAGGCTTGAAGATACTGTATCTCGCCTCATCTCCGACACTGAAAAGAAAAACTCGGAAAGGTTTCTACAATTAGAATCAAATTTTAGAAACCAACAAGCTAGTATTCAAAACATAGAAAAACAATTAAATCAACTAGCTCAAAATTTTTCCGAGAGACCACAAGGTGCATTACCAAGCAATACCGAAACAAACCCGAAAGCGCAAGTTCATCTCATCACTTTACGAAACCGCACCGTGGGGCCTGCGGAAGCACCACCGCCGACAGAAGAGACTGTACCCCCGCCTCTGCAGGAGAAGAACTCCCCTCCATCATCAGAGCCTACCAAGGCTCCTCGAGTTCCGTACCCCGGTAGGTTAATTCGTCTAAAGACCAATGAGCAATTCGCAAAATTCGAAAGTCTATTAAAACAATTGCATATCAATATTCCTTTTATTGATGTCCTAACCCAAATGCCCAAATACTCTAAGTTCATGAGGGACTTCCTCACTCATAAAAAGAAAATTGAAACCTTGCAATTAGTTAACTTAGGCGAAGAATGCTCTGCCCTAGTACTCAACAAACTTCCCCAAAAGAAAATCGATCCTGGAAGCTTCACAATTCCCTGCTCGATC
The DNA here is from genome assembly GCF_002127325.2 of Helianthus annuus. NCBI lineage: Eukaryota > Viridiplantae > Streptophyta > Magnoliopsida > Asterales > Asteraceae > Helianthus > Helianthus annuus. The sequence continues at coordinate 159,548,527 of NC_035436.2, forward strand.
GGGGACTCCCCCGTTTGTAATGCACTAGCCGACCTTGGGGCTAGCATTAACCTCATGCCTTCATCAATGTTTAAAAGACTCGGCCTAGGAACAACGAGTCCTACAAAAATGAGCATACAACTTGCTGATCGATCCGTCAAATTCCCGCAAGGTGTCATCGAAAATGTCCTAGTAATGGTAAACAAATTTGTCTAGCCGGCAGATCTTGTCATACTCGATATGGAAGAAGACACCGAAGTCCCCCTCATACTAGGGAGACCATTTCTCGCCACCGCACAAGCAGTGGTAGACATGAATGACGGAACTCTCACCCTAAGGTACGGAGATGATGAAGTAAAATTCGGGGTTGGGAAGAGAATAGAGGACGACGACTCGGTCAACTACATGAAGGTTATTGATTCGAGTTTGGATGCTGCTCTCCGACGGTGCAACATGGGATGCCAAACATCCCACTCAGAAAATATATAACCTCACATTGGGTCTAGCCAAGGACCCTTATAAACGTGGCGCACCACGGAGGCATTCCGCGGAACTATCCTTAGTTTAGTTTAATCTTTTAGTTTTAATTTGCAGGAATAAAACACACTCATGGTGGTAAAGGATGAAAACGGAAACGAGAAACATGGACCCATGCACAAGAACAAGGCAACCCGACATCAATTTCTCCAATACAGAAGGTTCAACACGGGCCGTGTCCAACCAACACGGCCCCGTGCTGAACCCCCTGCAGAAAAACGCCCAGTTCAGGTAACTGGACACGGGCCGTGTTCACCAGACACGCCCCCGTGTCCAGGCTTCTGTTTCTTTTCTTTAATTTTCGTTACCTGCACCTGAACACGGGGCCGTGTCCGGTCCCCACGGGGCCGTGTCCAGACTGCCAGTAACATAAAATCTTTGCTTTTAACACTATATTACACATCTAATCAACCTAAAAATTTATTTTTGGGACACATTGAGGACAATGTGTAATTTAAGTGTGGGGGGATGCTAAAACCTTGAAATTTTGCAAGTCCTAATAACAAGCCTTACACAAAACTCTATTGGAACCGCTAAACACCCCAAATTTTTTCAAAAATTCTCATTTTTTTTACTTGTCTAGAGTTTAAGTTAGGAATCCTAAGATTAATAAGGTTATATTTTTACAAATTTACAACCGAGAGCGTCGTGATAAAAAGAACCAACATAAAATAATTATGAAACGGCATGACAAGCTTAGTTAAAATTTGGTTATATATACTAGATCACATAGAAAAAACCCATTCCCACAAAAAGTGAGTTTTGAGCCTTTATTGAGCATACAAATTTACATCTTTAGACTAAATGCTCATTTTTCATTTCTTGTGTAAATAGCCGCTTGGTTCTTACGACTCTAGAACTTGCCACGACAATTCATTCCCGGTCCTTACCAACTTAAACCCAAGTAAGTAAATGATGGAGGCATTAGGACTAACCCTTTTTCTTTCCACACCATTATTTTTCATTTTTTTTCCACCTACCCAAAATCCCCTTAGTTAACCCCTTTGAGCCTAAACCTTTCATTTCTTTACCCTAAAACCCTTTTACCCACCAAAACCTTTTTTTTTATTTTTACCCTTTATTTTAGTAACAAGCTCGGTTTTCGTGTGACTAAAAAAAATGGTGAAATGAAGTTAGAAATAAACAAACAAAGCTCTTGAAACAAAAGCTTGTTTGAAGAAATACTTCGAAATAAAAAGTCACTAAAACAAAGTGTTTTACGAAAACCGACGCTTTTTACGCTTTTCGCCCTTTTCCACTAACCCATTTACCCACCTTTAGCCCAAGCCTTTACCCAAAAAAGTCCTCTTGATATTTACAAAGGTAACAAGTTAAAAAGGAGGAGGATTGATTGCTTGGCAAGCTTATGGTAGGAATAAGTTCCATGCCGCTCTCGAGTGATTCACTAAAAATACACCTTCGGCCGAGTGTGAGTGATTTCTCCCGTGAGGTATGTGAACTTGTATATAAATGGAATTTTAAAAAAAAGCATGTTATGCCCAAATAAGTAATTTTTCCTATGAAACGTTCTAAACAAATCATAACGAATAGGATTGTAAATAAATAAAAATAAAACCCAAAAAGATCTTGGATTCCCGACACTCTATGACAAGCCAAAACCTTCTCTTCTACCCATTCCATTTGGGAGTGTAAGCCACATTTTAAAGAGTTTTGCTTGAGGACAAGCAAAAGTTCAAGTGTGGGGGTATTTGATGTGTGTAAAATGCAACATATAAATTACATCAAATAAGGCATAAAACTAACCCTTTTTAAGTACTAATGTTGGAAAAAGAGTGATTTTGTCTTCCTTTTGTATTTTCAGGATTAAATGAGCTCAAATTCACAAAAGAAGCAAAAAGACAGCTAAATCTAACATAAATACAAGAAAAGGAACATAAGTGGATTGCCCCACCCCTCAACAGCATCCTCCTAAGCAAAATAGAGAAGACAGAAGACGGAACACGCCCCGTGCTCAGCCAGCACGGGGCCGTGCCCAAGAAGCAGCAGAAAAGACAAACCTATAGAAGCTTCTATTGCCCACCACGGGGCCGTGTCCAGTGAACACGGGGCATGGCGAAAGTACAGCAGGCGCATTAATTGTAATTACGAATTACAATTAATGAAGAGAGAGAGTGTCAGACAGGCACGGGGGCGTGTCCAGCGGACACGGGGCCGTGCCCAGCCTTCTGTTCAGCCTATAAATAGGAGTGCTTGGTTTCATTGCAACTCATCCCTTGGCACACCACCTCTCTCACACTTCATCCACCACCCACCACCACCATAACACCATCATCCACCACCATCATCCATTGTCCATTATAGAGTGTGTGAGTCGTCTCGGGATCCAAGATTGATCGTAAGAGTTCTTGACAATCAAGGCCATGTTTGCCTAAGTCTCTTACATTACTTGGTGAAGACAAGTGTTTAGTAGAATACTTTTTATTTTTAATCTTTTGCACTTTTTATTTGGTTTTGTATTAATGACTTTAATAACTAGTTGCTTATGTTGAAGGTGATATTTCCTTATCGTTTGTCCGTGGTGTCTGGGCATTATTTTACTGTGTATATAAAATAAAAGATTTTCACCATTCATATCTCCACGGTCTATATGGAGGTATGTTGGCTACCTGGTCGGGGGTTAAGGGAACGCTTTGGTAAGGGTCTTGCCCTTGTTCAGCGTTTAGAGGTCCTGCAAGGGACCTGGGTCAAATTTAGTAGGATCTCCTTCAATGCCCATAGGTATTGGATGGCGGGGATCCAAACTCTTTGACCCCCTCATAAGTTAACTACTATTAATACTATAACCCTGCTATTTAGGAATGTATCCCTGCTGACTCAGACTACTTAGTCGAGGGTAACGTCACCGCCAAAAGCGGGGCCTACCATAATTTGCATTAATAACTTAATTCATTATCTTCCAATAATCCAACCCTTTAGGATTGTATCCTTGCTGACTCAAACTACTGGGTTGAGGGTAACGTCGCCTTCAAAAGAGGGGCCTACTACAATAACTAAGATAATCTCTTAAACAAGTGCAAAAGTGCGAAAATAATCAAAGGTTATACTAATACACGAGTCGGATCCAAGTGATTCATCTTGTCTATCTGTCTTTATTTTATTTTTGTTTTTCAGCATTTAGTTAGTTTTTATTTTCTTAGTTTAAAAATCTTTTCTAACTTTTTGATTTGATTAGACGTTGAGGATAAACCGGTACCAAAAGCTCTTGTGTCCTTGGACGACCTCGGTATCTTACCAACACTATACTACGTCCACGATGGGTGCACTTGCCCATATGTGTGTTTAGTGTTAGTGAATATCGTGTTTTATAAATTTAAAACTTGGCTAAAAGTGTAAAAAGAGCTTAAAATATACATCAAAAATATATTACACTACACACGCATCACGTATCCATCTCTTATTCCGATCTACTGTAATTACCTGAAACGCGTTTTAAAAAGGTTTTGTCAGCAGGAAATACTGAGTGAGTTCATTTAGGTTTTATAAAATGACCCTTAGTTATAAATTACAGCATAAGAGCGATTACGATGGCTTTTATCTTATTTTTATCTGGCACTTTGTCACTTGCTGACGATGGTTATACCACTATTGGGTCTTTCCCCAAGTAGTGACGTTTATCACGGTGAGGATTTATTAGCCTAACCTGTGAGAAATTAGTAATCTGCACAATACCCCACTAGCCAGTGATTAAGATAACCACGACTTAATCCCTGTAATTATAACCTTTGAAAATAATTTGAGGTATTGTATAAGCATGATTTAGCAAGCTTCTTGATTCTATTCCTTCTGATAATTAAGCGTATACTTTATTGTTCTGAATCTTCTGATGATTTAACAGCTTGTTTGATTGTTAGTGTGTAGTTGGGAGTATTCTTGTAGTTAAACATATAGTTTAACAGAATTGAATACGTATTTGTGTAAAACCCAAATCAAACCTAACGGTAGTCACGAGATTCGAACCTTAACAAAATTCACAAAGTATCATACTTTGGATTCCGTTTACCGAAATTCACAAAGTACATCACGTTGGCATTTATTAGATGGTTCCTGAATCGATCGGACAGAACATCGCATTGGTGATTATTGGTTAGAACACCAACGTATAGAGAGAAGAATAGAAGGAATGAGCAAAGGAAAATGAATTCCTAGGCTTCCTATTTATAGGTAAGAAGTATGAAATTTCTAGGAAGTTTCCTATAACTTTTCTAGGAAGCAAGCTATACATTTTCTAGGAAGCTTCCTACTCACATATATCTATCCTCTTACACCTTCCTAGCACCTTCCTTTGATATTATCTATTTTATATTTATATATATATATATATATATTTTTCATGTATATCTATTTAGGTGTTTAATAAATCTTACTTAGCTGATTAATTAATCTTACTTGGCTTAATTAATCTTGCTTAATCTTAATTAATCGCACTTAGCTTAATTAATTTCGCTTAGCTTAGCTTAATCTCGCTTAACTAATTATTCATACTTAACTTAATTAACAGATTAATTAATCTACTTAGCTAACTTTACTGCTAAGTTTATTTAACTATTAAGTTTACTTAGCTATTAAGTATTCTAGCAGCTCCCTGCTTACGAGTTCTAATTTCTAGATACAATGGAACTCGTATTATTGTATTAACTCAATTCAACTTTAACGATAATCACGAGATAGAAACCCTCACAACGAATGACAAAGTGCGATACTTAAACATCCATCAAATTCATGACGAATGACAAAGTATAACCCGAGTTTGAGCAGCACTTAAACATCAATCGGATAGTTTCAATCGATCGGACATTGAATCGTAGCAGCGATTAGAGTTTTATCCTAATAATGGGCAGAGTCTCGGGATTGAGAAGGTATAATCCCGAGCTACTATAAAAGCTGAAGGAAAGAAAAGAGTTATAGCAGTGATCGAGTTAATACCCAGTAGTCGTAGCAGCGTTCCCCTATGCGGAAATTCGAATTTTATCATAAAGAAACGATTTTTGAAGGAAATTTTCGAGCACAGAGGACAGCCCCAGGTCCAGGCAATTTATAGCATGAAATTGGGTTTTACGCGGCCTGTGTAAACCCTTTGATGTATCTTACGCGGCCCGCGAGGGTCATAAGGGCGGCAGTAGAGTTGCTGAGTCATCGGTGGTTGTGACACGTGTAACGACACGTGTCCTAAAGCTTATCCGGAGATTTCAAGAGTTGTCGCGGCCCGCGTGAACTTGGAGGAACATTTACGCGGCCTGTGTGAAGCCTTCATGCTTATCCGGGGATCTTCAATCCATCGCGGCCCGCGTAAGCTTAAGCTTACTCTTACGCGGCCCGCCTGAAACTCTAAATTCTTGATTTCTTGATTTCTCATGTACGTTAGGGTTTCAGGGGTTCAGCTTCCATTTACGGAGCATTTTAGGACATTTTTGGGTGAGTCGTTACATCCTCCCCACCTTGTTTTAAATCTCGTCCTTGAGATTTGGACTATGATATCTTCTTGGGGTTACGTTACTTCTTTTAATATATCATGGTGTCTGGGATGGAATCAAAAGATCAATATCATAGGATAGTTGGAATTCAATAGTTTTAAAATTTTAGTTTCAGGAATTGATGTTAATCAAATGAGATGAAATAATACCATTAACAAGTTTGACTAAGTTTCATGAATCAAAAGATATTTGATAGGCATGAAATTTGAAATAAAATGATTTGTAGAAACAATAGGATTCAATGTCAGAAAAGAACTTACTTTAATCAATTGAGGGAGATTCTAAATTGATAAATCTCTATTTGTGAATGGAAGTATGAAAAATGATTTGTCAATGATAAACCCGAAAATCAATATCGTTTACTTAAATGGTAAGGATACACTGGACAATAGAATTTAGTGTATCATGGTCTGAGTACATAACTGTATCAAGACTATTAAAAATGATGAATCAAACAAATGACGTATGAATAGGGTTTATTATTAGCACAGGCTACAAATTTATACGGACACTGCAAGGTGTTGTAATGATTGAAAGAATTCAATAATTATGGTGACCGAATAAATTCCCCATTTTCGAAATTAACTGAGAGTTTCAAGGAAGCGAATCTGGATATTTCAAAAGATAAGATGTTCAAATGAATGAGATGAAATGGTATAGTTTCCAAGGTGATTAGGTTCAAGTCGAAAAGATATATGATCAATAGATGTGAATGTTTACAAGTTGTAAATGACTTTAGAAACAATAGAAGTCATTGTCAAAGGGAACTTACTTTGATTGTCAACTGAGGATGACTCGGAATCAACAAGCTTGAATGAAATAGAAATTTGAAAATAATTTTCAACTATCGAATTATGATATAAGAAAAATTAATGTGTTGACATTTATTGAACTGCAAGGATACACCGATATACAACAGAGTTTAGTGTATCATTGTCTTAACACATAGTTGTATTAAGACCACTTTCAAGGATGAGTCAAGAAAAAGAAATACATAGTTTTAGAATGATTCGTATGCTTATAATTAGCCCAAGCTACAAATTTATACCGACGCTGCAGGGTGTCGTAAGGATCGAAATAGTTCAATAATTACGGCGACCGAACAAATTCACCGGGTAATCAACTGAAAGCTTTAATGAAGTAAAGTTGGATATTCGTTTCGAATAGGATTTTCAATTGATGATGAAAAGACCAAATGAATATTATAGAATTTTCGATCAATGATGAAAGAATCTTTAAAGGTACACCGGAATATGATATGAATTTGTGTACTTTTATCTTAACACATAATTGTTTTAAGACTGTTCAAGATAATGAACCAACAGAAATTAAATAAATAAATTCGTACATCAGGGGTGAAAATGAGATTAGCTCAAGCTAGAAATGTATTGCGACGTCACAAGGTGTCGTAGTAATCGAAATAATAGTAGCGGTGACTGAATGAGTTCACCATGCTTGAAATCAAAATGAAGTAAGTCCGAATGTTTTTTCCAAACAAATCTAGTAAGATTTTTGATTGAAAATGAAACAATTGAATAATGTTTTTCGATCAAAGATGATAAAGCAATATAGATTACGAAATGCTCGATTGATGATGTAAGAATCATTAAGAGATACACTGAAATATGATATGAATTTGTGTATCATTATGTTAGCACACGATTGTGTTAAGATTGCTTTTATAGGATAAACCAACAAAGCGGATTCAGTACAAATAAATAATTAAATCCGTATATAATGTGTGCAAAGGAAAAACATAAATAGTTCCGCATGAAACGACTGATAGTAATTTAGCACAAGTTGCAAGTTCATACCAACACCACAAGGTGTCGTAGTGATTGAAACAAGGCAATAATAGAAGTGATCAAACAAGTATCACCGTGTTTTGAAATTAAGCAAAGGGTTCACAAAGTAAATCTGAATATTTGTTTCAAATATTTTTCATAGGATCTATAACTGAAAATGGAACGAATAAACAGTATTTTTGAGCGAAGAGGAAAGGCAATGAATATCACGAAATGTTCGCTCAATGGTGAAAGAAACATTAAGAGGTACACCGGAATATTTAACACGAACTGGGGTACCATTATTTTAACACACAATTGCATTAAGACTGATAATACATAGATCGAACAAGCGGATTTAATATCAATACACAATAAATAATTAAATAATTAAATCCGAGCATGGTGTGAGCAACGAGATTAGCGCAAGCTTCAAATTTGTGAAAACGTCACCACAAGGTGATTGGGATCAAAGAAATGATGAAGTCGAAGGCCAAGCAAGCATGTTATAGTTCAAAGCAAATGAAGTGTTTGTTGGTACTATTTTGAATATGATAGCCTCAATCCATCATATGGGATCTCAAATGGAATACGTAATGCGAGCAAGTTCAAGCAATTGAACTTGGTTTAAACACAACGAGTTCATATATTGATAAGAAAGTTTTGACATGGTCACAACAAAAACTATCTATACCATTCAAAAGAAAATCTAGTTTTTCAGGAAATTCATCGATTCAATATCAAAGAATTATCGTTTTGCAAAAATGCGGTTTACAATGCAAAGATCAAGTATAGCAAAACGAGATTTAAACTTTTGATAAAACAACAAATTGGAATGAAGCCCTCCTATGGTCTTCATAACTCAAATGAACCACATGTGCAACAAACAGTTCATGTGTAACGTGTGGATTTACCAAAAATGAAATAGATCAATATTTGCTATTATGAAAGAAATTCTCATGGTATGATGACCATTAGGGGGAACAGTAATGCAAAAGTCTATTCACAGAGGTCAGAATTTCAACAAAAGAAATTTAAGAATTTTGTCTGAAATTTTGTGTGATAACTGTTGTTAAGTGACATTACCAATGAATGTCGAATAGAATGAAATATGGGATTTTGCAAAGGTATGTTACTCCTTTTGCAGCGTCAAAATTGGACTAGACTATGCATCGATTGTTGTGAAATCTTGTTCTATCGTACCTCAGCAAGATTCATGTCATTTGTAGGATCACATGGCCAAGTGCTGCTTTTTGATTAGTAGTTCTTCCACTGACGGGATTCACATTGGATTCGTCATGCCCAATTATATTTTCCAAAGGTCTTGCCTTGAAAGTCGTGTGTGATATACTTCGACGTTTGTGGATGTATAATTTAAGTTTCATGTGTTTTCTTGTGCACTAGCACAACTTTACATGTTTCTTACTTGCGTTAATAGTTTATGGTAACGCATTGGAAATTCTTATACTTTTGATGGTGTCCCAACTTAATGGGTTTCCATTGTTATTATTGTCGCTCGAGTTACGAGGTAGATGATCAAACGAAATAATGTTTGATATCGATATATGTAAGAGATTCCTGATAAAGGAATCTAGATTCATTATTGACACATATGCTTGCGCCTTATTTCAAATTGTCAATCCTTATGGTTTTTGGATTTCCTTATCGATATACATATCTATATAATCACATATTTCACATGCTGTAATATACATACCCTTTATAAGGTCAATGTATTTAACAGATTCATATTTCCAAGAACCAGTCAGATATTTGGTCATGATACTATTTAGGGAAATCTTGTCACTTGTTTGACATATTATATACCTGCTTACCCGGTTTTAACCGGAGAGGTAACCTCAGTATATCCGGACAAACTGGAGAGTCTGCTACACCATACCTAGTCTTGCCGGAGAAGAAAATTATATTTCCCATAAATAGTATTTTTCTTAAATCATGATTTGGAAAGTGCATTATGACTTTCAACAATGACTAAGCAAATTAGTCTTCTTATGACAGATCATATTCTAGAACAAAGTAGTACTAATAAATAAGAAATAACAGTGGTCAAGTGTTATTGCTTATTTATTATACTTGCAACGTTCTAGTTATTATCCTTACGACGTACCAAACCTATCACACTTTATTTACACAAGTATTTAGCTTATCTTAAAGCTCATACTAAGGCATCTTTTCTTAAGTTCAAGTCTAAATGTTATCATGTGTGCTACTAGTTAATAGCAATTTCCTAACTCTTTTATTTAAGCTTAGGTATTATTATCACAACACCTATTGGCTTAAATCAGTGGCTCTGATACCACCTTTCTGTCACGTCCCCCGACCCCACCCTGGACGGAATCGGGAGCCGCGAACAGCCAAGTGGAACCGGTGGTTATTTTGAAAAGTAGTGCAGCGGAAATTTCATCAGAACCGTGAGTTAGGAAAAATATCAGAGTTTTAGAAAACACCGGATTTTATTTATTAAATAGATGGGATAAAACCCATGTTTTACAAAGGTAGCTTTTCATATGGGATAAACCCGATTACATAAAACAACTTTTCTTAATTTACTTTAATTGATAAATCAAGCCACTTCTGTAAGCCTTTTGGTGCCGTATCCATCTCTTATTCCGATCTACTGTAATTACCTGAAACGCGTTTTAAAAAGGTTTTGTCAGTAGGAAATACTGAGTGAGTTCATTTAGGTTTTATAAAATGACCCTTAGTTATAAATTACAACATAAGAGTGATTACGATGGCTTTTATCTTATTTTTATCTGGTACTTTGTCACTTGCTGACGATGGTCATACCACTATTGGGTCTTTCCCCAAGTAGTGACGTTTATCACGGTGAGGATTTATTAGCCTAACCCGTGAGAAATTAGTAATGTGCACAATACCCCACTAGCCAGTGATTAAGATAACCACGACTTAATCCCTGTAATTATAACCTTTGAAAATAATTTGAGGTATTGTAAAATAGTTGATAAAAAGATAATGACTCACAGTATAAGCATGATTTAGCAAGCATCTTGATTCTATTCCTTCTGATAACTAAGCGTATACTTTATTGTTCTGAATCTTCTGATGATTTAACAGCTTGTTTGATTGTAAGTGTGTAGTTGGGAGTATTCTGGTAGTTAAACATATAGTTTAACAGAATGGAATACGTATTTGTGTAAAACCCAAATCAAACCTAACGGTAGTCACGAGATTCGAACCTTAACAAAATTCATAAAGTATCATACTTCGGATTCCGTTTACCGAAATTCACAAAGTACAGCACGTTGGCATTTATTAGATGGTTCGTGAATCGATCGGACAGAACATCGCATTGGTGATTATTGGTTAGAACACCAACATATAGAGAGAAAAATAGAAGGAATGAGCAAAGGAAAATGAATTCCTAGGCTTCCTATTTATAGGTAAGAAGTATGAAATTTCTAGGAAGTTTCCTATAGCTTTTCTAGGAAGCTAGCTATACATTTTCTAGGAAGCTTCCTACTCACATATATCTATCCTCTTACACCTTCCTAGCACCGTCCTTTGATATTATCTATTTCATACTTATATATATATATATATATATATATATATATATATATATATATATATATATATATATATTTCATGCATATCTATTTAGGTGTTTAATAAATCTTACTTAGCTGATTAATTAATCTTACTTGGCTTAATTAATCTTGCTTAATCTTAATTAATCGCACTTAGCTTAATTAATTTCGCTTAGCTTAGCTTGTAACACCCCGTGTTTTCGAATGTTAAAGTCAAAGTCAAAGTCCAAGTCAACTTTGACTTTCTTTAACAGTAGATAGTCTATTTTACGTTTCAGTTATGTTATGTGGAGTAAGTGTTGTAATCAGCAAGAATCGAAGTAATCGAATGTTTTAACGCGAACCGATCTACGACTATGAATGATAGGAAGTAACAATGCGATAAAGTTAACTAATCAGTAATCAAACCGATCTAACAATCATCGAACTAGAGACTCGAATTATGCAAATTTTGGTATTGTTATACGTGTGTGTGTGCCTTATGTGTTACTTGTGCGTGTTTACTTTATGTTTGGTGTGGTATTCAAGCAAATCAATCAAAAATCGAATCGAAACTCGAAAGGCAATCAAACTCAATCGAAACCGACATCGAAACGTGACTTATAGAAGATTGTATGTTAGATATAGTAGTTGGGATAGTTGGGACTGAAAGTAATTTGACTAGGAACTCTATCGTATTCATATCATCGTCCATCGAAATCGAAACATCGAAAATCGTCGCAAAATACTCAAAGTGTGTCGCGGATCGAACAGGAGGCATCCTGATCGAACAGGCCAGCCGATCGGCTAGCATCTTGCCAGCCGATCAAGCAGCCCACTCGATCGGAGCTCCTGGCCGATCGGCTGCCACTTTCCCCTTTTGGAAGCCTATAAATAGGGCTGTCCTTGTCTTCATTTCTACTTTTGGAAAGTTCTGACCGGCCAGCTCCCATTCTTCATCTTTTCTCAGATTTCTCTCAATCCCGGTAAGTTTTCGCTCTAATTCTTGTACGTTTTTTTATCATTACTTGATTCTACACCTTTCTATCTTTCAAAACTTGGATTCTAACCGTGAAATCACCAAGATCTAAGTGTTCTTGGGTGATATCATCATGGTGTTCTTGAAGAACATCAAACTTTGGCCTCATTCAACCATGAATAGCTTAGATCTAACCGATTTCCACATAAACAAGTTAAGATCTATCAAAGATCTAAACATCCACATGTTGTGAAGGATTGAAAGAAGGAATCCCAACTTTCTTTCAACTCTTTTACACTCAATGCCCTTAAACCGATAGAAACGGAGCTTGAACCGGCTTACTAAACATTCTAACAGTTAAAAGGTTCAAGATTCGGATTCTATGTACAAGGTTCACCGAAAATGGGTTAAACTCTAAACCAACGTTCCGAACCGTTCATCGGCCGAACTTGGGTGGTTCCTGTCCGAGCCAAAGAAACAGGTAGGAACAGAAGGTATCATAGTTCAACTCGTTGTCAAGATACCTTGAAAGAATGACAAATAATCAAACAGCCAAGTGTTAGACGAAAGGCCGACCAGGTCAGACTTGCTGGCCGAACGGCTAGGCTGTTCGAACAGCCCAGCCGATCGAACATACCAGCCGATCGGCTAGCACATGGTCCCACACTTTTAAAATTTCATGAAGCATGGTATTGAGGAAGAGATGTTCGATCGAACTGCGTTTGGTGAACATTACTCTTCGGATCATGAGATACTACTCTTCAACACTTGATCGATTTTACAACTCGTTCGTAGTTTGGAATGCCACCCGATCGAACATGCTGTCCGATCAAGTGACATTCAGTTGAGGACTAATTCTGAAGTTCCTAGCCGATCGAGTGAGCTAGCCGATCGAACGAACCGTTCGATCGACCGACTTGAAAGGTAAGAACACTTCAGTGTTCTCATATACTACAACGAAAACTTCAAAAGTTCAAATCTCAAACACAAACACACCAGAGGAAGAAACAATCCACTCGAATGGCCCAGCCGATCGAGCCAACCGGCCGATCGAACAGGACTGTTCACGGACTTACCAGCCGATCGAACAGCTCGTTCGATCGAACCTGCCATTCGATCGACCAGCCTATTCGATCCACCTACACTTGTTTACATTTCCGCGTTACTTATCGTTATGCTATCGAACTATTGAGGCTAAACCTACTCTCAGCGCTCCCTTCAATCCATAATCAATCACTGTGAGTATACTCGATCCCTTTTTGCTTTTCGCACTTTTGGGTGTTACATACGTTACCTATCAAATCACAATCAAACACAAACTATTTGAACGCTAACCATTTGCATGTGCTACTTGACTAAATGAATGCTGTTTATTATGTTTACACGTGGAGTGCTATCTACCTGCCTTAGCAACATAGTACTATAGTTTGGACTCAGCACCCGTTCACACGGGGGTTGTTAAGGACAATTACTTGCATGGATTACGGTGGTAATCATGTATTGCGAACCGTCTCGGACGGTCAACCCGCAGTCGTTGGTATTGATGGTCCCATGTCGATAATTAACATGCATCGTTTTCCTCTGTATACGTGCCTGGTTATGCGTAAACTATTCGAACTCTATATGTTATTTTCAAACTTGTGTGCTCACCTTTACATTATATGTATTGACTTTATTTTAACGTATGTGACAGGTGCTTAAGTTGCTAAGATGCTTAGGCGCGTGTTGATGAAATCGAGGCTAGGGAGTCTAGAAATAATAAACAATTGTCTGTAATAATAATTGAATCTGAGTTGTCGGAACGGAATTATTTGCCTAGTTGCTTTCTATGATAACTTGTTTATTTATTTGGGATACGGTATGGGACGTATCATTTAAACTGAATTTATATAATAGTTGTTGTGGAAACTTCTGGACAATCTGTTTCGCTCAGTGCCGCGCCCCGATGATTCCGCCATCGGTTGGGGTGTGACAGATTGGTATCAGAGTCATAACTATAGGGAATTAGGTTAGACACGACCTATTCCGGGTCGCTGTCTTAGAGACCTAGACTATAGTTAGGAACCATCAGACCAAGTTTATGTGCTTACCTTGCAATTCTTCACTACCACTGCCCTCAAAATTTTCAACTAAAGTCAGGCGATTCAGTCAGGAATAGGTGTGAAAACCGCAAACTCCCGACTAAATATCCTGACTAATGGGGATTTTACTCCTTCATCTCGATATTTTTGCCAATAAATGAGGAGAATTATACCAAACCAGGTGTGAAACCCCCATTTTGAAGAAATTCTCCTTAAAATTTTACTAAAAACAAGGAAGAAATTGCTAAGCCAAGGGGTGAAACCCTAACCTTAGCAGTTAGTTCTGGATTTTATTTATCTCACCAAGGCTTCGACGGACTCCAACGACCTGAACTCACAAGTATGACCTAGGGAACGCGTGTGGAATGCCCAAGAATCGAGGCAGAAACACGACCTCTAGAGTCGAAATTGATGACAAGTCTACTGTGAATAGTCGAGTTGCCTTGGGTAGTCGATGTCTAGTAGCCGCAGATAATCTATCTCTCGATTTTATGTGTTTCGACTCTGAGAACCGCAGTCGCGTACTTTGATGACTCGTTGATTTTATGTGTTTTTGTGTGCTTTCTCTGTTTTGTGTGTTTATGTTTTGGATATTATTCGATTTTGCTATCATTTCAATCGACACACACGACTCGCAATTGCTGTTCTATCTCAATCCGACATCCAGTTGTCGCAACTCTAGACGATATAATACTATGTTATGCTATACGACTGAGTTAGGCTAATACGATGCTATTCGACATGCTATTCGAACGACACACGAGCTTTAAATGATAGAATCTTGAGGCAGTCAGAATACTCTGTGTGTTTATAGGAGAACTACGTGCTTAGCTGCCTCTGTAATCAAATAGGAATACGTTCTGTGTGTATGTGCTTCTGTGCTTCTGTGATTCTGTGTTCTATGTGCTTATGTGCTTCTCTGCCTCTGTGATCCTGTGCTCTGTGTACTTCTGTGCTCTATGGTTATGTGTATCTGTGATTATGTGCCTACATGTTACGTGATGTATGATTCGATGTGATTCTAAGCTTTAGTCGTCTAGACGTGTGAGGTGAGATTCGATTTCGTTGTGTTGAGGCTCGTGACGATGTCTAATGCAGACCATGTCGTCGTCTGGATCCCAACACCGTCTGACTCGCCAAGAAAATAGAGACCGACGCCTCGCTGCGATCATCTCCAAAACCGTGGCGAAAGCTATGAGTGAGGTGTATGAAAACGCTAGCAAGTCGTCAGAAGAATCCCGAGCTGAAAACCCTAAGGAGTCAAGCAAGGCTGCTTTCAGCTTCAAGCAGTTCAAAGCATGCGGACCAAAAGAGTTCACCGGCGAAGATGGTCCTACGGCCATGTTCCACTGGTTCGACTCAGTCGAAGTCACTCTGCGCCAGAGCGGATGTCCTAAACATCTCCGCACTCTCAATGCTACAGGCGTCTTCCAGTCTCGTGCTCTAGACTGGTGGACAGCCGAACGAAACAAGCACGGAAATGATGCAGCTTACGGGCTAACATGGAAGGAGTTGAAGGCAATTATGATCGACGAATTCTGCCCTCCTCATGAACGCCAAAAGCTGGAGGACGAGTTCTGGGGAATCAAGCAGAAGGATGGAGACAACGCTGCTCTCACTGCCCGCTTCAAGCAGCTTAGCATCATCTGTCCTGACCAAGTCAAGACCTCAGATCAAGCTATCAAGAAGTACATTCGAGCCCTGCCCGATTGCGTAGCCGACTTTGTTCACGCCGCCAAGCCAGCAACGATCGAAGAAACCTACCTACTCGCCGCTGAGATCAATGATAAGCGAGTAAAGTCTGGTTTCTGGGATAAGCCAACCAAGTCTCTGCATCAAGCCACCGCCACACCCACCGACTCATCTGCTCAACCCTCCAAGTCATCGAGAAGGAAGAAGAAGAACAACAATAACAGCTCCAGCAACAAGAACTGTGCTGTGACAACCATTGCTGCTCCTCTACAAGCTGTACCAGCTCAGCAGCACCAGCGCTCAGCCCCAGTGATAAATGCACCGCCAGCGAAGCGTGCATACACAGGCCCTCACCCACTCTGCCCGACGTGTTCGTATCATCACCCAGTGGGGCTAGCTTGTCGTTTTTGTGCTCACTGCAACCTTTACGGTCATTTCACTGCGAACTGCCGCTATGGTCCTCGTCAAGCCCCAGCTCAAGCCACTGTCAACCAAGCTCTACTCCCCGCCCCTCAAGGCCAACAAGCAGCTCAAGCACCGGCAGCCAATGCTCGAGTCTGTTTTGCATGTGGTGACCCTAACCACTTCGCAAACAGGTGCCGAAACAGGGTGGTTAAGCAAGAGCCCCAGCAGCAACAACAACAGTAGCAACAACAGCAGCCTCAGCAACAGCAGCAAGCAGCCCATGCCCGAACCTTCAACATCAACGCCCGTCAGGCTCAGGCGGATAACAACGTGGTTAATGGTACGTTCCTTGTGAATGGTATTTATGCATCATGTTTGTTTGATACTGGAGCCGATATCTGCTTTGTGTCATTTGAATTCGAGAAGCTCCTTAGTCGTAAGCGCTCTTATCTGTCCTCGTCATTCGAAGTCGAAGTCGCTACAGGAAGAACTATTGCCGTTAATTCAGTACTCCGTGATTGTACCCTCGAACTCCACAATCACATCTTCCCAATCGACCTTATTCCGATGCAACTCGGAAGTTTTGACGTCATAATAGGCATGGACTTTCTTCGTGAAAACTATGCCGAAGTTGTGTGCTTCGAAAAGATGATTCGATTCTCGCTCGCAAATGGTGATCTATACGGTGAAACAGCGTCGAAAGGTCTCAAACTCATGTCATGTATTCAAGCCAGCAAGTATCTCCGCAAGGAATACTTAGCCTTCTTGGCCAACATTGTAGTAGCAGAGAAGGAAAAGAAAAAGAAAGTTGAAGTCAAGGACGTTCCAGTGGTTCGTGAATTTCCTCAAGTGTTCCCTGACGATCTTCCCGGACTACCACCAAGTCGTGATATCGACTTTCGTATCGACCTCATTCCTGGAGCTAACCCCGTTGCCAAAGCCCCTTACCGACTCGCACCATCCGAAATGAGGGAACTCTCGAATCAACTCCAGGAATTACTCGAAAAAGGCTTTATTCGCCCAAGCGCCTCTCCTTGGGGCGCGCCAGTCCTTTTCGTCAAAAAGAAGGATGGATCGTTCCGGATGTGCATCGACTATCGGGAATTGAATAAGCTAACCATCAAGAATCGATACCCCTTGCCCCGAATCGACGATTTGTTTGATCAGCTACAAGGTGCGTCATGTTTCTCTAAGATCGACCTGCATTCGGGATATCATCAACTACGGATTCAAGAGGAAGACATTCCCAAAACCGCTTTTCGAACCCGTTATGGCCATTACAAATTTGTTGTTATGCCCTTTGGTCTAACCAACGCACCCGCGGTTTTTATAGATCTAATAAATCGCGTGTGTAAGCCTTATCTTGACCGTTTCGTCATCGTGTTCATCGACGATGTCTTGATTTATTCCAAAACGAAAGCCGAACACGCGCAACATCTACGTTTGGTTCTCGAGCTACTCCAGGGGAACCAACTCTACGCCATATTCTCCAAGTGCGAATTCTGGTTGGAGGAGGTTCAGTTTCTGGGTCACATTGTGAATAGTCAGGATATCCATGTCGACCCCGCGAAGATTGAAGCCGTCAAAGGCTGGATTACGCCTAAGAACCCGTCTGAAGTTTGTTCTTTTCTCCGACTCGCGGGCTATTATCGACGATTCATTGAAGGATTCTCCAAGATCGCTGTGCCGCTTACCGCTCTTACTCATAAGGACAAGCCTTTTGTGTGGGGAAACGCACAAGAGACTGCCTTTCAAACCCTCAAGCATATGCTGTGCAACGCTCCGATTCTTACACTGCCCTACGGAAGCGACAACTTCATTGTCTACTGTGATGCTTCTAACCTTGGCCTCGGCTGTGTCCTCATGTAGCGAGACAAGGTTATAGCCTACGCATCTTGACAGCTCAAGATCCACGAGAAGAACTATACAACCCATGACCTCGAGCTAGGCGCGGTTGTCTTTGCATTGAAGATTTGGCGACACAACCTGTATGGCGATCAGTGTACAATCTACACTGATCACAGGAGTTTACAACACATCTTTAATCAGAGAGAGCTTAATATGCGTCAACGCCGATGGGTAGAACTTCTCGACGATTACGACTGTGAGATACGTTACCACCCAGGCAAGGCGAATGTGGTTGCCGACGCGCTCAGCAGAAAGAGTTACGTGCTCAGTACCCGAAACGTCCAAGCCCAGCACAACCTCGAAACCCTTATTCGTGAAGCTCAACATGCTTGCTTTAACGAGCGTACATTGAAGAAGGAGAGGATCTATCACGATGGAGCTCAGTTAGTAAGCAAATCCGATGGGATATTCTATTATCTGGATCGAATTTGGATCCCTAAGCGGACTGATTTGCGAAAGATCATCATGAATGAAGCCCACAAGTCCCGATATTCTATTCATCCCGGTGCGAACAAGATGTACCAGGACCTGCGTTACAAGTACTGGTGGCCGGGTATGAAACGGGATATCGCTCTTTACGTTGGAAGCTGTTTAACTTGCGCAAGAGTCAAGGCTGAACATCAAAGACCTTCTGGCTTACTCGAACAACCGCCGATACCTATATGGAAGTGGGAGAGTATAGCTATGGATTTCATAACGAAACTCCCGCCCACGCCATCAGGTCACGACAGTATTTGGGTTATAGTTGGTCGTCTCACGAAATCAGCCCATTTTTTTCCGATACGAGAAGACTACAAGGTGGAACGACTAGCCCAAATCTACACCGACGAGATCATTTGTAATCATGGTACGCCTCGTGACATCATTTCAGATCGTGACACTCGGTTTTCCTCGCGATTGTGGGAAACGTTTCAAGCGGCCCTTGGTACATCGCTTAATCTGAGTACTGCATTCCATCCTCAAACCGACGGGCAGACTGAAAGAACGATCCGTACTCTTGAAGACATGCTCCGAGCGTGTGTCATAGATTTTGGTGGTAGTTGGAACAAACACCTGCGATTGGTGGAATTTTCGTACAACAACAGCTATCATGCCAGCATCCAAATGGCACCTTTCGAGGCTTTGTATGGTAGAAGATGTCGATCGCCTATTGTGTGGCACGAGATCGGTCACTCACAACTAACCGGTCCCGAGATTCTACAAGAAACGACTGACAAAATCCACCAGATTCAAGACAACTTGGTGAAAGCTCGGAACAGACAGAAAAGTTACGCCGATAAAAGACGCAAGCCCCTTGAATTCGCCGTTGGTGACTACGTACTCCTAAAGGTATCCCCTTGGAAGGGTGTGGTCAGATTCGGCAAGAAAGGAAAACTAGCGCCTCGATATGTTGGACCTTTTAGGATTCTGGAAAGGATCAGAAAAGTCGCCTACAGCCTCGAACTACCGGATGAACTAAGTAACGTCTACCCGACTTTCCACGTCTCAAACCTCCGAAAATGCCTTGCTGATCACGATCTAATTGTACCACTCGACGATCTTCAGGTCAACGAAACCTTACACTTCGTGGAAAAGCCTGTCGAAATCATGGATCGCCAAACCAAGCAACTCAGGCGCTCACGCATCCCTATCGTGAAGGTCCGATGGGAAGGCAAACGAGGCATGGAGTTCACTTGGGAACTCGAAAGCGACATGAAGGCCAAGTACCCGCAGTTGTTTAAATAAATAGATCTGAAGCATCAAATCGGTAAATCACGGCGTTGTGTAGCCTTCGACCTAATTTCGGGACGAAATTCCCTAAACAAGGGGAGGCTGTAACACCCCGTGTTTTCGAATGTCAAAGTCAAAGTCAAAGTCCAAGTCAACTTTGACTTTCTTTGACTGTAGATAGTCTATTTTACGTTTTAGTTATGTTATGAGGAGTAAGTGTTGTAATCAGCAAGAATCGAAGTAATCGAATGTTTTAACGCGAACCGATCTACGACTATGAATGATAGGAAGTAACAATGCGATAAAGTTAACTAATCAGTAATTAAACCGATCTAACAATCATCGAACTCGAGACTCGAATTATGCAAATTTTGGTATTGTTATACATGTGTGTGTGCCTTATGTGTTACTTGTGCGTGTTTACTTTATGTTTGGTGTGGTATTCAAGCAAATCAATCAAAAATCGAATCGAAACTCGAAAGGCAATCAAACTCAATCGAAACCGACATCGAAACGTGACTTATAGAAGATTGTATGTTAGATATAGTAGTTGGGACTGAAAGTAATTTGACTAGGAACTCTATCGTATTCATATCATCGTCCATCGAAATCGAAACGTCGAAAATCATCGCAAAATACTCAAAGTGTGTCGCGGATCGAAAAGGAGGCATCCTGATCGAACAGGCCAGCCGATTGGCTAGCATCTTGCCAGCCGATCGAGCAGCCCACTCGATCGGAGCTCCTGGCCGATCGGCTGCCACTTTCCCCTTTTGGAAGCCTATAAATAGGGATGTCCTTGTCTTCATTTCCACTTTTGGAAAGTTCTGACCGGCCAGCTCCTATTCTTCATCTTTTCTCAGATTTCTCTCAATCCCGGTAAGTTTTCGCTCTAAATCTTGTGCGTTTTTGATCATTACTTGATTCTACACCTTTCTATCTAACTTGGATTCTAACCGTGAAATCACCAAGATCTAAGTGTTCTTGTGTGATGTCATCATGGTGTTCTTGAAGAACATCAAACTTTGGCCTCATTCAACCAATAATAGCTTAGATCTAACTGATTTCCACATAAACAAGTTAAGATCTATCAAAGATCTAAACATCCACATGTTGTGAAGGATTGAAAGAAGGAATCCCAACTTTATTTCAACTCTTTTACACTCAATGCCCTTAAACCCATAGAAACGGAGCTTGAACCGGCTAACTAAACATTCTAACAGTTAAAAGGTTCAAGATTCGGATTCTATGTACAAGGTTCACCGACAATGGGTTAAACTCTAAACCAACGTTTCGAACCGTTCATCGGCCGAACTTGGGTGGTTCCTGTCCAAGCCAAAGAAACAGGTAGGAACGGAAGGTATCATAGTTCAACTCGTTGTCAAGATACCTTGAAAGAATGACAAATAATCAAACAGCCAAGTGTTAGACGAAAGGCCGACCAGGTCAGACTTGCTGGCCGAACGGCTAGGCTGTTCGAACAGCCCAGCCGATCAAACATACCAGCCGATCGACCGGGCCAGCCGATCGGCTAGCACATGGTCCCACACTTTTAAAATTTCATGAAGCATGGTATTGAGGAAGAGATGTTCGATCGAACTGCGTTTGGTGAACATTACTCTTCGGATCATGAGATACTACTCTTCAACACTTGATCGATTTTACAACTCGTTCGTAGTTTGGAATGCCACCCGATCGAACATGTTGTCCGATCGAGTGACATTCAGTTGAGGACTAATTCTGAAGTTCCTAGCCGATCGAGTGAGCTAGCCAATCGAACGAACCGTTCGATCGACCGACTTGAAAGGTAAGAACACTTCAGTGTTCTCATATACTACAACGAAAACTTCAAAAGTTCAAATCCTCAAACACAAACACACCAGAGGAAGAAACAATCCACTCGAATGGCCCAGCCGATCGAACAGGACTGTTCACGGACTTACCAGCCGATCGAACAGCCCGTTCGATCGAACCTGCCGTTCGATCGACCAGCCTATTCGATCCACCTACACTTATCATTATGCTATCGAACTATTCAGGCTAAACCTACTCTCAGCGCTCCCTTCAATCCATAATCAATCACTGTGAGTATGCTCGATCCCTTTTTGCTTTTCGCACTTTTGGGTGTTACATACGTTACCTATCAAATCACAATCAAACACAAACTATTTGAACGCTAACCATTTGCATGTGCTACTTGACTAAATGAATGTTGTTTATTATGTTTACACGTGGAGTGCTATCTACCTGCCTTAGCAACATAGTACTATAGTTTGGACTCAGCACCCGTTCACACGGGGGTTGTTAAGGACAATTACTTGCATGGATTACGGTGGTAATCATGTATTGCGAACCGTCTCGGACGGTCAACCCGCAGTCGTTGGTATCGATGGTCCCATGTCGATAATTAACCTGCATCGTTTTCCTTTGTGTACGTGCCTGGTTATGCGTAAACTATTCGAACTCTATATGCTATTATCAAACTTGTGTGCTCACCTTTACATTATATGTATTGACTTTATTTTAACGTATGTGACAGGTGCTTAAGTTGCTAGGATGCTTAGGTGCGTGGTGATGAAATCGAGGCTAGGGAGTCTAGAAATAATAAACAATTGTCTGTAATAATAATTGAATCTGAGTTGTCGGAACAGAATTATTTGCCTAGTTGCTTTCTATGATAACTTGTTTATTTATTTGGGATACGGTATGGGACGTATCATTTAAACTGAATTTATATAATAGTTGTTGTGGAAACTTCTGGACAATCTATTTCGCTCAGTGCCGCGCCCCGACGATTCCGCCATCGGTTGGGGTGTGACATAGCTTAATCTCGCTTAACTAATTATTCATACTTAACTTAATTAACAGATTAATTAATCTACTTAGCTAACTTAACTGCTAAGTTTATTTAACTATTAAGTTTACTTAGCTATTAAGTATTCTAGTAGCTCCCTGCTTACGAGTTCTAATTTCTAGATACAATGGAAATCGTATTAGTGTATTAACTCAATTCAACTTTAACGATAATCACGAGATAGAAACCCTCACAACGAATGACAAATTGCGATACTTAAACATCCATCGAATTCACGACGAATGACAAAGTATAACCCGAGTTTGAGCAACACTTAAACATCCATCGGATAGTTTCAATCGATCGGACATTGAATCGTAGCAGCGATTAGAGTTATTATCCTAATAATGGGCAGAGTCTCGGGATTGAGAAGGTATAATCCCGAGCTACTATAAAACCCTTTGATGTATCTTACGCGGCCCGCGAGGGTCATAAGGACGGCAGTAGAGTTGCTGAGTCATCGGTGGTTGTGACACGTGTAACGACACATGTCCTAAAGCTTATCCGGAGATTTCAAGAGCTGTCGCGGCCCGCGTGAACTTGGAGGAACATTTACGCGGCCCGTGTGAAGCCTTCATGCTTATCCGGTGATCTTCAATCCATCGCGGCCCGCGTAAGCTTAAGCTTACTCTTACGCGGCCCGCCTGAAACTCTAAATTCTTGATTTCTCATGTATGTTAGGGCTTCAGGGGTTCGGGTTCCATTTACGGAGCATTTTAGGACATTTTTGGGTGAGTCGTTACAGTCAGGCGGTCTACTATTACCCAAATCGTATCATGGCCCTTGGGCGTCCTTGGTAATTTCGTTATGAAGTCCATAGAAATCTGTTCCCACTTCCGCTGGGGTATTTCAGGTTGTTGCAAGAGACCTGAAGGCTTTTGGTATTCGACCTTTACCTTAGCGCAAGTTAAACATTTGCTAACATATATTGCAACATCGCCTTTCATCCTTGGCCACCAATAGAAATCCTTAAGATCTTGGTATATTTTATCCGCTCCTGGGTGAATCGAGTATCGAGATTTGTGGGCTTCATAAAAAATAACACCTCTCAAACCACCAAACAAAGGAACCCAAATTCGTTTCATGAAGCACAACGTTCCTTCCCCATTTGGTACCAACTGCTTCTCCATTCCACGGAGATACTCATCCTCGATATTCCTTTCTTTAAGAGCTTCTCTCTGCGCGGCGCGAATGCGAAATGAGAGGTCTGTCTGGACAATCATTTCTAAAGCCCTAACCCTTATGGGCTTGATCCTTTCCTTCCGACTCAAGGCATCGGCGACCACATTCGCCTTCCCTGGGTGATACTTGATTTCGCAGTCGTAATCGTTCAATTGTTCAACCCAGCATCTTTGCCTCATGTTAAGCTCCTTTTGACCGAATATGTGTTGTAGGCTCTTGTGATCCGTATAGATTGTGCGTCGCGTGCCATACAAGTAATGTCGCCAGATCTTTAACGCAAATACCACCGCGCCTAACTCCAAGTCATGCGTGGTATAATTTTTCTCATGGACCTTCAACTGGCGAGAAGCATATGCTATAACTTTCTGTCGTTGCATGAGCATGCAGCCTAAACCCTGACGCGAGGCGTCGCATTATACCACGAAGTCGTCCGTGCCTTCGGGTAAAGATAAAATTGGCGCGTCACAAAGCTTGTTTTTCAACAATTTAAATGCTTCTTCCTGTTTGTCTCCCCAATCAAACTTCTTGTCTTTCTGTGTGAGAGAGGTCAAAGGTTGAGCGATTTTCGAGAAATCCTCAATGAACCTTCGATAATAACCAGCAAAACCTAAGAACTGTCGGATCTCGGTCGGCGTCTTTGGAGTCTCCCAGTTCTTGATCACCTCGATCTTCGTGGGATCCACATGAATTCCATTTCCATTAACCACATGTCCAAGAAACTGGACTTCTCGTAACCAGAACTCACACTTCGAGAACTTTGCGTACAACTTCTCCTTTTTAAGTAGCTCTAAAATGGCTCTTAAATGCTGCTCATGCTCTTCCTTCGTCTTTGAGTAGATCAAAATGTCATCAATGAACACAAACTCTGTTCATCAAATCTTTGAATACAGCTGGCGCGTTCGTCAGACTAAACGGCATAACCAGGAACTCGTAATGTCCATAACGAGTCCTAAAAGCAGTCTTGGGAATACTTTCCTCTTGTATTCTCAACTGGTGGTAACCTGATCGAAGATCGATCTTTGAGTAGAAACTTGAACCTTGCAACTGATCGAATAGGTCATCAATTCTCGGCAAAGGATATTTATTCTTGATTGTCAACTTGTTCAGTTCCCGGTAGTCGATACACATGCGAAAACTACCATCTTTCTTCTTAACAAACAAAACTGGAGCTCCCCAAGGCGAGAAGCTTGGTCTGATAAATCCTTTGTCTAACAGCTCTTGAAGTTGCGTTGACAGCTCTTGCATCTCTGAAGGTGCAACTCGATAGGGTGCCTTAGCTACAGGCACAGCGCCTGGAACTAAGTCAATATGTGGCAATCCTGGCAAGTCTTTTGGAAAGACTTCAGGATATTCCTTTACGACTGGAATGTCTTCGATCTTTGGTTCAACGTCTTCTTTATCAACGATGTGTGCCAAGAAGGCAGCACATCCCTTTTGTAAACACTTTCTAGCTTTTAGACAGCTAATGATCCTCAGAGGCGTATCACGCTTCTCTCCGTGTACTACGATCGTTTCTTAATCCGCCATTGGGATGTGAATGGTCTTCTTGTGACAAACGATCTCGGCCTTGTTGCTGGACAACCAATCCATCCCTACTACCATGTCGAAGCTTCCCAGCTCGACTGGTAGTAGAACTAGTGTAAATTCGTGTTCTCCCAACTCTATCACGCATCCTCTGATGACTTCATTTGTCTCTACCAGCTTTCCATTAGCCAGTTCAATTGAATATGGAATGTCTAACTTAGTGGCAGTTAACCCAAGCATATTCTTAAATTCTAGTGATACAAAACTATAGTCGGCTCCAGTGTCAAACAACACAGATGCAAAGCGTTGATTTATAGGGAACATACCAGTGACAACATTCGGGTCCTGGCGTGCTTCCCTTGCTCCAATGTTGAATACCCTTCCACGAGCTTGATTGAGTTTTGGGCATTCACCCTTGAAGTGCCCGATGTCTCCACTGTTAAAGCATCCCGGTCCTCGACTGTTACCATCTCCATTACCGCCTTGATTGTTGTTTTGATTGCGGTTACCATTTCCTGCTTGATTCCCAAAGTTACCGCGATTACCATTTCCGCCATTGCGGTTCCCATTTCCGTTACCTCCCCGGTTGTTGTTACCAGATCCTCTTTGGCCACCACGGCCAGTACCAGCCAACAAGTGTCTTTTGAGTGACCCATCCTTCCACATAATTCACATTTGCTAAGTCTGCACCGGCCAGTATGATGATGTTGGCATAAATCACACTTGGGCAGAGTGCCCATGTATCCTTTCCCTTTTTGTTCACTGCCAGTCTTTACCTCAGCTGGCGGGTTTGTATCCCTCTTCTTACTGTCACTGCCGGTACTTTTCTTAAAGTTCGAGAATTTCCTCTTGTTCTCCCCTGAGGATTCGACATGGGTCTCCTTTTTCTTTGGTTCAGAAACTGAAAACTTGTTCAGCCGAATGGCTTCTTCGGTAAGCGCCACACTAAGATCAATGGCTTTAGTAATCGTAGAAGGCTTGCACGTGGTTACCATGCTCATGATCTGGGGTGCCAATCCCCAGATGAAGCGCTCAATACGTTTAAATTCAGGCGTGACCATGTTCAGCACCACATGGGACAAATCATGAAACCTCTGAACATACTCAGCGATTTTTGGGCCTTCCATCTTTAGGTTCCAGAATTCCGTCTCTAGCTTTTGTATCTCAGCCCGCGAACAATACTTCTTCCTCATGAGCTCCTTCAGCTCATTCCATGTTAACGCATATGCCGCTGCTTCTCCCAATGTTTGCACTTGCAGATTCCACCACGATAGGGCACCATCAAGAAACAGCCCTGAGATGTATGTAACTTGTTGCTCAGGGGTACACTTGCTCATCCTCAGAATCGAATCCGGCTTTTCTGCCCATCTGACGAATGCAACAGCACCTCCAGTGCCGTCGAAATTTACGGGCTTACAGTCAAGAAATTGTTTGTAGGTGCATCCTGCACAAACGATAGTATTTACGGATGGCATTAGCGATGTGCTAGAAATATCCAAATGTATCGTAATGTGTCTTAAGCGACTTGGACATTACCATTGGGTGGGTTGTTATTGTTGTTGTTGTTTGAAGTATTCCTGCTTGGGAGGCCGCATACTGTGCTATAGCTACGACAATTAGCCCCTGGAGTTCTGCCTCAGTAGTAGGAAGGTGTACGTTTCGTCATGGAGGCATCTTCTAAAAGATGATCATATTGGTCAGGTCATAGTAAGTATAGGAAATATGCATATATAATAATATCCATCAACCTCATAACACATAACATCCCATGTTATAATATAACACAAATAATTCAAGAAAGCATGTAGTGAGAACGTTGCCATTGAGCTTTCATTAAGCATGACCACAATATAGTTTTACATGTTTTACAGTACATCATACATCAAAATAAGATCATAGGGCTACATCACCCCCAAAATACAAGTCAGTCTACACTAATCATATACAAAAGTGTGGTCTTCCAAAATTCTTCGTATGCTGGCCCAATTGCGACCTTCTCACCAAAACAATCTACCTGCACCAAACCAAAAACATAGCTACGCTGATGGCGGAGGAGGACGAGGAGGGAAGAAAATCAAATGGCGCAAGCGCACCCAGTCCTCCTCAAGTGCATGAATGACGCGCAACAAGTAGGCAATCTGCTGCTCGGAGGTGAGGAAATGAATATCCGAATCAGGGGGTAGCGGGAGGGGAGCATGTGGTGCGGCAAAAGGAGTCTGACAGTGACACGGGGGATGACGTGGAGTCCTCTCTAACTCCTGAACGCGACGACCCAGTGCGTCCTGCCGTAGTTGTAGGGAGATGAGTATATCGTCCGTCATGTACCCCACATGAAAAGGGTGGTACGGGTCTGATAACGGCATAACATTGGGCGAAGACCACAAAAACGGCTCGCCCGAAGGTACAAAAGATGGTGTAGTGTGAGGGAACTGGGACATGAACGGAACAGATGACGATACAGGTGGAACAAAAGCAGGCTGCTGCCTCGATGGACCCTCCCCAGGACGAGGTGGAGGAATATCCTGGAGGAATGTGATAGGAAGGTCGGTGCAATGGACATCAGAGATGTGTGGGTGGAAAAATGGAACATCAATAGGTGCGGAAACAGGTGCTACATGAGGAGTGACTGGTAGCACAAACAGAGGGTAGTCATCATCATCCTCGATCCACCCATTACGGGTGTCAGCGTATCGAAGGTCGACATGTGTGGCAAATGGTGCATGGTCGACAACAGGTGGTGCAAGAACGGGTGCATCAGAAATAGGTACATCCACCACTGGTGGTGCAACAATGGGAATATCAACAATAGGTGGTGCAAGGTCTGGTGCTTCCACAAGAACAGGGTCGTGCACCGGTACAGGGTCAGGAGCAACAACAGGCACTGGTGCCATAACAGGCTCAGGGTTGGCAAGGTCCATATCAAAGTCGGCAGGTATATCAAGAAACTGATCAATAGGAGCCACTGGTGCCTCTAAGGGCTGGTCAACAGGAATAAACTCGATCTCGTGATCGGGATCAAAATCCGGAGGAAAAACTGGATCAAACTCGTCCTCGAACTCAGGATCAAACTCAAACTCGTGGGTGAACCAGGTACAGCTGACATGGCTGTATCGGAGTCGGAGTCAGTAGGATATCGACGCAATCCGACGGCGTGCAAAGTGGAAGAGAATACTGACTCAAAAGAATCAGCACCAGACTCATAAGATACAATCTCCTCAGCGGGAGCCTCAACAGGCGGTAAAACGACAGCATCCGCAATCGGAACCTCAACCAAAGGAATGGCGACATCATCAGCAATCGGGGCCCCACCCTCATGGTCGTCCTCCGAGGGACCCTCGAAAAGATCGACGTCGTCATCGGACACAACATCGAGTGGCAAATCCCCTACGGGAAATGCAGCAAGTGGAATGGGAGCAGGGATCAAGGCAAGGGGTAGATCCCCATCAGGAATACCATCAGCGTGCTGGGCATCGTCACCGAGATCCGACAACGCGAAGGGCTGGAAATCGTCGTCGTCACTACTGTCCGTATCAAATGTAAAGACCTCCGGATCGGTGCGCATCGGGTCCTCTGAATCTACTGCCACGGGGTCAGAAACTCCACTCGACGAAGACATGGTGTCTGTAACAAACAATCGCAACAATTGCACATATATCAACATATAGTCAAATAAGCATGCAAGTCACAATAATGCAATCAAGTAATCATCCTAGTCTTCCCCAGACTATCCCTCCCAGCCTCTCAGACTGCTCTCTAGCCTCTCAGACTAACTCCCTGGTCTCTAAGACCAACTCCCTGGTCTCTAAGACCAACTCCCAGTCTCTAAGACTAAACCTCCCCAATCTCTAAGATTGAACCCCTCAGTCTTTAAGACTGAAACTCCCTCAGCCTCTAAGACTGAACTCCCTCAGTCTATAAGACTGAAATATAACTTTTGAAATATGTATTTGTGCCTTTTGTTGGTAAAATGTTTGTGCCCTGGATCTGGACGTTTTGTGTATGCAATGTAAAAATGTTTTCGTGAGAGCCCTAGTGATCATAGTCTAGACTCGAGAAAGAATCCTAGTTCGCTATGATCGAGGCTCTGATACCAAGCTGTCACACCCTGGCTTTTGCGGAAGCGTGGGTTTATTTTGGTGTGACTTCTTAATACCATAGCAACAATCATAACAATGCTATATGATAAAACACAAGATGTTCATCCATTCATTAAGTTTAAAAATATCACAACATCATTGTTTGAAAATGTCGACACATAAAGTAAGTTACAACATGACAAGATTAACGGAGTTCACAAAGACTCATCAAAAGTACGTAAATAAAAACCCAAGTTTAGAATTGTGTATCCCGTCCAGGAAAGGGATCCACCTCCTAAACTCAACAACACGGATGACATCTTTATTCACTACGCAGCCTTGACACAACGCATACTCTGCCAGATCCACTAATTTCCTAAAATACATGTAGTTTGAAAAATTAACAAAAAGTTGAGCGAGTTCATGTGTATGTGAGTATGTATAATCCTTTGTAAACAATGTATGTATAAAAGTCCCTGGTATGTAGCAATAAGGAAATAAAAAAAGAGATCACCAATGGTTTGCAAGGCCATTGATATGTGTGAAGTGTTGTAGGAAGACTCAAACCTAGCAAATTTGTACCGGGCCTCGGCTGTAAGACACAGTAACCACTATGGGCCGCCCCGGCCTCATGGGTGTGGGCTCGCTACACCCAAATAGATCTATCACTCATGTCCCTCGGTCCTACGACGAGGATTAATGGCCTTTAGTAGCCGTCTACCCACTCACATGATCTAACGGTGTATGAAAGTCCCTCCTTAAGCTAACCATACCATGTATAAAAATGTTTGTATAATTGTAACATGTATTTCACCCCCGAAGTTGTAAAACTGAAAACAGTTAAAAAGAAAAGGGGGAACATGAACTCACAGTACTGCGTCCTCTGAATCGAATCGTCAACCCAAACTCTGCCTACTACGCGACGACCTACACGTACTAATGTCTATTAGACGAACGGGCCGTGCCTTGGCTTAGGGTTTAATGATTTTGAGTTGCGACTCTTAAGTTTCCGAATATTATTCCAAGTTATAATTATTAGTTAAAATAATTATCTTAACTTTAAATTATATTTTGTGTTGGAATAATCGTTAAACAATATTTCGTATTCATACTTCACAAGTATTTAATCTTCGTATATCCTTCCCAAGGATGGGGGTATTTATACATGTATTATTGTGATTCCGAAAAATATATTTTAAGTCCCACTTAGAAAAATATATTTAACTTATTTGTCCAAAATAATATATTCCCAAAATATATGTGTTTTTCCAAAAAATAATATATTTTACTCCATTAATTTCCAGAATAATATCTTACCAAAAATGTATGTGTAGAAGCATTTTCCGGATTATTTCATAAGTTATGTTTGAACGTTCGATTTTTCAATACCTCGTGTGTAACTTAAATATTTTATTCCTTGATATTTTTGGTATTATTCTGGAGTTGTAATTTCCATGGTATTCATAAGTTATATTATTTTACCCTAAAAATAATATAACTATAAACAAATAATCACACAAGAGTTTTAGTATAAAATATATATTCTAAATATATATTTATCAAATTTTATTTACGAAAATCAACCTCCGATACTTGGTATTTTTGTAATAAAAATTATGGCGAAGTTTATTTTGAAAACAAAGTTAAAAAATATATTCGTAAACACTTGTTAGAAGAATATTTTCTAAGTGTCGGATTTTTAGAAAATTTCGCCAGAGTTTCCTTTGTAAATGGAGGTGTCCATGCTCATAACATATCATTTTCTTTTAAAAATTCATCCAATCAATCAATAACAAGTTACTAAACAATATTACCCTAGTCAAGTGCATAAACTATGCAATTTACATGACAACATGAACTTGGTTTTTCATAAAAAACGCGTAGTAACTTAGTGGGGGTGTTTAGTGGGTTTAGTTACCCTCCAAAATGTGTTTATTTTTGTAAGACTCTCGTTCTCGGGATTTTTAGATGTTCACAACTAGTGAACTTATTTTACAAAAATATCCATTTTCAATATTTTCATGCTTCACTAGCATCCATGTACTTAGTTTATTTCAAAGATGGTGTAAGTATATTTAAGAATCATACTTTTTCAAAAACCGCCTTTTAAGCTTGGTTTTCTAAAATAACTCATACACAAGTCTTGAGTTTACAAGTTTACTAGTCCACTAGGTTTATTATTTTCTAAGAAAATCACTTTTATTCCCAAGTTCATGCTTTAACAAGAAGATGATCATTTTATGTACACATAATCATCTCTAACTTGTTAAGTCATGTTTTTAATCATAACTTAACAAGCTTCATATGATGATCAAACATCATATTGCTAGTAATCATCAAAATATCAACAACATAACTACAACAACTTCATTTTATCAAGTTTCCTTCTTATTTCATCATCAAATTAGTTTATGTTCATGTCGTCTTCATATGATTCATAAGTGTTCTTAATGTTTTTGATCATGGTACATCATTACCCACTTAAACAAGATGAAAAATGAAAGGATCTAAGTTCTTACCACTAGCTCAAGGCTAGGGAAGTTCAAGTGAAGAAATTGAGTGGATAAAAGAAGATAAGAGAGGTCATTCCACTTCCGAGAACACCGAACTTCGTCGTATGCACTTTAACACCTTTGGATCACTGGAGATTAAATGATTTGGACTTGAAGATGATGATGGTGGTGGTGCTCTCAGCCGAGCAAGAGGGAGAGAGGAGAGAGTTTTGTGTGTTGTTGATGTGTGAAGATGAGAATGATGATGATCTAGAGGTTAAATAGATAATCTTCCAACACTTCTTTACCCATTAGTCCTAATGTTCCTTTAGTACATGACAAGTCCAATAAACAAATGGAGAAAATCAAAGTGGGGATCCCACTTCTAGAACCGATTTTGGGGGGGGGGGGTTTGGTTTAGTTGGGTGGTGATGGATGGTTAGGGAAATTAGTTAGATTCCAAGTGTTTAGTTAGTGATTTATGTGTGTTAAGTAATCTATAGTGTGTTAGGGTGTTTGGGGACCATAACTAGCTCAGTAAAAGTGAAACAATGTGTTTAACAATATTTTTGTGTTCCGGGTAGTGTCCGGTTGTTCGGTTTGATACTGTTCCGTTAAAGTGCTTAATTAATCCATAAAGTGTCTTTTATATAACTTTTAGTGACACTTTTAATTCCCGACACTTAGGAAAGTATACAGGACCATTTTGTCAAGTTTTTGCACATTACCAGCACATTTAAATGCTGAATTTTGTTAGTAGATGCAGAATTCTGCATTTAGAGTGTGTTTTAGGCACTTCCCGGCACTTTAACTATCACCTAGTGACACAGTTTTATGGTCCTCACTTCCCTACACTCCCTACTAGTGTAGTACCCCGTCTCTGGCTCATACTGGCCTCAAAAACATTGTCTGTCTATGTGCTGGCATTGTCAGCATGTTTTCTGGGCTATCCGCTCACTGTGCTAACTGTGCTTTGTGCATCAAGTTTGTCACTAAGGTTTGTATGTAATAAATGGAGTGACAACATGAATGTGATGCATGTGTATGTATGTAACAGAAATCAGAAGGCAGTTTAATCACATTTGTAATCAAGCACAGTCATTAAGCACAAATTAAATATTAATTAATTGTACGGATACCTGAAATTGTGAGGGTTGTCACATGCACAGTCCAAAAGATGTTCATTTGCAAATAGCTTTGAGGTTGTTAAGGTACTTGAAACAGAGTCCTGGTAAAGGACTATGTTTCAAGAAGTCCGAAAGTTTGAAATTATGTGGTTATCCAGATTCTGACTGGGGAAAATGTTTGTCCACCAGAAAATCTGTTACTGGTTACTGCGTGTTCTTGGGAAACTGCCTTGTTTCCTGGAAAAGCAAGAAACAAAGCACTGTCTCAAGGTCAACTGCGGAAGCTGAATACCGAGTGATGTGTTCAGTAACTTGTGAATTAATTTGGTTGCAAAATTTGTTAAATGAACTAAAAGTTGAATGTCTGCTGCCTATTGATCTGTTTTGTGACAGTCAAGCTGCTATTTCAATAGCAGCTAACCCTGTTTTCCATGAACGAACTAAACATTTTGAACTAGATTTACATTTTTTAAGAAAGAAAGTTCTGAATGGAGTTATTTGTACCAGGAAAGTTGACTCAGAAAGTCAACTGGCAGATTTGTTTACAAAAGGACTTGGTGTTATACAACATCAAGAATTTTGTACTAAACTTGGGTTAGTTGATATGTTTCATAGTTGAATGATGGGGGGATGTTGAAATATTATCATTCAATGTGATATTTTTGGTTTGTTATTGTTGTTATTAGCTTGTTCTTATATTTTCGGTTAAGTTTGTTACAGGTTGTCATAAGCAAGGGGCTTGACTGAAATAATAAATAAAGATAAAGGTGGCTGCTGTAAGTTATAAGGGGTTGTGTTGGGAACTTGTTATCTTGGAGGGCCTTGTTGTAAGTTTGTTATATCTGGCATATATAAGGGCCCTTTTACTGTTTGCGTAATAATCCCCTTCATCTCCAGTCTTCGTTGTTCTCTCGTTCTAGGGTTTCGAGCAGTGTATTTGTTAGTGATCTTGTTGATCTCGTCTTGAAGTTCTGGTTGAAGATTGATGTATTTTTCTGTATCGTTCTAGTATTAGATCAACTGATATTTCATCAGTTGATCGTTGCATTGCTTGTGTCTCTTACAGATCTTACTTTGTAAGATCTAGGGTTCGGTTGGGAATTTTTTGGTTTGGGTTAAATCAATAAAATTTTTGGTCATGTTTTGTCGCTGTTCTTCATATCTCGGTTTGTATCTTTGTTGTTTATTATAGATTTGTTGTGTTTCTGGTTGATTCTTGGTTGTTTATCATAGATCTGTACCATTTTTACACCAATAACACCGAAACATCTACCAATATTATTCAGTTAGAATCGGTAGGGTTCCTCACGACATCGACACGCGTATTAACTCCGTTTTCAACAAAATGTCATGATAAAATATAAATATAATTGCGTATTATGATTTTTTTATCGATAGAAAAAAATAGATATCATATTACACATAATAATATAATAGTAACAATAGTTAATAAAGCCGACTTACATAGCATAACAAAAATTAAAATATGATAACAATTGTAATGGATTTGATTGAGTTTTGAGAGGGAAGACCGGCAGATGGCGGTCAAATAAAACTTGGGAACGGGCACTGTTTTTAATGGCCTTCAATGTTTGTTAATATATAAAATTAGTAACCGAAAAATTAGTCCTTGATACTATGTATCCAAGACTGATAGATCGGTCTCTCATAATTTAGTCCCAAATGGTCAATTTTCTTGTAGTGGGGCATTAAGAGTGGTTTACTATTACATAATTTTTAAAAGGATGTTATGATGTTGATATAGCGAAAATTGTCCTTAGAAGCTACTAACCATTATGGATGGTCTAAAGTTATATGCACTATATAAAAGAATCCTGACAGAAACTTGTATACACTGAGATTTATTTTAAACAAGATATAGCAATGCTACACTGGAGTCAGATAGAAAAAATATTCAATTTTACGATAACTTTTTAAAACTATATTGAAACATACGCAAGTAATTTACCTTTAAAATTGATGGAACTATTAAATATCAACTATGGTGTCTTTTCTTCTTTTCTCTGTTGTTATAAATAACTACTAAATCGTCACTCCTTAGCCATTGGTCTTATTTGATCGATTGTCCAAATTTGTTCTTATCGTCCTCATGAATTCAAGAATGTTTTTAATATGTGTGTGCGCACACACACATGCGTCAACATAGTTGCGCATAATAATTTTCATTTTTTGTAAAACTTACATAGTATTGCTATACTCAATCAACATAATACAAGAATAATTTTTTAATAAAAGTATAGTGTAATTTTTTCTAAAAAATAAAGTATTTAAAAGTTATTTAAGTTTAAAAATGATGGAATTGAAGTTAAACCAAAAGGTGAACTAAGAAGGTTTGTTCCTTTTTCCCCTTTCAGTTATTTGTAACTTTATTATTATTTATGATTTTGCCTTCGTCCTGATCTAAGCAACTGAAAAATTGAGATGTTAGTCTAGATTATCTTACTGTTGGACTTTAATTGCATAAGTCTTGTTTATTAAGTTTTTACAGAAAATACGGGTCACAAGTGTAATTAGTATAAATTATGTTTACATTTTAATTAGAAGTTATGTCATATTATAAGGGTTAATTGTGTCAAGAACCAAAGATTTTAACCTACAAGTGAAGGGATGTGACGCATCAGAAAAGATACGACAATTAGAAACACCGCCAAACACAAGTAGACACGTTGATTGGAGGAAAGGGCCGCGATGATTCTTCAGGAGACGCGATGGTTTAGATGCACCTCTTCAGTATGTATAAATAAACTAGGGCTTTCAGTTTTTTTTGTACCTCGTTTGAATCATATTCAATTGTTCAGTTTTATTACAACTGCATATTAGGGCTAGAGAAAAATGGCCGATACTCCCTGTGGTTTGTCCATTTTTCACCTTTAGTCCCTAACTTTCTAAAATTACAGCTATAGTCCCCAACTTTTGCAATTTCGTTCCCGGATAGTCCCTGGTGCGAATGGAGGTTAATTTTTTATGTTAAATGGATGTGAAATTACAAAATTACCCTTACTATTAAAAATCAAAATAAAATATTAAAAAAATAGTTTATTATTTTAAAAAAGGTGGACCCCACCTTTTTCTTATCCCTACCCCACCCCACCCCCACCCCTCTCCTCTTTCACTCTTCTTCTTTCTCTGTCACTGAAACAATCAAACCACCACCATACTTCACCTCCACCACCACAATAAACCCTCCACACCTCCACCATAAAATCGCCGCTGTCACCTCCTCCACAAATCCCTGCCACCTCCAAGTTCTATCGGATAGAATTCAATACATTTCGGACTGTTTTTGATTTGTTTCAGTTAAGTTTTTGATCTTTTTGAACATTTCAGACTGATTAAAGATTGTTTTAAAGGTTAAAAACTGACTGAAACCTTTGAATTCTGTTCATTATGTGGTTATACGAAACAATTCGACGTGTTCTTTGATTGTTCAAAATCTGTTTTTAAAAGTTGAATGGCTGAAATTTGTGATTGAAAGATTGTATTGTGTTGTTGTTTGTTCGAAACTAATAAAAAATTGCAGGTTATGAATCATAAAAAATAGATGCTGGGTTGTTTGAAACTGAAATGAAAAAAAAGGCTGATGTGTGTTGTTGTTATTCATATCGGTTTCGAACAGAGTCAAACTCACGTTTCGAACAAAATCAAATTCATGTTTTAAACAGGGCTCTCGATTACAACAACTGGGAGGCGGGCCGGGGTTTGTGGAGGAGGTGACAGCGGCGATTTTATGGTGGCGATGTGGAGGGTTTATTGTGGTGGTGGAGGTGAAGTATGGTGGTGGTGGTGGTGGTTTGATTGTTTCAGTGACAAAGAAAGAAGAAGAGAGCAAGAGGAGAGGTGGGGGTGGGGTAGGGATAAGAAAAAGGTGCGGTCCACTTTTTTTAAATAATAAATTAATTTTTTTAATATTTTATTTGATTGTTAATAGTAAGGGTAATTTTGTAATTTCACATCCATTTAACATAAAAAACTAACATCCATCCACACCAGGGACTATCCAGGAACGAAATTGCAAAAGTTGGGGACTATAGCTGTAATTTTAGAAAGTTAGGGACTAAAGGTGAAAAATAGACAAACCACAGGGACTATCCGGGTATTTTTCTCTTAGGGCTAACCCCTCTTTTCTTGTTCTTGCTATTTTGTTCTTGATTGTGAGTTGAATTCATGGTCCCTTGGAATCTATGCTTACGTCCTACACTTTGTATGATAACTTCACCTTGGTGGTGGTGGTGGAGGCTGGATGTGAATTTATCGAGAGTAGTTGTAATTCATGGAATTCCGATGGTTCTTGGGGAATTTGTTGAGTTATGTGCAGTTGTGCACCAATGCAGGGGCGGACCCACATGGTACGGGTCGGGGTCCACAGGCCTCAATATTTTTTAAAAAAAAATAGTACAACTGGTATGTTAATTTTTTAAGGACCCCATAAAATAAATTAGTTGGACCCCATAGTATCAAAAACAAAGATGGTGTGGTGGTAAATCTTATTATGTTCCAACAAAAAGATCTCAAGTTCAAGTCTTACATCTCCTCTTCTTAGTTTGTTTTTTCATCAAAATTAAACTAGTGATTTAAAACAACACAATCTCTGAATGATTTTATTTCACATTTAATTACCAAATAAGACTTCCAACATATATTGGTGTTCATTAAAAATGCTTAAACAAAATAATGATAAATTTAATATTCCCGATCCGACCCGACTACGATGACCGATCTGAAAGTTTTAATGTTTGTTTGTGAAAAACTTTTATACAAAAAAATGGACCACAATGGAAAAAAATTCTGGGTCCGCCACTGCACCAATGTGGTTAGCAATTATAAGTACGCTGAAGATAAATTTCACATTAACCTTCTTTAATACAAGCAAAATGATAAATTAAACCTTTTAGGTGCTGTTTGTTTTTGCTTAAAACGTCTGCAAGGAGCTTATGTTTGCAAGTGGGCAGACATAAGGCCTTAAAGACTGTTTGTTTTTTTTAACAGATCTAAAAATGGCTTCTTTTATCTGTAAAAAAAAGCTATGGAACCCTTGCTTCAAACATCTTCACAAAACCCTTTCTTCATCTCTTACGCCACTGTCACACCCCGATATTTCCACATATTACCGGTGGGCCGGCGGGGAGTATCGTGACGTAGTTGATATCATCATTGTCAATACACACAATAATATAGCACAGCGGAAGGCTAGGTAAATAAACTATTACAAACCATACTGTCTGAGTGTTCGAGTTTAAGAATATACAGACTGGAATGTAATAAGATCCACAGGCGGATCATAAATGTACAAAGAAACAAAAACAACAGACATCAGGTATCTTATGGATTTGCAAGATCCTCTATGACACCTATATAGCTCCAGCCTATTACGAGAGGTACCTGTCAACCAGTCTTTAAAAAAATACGTCAGTTTACACTGGTAAATACATTTAACTGACTCTTTTGAAAACATTTATGAAAATTGATTTATGTGCACATGGCACAAACCATTTATAACTTGGGACAATTATTTAAAGATAATCTTGTATACAGCTTTACATGTTTGTCATACTATTGGGGCCGGTTGGAAGCCGATCATGATTAACCGACTCACCACTTATAGAACCCACAAAGGAGTTATCCCCGACATGTGGGTTTATATATATTATTTAGCATTTGCATCTGTCAGGTGCATGCCTACACCCCATGCATAGGTCGTGGCCATTTTCAAATGAAATGAGCCGAGGATATCCAGGACACGGTTGAATTAACCCCCAATGCTTATGTTATCAAACAAGACAGATTAAAACGGGTTATGTAAATTTATTAATTACAATCCGATTAAATGATTTCATACTCGACCAAGTTGTATTATTATAATACCATATCCCAAGCCCGTATAAGGGAAAATAAGTTAAAAGTATTTACCTGATGCTAGCAGTAAAATCCTAAAGCTTTTTGAAGGCACCTTCTACTGAAAGCTATTTAATCTGTATAGAAGGTTTATTAACCTATTAGGATGCTAACGGGTCTTTAATTTAGTCAAGGACTTAGACCGGTTAGCTAGAAGGAAACCTTACGGTTCTAAACACTAGATTAAGCGGAGACCGGAATAGAATGTGGTTTAGACCCGACAAGATTGGATACTTGTAAAATATGGGTAAACTAAACACATTCTGGAAATTGAGAATTTAATGATAAGGTTAAGCCCGTTTCGTTTTTATTTTACGTAAACTAGTCACGTAAACCGATCCGAATGCATAAACGCGTAACGGGTAACCAAATAAATTATATACAGGTCTTAATTGTGATTATGCTCAAAATATATTATTACATCAGTAAGATGTTAACATATATGCCGAAAAAGTAATTTAAACCAAAATAAGTCCCATAAGGGCATTTTGGTAATTTTAATGCCCATAAAAGAGTTTAAATGTGAAACTGAGTTTCAGGTCTGATCTCATTGGTAAAAATATGTATTTTTATAAGTTATAACAGTAGGGTACTTTATATATATATGTGAAATTCATCTTATATAATCAAACTATGTACCGTAGGGGCATTTTGGTAATTTCACATAAACTTTATAGGTCAAAATAGACATCTGAGTTTAAAAACTTTGGCTTACTGTTTAATTATATAAATTAACTCAAAACATCAGTAGGTAATAAGTTTTATATGCCAAAAATAGTTTTGACCCATACTAGGTGCTTAAAACGCTTAAAAGTCGGTTTTAAGGGATATTCGGGTTAAAATAGGAAATCTGAGTTTTATATCAGTTTATAAAGTTCAAAATATTTTATTTATCATATAAAATCAGTAGCAAAAAGTTTGGCATCAAAATGTTATGTAAAACTCATTTTATGCATAAAAAGGGTAAAACCGACAATTTCCGAAATCAAGCTATAATCCTATGTTATGCTCGGCCTAAAAATAAATAAAAATCTTCAAAAATCCCAAAATATTATTTTACATCAGTAGGTAAATAATAAAAAGCTCCTTAATTACGCTATTGAGCATAACTCCTAATCTAGACCTCAAACTGATGTCAAATTTTCGGGACAAGTCTAAATATCAGTAGCAAAGGTGTTTGTCCATTCACATTGCTAAAAATCTCAGTTGTGTGTCAAAAGGGCGTTTATGGCATTTTTAAGCATAATTACGATCAAGTGCATATAATTCAAACCATTAGGCAACATGCAATATAACTTCAGAGGGTTATACTACTGAGTAATGTGGTCCTAATGGAAGCTTAAAACATGGGAGAATTAAGCTTGAACGGGTCAGAACTGAAAGTCAAAGCAAAAGTCAAGCTTTTGCGACTTCTGGTTATAAACTGACCTTAGACTATTAATTGTCGGGTTAGGAATGATAAAACATGTTTTAATATTAATTACCAAGTCATTAGTATGTTAAAATATAATTTAGAACCTCTGGTTTATTAATTTTAATCATTTTCCAACATTGTGTCTAGTTTGACTTTTGACTAGTCCAACATTTTGTCAAACTACTTTGACCCGACAATTGACTAGTCAAACGAGATAATTAGGAGGTGCCCTTATAAGGGTTAATCACCTACCTTAATATGGTCCTAAAACCACTTTTAATTTGATCAGTGGTTGATCCATATGTAATTAAAACGAATGTCAAACTTAATTTACGATAAGTTTGACTTCTAGGTAATTAAGCTAATTAAAACGACTAAACAAGTAATTAGAGGCTTACTAATGGTCCTAGCTGTCTTTTCAACACTTGATAATCTTCTCCTTGTCCTAAGCAAGCTCCAGAAGTTGTAGAATAGGAAAATGTTGCAAGTGTGTTGTGAACTCAAGAACAAGTCCCTTTATGTAGTACTTTTCCAGATCATGGATCATTCACATCTGTTATGGGGCATCCTAGGATCACCCCAGGTGTCCTAGTTGATGAAATAAACCGACATATAGCTCCGAAAGTCGATACAATCTAAGTTATGGCGAGGAATAGCCAAAACCCGCACCTGGCAGCCATTTTCTGAGCTGGACGTTCTCAGGCGGGCCGCGTAAGCCATAGAGGGGGCTTACGCGGGCCGCGTGGACCTGTGTTACTGGTAAAGCAAGCTTTAAAGCTGGCAGTTTTAGTCCCTGGTCCATTTAAACCTCATATAACCTCATTTTTGACATATAAGGCCCTTGAAGTCAGTTTGTTGAGGCTCAAGGATGTATGAACAAACTTCGTTAGGCTCGGGTTCGTTAAATATCACTATAAAAGCAAGTTTCGTCAAGTTGACACTTATAGCCCAAAGTCTTGAAAACATGCTTAACGATCTCGAACCGCGTGAAATTTGTACCACTTATTCTTGTGAGTATATTTGAATATTTCAAAGCCTCAGTTTCGTTAAAAGGTCATTCAGAGGTCAGAATTGACATGTCCACACGTTTAACCCTTGTAGTTCTATAATCTTCCGATTATTTTCACAAACGGCTTCTTATATCCAATCAATCACTTGTTTAAGAATATATTTATCATGTATGGTCATTCAAAGGCTCAAGTT
Source organism: Helianthus annuus (assembly GCF_002127325.2). Taxonomy (NCBI): domain Eukaryota; kingdom Viridiplantae; phylum Streptophyta; class Magnoliopsida; order Asterales; family Asteraceae; genus Helianthus; species Helianthus annuus. The sequence continues at coordinate 159,590,427 of NC_035436.2, forward strand.
TGGCATGTTGACACTTTTAGTCCCTATGTAGACATAGTTTCACTGTTTGTCAACTTTAGTCCTTCAAACTCAATCTTTCACATATTTAGAGTTTAGGACACGTGTCTATACATAATTGGACACGTTTTTACATGGTGTTACATCCTCACCCCCTTAAAAGAAATCTCGACCCTGAGATTTACTGGAATAAGTGAGGGTACTTCTGTTTCATAGTGGACTCGAATTCCCACGTATATTCGGGTCCTCTACGAGCATCCCATTTGACCTTTACTATAGGCACACGCTTTCTTCGGAGCTTCTTAACCTGTCGATCCTTGATCGATTTAGGTCTTTCAACAAATCTCAAGCTTTCATCAATTTGTACGTCTTTATGAGACATAGCTAGCGATTCATCGGCTAGGCATTTCTTGAGATTACAAATGTGGAACACATTATGAATCCCACTCAGCTCCTCAGGCAAGTTTAGCTTTAAGCTACACTGCCGACACATTTAATAATCTCGAATGGTCCAATATACCTAGGGCTCAACTTGCCCTTTTTACGAAAACACATCACACCTTTCCAGGGTGACACTTTCAGCAAGACTTTATCGCCTACCTCAAACTTTAGAGGTTTTCGCCTCTTATCAGCATAACTTTTCTGCCTATCCCTGGCAGCTTTCAAGTGATCATGAATCTGTACAATTTTGTCCGTCGTTTCAAGGACTATATCAGGTCCTGATAACTGAGCTTCTCCTACTTCTGCCCAACAGACAGGCGTTCTGCATTTCCTACCATATAATGCCTCAAAAGGCGCAGCCTGAATGCTTGTATGGTAGCTATTATTATAGGAGAACTCGATCAATGGCAGGTGGTCATCCCAACTACCACCTAAATCAATCACACATGCACGAAGCATGTCTTCCAAAGTTTGAATTGTACGCTCACTCTGTCCATCTGTCTGAGGATGGTAAGCAGTACTAAAATTCAAATGCGTGCCCAAACATTGTTGGAAGCTTTTCCAAAAATGAGAGGTGTATCTAGTATCTCTATCAGAGATAATAGACACCGGTACACCGTGAAGAGCTACAATCTTGTCTACATACAACTGGGCTAATTTGTCGGAGCTATGAGTCTCCTTGATGGGCAAGAAATGTGTTGACTTCGTCAGTCTATCAACTATAACCCATATGGTGTCATTTCCGTGCCTGGTTTTAGGTAACTGGGTTATAAAATCCATAGTTACCATTTCCCACTTCCATGTGGGGAGTTCCGGCTATTGAAGCAGACCTGATGGCTTTTGATGTTCAGCTTTAATCTGAGCACATGTCAGGCACTTAGCTACGTGTGGCAATAGATTTCTTCAAACCTATCCACCAATAATTAGCTTTCAAGTCCTGATACATCTTGTCACCTCTAGGGTGAACTGGGTACTTGGAGTTGTGGGCTTCATGGAGGATTACATCTCGAAGTCCTCCTTGTATAGGAACCCAAATTCTTCTATTCATTATGAGGATTCCATCCTTCCCAGGTGTTAACTGTTCAGCAGTTACACCTAACTTTTCGTTTGGAAGATTAACTTCTAGAACAACATCTTTTTGTGCAGCTAATAGTCTTTCATTTAGACTATTCTTCAGCTCAATGCTCTTAGCATTGATCCTGATTGGTTTAACTCTTTCCTTTCGGCTTAGAGCATCAGCGACCACGTTTGCCTTACCTGGATGGTAGCGAATTTCGCAATCATAATCATTCAGGGTTTCCATCCAACGGCGTTGTCTCATATTGAGCTCTTTCTGATTGAACAAGTGTTGGAGACTTTTGTGATCCGAGTAGATCACACATTTAGTTCTATATAAATAATGTCTCCACAACTTTAATGCGAATACAACGGCACCCAATTCTAAATCATGGGTGGTGTAATTCTTTTCATGCACTTTTAGTTGTCGTGATGCATAGGCAATCACCTTGCCACGTTGCATAAGTACACATCCCATGCCGGTGTGTGAAGCATCGCAATAAAAAACGAACTCTTCAGTTCCTTCTGGTAAGGCCAACACCGGAGCATTGCTTAACTTTTGTTTTAGAATCTCAAAAGATTCTTGTTGCTTTGGACCCCAATCAAATTTCACATTCTTACGGGTCAAAGAAGTTAAAGGTGCAGCTATTCTTGAGAAGTTTTCAATGAATCTTCTATAATATCCAGCTAAACCCAGAAAGCTGCGAATTTCCGTAGGCGTCTTTGGTGCTTCCCAATTCATAATGGCTTCTATTTTGGCGGGATCTACTTGGATGCCTTGTTCACTAACAACATGTCCAAGGAACTGGACTTCGCGAAGCCAAAACTCGCACTTGGAGAATTTAGCATACAATTTCTCCTGTCGAAGCAACCCTAAGATACACCGAAGGTGCTTTTTGTGCTCAACCTGGCTACGAGAGTAAATAAGTATGTCGTCTATAAAGACAATAACAAACTTATCTAGGTATGGTTTGCAGACTCTATTCATGAGGTCCATGAATGCTGCAGGCGCATTAGTGAGCCCAAAAGGCATCACTAAGAATTCAAAATGTCCATACCTTGTTCTAAATGTCGTCTTCGGTACATCTTCAGTTCGGACCTTGAGTTGATGATACCCAGATCTCAAATCAATCTTCGAGAAATAACTCGCCCCTTGGAGTTGATCGAATAAATCATCGATCCTGGGCAAAGGATAACGATTCTTGATCGTTACCTTATTCAATTCACGGTAATCAATTCATAAACGCATTAATCCGTCCTTCTTTTTCACGAACAGTATTGGAGCTCCCCAGGGCGAAGAGCTGGGCTGAATAAAAGCTTTCTCTAGTAAGTCGTCTAATTGAGTTCTGAGCTCTTTCATTTCCATAGGCGCTAGACGATAAGGAGCTCGTACAATAGGCGCAGATCCTGGAAGAATGTCTATCCTGAACTCTACCTGCCTCTCAGGAGGTAATCCAGGTAATTCATCAGGAAAAACATCAGGATATTCAGAGATAATTGGAATATCTTCGATCTTAGGCTTAGGATCATTCATAGTCACTTGTGCCATGTAAATGACACATCCACTCTTCAAACACTACGATACCTTGAGAATAAACATGTTGTTGGGCAATCCATATTGTGTATCTCCCTGAATAGTGACTGATTTGCCAGAAGGGGTTTTGATAATAACTAGCTTTTTATCACAGGCAATTTGGGCTTGGTTATGCGACAACCAATCCATGCCTAAAACTATATCAAACCCAGCCAATTTCATTGGCAAGAGGGATAGCGGGATAGAATGATTCTTAATGGATATAGAACATCCATCAAGAAGAGTGGAAGCTGTTTCTAAGGTACCGTCGGCAAGCTCTACCTCATATTTTATGTCTAGAGTCTTAATAGACAAATTCAGTAACTTACAGAACTTATGGTCTACAAAAGACTTATCAGCACCGAAATCAAATAAGACTCTAGCATAATTATTATTGATGAGGAAGGTACCTGTTATGACGTTCTCGTCATTCACCGCTTCCCTCGCGTTCATCTGGAAAACTCTTGCATTGTTTTTCTTTGCCTCTTCGGGATTCTTTGCATTCTTGGGGCAATTGGTTTTGATGTGCCCCTTTTCATTGCAACCACAGCAAGTTGCATCTTTGATATTTCGGCACTCAACCGACTTGTGCCCTTTCTTTTTACAAATTCCACATGGTTTGGCCTGTGGGTCTTGGTTGCATTTTCCAAAGTGTCGCTTGTGACATGTCTTGCACCTGGGCCTATCATTCGATTGCCCCTTTTTAGAACCAGAGTTCCCTTTGCCCTTTTTGTTCGACTAAGGAGACTTGTCATCCTCTCTTTTACTTTTCCCATCCTCGGTAACCTTCTTCTCCCTACTCCTCACAACGTCCAACGTGAGGGATAAGGATAGATCTACAGCAGATCTATAAGTGGTTGGCTTAGAGGCCTTAACATTCCCTTTTACTTCAGGGGCCATACCACCAATGAAACGCACAATGCGTTTGGGCTCAGGAGTGACTAGATATGGTACAAGCCTTGACATCGAGTTAAAGCTAGTCACATAGGATCTACAATCCAGATCCTTCATTACCAAGGTGAGGAAATCAGTCTCTATCCTTTCTACCTCATGTTGAGGACAGTAAGTGTCCTTTACCAAATCAACAAATTTCTCCCAAGAAAGATTGTACAAATGAACCTTCCCGATGGATTGTACTAGAGCTTTCCACCATGTGAGGGCATCGCCCTTGAAGGATTGGGATATAAACATAACTATATCTTCCTTAGCACATCCGCTGATGTCTATCACCGTCTCCATCTCGTCCAACCATTTCATACAATCAATCGCTCCCTTTTCTCCTGTAAAATCCCTCGGCTTACAGGAGACAAAGTACTTGTAGGTACAACCCTTGGTGTACCTAGGAGTAGGTTTGAGGACAATCTGCCTCTTGGACTCACTACCCTGATTGGATGAGTGCTGAGACTCACTTTTCTTATAAGTATGAGGTTGAGAATGGGATCTCGAATGAGTTTGAGATCGAACAACACTCGGCTCTTTAAACTTCGCATCTACCGCTTGAGTAACTGCGGCGATGATCATTGCTTGCAGTTTGGCACCAGTGATATTAATCATGGTGTTGTTGCCTTCTGTAGGATGACTGTTTGCTTCATCCGAGCCAGCCATTTCTGAATACTATATCAAACAATGATGATATTTAAATTATATATTGATTCATCGCATTGATGATCAGATGGTCATGGTATTATTAAACATTTAGACCATTTTAAGTAATAATTAAATAATCAATAGAATATAATATTCTTTATATTTATTAGACAGGGGAAATAAAATTTTCACAACTGTCAATGTTGTAAAAGACATTTTATCTAACCTTAGGCTCGTCTCGAAGGACATTTAAATAGCTTGTCACAGGGACGATTTAAGATGTAACCAACGATCTCTTGGACCAGTGATCTTTTAAGGGTCGAACGAAGTTCATCGCCTTTTTGAGAAGAAGTTTAAAAAAAAACTATCATTGTCATTGTCACACCTTTGCTTATAAGCACACATCGCTAATGGATGTTTTGGTGTATACATCATATTGATGTTTATTAGCCATGATTCGCATTGATCATTTAGGCTATATATAAGTGACTTGGAAAATCCAAGTACCTTTGGAAGCTTGTGTGGTTTCTCGTACCGCACAGCTAGGAATGTTAACAGAGACTTTACTGTCTTAAAAAGGTTGTACCATCATAGCCAGTTAATATTTTGGCTAGGTTATACCTCTAAGAATTTCTTTGGCAGATCAATTATAAATTGAAAAGATATAACATGATGTAATAAACTACATATTTAAAAACCAAAGATAAACTTCATTAATTCATAAAACTAGTACAAGTGCCCTAAACGGGTCTTAGAAAGAACAAACTGCCCAGGCAGGGGCTATAGAAATAGGAAATAAGTCCACGCAGGGACTTGGTATAGAAATAAAATAATGTCCTCACAGGGACTTGATTGAAAAACAATACAAGAAATATTAAACAATTTCCTACTTCTTCTTGCCTTTAATAAGGTTTGCAAGGCCCTTCATAAAGCTACCATGCTCCTTCTTGGTTTTTCTAGTCTCATGCTCAACCCTATCTAACCTCTCCAGGATTTCCTGAGTTTGCTGCTGCTGCCGCTGGTGGGGAGGAGGAGGTTGCTGGTAAGGCGGGTATTGATAACCCTACACCGGGTATCCAGTTGGATAAACTGGAGGGTAACAAGAAGGGTAAAGATGATGGTATTTTGCAGCTGTAAGGTACGGATCATGAGTTCCATAATCTGATGGGTAACCCGTTAGGTTTTCAAAAGGATTGTACCCAGAAGAACCTGGGTAAGTCGGGATCGGGTTGTCAAAACCCATAGGCGGCTGTGGTGGTACATAAGAAGCTGGCAGAGGATCGATCTCTAGCGCCGCGTTCGAGGGTCCACCCATTTGGGGCTCCTCAGGAATAGGAGGGCAAGAACTCGAACCTTGAGGAGAACGAAAACGAGGTCCTCCTCGCACGGACATACGTGCGTTCCTCCTTCGCCTCGGAGGCTCGGGAGGTGGCTGTTGAGGCGGCTCCTCAAAAGGAAGTGGTGGAGGTGAAACTGCTTGAAGCTGGGGCTCAATCAAAGGAGATTGAGCAGGAGAGCTATGGTACGAAGGAGTAAAGTACCAATCATAAGTGGCCATCTTCTCTTGAAATGAATTGGGCCCACGGTACGGTGATCCCTGAAATGGGGAACCGCTTGAAATGCTAATTGGGTGGCCCGGTGTTTCGGTCTACATCTCCGGGTCTGGGTCGTCGTCCATCTCCATTTCCTGAGAAAAGTGGTCCTCAGGGCCCAAAGGGTTGTAGCCCAAAAAGTCGCTAACATAATCATTCGGATTGAACTGTGCCGGCGAGTAAATAAAATCCGAATGGTGAAAGGAATGAGAGTGCAACGAATGGTAGGATTAGTGAGATTCGTAGGAGTGATTGGAGTGTTGAGAATGGTGTGAATGCTGGGGCTCGTCTGGGATAAGCGGCCCGAATGATGGATGGAGTGAAGGTAAGGAGCTCAACGAGACAGAATGTCTAGCTGGTTCAAAGGAGTGACCCCACAGATCGTGTGAGTCAGAACTGGGAAGGGACGCAGACGGAGTGCGTCGGTGTGATGGTCCTACTACTGATGGTCCCCCTCGCATGGGACCTTTTCCTCTACCCCTAACGCTTGGAGGCATTGTAGCTGAGCTTCCTGTCGAAATAAGAAAATATAACAAAATAAAATATAAACAGCAAAGGAAGGTTAAGAATAAATCCTAGGTCATGGCCTAGACTCGAAAGTCTAAGGAATGTGCTTATTGTGTCATTGAGATTAAACACAAAAGGTTAGTGTTTAATTCACTCAATGTTGGCTCTGATACCAACCTGTCACACCCCGATATTTCCACATATTACCGGTGGGCCCGGCGGGGAGTATCGTGACGTAGTTGATATCATCATTGTCAATACACACAATAATATAGCACAGCGGAAGGCTAGGTAAATAAACTATTACAAACCATACTGTCTGAGTGTTCGAGTTTAAGAATATACAGACTGGAATGTAATAAGATCCACAGGCGGATCATAAATGTACAAAGAAACAAAAACAACAGACATCAGGTATCTTATGGATTTGCAAGATCCTCTATGACACCTATATAGCTCCAGCCTATTACGAGAGGTACCTGTCAATCAGTCTTTAAGAAAATACGTCAGTTTACACTGGTAAATACGTTTAACTGACTCTTTTGAAAACATTTATGAAAATTGATTTATGTGCACATGGCACAAACCATTTATAGCTTGGGACAATTATTTAAAAATAATCTTGTATATAGCTTTACATGTTTGTCATACTATTGGGGCCGGTTGGAAGCCGGTCATGATTAACCGACTCACCACTTATAGAACCCACAAAGGAGTTATCCCCAACATGTGGGTTTATATATATTATTTAGCATTTGCATCTGTCAGGTGCATGCCTTCCATACACCATGCATAGGTGGTAGCCATTTTCAAATGAAATGAGCCAAGGATATCCAGGACACGGTCGAATTAACCCCTAATGCTTATGTAATCAAACAAGACAAATTAAAACGGGTTATGTAAATTTATTAATCACAATCCGATTAAATGATTTCATACCCGACCAAGTGGTATTATTATAATACCATATCCCAAGCTCGTATAAGGGAAAATAAGTTAAAAGTATTTACCTGATGCTAGCAGTAAAATCCTAAAGCTTTTTGAAGGCACCATCTACCGGAAGCTATTTAATCTGTATAGAAGGTTTATTAACCTATTAGGATGCTAACGGGTCTTTAATTTAGTTAAGGACTTAGACCGGCTAGCTAGAAGGAAACCTTACGGTTCTAAACGCTAGATTAAGCGGAGACCGGAATAGAATGTGGTTTAGGGATACTTGTATAATATGGGTAAACTAAACACATTCTGGAAATTGAGAATTTAATGTTAAGGTTAAGCCCGTTTCGATTATTTTACGTAAACTAGTCACGTAAACCGATCCGAACGCATACACGCGTAACGGGTAACCAAATAAATTATATACAGGTCTTAAACATGATTATGCTCAAAATATGTTATTACATCAATAAGATGTTAACATATATGCCCAAAAAGTAATTTAAACCAAAATAAGTCCCATAAGGGCATTTTGGTAATTTTAATGCCCATAAAAGAGTTTAAATGTGAAACTGAGTTTCAGGTCTGATCTCATTAGTAAAAATATGTATTTTTATAAGTTATATCAGTAGGGTACTTTATATATATGTGAAATTCATCTTATATAACCAAATTATGTACCGTAAGGGCATTTTGGTAATTTCACATAAGCTTTATAGGTCAAAATAGACATCTAAGTTTAAAAACTTTGGCTTGCTGTTTAATTATATAAATTAACTCAAAACATCAGTAGGTAATAAGTTTTATATGCCAAAAATAGTTTTGACCCATACTAGGTGCTTAAAACGCTTAAAAGTCGGTTTTAAGGGATATTCGGGTTAAAATAGGAAATCTGAGTTTTCGATCAGTTTATAAAGTTCAAAATCTGTTATTTATCATTTAAAATTAGTAGCAAAAAGTTTGGCATCAAAATGTTATGTAAAACTCATTTTATGCATGAAAAGGGTAAAACCGACAATTTCCGAAATCAAGCTATAATCCTATGTTATGCTCGGCCTAAAAATAAATAAAAATCTTCAAAAATCCCAAAATATTATTTTACATCACTAGGTAAAAATTTTGGTATAAAAAATCAGGTTTAGATAGGCTTTCTGCTAATTACGCCATTTAAATAATAATAAGCTCCTTAATTACGCTATTGAGCATAACTCCTAATCTAGACCTCAAACTGATGTCAAATTTTTCGGGATAAATCTAAATATCAGTAGCAAATGTGTTTGTCCATTCACATTGCTAAAAATCTCAGTTGTGTGTCAAAAGGGCGTTTATGGCATTTTTAAGCATAATTACGATCAAGTGCATATAATTCAAACCATTAGGTAACATGCAATATAACTTCAGAGGGTTATACTACTGAGTAATGTGGTCCTAATGGAAGCTTAAAACATGGGAGAATTAAGCTTAAACGGGTCAGAACTGAAAGTCAAAGCAAAAGTCAAGCTTTTGCGCCTTCCGGTTATAAATTGACCATAGACTATTAATTGTCGGGTTAGGACTGATAAAACATGTTTTAATATTAATTACCAAGTCATTAGTATGTTAAAATATAATTTAGAACCTCTGGTTTATTAATATTAATCATTTTCCAACATTCTGTCCAATTTGACTTTTTGTCAAACTACTTTGACCCGACAATTGACTAGTCAAACGAGATAATTAGGAGGTGCCCTTATAAGGGTTAAACACCTACCTTAATATGGTCCTAAAACCACTTTTAATTTGATCAGTGGCTGATCCATATGTAATTAAAATGAAAGTCAAACTTAATTTACGATAAGTTTGACTTCTAGGTAATTATGGATTTGCAAGATCCTCTATGACACCTATTACAAACCATACTGTCTGAGTGTTCGAGTTTAAGAATATACAGACTGGAATGTAATAAGATCCACAGGCGGATCATAAATGTACAAAGAAACAAAAACCATTACAAACCATATTACAAACCTCTATGACACCTATTACAAACCATATGTAATTAAAATGAAAGTCAAACTTAATTTACGATAAGTTTGACTTCTAGGTAATTATGCTAATTAAAACGACTAAACAAGTAATTAGAGGCTTACTAATGGTTCTAGCTGTCTTTTCTACACTTGATAATCTTCTCCTTGTCCTTAGCAAGCTCCAGAAGTTGTAGAATAGGAAAATGTTGCAAGTGTGCTTATGAACTCAAGAACAAGTCCCTTTATATAGTACTTTGCAAGATCATGGATCATTCACATCTGTTATGGGGCATTCTAGGATCACCCCAGGTGTCCTAGTTGATGAAATAAACCGACATATAGCTCCTAAAGTCGATACAATCTAAGTTATGGCAGTGGAACAGCCAAAACCCGCACCTGGCAGCCAATTTCTGAGCTGGGCGTTCTCAGGCGGGCTGCGTAAGCCTTAGAGGGGGCTTACGCGGGTCGCGTGGACCTGTGTTACTGGCAAAGCAAGTTTTAAAGCTGGCAGTTTTAGTACCTGGTCCATTTAAACCTCATATAACCTCATTTTTGACATATAAGGCCCTTGAAGTCAGTTTGTTGAGTCTCAAGGATGTATGAACAAACTTCGTTAGGCTCGGGTTCATTAAATATCACTATAAAAGCAAGTTTCGTCAAGTTGACACTTATAGCCCAAAGTCTTGAAAACATGCTTAACGATCTCGAAATCACGTGAAATTTATACCACTTATTTTTTGTGAGTATATTTGAATATTTCAAAGCCTCAGTTTCGTTAAAAGGTCATTCAGAGGTCAGAATTGACATGTCGACACGTTTAACCCTTGTAGTTCTATAATCTTCCGATTATTTTCACAAACGGCTTCTTATATCCAATCAATCACTCGTTTAAGAATATATTTATCACGTATGGTTATTCAGAGGCTCAAGTTTGGCATGTTGACACTTAGTCCCTCTGTAGACATAGTTTCACTGTTTGTCAACTTTAGTCCTTCAAACTCAATCTTTCACATATTCAGAATTTAGGACACGTGTCTATACATAATTGGACACGTTTTTACATGGTGTTACAGCCAACAAAACCCACCGACACCAAACCCCAACGCCCCTTCACCCACCGCCCAAGCACTCTCTGCTGCCATCGCGACTTTTCGGGTCGCCGGAGGGACGGCTCGGCCGTCCTTCACCCCCGTCGCGTCTCTCCCTCTGTCTCTGTCATCTCTCTCTATCTCCTGATCTCTCTCTCTCTTCTAATCTCTCTCTCTCCGATCTCCTTCTCTTTCCTGAACTATGTCTCTCTCTGGATCTCTCTAGTCTGCGTGTGTGTGAGAGGGTACAAGAAAATGGGAGGTTTGGTGGGTGTGGCCGGCCAGAAAACCGGCGCCTATTGGCCGGAAAAATGGCTCCGGTCGGCGGAGTATATAGAGAAGGCAGGGAGTGTTTGGTGTGCTAGGGTTTAAAATGAAAGGGATGAGGGGAAAATATTTGCATAAATAAAGTTTGTGCAGACATTATCAATTTATAAAAACAAACAGTCTTATATTTTCAGCTTGCAGAGCTTCAGACCACATTTTCAGTTGCAGACATGAGAACCGATGAAATCAGCTTGCAAACAGTTTATGTTTGCAAAAACAAACAGCACCTTAGTTTGATTTTGATATTAACAAATTTAAATTGAATAGGTAAGTAATATGTTTTGTTGTTAGATTACTAATTGGTTTCTAAGTGTTTTTAGTTTCCTGTTTTTTTTTTTTTTTTTTTTTTTTTGATTTATAAGTCAAGTGTTTTCCTATCTGTGATTCATAACTGTGGTTAACCAACTATTTCTTGTTTAAGTGATCTGCTTAATTGTCAAAATTCATATTCATTATCAATATCTTAATGCACCTTTTTCAAATTGTCAAACTATACCCTTATAAAATTCTTATTCTTAATTTCTATACATAAATAAATAATTGATACACATTCAATCTGTACCAAACTTTGGATAAGACTTGGTTATATAATTTGACAAATTTATTTAAAAAGTTTAAAGCTTTGGATAATTCTTAATTGTGTAACTTAATTATTTTTTAAATGTTAAAAACATACGTAACTTTATTTTTTAAATTATAAATATATATTAATACTCAATTTTTTATATATAATTCTGTTTAAAACTTTATCAACAAATATTTAAGTTCTTTAGATTATCTATCCCCGGAGATAATTTTCTATTGTGTTTTTGAGACAACAGTTGGTGGCCTGCCACTATATAGCGTCAGGTTCATTTTGTTACCGAAATAAAATATTTAATCTCAGCTTCAACAAAAAAAGGCCACCATAAAACAAAATTGACAATATTTTAATTTCAAAAATATGTTTACAAGCATAATAAGATTAAAGATGTTAAATCGCATTGCCCAAAATTAATCAAAATAAGATTAGGATGATTACTATGAAAAAAAACATTGTTATTTTATATATCAAATTTGAATAGTGAATATTTTGAAAAACACTGATAATTGATCATTTACTATATCTTATATCTTTTGTTTAAAAGGTGAGCTATAAATATGAGGATGAAATTCGATATAATTTAATTATTTTTTTGAATTGTTTAAAAACTTAAGTAGATGCAATTTAAAAAAAAATACAAAATAAAAGGTTTGATGGTTTTATTACTGAACAAATAAGTATCTAATTTAAATATTAATAAAAGACTACAATTAATGCCACATGGCAATTTCTCCTTCAACTTCACAATTATATTTTTATTTTTATTTAAAAATATTTTATTATCCTTATCCTTATTATTATTGTTGGTGCACTGAATGTCTGTTGACTACGTCTTATCGAGTCTTATGTCTTTAGATAGGTTAAACGAGTGCACAAAAGTGTATGAATTAGGGTTTGTATAGGTTTTAGGAAGCCTGTCCGTTTGAAGAGGTGCTGACCGTTTGAAACAAGCCTGACCGTTTGAACATGGCTGACCGTTTGGAAGTGCCTGACCGTTTGAGCAGGTTTCCGTTTGAACTAATGTGTCACCTTCAAACGGAATGGCTTAGTCTATAAATAGGTTCATTTCAAACGGACATGAATAACATGTGTGTGTATTTGGGCGAAGGTGCTGCCGAATTTTTGTTAGAAATCATTGTAAAAGCTCACAATCAGCAATAGAAAGAAAGATTGAAAGGAACAAGCTGTTTTGACTTGGTTTACTTTGATTCCGCCTCTGTAAACTAAGATGAACTACTTTAACTGACATTTAGGGTCACCGGATCGGTCCTACAAGTGGTATCAGAGCTCAGGACGAGGAGTTCATACCATTGCAGCTTGATTTTATCGGATTTACTCCGGATTATCTCACTTCTACCTTTCTTTTCTGATTTGAACTAGTTGTCACGGTTAAAATGGCTTGAAACATTCACATATCAAACGAAATACACTATTAACTAATCCTTGAAAATTTGAAATCAAAATTCGACTTAAAACTGATCGAAAATGTCCATACCGTTTGAAACTGTTCGCGAAATGCTGACGTCATCTCATTTGAACTGAACCATTCCGTTTGAAAAAGAACACTTCCGTTTGAAAACAGACATTTCGTTTGAACAATCATTTGAAATTGTCTTTTCGTTTGAATATATCGTTTGAAACATGCCTTCCGTTTGAAATTGACATATCGTTTGAAAAGTGTTAAGTTTGAAACTTCCGTTTGAAAGAGGTTTCGTTTGAAAATTGTTGTTGGCCTAATGAAATTTGAGGACCAATAGATTTAATTGAGTAACAATCAGATTGGTTTTTAACATTTGATCAAAATGTTTGATGAACAAGAAAACAAGAATCTTGAAAATTTAAATAATTGGCCTAGTGAATCTTGGTATGAGATGAGATGTGATAAGAATGTTTATGTTAAAAGATTCGAAAATTTTTTGTGTATGAAGAATGAATCATTGGAGAAGTTGGAAAAACGGTTTTATGAGCTAATTAGCAGAATAGAAAAACATGGGATATGGGTTTCAAATGATGAAAGAATTTCAAAATTTGTTGATGCATTACCTTTGGAATGGGATAAATTTTTGCATAAACTGAAACGGGATTCTAGTTTCTCACGCTATGATTCAAGAAGTTTCATCAATTTACTTAAAAATCACAAGTGTGATGAAGAATCAAGAAAAAGGAAGTTAATGGATGAAATAAGAGAAGAATTGGAAAAAGATAAATTTGGATGTAATTATTGAAATGAGAAAAAGAATCTCTGTGTGTTTTGAAGCAAAAAATGTTATGAAATACGATATTAAGAGGGGTTGTTTTATTGATGAATATATGAATCCTCTTGATTTTGTTAAAATTTTCTGTGCAGGAACATACAAGACAGAGACACAGGATATTTCAAAGAATGAAGAAAAAGAAAAGGATGAAATTTCAAAAAATGAAGCTGTGTGCTCGAAATGCGAAAAATCAGAAGCAGACAATGTTAAACTCTTGAAGGATGTGGAGAGTTTGACATTGGAAAACAAAACTTTGAAGATTGAGAAGAAAGCTGATGATGAACAGATTCTAGAGTTGCGCTTGAACTGTGAAAAACTGAAATCTTAAAATGACAAACTTTTGAAGAATATTGAGAGTTTGTCATTAGAAAACAAAGATTTTGAAAAAATTAAAAGTGAAAATAAAGATGTTTCTTGGATAAAGCTGGAAAATAAAGTTTTGAAAGAAAAAGAAACAGAATTTCAAAATCAAATAAAAATTTTAGAAAATGAAATATCAATTTTTGAGAAAAACAAAATTGTGAATGAAAAGGCAATCAATTCTCATCTTGAGAAAATTTCTCAGCTTGAAAAAGAAGCTGAGAATTCAAGGAACAAAATTGAAGAACTTGAAAAGAAATTGAAAGGCTTTGTGACTTCATCATCATTACCAAATCTTGTATGTCCAAAACCGATCAATTCTGTTCCGATAAGTGACAATGTCACAAATGTTGAAAAAGTCAAAATTGAAGATTGTGATTGTAAAACTGATGATGAAAAAGAGAAACATAAAATATTTTTGGAATTAAATGAAATGTTTAAAAATATTGTTTTACATTCTACTGAGAAAGGTGAATGCTCAACGCAAAAACCTGTAAAGAAGAATGTGGAACAGAAACAAAAAAATAATCAATCGAAAAATTTTCAAAAAGAAAATAAAAGCTCATCAGATCAATCATCCAGTCACAATAAAAAAACACAAATTTAAAAATCAAAACTCAAAAATAGTTGGTAATCAGTGGTGCAGGTCTGACCACAGTGCTCAAATGCCAAATCAAGGATACAAGAAGAGAAATGACTACCACAAGGCAACTCAATGCAATGATCTAAGTGTGTGGTATGAAAATGGTGTACGATATGAAAGTGAGAAGAGGTATGATAACAGAGTGTGTTACTCATGTGGTTATCAAGGACACATTGCTGTTAATTGCCAAAGTCAGAGATTTGAAACAAGAAGGTGCTATGAATGTCATATCAGAGGACACACTGCCAGAGATTGCCCAATGAGATCTAAGGGAAGATCGAGGGCTGAATCTCAGAAAATGGCAAAGAAACCAGTCAATGTCAAGCCCAAAGCACAGAAAGTTCAAGAACCTAAAGTTCACGAACAGAAAGTAAAGTTTCCACAAGGGCAGAAAGACAAACTGAGGAAGAAAAGGAAGAAGGCAAGAGAGTATCTGGAAAGGATTTTGTCCTCGGATAAAACTGGAAAAACAGATAAAAGTTCTGATAAATCGTCTTACTCTCCAAAGAATGACAAATCAAACAAAACGAATTCATCAGATACAAATCTGACAACAGAATGGAGTGTTAAGAAAGAAAAAGTTCCTGGCGATGAATTTGTTTCTTCAGAAGCAAAGGAGCCACGTGTTGGCGATGAATCTGACTCATCAAAGTCAGACAAGCCACATTCAGGCAATGATTCTGGTTTGTCAAAACCAGAAGAGCCATTTGTTGAGGGAAAAACTGTCAAACCCAAGGCTGGTCAGGCTTGGGTAGATCTTTTCAAATGAAAACCCTGACTTGCCGGAGTTCCCAGGTTGGTAAGTGTGGAACAGGAATCGGCATCTTTCTTGAGAAATTCACAGGTTGGTAACTGTTGTATTTCGAATCACAAAAGACTAATCAAGGACATTAAGTTGTACTTGATTTATCTTTCCGACAAGTGATTAAAGGTGAACAATGTGATGAAATAACCCCGAATTTGTGAAAAGACAAACAAAACTAATTTTCCGGAAAAACCATTTTGATTAAAACAAACTTAAGTGTTTTGAAATCTAAATGGGAAAATAGTTTGTTGTCAGGAGGAGTTCTGATTGTTTATGCCAAGTGAATGGTGAATTGAAGCGATTTGATATCAGTTTGTCACGTTTCTTTGTACAGTTTGTTTTCAAATTTTCCTTGAAAATCAAAATTGAAACATATTTTGATTTTAGGGGGAGAAAAATTTTTAAAAAATTAGAAAATTTGAAAAATCAAAAACGTTGAAAAAATAAAAATTAGTTTTGTTGAAACAAGAGGAAATGATAGTAAATCAGTGGACTATCACAACATGCTAAAGCAATGAAATGTCAAATGTGATAAACGATCTCACTAATGATGTGACGATAGGCTCAGCTAGACTAGTAGATTTGCGATAACGATACAAACTAAATGAAAAAGCCTAGTTCTAGTGGGAAACATGGTTGAAAGCATAGTACTTAGTTTTTTCCTTCGTGATTGTGTACCTACTCAGTAATCGCTGAATGCTAAAAGAGCATAAAAACCGGTCAGTTTGTAAACTTTCACAACTTGCTGAAAAAGTCGCTGTGATTGTGCATTTTATTTTGCAAAGATTTAAATTTGTTTTATTTCTTTATTTTGTTTAAGCATTGGACATCCTCTGCGTATACATGAGTATCGACCTGGATGTTATTGCCTAAATGTTCTGCTTTATTTTCTTTGGTGTTTCGTTTAAGCTTTGGATCACCTCTGTGTATACGGAAGTATCGACCTGGTGGTTAAAGCCTAAACAAATTCAACTTGTTTTATTTTCTTATTTTGTTTAAATATTGGACTTTCTCTGCGTATCGAAAGATCGACCTGATTGTTAATGTTTAAACATTCTGCTTTATTTTCGCACATATCACAGTTGATAAAATTTTAAAGGCATTACTTGAGTTAGTGTATTGCATGATGAGGGGATATGCTGAGATCGTGGGGTCCATAAGAATTTAGTGCAAAATTAATATACCTAAACGTATCGGTAAGCATTTCGAAAGTTTTTAGATTGAGTTTAAGAGGACACCTATATCGTCAATCTATGTGAATCGTTTAAAACTTAAAACGATTAAAGCCTAACGGTGCTAGTGATTTGTCTCATAAACTGATATGATCCTCTTACACAAACTCACAAAAATATTGCATGTATATATTTCTTTACTGCATTTCTTTTAAAATCAAAAATCCAAAAATATTGTGTTTTAGTTTAAATTTTGAAAAATACAAAAAGATTTTCGACAACTACTGATGATGAAGAGCTGATATTCAAAATTCTAAGTGGTAAACATGATGAATTGGGTTGGGAAAGATGTTGAAAACTTTGAATGTTATATACAAATGTTTTGAAAGATTGTGTGATTAGTTAATCAAGGTCATTCATTTGAACTTGATATAACTATACAGATTGATGAATGAATGATTTCTACCAGTAAGTTTCTTATATCCAACTGTTATAAATTTGTGAAACTTATGATGAGGTAGAGGATGTGCATGTTGTGGTTTTCGTCATTCCCATGGCTCATAAAGTCAAAGCTTGAACCAGACAAAGATCTTAGATCCCAACATTCCGAGAAGGGGAGTCTGTGAAAGGGGGAGTCTAGAGTTCTGGATCAACAGTCAAAGGGGAGATAGAAGATGGAGCTAGGTTGAGTTCCTGAACCTGTGAAGATAGAGTTGTGACAATGTCAAGTCAAAATTTGGAAAAAGACTAAGACTAAATACTCGACGCCGAAGACTTCGTCAACATCCAAGGGGGAGTCTGTTGGTGCACTGAATGTCTGTTGACTACGTCTTATCGAGTCTTATGTCTAGATAGGTTAAACGAGTGCACAAAAGTGTATGAATTAGGGTTTGTATAGGTTTTAGGAAGCCTGCCCGTTTGAAGAGGTGCTGACCGTTTGAAACAAGCCTGGCCGTTTGAACATGGCTGACCATTTGGAAGTGCCTGACCATTTGAGCAGGTTTCCGTTTGAACTAATGTGTCACCTTCAAACGGAATGGCTTAGTCTATAAATAGGTTCATTTCAAACGGACATGAATAACATGTGTGTGTATGTGAGCGAAGGTGCTGCCGAATTTTTGTTAGAAATCATTGTAAAAGCTCACAATCAGTAATAGAAAGAAAGATTGAAAGGAACAAGCTGTTTTGACTTGGTTTACTTTGATTCCGCCTCTGTAAAGTAAGATGAACTACCTTAACTGACATTTAGGGTCACCGGATCGGTCCTACAATTATTATTATTATTATTATTATTATTATTATTATTATTATTATTATTATTATTATTATTATTATTATTATTATTATTATTATTATCTATCAATCTCTTTTTATTTTAATTTTAATACTATATATAAAAAATATTTTGTTATCCTTATCCTTATTATTATTATTATTATTATTATTATTATTATTATTATTATTATTATTATTAAATCTCTCGATTTTAATTTTAATAACATACGGAGGAATATTACATTTTTTGTCTTTTTGTCTTCCTTTTTTTTGGCACTACAATTTTTCATTTTGTAACAAAACTTTAGTTTTTATAATTTGTGTCACAAAGATTAAATACTTTTAGTTTTTGTATTAGTTTTTGTTTTACGTTTTTCACGGATTTGTTTGTCGTTCGTTGCTATTTAGCACAGGGTTTGATAGTCACATTTGGCCCCTCAGGGTTTTTTTTTTCATTCGTATTTGGTGGTCAGATTTGGTCTTTTAAGTTTGTTTTACCCCCTTCACTTTCTAATACACATTGTTATAAATTCGACTCCTTCTACGTTTTACATCACGTAAGTCACTTTGTGTTGGAAATTCGTGTTTTTTTACGCTTCACCCGGTTTTGGTCTTCGTTCGATGTTACTTAGCATGGTTTTACGTCCCCATCTCCTCAACATTGGTAGCACATTTCTATGCCCACTGACCCGCAATGCGGGTAGCTTAAGACTAGTAAAACATTTTATCCCAACTCGTTTTGACCCTACATATTTAATTTTTTTGCCCCCACTCATAATAGTTTAATGATCCTTCACCGCTCACACGTGAAAGTAACCCCTTAAACCATGATGTTTTGAATTTGCAACACCGTTGTATTAAAACTCTACTAAAATCTTATAATAACTTGTAGAGAAAAATGCCTGAATAGACTATGTGGTTTGCCTAAATTTGACCTATTGTCTCTATATTTTTAAAATTACACATATAGTCTTCAACTTTTGCATATTCATTCTCGGATAGTTCCTAACGTGGATGAAAGTTATTTTTCTCAGTTGAGTATCTGCATAGAATGACCAACAATTACTAATTATAACATAATAGTGCGTCTAACTAACTATAATGATACACCCAAGTTATTAGGATTGATTTACTATTATGATTTGTTTTGAGTCACTAGCACATGACCATGCGTCTAATCTATTACAATGACGCGTCTACCTTCATAAGCTTGATTCGTTGTTGTAATGAGTTTGATGTATAACTTCAGAGTTTTCATTCACTATTGCATTCAGTGTTGGCACACATATCAAATTCCTTTTTTCGATCCATATGACTTAGCTTTGTCACTGGAAAAACATGCGAATGAACTATACATACGACAACTTGAAAGCAAAAAAATCATAAAACGATATAACAATCCCACTTGTGGCTAAGTGGTAGGAGGCTTGGATTCTCCAGTGGAGACCAAAGTTCGATCTCCACTTGTGTCACTTTTGGTGAATTAAGGAAATGAATAATTTGAGTTACAAAGTTCGAATCCCGAGCCTACCTGGGTTTTCGTCCCTCCATGTGTTACGCTAGAGAGTTCTACTCTTGTGGTGGCACAACAACTGTCAAGTGGCAGCCAGCGGTATGGTTTCTAGAGGGAACGCCTAACCCAAACTCCTCTGAAGCCAGTGTGAGCCCGGTTAAGATAACATAGTCTGGCTGGAGTGGAGCAATGGGATTTTCTCCCATTTGAAGAGTGCAATGACCAAACACGAAGAAAGTCGTTCCAAAAATAAAACGATATAACAATTTGTGCTATTTTTCTCCAAAACCCAAATGTTTGATGTGTAAACCTAAATAACACAACATTTCACTCAATATTTCTGTTAAAATGTTTGTTATGATTTCTATCATTCATATGGTTTGGGCTTGTATCATGGTGTAAATATATGGGCTCAATTATTATTGTTGATATTTGGGCTTAGCTGTTTGTGGGCTTTATATGAGAAGTGATCTGTATTGTTAGTTATGGTTTAATATGAACATGCTGGAATTATGAGGGGCTTATGTGAAAGATTAGAAGGATTGCGATCATCTTGTGTCATTGTTGGAGGTCCTAAGTGTAATTTATCGTAGCTGGAGTATAAAAGAGAAGTATCCAGAAGTTGTTGCCATTCACACACTCTCTCCCTTGTTTCGGTTATTCTCTGTATTGTGTGTTAGGGTTTTGAGATTAATTGAAGATTGTATTAACAATCTTTCATCTATATCTGAGAGATTGATCTTGTTGATGATCATCAGTGGATGATCATCACGAGACTTTTTGTATTTTGTATTGTTTACAGATTTTACAATTATAAGATCTAGGGTTTATTTGGGGGAGGGGGCAAATTTTTTAGGTTGGGTTAATAAGATTTTATAACTTTTTTGACGCTATTTCTGTTGTTCATAGTTGTGATTGTTGATTCATAAAATTTTATAGAGCAAATTGCTCTGGATCCAAGTTTTCTCTGCTGTGATTTCTGATTTCTTGTGTTGTTCTGTGTTAGGGTTTTCTCATCTTGATAACCTGTGTCTGGAGTTCTAAGATTTGTGGATCTGGAAGGCCTGCGTTGGTCTTTGTTATCCTTGTGATTTCAAAGCAAACTAACCAGGTTATTTGTTGGTGTGTTCATTATTGATCTGATTTTATAACCCTAGAAGGTTATTATTCATATCTGCATAAAGGAGGGAGGTAAACGCCTTAGTAAGATCGGTCTTATATCTTGTTCTTTTATTTGTCTGTTGATCTTGTGTTGTTGATGTCGGGGTTGTAAGGACCGGTTTATTATGTCTAGTTGTTGTTGATGTCGGGGTAGTGAGGACTGGTTTATTGTTTGTTCTTGGTGCTTGTTGTTGTCTCATCTTCTATATTGTTAGTTTTTTGGCTCCTGTGTAAAGACCTGTCCAGGCATTATAAGTGACGATCCTGGAATCTGGGCCCTGACACAGCTTCGCCTTAGGGTTTTACATCTTGTCTGTTGTTTTCTGTTGGTTGATTGTTATTCTTATTGTTGTTTGTTGGTTATTGATTGTTTGTCGATATGGTTGGTACTTCTGCAACACTTATTAGTAAACTTAATATAGGAGATCCACTTTACTTACATCCTAGTGATTCGAGTAGTCTTACTATTGTTAGTATCAAACTCAAAGAAACTGAAAACTATAGGGTTTGGTCTAGTGCTATGAAGTTGGCTTTAGAAGCAAAGAATGAATTTGGTTTCATTGATGGTAAATGTGAAAAAGATTCTGATGATCTTGTGTTGAGTAATCAGTGGGATAGATGTAACTTTGTTGTCTTAAGTTGATTCTGTGTCTGAGGAATTATACCTAGGTCAAGTTTTTTTCCAAGTTAGCTTCTGAAGTCGGGGCAAATTTGGAAGAAACTTATGATAAAGTTGATGGCTCTGTAGTGTATGGTTTGTATAAAAAGATTAGCTATATTTCTCAAAGTGGGAGTTCTGTATCAGAATATTATCATAAACTAAATACTATGTGGAGGCAATTTGATGTTATGTTTCAATTGCCTTCATGCTCATGTCAAGAAACTAAGTATTATAATGATTTTACTACCTTAATGTAAGGCCCTTTCGACATTTTAATAATTTCTATAGTGTATATAGTGCATTCAAATGCCGTTTTTCAAAAACATTAATATAACGACATTTACATAAGTTCCATAACCTTTAAACCAAGTTTACAAAGTTTTAGAACATTTTATGTTACTATTACATACTTAACTTGCAAAGCATTAGTTCAATATTTAAAAAGTTGAACAAAACAACCCCAAAGAGTTTAGTAACAATAGTTGTGATTTAGTCGCAGAAGCTTCAATTAAGTGTGTATTCGGTTCTTTCCTTTGCTTGATCGCCATCCGTCTAGTAAATATAGTTACCTACAATAAAAAACACCCAAAATGGTTAGTTTATGATAGTTAAGACTTGGTTGAATGAGTTCATGAGGTCAAAACATACAACAGCAACAAATTCAGCAAACCAAACCCGTCGCGTGCCTTGACGGGAGTGTCTGTTTGATGTCGCGCGACGCGACAAGGGTCGCGGGCCGTGGCGATGTTGCCGGTATGTGTCGCGTGACGCGAGCAAGCAGTTTCGACAGATAGATTGTTTAAAAAACCTGCACATTCCCGGCTCAACTAAATTTTACTAAAACGATCATAACTTCTTCGTTTTTGGTCTGATTTGGGTCACGTTTCTTTCTACATGATCGTAATCAAGTCATCTATAACATGGAATAAAAATCCAACATATGAATGAACAATTTTCTTGAGTTTACGCCCTCAGCTTATGACCTGTTCACTAACATGAACCATAAACTTAGTTTTTAACTTCCAAACTTCTACACAACTAACATATATAACATGCCTAACATAACGGTGCATTAAACATGCAATTTATGTAACCTTACTTATATGGATATGGTTAAATTCGGTATCATTTCGACGTCTTTATTCATGTAATCTTTCCGGATTACATCAAAACATCATATTGACACGTTTAGCTTTCTTAGCGAAATTCATCGCTTCATTTTACCAAAGTTCATTACTTTGGTTGTTTTGACCCGTTTGGTTTCCTTAATGACATTCGTCGCTTTATGTTACCAAACAATCACCAATTAAGTCCAATTGACCCATTTGACTATTCTAGTGAAATCCATCACTTTTATTATAGAATCATAACTCTAACTTCTGATTTAAATTATTCGGTTTGTCTATACAGAATCCACCGTTTTGACAATTTCCGAAATTCATCACAATACTTTTATCATTCAATAAAATTTAAAGTAAATAACTAACAATTTCTACGCAGCGTATAGCCACGTACCTTTAAAGCTTTCCTTTCAACCGATTATCCGCTCCGCCTTGGTTACTAGACGATCCACCCAAATTGCCTATAAAATCCAATTCAGAAATATCGCTTAGAATCCATATTTCTATATTCAACTTCAAATGTTTTTAACTAGTCAAATAAGTGATTATTTCATAATTCTCACTTATTTCAAGATCATTCAAGCATTTTATCAAACATCTTGTGTGCATAATTAGTATCCTAACACTATCATGTTCATAATTAACAACTTTAACCATGTTTAAGCATAGTATTTCGACTCATATATTAAGAATACCATAACCACACTTAAACTTACTTCCAAACATTCAAGTAACACTAAATCATCCTTACAATTCTAGTGAAGAGTTCTTCATTCTATTCACAAACCCATTATAATCACACATAGGATAACATTGAATTCAATAAATTATGACATGAAACTACAAAATTCTTCTCTAAGAGCATTCACATCCAACCCACTAAAATCCGTGAGTGGAGGTTTTATAATATAAAAAGTGGTTGTGAGTAAAGGAGAGAGAAAATGTTACTCTTCATCTGTATATTTGAGGGGACACTGTTCACCCCCTATAATTTTTTAATATATTTTGAAAGTGATTGTGAGTGGATGAGAGAGAAAAGGTAATGATAAAGGTATAAAAATATTATTTAATTGAACAGGAGAGAGAAGATGTAGTGTTTTTAGTGTAATTTAGGGTGAAAAATTGATGGAATGGATGTGAATGCTCTAAGACTTGTTCTTAGGATTATAATCATCCTAATTTAGTCATAACATCAATCAATTCTCTAATAATTTCAATTATGAGAATTTAAGAATAATCAAAACATCATCATATATCAAAATTTAGCATACCTTTTGATCTCCTAAGGTTAGTGATCAAGATTCTAGCTTAGGATTGAATCCTAATTGAATTTCTTCTTTGATTTTTGAATGTAATAGAATGAAATTAGGGTTGAGATGAGGAAACTCTGTTTCCCTGTGGTTTTGGTCGATCAGTACAAACACACACACAAGGTGTGTTTGAACTTATCCTGGTTTACTAAACATTATCCAAAATGACTAGTTAGTCCCTCAAGTTTGAAATTTATATAAAAAGGTTAAAATCTTTTGAGTCCCCATCTTTTATGACAAGATTTTTAATTAGGTTAATTATTCCTAGTTTTAAATCTCACTATTTTATTTCAATAGTAATAATTATACATGTATACATGCATATATAATTTAATATTTTTAGGGGTGTTACACTTAATAAAACTAATGCAGTTTCTTATGGGTTTAGATGATGTTTATCAACCTGTAAGAACAAATTTGTTGACACGAGAGCCATTTCCTTCAGTCAAAGTTTCTTTTTCAATTGTCTCCAGAGAAAAGTCATATAGAAATGTTAGTGGAGGAACCAAATGTCAAAATATGTCTTTTGTGTCTAAAGTTAATCAGTCTGTTGATCAAAAAAAGAAAATGTTTAGAGAACCCAAACCTAATCTTAAGTGTACTCATTGTAATATGTTGGGTCATACAATTGATAGATGTTTTGAATTGGTTGTGTATCCTCCAGGATTTAAGAAAAGGTCTAGTGGTCAGGTTGGGAAAAACTTTTCAAATAATAACAAGTCAAATGTGTCATCTGGTCCTTCTGTGTCTCCATTCTCTCCTGAACAGGTTGCTAACTCTTAAGTCTTGTTGGTGAAAAAACTAGTGCTGATCCTTAAAGTTCTAACATAGGAGGTGAGTCTAATTGTGTGTTTAATCCTTTTGGTATTTTTGTTAGTTGTTCAAGTCTAATAAACTTTGGTTTTGATTACAATTGGATTGTTGATTCTTGTGATAATCAGCACATGGTTAAGAAAGATAAAGATTTGTTTAATAGTATTGATGTGTCTGAATATGATTTATAAGTGTGTCATCCAAATGGAACCATAGCCAAAGTGTCTAAAATTGGGAACACTAAACTTGCTACTGTAGTTGTTTTAAATGATGTTTTCTATGTTCCTGACTATGATTTTAATCTTCTGTCTGTCTATAAACTGTCTAGAGATAGTCAAATTACTGTTGTGTTTAATGAGAATACTTGTTTACTTCAGGATTCGAAATCAAAGAAAGTCCTGGTGACTGGTAAACAAGATAATGGTCTGTACTTTGTGAATAAAAATGGTAATTCTGTAAACTTGTGTTTTAATAGTCTGAACAGTAGTAATCTTTGGCACAGTAGGTTAGGACATCCTGCAGACTAGGTCTTGACCATTTTAAAAGGTGATTTGGGTGTTGCTGATGTAGTTAGTCATCCCTGTGAAATATGTCATAGGTCCAAACAAGTTAGAGGCTCATTTCCATTAAGTGATCATAAGACAAAACATACAGGTGATATTATACACTTAGATGTTTGGAGTCCGTATAAGATCACTAGTAGAGATGGATTCAAATATTTTTTAACAGATGTAGATGATTATTCTAAAACTATCTGGTGTTATCTGTTAAAAAATAAAATGGAAGTGTTTGAAAATATAGAAAGTTTTTATGAATTAATACTAACTCAGTTTAAGAAAAGGGTTAAAGTTTTTAGAAATGATAACGGAACTGAGTTTGTTAATAACAAAATGAGTATTTTTTTTTTTTTTTTTGTAAAACAAATGGTATATTACATTAGACATCATGCTCTTGCACACCATAGCAGAATGGTGTGGTTGAGAGAAAACATCGACACCTTTTAAACATGGCAAGTTCTTTTTAGTTTCAGAGTAGTCTTCCGCTTCGTTTCTGGTCTGATTATATATTAACTACTGTATATTGATGTGCGTAGTGTGTGATAGGATTTTAGTTATATTTTAAGCCCTTTTTAACACTTTAGTCATGTTTTAAATTTATAAAACACGATATTTTACTAACACTAAACACACAATTTGGTAAGTGTACCCATCGTGAGCGTAGTATAGCGTTGGTAAGAAACCGAGGTCGTCCAAGGACACAAGAGCTTTTAATACCGGTTTATTCTCAATGTCTAATCAAATCAAAAGTTTAGAAAAAGTTTTAAATATGAAAAGTAAAAACTAAAAAATGCTGAAAATAAAAATAAAAATAAAAACAGATAGACAAGATGAATCACTTGGATCTGACTCGCCTTTAGTGTAACCTTTAATGATTTCCGCACTTTTGCACTTTTTAAGAGATTATCTTAGTTATAGTAGTAGGCCCCTCTTTTGAAGGTGACGTTACCCTCAACCCAGTAGTTTGAGTCAGCAATGATACAATCCTAAAGGGTCGGAATATTGAAAGATAATTAATTAAGTTATTAATGCGTAATGTGGCAGGCTCCTCTTTTGAAGGTGACGTTACCCTCGGCTAAGTGGTTTGAGTCAGCAGGGATACAATCCCAAGTAGCCGGGTTAGTGTATTACTAGTAGTTTACATATGAGGGGATCAAGCCATTCGCTTATAATTTATATGTTACATTTTACACACATCAAATACCCCCACACTTGAATCTTTGTTTGTCCTCAAGCAAAACTCTTTATAATGTGGCTTACACTCCCAAATGGAATGGGTAGAAGAGAAGTTTTGGGCTTGTCTTGAGTGTCGGGAATCCAAGATCTTTATTAGGCTTTATTTTTATGTTATTTACAATTCTATTCGTTATGATTTATTTGGAACATTTCATAAGAGAAATTACTTATTTGGGCATAACATGCCTCTTTAAAATTCCATTTATATACAAGTTCACATACCTCACGGGAGATCTCTCAACACTCGGCCAAAGATATATTTTTGTGAAACACTCGAGACCGGCATGGAACTTACTTCTACCATATGCTTGCCAAGCAATCAATCCTCCTCCTTTTTAACTATACATCTTTGTAAATATCAAGAGGACTTGGGGAAGGGTTAGGCTTGGGTTAAAGACAGGTGGTTTTGGGTTAGTGGTTAGTAAAAAGGGCGAAAAGCGTAAAAAGCGTCGGCCATCGTAAAACTTTTTGTTTTTGTGACTTTTATTCAAACGAAACATTTTCAAACAAAGTTTCTTTGAAGAACTTGTTTGTTTATTGCTAGACTTCATTTTTTATAAGGAATGTCACATGAAAACCGAGCTTTTTACTAAAATATAGGGTTAAAAATAAAAAGGGTTTTGGTGGGTAAAGGGTGTTTGTTTTGTGGGTTTAGAAACGAAAAGGTTTAGGCTCAAAGGGGTTAACTAGGGGGATTTTGGATAGGTGAAAAAAAATGAAAAATAATGGTGTAGAAAAGAAAAAGGGTTAGTCCTAATGCCTCCATCATTTACTTACTTGGGTTTAAGTTGGTAAGGACCGGGAATGTATCGTCATGGCAAGTTCTAGAGTCGTAAGAAACCAAGCGGTTATTCACACAGGAAACGAAAAATGAGCATTTAATTTAAAGATGGATGCTTTTATGCTCAATAAAGGCTCAAAACTCACTTTTTGTGGGAATGAGTTTTTAATGTGATCAAGTATATATAATCAAATTTTAACTAGATTTGTCATGCCGTTTCATAATTTTCTTATGTTTGTTCTTTTTATCACGACGCTATCGGTTGTAAATTTGTAAAAATATAACCTTTTTAGAACTTGTTATTCCCAAATTAAACCAAGATAAGTAAAAAAAATGATAAGTTTTTTGAAAAAAAATTGGGGTGATTAGCGGTTCCAATAGAGTTTTGTGTAAGGCTTGTTATTAGGACTTGCAAAATTCAAGGTTTTAGCATCCCCCCACACTTAAATTACACATTGTTCTCAATGTATCACAAAAATAAGTTTTTAGGTTGATTGAATGTGCAAAAAGGCGTTAAAAACAAAATTTTATGTTACTGGGCGTCTGGACACGGGCCCGTGTTGATCCAGGCACGGCCCCATGTTCAGATTGCCAGTATCATAATTAACAGAAGGCTGGGCACGGGGGTGTGTTCAATGAACACGGCCCCGTGTCCAGTTACCTGAACTGAGCATTTTCTGCAGATCATTGGTCACGGGGCGTGTTGGGCTGAGCACAGCCCCGTGCTGAACTTGCTGTAATGTAGAAAAATTGTCGGGTGGCTCTGTTTTTGTGCATGGGGTGTGGGTTCAAGTTCCCCTTAGTATCCTCCACCATTCCGAGTGTGTTTTATTCCTGAAAAGTTAAACTAAACTAGAAAACATAAAAGTTAATCTACACTAAAGCTAAGGATAGTTCCGCGGAATGCCTCCGTGGTGTGCCACGTTTATAAGGGTCCTTGGCTAGACCCAAAGTTAGTCATATGTTACCCAAGTGGGATGTTTTGCATCCCATGTTGCACCGTCGGAGAGCGTCATCCAAGCTTGAGTCTATGACTTTCATGTAGTTGACCGGGTCGTCGTCTTCTACTCTTTTCCCAACCCCAAACTCTATCTCCTTGTCCCCAACCCTTAGTGTTAGTGTCCCAACATTCATGTCTACCACTGCGTGGGCCGTGGCTAGTAATGGTATTCCTAAGATGAGTGGTACTTCGGTATCTTCCTCCATATCTAGTATGACAAAGTCGGCCAGGAAGACAAAGTCATCGACTTTTAACAATAGATTTTCGGCGACACCTTGTGGATTGTATGCTCATTTTTGTAGGGCTTGTTTTCCCTAGTCTGAGTTGGTCGAACATTGACACGGGCATGAGGTTGATGCTAGCCCCAAGATCGGCTAGTGCATTGCCTATGGGTGATCCCCCAATCGAACAAGGGATGGTGAAGCTTCCGGGATCGATCTTCTTTTGTGGGAGTTTGTTGAGTAGCAAGGCGGAGCATTATTCGCTTAAATTAACTAATTGCAATGATTCAATTTTCCTTTTGTGAGTGAGAAAGTCCCTCATAAATTTTGAATATTTAGGCATTTGGGTTAGGACATCTACAAATGGAATATTGACATGCAATTGTTTTAGTAGATTTACGAATTTTTTGAATTGCTCATCGATCTTTTGGCGAAGTAACCGACCGGGGTAAGGTACCGGAGGATTCTTGTTAGGCTCTTGATTTGGTGGAGGAGTCATCTCTTTTTGGGGCGTCGGTGAAGTTGTGGTTTGGTTAGACGGGCTCTTTTCAGTTGGAGGTAGCGGAGCCTCCTCGGGACCTATGGTATGGTTTCTCAACGTGATGAGATGTACTTGCGCCTTTGGGTTGGTTTTGGTATTGCTAGGTAACGCGCCTTGTGGTCTCTCGTAGAAATTTTGAGCTAGTTGATTTAGTTGTTTTTCAATGTTTTGAATACTAGCTTGTTGGTTTCTAAAGTTCGATTCCATTTGTTGAAATCGATCCGAGTTTTTCTTTTTGGTGTCGGAGATGAGGCGTGAGATAGTATCTACAAGCCTCTCTCGTCCCCTTGTTGTTGTTGAGAGAAATTTTATGACTCGTTGCTTGGTTGTTGAAAGTTTGTTCGTTGGTTTTGACTTTGTTGGTTATTACTATTGCCGGGTTCTCTCCAACCAAGGTTAGGGTGGTTACGCCATCCTTGGTTGTAGGTACCCGTCGGAGGACCTGGCGGCCTAGGTCTATTATCAATGTAGTTTACCGTTTCTGTTTGATTATCCATTTCTTTCATACAACTCCAATTTTCATGTGGTCCACCACACCCTTCACAAGCCATAACCGAGGCTGTTTTTGCCATTCCTAACTTTTTGATTTTTGAAGAGAGGGCCTCGATTTGGGCTTGCAAAGAGGTGCTCTCATCAACCTTATGGGCGCCCGGTGCAATATATTTTGTGCCTCGGGGAGTGTGCCAGTGAAAATTGTTTTGAGCAATTTCCTCAATTTAATTATAAATTTCATTTGGGCGACGATTACCTAGAAGTCCCCCGGAGCTAGAGTCAAGTGTTTGTCTTGTGTGTGGCAACAACCCATTATAGAAAGTGGATACTGGTTGCCATACCGCAAGACCATGATGAGGACATTTTATTAGTAGCTTCTTGAACCTTTCCCAAGTTTCATATAAGGATTCCCCATCCTCTTGTGAGTATGTATTAATTTCAGTCATTAATTCAGCCGTTTTAGAAGGAGGGAAATACTTATACAAAAACTTTTGGGCTAGTTCATCCCAGGTGTTTACCGATCCAACTGGGAGGGTGTTAAGCCAAGCCTTAGCTCGGTCTTTTAGTGAAAGTGGAAACATTCGGAGTCGGATGGCGTCATTGGATGCTCCGTTGATCCGAAAAGTATCACATATTTCCAAAAAGTTGGTAATATGTAAATGGGGATCTTCGTCCGCAAGCTCGTGGAAAGTTGCAGAGTTTTGGAGCATTTGTATCAAATGCGCCCGAAGTTCGAAGTTGTTGGCATCGACATTCGGTGCATTGATAGCGGCGCCGAGATTACCTACCGTAGGCCGTAGGTAATCCATTAGAGTACGTTGATCCGCCGTTGGAAGTGGGTCCCCCGAAACTTTCTCTTAGTTTTTAGCCTTAAGTATTTTTCTTAGAAAACGTATGAGTTCGTCTAGAGGTTCTTTTTTGTATTTATTGGAACTGGAGCTCATGCACTGCGTAGGAAGTTCAGGTGCGCCGCCTGGGTTCCAAGTCCTGCGATAAAAACGAAAAGATTGTTGGTCAGAAATTTCACCACGGCCCCATGCTCAGCTGAACACGGCCCCGTGGTCGCAGTTACAGTCAATTTTTTCCGGATCCCTATTACGGGGGAGTTCAACACGGCCCCGTGCTGCACTAACACGGCCCGTGCTCAACTCTCTATAACTTGTAAAATAAAAACTACCAGTAACGATGCTGGGCACGGCCCGTGTCCGACCAGGCACGGCCCCGTGCTGAGCTCTGCAGAAACTGAAAAATTAAGAAAAATCCTAAGAAAAACAGAAAAATAAGAAAAACGATTAGGCCGTTGATTCCTAACTTTCTTAAATTCCTTGTGTCCCCGGCAACGGCGCCAAAAACTTGATGTGCGTAGTGTGTGATAGGTTTTTTAGTTATATTTTAATCCATTTTTAACACTTTAGTCAAGTTTTAAATTTATAATACACGATATTTTACTAACACTAAACACACATATGGGCAAGTGCACCCATCGTGAGCGTAGTATAGCGTTGGTAAGATACCGAGGTCGTCCAAGGACACAAGAGCTTTTAATACCGGTTTATTCTCAACTTCTAATCAAATCAAAAGTTTAGAAAAAGTTTTAAATATGAAAAGTAAAAACTAAAAAATGCTGAAAATAAAAATAAAAACAAAAACAGATAGACAAGATGAATCACTTGGATCCGACTCGCCTTTAGTGTAACCTTCGATGATTTCCGCACTTTTGCACTTTTTAAGAGATTATCTTAGTTATAGTAGTAGGCCCCTCTTTTGAAGGTGACGTTACCTTCAACCCAGTAGTTTGAGTCAGCAAGGATGCAATCCTAAAGGGTCGGAATATTGAAAGATAATTAATTAAGTTATTAATGCGTAATGTGGTAGGCCCCTCTTTTGAAGGTGACGTTACCCTCGGTTAAGTGGTTTGAGTCAGCAAGGATACAATCCCAAGTAGCCGGGTTAGTGTATTAATAGTAGTTTACATATGAGGGGATCAAGCCATTCGCACCCCTGCCATCCAATACCAGTGGGTATTGAAGGAGGTCCTAGTAAGCTTGACCCAGGTCCTTGCAGGATCTATACCCTGAATAAGGCAAGAACCTTACCAACCATTCCCTTAACCCCCGATCAGGTAGCCAACATATCTCTATATAGACCGTAGAGATATGAATGGTGTAAATCTTTTATTTTATATAGACAGTAAAATAACGCCAAGACAGTACGGACAAATTATAAGGAAGTTTCACCTTCAACATAAGAAACTAGTTATTAAAGTCATTAATACAAAACCAAATAAAAAGTGCGAAAAGATTATAAATCAAAAGTATTACACTAAATGTTTGTCTTCACCAAGTGATGTAAGAGACTTAGACAAACATGGCCTTTGATTGTCAAGAACTCTTACTATCAATCTTGGATCCCGAGACTACTACACACACTCTATGATGGATGATGGATGATGGTGGTGGATGTGGGTTGTAGTGGTGGTGGAGTGTGGCTGAAGTGGGAGAGAGGTGGTTTGCCAAGGGATGCCTTTGAAGTGAACCAAGCACCTATATTTATAGCCTGCACAGAAGCCCGGACACGTCCCCATGTCCATTGGGAACGACCCTGTGTCCATCCTCTTTCTCTTTCTTCATTAATTGCAATTTGTTTGCATTAGCTCCACACGCCCCCGTGTCCGCTGGGCACGGCCCCGTGTGCGGAAGCGTATCTGTACTATCAAGATTTGCTTGGATTCTGCGAATCTTAGCGTTGACCACGGCCCGTGTTGAGCTGGGCACGCCCCCGTGTCGGGAATAGAAGCTTCTATAGCTTTGTCCTTTCTACAGACAACTGGCCACGCCCCCATGTTCGCTGGGCACGGGGCCATGGTCAGCCTTCTGTTCTCTTGTTTTTGCTTGGGAAAATGTTGTCGAGGGGTCGGGCATGCCACGGTTTATTCCTTTTCTTGTAATTATGTTAGATTTTGCTGCATATTTTCTCCTTTTGTTCATTTACGCTCATTTATTCTTGAAAATACAAAAGGAAGACAAAAGCAAACTTTTTCCAACATTAGTACTAAAAAGGGTTAGTTTTATGCCTCATTTGATGTAATTTATATGTTGCATTTTACACACATCAATATCTTATTAATAGGTTGCCCTCATCTGTACTTTTAGGAAAAAAGTCCATACGAACTGATGTTTGGATTTAAACCCTCTTTTGCTCACCTTAGAAACTTTGGGTGTTTAGTTTTAGTACTATCTTAAATGAGTCTGACAAATTTTATTTTAATGCTGAAAAGTGTGTCTTAATTGGTTATCCCAATGTTAAGAAAGGTTATAAGTTGTGGAGTTTGGATAGTCAAAGGGGGTTTTACTCTAGAGATGTAAAATTTTATGAAATTGTTTTCCCTTTTAAGTCCAAACAATTAAGTAATCAAGATGGTAATGTTTTTGAAAATGTGAATCATTTGATTTTTTTGATAGTGTTTAAGTGTCAAAACCCAATGATGAAGAGGGGAATAATGGATCTCACGAGGATACTTGTGATGATTAGCAACCAGTCCCCTCTACATCTGCCCATTCTAGTGACGTTGATAATCAACATGCTGGAACTGGAAGTGAGAGTAGTAGTAGTGGAGGATCTGGCAGGGCAGAGGATACGGGTACCTCAAATGTTGAGACCAACCCATCTGAGGGAACAAGTTCAGTACTTAGAAGGTCTAGTAAGAACATTGTTTTGCCTTAAAGGTTTGAAAATTTTGTGCTAAGTAGTAAAGTCAAGTATGATATAGGTAAAGTTGTTAATTACTCTTGTCTGTCTGTGGATAATCTCTGTTTTGTTACTGCCTTAAATAAAACTATAGAGCCTGCTTGTTATGAGGAGGCTGTTAGTGACCCTAGATGGGTTGAAGCCATGAACAAAGAAATGGAAGCTTGTTCAGGAATAATACTTGGGTTCTAACTGATCTTCCTTCTGACAGAAAAGCTATAGGTTGTAAGTGGGTCTTTAGGGATAAGTATAAGTCTAATGGTGAAGTTGAAAGGTTTAAATCCAGATTAGTTGCAAAAGGCTTTAACCAAAGAGAAGGCCTAGATTTTGGGGAAACCTTCTCACCTGCAGTAAAGATGGTTACTGTTAGATGTATAATAATCTTAGCTGTTCAAAATGATTGGCCTTTATACCAACTTGATGTAGATAATGCTTTCTTGTATGGTACCATTTCTGAGGATGTTTACATGAAGTTGCCTCAGGGTTATTATTTCAAAGATGAAACTAAAGTATGTAAATTGGTTAAATCTTTGTATGGTCTTAAACAAGCACCTAGAAAGTGGAATGAAAAACTGATTGGTGTGTTAATGAGTATTGGATTTGTTCAGAGTAACTGTGATCATTTATTGTTTATCTTTTCTAGAGAAAATGTGATTGTTTACTTGTTAGTGTATATTGATGATATTGTTATAACAAGTAACTCAACTAATGAAATTAAAAAAGTTAAATAGATTTTGAGTGATAGTTTTAAAATTAAAGATCTGGGTTTGTTAAAGTACTTTTTTAGGAATTGAAGTCTTATATAACAAAAACAGTATTTATCTAAGTCAAAGAAAGTATTGTTTGGAACTGTTAAGTGAGTTTGGGTACTTAGGTTGTAAACCTGTCAGTACTCCTATAGAACAAAGTTAGTTGGTTACTTCAAAGGTTGATAAAAATCAACAGTTATTAAAATATGTTTTTGTTTTCAAAAATTAATTGGAAAATTAATCTATTTGTCTTTGACTAGACCTGATATCAGTTATACAGTTTAATTTTTAAGTCAATTCATGCATAGTCCAAAAGAAATACATTTGAACTTGGCTCTAAGATTGTTAAGGTATTTGAAACAAAGTCCTGGTAAAGGACTGAGTTTCAAGAAAAGTGATAAATTAAAACTGTATGGGTTTGCTGACTCTGATTGGACAAAGTAGTGTTTGTCCACTCGGAGGTCAGTAACTGGCTTCTATGTTTTCCTGTTGAATGCCTTGTTTCTTGGAAAAGCAAGAAACAAAACACTGTTTCCAGATCAACTGCAGAAGCAGAGTATAGGGCCATGTGTTCTGCTACTTATGAAATAATGTGGCTTAAGAATTTGTTAACTGAATTGAATGTTAAATGTCAGTTACCTATTGAATTGTATTGTGATAGTCAGGTTGCTATGTCTATAGCAGCTAATCCGGTGTTTCATGAAAGAACGAAACACTTTGAATTAGATTTCCATTTTTTGAGAGAAAAAGTGGCTGATGGGATTATTAGTCCAACAAAAGTTGACTTAGAAAGTCAACTTGCAGATGTCTTCACTAAAGGACTTAGTGTTATTCAGTATGAATTTTTTTGTGCAAAGTTAGGATGTATTGATTTGTTTAAGCCATATGAATGAATGGGGGATGTTAAAATGTTATGATTTCTGTCATTCATATGGTTTGGGCTTGTATCATGGTGTAAATATATGGGCTCAATTATTATTGTTGATATTTGAGCTAAGTTGTTTGTGGGCTTTATGTGAGAAGTGATCTATATTGTTAGTTGTGGTTTAATATGAACATGCTGGAATTATGAGGGGCTTATGTGAAAGATTAGAGGGACCGTGATCATCTTATGTCATTGTTGGAGGTCTTAAGTGTAATTTATCATAGTTGGAGTATAAAAGAGAAGTATCCAGAAGTTGTTGCCATTCACACACTCTCTCTCTTGTTTCAGTTGTTCTCTGTATTGTGTATTAGGGTTTTGAGATTCGTTGAAGATTGTATTAACAATCTCTCATCCGTATCTAAGAGATTGATCTTGTCATGTTGATGATCATCACGAGACTCTTTGTATTATGTATTGTTTATAGATCTTACAATTGTAAGATCTAGGTTTTTTTGTCTCTTTTTTTGTCCCTATTTCTATTGTTCATGGTTGTGATTGTTGATTCATAAAATTCTAAAATTCCACTGACAAATAGTGAAAGTTTAAAAAAAATGTCACATCAAAACTAAATTTCACAATAAGTAATCGAGAACAAAGCATCTAGACTAAAAACTCCATCTAAATCGACAATGAGAAAAAAATGTCATTATCATCAACCCCAATTAATACTCCAAACATAATTTATAGTGAGGATAACAAAGTCTTCCTCATCGGGAAAAAAATAAAGTGTATGAAAAGTAAATGGTTAAGGGTGAGCGGGGCACTTTTCGGGGAGTGTTGCGGTGAGGTGAGTCCCCGAGCGGGAATACCGTCGCCATCAACTCGGGGAGGGGAAGCGGGGTGAGGGATCGGTGAGAGGTTACCGCATGGGAGAGAGGGGATGATTGGTTGTTAATGTGGGTCCACTCTTTTTCCATAATCATATTTTTTTCTTTTTTTTTTATAAAAAATAATTGTGTGAGTGGAGTGATGCCAACATTTGAGTGCAAAATGAGGACTTAAAAGGGGAGTTGACGTGGCACGTGCTGATTGGGTGTGTGTAAGAGGGGTCACTCCTCTAAAAAAAGATGTGCCCCTCTCACCCTAATGGTTTATCCAAACATAATCTTGTCTTGTAAGTCGTGTTCAATGTCCAAAATTCACAATCACCCCGATTAATACTCCGTTTTCATTTAACTTATCCATTACATGCCTGTATAATTTCCATATATAATAACCAATTTTGGTAAATATAAGAAATGAAAATCATTATGTTAATTGGTATTTAATTAAATTTTTCTATACACGAATATTGGCGCAAGATTATTATATTATCTTGAACTTGAGAATCATAAATTGGATATTAATTGGAATTTTTTTTTTGAACATTAATTGGTATTAATTGGATATTAATTGGTATTTAATTAAATTTTTCTATACACGAATTTCGGGGTAAGATTATTAGACCATAGGTAATGGTTAATGCCCACTAAGGGGCATTTTTCACCACATCATCATCATAATGCCCTTTTAAAAAAGGTGTAATGGTTAATGCCCATTTCATTTATTACTTTCCATTATTTTTCTTCTCTTTGGGCATTATTATAGAAATGCCCCTCACTCTTCATGCCCCTATAATGCCCATGAGTAATGGTGTAAGGGCATTATCAAAATCTTTCATGCCCTTATAAAGCCCCATTACATATGGTCTTATACTTATTTTGAAACTTTATCTGATATTTTTCAGATGTAAATATTATTTTTAACAGTAAAAGTGAATCATTGGTGAAGCACTAGAGTATTATCGTGTTACAGCGAAACCTAGGGGGGGGGGTTATTGCACGGACCTCCCGGCCGCTGGAGTGATCCCACTCCACAAGCTAGCAACGTCTCAATGCTGCCTGGCGGTTAATACCCCATCCCGAGCTGAGTCCGTTTCCCTCTGGGAAGAAGGTGGCAGAATACCCCCTGCCTGGACTCGAACCCGGGTCTCTGTGAAGAGTAGAGGTGGGACTGGCCAACTGGGACACCCCAGTTGGTTGTGTTACAGCGAAACCTATTGATTATATCCATGCATAAATTAACACTTGATTAACTGTTATCATTTAAAGATCATCCTATTATCCTAACGCTTATATCAAAGGAAAATATTCAATCAATTTATATAATAATAAATAATAAAAGAAGTGACACGTATTTCCGCATTTTTCGTCTATAAATAACCCAATGTTATAACAACCCTCCTGAAAATTTTCCGACACCCTAATATATTTTAAAATATCCCAATATGTCCTAAAATACCTCCCATACGTAAAAATGGACCCCGAATACCTTAATTTTTATTAAATTTAATTAAAAACAAGAAAATAGGGGCCCTGACGGGCCGCGACAAACTCCACTTAAGTCTACGCGGGCCGCGAGCGCCTGGATAAGCGGCCGCACCCTGAGCCGCCACGTGTCCTCACGCGTGTCGACCCTACCTCGTGATCGGGCAAGGCTACGCCCTAGACCACCTATGTCGCGGGCCGCGAAGGCCCTGCCTTCCTTCGTCGCGGGGCGCGACGGACTCGCTGATCAGCCCTATAAATTGCTTTGCTCGGCCTTCTTTCCAATTCGTTCAGTCTTTTCTTTTCTCTCTCAATGTCTACGTAGTGTACACTATCCCTAAATAACGAGGTTCTGCTCCGTTGTAAGCATCATAACCCCTGGATACGTATTAGATACGCCGCCCGATTAATCTAGGGTTCCGTAATGGCAGTCGTGATTCTGCCCGACGTAGTCGTTGGAATGCCGTCTCGGGGAGGGTATTATTAATGTTAAAATGGGTTATTATACTAACACATTTGTGTAATTTATAGATTGTCACCAGGAAACTTTTACAGAAAATCTAAGACAGCAATGTGAGTAATCTCCTTTTTGCAAATTGTTTTTACAAAACCTCACACGATTAATTATATATTAAGTAGTTATTGAGTATTTGTAAGGATACAATTATCGTTGATATGTTGGGGTTTTGTAAACAAAATTTGTTACTGCCTTGCGAAGGGTAACATTTCCACAAGTCGGGTTGACAATACCGTGGGTGGTAATTGGTATGACTTGGAAACAAATGTAATTGCGAGACCGCCCTCAATACTGTACAATGGTT
This sequence comes from Helianthus annuus, assembly GCF_002127325.2. Taxonomy (NCBI): domain Eukaryota; kingdom Viridiplantae; phylum Streptophyta; class Magnoliopsida; order Asterales; family Asteraceae; genus Helianthus; species Helianthus annuus. Next base: position 159,628,585 of record NC_035436.2, read on the forward strand.
TTTATTTAAACTTGATTAAACTGGGATTCACTCACCAGTATTTCCCACTGACAAAATGTTTTTTAAACGCGTTTCAGGTAACAAAATGTGAAAGCCAAATAGAAGTCAGCTGGACAACACTGAAGGCTTGGAAAAATGGCAATAAAGTTACCTAAAAATAAATAGATGTTTTATTAAATAAAAATAACATTTATTCCTATGAAAATGTGTTTACTCAAAACTTGGGTTTTATCCTATGTGTTTAATATTATGAGAATGTGGTATTTTACTCTAATAAAATATTTCCTAACTACGGCCCTGATGTAATTTCCGCTGCCAAAATGGATAAAATACAGATACCACCAAAACTGACCGCAACCGCCCGTTCCCGGGTTGTTAGGGGACGGGGGTTGTGACAAATGTACTCCCCTTTTCTAGCACCTAGCTCATCCAGTAGGCTCTCATCTTCTTAAACTCACAAGAGTTGTACGTTAGGCAGAGAGAGTTGTACGTTACACATAAAAAAGTTGTAAACCGGTTATTGGTGTAATGGCAATGGTAAAACCTTGTTAGACCTATTGGCGAAAAATAAAACATTTGGACTATACTGGCAAAACTGCCTAAAATACAGGGATCATTTTGGCAATTTAAAAAACATGTCACATCAAAAACAAATTTCACAATTTAAGGTAACACAAAACATCTACACTAAAAACTCGATCTAAATCTACAATGAGAAAAAAACTAGTCATTATCATCAACCCCATAGTGAGGATAACAAAGTCTTCCTCATCGGGGAAAAAATAAAGTGTATGAAAGGTAAATGGTTAATGGTTTGTTCAAACATAATCTTGTCAGTTTAGATCATTTGTAAGTCATATTCAATGTCCAAAATTCACAAACACCACATTTATTAGTCCGTTTTTATTTAACTAATCCATTAGACCCGCATGCGTGAAAATGTAGCGTGGAAGCCCCGCCACGCCGGGCACACCACCTCGCGTATGGCGGCCTTGTGGTGGGGCTTGAGGATCTTCACCGGCATGGAGGGCAATTTTGTTGGTGATTTGACGAGAGCTCACTAGTGGTTTTGGGTAAGAGGTTTGTGATTGGTAAGTTTTTTTAAACAAAAGGTGGGGTCCTTTTCACGCCCATCACCACCCCGTGCTTTTCTACCACGCCCTCTTGTTGACGTGACTGCCACATAACGTTTAATGCCCTCTCTTCATGTCCTCCCACACTGTATAATATTACATACCCGCATAATTTTCATATATAATAATACCCCCTATTTTGGTAAAGATAAGGAATGAGAATCATAAATTGGATGTTAATTGGCATTTAATTAAATTTTTCTAAGAATCATAAATTTGATGTTAATTGGTATTTAATTAATTTTTTCTATACACGAATATTGGTGCAAGATTATTATACTACCATCTCATAATGATCCACGTATAAATTAAAACTTGATTAACTGTTATCATTTAAAGATCATCCTATTATCCTAACGACCTTAATAAAATATTCAATCAATTTATATAATTAATAAATCATAAAAGTAATGACACGTATTTCGGCATTTTTGGTCTATAAATAACCCAATGTATCCCCTTTTCTATCACCCATCTCATCCAGTAGGCTCTCATCTTCTTAAACCCACGAGAGTTGTACATTACGCATAGAGAGTTGTACGTTACGCATAAAAAAAGTTGTAAACCGGTTATTGGTGTAATGGAAGGGGGAGTGCATCCGGCTGATGCGTCGTCGTTTAAAGACTGTTTTTCGTTGGCATGGAAGAACCCATACGTTCTGCGTCTTGCTTTCTCTGCGGGTATTGGTGGACTGCTTTTTGGCTATGACACAGGTGATTACTACCTCTCTGTCTTTGACAGTTATTTTTTCCGTTAATTTATGGGTTTTGTGGCTGATAGTGTTGGGAGGTGTGATTGTGTAGGAGTGATATCTGGGGCGCTGCTTTACATCCGGGATGACTTCGAGTCTGTGGATAAGAAGACTGTATTACAGGTGCGTATAATATTAGACCATAGGTAATGGTTAATGCCCACTAAGAGGCATTTTTCACCACATCATCATCATAATGCCCTTTTAAAAAAGGTGTAATGGTTAATGTCCATTTCATTTATTACTTTCCATTATTTTCTTCTCTTTAGGCATTATTATAGAAATGCCCCTCACTCTTCATGCCCCTATAATGCTCATGAGTAATGGTGTAAGGGCATTATCAAAATCTTTCATGCCCTTATAAAGCCCCATTACATATGGTCTTATTTAATATTTACGTTTATCCAATTTAGTAATATTTATAATATATAATGATGTCCATTTAGAAATAACATATAATTCGATTATATTTATGTCATGTGTTTGGAAATTACAATGTTTTGTTTCCATCACACTCTTGTTTTGGAAATGATACTGATTCGGTTACACGAGCTAAGCATAATTTCTCTGAACGGTGATTAATGTTACCCTACTCATACTTTAAATTATATAAAATTAACCTTAATCTACGTCATGCGAAAATCGAACCTTTGATCTCTCCCTATAGCGCTAATTTTCTTTTTCCTGATTTGTTGGTTACTATTTTTAGACCCGACCGAACGGTTAAACTATGATATATTTTTCAAAACATTGATTAACAGTAGTTATTTTTACGAGTGAAAACGGTAATTTAAATATTGGTGATATGTTGTAAAAATGGTAATTTACATATTGGTGTTATGTTGTGATAATGGTAACAGAGAAAATATAGAAATGCATTCAGAAAGTCGAAAAATTTTAAAGGTGGATAATTGGATATATTATGGAGATTTTAGAAAAAGTAATTTAAAAATCTTTTTCGCATGATAATAGGGTTGGGTTTTTTAAGTTATAGTTATTTTTTAACGATAAATTTCTTTTAATTCTTACGGATTTGAACTCAAAACTTCCCCTCTCAGTAGGGTTGCATGATTATGAATATTTTTAAAATTTATGAGATTGACTAAATATTATTTACAAGATAAAAACAAATTTTTTAAAATAAATCTGATTCTAATGATGCCAAATACTCCTTTTATTTTTCACGAGTTTTTACCAAAGACAATATAAATGTGTATATTAAAACTACATGATAATATAAATTATTAAACGAAAAAGATATATCCGGTTTTTATGTTCTTGTTTTCTATCGCATAGGAGTACTTTGTTTTTTTCTGAACGTAATATTTAAATTATATTTTACTTTGTGATCCTAACAAATATAATAGAAAAATAAATAAAATAAATTATATTTTTTTCTTTTTTGTTTGGAATCTAGAAGTTAATGAAGTTAATTGTAAAATTTAGACCGCATATTATCTCATAATTTATCCTTTAATTTTAATTTTAATTTTGTTTGGAAGCTAGAAGTTAATGAATTTAATTGTAAAATTTAGACCGCATATTATCTCATAATTTATCCTTTAATAAACACAGAAAGCGAAAGCATGCTTAAAAGGTTATTAACATTTATATTATGGTATTACTTTGGAATTTGGATTTCTATGTTTTCTTTGAAGGAAACATAAATATACACAATTTTCGAACAATAGGACTTGAACCCCTCACTAGTTAGGAAGATACACCATTTCTAACACCTTATACCATTGGGTAACATGCTCTTTAATGGATCTATATGTATACAATAAGTTGTTCCTAATCAAACAAAGCAATGTCATTTTCAAAGTATAATATATTTATCGATTATTTGGAATATTTTTGTTCGAAAGAGTCCAATTTTGACACAACAAGTGAACCCAAAAGTCACAAACCAAACTCTAAAGAAATACGCATGCAAATAGACAAAGTCTCAATTTAAGGGAATATTTGCATTTCTTTTTTCACACCACTTTATTTTATTTCATCAAAATCTAGAGTTATGAGCAAGAAGCTCAACTCCAACCAATGTTCATATTTACAGAAAATTTGGAGGATTACATTGAAATATTATAACATACTTATACTAATTCAGAATAAAAGGTTTAACTATAAATACCTAGAAAAATAAAGTTTTGTGAACTTAAAAACATATGAAAATACGAAAATTACCTGCCAACATTACCCAATGATTAAGAGGCGTGAGAAAATGCAAAGCAAAGACAAACACATATGACCTACCAACATCAGAGGGTTCTAGTCACTACAAAGGTCAAAGTCTTCACTTGGAACTTTATGTATCAAAATAGACCACTCTTAACAACCCTTTTTTTCTTTCTCATATTTAATTGGTATATTTTTTTTTTCCAATAATCTCTAGATCAAGTGGTGGAAGACTTGCATTTCTCTTGGGAGATGCAAGTTTAACTCCCACTTGGTGCAAAGTGAGGCATTGGTGGGCAATGATAGGAGACCCAGGGAAACCTAGGTTGGATCCTTGAGCTAAACGGGTTTTATCGGTAACTTCATCGTCGTGCCTACGGGCGGGTGGGTTACCGGGTTTTCCTCGGAATTGGTGGTGGACCCGGGTTACTCTCGGAGTACTCCATTTGGTCCAGTGGGTGCCCCGAGAATGCTCGAGATTGATTCTGTTGGCCGTTCGAAAAAAATTGGTATATTTTATTCAAAATAGACCTTTAGTTAAATTAAAAAGAACATAAGTTCTATATTATTACCTTAGATTAAGATTATAGTGTTGGAACCTTCAAGAAATGGCGTAGTGGTAAACATATTCAGAGATTCAGGTTTAACTTTCACTGCTTTCTTGTAATAATCTTTTGAAGGTCACATATCCGGCCTAAGCTGCGATTTACATGATCTTGTTGGTTAACGATGTATTGGCGGGGTCTTTTATAAGTTTTTTTGATGGGAGGTTGTTATGGTTAAAAGTTTACGGGTTTGAAACACGAGTATTTGATAGGTAAAAATGTTATTCCATCACTGGATTAATAAGAGCTTTAATTTATTTTTTCTTGATTCTTCTGAAATGTTATTTATGAAATATGTTTTAACCAATGTTTGGCCACCAAACGTTAGCCTAAATACGAATAAAGGGTCGGTTAGTAGTTCGTCCAGAAGTTAAGCATGCCGACCATCTAAATTCACTTCCAAACCAAATTCAGCTTTTCTTAATTTGGATAGCCGTTTTAATATCTCCTAAGTAATATATTACCCTTTTTCTATCTTAAAATAACATATTGTGTTAAATACGATGATAATAGTTATTTAATTTTTAACGTAAATTCATTTAACATTTTATTTATATAATTGCATTTGTGTAATATAGGAAACTTTCGGCTAGTTTGATCTATGTACCTTATTCTATCAGTTTAACCACTTAGATGTAACATGTTACCCAAAGGCCAAAACTACACTTATATAAATATATGGATACAACATGTCAACTAAATACTTTCAAATAATGTATTACATTTATGGATTCGACAGGAAAGCATTGTGAGCATGGCAGTTGCTGGAGCAATCATCGGGGCCGCATTCGGAGGGTGGCTAAATGACCGTTTTGGGCGGAGATTCGCTCTCCTATTTGCAGATTTTCTATTCTTCATTGGAGCCGTGCTCATGGCGGCTGCACCCAACCCTAGTGTCCTCATCATGGGCCGTATTTTCGTCGGGTTTGGCGTGGGAATGGCATCAATGACCGCCCCGTTGTATATATCGGAGGCCTCTCCGGCTAAGGTCCGAGGCGCTTTGGTCAGCACCAATGGGTTCTTGATCACTGGAGGCCAGTTTCTGTCTTACCTCATCAATTTAGCCTTCACAAAGGTGTGGAATAACAAAAATACATTACAATTATTTGGTGTGACATATAAATCAATTAATAATAATAATTATTTTGTATTTTTTTTAAATTGTATGATTGGAAAGTTTATTCTTGTATGATTATATTAAATAGTTACATTATTTATTAACCAGATATTTTGAATTAAAAGAAGCCAAATTTGAAAAGTAGTGGCAGTTACAAGGCTCTTTCCTAGAAAATGATTGTTCTCTTTTTTTTTTTTTTTTGATAATTGGATACATGTGAAGTAGGAACATTATGCCCTCACCCCACCATTAATCTTTCCCCTACTTGTGGAAACAATCCACAATATGAATCTACTTTTGTGTGTTATGTGCCCACTAGAAAAGTCACTTTTACATAAACATGTGATGATGTTACATGTAACACTCATACCAATTAATATTGTCTGTTTTTAGGCACCGGGAACATGGCGATGGATGCTTGGAGTTGCCGGGGTCCCGGCCCTCCTACAGTTTGTGCTCATGCTTGCGCTTCCCGAGTCTCCCCGTTGGCTTTACCGCAAGGTCCGCACTCTCTAAATGTTTTGTTTATACAAGTGTAAACAACTTATGATATAACGGAAATACCGATTTGTTGACAGGGAAGAGAGGCAGAGGCGATAACGATTCTAAGAAAGATATATCCGGCGGAAGATGTTGAAGCAGAAATCGAAGCACTCAAGGACTCGGTCGAAAAAGAGCTTGAGGAAACCGGGTCATCAGAAAAGATCGACGTGATCCAACTAATGAAAACCAAAACCGTAAGAAGAGGCCTCGTAGCAGGGGTCGGGCTGCAGGTGTTCCAACAGTTTGTAGGAATCAACACTGTAATGTACTATAGCCCAACCATAGTTCAACTAGCCGGCATTGCTTCAAACCAAACCGCGCTTCTCCTCTCACTCGTGACCGCAGGGCTCAATGCCTTGGGTTCAGTTGTCAGCATCTATTTCATTGATCAAACGGGGCGAAAGAAGCTTTTGGTCCTCAGTTTAATCGGTGTTATACTCTCGTTAGGCCTTCTTTCGGCTGTGTTTCAAGAGACCACAACACATTCACCGCCGGTTAGCATGTCCCAAACCACTCACTTTAGTAACTTCACGTGTCCGGCTTTCGAGCACAGCAGATCTTCGGCTAATTGGGATTGTATGAAGTGCTTAAAGGGTTCTCATTGTGGGTTCTGTGCTTCATCTGTTGACAAGGTAGAAACATAAAGTTATTAATAACTTTTGGACTCAAAGAATATCATTAATTTTTAACTTGTCTTGTGTTATTGTCACAGTTGCTGCCTGGTGCCTGTTTACTCTCTGATAGCTCGGTTAAGATCGCGGGTAAAACGGTTAAGGAAACGTGCCAGGGCGAAGGTCGATTATGGTACACTCGTGGCTGCCCAAGCAAACTCGGGTGGCTTGCATTGGTCGGGCTAGCGCTCTACATCATATTCTTCTCACCGGGCATGGGCACGGTCCCATGGATAGTGAATTCGGAGATATACCCGTTAAGATTCCGAGGGGTATGCGGTGGCATAGCCGCAACCGCAAACTGGATTTCAAATCTTATTGTAGCACAATCGTTTTTATCGTTAACCGAAGCCATCGGGACATCGTGGACTTTCCTCGGTTTTGGGGTGATATCGGTAGTGGCGTTGGTTTTTGTGCTGGTTTTCGTTCCCGAGACTAAGGGTTTGCCGATCGAAGACATCGAAAAGATGTTGGAAGAAAGGGCATTTCAGTTAAAATTCTGGGTGAAAAGGCCTGAGGATGTGAAGAAAAACTCTGAAGTTTGAGTGATGGTGTGTGGAAGTGATGCATATAGTAGTAGATAGTTTGTTATAGTTTGGCAATTGGCACTTTGGTGCATATTTTGATGGGATTGTGTTAGGTGTCCCCAATGAATTAACACTATGTTTTTAATGGTTATTCATCGTATGAGATGCCTACTTTAAAATACCTATCAATTATTATTATAAAAATAAAACAATGGTTGATGCTAATGGGAGCATGCAAGTTCGTAGTAAACAAGTTTACTCCATGTTATTTTTAAATTTTAAGACTTTACTTCGCCACAATTTTTTTCATTTCATTGATTTAAGTATTGAACACCTTTTAAGTTTGTGCTACTCCTATTCTACGGTATTCAAACAATCGGCATGTCTTAATGCCTTTGACCAAGGAATATCCCCGTCAGGGGCGGATCTACTTGGGATCCAGGGGTTGCCCGGGATACCCCTCAACTTTCGTCGCGAAGTACAATTTTTGTTGCAATTTTTTTATAATCTTCGATTTATGTATCGGGGATACCCCTAAGTAATATTAAGATAGCTCTAAATATAGATGAAGATGAGACGAACCAAAATTTTCGGAAACGAAATTTCCAGTCCACAAAAAGTTGCAGAAGATACAAGGTGAAGAAGATGAAGTTGTTATTAGGTTATGTGTAATGGGGCGCGAGAAAGGGCCATAGCGCCGCTATGGCGCCAAGAACACCGCCCCCCGGGGCGCCATGACCAAAAAAAAAACAAATGGCGTTAAAACTATCGCAGCGCGAGGAGATGAAGAATTTTAATTTTTGACCGTTTGATAACGGTCATATATTAAAAAAAAAAATCAATTTTTTTTTACTTTTCACACTATAAATAACCTCATATTCTTCCATTTTTTTTACAACTCAATACATTCTCATTCTCATTCTCTATATATTTTTAAAAAACCTAGTGTCACCTTATAAAAAAATGGGTTCCCCGTCGGAAGAGTCTTTCACCGAAATTTACCGAAGATATTTTTCGCCCGACGAAGACGCGGCCGAGGAAGAAGCGGTTACGAGTGCATGTACTTTTGTGCTACAAGCATTTGAGAACATTCGGCCTACTCCCCCTCCACGACCCATCTTGCGACGCACCTATATCTTGCGAGATCGTGAAGCCGCGAACGAGCGTTTGATGAAAGACTATTTTGATGCGGCACCGGTTCACGGACCGAATGTTTTTAGACGACGTTTTCGGATGAGCCAAAGGTTATTTTTGCGCATTAATAATGACTTGGAAAATACGTATGATTTCTTTAAGCAAAGAATGGACGCATGAGGATATCTAGGCTTCACCTCAATTCAAAAGGTCACATCCGCCTTACGCGTATTATCATACGGAAACACGTACGACATCAACGACGAGTATTTGAAGATGGCGGAGAAAACAACCCGAGATACCTTGGAACATTTTTGCTATGGTAAGTTTTTATTGTCTTTTATTTATTTACTTTTATATATTTATTTTTTCGTAACTTATTAGTAATACTTTTGTATATTAAATTATATTTTAGGAATATGCCAGTTATATGGAAAACGTTATTTGAGAAACCCCACTTGGAACGACCTTCAAAAAATATATGAGGTGCATCTAGAAAAGCATGGAATACCCGGCATGATTGGTAGCTTGGATTGTCGTCAATGGCGTTGGTATAATTGTCCAACCGCATGGCGAGGTCAACATACACGGGGTGATCAAAAAGGGCCAACTTTGGTATTACAAGGTGTTGCGTCATACGACCTTTGGGTTTGGTCGGCCTTCTTTGGTGTAGCCGGGTGTTTTAACGATATTAATACGTTAGAGGCTTCACCATTAATCGAGGGCTACATTTCTGGAACTATACCAAAGGCCGGTTTCCATGCAAACGGGAACGATTACGAGCATGGCTACTACTTGGCCGATGGTATCTACCCTGAGTATTCGATTATTGTTAAAACGTTTTCTGAAACTTTCGATGAAAAAAGAAAGTATTTTAAAAAATTACAAGAGTCTTCGAGAAAGGACATCGAGAGGTGTTTTGGGGTTCTACAGCAACGATGGCATTTTATCAGAAATCCTTGTCGCATGTGGCATAAGGATAAAATACGAATGGCCATGTATGCTTGCATCATTTTGCATAATATGATCATTGAGGATGATGGAAAAGCGATATGCCAAAACTATATTCCCGAAGATTTGGTCGAACTACCCAAGCGACAACGGAAGAGAGACTCGCAAATGCTCAACTACTGCGATCTAGAGAAATACATAACACGTTGAAGGCGGATTTGGTTGAGCATGCTTGGGCGATTCGCCCAATTCGATTAAACAATGATCACGACGAAGATTCCGAGGAAGAAGTGGTTGAGGAATTCGAAGACGGGAACTTTGAAGACGTAGGTTTAGATGCTGGAGAAAACGAAGAGGAAGAAGGAGAGAACGAAGATGACACCGAAGAATAAATTTATTTTTTAGGTGTAATTAATTTTTTAGGTGTAATTTATTTTTTAGTGTAACTTTTTTTTTTTAATTTTAATGTAGTGTTTTTTATTTAATGAAATGTTTTTTTATTTTATAAAACTTATAAGTTATTTAAAAAATTGAAAATTAAATTAATTGAGTAATGATTACACAGGGGCTTTATGACTACGGCCTCAAATTGCATAAAGCCCCATAAAGCCCCTTGCTGACGTGGCATGCCACATGGCGCATAACGCCCCTTTAAGGGGCTTTATGACTACACATGCCCTTATAATTAAGCATTGGAAAGATAAATGAAAGGTAAAGCAAGTCTACAAGTCTACAATTAATTTGTTTATTTACTTTTCAATTAATATTTACTTTACTTCAGTTAAACATTATCAGATTCTGTTTGTTTTTTTTATGATATATTTTTGTTAGTTAGTTTGTTTGTTTGTTTATCATTTTATTATTAAGTATTAAATTTATTTTATATTTAAGTATCAAATTTACTTTATCAATAATTTTCGGTTTTTTCTCGTTGAATATATGATTATACAAACTAAATTTTATATATAAAACTTTTAAATAACATTTGAAGTTTTATAAAAAAATATTTGATAACATTCGTGTTTGTGTTTGGTACACCAATTAATAAAAAAATAAAACTCAACATATGCTTCAGAATATAAAAATAAAATTATATATCGATAATATAATTAAATAGTTTTCGTTCTCACACTTTGTTAGAGAATAATACTCTATTATAGAGTATGGATTATAAAAAGTTAATTTTACTTTTGAAAATAGTTTCACAACGCACATCAAAATGTTATATCTTATCTCAAAATGTTATATGTATACCTAATTAATACGTAATTTCAGTTATATCTTATCTCAAAATGTTATATTGTAATTTCTAAATCCTATTACTAACAATTAATAATTTTTATTATAAATACATGTGTCTGTAACCTAGTAATTATATATATATATATATATATATATATATATAAGCCCATTTTTGCTAGCCGCTCAAGGCCCCTAAGGGCTCTCGAATTCTCAGGCAGGTCCCTGGGCTAAATAAAATTTAAGGGTTCATTTTTACTACCCGCATCTGGCTTTTGAATTCTCAAGAATAGTCCTCGATAAAAAAAAATAGGGATACCCCTGAGTTTCTTTTCTAGTTCCGCCACTGATCCCCGTAGCAAAAACGAATAATGAAATAACGTAAGAAAGGTTTTGAGATAAGCTCACACGATATAGGGTTCAGAGGGCTTTTCTATTCATAAACTCAGGGTTCGGATTTCCACTTATTTTGGGCAGTGGGAACGACTCGAATGTTACCGAGTTGAACCTCAAACTGACTAGATTACTTAAAAGTTAAAAGCACAAAATAATATATATATATATATATATATATATATATGTATATATATATATATCATTATGTATAACTTTCTAAAATGAAGCCCAAACAAAGGCGCACATAAGTGAACAAAAAATAATTTGACCCACAATGCCTTGACTAAAATGAAGCCCAAACAAAGGGGCACATAAGTGAACAAAAAATAATTTGACCCACAGACACAGTGCCTTGAACTCCGCAAAAACAAAGTCTTATCAACTCTTTCATCACTACTTTTGTGCTTAATAAATGAATACAATAATTAAATCCTAACTAAAAAATTTGAATATAATAATTAAATAATAACTAAAAAATTAATACATGTAAGGGCTATTTATTTAGCTTTTAATGGGGCTCTTAAGACTATGGGGTATGAGGCCTGGGTTGGGGCGGGGGTTGAGGGAAAACGCCCAAGCCACTACCCCGGGTGAGCTTGGGTTGGGGCGTGACCCTTGGGGCTTGGGTTTCAAGCCGGGCGTGGGGCGGGGAAGCAAGCTGACATGGCGGGCTGTGAATGGCAAAATCAAACTAGCCGTTGGCCTAGCCGTTGGGGGCTAGTTTAAAAAAAAATTCTTTTATAAATACCTTACCATATTTAATCATTATAAATACCTTACCATATTTCAACGATTCCTGGGTTCAAAACCGACGAAGATGACGAAGAATGATAGTTTTTTTATTTTGATAATTATTTTGTATGTTTATGTTGTTTTTAATGATTATATATATAGGGAGCGGTTAACATACAAAAGGCCTTATCGTACTTCACGTACACGACACTGATAACCATCAGATCTGGGATATAATCACGCATTGGACAGTAAATAACGCATGGAGCCGTTGGTTTTGTAATAATCACGCATGGGAGCCTAAGAATCACGCATGAGAGTCAAAAATCACGCATGGGAGCCCTAATAATCACGCATGGGAGCCCTTATCCTACAAATCACGCACCTTATATATTAATCACGCAAGTTGTTTTTCTGTCGCGTACGTTAACGTACGTTAAGCCCTTTTGTACATTATACTTTCTCTCTCTCTCTCTCTCTCTCTCTATATATATATATATATATATATATATATATATATATATTAAAAAAACCTGATGTGGCTTGGCCACGCCAGCCAAGCCACGCCCACCATACCCCATACAAAATGGGTTTTGAATTGAGTTATCAAACTTTCCACGTGTCAACTCATGCCCCAACCCAAGCTCCACCATACCCCACGGTCTAATGGTTTAGACCTTATCTTTTACTGGTTCAGCACCTAATGGTTTAGACTATTTGTTTCGCAAGCAGATGTCTGAATGGTTCAGACATTTGCTTCTGAATGGTTAACAATTATACTAAGTTTGAATGATTAAGACCTCTAATCTGAGTTGGTCAGACATTTGCCTCTAAACGGTTAAGTATTATACTGGTTCTTAATGGTGCAGACATTTTACTGCTTTAACACTTAATGATTCAGATCTCTTAGTGGTTCAATATTTACCCAATCAAAAGTTGCCAAACATTTTTGGTCCTATACGGTCGCATACCCAATGAGCCGGCCTTAGATACCGGTAAGACGGAAGCGCTTTGGTATTTACTCGTTATGGTAAATACATTTCTTTTTGTTAATGTATCTTATTATTATACAAACTGGTTCAACAAGATAGTTATTTAACTTATTTTTGTTGTATTTAACTATTAAATTAAATTACTTTTTCTGGGTAAAAATCAAACTTTACATTTCTTTCGACATTAGTCAATAAAAATTGCTTTTATAGTATTTTGTATTTCTTTTTTTTACAAAATAACGTATATATATTTTACCATTATATGTTTATAAATATAATGAACATTATCCCATATATAAATAAGCAAATTTTTTATGCATACCAACTTGTAACATGTGCTTTGTGAGTTTTTCAAAAAAAAACTTCCTTTTTTAAATTTAATCCAAAGGTTTTTAACTTTTACAATTTTAACCCTACATAATTTGTTTTTTTAACTTTAACCCAAACTTTTCATTATTTTTAACCTAAAAGTTTTTACCTTTTGCAATTTTAACCCTACAATTTGTTTTTTTAACTTTAACCCAAAACTTTTCATTATTTGCAATTTAACTTCACAACTTTTGTCACTTATACTTTTCATCTTCGGCAAATTTTCGTTTTACGTATAGTTCTTAATTTTTCGAGTTAATACGACGCAACGTACAAGTGTGGTTCAACTTTTTTATGTTTTGTTACCTTTTGCAATTTTAACCCTACATAATTTGTTTTTTTAACTTTAACCCAAAACTTTTCATTATTTGCAATTTAACTTCACAACTTTTGTCACTTATACTTTTCATCTTTGGCAAATTTTCGTTTTACGTATAGTTCTTAATTTTTCGAGTTAATACGACGCAACGTACAAGTGTGGTTCAACTTTTTTATGTTTTGTTTCAAATTTTGCAAGTTAATACGACGCAACGTACATGTGTGTTCAACGTTTTTACCTCTATTTTTCCATGTTTGACAGGTTCGTCGCAACACGCAAACCCTAGGTCGAGTCAGTGTTGGTGGTCAATAACGGTTGTGTGACATTAGTACTATTTGACACCGTTTTACGCCGCGTCGCAACGCGGCGTGTGCTTTGGGGGTTTTCCAAAGAAAAAATCGTTATGCATCTGGTTGTCGTAACCTTGGCTTTGGGGGTTTCAAAAAAAAAATTGATTTTTTTACTTTTCACCCAAAAGTATTTCATAAATTACTTTTAACCTGAAACTATTTGTTTTTTTTACTTTTAACCCAAAAATTTTTATCTTTTGCAATCTATCCTCACAAATTTTTTTACTTTCAACTTTGGTCATTTACAGTTTTCATTTTCCACAAATTTTTCGCTTTATGCTTGGTTCTAAATTTTGTGCCTTAACACATCGCAACGTGCGTCTTTTGTTTAATTTTTTTACGTTTCGTTCTAAATTTTGCGAGTTAACATGACGCAACATGCGTGTGTGGGTGAATGTTTTTACATCGTCTATTTTTCCCGTTTGACAGGTTTAACATAAAATGCGAGTCCTAAATCGACTTAGTCATAACTAAAGAATCCCCGCCGCATTACGGCGGATCTCAATTCTAGTTTACTCTATCTTAAAACAAAAAGTCGTGGCTTTTGCCACCAACTAAAGCCCCCCCCCCCCAAACCAACATCAGACCAAAACACCCTCAAACTTTCACAATAGAACCAAAACGCCCCCAGACTCTCACATTACACATCATCTTCTTTAACTTCAAACTTTTCTACTTAATAACTTGACACTAATTTTGTTTAAACTATTTTTACGACTTTACACTACACCTCATCTTCTTTAACTCCAAACTTTTCTACTTAATAACTTGACACTAGTTTTGTTTAAACTACTTTTACGACTTTACACCGCAACGTGCGTCACATTATTATAATATTTTATATATTTCTAACCACGTTAATGCCTATATTATTTTTACGACTTTACATTGCTGTCTAAATTACTTTTATGACTTTATAACGCAACGACCAAGACATACTCTTTTTATTATCTAACTCTAATAACGTTAATGTCACGGACGTAACGTGTGTAACAAAGTAAAAACCGCGTAATGTCGCTTGCGGGAACCACACGTTAATGTCATCATCGTAAACTGTAACCACAATGCTTGTATAGGTTACACCAAGTTAGATCGGATACGTCAAAACAAGTGTTTTTATATGGTTAACACATCACATAACGTGCTACCAACTATAAACAACTAAGGCGTCGCCGCCGCAACGCGCTGCCTTTGGCAACACTCTAGTTTGTTTTTAGAGTTAACTTTCATTTTCCTCCCTATGATTTGGTCATTTTAACGGTTTTGCCCCAACAGTTTAAAAATAGCCATTTTCCTCCCTGATTTTTCTAATTTATCGTTATTTTGTTCCCTGCCTCTAACTCCATCCAAAATAAACCTATAACTTGTTTATTTACACGTATATAAGTAATTCTTTTCTGATCCCCCATATTTCCAACCACTCTTTCTACCGGCCACAACCATCCACCACCACCTGCAACTACCACCTGTCGACCACGACTACCGCGACTTTTAACTAAACGTATTAATTGAGTTAGAGCCAGAGAGTAAACTACCGAAACACCCCTACTTTTAATTGAACGTTTTAACCGAGTTAGAGCCAGAGAGCAAACTAGCGATAAACTCGAAAGATCAGGAAGGAAAATGGCTATTTTTAAACTATTGGAGCAAAACCGTTAAAATGACCAAACCACGGGGAGCAAAAAGAAAGTTAACTCTTGTTTTCATATCGGGGAAATGGACTGTATCACCCTAAACTATGCAAAATTGGCCAATACCACACCCAACTTTCAAGTTGGCTCCCACCACCCTCTACTCGACAACTTGGTGTCACTGTCACCCCTTCGTTAAAAAATCACTAACTCAGTTAGGTTTTTAATCCTACGTGTCATGGGGATGATAAGGTGGACAACCTACGTGGACTCAAAACAAACTAATCATGTCTTTCTCTTCCTCTTTCCATTTGTTCTTCCCCAATTCTTTACCCCTTTTCAAAACCCTAACCCTCTCTTCTTTCCCACTTTCCCCACTAAATCTTCAAATCATTAAACCCACCACAGTCCAATCAATACCCACAAGATCATTTCCCATTAACTCCACTTCTTAATCATCTTCAAACCCCAACAACAACACACTCCAACCCATTGAAGAACTCCCCCAAAAGCTTCAAGAAATCATCAATCTTTTCCGGTCCGTACAAGACCCAAGAGCCAAGTATGGAACAACTGTTTTTCTATTGCAAGAACCTTACATCGAAACCCAGTTCAAAACTGATGAAAATAAGGTCAAAGGTTGTGTTTCTCAGGTCTGGCTAAGAGCTTACTTTGATTTTGATCACAAAAAATGTCATCTTTGAGGCTGATTCTGACTCTGTACTTACTCAAAAGTGTCATCTATGGTGGCGGAGTTTGAGCTTGAAATTGGATTTTTTGAAAGTTCATCAAAGTCGACATTTTTTGAAGAGGGGTTTAGAGCATACGTGAGTTTGAGCTTGAAATTGGATTTGTGTGGGTTTTGGGGGTAAGAAATGGTCCGGGCTATGGTGATTTCTGGGTCGATTCTTGCGATGACGGATTTGATTAGCGAACAGACGCTGAAATGTAAGATTAAATATATTTTATGTTATATTTAATCTAGTAGCCATTATAATCATTTACATTATATGGATCAAAATATATAACAATCCTATTAAATAATTAGTTGGTAATTGTTGATGGGCCTAATTACCCTTATTAACTAATTAGGGTTTCCTCCTAGGTGCATATATAAGGAGAATAATGTGGAGGTTAAAGGGTTAGACAATTTCACAAACCCTAATAACACATAACATCAATCTCGCCTCCCTCTCCATAACCGATTCCCTTGTCGGTTTCGTATCATCACCATCATTAGATTGCACCCTAAGGAGGAACCAGATCAAACTGACAATCATGTCAAACACTGTTGCTGCGTCTCCATCTGGATTCTCTGCTGGCCTGTGCTGATGCAATCAGGTATGTTTTCATGTTTTCCATTATGCCTAAAACAGAACTGATCAACATGTGGTATCAGAGCATATGTTGATTAAATCAGTTCTGTTTTTATCCATTATTCTGGGATAGAAATCTGGAAAACGGAGTTTGAAAACTCAATAAACCTCAACAGTAGGTTTCGAGTTCTTTGAATGTCACCGAAAACACTTTTTCGATAAACTGAATTGGTTAATAATGTGACTCGAAATCGAATAGGTTAATTTTATGTCCGAAATCTGTTTTAGAAGCCTTAAAATTCAGGTTTCGGGTTCCAGAATCATGTTTTTTTTAGGGTTCATCATGTTTTCTTAGGAAAATTCGAAATTCCTTTATGTTTTGGAATATAATTTGGATTTTTGAGTGTTATTTCCCTGTTTGATCCAATTGAATCTGTTAAGTTCATTCGAAAACTGTTAAAAGATATACAGTTATAATTTTCGAAATATTATGATAAAATTAGATCATCACTAAAACAGGAAACCATATCTCAAAATCCCTAACAATTCGAATTTTCGGTTATGTTTTCACATTAATAGCTGTAACAGAAGTTTCGAGATAAGTTTTAACCACCCGAGACAAAGGTCTCGACTCGAGACCACAAGAACTCGACTCGAATTCATAAGTGTTCTCAAATGTTTACAACTCGAGACAACGATTTCGACTCGAGATCATAAGGTCTCGACTCGAGACCACTGAGGTTTCGACTAAGGGCTTAAATCTGTACAACTCGAGACAAGGTCTCGACTCGAGACCATAAGGTCATAACTCGAGACCATAAGGTTGCGACTCGAGACCATAAAGTCACAACTCGAGACCATGGTTGCGACTCGAGACCTCATAAAGAGTCGAGATCTCATAATTCATAGCAGTCGAGACCATGATTACGACTCGAGACACTGAGGTTGCGACTCGAGACCATTAATGAGTCGAGACCTCATAATGTTATAAGCTGAGTCGAGACTTGACTCGAGATCTGACTTGAGACCTCATAACTGACTCGAGATCTCACTCGAAACCTCATTATTTTAGGTTGTTTAATGTGAACTAAGATTTAGCTGAGTCGATCCGCGCTAACAGGTGGTTTGCTATTAAATGATTGGTTTTTGTAATTACTTAGCTAATTAATAAGGATCAAATAATGTTTTACAAAACCAAAATGGCTTTACTTGAATGAGCTTCTGATGTATCATTTCTGGCCAAAGCTGATTTGATACATCTACTTATCGTTCAAGTATTACGAAAGCTATGTTAAGTGTGCATCATAAACATGAATGTCTTAATATCTGGCCAAAGCTGATTTAATTCCTTCATAGATGGCATACTTAACAAGTGCATAACTAAAGTGATTGTCTCAATTTCTGGCCAAAGCTGATTTGTTACAACCACTTTGCACACATACTTAAATGATTACACTTCTGGCCAAAGCTGATTTGTCTTCGTTTAAGTAGAACTTTAAATAGTCTATTATTTTGATGTTAGTAATAGACATATCACAACCTCTTCATATAATGATCCTTACATTGATGATCCTTAATTAGTTTTTATGATCATTTCGTCTGCTTTATTCTTAGTACCCATAATTTTACTCACTATAATTTTCTTCCATAAATCTATATCTCATCCACTCTAATTCCTAAACCTAAAATGTTTTGCTTTATTTAAAGTTTCTATAAGAATTAGCTCTTAAATCAAACCCTTGATTATCTCTTAAGACACAATAATCCTATTGCTCTTTTCTGATAAAGCACTATAGAAGAAAAGTAGAGCATGATTAATAGGACAAATCGAACATGATGTCTCTTATGATAATCAAGATCTCTCTAAAATAATTGTTATCACTAAAGTTATTCCAGATTAAGTCTTTCCTAAGACTAATCTATTATTGTGGAATAATCACAAGAGCTCCTAAGATGCATGCCTTCATTTAAAATTATAAACTATAAAGCTAAGTGGTATATGTGAATACATAATAATGTACAATACCATGACCCATAAAGTTAAGGGCTTACGCATGGAAATAAGTACATTTTTCCAGTACATTACATACTAAGATTTTCACTTGTACAATTTGATGCCTTATAAATCAACTATAATACTCAAAAGTACCAAAGTATAATGAGTGTGTTGATAAGCAACATATGTACAAAGAAATAAATGTTTAAAGCTGGAAAATAAGTTGTTACTCACCTTACAACCACTTAAACTTTAAAAGAGGATTGTTTTAAGGTCCATAGACAAAATTACAAGTACTAATTCTACCTCTAAGGTTCTTCAAGGGAAAATCTCACTGCATGATTATGCCATTAGACTAGGCATAAGCAACGAGACTATCCATTAATCCAAAGAACAGTTGGATAAGTTAATTAGGTAGTCATTTCCTAATGATATTTAAGTCTGCTAATTTTAATATTCCAATTAACACATGATTAGTTGACTCTAGTTCCATACGTTTCTTTACCATAATTTGACAAATAACTAACATGAGAGTTAGTGACAAAATTAATTGTTAAGGCTATAAGAACCATAATAAGCAGTCTTCTAACAACGCCTTTCGATACCTTATATATTCTGAAGATTAATCAGAATATAGTATCATAATTAAGCAATGTTATGAAGGTTGTGAGGTTCGCATAGTCAGCATAAAGTCACACTTATCTTAAACTCTCATTTTATTTGTTCTAAATATCTGGATAGAAACATTACTAAGATGAAACTAGATGATACCTTACATTTTCACAACGTTTGTTATCATGCAAATGAGAATTTGACAAAAGGAAAATGAGACTTATAAATTTCATCCATTATAACCAAAATTCATGAAAAATCATGGCATGGTTAATGAGGATGATTTTTTTATCTAATCTCATTCAAAGTGATTTTAAATCATGACGTTATAGCCCTAAATATTACTTGGCTTAAGGAATAAGTATGGGTCCATCATAAGTCATTCATTGACATTCGTGGAACTTATTCCAAATGGAATATTCAGACACAATTCATTTATCATTTAAGAGACTATCAACTTGTATCTAAATTTTGTCGCATATGGCTCACGGTCTTAGTAGAAATCTATTCATATATGTACTTACTAAGATTTCTATTAGATATGTCCCTAAAGTTTCGTATGACATCTGGACATTAAGGAAATCAAATAAAGTCTAACGTATATGTGATAGGTTCCCACGTCACGTAGCTCATTGAAACTTCTTTTGTAGCATTCTATAGATATTAAAGATCAGTGGGAGCATTGAGTGTCTTAATAGTATCTTGCAATAGTTGCAAGTGGTGGGGCAGTGAAAACTTCATATTACTTAAGTTTACACCTCTTGTACAAGACACTGCTCCATCACGACACTGTTCCATCAAAGCTTGTCTCCTTAAAATCTAATGCTACTCTTACAAAAGTTTCATTGTTGCTCAATTGTGGGCACACTTAGATTTCTTACCTAAACTAACATAATCCTCAACAAGAGAAATCACAACGACTAACGTCATTAACTTGTTTCTCTATTAGAATTTGTTGGTCGTTACATATTGACCCTAAGCATGCTGAGTTCCTTGTGGGAGCAGTCAAAGTCCTTATCATGACTTGCAAGGAATACAAGAGGCGGGGGAAGAGTGTCATTAAATTTCACTCCGAATTTAACTCCGATTACACCTCTTGTACACCATACTGCACCAACTCTTTCAAACTTAGAATGAAAATGATAGCAACCTAACCAAGAGCTAATCCATAAAACTGAAACTTCTAACAAACCCAATAATCAACTCAGGAGGTCATCTAGGTTTAGAAACCTACTAACTTTGATGATTACATAACCTCCCTAACTAAAGTTGAAATGGATTATGGAAAAGTTTACTGATCCTATCTCTTCGAATTAAGCCATTAGTGTCAATCAATCTTCTGAATGGAATAAAACAGTTTTCTAGTAAAACTGATTTTATGTGTTCAAATAACGTTTGGGATTTGATTGAATTACCTAAGAGTGTTCATAACTAAACCAAATCCTAATATAAGCATGATTGATTGTCAAAGGTTATACTTAGGAAGAGATAAATTATCAAAGATTTCTTTGAGGATCATCACTGTTCTAGTAGCTTATAATGGTTTAAAGCTACATTAGATGAACATTAAAAAGAATTTTCCTTAACAAACTGGCTGACACATTTACATGTTCATAAAACAACCTGAAAGTTCTAAACTGAATGTTAAAGAACACTTTATTTGTAAGCCAATAAAATCCGTGTATGGGTTAATGCAAACATCATAATGTGATGAAATCTTAACGTAATTATTTTCATCGACAACCAAGTGGATTAATGTACCTACCTCAAAATGAGTGGGAGCAACTAAGATAAACTTGTCTATATAGATGATATTCTTTTGACAAGTATATGCTACATAAGTTAAAGCATTGTTAATACAAACTTTGATATAATAGATCTCAGAGAGATCTCTTATGTAACAGATATCATAACATACCGAGATAGACCCAATGGGACATTAGTTTCAGTCCATAAGTTTAACATTAAATGGTTCCTTACATATGTAACAAATAATACTGCTCTCCTTTAGAGGATAATAGGATAAAGGAGATTATTTCCTTACGCTTCATTAATTGGAAGCCTTATGTAAGTTTAAGTCTATACTCGTTTAGATATTACTCACATTGCAACACACTAGATTTGTCTAGATTAATGTGAAGCATCTAATGGAGTATTACAATATCTTTAAAAGAAACGAGAGGCTACAATTAGAAGAAGAATTGAGAACTAAAAACCGGTTGATTACTTTAACTTTGGGATATTCAAAGATGACAAAATGTAATTTCGGGTATATCTTTATGTCAGCAGACAAAACCTATCTCATGGAGGAGTCATAATGCACTGCTATCAACAACCTAAGTTGTAACGACATAATATATTCACTAAATGTTGTTGGAAATTTATCAGTGGACTCATAAGTTTATTAACTTCGTATAATTAATGTTTTGAAGACTTAGTGTGATAAAGTCAGCTACCATGACTCCTTGAACAGTAACAGTTCAAGAGGTGCTGCATTAAGTTTCGATACACAATTAATTATTCGTTTATGAACGAATTGAGGAAACTAAGTTTTGTAGCGGATACATTCATGATATGCTTAAGGATCCTGTAACTGAAGGGCTATTACCCATAAGTCTTATTAAGAGAGCTCATAGACGGGTATTAATAAATGGTCGTGCGCAATTGCATATCGTACTATGAATGACTAAGTATTAGTTAATTTTCCTCATCAGTTTGATTTTGTATGTCTCTAAGAATATGTCAAGTCGACATAATGGCATATAGACAAATAAAGTTACAAATCAAACAAAGGGTTTATGCGTATTTTGATCATGACGATTAGGTTTTAAATTAAGGCTATAGTATGATTAATGGGGGTCCTGAGTCGCATAATGATTCAACGGCTGTATTTCTCTGCTATAGTACTTGTTTAAGGCTAAAATGAGTGTTAACTCCTGATCAGGCTTATCTAATACTCATAGTAAATGATTACTCAGCTAAGTGGGCGAATGTAAGATTAAATATATTTTATGTTATATTTAATCTAGTAGCCATTATAATCATTTACATTATATGGATCAAAATATATAACAATCCTATTAAATAATTAGTTGGTAATTGTTGATAGGCCTAATTACCCTTATTAACTAATTAGGGTTTCCTCCTGGGTACATATATAAGGAGAATAATGTGGAGGTTAAAGGGTTAGACAATTTCACAAACCCTAATAACACATAACATCAATCTCGCCTCCCTCTCCATAACCGATTCCCTTGTCGGTTTCTTATCATCACCATCATTAGATTGCACCCTAAGGAGGAACCAGATCAAGCTGACAATCATGTCAAACACTGTTGCTGCGTCTCCATCTGGATTCTCTGCTGGCCTGTGCTGATGCGATCAGGTATGTTTTCATGGTTTCCATTATGCCTAAAACAGAACTGATCAACATGAAAGGGTTGGGTTTTCGTTGTCTTCTTAGCTTTTGTTGCCGGATTCTGTTGGAGGGTGGTTATGGTTGAGGGTGATTCGAGGGTGGTTGTAGGCAGCTGATTTACCACAGGGAAGATAGTGGGCTATTGGAATTTGCAGACCTTGATCAACTGGAGAGCCCTGATTTACATGTTGATTCAGTTAGAATGATGAGTTTGCTTAGGAAGGTTAGAAAGATTATTGATGCTATTGGAATTTGCAGACCTCGATCAACTGGAGGCTTTGAAGATGTATAAATGGGTTGTAAGGGGTGAGTCCATGTGGGCACGCCAGGTCACAACTCTTTTGCCACGTAGGATTAAAAACCTAACTGAGTTAGTGATTTTTTAACGACAGGGTGACAGGTACACCAAAGTGTCCAGTTGGGGGTGGTGGGAGCCCATTTGAAAGTTGGGCGTGGTATTAGCCAATTTTGTATAGTTTAGGGTGATATAGTCCATTTCCCCTTTTATATCACTTTTGAGTTTACACTCACTCTTCTACAAATTCCAAGTACAAGGACTAGGCTAATATGTTGTCGAAAAAACATAGTTACTACCGCTTCTTGTTTACTAGTTTGTCGTCTTCGTGCACCTCAAAAACTATGGTTTGGTAAAGTTATCGACATGTCACTACCAAGACTAGGCCCGATATAGTATAGTGGATCGTGGATAACAATTGAGTTAGATTTAAGACAACTTTTTCTCCAACCAAAGCTTCCACTATAAAAAAAACTTTGAAGTTCTTTTAAACTATAGTAGATGGTTAGTTGAAAATTCTTAAATCTGTTGGGACGAGATCACACCTTAAAAAGAAAGAAAAAGTATCGCATTTCGCTTAGATATGTTTATCATTCTAAGTGACACCCATTGTATTAGCGACACGTTAGAGAAACATATTGCCACACAATTTGACAAAACCTATTTTTCTCGGTAACAAGAACATCAATGTGGGAGACAAAGGCAAAGTTATACAAAGCAACTGGAAAAAAGCAAAAGAAATCACATAACTTGCTAGCCATAGAAATAAAGTCGAAAGTCGTGGCTACGCCATGTACAAAGGAACCATACAATCTTGACATGTACACAACACTTTGTTGCAGGTTTCTGTCTTATTAAAGGAAATGCAAACATCAATATGTGGTCGTGTTGTGAAAAACATAGTGGATCATCTCATAATGATATAAAGGAAGTGATCTAGAAAGTAAAATAAGATCCTAAAGTTTGTGTAATAAACCAATTATTTTTTGTTGTAGATTTGTAATCTAAAAGTCTGCTGGTATAATTCTTGATTTACTCGGGTCAAAATTCTAGATAAAAAGTGGTGTATCAATGTTTAGTTACTAAAAGCCCAAAAAATGACTTTTTGTGTCACATTGGCTAATTTAAAAAGATACTAGTGAAACTCATAATCTTTCTGCTATCGTTAGTAAGCATTAGTCTTTTTGAAACCCAAACTTTATTAAAAACCATCAACCCATGAAATGGGGAGGCTCAAAGAGAAACTACACAATTACATAATTACAAAATTACACCATTCAATCCACGACATGTACCTAGAAATATCTTCTATCCTAGCCTGACCATCCAAAAATTTAACATCATTTCTGGTCCGCCAAACATTCCAACAAGTCACCATCACTATCCCGTGGAAGATCTCTTTCGTTTCGCCTCGTAAACCAATATGATCATGAATATCCAAAAGCTCCCTAACTGTGTTGACAATGATAGGCACAATTTTACATCATCTAGTGACAAAATGTCAAACTCTATTCGCCACAATACAAGTTGCGAAGAGATGATTGCTCGATTTGTAAGTAGCAAGTCTATTAAAACTTAGCAATATATATAACGTTTAATACAAACAAAAAGAATACCGTTTAGGTCAAATACTATTCAAGACGACATATTTATATTTTTCTTTTGTCAATTCAAATCAACCTTCAGTAATTTCACTATGAACAGGTTACTTCAATTGTTTGGTTTGCTAAATGTGACACAACAAAACAACTGCTGAAATAAGATGTTTGCTTTTCCAACGTTAGGTAGATATTCGTTTTTTTTTAATGGCCAACGAATTCTCCAAATAAGCTACTGGCAAAATTCATCACATCGGGATACACTCGCCTCCGAACTGAGAAAAACCCTCAGTGGCGAAGCTTGAGATTTCCGACCGGGGGGTCGGAAGTCACCGGACCTAAAATTATACCTTAAAAATTATAAAACCGGGGGGACGAAAACGTATATATCTAAAAAATTCTATACGAAACGTACATACATAACACTACTGAGCGAAAAGTTCGGGGGGTCGGGCGCCCCTCCCGGCCCCTTCAAAGCTACGCCCATGAAAACCCTCACATAGGGAAGAAGCTCGTGAACACTCATTTTATATGATAATATTTAACATATATAACACTATTACTTTCTTAGTCCGGTCCACTAGATGGAAATGGTGCATTCGTAGGCAAGTAAACATTCTTGGGTGGTGGGTGTTATTGGATCGACTACTGACTAGAACCAACTTGCCAAATAGAGGGCTAGATATACCCTTGGTTCTTTGTCCTTTTGGTTCGATGGCAGCGGAAACAATGGGGCGTTTGTTTGGGGATTGCCAGGTGATGGCTAGGACTTTGGTGCGTGATTGGTAGATGACTCGATTTGATATTATCGTGTTCTTTAGAAGATCTGGTTTTTAGGCAGGCCGGGGCACTCCACGCGTAGGGTTCCCCAGGTTCGAAGCCATGCCAGAACACCGTCGCCACCCTTGCGGGTATGGCTCGCGGGTTCAACTAGCTAGCACCACTACCCGCTCGAGATTTTGCTATTCTCGATGAATCCGACCGTTTGACAACGGTCAATTGACCATTATTTAAACAAATCTAACTTATACACTTTATAACAAAATATTGACAAGAAACTATATGACATATAAGATTATTAATTAAAACGTTTATCTTTACTTGTTTATATATCTAAATAAGGGTAGATGAATTTAATTATTTAAATCTAAATGTAACCTTTTATTTTTTAGTTTTTTAGAAGAAAAAAATGTATTATAAAATCATTTTGACTTTAATACTGTATTTAAATGGGGATATTTCCTAAACAACCATTATAACTTTCTGATTAAAAAATAGGAAAACAAAAAGAAAAAGAAAAAGAGTTAATTACATAGGTGTTGTTTGTTTTTTCAGAGGTAAAACGTCTGCAGTCTGCGGACCACATCTGCAGACATCTGTAGCTGAAGAGGTGGACCAAACCTCTGCCGTCTGCAAGAAGAAGACTGTTTGTTTTTTAACTTCTGCAAGCTGCTGAAATAAACTGAAATATAAATAAACTGATTTTATTTAACTTAAAAGAGTTTTTAACATTCAAACATAAATAATAGTTATAAATACTAAAATAATATTTATAAAATGATAATAACATTTTTTTAAATCATTGAATCCATGCTTTGCATTAACTGCTCAGCAATCTCATCTCGTAACTAAGTCCTTTAAGCGTAAACTTAAAGTTCATATAAGATAAATTTTACCTTGTACAAATCTCTATATGCTAATGTGTGAAAAAAAAAGCATATAAAAAAAATCAATGTTGAAAATTTAGGGGCGGATCTAACGTAGGTTGACCCTCAACTTTCTAGGAGAAGTAATTTTTTAGCGTATTTTTTTTCTTCTTGGTCTGTATCGGCTACTCTTGAATAAAAAAGAAAAATTAGCCTGCACTACCCCTCATCTTTTCTTCTAGATCCGCCAACAGTTGAAATACGATGATACATATTAGTCGCTTTGACCTCTAATGAAATTCATACTAAGGCTCACAGTTGATGATATGGTCATGTCGTGCATCGACCTCTTTTTTAACGAGAACGTTATCAACTTTCTGTACTCTCATCTACCCCATCCCGTTACGACGAGGATCTTTCAAATTTGCACTGCGCGCAGCATGTCCACTTTATCATCGCAAAACATTCACATAAGTTTTTGGAGCCAACTCGGAAACTCGTTTATTACTCGAGTATAAATTGTTCATTTTTTCAAGTATATGAGGGCAACAACCTCAACTGTTTGGTACAATCTAGGTAACCTATACCAACAGTTGATGATGATAAGAATTTCCTAGATATGTTACATGATCACATACATCCAAAAACATGCAAGAAATAATAGAATAGTCAATGTATTCCATCTGAAACATAATATTGGTATCAGTTTCTACTACTAAAAGTAAATTGGTATCAATTTCTACTACTGAAAGTATAGAAGGTACAAACATTAGTGTGTCAATGTAAAGTGTAACCTATCTAAAAACATTCTCCTCTTTGGTTTTCACCCTCATTCTTCTGCTCATACTGGTATTATATGTATCAGGTATGTGACCGCAACTTTTTAACCGGATCGGTTACACCGCCTCTGCGAAATCAGACACAAAAAAACATCATCAAGCTACTGATTGTATTTTAAAGATAGGACTATGTTCAAGCATGTTATATTCTTGATCACAATTAACAGTTTTCAAAGCTACTGAATGTATAGGGCAGTGACATATGCAGGTCAATTATTCCATGTATTAGGCTACATAATGAGTTAGAAGGCTCACTTCAGCATGTGGTAAGTGATAACAACATTGTCCTAACACATGCAGTAAATGAAATCGTTATTATCAAAAGAATAACAACTGAACTCGGTGGCTATTATCATTTGTGATAAACCAAATTGTAACTCATCTTTCAAAGAAAGATCAGAGCATATAGATGTGAGCAACAAGCATGAGAGAAGCAGGGACAGTTTGGGTGGAGAAGATAAAGTACACATCATAACAATGCTGAATAAATAACACTGCTTGTTATAATCCGCAATGCAGATACATGAGATTGTTATAATCTTGATTTTGTGAGTAAATATCAAGATCTACAAAGTTTATCCTTTATATTCCTCTCTAATAGCACAAATCATATTATAAAAACAAAGTTTATCTTTTATATTTCACACCATATCAAAGCCATGAATCAGATCACACTAGAGTAATCTAACAACTCTTAACATTACCTGTATATCATAATAAAATACCACCTACTGAAAAAGACATCAATCATCACAAGGGATATCAACAACGAATCAAATAAGAGAGTATAGTATCAAACAGAGTGAATAACATCAAACCAATGATTAAAAATCACTAATTTTATGCACAATCTGATAATGCCATTGGATCTCGTCACGTACCTGAAGGTGGAGATGAGGGCTTCGTCGGAGATGAAGATGGAGATCGATGGAGATGAGGGTTTCGTCAGAGATGAAGATGGGATTGATGGAGGTGAGGGCTTCGTCGGAGATGAAGATGGAGATCGATGGAGTTGAGGGCTTCGACGGAGATGAAGATGGAGATCGATGGAGATGAGTTTTCGACGGCGATGGAGGTGGAGATCGATGTGTCAGCTGGATGGATGTGGAGATCGATGTGTCGTCGGCTGAATGCTAGGGTTATTAGATTTGTTTTGAAAGAGTAGAGAAGAAGAGGGTAGAAGACCCTTGAAGACACTAGTCCACATCTGTATGAGGAAGTGGTGTTGAAGACTTTTTTTTAACAAAAGCACTTCAGGAAAACAAACACACTGCAGACTTAAACGTCTACGCGTGGTCTGCGTGGGGCAGACATAAGAGGTTCTGAAGTGCTTTTGACAAAAAACAAACACCCCCATAGTTAGTCTTTGTGGTTTGTACAAGCCACAAAGTAACATACTTAGGTAGTCATAGTTTAAAATCACATTCTAGAGTATTAACTTTTCATTTTGTAACGTTTGGGGGTATTAACGTTATTTGTAGGTTTAAAATCACATTTTATTAGTACCTAAGTATGTCATTTTGTGCAAACCACATGGACTAACTATGTTAATACCCTAGAAGTTAATATCACCAAACGTTACAAAATGAAAAATTAATACAAGAAGGTGATTTTAAACTATTAATACCTAAGTATGTTATTTTGTGCAAAACGCAGGGACTAACTATGTAATTAACTTAAAAGGAAAAAGAGGAAAAAACCTTGATGGGCTAAAAGGGGGGAAGAGACGGAGCTGGGCCAGTATACGGGTCTGGACTCTGGACTTTAGAGCCTCGTAACACGTGTGAGGTTGTGAGCTCTTAAAAAAATTGGGCCTTTAGCATGGCTTGAACAGTTAAACCGTTGTCAGACTTAGCGGCAATGTTGCTACTTGCTACAACAAATAATTTCGTTTGATATATTTGATATATTCACAGATTCGTAGAGTTATAAATATTCTAAAAACATTGTTCGCACTTAATACAACCGAACTTATTCTTTCAAGTGAGTAAATTTTATTTACATTTACCACTACCCATAATTTTAAGTACACATTTATCACATAACGAGAAAAATCATTGTTGTAGCTCATGAAACCGATTGAAGACCATTGGTCTTTGTCTACACTTCATGTCTTCAACGATGCCCATTTGCACAATAATTTCTAAACTTCCCAATCTTCTCTACTCGGTTGTGGATTAGGTTGGATGATCATTTGTTCACTGGGGTTTTACTATGTAGCGGGGTTTTGAACCTATCTCATGGGTTACTTGCAAACAACGCACAATTAGATATGGGCGTTCTCTCGAGTCGCTAGGATTTCTAGAGATCAAGAGTTGTGAGCTTGTGATCTACGACTGTGGCGGTAAAAGCAAAAATTGGGGTGGGATATTGATTTCGGAAGAAGTAAAAGAGATAAACCATAGTGTGTGTGCGCGTGTGTGTGTTTAATGAGTCCTGTAGCAAGATTAGACACCGTTGTGGCTAAAGTTAGCCAAAGTGAGCACCCGGATTTATCCTATACTATTGCTCAACTTGGCGTTGACTCGTGGATAAAGCCACTGCTGAAGCTTCATGACCCTATTGTGGTCCAGATGAGCAGTGGCTTGAGCGAGTATTTTTTACTTTTAAACAAATGCAAATAATAAATATAAACTAAAAACATAAATTTTATAAAATAAAACATAGAACATACAACTAAATAAAGAAAACATAAAACATTTTTTTTAAAAGAGCACCGATAAAAAAAATCTAGTCCGTTGTGCTTTGATGTTTCTCTAGCTCCTTTGCGATACGCTCCTTCTCCTTTTCAAGTATCGTCTGGCGAGTAGGTGATAGGTTGTTGAAGTCCTTCGTAAGAAAGTCCAAATTCCTCAACCTCTGTTTCTCTTTTTTCGCTAGCGCCTCGTCTCGATACTACTTGAGATTTCCCGAATCTCAGCACAAAATTCATTATCGGCTTCTGATATTATTTTTTTCCCCGGTCCCTTCCAGCTAGATGACATGGTCCCTCTTCTGCCTCTTCATACTCGTCGGTGTTTAGATCAATCCCTACATGAGCATCCGAGCTACTAGAGGAGACGCATGCCCCGGATGAATTAGTTTTTGTACGCTTTGACCCCGACTCGGCCATTTCATCTACGCTAATTAACTTGGTCCATTTCGAGCAATGCCGTAGAATGATCCACAAATAGTCCTCGTCAAACGTTTTCCTAAGAGTTAATTACTGTTTTCGTCCTTGTGGTTTGTCAAAAATCACTATTTCAGTCCATTAGTTTAAAAATTGCGATTTCAGTCCCTCTGGTTTCACTTTCGTAACCATTTCAGTCCCTATGGTTTCATTTTCGTAACCATTTCAATCCATTATTTTGTTAAGTACAGGGACTAAAATGGTTACAAGGTGGACTGAAATGGTTACGAAAATGAAACCATAGGGACTGAAATCGCAAATTTTAAACTAATGGACTTCAATAGTGATTTTTGACAAACCATAGGGACGAAAACAGTAATTAACTCTTTTCCTAACCTTGTGCTTACGAAGCACCTCTTGCTTCATTCTTTGCAAGTGAATCGGTAAACTTGAAGGTCATCACTCCCACTTGATTATGTGCTATACTACCTACTTGCTTGTAGAACACCTCTTGTATTTTTTCCCAAAATACTCTAGCTTTTTGGTAGTCCGCTACATAAAATATATAAAAAAAGTTTATGAAACCAAAAAAATTTATATAAGAAAAATATATAAAAGAGTTAACTAATATATTATATCTTTATTATTTTAACATTTTTTACATCTATATACAAACAAACCAACTAATATATTATATCTTTATTATTTTAACAATTTTTACACATATATACGAACTAACCTTACATTTGTAAGGATTTTAAGTTTTTAACTTAACCTTACATTTATTAGGATTTTAACAACACTATTTGTTTTGTTTATGACAAGCACTATATATTAAGCAATTGTCCTGAATTTTGTTATCTTTTATAGGTAACAATTGTCCTGAATTTAGTTATCATTTATAGGGTAACATACGGTTAATCCATCACACTCTTCTCATGGGTGACACTTGACTTCACCAACTAGTTGTCCTGAATTTATTTGTCGACCATAACTTGTCAATAAACTCATGTCGTTTTCGTCTTTATGCACATTTTTTTAAATATGGGACA
This sequence comes from Helianthus annuus, assembly GCF_002127325.2. Taxonomy (NCBI): domain Eukaryota; kingdom Viridiplantae; phylum Streptophyta; class Magnoliopsida; order Asterales; family Asteraceae; genus Helianthus; species Helianthus annuus. The sequence goes on from NC_035436.2 coordinate 159,660,104, forward strand.
ATAGGTGGCCTATAGACAAAGTACCTATTCGATGAAATGGTAATAAATACAATTGATGGTTGGCACCAAATACTAAATTTATTGCACGTGTTCTTTATACAAATACATCTTTCTTTCTCCATTTTAATTTGATTTCCAAATTACAAATTTATTCATGAACGATGTAACACGTATTTTATTTAGAAATTTGTCATGTCATCGACACTGGTTAACATAATTTTTATAGTATTATTTAGGGCTGGCATAACGGGTCAACCCGATCTGTTAAGACACAAACATGATAAGACATGAACCCGAAACACGTAAACACGAACACGACATGAAATCTTATCGTGTCAGATTTTTCAAAACACGAACACGAACCTGTTAATAAACAGGTTACACGAAACGACCTGTTAAGACACGAAAAAATTACCAACGTATCATACGACCTGTTTAAGACACGAACATGACCTATTAAGACACGAACACGACCTGTTTAAGACACGAGCACGACTAAATCGGGGAAGCTGTGAACCGAATTGGGAATGGTGGTGTTTGTGAGAGAGATTTAAAAATTAGAGTGGATTGTTGAAAAAGAACCGCGTGTTTGTGTATAATTCATCCCACATCCCACGACTGATGACCCCATGTCCCCATGTCCACACCCACATATAATACTTTTTTATTTTTTTTAATTATTAACATGTACTTAACGGGTCTTGACAAGTTAACGAGTTTTAACCTGTTTAGACACGAAACCCATTAAGGTCAAACACGAAACATGATAACTTCGTGTAGGTTTGTGTCGTGTTATCGTGTTCGTGTCAGAATTGCCAGCCCTAGTATTATCGTCATTTATGGTTTTACATACAACCTGTGGCGGAGCTTGACCAAAAGTTCTGGGGGGCGGAAAGTCATGAGACCAATTTTTTTCTTATCACTATGTTTCGAGTTATATGTTTGGGTCGGATATTCGGTTCGGGTCGAGTCAAACAACAATAACTCCAAATAAAACTACATAATTTTTATTCATTCAAATAATGCGTTCTTACACATAAAACTAAATAGAGTTAACTGCCATTTTCGTCCCTGTGGTTTGGTCACTTTGGCCATTTCAGTCCATTTTTCAAAAATGCGCCATTTTCCTCCCCGACGTTCTGGAAAGGTGCCATTTTAGTCCAAAAATCATAACCCAGTTAAGTCGGTTAGTAAATAAGGACTGATTGTGTAAATTTGTAACATAAAGGACTGATTGTGTAAATTTCTAACACCACCACCACTAGCCATGCCACCACCATCACTCCGCTGCCACCACCGCCACCACCGCCACCACAGCCACTGCCACCACCACCACCACCGCCACCACAGCTACCACCGCCACCACAGCCACTGCCATCACAGCCACCACAGCCACTGCCACCACCACCACTCCGATCTGCCACCAACATCTCATACCACCATCTCCACCTCGTTCACCACGGAGGTTGGCGGTGAACGAGGGTTGTCGGAGAGGATGACGACGATGAACGGAGGTGAACAATGGTGGTGAACGATGACCGGAGTGAGGTTCAGGTTAAGTTCAGGTGGTTATCTGGCACGGTGGTCTCGAGAACTCCGAACACAGCGGTGGTGATGTGCTTGGTGATCGTTGTGATCGTTGACGGAGATGATGACGATGATGAACGGTGACTGTTGATGAACAATGATGGATGGATTGGTGTATGCTCTGCAATCACCACCATAGTATGATGAATAAGTTGAAAGTGAAATTGCTCAGAGGAACTAGGCTCCGGTGAGAGAGATTTTGGTTTCGTTGGAGAGAGTTGCACAGATGGGATTGGAGGATGATTGATGATAATGTTGTTGCTGCTGTTACTGTTGCTTCCTTCAGATATTATTTCCCACAATACAATGGAAACATATTGGTATTCTTTTGGTCTTGCTCCTAGTAGAGGCTACATTATGAGGGAAACATATCCGGAGGCTTCTATTTGAAGCATATCCGGAGGCTTCTATTTGAAGCATATCCGGAGGCTTCTATTTGAAGCAAACGTGATGTTTGCCGCCGCCACCGCACATTCTCGTTCATCGTTCATCACCGCACCATCACATTCTCGTTCATCACCGATTCACCATCACATTCTCGTTCCATCGTCATTACTCCGACATGCTCCTCATCACCGCACAATCCGAACACCGCAGTCACCTCCGACAACCATTAACACCACCGTCTCCTCACCGCTGCAGCATCACCATAACCCACCACCACTTCACCGTAAACCACTGTTCACCTCTATCATCACCTCCATTCACCGCAGTAAAACCGACAACCTGCAACTCATCTTCATCAATCATCATCACAGTCGGAGAGAGAGAGAGAGATAACGACGAAAGAGAGAGAGAAGGAGTGGTGGTGGTGGCGGTGGTGGTGGCAGGGCTAGTGGTGGTGGTGTCACAAATTTACACAATCAGTCCTTTATGTTACAAATTTACACAATCAGTCCTTATTTACTAACCAACTTAACTGGGTTATGATTTTTGGACTGAAATGGCACCTTTCCAGAACGTCGGGGAGGAAAATGGTGCATTTTTTTAAAATGGACTGAAATGGCCAAAGTGACCAAACCACAGGGACGAAAATGGCAGTTAACTCAACTAAATATTATTTAACAAAAATAAAGACCAAAATATTTATAATGATGTGAGATAAATGTAAAATTTTTTTATTGTAAGAAAGAAGCATTGGAGGAACAAAACTAGAAGTAGGCACTTTATTATGTCTTAATGTCAGTCTGTGTTAAAATGTTGCACAACACTGGTGAAGTGATTACTTTAGGTTTCCTCCCCAACGATACACTATCAATCATGAACATATGTATAACAAACAAGCATAGTAGGTTACCAATGTTGCATTATAAAGTTAACCAGGCTAAAGATGAGAATGTATGAACACAATCGAAAACATTAAATATTGAAAATGCACAAATTGTGGTAAATGATTGATGAAATAAGTTGTTAGGCAATTTAAGACGAACTTTCGGCGTGATTCCTTAGCTTCTTTGATATCTCCATATAATGCAGTTGTAAAGACATTAAAAGGCATATAAACCTTGGAAATGCAACTTTAAATTCATATAAAAAGCCAAAAAGAGATAAACTTTTATAAATGAGCAACCAACTAAACGTATTACCCACTATTTATCGTTAGTTGTCAAGAAAATCTAACGACTATGAAATGTCAATGGTTGAGTTATGACCCGTTTATAAGTTGATAGTACCGCATAACGCCACAACCTCACTCATATGTAGGGTTGGCTTAATATGTCAGAAAGAAATGATAAGACACGATGATCTAAGTTGTTAGACACGAACACGACCTGATAACTAATTGTGTCATTTTTTCCAAACACAAACACGGACATGTTTGGAAATAGATTAACACGACACGAGCTGCTAAGGAATATGTTTACTCGAGGCTCAAATTTCATAAAAATAGACGATCAAACCCTAGAACCAACAAAGAGGCGAAATGAAAATCATAACAAATCAGATCTAAATACATAGAATATGAGCAAAGTGAAAGATTTTACCAGTGATTAGTGATTACTGAAAAAACATGTGAATACGGAACTTGGTATCCCTCTACTTGAAAGACAAAGTGGATGAAGACGATGGCCCGATGAAGACAAATAGAAGATTTGAGGATGAAGAGGATGAACCGATGTCTTTGACTGAACTTTGATAACCAGACTTGAAGCCTTCAAACGGCGCTAATTAAAATTTGATAATCGTTGAAGAGGATGAATCGATGAAGGCAAAGAGAAAATACAAGAGGCGGCTTGTGAGTTGTAAGGTGGGAATAAAAATTTTTCAAATTAGGGTAACTCTACGGTACCACGTATAGAAGATTACAAGGTCATATTATTTTTAAACTAAAAAAATATAAACATGCTATAAATAAGTTAACAATTGTTTAACCTATTTAGACACGAACTTAAACAGGTCATAACAAGTTGACCTGTTTAAGACACAAGACATGTTAAGCTCAAACACGAAACTTGCTAACTTTATGCCATTTCATGTTAACACGAATTTTTGTAAGGTCAATCAGCCTTACTTGCATGATTGACCTTACAAACCAACCATACAAAGAATGATTGATCTTGTGATTTTAAATAGCTCTAATATGCTTAAATTAGCGTCATCGTTAAAATAACACGGATTTATATTGATCTCTCTATTTGTATGCGTTTAGATGAGTTATGAAACTGGTTTATAAATGTATCTACACTACATGCATTAAGTTAGATTGCTAATATCCGTAGACCTAAATATTGTGGGGTATACACGAGTCAAATTCGAGTATAAATTGAATTTCATATGTGATGATAAGGTGATACGTGATAGTAGTTTTGCAAAGATGACAATTTAAGGAGGTATCTCATATACATAATTGTCACTGATGTGCACAAAATGCAACATATAAAGTACATCAATTATGGCTTAAAACTAACTCTTTTTTAGTACTAATGTTGGAAAAAGTGTGCTTTTGTCTTCCTTTTGTATTTTCAGGATTAAATGAGCTCAAAATAACAAAAGAAGCAAAAAGACAGCAAAATCTAACATAAATACAAGAAAGGGAACAAAAGTGACATGCCCGACCTCCCGACAGCATCTTCCCAAGCGAAACAAAGAAGACAGAAGACAGAAGACTGAACACGCCCCGTGCTCAGTGAGCACGGGGCCATGCCCAAAGGACGGCAGAAAAGACAAAGCCATAGAAGCTTCTGTTGCCCACCACGGGGCCGTGCCCAGCGGACACGGGGGCGTGGTCAACTCCCTACAGACGCATTTATTGCAATTGCGAATTACAATTAATGGAGAGAAAGACGCGGATGGACACGGGGTCGTGCCCGAGCTTCTGTTCAGCCAATAAATAGGAGTGTTTGAAGCTCTTGCAACTCATCCCTTGGCACACCACCTCTCTCACACTTCACCCACCACCCACCACCACCATAACACCATCATCCACCACCATCATCCATTGTCTATCATAGAGTGTGTGAGTCGTCTCGGGATCCAAGATTGATCGTAAGAGTTCTTGACAATCAAAGGCCATGTTTGCCTAAGTCTCTTACATCACTTGGTGAAGACAAGTGTCTAGTGTAATACTTTTTATTTTTAATCTTTTGCACTTTTTAATTGGTTTTGTATTAATGACTTTAATTACTAGTTTCTTATGTTGAAGGTGATTCTTTCTTATTGTTTGTCCGTGGTGTCTTGGCATTATTTTACTGTCTATATAAAATAAAAGATTTTCACCATTCATATCTCCACGGTCTATATGGAGGTATGTTGGCTACCTGGTCAGGCGCTAAGGGAACAGTTTGGTAAGAGTCTTGCCATTGTTCAGTGTATAGATCCTGCAAAGGACCTGGGTCAAATTTAGTAGGACCTCCTTCACTACTCAAAAGGTATTGGATGGCGGGGGTCCAAACTCTTTGATCCCCTCATAAGTTAAACTACTATTAAAATTTTAACCCAGTTACTAAGGACTGTATCCCTGCTGACTCAGACTACTTAGCTGAGGGTAACGTCGCCTTCAAAAGAGGGGCCTACCACATTATGCATTAATAACTTAATTAATTATCTTTCAATAATCCGACCCTTTAGGATTGTATCCTTGCTGACTCAAACTACTGGGTTGAGGGTAACGTCGCCTTCAAAAGAGGGGCCTACTACAATAACTAAGATAATCTCTTAAACAAGTGCAAAAGTGCGAAAATAATCAAAGGTTACACTACACACGAGTCGGATCCAAGTGATTCATCTTGTCTATCTTTTTTTATTTTTATTTTATTTTTCAGCATTTTAGTTAGTTTTATTTTCTTAGTTTAAAAAACCTTTTTCTAACATTTTGATTTGATTAGACGTTGAGGATAAACCGATACTAAAAGCTCTTGTGTCCTTGGACGACCTCGGTATCTTACCAACACTATACTACGTCCACGATGGGTGCACTTGCCCATATGTGTGTTTAGTGTTAGTAAATATCGTATTTTATAAATTTAAAACTTGGCTAAAAAGTGTAAAAGGGCTTAAAATATATACCTAAAATATAACACACTTCACGCACATCAAGTTTTTTGCGCCGTTGCCGGGGACACAAGGATTTTAAGAAAGTTAGGAATCAACGGCCTAATCATTTTTTTCTATTTTCTTTTTATTTTTTTTTAGGATTTTCTTAATTTTTCAGCTTCTACAGAACTCAGCACGGGCCGTGCCCGCTGAACACGCCCCATGCCCAATCTTTGGAACTGGCACTCTTGTTTTAAGTCAGACAGTAAGCTGAACACGGGGACGTGCCCACTCAACACGTCCCCGTGCCCAAGATTCAGTTACTGAAAACAGAACCGTAAGATCCCGACGGTTGGTAATTTCTGACACAAAAATGAGTGATAATGATCTTTTTTACTTTCGTCACTCTTATGGTATGTGGTGTCAATTATGTGGCGGTGGTCATAAAGAATTAGAATGTTATTTTCTAAATTATAAGCCCCACTATATAGGCCCATCGTTTGCCTGTAGCCTTAAGAGGGGCGAAAGTAAAAATAATCCTTATCTCTCCCTGGAAGGCGCCCAACCAGATATTTTAGGAGAAATGCTTCTTGATGAACTATTTCAACTAGAAGATCTGATTCTTAATTGGTTAGAAGAACTTAAGATGGATTTCCTTAATTCATCTCAAGACAATGACCAAGAAGAAATGTTGGGATCGCATTCAAACAACCTCGTTGCTCCCGATAATACCTTCAACTCTAGCGAAGACTTAGACGATAGTCGTCCCTGTGTCGATTGTGCCGTGAAGGACTACCCATCGACTTCGTTCGATGCATACATAGACCTGAGCGATTCGGCATATACCTTCATTAACAAGAGCCTGGAAAAGGGTTGGACTTGTCCACCTACATTTAGCATAGGAATCACCCTCACCGACAACCTCTTGCGTTCTCATCTTAATCTAGATCAATTAAGGTATCTTAGGCACTTTGGGGTTGTTCCATCCAGTAAGGAACCACCCGATCCGGATAAGTTCCTTAAAAATAGACAAACTTCATAATCAGCCTTTTGACACGGGGCCGTGCCCAGCCAACACGCCCCCGTGTCCACCAAAAGATTCCTTTCTGACTTCGCGTCAGAATACGGACAAACTGTGTCAGGATTCTGTCTGCACACGGGGCCGTGTCCAGCCGACACGGGGCCGTGTCCAGCATGCTGTCGTTTTCTATAAATGCAGCCAAGAATCCTGCACATTTGGACCATCCAGGGACAGAGATTTGAAGGGATCTTCTCTCCTACCATCCTAGGTATGTTCTAAAAGAAGGTTCCAACAACCATCTTGTCCTTTCCTCTTTTATCCATTTCCTTCTTCTTCATCTTTCTCCAAAAACCTCCATTAAAGCTTGAGATTTCAAGCTTTATTGCAAGGATTATTGAGTTTTGTTCAAAGAATCTTGTTAAAAATAAGTTGTATAATATTGTTTTTAAGTTACTATTGTTCAAAAAGGCTTCACAAGTTAGAAAAAATAACTTAAAACTTTAAGATTCCTTGTTTCAAAATTCTGCAGAAAGGTGAACACGGGGTCGTGCTCATTGAGCACGGGGCCGTATCCAAGGTACTGTTTCATTAAAATAACCTTTTTTTGGTTTATTTTCGTAGAATGTCAAGTGAAAACAGTGGAACATCGTCCGTGCATTCAAGAAACAGTAGAAGTGGAAGGAGGCCTTCCGTTGAAGCTACCCTTGTACACTACGTCATGGCGCTACGGGAAGCTCTCGATGAAATGACTTCGGTAGAGGAGGTCCTAATAGACCGTATAAACTATCTTACGGTGGGGCTGGAAAATAGTTTTCAAGAAATTAACCTCTTGCACCAGAGGTTAAATATTCTTATAACACCTCCCATGGAACCCGTCCTCCCTCAAGAGGATTGGAACCTAGCACTTGGAGTCAACAACCCTACCGGATGGGATGACATTCCAGCGGAGCCTTCCCTTGAAAATTTACAAGAAGTCCCGGTGGAAATTGTACCTCCTCAAACCGACGCCAACGAGCCCTCCTTCCTCCTCCCAAGGGAGATAGAGGAATGGCTCGCCGACATATGAGGAGTCCATGCCCGGAGGAAGGAGTTCTATGAAGCCGCATCCAACCAAGAATATTATCTTCTTGGAAATTTTGCTAATTAAAATAACTTGTAGGCTAGAACTCCTTGGTTTAAGTTTCTTGTGCTTACTTATCTAACTTACTAGCATTTTAGGACTATGTAATTCTCTCTATGACGGTTTTTAATGAAATGATGGTTTTAAGGTTTGGATGATGTTGTAATAAATAAAACATACTCAGGATGGCGAAGGATAACAAGGGAAATGAGAAACATCGCCCCATGCACGAAAACAGGGCCATCCGACAACAATTTCTTCATTACAGTAAGTTCAGCACGGGCCGTGTCCGCCCAACACGGCCCCGTGCTGCACACTCTGCAGAAAATTGCCCAGTTCAGGTAACTGGACACGGGCCGTGTTCGCTGAACACGCCCCCGTGTCCAGGCTTCTGTTTCTTTTCTTTAATTTTTGTCGCTGGCACCTGAACACGGGGTCGTGCCCGGTCACCACGGGGCCGTGTCCAGGATGCCAGTAACATAAAATTTTGCTTTTAACACCATTTTACACATTCAATCAACCTAAAAACTTATTTTTGGGACACATTGAGGACAATGCGTAATTTAAGTGTTGGGGGATGCTAAAACCTTGAATCTTGCAAGTCCTAATAACAAGTCTTACACAAAACACTATTGGAACCGCTAATCACCCCAAATTTTTTTCAAAACTTTTCATTTTTTTACTTGTCTAAGTTTAAGTTGGGAATTCAAGTTCTAACAAGGTTATATTTTTACAAGTTTACAACCGATAGCGTCGTGATAAAAAGAACCAAGATAAGAAAATTATGAAAAGGCATGACAACCTTAGTTAAAATTTGATTATATATACTTGATCACATAAAAACCCTTTCCCACAAAAGTGAGTTTTGAGCCTTTAATCGAGCATTCAAATACATATCTTTACACTAAATGCTCATTTTTCGTTTCTTGTGTGAATAGCCGCTTGGTTCGTACGACTCTAGAACTTGCCACGACAATACATTCCCGGACCTTACCAACTTAAACCCAAGTAAGTAAATGAAGGAGGCATTAGGACTAACCATTTTTCTTTCTACACCATTATTTTTCATTTTTTTACCACCTACCCAAAATCCCCCTAGTTAACCCCTTTGAGCCTAAACCTTTTCATTTCTTAACCCAAAACAATCACCCTTTTTACCCACCTAAATCTTTTTATTTTTAACCTTTTCTTTTAGTAATAACGTTCGGTTTTCTAATGACTCTTCCTTAAAATATATATATATATATATATATATACACACACATAACTATATTTTGATGAAACCAAATAAACAAACAAGTTCATCAAAAATAACTTTGTTTGAAATAAATGGTTCATCAAAATAAATAAAAATGAAAAAAATAGAAAGTCTTTCAAAAACCGACGATTGTTACGCTTTTCGCCCTTTTACTAACCACTAACCCAACCACCCACCTTTAGCCCAAGCCTAACCCTTCACCCAAAAGTCCTCTTGATATTTACAAGAGTATATAGTTAAAAAGGAGGAGGATTGATTGCTTGGCAAGCTTATGGTAGGAGTAAGTTCCATGCCGCTCTCGAGTGATTCACTAAAAAATACACCTTCGGCCGAGTGTTGAGTGATTCCCCGAGAGGTATGTGAACTTGTATATAAATGGAATTTAAAAAAAAGGTATGTTATGCCCTAATAAGTAATTTATCTTATGAAACATTTTTAATAAATCATGACGAATAGGATTGTAAATAAATAAAAATAAAACCTAAGTAAAGAATCTTGGAAATCCCGACACTCTATGACAAGCCCAAAAAACCTTCTCTTCTACCTATTCCATTTGGGAGTGAATAAAGCCACATTATAAAGAGTTTTGCTTGAGGACAAGCAAAGGTTCAAGTGTGGGGGTATTTGATGTGCACAAAATGCAACATATAAAGTACATCAATTATGACTTAAAACTAACCCGTTTTTAGTACTAATGTTGGAAAAAGTGTGCTTTTGTCTTCCTTTTGTATTTTCAGGATTAAATGAGCTCAAAATAACAAAAGAAGCAAAAAGACAGCAAAATCTAACATAAATACAAGAAAGGGTACAAAAGTGACATGCCCGACCTCCCGACAGCATCTTCCAAAGCGAAACAAAGAAGACAGAAGACTGAACACGCTCCGTGCTCAGTGAGCACGGGGCCATGCCTAAAGGACAGCAGAAAAGACAAAGCCATAGAAGCTTCTGTTGCCCACCACGGGGCCGTGCCCAGCGGACACGAGGCCGTGGTCAACTCCCTGCAGACGCATTTATTGCAATTGCGAATTACAATTAATGAAGAGAGAGACGCGGATGGACACAGGGCCGTGCCCGAGCTTCTGTTCAGCCTATAAATAGGAGTGTTTGGATCTCTTGCAACTCATCCCTTGGCACACCACCTTTCTCACACTTCACCCACCACCCACCACCACCATAACACCATCATCCACCACCATCATCCATTGTCCATCATAGAGTGTGTGAGTCGTCTCGGGATCCAAGATTGATCGTAAGAGTTCTTGACAATCAAATGCCATGTTTGCCTAAGTCTCTTACATCACTTGGTGAAGACAAATGTATAGTGTAATACTTTTTATTTTTAATCTTTTGCGCTTTTTAATTGGTTTTGTATTAATGATTTTAATTACTAGTTTCTTATGTTGAAGGTGATTCTTCCTTATCGTTTGTCCGTGGTGTTTTGGCATTATTTTACTGTCTATATAAAATAAAAGATTTTCACCATTCATATCTCCACGGTCTATATGGAGGTATGTTGGCTACCTGGTCGGGCGCTAAGGGAACAGTTTGGTAAGAGTCTTGCCATTGTTCAGTGTATAGATCCTGCAAAGGACCTGTGTCAAATTTAGTAGGACCTCCTTCAATACCCAAAATGTATTGGATGGCGAGGGTCCAAACTCTTTGATCTCCTCATAAGTTAAACTACTATTAAAACTTTAACCCAGCTACTTAGGACTGTATCCCTGCTGACTCAGACTACTTAGCTGAGGGTAACGTCGCCTTCAAAAGAGGGGCCTACCACATTATGCATTAATAACTTAATTAATTATCTTTCAATAATCCGACCCTTGAGGATTGTATCCTTGCTGACTCAAACTACGGGGTTGAGGATAACGTCGCCTTCAAAAGAGGGGTCTACTACAATAACTAAGATAATCTCTTAAACAAGTGCAAAAGTGCGAAAATAATCAAAGGTTACACTACACACGAGTCGGATCCAAGTGATTCATCTTGTCTATCTGTTTTTATTTTTATTTTATTTTTTAGCATTTGAGTTAGTTTTATTTTCTTAGTTTAAAAAACCTTTTTCTAACATTTTGATTTGATTAGACGTTGAGGATAAACCGGTACTAAAAGCTCTTGTGTCCTTAGACGACCTCGGTATCTTACCAACACTATACTACGTCCACGATGAGTGCACTTGCCCATATGTGTGTTTAGTGTTAATAAATATCGTGTTTTATAAATTTAAAACTTGGCTAAAAAGTGTAAAAGGGCTTAAAATATATACATAAAATATAACACACTTCACGCACATCAGTCACCATGTACATATTTGATTGTGTTAGCTTTATGTTGTTGGATGTAACTTCCTGGTTTTTCGACTTTAGGAACATGTATGGGTTGCACGTTATCACTAACGAGCTTGAAATAGATTAAAATGGCCAAGGGTTGGTTTAGGCCTAAAAAGGAAAGGATTTGGGGCTCTAAGCCCTTGCTATAAATAGCAAAGAGGAAATCCTAGCCTCAAAATCACCATCTTCACCAACATTTCTAAAGAAAGAAAGTAGAAAGACGAAGTGGGTGATTCTTGCATTCGAGCTTGAGGATTGAAGATTGAAAGTTGTAGCCCTTCAATTCCTGATCATTCAACAACAATTTGGTCAAGAGTCAGGCAAGTTTGACCTAAAATCTTAGATTTTGTTGTTTTTGGGGTTTTCGTTAAAACTTGGGTTTTCTCAATAGATATTAGATTTTTATGTGTTAAAGAGATTGAAAACCTTAGATCTTGCTTCATGGAAGTTAAACAAACGTTTTAAATGTAAAATGTTAAGAATTTGGGTTGAAACGGGTTGAAACGTAGAAATTTCCATGTTTGCGACATTGGAACTTCGACATGCGACACTCAAGGGATTAAAGGAGAAGACGTTGCAATTCCCAAGGTTTTCCAACCATTGATGACGTGTGTCACCAGTGACACTATGGAGTGTCACATGCGTGAGTGCAATGCTCCTAGTGATGGTTTAGTCAAGTCCTAACGAAAGTTAGGCTACGGTCGTGCGACATTATCCTTTGATACCGTGCTTGTGACATTGTTAAAAACTAGTTGAAAAGATGACGAGTTTTGCGTGTTAACTTTCATGCAGAACGAGTGGCGGTAGAATTTGTGTGAATATCTTTACACCGAGAAGACAAGCACAAAATGGTGACTTCTAAACCCTTTTCTTACAACCTATTTTTTGGGGCTGATGTGCATACTTAATGAACAAAGTTTAAATAAGAAAATGTTTATGAAAACCCTAACTGTAAGTAAGGTTTTTGAAATGACCTAGTGTAAGATTGAAAGTACGTTTTGAACAGACTGATTTGAAAGGTTAATCAAGAGGTGTGTTAACATATAACGATTTGAACAGTTGACATTAGGGAAGTATGTTAACAAAGAATGATTTGAACGGTTGACATTAGGTTCCAACATGATGAACATTTTAAAACAATACCAGAGATGTTTATAAAAGAAGTTATTACAAAGTCTTTAACAAAGATGTGGTGTTATTTTGACCAATATCTTGACCTTGTCCAATAGAAGAGGCTATTGCTCAGGATTCCTATTTTTATCACCAATTACATCTAGTATATATGAGATAATGATGAAAGATATTTGAAGCAGGTATGTAATGTATGTGAAAGGGAGAGGCAAAGATAGCAATGCAAGAACGGAAAGAAAGAAGAAATGTGGAGACATACAAGGAATAGAATTGTTTATAAATTCATATAATAATATATTTGATTTAGCCATATTGAATATCTTAAGACTAACTAAGAAAAAAAAAGTGTTGATGTGATAGGCAGGAACTAGGAAGGTGTTCTTATGGAGTATAAAATTAAAAACAAAAGGTTGACTTATGAAAAAGAGGTGTATGTTTAGAAAAGTTATTAAATGTAAAAAAATAATGTGATTAACAAGAAGTGTGTTTTAAATTTATAAAAAAAAGTATGGGGTGTTTGTTTGTATGTATAGCAACAAGAGTACAACACCACCCATTTATTAATTCCCGTTGCATTGAAGTGTGTACTTCCATACCGTACATTAAAAAAGTACTCATCTTCAATCTAATCAACCAATAAGTAACTCTTACTTAAACATTTAAATTATTGATTTATTTATTAATAAGATTTGAATTTATAATTTAAAAATATAGAAATATACTGAAGCAATCGAATCAAATATCACATAATTTATTGAGAGCGTGTTTTAATAATAGAGATAGACGTTGAATTTTGTGGCCAACCAAGAAACCATGTGATTCACCTAAGCACTAAATTTTGTTTCCACATGATTCAAGTTAATGTATCAAATTTACAAATGAAAAATAAATAAGTCTTATATCAAATTATAAATAAGTTAGATAATTAAGTTGATGAATAAGAACTCTCAATCTTCTTTTCTTGTTCAAATTATTTGATGACCATAAAGGATATTTAAACTTTAAGATAAAATTACATTTGATAAACCTTCAATCTTTTTCTTGTTCAAATTAATGACCATTAGGAAAATAAACTTTAAGATAAAATTATATTTGCAAATATAAAACTATGAATATACACTAAAAATTGATAACATAGTTACAAAGATATGGAAGTTTGGTACACAGCTAACAAATATAAGTCACCAAACTTATAATCTTGTTTATTTATATTTAATTCAAGCAAAATAGCTTAATTTAACCAAATGTATATTTATTTTTGTTTATCAAAATGTAAACATTTAGTTTGAAAGTTATTGAATGATTTGATAGACCAATCATAGCTTCAAATAACAATGGTGTAAAAGATGGATCAAAAAATCTAGTTGGTTCCAGCAGTGACAAATCTTTCCAACTCTTCACTATATCCCCCATTATTGCATTTCCCTTTATCTTCAATCATATGTAAAAGCCCGAAAATAAGATGCATATTATATATAAAACCAATATATTACAACAGAAATGCGAGTTAGAAAAATGTTTCCTTGTTGGGGAATTTATTTATTCCATTATAAAATTTAATCAAAGTATATAACTTTTCAAAACAAGTATTGCCTTTATATTGTTTAAGTTATGTAAATCACCTTTAGAATAATAGAGTTCATTTGTGAACAACTCCCTTAATAATGAACACTAGTGAACTAATCTTAGTCTTTAATTATCAATACACAAGTGTAAATCAATGACCAGGATTTGATGATGTAAATCAATAGCCAGAATTTGTTCACTCATTTCACAAATACACTAGTGTTAACTCTAGAACCTCACCCATAATTATATACTATATTTATACTTAAGTTTAAGGTTAATGAACGTGCGTGAAACTCGGAGATTTATATAGTAAAATGTTGTATATACAAGAAATTACACTCATGTTTAAAGTGAAAAAAATTTAAGTAAACCAACAAAGTTTGCACCCTAGGTTTAGATCTAAGGGTGGTGGGTGTTGTCACGGTGCGGTATCGGCAAAGGTTAGGTGTCACTAGGGCTGTAAACAAATTGAACTCTGGGAAGAAAGCGTTGTGGAACTCATTTTCTATCGTTTGCTTCATTTAGAAAACTAGTTAATGCCTCGCCCGCGTTGCGGGGCTATAGCCGAATAATTCTCAACCAATTAAAAAAACAGTCATATAGTTTTGCCAGAAAAAAACTAAAACGATTACAAGACCGTTAGCTCAGGGCAAAACAGTAATTTGTCAGGACTAATGAGCGAATGTTAGACAGCTCCTTGACACGGAAAATAATTAAATCGAGTCAACCAATTAAAAGCGAAAACTTTTATAATTTTGCTAAAAAAACCAAAACAATGGCAATACTGTGATTTTTAACTAAGGGAAATGTTGTATTTTTTAACTGTGGTAAAATCGTAATTTTCCAAAAGCTAACGTGATGGCAATACTGTAAATTTGAAGCAGGGGCAAATTCATAAATTTGCGTAGGGCCAAATTCATAATTTTTAACTTAGGGTAATATCGTAGTATGAATCTGAACTAAGGGCACAATCGTAATTTTAGGCTGGAGGGAAAAGATAATTTTATTTTGAATTGAGGGCAAAACTGTAATTTTGAGTTGGGAGCAAAAGCGTAAATGTATTTTAAACTGGCGGCAAAATGATAATTTGTAACATAGGGCAAAATCGTAATTTTTAGCTAGGAGAAGACATATTTTTATTTTGAACTGGGGGCGAAAACGTAATTTTGAGCTGCGGGCAAAATCGTAATTTTTATCCGAGGGCAAAATCGTAATTTTTAACCGAGAGCTAAAGCATAATTTTATTTTGAGTTGGGGGCGAAAACATAATTTTAAACTGGTGGCAAAAACGTAATTTTAAAGTTAGTGTAAAATAATAAACTTGTTTGTTCAATGGGGTAGTGTCAGGCAGCTGCCATTGGAAACTAACGGCACAATTGTAACTTTAAACGGGGCAAAACCGTAATTTTGAACCAAAATTTTAGCAGGGAGCAAAAGCGTCATTTTATTTTTACCTGGGGGCAAATACGTAATTTTGAACTAATGGCAAAAACGTAATTTTGAACTGATGGCAAAAACGTAATTTTAAAGCGGGGATAAAAGCATAAATTAATTGGACTAATGGGGAAGTGCCAGGCAGGTGTCTGGCACTATTCCCCTTGCCGCCCATTTCCTCCAATAATAGGGAATCTCTATTCTCGCGGACATGTGATTTTGAGGTAACTAGGTGATGCCCCGCCCGCGTTGCGGGGCGATGTTTGAATTGTTCTCAGCCAATTAAAATACAATACTATAGTTTTGCTAGAAGTAAAAAGTAAAAAGAGTGTTAAGCAGCTATTTGACACGATTTTTAGCTGGGGGCAAAGTCATATTTTTATATTTACTTGGCGGAAAAATCAATTTTTTTCCCGAGGGTAAAATCCTAATTTTTAGCTAGGGCAAAACCATAATTTTATTTTGCACTGGGGGCAAAAACGTAAATTTGAATTGAGGGTGATATCGTAATTTTTAACCGAGGGGAAATTTGTAAATTTTAGTTGGGGGCAAAAGCATAAATTTATTTTGGACTGGGGGCAAATACGTAATTTTAAACTGTGGGCAAAACCGTAATGTTAAAGTAGGTATAAAATAATAAATTGGTGTAAATTGGTAATTTTAAGCCGGGGGGAAAAACAAAATTTTATTTTGAACTGGGACGAAAACGTAATTTTGGCTGAGGGTAAAAGCGTAATTTTTTTACCGAGGGCGAAATCGTATTTTTTAGCTCGGGGCAAAAGGGTAAATGTATTTTGAAGTTGAGACAAAACCGTATTTTTTAACTGGGGGCAAAAACGTAATTTTAAAGTGGATATAAAATAATAAACTGTGTGTTCCAATAGGTATTGCTCGCCGCTCATTTGAACCAATGGGAGAGAAACACTATTGCAGGGCTAAAACGTAATTTTAAAGTGTGTATAAAATAATAAACTGGTTGGTCCAATGAGGGAGAGGCGGCCGCCCATTTCAACTAATGGCAGGGTGATACTATTCCCTGCCATTAAATTTAATTTCGAACCGGAGGTGATATCGTAATTTTAAATAGTAGATAAAATCGTAATTTAACGAGACTTATAAATACCTATTTTATAGAAGAAAAAAAAAAGATAAAGTTGGCCGCCACCCCTGGCCAACCATTTGATTTTCCTATTCCCGCGGACATCTACAAACTTGCGTTTGTATATGTTGGAAATGTGGTAATATCTCTTGACCTCATAACTTCATAAGCGTCTTTAGTTTAGGCCCTCTTCAATATTATAGTGGCAATAATCCAAGATGCGAGTGTGTGTAGTATAATCAAGCCCCACTCCTTATGGCGTTATTGCATTGGCGAAAGCGTGATGTCCACACACACATCCACTCTTCCAGACGTCCATTACCACTCTCACACCCTCCCCTTTAATTCCCTATGGCGCCCCTTCGAGAGGTGTTTGGCACCCCTACATGATGATGCGGAGCCAAACACCAACCCACTACACTTGGTCTAAACTCAACCTTATTCTTCAACGAGGCAAACTTGAAAGCCTAAACCAAATGTTTTAGCCTTCTTGATTATGTTAGCTTTTCGTGATCTCAATAGATGAGTCTAGAACAACAATTAGACCATCCTGAGTTCAAATCTCATAAGAAGTAATGTTAATCCTTTTAATAACCGAGTTCAAATCTCATAAGAAGTAATGTTAATCCTTTTAAAAATTAAGATATTCAAGCATAACAGGTTTTAACATAACATCTCCCCAAAATCCTATACTCCATACCAACGAACCACAAACAAGCTAGTCTAAACCAAACCAACATGGCAAACCGCCGTACTTGTTACTTTTCCGCATTCAATAATCATGGGCACTACTGGGTCAACCGTATTAAGTGCTTAAAAGATAGGACCACATCCATGAAGAGTATGCTTCAATGACACCCACCCCACCCATGGCCCTTACCCCTAAAGACAAATATAAACGATAAGCTGGCTGGTGTCTGGTGATGATGACAGAAATAAATTCAGTTCAGTCTTTACACATGTATGCTTTGAGTCAGGTAAAAAAAATTACCTTTCAAAGGTGTTCATTATAATGTAGAAAGAAGATATCATATGCAAAGATAAATATAATTACGACCCGACCCGACAAGCGTGTTTCCGGTCTAATAGCTTAGCATAATGTATATGTCAGAAACACTGAAGCAGCAAGAACATTGATACAGTATTTAGATCTTATTAAATATTAGACTAAAACAAGAGTAGCATTTACTACAAACAACATTTAAACATGAGACATGGATATTTTATACCTACAAATAATATTCACAAAACAACAGTTGTCAGTCTAATGAACCCCATTTGCATGCATATTCATTAAAGGTAACAAAATTGTGTGTTCTCTCTGCTGCCTCCCTGCCTTTCAATGTCCAATGCCTTGAGAAACAAACAAAACTAAACTCATTAAACAAGTAGCAGTAGAAAGAGAATATCAAAATAAATAAATAACTGAAACTTTCATGATTAAAGATATCAACATTTATAACAAACAAAAACATAACATGCTCTTTCTTATGTAAAGGACTACCGTGACCACTAATCATCAAAGGATGTGGGGATTACCAATCAAAAAGAGTTGCTTGTAGTTGTAACAAAAGCAACGAACGCCTTACAAGAGCGAATACCACAAGTTAATAAGGGCGTGAACAAGACGAGCAGAGCCTAATAGCACGAGTAAGCTTAAGGCAGCTTAAGCTTTATGTCTAAAACTCAAGAATGGCTCGTTTATTGTTTATCAATTATATAATTATATATTATAATATACATTGCTTTCTAATCATATTCATATATGATACTATCTGGTTCTAATTATATAGTATACAAATGTATTGATATAAAAATGAAAAGATAGGCCCTTTTAGGTTCACAAGCTTAATCAAGCCTTGTGTTGCAGCTCGGGCTAGCTTATAAAATGAGCTCCATCGAGCTTTTAGTGAGGTGATCTCAAGCAGCGCATAAGCGGTTCAACTTGTTTATGCAGAAGTGAATAAGATTCTTAATATATTATAAACTAACAGCATGTGACAATTGCTTTTATTCGTGGCAAATGTAATCACATTTTCAGATAAAAAATCAAAATCCCTAAGGCAATTATAAACAATTTCAAGAAACTAAATACAACAAAACAAGTGCAGTTCATCGTAAATCTTACATCAAAAGGAGTTCATCTCAAGGCAATAAGTCCTTCGCTTGACCAACATCTTCGCAGCAGTCCCAAAAGGCTCCTCAAACGCAGACGAAACCCACAATCCATCCGAAACCTCCCTTTGCACTGACTGATCACTAGGACGAGTAGCAACCAATGTAGCCCCTTTCAACACCGTCCCATCCGGCAACTCCAAATACGGCGCATACCAAAGCCTCATATTCAAAGCAGGAACAAGCGTTCTCTTCGAAGCAGAAGAAGCCGACAACGGCTTCACCCTCAGCTCCTCCAACTGCTCCCTATTCATACACAACACCCCCTGCCCATCCGCATCCGTCAAAACCAACGAATCCAACGTCTTATGTTCCGCAATTATCGGTTGAAGCAAGTAATGCCTAGCAGACGCCGCAATCAACGAGCTAATTGTCCACACCACGCGCAATTTCAACCCGCCGTTGGTATAAAACGACTCCGGTATACTCCCATTATCATCATTACCCCCAATTACATCACAATTAGACAAATTAGATGCAACTTTATCAGGATATACAACAGAAGACGCCCCAAGCATCACACAATTATCCAAAGTCGATCCGAAATCGGCTCTCCACCGCAACAAAACATCATCCTCTAACCCTAACTCACCACTAGGAAGCTCAATTTTCAAAAACCTAATCTCATTAAAGTTTTTAAGCACCTGAGTAGGCGAATGATGCGTAACACCGCCGCCTTGTTCCAGATCATCACCGTCGACGGTTCCGACGCTCAACGACGACGTCGACGGTGACGATAACGGCGAGGTCGCCGCCGTGGACGGCGGCGACGACCGTTTAGGACCGAGAAATTGACCTAGGGCTTGAATCGGTTTAAATATACCTCCAATAAGGACGCGGAAGAGAGTGGAAATGGATCTGGATTTGTCGGAGGAGTTGGAGGAAGAAGAAGGATCGTCGTCGGAGATGACGCAATCGACGCGAACGACGACGTTTTGGACCTGAGGAACGAGAGAGTGGAATCTTCTGGAGACGGAGGAGCAGCGGCCTAAGGCTTTGACGTCGGCGAGGTTGTTGAAGATGAGGAGGAGGAGAGAATCCGGAAGTGAGTCGAATCGGTCGAGTTGTTGTGGTTCGGGTGAGAGGATGCATGGTGGTTCAGGGTGGATTCTGGTGGTGAGATCTGGGAGGAGAGATGACATGGTGGTTGTGAAGAGATGAGGGTGGGATCTGATTGATGGTGTGGATTTGGTAAGAGAGATGAGATGAGATGAACAAGTGTGTTGTGTTATGTTGTGTTGGATATTATCCTTGCACTCAACCCAAAATGGAACTATAACTAGTTTTATATGCATATACCAATATAATATCTTTCTTATTAAAGGTCACATCCTAGTGTGACGAATTTCTTTAATCATGTTGTTAAAGAATGGATAAGAAAGCAAGGAGGGACGTCGGGAGCGGTTAGGAGGCGATGTTGGCGATAGGGACGGACCAATGGATGACCCTGGGACATCCACCACACCCTTTAGTCTTATAGGTTTCTGAATCACTTTTTTTTAACCATTTGCCTTTAGGTAAGGGTCTACCCACTGCCATTGGTGGGGAGTAGTTGTCCTCACTAAAAAAACCAGGGATGAGCTTGGAACCGAAAGTATCGATCCTGAAAATCGACAAAACTGGTTACTGATATAAAAAATGCTTGGTATGGTACACTACGATATTTGAACCATACCAAACTGGTGCCGAGTCGAAAGTACCAATCCTGTAAACGCCAAAAACGACATGGTATATTCAGTACCTGTAACACCCCAAAACCCGAATGGTTATAATTGCCATGTGTTCTTATACGACTTAGCATGAAATAAACAACTAGGTTATTTAACCTAGTTAAGTAACGCCCCAAAAACTCGAACTACTAAATTTGCTAGTGAGACCCCATGTTTAATAAAATAGAATGTAGTAACTAGGTTATTATACCTAGTCAAAAGTTTAGCAAAGCAAACAAGGGAACAAACTTGAGGGACCATATATGAACAAGGGGGAAAGTTATGTTTTAATAAACAAAATCATAACACACAACACACATACATCATGTGTGTGTGTGCGTGGAATGCTCTGGAGAAGAACAAAGGGGTGTAAACCCTAGTTCTTAAAGAAGCTCCAAATTGAAGGTTGAATCGAGGCTCAAATCTATTAAGGAACATGAATTAGTGATCACCTAGACAAGGGGATCGTGAGGTATGTCTTGAAACTTAGATTGATGAACTTGTATGAAGTGGGTTATGTTCCAATCCGCGAATTGGTATGAAATTGATCATTTATATGTGTTAGATTCACCATATAGGACATGGATTATGCATGGTTTAGGTTAATTTGATGTTTAGGGGTGAAACCCGTTTGTTATTGTGAGGATGATGACTTGAGTCACCACCTATGTCCAATTCTTGTTGAAAGATTGATGTAATATGCGGGTATGATGAATTGTTGTTAGGTGATTGAATGAAATGCGATGATAATATGTTTGATGTTTAATTTTAAATACTACTTGTTGATGAGTAGAAGGATTTGATGAACTATGTATGAATTTAGAAGATTATGCATGAATTAGTTGTACGTTATGCTTAAAAGGTGGTACGCACGCCAAGTGTATGATGAAATGCTTAAGTGAAGTTAGGATGCAAAATGTTATGAAAAAGCTTGGTGTATATAGGAATGAAATACGAAAATGATGGTATGATCATGTTAAATTACTAATTTGAATATGGTTGTAAGCACATTTGCATCGAGAGTAGGTAATGTATATGGTGCCTTTTTGTATAGCCTACTTTGATATTACGAGTAGATGAGAATAAGTCGAAAGTTCACATAATGAATTGTTGACTTCTGAAAGTCAACTATGTATAGGAAGCATGATATGACTCGTTGCCATAAAAATAAGACTATAGGAAGTCGTAAGTTACATGTTATGCCGATACGTGATATTGGTGATGGCATGACGAATTTCATGAGTTTGAAAAAGATATGAATTTGATTATATGTCTTATGCTTGTTGATTGTGACTAAAGTAAGTCAAACGTGAAATATGAGATTGATATGATTGTTAACATGTACAAACGAGTATGCTAATAAGAGTGTGATTTCGACGAAATGGAAGTATAGGAATCAAGTCGAAACGGGCTCAAGCACGAGGTGTTAACGGGCCAAGAGGAAGCAAGGGATCAGATATGAACACGGATGCATGAGGTAAGTGATTCCGTAATCACTTCTTAGTTGTTTATGTAATGTTATATGCAATTTAATTATATGTGATAATTGAGGTCAAATAGGAATGAATTGTATGATGTCAATGAAGTATTAAACGGATCTTAGTTTTGATCCGAGCAAGGTAGGTGTGATTAAGAAATTGTAGCTAAGTAGTGGAATTGGTTACTTATGTAAGAAATTCCTTTGTTATTAAGGATAGAGCATAGTTGACTTAAATGCCCTTGATAGGTATATCAGGCAAACGAGCTTAGAAGTCGTTTGGAAACGAGCTATTCAATTAGAGTAATGTCTTGGACAAGTATGAAAGCGAAGTATAGGGTTTTGTATGTCATAGTCCACTTAATGCGCAAATACCCATAACGGGTCAAAAATAAGCCCTTGAGCGAAAATGGGTTAAGAGGATGCAAGACGTCCGAGAATTTAATCTTTTATGGTAGGTGCCAATGAAATTATTAAAGTTCATATGGGATTGAGGTCAAATAAACAGATTATGTTGATAAATGCACGAACGGGTCAAATAGTTAGAAAATGATAATATGTCGAATGCACGTAAGTTAAGAATTTCCTTAATCCGGAGGTAGGATTTTAAGTTAATATGATAGAATGTGAATTTACAAGCATGTAGGAAGAAACGGGAGGTTAAACGGGTAAACGGGTCAAAAGTTATGCGCGTTTTAGTGCGTACGGACGACGAAACGGAACTGCAGAAAACTGCAAATTCTAGAGGGCGTCGCCGACGGGTATGGGGCCGTCGCCGACGGGCTCCAGAAAGTGAATTTTTGGCTGACGGGTTATTTGAATTTGACTGTCTACGGGGATTTTTGGCTACGGGTAATTGCAAGGGCCGTCGCCGACGACCCTAGGGCCGTCGCCGACGCCCTCCCCAAGTTCAAAAACCTAAAAATTTGTTATTTAAGTTGATTTATGTATCGTAGGCTTCGGTTTGTTATCCGTGGACTACGGTGAACTTTCCAAACATGATTTTGATGGTTCCTTAGATGTCTATGGGCTATAAATCTAAGTCTAAGTCCCATGTAAATATTGTATGATTATATAAGAATGTAGGAAATATATGTACGTATGTGGTTGTGTATGTATGTATGTGTAAAGACATGTATGAGTGTATGCACGTATGTAAAGTTGTAAGAAAGGTATGTATGTATGTAGAGGAGTATGTATGTATGCAAGATGGTACGTGTGCGTGATTTAAATACGTAGAGTTTTAACGTTACTAATTATGCGTTTGAGGTTGGTATGTAATGCAGGAACGAGTACATCGGATTCTTACGAAATTTAAGCCCAACCCGGAATAAGAGGATGAGTAAGGATAGTTGGATGAACTAATGTTAAATTGTCAAACGTTATTCAATCCTTAATTATATGAGATTAATGTTATATGATGTTGTCGTTGATTAACGGCTAAGTTGTATGTGATGCCCACAGGCGATACACGGACTTCTTCTGCTACTTAGGAAGTGAAGCGGACGTAGATCGAGTCAAGAGCAAGGATTGCAAGGATAGATCGATCATATAGTTGAAATATATAACGTCTAGAAATGTAAATTTTAGTATGAATGTTGTGAATTCTTTTATAGAACGTTTAACATTTTAGCTTTTGGAACCTTCTCGAAAGTAATGTCGTTAATAAGGAAAGAAACTTTAAAGCTCTTTTCCGCTGCGTCATTTTTTTTAAGGTAAAACGTGTTAGGGCGTAACAGTACCAGTACGGTAATGATTCAGCTTTGGTACCATTTGCTCATCCTTAGTTGGACATACGTTTGAAACCGACTGATTTAGAAATCGACCCCTAAGCAAATCCAAATTTAGAAATATATTTTTTTTAATATAAACACTAATTACATTTATCAATATAAATTAGCTAATTAATGTTATGGATTTTACAAATTACAAATAGGCCCAAATGTTAGGCCCTAGCCATAAAAATGATAAAAGAAAACTTCCGGGTGAACTTTAGAGCTGCATATCAATTGATCGTTCAAACTTCAAACAATGATTTTAAATTGGTTTTTTTTATCATTTATTCAAGCTAGCTCTCCTATTATCCGTAGCAACCACAACCACTGAAAAAAATGTTTTTCGGTAATAAAGTTTGTAAAATCCAATTTACGTAATCGGATTGATAATGGTTTTTTTTTTTAATTATAAATTAATAATAAAACAATAAAATTATATATTATAAATTATAAATTTCATTTAAATAAATCCTAAATTATAAACTAAAAAAAACAAAACATTGCCAATTAGAAAAACCTAAAAAATTTACAGCATCTTCCAACTTCACTTTTCACATATCTCGGGTTTGCGTTGAAGTACGATCGACTTAAACGGCTCGTCGAGATTGTTGTGCGGTTGTAACAAGACGATTAAATCACTATTTTTTTCGTTTTCGGTCAAGTGTCAAATATACGCCTCCTCACGTTTAAATTTTGCCGCCACAAGTTTTTCTCTTCTTTCTTTGGATTCGGCCATTTCCACCAATTTGGCCTCTTTGACTTCGGAGATCGACTCCCCACCGCTTCTTTTCCTCTACTTGACGAATCACCACTTTTCCTGCGGCGCGACTCAGAAGTAGTGTATCATCTTGATCGGGTTCGTCATCGGGTTGGTCGTTCAAATTTATTTGGGGCATGTTACCCGACTCGGAAGTAGTGTAGTTCCCGGACTTGGAGGTTTTTGATCTTTTGGGACCTCCTCTTCTCCTTGGAGTCGTCGGCTTATCCATGTCGACCAACGCAACTGGTACCCACTTCGGGTGATGTCCGTAAGGATATGGGTTGCGTATCACACTCTGATTATACTAGTCAATGTTCCAGAATGGGTCTAAAGGGTTCAGGTCGGTATACTGAGCTATGAGGTTTGGTGGGGGAATTCTGGGGATCTCATAAGGGTGAACATCTGGGATTGGAAACTGGTCTTCCTGGTCGGGTTCTAGCATTTGTTAGTCTGGGAATAAGGGTAATAGTGGTGGTTCAACTCTTTGGTTTAGGTTAGAGTCTACTACTGTAGTGGCTAGCATATGGAAATCTGCCAACTGTCTATCTAATTCCTCTTCCCACGGTGGTCTATTGACTGCTTCCTGAGTTTGGGCATTCACTTCCCTATTGGCTTTTACTATCGCTCTTTGTTGTTGTAATTTCGTCATCCTCTTTCTTCTCTTATGTGCTCCTTTATTAAATCATCCTCTCTTTTGGAAGGGAATGGTTCCTCAGACTGTGCCTTAAAAATAAATATTTCTTCCTCAGTATCAGCTGAGTATCCTGAGGGGTTTGGCTGAGATGAGGTTCCTTCATCTTTTGGGAAACTAGCTAATTGACGATAAGCGTCGGATGAACCTTGCTCACTCATACTGTAAACTAACAAATATTCAAATAACACAAAACAATAATATACTTAATTACACATAATTTCGTAAATTATTTCCTAACACAGTTTATCTTAAATTTAGATATCAGTGGAACACCTCGTTGGCTTAAACCAGTGGCTGTAGCTCTGATACCACCTTCTGTCGCAGCCCCCAACCCCTGCCCGATAACGGGTGCCGCGAGACTCAGAGCT
The DNA here is from genome assembly GCF_002127325.2 of Helianthus annuus. Lineage (NCBI taxonomy): Eukaryota > Viridiplantae > Streptophyta > Magnoliopsida > Asterales > Asteraceae > Helianthus > Helianthus annuus. The sequence goes on from NC_035436.2 coordinate 159,686,087, forward strand.
GGAGGTACCGGTGTTTATTAATTTGGCAGTGGAATTCATACATCAGGACCGTAGTTAGGAAATATTTTTATCAGAGTTAAACACCAAACTTTTATAATAAAATCTTGACAATACATTTATAGGGATAAATCCTAATTATTGAAAACATAAACTCCGTTTCTTTATTTGGTAACTTTTATAGCCACAACTTTAAGCCTTCAGTGCTCTCCAGCTGGTTTCTATTAGCTTCACATTAAGTTACCTGAAACGCGTTTTAAAAAGGTTTTATCAGCAAGAAACACTGGCGAGTGCATCCCAGTTTAATCAAAATAGTTTTATAAACTTTACAGTAGTTGAGAGCATCTGCATTTACATTGTTTATATCTATCCAGTTACCCCATTGGTATTGTCAATTGGTGTGTGTAAGGTGTGTTATGTTTTATTGTTATTTTAAGCCCATTTTACACATTATTCAAGTTTTAAATTTATAAAACACGATATTCTACTAACACTAAACACACACATGGGCAAGTGCACCCATCGTGAGCGTAGTATAGCGTTGGTAAGATACCGAGGTCGTCCAAGGACACAAGAGCTTTTAATACCAGTTCATCCTCAACGTCTAATCAAATCCAATTTTTTAGAAAAGGTTTTAAGTATGAAAAATAAAAACTAAAATGCAGAAAATAAAAATAAAAATAAAACAGATAGACAAGATGAATCACTTGGATCCGACTCGCCTTTAATGTAACCTTTGATGATTTCCACACTTTTGCACTTTTTAAGAGATTATCTTAGTTATAGTAGTAGGCCCCTCTTTTGAAAGTGACGTTACCCTCAACCCAGTGGTTTGAGTCAGCAAGGATACAATCCCAAACGGTTGGAATATTGGAAGATAATTAATTAAGTTATTAATGCGTAAAGTGGTAGGCCCCTCTTTTGAAGGTGACGTTACTCTCGGCCAAGTGGTTTGAGTCAGCAGGGATACAATCCCAAGTTGCCGGGTTAATTTATTAATAGTAGTTTACATATGAGGGGCACCCCTGCCATCCAATACCAGTGGGTATTGAAGGAGGTCCTAGTAAGCTTGACCCAGGTCCTTGCAGGATCTATACATTGAACAAGGCAAGAACCTTAACAAACCATTCCCTTAACCCCCGACCAGGTAGCCAACATATCTCTATATAAACCGTAGAGATATAAATGGTAAAAATCTTTTACTTTATATGGACAGCAAAGTAATGCCAAGACACCACGAACAAATGATAATGAAGTTTCACCTTCAACATAAGAAACTAGTTATTAAAGTCATTAATACAAAACCAAATAAAAAGTGCGAAAAGATTAAAATTCAAAAGTATTACATTAAATGCTTGTCTTCACCAAGTGATGTAAGAGACTTAGCCAAACATGGCCTTTGATTGACAAGAACTCTTACGATCAATCTTGAATCCCGAGACTACTACACACACTCTAAGGTGGATGATGGATGATGGTGGTGGATGTGGGTGTTGTAGTGGTGGTGGAGTGGTGGAAAAGTGGGAGAGAGGTGGTTTGCCAAGGAATGCCTTTGAAGTGAACCAAGCACCCCTATTTATAGCCTGAACAAAAGCCCGGCCATGGCCCCGTGTCCGCTGGACACGCCCCCGTGGCCATCCTCTTTCTCTTCCTTCATTAATTGCTCTTGTCTGCATTAGGCTCCACACGGCCCCATGTTCGCTGGGCACGTCCCCGTGTGCAGAAGCGTATCTGTACTATCAAGATTTGCAAGATTCTGCAAATCTTATGTAAGACCCAGGTTATAATACTAGATGTTTATAAGTTAGAACCATACATTTAGTGCCAAAACTTCAGAGTTTACAAAATCTTTTGAAGATTTAAAACCAACTAGTTACAACATTCACATGTTTAACCTACTAAACGATGTTCAAAGTAAAACTACTAGTGTTTACATAGTAACAAAACAAAAGATCAAGTGCGGAAGCGTTATAATATGTGTGTTCGGTTCGACTCGATTGCTTGATCATCATCCTTTTTCTTGAGTACCTGAAAACTAAATGTTTTAAACAAGCATTAGCATTATGGTTATAAAATTTCACGTATTCAATCAAATTCGAACACGTTATTCGAGAGATTAAAATAGAAATCACATCAAGCTGGGCTCCACCGTAATTTACGGTGTCACCGTAAATTACGGTGGCTTCTGGGCAATTTGGAACCTACCGTAAATCAGTAGGTTCCCACCGTAACAGTATGCTGGCCACCGTAAATTACGGTACCACCGTAATTTACGGTGTGCCCTGCACAAAACCCCCTTGTTTCAAATGCAGTTTTGCTGGTTGTTTTCGAGCGTCAAACAGCTTAATCTCACATTAATTGTTAAGCGACTGGGCTAATTTCTCCATACTTGTATTTCACTTATGATAATACTCAACTATTCTCATGAGGGCATGTCTACGGATTAGTTTACAACTAAATTACAAGGCATTTAGTTAATCGTTTGTGCTATTGTCATGCATCAAATATCTAAACTTTAACTCCTATATTAAGAGCAAAGTTTCTTAACTTGCTTATGGTATTAGCTACACGGCTTACACGTCATGTAAATCGTGCATTATGTAATAGTGTCTTGCTTCTTGCTTATTACTAAAACTTGTTTGACCCGTTTGGGTGCTGAATTTACACTCCATTCAGGATATGCAAGATTTCATGCTTATCACTTGTTTTGACCCGTTCACTTGTTTAAGACGAAAAGTCTCTTTTGTGACACAAGGGTCTATCCTGTTTACCATGCTTTATTCTATGACATAAAGAAAACAATAATTAACCTTTACGTAACGAAATGGTAATTTCGTACCTTTAGAGCACACCCTTTCCCCGTGGATTCCCTTCGGCTTGTCCGCTTGACGATCCGGACTCTTTGCCTAGAAATTTCAGTTTACAACATGTTTAGAACTCTTTTTATGACCACAATCACATCATTATGGACCATTATCAAATCTGCGTTTTTATCAACATTTTACATTTAAATCCTCACTTAGGCATTTCAACAAACACCTAGCGGGTCAGATTTTCCTACAATCATTACCAAGTTCATATCTGGTAGTTTTCATCGAATTTCACTTTAATTAAACAACTTTGCACATATCTTGTCATTCTAACATTTCAGAAATCACTTCCAAATTTCTGATTGTGCTAGAACAAGAGTTTTAAATTCTGCATTTATCAAGTTTCTTGGAGTTCACTACTCACCTACAATGGTGATTATGTAACCCTACAAGTATCATACAAGGTTGTGTCAAGAAATCATCTAGGGTTTGATCCTAAACCTCATAACCCTTCTAATTTCAGTCATGCATCAACAATCAAGTTGAATTTCTTGTTTTTCACACTTAGCCTAGAATTCAAGATGGACAAAATATCAAGATTTTACATACCTTTGATTCCTACAGCGAGGTGATGATTAATTTGTGTTTAGAACTTGATTTGAGACAGATTTGGGGCTTCAATTTAAAGGATTTTGGTATGAAGCTAGGGTTTGGAGAACCCCCTTGTCGCCCCTCTTCTCTTGATCGACCAGACACACCAATTTTGGTGTGTCTGGTTTGGTTTTGTTACTATTAGTAACCAACTTTTCTAATTTGACAAGTTTAGTCCCCCAGCTTTGTTTTGTTCTTAAGTTAATGTGTTTTAGCCATATCATGCATTATTTCAAGACTTGAACTTAACTAGATTATATTCCTAGTTAGTAATTTCTTGTTTATTAATTCTTTAAAGTTTCAAGGTAAGGGTTTTTATTTTCGGGGTGTTACAAGTCCACCCCCCTTAAAAAGGGTTTCGTCCCCGAAACCGAATTACGTACCGAATAAAAAGGGGTATAGCCGTTGCATCTCCTCTTCGGATTCCCAAGTGGTATCCGCCCCTTTCTTGTGTTCCCATTTGACCCTCACTTGGTTGATCTCTTTGTTCCTTAGGATTTTCACCTTACGATCTAAAATCTCAATAGGTCTTACCGCATAGTTGAGGCTGTTATCCACCTCGATATCATCGTAGTGGATATGAGCGGTCTCATCAGCCAAACATTTTCGAAGATGTGACACGTGGAATGTGTTATGTATCCCACTCAACTCGTCAGGTAGTTCAAGACGATATGCTACTTTACCAACCCGTTCAATGACTCTAAATGGCCCAATAAATCTTGGGCTTAGTTTTCCCCTTTTTCTGAATCTAATAATACCCTTCCATGGGAAACTTTTAGCATAACCAAATCGCCAATCTGAAATTCGATTGGCCTATTTCTTTTATCTGCATATGCCTTTTGCCGGTCTTGAGCCGCTTTCAAGTGTGCCCGAACTATGTCGATTTTCGCATTTGTAGTTCGGATTATGTCGGCAGGTGCTAGCCCCCGCGGACCCACTTCTCCCCAACATACCGGGGTCCGACATTTTCTGCCATATAATAGCTCATACGGGGCCATTTTAATACTCGCGTGATAGCTATTGTTATATGCAAATTCGACCAAGGGTAAATGGACATCCCAACTACCTCCAAAGTCAATAATGCAAGCCCGCAGCATATCTCCCAACGTTTGTATTGTTCTTTCGCTCTGCCCATCCGTTTGTGGATGGTAAGCAGTGCTAAGGAACAATTTAGTTCCCATCTGTTCTTGGAATTCACGCCAGAATTTCGAAGTAAACCGAGTATCTCTGTCTGACACAATGGATATCGGTACCCCACGCCTTGCTATGATTTCATTGGTGTATACCTCCGACATTTTCTCAGATGTATAAGTCTCACGAATCGGAATAAAGTGAGCACTTTTAGTTAACCTATCCACGACTACCCATATAGCATCAAAACCACGACTTGTTTTAGGCAGTTTGGTCAATAGGTCCATCGTAATTTGCTCCCACTTCCAAACCGGGATTTCTAACGGTTGAAGTTTACCATATGGCTTTTGGTGTTCCGCCTTAACTTGTAGGCAAGTCAAACACTTTTCCACGTATTTCACGGTGTCACGCTTCATTCCGGGCCACCAATAGTTTTGCTTCAAGTCATTATACATCTTGGTCGCTCCCGGATGAATGGAATAACGGGATTTATGAGCTTCATCGAGTAGAAGCTTCTTAACCTCACATGTGTTAGGGACCCAGATTCTATTAAAACGAGTCTTTAGGCCGTGACTGCCTATCTCAAGGTCCTTAACTTGGCCGATAATTCTTTCCTTTTTCCAGTTTTCCGCCTTTACAGCTTCATCCTATGCTTCTCGAATTCGTTCTAGTAAGCTTGAAGTCACAACAAGTTGCATTGATCTTACCCGTATCGGGGTATAATCTGCTTTGCGACTCAGCGCATCGGCCACTACATTGGCCTTCCCAGGGTGATAATGTATTTCACAATCGAAATCTTTGACTGTTTCCAACCACCGCCTTTGTCTCATGTTTAATTCCTTCTGATCGAAGAAATACTTCAAGCTTTTATGGTCGGTTAAAATTGTAAATTTTACCCCGTACAAATAATGCCTCCATGTCTTTAAGGCAAACACCACCGCCGCCAATTCCAAGTCGTGAACCGGCTATTTCTTTTCATGAACCTTCAATTGCCTCGAGGCGTAGGCGATGACTTTACCTCGTTGCATCAAAACACACCCGAGCCCTAAATAGGAAGCATCCGAGTAAACTTCCATGTCGTCAGTCCCTTCCGGTAATGTCAACACCGGAGCATGGGTCAACCTTTCTTTGAGCGTTTGGAAAGCTTCCTCTTGCTTAACGCCCCATACAAACTTTTCCTCCTTGCGAGTCAATTTGGTCAATGGCAAGGCAATTTTGGAGAAATCCTGTATGAATTTCCGATAATACCCCGCAAGCCCTAAAAAGCTTCGGATTTCTGAAGGGTTTCTTGGAGGGTTCCATTTTGACACCGCTTCTACCTTGGACAGATCCACTAGTACTCCATCGGTACTAATGATATGTCCAAGAAATTGCACCTCTCTTAGCCAGAAAGCGCACTTAGAAAATTTTGCATATAGCTTTTCTCGTCTGAGGGTGTCTAATACTTCCCGCAAATGACACACATGCTCAGCTTCATTCTTCGAATATACCAAAATGTCATCGATAAATACAATTACCGACTTATCTAGCATGGGTTTGCAAACCCGGTTCATGAGGTCCATGAAAGCCGTGGGTGCATTTGTCAATCCAAAGGGCATTACAAGGAACTCATAATGCCCGTACCGTGTACGAAAGGCCGTCTTCGGTACGTCTTCCTCCTTGACTTTCAATTGGTGATAACCAGATCGGAGATCAATTTTGGAGAACCAACTTACTCCTTGTAATTGGTCAAATAAATCATCAATTCTTGGAAGTGGGTATCGATTCTTCACCGTGAGTTTGTTTAAATCTCGGTAATCGATACACATGCGCATACTGCCATCCTTCTTTTTCACGAATAAGACTGGTGCGCCCCACGGAGACACACTCGGTCGGATAAACCCCTTGTCGAGAAATTCCTGAATTTGAGACATCAATTCTTGTAACTCCGACGGTGCAAGTCGGTATGGCGCCTTGGCCACGGGTTTCATGCCCGGAATCAACTCGATTCCGAACTCTACCTCCCGTTCTGGTGGTATCCCCGGTAGTTCTTCCGGAAACACATCTTCATAATCACGCACCACCAGTACATTCTCAATTTTGAGGGGTTCTTTTTCCGATTCACTTGCATATACCATGTAGGCCTTGCATCCATGTTTCATGAGTTTATGGGCTTCTAGCATTGTGCATATCACCGGGTTACCTCCTTTTTCACCATATATCATAACTTGTTTTCCACTAGGAGACGTTAGTTTTATTTCCTTTCGGAAACAAACCACTTTCGCGTGGTAACGAGATAGCCAATCCATTCCCACTATCACTTGGAATTCTCCCATCGACATCGGAATCAAATATATTGCGTATTCCTCGTCATCAATGTTCATCGTACAGTTTTCACATACATCGCAAACAATAAAGCTTTTGTTATTACCTATCTCTACTTCTAAAGGCATAGATAATTTTGTTAGAACAAATGAAGGGTGCCGAATAAACCCATATGAAACAAAGGATTTATTTGCACCAGTATCAAATAACACACGTGCGGGAATTGAATTTACAGTGAATATACCTGAGACCACGTCAGGTTCGACCTTTGCTTCAGCAGCGGTCAATTGGAAAGATCTTGCTTTGGCTTTTGAGGCTTCACCTTTCGAGTCTTGCCCTTCTTTCTTTCCCACCAGTTCCGGGCACTCCGATCTTTTGTGACCCGTTCGGTAACAGTTGTAACAAACGGTCACTTTATCCGGGCATGATATAGCCATATGTCCCGTTTTTCGACATATGGGACAAGGCTTATCTTTGAAGCGACATTCACCCTTATGATTCTTGCCACAGATTTTGCAACTTGGTGTACCGCCCTTTGTATCTGATTTCTTTGCTGTTTCATTCGTTCTTGCTTTCTTGGTAGGGCTTGGATTTACGTCTTGTGCCCTTCGTTCACCCCGTTCTATACTCTTTTTCAGCTCGATCTCCCTTTCCCGAGCGGCATTGACAATCTCGGTAAGGGTCTCGTACTTTGAAGGGGTTATGAACTCCCTATACTCTGCGCTTAGCATGTGATGGTAGTAATAAACCTTTTGCTCTTCATTCGTTATCAGATCGTCACAGAACTTCATCTTGTCCATAAACATCCCTGTGATCTTGTCTATGGATTCACCTTTGTGTCTGAGTTGCATGAACTCTTCCTTGATCTTGTTTATGACCGCTTTGGGACTATGGTGTTTAAGAAACGGCGTCTTAAACTCCTCCCATGTCATGGTCTTAGCCACTTCACTTCCAATCTCCTTCTTTTTATTATCCCACCAGTCTTTTGCTTGACCTCTTAATTGACCCGTACCATAAGCTACGTAGTCATTCTCATCGCAATGAGTTCTCTCGAATACTCCCTCGATATCACCTATCCATCGTTGACACACAATTGGATCAACCTCCCCATTATATATAGGTGGTTTACAAGCCATGAATTCCTTGTACGAACAAGGCTTTCGTCCTCCAGATTTTTCCTTTGCTAGATTCGAGTTATCCTCTAGCTTCTTGATTCTTTCTTCTACTACTGATAAAACCGTATTTTGGATTTTATCAATGAAGTTCGATAAACTGTTTTCGATCGCCTTTCCAACCTCCTCGGCAATCACTATTCTCATTTGTTCGGTGACTCTTGGCACCGCATCACCATCACCTCCGCCCGCCATCTTTAGTACTGAAATGTTTACATATATTGTTAAACATTCCATTTGTAACACATGCTTTACTTGTTTTGATTTTATCAAGTTCACAACTTGATTTAATCATTCTTGTTTCATGCATTTCTTGTATTTGAGTGAGCTTACACACCCTTTTCATGCATATTTGTTCATGATTTATTTCTATATTCTCTAATTTCTACTTAAACGATTAACTCATACCGGATGTTTGATCAAGCTTGAACCGAACACTTATTGGCAACCTTGGGCTCTGATTACCAACTTGTAAGACCCAGGTTATAATACTAGATGTTTATAAGTTAGAACCATACATTTAGTGCCAAAACTTCAGAGTTTACAAAACCTTTTGAAGATTTAAAACCAACTAGTTACAACATTCACATGTTTAACCTACTAAACGATGTTCAAAGTAAAACTACTAGTGTTTACATAGTAACAAAACAAAAGATCAAGTGCGGAAGCGTTATAATATGTGTGTTCGGTTCGACTCGATTGCTTGATCATCATCCTTTTTCTTGAGTACCTGAAAACTAAATGTTTTAAACAAGCATTAGCATTATGGTTATATAATTTCACGTATTCAATCAAATTCGAACAAGTTATTCCAGAGATTAAAATAGAAATCACATCAAGCTGGGCTCCACCGTAATTTACGGTGTCACCGTAAATTACGGTGGCTTCTGGGCAATTTGGAACCTACCGTAAATCAGTAGGTTCCCACCGTAACAGTATGCTGGCCACCGTAAATTACGGTACCACCGTAATTTACGGTGTGCCCTGCACAAAACCCCCTTGTTTCAAATGCAGTTTTGCTGGTTGTTTTCGAGCGTCAAACAGCTTAATCTCACATTAATTGTTAAGCGACTGGGCTAATTTCTCCATACTTGTATTTCACTTATGATAATACTCAACTATTCTCATGAGGGCATGTCTACGGATTAGTTTACAACTAAATTACAAGGCATATAGTTAATCGTTTGTGCTATTGTCATGCATCAAATATCTAAACTTTAACTCCTATATTAAGAGCAAAGTTTCTTAACTTGCTTATGGTATTAGCTACACGGCTTACACGTCATGTAAATCGTGCATTATGTAATAGTGTCTTGCTTCTTGCTTATTACTAAAACTTGTTTGACCCGTTTGGGTGCTGAATTTACACTCCATTCAGGATATGCAAGATTTCATGCTTATCACTTGTTTTGACCCGTTCACTTGTTTAAGACGAAAAGTCTCTTTTGTGACACAAGGGTCTATCCTGTTTACCATGCTTTATTCTATGACATAAAGAAAACAATAATTAACCTTTACGTAACGAAATGGTAATTTCGTACCTTTAGAGCACACCCTTTCCCCGTGGATTCCCTTCGGCTTGTCCGCTTGACGATCCGGACTCTTTGCCTAGAAATTTCAGTTTACAACATGTTTAGAACTCTTTTTATGACCACAATCACATCATTATGGACCATTATCAAATCTGCGTTTTTATCAACATTTTACATTTAAATCCTCACTTAGGCATTTCAACAAACACCTAGCGGGTCAGATTTTCCTACAATCATTACCAAGTTCATATCTGGTAGTTTTCATCGAATTTCACTTTAATTAAACAACTTTGCACATATCTTGTCATTCTAACATTTCAGAAATCACTTCCAAATTTCTGATTGTGCTAGAACAAGAGTTTTAAATTCTGCATTTATCAAGTTTCTTGGAGTTCACTACTCACCTACAATGGTGATTATGTAACCCTACAAGTATCATACAAGGTTGTGTCAAGAAATCATCTAAGGTTTGATCCTAAACCTCATAACCCTTCTAATTTCAGTCATGCATCAACAATCAAGTTGAATTTCTTGTTTTTCACACTTAGCCTAGAATTCAAGATGGACAAAATATCAAGATTTTACATACCTTTGATTCCTACAGCGAGGTGATGATTAATTTGTGTTTAGAACTTGATTTGAGACAGATTTGGGGCTTCAATTAAAGGATTTTGGTATGAAGCTAGGGTTTGGAGAACCCCCTTGTCGCCCCTCTTCTCTTGATCGACCAGACACACCAATTTTGGTGTGTTTGGTTTGGTTTTGTTACTATTAGTAACCAACTTTTCTAATTTGACAAGTTTAGTCCCCCAGCTTTGTTTTGTTCTTAAGTTAATGTGTTTTAGCCATATCATGCATTGTTTCAAGACTTGAACTTAACTAGATTATATTCCTAGTTAGTAATTTCTTGTTTATTAATTCTTTAAAGTTTCAAGGTAAGGGTTTTTATTTTCGGGGTGTTACATCTTAGTGTTGACCATGCCCCATGCTGAGCTGGGCACGCCCCCGTGTCGGGAATAGAAGCTTCCACAACTTTGTCCATTTCTGCAAACACCTGACCACGCCCCCGTGTCCGCTGGGCACGGGCTGTGGTCAGCCTCCTGTTTCTTGTTTTTGCTTGGGAAGATGTTGTCGAGTGGTCGGGCATGCCACGTTTATTCTTTTTCTTTGTATTTATGTTAGTTTTTGCTGCATATTTGTTCCTTTTGTTCATTTAAGCTCGTTCGGTCCTGAAAATACAAAAGGAAGACAAAAGCACATTTTTTCCAACATTAGTACTAAAAAAGAGTTAGTTTTATGCCTCATTTGATGTAATTTATTTGTTGCGTTTTACACACATCAAATACCCCCACACTTGAATCTTTGTTTGTCCTCAAGCAAAACTCTTTATTATGTGGCTTACACCCCCAAATGAAACGGGTAAAAGATAAGTTTTGGGCTTGTCTTGAGTGTTGGGAATCCAAGATCTTTATTGGGTTTTATTTTTATATTATTTACAATCCTATTGGTTACAATTTATTTAATTACTTATTTGGGCATAACATACCTCTTTAAAATTCCATTTATATACAAATTCACATACCTCACGGGAGATCACTCAACACTCGGCCGAAGATGTATTTTTGTGAAACACTCGACACCGACATGGAACTTACTTCTACCATATGCTTTCCAAGCAATCAATCCTCCTCCTTTTTAACTATAAACCTTTGTAAATATCAAGAGGACTTGGGAAGGGTTAGGCTTGGGCTAAAGGTAGGTGGTTTTGGGTTATTGGTTAGTAAAAAGGGCTAAAAGCGTAAAAAGCGTCGGTCGTCGTAAAACTTTTTATTTTTGTGACTTTTATTCAAGCTAGGCATTTTCAAACAAAGTTTCTTTGAGGAACTTGTTTGTTTATTGCTAGACTTTCAAATTTTTTTTTTTTGTGACAAGGAAACGTCACAAGAGAACCGAGCTTTTTACCAAAATAAAGGGTTGAAAAGAAAAAGGGTTTTGGTGGTTAAAGGGTGTTTGTTTTGTGGGTTTAGAAATGAAAAGGTTTAGGCTTAAAGGGGTTAACTAGTGGGATTTTGGGTAGGTGATAAAGAAAATGAAAAATAATGATGTTGAAAGGAAAATGGGTTAGTCCTATTGCCTCTATCATTTACTTACTTGGGTTTAAGTTGGTAAGGACCGGGAATGTATCGTCGTGGCAAGTTCTAGAGTCGTAAGAACCAAGTGGCTATTCACACAAGAAACGAAAAATGAGCATTTAATTAAAGATGTATGCTTGTATGCTCTATAAAGGCTCAAAACTCACTTATTGTGGGAATGGGTTTATAATGTGATCAAGTATATATAATAAAATTTTAACTAGATTTGTCATGCCGTTTCATAATTTTCTTATGTTGGTTCTTTTTATCAAGACAATATCGGTTGTAAATTTGTAAAAATATAACCTTTTTAGAACTTGTTATTCCCAAATTAAACCAAGACAAGTAAAAAAATGAAAAGTTTTTTGAAAAAAAAAATTGGGGTGATTAGCGGTTCCAATAGAGTTTTGTGTAAGTCTTGTTATTAGGACTTGCAAAATTCAAGTTTTTGGCATTCCCCCCCCCACACTTAAATTACACATTGTCCTCAATGTGTCCCAAAAATAAGTTTTTAGTTTGATTGAATGTGTAAAAAGGTGTTTAAAAACAAAATTTATGTTACTGGGCGTCTGGACACGGGCCCGTGCTCAGATCGCCAGTATCATGTTAAATAGAAGGCTGGGCACGGGGGCGTGTTCAGCGAACACGGCCCCGTGTCCAGTTACCTGTACTGGGCATTTTCTGCAGATCCTTGGGCACGGGGGCGTGTTGCGCTGAGCACGGCCCCATGCTGAACTTGCTGTAATGAAGGAAAAATTGTCGGGAGGCTTTGTTTTTGTGTATGGAGTGTGGGTTATTCTTTCCCTTGGTAACCTCCACCTTTTCGAGTGTGTTTTAACCATTACAGCATCATCCAAACACCATTTAATACTTAAAAACCATCATTCATTAAAGAGTGAAATACATAATGCCTGGAAAATAAAAAGTACAAACTAGAAACTGGATAAGTAGGTCATAAAATTCAAGAAATCTTAAACCACAAATAAGCTCTAGCCTAGATGATTTTATTATAAGAACAAAATTTCCGAAAAGATGATTCTTTTGGTTGAGGAAGACTTGTAGAACTCTTTCTCCGGAAAGGGCCCCTCACACATCGTTAAGCCATTCTTCTATCTCCCGAGGGAGAAGGAAGGTGGGCTCATTGTCTTCCTCGTGTTGAGGAGGTGCGACTTCCACCGAAACCACTTGTAAGGTGTCAATAGGAGGTTCCGGGGGAATATCGTCCCATCTGGTGGGATTAATAACTTCTTGTGCCAAGTTCCAATCTTCTTGGAGGAAGATTGGTTCCATAGGAGGCATCACAAGAATGTTCAACCTTTGGTGCAAAAGGTTGATTTCTTGGAAGCTATTTTCTAGCCCCACCGTTAGATAGTTGATACGGTCGATTAGGACTTCTTCTACGGATGTCATCTCGTCGAGTGCCTCTCTTAGCGCCATTACGTAACGTACAAGGGTTGCTTCGATCGAAGGCCTTCGTTCCCTGCGACTGTTCCTTGAGTGAGCTGAAGAGGTTCCGCTATTCTGGCTCGACATTCTAAGAAAACAAGTCAAAAAATTCAAATTAATGAAACAGTGACTCCGGCCACGGCCCCATGCTCGCTGAGCACGGCCCCGTGGCCACCAATCTGCAGATTTTTAAAACAGGGAATCTTGAAGTTTTAAATTATTTTTCTAGCTTTTTAAACATTTCTGAGCAGAAATAACTTAAAACAGTGTTATAAAACTTATTTTTGATAAGATTCCTTGATTAAACACCTAACAAATATCACAATAAAGCTTGAAAACATGGAGATTTCAAGCTTTAATGGAGGTTTTGAGGAGTTAGTGAAGAAAGCAATAGACAAAAGTAGTAAAGACAAGATGGTTGTTGAGAACCTTCTTTAGAATATATACCTTGTAGGGTATATGTGAAGATCCCACCAGATCTTTATCTTTGGAATGAGTCAAATTGTGCAGGAATTTTGCTGCATTTATAGAAAACGACAGCACGCTGACCACGGCCCTGTGTCGGCTGGACACGGCCCCGTGGTCAGACAAGAGTCTAACACATTTTGTCCGTATTCTGACTTAAAGTCAGACACAAATCTTCAGGTGGGCACGGGGCGTGTTGACCTGGGCGCGGCCCCGTGGCTAGAGGTTTTTATGAAGTTTTGTCTTGTTTTAAGGATTTTATCCAGATCAGGCGGTTCCTTACTGGATGGAACAACACCGAAGTGCCTAAGGTACCTCAATTGCCTTTGATTTAGACAAGAACGCAAGAGGTTGTCGGAAAGAGTAAATTCTAAGCTAAATACCGGTGGGCAAAACCAACCTTTATTCCCCTTATCCGGGCTCTCGTTAAAGAAGGTATATGTCGAATCGCTCAGGTCTATGTATGCATCGGTGGAGACCGATGGTGTAGGATCGTATTCGGACCCGAACGAGTCGATCAGAAAAGTTTTTCTCAATACGAAAGGCGGAAACAGACGTATCGAGGTCAATTCAGCACACAAATCACTTTAACTGTTAATTTGATTGATATAATGATGTTTTACAGCGTGACGACACTTCGGCAGCACTTCGTTGCTTAAACCAGAAACTGTTCTCTGATTTCGCTTGGAATGCACTATATATAGGTCAATTCAGCACACAAATCACTTTAACTGTTAATTTGATTGATATAATGACGTTTTACAGCGTGACGACACTTCGGCTGCACTTCGTTGCTTAAACCGGAAACTGTTCTCTGATTTTGCTTGGAATGCACTATTTATAGGCATTGTGATTCCGCTTGAACATGACCATGTTCATTTCAAGCGGAATTAACATGAGTGATTCAAGCGAAATCAGTATGATAACTCAAGCGGAATTAAAACAATACTGATTTCGCTTGAAATGACCTGGTGTCATTTCAAGCGGAATCACCTCTAATTCTCACTTTCTTGTTTTTCGTGACCTGATCTAACTAGTACTATACAAGACTCGATACAAGACGAAGTCGACAGATGCATGCACCAACAGACTCCCCCTCGAATGTTGACGAGTCTTAAAGTGTCGAGTCTTTGCATCTTCAATCTTTATCAGTCTTCGGGCTTCTCTTCGAAGTATCTTACACTGTAAAGCATCCTCAAATCTCTCTCTCTTCTTATCTATCATTACCATCAGACTCTCTTCGAACAAATACTCTCCTCCTCGAATGTTGAATCTTTAAATTCATCAGCAACTTTCGTGTTCTACAAGCTTCCAGAAATAAAACCTGGTTCTTAGCATCTTCAGACTCCCCCTTTCAATAAGCTGGGATCGCAGTCTGGATTTTACAGGTTCAAGATCGTCGCCTGGCTTATACTCTGCTCAGAATCGAAATCCTGGCTTTCTTTAATCACAACCTTTTAAGGATTGATTAACCCAACTCTTTACTCAAACCTGCACATTCTCTACCACAAACATAAGCTTTTTATGATAAAGATTTGACTGTCTTAGACACTACTTGCAGATCTCTGACGAACCACTTGCAGAAAAGATTTTAAAACCTTTTAAACACAATCTTCCCCTCAAAATAATGTTCATCATGTTTAGCACTTGAAATTTTGAAAATCGGCTCTCCAACAACAGTTGTCGAAAATCTTTTTGGATTTTCAAAAATTTATGCTAAAACACACATAAAATCTTTTTAGATTTTTGAATAATATGAAATGCAGTAAAGAAATATTTACAGACAATATTTTTTGTGAGTTTGTGTAAGAGGATCATATCAGTTCATGAGACAAATCACCAACATCGTTAAGCTTCATTTCATTTTAAGTTTTAAACAATTCACCTAGATTGTCAGTATACTGATCCACTTTAAATTTTCACACAAAGTTCAAATGTTTCGAGATACGAGATTAATGTTTTAAGAACTTAAACTTATTCGCATGTCCCACCACTTGAATATACTCCCGTATCCAGATCCCAATATTCAGTCTTACAGGTGAGTATACCTAGATGATATCTGTAAGGGATTAGATGCGAAACCGTGAGAGCTCAGGTCAGAACTTCTGTTCAGCAGAGAGATGACGGCTCGACTTTTGGTGTGTCCCCTTTAGAGGATCTTTTCTTCAACAACATATGATTTAGCATTTTGTAATGTTTTATCATTTTTATGCTGAGGGCGGCACTATATTTCAAGCAAGCAGAAAATATTATACGGGGACTAGGCTATTGCTTCCGCAAAATCAGAAGTCCCGGGATAATACCCCAGATATCACTGAGTATAAAGACCTAGTATCTCAGAAAGAGGGACCTTTCAAACAAGACTTCGGGGGTTACCCATATATCCAAGAAATGTTACCCACAAGATAAGCAAGTTTGAAATTTAAGTTTATATCTCGTCACAATCTACTAAATGTGCAAAAACCTACTGGCACATCCACAGTGAGATTGTTTATCACATTTTTAACTTTCCATTTCTTTAGCGTGTTGTGATAGTCCACTGATGTACTATCACTTCCTCTTTTTTCAACAAAACTCATTTTTGAATTTTATCATGTTTTTGGTTTTTTCAATTTTTCTAATGTTTTTGGATTTTTCTAAAATTCTTACTCCCCCTAAAATTCAGAAACATTTAAGGAAATTTGAAAACAAACTATACAAGAAAAATAACAACTGTTGTGAATTGCTTCAATTCGCCATCCACCCGGCATAAACAATCAGAACTCCCCCTCTCAACAAACTATTTTCCCATTATGATTTCAAAACACTTAAGTTTGTTTTAATCAAAATGGTTTTTCCAGAAAATAAGTTTTGATGATTTACCACATGTAGGTTCGGGGTTCATCATTTTGCTTTTCAACCACTTGAATAAGGATTACATCAAGTTCAAATTAATAACCTTGATTAATCACTATGTAAGAACAAACCTCTGTACCACATGTAAGAAATCAAGTACAACTTAATGTCCCTGATTTACTACTTGTACGTTTACCAATCCAAATACCAAGAATGATGCTGTCACACCCCCAAAATCCCACCTGCGGAGTACTACCGCTTGGAGGCGTGACTGACCAGGATCCAGCCACCAATCATACTGAACAAGCATATAAGTAGTTATAAAAGTTTAACCATCACGATTGGTGTTCCAGAACAAATAAGTTTAAGTTGCAAGCGGAAGCATAAGTTTAAAGTCATAACATAAGTTCCAAAAGTTTTAAGTTAACATAGCATGTAGCAATCCCTGTCCCACAACGATCTTCCTCCGCGCAGGCTCCCACTGAGTACCTATGGTCCTGCAAAGCATGTAGTAGCGAGTCAACAACTAGTTGAGTGAGTTCACGGGTGGGCGTTCGTTTTAGTTGTTTCGAAAACAGTTTACTTTATCTGGCATCCTGCCGTGGGGGTTACCCCATAGTTTAAAAAAACGTGACCAGTTCGTTCCCAGTTACTCCGGCACTCCGGCCGTGGGGGCTACCCCATGTAGTTATCAGGCATTTCGGCCGTGGGGGCTACCCCATGTACATCATCTGGCTCTCCAGCCGTGGGGGCTACCCCATGTGTATACTAGACTCGTTACCGTATCGATTGCTGACTGTAGTCATGTTTATGTGCCCTGAAAACATCAATGTCTATCATCATTGACGTGCCCCAGATCCATTAGTTCACGCCCGTCCTCTGCGGCACGGTGTGAGGCTTGTCAGACCTAAATAGCGCTATCTAACTAATGACCCGCTCGCCATTGGCCCGGCGATTAGTCGATACAAAAAGGAGGGACTTCGTGATAGAGTTTTAGTCTAGTACGTTTATCCGTCCATCCGGACGAGGAATCACATTCCTGAACCACTGACGTCCTACCCAAGGTAGACGAGGAACCACGTTCCTTAACCCCGTTCCCAACCCAGGGAATCCCATGCTTTGTAAAGGGTGTGAACTCACCTTGGTTTGCTCGGCAGTTAATCACAGAAAGTCAATCAAGTCGCAAGTAGTCAATAACGTCCTAACACGGATATCACGTATAATCAGATTCGAACCAAGTAGTGCACAGATGTTCAACACGCATGGAAATCACGTATAATCAGTAACAGTTCACAGTTAACATTCAAACACAATCCACAGTCCAAACAGTTGGGCTCGTGATAACAGGCCCAAATAACCAATCAACCGTAGCACAGAAGTTCATAAGTCCGACCCACTAACTAAGGCCCAAAGTGTGGTCTCGAGTCGCAACCGGACTCGCAAGCATGGTCTCGAGTCATGCTGTGTGTTGATCATGGATGGTTGCGAGTCGCAACCGGTGTCGCAACCATGGTTTCGGTTCATCATGCTGAGGTCTCGAGTCGCAACGGGACTCGTATCCTGTGGTTTCGGCTTGTCCTGTTATGGTTGCGAGTCGCAACCGCGTGGTCTCGAGTCATCACGCTGTGGTTGCGAGTCGCAACTGCGTGATTGCGAGTCGGTAGCAGTCGTTTTCAAGTTCACGTGTTGATGCAGATGTAGTCAGATTAGTGGTACAATATAATCAGGCCCAAATCCGGAAATAACCAATAGCATTCCACTAACAGTTTTCCTAAAAGATGGATCAAAATCACAAGGGTTTTCAATCTTCAACTATCATTCAAAGTGTTCTTCACACATTCAAACCCATATTCATCAAGTATTCAACCTTTATTCAAACAAAACTATGAACAACCATCAAGATACAATTTACTAGCATGCATCCTAACATGACAAACATACTCCTTAGCCGATTTCATGACATATGTAAACCGATTTCATGAATCATCAAATCTAATAGTTTAAACTCTCTTTAACACATGAACACATTCCAACACTAAACTTTTTAACACACATAAAACATCATCTCATTTATGCATCTATTTAAGCACAAGCATAACATGAACATACTATCACTAAGCATTCAACAATGATCATCAAGAAATACTAACAAATAACATCATCTCATGCATTTTATCATACAAACATAACACTAACATTCAATCAAAACATCAAGAACACTAACCGGTTATGGATTTCGAGGGTGTGTGTGTGTGCCGATCCAAAGTCCAAATCCGAGAGTTTCTTGTGTCAACCGAGTGGATCCGAGAGTCTTGGAAATGTGTTTGTGTGCTAGAGTTCTAGTGGGAGAGAAGTAGGAGAGTGTGTGTGTTGTATTGTTCAACAAATGGCAAAAACTAACTAAGGGTAGTTTATATAGTCAAGTTCCAAGTGTGTGCACCCTTAGTGGGTTTCGAGTGGGGGTTCACGGCCCAAAGGCCCAACCGGCCAAAGGTTCTCGGCCCAAATCCAAAACCGATTACTAGTCACTCGAGACCTCTTGGTCTCGAGTCGGGTTCTTTGTTGTTTCGTGTCGGGTTCTCGGTTCACATATAACACGTACACATATAAATACAAATGCACACATAACAAAGCACTTATCACATAAAAAGGTTCACGTTATCATTTTAACTAGTCACATATCGTACAAGCAAGTTACAACGAAAGGTTCTAAATTTCGAGTTGTCACATCATCCCCAAGTTGAAAGAAATTTCGTCCCGAAATTTGACGGCACTCACTGAGGAAGCTAGTCAAGTTGTAAGGTTTTCCCGGTTTTCCTGGGGTGTCACATCCACCCCCCGTTGATCTGGAATTTCGTCCCGAAATTCCGTAGCTTCAGCCTCAGTAGCGTTTGTACTGTTCTCAAACAGTTGGGGATACTTTTGTTTCATCCGATCTTCGCGCTCCCAGGTAAACTCTGGGCCGCGACGTGAGTTCCAACGAACTCGAACAAGAGGTATTCTAGTGCTCTTGAGGACCTTAACATCCCGGTCCGTGATCTCGACAGGTTCTTCGACGAATTTCAACTGTTCGTCGATCGTAAGTTCCTTCAGAGGAACTACGTGCGTCTCATCTGACAGACACTTCTTCAGATTCGACACATGGAAAACGTTGTGAACTGCCCCGAGTTCTGCTGGTAATTTCAGTCTGTAGGCCACCTTGCCTATTTTCTCGATGATTTCAAAAGGTCCAACGTATCGTGGGTTGAGTTTGCCTCGTTTACCAAAACGAACCACACCCTTCCAGGGTGAAACTTTGAGTAATACCCGCTCCCCAACCTGGAGCTCAAGTGGTTTCCTGCCCTTATCGGCGTAGGCCTTCTGACGGTCACGAGCCGCCGCCATGCGTTGTCGTATTTGAGCAATCCGCTCAGTAGTGTCTACCACATGTTCTGGACCAGTGATTTGACTATCCCCCACCTCTGCCCAACAGAGGGGTGACCGGCATTTACGTCCGTACAATGCCTCAAACGGAGCAGCTTTAATGCTGGTGTGGTAGCTGTTATTGTACGAAAATTCCACGAGTGGCAGATGCCTTTCCCAGCTGTTGCCAAAGTCGATTACACAAGCGCGAAGCATGTCTTCTAAGGTCTGAATAGTTCGCTCGGACTGCCCGTCCGTCTGTGGGTGATACGCTGTGCTCATATCTAAACGTGATCCAAAAGACTTGTGCATTGCCTGCCACAGTTCCGAAGTAAAGCGTGCATCTCGATCAGAGATAATAGAGGTGGGCACCCCGTGCCTTGAAACAACTTCCTTGAGGTATATCTCCGCTAGAGTGGAGAACTTATCCGTCTCCTTGATTGCCAAAAAGTGTGCGGATTTTGTGAGTCGATCCACGATCACCCAGATAGTATCGTTTCCGCGCTGTGATCTAGGTAGGCCAGTAACGAAATCCATGGAAATCTGCTCCCATTTCCATTGTGGTATCTCTGGTTGCTGAAGTAGGCCTGAAGGTTTCTGATATTCCGTCTTGACTCGCGCACAAGTCAAACACTTGCTGACATAAGTTGCTATGTGGGCCTTCATGCTAGGCCACCAATACGTGGTTTTAATATCGTGGTACATCTTGTCCGAACCAGGGTGTACCGAGTAGCGAGATTTGTGCGCTTCATCCATCACAAGTTCTCGTAATTCGCCATAGAGTGGGACCCAAATGCGTCCTGTTACATAATAAGCACCGTCTTCCTTCTGTTCTAAGCGTTGCCTTGACCCGCGTAGAGCTTCAGCTCTAACGTTTTCTGGTTTCAGTGCTTCTATCTGAGCAGCTCGTATTTGCGAAGGTAGACTAGAATGGATCGTGAGTTGTAAAGCTCTTACACGCTTAGGCGTAGTGTCCTTTCGACTCAGGGCGTCCGCCACTACATTGGCCTTGCCCGGGTGATACCTGATAGAGCACTCGTAATCATTCAGCAGCTCGACCCATCGTCGCTGCCGCATATTCAGTTCCTTCTGCTTGAATATGTGTTCTAAACTTCTGTGGTCGGTGTAGATGGCGCACTTTGTCCCGTACAGGTAATGCCGCCATAACTTAAGTGCGAAAACAACAGCTCCCAGTTCTAAATCATGTGTCGTGTAGTTCTTCTCGTGAACTTTAAGTTGTCGTGAGGCGTAGGCTATGACTTTATCTCGTTGCATCAATACACAACCAAGACCTTGAATTGATGCATCACAATAAACCACAAAATCTTCTGTGCCCTCTGGCAGTGAAAGGATAGGTGCACTGCAAAGTCTATCCTTTAGATGCTGAAAAGCTAACTCTTGTGCATTTCCCCAATGATAAATAACGCCTTTCTGTGTTAGTAAGGTGAGAGGCTGCGCGATCTTAGAAAAATCCTTAATGAACCTCCTGTAGTAACCTGCCAATCCCAAGAATTGGCGAATCTCCTTTGGTGTACGAGGTGCATGCCAGTTCTTAATTGATTCCACTTTGGATGGATCAACGTGAATCCCATCCTTGTTCACCACATGCCCTAGGAAATGGACCTCTCGAAGCAAGAAGTCGCATTTCGAGAACTTTGCGTAAAGCTGTTCCTTCCGGAGGAGTTCCAAAATAAGTCGTAGATGTTGTTCGTGCTCTTCTTTGCTCTTAGAATAGATCAGGATGTCGTCGATGAAGACTATAACAAACTTGTCCAGATACGGTTTGCACACTCGATTCATCAAATCCATAAAAACTGCCGGTGCGTTCGTCAGCCCAAACGGCATGACCAAAAACTCATAGTGCCCATATCGAGTCCTAAAGGCCGTCTTAGAGACATCCTCTTCCCGAACTCTCAGCTGGTGATATCCCGATCTCAAATCGATCTTTGAGTAGTAGCTCGACCCCTGCAACTGGTCGAACAAGTCGTCAATACGCGGTAGAGGATAACGATTCTTCACAGTCACCTTGTTGAGTTCGCGATAGTCGATACACATTCTGAAGGTACCATCCTTCTTCTTCACAAATAACACTGGAGCTCCCCAAGGCGATGAGCTAGGACGAATAAAACCCTTATCCAAGAGTTCTTGTAGTTGCGTGGAGAGTTCTTCCAACTCTGATGGCGCTAAACGATAAGGTGCACGGGCTACAGGCGCGGCTCCAGGAGCTAGATTAATCTGAAACTCGACTTGGCGATGGGGCGGAAGACCAGGTAATTCCTCAGGGAATACCTCAGGATAGTCGCGTACAACCGGAAAATCCTCTAGCTTCTTCTCTTTTTCTGTGGTGTCAGTAACTAGAGCCAAAATCGCAGTGTGGCCCTTTCGTAAGCATTTCTGGGCCTTAAGAAGAGAGATAATGTTCTCAACAGCACTTTTCTTGTCGCCACGAATCATGAGAGGTTCACTACCTAGACCAGGAATACGGACGATCTTCTCGTTGCAAAGAATCTCTGCTCGGTGTTGGGATAACCAATCCATCCCAATGACAACGTCGAAACTACCCAAGACAATAGGAATAAGATCGATAGAGAAGGTCTGGTTAGCGAGAATAAGCTGACAACCCTTGACTACGTGTGAGGCTTCCAAACTCTTACCATTAGCTAGCTCTACGGTGTGCTTGTCGCTCAGGGGTGTAGGAATACGCTTAAGCATCTTACTAACTTCTAGTGACACATAGCTAGTATCGGCACCCGAATCAAATAAGACTGTAACATAAAAGTCGTCGAGAAGGAACTTACCCGTCACCACGTTGGGATCATTCCTTGCTTCACCTTGACCGATCACGAACACTCGTCCCCTAGCACCATTGTTGTTGTTCCCATTGTTACCATTCCCCTGATTGTTGTTGTTGTTCTGGTTCAGTTGGGGACAATCCTTCTTGAAGTGGCCTTCAGCTCCACACTGAAAGCACCCTTTGTTGTTACCCTGCTGCTGTCGCTGGTTCTGCTGAGGTTGCTGACGATTCTGATTGACGGGGTATGCGCTTCTGCAATCCTTTGCAACATGACCAGGCTTGTTGCATCGATGACAGTTGCCCCTGGTGCATGGCCCACTGTGGTGTAGGCTGCAACGATTGCACTTGGGGTGATTTCCCTTGTATCCACCATGACTTTGACCACCAGATGACTGCCGACTGGGGCTCTTGTGATCATCTGTCTTTCTCTGCTGAGACTGAGTTTGCACCGAAGTTGAACCCCTGCTTGAAGTTCCATCCCATTTCCGTTTATCCCCACTAGAAGCACCAGAAGTAGTTGCAGCACCTATACGCTTCGGTAACTTGTTCTGCTCCACCGCTTGGTCAGTAAGACGGTGAGCCAACTGTACAACCTGCTGGATAGTAGTCAACCTCGCTGAAGTCACATGACTTTGGATCTCTGGCACCAAGCCCTTGAGATAGAGTTCAATTCGCTTATACGGAGGATCCACCATAGTAGGACACAACAAGGCAAGCTCATGCGATCTCTTAGTGTATGCCTCAATTTCTGATCCTGACATCTTGAGATTGTAAAACTCATCTTCCAGTTTGTGAATGTCGTCACGACTGCAGTATTCCTCCCTGATCATTTCCTTGAAGTTTTCCCATGGGGTGGCGTTGGCAGCAACCAACCCTAACATCTGCACTTGAGCATTCCACCACGTGAGAGCCAAACCCTCGAGAGTACCAGTAGCATACTTCACCCTGCGCGCTTCAGGGCATTCGCACATTTCGAACACAGACTCCAGTTTCTCAAACCAGTGTAGGAGACCTACTGCTCCTTCAGTGCCGCTAAAAGTTGTGGGTCGACAGTCCATAAAGGTCTTAAAAGTGCACACCGGTGCCTGACCTAAGGTAGGTGAAAGAAAAGACAGAGTTTAACACAAAGGTTGGTTCACGAGAGTAGGATCCAAATGATCCTAGAACAATTTCGGACTGCAGGATATACCTCCTGCGTGTGCAGCTGCGAGCGCTGCGGCAACTCGTTCGTTGATCAAAGCCGTCAACTGGGCTTGTGTCATGTTAACGCGTCCAGACATGGTTCTTCATAACAAGAGTAATACGTGTGAGAGAGGTTCGCGAAAGCACGATAGTAGGACAGAGTAAGCACGCACGTGTTCAAATAACAGTAGTTATACTAATCAAGCATACCATGAGCAATGTACTACGTAACTAACAAGTAGGCAATATACATACATTATATTACCTAGAACGTCGAGCCTTGCATGAGGAGCGAAGTGTCGTTGTGGACCGTTGAGCACTAAACCGGTTATAGTCTGGTTTTAACAAAAAAACGTTTCTCCTTTATTAAAACCAAGTTCACTATAACCAATGGCTCTGATACCAATCTGTCACACCCCCAAA
Organism: Helianthus annuus; assembly: GCF_002127325.2. Classification (NCBI taxonomy): domain Eukaryota; kingdom Viridiplantae; phylum Streptophyta; class Magnoliopsida; order Asterales; family Asteraceae; genus Helianthus; species Helianthus annuus. The sequence continues at coordinate 159,710,363 of NC_035436.2, forward strand.
ATCCCACCTGCGGAGTACTACCGCTTGGAGGCGTGACTGACCAGGATCCAGCCACCAATCATACTGAACAAGCATATAAGTAGTTATAAAAGTTTAACCATCACGATTGGTGTTCCAGAACAAATAAGTTTAAGTTGCAAGCGGAAGCATAAGTTTAAAGTCATAACATAAGTTCCAAAAGTTTTAAGTTAACATAGCATGTAGCAATCCCTGTCCCACAACGATCTTCCTCCGCGCAGGCTCCCACTGAGTACCTATGGTCCTGCAAAGCATGTAGTAGCGAGTCAACAACTAGTTGAGTGAGTTCACGGGTGGGCGTTCGTTTTAGTTGTTTCGAAAACAGTTTACTTTATCTGGCATCCTGCCGTGGGGGTTACCCCATAGTTTAAAAAAACGTGACCAGTTCGTTCCCAGTTACTCCGGCACTCCGGCCGTGGGGGCTACCCCATGTAGTTATCAGGCATTTCGGCCGTGGGGGCTACCCCATGTACATCATCTGGCTCTCCAGCCGTGGGGGCTACCCCATGTGTATACTAGACTCGTTACCGTATCGATTGCTGACTGTAGTCATGTTTATGTGCCCTGAAAACATCAATGTCTATCATCATTGACGTGCCCCAGATCCATTAGTTCACGCCCGTCCTCTGCGGCACGGTGTGAGGCTTGTCAGACCTAAATAGCGCTATCTAACTAATGACCCGCTCGCCATTGGCCCGGCGATTAGTCGATACAAAAAGGAGGGACTTCGTGATAGAGTTTTAGTCTAGTACGTTTATCCGTCCATCCGGACGAGGAATCACATTCCTGAACCACTGACGTCCTACCCAAGGTAGACGAGGAACCACGTTCCTTAACCCCGTTCCCAACCCAGGGAATCCCATGCTTTGTAAAGGGTGTGAACTCACCTTGGTTTGCTCGGCAGTTAATCACAGAAAGTCAATCAAGTCGCAAGTAGTCAATAACGTCCTAACACGGATATCACGTATAATCAGATTCGAACCAAGTAGTGCACAGATGTTCAACACGCATGGAAATCACGTATAATCAGTAACAGTTCACAGTTAACATTCAAACACAATCCACAGTCCAAACAGTTGGGCTCGTGATAACAGGCCCAAATAACCAATCAACCGTAGCACAGAAGTTCATAAGTCCGACCCACTAACTAAGGCCCAAAGTGTGGTCTCGAGTCGCAACCGGACTCGCAAGCATGGTCTCGAGTCATGCTGTGTGTTGATCATGGATGGTTGCGAGTCGCAACCGGTGTCGCAACCATGGTTTCGGTTCATCATGCTGAGGTCTCGAGTCGCAACGGGACTCGTATCCTGTGGTTTCGGCTTGTCCTGTTATGGTTGCGAGTCGCAACCGCGTGGTCTCGAGTCATCACGCTGTGGTTGCGAGTCGCAACTGCGTGATTGCGAGTCGGTAGCAGTCGTTTTCAAGTTCACGTGTTGATGCAGATGTAGTCAGATTAGTGGTACAATATAATCAGGCCCAAATCCGGAAATAACCAATAGCATTCCACTAACAGTTTTCCTAAAAGATGGATCAAAATCACAAGGGTTTTCAATCTTCAACTATCATTCAAAGTGTTCTTCACACATTCAAACCCATATTCATCAAGTATTCAACCTTTATTCAAACAAAACTATGAACAACCATCAAGATACAATTTACTAGCATGCATCCTAACATGACAAACATACTCCTTAGCCGATTTCATGACATATGTAAACCGATTTCATGAATCATCAAATCTAATAGTTTAAACTCTCTTTAACACATGAACACATTCCAACACTAAACTTTTTAACACACATAAAACATCATCTCATTTATGCATCTATTTAAGCACAAGCATAACATGAACATACTATCACTAAGCATTCAACAATGATCATCAAGAAATACTAACAAATAACATCATCTCATGCATTTTATCATACAAACATAACACTAACATTCAATCAAAACATCAAGAACACTAACCGGTTATGGATTTCGAGGGTGTGTGTGTGTGCCGATCCAAAGTCCAAATCCGAGAGTTTCTTGTGTCAACCGAGTGGATCCGAGAGTCTTGGAAATGTGTTTGTGTGCTAGAGTTCTAGTGGGAGAGAAGTAGGAGAGTGTGTGTGTTGTATTGTTCAACAAATGGCAAAAACTAACTAAGGGTAGTTTATATAGTCAAGTTCCAAGTGTGTGCACCCTTAGTGGGTTTCGAGTGGGGGTTCACGGCCCAAAGGCCCAACCGGCCAAAGGTTCTCGGCCCAAATCCAAAACCGATTACTAGTCACTCGAGACCTCTTGGTCTCGAGTCGGGTTCTTTGTTGTTTCGTGTCGGGTTCTCGGTTCACATATAACACGTACACATATAAATACAAATGCACACATAACAAAGCACTTATCACATAAAAAGGTTCACGTTATCATTTTAACTAGTCACATATCGTACAAGCAAGTTACAACGAAAGGTTCTAAATTTCGAGTTGTCACAGATGCTGATTCATGTTCCACTCTTACGAACCTGGGAACTCCGGCAAGTCACTCTTAACCATTTTAAAAACATTTCAATAAAGATGCCGATTCATGCTCCACGATTACCAACTTGGGAGCTCCGGCAAGTCAGGTTTTTCTATTCAAAGAATATATCCACCCAAGCCTGACCAGCCTTGGGTGTTACCGAGTTACCAACGCTCGGTTTCTTACCTCCCATCTTCTTCTCATAGAACTCTTTAACCCCTTTTACTTTCCTGTCAATCATTTTTCCAAAGATGTGTTTTACTTTGGGGTTAAAGGCCTTTTCAACATCAAAAACCTTTTTGTCAGAATAAAATTGGTTTGAAATCTCAATTTTACCAATTTTCTTCTTAAAATTTTCAGCCCGAAGTGGTGGAAAATTCTTATCATCCACAGTCGGAACTGATGTTTCACCATTTTCCCCAACCTGTGGCTCCTCTGATTTTGTGGAATCAGATTCATCGCCAGAATGTTAGTGCATGCATCTGTCGACTTCGTCTTGTATCGAGTCTTAGATTAGATTGTATAGATCAGGGCACGTTATTCGATAAAATAGGAATGTTTAGAATGTTTTAAGCTGATTCCGCTCGAATGATGTTTAGGTTGATTTCGCTTGTATTGCTGATTCCGCTCGAGCATGTTCGAGCGAAATCAAGCACACTATATATAGTTGTTTAGAGTGAAATCATGAAAACAGTTCTTGATTTCCATACCGAAGTGCTGCCGGTGTGAAGACTGATTGTAATTCTGTTAAATCAATATAATCAGTGTTTAAAGTGAAGATTAAGCTGTTTCTACCTTTGTTTCTTGTTTTCCGCACCTGAAACAAAGTAAAACTCCTCTGAACGACTCGTTCGGGTCAGATACACGATCCTACAAGTGGTATCAGAGCTCAGGAGGAGGAGTTCTGCAGTTTACAGCCTGATTACGTCAAGATTTCTTACTTCTACATCTTCTTTCTTCATCAGAACAAAATTTAATGGTCAAAACCGGTTCAAATTTTCACAGACTGTATAAAATTGAACATTAACAAACCCTTGAAAGTTACACATTAAAATTTGGATTAAAAATGGCAAAAACTGAACCCCGAAGTAATTCCGCTCGAGTGAATAAATTGTGATTCCGCTCAGAAACGTGATTCCGCTTGACTGATTTTGTTCGAATTTGTCTGATTTCGCTCGAGAAGTGTGATTTTGCTCCAGAAAGACTTGAGATTTCGCTCCAAGCTACAAAAAGATTGATTCCGCTCCAAACTTTTGTTAATTCCGCTCCAGACAACCAAATTTCAGATTCCGCTCCAAATTGAAGTTTGGTGATTTCGCTCGAGAGAAGTTGTTTAATATTTCGTTTGAAACTGACTGGGTGATTTCGCTCGAATATAACTGTTGTTGTAATACGTGCTATTGAAACATGGATAACGAGTTCTACAATGCGTTTGTTACTCCGTCTACTCCGGCTGTCATTGCTCAAGCCATGAATTTGGAAAACGAGACAGGAACTACTCAAAAACCCCCGAAGTTAATGAACATTGAGGAGTATTACGGGTGGAAAGATAGGTTCGAAAACTGGGTTTAGGCAAACCATTTAAGATCATGGGAGTGTATTTTGAAGAAGTATGTCTTGCCACGGACTGACCTACAAGTTGAGAAAGCTATATATGAGTTTACTGTTCAGGAACGGGATATGTACAAAGCTGAGAAGATGATGATCAGTTTATTACAGCAAGCCATCAAAGAAGACATCTTCATATTGCTTCAGCACGATAAAACTTCAAAGTCAATTTGGGATGCTCTTCGAATCAAGTTTAAGGGAAGTGAACACATGATTAAAAGCAAGAAGGCATTGCTCAAGAAAGAGTTTGATTTGTTCACGAGTTTACCCGGTGAAGATACAAAGAAGCTGATTGAAAGATACTGCCACTTGGTGCGATCCATGTCGATGCATAGTATAACTAAAGATCATGAAGAGTGGGTAGACAAGTTAGCTGACGCTTTACCGCAAAAGGAATGGGGTACATACTTGATGATATTGAAGAATACTGGGGTGTATGATGGATTGACTATTTCTCAGTTTATAAAGAAGATTCAGGGTCAGGAGTTGGAACAACAGAAGATTGCAAGAATGAACAGTCCAAGTGGTCAACAGGATGTAAAAATGTACTACAAAGGCAGGGTTCCAGAAGCTGAAAGAAGCTCGAAAATTCAAACTGCTTTTAGTGCTGGAGATTCTACAGAAAAAGTTGATCAGAGTTCAACCAAAAGCAGTGGTTTTTCTTCATACCCAAGTGTCAATCCGAAAGATTCAACTACAAGCTTTCATTCTCAAAGCACAAAAACTGGAAATGGTTATGTGATCCAGTGCAACATAGCGTTGAATCTTCCAGATGGTCAAAGTTTTTCTGAAGAAGTTGCGAAAGATCATATGGCTTTACTTGGTTCTGTGTTGCTATCTTATGAAGGATTAGTTGCTGGAAGAATCGGAAATCCTATGCTCACAAAGGAGGATTACGATCAGATAGACGCTAAAGAAATGGAACTTATGGACATCAAATGGTGTCTAGCTAGTGTCCTTAGATGAGCTGAAAAGTTCAAGCTGATTACTGGGAGAAATAATTTTCTTAATGCACACGTTTCTACTTTAGGTTTTGATAAATCTAAAGTTACTCGTTTTCGATGCAGGGAGAAAGGTCATTTCAAAAGAGAATGCAAGAACAGGGAAGCTAGTGGAGCTCAGAATCCGTTTGGAAAAGATGATTACTACCGGAAAGCTATATACCAACAAGTGGGTCAGCAACAACAGCAAGAACCACAGGTGGGTCATGGTAGAAAGGTGATCAAGGATTCAAAGAGAGCATGTCTGGTGGATTTTAACTGGAACAAATATATATCACCTGAAAGCAAAGCATGTTTGATCAATCAGGATGATGAAAGGTTACCTGAAGGATTCAGCTGGGATATGTTTGTTGATGAAAAAGGAGAATTTAAAGCGTTCATTGCTAAGATCGTTAAAGAACCAGATATGTTTGCCACATGGATGAAGTCTATTGGTGAGACTGTGAAGAATGTGGAGGAAGAGTCTGTTGCATCTGATGAAAGCTCACAGAGTGCAGATGAAAGTTCACAAAGTGATGTCAGTTCAGAAAAAGAAATTGTTTTTGATAAAACAACATCTGATACTGATTCTTCAGATGATAATTCTGACAAATCCGTAGCATTTGATCAGTCGCCAACAGATGACAGCAGTGATGATGAAGAAGAAAAACATATTAACATTGCTAAATCTCATCTTTCTCCTGAAAGTTTTCATTTTTATTTTGCAGATCACTTGGAGAAATTGAAGGAAAAACGGGCTGCAAAAGAACAAAAGGAAATGAAATTTGAAACTGTTGCTGAGGAGATTGTTGAGACTGAGCAGGTCTGTGAAGCTGAGAAAGTGGTCGAAGCTGAAAAGATAGTTGAAATTGAAAAGATTGTAGAGGTCATCAAGCCATGTTCAAAGCGTCTTGAACCTTGCAAAGAATGTGCAGCCAAAGACGAGAAGTTGGCAGAGTATGAGAAGATGAAGGAGAAGTTGCTGTTCAATCTCAATTATGTGAAAGAATCTTATGATGTCTTGAACAGAACGGTAACTGGTCTTCAAAAGACTAACTCTGAGAGAGAAGATGCTTTGACGATGATAAATGCTACGATGATGTCAAAGCAAAAAGCTATCAATTTCTACATAGAGGAGAGCGCAAAGTGGAAGCTAGAGTTGGAAAAAGAAAAAACTGAGAATGAGAGGATCAGACGTTTATTGCAGAGTTATTCTAGTTCTGATTATCTTATTGATCGAATTTATCCGACTGTTGCAGGTTTTGAAGCATTCAAAGACGACAAGCCAAAGAAGAAGGATACTGGTAAGAAACCGACTGTTAGCTATAAAAAGTGTCCACCTCTAATCTGGGAAGGGTATTCTCCTAGAAAACAAAATGAGGAGCAACTTGAAAAAGCAGTCAATATAAAGCTAAAAACCGACACAATTGATGATTTACCAGAAAACATTGACGTCACTTTCACATCGTCTGACACTGATCATCAGTCTGAGTTAATCAAAAAGGTGGTCGATCAGGTGTTGGATACTGATGAGGAGTCTGAGTCAAAGTCTGAGTCTGGAGGTTCAAATTCGTCAGTCAACAGTCCAAAGTCGTCGGTTAAACGATCGTATAGTAAAGAATTTTTATTATCGAAGAAAAATTTGAATGATGAAACATTTGAAGTTGCATACACTTTAAATGATTCTGACAAATTATACTCTGACAAAGAGTTTCCAATAAGAAGTGTTCGATTTGACATGATCAAAAAGGTTTTCAAAATGACAGAAATTAATATTTCTGAAATAAAAGATTTAAATCTTATTGGAAAACCTAAAAAATACACTTCAAGATTATAACAACGTTTAAACAAGAAAAAAGGTTACAATTCTGGTTCTGGTTTTCAAAAGAAACAAAACCATAATGGTAGCTACAAAAAGAAAGGTTTAGGTTTTGTTTCACCAGAAAACTATAAAAATGAGAAAAATTCTAAAACAAAAACAGAATTTGTTTCAGGAGGAAGTACTGAGGATGAACAGAAGAAACCTTTCTGGCGACAATCAAACCAGGAGTTTCTTGCTGAAAAAAGAGAAATGGAACTAGAGTTTTTCACCCAAAAGAAACTCGAACCTGTTTCAAGTGTAATGAAGCTGGTCACATTGCACCAAATTGTCCAAAGAATATCAAGACAAAACAGGGAGTTTCTGAAAAACTGAAAGAAAAAGTTGTTAATGTTGAACCACCAACCGAAAACTTCAAAATTTTTGAAAATTATACTTATGAAGTTGGTGAATGTTCAAAGAAGAATCTTTATAAAAAGAAAGCAAAAGACAACCAAGTGTGGGTTGTTAAGAAAATTGTTGAGAAAGTCGGCGATGAATCTGGTTCCACAAAGCCAGAGGAGCCACAGGTTGAGGTAAAGGATTCAGTGAATGATGATGAATTTCCATCACTGGAGTTTGAGAAAGTTAAACAGAAAGTTGGTAAAGTTGAAATCTCAGATCAGTTTTATTCTGAGAAAACTGAGTTTGATGTCGAGAAAACATTCAATGAGAATGTTAAGAAAATTTTTGGAAAAATGCTTGATAGGAAAGTGAAAGGGGTTAAAGATTTTTATGCAACGAAGAAAGCAACTTTTAACCCAACTAAACAAGAATTAAAAGAGCTAAAAACACCCAAGACTGGTAAGACTTGGGTGGAAATTCTTTTCCCGTGAAGTATCTGGACTACGCCGGAGATCCCAAGTTGTAATCGTGGATCAGGAATCGACATCATTCTTGTTAAAATTGTATTTTTGTGAAAAAAAATTTAATATTGTTGAAATTTTACATATTAAAGGACTATGCTGGAGCTTCCAGGTTGGTAATTGCGAAGCAGGAATCGGCATCCTTGATTGGTAAAATGGTTTGTGTAGACGTTTTTCCTACAGGTGGTTAAATGTTTGGGATATTTTTACAAGTGGTACAGTGGTTACATACTTGCAAATGGTAAATCAGGGACATTAAGTTGTACTTGATTTACTACATATGGTAAGAAGTTGATTCTGATAAAGTGATTAATTCAAGGTCATTAGTTTGAACTTGATGTAATCTTCATACATGTGATTGAAAGACAAGTTGATGAACCATATCCCCAAACCTACTAATGGTACCCCTACAAATGGTAAAATTAACTAAACTCATTTTCCGAAAAAATCATTTTGATTAAAACAAACTTAAGTGTTTTGAAATCTTAATGAGAAAATGGTTTGTTGAAAAGGGAAGTTCTGATTGTTTATGCCAAGTGGATGGCGAATTGAGGCGATTTGATATTGGTTGTCATGTTTCTGTACAGTTTGTTTTCAATTTTTATTTAATGTGTTTGCATTTTAGGGGGAGTAGAAAATTTCAGAAAATCCAAAAACATTAGAAAATTTTAAAAAGTTAAAAACATGATAAAATTCAAAAGAGTTCTGTTGTATAAAAGAGGAAATGATAGTACATCAGTGGACTGTCACAACGTGCTAAAGAAATGGAAAGTTAAAATGTGATAAACAATCTCACTGTGGATGTGCCAGTAGGTTTTTGCACATTTAGTAAATTGTGATGAGACATAAATCTAAATTCAAACTTGCTTAGTTCGTGGGGAACAACTACTTGGATATATGGGTAACCCCCGAAATCTTGTTTGAAAGGTCCCTCTTTCTGAGATACTAGGTCTTTATACTTAGTGATATCTGGGGTATTATCCCGGGACTTTTGCTGAATGGAAATTCTGACCTAGTCCTTGTATAATACTTTCTGCAATTGCTTGAAATACAACATCGCCCTCAGCAAATTGATGAAACAATAAAATTGATAGTCATTGTTGTTGTAACAAAAGATCCTCTAAAGGGGACACACCAAAAGTCGAAGCCGTCATCTCTTTGCGTATACGGAAGTATCGACCTGAGCTCTCACGACCCTCGCAATTAACCCCTTTACGGATATCATCTGTGGTATACTCACCTGTAAGACTGAATATTCGGATCTGGATATGGGAGTATATTCAAGTAGTGGGACACACGGAAAAGTTTAAGTGTTTAAAGACATTAATATCGTATCTCGGATCAGTTGAACTTTGTGTGAAAATTTAAGTGGACCAATATACTGACAATCTAGGTGAATTGTTTAGAACTTAAAATGAATCAAGCTTAACTGTGTTGGTGATTTGTCTCAAAAACTGATATGATCCTCTTTCACAAACTCACAAAAATATTGTATGTAAATATTTCTTTACTGCATTACATTTTTCTTATTTCAAAATCCAAAAAGATTTTAGTGTGTTTTAGCATAAATTTTGAAAAATTCAAAAAAAAATTCGACAACTGGTATTGAAAAGCTGATTTTCAAAATTCCGAGTGCTAAACATGATGAGCATAATTTGAGGGGGAGTTTGTTCTTAATTGATTGTATTTTGATCAAATCTTCAAGTGGTTCATCAGATTTATATGAGAAAAATCATTCTGTTTGGTTTTGAGGGAGAGTGTATGTTAGTGCATGTCTCTATATTTGAAATGAGTAAATGAGTGAAATTTACTTTGAGGTAAAGTTTATGCAGGTTTAAGTATGAACTGAGTTTAAAGATCCTGAGCTGGAAGAGAGCTAGGTGACGATCTTGGAATCAAAACTGTGTGATAGTAAGCCAGGTTGATCGATCCTGAGAGCTTATGTTTTAGAGAGCCAGGTTACGATATCCGAGGACTCTGATTGAAGAAAGTCAGGCAACGATCATGGACCTATGAAAGCCAGACAACGATCCTGAAGCTGATGAACTTAAGGAATGCCAGCATATCGCAAGGGGGAGTCTGAAGACATGCGAGAGAAGAAAGAGAGAGTGAAGCCTAGAGACTGATCAAGACTGAAGATGCGAAGACTCGACACGTACGACTCGTCAACATCTGAGGGGGAGTCTGTTAGTGCATGCATCTGTAGACTTCGTCTTGTATTGAGTCTTAGATTAGATTGTATAGATCAGGGCACGTTAGTCGAGAAAATAGGAATGTTTAGAATGTTTTAAGTTGATTCCGCTCGAAATGGTATTTGACCATTTCAAGCGAAATCACAAGTATTGATTCCGCTCGAATGATGTTGAGGTTGATTTCGCTTGTATTACTGATTCCGCTCGAGCATGTTCGAGCGAAATCAAGCACACTATATATAGTTGTTTCGAGCGAAATCATGAAAACAGTTCTTGATTTCCATACCGAAGTGCTGCCGGTGTGAAGACTAATTGTAATTGCTGGTAAATCAATATAATCAGTGTTTAAAGTGAAGATTAAGCTGTTTCTACCTTTGTTTCTTGTTTTCCGCACCTGAAACAAAGTAAAACTCCTCTGAACGACTCGTTCGGGTCAGATACACGATCCTATACAGAAGATAGCTCTTCTAATTTTGACCTATCAGAATCATCGCTAGAACTATCAACAGACTTCTTAACCACCCATTTCTGGTTGTCAGATTTAGCTCTTTTCTTGTAAAACCTATTTGAACATTCACCAATTTCAAATTTTGAATTTTTAAATAGTTTGGTTCTATCAATTGGCGGTTCAAACTCAATTACTTTCTCTTTCAGTTTAAAAACTCCCTGTTTGGTTTGAATTGCCTGTGAACACTTCATGGCAATATGACCACTTTTTCCACACTTAAAACAGGTTCGAGTTTTCTTTTTCTGATCAACAGTCTTCATCTTATCTTGCTTCTTTGCAAGGAAATCTCTGTTAGACTGCTTTCTGAACAATTTTTCTTTCTCTTCTTCAGAAGATGTACCTGAAACAAATGTCATCTTTGATTTAAAATCTCGAACATATCTGATTTTCTGTTGGAGTAAAACCAAGACCTTTCTTTTTGAAATTACCGTTATGGTTTGGTTTCTTTTGAAAACCAGAACCAGAACTGTAACCCTTTTTCTTGTTTAATCTTTGCTGAACTCTTGAGGTGTATTTTTTAGGTTTATCAGTAAGATTTATATCTTTTATTTCAGAAATATTGATTTCTGTTAATTTGAAAACCCTTTTGATCATTTCTGTTTTGACACCTCTTATTGGAAATTCGTTATCAGAATATAATTTGTCAGAATCATTCAAAGTATAAGCTACTTTAAATGTTTCATCATTCAAATTAGATTTTGATAACAGGAATTCTTTATCATAAACTCTTTTGCCCTGTTTTTCGTTTTGACCCGGAGTGCTGGACTCAGACTTTGACTCCGACATAGACTCCGACTTTGACTCCTCAGTTTCATCGTTATCTAACACATGATCCACCACTTTCTTCATCAATTGAGATTGTTGATCAGTGTCAGACGATGTAAACGTAACATCAATACTTTCTGGCAAATTTACTGATGACTCCGACACCCACTATAAGTTTGTTGCCTTTTGGACTCTTTCAGAATTTGGATTTCTGGGCAAATATCCATTTTCCAGCGGGGGTGGACACTTGTTATAACTGACACCTTGTTTCTTACCAGAATTCTTTTAATCAGTCTTTTTCTTTGTGTCATTCTTCTTTTCGTTCTTCTTCTCTGGAGTCTTTTCTTCAGTTTGTTCTTTTGTTATTTCATCTTCTTCAAATGCCTTCATGCCTTCAATAGTTGGATAAATCCTGTCAATGACATAAGAAGTACATGAGTAACTTTTCAACAAACGATTAACTCTTTCAGTTTCAATTCTTTGAGCCTCCAGTTTCTGTTCTAAAACAACACACTTCTCGATGTAGTTGTTCACAACTTTCTGTTTGATCATAAATGCTCCTTGAAGTGTCTTCATTGCTGTTTCCTGTTCTTCACTTGTGTCATTGTACATGTTCATTGCTTTGTTCAACACACCGTAAGATTCCTTCAACCTGTTCATGTTGTTGATCAACTCACTGTTTTTCTTCTTCATGATCACACAGGTTTCACAATACAAAGGAATCTACCTGGCATCAACTTCTTCACTAACCTTGAACTTTGGAACTTCTTTAACTTTTCTTCTAACCACTGGAACATCTTCATCATCACTGCTGACCGGTGTTTTAATCTTTTTCTTTTTCTGTTTAGCTTTTTCATCTTCACTGTCGCTTTCAGCCAGCATTTTCAAATGATCTCTCATTCTTTTTGCATAATATTCAGTGTCATCATCACTATCTTCTTCAATTCGGGCAACAAAAGCTGTGTGAACTGGAGCTTTGTTAGGATCGTAATCATCCCAATTGAAATTCTCCCAGCTAAACCCTTCAGGTAACTTTTCATCATCTTGATTAATCACACATGCTTTAGCATCAGATGGAATATATTTGTCCCAGATGAACCCTGTTGATGACTTCTTCTCATCTTGATTCACCATACAAGCTCTCTTTGAAGATTCTTCAATCACATTCCTTCCATGTGCAGTTTGTGTCTGTTGTTGATTTGGTTGTTGAGCAACTTGATGGTAGATGGCCTTCTGGTAGTAATCATTGTTGTTGAAAGGATTTTGAGCTCCACTTGCTTCGCGATTAGTGCACTCCCTCTTGAAGTGTCCTTTTTCCTTGCAACGAAAACAAGTGACTTTAGATTTGTCAAAACCTAAAGTAGAAACATTAGCCTCACGTAGATCATCTCTTCCTGTGATCTGCTTGAATTTCTCAGCTCTCCTCAACACGCTAGCCAAACACCATTTTATATCCATTAACTCCATCTCTTCAGCATCGATCTGATCGTAATCCTCCTTGGTCAGCATTAGATTCCCGATCCGACCTGTAACAAAACTTCCATATGATTCTAGAACAGTCCCCAACAAAGACATGTGGCTTTTTGCAACTTCTTCTGTATAATCTTGATCATCCTCAAGATTCAAAACAATATTGCACTGTAATTTCCTGTCATTCTTTGTTGTTGCCAAATTTAGATCAAATGATGGATATGAAGAAAAACTCGTTTTGCTGCTTGATCCTTTAGATGAACCTCCTGATGAACCCTTTGCATTGAATGCAGTTTCAACTTTCGGTGACATGTTTGTCTTTTCATTCAATCCTGCTTTGTAGTACAAACTGATGTCTTGTTCACCATCAAACACTTTCATTCTTGAAATCTTTATCTGTTCCATCTCCTGAGCCTCAATCTTTTCAATGAATTTGCTAAGTGTCAGATTGCTAAAACCCTTCTTGTTCCTTAGCATCATCAAGTATGTGCCCCAAGTTTCATGTGGCAATGCATCTGCTAATTTTTCAATCAACTCTTCATTGTCTTTGTTGATGCTCACTCTCCTCATGTTTACCAACAAATTGCAGTACCTTTCGATTATCTGCTTTGTGCTCTCATTTTTCAAACCTCGAAATAGATCAAACTCCTTCTTCAAAAGTGATTTTTTTGTTTTTTATCATTTCTTGACTACCAACAAACTTTGATCTTAAAGCCTTCCAGATCGAATAAGCACTACCATTGTGTTGCAACAAGACCAAGATGTCTTCTTTCACAGCTTGTTGTAGCAGACTTAGCATCATTTTTTCATTCTTATATTTCTTTTTTATCATTCGCACTCATATCCTTGATAGCAATCTCCTCTTCATCATCATTTATCGGTCTAACGTATTTTGTCTCAACGCATTCCCAAGCATCTAAATAGTTTGCTTGTACCCAGTTTTCAAACCGTCCTTCCCAACCTTTATACTCCTCAATATTCATGAGCTTAGGCGGTTTTTGCATAGTCCCCGTTTCATTTTCCAACATTGTCTCCTGAGTCACAGTGATCGGGGTAGCAAAGGCGTTGTAGAATTCCTCTTCCATGTTTCGGTTTTCAAAATTTCAAAACTGTCTTTCAAGCGAAATTACTTGTTCAAGCGAGATAACAAATTCAAGCGGGATTACCCCAACTGAAGCGGTTTTGAAATGTAGATGACGTCAGGGTGTGCCAATAATAACACCTGATTCAAGCGAAATCAACAACACCTTTCAAGCGAAATACTGTTCAAGCGGAATCAACCCAAAATCTCAAGCGGAATACCCCAACTGAAGCGGAATAACACGTTTCAAGCAGAATAAGGATGAAATTTCAAGTGGAATACCGGTTTCAAGCGAAATCACTGTCTGATTCCGTTTGAAATGTAGATGATGTCATCATTCTCAAGTTGTTTTCAAGCGGAATTATGAAAATTACCAGTTTTAGATCGATTTTAGGCCTGAAACTTTCAAGGCTTTGTTAAAACACTATTGCACACAATCTGTGAGAAATTTAGCCAATTTTAACCGTGAAAAATTTTGAATTTTGAAAAAGAAAGTGCAGAAAAACAGATTCGCAGCTGAATTGGTATGAACTCTTCCTCCTGAGCTCTGATACCACTTGTAGGATCGTATTCGGACCCGAACGAGTCGATCAGAAAAGTTTTTCTCAATACGAAAGGTGGAAACAGACGTATCGAGGTTAATTCAGCACACAAATCACTTTAACTGTCAATTTGATTGATATAATGACGTTTTACAGCGTGACTACACTTCTGCAGCACTTCGTTGCTTAAACCGGAAACTGTTCTCTGATTTCGCTTGGAATGCACTATATATAGGCATTGTGATTCCGCTTGAACATGACCATGTTCATTTCAAGCGGAATTAACATGAATGATTCAAGCGAAATCAGTATGATAACTCAAGCGGAATTAAAACAATACTAATTTCGCTTAAAATGACCTGGTGTCATTTCAAGCGGAATCACCTCTAATTCTCACTTTCTTGTTTTTCGTGCCCTGATCTAACTAGTTCTATACAAGACTCGATACAAGACGAAGTCGACAGACGCATGCACCAACAGACTCCCCCTCGAATGTTGACGAGTCTTAAAGTGTCGAGTCTTTGCATCTTCAATCTTTATCAGTCTTCGGGCTTCTCTTCGAAGTATCTTACACTGTAAAGCATCCTCAAATCTCCCTCTCTCTCTTGTTATCTATCATTACCATCAGACTCTCTTCGAACAAATACTCTCCTCCTCGAATGTTGAATCTTTAAATTCATCAGCAACTTTCGGAGTCCTTCACGGCACAATCGACACAGGGATGACTATCGCTCATGTCCTTACAAGAGCTAGAGGTGCTTTCGGGGTCTACGATGTCGTTATATTTCGAATGCGATCTCAATAATTCTCCTTGATCGTCGTCTTGAGAGGAATTATCTATTTCCATCTTAAGTTCTTTTATCAATTGGAGAATTACTTCTTCCATTTGAAATAATTCTTCGAGAATCATATCATCTAGAAGAGATGATTGAGAGCATTCGAGGGAGAGATATGGATTGTTTTTACTTTCGCCCATCTTAAGGTTACAGGAAAACGATGGGTCTATATAGTGGGGAGTGTAATTTAAAAAATAACATGTTAAATCTTCATGAGATCTGCCACATATTTGACACCACGCACCATAAGAGGAGTGGAAGTAAAAATGATCAGTATCACTCATGTTTGTGTCAGAAATTACCAACCGTCGGGATCTTACGGTTCTGTTTTCAGTAACTGAGCTGGGCACGCCCCCGTGTCGGGAATAGAAACTTCCAAAACTTTCTCTATTTCTGCAGACACCTGACCACGCCCCTTGTCCGCTGGGCACGGGCCGTGGTCAGCCTCCTGTTTCTTGTTTTTGCTTGGGAAGATGCTGTCGAAGGGTTGTGCATGCCACGTTTATTCCTTTTCTTTGTATTTATGTTAGTTTTTTCTGCATATTTGTTCCTTTTGTTCATTTAAGCTCGTTTGGTCCTGAAAATAAAAAAGGAAGACAAGAGCACACTTTTCCGACATTAGTACTAAAAAAGGGTTAGTTTTATGCCTCATTTGATGTAATTTATATGTTGCATTTTAAACGCATCATCAATCCTGACTTGTGGTCATGCTACTATTCGTAATAGTAACGAGGTTCAAGTAATGTATACAAAACCCCAACATACCGGCAGTAATTGTAGAATTACAAATACTCAATTACTGTTAAGTATAATTGAAAATATTTGAGGTTTTGGTAAAAGGTGACAAAAAGAAGATGTACTCACATTGTTTATTTAGGTAAAACTAAAGCTTCCTAGTGATTCTCCTGGTTATTATCTACTAAAATTAAAAAATGCACACGTGTTAGTAAAATAACCCAAATCACATTAACCGTACAACTCGAGACAGAACTCCAATGACTGAGTCAGGCAGAGCCTTGACATGCATTACGGGGTCCTAGATCAATCGGGTGTAACACGAGACAGAACTCCAACGACTAAGTCAGGCAGAGCCTTGACATGCGTTACGGAGCCCTAGATCGATTGTGTAGGGTAACAAATAGGGTTATAATACTTACAACGAGGCAGAGCTTCGCTTTTTAGGGGTATTATATCCCGAGAATTTTAGCCTACTAGCGATTAGAGAAAAAGAAAAGAAATTGAACGGTGACAAATAAGACCGAAGGCCTCCTTTTATAGGCCTGGAGTATGGCGGCTCGCGCCCCGCGAAGCCCCATCTCTCATCTTTCGTGGCCCGCGACGAAGGTAGGTTAGGCCCTAGCCTTGACCGGTCATCATACTAGCCTCGACACATGTTAGGACACGTGGCGGCCTGGGTGTCCAATAAGTTATCAGGTGTCGCGCCCCGCGAGCCACTCGGGGATTTGTTTTTATTTGATTTTTCTAAATATTAAGGTATTCTAGGCCCGTTTCTCGTATACAGGGTATATTTTAGGACGTTTAGGTTTGGGTTAAGGGATCTTAGGAGGGTTGTTATAGCTAGCTTAAATAATATTGACTCTTCTATGTATACATTATGTGATAAATATACAAAAGTTAAGCAAATAATACACATGTATTCAACGAGCCCTATTATACGCAAATAATTCCTTTTAAAGTCCCCTCCCTCCGAAATTACCCACCAAAACCATTTTTCCCTCAAATAAATTGACATATTAATACATGGGTTATTGGATATTACCACTCTTAACTATTGGGTATTAGTTGTTACCACACCCAACTATCATTTTGGCTCTCACCACTCTCAACTTAACACTTTGTGTGTTCTGTCACTCAGGTTGTGTGGTTTTTGGCTCCCATTTTGTCTTTTAGGAGCAGATGCACCTATAGTCATTAGTAATTCACAAAGTGTTAGCCTAATATCGCCAATAACACAAGTCAAACACTAAGAAATGTTCACATGCGGGGTAACACAACACACAAAGTGTTAAGTTGGGAGTGTTGGGAGTCAAATTGATAGTTGGGAGTGGCAGCGGCTAATACCCAAAAGTTGAGAGTAATAAAATCCAATAACCCTTAATACATGCCAAAACAATTTTCCCACCAAAATTGTAACAAAGAAAATCCATGAAATAGTTTACAAAATTGCATAAATATAGAACTTACATTACATTAAAGTACTAAGGATGAAAATATGCCAAGTCTTAATAATTGTATAAATATAGAACTTACATTACATTAAAGTACTAAGGATGAAAATATTCCAAGTCTTAATAATTAAATAGCCAATTAAGAAATGTGAAGATAAGTATGGAATTTAATTTAAGGAATAGAAAACTTTGTGTCTTTTTATAGAATAACTAGGCTCTTTATGCATAAGATTTTGTTGTTTTTCCAACTCAACCTTCTCCATAAGGGTTTGAACTTTTAGGAGTTTAAGATAATATGGAAGGTGCGGTAAAAACATGCTTATCAATAGGAGATGTGTGCTAATATTTCCTGAAGTGCTTTAGTCACTTTCATATTAGATGGTTGGATAAGTCCTAGTGTAAGTTTCTATGGTCTACAAGTGCAACTCTTGCTAGGTTAATGATGAGTTAATGGTCAGATTTCCCTATGTCTAGCGATGAGGAATCACATTATATCACGTCGCGTAGCCACCTAAAACATATTTCACTAAACTCGACTACTACTCTTTACATGTGATAGTTATTCACATGACTTATCCCAGCGTCCTCACATTTGTTATAAATTTTTATACGTAACTTTAACTATGATCATCTAGACATCTGTATTACATATACACGTTATATTGGTTGGAATTGGTCGTATTGAGAGAAAAAGGCATCCTACTAAACCCTCTTTCATGTTGGTCTCATGAGCATTAGTTTTTCCACCATTGGACTTGAACTCTCAACCTCATAGAGAGGGACACCATTCCTTTAAACCTTGATAGCGCTTGGTACAAGCCTTTTGTTAAATGTTCATAAATACAAGCAAAATACACATGCACATTTCTTGTGATGTTAGCTCACATGAAATATCACCTTAAAATGGCATGATAGTAACATCTTCATCTTTACAGCTATGTTCTTATTCGTTAACTGTAATACCAAGGGCATATCTATCATACTTATTAGATATTTTGTCTTGATGGTAAATTCCCATCATTATAAATTTGATTCTTATTTTTAATGAAGGGCGTAACTCGTGTATGCTTACAGCTATTAGTTATACGCAAGCTAAACACGCAATGATTCCTCGTCATGCTTTTCACATTGCTTCGAGGCATCTTTTTCTAACAATAGATGTCAACAACCGAATGATTTGCTTGCACATTTTTCTTGCTATGATTGTTGGCGTAGTCATGGAAAAATCAGAATCTCAAAGAGTTATGTACTATTTAAGGCTAATCGTGGTTGAATGCTAACTAAAGTAACTCTTCTTATTAGTAATATGGAAAACTCAACAACACCTAACAACAAAGTCACCACCTCATCTTCCAAGGGAAAAGAAAGAAGTGCTGAAGATGCTCCATTTTTGGAATTGCAGCTTACATATCCAGGTGTAGGTTGGGGAGATAGAATGAGAGGTAGTGGATCAAATGTAAGCCTGAATGTACATCCAAATGAGGTTTCTTCTGATGGTGTTGTTGGAAAAGATGTACATCACGTACATCCATTTCAAATGACAACACTTGATGAAGAAAAGAAACTGAAAGCAAGGATTGCAAGATCAACCAGACATATGGCAAGACAAAAGAGCCGTAATTTGAAAATAACATCTGTAAACACCTCGATTGCTAGCCCACCGTCAATTTCGACCAGATCACGGAAAATAAATCATGCTCAATCTTCCGCCGAAGGTTATGAAGAACACCACCCTTCGATTTATACCCATGATAATGTGGTATGTTTGATTATGGATATATAAACATGTAGTATGTGTTTTTGTGTATCACTTAATTCACTTTTTTTGTGTTTTATATTAGAAACTGACGTTTGTGCTGCAAAAACTGTTGACGCCTAGTGATGTTAGTGATCAAGGAAGGATTGTGCTTCCGAAGGTGCGTTTTATTTCCTTTCTATGAACATGATATATGTTAACATGTTTTTTTACTAAATCATACTTCGCAAATGTCAATTCAAAGATGGGATAATTTTTCAACTTTTTGGTAATTTATCTCCGCTTATCTATACTATCTTAAAATATAACTTTTTATAACAAAAAAGTTAGAACTCTTGGAACTTTTGGACTTTTGCTCATTCCATATCAGGTGAAAAAGAAAGTTTAGATAAAAGAAATGACTATAAATGACCCCTTCATTTCCTAAAGAATTCATCTACTCTATTGTTCATTTGTCCCACATTGATGAAAAAACAAAAGTGGAGGGATCACCTTCTTTATAAAGGCAAGTTAAGCCCTTACAAGAGTTAAATGATTGTGTAACTTACATACTCGGTCATTTGGCTAAGTAAAGTTTTATTTTTAGTCTTTTAAAAGTTAGAATAAATTATAAAAACCGTCCTCTATGTTTACACTGGATTGCAGACTATGTCATTTGTCTTTAAATTACAAAAACCGTACTTAATGTTTGCAAATCCTTACATGTTACGTCCTTTAACCCTAACTTAGTTAGTTTTCATGGTTAAATCTGAACAAGTGGACCTCACAAAGGGTATTTTGGTCGATTTACCCTTTATCTTCATTATATATAAATGCCTATCTCTCAACCCCCTTCTCTCAACCACCATCGCCACCACCCTTAGCCACCACCGCCCCACTTGGCACCACCCCTTTCTCAGTCAGAAATACCCATAACTCTCTCTAAATCCATAAAAGCCCTTCACCTCCATTCTCTTTCTCTCAACACTTTCTCTTTCTCACTCTAAATCCAGAAAACACTAGCAAAATTTATCAAAATCTGTAAGATGCATTCATCTTTAGAAATAAAAAGATAACCTCACCTGAACCCTGGATTTGGACAACGACCACTGCCGTATCTCTACCACCGTATCTCCCCCACCGAAAAGATCTGAACTCACATTCTTCTCCGTTACAATATTGAACTAACCCCCATCCAAGATCTGGTCAGATGGGGTTGTGATTTGGTCTAATGAACCCCTTCTCTGTTACGTAAGTCACCGTCACCCAGTATGTCATAAATAAAGATTGAATATTGAAGATGGGGTAGATTGTGAGTTGGTGTGTTGATTATTTTGGTGTTGGAAATGGAGATGGTAATTGGGTGTGGTTAATTGTGGTGATGGTGGAGACCTCATAAGAGACAGAGAGTAAAGAGAGAAGTTTATTATATATAGAGTTAATTACTGTTTTCGTCCATGTGGTTTGTCAAAAATCACTATTTCAGTCCATTAGTTTAAAAATTGCGATTTTCGTCCCTGTGGTTTCACTTTCGTAACCATTTCAGTCCCTGTGGTTTCACTTTCGTAACCATTTCAATCCATTTATTCTGTTAGTACAGGGACTGAAATGGTTACGGAAGTGAAACCACAGGGACTGAAATTGCAATTTTTAAACTAATGGACTGAAATAGTGATTTTTGACAAACCACAGGGATGAAAACAGTAAATAACCTAAAAAAAAACCCAACCCCCACCCCCCCCCCAAAAAAAAAGAGACTAAACCCTACCCCACCCACCCAAGATAACTGCTAAAAACTAAACCATAAAGGTAAACCCCCAAAAAACCTAAAAAAATCTTGAGAATCTAAAAAACACAAAAAAAAAAAAATTATAAAAATCGCTACTTTTAGTATCCAATTTTTTTTAATTAAAATTTTTTATATTAACAAAAAGTGGCGATTTTTATAAAAAAATATTAAAAAAAATTGTGTGTTTTTTAGATTTTTTAGGTATTTTTGGGTGTGTTCACACTGGTTCTCACAATAAAGGGTGGTTCCTAACGGATCCTTCTCCTATATATATATATATATATATAGGGGAAGGATGTATAGAAACCCACTTTAATTTAGAAAACCCGGGAAACTCAAAGCTCCCGATGTTTTTTTTTTCTTGAAAAAATTTACACATGTTATATACATGTTTTTAAAGGTTTTGGGCAAAAAAAATCAAAAAAGCGCCGAGTAGATATTTTAAAAAAAAATAAACAAGTTTTGGTGTAACACATGTTACAAATATGTCAGATGAATGTAACATGTGTTACACCAAAACTTGTTTATTTTTTTAAAAAATATCTACTCAGCGCTTTTTTGATTTTTTTTGCCCAAAATCCTTAAAAACATGTATATAACATGTGTAAATTTTTCAAGAAAAAAAAACATCGGGAGCTTTGAGTTCCCGGGTTTTCTAAATTAAAGTGGGTTTTCTATAGATACTTACATTATATATATATATATATATATATATATATATATATATATATATATATATATATATATATATATAGGGGGAGGTTCATTTGAGAAAATTTAATTGAGAAGAAAAAGAACAAAGGGTACAATTGTAAAATATCAAGTAGTTATTCTTTCATCTCATTTATTACAATCATTAAGTAATTAATTACTTATAAAGATTATTATTCTGTACACTAATTTTCATTGCCTACACACATAAAAGATATCCTACACATTTCGAAAATTATCCTACACATACGTAAATTTATCCTACACACAGGGGCGGACCTATATGTATGTAAGGGGTGGCGTCCGCTACCCCTTGGTCGGAAAATTTTTGGAAAAAATAGTGTAAATTTTGGAAAAATTTGACGTTTTTTCAATTTTGTTACCGCTTATTTATAAAACGTTACCGCTTGGTCGGAATCCTAGATCCGCCACTGCCTACACACCTAGTAATTTGTCCTACACTTTAAACTAATTTTTTTTTTTTGAAAAAATATATATTTTGAAAATAAGTTACAAATTTAATGTAGTTAGCTATTAAAAAGGAAGTCTAGAAATTAATGATTTATGTAAGTTTACAAATATACCCTTATATTAAAATTAAATGCAAATATTAAATGATGTAAATTGAAACATTCTTATTGGTTGAAACTTATTCATTTGAACCTTCCACTATATATATAGAGAGGGAGAGAGACAGAGAGAGGCTGATTATTGTACAATATGGCTTAACGTACGAAGCATACGAGATTATGTATCAACATGCGAATTTGGTTTATAACATGCGATTTTGGTAATTTTAACATCATGTGAGTTTTGTTTTTTACTAACATGTGAAGTTTAGTTTTTTTATAAACATGCGATTTTCATTTTGTTAACATAACATGCGAATTTGATATTACGTACGTTTTGTACGTTAAGCCATATTGTACGATACACTTTTTCTATATATATATTAGGTTTAAGTTTGTTTTATTTATTAAAATGTTTTTATATAAATAGGTAAAAAGACCAAAGTACCCTTTTGTTATCTAATTTAACAATAAAAATTAATTGTGTTAGGGTTAAAGGAGGTAACGTTTAAGGATTTGTAAACATAGAGTATGTTTTTTTTTTTTTTTTTTTGTAATTTTTGAAGACGAAGGATATAGTTTGCAATCTAGTGTAAACATAAAGGACGATTTTTGTAATTTACTCTATGAGCCGAGCTCGAGTTTAAGATTTCAGCTCGATTTTTAATTTTAAGCCGACTCGAGAAAATCAAGTCTTTCAAGTGTTGTTCTCTGCTGCATGCACGGGCACCCTTCTAGTGTGAGTAGAAGAATAACTTTAGTTAATTATGATTTTAAATTGTAGAGAGAGGCGGAGGAAAATTTGCCAAGACTTGATGCTAAAGAAGGAACCTTGTTCATAATGAGAGAGGTCTTATCAAATACCGAGTGGCAGCTAACTTACAGGTAATGTATAATTTACTTTGTATAACTGCAATCAATCTTTATAACTTCTAATTACAAAGAGAAGATTAAAACATAACTATTCTTCTTTGAAAGCAGGTTTTGGGCAAATCACAAGGGTAGAATTTATGTTCTTTATAATTGTGGTAAGTTATCAAGAAAATAATGTGGGTAAATTAAATTATGTTATTGGACATGTCACATGACTAGAATTCACTAACAGGTGAATTTGTGAGCAAAAATAAGTTGGAAGCCGGAGATAAGTTAACACTCTACCAAGATGTATTCAAAAACAATGTAAGCCGTCGACTTTCATCTTCATATAATCATATCGTGAATTCATAGATGTACTTGTTATGGTAGGCGAAGCAAATATTTTGTTTATAGCCAAGTGTTTTTAACTTTTTATATTAACTTCCAGTTCTTCACAATCACAAAGAAAGAAAAGCCTATAGCGTCAGCGTCAACTCAACATGACAAAGAGGAAGAGATACCTGAAGGAGGAGGAGGAGGTGAAGCTGATGAGCAAATGAGTTCACATACGGATGGTAGTTATTCTACCAACCGAAGGGAGAATGTACCGGTGTTTATACAGTTCTTCTAAGAAATATAATATGCTATGCTTCGTATGACTAGTGATGGAGATGCACACCAAGCTTCATATGTTACTTTATGTGTTATGTTCTTGTTTTGGTTTCATTTTATTTACAATAAGCGAATGCGTCACAAACTTCATATGTGGTATGACCGCATACTGTGCACAACCAAGATCATTCATAGATCTTGAAATCATATTGTTAATCTTTTTATTGAACTTGTTTTTAGTTTCTTATATCATTGGTGTTATAATGTTGAGTTTGGAGTTGATTCTCATATCCTTTTTTTAACGGCAAATTTGGATCACTGACGAACAACCAAAGTGTCCTTGTGCCACCAGCGAAAACCACCCGATCATATCTACCTTCATTAGGCATAATGCCTATACACCAATTCAGGAGGAAACCCAACAAATATAGGAAAAACTCCCCTTGTTGGAATCGAACTCCGAACCTATTGATCCAAAGTCTTATCCCAACCCCAATATCTGACATAGCATCTAGACCAAGTTACACACTGATCACTAGGGCCGTTCAAATCGCTCGTTGCTCGTCGCTCGTTCGGAAATTGCTCGGAAAATGCTCGTTCGATTTGCCGCTCGGTTGTAAACGAGCCGCTCTGCTCGGTTCGGTTTGTAAACGAGCCAAGCATGAGCAAAGGTCCGCTCGGCTCGGTTCGGCTCGAATTATTATTTTAATTAGTATATATATACATATACATATACATATACACATACATCTATAAACATGTATATACACAAATATAAATTATACATATATATACACACACATACACCTATATATATACACACTTACACATACATATATACTTAAATATAAATTAAATTTATAGTTTTATATGTATCAATCTATTAGATTTTGGTCAGCTATATACAAATTTACAACTATATCTATACGTAATAGCCCAATCACGCCAATAAAAATTTAAAATCAAAACTAAAAGTTAAACCTTAAACTAATAAACGACAGTCTGTTCATCACCATTATGTTTCATGTTGTTACCCTAAGTCGATCGTCTCCTGCTCTCAACGTAATTGTTCGTGCAATGTGATCATCGCCTAGTCAGCCACAACATTGTTATTTATAAGGAAATATTATACCATGAAATGTGCATGTTTTTAAAGACATAAAAAGTTGAGACCCAACATTGTCACTATCTCTCTCAGCAAGTTTAAATTGGGCGACACGGTTGTCCACATCGCTCGAATTTCGCTCGACGCTCGCTCGGAATTTTTACTACTTGAAAAATGCTCGTTTGATTTGATCCTCAGTTTTAAATGAATCGCTCTGCTCGGTTTGGTTTGAAAACGAGCCAAACACGAGCAAAGGTCCGCTCGGTTCAGCTCGGCTCATGAACAACCCTACTGATCACCACTTGTGTTTTCATAGATAAAAATGCAAAATTAAATAAGTAAATAGGAAAAGTAGGTCATTGAATACAGGCACCACTTTTTTAGAGAAAAAAAATGCAAAATTAAATAAGTAAATAGGAAATAATTAGTTTCATATATACCCTTGCAAATTTGAAAATTTTAATATACTAGTATTAAACACCTTCGCGTTGCGTCGTGAGCGTAAAACCATGCCAAATAGCACCAAAGCCACATCATCGTCAGCAACCACCAACAGCAACCACCAACACTGAAGTTGCGGCGTGTTAATGCGAAAAAATTCGACCAAAGCGTAAAACATAGAAAATTATAACTAAGTCGATCTAGGACCCGCACATTATGACGAACCTGTCAAACGGGAAAATTTAGATGACATAAAAACGTTGAACCACACACGCACATTGCGTTGTGTTTACTCACAAAATTTAGAATGAAACGTAAAAACGTTGAGCCACACACGCACATTGCACTGTATTAACTCGGAAAATTTAGAACAAAGCGTAAAACGAAAAATTTGCGAAAGATGAAAAGTATAGGGGACCAAAGTTGAAGATAAAAAGGTGTGAGGTTAAATTACAAAAGATGAAATGTTTTGGGTTAAAAGTAAAAAAAAATCATATAGTTTTGGGTTAAAAGTAATTTATCAAATACTTTTGGGTTAACAACAAAAAACCAATTTTTTTTGAAAAACCCCCTAAACACTTAGTACAACCACTGAATGCAAAAAAAGTGGTTGCTAATTTATAGTGTATAAATACCTAACTATAACTAAAAATATCATAAATGCCCCTACAAAATGGTTAAAATATTAAATATACCCAATTTATTAAAAATAATCTAATAAATAATCATTTTACCCTCATTTATTTTAACTTCTAAGGGGCTGTTTGGTTGCCTCTGAATGGTCATTAAGAGTCTACCTTTTAATGGAACCGTTAAGAATTTTACCAATGAGAAGGTAGAAGAATCTGACATGTGATGATTTATCATTCAGAGGTTACCTATTAACCATTCAGACTTGAGGTTACCTCTTATTTATTCAGAGGTTTTAAACCATTAAGAGGTAGTATCTGAATGGTCATTAAGAAGCTACCAAACAGCCCCTAAGTTTTCATATATGCTCATCTTTTAACTTCATATTTTATATAACTCATTCTAAGTTTAAATTTATTTTACTCATTTTTATTTTTACTTTCTATTATTTTTCCCCATAAGAAATAGTATTCTCCATATATAATATTTAAGCTAAATAAATTAACATAGAAATGAATAAATATAATATTTGAAGTAAAATGTCATATTTGAGATTTCAAAGTTTTAGAAAAATAAGGGTAAAATTGTCTTTTATTAAAAAAAAATTAATGTATTTGGTATATATGAAATTTCAACTACTTTGTAGGGGTATATATGAGATTTTAATTATTTTGTAAGGGTATATATGAGATTTGTAATTTTGCATGGGTATATATGATATTTTAAAACTTTATAGGTGTATATATGAAATTACCCAAATAGAAAAAAAAAAGGTCATTGAATATAGGCAAAAATGAAAAAAAAAATGTAGAACATAAAAGAAGAAAACAGAAAAAAGTAAAGTGAAGATAAAAGGTAAAGGGGTAACTCATCGAAAAAAACTCTGAAATAGGGATGCCAAGAAAACAAATTACCTACAACTACAGACAAAAGATGGGAGAGGCTCTCAAATAACTACAAATATACATAAGATGAGGAAATACTATCACGCAACTCTCTGATACTTTCTCATTTGTCTAACCAATTTACGATTTTATTTCCGTTTTAAGATTACGTTTTTACTACCAGTTCAAAATTACGTTTTTATCCTCAGTTCAAAATAAAATTATGTTCTTGCCCCTAGCTAAAAATTACAACTTTGCCCTCGGTTCAAAAGTATGATTTTGACCCGTTTAAATTTATAGTTTTGTCCTTAGTTTAGTTTTTTTTTTCTCCCAGCCAAATTATGATTTTGCCCTTAATTTAAAGTTACATTTTTTCCATCGCTTTTTTTTCCTACTCAAATGACGATTTTACCCCAGTGTAAAATTACAATCGTGCCATCATTTTAGTTTTTTTTTTTTTTTTTACAAAATTATGATAGTGTTTTGTTTTAATTGGTTAACTCGGTGTAATTTTTATTCGTGTCAGGTGGCTGCCTGACACATAATCATGTGTCCTGAAAAATTACAATTTTGCCCGCGGTTTAAAATTATAGTTTTTCCATTGTTTTCTGTTTTTTTAAGCAAAAGTATGATATTGTTTTATTTTGATTGGTTGACTCAATGTAATTCTTTTGAAATCGTGTTATGAGTAGTATGTACATTTAATTGAAACATACTTAGTGCCCCACAACACGGGTGAGGCAAAATCTAGTTTGATTCTATATTCACCCAAGCTCAATTTCTTTAAAGAAACTCACAGAAGATATTAGATTGTGTATAGTGGGTTAACGTCTTCATGCCAAATTAGTATCCAGGGGCGTTAAACACCACCCACTCTAGTAATTGAGGGGCGTCATAGCTTCAAAGCCCCTATTGGTGTTATTGTGTTAATGGGAGAGGGAGTAAAAAGGTGGGGGGACCACAACTCTAAACTATTCCAGCTAATCACAACTTTTTAAATATATATATATTTTTTTCTTTTATTTAATCTTTAATTAATCCACTGCATTTGATTATTGTGTGGAATTGTGGTTTAGTTATTATATATTGTCTACGTGGTAGTGACATATCAACTTTTTAGTTATCCTGACATATGACCTTATCTTTGCTTATAACTGAAAGTTTTTTTACATGATGGCACGCAATTCTAGTAAGTAAAAAGAATAGGATAAAGGGTATAAAAGTAAGAAGAAATGAAAACAAAAAAAATGGGATAAAAGGGAAAAAAAGCCAAAGGCACAACTTTTAAGTTTATATATATTTTTTCTTTTTATTTAATCTTTAATTAATCCACTACACTTGGTTATTGTGTGGTTTAGTTATTATACAGTGTCTAAGTGGCAGTGATATATCAACCTTTTAGTTATAACCAAAACTTTTTTTTATATGATGGCAGACAATTCTAGTAAGTAAAAAGTACAGTATAGAGGGTCCAAAAATAAGAAGAAATGAAACAAAAAAATAAAATAAAAGGAAAAAAAAAGCCAAGGGCACAACTTTTTAATTTTTTTATATATTTTTTCTTTTATTTAATCTTTAATTAATCCACGACACTTGGTTATTGTGTGGTTTAGTTATTATACAGTGTCTAAGTGGCAGTGATATGTCAACCTTTTAGTTATAACCGAAAGTTTTTTTTATATGATGGCAGGCAATTCTAGTAAGTAAAAAGTACAGTATAGAGGGTCCAAAAGTAAGAAGAAATGAAACAAAAAAAAAAAAATAGAATAAAAGGAAAAAAAAGCCAAGGGCACAACTTTTTAATTTTTTTATATATTTTTTCTTTTACTTAATCTTTAATTAATCCACTAGACTAGGTTATTGTGTGGTTTAGTTATTATACACTGCCTAAGTGGCAGTGACATATCAACCTTTTAGTTATCCCGAGATATGACCTTACCTTTGCTTATAAACGAAAGGTTTTTTTATATGATGGCAGGCAATTTTAGTAAGTAAAAGGAATAGGATAGAGGGTACAAAAGTAAGAAGAAATGAAACACAAAAAAGATTGGGATAAAAGGAAAAAAAAGCCAAAGGCATCCACTTAACAACTTCCCAAAGAACAAATGTTACAAGAGAAATGTAACTGAATTTCCTAGAGTGATCAGAAGAGGTTTAACGAACTCTGATCAGATTAGAACTCGCCATCTTTGGTTTGTGTCGAATACCCAAATCCCAGATGACGTTAGATGGATCTTCGCTGACGTCAAGAGGCCCTATCTTCGTTACTGCAAAAGAACAAACCGTCAGCCTCGTCACGGAGGGCCCCGGTGTAACACCCCGTGTTTTCGAATGTCAAAGTCAAAGTCAAAGTCCAAGTCAACTTTGACTTTCTTTGACTGTAGATAGTCGATTTTATGTTTTAGTTGTATTATGTGGAGTAAGTGTTGTAATCAGCAAGAATCGAAGTAATCGAATGTGTTTTAAAAGCGAACCGACCTACGACTGTGAATGATAGGAAGTAACAATGCGATAAAGTAACAATGTTTACTTTATGTTTGGTGTGGTATTCAAGAAAATCAATCGAAAATCGAATCGAAACTCGAAAAGCAATCGAACTCAATTGAAACCGACATCGAAACGTGACTTATAGAAGATTGTATGTTAGATATAGTAGTTGGGACTGAAAGTAATTTGGCTAGGAAACTCTATCGTATTCGTATCATCGTCCATCGAAATCGAAACGTCGAAAATCGTCGCAAAATACTCAAAGCGTGTCGCGGATCGAACAGAAGGCAACCTGATCGAACAGGCCAGCCGATCGGCTAGCATCTTGCCAGCCGATCGAGCAGCCCACTCGATCGGAGCTCCTGGCCGATCGGCTGACACTTTCCTCTTTTGGAGCCTATAAATAGGGCTGTCATTGTCATACTTTCCATTTTTGGAAAGCTCTGACCGAACCAGCTATCTTCTTCACCTTTTCTCAGATTTCTCCCAATCCCGGTAAGTTTTCACTCTAATTCTTGTACGATCTTGATCATTACTTGATTCTACACCTTTCTATCTTTCAAAACTTGGATTCTAACCGTGAAATCACCAAGATCTAAGTATTCTTGAGTGATGTCATCATGGTGTTCTTGAAGAACATCATGTTTTAGCCTCATTCAACTATGATTAGCTTAGATCTAACCGATTTCCACATAAATAAGCTAAGATCTACCAAAGATCTAAACATTCACAAGTTGTGAAGGATTGAAAGAAGGAATTCCAACTTTCTTTCAACTCTTTTACACTCAATGCCTTTAAATCAATAGAAACGAAGCTTGAACCGGCTAACTAATCATTCAAACAGTTAAAGGGTTCAAGATTCAGATTCTATGAACAAGGTTCACCGATTTCGGGTTAAACTCTAAACCGACATTCCGAACCGTTCACCGGCCGGACTTGGGTGATTCCTGTTCGAGCCAAGGAAACAAGTAGGAACGGAGGTTATCATAGTTCAGCACGTTGTCAAGTTACCTTGAAAGAATGACAAATAAACAAACAACCAAGTGTTAGACGAAAAGCCGACCAGGTCAGAAATGCTGGCCGAACGGCTAGGCTGTTCGAACAGCCTAGCCGATCGGACATGCCAGCCGATCGGCTAGCACATGGTCCCACACTTTCAAAATTTCATGAGGTATAGTATTGACGAAGTAGTGTTCGATCGAACATGGCACTCGATTGGTGAATATTACTGTTCGGATCATGAGATACTATGCTTCAACACTTAATCGTTTTCACAACTCGTTCGTAGTAGGGAATGCCAGCCGATCGAACAGACTGTTCGATCGAGTGACATTCAGTTGAGAACTAACCATGAAGCTCCTAGCCGATCGAGTGAGCTAGCCGATCGAACGAACCGTTCGATCGATCGACTTGAAAGGTAGGAACACTTCAGTGTTCTCAAATACTGCAACAAAAACTTCAAAAGTTCAAATCCTCTAACACAAACACACCAGAGGAAGAAACAATCCACTTGAATGGTCCAGCCGATCGAGCCTACCGGCCGATCGAATGGGACTGTCCAATCGGATATACCAGCCGATCGAACGGGCCGTTCGATCGAACCTGCCGTTCGATTGACCAGCCCATTCGATCCATCCATACTTGTTTACTTTTCCGCGTTACTTATCGTTATGCTATCGAACTATTCAGGCTAATCTTACTCTCAGCGCTCCCTTCAATCCACAATCAATCACTGTGAGTATACTTGATCCCTTTTTGCTTTTAGCACTTTTGGGTGTTACATACGTTACTTATCAAATCACAATCAAACATAAACTATTTGAACGCTAACCGAATGCATGTGCTATTGGACTAAATGAATGTTGTTTATTATGTTTACATGTGGAGTGCTATCTACCTACCTTAGCAACATAGTACTATAGTTTGGAGTCAGCACCCGTTCATACGGGGGTTGTTAAGGACAATTACTTGCATGGATTACGGTGGTAATCATGTATTGCGAACCGTCTCGGACGGTCAACCCGCAGTCGTTGGTATCGATGGTCCCATGTCGATAATTAACATGCATCGTTTTCCTCTGTGTACGTGCCTGGTTATGCGTAAACTATTCAAACTCTATATGCTATTATCAAACTTGTGTGCTCACCTTTACATTATATGTATTGACTTTATTTTAACGTATGTGACAGGTGCATAAGTTGCTAGGATGCTTAGGCGCGTGGTGATGAAATCGAGGCTAGGGAGTCTAGAAATAATAAACACTTGTCTGTAATAATTAAATCTGAGTTGTCGGAACGGAATTATTTGCCTAGTTGCTTCTATGATAACTTGTTATTTATTTGGGACACGGTATGGGACGTGTCATGTAAACTGAATTTATATAATAGTTGTTGTGGAAACTTCTGGACAATCTGTTTCGCTCAGTGCCGCGCCCCGATGATTCCGTCATCGGTTGGGGTGTGACAGATTGGTATCAGAGCCATAACTATAGGGAATTAGGCAGACACGACCTAGTCCGGGTCGCTGTCTTAGAGCCCTAGACTATAGTTAGGAACCATCAGACCCAGCTTATGTGCCTTATTCGGTAATTCTTCACTATCACTGCACTCAAATTTTCAACTAACGTCAGGCGATTCAGTCAGGAATAGGTGTGAAAACCGCAAACTCCCGACTAAATTTCCTGACTTATGGGGATTTTACTCCTTCATCTCGACGTTTTTGCTAATAAACGAGGAGAATTATACCAAATCAGGTGTGAAACCCCCATTTTGATGAATATTATTCTCGATTTTACTAAAAACAAGGAAGAAATTGCTAAGCCAAGGGGTGAAACCCTAACCTTAGCAGTTTGTTCTGTATTTTATTCATCTCACCAAGGCTTCGACGGACTCCAACGACCTGAACTCACAAGTATGACCTAGGAAGCGCGTGCGGAATGCCCGAGAATCGAGGCAGAAACACGACCTCCAGAGTCGAAAGTGACGACAAGTCTACTGCGAATAGTCGAACCGCCTTGGTTAGTCGATGTCTAGTAGCCGCAGACAATCTACCTCTCGATTTTATGTGATTCAATTCTGAGACCGCAATCGCATATTCTGATGACTCGTTGATTTTATGTGTTTATGTGTGCTTTCTCTGTTTTGTGATATATTTGCTTTCTCTGTTTTATTTTGAGGTAATATTCGATTTTACTACCACTTCGATCGACACACACACGACACACATTTGCTGCTCTATCTCAATTCGACATCCAGTTATCATAACTCTAAGATGATATCATACTATGCTATGATATAAGACTAAGTTAGACTATACTATACGATGCTATCCAACATACTATTCGAACGACACACGAACTTTGAAGGATAGGTTTCTGTTTTCCGACTGCTTTAGTGATTAAGTGCCTAGGTATTTGCGTGATTCTGTGTTTTGTGCTCTAAGTACTTATGTGCTTCTGTGACCTACGTGTTCTATGTGCTTCTGTGCTTACGTGTATCTGTGGTTATGTGCTTATGTGTTTATGAGATATGTGCGATTCGACGTGATTCTAAGCTTTAGTAGTCTAGACATGCGAGGTGAGATTCGATTTCGTTGTGTTGAGTCTCATGACGATGTCCAATGCAGACCATATCGTCATCTGGATCCCGACACCAAACCCCACTTACCCGCCAGGAAAAGAGGGACAGACGTCTCGCTGCTATCATCTCCAAAACTGTGGCGAAAGCTGTGAGTGAGGTGTATGAAAACGCTAGCAAGTCGTCTGAAGAATCCCGAGCCGAAATCCCTAAGGATTCAAGCAAGGCTGCTTTCAGCTTCAAGCAGTTCAAAGCATGCGGACCAAAAGAGTTTACTGGCGAAGATGATCCGACAGCCATGTTTCACTGGTTCGACTCAGTCGAAGTCACTCTGCGCCAGAGCAGATGTCCTAAACATCTCCGCACTCTCAATGCTACAGGCGTCTTCCAGTCCCGTGCTCTAGACTGGTGGACGGCCGAACGAAACAAGCGCTAAAATGATGCAGCTTACGGGCTATCATGGAAGGAGTTGAAAGCGATTATGATCGAAGAATTCTGCCCTCCTCGTGAACGCCAAAAGCTGGAGGACGAGTTCTGGGGAATCAAGCAGAAGGATGGAGACAACGCTGCTCTCACTGCTCGCTTCAAGCAGCTTAGCATCATATGTCCTGATCAAGTCAAGACCTCAGATCAAGCCATCAAGAAGTATATCCGAGCCCTACCCGACTGTGTAGCCGACTTTGTTCACGCCGCCAAGCCAGCAACGATCGAGGAAACCTACCTACTCGCCGCTGAGATCAACGATAAGCGAGTCAAGTCTAGTTTCTGGGATAAGCAAACCAAGTCTCTGCATCAAGCCACTGCAACACCCACCAACTCATCTGCCCAATCCTCCAAGTCATCAAGAAGGAAGAAGAACAACAACAACAACAGCTCCAGCAACAAGAGCTGTGCTGCCGCAACTACCGCTGCTCCCCTACAAGCGGTACCAGCTCAACAGCAGCAGCACCAGCGCTCAGCTCCAGCGATCAATGCACCGCC
This sequence comes from Helianthus annuus, assembly GCF_002127325.2. Classification (NCBI taxonomy): domain Eukaryota; kingdom Viridiplantae; phylum Streptophyta; class Magnoliopsida; order Asterales; family Asteraceae; genus Helianthus; species Helianthus annuus. The sequence goes on from NC_035436.2 coordinate 159,744,152, forward strand.
AGCAAAGCGTGCATACACAGGCCCTCACCCACTCTGCCCGACATGTTCGTATCATCATCTAGTGGGTCTAGCTTGTCGTTTTTGCGCTCACTGCAACCTGTACGGTCATTTCACTGCGAACTGTCGCTATGGTTCTCGTCAAGCCCCAGCTCAAGCTACTGTCAACCAAGCTCTACTCCCCGCCCCTCAAGGTCAACCAGCAGCTCCAGCACCAGCAGCTAATGCTCGAGTTTGCTTTGCATGTGGTGACCCTAACCACTTTGCCAACAGATGCCCGAACAGGGTAGTTAAGCAAGAGCCCCAGCAGCAACAACCTCAGCAGCAGCAGCAGCAAGCAGCCCATGCCCGAACCTTCAACATCAATGCCCGCCAGGCTCAGGCGGATAACAACGTGGTTAATGGTACGTTCCTTGTGAATGGTATTTATGCATCATGTTTGTTTGATACTGGAGCCGATAACTGCTTTGTGTCATTTGAATTCGAGAAGCTACTTAGTCGTAAGCGCTCATATCTATCCTCGTCATTCGAAGTCGAAGTTGCTACAGGAAGAACCATTGCCGTTAATTCAGTACTCCGTGATTGTACTCTCAAACTCAACAATCACACCTTCCCAATTGACCTTATTCCGATGCAACTCGGAAGTTTTGACGTCATAATAGGCATGGACTTTCTTCGCGAAAACCATGCTGAAGTTGTGTGCTTCGAAAAGATGATTCGATTCTCGCTCGCAAATGGTGATCTTCTGTGTGTGTACGGTGAAACAACGTCGAAGGGTCTCAAGCTTATGTCGTGTATTCAAGCCTTCTTGGCCAACATTGTAGTAGCGGAGAAGGAAAAGAAAAAGAAAGTTGAAGTCAAAGACGTCCCAGTGGTTCGTGAATTTCCTCAGGTGTTCCCTGATGATCTTCCCGGACTACCACCAAGTCGTGATATAGACTTTCATATCGACCTCATTCCGGGAGCTAACCCCGTTGCCAGAGCCCCTTATCGACTCGCTCCATCCGAAATGAGGGAACTCTCGAACCAACTCCAGGAATTACTCGAAAAAGGCTTTATTCGCCCAAGCACCTCTCCTTGGGGCGTGCCAGTCCTTTTTGTCAAAAAGAAGGATGGATCGTTCCGGATGTGCATTGACTATCGGGAGTTGAATAAGCTAACCATTAAGAACCGATACCCCTTGCCACGACCTGACGATTTGTTTGATCAGCTACAAGGTGCAGCATGCTTCTCTAAGATCGATCTACGTTCAGGATATCATCAGCTACGGATTCAAGAGGAAGACATTCCTAAAACCGCTTTTCGAACCCGTTATGGCCACTACGAATTTGTTGTCATGCCCTTTGGTCTAACCAACGCACCCGCGGTTTTTATGGACCTAATGAATCGCGTGTGTAAGCCTTATCTTGACCGTTTCGTCATCGTGTTCATCGACGATGTCTTGATCTATTCTAAATCGAAAGCCGAACACGCGCAACATCTACGTTTGGTTCTCGAGTTACTTCAGGGAAACCAACTCTATGCCAAGTTCTCCAAATGCGAATTCTGGTTGGAGGAGGTTCAATTTCTGGGTCACATAGTGAATAGTCGAGGTATCAATGTCGATCCTGCGAAGATTGAAGCTGTCAAAAGCTGGATTACGCCTAAGAACCCGTCAGAAGTTCGTTCTTTTCTCGGACTAGCGGGCTATTATCGACGATTCATCGAAGGATTCTCCAAGATCGCTGTGCCGCTTACTGCTCTTACGCATAAGGACAAGCCTTTTGTGTGGGGAAACGCACAAGAGACTGCCTTTCAAACCCTCAAAGCACCGATTCTTACGCTGCCCGACGGAAGCGACAACTTCATTGTCTACTGTGATGCTTCTAACCTTGGTCTCGGCTGTGTTCTCATGCAGCGGGACAAGGTTATAGCCTACGCATCTCGTCAGCTCAAGATCCATGAGAAGAACTATACAACCCATGACCTCAAGCTAGGCGCGGTTGTCTTTGCTTTGAAGATTTGGCGACACTACCTGTATGGCACGAAGTGTACAATCTACACTGATCACAGGAGTTTACAACACATCTTTAATCAGAGAGAGCTTAATATGCGTCAATGCCGATGGGTAGAACTTCTCAATGATTATGACTGTGAGATTCGTTATCACCCAGGCAAGGCAAATGTGGTTGCTGACGCGCTCAGCAGAAAGAGTTACGTGCTCAGTACTCGAAGCATCCAAGCCCAGCACAACCTCGAAACCCTCATCCGAGAAGCTCAACATGCTTGCATTAACGAGCGTACATTGAAAAGAGAGAGAATCTATCACGACGGAGCTCAGTTAGTAAGCAAATCAGATGGGATATTCTATTATCTGGACCGAATTTGGATCCCTAAGCGGACCGATTTGCGAAAGATTATCATGAACGAAGCCCACAAGTCCCGGTATTCTATTCATCCCGGTGCATACAAGATGTACCAGGATCTTCGTTATAATTACTGGTGGCCGGGTATGAAACGGGATATCGCTCTATACGTTGGAAGCTGTTTAACTTGTGCAAGAGTCAAGGCTGAACATCAAAGACCTTCTGGCTTACTCGAACAACCGCCGATACCTATATGGAAGTAGGAGAGTATAGCTATGGATTTCATAACGAAGCTCCCGCCCACGCCATCAGGTCACGACAGTATCTGGGTCATAGTTGATCGTCTAACGAAGCCAGCCCACTTTTTGCCAATACGAGAAGAATACAAGGTGGAACGACTAGCCCAAATCTACACCGACGAGATCATTCGTAATCATGGTACGCCTCGTGACATCATTTCAGACCGTGACGCTCGGTTCACTTCGCGATTGTGGGAAACGTTTCAAGCGGCCCTTGGTACGTCGCTTAATTTGAGTACTGCATTCCATCCTCAAACGACGGACAGACTGAAAGAACGATCCGTACACTTGAAGACATGCTCCGTGCGTGTGTTATAGATTTTGGTGGTAGTTGGAACAAACACCTGCCATTGGTGGAATTTTCGTACAATAACAGCTATCATGCCAGCATTCAAATGGCACCTTTCGAGGCTTTGTATGGTAGAAGATGTTGATCGCCTATTGTGTGGCACGAGATCAGTCACTCGCAACTAACCGGTCCCGAGATTCTACAAGAAACGACTGACAAAATCCACCAGATTCGAGACAACTTGGTAAAAGCTCAGAACAGACAGAAAAGTTACGCCGATAAAAGACGCAAGCCCCTCGAATTTGAAGTTGGTGACTACGTACTCCTAAAGGTATCACCTTGGAAGGGTGTAGTCCGATTCGACAAGAAAGGGAAACTAGCGCCTCGATATGTTGGACCTTTTAGGATTCTGGAAAGAATCGGAAAAGTCGCCTACAGACTCGAATTACCGGAGGAACTCAGTAACGTCCACCCGACGTTCCACGTCTCTAACCTCCGAAAATGCCTTGCTGATCATGATCTAATCGTACCGCTCGACGATCTTCAGGTCAACGAAACACTGCACTTCGTGGAAAAGCCTGTCGAAATCGTGGATCACCAAACCAAGCAACTCAGGCGCTCTCGCATCCCGATCGTGAAGGTCCGATGGGAAGGCAAACGAGGCGCGGAGTTCACTTGGGAACTCGAAAGCGACATGAAGGCCAAGTACCCGCAGCTGTTTAAATAAATAGATCTGAAGCATCAAATTGGTAACTCACGGTGTTGTGTAGCCTTCGAGCCTAATTTCGGGAAGAAATTCCCTAAACAAGGGGAGGCTGTAACACCCCGTGTTTTCGAATGTCAAAGTCAAAGTCCAAGTCAACTTTGACTTTCTTTGACTGTAGATAGTCGATTTTATGTTTTAGCTGTATTATGTGGAGTAAGTGTTGTAATATGCAAGAATCGAAGTAATCGAATGTGTTTTAAAAGCGAACCGACCTACGACTGTGAATGATAGGAAGTAACAATGCGAAAAAGTTAACTGATTAGTAATCAAACCGATCTAACAACCAATCGAACTCGAGACTCGAATTATGCGAATTATGGTATTGATATACGTGTGTGTGTGCCTTATGTGTTACTTGTGCATGTTTACTTTATGTTTGGTGTGGTATTCAAGCAAATCAATCGAAAATCGAATCGAAACTCGAAAAGCAATCGAACTCAATCGAAACCGACATCGAAACGTGACTTATAGAAGATTGTATGTTAGATATAGTAGATGGGACTGAAAGTAATTTGACTAGGAAACTCTATCGTATTCGTATCATCGTCCATCGAAATCGAAACGTCGAAAATTGTCGCAAAATACTCAAAGCGTGTCGCGGATCGAAAAGAAGGCAACCTGATCGAACAGGCCAGCCGATCGGCTAGCATCTTGCCAGCCGATCGAGCAGCCCACTCGATCGGAGCTCCTGGCCGATCGGCTGACACTTTCCTCTTTTGGAGCCTATAAATAGGGCTGTCATTGTCATACTTTCCATTTTTGGAAAGCTCTGACCGAACCAGCTATCTTCTTCACCTTTTCTCAGATTTCTCCCAATCCCGGTAAGTTTTCACTCTAATTCTTGTACGATCTTGATCATTACTTGATTCTACACCTTTCTATCTTTCAAAACTTGGATTCTAACCGTGAAATCACCAAGATCTAAGTATTCTTGAGTGATGTCATCATGGTGTTCTTGAAGAACATCATGTTTTGGCCTCATTCAACTATGATTAGCTTAGATCTAACCGATTTCCACATAAACAAGCTAAGATCTACCAAAGATCTAAACATTCACAAGTTGTGAAGGATTGAAAGAAGGAATTCCAACTTTCTTTCAACTCTTTTACACTCAATGCCTTTAAATCAATAGAAACGAAGCTTGAACCAGCTAACTAATCATTCAAACAGTTAAAGGGTTCAAGATTCAGATTCTATGAACAAGGTTCACCGATTTCGGGTTAAACTCTAAACCGACATTCCGAACCGTTCACCGGCCGGACTTGGGTGATTCCTGTTCGAGCCAAGGAAACAAGTAGGAACGGAGGTTATCATAGTTCAACACGTTGTCAAGTAACCTTGAAAGAATGACAAATAAACAAACACCCAAGTGTTAGACGAAAAGCCGACCCGATCAGAAATGCTGGCCGAACGGCTAGGCTGTTCGAACAGCCTAGCCGATCGGACATGCCAGCCGATCGACCGGGCCAGCCGATCGGCTAGCACATGGTCCCACACTTTCAAAATTTCATAAAGTATAGTATTGACGAAGTAGTGTTCGATCGAACATGGCACTCGATTGGTGAACATTACTGTTCGGATCATGAGATACTATGCTTCAACACTTAATCGTTTTCACAACTCGTTCGTAGTAGGGAATGCCAGCCGATCGAACAGACTGTTCGATCGAGTGACATTCAGTTGGGAACTAACCATGAAGCTCCTAGCCGATCGAGTGAGCTAGCCGATCGAGTGAGCTAGCCGATCGAGTGAGCTAGCCGATCGAACGAACCGTTCGATCGATCGACTTGAAAGGTAGGAACACTTCAGTGTTCTCAAATACTGCAACAAAAACTTCAAAAGTTCAAATCCACTAACACAAACACACCAGAGGAAGAAACAATCCACTTGAATGGTCCAGCCGATCGAGCCTACTGGCCGATCGAACGAGACTATCCAATCGGATATACCAGCCGATCGAACGGGTCGTTCGATCGAACCTGCCGTTCGATCGACCAGCCCATTCGATCCATCCATACTTGTTTACTTTTCCGCGTTACTTATCGTTATGCTATCGAACTATTCAGGCTAATCTTACTCTCAGCGCTCCCTTCAATCCACAATCAATCACTGTGAGTATACTCGATCCCTTTTTGCTTTTAGCACTTTTGGGTGTTACATACGTTACTTACCAAATCACAATCAAACACAAACTATTTGAACGCTAACCGAATGCATGTGCTATTGGACTAAATGAATGCTGTTTATTATGTTTACACGTGGAGTGCTATCTACCTACCTTAGCAACATAGTACTATAGTTTGGACTCAGCACCCGTTCATACGGGGGTTGTTAAGGACAATTACTTGCATGGATTACGGTGGTAATCATGTATTGCGAACCGTCTCGGACGGTCAACCCGCAGTCGTTGGTATCGATGGTCCCATGTCGATAATTAACATGCATCATTTTCCTCTGTGTACGTGCCTGGTTATGTGTAAACTATTAGAACTCTATATGCTATTATCAAAATTGTGTGCTCACCTTTACATTATATGTATTGACTTTATTTTAACGTATGTGACAGGTGCATAAGTTGCTAGGATGCTTAGGCGCGTGGTGATGAAATCGAGGCTAGGGAGTCTAGAAATAATAAACACTTGTCTGTAATAATTAAATCTGAGTTGTCGGAACGGAATTATTTGCCTAGTTGCTTCTATGATAACTTGTTATTTATTTGGGACACGGTATGGGATGTGTCATGTAAACTGAATTTATATAATAGTTGTTGTGGAAACTTCTGGACAATCTGTTTCGCTCAGTGTCGCGCCACGATGATTCCGCCATCGGTTGGGGTGTGACACCCGCGGAGGGGGGGGGGGGAATCCGTGACCAAGCTCCGGCGTGAGAATAAGTAAACTTGCCGGAAGAGCTGAGGAGTTTATCCCAATGAGTATGATCACCGGGATGTTTCCTCTAAGGTATGAATCTAATAAATGAGATATGTGTGATGAATATGTGGGAATGTTGGTCGGAAGTTAATATGAGAGTAGTTAATGTGAGTGTAGTAAATGAGATACCTTGAGTGTCCCTGTGATCATCGTTTCTCACTCTTATATAACCACCAAGCCTTATCTCTCACATGATATATTTTAACGAGATGATCCGACGGGTTCCGAGAGTCTTCGGGGGGCTCAGACACGTGTCTGACCCCCAACGGTAAGATCACAGTCTCATTTAATGTTTCCGGCTATAAAGTACATTTCCAGCAAGATATCCTCTTCCAATCAAGCAATTAATGTCGTCTGCCTTCTCTGATCCTTTTTCCCGCTCATAACGATAACCTTGATGGGCAAGGTAAACTCTTTGTTGGGCTTTGCCTGTTAGGCCCACACGATGATAGCCCAAAGCGGGTAAATGGGATTTCCCATTGGCCCGTCGTCAAGTCATCTTTAGTCCCTGGTTCTGAGACCCGAGGCTCATGATCCGGGGCTGAATCATAACTGTTCAAAGAGAGGTTTTTCTTTCCTTTGAGCACTGAGTGTGGGCCCGCTCCTGATTAGTTATTATTAACCATTCCCACTAGCCATCATGCCGCCGGATACCTATTAGCGGGAGTTAATCCCTTAGAGACATGTGCCCTCTTTTTTGAATTTTGAAGGGACTGATGACAGGACGGTTTCCTGCATGTCAGTTATCTTCTGTAAATACCTCATACCCTTTCAAATTTCCTATCTAAACTTTCCGGTTCCTTCTCTTTTCCGTCACCATTCCTCTCGATCATCATTCTTTCTCCGATCGTCGTTCTTTCTCCGATCATGAGTCGCTCCGGCCGTTCTGTAATCAAGTCAGTCCTGACGGCAAAGGATTTGAGGTCTTTTGTCAAGACATTTGCCATCCCTGAACAGTTCTCCCCCACTTTGTCGGATCCTAATGAACCGGCGGTGTTTACGCCGGATGTGATCCCTCTTTATACCTTGGCTTTTTCCTCTTGCGGGGTTCGATATCCTATTTCCTCTTTTAAAGTCGATCTGCTTCGTCATTTTGGGGTTCACTTTTCTCAGTTGCATCCCTTAGGGTGGATGAGAGTGGTGCACTTCAAGTTGTCCTGTGCTGCTATTTCCAGTGAACCTTCCATTCCTTTGTTCTGTATGTTTTACAAACTGATCTCTGACGAAGATTGGTTTACCTTTGCCAAGAGACAGAACAATGTGTCAAAACCCTGTTACTCCTTCATGCCGACTTCCACTTACCCGAAGGATTGGAAAAGTAGGTTTATTTTTGTCTCTGCTGCTATGATGTCAGAATCCCCTTTGCCTAGGGATGTTGATACCCCCATCGAAGATGTTGTTCCTTCCTTATCGGCGAATGAGACCGTTCAGTGGAAACGTATGTATGAGAATCCTACCAGGGCTTTCACTTTTTCCGAGGGTATTTTGGCTATGGGGGGTTGAGTCCCTCCTATCCTGTTCGACCCAAGGCTTTCTTTGGTAAAAAAGGTATTTTTCCGTCTCGGATCTGCATTTGTTTGTTTTCTGTTTCTTTTTATCTGTGTAGTCATCTTTAGTGCCTTTCTTTTGCAGAGTTGACTTTGTGGAGGTTGCTTCAGGGAGATTCCAAGGACGTGTAGCTTGTGGTTGATGGTGAAGTTGTTCCGGGTCTGAACCGGAGTGGGGTAGTGTCAGTTACCGGGGGTTCTGCCCAGGCGGGAGGCTCCGCTGCTGTAGAGGGGGTGAGGGCACTTCCTCTGATGGGGAGGAGAGCTCCCCTGATCCTGCCCCTGTTAAACATTCTGATAAGAGCGATGACGAAGATCTGGAAATTCGTTTAGTTCGCAAGAGAAAGGCTGCAAGTCCTCAACCAGCCCCCGTTCCCCGTGATATCCGTCAAAGGCTCCGAAGTGCCAGTGGGCAGAACCTCCCCCTTCCTTCAAAAGATGCTTCTGAGTGTCCCCCTGTTGGGGTCAAAGGTTCCCTGTCCAAACATCTGAGGTCTTCAAGCCTTGTGAGTGCACCTTTGCTGGTGGGTCCTTTCTCCTCTTTGTTTATTCTGTCTCATCTTTGTTTGATTTCTGATGTTTCTTGTGGTGTAGGGGAGTTCTCGTGATCCCATAGAGATCACTACTGGTCCCTCATCTTCCCGTGTTCGGGACAAAACTCCGTAAATAGGCCTAGCTCATTTTACCTCAGCCTTTGAACTCTCCCCTCTTCATGCTACGGGGACCAGTAAGCCTACTGAGCCTGAGGGTCTTACCCATCGGTCCCCTTTGGCTCCTTTGTTTGCTGACGCTATTCCCTTTACCTATGTCCCCAAATGGAAAGTGACTAATTCCTCAGTGATAGGAACTCCTGAAGCTGCTAGAGACTTCTTGAGTCATGCTGTTCCTCCCTCCCATATCATGAATTCTGCTTTGAGGGATGACCTTTTCGAGGATCAATATAGCATGTCTCTTTGTGAAAGCTTTTTCAGGGGTGCTGGTATGTTGCAGAGGATTGATGATCTAAGGAGGGCGAATGAAGGACTCAAGGCTGAGCTCAAAACCTCCCAATCTGTTGCTGCCGGACTTAGGTGCCAAGTGGTTGAAGCTGAGAGGAAGTTGCAGGAGGAGAAGGTACAGAGTCCTTCCCCCCCCCCCTTTTTGGATTTTTTGTGATGATTTTTGTCCAGGGGGCTGGAGCCATGCTGGAGAAGAAGGAGCGAGCCTGAGAGCAGGAGATGGCGATGTTGGTGGGAGAGAAAGAAGAGTTGGCTGCTGAGTTGAAGTATTTGATGGAAGTTGGCTCCGTTTCCTAGGAGCAACTTAACACCATGTATGTAGACTATGGGATAACCTCTGATGATAATCAGCGGTTGGCAAAGGAAAAGCATTGGTTAATCACTGAAGGTTTTGGAGCTTTCCTTGCCGCTGTTGCCCAGTCAGAGGATTTTAAGAGTGGTTTAGAGGAGATATACAGGGCTTATCGGGATGTCGGCTACCAGGCTGGTCTGAAGGATGGTTATGCTTATTCTACTCAGGGTCTAGGCAGGAAAGAGACTCTGCTGTACAACTCCAAAGCTAAGAAGAAATTATCCAAGTTGGATAAGGAGTTTGGGAGCAAGACCCCTGTTATCCTGAAGAAAATCCTGGAGCATCCCTTAATATCGATAGATGAACTAAAAGCCCTGTTCTCCTCTGCAGGTCCCTCATCTCCGCCATCTTTGTCTGGGGGTGCCCCCCAGTGATTCACGAACATTTGCTTTCTTCGATATGGTTGTAACTTGAATAATTACTTTTCTTGGGATACTTTTGAACTTTTTGTGTTTGGAAAGGGGGGACCTTTGTGTCGGGGTCCTCCTCCGTAGCTAATCGTATAACTTATGATCCTGTGTTGTTGCCTTGTTATCTGCATGCTTTTTGTTATGCTTGTTGTTTTTGCAGGGGCTTTTGTCTAGGAATAGGCTGGTGTTTCACCTGGGGACCTTTGGACCGTTTTGCAAGAAGTTGTGCTTAGATCTTTTTGGTTAAACTTGTTTGCATTGTATTTTAGCCAAAGTCACTGAGGCTTTTCTTTGTACATTTGTTTTGTAAATAAAACATGATCTCTTTTTGTAGTTTAGTTTACAAAAATATATTGTGTTTGTGGTTTGTCTAGTAAACATGGATTGTCAGTTCGAGGCCAATCACTGGACAAGTTTATAATGTGGGATTATGTTTTTGGTTTACTTTTTGTCCGTTTTCTCTGGGTTAGCTAGACCCTTTTTGCCCCACGGCCGGGCTTTCGGCATGTTTGATATGCTTTATACACGTGTGTTTGCCTGTTAATTAGGTTTTATGGTGTTTCTAGGCACGTTTGCCTAGGTATAATACCCGCTATTTTGTCAAAAGAGGACATGCTAACTGTCCGTTTTTCATTTACTTCTTGGGGATTAAACTTCCCAGTACAAATTGTTACAAAAGATCCGTCCTTGGGGGAACCCCGGATTAATAGTTATATGTTACAAAAGTGGCTCTTGGCCATTTTTTCTAGGGGCAGACCCTTTACATGTGATATTTCCTGAGCTGCATGAGGTTCCATGTCCTGGGGACCTCCTCGCCTTGGAGTGTTTCCAATTTGCAGCTCCCTTTGCCGTTTGCCCATACGACTCGGTAGGGCCCCTCCCAGTTGGGGCCTAGCCTTCCGGTGTTCTCCTGCAGGCTGGCTTCATTTACTCTTAGGACTAGATCCCCTAGGACGAGGTTGAGCTTTCTCATCTTGGCGTTGTAATAACTTTCCAGCTGCCTCTTGTATTTGGCCTCCCTGATTGCTGCTACTTCTCTTCTTTCCTCCAAAAGGTTCAGGTTCATCCGGAGGTCTTGCTATTTCTCCTCCTCCCGGAGCCTCATTCGGGCAGTTGGGGATCCTATCTCAGCCGGGATGACAGCTTTTGTCCCGTAGGTTAGGCTGAAAGGAGTTTCCCCATTACAATCTTTAGGAGTGGTCCTATATGCCCATAACACGAATGATAGTTCCTCCAGCCATCCTTTTTGTTTTCTCCCGAGTCTTCCCTTCATTCCCTTGATGACACTTTGGTTAGCTCTTTCTACTAATCCATTACTTTGGGCATGAGTGACGGAGGTAAACACTTGTTGAATGTGCTTCTGCTCGCACCATGGCTTAAAAGGTCTTCCAGCAAATTGGACGCCATTATCACTCACTAGTTCCTTTGGACCCCGTATCTGCAGATGATGTTGTCTAATACAAACCGCCTCATCTGTTCCCCAGTTATTTTTGCCAAGGGCTTTGCCTCGATCCACTTGGTAAAATAATCGATGGCCACTACCACATACTTGACTCCTCCTGGACCTTCCGGGAATGGCCCGATTATGTCCCGATTATGTCGATAGCCCACTTTTGGAAGGGCCAGGACTTCGAGACCGGTATCATGGGGTGTTTGTGTCGGTGGGTCATTGGTGCATGTACCTGACAATTGTCACACTTCTTAATCTCCTCGGATGCCGTTTCATACATTCGTGGCCAATAGAACCCCGCATTCATCGCCTTTGTTACTATCGTCCTTGGCCCCGAATGCATTCCACAAATCCCCTCATGCATCTCCTTGATCACATACTCAGCCTCTTCCATATCAACACATTTCAGGGATGGGCCTAGGTATGATCTTCGGTACAACTCCCCATCAATCAACTCATACTGCAGGGCCTTGACCCTTACCTTTCTGGCTGCCCACTCCCCCTCAGGCAGGGTTCCGTCTCTGAGGAACTTTATAATTGGTGTCATCCATGTTTCCTGAGCACTTTCAACTGCAGCCACCTCCTTCGTGCTAAGGGAAGGAGAGGTCAGGACTTCCACTTTAACTTCCCTTGCGAGATGGTCGAAGGCTACTAAGGCCAGTTTACTGAGGGCGTCAGACTTTCTGTTTCTCCCTCGGGGGATGTATTCTAACTTGAAGGTTTTGAATGCTTCAGCCGTTTCCTTTACTTTTGCCACGTACTGAGCCATGATGTTGTCTTTGGCTTCATACTCTCCTTGGTATTGCTTAACCACCAGTTGTGAATTGGTGTTGGCTTCCACATGTTTTGCTTTCATTTTTTGTGCTAGCCTCATCCCTGCCAGAAGGGCTTCATAATCTGCGGTATTGTTGGCGTTTTCGAAATCTAATCTTATGGCATAAGTCAACTCAACCCCCTCAGGACTTACCAAGGTGATGCCTGCTCCACTTCCTTCCTCGCTGGAGGCTCCGTCTGTGAATATTTTCCACACTGCCTTGTCTTCTTCCTCTTTCTCTTTTCTTTCTAAGGCCTCCCATTTCTGGAGTTCTTTTTCTTCGTCCTCCGGGACCTCTGCTAAAAAGTCGGCCAGTATTTGTCCCTTTATGGCTGTTCTGGGCTTGAACTCCAGGGAGTGTACTCCCAGCTCTACGGCCCACTTAGCCAGTCGTCCGGACAGTTCTGGCCTCTTGAGCACTTTCTGGAGGGGCTGATCGGTTATCAAAGTGATCTTGTGTCCCTGGAAGTACCTTTTGAGCCTTCGGGATGCGAAAACGAGGGCTAACGCCAATTTTTCCAGGGGCATGTAACGCTCCTCAGGACCTTTAAGCGTTCTACTGATGAAGTATATTGGTATTTGCTTCCCCTCCCATTCCACCATCATGACCGCGCTTATGGTTGTCTTTGAGGCCGACAGATACAGGAGCAGGTGTTCCCCAGGTGCTGGGGTGGCCAGGGTTGGGAGCTGGCAGATACAGTTCTTCATTTCTTGGAAAGCAGTTTCTGCTTCAGTGGTCCATCTGAATTTGTTTGTTTGAAGGCAATCCTTCAGCACCTTCATGAAGGGGAGAGTCCTGTCAGCCACTTTTGATAGAAAGCGGTTCAGCGCAATCAGTCTTCCGTTCAGCTGCTGGATATCTTTTAAGGACCTGGGAGATCTCATTTCTGCCACGGCTTGGGTTTTCTCAGGGTTGGCTTTGATTCCACCCTTGGTGACCACTACCCCCAGGAATCTCCCTTCCTCTACCCCAAAACAGCACTTTCCGGGGTTTAATTTCATATTCACATCTTGCATGGTGCCCAGGGTCTCGGCTATGTCATCTATCATGGCCATTTCTGTCAGGCTTTTGATAACGATGTCATCAACATATACCTCCAGGTTCCTTCCCCGTTGTTCCCTGAAGAGGGTGTTCATGAATCTCTAATATGTGGCCCCAGCGTTTTTAAGACCGAAGGGCATTTTGGTATAGCAAAATGTCCCCTCGTCTGTAATGAAGGCGGTTTTTTCTTCGTCCTCTATTGACATTTGGATCTGATGGTATCCTTTGTAGGCATCCAGGAAGCATTTCTGGGGGTACTGAGACAAAGAGTCCACCTGGACATCTATTTCTGGGAGGGGGTAACAGTCCTTGGGACATGCTTTGTTTAGATCCTGGAAGTCAATGCACATCCTCCATCCCCCGTCTTTCTTTTGAACCATGACTGGGTTGGCGACCCAGGACGGGTACTTGACCTCCCTGACTATGCCTGCTCTGAGAAGTTTTTCGGTTTCCTCACAAGCAGCTCTTCTTTTGTTGGGCCCCATGCTTTGTTTCTTCTGTTTCACTGGTTTTGCCCATGCATATGTGTTGAGTCGATGTTCGGTTAGGCTCCTGGGGATTCCTGTCATGTCCCCGTGTTGGAATGCAAATACATCTATGTTGAGGAGGAGTAGTTCCTTGAGAGCACTCTTACATTTGTCACTTAAGTGACTTCCCACCTTGACTGTTTGCTCTGGGAACCTATCACAAAGGACCCATTCCTCGACTCCCTCTTTCCGAGGCTTCTCGGATGCTTCCCCTTCGGATACTGAGGAAATCACTTCATATGCGGATTTTACCCAGGCTAAGCCCTTCGGCGTTTGAAACACTAAGGCCCCATGGGGGGGTGGATGCGTGCGCTTGTAAGTCCCCAATTCCAGGTCTCCCTTGCATCTCTTCCGTTGCGTTCCCCTCCTCCCTCCTTGATTTCCTTGACCAAATGGGCCAGTCTTATCGTTTTCACTGCAGCTTCTATCTCTCTCTTCAGATACATGCAGTCATCATTTTTATGCCCAAAACCTTTGTGGAAGTCACAATACTCGTTTGGTTGTGCCTTTGGCCCAGGTTTTATGGGTGGTGGCCTTGGGAAGGAGTTCTTTACCCTCTCGGTGGCCAGTATCTCACTTGGGGTCTTGGTGAGAGGGGTGAAATTATCAGAGTAAGGAGGGGGGCCTCTCCCCTGAGGTCTATATGGGGAATATGAGGGCCTTGCTCTGTAATGCAACATTCTACCAAGAGTGGGTTTTCTGGAATAAGGTGTACCTTTGTCAGGAGGCTTTGTAGCTGGGGTGATCCTTCGGGGTGTGACGTCCGTCTCCTTGGCTTTGCTGACCGTGTCTTTTCCCCTGACAAAGGCTCTGACCCTGTCCATGAGGTTGTCAAACGAGTGGGGGAACTCCTCCCCTAGTTTCTCACATAGCTGTGCATGCTTTAGCCCGTTTATGAAACTGCTTATTTTCATGACCTCCGGGACATCCTTGATGTTCATGCTCTCCTTGACAAACCTTTCCATATACTGGTCTATACGCTCGTTGTCCTTCTGCCTTATGTGCAGAATCTCGTTTGGATTCTTGACCACTTTTCTCTGCTGACCAAAGTTTCTGAGGAACTTCTCGCTTAGCTCTTCATAACTGTCGATTCCTCCTGGAAGGAGGCTGTCAAACCAGAGCCGGGCCCCTTCCGTCAAAGTTTGTACAAACATGTGGCACCACACCGGCATGGGCCATCGCCCAAGTTGTCCCGCTCCCCTGAAGGCATGGAGGTGATCTTCAGGGTCTCTTGTCCCATCATAGCGGTCAAAGTTTGGAGGTAGCTTTGTCTTAGGGGGCATCGGTGCTTCTGTAATCCTCCGTGTGAACTTCGAGACCTCAGCTAAGTCCCGTGGTAGATAGGGTTGATCCAAGCCATCGTCATTTTTGTTATCCTTTTCTTTCCCCTCTCTTTTTGACTTCTTTCCTGTGATGAGGTCCTCCCTTTCTTCTGAGGACATTTGTCTAAGGGCAGTCATGAATGTTTCCAGTGGGTCACCACTGTTGCTTCTGTTTTGAGGGTCTGTCCCTTCCTGGTTGGAGGGTGTGTCAAAGGAAAGTCTAGCCCTAAGGCTGTTAAGCTTTTCTTGTCTCTCTAAATCTTCGAGACATTTTGTTAACTTTTCTCTATGCATGGCCACAAAATCTGGAGTGATGTGTTCCGTTCTTTCTGGGTTTTCCATCTGGTTCTCGTTGCCCTCTTCATGAGTTATGTCTTCTACTATGACCTTATCAAGGCCATTCTGTACCGTCTGGATGGTACATGAGCTGGGTGGGGTTGCCATGTTGCTGTTTGTGAGATAAGCTACTCTTAACGTCGGAGTTTGATGTGGGAACACCGGCCAGGCTGAAGTCCCACGGATGGCGCCAATGTCGAATACCCAAATCCCGGATGACGTTAGATGGATCTTCGCTGACGTCAAGAGGCCCTATCTTCGTTACTGCAAAAGAACAAACTGTTAGCCTCGTCACGGAGGGCCCCGGGGGGGGGGGGGGGGGGTCCATGACCAAGCTCCGGCGTGAGAATAAGTAAACTTGTCGGAAGAGCTGAGGAGTTTATCCCGATGAGTATGATCACCGGGATGTTTCCTCTAAGGTGTGAATCTAATAAACGAGATATGTGTGATGAATATGTGGGAATGTTGGTCGGAAGTTAATATGAGAGTAGTTAATGAGATACCTTGAGTGTCCCTGTGATCATCATTTCTCACTCTTATATAACCACCAAGCCTTATCTCTCACATGAGATATTTTAACGAGATGATCCGACGGGTTCCGAGAGTCTTCGGGGGGCTAAGACACGTGTCTGACCTCCAACGGTAAGATCACGGTCTCATTTAATGTT
Organism: Helianthus annuus; assembly: GCF_002127325.2. Taxonomy (NCBI): domain Eukaryota; kingdom Viridiplantae; phylum Streptophyta; class Magnoliopsida; order Asterales; family Asteraceae; genus Helianthus; species Helianthus annuus. The sequence continues at coordinate 159,760,244 of NC_035436.2, forward strand.
TCCGGCTATAAAGTACATTTCCAGCAAGAGATCATCTTCCAATCAAGCATTTAATGTCGTCTGCCTTCTCTGATCCTTTTCCCGCTCATAACGATAACCTTGATGGGCAAGGTAAACTCTTTGTTGGGCTTTGCTTGTTAGGCCCACACGATTATAGCTCAAAGCAGGTAAATGAGATTTCCCATTGGCCCGTCGTCAGTTTGGTTTTAGACTTTCAACAGAGTTTTAGTTATGACCCATAACCCAACCTATTACTTTTTGTGCCTCATAGTCAGGGCCGTCTATCAGAGGTGCAGGAGGTGCCTGCGATCAGGGCCTAAAACAATACAGGGCCTGAAAATTTTTAAAAATTATATATATACATATATATATATATATAAGAAAAATTCTGGATGTTTGTATAAATAAGGGCCTGCTAAAAGACCCAAAGTTTTTTAAATAAGGGTATGTTTAAAAGTTTTTAGAAAATGGCCCAATTAACAAGCCCAAGTGACTAGTCTAAACAAAAATAAGGGCCTGTATACGGAGTTGAAGTTGATTAATACATTTTTACCGAGACACATTGACAACCCTTTTGATGTGTTAGACTATATCTTCCAACGCAATACTACTTATCCTAATGCTATAAATGCATATAAAGTGTTGTTGACAATTTCAGTAACCGTGGCATCGGCAGAAAGAAGTTTCTCAAAGTTGAAGTTGTTGAAGATCTATTTACGTTCTACAATGTCACAAGAAAGGCTAGACGGGTTGGCGACAATTTCTATTGAAAGTGAAATATTAGATACTATGGATTACAAAGAGTTGATCGAGAGCTTTGCTTCAAAAAACGCTAGAAGAACCACACTGTTCGCTTAGCAAGTAGGCTCGATAATTTGATCATTTTTGCTACACTATTTTTGTTAATTTGTTTTATCTATTTCATAACAATTATCGTAGTATTATTGGTTTTTAGTATTTATATATTTGATTGAATGATTGATAAGTTTATATTATATGAAGATTTGCGAATAGGGCCCAAATTTTTTATCTCGAACAGGGCCAAATTTTTTTTGTGATTTTCGGAGACGGCCCTGCTCATAGTCATTGAAAATAGAGAAAATTATAGCATTCATGCCCCTTCCATCAAATTCTACGAGTGTAGATGGAGAAGAGAGAAAATATTACTGTTTATCTATATATTTGAGTGACACTGTTCATCCTTTATGGTTTTTTAAAATATTTTGAAAGTAGTTGTGAGTGAGAAAGAGAAAAAATAATGATAAAAGTATAAAAACATTAATTAGAGTAAATCACTGTTTTTGCCTATGTGATTTAGCCAGTTTAACCATTTCAGCTCAAAAAGAAATCTTTTAACATATCAGACCCCAAGGTTGTATTTTATAACGGTTTTGGCCCATGACACTAACTTTATTACTTTTTTCCAGTTAAATGTAAGGGTAATTAGGTCATTATATACCTTAGGGGCTGTTTTGATAATTACAAAGTTCTTTTAATGCTTAAGAGATTATTAATGAAATTATTCAAGTTTTTTTATTATTTTATTATTTACTTATTTTCATGATTATTATATAACAAAATACGTTTTAAATATACAAATAAACATGTATTTTCATTATCCGTTTATATTTATAAAAGTCCTTTTAAAAAACAATTTGTTATTTTACATTTTGTTTAAACCCTCTATCGTTTTGAAATTGTTCCGTTTTAAACCAATTATTTTTTAAAATCATTCGTTTTAAAGTCGTTTATCTTTTAAAGTTTTTTTAAACGCTTTATTTTATACAATTCTTTTTAATATCATTTATTTTTAAAAATTTCTAAACTACTCACTTTTTTAAGTCACTCATTTTTTATATTTTACAAAATTGGCGTGCATAAAAAACAAAAGAAATGTAAGATTTGAAAAAAAAAAAGAAACATTCTACTAAAAAGTTTGCACAAGATCGTTCTTTTTTCCAACTTTTTTAGAATGGTTTATTTCTTTTTCAAATCTTTCATTTCTTTGAACCGTTTGTTTATTCAAAATTCGTTATTTTTTTAACCTTTCCTTTATTAAATTCGTGTGTTTTTAGTTCCTTACACTTGTTAACTTATTTTTTTAAGGTTTTGTTTTTTTATAAGAAATCGTTCATTTTCTGAAGTTCTTTTTCCCTAACGGCTATAAGTAAACTGAATACAAAGTTTAAAAATGAAAGATTTCAAAAATAGTAAAAAAATGAACGATTTTAAAAGTTAATGACTTGTAATAATGAATTGTTTAAAAAGAGTTAAAAAAATGATTTTCAAACGAACGGTATAAAATGAATCGTTTAAAAAAAACTATAAAAGACAAATAATTTTAAAAAGAACGATTTTAATAAACAAGCGGTTTAAAAAAGGTTAAAAACGATTTTAAAAACGACGTTTATAAAAAACAAACGCCTCTAAGGTATATAATTACCTTACACTTAACTGCATAAAAGTAACAAAGTTAGTGTCAGGGGCCAAAACCGTTATAAAATGTAACCTTGGGGTCTGATATGTTAAAATATTTATTTTTTGACTAAAATAGTTAAACTGGCTAAACCACAGGGGTCAAATAGTAATTTACTCTATTATTTAATTGAAATGAGAGAAAATTTATTTTTTAATGTAATTATATAAGAGAAATAATGTAAACGATGTGAAATTATCTATATATAAATTATAAGAAGATGAATGTTACCTTTTTTTTTTTGTCTTCTAGTCTATTTCGTCATTTAGTGTAAGCATTTTTTATTTATGACTCATGTAGTTTAATTAATGTATTCTTTTTTTTACCTTAACCAAATTATTTTTCTACCCTAGATAGATTTTTTAACGAACACGTTAATACCGTTTTATACATATTTTTTAACTTTTATTTTTCTTTGTTATAACGAGTGTGGCAAAGTTTTTTCAGTTTGTTTTTTTAACGAACGCGCTGATACTCTTTTGAACACATTTTTTAACTTTTTTTTTTTGCTATAACGAGCGCATGGAAACCGGCCGACTTTCTATCGTTTTCTTTTTCGTTTACGTTTTTTTACCTTTGTTATTTACTACTATATTGTTTTAACTTTTCTTATTATTTTGATGTTTAGAGCTGAGTTACGACGTAAATAACATAACACATTTCGATGTCATTTTATTTAATTTTACAAAATCGTTTGTCATGGTGTGCTATATGTTCTAAATTCCAACCGCGTCCCTACGCAACGCGCAGGTAACTACGACCCTAGTTACTCTAAAAATCACTACATTCTCTTTCTCATTTTTAATTAAATAATATTTTTATCTTTATCATTACCTTTTTTATCTCTCCTCCACTCACAACTATTTTCAAAAAGTACTAAAAAATTAACAGGAGTGAATAGTGTCCCCCAAATATATAGATGAGCAGTAATAGTTTCTAATTTCTCACTCACAACCACTTTTTATAACATGAAGAACCAACTCACATAAAATTGTAGAATGGGATGTAAATGCTCTTACATATATCCCTTTATTTTTAACCTTAATTACATATATTCCCTTCTATAACAATATGATAAATTTATTCTTTTAAACATAAAAACCCATAACGGATCAAATGGGCTTCCCGAAAAGATGGTGTGACTGGATTTTTGGTATTCTATCATCGGCAAGACCGTCGGTGCTTGTTAATGGTTCCCCACGTTCGAATTCCCATGCTGTAAAGGTAAGCGGCAAGGTGACCCCATATCCCCTTCTTGTTCTTAATTGTGTATGGAGGCGTTTTCAGGTATGAAAAAAGAGTGTCTATGGCGGGGGCGTTAAACGGCATTCATCTCCCCACCGATAGGCCGGTGATATCTCATCTCCTATATGTGGATGATTGTATGCTTTTTAGAGAATGGTCGGAGTCTAATATTAAAAATGTGTCTCGGTTGCTTCGTTGCTTAAACTATTGTTCGGGTCTTAAAATCAATATGGGTAAATCTTATATCTTAAGTATTGGTGTGTTAAGAGAGGAGACTGAAGAGAAGGCGAGTATGATTAACAGTAAAGTCGGTAGCATTCCTTTTAAACATTTGAGAGTCTTGGTGGGGGCTAATATGAACAAGGTGGCCAATTGGAATTTTATTTTTGAAATCTCCGAAGCATGGTTGGCGAATTGGAAGGCGTGATACTCTCTATAAGTGGGTGGGTTACTTTCATTAAGGCGGTTCTCGAATCCTTGCCAAACTATTACTTTTCCCTATTTAAAGTTCCTAAAAAAGTGACTGACGGGTTGGAAAAAACCATTAGAAGGTTCTTATGGGGAGGAACGATAGATAGAGGGAAAATGCATTGGGTCTTGTGGGATCGGGTAACGTCTCCGATAAAGGTGGGAGGCCTCGGCCTTACCAATCTAAAAGATACAAACACTACCCTTCTTTCTAAGTGGCTTTGGCGATATAAAAAGGAGTCAAACAGTTTATGGAAGTCTGTGGTTGAAGCCCTTCATAACACAAAGTATTGTTGGTCTATTGTTCCTGTTAATAAAGTGCTCACCGGAATTTGGAATAATATTGTTTCATGTCTAGACAAAGTGAAGATCGCAGGTATCTTTTTCCTTAATATGTGTAAAGGAGTGGTGGGGAATGGGGAAGGTATTAGATTCTGATTGGATCCTTGGTCTTGTAATCAGCCTTTAAAAACTCGGTTCCCTAATCTTTTTAAACTGGACAAACACAAAAAGTGTTTGGTTATGGACTGAGTGGTTAACAGGGATGGGGCGGTTCAGTTTTGTTGGGATTGGAGTCGTGCTCCAGCTGTGGGGACGGAGTTTCATTAACGGGAAGAGCTGAAAAACTTGATGTTGGGTAGGCCTCTCTCGGAAAAATTTGGACAGCGGATCAGACTATAGCAATAGAGTGACCTTGGATTGGTGCAAGTGGGACCCTAAAAATTTGAACATCTTTATGTGGATGGTGTTACTAAATCAAATCCCAACGGTTGATGCCCTCCAGGCTTGAAACTATTATAGCGGCTAGCTCAGCTGCGTATTATGTGATTTTGGGGATGAATCGGCTAGCCATTTATTATGTCCGTGCTACTTAGCGGTTGTCATTTGGGCTCATATCAGTTGCTGGTGCAGAATAGGCCCTATCTTTGCCTTCTCGGTCAAAGACCTCTTGGGCGTTCATGTCTCTGCAACCTCTGGAAGCCAAGCAAAAAAAGGTCATTAAAGGTGTTGTGATGGTGACATGCATGTGCCTTTAGAAAGCGAGAAACAAGAAGAGATTCGAGCGTGGATGTTAAGGCGACGAAGATCATCCAAGTTATCAAATCTTTGGGTTTTTTTGTGCTTTAAAAATAGATCGAAAAATTGTATAGTTAGTTGGGACTTTTGGTGTAAGTTTGATTTCATGTATGTTGTTCTCTGTTGTTGTTTGGCTCCCGGTTTGGGTTGAGTTTTGTATAAAGTAGACTTTCCAAAAAAAGGAGTTATATCGTATGATGCATGGGGACGCCGATTGAGAGGGAGTACCCGTCCCGGGGACGTTTCCGGTTAATGGGGATGGATCCAAAACGTTTCCGGGTTAATGGGGACGACTCCAAAACTTTTCGGGGACCTTTCTATTTATTTTTAGGGTTTTAACCTTTTCAAATTCCAAAAACAATCGTTAGCCTTTCATGCATCAATATAACATCGCGATCAACACTCTTCACTTCTCAATTCATCAATCATCATTGATTATGGCTTCTCAAGAAACACAAGGATCATCAGCTACATCAGTAGAAGAACCTCCATTGTGGGACTATGTGACTAAAATCGAAAAAAAAGGTGCAGTAGGAGGAACTTGGAAATTTAAGTGTAACCTTTGCAGTGAAACCAGACAAGGATCATATTCAAGGGTTAAAGCACATTTGCTTGGTATGAAGATTAATATTTGTAGTGTTCTAAAGCAAGTATTAGGAATACTGGTTGATGGTATAAGTATTGTTTATTTGATGTTGATATATTGAGTAACAACTTCAGTTGTTAATATAGGTATCGGGATTCGTATTTGCAAGAAATTAGCAGTGGGTGACAAACTTGAGATGAAACGGTTAGAAGATGAGTATGAAGAGAACAAAGCTGAGTCAAAAGCGAAAGAAGTCAGGTTGCCATGTGAAGCTGGTGTTGGATTTAAGAAAAGAGTAGGTATTTCAACACCTATTGAAAGAGCTTTTGGTGTTGAAATTAGGGACCAACTGGATCAAGTAATAGGAAGGATATTTTATACCAGAGGTTTACCTATTTAATCTTGCAAGAAATCCACATTATCTCAGGGCTTTTCAGTTTGTGACTATTGTGAGTGATGGTTGGAGTGATCCTACAAGAAAGTTGTTCTGAGCTTATTATGACCAAGAGGTATATAACCATCAATTTTGTTAGCAGTAGCAAACTGAAAAGCTCTGAGATAGTGTGGATTTCTTGCAAGATTAAAAGGTTAACCTCCGGTATAAAACATCGTTGCTATTTCTCGATCAAGTTGGTCCATAATTTCAACACCAAAAGCTCTTTCAACAGGTGTTGAAATACCTTTTCTTTTCTTAAATCCAACACCAGCTTCACATGGCAACCCGTATTCTTTCACTTTTGACTCGGTTTTCTTCTCTTCATATGCATCTTCTAACCGTTTCATCTCAAGTTTGTCACCCGCTGTTGATTTCTTGTAAATACTAATCCCAGTACCTATATAAATAAGTGATGCTGTTACTCAATATATCAACATCAAATCATCAATACTTATATCATCAACCAATAATACTAATACTTGCTTTAGAACACGACAAAGATTACCTTTTATACCAAGCAAATGTGTTTCAACCCTTGAATATTATCCTCGTCTGGTTTCACTGCAAAGGTTGCCCTTAAATTTCCAAGTGCTTCCTACTGCACCTTGCTTCTCGATTTTAGTCATATAGTCCCACAATGGAGTTCTACTGATGTAGATGATGATTCTTGTGTTTCTTGAGAAGCCATAATCGATGATGATTGATGAATAGAGATGATGATTGATGCGTGTAAAATGCAGCAAAAACCAACATAAATACAAAGGAAAGGAATAAACGTGACATGCCCGACCCCTCGGCAGCATCCCCAAAAGCAAAAACAAGAAACAGAAGGCTGACCACGGCACGTGCCCACTGGACACGGGGGCGTGGTCAGATGTCTGCAGAAATGGACAAAGCTGTGGAAGCTTCTACACCCACCACGGGGGCGTGCCCATCTCAGCACGGGGCGTGGTCAACGCTATGATTTGCAGGATCTTGCAAATCTTGGTAGTACAGATACGCTTCTGCACACGGGGCCGTGCCCAGCGAGCACGGGCCGTGTGGAGCCCAATGCTGACAAATGCAATTAATGAAGGAAGAGAAAAGGGATGGCCACGGAGGCATGTCCACTGGACACAGAGCCATGGCCGGGCTTCTGTTCAGGCTATAAATAGGGGTGCTTGGCTCACTTCAAAGGCATCCCTTGGCAAACCACATCTCTCCCACTTTGCCACCACCACTACAACACCCACATCCACCACCATCATCCACCATCCACCTTAAAGTGTGTGTAGTAGTCTCGGGATCCAAGATTGATCGTAAGAGTTCTTGTCAATCAAAGGCCATGTTTGGCTAAGTCTCTTACATTACTTGGTGAAGACAAGCATTTAATGTATTACTTTTGATTTTTAATCTTTTCGCACTTTTTATTTGGTTTTGTATTAATGACTTTAATAACTAGTTTCTTATATGGTGAAACTTCTTTATCATTTGTCTGTGATGTCTTGGCATTACTTTACTGTCTATAACCATTCATATCTCTACGGTCTATATAGAGATATGTTGGCTACCTGGTCGGGGGTTAAGGGAATGGTTTAGTAAGGTTCTTGCCTTGTTCAGTGTATAGATCCTGCAAGGACCTGGGTCAAGCTTACTAGGACCTTCTTCAATACCCATTAGTATTGGATGGCGGGGGTGCGAATGGCTTGATCCCCTCATATGTAAACTACTATTAATACATTAAACCGGCTACTTGGGACTGTATCCCTGTTGACTCAAACCACTTAGCCGAGGGTAACGTCACCTTCAAAAGAGGGGCCTACCACTTTTCGCATTAATAACTTAATTAATTATCTTTCAATATTCTGACCCTTTGGTATTGTATCCTTGCTGACTCAAACCACTGGGTTGAGGGTAACGTCACCTTCAAAAGAGGAGCCTACTACTATAACTAAGATAATCTCTTAAAAAGTGCAAAAGTGCGGAAATCATCAAAGGATACATTAAAGGCGAGTCGGACCCAAGTGATTCATCTTGTCTATCTGTTTTATTTTTATTTCAGCATTTTTAGTTTTTGTTTTTCATGTTTAAAACCTTTTCTCAAAAAAAAAAGTTTGATTAGACGTTGAGGATAAACTGGTACTAAAAGCTCTTGTGTCCTTAGATGACCTCGGTATCTTACCAATACTATACTACGCTCATGATGGGTGCACTTGACCATATGTGTGTTTAGTGTTAGTAGAGTATCGTGTTTTATAAATTTAAAACTTGACTATGCGTAAAATGGGCTTAAAATATCAGTAAAATCATAATACACATAACGCACACCAATGATTGATGATTTGAGAAGTGAAGTGAAAACGTTTTGGATCCGTCCCCATTAACCGGAAACGTTTAGGAAACGTCCCCATGTCGTTTCCGTCCCCAAATTTGCGCCCCTGAGATGGGTACTCCCTCTCAATCGCCGTCCCCGTGCATCATAGGCAGCCGGTCAAGTTATTTCTCCCTACCAGACCTCCAATCAACCTGCAACATCTCTCTAACGCTTATCTATGTCGTCACTACTCAACCTTAGATCAGACGGATTTCGTTGTTGCTTTGAACTACGGTTTCTTTGAAAATTTTAAATGTACAACCGGTGACAAATCAATTTCCGGTGTGCAACAAGTACAACCGGGGACAAACAAAAAAGATTTGAATGACACATTTCTTTTAATCTCTGTCATCAATAGGATTTGAACCCGAGACCTCCCCTCCCAAACCTGATCTCCTCTCCCAAACCCAGATGTTTAAAATTTTTCACCTTTGTTAATGGACCACCACCCTATTGGTAAGTAATTACTAGTTAAAAAAGGTTGAATTTGAAATTTTCATGTTTTAGTGAAAAAGGGTAAAACTATTTCAAATGAAATTGATATAACTGATTTTTTTTTTTTTTTAAGGAGGAGATATGTGTAAGTTTAATTTTAGGTCAAGTATATATGTAATTTATCAAGTTTGTAAGGAAATATATGTAATTCTTCTTGAAAATGTAGTTAAGAGTTAATTGCGTGGTTGGTCTCTGTGGTTTGCAGATATTGAAGAGTTGGCCGTCCCAAATCCCTCCTACCCTCCGTGGGCCTGGACAGCAGCACTATAACTCACAATGGCCAGCCCCAAATCCCTCCTACCCTCCGTGGGCCTGGTGGACTACTCCGCCATGTCCCTACCCAACCCAACCAACTTATCGGCCCAATACACCCTTCAACCAGCCCCATAATCCACCTAATTCAGCCCACTACACCACTCCTACATACCCAAACATCCCACAGCAGCCCGCGTACAGCCCGACTTCATCGGATCCTCCAGGCTTCGGTCAACAACAAGCCCATTATACTGCTCTTGGCCCACAAAATGGATACAATGCACTTTGTCCATCAGATATAGGTGCTGCGCTGTCAGCAATGAATCTCAATTATGACCCCAACGCGATCATGGGCTCAGGCGCCACAGGTCATGCTACTGATGAGCAAGGTATGATTCAAAAACCCGACTCTTTTCCTGTTTGTAGTAAACTTTTGGTTGGCAATGGCGCGTCTTTACCAATTCATGGGTCTGGAACAGGATACCTGTACCTCCCCAACCGCACCTATGTCCTCCCTAATATCCAACATTGTCCACAAATAATCAAAAAGTTAATTTATGTTCGTCGTTTTACTCGTCATAATAACGTTTCAATTGAATTTGGCCCTTTTGGTTTCTCTTTGAAGGACCTTCAAACTGGGCACCTCCTTTCCCGCCACAATAGCACTGGGGATCTCTATCCAATCACCAAACCTGAACTACCTGCACAAGCCAGCTTTATCACTACCACCTCCCGTCCATGGCACAATCGTCTTGGTCACCCCGGCACTCAAGTTTTAGATGTTCTTTTTCGTACTTTTAATTTTCCATGTAATAAGAATAAAACTTCTACTTTATGTCATTCATGTCAGTTATCAAACAGTAAAAGATTACCTTTTTATGCTTCTTCTTCGTATACCTTTGCATCATTCGATATATCCATTGTGATTTGTGGACATCACATGTGCTCAGTAAATCTGGGTACAAATATTATATGGTTTTAATCGACAATTTTTCCCATTTTATTTGGGTTTACCCTTTAAAGTACAAATCATAAACCTTTCCCACGTTTGTCAAATTTCACAAACTCATCGCCACCCAATTTAACAGAAATATTTAAACTTTTCAGTGTGATTTAGGAGGCGAATTTGACAACAATGCCTTCAAAACCTTTGCCACACAACAAGGACTTTTATTCCGTTTTTCATGTCCACAAACCTCCTCCTAGAATGGCCGTGTGGAGCGTACGATCTGTCGCCTAAACGACATCATCCGCTCCCTTTTAATCCATGCCCACCTTCCCCCGTCTTTTTGGGTCGAAGCCTTACACACGGCTGCTTATCTCCATAACATCCTACCCACCAAACGTCTTAACTTCTTTACACCCACCTTTGCCCTTTATCTTCGACACCCTACATATGACCACCTGCGCGTCTTTGGATGCGCTTGCTATCCCAATACCTCGGCCACCCAACCTCATAAACTACATACCCGTTCGATCCGGTGTATTTTTCTTGGATACCCAACGGACTTTCGCGGATACCGCTGCTTCGACCCCACCACCGGCAAGGTCACCATCTCCCGCCATGTGACCTTCGATGAAAATACTTTCCCTTTTACCCTACCCACATCCATCAATTCCTATATTTTTTTGGATGATCACACCCCTCCCAGCTTTACCTTCACTCGCCCCATTAACACCACCACAGTCGCATCATCTCCTAACCTGTCTAAACACCCACCACAACCTTCCCAACCAGCCCGTGCCACGACATCCATATCCACCTACCCGCTGACATATTCCCGACGACCAAAACCAACTAATCCAGCCCAACCGCACCCTTCCACCACCACTAACCCTGCACCTGCTGCCCCATCTGTGCTGACCCAAAACCCGTCCCAGTCCACACCCACTACATGTACTACTACGGCTGCCACCTCCACCCGCACTCGCCCACCATCCAGTCACCCTATGACCACTCGGTCCAAAACTGGTAGCCTCAAACCCTTACACTATGCTTCACACATATCGACCATCTCACCCATTCCCTCTACATATACTCAGGCCTTAACCGACCCGAATTGGTCGCGCGCTATGCAGGCCGAATTTACGACTTTACAGGAAAATTAGACGTGGGATTTGGTCCTTCGCCCCACGACCAAACCAGCTATTAGATGCATGTGGCTATTCCGTCACAAGTTTACATCAGATGGGACTTTGGAAAGATATAAAACACGGTTGGTCGTCAATGGTAAATCACAGACTATGGGAATCGATTGTGAGGACACTTTCAGTCCTGTAGTGAAACCGACTACAATCCGGACTGTCCTTACTTTAGCCGTTTCAAGGTCCTGGCCGATACATCAATTGGATGTAAAGAATGCCTTTTTACATGGGCATCTCGGTGAGACCGTCTTTATGCATCAACCTCCGGGTTTTCTTGACAGACGTTATCCAGGTTTTGTTTGCCAGGTTGAAGAAATATCTTTACGGCTTGAAGCAAGCCCCTCGGGCTTGGTACACCTGTTTTGCCACTTATATTCTCTCACAGGGTTTTCGCAGCAGCGTATGTGACAATTCATTATTTATCTACACTCAGGGTCCACACATTGCATATCTACTTTTATATGTAGATGACATTGTCCTTACTGCTTCGTCTGAGGCTTTTCTACATGATGTTATTCAGAAACTCTCACGAGAGTTTGCCATGACTGATTTAGGTGCTTTACATCACTTCCTTGGTATTAAAGTTACTTGCCAGCCCACTGGATTATTTTTAGATCAGTCACAATATGCTAAGGAGATTCTTGCTAGAGCTTCAATGACAAATTGCAAACCTTGTGCCACCCCGGTTGACCTGTCATCCAAGTTGAGTGCTATAAATGGCCCCTTTTTTCATGACCCGACTCTCTATAGAAGTCTCGCTGGTGCTTTACAATACCTTACATTTACTCGGCCAGATATATCCTATGCTGTACAGCAGGTTTGTTTGTTTATGCACGAGCCTCTTGACCCCCACTATGCGTTCATGAAGCGCATTCTTCGGTATTTGCAAGGGACAATTGACTACGGTATTCGCATGGTCAAATCAACCACTCATTCCTTGATTGCTTATTCGAATGCTGATTGGGGTGGGTGTCCTGACTCCCGTCGCTCAACAAGTGGGTATTATGTTTTTTGGGCGATAACTTGCTTTCTTGTGATAACGGGTCTGCAGTTTACTTTTCCGATAACCCTGTTCAGCACCAGTGTACAAAGCACATCGAGATAGATATTCATTTTGTGCGGGAAAAGGTTCGGATTGGCCATGTTTGTGTTCTCCATGCCCCCTCATCTTTTCAATATGCAGATATATTTACCAAGGGGCTTTCTCGTCAACTTTTTCAGTCTTTCAGGTCCAGTTTGACCGTTTGCCCGCTGACCGATCAAACTGCGGGGGGCTATTAGCGGATATATTTTAGTGATAGATATTTTGGTATATTTAGCCAGAGATATGGTGTATTTTGTTTCCTATTATAGTGCTAGGGTTTCTTAGGTATTGGATCTATATAAACTGATCCTCTCCTTTGTATCTATTCATTCAAATATCAATACCATAAGCACTTTTACAAATATCTTAGCAAGATTGTATTATCCGACTATAATATTAAAAAAAAAAGATTTATGACGAGGCAAAAAAAAATTGACAAGAGGGAAAACAAACAAAAAATGTTAAAGGATGTGAAAAAAAATTACTAAAAGGTTAAAGCATTTGTTTGGTTAGAGAAAAAATGTCAAAGTTGATGTTGGAAAAGATATAAATGCTTAAACAAATGAAACCGAATCTCAGACAGTTCTGGCTAATGTAGTCGAAGAGGATAAGATTTATTCTAATCTTACAGATGTCTTTAAATCTATTTTTCCACCTGAAGTCTTTCAAAGTTCTGACTGATTTAACCATAATCGCGCATGTTATAATGCTTAGTTACGCACATTATAACGCAAAATTACGCACGTTTTAATGCTTAATCACGCACGTTAGTAAGAGGTACATGGTTCTTCATATTTATACAAATTATATGCAAAATAAATATACAAGTTAGTGTTATATAGCTCAGATGGTTAAGTTGTTTGTAAGCATGTAAGAGGTACATAGTTCGAGCTACTCCATTTCCTAAATGTTTTGTTTTCTTTTTGTTAATGGTTAAATGAATTAGGATTTTTTTCTTCATGGTCATTACCAATAGACTTTTTTTCTTTATTTTTTTATTGTAACACTAGCTTAAGTAAGCACATGGGTTACACAAAGTAAATTATATTATTTATCGAAGTTTATAATGAAATTTTGAAATGAAATAAACGTTTCATTACTTATTCAAAGATTAAATTACAATGAATTGAAAAAAAGAAATACAAAAAAGTCACAAGTTGTTAAAGATTTCTTTATACACCACATTTGTGGTCTTATTTATAGGCGTCTAATATCAGTAATTTGACTCCATCTCTGGTTTTTACTCTTGATAAAGTGACATACAACTGCCCATGGGTGAAAACCGTCATTTCAAGTACAAACCAACCCTAGATAATGATTGTTCTTGGCTTTTGTTGATTGTCATTGCGAAACACACAACTAATGGAAATTGCCTTCTTGTAAATTTGAAAGGAATCTTTTTACATGTAGGAATATAGGTGCGGGTACCAATATTATCTCGACTACACGGTTACATAATCTTTTTACATGTAGCCTTGTTCCATTAATAGCACACCAACTTTTAGTACTAAGTTGTGATTGGTCAATCCTGATATTTTAAGCCCGTTAAGAATATTCGGTAGTATAAATCTTGTTGTAATGAATTATTAAGATGTTCCTTCTGACAAATACTATAAGAGCTATGATACATTCTTTCTTCATCTAGGAAAAGTGATAACAACCCGTCATTTTTCTCGTGCACAACTTCGTTTTTAGGCTCAAGTATAGCCCTCTCACTAAAGTAATTTCATTGTTGAAGTCTTGGAGAATTAAGGATAAACAAAATCAATTAAGCTGGAAACGGGGTCAAACGTGTTATTATTTAGAATATCTTGTGGTATATTGATGATTGCTTCTTCATCATTTGTGCCCCCAAACATTTCCCTCACCCAACTCCAACAGCCAGTTTGCAAAATTATTTATTTTTTCCATATCAGACGCAAAACTTCCAATGGTTAACCTCATGTTTTTTGTTAACTTTAGCAACTTACATTTACTCCAAAGATATGATGAAATTTAATAAGATATTCACCGAATTTCGTCTTCCACCATATGGAACAATAGGAAGAATTTGTCTAATATCCCCACAAAAAAATAATAACCTTACCTCCGAATGGCATTTGATATGGCATTCATGGTCTGGATTTGAGAATTGATAGAAGTATCCATATTGAAAATATATAACGCTTCGAATGCATGTTTATGGACCATTGGTGTGTCACCCCATATAATCAACTTCGTCTCGTGTAGTACATTAACCATATCACGGTCTGGTTTTATATGACAAACTGAATCTTCATTAAGATTTAAAGGAATATGAAACTTGGAGTGTGTCGTCCTACCGCCGATTAATAACAACCATGCATTTCCACTAGAGGTAACATTTAATACGATTTGAACTTTTGATATTGTTGCTACCGACAGTGTTCTCCATAAAAGGTTTTACCGATTCCACCATAGTCGTAAACGAAAAAAAACACATCCTTCCTTACCGTCAACTGCTTTCGATACTTCCTTGAAAACCGACCGTTGGTCATTTGTCAACAAATTCAAATGATTATCATACTCGTTTCCCAAATTTGTTATGTCGTAAGCACACCCCTGGTGAATCAAACGATTGTCGGAAATAGTTAAAGAGTCATTATCTAAGTACGACATAGTTGAAAATCTTGTATTGTTGAATTGTTGCAAATTAAAAAATTTTCAGTTTCGCACAAAACATCGTTTTTAATTTACTCGTCTGGAATTGATAAACCCGTACAATGTGCAAAAAAATTGATTTATAAATAATTTAATGAAAGAAAAGATAAAACAAATGACAAATTACCAAACAAATAATAATAATATTCACTTCATTTCTATTTACATGAATAAAATTGTAATACTTTTTCCCATTATAAAAAAATATACCTTGAACACCATGTATTTTGAGGTGTCTTTGTGTAACGTGATCTGACCTGTATTTCCATATATTGTCCCATACAATCTCAAGGAGTGTTCGATAATAACATGGTAGCAGATAAAATACAAAGATAACAAGCGGTTCCTGTTATATTTGCTTCTATAATTGCCTCAATGTACTACGTGTCGTAATCCAAAAGTCCAAGTGCATAACATGCATATCTGAATATATGATATGATTGACAATTAACTATTTTAATATCGTCAAATGATTTTGGCCCTTTAACTTTGATAAGAAGAGTTCTTTGACAAACGTTGTTAAGGACCTTGGAAAAAAAGGGCGTTCAATTGATAAAATTCACTAGGTGTCTCCGGCTCTTGCTAAAGCTTATTTTTTTAAAAATTCTTCTTAACAAAGTCAAAGGGCCAAAATCATTTGACGATATTGAGACAGTTAATGGTCAATTATATCATACACACAGAGATGAACGTTATGCACCTGGACTTTTGGATGACGACGCGGAGTACATCGAGGCAATTAAGGAAGCAAAAAGAACAGGAACCGTTTGCTAGCTTAGTATTTTATTTGCTACCATGCTATTATCGAATTCTCTGTTTAGAACTGAGATTATATGGGAAAATACATGGAAAGACATGTGAGATGACATTATCTACAAACACCGAAAAATACATGGTGTTCAAGGTATATTTTTTTAGCAAGTGAAAAAAAAATCGCTACATTTTTATTCATGTAAATAGAAATTAAATTAAATCTATTATTAATTATATGTATTTTTTTTGTAATTTGTCTTTTGTTTTATTTATTTTTATTAAATTATTTTTATAAATCAATTTTTTTTGCACATTGTATAGGTTTATCACTTCTAGACAAGCAAATTAAAAACGATTCTTGTGCGAAATTGAAAAATTCTTAATTCACAATAATTCAACACTACGAAGATTTACAACTATGTCGTACCCAGATGATGATTCTTTAACCTTTTCAGACAATCTTTTGATTCACCAAGAGCATGCTTACGGCATAATATATCTGGGAAACGAGTATGATAATCATTTGAATTTGAATTTGTTAATAGATGAACGGTCAGTTTTCGAGAAAATAATGAAAGTAGTTGACAATAAGGAAGAAGGTGTTTTTTACGTTTATGACTATGGTGGAACCGACAAAACCTTTTTTTGGAAGACATTGTCGGCATCAATAAGATCGAAAGGTCAAATCGTAATCGTTGTTATTGACCGGCGAAAGGATGACACAATCCAGGTTTTCAGATTCCTTTGAATCTTACTGGGGATTCAGTTTGTCATATAAAATCAGACAGTGACGTGCCTAATTTATTGCACAAGACGAAGTTGATTATATGGTACGAAGCACCAATGGTCCATAACGAGCATTCAAAGCGTTGGATGGAACTATGAATGATATTTTCAATATGGATATTTCTATCAATTCTAAAACCTCATTTGAAGGTAAGGTTATTGTTTTTGGTGGGGATTTTAGACAAATTATTCATGTTATTCCATATGGTGGAAGACAAGAGATTGTGAATGCCTTATTAAGTTCATCATATCTTTGGAGTAAATGTAAGTTGTTAAGGTTAACAAAAAACATGAGGTTAACCACTGGAAATTATGCGTCCTAAAAGGAAGAAATAAATGATTTTGCAAAATGGTTGTTGGACTTGGGTGAGAGCAATGTTGGTGGTATTAATGATGAAGAGATAACAATCGAAATACCACAAGATATTCTAATTAATGACACGTCTGACCTCATTTCCAGTTTAATTGATTTTGTTTATCCTTCAATTTTCTAAAACTTCTACCATGAAAATTACTTTGGCGAGAAAGCTATACTTGCGCAAAAAAACGAGGATGTGCACGAAATAAATGATCGGTTGTTATCACTCTTCCCAGATGAAGAAAGTATCTTAGCTCCGATAGTATTTGCCAAACAGAACGTCTTAATAATATGTTACAACAAGATTTATACTAACCGGATGTTCTCCACAGGCTTAAAATATCTGGATTACCCAATCACACGTTAATGCTAAAAGTTGGTGTGCCAGTAATGTTGTTACGTAACATTGACTAACTAAATGGTTTTTGTAATGGAACAAGGCTACAGGTAAAAGATTGTGTACTCGGTGATTGAAACCGAGATAATATTTGGACGAAATACTGGTACCCTCACCTATATTCCTAGAATTAGTTTGATACATTCGAATTAGTTTGATACATTCGAACAAGGCTACAGGTAAAAGATTGTGTACTCCATTAGCCGTATGTTTCGCAATGAGAATCAACAAAAGCCAATGACAATCACTATGTAGGGTTGGTTTGTACTTGAACAACCGGTTTATACACATGGACAGTTGTATGTCGCTTTATCAAGAGTAAAAACTAGAGATGGAGTCAAATTACTAATACTAGACAAAGACGGAAAACCTACAAACAATACAACAAATATGATGAATAAAATCTTTAACGACTTGTGATTTTTTTTGTATTTCTTTTTTTTCCAATTCATTGTAGTTTAATCTTTACATAAGTAATTGAACGTTTATTTCATTTCAAAACTTCATTGTAGACACTGATAAATAATAATAAATATATTTACTTTGTGTAAGATATAATAAATAAAAAACAAAGAAAAAAAGTCTCCGGTAATGAGCATGAAGAAAAAAAATAATCCAAATGGATTTAGCCATTAACAAATAAAGAAACAAAATATTTAAGAAATGGAGAAGCTCTAACTATGTACGTTTTAAATGTTAACAAACAACTTAACCATGTGAGCTACAGAACGCTAACTTATATATTTATTTTACATATAATTTATATATGAGTAAACTGCCATTTTGGTCTCTGTGATTTGGGCACTTTTGCCATTTTAGTCCAAATCTCAAACTTTTTACATCTGGGTCCCTGTGTGGTTTGCATTTTGTTGCCATTTTAGTCCAAAATCCAAAAACCCTCTATTTTGACTGTTGAAACCTGATTATTTTATCCTTTAGTGCAGGGGCATTTTGGTCATTCTGATTTTACTCTTCTAATAAATTAAAACAAAATTAATTATATATTATATAATATATAATATATATATATATAACCCCTTATCTCTCTCTCTCACTAAAACAACACAGATACACCACTCTCTCTCTCTCTACACCGTTCACCACCGTCATCACCACAGATCACCACCGTCCACCGCCATACACACACACACACACACACACACACACTCTCTCTCTCTCTCTCTCTCTCTCTCTCTCTCTCTCTCTCTCTCTCTCTCTCAGTTCTCTCTACACAGATCTTTCCTCCATCCTTCTTTCTTTTCAGATCTGTAAATAGGGGGTGGTTGACGATGACTGATTATGATGATGATGACTGATGATGATGATGGACGGTGATTATGATGATGATGTCAGGGGGTGGTTGACGACGGCAGTGGAGGTGGTTATGGTGTGGCTCGGGTTTGGGTTTGCTTTGAGTTTGGTGAAGGTGGTGACGGCGGCAACTCCGGTGATAGGGATACATCGTCTGGTAAGTGATAATGTGAGTATTTGGGGATTTTGGGTGTTTTATGAAGTTTCTAGTGAATATTTGGGGATTTTGAGTTTTTGTTTCTAGTGAATATTTGGGGATTTTGAGTTTTTGTTTCTAGTGAATATTTGGGGATATTGGGTGGTTACGGTGGTGGATTTGAGGGTTTTTTCATGGTGGGTTTTCGGATTTGAGGGGATTTCACGATGGTTGTGATGGCAGGTGGATGGTGGTGTTGGTGGTTGCAGGTGGGTGGTGGTGACGGTGGTTGTGGGGGTGGGAGTGGGTGATGGCAGGTGGCGGAATTGAGAGGTGGTGTAGAGAGATGTGGCCGGTGGTGGCAGATGGGGGCGGTGGTGGCAGATGGGGAGGGGGGCGGTGGTGGCTGGTGTTTGCTGCTGCTGGTGT
This sequence comes from Helianthus annuus, assembly GCF_002127325.2. Taxonomy (NCBI): domain Eukaryota; kingdom Viridiplantae; phylum Streptophyta; class Magnoliopsida; order Asterales; family Asteraceae; genus Helianthus; species Helianthus annuus. The sequence continues at coordinate 159,779,713 of NC_035436.2, forward strand.
TCATCTTCATCATCGACAACTTCAGGGTTTTATTTGCTGAGCCGCTGTCACCGGAAAAAGAGGAAGGAGGTGTGGGTGTGACTGTTGGATGGGAAGACGGTGGTGGTGGTGGTGCTATAGAGAGAGAGAAGAGAGAGAGAGAGAGAGAGAGAGGGAGGGAGGAGGCGGCGGTGGTGGTGGTGCTATACAGAGGGAGAGAAGAGAGAGAGAGATGTGATTATGTTGGGGATGATGATGATTTATTTGATATGCTGGTTGCACAAATGAAATTATATTTAAAAATGACCAAAATGCCCCTGCACTAAAGGACAAAATAATCAGTTTTCAACAGTAAAAAATCAGGGATTTTGAGTTTTGGACTAAAATAGCAACAAAATGCAAACCACAAAGATCCAAATGTAAAAAGTTTGAGATTTGAACTAAAATGGTAAAAGTACCCAAACCGCAGGGACCAAAATGGCAGTTTACTCTTTATACATATATATAAAATGAGAAAACTAAATTTATTTTGGGCCCACAAAATATTGGGCCTTGTGCAGTGCCCCCACCATGCACACTCTATGAGCCAGCCTTGGTGTAAGCCTAAGTAATATATCAATTCATTATGTTTTCACTAATAATTATGAAAAAACATTTAGAAAAAACAAAGACGCATTTAACAGACAAAGTTATGTAAATAAACCTAAATTATGAACGTCGAGAAATGTTTCTTTGCTTCTCACTTTTATAGGTTATTTTGAGAACAAGATGTAATAAAATTATAAAACTAAATGAAGAGGGTTATAAGAACACATGTTAATATCATATAGCTACATTAAATGGAGTAAAGTAGCATCTATACATATAATAAAGTAAATCAATGTGTGACACGTGTCATTCATTGGATGCATCTATTTTTGGGTTTTCCCGCCTTTCTTTCATATTTATTTTCTAATAATTTATCTTCTAATTTGTAGATAATATTAAATAGAAAAATGTTTATCTGATAATTATCCCTTTGAAATTTGAAAAGGGTTTCACGTTTTTTTGGATTTTATTAAAATTCATGACTATATTATATAATTATAAGTTTGAATATATATATATATCAAAATTAAAAATTATTCTTCAAAAATTCAGTAACCTCCATACTCTATATATACATTTAGAAAAATGTTAATAATTGCAAATAATACTAAATAGAAAAATGTTAATTGAATACAAAAAAAAATATAGGATATCATCAAATGTATATCGATTACTTAAATGAGTATACACATGCATGGACGGTGATAAGGGTGTGCGGGGAGGACCACCGCACAGGGTCTGTGATTTCGAGGGGCACGTGTTTTTTATAAAAAAAAAAACCCGATATCTATGTTAATTTTTTTAAAATAGCATACCAAACATGCTCTTAGTGAGCCCAATACCCATTGGCATTAGCTTTAGGGCATGTTTGGCTAAGCTTTCTGAAAAAATTTATTGACTTATTGGCTTTTTGAAAAGTCATAATCTATAAAATGATGTTTGACAATATGGGTGTATGTGAGAGGAAAAAACCAATAAGTCAATAAGTCACTCCATACTGATTTTTCCAAAACCCCAATAAGTCTATAAGTTGTTTCAAAAAACATAACCAAACATTCTCTTACTAAGCCCAATACCTATTTTATTTTAAAATTAAATTATAATATTAAAACATTACGAAAGAACATATTTTTTCGAGCTCAAACAGGGTAAATGAATTCTTACAGATGACTCTGTACACATGTATGAGATTTTTTTACTATTATTATTAGTTTCATTATTTATCAAATATATATAAATGTCTCCGTCTTTGATTTGCATTTACAAGAAGTATTTATTATATAGTTTAAATTGTTCAACCCGTGTAACACACGGGGAACTAACCTAGTTTCATATATTTCAACGAGATGTAATAAAATTATAAAACTAAATGAAGAGGTATAAAGAATTAGGGTAGTTTAGGAAGCAAGTTATTGTAGTATAAATAGAAGTCTTATGTAAAGGTTTTATTTGTGATCTTTTGTTCTTAATAAAATCGACTAGTGATTAGTCATTAAACTGTGTTATTGTGGTTAGTGGCGAAACTTGAGATTTCCGACTGAGGGGCGGAAGTCACCGGTCCTAAAAATTTCTACAAAACCGAGGGGTCGAAAACGTATATACCCAAAAATTTCTATACGAAAACTACATACTCTCCAATATTGAGCCAAAAGTTCGGGGGGTCTGTGCCCTCTCCCGCCCATTAAAAGCTCCGCCCATGATTGTGGTTTGCTTATTCCAACAACTGCTTTTATTAGCAGTGGCGGATCTAGGAAATACTATTAGGGGCAACGTTTCAAAAAACTTTTCCTATAGGGGCAGCAAAATCGAAAAAACGTCAAATTTTTTTTCGCTACCGGCGGAACGTCAAGAAAACACTGGATGAAACTTGATTACTGTTTAGTGACATTGGCCATTCATATCATCTTCTTTCCTAGACCCTAAATCTTTTGAGTCCTTTTAACTCTCTAAGATGTGTAAGAACTATATTTTCAAGATACAACAGCATTAATAGTATCAGTGGCGGATCGAGGAATTTTTTCAGGTGGGTTCATTATTTTTAGTGGCTCCAAGTTCATAGGACCGGACATAAAAGTTTTAGGGTCGGTTCGACAGTTCAGGTCGGGTCGAGTTGACCCGCAAACACTTTTTTGTCAAAAAAAAAAAAAAAAAAAAAACCTTATGTTTTGTAAAAAAAAATACCTTATGTTAATAATCCAAATGTTAAATATGATGTCAAAACAATTTTATTACTAGTATGAACAACAACACAAATGTAAACACATTTAGATTAAGCAAAAATCTGTACCGGTTAGAACTTAGAAACAAACACTGGACTAAGTGCACAACACCACATTTGCCCTCAAAAAATCATTCGGATAAAGCATGTGAAATATTTTGAGTTCATATCAAGTTAAACCATTTATAAATAAACTAACACATCTACATAATCAAGTGAATCCGTATGAAACAAAATAAAGAATTCATCAACAATTTGTTTAAATCACTCTTCAACTGGTATATTATATTAGAATGATTTTAGTATTATAGATTATAATGGGGAACTTGAGACAAGTACGATGGATGAATCTCTCTGTGGCCCATAGCAGATAACTGTGTAAGGCCCAAGGGATTGGTTTTTTTTTTTATTTGTCCATTAATATCATTCCACACGAAAAAGGACAATTACAAAGCAATGGCAGGTAGTCGGGCAACAAGTTGCGCCGCCACCCCCTTTTGAACAGAAAAACCAATTCTACTAAATACAAAGTTTGAAACCTTTTAGCGACGAAGAATTACTATTACCGACTTTTTGAACCCGATTCAAAAGTCGCACAGCGTCAGGAGCGAGACCACCAAAGATATCAAACGCAAACGGGACAAACACATGTTGATTCTCCAGGCAGGCTTTCTCATGTTTTGCCACTTTGCTCGCTTCTGCCTTGAGCACCGCTTGCCCTACGACAAAGCCCTTGTCCTTGAGCCCGACAAGGGGGGAGACTCCAGTTAAATCTACACAAGCGTGTTTCCCCCCTTCCCATCCAAACACAAGGATGTCCGTCGGGCGTAAAGTGGACCTCCCCTCTAAGGGGTCAGTCAGGAAATTTACTGGAGCCTCCTTTTTGGCAGAGATCCCGGCCCGCTTAAGAACATCACATAACACATCTCTCACCAAATCATGCCGATATTTAAACCCTGGTAGCTCTTTACAGTGGATCGTGTGCTCGCCGAAAGAATCCAAACACGCTTTGCGGCATACCGGACATGGCTCGTCAACTGGGAACAAAGGAATCATCAGTCGGTATCTAAGGATAGCACGGTATTCCACAGCCGACATGTGTTGCCCCAAGCCTTCAATAGGTGCGACAGACAGAAAATCCTGAGCATGTGGGGCACGTAGACATTCAAACACAGCTCTTTGCCGAGGGGATAAGACAAACTTCTCTTCAAACCTCTTGACAATTTCGTCATATAAGGCATTCGCCAGAATTTTCTGGGATTTAGGAGGGGCGGTGTCTTTAATGTAGAAACCGCCAATATCAAGGTCGGGAAGAGAACTATGCAAAAGGTCCAACGCACTCCTGTAATCGGAGTCTAAAACATCCCCACCACATTCTCGGAGTATGTGGTCTTGTAAACCCCAAGATTGGGCCCTTGAAGCCACGAAAGCATATGAAAAGGCATCCTCGGCCGTACAAATCCCTAAGCCTCCGAACCGGGTCGGGAGAGAAGCCAACCTCCACTGGAGATCTCCAAAAAAAGCACCCCCACAAACAACAATATCCTCTAATGCTCCCCGGAGGCCTTCATCAAAAACAGAGACAGCTCCCCCGACCAAAGAAGGTTGACACGTTCGAAGACCAAATAGTAATTTAGCAACACCCATACAAGAACGAAGCAAGAGGAGCTCGCTCTGAGGGTCCCGTAGGCGTTTAAGGCACCTCATCAGCTCGACTACACAGTTCGCTCTTTTAAGAGCCATATTACTAATAAACTCTGCATCACGACTAACGGCACCCCCCAGGAGTTTCACACCCAGCACCGGCCTCCCAATCCCCCGAGTGAATAAGCCCTCCTGAACCTTTACGCCATTGCAGGTTGGCCAGAAAACTTCAGTTTTCTTTATATTAAGCTGAAGCCCTAAGGAAGGACCCTCAGCTCTGATGATATCTAAAGCATTAGCCACTTGGGTGGCATCTCCAATAAGCGTTCCGTCATTTAGGTACCAGCGTGAAATAGAAGTTTGCAGCGATCCCTTATTCGGTGAACAAGGGGGTGTAGAACAAGGGCAAAAAGGAGGGGCCCCAAGGGGTCCCCTTGCTGAACGCCAGTAGTAGACCAAATAAACTCATCCCGCACATATAATCTAGCTGGTTGACCATATAAAAAATTGACCCACGTAGAAATAGAAGGACACCTTTTCCTTACCTCGTGCAGTAGGGCTGTCCTATCAACCAAATTAAAAGCGTTCGAAAAATCAACAGTAAGCATAGCAAGAGACCCATCTTGATGGTACTGATTAAGGAACCTGTTCGCACTATAAAGAACGGCCTCAGCCCCACACGGAATCCCTACCCCAAACTGGAAATCGCCAAGGTATTTGGTGAAGAAAAAAAACATACAAATGACACCAAATAGAATCGAACAAGGAACCTCTTGAGTAATACACAGTTTCTTTGCCACCGTAACACTCCTCAACTTTGTTTATGGGTTCATCTCATAAATTATTTATGGGTTCGCCCAGATTTTTTATATATGTTTTCTACTAAAATCTTGAAACTCGATGGGTTCGTGTGAACCCATTGCTTAACATGTAGATCCGCCCCTGAATAGTATACAAACTACCATAATGTGTGTCTGTATCTACAAGCCACAAGATCAAAAGCATAACTTTTACCTAAACGTTGTATAAAAATCATATGGTTGACATGACGGATAATGTAAATTTATGGAGATTGAAGAAAAATAACAATAATAATATGCAAAAACTAACCTGGAACATTGCCAAAGGATGTGTAAATCTTCCGAGTTAAACTTCAATCCCTTCATAAGTTCATAACCCTAATCCATGTGAAAATTGTAATTAACTAGGAGAGACACCCGCGCTTCGCGGCGGGGTGTCCGGTAAGAGAGATTAGAAGCAAGATGAGTGTAGTTTATATCAAAATACCAATATCAAGATGAGAAGGAAGATGGGTGCAATTTGTAGCAAAATACTGATATAAAGATAAACTGCATAGTAACATTACGGTTAACAGTTAAACTACATAAAGTTTTTTTGAACCTAATTAGTTACATGTAGATGGAGTGAGTACAAAAGTATTTTGATGTCTATGTTCCTAAGAGCAGCAAAACCTTTCTTCATTAGTATTCTAGAAAGGTTTAATTTAGGTTGCAAAAAAGGTGTTCCCAAAAGGCTGCTCTGTATATAGACAACTTCAAAAGGATAGCCTGCATGTTATATCACTCCATTCACATCCAAGGTAGTGACTTGTCAAGGTGCATCAGTTTTGGGTGCTTTGTTAGAACCTTCACCTGTAAGCGTATTGAATAGTATGTTAGAATATTGCATATTGTAGTAGCGTTTTTAAGATGAATGATTTGATTTAATCACCTGAAAGAGCAAACAACTGTCGCTTAATCTTCGCTGGAGTCACAGGGGTAAATGGAACTTGCTTGACTGTTGTTTCTAGAGCAACATTAGTTGGTGGATTTTCCAAAGGTTGAGTTGCATGCTGGTTTTCAACATCAGCTGGATCAGATACTTCAGTAATAGTAGGATTCACAACAACTTCATTTACAGCAACTTCATTCATGACAGGAACATATTCAAGTACTTCATTTGCAACAAATTGTGTAAAACCTGTGTGCGCTCGATCATTAAATTGAAGCTTGAACATGTGTGAAACACCTAAAAGTTTAGAAAACACGTCGGGCGTTGTCATTGAATCTGTGTACCCCTATTGTATGACCAGCTCATTGCACGGGATTTTTATGACCGACTGAAAGGGTATGTCAAATATTGTCACAGTGGCATTTCCTGTACTATCTGCGATTGTGCAGTTGATGCAGTACCTACCATTTAGACGTAAACGCATCTTTTTCAGTAATATGTAAATGAAAACTAATGTAACAGAAACAATAGGTGCAATGAACTATTAACCATTCTTAAAACATAAGTATGTTGAGATATATATGCATATTTTTAATAGATGACCTATATAATACTATATATTTTAGGGCCACATGTATTATATATGCAATTGTATTTTTTACAATCAATTGGAAGAAAGATTTTTTTTTTACAAAAAAAAAAAAAAAAAAAACTTTGTTATTGGACTTACAAATACTTTGGTTGTGGCGCGTCATGATGGTCATCGCAGATTAACGCATCTTCTCGAGAGCCAAGCTTTTTCTTACAAACGGTACATCCTTTGTAAAACCATGAACGTCGTGGGTTGTAACTAACGATGGATGCTATGCAGGAAAATTTTACTTCCTGTGTTCAATAGTAAAGACAGGGTCTCTATTATTGGTTGTTAAGAAAAAAGAGTAGGTTTATTTTAGCAATGTAATGAAATGTACCATGTAATCAACTGGGTTCTTTGCAAGAATGTTTGCAATAGGCAGCGTGTATCGGTCATCCATGTTGATGCCAGCATATCTCTCCCTAAACCTGTGTAAACACCATTTATAATAGATTAGTTACATTGTTTATGTCAATACTTTGTTGTTACAACATATTAAATATATATTTTTCCACTTACTAAGATATTAAGGAAATTAAGGATGAATTATTAATAATTAACCATATAGTGTTGGTTTCATGTTAACTATTTGGAGATTGGATTATCAGTTAAACTCTATTTAATTTAAAAGACTGTAACTTATAAAGTGTTTTGTTTCAAATTAACTTTATGTTTTACCTGTTAGCTAAATCAGACACGTCTTGAATGGTAGGATTTCCATATAAATGAGTGGCTGCTGTTGATGCGAGCTGAAGATTCTTAAACCTCAGTACCTTCATAGATGTCACAGCGACAATACATGGAAATGGCGTGTTTACCAAGGCTTCTTTGTCAACGGCATCAGCGATTTCTTCCCACAGTGCTACCTCAATGAACCTTTCACTGAAATATAATGTAGGTTGTCATTATGTATTTAGTATATAGATGTCTCAATTTAGAAATATAAAATGAGTGACAATACACACTTAGCATCCTCAAGAAGAAACTTCATAAGTCTTTTTCCAGAGGTTGTCCTAGTGTCACTTGTAAATCGATCAAACCGGCCAATGTAGTCTGTAGATTGTATCTAGTTAGATAAATTTCAACAGGAAAAGTATGTATGGATGTTGTGATAACTTGTACTTTGTTAGACATATATAATCAGTATACCTGTCAACAGAAAGTGCATGTTCTCACGGGCACGTAAACTCTCATATGGCATAAAGTTAAAGTATTGATGCGGGATGTCGACGCCAACGATTGGTTCGAAAATCGTGCTTCTGCCTAGATGTATTGTGGCATTGGAAGGCACAACATTATGACTATTGCGTGCTTTCTTTGACAGGTACTTACTGATGCGATAACATAAGCCAACGCTGAATTTGGATTCAAATAAAGCTTTGTCACGCCTATTACCATAAGCTTCAATGGCATCACCCTAAAATTAAAATTTAATATATATGTAAGCTGATACAAAAAATAAGGATTCTATAATTTATGCTTAGTTATGGGTGTTCAAACATTTTCAATTTTAAAAGGAAATAAGAGAACAAATCCTAGTTATTAGAAAAGATAGTAAATAGTGCTCACCCTGCTGTCAACAAACAGGTAGCAGTGTTCATTCTGAAATAAGAATGGTTGCCAAGTTCTGATCACCCTAACCTCTAAGGGAGCTGCATTGTCATTTGGGTTTACATCAGAGATATTCCTAACAGCCATTGAGTGTATCTTGTAAAGCAATGTATTAATCCACGGTTAGTATATACAACAATTTTAAGTAATATATGTAAAAGTTAAATGTAGAATTATATATATAAAGAACACATGAAAAAAATGGATGTGGATGTGTGTGCGTTTGTGTATTTATATATATTTCTACCTGTGTGGGACAAATTGCATTTAGAAAGTCAAAGAAAACAATATTCTTTGTTTTTGTTGAGTCGGTGCCTTCTTCTGGAACTATAAGGACTTTTAAGGCATTTATTGAAGTGGCTCTAGATAAAGCTACATATAGTTGTCCATGACTAAAAACCGACTCTGGTAAATAAATGCCTATTTTATTTAGTGATTGTCCTTGGCTTTTATTTATCGTCATAGCATAACAAACCTTAATTGGGAATTGTTTTCTTTTGAAAATAAAAGGCAACTCTTGATCTTTTTTTACAAAATTGATCCGCGGTATGTAAACACGATGTCCAGAAGCTATTCCTGTAATAACTTGTGCTTCTATAATCCGTGGGAGTAATCTAGATAGTAACAACCTAGTGCCATTACAAAGGCCTGCTGCTTGATTAATATTTCTTAGCAATATAATTGGAGTATTAGGTTTTAAATCTAACCGACGTGGAGGAAAGCCATTGAAATTTAACATGTTAATATATTCAATCGGATAAAGCATTTCAGTGTCGCCTTTATCGTTCATATGAGGAGTCATAGAATCGGAACTTAAATATGTAGTAGAAGTGCCATCACACATACTAAGTACTAAGTCATTGATTTCATCAGCGGTTTTGTTTTTAGGACAAACGATTGCCTTGTCAGAAAATTTTGCGAGCGATGGATGGCTAAGTGTATCAGCATCGTAGATGAATCGAATCAAATCAGCTAGAGAATCTTTTCCAGTAGGTAGGAGAAACTGTTGTGGAATGTGTAATACTTTAATGTCCACCTCTTTTTTTGCCACCGGAGTACCTACTGTACCGTTTCCAACTTCAAGTAACCATGATGAAAACCATCTGATGTCAGCCTTCTCTTGAGTAGTTAAATTTGGTCGATGTAAACGCATATTTTCTAATAACTTTACGACTTTGAAGTGAGGCCATAGATAGGATTTAGGCAAAGATGAGTTTATAATATCAAATTTTGAAGCTTTTATTTTAACAGGAAGTGTTTGCCTAAAGTCGCCGCCAAGTAGCACCGACTTACCACCGAAAGGATCACATGAGTTATCTAGTATGTCTTTAAGAGTTTTGTCTAATGACTCAAAGCATCTACGGTCACTCATAGGTGCCTCATCCCATATTATAAGAGATGTTTCAATTAAAAGTTGATCAAGCTGGGTATTCTTTTTGACATAACAAATTGAGTCATCAGTCAGGTCTAAAGGAATTTTGAATCTAGAGTGAGTCGTTCTTCCTGATGGTAGTAACAAAGAGGCAATACCCGAGGCTGCAACCGCTAGTACTATTTTTTTTGACGCCCTTAATGCACAAATAATGGTTGTCCATAAGTATGTTTTTCCGGTGCCACCATGCCCATAAACAAAAAGTAGGAGTTGTTTATTTTTGAAATTCGACTTCATAACTAAGTCGTAGATTTCTAGTTGGCTGCCATGGAGTGCGTTTTTTAGAAGCTCATGTTCAGAGGCTAATTTTGATGTATCATAATCCTTCTCTTCCATCAAAAGCCGATTTTTTAAGACAGATAACAACTCCAAGCGTGGCATAGGCAGCCCAAACTTAGCAAGCGACGATGGGCTCGCACTTGAATTAAGCAGAAGTTCAATTTCATAGAGAATATACTGTTGGATGTCGCTGTCACTTAAATTCTTTGGCGCAAAGCCTATTGAGTGACCCACATTCAACGTAACATCATCACCCATCAAACGCCAATGAGTTTTCCAAAAATCTAATGGGTTGGAGATATTGGAAAACAACAACATGTGGGTAAACAATGCACGTAATTCTTTTGAAGTTGCCCAGATTGATGCTTCAACAAACGCATATGTCCATTCTTGGTCATTTTCAAGCAGTCCTAATTTATCACATGCACTACGATAAGTTGGGAATACCTCATTCCCAATGGTGCGTATGTCGCTGAATGTTTTACAGCCACGCTGCTGAGCTAATAACATTCGCAAATAATAAGTCTCGCCACTTGAAGGATGAACGTATATAAGTCTTCATATAGAAGGTCTTCTATTTGTACTCCTACGCACCCAACACTTTCCTGCTGGAATCCATCTATATTCTGATAAATAATCAACATACGTTAAATGTCGTCCTGTGTCATCAGCTATATTATTGGCTAGCCATTCCGTAAGAGTTGTTTTCTTTGCCGCTTGATTGTCTATAACATTTTGCAAACGTTGTGAATCTCGGAAAGTTACATTTTGCATATTTTCTAAATGAACAGCTAATACTTGTACTGCTGGATCCCTACTATGAATTGGAAATTCAAAAATTCTCCATGTGGCTTCATGGGGACAAATAAACCGGCCATCCACAAAGTTTTTTATTTCGTCTATTGGACGATTGGATCCATGCGGATTGTCAATAACAGTTAATGGCGTTTTTGTTATTGTAAACCGAACACGGTCAGCTCCTTTAGATATGTACTTAAATAAGTACTTGATGACCATATTCCAACCACAACATTCAACATTGATATGCGCTTGGAAACGGAGAAGTAAATCTCTGTTGTAAGGTACAACAAACGCATTATCTAATGTAACTCCATTTTTAACCACAGAGAAACCATTCATCCTTCTTTTGTAATGCACGTACCCTTGTTCATCAATAATAGTTTCATTTTCATAATTCTTTGGAAAGTGTTTTGAACAACTATTATTGACCATGCAAGGTGCATTAGGTTTGGGAAGCCCACAAGGACCATGCAAAAGCAGATTGGTGACGATCTTATAAAGAACCGGCTCTAAAGAAGGATCAGGGATCTCTGCCGAAATATACTTGTCCACGTCACTGGCAGTTTGAATTTTGTTATCTGACTTCACCCATAAGAGGGTATGGCAATGAGGAAGACCTCTTTTTTGAAACTCTATTGTGTAAAGATCTGAGAGGGGAAAAGATAACGGTCACTACTCTTAAGTTATAAACTAAGATTTCAATAATGATAAAAGTAGTTGCAGCTAAGACAACCTGCAACAACTTCACCAAAAGGGACTCCAGATCTTAAATGTTTGAGAAAAGCATTAACTTTCATTTTGAAAACTCTGACAATGATATCGGGTCTATCATGTGCCTTTAAAGAAGGAATTTCAGCCAGGTATCTCGTAATTTCTGGCCATTTAACGTTGCAGGTAAATGTTATGAAATATTGAGGATTTCCATAAACACGACAGATAGCAAGCGCATCTTGATAATGCTTATACATATAACGTGGACCACCAGTGAAAGATGTAGGCAAAATAGTCCGCTTTCCAATGTCATGTCCACTTGTATCTCCGCGTAACAATGCATCATGGATGCCTTGTAAATATTCAGTCCTAAGCATATCTTGATGAGATGCTATATAGTCAAGCCTATTTTGTTCAATAGAAACGTACGCATCGACCAAGTATTGTTGAAATAGACGACCACCTCTAAGCAAAAGTGTGTATGTACTAAAGCGATCATGAATCTGGTAGCTATAGAACATGTCCATAGTAATACGTGAAAGGTCATCATTAACAAAATGTAGATTTGGATTCCATCCTTGTTCACCGTAAGGGAATAGTAAAGGATATTGTAACGACATATAAAGCGAATGTAACTTACTAACCCTCTCAACAACACCATTTTTCATATGAATTACTATATCAAAAGCAGATGCCCGTGGTTGGTTGTCATAAATTATAGTACCAATGACACCAGCAGCGGGCCTATCGTAACAAACCTCCTTAACGCTACTATATAAACAAATAGCAAATTCAGGTACTTCCGTTGAATTACAAAGTTCTCGAGCAGTTCTTAAAAGCTTTACTAACTTGTTATTTTCATCTAATACTGAAACTAAAAGCCTAACAATCTCGGGATCCAAAGATGAAGACCCATGATCGCCAAACAAAGAGAGCCTATTAGAAAGCTCATGTTGAGTATCATAGACATACATCTGTAAAAATCGTGGGCGCTCACCAGGAGATGGGAAAAATGAACCTATCCGATGACATACTTGACCGCTTATTTTAAAAACATAAGGACCCGATGATAAGTTTATAGATTCATCAATAGTTGCTCCAAAAGAAGTCATAGCAAACATTGAATTATACACTCGAATATTATCAAGAAACCGAGAATTATCAAAAAGTTGTTTTAGACTATTAGGAGGTTCTAACGGGTACGATATCCTAACCCGACCAGCTTTACAACAACGGTTGTATTTTGGAGCATGGGCATTAGAAGAAGAGCTAAGACGTTCTTCAAACCAAAATCTAGAATGACAATACTCACAAACCTGTGTGCAATCTCCAAAGTCAACATATAAAGAAGATATAGGAATGTGTTCTTCTGATAAAACTGAGGTTTGACCACTTGATGAACATGTCGTTTGAATATTAGATGGATTGGTACGGGCTCTTTTTGCAAGAACAGATAAACGCTTACCTGATAAACATTGTAACTGAGCAACCTCATCTAAGGTAGGTGACGAATAGCCACATGAAAGATCAGCAGCAACAGAAGCACCAGGACTTCTATTAGAAAAAGCAGCAGTAGTAGAATGACGTCTTTTAGTAGAAGAAGTAGCAGCATTACCAGCATGATGCCCTTTATTAGAAGAAGGTTTGCCAACTTCCTTCATACCTCCTCGATCTATCTACAACTACCTAATACTAATCTAGACACAAACCAACTTTTTTACCCGTTACAAAACTAACTAAAGTGGCAAATTAAACGCATAATCTATGAATTTTTTTTAACTTATAGATCCACAAACGTTGATATTAAGAATATAACAAATAATTAGGAAAACAACTTTAAAAGAAGAATCTATCTAACACGGCACGTTACCTTTGCTGTAGCCTGAAAACAGTTGAGACACTACTTCCCAATACCCTAAAAGATAATAAACAAAACAATATGTAAGACACAAAGATAATAAACGATAATTATTTCAACTGAAAGTAACCTAACATACAAATTCAGTTGTTAATTTGAAATAAACACCGGTTCTTTCATTATTAGTAAAATAAATGAAGTTATTGTAAAACTTTGATGTTAAAGGTTAAAACTTGTAGAAACTCATGAGCTGATACAAACTTATGAATCATTTAAAGTAAAAGATGTTTTAATAACTTAACATTACAAAGAGCATCATGTAATATGAAATTTCACAAAACACTACCAAACTCCTTAAATAGATATTTGATTCGGGCTGTTAAGAGGAATTATGTTTTCTTTTTAGATACTAATAAAATAAAAAGGGAACTACCATAACCGAGTTGAATAATTAATAGTCAGAAGAGTGCAAAACAACCAAAATAGGAGAACTATATAATCTATAAATATTACTAATAATGAATGAGAAGGGCAAGCTTTACAACTCTTTCATAAAGAAAACCCGTGAAGCAATTTATGAAAAAAAAACTCTTTAATAGACGAAGAAGCATATGTCATCCTCCTAAACACAGGTGGACAGGCTATAAAATTGGGAAAATATAGAAAAAAAACTCACAAAACATACTCGAACCAAGCCTTCAACATAGTTTTAAAACGCCCCACAAATAAGACGCTTAAAAAAAAGACAGCAACACGAATCACATAAAGCAACAGACCCTTACAAGAAGTTAAAAAGCATAATCACTACATACTAAAAGCTGCAGTTTATATATCAGCTTTTTTTCAGGTAAATCATTCATAGTTCCGTCATCCCTTTTTTTTATTACAAATCAGCCCCCTAGAGACCCTAAATTTGACCCAGATGTTCATAAAGCACCGCCTCAAAACCCTGCAGTGTACTTTCCAATAAATATGTATTGAAACCAAAATACTGATATTAATATATCACATAGACCAACCATATAATTAACTCTATAAAAATATAGCTTCTATTTTGTGATGCTCAAAATTATTTTACATCATGAGACAAAAAGCAAACAAATACTCTTTCCAAGGCCCCATTATATAACTTACATTTGCACAACATTGAAAAAATCTCCCCCTCTTTTTTTAACCTACAACACTCAAACCTTGATCTCAACACAGTTTATACAACAAAAAATCACTAAACTTGATCTCCCTATCTATAAAACGCAATTTCTGCATATTATGTTTTGGGGTCCCCTTTAGATCTCTTTTCTATACAAACCTAAAAGACGCATTCGCCAGTAGCAAAAAGGTTCCAAAATATGGCTGTGGCGAAATACAAGCAAGCTGTCACAGTTAAGAAAGCTTGAAATGATCCCAGCCACTACACAAAGTAACCTGTCCCGATCGTGCTGATTATTGCAGCGGGGTTTCTACTGGTATCACATCGGTACTTGGTATAGCAGTCGAAAAAAATATGCCAAAGAAGATATCGACGTGTCTTTTGCAACGATCCAAATCGTAAAGAAAAATAATTTATATTGGACGGTATCGGTGTGACACGCTAAACCGTCGAAAAAGTTAACGTTTTAAAAAGCACAATAAAGCTCTATAAAAATAATATTTTGACGGTATAGATTCGAGTTATTTTAAGTTTCGACGCTGCTGTAACGCACGACGGGTCAATATACCAGTTATTATAATTTGATGGAAGTCTTTTGTTTTTTTAAATGGTAGCTTATTTTGGCTAACTATTAATTCAACTTCAGCATACTCGAGCCTATAAAAACAAAATCCCAGCCTTACAATCGTAAACCGGGCTAGGCCCAGTTCTAAAATCAAGTATCAACGAACAATTTTTACTTCACTTCCGGTTTACGATTGTAAGGCTGGGATTTTGTTTTTATAGGCTCAAGTATGCTGAAGTTGAATTAATAGTTAGCCAAAATAAGCTACCATTTAAAAAAACAAAAGACTTCCATCAAATGATAATAACTGGTATATTGACCCGTCGTGCGTTACAGCAGCGTCGAAACTTAAAATAACTCGAATCTATACCGTCAAAATATTATTTTTATAGAGCTTTATTGTGCTTTTTAAAACGTTAACTTTTTCGACGGTTTAGCGTGTCACACCGATACCGTCCAATATAAATTATTTTTCTTTACGATTTGGATCGTTGCAAAAGACACGTCGATATCTTCTTTGGCATATTTTTTTTCGATTGCTATACCAAGTATCGGTACCATCCCAAACCGATGTGATAATAATATTTTTAAAGAATATTTATACGTTAGTGTTGTCACACGAAATTTTATTTTATAGCCATAAAATACACAAAACATCAAAACTATTGGGCAGGTGTAGCACCACCCAAACACAAATGGAAATGGTGAAGGTTTGACAGATATTCCTAAAGACATATGTAAGCTTGCAAGCAATGCAAGCAAGAGTGCATACCCTATTGTACAACATGTTAAAACCCTTGTAAAAAACATAAATATACATTAATATTTTGCTTCTCTTGAAGAGGAAAAAGAAATCTTTTCTGGAAATGAACTCCCTGAATCAAACAAATCCAGTTCACCAACAAACAACCCCTAAATTGTTTGGTGATGCTAGCTAGAGCTCAAACTTGATGACTTGAGTGGGTATAGTTTAATAAACAAACCTTAACCAATGAGCTAGAGCTCTCTATTTTCTATATTCTCCTTAAATTAGGATAAAAAATTGGTGTACAGGAAGGGGGAAAATTGAAAAAAGGCATCAACAACTCCATGTCTTCAATTTGTTCCAAATGTACTTTAAAATTATAAAATACATCACAGTTTTCATAAGAATTTAAAGCTTCAGTTTGAATTACATATTAGTATAAGAGCAATTTAGAAATTAAACCCATCATAAAGAGCACAAGTGAAAAACCTAAAAACAACACAACATCACCTACAAGAATTGAAGACAACTGACAAGAATTTCGACAATTGCATAACAAAAATACGACAATTCAATACTAAAGATGGAACTTTTACTTACCATAAAAGCCTCTGGTGAAGATGGTGAACGGATGATAGCAAGGAGAAGATGAAGACACATTCTTTTTTAAAGAAATAAGAGGCAGATTTTGATAATGAAAGAGAGTGGTGGCAACACAAGGAGAAGATACGTGTACAACCTAAACTTAACCCCTAAACTTTAGATTTAAACGTGGTAAAGAAGAGACTAATCTAGACTAACTTTCTAAAAAAACCTAATATATTATTTTTAAAGCTAATAACTAAAATTTTATAATATTAATATTAAAAAAAGGGGGAAAGCTACTGTACATGTCCTTTGTACATGTAAGGTTTAAGAATAAATAATCTAGCCCACTATAAACCCCGTAAATTCCTGGCTTATAAAGAGGCCCATGTAAACTTAGCCTATTGTTGCTTCCTGAATTTATTTACTGGGCCAAGGAATTCGATTTTAATGCAACACTAGAAGCATATTATCAAAGAGACTATGTAAAAGTTTGCTTGTATTTTAATAGTGAACTCTCTATTTTTTTTTACTCAGGAATAAGATCATAACGTTGCATATACCATTGTTTTCAAAACGAAGTATAAAAAGTATAACAATTATAATCTTAATTAGTGGCGGACCCATGAATTTTTTTTATGGGAGTGCAAATGAAGGGTTCAGCCATATTTTCAAATGGTGCAATCGGGTTTTTTGCCAAAAAAAATACACTATTTTTTTTTTAATGGATGCGCCCGCCCGCCCACCCACCCGTAAAGCACCCGTAAAGGTAGGTCCGCCAATGATCTTAATTGACATAGACGGATAAAGCCTTACAGAGTGGCCAGGCCCCATAGGCCCAACAAAACTATAAAAAAATAATATTAAGCTCAATGAGCGGCTTTTTACGTGAATCAACGACGTGATGACGTACCAAACTGATTTTGACCAAACAACAACAGAACCAGTATTATCTTAAAGGTTTTCGGTTTTGTTACTAGTGGGATTCAGTTTTTTTTATTACCAATATCATACCGCCATAATCGGTACGGCATTCGGTTTGTCTTATAGACATGTTCCATTACATAGTTTAAGTAATCAAAATCAACCCATTTAGCTAACCAAAAAAAATGTCTAAGTAGGAAGAGCACGTAAAATCCATGACTTTAGTTAGGTGGTGTTTGTTTTTTCAGATGTAAAAGGTCTGCAGTCTGCGGACCACATCTGCAAACGTGTGCACGAGAAGAGGTGGACCAAATGTCTGCAGAGTGTAATAAAAAGAGTGTTTGATTATCTCACCTCTTTTTAAAACCCCACATCTACAAACATATTCTCCCTTTCTCTTCTCCCAAACCCCTCTCTTGAAAACATTTCAGATCTGCAAACGTATTCCAAAAGACACAGATGAGGAAGATCGATGTTGTAGCCATATCACAAAGGAGGCAGATGAGGAAGATCGATGTTGCAGCCGTCGGCTTCAGGACGTCGTTTCAGATCGGGTTGGAAGAATCCATGGCTGGAAAGAGGGTTGGAAAATCTTCAACTACCGTCGATTTCATCTTCATTTTCGTTTTGATTTCCAGATCTTCAACTACCGTCGATTTCATGTTGGATTATCCATGGCTGTAGAGAGGGTTGGAAGAGGCTGGAAGAGGTGGGGAGACATTAGACCATGTCTGCGTTGGGAAGAGGACGTGCAGAGGTTTGAAGACATTTTTTAATGAAATGTCTTCTAGAAAACAAACGGTCTGCAGAGCTAAAGGTCTGTGCGGCGCAGACATAAGAGGCCAGAAGAAATTTTTCTGAAAAAACAAACACCACATTAGTCTCGTGTTATAGGCATATTGGGTCTTTACAGTCGATTTCAACTTTTAAATTTTGTCGAACATGCTAATTGTAAATAATCTCCCGAACCACATATTCACATGTTTTATTTCCATTACGAGTCAAAATGTAAAAGGTATACAATTCATGATGTATATCCAAGCCAGAAAAAACCACAAAAGAGATGAAACTTAAAAAAAAAAAGATTAACTCACATACCTTTTAAACTTACACCGATATCCACCATGGAGTAGAGCCCTCAACCACTTGATTGGGGGGGGGGGGGGTTTACAACAAATCTTTTGGTAAAGAAAAAAGGAACTCTAAAAAAATCATAGTCAAGAGTAATAGTAATAAAGGCCTGTAGCTAAATGATACCAGGGTGTTAAGATGGTATCCCACTAAAGTAGGGTTGGATGTTAGACCCGGCCTGTTAAGATACGAACACGAAACAAGTAAACACGAGCATAACACGAAATCTTATCTTGTCAGTTTGTCCAAACACAAACCTGATAATAAATAGGTTCCATGAACACGACCTGTTAAGTCATGAAAAAACTTACCAACGTATTTGGTGATTTGCTAAATCACGAACATCAAAACCCCACCCCATTTCCTATTTTTTTACATTAAAATTACTAACATGTCTTAACAGGTGTTTACACATGTTAACGGGTTTTTAACTTGTTTAGCCACGAACATTAATAGGTCTTATCATGTTAACTTGTTTAAAACACGTAACATGTTAAGAGTCAAACACAAACCTGTCGTTTTATGTTCTCAAGTCCCAGTAGAGACACACGATGTAGATTTAGGTTACCGTTCTATCAGGGGAAACAAAAAAGCAATAGCGGAACATGTTTAGTTAGGGCACTGAAAATGAACATTGAAAAACATGAGGGACAGTTTTTGTAAATATTAAACCTAAAATAGAATCATGGTCATCTTCCCCCAAATCGGCTTCAAGATTGCCATAGAAGCACTTTCATTCGATCAAGACAATCAAATGAGAACCCAGTGAAAGTCGTCTCAGGATTGGTGGAATTAAGCAAAAACAGTTATCTTTTTCGACCCTTATATTATTAATTTGGCTTAAGGTGATCCGCTATTCTCTCAATCTAATTTTGACGTATTTGTTAATCTATATCTATTGATTCACGCTATTACTAGCTAACTCTGTCTACGTAGCTTTTGTTTAGTGATATTATATGAATTTGAAGTGGGTGTATTAAGTTATTGCTTCTTGCTATGTGGAAATTTTAGAGAGCACATAAGGTGTTTGATGATATGCCTGAGTGAACAAAATGGGGTTTTGTTGTATAGATTGTTTGTGACTTCTTGCACTCTTGTTTCTGCTCATACCTCTATGCCAAGTTGAACTTATGGTGTTCCTACATATGGGCATACACTACACAACAACATGAGCCTGATGCCAAAAGGAATGTATCTAAAACATTTCTTGAAAAGTCTTCTTTTTTATTAAAAGATATGGGTATTTTTTTTTGTTTCTAAAAGCTTACAGATACATATAGGCCTACATATGTAATTTGTTAGATTATGTGTAATGCTACCAAATCCCTAACTGAGCCTGAAAGACCGCCCCCTTGAGCGTGATGGGCGAAGGTGTGGTTTGAGTCACGAGCGTGGGGCAAGTGGGCGACTTTGTTTGTTTATTTAATCTTGTTACCCAATCACAAACCTCCACCTGACCATTCTTTAAAAAACAATTGGAACCCTTGTGAGACCAATACACTACTTAGTGAGTGTGACACTCCTACCCACGTGGCGGTGACGTGACACCACTTTTAGTGAAACCATTATCGCGTTAAGATAAAATGCGTCATTTTGTCTGTCTGTTTGTTTGTTTTCAGAAATGGAGAGCATGATACAAGCAATAGAAGAAACAACTTCTGGGGACAAATCAAGCATTTCCCATGTGAAGAAACTGCTGTTTAGGCGAATGTTGGTCGGGGTAAGCGATGGGCGGTTTTTCATGGGGGCGTTTTACTGTATGGATAAACAAGGAAACATCATTCTCCAAGATGCCGTTGAGTATCGTAGTACCAGACGATCTTCTCCTTCTCCAATGGAACAAAGGGGCCTTGGTCTCATATTAATCCCGTTCGCTTGTAGAACATCTTGTCATGTGGATTGCTCAATCGATGAACAACTCTCGTTACTATCCCTTCAAGCTCAAAGGTAACAATGTATTGTGATGTTTTATTGTTTTTTTTTTTTTTTTTTTTCCAAAAGATTTATAGGAACATATTGCTGAATTCATGTTAATGAACTCTGTTTTTGTATCCAATGGTTTTCAGGTCTAGTAATTTAATATGTGTTTGAGATGTTTAATTTGTATTTGATGATTTGATGATACACTATCAATCCTCAGCAACAACTGGTTTTATTACGGGACAGCTCATAATGTTCATATCGATCTATTATGTGGAATATATAAAGAAAAACAATAGATACAATACAAATTTTGTTATGTTATTGACAGAAGAATATTATAAATGATTTCATATTACAGAATACAATAGTTAGTCTTCTGGAGTAGACTAACTGTCAAAACCTGTCGCGGTAAGAAGTGCCATAAACAATTAGGTACGGTACGGTTTTCACAACAGTATCGATCGGTATTGCAAAGTTGACGCCAGACGACATCCCACTCCCTGCAGTAAATTATACAAACATGTTTTTGAACCTGTGAGTTGTAAATCACTTTATCTAATATATGTATGGTTTGACTTTTGAGGTCAAACTGATTGGTTTTCAAATTCAGACTTGATATGGACTATAACAATGAAGTCGAAAATAAATGAAGTATTAAGAACATCAACCATATACCTTTTCGAGTGAAAGTTGCTGTATTAACACCGATAACATGGCCATGGGAATCAAGCAAAGGTCCACCTGAATTTCCTGCACGTTACAGTAACAACAAAATGTCCATATGATATATCATAATACCACCATATAATATCGCCACTGAATCAAACAATGTGTAAATTCACCTGAATTAATAGCGGCATCTGTTTGAATGGCTCCTCTAATGGCACCTCCATTCGGTGATGGTATCTCCCTACCTAGCCCACTGACTACCTGATATTGTTCTATGTCACTATCGGAATTTATATTCTCATATATATTTACATTTTAAAAGTATTTTTTTAATCGTGAAAACCCGTCACCAGAAAACTCACGTCTCACCAATACATTTGCTAACCAATGAGGCCAAATAAAGACATAAACCAATGGGCGCTTACCACTGCGTCACCCTTTGAAGGTTAAGTTAGAATATTATTACCCCAGTGGTTAATGTGTTCTCATATCCATAAGGATTCCCGATAGCATAGCAGCTCTGACCCACGTTTAGCGTACGCGCACTACCTATATCTACTGGCTTTACTTCAATCCCGTCAATATCAACCTGCAAACACGAATATGAACAAATTATCAACCGATGAGTGCATTTTCTTATCCCCCCCCCCCCCCCCTCTCTTTAAAATTCTACCTACCTTTAGAACAGCCAAATCACTTGACGGGTCAACACCAACAATCTTTCCATCTCTAGATAAACTGTTACCGTATCGGTCAACCAGAAAAACCTTACAAATCTGTCGTCCGAGTTGATCCGTAGCCAGCTTTTCAACGACATGATAATTCGTCACCTGCCGTACATTCATCATACCAGAAAACATAAAAAGTAAGCATTAATTAATAGGCTAAAAGAAGAAAATGCATGAAAATGAAATATGATATATCTTACAATGTGACCAAACTTGTCCCAAATAAAGCCTGAACCTGTGCCTTCAACTTTGGCTTTCTCATCATCCACCATCACAACTTCATCAGAAGTTTTTGGGTTATTAATGATCTCAAGGTCTTTGATGAAAACCACAGATGGTGATGTTTCCTACATGAATGTAAAATGCAAGTAATTAACATCAAAAGATAATAATCATGATGCCGAACAAGAAATGCCTAAAATAGGTATCCTTTAGAACGACTAACTCACACATAGTAAAGCCGATTCTACTAAAAACAAAGCTTTGAGTCTTAGGGTTGAAAAATTGATATGCACAATTGAACCCTGTTCAGAAATTCCACAGCTTTCGGGGCTAGGAAACCAAACCAAACGTATCAAAAGCAAAAGGGATAAACGTGTGTTGAATTCTATTATATTCAATTACTCACACATGATCTAAACCTACTCCTAAATCACTAGAACCTCTTGGCTACAAGATCTTTTATGGAAATTATTTGCTTGCTTCCAAAATCCCCATTTTTTTTTTTTCTAACAGACAATTGCAATTCTGAAGGAACTGAAAAGAAACATGCTACTAAACCAATAGAAAGAAAGGTGCTTAAAAGAAGCATAGAGAGTGAATAACCTCAAAGAGACGAACAACTCGATCTTCTTCGAGCTGGGTTTCATCCAGTTGTTGGGCGATTGCAGGTAGAATTGGGGAATTTGGAGAGAATTGAAGATAGGAGGCCACTGCTGTGAAGATTATTGTTCTGCGTGTTGTGGGTAGATGATGAGTGGGCAGAGATGAAGAAGATGAAGATGATGATGAAGGTTTGTATGAAGAAAGTGGAATGGGGACTGAGTGACCACAGCCCAGAACCTCCATTACACTTCACAATATCATCTATCCCCTTGTGCTTCCAAACATTTAGTTATCATGCAACTAGGTAAAGGAAATAAATTATGTTTACGAACACTTTATAAAAATTTATCGAACGAGATTTTATGTTCGTGTTTGTTCTTTAAGGAAATGAACTTGTTCACGAACACAAACCAACACAAATAAAATCAACGAAAGCGACGCAGGCTAGAGGTGAATGACGAAAGGAGCAACGTTGGAACTTAAAGCCACAATCGCGAAACAGAGGTCGATATTCGATAGTGTTCATTGGTGGGAATAGGGTTTCCCATTTTAATTGTCAGAGTAATAAAATATATAAAATTAAAGAATATAAAAAGTTTAGATAAAATAAATAAAAGTACAAAAATCTTTCTTGAACAACATAAACAAACGGACATGAACGGACGTTCACAAACACAATTGAACAAAAAAGATCTCTATTCATGTTTGTTCATTTAACTAATCGAACAAAATTACTTGTTCATGTTCATTCATTTATTAAAGGGACGAATGTAGACGAACTTTCCGCCGAAGGGTTCACGAGTTGTTTGATTCGTTTACGACCCTATTTGATCCTACTTCTAAATCTACATATTTGTCTGCTAAAGAGCTACAACTATCAATCACTTGGTGATATTATTTGCACCTCGATACCATTAGGCTACAGCCTACAAGCGCTTTGGTATATATCGTAATATCTGATAACCTAGTTTAAGTACTTTTGTTTTATAATCTTATTCTAAACTATGAATCACTTTTTAATTAAATTTATATATTACAAAATTATTTATTGAAAACTTGTTTAGATTTTTCACATTTAGGATCCAACAATTTTAAATCAATAATGCATCAATAGAACACAAGTTTCTTCGTACAAAGGTGTGTATTCGTGTTGAAATACCAAGTAAAAACCATAACCTCTAATTAGGTTCCGTTTAAATACCAAGTAAAAACCATAACCTCTAATTATGTTCCAATGCAGGATTACTGTTTGAAATCATCACACACGTTTAGCAAAACTCAAAGTGAGTACATGAAATGTTAAATGCTAAAAAGTAAACGAATTATTATAATTATGTTACTTGAGATTCTAAGCACTTTAATATCCCCTCTAAACTTGATAAATTGCATTTTTAATTACTCTTCGAAATATGTTTGAATAAATACATAATTGCCCCTTAAAAGAATATGAAAACACCTAAATATATAACTAACGTTACTAGGGGCATAATCCAAAATACAAAATACTCAAATGATATCGACCAATGAGAAACATTCACCTATTTTTAACCAAATCATGAAAAAATTACCCAAATCGGTAGAGGCACAACACAACCCAAAGAACCTATTTTTTTTTTCATTTTTAAAATTAAAACTAAATTATATATTAAAAAGGCAAATTGGAAAATAATAATCCCATCTTTCTGAAATTGGCCGATAATAATCTCAAGTCAGTTATTAGCCAATAATAATCCGACCTCGTCCAATTTTTTTGTAAAATAGTCTGCCGTTAAAATAAGCTTAACGGAGTTAAGCGTTTTTCCGAATCACAAACCGATGTTTTAGGGCTTTTGATCAGAACGAGGATATGAGTCGATTGATGTAAAACTTACCTCGAAATTGTGTTCGAAATGGCTTGAATTTTGTTAATTGGAAGTTAAACACCCGAATTGAAGCACCGTTTTCTTGGTTTGGGGGCAGTATTTCGAGGTAAGTGTTACATCAATCGACTCGTATCCTCGTTCTGATCAAAAGCCCTAAAACATTGGTTTGTAATTCGGAAAAACACTTAAATCCGTTGAGCTTATTTTAACGGCGGACTATTTTACAAAAAAGTTGGACGAGGTCGGATTATTATTGGCTAATAACTGACTTGGGATTATTATCGGCCAATTTTAGAAAGATGGGATTATTATTTTCCAATTTGTCTATTAAAAACGCAAGTATCATCAATTTTATTGATTCAAAATAATGAAAAAAGTTATATACATATAAAAAAACAAAAAACATTTAAAATCTAGAAATCACAAGGCCATTCATACCGCTTCGCTTTTTTTTTTTTTTATATAAACCTAACAACTTAATTTTTTTTTTTGTATTATTGTAACTTTATTATATTTGAATTGAATACATATTAATTTTATCTATACGAAGGTGTGGTTGGTATTCTTTTGGGTGATGGATGTTCTTTAACAAGTCATTGTAGCCACCACATACGACTATTGACCAACACTTTCCCGATTCCTCTACATGATACCTTTGCTGCGGTGTTACAGTAAAACCCGAGCAAACTGATGCCGAAATACCTGAGCAAACCAAAAGGATTGCCCGAGGGTGCCCCAAGCAACCTAAGAGTATATGATACATATGGCCATGTCATTTTCTTTTCAAAAAGCAGTTTGTACCTAATTTATAGATTTTTTTATAACAAACTAACATTACACCATATGTCATAATTATTTGACCTAAATATGAAATATCCTGACGATTGAAAATTATAAACGATAAGTATTTCTCCACGTGTCATTCGTGTTTTTATTGACGATTTCATATCTTCGAAGGGTGATCCATATGTAGCCACTTGTAAAGGGCAATTAATGCGAAAAGCCCACAAACAGTTAAAACTGAATTATGCAACTTAAATATTAGGACAAACTGATCCAGTCACTGCCACGTCAAGTTCCCTCAAACATATCTCATCTCGTTTCATACAATAAACTCCCCTCAACTTATTAGAAATGTTTTCTTGTTACAAAAGTTGGCTAATGAACACATCTATAGTTCAAAGTAGCATCTTTTTGTTAGAAATATAATAGTATTAATAGCTTTATTTTAAAAGGAAAAGAGTTTTATAATGTAAACTATTTTGCAAAAATTTGCTAACTTATATAAATTTGTATAAAGCTTTATCACTTACATTTTGAAACTGGGATTTAGTTAAATTAGGGTGAAGGGGGTGCTCACCTAATAGGTGAGTCCCCTCTCTTACGCCAAACCAATCCCCGTGTGCCACGTCAACTCCCCTCTTAAACTCCCCTAACACCCCCATTTGATGGCGCCACTCCCCTCTTAACTCCCCTTATTTTTTTATTCAAAAAAAAAAAAAACAAAGAAAAGCTTTGATTGGTTGAAAGTGGGCTGGCCCCACCACCTTTCCCCTCTCCTCCTTCGGTGAGCCGCCACCGGTTTCATCCCTCTCTCTCACTCACCGATTGAACGGCGCCACCTTGCCTATCGGCAAAATTGGTCCCCGATCCCCTTTACCGATTGTGCCCCGCATAGCCTTAGTATATTAAACTTGGCAAAATATTTGTTATCTTTTATATAGATATATGTTTCGTTTTAATATGTGTGTGTATATATATATAACTTTATAACCTATGATTTTTTTATATGTATATCAATTCATAATAACAAGGAGGTTCCATAAAAATGAAATATTAGTTTACACATAATATAACATTATGATAGGATCATAAATCAACATTACTAAAATATATAAACTTTCAACAACAATATATAATTCCACTTGTGTTTATCAAGTAAATAAAGATCTACCAACTAAATGTCATATTAATAAGCTTTTATACAACTACTTAATTATATAGCATCTCAATAGTAACTAAATAGCCAAGACCAAAACTTATCCTCATATGATAAATAAACACCCATACGGTTTTGTTTGCTTGATTCTTTATTGTCTTATGTCATGATATGAATTAAACAACACATGCGCGCACACATATACATATTGCTATATTGCTTAATGTATCATCATCATCATCATCATCATCATCATCATCATCATCATCATCATCATCATCATCATCATCATCATCATCATCATCATCATCATCATCATCATCATACTCAGTAAATTCCACCAATAGCAAAACTGGTAATTTTGCGAAACAATTCGAGTCAACTACAACTAACAACTTAGATCTACAACTAACTTTGTCAAACACACTTTGTAAAACCTCATGAGAACGACTAAATGTGACCAAAGAGACCTTTGTTACATATAATAGAAATGCAAGGTTTTAGAAAGGCTTACACTAAATATGAGGGGGGTATCCTAACTTGCACAAACTATAATCCCTCTATAAATTGCATAGCCATCATTCTACTTGTGGCATATTCTCATTCATTCACCATTCAACAAAACACAATAAACTCTTATCTCCCTAAGTCTATAGCTAAAATGGCAAGCTCAAGAATCGCTAGATTTGTGAGTGAAGTTGCACCACCCCAATTTGTGAGTTTAATGAGGCATCGTACAACGAAAATGTTGGACACGATAAGCGAAGACGAGAGGGAAGTTTCTATGAATCATGAGACCTCCTCACTTTCTTCTGCTCAGTTTCATCAACAAGCCAGTGGTACTTCTATGCAGTATGGCCTTAAACAAAATCAAAGAAAGTTTCCGGTATTTAGAAATTGATGTGTTTGGATTATATATGTTTTGTCAATTGTTTATGTTTTGAAATGACCCAAGTTTGGTTGCACTCTCTTTAGGCCACTTTTATTTGTCTTTTGAGTAGTGGGGTTTAAATATTTGTGCATGATGTACTTTTATAATTATGCGAGATATATATTGATAAATTACGTGTATCAAGAAACGTTAATTATATATTCCAAGTTCCTCTTTACTTATAGTAAACGAACAAATGTTGTATTCATATGCTTATAATCTCTAAAACCAACTTAATTAAAAACAAATATTGTATTCATATGCTTATAATCTCTAAACTCAACTTAATTAAATGATTCAACATTATTTTAATAATCCAGTTTTGTAATAATGTTTTTTAGTACAGTAGTTGATGTTTTCACTTACAACAGTTTTCGGATGTTAGTCTAATATTAAAGCTTATGAAATTCAAATTTCAAGCCACGAAACACACTAATAAATAGAGGTGTAAATGAATTAATTTGTTCGTTCGTGTGATACTTCAAATCGGCTCGCTAAAAGCTAAAGTATGCCAAGTTTAAATAAATGTGAACCTAAACTCGAGCCTAAATTGAAGCTCATTTAATCGGGCTTTAGACATACAGATCTGAAACAAGACAAGATAGAACTTGAATCCTCATAAGTCATAACTTAAACGAAACTAGCTCAAGTTGACATGTTTGACTTGTTTACGCGTTTATTGATAAGCCGGATCTTCCTTTACCATTGAGATATAAATGATAAGGCTAATATATTAGTTATGTTTATAGAAATACGAAGCCAACTATATTAGACGTGAAAAAAATTGCATGTTTTTAGTTGTAAAAAATAAAAATTGTAACCGGTTTCATTCCTTAAATTCTTGAAGGCAACTTGCTCAGCATAAGCTAAGACCACACGGGGCCGTGCGTTATTTTATCACGGAAATCAACTACAACGCGTTATACATGAACAATTCCCACCCCCACAACAAATGTCAACGCGTTATATTTTCCACGGATTCAATTTTCATGATATTTTCAACGCATGATGGTTTTGTTTTGTGAGTGTAATTGTTGGTTGGGGGAAATTGATGGGTGTGGTGGTGAGTGATGACTACCAATGTTTTCAGAACCGGACCGGACATCAAACCGGTTGCCTTACTGGTTCACTGGTCGGACCGGTCGAACCGGATTTAAGAACTGGGAACGTTGATTAGTATAATTATATATCTTATATTCTAATAATCTTATTTTATTTTAATACATTTGATATATAGACTTGGTAAATTGGTTAAACCACACTCAAGTCCATCTCTCGAAAAGAATGTAGTTAATTTTAAATTCTAAAATGTATTAAAAATAGAAATATTGAATCCTACACAAAGCCCAAACTAAACTGATTTGAATATTCATTTATTCTCCTTTAAAAAGCCCACTAAAAAAATAGGGTTAATAACTTAATATAAGGCTTCAGCAGTTCAGCCGCTCCAGTTGCTATTCCAGATCTAAGGGAAGATCGAACGAATTTGATTATGTCGAAAGAAAGAATGAAGAACGAAAATGGAAGAACGGAGACGGAAGATCTTGCAGATCCGGCCAACTTGCCGGACCGAGCCACCTGTTCGGCCGCCGGTGAAAAAGGGAAAAAATAATAAAAAACAACCTGTCGGTTGGACCGCCGAACTGGTTGAACCGGCGAACCGGAGTTCGAGTCGAACCGGCCGATTTTTTGACAATTGCTGAAAATAGCCAAATCGGATCGTGTGAGGTGCCGAATCCCGGTCGGACCGGCCGGTCCGAACCGGTTACGAAAACAATGATGACCACCCCCACTAAAAAAGGTTGTGAGTGATGGAAAAATGGTTGCTGACATGGCGGAACATGATTGGATATTGTGAGTGATGAAAAAATGGTCACTAGTGACCACCCCATCTCCCCTAAGGTGTGATTTGCCTGCTCCATTAATTGAAGTGTATTAACTGGATCTTGTTAGTTTTCAAGTAACAAAATCTTATGATTAAAAATGGGGCATTTGTGATAGTAAGAGCATTCACATCTATTCCATCATATTTTCACTCTAAGGGGAGGGGGGTGGTTACTAGTGATAGAATTCTGTCACTCCCACTATCCAATCAACTCGTGCCATGTCATCACTCAATATTCTATCACTAGTGATAGAAATGTAGTGAGGGTGGTCACTAGTAATAGAATTCTATCAATCCCAAATTTTTATAATTTTTATTTTAAAATTAAAAGCTGCAACATAGTCTTCGTCACGAACACCCATAGTCTTCGTCACCATTTTCTTCCATATTCATGAATATGTACACGTGTCATTTGAGTGAGAGATGCACACATGCAACATGCAGAGCCTTATCCAATTTCAACGCGTTATACAATCAACGCGTTACAAAAAGAACGCGTGATGGAGTGGGCGGCAGCGGTGTTCTGTGGTCGATTAACGCGTGATGGGGTGGTATCACGGACCACCCCGTCTGCTCTAAATTACACTAAAAAAACACTATATTTTCTCTCTCTCTTTTAAAATATATTAAAATATTATAGGGGTGAACAGTGTCCCCCCAAAATATACAGATGAACAGTAACATTTTCTCTCTCCTCCACTCACAACCACTTTTTATACTCTTTATATTATAAAAACTTCACACACAAAATTTAATGGTATGGATGTGAATGCTCTAAGGCTGGACGGTATAGGGGACGTCCCCGGCACAGTGAGGCCCATCCACACCGCCCCTTGGGGCCGGTCCCGTCGCTAACGTCGCCCAACCAACGGGCAAAATGTTCCTCTCTCTTTCTTTATCCAACACACATATACATACATGTTGTATGTAGGTGCTCATCACCCACACCCTAGGCTCATCTCTTAGACTATGGGGTATGGGGCTTGGGTTGGGGCGTGGGTTGGGGGAAAGCGCCCAAGCCACCACCCCGGGTGGGCTTGGGTTGGGGCGTGGCCCTTGGGGCTTGGGATTGAAGCCGAGCGTGGGGCGGTCTTGACATCCGATGTGGCGGCCTCCTATTGATTGTCAACCGCCATGCCATAGCCGGCCATTTGAATGTTTGAATTTTAAATTCAAACCGTTTGGCCAAGCCAAGCGGTCACCCCAACCCCAACATCCCTTATAAATGTAACCCCCAACCCCACCAGCTACCCCATCCCAAACCGTCACTATCCAGCGCTACCCCACTGGCTACCCACTTGATCCCACGAACCCGCTACCCCAACCCGAAGAAGATGGCATCTTGGACCCACGAGGAAGAATTGGCTCTCGTCACAAGCGTCGTTGACGCTATGAAGGGTCGGCAACCTGGCCAAACACGATATTGGTCGGAAGCATTCGCAACTGTCACACCCTGACTTTTGCGGAAGCGTATGATGTGTGACTGGTTTAATATCATTGCATTCAATCATAATAAACAACTACATGATCAAAACGATGTTCATCCATTCATGAAATTTGAGTATTACAAACACTGGTTATTTAAGTTTTAATACACAACCTTCAACTAGGTTACAAACCAACAAAAGTGGATGACATCTAAACTTGAAGTCTACTTCTAGTTACAACACCCGCGCCCAAGATCCAACCTGTCACCTGAAATACATGTAATTTTGGAAAACATCAACAAAAGTTGAGCAAGTTCATACGTTTTGTGTGAGTACTGGTAAACTTGTAAACCTTTGAGAGACTCCTTTGAAAACAGGTATGAAAAGCGTGTATGAACATACCAAATAAATTTTTGACAAGGACATTAAGGCATGTGAGGACATAGGGAGCACTCAAAATGAGTAAGCTTATACCCTTGTCGATTTTCTCTCGACTATGTCGATTTCCCTCGACTATGTCGAATTTCCCTTCGACTATGCCAATTTACCTTGACTATGTCAATTTCCCTTGACTATGTCGATTTCCCTCGACTGGGACACCGAAGCACTCAAGTGATCACATGAGGACCATGAGTGGGGCTCGGCCGTACCCGTTAGATCTAACCTTCGTCCCTAATTAAGAATTAATGGCATTTCAATATTAAGTCTATGCTCACATGATCTAATAGTGCATTTCATAGGCATTTCATACCGTTTAAGCATTCGTAACATGTATTCCACCCCCGAGAGTTATAAAACCAAAAACAGTTAAGAGAAAAGGGGGAGCATGAACTCACTGTTTTGCGTCTTCGGTACTCGTAACTCAAATCTCGCCAGCAAACACGACTACCTACAATGTGCTAGGGTCTATTAGACGAGCGGGCCGTGTCTTGCCTTAGTATTCATGTTTTGAGTTACGTTTCTTTGATGTCTTTAACATTATCCAAAGTTATAATTACTTGTTAAAATAATAATTATTTTAACTTTAAATTATTTTCAATTTTGGAATAATTGTTAAACAATAGTTTTGTAACAATACTTCTCAAGTATTTATTTTCGTATTTCCTTCCCAAGGATGGGGGTATCTCATACATGTGTATTCGTATTCTCGTATTTGTAGTTTCCAAAATAAAATATTTTCAAGTCTTACTTTAGAAAATATATTTAAACTTGTTTTGTCCCAAAAATAATGTATTTCAAGAAAATATATATTTTCCCAAAAAACATATATCTTCTAAATATTCCAAGAAAATATAATTTAACTTCCGAAAATAATATATTTTCTCCTTGTCGAAAATATGATATACTTTGTAATAATAAAAATCATACTTTCATTTCTTTTGTATCCAAAATAATATTTACCAAAAATATGCTCATAAATGTAGTTTTCGGAATATCTTGTAAGTTACGTTCTTTCGTTCGATTTCACAATATTAAGTGTGTAACTTATACATTTATTCCTTGTGATTTTTGGTATTATTTTGGATTGTAAATTCTTGGTATTTTGTTAAGTTATATTACTTTAAATCCTAAAATAATATAACTAATACAAAGTATACAAATAATCACACAATGTGTCTTTAATGTAAATATATATTCTAAATACATATTTATCCATTTTTATTTATAAAAACCAACCTCCAATACTTGTGTTTTTGTAACAAAATCTATGGCGAAGTTTATATTGAAAACCATGGTTAAAACACACTTGTAAGTATTTGTTTAGAAAATATTTTTCTAAGTGTTTATATTTTTAGAAAATTTTGCCATAGTTTCCCCTAAAAATGGTGGTGTCCATGCTATCAAAGCATATCATTTTCTTTTCAAAATCATCACAAACAATCAACAATCAATCTACACTTACCAAGTGTTAAAACAAAGCTATCTACATAATAATCATGAACTCGAACTTTCATAAAAACTTGTAGTAACTTGGTAGTGTGTTTAATAGGTTTAGTTACCTTTAAAGTGTGTTTACTTCTTTAAAAATCTCATTCTTGAAAGATTTAGGTGTTTACAACTTACTAGATGATTTTTCCAAAAATCATTCTCTTGGGTTTTTCTTGTAAACAATGTATTCTTACACTTGTTTCACTACTAGAAACAATGGTTACTTTCTTTAAAAACTATGTTCATGTAAATCTTGTGATTGAACTTAGTTTCTTTGGAAAACTATTTTTGAAATCATCCGTGTTTATGTTTAGTAACATATTACATACTACATCATTCACAAAAATCATTTTCATCTTTCAAGTTCATAAAAACAATAAGCATGGTGATCTTGGTCTTTCACAAGATCATCACCTTAACTTACTAGATCATGTGTTTAATCACAATCTAGTAGGTTTCTTATGGTGTCTAACATCACTAACATAAATCATCAATCATCAAGAAGCAAATAAACACAAATCAACAAGTATTCATATGATATTATGCTTATGTTAATGAGTTGTGATTATATCTTTTAGTGTTCATCAAGTTTAACAACGTATATCATCTATTAACCATCAAAATAAGAAGTATCAAGAGATCATAAGGGCCTTACTACTAGCACAAGCCTAGGGAAGAACACAAGATGATGGTGATGACAAAAATGTTGGATAAAAGCAATCGGGTGAGGTCCTTCAAGATCCAAGAC
Source organism: Helianthus annuus (assembly GCF_002127325.2). Taxonomy (NCBI): domain Eukaryota; kingdom Viridiplantae; phylum Streptophyta; class Magnoliopsida; order Asterales; family Asteraceae; genus Helianthus; species Helianthus annuus. The sequence continues at coordinate 159,813,165 of NC_035436.2, forward strand.
CACCAAGCTTGTTTGTAGACCTTCTTACACCTTTGAGAGTATATGGATTGTATGGACAAGACTTGGCAATGGTGGTGGTGTGGGGATGAGGTCTCGGCCGAGAGGAGAGGAGAAGGAAGGAAGAAAGATGGTGTGATTAAGTGTGTGCAAAAATGAGTGTTCATGACCATCTTATAACCATCTAACTCTTTTAACCAAAGGGTCTTGTGTTCCATAAGTACAAGACACAATCTCTAACAAATCTTAGGAAGATCAAATAAGATCAAGAGAAGATTTGGGGTGGGGGCCACATGGTGACCGTCCTAACCAAGGGGGGGGGGGGTCTTGGTTTGGTTTTAATGATAAGTTAAGTGTTTAGTTAGGATTCTAAGTGTATTGATTAGTGTTCATGTGTAACATGTGTTATATAGTGTGTTAAGGTGTTCGGGGATCATAACTAGCTCAGAAACATTAAAACAATGCTTCTAGTATAATTTTGGTGTTTTGGGTAATGTCTGGTTGTTCGGTTAGATACCGGTTCGTTAAAGTGCCAAACTATTCCGTTTAGTGATCTTTATGTACCCTTTTGTGACCCTTTTAATTCCCGGCATTTAGGAAAGCATTCAGGACCATTTAGTCATATTTTTGCATGTAACAAACTTGTTAAAATGCTGAATTTTGCTGATTTATGCAGAATTCTGCACTTTATGTGGGTTTTAGGCACTTTTCGGCACTTTATCTATCACCTAGAAAAGCATTTTTGTGGTCCTTACTTCCCTACATACTATACTAGTTAGTACGTAGTTTCTGGCTCATACTGGGCCTCAAAACACTGTCCGTCTATGTACTGAACTCCCGTCAGTGCTTTTAGTTTGTATGATAATGTTGCCAATTCTGTTCTGTGCATTATTAGAACTATATCGTGTTGCATGTGGTAATGATAAAAGTCTTGCAACATGAAATGCCATTGTATGTATATAACAGTAATCAGAAATTCATTTGTCTTGTAAACTAGATCATGCACAGTTATTGAAGCACATATTACTGTTCAATTAGTGTACGGAATGTACGAAAAAGTGACAGTTGTCACAGACTCCCCCCGTTAAAAGAATTTCGTCCCGAAATTCAAGCGATGCCATCGGTCGCAGAGGAGTTGTGAATCAAATGTGGTCACTTAGGTTTAAAATTTGTCTTCATGTTCCCATGTAACTCTGGGTCATGATATGAATTCTAACGTACTCAAGTAAATCAACTATGTCTTCTCCGTGTTTTGTGGACTCTTAGTCCGCATCCTTAACAGGTTCTATAGTAAATTAGAGTTTGTCGTTGACGTGAATCTTGTTTGTGGGAACAACGACTGTTCCTTGAGTCAGACTCCTCTAAAAACTAGACACTTGGAATGTGTCGCGATCACTACTGATCTTTTCTGGAAGTTTCAGCTTGTGAGCAATGGTCCCGGTCCCTACCAGGATCTCGACAGGTCTAATATACCGGGGGTCCAACCTTCCATGTTTTCCAAATCGCATCACGCCTTCACAAGGCGAGGTTCCCATTAAAGCCATACTTCTTATCTCAAATTCCTACGATTTCCGCCGCTCGCTGGCGCAATCTTTCTGCATTCCGTGGGCTGTCTTGATATGATCACATATCTGAACGATCTTGCCTCTAATTTTTCCTGAACTAACTCGGGCCAGTAGATTGTTTATCTCCGGTCTCCGTTCAATACAACAGGGATTGACTTATTATGTTCCCTCTAAAGCTTCACACGAAACGGTTTAACCAGCGGTGTGATAAGTACTGTTGTAGGAAAACTCCACTAAGGGCAAGTGAGTGTTCCAACTTTTCATCAAAGTTAATCACACAAGCACGTAACATGTCCATACAGTCTGCATCGTTCAGTAGCTCAGTCCATCTTCGTTAATATTTAAGTTCTTACGATCAACTGTGTGCTGCAACCCTTGTGATCAGTAAAGGTCGTGCAGCGTTTTCTTACAGGTAATGACGTCAAATTTGCGGCGCGCAATTACTGTATCTAGATCAAGGTTTCTTCTCATGATCCCTTAATCAACGTGACGCGTATGCAATGCCGTGGTTTCGTTGCATCGACACGCAATCGAGACTTTGTCGAGAAGCGTCACATAATTGCAACTCTAACTCCTTAGCTCTTGATTGCAGGGTTGGCATGAATCTTGTTCTTATCCACCATGTATCCTAAAGTTCTTACCTCGCGAATTCAAAATCCGCTTTTCGACATCTTAGCACATAACCGTTCTTTCTCTAAGAGTCGCAAGATAAATTGCAGATGTTGCTCATGACCTTCCTTGGTCTTCGAGCTTATGAGAATGTAGCCAATAAATATAATCATGTTCTTATCCATGTACGGCTTGCACACCTGATTCATGAGGTCCATGAATATTGCCGGTGCATGTGTTAAGCCAAACGGCACATCAAGGAACTCGTAATGCTCAAAGCGAGTCCTAAAGGTCGTTTTAGGGATATTTCCTTCTTGTATTCATAGTTGAGGACACCCTGTCCTCAAGTCGATCTTTGAGTGGTAACTAGGACCTTACGATTTGTCTGTTCATGTCATCAATCCTTGGCAAAGGATACCGATCCTTGATATCCAATTCTCTGGAATTGATGGAAAGTGGAAAGTGTCAACTTTCTTCTCATGTCCTTAACTAAGGATGTCATGTCCTTAATTCCCTCTGAATTCCTCTCAGATTAGGCTATGCACGCATGTAAAAATTGTTGTTCTGTTTCCTAACGAATAACACCGGGGCTTCCCAGGGTGAGAAACTCGGCCTGGTAGATTTCCCCTGTCTAGCAGCTCTCACAGCTGCATCAGAGGCTCTTGTATCTCGGACGAAACTAGTTGGTAAGGCGTTATCTCGTCACTGGTGCCGCTCCTGGCACGAGTTTCATCCTAAACTCCTCTTGTTGCTGTGGAGGTATTCCTGGCAAGTCTTCAGGAAAGGCTTCTGTGAATTCCTCCACCACGGGGTTGTCTTCTAGCTCCAGCTCCTGGGTCTTCTTATCGGCAACATGAGCTAGGAAGGCTATGCAGTCTACTCGGAGGCGCTTCTGTGTCTCTTCGACCAATGAGAGATGTCGCAGATCCGCTGCCTTATGGGGTCTAGCACCCTTGCACCTATTGCAGGAAGGTTGTGTACTATAAGTGTTTCATCATTCACAAGAGGGGTGCGACTGATTTTCCTTATATCGAACGACTTCAGCTTTATACTTGGATATCCAATCCATGCTGACTATCCTATCATGACTTCCCAAGTCATTGGTAACAGAATGTTCCAGCCTTCTGAGTCCCCAAAATATAATCCTTAATTGCTTCGTCTGCTTAAACTAGCCTTCTATATGCCCATTTCTAAAGAATACGGGACGTCTATTCTACTCGAAACTAGGCCAAGCAGTTTCTTAGGTTCTACACATGCAAGGTTTGGTGCCAGTATTAATAAAAAATAGATACATAAGGTTGGTTGATGGGAACGTACCCGTAACCACATCTGGATCCTGGCGTGCTTCACGAGCTCCGATCGTGAAGACCCTTCCTTGCTTGGTTCTTCCTAGGGCAATCTTTCCTAAAGTGCCCTACTTCACCACACCTGTAGCATCCTGGAATTTTCCCATTATCTCTTCCGTCTGGATCCTTCGCCCAACAGGAATCCTTGTTGTGCCCTTCCTTTCCACACTTTCCACACCTAGGCCTCAGACATCGACCTTCATGGTAAAAATTGCATTCCTCGCACCTCGGCTTAGTCCCCAAGTAAACCTTACCACCAGCCTTATTAGTGGCTCCATAAGCTTTCCTGCCACGCAGCGGGTTCACTTCCTCTCTTTTGTTTGCTTTAGAGCTTCCATAGCTGACTCGGGTGCCTATCTTTAGGTTTGAAGACTTCCTCTTCTTGTTGCCTGATGACTCCACATAGGTCTCTTTCTTGTTATCCTCAGATTCCGAAAATTTTCCCATGCGCAGAGCTTCTTCAGTAAGAGTGACACTCAAATCGATAGCCTCTGCGATGGTTGGGGGCTTTGAGGTAGTAACCATGCTCCTAATTTGAGGTGCAAGTCCCCAAATGAATCACTCAATCCTCTTGAATTCCGGCCTGACTAAGTAGGGTACGACCCTAGACAAGTCGTGAAATCGTTGGAGATACTCGGAAATCTTCGGCCCATCCATTTTCAAATTCCAGAACTCCACCTCAAGCTTCTGGATTTCAGCCCTAGAACAATATTTCTTCTCCATCATTTCCTTGAGCTCATCCCAGCTCAGTGCATGAGCAGCTTCGTCACCGAGGGTCTGAACCTGAAGGTTCCACCAAGAGAGTGCGCCGTCCAAAAACAACCCTGAGATATAGGTAACACTTCGCTGGGACGAACAATTACTCATTCTTAGAACGGAGTCAGTCTTTTCTGCCCAACGAACAAATGCAACGGCACCTGCTGTGCCATCAAAATTCAATGGCTTGCAGTCCAGGAATTGTTTATAGGTGCAGCCAGTCAGAGGGTTATTTCCGGAAGTGCCACCGCTGTGTTCGAAGCGGAGGGCTTCATGTCGTGCAATTGCCTATGAGATGCGTTCTTGAAGCTCGGATTCTGTCCTTCGTAACATACTGGTGTCTGTGTCTCATCTGGGCAACATTCTCTTCTGTCAAAAGGTATGAGGTAAGTTAGACAACATTCCATAATTGTCTATGAGGTACATAGCACCATAAGCCAACATGTAATCACTTAATATCACATGCATATATACTCAACAATGTATGAGCGAGGAAACAATTACTGAGCCTTCACATAGGCTTGGCAACTTGGCTTATTGTTTGTATTGGGAAAAATAAAATGAACTCGAGGCTACATCGCCTTGGTCATACAAGTTTCATGAAGTGGTAGTTGTTTTCCTTCTTCATAGCTTTACAAGACGGGTATACTCCCCTTGAGATGGGGGTTGTTCATGTAGGGGTGATAGACTGTGTAACGTCACTGAATCCTTCCGAATGTTATCCATCTTCACTTGCTTAAATATCGGTTCTCAAACGTCTCGTATACGGGTAGAAGTGTCAGGCATGAAGTAGGCAAAGACAGGTTTCCTACTTTATAAAGTGCTAAGGCAATAGTCTATGTATTGTTCTACCAGATGAAGGTGTGAACACCTATAGATTATTTTTGGAGGGATGGTGATCATTAACCTGACCCGCAGAGTCCACCAGGATTTCCATGCACTACAAGTCGTTATTACGTGGGCCCCCGTAATAATAAATTATCATGCACAGTTACCCCAATTTTCTCTGGTCCAAGCAGATGATCAACCAAGGAGGGGACACTACTTTCCTTATACCTCTGACATGGAAAGGACCATTGCGGTGGTCCACGTGCTATCACTCGTTATCGTTACGCGCGATTAGGCACGATGATTAAACGAAACAGGAGTAAGGAGAATTCCTAGTAGTTGGAGGGGCACTTTCAAGATGAATACTTCATCTTCCTTGTCTGCTCAGGTGTGTCGTCAATCTCGCTTCTCAAAAGTCGCAGAGACCTCGCTATTGTTCAAGGTTGCCGCCTCTGCCTCGCCGTCACCACCGTAGTCAGGCACCTTCACGATCGAGAGGGAAGAACAGCCATCTCCTACGGAAGCAAGCTCAGAATCTCGTTTGGTAATCACTCCAGCCATGAGCTTTGCAATGAACGCGAGGCCGATAGCTTCATCGTGCGAGTAAGAACAATAATAGGATTCGGAGTCGAAGGTATCTTATTCACGTCAATAATTATTCCGTACACTTATTCGTATGTATATATCAATAAACAAATATGTTACTTAGCATAAGCGGGCAATTCGATGCATCATATCACATAAAACTCTCGTTTATCCTTTTGTGGGGGGGGGGTCATTTTGTCTTTGGCAAGTCTAACTCGTGTAGACTATGCCTTAGTTGGCACCTTATTTTGGGGTATTCTCCTCCCTACTAATGTCCTTGCCTTGTCTCTTCTTTGAAAAATTTTGACTCATGGATCTTGACGCTTACGTGAATGCAATGAAAAACCTTTTTTTGTAAAAATGTTTTTGTGAGAGAGTTCTAGTGATTGTAGTCTAGATTCGAGAAGGAATCCTAGTTCACTACAACCTGGCTTTGATACCAAACTGTCACACCCTGACTTTTGCGGAAGCGTATGATGTGTGACTGGTTTAATATCATTGCACTCAATCATAATAAACAACTAAATGATCAAAACGATGTTCACCCATTCATGAAATTTGAGTATTACAAACACTGGTTATTTAAGTTTTAATACACAACCTTCGACTAGGTTACAAACCAACAAAAGTGGATGACATCTAAACTTGAAGTCTACTTCTAGTTACAACACCCGCGCCCAAGATCTAACCTGTCACCTGAAATACATGTAATTTTGGAAAACATCAACAAAAGTTGAGCGAGTTCATGCTTTTTGTGTGAGTACTGGTAAACTTGTAAACCTTTGAGAGACTCCTTTGAAAACAGGTATGAAAAGCGTGTATGAACATACCAAATAAATGTTTGACAAGGACATTAAGGCATGTGAGGACATAGGGAGCACTCAAAATGAGTAAGCTTATACCCTTGTCGATTTTCCCTCGACTATGTCGATTTCACTCGACTATGTCGAATTTCCCTTCGACTATGTCAATTTACCTTGACTATGTCAATTTCCCTTGACTATGTCGATTTCCCTCGACTGGGACACCGAAGCACTCAAGTGATCACATGAGGACCATGAGTGGGGCTCGGCCGTACCCGTTAGATCTAACCTTCGTCCCTAATTAAGAATTAATGGCATTTCAATATTAAGTCTATGCTCACATGATCTAATAGTGCATTTCATAGGCATTTCATACCGTTTAAGCATTCGTAACATGTATTCCATCCCCGAGAGTTATAAAACCAAAAACAATTAAGAGAAAATGGGGAGCATGAACTCACTGTTTTGCATCTTTGGTACTCGTAACTCAAATCTCGTCAGCAAACACGACTACCTACAATGTGCTAGGGTCTATCAGACGAGCGGGCCGTGCCTTGCCTTAGTATTCATGTTTTGAGTTACGTTTCTTTTATGTCTTTAACATTATCCAAAGTTATAATTACTTGTTAAAATAAAAATTATTTTAACTTTAAATTATATTCAATTTTGGAATAATTGTTAAACAATATTTTTGTAACAATACTTCTCAAGTATTTATTTTCGTATTTCCTTCCCAAGGATGGGGGTATCTCATACATGTGTATTCGTATTCTCGTTTTATAGTTTCCAAAATAATATATTTTCAAGTCTTACTTTAGAAAATATATTTAAACTTGTTTTGTCCCAAAAATAATGTATTTCAAGAAAATATATATATTTCCCAAAAACCATCTATCTTCTAAATATTCCAAGAAAATATAATTTAACTTCCGAAAATAATATATTTTCTCCTTGTCAAAAATATGATATAATTTGTAATAATAAAAATCATACTTTCATTTCTTTTGTATCCAAAATAATATTTACCAAAAATATGCTCATAAATGTAGTTTCCGGAATATCTTGTAAGCTACGTTCTTTCGTTCGGTTTCACAATATTAAGTGTGGGAAACTTATACATTTATTCCTTGTGATTTTTGGTATTATTTTGGATTGTAAATTCTTGGTATTTTGTTAAGTTATATTACTTTAAATCCAAAAATAATATAACTAATACAAAGTATACAAATAATCACACAATGTGTCTTTAATGTAAATATATATTCTAAATACATATTTATCCATTTTTATTTATAAAAACCAACCTCCAATTCTTGTGTTTTTGTAACAAAATCTATGGCAAAGTTTATATTGAAAACCATGGTTAAAACACACTTGTAAATATTTGTTTAGAAAATATTTTTCTAAGTGTTTATATTTTTAGAAAATTTTGCCATAGTTTCCCCTAAAAATGGAGGTGTCCATGCTATCAAAGCATATCATTTTCTTTTCAAAATCATCACAAACAATCAACAATCAATCTACACTTACCAAGTGCTAAAACAAAGCTATCTACATAATAATCATGAACTCGAACTTTCATAAAAACTTGTAGTAACTTGGTAGTGTGTTTAGTAGGTTTAGTTACCCTTTAAAGTGTGTTTACTTCTTTAAAAATCTCATTCTTGAAAGATTTAGGTGTTTACAATTTACTAGATGATTTTTCCAAAAATTATTCTCTTGGGTTTTTCTTGTAAACAATGTATTCTTACACTTGTTTCACTACTAGAAACAATGGTTATTTTCTTTAAAAACTATGTTCATGTAAATCTTGTGATTTAACTTGGTTTCTTTGGAAAACTATTTTTGAAATCATCCATGTTTATGTCTAGTAACATATTACATACTACATCATTCACAAAAATCATTTTCATCTTTCAAGTTCATAAAAACAATAAGCATGGTGATCTTGGTCTTTCACAAGATCATCACCTTAACTTACTAGATCATGTGTTTAATCACAATCTAGTAGGTTTCTTATGGTGTCTAACATCACTAACATAAAGCATCAATCATCAAGAAGCAAATAAACACAAATCAATAAGTATTCATATGATATTATGCTTATGTTAATGATTTATGATTATGTCTTTTAGTGTTCATCAAGTTTAACAACGTATATCATCTATTAACCATCAAAATAAGAAGTACCAAGAAATCATAAGGGCCTTACTACTAGCACAAGGCTAGGGAAGAACACAAGATGATAGTGATGACAAAAGTGTTGGATAAAAGCAATCGGGTGAGGTCCTTCAAGATCCAAGACCACCAAGCTTGTTTGTAGACCTTCTTACACCTTTGAGAGTATATGGGTTGTATGGACAAGACTTAGCAATGGTGGTGGTGTGGGGATGAGGTCTCGGCCGAGAGGAGAGGAGAAGGAAGGAAGAAAGATGGTGTGATTAAGTGTGTGCAAGAATGAGTGTTCATGACCATCTTATAACCATCTAACTCTTTTAACCAAAGGGTCTTGTGTTCCATAAGTACAAGACACAATCTCTAACAAATCTTAGGAAGATTAAGCAAGATCAAATAAGATCAAGAGAAGATTTGGGGTGTGGGACACATGGTGACCGTCCCAACCAAGGGGGGCGGGGTCTTGGTTTGGTTTTAATGATAAGTTAAGTGTTTAGTTAGGATTCAAAGTGTATTGATTAGTGTTCATGTGTAACATGTGTTACATAGTGTGTTAAGGTGTTCGGGGATCATAACTAGCTCAGAAACATTAAAACAATGGTTCTAGTATAATTTTGGTGTTTCGGGTAATGTCCGGTTGTTCGGTTAGATACCGGTTACTATTCCGTTTAGTGATCTTTATGTACCCTTTTGTGACCCTTTTAATTCCCGGCACTTAGGAAAGCATTCAGGACCATTTAGTCATATTTTTGCATGTAACTAACTTGTTAAAATGCTGAATTTTGCTGATTTATGCTGAATTCTACACTTTATGTGGGTTTTAGGCACTTTTTGGCACTTTATCTATCACCTAGAAAAACAGTTTTGTGGTCCTTACTTCCCTACATACTATACTAGTGTAGTACATAGTCTCTGGCTCATACTGGGCCTCAAAACACTGTCCGTCTATGTACTGAACTCCCGTCAGTGCTTTTAGTTTGTCTGATAATGGTGCCAATTCTGTTCTGTGCATTATTAGAACTATATCGTGTTGCATGTGGTAATGATAAAAGTCTTGTAACATGAAATGCCATTGTATGTATATAACAGTAATCAGAAATTCATTTGTCTTGTAAACTAGATCATGCACAGTTATTGAAGCACATATTACTGTTCAATTAGTGTACGAAATGTATGGAAAAGTGACAGTTGTCACAACAACCTACCAACATAACGTCCGACACGACCGCCACAACCTCAACGCGTGCCAACATAAATGGCGTGAGCTACGGCCCAAGCTCGATCGTTTCAAGGCTTACTACGAAGTCGTTCCGAGCGGCGATTTAAGCCACGAGGACCGGGTGGCGGTGGCGAACATTGAATTTCTAGGCAAGGAGGAAACACGTTCGACAAGATCGCCCTTTTTGAAATTTACCTAACGCTCTAGGTTTTTTTTTGTAATTTTTAGGTATTATGTAATTTTTAGGATTATGTAATTTTTAAAAATCTAATGAAATTTTAGGTTTTTTTTATAAGTGTTGTGTGAATTTTATAAATTTTTTGTATTTTTTTTTAATAATCTGCCAACCCAAGCGGTGCACCCACGCCCCGCCATACCCCACGGACACGTCACTAGGCGGTGGGGGGGAGCTCCAATTCCACGTGTCAACTCATGCCCCCAACCCAAGCCCCACCATACCCCACGGTCTTAGAGCTCAATTCTAAGACCTGATGACGTGGCCACTTACGTGACGATTCATCCCCAAATGACTACCGTCCCCCACACCTAATAGCCTAAAACGGTGATTTCACTTTATTCACTGTCATCATTCACCAATGATGTGGACAAATTCCGTTATTTCTAGGGAGCGTGACATAAATTCAAAAAAGAAAAGTCTTATAATATAAACTCATAAGTAGAAGAGTAAATTATTGTTTTCGCCCCTCTGGTTTAGCCAGTTTAACTTATTCAGTCTAAAAAAGAATCTTTTAATATATCAGACCCAGAGGTTGTATTTTATAACGTTTTTGACCCCTAACACTAACTTTGTTACTTTTTTGCAGTTAAGTATAAGGGTAGTTAGATCATTATATACCTTAGGGGCTGTTTTTGACAATTACAAAGTTCTTTTAATATTTAAGAGATTATTAATGCAATTACTCAAGTTTTTTATTATTTCGTTATTTTCACGATTATTATTTAACAAAATACAGTTTAAATATACAAATAAATATATATATATTCATTAACCGTTTATTTTTATAAAAGTCGTTTTAAAAAATAATTTTTTATTTTACATTTTGTTTAAACCATAATCGTTTTTAAAATTGTTCTTTTTTAAACCATTTGTTTTTTTAAATCGTTTTTTAAAGTCGTTTGTCTTTTAAAGTTTTTTTAAACACTTTATTTCATGCAATTCTTTTTAAAATCATTTATTTTTAAACATTTTTAAAATACACACTTTTTTAAGTCGTTCATTTTTTAAATTTTACAAAACGACGTGTATCAAAAATAAAAGAAATGGAAGATTTGAAAAAAAAAGAAACATTCTATTAAAAAGTTGCAAAAGATCGTTCATTTTTAAACTTTTTTTAGATGGTTTATTTCTTTTTCAAATCTTCTATTTTTTGGACCGTTTAATAATTATTTTTTTAACCTTTCGTTTATTAAATTCATGCATTTTCTAGTTACTTACACTTGTTAACTTATTTTTCAAAGGTTTTTTTTTTATAAACATCATTTTTTTGTCTTCGTTTTTAAACAACTCGTTCGTTTGAAATCGATCTTTTTAAATATCTTTTATTTTTGAAATCGTTCATTTTTTTAAGTTCTTTTCCATAATGGCTATAAGTAAACTGAATACAAAGTTTAAAAAATGAACGATTTCAAAAAGGGTTCTAAAAGGAACGGTTTAAATTGAAATACATTTAAAAATTAACGACTAAAAATAACAAATTGTTTAAAAAAGTAAAAAAAAAATGATTTAAAAAGAAGTATACAAAATGTATTGTTTAAAAAAATCGTAAAAGACAAACAACTTTAAAAAGAACGGTTTTAATACACAAGCGGTTTAAAAATGAATAATTTTAAAAACGGTAAATGGTTTAAAAAATGTTAAAAAAATGATTTTAAAAACTATAACACCACAAATTCCATACGTCGTATTATGATATTAAAACTTTAATGTTTAGATGATAAGAAATGTTAAGTATAGATTTTTTTCTATTTAGTTTCTAAGTTTTATAAACTATGGGAAGATTAAAGCTTATGTGCATATGAAATTAACCAAGTTAGTATGAGAAATGAAATAAATGGCATGTTTTAAAAGATAGAGGGGTTAAAATGGAAAAATGTTATAAATAAAACACTTGACAAAAATTAGTTAGTGTTTTTGGTTTGGGCGTGCGATCGAGAGAAGGAACCAGGGGAGAACCAAAATGTCACACCCCAACCGATGGCGAAAACATCGGGGCGCGACACTAAGCGTTCAGATTGCTCAAGAGTTTTCAGAACAATAATAGTTTCAATATAGATTAATCAATTTCAAAACATTGTCTAAGCATCAAGTTTCACAACCACAAAATATCCAGCACATACATCCCAAATATTGTTCAGAAACTTCTAAATTAACTAAGATGAGTTTCTAAGCAGCATCCTAGCAAGTTTCTTGTTCCAGCTACTATCAACCTGCAACATGTATAAAATACTATCAACAAAATGTTGGCGAGTATACAAGTTTGAGTACGTATAGTATAATAGTTTTAAACGTTCCAAAAACTCATATCCTGCATAAACACATATAACAAGTTTCATCATGCTATTAAACGCAGTCCAAGTGATAGCCCAAGTTTCCAATGTGTTAACTGCCTTCCCGAGACATAAGGAAAGCTAAAAATGTCTCCTTCTAACAGTACCCCAAGGACTAACGGGGAGGTGCATTACCCCTATAGCGCTACCATTGTTAAGGCGAAACTACACACAAGGATTAAACGTTCACATAGCATAAAAAGTCTCAAGTTTCACAAGTATCAAGTTTCATGTTTACAGCAGATAGAGTATGTTTCAAATAAGTTTCAAGTGTCAAGTGTCAAGTGTCAAGTTTATAGAATACATGTTGCATCCCAAAAGTGTTTAAAACAAAAAGGGGTCGAGTATACTCACAGTGGGTGCTAAGTATCAACACCGACTAAATGGATCGAAGGGAGCGCTGGAGTTAGCCTGATTATAGTATAACAGTATGAGTGTCGAACAGAATGTCAAATCGTGCGAATAATCGTGTACAAGTGTGTGACAGGTCTCCTGACCGGATGGTCATCCGGACGGATGGTCATCCGGTCGGATGACCATTCGCCTCGGATGGAATCCATTCGGTCGGACGGTCGTTCGATCAGTGGGTAAATGTTGTGAACTGATAAAATTTCAAGTGTCGAGATCATAGTGTCCTGTAAAACAACAAATGTATGATAATCAAACCCTCTGGACGGATGGTCATCCGATCGGATGGCCATCCGGATAGCCGGTCAGTGATGTGTTTGCAAATTGTTTCAACTTTTGAAGTTTCGTTGTAGTATAAGTTCAAGTCATTAGATCAGATGGTCATCCGGACAGATGACCATTCGGTTGGATGGCTCTTCGAGGGTAAGTTTAATAGTTACAAGTTCTGATTCAAAATAGTTCAAGTGTTGAAGGCTACAGGGAACAGGCTGTTCGGTCGGATGGCCGTTCAATCGGAGGATCGTCCGATCGGACGATCATTCGGCTGTCGTGATATTGTTCCTTTGAAACCTTCGTAAAATTTCTAAGTTGAGTTTAACGGAGACGACGTGGTAACGTACCAAGACAACGGAAACCCACCAAGGTTCAGCTTGTCTGATCGGATGGAAATCACCTCATTCGATCGGATGACTGTTCTTGACGGAGTTTCATGTTTGATCCATAATTTGGTCATCCCCTTGGTGGAAATCCGTCATCGAGTCGACTCCAGACTATGGAACAAGTCCTAGGCCTGTTTTGGCTCCAGATTTCACCGTGTTTGAGTAGGTAAGTTAAGAAAACATATAATCGACCGAAAATGTTTAGATTTTGTATAGATTCGTAGTAAAACGTGTAGAAATCCTTAGATCTGGCCTAAATCTTGATGGAATGACATCACACAGCTGATTGTACAAACAGCCATGATGACGTCATCTTCAAGGTGCCCCAAAATCGGGTGATTTCATGGTGGAAAGTAATATTTTGATGAAGAATCTAGTGAGAAAGTGTGTAAAGAAGAAAGTTGTACAAGAATTACGGAGAAAACTTACATGAATCGCCTGAAAATCGAAGAAAAGTGCCTTGGAACGAGAGAGAGTGCGTCTGGTCGGAGGAGGCTGTCACATCAAGTGATGTGATAGGGCTATTTATAGTGTGAGAGGGGATATGGCGGTGGGATGGCTGGATCGGATGACTATTCAATCGAATGGCCATCCGGTTGGATGGTCATCTGATCGGATGTCCATCCGGACAGCCAATCCTTATTTGCCAGATTTCTGATTTCGGTTCATTTCGCGAGCTAGATTACGTGTTGCGTTGCGTATTATTGTATGATATCATTACATGATAAGATTGTATAACTAACAAAAAGTTTCCATGTTTCAAGTCTACATAAGCTAGCTTGTAGGTGTCAACTTTCAAGTTTCTCGCTTAACAAAGTCTCAAATTTTCTAGTTTAATCAAGTTTCTCGTTCCATAAGTATCAAGTGTCTCGTTCAATAAGTATCAAGAGTCAAGAATCAAGTACCTACTATTAAGTATCAAGTTTCAAGTTTCAAGATTAATAGCGTTTAATAAGTATCAAGCATCAAGAGTCAAGTTTCAAATTATCAAAGAGTCTAGATTCAAAGTTTCATAAGATTCAAGTATCATAAAGTTTCACAAATAGTCTTATATAGTTAAGTTTCAAATAGTATAAGGACTAGACTTGCCAAAAGTTAAAAGTTTAGGGACACATGGAGTTACAGTCTCCCCTCCTTTAGGAGATTTCGTCCCCGAAATCTAAGAGGAAAACTGCTCAAAGAGCTGCGGATACTTGGCCTTCATCTCACTCTCGAGTTCCCAAGTAAATTCGGCGCCACACTTTCCTTCCCATCGAACCTTGACTATGGAAATTTTGCTGCGCCTTAGCCGCTTGGTTCCTTGGTCCATGATTTCGAACGGTTTCTCCACAAAATGTAAAGTTTCGTTTATTTGCAAGTCTTTGATGGGAACCTGAAGTTCCTCTTCGGCTAAGCACTTCATGAGATTAGATACGTGGAACACCGGATGTACGTTGTTAAGTTCCTGAGGCAGGTCGAGTCGGTACGCCACCTTGCCAATCCTTTCGAATATCATGAAAGGACCCACATAGCGAGGGGTGAGCTTTCCCTTTTTACCAAAACGAACCACTCCCTTCCAGGGAGATACCTTGAGCGGTACTCGATTTCCAACATCAAATTCCAGAGGCTTACGCCTTTTATCAGCATAGCTCTTTTGTCTGCTCCTAGCCTTGATCAAGTTATCGTGGATCTGGAGAATCTTATCCGTCGTCTCTTGAATGATTTCAGGGCCAGTAAGTTGCTTGTCACCAATCTCATGCCAACTGAGAGGAGATCGGCACTTGCGACCGTATAAAGCTTCGAAAGGAGCCATCTGAATACTGGAATGAGAACTGTTGTTGTACGAGAACTCGATCAATGGTAAATGTACATCCCAGTTACCACCAAAGTCGATGACACAGGAACGGAGCATATCCTCTAGTATAACATCCTCCAAAATTGGCACTAGGAAAAAAATCTGACCCGTTTTGAAAATCGGATCCTAACTCTTGTAACACCCCAAATTTTGAAATCTTAAATAATTATGTTAATAAATTTTTTTTATATGTTCTATAGTAATTTTATTAATTAAAATAAATTATTTACGCCTCACATAACAACATAAGTTATGTAGACTTCATACTAAAATAGGTTGTAAATATGTATAATGCACAAAACGTAAAGTTAATAATTTAAAAAGAAAACATATCATAAAAAAAAAACTTGATAGAAATTATTCTGACACTAAGCGGCTACCAAATTGCTTGTGGGTACTTTTCCATAATTACTCATTGAAAGAATTGAATGAATATCTTTTTTTTACTTTTCATTTGATGGTTTTGGTTACCAATGGAAAAAACAATCATGCCTCTTTTTATCCTACAAAAGCGGACTGAACCTCCACTCGGTAGTCATTTCTTTTTCCCAAATCTCTTTCGAGCAATTACGAAACCACTGGCGTTTTCCGACCCCATCCCGTGCTCAACCTCTCTCACGAACTACCTCCTAAACCCGCAAGTTTCATTGGAGCGCAAGAGGAGCCGGAGAAAGATACACATAGCCGGAAAAACCATACGTCGCCGGAGACCGAATCGGAGCCTTGCTGGAACTCGAAGACGATGTCGGAACCTGCCGGAGGACCCGACGCGCTGGAGATCGAGTAGTCAAGCCGGAACTGCGGATCTTCGTTTCGGTATATCTTTTCTTTTTCTATTGTTCAATCCTTCGTCGTTATCGTTTTCAACCTGCTGATTAACAACACCCGAGCATCAGTGAATATGTTCAAATGGAATTAAACCTTCTGTTTTGTTAAATGGAATTAAACCCATTTGGTCAGTATTGTTGTTGTAAAAGCTTTGGTCATGGCTGTTTATAACTTGAGTTCACTCATATTAATTTACTATTATTGGTATTATTATTTTGTCGTATTTTTTTTATGTAATCTTTTTTTTTTTACAAACAACTTTTAGACAAACCGACTATCCTAAAACCAAGAGTCAATAAAATTTATAGTTAGGTATCATTTAACCCAGAACTTTCATATCTTCTCGTGTAAATTTTTATTTCCTTAACTTAATGTGTTGAATAATTTATAAAAGATTTCTTCAATGTTAAAAGATTAACATCGATTACTGAAATGCCATCATGCCAAAATGTTTAAAAAAAATGCACAGACAATACGTTTGGTAATAGGGTTGTTTAGTAAGAGCATTTTAATATGATAATTTCATAAATTTAGAAACTATTACATTTTTTAGTATGTAAAAAAAAGTCCAAAAGGAAAAACTTAATTATAAACTAAGTACTCTATCTAACTTGTACATTTTATTTATCGGAACCGTTGTGGTATTTTAAATATCTAGGATAACCACTCTCGTTCGTTCTTTTGAAATTCCGTTCACTCATGCACCATCGTTTGCCCTTATAGGGTGAGCTCGGTGTTCCGTCCTCCTAAACTCGTACCCTCGTCAATGCTTGGATAATCGGAAGACTTAGAAATTATGTGAGTATACTCGATCCCTTTTTCCCTTTACACTTTGGGATGCAACATGTATACCTATTCAAAACAACTTTTATGCTTAAACAAAACATACTCTATCTATGAACGTGACATGAAACTATTGTGAATATTTGCTATGCTTGTATGCTCTATGAACGATTTGGAACGTTATATGCTCATTAACTTTGCTAGCCTACCTTAACAATTATAGCGCTATAGGATTAACGCCCTGCCCGCTATTCTATTGGGTATTGTTAAGTTAAACATTACCACCCCGCTAAACTATTGGGATTAGGCTATTTTATGCGTTGTATTCATGGGTTTGATCATATAGTACGCCAAAAATTGCATTGCTAGTAAATTTATTCACCATGTAACATGTAGGATATGAGTTTTTATTCTATTATGCTATGTAAACAAACTTGTATACTCGCCTTTGCTTTTGCATTGAACTCTATTTTAATACATGTTGCAGGTTAATTGTTGAAGTATGGACATGATGAAACGAGATTTAGGGTGGACTAGATACACACCTAGATTAATCTATCTTTTGTCGTTATGTTACAATTTGAAACAATGTTGTTATTTCTATTTGAATCTTGTATGAAAATTTAGTATTGAAATGAAATTTGAATTTAATTAAATATTGTCACATAGTGTTATGATGTCTCTAACAATCTATACACACTTCGTCTCATCCCGATGTTTCCGCCATCGGTTGGGGTGTGACATCTAGGGTTTGAATAGTGCGTTCAGTCTGTCCATCCGTTTGAGGATGAAAGACTGTACTAAGATTCAAGTGAGAACCCATAGCGGACTGAAAAGTTTGCCAAAGACGTGAAGTAAAACGACCATCACGGTCAGAAATAATGTCAATGGGTATACCATGACGACATATGATTTCATTAGTGTAGATTCTAGCAAGTCTTTCCACTTTGAAATCTTCACGAATCGGAAGAAAGTGGGCTGATTTGGTCAATTAGTCAATGATTACCCATATGTTATCATGACCGGCAGGCGTTCGAGGTAGTTTAGTGATAAAGTCCATGGCGATGCTATCCCATTTCCAAACAGGGATTTCGGGTTGTTCAAGAAGACCTGAAGGACGTTGATGCTCAGCTTTAACCTTTGAGCAAGTAAGACACCTTGAGACGTACGCGACAATTTCCTTCTTTATGCCAGGCCACCAATTAGTCGTACGCAAGTCATGGTACATCTTATCAGCACCAGGATGAATAGAGTATCGAGATTTGTGAGCCTCATTCATAATGAGCTCACGAAGATTATCACGATCTGGCACTCAGATGCGATTGAGATAGTATTGAAGTCCACCAGACTTTGTTTCGAGTTTATCAATCGTAGCACCTCGTATTTCAACGATTAAACTACCTTCGTTGGCTGACGAGTACTGAGCTTCGCGGATACAAGCATGAAGATCACTGGAGATCTGAACATAGCGGATAGTATTAACATGAGTCTTATGACTAAGAGCGTCGGCCACGACATTCGCCTTTCCAGGATGATAGCGAATTTCGCAGTCATAGTCGTTAAGCAATTCCGCCCATCGTCGCTGACGCATATTCAGTTCCTTCTGGTTAAAGATGTGCTGCAGGCTCTTATGGTCAGTGAAAACCACACACTTAGTACCATATAGGTAGTGTCGCCAGTGTGACAACCGTCATTTTAGGCCAATATCCGTACAATCATCATACATTATTACATTGCACATACATGTGATAGACATAATTTTTTTTGGGTCGCTCTACATGTCTAGCAAAGTCCATATATACGTATTGCACCTGCTTAAACAAAACAAAGCATTAATGATATGCAATTTACTTTTAAAACGCCAAGTCTTGTTACTAGTTTCAAACACTAGTAAATGTCTATGACAATAATTATTTTTATATATAATATCCTATTAAGTTTAAAGCTAAATTATGTTTTATTTTATATTTTGTAACATTACCAAGTATGGTTTTCAAGTAACAAATTAAACTAGAAGAAAACCAGGTAAAACTTTTAAAACATAAAGCAATTGTTTAAAAAAAAAACTGACGTAACCTACATGAATTATTGATATGTATCTATGACATATTATTTATTCTTTTAAAAAGAAATAGCATTAATCTTTTCATGATTTTTCTTATTGGTCAACTAGCCAACTGCCAAAGTTGGACTTTTGTATCAAAAGCATGGTACATGTCAATACCTATGCTTAATTTATTACACTATTTCTTTTCTTTTTAGTGCCATGACATACTTGATTGAATATTATATCTATGTAGTTTGCCTCATAAATCAAGATATATATACACATTATTGTCTTTGGCGATTTCCAATGTCTGACCAAAAGAAAGGCATGCCTTCAAGTGATTGTACCTATACCCATATATAATTCTCATCAATTATTACATACATGCAGATGACCAGTATATATGCGTGCATATCTATTACATATATACATTGATGACTAATACCTCCCATCCATCCATCCATCAGACTTGGTATATATTTAAAAAGAAAATATATTAATATATACACAATACTAATAACCCTCATTGAAGACTCAACATAACTTTTCTTATGAGAGATGTAAATAGCCACTCACACTTCAAATGAACACAGAACCCTCACCCCCTTCTTCTGGTACCCCTTTATACTCACCCACACCTCACGAGAACACCCCTCTTCACCCACTCGTTCTTGACCGACGATCAACCCATCACAGGTGATGTTTGCTCCGACCAGACGACATACCCCCCCCTTCTCTAAAATACACGGCCAACCACCATGATGGTGGCGGCGCACAACTGAAGCGACGGAGAACAGAGAGACTGTTGGAAAATAAGTGAAAATAGCATTTTTCACAAATATAGGAAAATGATTTTTTCCTATTTTGGACTAGAAATAAATAGAATAAAATGAGCGGGTTTTATGTATTTATTTGTGGGTTTGTGTTCTATGTTGGAAGAGCTTCGCAACGAACTAAACCACGTCCAAAACCGAGCTAAGATGAATGAGATATCGATGCTCAAAGTTGGGTGTTTGGAACATTCAATGTTGAAACTAAAGGGAAAGTAGCACCTTGTCCCACATAGGAGGAGAGATGGAACTTAAATGGGTATTTAAGGTGGAACTCTCCATCCTTATTGTTTCATGGAAGCACACACTAGTGTCCTCGCGAAGGGTGCGGAGCACCCTAACTCGCACTCGCACTCGCGTGGCGTGGGCGATGAGGCGCTATGATGGCGCACTTCGCACGTCGCATCGCCGCGAGCCGCTTGAGAGCCGCCTTTGTATTTTTGACCGCGCGCGCGTGGTGAAGCACAAGGGTTGCAAGGACCAAGTGGTAGGTGATGCGGCGCATGACGTGGCAGTCATGCGCATGCGCGCGCGGGTACACGAGGCGCGCGGTTGGGCGCATGGTGCATGGGTCCTGCTGTGTCGTGCGCGGCGCACCAGAGTGAGCCAATACGGCGCGACTGTGTGGCGCGCACGTATAGGCTCACAGGTGACGTGGCGCACGCGCGCATGGACGGACTTGAGCCAAGAGGCCGCACCGCGCATGGCCTTGAGCCAAGAGGCCGCACCGCGCATGAGCGCGCATGGAAGAGGCCGCACCGTGCATGGCATTGAGCTAAGAGGCCGCACCGCGCATGAGCGCGCGTGGACATGGGCCAGTGTGGCGCACGCGCGCATGGCAGTGAGCCAAGAAGCCGCACCGCGCATGGGCGCGCGGCGCGCGCAGAAGCTTCCAGCATTGAATGACTAGGCAGTTTCAGTCCAGCTTCGTAACTGACGAGTTAATAGGCTTTGACTGAGAATTAAATGACGTATTAAATTGCATTGAAGACGTTTAATGCAATTTAAACCTCTCATTTAATTCATTTTGACTGTTTCAACCTAGGAGCTGTATAAATACAGCTCCATACCCACTTCAGAAGTACACCAGTAACAACAACAGCAAACAACTCTCTCTCTACTACTTGTGATCTTCTTCTATTGCAGTTTCAAGGTAACCTTCGGGTTGTAGGTCTACTCCGGCAGTACCACTGCTCAGGCTGTTGTACCCTGGGAAACAAAACGAGTACTCTTGGGAGACTCAGAATTTGTTTTAAGGGAAGCGTGTTGACACGTGCCTCAGCCATTCTTCTTCTACCCCATTCTTGTATTTTGGTTTTATTTCAGTTGTAATTGTATTGTATTTTTGCTTTCTTTATTTTGTATTGTAATCAGTAATAATAAAATTTGTTTTATTTTATTCAATTACGCGAACGGTTCCTACAATCTTAAAACAAATTTTTAAAACCGTTTGTGTAATCAAAACCAGTCTGTTTGTGATTCAAACCAGTTTTGATTTCACTCAGTTTGTGTTTTAAAAACAGATTTTTTTTGTTTTCTTCTTCAAAGGAGCGACTTTGGTTGAAAACAATTTTGGTTACATCAGAATTGTCCTATAAATTTGCTAAAACTTTCTGACTTGGTCTTCAAAGTTGGACTTAGAAGCCAATCAGTAAGTTCTAATTATTAAAATTTTCTGTTTTGGTCTTCAAAGTTGGACTTAGAAGCCTAAACAGTAAATTTGTGGTAAAAATTAAAATTTAATTGTTTACTTCTGGTTTTTGCGTAAATCAGAATTTTTTGACTAAACTTTTTGTATTTTAATTTTTTCAGAATGTCGAACGAAACTGTCAACGTCAACAACACCACAAATGTTGTGACGGGAACCCCCCTTAACGCCACCACTGTGGGAGCGTCCACAGTGGCCAATCACGCTGAACGACCCGAGAAGTTCTTGGGTCTACACTTTAAGAGGTGGCGGCAGAAGATGTTCTTCAACCTGACCACCATGAACCTTGCGAGGTTCTTAACTGAATCCGCTCCCCAACCTGCGGAAGGGGAGACCAGCGCTCAGGCTCTGAACGCGGTAGAGGCTTGGAAGCACTCGGATTTTATTTTTCGAGGCTATGTGTTAAACGGGTTGTCGGATGCGTTGTATAATGTTTACTACAACGTCAAGACTGCCAAAGACCTTTGGGATGCATTAGACAAGAAGTACAAAACGGAGGATGCTGGCACAAAGAAATTTGTGGTAGCCCGTTTTTTGGATTTCAAAATGGTTGATTCGAAAACAGTTATGAATCAAGTCCAAGAATTCCAAATTATACTTCATGACATCTCTGCGGAAGGCATGACACTTAGCGAGACATTCCAAGTGGCAGCGATGATTGAAAAGTTACCTCCTAGTTGGGTTGATTTTAAGAATTATCTTAAACACAAACGAAAGGAGATGACTATAGAGGATCTTATTGTTCGTCTTCGGATTGAAGAGGACAATAGAATTGCCCTAAAAGGCAGCGTTGCGCAGACCAGTGCTAGCGCAAATCTGGTTGAGCATGGGCAATCCTCTAAGGGCGCGAAGGGCAAAGGGAAAAAGGACAAAGGGAAAGGGAAAGCAAAGGCTAGCAACCTTGGACCGAAGAAAGGGGTTGTGAAAAAGAAACCTCCAACGTTCCAAGGGACTTGTTACAACTGTGACGAGTCGGGGCATCGGGCTAACCAATGCAAGAAACCAAAGCGTGAGCGTGCGCACATGGTGGATGAAGACGGAATGCCTTTGGTGGCAATGATTTCCGACAAAAGCGCAATGATGGATGAGGTCAATACTGTGACCAACACTCCAAAAGGATGGTGGGTTGATACGGGCGCGACCCGTCACGTTTGTGCAGACAAAAGTCTCTTTACCACCTTCAAGGCTCTTTCAGGAGAAGAGAAGCTGTATATGGGAAATGCAGCCACCGCTGACATCATGGGTGAAGGAACGGTGATCTTGAAGTGGACTTCGGGGAAGGAGCTCACTCTAAGCAACGTGTTGTATGTCCCAGACTTGCGTAAGAATCTAGTCTCGGGATGGTTGCTTAACAAGTTTGGATTTCGTTTAGTTTTTGAGAGCGATCAATTTGTACTAACTAAACGAGGAACGTATGTAGGCAAGGGCTATGCCCAAAATGGAATGTTCAAATTGAATGTAATGGCTGTCAAGAACATGAATAAAATTGCTACTACTTCTACTTATATGCTTGAGTTTTCTGAATCGAATAAATGGCATGGTAGATTAGGTCACGTTAATTTTAATTCAATACGCCGTTTAATCAATTTAAATTGTATACCAACATTCCATATTGATTCACACTATAAATGTGAAACATGCGTTGAATCCAAACTTACAAGAACATCATCGAAATCGGTTGAACGAATAACCGAACCCCTTGATTTAATTCACACTGATATTTGTGATTTAAAAGCGGTACCCACGAGAGGTGGAAATAAGTACTTCATCACGTTTATTGACGACAGTACTAAATATTGCTATGTATATTTACTAAAACGTAAAGATGAAGCAATAAGTAAATTTATCTTGTATAAAAATGAAGTTGAGAATCAACTTCAAAAGAAGATAAAAGCTTTGCGAAGCGACCGAGGAGGCGAATATGTTGCACCTTTTGCCGATTTATGCGCAAAAAGTGGCATTGTACATGAGTGTACACCTCCTTATTCTCCACAATCAAATGGCGTGGCGGAACGAAAGAACCGCACATTGAAAGAAATGATGAACGCCATGTTGATAAGTTCTAGGGTGAGCCACGAACTGTGGGGGGAAGCCATTCTCTCGGCTAATTATCTTTTGAACAGGATACCACTCAAAAAGAGAGACGAACTCCATATGAGTTATGGAAAAGGAAGAAACCTTCATACAAATACTTGAAAGTGTGGGGGTGCCTAGCAAAGGTGACTGTACCACCTCCTAAGGCTCTTAGGATAGGACCCAAAACTGTTGATTGCATATTTATTGGGTATGCACATCAAAGTAGTGCACATCGCTTTCTTGTACCTGAGTCCAAGAATCCTGATGTACACGTAAACATTATTATGGAGGTGAATTCTAACGTTGTGTCTTACTTTGAAAATGTGTTTCCTTTGAGAAGACAAACACATGCAACGTCATCAACACCTAATTTTGAAGTAGGTGAAAGTTCATCTACACCAGTTGATGAGGTGGTTCATGATAAGACACATGAACAACCTGAGGTTGAAGAAAGCGATCGTAGGCGAAGTAAAAGGCCAAGGGTTGAAAAATCCTTCGGTCCAGACTTCGTTAGCTATATGGTGGAGGGCGAGCCCAATACATATCGCGAAGCGGTTTCCTCTTCAGAAGGACCTCAATGGAAAGAAGCAATAAGAAATGAAATAGATTCTATATTGCAAAATCATACTTGGGAGTTAGTAGATCTTCCACCTGGTTGCAAACCCCTTGGATATCGTTGGATATTCAAAAGGAAGATGAAAACTGATGGAAGTATTGATAAGTACAAGGCTAGGTTGGTGATTAAAGGATTTAGACAAAAGGAAGGTCTAGATTACTTTGATACCTACTCGCCTGTGACGCGCATAACCTCGATTAGATTGGTTCTTTCTATAGCGGCTTTAAGAAATTTGGAAGTTCACCAAATGGACGTTAAAACCGCATTTCTAAATGGCGATTTAGAAGAAGAAATTTACATGGAGCAACCTGAAGGTTTCTCCGCCCCAGGTCAAGAGGGTAAAGTATGTAAACTCGTCAAGTCTTTGTATGGCTTGAAGCAAGCACCAAAACAATGGCACCAAAAGTTTGATCATGTCATGATTGACAATGGTTTCAAAATAAATGAGTGCGACAAATGTGTTTATTTCAAAGACACAAATGAAGGTTATGTCATCTTATGCCTTTATGTAGACGATATGCTTATCATTGGGAGTAATGATAAAATTATCAAAGCTACTAAAAGCATGTTGAAAGCGAGATTTGACATGAAAGACATGGGTTTAGCGGATGTGATTCTTGGAGTAAAGATCATAAGATCCCAAGAAGGTCTTGTGTTAAGTCAATCTCACTATGTGGATAAAATTCTTGAAAAATTCAACTCGGGAGATACGAGTGTCGCTCGAACTCCAGTTGATACCTCCCAACATCTCAAGAAGAATAAAGGAGATGGAGTTGCTCAGTTAGAGTATTCAAGAATTATAGGCAGTCTAATGTATCTAATGACATGTACTAGACCCGACTTGGCTTACGCGGTGAGTAGGCTAAGTAGATACACCAGCAATCCGTGCACGGATCATTGGAAGGCTATCACGAGGGTGCTTAGATACATACGATACACAAGAGACTATGGACTGCATTATACCCGACAACCAGCAGTGATCGAAGGATACACTGATGCAAACTGGATATCGGATAATAAAGATTCCAAATCAACAAGTGGTTACGTGTTTACACTTGGAGGAGCTGCTATTGCTTGGAAGTCTTCTAAACAAACAGTCATAGCGAGATCCACAATGGAATCTGAATTTATCGCCTTGGATAAGTCAGGCGAGGAGGCAGAATGGCTACGTCAATTCGTGGAAGATATTCCAAGATGGCCAAAGCCTTTGCCAGCCATATGTGTACATTGTGATAGCCAATCAGCGATTGGTAGAGCTCAAAGCTTGATGTACAATGGCAGATCAAGGCATATGCGACGTAGACATAACACGATACGACAACTACTCTCAACGGGTGTTATCACAACTGATTATGTGAGATCAGCGGATAACATTGCGGACCCGTTTACAAAAGGCTTAAGCAGAGAGTTAGTAGAAACGTCGTCAAGAGGAATGGGACTAAAGCCCGTGGTAAATGGGAATATGAGGGAAACCTAACTTAGTTGACTGGAGATCCCAAGATCTAAGTTCAATAGGACAACTTAATCATATTACCAAAACGGAGTCACTGTGGGGGAGTACCCCAAACTAAATAAAAGGGAGTTACATATACTTCCTAGTCCATTCCAATCAGTGATATGAAGTGAGGTTAAGCATATTAAGGTTAATGATTTCGGGAAATCAAATAACCATGATGCTTTTAATGATTCATGGGAATCACCTATGTTAGAGAGAAGTGGGGTCGCTTCAAATGGATTTGTGGGGTGCGCAAATCCTAGAGCTCTCGCAGAACCAGGCCAGTGTTCCAGGACCATAATAGGACACGACAATGAGGAGTTGGCCAAACTAGGGAGAGTATTGTGTGAAGTGTATTGTCGTTTACACAAATGGGGGTATGTTCAAGGACATCGCGTCTACACACCGCTAGTAAGCTAAGTGCGCTTCACAAAAGAAGGTTCAAAGGCTTCAACCTACCTATCTTGCAATACTCAACTGCCGAAGTTTATCGTTGAAAAGTGTAAGGAAAAGATCCATTTCCATACATGTGGGGGATTGTTGGAAATTTGATGAAAATAGCATTTTTCATGTGGGGGATTGTTGGAAAATAAGTGAAAATAGCATTTTTCACAAATATAGGAAAATGATTTTTTCCTATTTTGGACTAGAAATAAATAGAATAAAATGAGCGGGTTTTATGTATTTATTTGTGGGTTTGTGTTCTATGTTGGAAGAGCTTCGCAACGAACTAAACCACGTCCAAAACCGAGCTAAGATGAATGAGATATCGATGCTCAAAGTTGGGTGTTTGGAACATTCAATGTTGAAACTAAAGGGAAAGTAGCACCTTGTCCCACATAGGAGGAGAGATGGAACTTAAATGGGTATTTAATGTGGAACTCTCCATCCTTATTGTTTCATGGAAGCACACACTAGTGTCCTCGCGAAGGGTGCGGAGCACCCTAACTCGCACTCGCACTCGCATACGCTCGCGCGCGTGGCGTGGGCGATGAGGCGCAATGTGGTGCTATGATGGCGCACTTTGCACTTCGCACGCTCGCATCGCCGCGAGCCGCTTGAGAGCCGCCTTTGTATTTTTGACCGCGCGCGCGTGGTGAAGCACAAGGGTTGCAAGGACCAAGTGGTAGGTGATGCGACGCATGACGTGGCAGTCATGCGCATGCGCGCGCGGGTACACGAGGCGCGCGGTTGGGCGCATGGTGCATGGGTCCTGCTGTGTCGTGCGCGGCGCACCAGAGTGAGCCAATACGGCGCGACTGTGTGGCGCGCACGTATAGGCTCACAGGTGACGTGGCGCACGCGCGCATGGACGGACTTGAGCCAAGAGGCCGCACCGCGCATGGCCTTGAGCCAAGAGGCCGCACCGCGCATGAGCGCGCATGGAAGAGGCCGCACCGCGCATGAGCGCGCGTGGACATGGGCCAGTGTGGCGCACGCGCGCATGGCAGTGAGCCAAGAAGCCGCACCGCGCATGGGCGCGCGGCGCGCGCAGAAGCTTCCAGCATTGAATGA
This sequence comes from Helianthus annuus, assembly GCF_002127325.2. NCBI lineage: Eukaryota > Viridiplantae > Streptophyta > Magnoliopsida > Asterales > Asteraceae > Helianthus > Helianthus annuus. Next base: position 159,840,415 of record NC_035436.2, read on the forward strand.
CTAGGCAGTTTCAGTCCAGCTTCGTAACTGACGAGTTAATAGGCTTTGACTGAGAATTAAATGACGTATTAAATTGCATTGAAGACGTTTAATGCAATTTAAACCTCTCATTTAATTCATTTTGACTGTTTCAACCTAGGAGCTGTATAAATACAGCTCCATACCCACTTCAGAAGTACACCAGTAACAACAACAGCAAACAACTCTCTCTCTACTACTTGTGATCTTCTTCTATTGCAGTTTCAAGGTAACCTTCGGGTTGTAGGTCTACTCCGGCAGTACCACTGCTCAGGCTGTTGTACCCTGGGAAACAAAACGAGTACTCTTGGGAGACTCAGAATTTGTTTTAAGGGAAGCGTGTGGACACGTGCCTCAGCCATTCTTCTTCTACCCCATTCTTGTATTTTGGTTTTATTTCAGTTGTAATTGTATTGTATTTTTGCTTTCTTTATTTTGTATTGTAATCAGTAATAATAAAATTTTTTTTATTTTATTCAATTACGCGAACGGTTCCTACAGAGACAAGAAGGAAGAAAGAGAGAGAGAGGCTGCTCGGAGGGAGATGGAGCCGCCGACAAGCCGGCGACGGTGGTGTTCTTGTTTCTACCAACGAGTTTCACCGGTAAAACCTACCCCCCACTGTTTTCTTTATTTTCTTTTAATGATGATGTTGATGACAGTGGTGGCCCGACGGCGGTGCGGCCGCTGGAGTGACGCCATCTACAGCAGGGACATTAGTGGTGGATGGTTCAGTTGGCTCGGGGTTAAGTTTTGGCTCAACCGGCTTAAGTTCAGACAACAGCAGTCAACAAAATTTCGGTTCGGGTCAGGTCAATTTACGAGTCAACTCAGTTCAGTTGGGTGTGCTCGGTTCGGTTCATGTGCCATTCTGGTTCGGTTCAGTCATAGCATGGTACAACGGGTTCGAGTTTTGGTGACTCGGGATCACATCAGCAGGTTTCGGTTCATAGTTTGGTTCGGGTTCGTGACACGATCAGTTTCGTCAAATTTGTTCGGTCAAACCGAGTCAGTCGTTCAAATCTCAACATCAGTTTCGGGTCTACATTAGTCCGCGGGTTCGGGTTAACTCGGTCAACCGAGTTAACTCAGCCAACTCAGCCAACGAAAGACCCGGTAAAGTTGTTAGTCGAAACGAGTTAGTATACGTTAGTTTTAGATTTTATTAGTTTACGCGAACCGAGCTCGACCCGATTCGACTAGATACTATCTTACGTTTTGGTATATTTAACGAGAAATTTTTATATGTAGTGTTTATTGGTTGAATTATTGCTGAATTTTGACAAAATACGACGACTTTTATTGTCGGGTTATCCGAAAAACAGAGGAAACTCTGCCCGAATTTCGTTAAAAATCTGAAATACCAAACATATCTATATAGTATAAGCGACGCCTATCGAAGTATTTTCGCTAAATAAATATAAAGTATATCTATACTTGTGGCGACGTTTTATGAGTTACCAAAACAAAGTTATAACATCTCGACAAAACACGAGCTACTAGTTTACGCAATTCGTATACTTTTATTAAATAAATATAATTATTTATATTTATTTTAAACGTATTTACTCAAGTATGACACCTTGCCGTAAGATTCATAACAAACGATATCATTAACCAACTCGATTCGATAACAACGAGCTAAATATATAATTATCTACACTTTTTATTCGCGACGACTAACACGTTTTCGTAAGTATATTTGAATATATACATTACATATAATATATATATTCTAAATCATTCGAAAACTAAGTTGTTTTCGAGACTTAGTTTTATCCCGATTATAAACAGGATCAAATAACCATAGATTGGTTACTCTAAGTCAAGATAACACTACCTTAGGGTCGTTTAGTCAACGACTCGGTAGAGCTCGGACACGTAGTTTAGCTACGTCGGTTTATTTAGAAACTGATAAGTTATTCCCTGTTAGGAATACTATAGATGCACGCTAGCGAGTTCACATTCTTGGAATGACATCATGGAAACACATGTAGCTAGCTTTCCACAGGAATGCCAAGGTGAGTTCATAACCCCCACTTTTTTACGGTTTTACATTTTTATAAATGTTTTCGGGGGTGGAAAGACATGCAACTTTTTGCAAAAGCAACCACTATTTCAATGAAGGAAAACACATATTTATAAACCATGTTGCAAATGAATTTCAACGAACTTGAAAGGTTTACGAAAGGTTTATACTAAACATACCGGTTTTACATAACAAACACGTATTTTCGCAAACGTGCATGATTTTCATGACTAGTGACGGGAATGTCCTAGTTACTACAACGGGACTGGGTTGGTATGCGTACGAACAACGAGAAAACCCAATGGGTTTATGTCCCCCTTTTTCTTTTGAAATACATATTAACTAGGGTATGATTAAGCTATGGAATGAACTCTTGGATCACGTGCGAATAGGTGCTAACTTAGGCACCATTAATCCTTTTAAGGACCACGGAACAGGGGGTAGATCTATCGGGTACGGGCGAGCCCCACTCACGGTCCTTGTGCGGCCACTTAGAGTGCTTTTGTGTCCCTGTCGAAGTGAATCGACACTTAAATCGTCTACCGGGTTGAGTGCTTCCTATGTCGGCACACATATTAATGTCTTAGCTACACATTAATGATCAACATGTTCATAGACGCATTACATACCTACTTATAAACTGAACTTTCAAATGTTTTTAAGATTCATTTGATGTAAACTCACAAATACATGGATTTACAAACTTTGGTAACGTTTTTCAAATTATACCTAAGCAAGAGGACGCGCTGATCCTGCTTACAAAGGTTCGTTTGGGCTCGGCCCATTCTCTCTCGTGCAATGCACAAAGACTCTTGTGGGCTAGACTCACAGTTTTTCTTATATCATGCCAAGAAAATAATTTTACTATAATTTTCTCAACAACTTTAAAACCGGTTATCAAAAAGATTTATTTTAAATCTTTTTCAAAACAAACTATGAACTCGCTCAACTTTATGTTGACTTTTTCGCATGTTCTTTCTCAGGATGCATTTTCAAAACTATGGAACGGTTGGAATAGGAGAACCCATGGGAATTCGAGTAATTAGCAGGCGTTATATTTCTAGAAGTCATAGTTTATTTGCTTCCGCTGTGCAATGAAGATACCGGTCCAGTCACGCCAGCTCTGATATCTCGGGGTGTGACAGCCAGATCTTTAACGCAAAAACAACTGCGTCAAGCTCTAAATCGTGGGTAGTATAGTTTTTCTCATGTATTTTGAGTTGTTGGGAGGCATAAGCGATGACCTTGTCCTGCTGCATGAGCACACAGCCCAAACCACGGTTTGAGGCATCACAATATACCACAAAATCGTCATTCCCATCAGGGAGAGCGAGAACAGGATCATTACAAAGCAAATTCTTCAGAGTTTGAAAGGATTCCTCTTGCTCGGGACCCCAAGCAAAAGGTTTCTCTTTCTGAGTTAAGGAAGTAAGAGGAACGGTGATCTTTGAAAAGTCCAAGATGAATCAACGATAATAACCCGCCAATCCTAAGAAGGAACGAATCTCAGATGCAGATTTAGGTGTACACCAATTCTTCATAGCTTCGATTTTAGAAGGGTCAACATGAATACCTTGCTTACTAACAACATGCCCTAGAAATTGTACTTCACTGATCCAAAACTTAAACTTAGAAAATTTAGCGTACAAGCGTTCACCACGTAAAAGTTCTAGAATAAGACGTAGATGGCGTTTATGATCAGCTCTAGTTTTCGAATAAATAAGAATATCATTGATAAAGACTATCACAAAACGATCCAGGTAAGGTTTACAAACACATTCATAAGATCCATGAACATGGCGGGCGCATTGGTCAAACCAAAAGGCATAGCCACGAACTCGTAGTGCCCATAACGAGTGCGAAAAGAAGTTTTGGGGATATCTTCCTCGAGAACACGGAGCTGATGATAACCAGATCGAAGGTTGATATTCGAGAAACAGGACGCGCCTTGAAGTTCGTCAAATAGATCGTCGATACGGGGGAGAGGATAACGATTCTTAGTGGTGAGTTTATTAAGTTCTCGGTAGTCGATACACATGCGAAAGGAACCATCTTTCTTCTTGAGGAATAACACAGGAGCACCCTATGGAGAGGTACTTGGATGTATAAAGCCTTTGTCGAGCAATTCTTGTAGTTGGCTGGATAGTTCTTGCATCTCAGAGGGTGCAAGTCGGTAAGAGGCCTTGGCGACAGGAGTCGAACCAGTTATAAGATCAATACGAAAAATCGACAGATCGAGGAGGAGGAAGACCAGGAAGATCTTCAGGAAAGACGTCAGGGAAATCGCACACTACTCGAACATCACTTATGTTCTTTCCCTTGCCCTTTTGTTCCACCACATGGGCCAAGAAGGCAAAGTACTGCTTACGTAAACACCTGTTCGCTTGAGTGCACGACATCAACTTCAATCCTCTAGAAGGTCGGTCTCCATAAACATGCAAAGTATCACCGGACGGGAGAGGTTAACGAACGTACTTCTCATGGCAAGCGATCTTGGCATGATTCTTACGCAACCAATCCATGCCGATTATGACATCAAAACTACCCAATTGCATGGGTATGAGATCAATAGTAAAGACGTGGTCGTTAAGATTCAAGGAACAACCACTGAGGATAGAATCAACTAGAATAGACTTACCATCGGCAATCTCAACAGAGAATGACTTAGGTAGTTTAGGGCGTGCACAGTTTAACAAAGATTCAAATTCTACGGACACAAAGCTTCTGTCGGCACCAGTATCAAATAGTATTGAAGCGTAAAGATTATTGATGAGAAACGTACCATTAACGACGTCATTGTCGTTACGAGCCTTGTTTGCATTGATGTTGAACGCTCGTCCTCGAGCGGCTGGCTGTTGTTCCTAGTTTAGCTGGGGACACTGGTTACGGAGATGAGTAGTGTCTCCACACTTGTAGCATGCACGAACATTGTTGACCGGTCTGGGATTCTGCGGGGCTGGTAGGGCTAGCTGGGCTGGCTGAACTGGCGGTGCTTGCTGGACCTGGTTGGCTTGAAGGCAGTATGGAGTTGTGTGACTATAACGATTGCAATTGGTACACAGACGACAAGCAAAAGTAGCCGGATGATGGAAGTTGCAAGTGGCACACTTGGGATGAACCCAGTGTACGACTTCTTGTTTTCCGGAGCCGGAGGATTAGCAGTAGCAGCAGCAGCAGGCACAATAGCATTGCCTGCAGGGTTTGCATTCGCAGCAGGGATAATGGAATTGCAGCCAGAACCCTGAGACTTTCGTTTCTTGTTTCTATTGCCACTGGGCTGCTGGGTAACTTGGTTTGGTGATTTAGAGGGAGCAGAGTTTCCAAACTATTTGTCACGGACACGATTGTTGTTCAAACTTGCTGCCAGACGGTAAACTTCTTCAATAGTCTCGAGCTGAGCTGCTTCAATCGAGTCACGCATAACAGGAGGTAACCCATTAATGTACTTGGTTATCATGCGCTTCGGAGTAGAAACCAAGTGAGGTACGATTATGCTGAGTTGCTTAAAATGGGTAGTGTAAGCCAAATTGTCATCTCCAACCTGCTTGAGGTGCTAGAACTCTTCCTCAAGCTTTAGCTGTTCATGGGGAGGGCAGAATTCAAGCATCATCAATTCTCGCACCTCGGGCCATGGAAGAGCACAAGCTTTTTTGTTGGAGCGGATGTTTCTCTCGTTCGCCCACCATTCTAGAGCTTTGCCTTGAAACATGCCAGTTGCACTCCTAGTCTTTAAGTGTTCGGGGCACTCGCTGTTGATGAAGGTAACTCGATGCTGTCGAACCACTCCAGCATTGCAGTCACCCCATCACTGCCCGTGAAAGGCTTAGGGTTACAAGAGACAAAGTGTTTGTAGTTGAACTTCGTAGGCTTTAGTTTCTCTGTCTTAGAGTCAACAGAGGAGGGTGGAGTCTTTGATCCCTGGATCTCAGTGACGATCTTAGGCACGATGCGAGCGATCTGATCGACCATGAAAGACATGATTTTCTTCTGAGAATTGCCCCTGGATCTCTTGAGAGTGTCGGATAGCTTACGGGAAGACATCTAAAGATCCAAGAAAAGGATCGTATAAGTCTAGATTATAAAGTCTCGTAGTATATAGTTTCACACACGGTCACATAAAGACTCAAGTTTCACACTTCACAAAACGTTCAACAAGTCTCACATAGCTTAAAAGGTTCAACACTTTCATCACAGGTTCGCAAAACAACGACTTTCGCATGGCACGTGGTACGAAAGTTCGGTAACATGCCGGAAACACTTATATATAGGAAGTACCAGCGGCGTATCCACCATGTTTCGACCATGCCACCTCCGTCTAGTCGTTCGGTGTCATGTTACGTGTCGCGTTTTGCCAACCATAACAGTACACTCCGTCATTTTCACATGCTTCAACTGGTTACATACACATAGATCAATCAAGTAGTTTCACAAAGCTTAACATCCAACATTCTCATCACCGGTCTGCAAAACACCAAATTTCGCATGGCACGTGGTACGAAAGTTGGTAACATGTCGGAAACACTTATATATAGGAAGTACCAGTGGCGTATCCACCATGTTTTGACCATGCCACGTCCGTCTCGTCGTACGGTGCCATGTTACGTACAATGTTTTGCTACCCACAACAGCACCTATCACATAGATTAAGCAAGTAGTTTCACATAGCATAACGTTCAATCATGTTTCCCATAGTTTAATCAAGATTCTTACGTAGTTTATCACAGCGAATAAAGCATAATAAATTTAGTTCGATCCTGAGAGATTATGATTATTGTTTTAGATTGCAGAGATACATGCGATTTGTGTAAAAGTCTCAAAACGAACAAGGATTCAAGTTTAAAACCACATGTAAAATCGAGATAACATAAAAGATAGGCTCATAAATCATAGGATTGTTCCGGGTAGAGGAACGTTGACTAACCAAAGTGAATCGAATCCCTCTCAAATTGAGGCAACATGCCTTGGCTTACTTAGACAAACATGTCATCGATGTTAGGCCTACGATATTTGTCCTTTCGGTCACTACATGTTCCTAATTGATTGGGAATTTCAAGACTTTGGCAAGACAGAAAAATCGAGGAGTGGAACTAGTTATCAAGGTGTAAGTTTCACCTCTAACTTGACAACTTCGTACCCTAATTGTGTCGATACTTATCAAAAGATAAGACCTACTAAAATATGATATGGAAATTTCCCATCAAGGTTCGAATGTCACTCTTGACTTGAGGGTAAATCTCGTGCGAAAATACAAACACTGCTCAACAGCGTTTCCAAAGCGTCCAAGTGTATATTGTGTCAGCCTTAGGAAAGGCAAGTAAGTTTAATAGGAAATGTGTTGCTAGGAAGCAAGTACGGTAGAATGCATAAGTCTTAAACAACAAATAAGATTCAAGATTCCTAGAACTATAGACTAGGCAAAGCATTCCTACTTTCCCTAATTCCCTATAGTTATGGCTCTGACACCAATCTGTCACACCCCAACCGATGGTGGAAACATCGGGGCGCGGCGCTAAGCGTTCAGATTGCTCAAGAGTTTCCATAACACTAATAGATTCAATATAGATTAATCAATTTCAAAACATTGTCTAAGCATCAAGTTTCACAACCACAAAATATCTAGTACATACATCCCAAATATTGTTCAGAAACTTCTAAATTAACTAAGAAGTGTTTCTAAGCAGCATCCTAGCAAGTTTCTTGTTCCAGCTACTATCAACCTGCAACATATATAAAATACTATCAACAAAATGTTGGCGAGTATACAAGTTTGAGTACGTATAGTATACGAGTTTTAAACGTTCCAAAAACTCATATCCCGCATAAACACATATAACAAGTTTCACCATGCTATTAAACGCAGTCCAAGTGATAGCCCAAGTTTCCAATGCGTTAACTGCCTTCCCAAGACTCAAGGAAAGCTAAAAATGTCTCCTCCTAACAATACCCCAAAGACTAACGCGGAGGTGCATTATCCCTATAGCGCTACCATTGTTAAGGCGGAACTACACACAAGGATTAAACGTTCACATAGCAAAAAAAGTCTCAAGTTTCACAAGTATCAAGTTTCATGTTTACAGCGGATAGAGTATGTTTCAAACAAGTTTCAAGTGTCAAGTGTCAAGTTTATAGATACATGTTGCATCCCAAAAGTGTTTAAAAAAAAGGGATCGAGTATACTCACAGTGGGTGCTAAGTATCAACACCGACTAAATGGATCGAAGAGAGCGCTGGAGTTAGCCTGATTATAGTATAATAGTATGAGTGTCGAACAGAATGTCGAATCATGCGAATAATCGTGTACAAGTGTCTGACAGGTCTCCTGACCGGATGGTCATCCGGTCGGATGACCATTCGCCCCGGATGGAACCCATTCGGTCGGACGGTCGTTCGATCAGTGGGTAAATGTTGTGAACTGATAAAATTTCAAGTGTCAAGATCACAGTGTCCTGTAAAACAACAAGTGTAATGATAATCAGACCCTCTGGATGGATGGTCATCCGATCGGATGGTCATCCGGACAGACGGTCAGTGATGTGTTTGCAAATTGTTTCAACTTTTGAAGTTTTCGTTGCAGTATAAGTTCAAGTCATTAGATCGGATGGTCATCCGGACGGATGACCGTTCGGTCGGATGGCTGTTCGAGTGTAAGTTTAATAGTTACAAGTTCTGATTCAAAATAGTTCAAGTGTTGAAGGCTACAGGGAGAAAACTTACAAGAATCGCCTGAAAATAGAAGAAAAGTGCCTTGGAACGAGAGAGAGTGCGTCTGGTCGGAGGAGGCTGTCACATCAAGTGATGTGACAGGGATATTTATAGTGTGAGAGAGGATAAGGCGGTGGGATGCCTGGATCGGATGACTGTTCGATCGAATGGCCATCTGATCGGATGGTCATCCGGTCGGATGATCATCCGATCGGATGTCCATCCGGACAGCCAATCCTTATTTGCCAGATTTCTGATTTCGGTTTATTTCGCGAGCTAGATTACGTGTTGCATTGCGTATTATTGTACGATATCATTACATGATAAGATTGTATAACTAACACAAAGTTTCCATGTTTCAAGTCTACATAAGCTAGCCAGTAGGTGTCAAGTTTCAAGTTTCTCGTTTAACAAAGTCTTAAAGTTTCTAGTTTAATCAAGTTTCTCGTTCCATAAGTATCAAGAGTCTCGCTCAATAAGTATCAAGAGTCAAGAATCAAGTACCTAGTATTAAGTATCAAGTTTCAAGTTTCAAGATTCATAGCGTTTAATAAGTATCAAGCATCAAGAGTCAAGTTTCAAAGTATCAAAGAGTCTAGATTCAAAGTTCCATAAGATTCAAGTATCATAAAGTTTCACAAATAGTCTAACATAGTTAAGTTTCGAATAGTATAAGGACTAGACTTGCCAAAAGTTAAAAGTTTAGGGACGCAGGGCGTTACACAAAACCCTAAGTAACATAAAATCATCAAATTGAAAAGGGAATCGAGGGCTGATCGAATGCATGAAACAAGAATGTTGATCCTTTAAGTGTTTCAAACATCAAGTAAGTCAAATTTCATGGTTTAAGTAAATTTGATGAAGTGGGTTTGTGAAAGTTGTGATTATATATGAAATTTAGGATGTATATGTGTTAGAATCACCTTATGAAACTGGAATTATGCTAGAATTTCAGATTATCTTGTTGTTTATATGTAAACCCACTTGTATATAATAATGCCTTTGGAAAAATGTCGATGAAATGTGTGTTAAATTAGTTGAAGTTTTAGTATGTGAAGATAATTATGGTAGATTGATGTTGTATGAACCTGAATTAGAAAGAAAATCATGTGAAAATGTTGGACATGATAACCTTGACAGGAAATGGTATGAATGTTCTTGAGTTACTTGTAAACTAGGCTTGATAGATGGTACGCACACCAAGTGCTTGATGAAATGCCTAGTATAGGTTAGTATATGTTATCACTTGTATGGAATATCAATTAAGTAGTAGTGAAGATGATCGTCTATTATAAGTATGAGAAGTGCTTAGTTGTGATGTTGTGTGCAAAATGAACATGATGTAAATACATAATTATGCATGCTAGAAGCTCATGTATGACCTTTATGATGATGGAATGATAAATGGCTAGATTGATTAGCATTAAAGTATTACGATACATGTTGAACTCGTTAAGCAAATTACACGTGAATGAGGGTGTGCTTAATGATGCGTATGATTATGCATACTAATCATGGAATGGATGTAATGGAAGGAGATAATAGGAACATGTCAAGGAAAGCTCAAGCATGGAAAGGCTAACGGGTCAAAAGTAAACATGAGAGCTATGCGTAAATTTGGACGCACGAGGTAAGTATGTGACAACTCGAACTTTCGACTTGCTTTGATGTAACGTCACGTGCTTATGAGAACTGAATTATATGATTTTAAATGAATATTTGTTTACGTGTGTTATGTGCGTATGTATGTTATGTGTTGCACGAGCCCAAACTACACAAACCGATCACACGAGCCCTTTGGGCCACACCTTGTTCACGGACCCTTAGAAGTAACCGGATGGGCTCGGCCCACTCCCCCACTCGCAACACAAAACCGAGTTTAAGGGTTTTGTTTTATTGTTTTGCAAAAACAAACACACACACACCAAGTTGCAAACCTAACTCCTCTCTCGTCTCTCTCTCGGCCTAAATCTGAAACCGGCGGCACACACACGCAATCGAAGACCTTTTCCACTCGGATCATTCTTATACTCCGGTTAGTGTGTTTGTTGCTTGATTGTTGTACTTGATAACTTTGCATCATGATCTAGGATTCCTGATTTAATATGATTGTTTGGGGTGAATGATAATGTTCTTGATCATCGGTTGCTTTATGTACGATTTGCAAGTTTGATAGTGTTTAAACGGTTCTTGAATGCATGATCTAGTCTAATCGGGTATGATGTTATTAACCGGCTATGTGTTATGTTATTTTGGATGTGCCTGATTTTAAACCAAACGTATATATATATAAAATCGGTTGAATGCATATGTTAGTATTAGGAAATCCGTATGAATATTAAGATGTGTTTTTGAATATGACATGAACTGCTTGGATGTGGTGGATTTTGGAATTATGAAACTGATTTGATCTGTTTACCGAAACTGGCCAAGGTGTTAGCTATAATCACGGGTAGTCAATGCATGATTTAAGGAAACTGTTACATCCTTGGTTGCGACTCTGATTGCGAGTCGGAACCCGCAGTCTCGACTCGAGACCACACAGCAACATCAGCCGAAACCATGGTTGCGAGCCTTGTTATGACTCGTAACCAGGGCATGACAAGTCGAGACCAAAGGTTGCGACTCCCATTGCGACTCGTAACCGGACCATGATGAGCCGAAATTACTATTGCGACTCGCAACCTCCTGTTGCGACTCGTAATCTCTTGCTGTGACTCGCAATCCCCTGTTGCGACTCGAGATCGCCGGTTGCGACTCGAGACCACCTTTGCACATACACTGTTTTGGGCCTTCGCTGTCACGGGCCCAATCATTTGGGCTAATTGATTGGATATTTGTTTACTGTTATGTTATTGGACTGCTTATCTGTTTGGACTGATATATTATTTGGGCGGATTACCTTTCGGGCTTAGACATTGGATCGCACAAGGTTAATTTGTGGCATATAATTGGGCCGGGTTATGATTGGGCCGAACACTTAGATTGTTTATCGGATTGCTGATACGTGTACATGTTTGCCATGACTATATACGTGCTATATACGAACCTGACTTGCATAATAACCATGATAGGACGTGGTTGACCATTTACTTGCTACCTGTACTCTTTGTGTCTGCCGAGCAAACCAAGGTGAGTTCACACAGCCAAGGCATGGGATTCCCGGGTTGGGAATTGGGTTGGATATGTTATTGTTAAAAGAGTTACTCGTACTTACGCATTCTCTAAACTATAGACCATCGTCCTCAGGTTAGTCAGGACACGTTACGTAAAGCCTACGTAACCCAGTATAATTGCCATTTGTCTCCCGGGTCGGGAGGACACGTTACGTAAAGCCTACGTAACCCAATACCCTCCACTGGCTTCCAGGTCGGAAGGCCACGCTGCGTAAAACCTACGTAGCCCCCACGCGTACCATGTCCTCGGGGAAGGGCACGTCACGTAAAGCCTACGTGACCCTGTACGTTTTCCTGTTCTCGGTAAAGAAGAACACATGGTCGGAAGTTAGTCTAGTAAGTACCGTTAATGAGAAGCCCTCATTAGCCAGGTTAAACATGGGAAGCCCCCACCAGTAATATGAACACAAGGTTTGGGAAGCCCCCACCTTTAGTACACACTAGTATGGGAAACCCCCCCACTAGTTATATTTATGCACTATGTTATGAACTTACTTTCTGTGAACTCGCTCAACTAGTTTGTTGATTATTTGCTGCATGCCTTGCAGGACCTTAGGTACATTATGGAGCTTGCACAGGGAGGAGCAGGTCGTTGTGGGATACGGATCATGAACTTTATCTGAACCTATAACTATTTTGAGATTACATACTATGCTTCCGCTATTTAAACGATGTTTGGTTTTGGAACATCAATCATGTCATGATGATTTACACTGATTACTTTTATTATTAAATACTATGTTTGATATGATTGATGGCTTGATCCTGGTCAGTCACGCTCCCAAGCGGTGGTACTCCGCGGGTGGATTTTGGGGGTGTGACAAAGTAAACTCCCGGACTCCCTCTTTAGTAGTAATGGAATTAATTGTATGATAATTGCTAGAGGTTATGTTGAAATGCGTTATTGAGGATGATATCAAATAAGTAGTATTAAGTAAGTGGTTTCCGAATCACTTCTTAAATTATTTAAGCAAAGTTATGTGCTAGTCACTTAAGCATGATAATCGAAGCCTATTAGAATTTGGTTATTTAGAAGTGAAGGTTTTCATTATGTAGACCAACGGGTCAAAATAAGAATTTATTTCATTACGGAGCGGTTGCATAAGTATAGACGACGGTATTATAATCCGGGTAACGGGTAGAATTTCTCATAAGTGCGCTAACCGACAGACGGGAATGCGGGTTAATGGGCAAAGGACTTGGTTTGAGACATGATCAATGGGAACAATTTCGTGTAAGGAAATTGTGCTAATAATGTTCAATTACGTACAATTTATTGAAACGAATAAGTTTAACGTATACCGGGAATCGGGTTCATAAACTTATTGTACGGAACTCCGGATAATGTAAATGTGTTATAGTTATAACGTTCATGTGAGTTTTGGGTATAAACATATGAGTTGTTTGATAAAAACATGAACGGGTCGAATAATTCGTAAATGAATATTAAGCCGAAAGCATATAGGTTAAGAACTTCCTTAGTTCGGATGTTAGATTTTGAGTCCATATGATAGAGGATCAAATTACGATCATGTGGGACGAAATGGATCGTAAATCGGACAAGAAATGAGAAAGTTATGACCAAAATTGTAAAAATTCGTTAAGTTGAAAGTTGCAGGTCTGAACCAGGCGCAAGGTTGCGCCCCCTTGGCACAAGGTTGCGCCCCTGACTGAAGTCTTCTGTATTACGCTAGAACTTGCACAAGTTTGCGCCAGATTGGTTTCTTCTTGCGCCAATCGCTGGTTCTTTCATATTTTTCGCGTTCTTCAACTCCAAACTTGTGTGAAGGCTATCTAACTACGTTATATGCATTATATAACTATATGTAAGTATATAAGCATGTACGTATAGACGTGTTTATGTTTGCATGTATGTTTTCGGGTGTATGTAAATAGATGTATGAGTATGCATATATCAAAGTATGTACGTATGTATTAAATGGGATTGAATGTACATAAAGGAATAAAGCTTGTGTGTGTGTGTGTGTGTGTGTGTGCGCGTGCGTACGTACGTAGTATGTATGCACGTTACTAATGGTGTGCCTTGAGAATGGAACAGGAATGCAGATACGTAAGTATTGGGCTTACAAATATTAGATGCTCGGTGTAAAGAATGAACTCAAAAGAATATTATATCGGAGTTGTATAAAATGATAGATTGCTAAGTGGTTATGCATATTTTTATGTCTTTATACTAATGTATATGATGTCACCAATTATTAACGTGTTGGGTGACTGCAGGTTAGTCGGATATTCATGACGGACTAGTGATCGAGGGTCGAGTTAAGATCAAGGATTCTATGGGGATGTGATCACATGTTGGAAACCATTTGTAATATAATTTTCTTGATTAGGTATGAATAATGTAAAAGATTTAAATCAAGTCGATTTGAATGGCTTACTAATAAGTTGTATGATTATCAAGAAAAGAAATTTTATGACTCATATTTCCGCTGCGTCGCTTTTAAGGTTAAAGGTGTTTGGGCGTTACAAGTTGGTATCAGAGCCCTGGTTTGAGGGAAATCAAGTATGAGTAGGTAAATACTTGAACTCAAACCTGTGTGCTCTTGTGACAAGGAACCCGTACCATCTAAGACTCGATCAAGATCTAAAGGTAAGATAGTTGTTTGGAGAGGATGATCCGCGAATGCGGACTAAGATCGGCACCAAGGCATGTAATAAGACAAAACGATCCCTGATACGTAGATCCATATGTGGGTACATGTAATGGTAAAACCTATCAAGGAAAGGAAAATTTTAAATGAAAGATAATAATGGTATGGTAATGAAGTTTCGAAAATGTTACACGTACCGAAATCTAATTCTTCGGACGTAAGGTGATGGTTACACGAAGACACGAAACTAGTATGTGGATGGCGTACCTAGCAAGTACGCAAGAAACATATGACGTTCGTGAGACTGTGGTAATTGTTGCAGGTATGTCCAGAAGAATTGGGTACTAGGTGGACGTGTAGGTGAAAAGCGTAGTAGGACTCTCAAGAAATTGAGAGTACTAAATACGAAAGAAAGTTTGAATGATATGTTAGAATCCGCGAGACGGATTCGAAACATAGAAGGAATGAAGGATATGAATGATATGTTAGAATCCACGAGACGGATTCGAAATATAGAAGGAATGAAGGATATGAATGATATGTTTGAATCCGCGAGACGGATTCGAAACATAGAAGGAATGAAGGATACGAATGATATGTTAGAATCCGCGAGATGGATTCAAAACATAGAAGGGAATGAAAAGCAGAATGAAAAGTTTAAATTCGTAAGTAGGTACGAATCAAACAAGTAAGAATGAATGATAAGAATGAAAAGTTCGAATTCGTAAGTAATTACGGACCAAACAAGTAAATATTCTTTAAAGCGGATATCATCAAGTTATGTTTTAAACTTTTATCTATATAAATATATTTATGTGAATACGCTGTATGCAAGATGGTTGAAAGGACAAATGAGGCATGCAGGTCAAATGGTAATTGCCATTTAAACCCGGTAATTAATGTTCTGAATTGTCAAGTCTTATACTTGTAGGTGAGCATAAGTATGGTCATGCAATGTCACAAATTGGAAAGAAATAGTCAACGCAAGGTATGGATAACGAGTCAATGGATTTGAATTGCGCCAGGTATGTATAAAGGTTATGCTTTTAATAGGAGCTTATAGCTCGACTAGAGAGGGATGTGTCAGAACTGGGTAATTGGTAAACATAGGTCAGAATGTATTTACAAATGGACTTCTGAAAAGTCAAACAAAGTAAGTTGATAATTATTAAGCAAGTAATAGTAAAATAGCATGAAGTATTTGATTCACTAAGTAGGTAAAACCGATGAAAGCTATTGTAGTAGCAAGGAACCTTAGTTGAAAGCAATAAGCTTTGAACAAGTTACGTGTTAGGTATATTACTAAATGACTCTTGAGGGTCAAAATGAATGATGGGTTACGACCTGGACAATAACTTAAGAATGGACTAGAAGGGTAGGTTTTGACAAGGATACTGAAATACTGTAACGAAGTCCTTACAATATGCATGAATGGAAAACAGGTACAAACGTGTACTTTGATATGTGTCTATAATAAGAAAGAAGTGGCAGTTTGACTTTGAAAAGTCAAACTGCAGAAGTTGGCAAATAAGCTAAAGAATTGCTAAAGAATGGTGATGTATTGACCCGGTGTGAATGGGTCAAACAACGAAAATGATATATTAAGAAATAGTCACGTATTGACCAGTTTTGAATGGGTCAGACGCACTAATGTTTTGAATAGAATCGAGAAAGGATTAATATGTAAATAAGGTGATGTAATAAACATCACGTCTGAATGAAATCGAATGAAATGTGTAAACCTCTAATCTTATAATGAGAGTGGCAGGAATCATGATGTGATAAACCTATCAAGGTCGGCGAAAGAATGCTCATGAGCGGAAGCTCATCACACGGATGAATGAGATCAATCCAAAGATGGTATGAATTGTAATGAAGAGGGTCGGTTCGCTTTTGCATGTCGAAGTACTGCGCCAAAGTAGCAAGGTTAGCGAATTGTTTAATATCTGAATGTAAATATATAGTTATGGGTTAAAAAAGGGATTTTACATATTTCCCCCTCCTAAGCCTCATTATTACGTATATCCCCAAACCATAAAATCAATTACATATTTCCCCTCCCTAACTCATATATATTACATATTTCCCCTTTTCATTTAAATGACTCTTATTTATGACTATTTACCCTTAATGAACTATTAAATGAATATTTACATATTTCCCCATTCTAATATATAAAATTAACTAGGTTAGAGCCCGCGTTACACGCGGTTTAACAGATAAACACTCTGAATTTCTTTTAGAACTTGTAAGAATGACCATATTTGTGTATATTAATTGCTTTTGAACCTTGTAAGGATGAGCATACATGTGTACATAACAGAATATGCGGTTCTAAAAAAGAAGTTTTAAATTATGATTTATAGCTTATAAACTTAAATGTTACTCATTTATAGTAGTAAATATATAGCTTATAAACCAATGCAAATATAAAGTAGTGGCACTTCAGTAGTATTTAAGGCGAGTATTAGTAGTGGTAATCGTTTTATTAATGGACAAAGACAATGAAACCAAGAGATACCTTTATTGAGAAAGAATCCACTAAGTTTTTTTTTTTTTTTTTTTTTACTGGCAACTGGAACATGTTATTACTTCAACAAATAGCCATCACAGCAAGGTACACCCCTTTTGCAATCTGACATCTTGCTAATATATGTTCTGAATCCTCTACAGACACTCCACACATGCTGTAGTTTACATCTTGTAACGGTACACCCCTGTTGATTAATGATGCTGCCGATGGTATCTTTCCTTCCCTTGCGCGCCATATAAACAAATTTATCTTGGGATTTACTATTTTGTTCCACCAGAAATCATTCCATGTTATTGTATCACCTCCTTCACAGTGAAGTCTTGTTCTTTTTAACTATTCCAATTCCACCTATCCTTTTGTCCCGATAGCTTTTGTTGCGGAAGTAGCCTATTTAAACCCTCCAGTTCCTCCTTTTCAACCATGTTTGCTGGTACACTGTTCCATTCCCAAACCCATAGCTTGCCCCGTTGCATTCTTTGAAGCATTCCTTTATCAAAGCTTTTTCATTTTTGGCCATATGAAAGATATGTGGGAACCGATCGCGTAGCGTTCCTCCTTCTATCCAAGTGTATAACCAGAAAAAAATGAGATTTTAGAAACAATAGTTTCAACATCATAAATCCCCAATTGTTGCAATTGTAAAAACAATCAGAAAGCGAAGGGAACATAATCTGCTAATTGTTAAACTTCTTTAGTTTCTTATATTCTTATCCATAGTTGAAAGAAATTTGATTACTGAGAAAGTAAATTTCTATCTTATATTCTTATCCATAGGTTAAAGGGACGAAAGTAAAATTTCTATCTTATATTCTTATCCATATGTTTAAGGGACGATTATTTGATTCCTATTTTGACAAAACCAGATCATAATAAGTTAACAATCACTTTGAAAAGACACATCCAAAGTGTATATTTGATGGTATCTGCAATTTCTGCTGATCATACAAAAATGTTGAGTCTGATCATATTTCTTCTAAATCCAAACCCTAACTACACATTCTCTAAATGATCAATAACATTCAAGGACTATAAACCCTAACTAAACAAAAACAGATTCAAACGAATATGAGCATGTAAAAGAACAATTGACATGAAACCAACACCGAGGATCAAGAGCGGTAGGATCATGGACCATCTGGAGTATGAGCAGGCGGTGGGCGACAAAGGATCTTAGATTTGAGGCTGAAGAGACTAATTGTCTGACTTAATTCCTGATTCGTTGAAGAAGATGAACAAGCAGCGAGGTGATTATGCGTACGAATGAACAAGATTCGATTTTTTGAACATAAAAAAGATGAACAAGCAGATGAGATATACGAGGGTAATTGGGTAATTTCTAAAAAAAAGGGAACTATGTAGTTGATTTTATAGTTTAGGGAAATATGTAATAAGGAGACTTAGGAGGGGAAAATATGTAAAAATCCCTAAAAAAGTACTTTAGTACGAAATAATGTAGCACAGAATGTGTTATGAAAAGGAAGGCTTGACTTTTTTTTAGAAGTTGACTAAAAATGAGTTTTAGTTCAGGCTTAAGTAGTAAGCAGTGCGTGTATGAGTAAGAAGGTAGAAATAAAACCCTAGGTATAAGTGAAACTATTAGAACTAATACTAACGGAGAAATGTATTAGTAAGTTCATAGGAACTTCAAATTGTTGTAATGTAAATTATGGTATTAGACTCTTTAGGTTGCTACTAGTTTGCACACTTTAGTTTAAATACGATAATGTGAAGAGTTGAAAATTTAAGAAGCAATTGATAAAGAATGGAAATGTAACGTATGTGTAGTTGACCGGTTACGAACGGGTCAATTAAGACAAGCATGATGGGCTATGATAATGGTCAAAACTTTGACCCGTTTGGACTATATGTTTGATGTTAAAGGAATGATACGTACAAATCTGGGTAGGCTGATTTGTTGAAAGAATGGAAAAAGGATTTCCAGAAATGATGTTCTTAAAGTTATGACTTTACTAATGGATAAACCGATATTGACGAAGCAGGTTTCCGGGACGAAACCTTCTTTAAGGAGGGTAGATTTGTAATACCCCAAATTCCGTACGTCGTATTATGATATTAAAACTTTAATGTTTAGATGATAAGAAATGGTAAGTATAGATTTTTTTCTATATAGTTTCTAAGTTTTATAAACTATGGGAAGATTAAAGCGTATGTGCAGATGAAGTTAACCAAGTTAGTATGAGAAAAATGTTATAAATAAAACACTTGACAAAAATTAGTCAGTGTTTTTGGTCTGGGTGTGCGATCGAGAGAAGGAACCAGGGGAGAACCAAAACCCTAAGCAACCTAAAATCATCAAATTGAAAAAGGAATCGAGGGCTGATTGAATGTATGAACCAAGAATGTTGATCCTTTAAGTGTTTCAAACATCAAGTAAGTCAAATTTCATGGTTTAAGTAAAGTTTGATGAAGTGGGTTTGTGAAAGTTGTGATTATATATGAAATTTAGGATGTATATGTGTTAGAATCAACTTATGAAACTTGAATTATGCTAGAATTTCAGATTATCTTGATGTTTATATGTAAACCCACTTGTATGTAATAATGCCATTGGAAATGTTGATGAAATGTGTGTTAAATTAGTTGAAGTTTTAGTATGTGAAGATAATTTGGCAGATTGATGTTGTATGAACCTGAATTAGAGAGAAAATTATGTGAAAATGTTGGACATGATGACCTTGATAGGAAATGGTATGATGTGCTTGAGTTACTTGTACACTAGGCTTGATAGATGGTACGCACACCAAGTGTTTGATGAAATGCCTAGTATAGGTTAGTATATGTTATCACTTGTATGGAATATCAATTAAGTAGTAATGAAGATAATCGTTTATTATAAGTATGAGAAGTGCTTAGTTGTGATGTTGTGTGCAAAATGAACATGATGTAAATACATAATTATGCATGCTAGAAGCTCATGTATGACCTTTGTGATGATGGAATGATAAATGGCTAGACTGATTAGCATTATAGTATTACGATACATGTTGAACTCGTTAAGCAAATTACACGTGAATGAGGGTGTGCTTAATGATGCGTATGATTATGCATACTAATCATTGAATGGATGTAATGGAAGGAGATAATAGGAACATGTCAAGGAAAGCTCAAGCACGGAAAGGCTAACGGGTCAAAAGTAAACATGAGAGCTATGCATAAATTCGGACGCACGAGGTAAGTAAACTCCCGGACTCCCTCTTTAGTAGTAATGGAATTAATTGTATGATAATTGCTAGAGGTTATGTTTAAATGCGCTATTGAGGATGATATCAAATAAGTAGTATTAAGTAAGAGGTTTCCGAATCACTTCTTAGATTATTTAAGCAAAGTTATGTGCTAGTCACTTAAGCATGATAATTGAAGCCTATTAGGATTTGGTTATTTAGAAGTGAAGGTTTTCACTATGTAGACCAACGGGTCCATATAAGAATTTATTTCATTACGGAACAGTTGCATAAGTATAGACGACGGTATTATAATCCAGGTAACGGGTAGAATTTCTCATAAGTGCGCTAACCGACAGACGAGGACGCGGGTTAATGGGCAAAGGACTTGGTTTTAGACATGATCAATGGGAACAATTTCGTGTAAGGAAATTGTGCTAATAAAGTTCAATTACGTAAAATTTATTGAAATGAATAAGTTTAACGTATACCGGGAATCGGGTTCATAAACTTATTGTACGGAGCTCCGGATAATGTAAAAGTGTTATAATTATAACGTTCATGTGATTTTTGGGTATAAACATATGAGTTGTTTGATAAAAACATGAACGGGTCGAATAATTCGTAAATGAATATTAAGCCGAAAGCATATAAGTTAAGAACTTCCTTAGTTCGGATGTTAGATTTTGAGTCCATATGATAGAAGATCAAATTACGATCATGTGGGAAGAAACAGATCGTAAAACAGACAAGAAATGAGAAAGTTATGACCAAAATTGTAAAAATTCATAAAGCTGAAAGTTGCAGGTCTGAACCAGGCGCAAGGTTGTGCCCCCTGGCACAAGGTTGCGCCCCTGACTGAAGTCTTCTGTATTGCGCCAGAACTGGCACAAGGTTGCGCCAGATTGGTTACTTCTTGCGCCAATCGCTGGTTCTTTCATATTTTTCGCATTCTTCAACTCCAAACTTGTGTGAAGGCTATCTAACTACGTTATATGCATTATATAACTATATGTAAGTATGTACGTATAGACGTGTTTATGTTTGCATGTATGTTTTCGGGTGTATGTAAATAGATGTATGAGTATACATATATGAAAGTATGTACGTATGTATTAAATGGGATTGAATGTACACAAAGGAACAAAGCTTGTATGTATGTATGTATGTAAGCATGTATGTACGTATGCGTGTAAGTATGTATGTATGTAAGTATGTATGTATATACGTAAGTACGTATGCATGTATGTATGTAGGTATGAAATGTGTATGAACATACGTGTGTAGGTACTTATCCATGAATTAGGATTTGTTGTGCATGAAAGAAATGATTTTGTATATATGCTTATATATATGGCTCTAACATGTTTGAATAGTCACGTTACTAGTGGTGTGCCTTGAGAATGGAACAGGAATGCAAATACGTAAGTATTGGGCTTACAAAGATTGGATACTCAGTGTAAAGAATGAACACAAAAGAATATTATATCGGAGTTGTATAAAATGATAGATTGCCAAGTGGTTATGTATATTTTTATGTCTTTATACTAATGTATAAGATGTCACCAATTATTAACGTGTTGGGTGACCGCAGGTTAGTCGGATATTCATGACGGACTAGTGATCGAGGGTCGAGTTAAGATCAAGGATTGTACGGGGATGTGATCACATGTTGGAAACCATTTGTAATATAATTTTCTTGATTAGGTATGAATATTGTAAAAGATTTAAATCAAGTCGATTTGAATGGCTTCTTAATAAGTTGTATGATTGTCAAGAAAAGAAAATTTATGACTTATATTTCTGCTGCGTCGCTTTTAAGGTTAAAGGTGTTTGGGCGTTACAAAAACGACTTTTATAACAAACAAATGTGAATGAAAATACATATATATTTGTATATATAAAACATATTTTATTAAATAATAATCGTGGAAGTAACGAAATAATAAAAAAAACTTGAGTTGCATTAATAATCTCTTAAATATTAAAAGAATAGAAAAATGCTCGGATAGTCCATGTGGTTTACCCATTTATACCTTTAGTCTCTAACTTTCTAAAAATACAGCTATAGTCCCCAACTTTTGCAATTTCGTTCTCGAATAGTCCTTAGCGCGGCTAAGAGTTAGTTTTTGGTGTTAGGTGGATGTGAAATTACCAAAATACCCATACTGTTAAATTAATACTTAAAAAGTTAAAAAAAATATAATTAATATTAAATAATTTTATGTGAGACCCACCACCCACCCCTCCCACTTCATCTTCGCCACTCTAAACCACCCACCACCATCTCCACCTTTCACCACCACCACCAAAATTTAAACATTTTTCTCTCTACACCAGTTCACCATGGGCATTTTACTCATTTCCTAAGCTTGTTATACTAAACGATTGTCGATTCAGTCGTTCAAGTTTCCTTGTGTCACATCTATATTTTACTCTATTTTCATACAAATGAAATAATCAAAGCTCCTGGAGCACCATGAAATGGATTACAACTATATAAAGAAAATTATATCCGCCATTCTTTGTGACATCTAATCAAAGCATATTGCATTCATATCTAAATTGGGCAACAAATTGGAACTAATGATAAGAATTTGCTATATTTAACAAAGATTTTCTTGAGCTGCACATGTAAATTTCTCAGAAAGAATCTAAAGAAATAAAGAACAAATTGATATGGAACTTGAAGAACTTGTTCATTTACAAAATAAGAGTCAAAAGAATTTTACCTCTGTTGAACCAGCCACTCCATCTTCATTCAATCATTCCTCGTCTACATACTCTTGATTCAAATCTATCAACAGACGCCTTTCTAAACCTAAATCCTTTAACAGTAGGGGTGAAAGGTGGAGATGGAGATGGTGGTGGGTGGTTTAGAGTGGGGAAGATGAGGTGGGAGGGGTGGGTGTTGGGACCCACATAAAATTATTAATCTTAATTATTTGTTTTAATGTTTTAGGTATTAATTTAAGAGTGAGGATATTTTGGTCATTTCATATCCATTTAACATAAAAAACTAACTCTCATCCGTGTCAGGGACTATCCGGGAACGAAATTGCAACAGTTGAGAATTATAGCTGTAATTTTAGAAAGGAGTTAATTACTGTTTTCGTCCCTGTGGTTTGTCAAAAATACTATTTCAGTCCATTAGTTTAAAAATTGCGATTTCAGTCCCTGTGAAATGGTTACGAAAGTGAAACCACAGGGACTGAAATCGCAATTTTTAAACTAATGGACTGAAATAGTGATTTTTGACAAACCACAGGGACGAAAACAGTAATTAACTCTTTTAGAAAGTTAGGGACTAAAGGTGAAAAATAGGCAAACCACATGGACTATCCGAGCATTTTTCTCTTAAAAGAACTTTGTAATTATCAAAAACAACTCCTAAGGTATATAATTACTTAATTATCCTTACACTTAACTGCAAAAAGTAACAAAATTAATGTCAGAGGCCAAAACCGTTATAAAATGCAATCTCGGGGTCTGATATGTTTAAAAATTACTTTTTAGGCTGAAACAGTTAAATTGGCTAAACCATAGGGACCAAAATAGTAATTTGGCTAACCCACCCATAACAGATAAACACATTGATGAACGCAGACTGCAAATCTAGTAAGGCCAAAAAACTGTAAGAAACGGCAACAAAATGCTTAGTATACCATGTTTTTAATAAAATTCATATCACGACCAAACCTATTAGTTGTTAAACCACTTCTATTATATTTGATCATAAAATTATTTTAATGATATTCATATCTTGACCAACCTAGTTGTTAGACCACTTCTATTCTATTAGATCATATAGAGTTAACGCTGAAACTCAACTGAAGTTGAATAAATATGTGTATATCTCGAACTTAAGTTTGAGTAATTTTACATGATCGATCTCGGTTTATGCTCAACTCATTTATCATATATATTTAGTCTATTATATTATTATTATATCTGTAGTTGTCTCTAGGCAGTGGCGGATCCAGGAATATTTTTCAATGGGTTCACTTTTTTAGATGCTCCAATTGCATATGACTGAACATAAAGAATTTCGGATCGGTTCGACAGTTCGGATCGGGTAAGGTTCATCACATAATAAAAGTACGATACAATGATGAAAAGAAAATCGTCATTAGAAATTTAAAAACATGTAATATAAAATACGATAGTCTTTACAAATAAAAAAAACTACCTAAAGTTGTTGACGACGAGTTTTCATCTTTTGAAAACGTTGCATTACACTCTCAACTATGTCCTTGAATAAAATCATTTTAACTAAGATGTTTATATGGTTGAAGTAAGAGAGCAGAAAAAAATACTTTAATTAGCTATATCATTTAAATATTTTAATCATTATATCAACTTGATTATATTTTTTTTCGGTTTGGGTCGGGTCATACTATTTTGGAAACTCAAAACCAAGCATTATTCAAACTCAGAATCCTGACCAGTAGTTTCATGGCTTAAGCTCTGTAAATAAGGTTAGCTAGTAATTTTATACTGATATTTGGACAACTTCTGTATTTGATTTTTCTGAAATTTGAATCTTCTTATTCATTCATTAATATACTATAAAATAATTTAGAAATAAAACTTTAAAATGCCATAATCAAACAGAAATCATCGTACGAACTCTGGTTTGTAAGAATGTAAAAACTTATGTTATCTGATCCATCAGATCAATCCAAGATGCCATATAAATTGAATGTTGAGAATTGAACAAACATGTACGTTTGGATAAAAGATTTGAAATGTTACAACATTCTTTGATCTTTGTTGTATCCCATAATATTACTTATATGAATAAAAAGGCTATGATCGAACTCGGAAGGATCTATTCATTCAAGCTTAAAAGAAAATGGGGTTCTAACGGTGTATTTACCAGATATCCAGGTTTTGTGTTATAACCCTAAATGGGTTTATTACATTAAAGAAAAACTAATAAATAGAGAAATTTAAAAAAGAACGGAACAAGAACCTTTAATGACGCCTCATACGGGATTCGAACCTGAGTGACTTATGAAGAATAATGCGGACTTAACCAGTTGAACCAAGGTTTTTTTGTTTATAGGTTCTCTTTGTATTTTACTTATAGGTTCCTTTTCAGTTTGTTATATATATTTACACTAAAAATTAAAAACCGAATGGGTTCCTCGGAACCCGTAGTTTCTTAATAAGTCCGCCCCTGTCTCTAGGGCACATATCCACCCTGTTTTTCAATGAGATATTCGGAGAGGTCCATATATATTTTCTAGTTATTACCATTTTTAATGTGCATTTGACTCGCCGTCGAAACAAGGGGCGGCTTACCATTCTAAAATTGTGCTTTAAAGATTAAATTGACATCGATACACCTTTGTGGTTTGTCCTAATTAGACGCCCTCGTTCATAAGGCAAAAGTTTTAACTTTTTGTGGGAGCAACTACATACAAGTTTCCTCTTCACTCCCACAAAGTTAAGTAACAAATCGCCCCTTCATTTTTCATATATAATCTGTTTGCTTCCTTTTTCATATATAATCTGTTTGATTAACAATCAATCTCTTCATAAACAAACCATAATCAAAAAATAACATTAGACTAACTACCTTAAATAGAGATCATCAACTTAAAATTAGATGACTTACATTAAAATTCTACTTTTCAAAGGCTAAACTGAAAGCCTATATATCTTTTGACAACTAGCCCAAAAAGACCATACGGTGTGGAGGGGCATGGAGAATAAGCGTTATTCGACATGTGGACACAACGTCAGCCCGCGTCAGAAAAGTGGCGTGGTGGAAAAAAAGGGAGGGGTGGAAAGGGACGTGGAAGAGGGGCGTTATCCGACACGTGGCACATATTTTTTATTATTAATTTTATTTAATAATTACATATTATCTATTAATTTAAGAAAATAGCATTATTACTAATATAAAAACACTTATAAAATTTAAATAAAAAAAGAGATTACATTACTAAAAAAACCGAGTACATAATTTAAACTTAAAAAACGAAACATAAAAACATAATCTAAAATAACCAAAACTAGGTAAGATATTTATCCATGATTTTTTTTTTTTAGTTTCATTTACTCGCCTTCAAGGTGATCGATCTTCATAGTGAGTATTTTCATATCCGTTGGCTTTTGCTTTTCTTCGTAAAGGCTAAAAGCCTCTATTTTTTGAGTGTTTCTTTCTTGTTGGATGTTGTTAAACACGTGGATTTCTTCTTGGATGCCGGTCAAAGTGGGGGCTTTTTCATCACTCGTAGTGGATGATTTTTGGGCGTGCTTTTTTTACTTATCTCTTCCCGGTAGCCGTTCGGCTTCAAAATCATCATCGCTTAAGTTGATCTCAAAGTCCGTACGGGCATTCGAGCGACTGGTGGAGGAACAACTTTTGGACCTTTTGGAGGACGATTGTCCCACTAAAGGTACTTGTGCCTATTTTGGCGAGTTTTCATAATGTGCCAACAATCAATATATTTAAAGGTGGCCCCTTTTTGCCTTCCGAATACAAGGACATCGCACGCGTCAACAAGTCGGTGTCCGTTTCACCACGTTTTGGGTTGTTCTTTAGGTTATTGTAGTGGCCGTTGAAAGCGGTCGCGGTGGTGTTTATTTCACGCCACTTAGACAAGAGACTATCATTTTTTTGATTGTAATCTCGTCCCAAAGTTTGGTGATCAAGATCATTAATTCGGTTTCAAAAATCGTCATTATGTTGGTTAATACGTATAAAAAATATACATTTAAAAAAATATGTTATAGTTATGAAATGCATTTTTACAATAAAAAATAAAAATATACCTATAACCGAATTCTCCGAAATCGAAAGCCAAGCTTTCGTCAACACCAACTCTTCGTCATTTGTCCACGAATGTACATGACGATCCTCTTTTGCTTTTTCCTTTTCGGACTCGGTTCCTTTTTATGGTTTCGTTTTCTTCGCGTAGAGAATTCGGGCGGTGTAGGTTGACTTTGCGGTACGGATTCGAGTGTAGGTGGAGTTTGTGATAGAGGAGCGGACGGTTGTTGTGGAAACATAAAAGGTAGGTTGGCAAGAATATGAGTGTATGCTAATATGCTCGCATCGTTAAAACGTGGTTGCTTTGGTTGAGACCCTTGCGGCGGCAAAGCGGTGTTCGGTAGTTCGCCGAAACCGTACGGGTTGTTCGGATCAAAGTTGCGGTTGTTTGGATACATTATTTTTTATAAAAAGGTTGAGAGATTTTATAAAAATGAATGTTGAGAGTGAGGTGAAAATGGTGAAAATGGTGAGTTTTTTATATAGGTGGGGTCCAACGGCTATCTGCCACATCCAACCAACGCACGCCACATCTACGGCTAATAAACACAATGCCGGTATTATTATTGTTTGATTCTTAGTGATATGTGACATGACCCAAATATTGTACTTTAGTTGTTAGTTATAAATTTTGATATTACATGAGTTAAATAAATGAAATATTAAATAGTTACTAACGAAATTTAAGAGTTAATTATAAAACTATTTTTTTTTTCATATAAGTGTATTTTTTCATATGAGAACTAGATTGTAAAAGTGTTATATCTAGCCTTGGACAATTAGCTTATGTTTATTTCTTAAATACGTGAACTAATTAAAATGTCATGGAACTATATATATCAATAACAAAAACTGTTAGAATAACTGTATTGTTTGTGTGGCACAGCGAGTAAGGTTGAACTCAAACTAGTTGAGGAACAAAAACGCTGAAACGAACAAACTCTCCAAATAGTCCTCAACCTAATATCAAGAAGTGTGTTTAGCATGTTTAGAACACATGGTGTGAGCATGGAGGAGCGGCGTTTATGTCCTTCTAAGGGTCACAGACCAATATTTCATTTATTTAACTCATGTAATATCAAAATTTATAACTATCAACTAAAGTACAATATTTGGGTCATGTCACATATCACTAAGAATCAAACAATAATAATACAAGGGGATTATAGTAAAAGAGATATCACTATACAAATCGACCATAATTCATCCTTTGGTTTTCAACCAACATGTCCCTTCAATTTCTTATCTCTTATCAATAGTTACATTTCACTAAGTATGGACCATCAAAAACTTCTTCCTAAAACATGTGATAGCGATTGTCACTAAGACGTCTTACGAAACCACTTGGTATGTTACACTGCTACAACTTTACAAACAAGTATTTAAAACTAATACATTTTACAACTCATTTATTCTTTTAATATCTTGGAAACTTTTATATGCAGAGGGTTAAGAACTCACGATCACCTAACAATTTTTAAAATATGTTATATGTTATATGCTAACTGTTAATACAGTTTGTTTTCTTCCTCTATATAGTGTGTGTGTTTTCTATATATACACGGGAGGGATCTAGCCCCTACTATTGATGTCATCACCCACCCACAACACCCCAACCATCACCTCTACCATTCCTCACCCTACTATAGTTGCTACCATCTCTTTTCAACTTCTTTAACAAAGTTGCAATTAAAATAATACATGATTCTTTTGTGAGGGAAATGGTTTTCAAATTTCAACGCTTCCACATACTCCAATTTTTTCAATTAAATTTCAATTCGTTTGACATATTTCAATTTCAGTTTTAATGAACCAAATACAACAACGTTTATTTGCCCACCTTGTAGTTGCAAATAAGTTAAGTGACATTGTCTCTAGAGCACATGTCTCGTTCAAAACCTGTCTTCCGTCCATATGTATTTTCCAGTTATTACCATTTTAAATGTACATTTGACTCGCCGCCGGCACACACATATATGGTGCGGCATACCATCCCATAATTGTGCTTTAAAGATTAAATTGACATGACATACCTTTTTTTTTTGTCCTAGTTAGACGCCCTCGTTCATAAGGCAATGCTCTTTTAACTTTTTGTGGTAGCAAGGCAGCAAGCACGTAGAAGTTTACTCATGTGGTTAACCTTCACTCCCGCAAATAAAAGATAGTTATACATTGGTGAACAAATTTAAATAGCTTTATGTCCTAACTACCCCTTCATTTTTCGTATTTTAACCTTTTTTGTATTGAACAACGAAACTTTGATATATCAATCTGTAAAAACGTCACCTGAGATACATCCAGGTTAGGTAATCCAGCTGGAAGTGGCTTGAATTCCGATCTGCAAGATAGAACACCGTTAGGACTCGTTACAGGAAGGGTTTATTCCTGTAACCACCCTTTCGGCGTGAGAATAAGTATTTGTTTGTGGGAGTAAAAGTATTTGAGAGAGAGAGAAAGTTGTTGTGTTTCTTACCTCGAGATGTGTTCTCTAGATATACTTTTCGGTGGCTTAGGTTCCCCTAAAAAATCGGGGAGTTTGTTGTACGGTGATTTCCCACTTTTTAGGAGATATTATGAATCTCCTATTTGCATAGTAATATTGCGATAATATTCCCTTTATTTATCTCGCATTAATGACGGTCTATCCGACCCGAGTCATTCCTCCACACAATCAAAAAAATTACATGACAAGCAGTGGCAATAAAACCATTCTCTTCATAAACCATAAGCAAAATTAATAACATTAGACTAACTGCTTTAATCAGACATCATCAACATAAAATTAGATGACTTAGATTAAGATTCTTGCTTTTCAAAGGCTAAAACACTTCTTAATATTATGTTCATGACTACTTGGAGAGTTCATTCGTCTCATCATCTTTGTTCTTCAACTAGTGCGAGTTCAACCTCAACCTTACTCGCGGTGCCACACAAACAATACAGTTAACACTTTTTGTTATTGTTATATATGGTTCCATGACATTTTAATTAGTAAACGTACTTAGAAAATAATCATGAGATAATTATCCAAGGCCGGAAATAATTACACTTTGAAAACCTAGTTTCCATAGGAAAAAAACATTTATATGAATGAAAAGAAATAAAGTTTTATAATTAATTCTTAAATTTCGTTAGTAACTACTTGATACTTCCTTTATTTAACTTGTGTAATAAAACAAGTTTCTAACTAGCAACCCAATTGGGGTCATGTCACGCATCACAAAAATCAAACAATAGTATTATGAGGAGATTATAGCAAAAGCAATATAAGGTATCTGGTGTGGGTGCGGCAAAGGCTCTTGCCGCGCGGCAAACACCGTCGCCGTCCCGTTGCCGATGCGGTATCAATGCTGAATCGGGGAGCTGTTGCCGACGCGGGGAGATGTGTTCAGGAGAGAGAGGGCTGCGGTGAAGGGAGGAAGGAGAGAGAGATAGGTGTGTATGGTGGGGTCCATGCAATCTCTCAACCAATCACACCCTTTTCTTTTTTTTTTAAAGTTTACCACTTCAGTAAGTGTCTAAACCATTGTCAAGACTTTTCAGCAAAGTTTAAACACTTTTCACTGATTGACGTGGCGCACTTTGATTGGTTGATTTTTTAGTTTGCCACTCTCAAGTGTTTAACCACTCCTTACACCCTAAGGTTGTTTGTTGTGCTCCCTCTTCTCCCATCCTCCATAGCATCATCCCCCATTTCATCCCCATCAAAGGGGATGGAGCTCTCCTTTCCTTTTCCTTTTCCTCTTCCCCTTCACTTTCAAGCTTTAAAATCATCAACAATCAATTGGGGAGGACGGTGGAATCCTCCCGATTTCACCGAAGACCCAAGAAAGGGGTGGTTCTCCCCATCGGTGTCAACGCCACATAGGCTCCCCGACCCTAGTCCCACACCCTACAACCTAATTGAGATGTAAAAATCTACTTTAATTCATCCTTTGGTTTTCAACCTAACATGCGCCTTCACTATCTTTAATCTCTATCAATGCTTACAATTCACTAGGTATGGACCATCAGCAACTTCCTCCTAATACACGTGATAGGGATCAGACTTCTTTCGAAACCACTTGGCATGATTCACCACTACAAGTTTACAAATGAGTATTTAAAACTGATACATTTTACAACTCATTCATTGTTTTAATATCTTGGAAACTTGTATATGCTGAAGGTTAGGAACTCACGATCATCCAATAATTTTTAAAATATGTTATATGTTAGATGCTCACTTTTAATACATTTTGTGTTCTTTCTCTATAGGTGTGTTTTCATAAGTTCATACAATATTGTTTTCAAGTTATACATGTCTTCATCCCAAAATATCACTGTATAGGGTCCCATATGGATCGTTTTGTTGTTGTCTTTTGAAATGCGATATTGTAAGTTTTTCTTACGATAAATGTCATTTGGCATACCAATCCAAAACTCGACTTTATGGACTAGTTTAAGTTGATTTGAATTTAGTTTTTTTTTTTTTCTTTTAGGTAGGCTCCCTCTTTGACGCATCATTTGCATCTAACAACGTGTGGAATAGTGAAGAGCGAAATTCTTTTACTAGTTTAGTTTCATCATCTAACATATGTAGTAAATTTAAATGTGAAAATCCTTACTTTTGCTTCTTCGTTTTCATTTGTTGTTTCTTTAGATTAAAAAAAGCAACAAGTAAAAAGAAGCTACAAAATTTGGATCATGTCACACATCACAAGAATCAAACAATAATAGTATTAGGAGATTGTAGTAAAAAAGAAATCACCATAACTGAGAGATGTATAATGATTAAGATGTGCAAAACTACCTTAATTTATCCTTTGGTTTTCAACCAAGAGGTGGCTCCACTGTCTTATCTCTATTTACAATTACAATTCACTTGACTTTCAATTAACAACTATTAACAACTAGTCGTGACCTACATAAAATTACATTATATTACAATAAATGAACATGATCAAAGTAAGATTAGATGATAAATATTACTTCATTTTTAAAGGCTAAAGTGAAAACATTTACATATTAATCTATCCTAATAAAGATGTACCTATGGAGACACATGACCTCTTTCTAGGTTATTCACATCAGATTTTGCAATTTATCACCATCATATTTATTTTTAGCGCTTTAAAAACTAAACTTATCCAATAAATATTAGAGTAAATTGTCAAAATCATTTCTAAGGTTTGCGCACTTTAATTTGCCAGACCCCTCCAAAAACCTTTTTTTTTTTTTTTTCTCAACTGAACCAGTGAGGTTTCAAAATAGTTGTGAGATGCATCCATTTCTCTAACCGCATTAAAAACTAACGTTAATTGAGAAGTATTTTGGTTATTCTCTTTATTTATTTTGTTTTTTTTTTATTTTTAACTTGGTTTTATTTTAAAATTGTTTTTAAAATATGTTATATGTTAGATGCTCATTGTAGATATATTTAGTTTTCTTTCTTTATAGGTATGTCCTTATAAATTCATGTGATCTTTTCAAGTTAAATGCATGTCTTAATTCCAATATATTATTGTATAGGGTCATAGAACTTTCCGTTATTGCATTATAAATGCAATATTGTAACATTCTCTTACGACAATTGTCATTTGGCATGTCAATCCAAAATTCGACTTTATGGACAAGGTTGGCGTCGACATGAATTTAATTTTTTTTTCTTTTAGGTAGGCTCCCTCTTTGATGCATCATTTGCATTTTACAACTTGAGGAAAAATGAAGAGTGGAGAAAATTTTTACTAGTTTAGTTTGATCATCTTATATTTCTGTACTCTTAATCTGATTTATATCATGTAGTAAATCAAGATGTGAAAAGCGTTACTTCTGCTTATACTTTTTACTTGTTTCTTTAGATTTAGCAGCAAGTATCACTTGCTCTTCAATTCTTTGTAAAGATTTAGCATGAATTTTGGTCCAACTAATATTCATTGAAATCAAGTCTAAAATCTAGTGCTCATATGTTTAATGGATTTGGCCTGAATTTTGGTCCACCCTAATTTTATCATTGATTTTAATCGCAAAGAAATTCAATCACAGAACTTAATCCCTTCATCACCCGCCAGCCTTCATCTTTGCCGCCATCACCCATGACCACTTTATCACCGTAGTCACTACTGTCGCCACCGCCTCGTTACTACACAAACCGCACCTGTCACATCCTTCCCCACCATGAACCCATCATCACTATCGTGCCAGCCATCGGCGCCGCTGTTATATGTTAACATATTTTGTTTTCTTTTTCTAAAGGCCTGTCCTCATAAGTTCATTGTTCTTGTTTTCAGGTTATATGCATGTCTTATTCCCAATGTATCACATTGTAACTTTCTCTTACGACAAACGTCAATTGGCATACCAATTCAAAACTCAGACTTTATGTACTAGGCTAACATCAACTTGAGTTTTTTTTTTTTTTTTTTTTTTTTTTTTTTTTTTTTTTTTTTTTTTTTTTTTTTTTTAAGGTGGGCTCCCTCTTTGATGCACCATTTGCATCTAATATTTCTATATTGTTAATCTGATTTATATCATGCAGTAAATCAAGATGTGAAAATCGTTAACTTTTGCTTCTTTTTTTCACTTGTTTCTTTTGATTAACAAAAGCAACAAGTATCACTTGATCTTCTTTGTAAGTATTTAGCATGAATTTTGGTCCAACTAATATTCATTCATGTCAACTCTAATATCTGATGCCCATATTTTTAATGGATTTGGCCTGCATTTTGTCCACCCTAAATTATATTCTTACATAATTAACTAGAGTTAGAACTTATATTTAAGAAAGGGATATTGGATTTAAATAATCTAAACTTTCACCAATTGGATAGCACTCCCAACATTCGATTTTACCATACAACTCCCAACTTTCAACTTATTTTCCTCTGACACTCCCAAACTAAACTGTACACTAACCAAGTTAGTTTTTTTGCTGATGTGTCAGTTGTGTGGTGACGTGGCATCTGACAAGGCTTTTTTGATGACGTGACAACTGACAAGGCTTTCCAAATACATTGAGCAAATTTACAAACCATACATGATAATTCCATTAAACATATGAACCACAAATTTGAGTTCCTACTACTTTCAAATTTCAATTTCATAGACAAATATCAACTCAAAATTTAGATTCTCTCATAGATACTAGCTCATTAAAAAAGTAGTGAATCAAACATCCAAAGTGTTAACATTATTTATTTACATTTCTCATAGATGTATTAGTAAAATAAGTAAACATGACATATTGGGGTGTGTCTAGTTCAAAGTCGTCTATCTTTCAATGAGATAGTTGGAGGGGTGCCATCTTGATTTTCTAGTTATGACCATTTCAAAGGCGCAATGACTCGCCATCGCCACACACACATATAGTCCAACATATCGTTCCAATTGCGCTTTACATATTTAAATGACATTGATATGCCTTTGTTTCTTTGTCCTAATTAGACACCCTCTTTTACAAGGCAATAGTTATTGACTTCTGTACTCCTTGTAGCATCTCACTATTCCTTACAATTTATTCCTACAAATTTCTTTCAGTTCAAAACAATTGATACTTATCTCATCACTTTCTTATATAATCTGTTCAATTAACAACCGTGACCAAAGTAACATTAGACTATATCTACAATAAATGAACATGATCAAAGTAAGATTAGACGATAAAAATTACTTTATTTTTAAAGGCTAAAGTAAACATGTACATTTTATTTTAATATATTAATATAGTATGGATATTGTTTTTGTTTGCATGGAGATGTATAAACTAGACCATAAAATGATCAATGCAAAAGTAATCAAGAGTACAATTCAATAGCATGGATGTGAGGATGTCCATTCAACCTTTAACTTAATATATATAGTATAATTCTTTAGGGTACACGGTACCCATTCGGCAAGAAGCATGCGGCAAGAGAAGCATGTGGCATGGAGGTGCAAGGCTTTGCTTGTCTTGACCGGTAGTAGTTTGTATTTGATGCTTGAGCAGAAAAGGGGTGTGCGGAGTGTTGGGATGGTCATGCGACTTTAGTATCATTCGATTTGTTTGATTTATATACTAGTTTTTTTAGTTAATGTTATATACTTATATTGTTAAGTTTGGTTATTGTTTTTAAAAAAATTTAATTTAAAAATGGTTGTGGCAATAGACGCAAAAAGAAAAAAAAACAAATACATTTCCCGTCATTTGGCAAGCTGGGTAAGTAAGTAGTGGTATTTATAATATGGCGATAACGTGAATAAGAGAGATGTTACACCAAGAGTGGCATGGGAGCAAAGACACCCTCCACCCAAAGCAAGTTAAGCTCACTTCTAGAGACTCGTTTTAGTGTTTCTCTTCTTTACATGATCTTCAGCAAGTTGGAGATTGTTTGATTTGATAGAATATTGATAACTAGAATGAACGAATTGTACGTTGACTGATGAGAATAGCAAAGATGAAAAAAATCCACAACTAACAAAAATATTTCTCACAAAACCCTTACATAATTTGGTTTTTAGTTTAGATAGTTGTTTTTATTATTTATTTTCAGCTAAGACCAAGGGGTATGGGGCTCGTCCCCGGGCGTCCCCCGTTTTGGGCCGTCGCACACCGCCCCCTTGGGGCCCGTCTCGGTGCCACCGTCGGCATAGAGATGTTGGAGACGGAGCGAGATTTTTGAAATTGTGGGGCCCCCCTAACAGTAACTTTCAATATTTAAAAAAAAAAAATCACCCCACCACTATATAAATTAAACTACTTTTCACCCTATTTTTTTTACTAAACCCTTCCACTTTTCCTCCAATTTTATAAAAAAAATCCTCTCCCTCTCCCAACCTTAAAAAAATTATGGATCCCTACAACCCAAATAATCCCAACTCAAGTTCACACCCGTTTTCGTCACCCGGCTACACACCCGTAATGGACAACTCTTTTGCGGGTTACCAACAAATGCCCAACGCTTTCAACCAACGAAACCAATACCCGTTCAACCCAATGCAAATGCAACAGCCCAACATGCCGTTCAACCAAATGCCATATCAAATGCAGCAACTAATGCAAAACCCGCTAAATATGCCATATCAACCACCGCCACAAGCACATCCAACACAAATCAAGGAACAAGATGATGACGTAGAGGTTGTGCCAGAAACACAACCTGAACCTTCAAAAACGAAAAACACAAAGGGAAAGGGTAAAAAAGAAGACGCAGCCGCCAAACAACAACAACGGCAATGGTCAGAAATTGAGGAAAAGGCGTTGGCAAAGGCATATATTAACTCTTCAACGTCTCCTATAATCGGTAAAATATTATAACTGTTATAAAATTATTTTTTGTACAATATATTATTATTGTTATTAAATATTATTTGTGGATTATATTATTATTGTTATTAAATATTTATTTGTACACTATATTTTTCTAACAAAATATTGTTATTATTGTTACTAACTTGTAGGTAACAATCAATAAAGCGATGGGTTTTGGCAAGAAGCCCTTGATATATTTCACGCGATTATGGAACAAGGCGAGTACAGAACCATTGATTCTATCAGCTCCAAGTGGCGCAAGATGAATACGTTGATCCAACGCTTTTGTGGATTTTATAACACAACGCTGCCAACAAACCGAGTGGGTGGAACCACGAAAATGTTTTCAATGAAGCGTTGCGTTTATACGAAAATGAGAACAAAACTTCTTTCCAACATGTCCGTGCTTGGCAAGTTGTAAAGGATCAACCAAAATGGAAGGGAACTCGAAATGAGGTTGCAAGCGCGAAACGAGCAACGAAACGATCTAAAACTTCCGAGTCAGGAAGTTATAGCGTTGGAGGCTCAACCGGTCATTGCCAAATAAATATCAACGACGAGCTCGACTATGATGAGGAGCCGATTGAAGATGAAGAACGTCCCCCAGGAAGGGACAAAAGTAAAAAGATAGCGGCTGAAAAAAAGAAACAAGCCGCATCCGGAAGTGGTGATGGTTCGAAGTTGGAAGGTATTATGGCCGAGTTGAAAGCATTCAACCAAACCTTTACCGAGACGCAAACCGAGAAGGTAAAGGTGAAAAAAAAACTAGCCGAGGAGAAGCAAAGGAAGCAAGAAGAAGCGTAGTAGTTGGAGGAATGGAAAATAATGACCACCGACCTTAGCGAATATCCACCGGAAGACCGTCCCATTTTACAAATGATGAAGGAAAAAATTAGGAAAAAATGGAGTGGGGGAGTGTAGTTTTTTTTAAATGTAACCTTAGGTTTTTTTTAAGTGTGTTTTTTTTTAGTTTTTATTTAAATGTAATTTTAAGTTGTTGTTTTTTTAGGTTTTATTTAAATGTAACTTTTTTATTTTTATTTACTTTGTTTTCATTAATTAATTAAATCAAATAAATAATAATAAAAAAATGGAGGAGCATTCACCACACCCTTGGGTAGTCCCCAAGGGGATGCTCCTCCACCAATGCTTAGTTGGCGCCTACGTGGCGGATAGTCGCCAAAAGGACTATCCTCACTAGAGATGAGCATAATCGGGTATTCTGAATACCCCGAACCGGGTACACTAAGGAACCGGGTCCGGTTGAACCCGGGTAGAAGTATAAAAAAACGGAACCGATGTAACCGGTTACGGGTATTTTCGAACCGGGTTCGGTACAGTTTGGAACCGGGTATTCTGGGTACTGACAGGAACCGGTTCTGTCGGGTACTTTCAAACCAAAAGCTGCATATCACTATTTGGAACCGGTTCCAACGGGTATATGACCTGGGACCGATTTTATATTAAAAAATGTTTTTTTTCCTATAAAACCCCAAATTCTCACCCTTCACTCACATTATTACCCCAAGTTCTTCATTTCACCTTCAACTACTAGTTTACTACTCCAAAAACAAATCAAACGAAGAGAGGATGGCATGCAACGAAGAAGTGGTGATGCTTTTGGAAACCAAAAGAAACCCGACTATTTGGAAGCACTTCGACTTGTGTTTGATGACCGACAACCACGAAATGGCTAGGTGCAAGGGATGTGGAAAGTTTATGAAAGCGGCCGCTAACTCCACTCTAAAGAAGCACACCGAACGCCATTGCCCCGTGACGAAGGCGAAAAACGAGAAGGGTGAAGGATCCAGTTCTTCTAATGTTTAGGTTGTTGTTGTGTAATGTTTAGTTAAGTTAGGATTGTTATGTTTTAGTAAGTTAGGTTTGGTAATGTTTAGTTAACTTAGGCTTGTTATGTAATATTGTAATCGTTTGTTATAAATAAACGGTGTGTTTTAGGTTTAGTAACAGGTTATTAAAAAAACTCAAATAAATATATTAACAAAAATACCAGGTATACTAGAGGAACCGGGTACTGGTAGAACCGGGTACGGGTATAAACCGG
This sequence comes from Helianthus annuus, assembly GCF_002127325.2. Classification (NCBI taxonomy): domain Eukaryota; kingdom Viridiplantae; phylum Streptophyta; class Magnoliopsida; order Asterales; family Asteraceae; genus Helianthus; species Helianthus annuus. The sequence continues at coordinate 159,878,784 of NC_035436.2, forward strand.
ATAGGGTTCGGAACCGTGTACTACCCATTTATTATGAGAAAAAATGGAACCGGATAGGAACCACCGGGTTTTTTGAAGCTGGACCCAGTTCTCCTATGTACCAGGTACGAACTGAAACCGGTTCCGGGTCGGTTCTACAGGTCCAGGTTTGGAACCGGATATTATGCCCATCTCTAATCCTCACCATACCTTTTTGTCTAATCTTTAGAGTGTTGCTAATTTTAAGAAAATTAGTACTTGAGTTATTTTTCCTATTTCATTTAAGCAGGTTACTTTGACCGAACTTAATGAGTAGCGCTAGGTTACTACTTACTAGAATAACATATAAATATGTTCATTTATAATGTTGGAGAAACTTTTGATTTTATAATAAAACTACTCTCATTTCCGTTTGATCTAGACGCTTTCTAGAATGCATCTAGCAGTTTGTTTTCATTTCCGCATCATCACTAGATTGAAGTTATGCATATATGTTGTGTTCTTCGTTTTGTAGTTCACGACGATATCAAGAAACCGAACATGTTTATTACATTATATATAGTACCATTACATTTTAGTTCATACGTTAAAAAGGGTTAACCACATAAAAACTAATCCAAGCATGAAAAAAAAACTGACACATACTCACCCTAGCTGGTTTAATCTATAACGAAAACGAAGAAGACGAGTTACAATTGTACAAGCTAGCACATTGGAAGTACTTTGTTATCAGAAATGTTAGATGATAATTGCTTCTTCATTTGACTAAAACATGTTGCTCTGTTGGGCAGCAGAAAAGAAGCACTTGCAATCACATCTGCAACTCCTTTTATGCTTTCACAACTACTTGTGGTCGTTTCCTCTTCGTATATTGTTTCAAGAATTCTTGAAGCTTCGAGTCTCGAGATTCGCAGTAAACCGCTCGCTGCGACAGCAGCAAACGGAGTGAGGTGTTGTAATGTTTTGGTCTTGGTGTGGGTTTTGGGCACTGAAGCAAAAACAAATCTTGTTGCCATAACGAACGAGTTTATTGAATAACAGATGAGAGGATTAGTGAATTATTGAATATATGTTTAATGAGTGCTTCTGGATGCTTTATATATAGGGCTATAAATGGTCCAACCGTTATCACTTCTGGTGGCTCAAAAACAGGCCTACAAACGGCAAGTTGGTCCAACTGTTATCACTTCTGGTGGCTCAAAAAACAGGCCTACAAAACGCAAGTTGTGCTTATTGTTGTTTTTAGCCAGACACCCTTTTTGCAAGGCAAGTTTGAGAGGGACTGATATGAATTAAAGATAAAAAGGTTATATATGGGGATGGTTAAAACTGATACATTTTGTAACTCACTTATTCTTGTAAAATCTTAGAAATTTGTATATATGGGGCCGGGATGGTTAAAAACTCACGATCACCCAATAGTTTTTAAAATATGTTATATGTTAGATGCTCACTATAATATATATTTTGTTTTCGTTCTTTATAGGTGTATCCTTATAAGTTCATATGATCTTGTTTTTAAGGTTATATGCATGTCTTAATCCTAAAATACTCCATATGGAACTTTTCGTTAGTGCCTTTTAAAATGCAATATTGTAGCTTTCTCTCACGACAAACATCATTTGGCATACCAATCCAAAACTCGACTTTATGGACTAGGTTAAAGTCGACATGATGTAGTCTCCCTCTTTAATGCGTCATCATCTAATATTTCTATATTGTTAGTCTGATATATCATGTAGTAAATCAAGATGTGAAAATCACTCTTGCTTCTTCTTTTTTCACTTCTTATTTCTTTAGATTAAAAAAAAACCAAGTATAAAGAAGTTACAAAATTTTATAATATTATAAAGAGATTATAGTAAAAAAAAAAAAAAAAAAAAAAGATATCACCATAATTGAGAGATGTATAAGATAGAGATGTACAAATCTACCTTAATTTATCCTTTGTTTTTCAACCAAGGGATGTCTTCACTATGTTAGGCCATTGGGTATGGTTTGGATAGTTTTTTTGGGACTATCCGCTACGTAGACGTCACGTCACGTTCGATAAAGGACCATCCAAAGAGGACTATTCAAGGGTGTGGGGACTACCCAAAGTTAATAAAAAACTAATATATAATAAATAACTAAAACAAAAAAAAAAACTTTCTCTATCTCTCTCTATGTGGTCCCCACTATTAGCCATCAGCCAATCACCACCACTCGTCGCTTCCGTCTTCCTTCCGACGCTGGAGACGGCGACGCCATCAGGGGCCGGTGTGGGACGAGCCAGACGACCCGGGACCCGGGGGGGGGGGGAGCCGACCCCCATACCGCATGGTCTTATATTTATTAGTAGTTACAATTCACTAGCTATAGACCATTACCAACCTCTTGATAGGGATCGTCAATAAGACTTCTTTCGAAACCACTTGGCATGAATCACAGGGCCGGCCAGAGGGCAATTCTAGTGAAGCGGTTGCTTTAGGCCACATTTCTTAAAGGGCCTCTTATCTTAAAGTTTCATTTTCTATTATTTTATATATTTGGGCTTGGGTGATGCGTATTGTACATAATAAAGAAACTACATGAAAAACCCAAATAAAGTGGTGGCCATTTAGTTTATTTGAAGCTTAAAAGTGAAAATTAGTTAAAGTGTTTGAGTTTCAAGAAAAAAAAAACGAAACGTCCCCCTAACGGCAACGAAAATCTTGTGGAGAATTCATCGGTTTGATAATCATTGCCGCTATACTTTCGATCATTTATAGCTTCGAATCGGTTTTGTGTAACTTCTAATTGGTTCTATAATAACTTCGTATTGTTCATCAGTCATCGCCAATCATTGTAAAAGCTTTGTATCTGTAGTGTTTGTAATTTGTCATGAAGGTCGAAAGCATAAGATAATTAGTTCGAGCCTTGGAATATGTTCGATCGGTTAGTTATTTTGACGGCTTGAAGCTGATCGCTTCGAATCTTATGTTATCTTTGATTATTAATTGTTATTTATGTATTTTGTTAGTTGATTAGTGTTCCTTGATTATTCATTATTATTCGAAATTTATGTTATTTGATCGTGATGCTAGATCCGTTAGTTGTTTAAATTTTGTTAAGAGTTAGACTATTAGAACTTAGTTTATCTTGTTTAATTACGTATGGTTTTGCTTAATTTGCTCGATTATTTTATTAGTTGATTATGCCTGAATGTAATCGTTTATGCCTAATTGTCAGTTTATTGATCTTGCGTGGTTATCTTATGCCCTTTAGTTTGCTAATTGTTTATATCATAGTCTTTGAAAACTTAAAAGCTCTTTTTTTACACTAGTAGTTGATTACTTGATTCCAAAAAGTGCCTTATATTATATTTTGCTTTAGGTCACCAAAAACGTTGAGCCGGCCCTGATGAATCACCACAACAACTTTACAAACGAGTATTTAAAACTAATACATTTACAACTCACTCATTCTTTTAATATCTTGGAAACTTGTATAAGCAGAGGGTTAAGAACTCACGATCACCCAATAAATTTTAAAATATATTATATTTTAGATGCTCACAGTAAATATATTATGTACTAGGTTACAACCTCGTGTAATACACGGCTTGAATAAATGTAATTTTATATATTAAATAATAAAAAGTTTTAACTTTATGAACCCCGTATAATGTACGAGTTAAATAAATGTAATTTTATATATCAAATAATAAAAAAAAGTTATATCTTAAAAAACCATGTATATTACACAGATTAAATAAATGTAATTTTGAATACTAAATAATAAAAACGTCGTATCTTTAAAAACCCGTGTATAATCGGGTTGGATAAATGTACCAAATAATAAAAAATTATATCCTTAAAACCTCATATATTACACGTGTTGAATAGATTTAAAAAAGAGTTATATCTTTAAAAACCATGTGTATTACACAGATTAAATAAATGTATTTTGTATATTAAATACTAAAAATGTCGTATCTTTAAAAAAAACTCGTGTATAGTCGGGTTGAAAAATCTACCAAATAATAAAAAATTATATCCTTAGAAAACCCCGTGTATTACACGTGTTGAATAAATATAATTTTACATAGCAAATGATAAAAAGTTATATCTTTAAAAACTTCTACACGGGTTATATAAATGTAACTTTGTATAGTAAATAACAAAAAAAAAATATATTTTTAAAAACCCCGCGTTTTACACGAGTTGAATAAATATAATTTTGTATGCCAAATAATAAAAAAAGTTATCTTTTTAATAAACTAGGATAACATTTAATAATTATTTATTATTTATATATTTAATATAAGATAAGTAGGAAAGAGAGATATTTGTTTTAAAAATATATTAAATTAACAATTTAGATTTGAGGATAATATTTTATTAAAGTATGACAAGATTTAATATTAATTTATTATTTATTGAGTTAATATAATAATTTATTATTTATCTATACTATATAATAAAAGAAACCAACTTTGGGACACGTGTCATTCATTGGAGCCATCTATTTTTTAGTTTTTTCATCTTTATCTTCTACTTAATTATAGATAATTAATATTAATTAAAAGATAATTATAAAATTAAATTTAAACAATTCGTATAGGAGATAATATAATCTTTTGAAATATTTATTAGATTTCAAAATTATTTATCTTGACATTAACAAAAGACGTACACTAAATATGAATTAATATAATGTAAAGAGTTAAATGTCATTTTAGTCCTTGTGGTTTGGGCCATTTTGTCAGTTTAGTCCAAAAGTTTTATAATACACAGGATTTATAAAGATATAATAAGATATAACTTTTTATTGATTGGTATATAAAATTACTATAATATAAGTACACAAATCAAATTAGATACAATAAGTATCAATTTTATAAGTACATGAATTAAATTAGATATGACATGATAAGTATCAATTTTAATTATTAAATATAAATATTTATTCTATACTTACTATATAATAAAGTAAATCAAATGAGGGACACTTGTCACAAGAAACCACTTTAGGGACACCTGTCATCATATTAGGCCATCTCTTATAGATAATTATTATTTTTGTTTAATTTCTTCTAATTAATTATAGATAACCCTCCTACTAAATATTATTTAATTTAATCTATACTATATAATAAAAGAAACCATTATTATTTAGTTTAAATTTAATGTATTACATAAAGTTAATGATTAAGATTTTCGAAACTTAAAAACTCCAAACTTTCAAAAACAAAACATTAATATATAATAAAAGAAACCTGTTTTGAGACACTTGTCATTCTCTCATTTAATTGATTAAAATTATTAATAATCTATACTATATAATAAAAGAAACCTGTTTTGAGACACTTGTCATTCTCTCATTTAATTGATTAAAATTATTAATAATACTAATAATAATAATATTTAATCTAATCTAATACAAATAATAATAATATTTAATCTAATCAAATACAAATTCTTATCATTAATTCAATAACCTATTGTTAAACAAAAATTTTAGTTTATTTAAAAAAAAGACCGTAAAAATTTGATTAAGAAAAAAAAGAATTATAGTGGGTTAATTATCATAAACAAATTCTTTGGCTTTTAAAACTCAATTCGTGCCTTTGAATTTCAAAATGATCTAATAATTCTAAATTGAATTATACATCTTCTATTTTTGTATAAAAAAATTGATGTATATCTTTATTTCTACTGATAGAGTTAAAAATTTAGATATTATTAATTATTAATCAATATCTATCAACCCATACAATACATGAGATTCTTAAAAATGTAACTTTTTTCATTATTAATATATTAAATAAAATTTACTCAACCCGTACAATACACGGAGTTCTTAAAGATATAACTTTTTAGTATTTAATATATAAAATTACATTTATTCAACCCATGTAATAAATGAGATTTTTAAAGATATATTCTTTTATTATTTGGTATGTAAAATTACATTTATTCAACATGTGTAATAAACAAGGTTTCAAAAATATATTTTTTATTATTTGATATATAAAATTATATTTATTCAACCCGTGTATTACACGGGGTTCTAACCTAGTTTAGTTAATATAAGATAAGTATAGATTTGAGGATATCTTCAATGAATGACACGTGTCCAAAAATTGGTTTCTTTTATTATAGTAGATAGATAGATTATTTCTTTATAGGTGTGTTATAAGTTCATATGATCTTGTTTTTAAGTAATATGCGTGTCTTAATCCTAAAATATTATTGTATAGGGTCTATATGGAACTTTTTGTTAGTGTTTTTTAAAATGCAATATTGTAATTTTCTCTTACGACAAACTTCAATTGGCATACCAATCCAAAACTCGACTATGTGGACTAGGTTAACGTCGACATGAATTTAGTTTTTTTTTTTCCTTTTAGATAGGCTCCTGCTCGCTCGTTGATGCATCATTTGCATCATACAACATGGGAAGACTGAAGTGTGGAAAATTTTTACTTTTGCTTCTTATTCATTTCATGTAGTAAATCAAGATATGAAAATCGTTACTTTTGCTTCTTCTTTTTCAGTTGTTTCTTCAGATGAAAAAAAAAGCAACAAGTTTCACTTGCTCTTCTATGTAAAGATTTAGCATGAATTTTGGTCCAACTAATATTCATTGAAATCAACTCTATAATCTAGTACTCATATGTTTATTGGATTGGCCTGGATTTTTTTACTGATGAGAATACCAAGGATGAAAAGAAAATATCCAAAACTCACAAAAACAATCGTCACATAACCCTTACATAATTTAGTTTTTAGTTTAGATTGTTGGTTTTGTTTATTTATTTCAACTGATCTAGAGACTAGAGTGTCGTTTTATCTAAACGCTTTCTTGAATGCATCTAGCAATATTTTTTTCTGCATCATGACTAGACTGCAGTTATGCATACATTCCATTTTCTTCATTTTGTAGTTCACCATGATATCAAGATAAACGCAACATGTTTACTGCATTATATATAGTGCCATTACATTTTTAGTTTATACATTTAAAAGGGTCAACCTCATATAAACTAATCCAAGGAAACAAAACTTTGACAGTTCAATTTTTATCTTGATAAAATACATTTATATAAATGTAACTATGTAAGTAGAACATCAAGGATCGATGCAAAAAACATAGTTCGAAGCGCAGCATAATTATCCAACATACCAACCCTAGCTAGTTTGATCTATAACGAAAAACAAGACTGGTTACTTGTACAAACTAGCACATTCGAAGTACGTTGTTACTAGAAGTGTTAGATAATTGCTTCTTCATTTGACCAAAACATGTTGATCTATTGGACAGCAGAAAAGAAGCACTTGCAATCACATCTGAAACTCCTTTTATGCTTTCACAACCACCTTTGGTCGTTTCCTCTTCGTATATTGTTTCAAGAATTCTGGAAGCTTCGAGTCTTGAGACTCGCTGTAAACGAGTAGCTGCGACAGCAGAAAAAGGTGTGAGGTGTTGTGATGATTTGGTCTTGGAGTGGGTTTTGGGCACTGAAGCAAAAACAAATCTTGTTGCCATAACGAATGGGTTTATGGATAAAAGATGAGAGGATGAGTGAGTATATGTTTAATGAGTGCTTCTGGATGCTTTATATATAGGGCTAAGAGCACATAAATGGTCAAACCGTTATCACATCTGGTGGCTCAAAAACAGGCCTACTAAAGCCAAGTTGTGCTTAATATTATTTTCAGCCAGACGCCCTTTTTGCAAGGCAATTTTGAGAGGGACTGATATATGAATTAAAGATAAAAAGGTGAACATGAAAATGATAGAGAACATTGAAGATGTGGTTCAAAATGGCTTTTAATATTTTGATTATGCCCTGGATAATGCAATAAATTTAACACAATGTGCAGAGAACAAAGTAACACACACAAACATCAAGGTGAAACTAGTTTAATACCCGTACGGTGGACGGGTTACGTTAAACAGCGTAACGAACAAAATTAATCTATATTAAATGTACAGAAATTTAAACAACTTTACACACAAAAGCACCATTATTTACTTATAAATGGAAAATGATTACAACCACAAACCTGTGAAAAATAAAACTGATAATACTAAAACATGAAATTGTATCATTTTAATGCAAAAGGCAGTTAAAATGCAGAGTTTAAACGGGTTCGTACAATTGTTATAAACTGCCTAGAAGGCAGTTAAAATGCAGAGTTTAAACGGCTGAGATTTAATCTCAGCAAGATCCGACAATGGAGATCGATTTGGAAGGTGGTTAGGCTATGTGGGCTTAATAATATATATAATAGTACTGCACCGTACCCGTCTGTCGGGACGGATCCTAAAATTTACAACTATCCTAAAATAGGTGGAGATCCCTAGTTCGATCCTTGAACTGAGCGGGTTTTACCTCACCGCATCGTCATGCCTTCGGGCGAGTGTTCACGGGCTTTGGCCCTAGGTGAGGGTTTTCCCCGGTTCGGATGCGAATGTATCCCGATGTGGTGAATTTCGCCAGTAGCCCGTTTGGAGGATTCGTTGGTCGTTTAAAAAAAAAGACTAACTTTCAAATTAAGTTGGCCGTTTAAAAAAAAAAGACTAACTTTCAAATTAAGGTCAAAACCATTTAGTTTAGGTTGACCCGTTAACCGTTTTTTACCATTTGCTTTAAATCTTTAAATATCGACTACATGTGATTAACAAATTATATCATTAAGCTAGAATATATTTTTTTTAAATGGATATTCAAGAGGTTGCAAGTAAATTTAAATAGATTTTATGCAAATTGAGCCATCATTTTATTTTAGCCGAGTTTTCAATATTTGCCTTTTTGATACAGATTTTTTTTTTTTTTTGCAAAGCTTATAAAATTGTATTTTCTTTTTTATTTTTACTTTTATTAACTAATAAACATTTTTTATTGTGGTTGTTCTATGTTAGCTTGAACTTTTATAAACTTATATAATGATCATTCATATTCAAGTAATCAAAAAGATAAGAGGGAATCTAGCAAGTCTCTCTAATCTATTCAACCACAAGTCCACAACTACCCTTATTTTTGTCATAAGTCCACAACTGCACTTGTTTTAGCCAAAAGTAGAAAATAACTTTCATATTACCAGAAATTATAGTAGTTAAACGTAGGATGTATGAGGGCATCTAGATATTTGGCAAAAAGTCGAACTTGATCGTAAAATTATAAATCATGAGGGAAATAAAATATTTGGAACATGATGAAGTAGTTTACATAACTGCTTTTCTTGAATCTGTAAAGGAAGAATCTAAGCAACAGGATGAAAGCATTGAAAGGAAAATGTACCACTCCATTTTAAGTAACATTTGATGCAAAAATTCTTTTCATTTACTTGTATTTGCTCCAAACTTTGAGTGCAGAATAATGGGTGAAATGATGCAGCAATATGCCTAAGGATTCAAAGAAGTCACATAATGAAGTAGTGATAAAAACTTACAAAAATAAAGAAAGAATCAGTTGGTTTTGATTAGTACCAATAGTTGGTGCTCAATTCAAGCTTTTTTGACAACTGCCTTACTGAAGTTATTCAGCACCAATTGAAGAATCCGAAATTAAAAGCTTTAGTTGACAACTGCTTTAGTAGAAATATTCACATAGTAAAATATACAAGTTGAAAGTTTCTAACTGGCCTGTAATTTTTGAGTATTTAAAGCTATAATATCAAATGTTCTTCCACTTGAAATGATGATCAGCTTGATAAGATAACATGCCCCCTCAGCTTTTAGGGCTATGATCGTGTACCGACAATTTCAAGACTACAGTTTAGGACATAAATCTTTGAATTTAGCTAACCACACGTTTATTTAAGAAGTCAACTTCATATTTTGATCGTCAAACTTAAATTTTCATGTTTTGCTCGACACGACATACTTAGGCCCCAATATAAAAGGGCCTTTATGAAATTATTCAAGCTATTAACAATATTTCAAAATTTCCCCTAAAATTTTTTTATCTGTTTGTTTGCTTAAAATTACCCATTTTTATATGAACCACTTCCTTGTTGCCTACCCCATCCATTTGCCACCTCTGATGCATATTCTAAGTGAAGTTACAAACATTTAAGCAAAAATGAGAGATTGACGTACCTAAATCAACCATAATAAGTGCTTCACCATCATACTTATGTTCTGCAAGAACATCCCATGTTGGTCAAATTATAAAACTGCCACAAGCACATAAAAATTTCTTGTGTGTGATCTTCATCTGTTCCGGTAAAACATATTCTGGAGGAGAATGTTAATCTTTTCTTTGACAAAACTGGTTTGCAAATAAATGGAACATCAGCCCTCAAAGGTCATTGATGCTTGCCAAACATCCCTTTAATCAGTGGTTGGTCCAACTATAAACCCAAGAGTTAATCATATATGGAATTAAGTATTTATAAAGATCTACAAAGTAAAATACGGAAAGTGCTTGCAATTCTACCCGTCCCGCATTGGCATGTAATAAATTAGCTATTTTTGACTCGAACGTGTAACCCACCCTTTGTCACTTCTAATGTAGAGTAAACAATCTAATTGGTGGATGTAGCTTGTCTTTTAGATGTACCTCTAACTGGTGTTTGACCCGAGTAGGTGGGGCCATCACATACATCAAAACCACTTGAGATTACAGGTGCAACAGCAAATGATTCACTTTGTGAAGGTTATCTAGACGCAAAGCTCATCTGAATTTGATTATTGAGGGCCACAAAAATTTTCCATGCCACAAGATATCTTTGGAGCAGATTCTTTAATAGAAAATTCCTTACACTTTGAACAACTAAGTATTATGCACGACACACACTCTAAAAAACGGTAACAATTAGCCAATTAGGTTAAGTTACTGGCCACATTAGAATAGCTGAGCAAAAATTTTGTGGTGCAAGAAAATATCTACAGCAAAAAGTGCAACATCTGGTCTTTATCAAATAAAATAAAAAGCACATCAGTGCTTAAATTAAATACAGTTCAACAATTGAAAAACTGGCTACCTTTAAGTGATCCCTTTGTTCAGTGTATTTAGCAAGGATGGTTGTTCCAGTTGCAGTTGCTTCTTCCAACATTCGAGATGAGTTACGAGCAGACTTCATTGCTTGTGCTTCGTCATCAAATGTTCTCAAAATACGAGACGATTTACATTCTAATCCATAGTTACAAAAACATAAATGAAATTTATCAACATAAAGGACAGAAATAGTTATACTCATAAATTAAAATTTAACCTAAATCATATATCAAACAAATAAGGTATCTGAAAGATGAAACCTTTCTAACACTGGAAATCTTATAACCTGTTTTGGAAAAATCAAATTCGGAATTATCAAAATCTCCATGTGAGGTAAGGTACAAGAGTAGTATGTACCTTTGGTTCACCAAATGAGAACAAATTCTCTTCAATCTTCGAAAGGTCCATGATTTACATTAATCGGTTGATTACAAAGGTTCCAATCACCTGAAATCATATCATTCTGTAAATCTAACTGAAATTTTACAAAATACACCAAAGTGCACAGGATAAGCACAATCATCCAACGATGCTTCATCAAACGAATAATGAAAATAAATCAACAACAAATCTAATGATTTTAGGGTTCACCATATACATATCTGATACATAACTCCAGAGCGATTTATCCCCAAACAAATAGAGTTGAAGAAACGTTGGTGAAGAGAAATTGGGACCAAAATTGTTGGAAATTGAAAATAAGAACATAAGACATAGTGTAACAACAATTACCTTCCTTTAACTTTCAACTGTGGTGTAACCCTAACCATAGCTCTGAACTTGGACTGGATTTTTTCTTTTTGAGAATCCGATGCCACTGTGATGGGGGAATGGAGAGGATATCCTTGAACTGCCAAAAACTTCCTCGATTGGCGATTGCACCTGAAATTCTCATACAAGGATGACGGTTTCTACGGAATGAGGAGACCACGAGATAAGGTGAGGGTTTTTATAAGTGCAGTGTAATTTAACTGTCTACCCACGTTCCCAGTTTCATAGTAACCGTGCGTAGTGGAGAAGATAGGCCGCAAACCATGGGAGCGTACACAACTGCCCTGAACTACCACCACAGCAGTTATTGTTGAGAGTTTAAGTGGCTGAGATTTAATCTCAGCCAAATCCAATGGTCAAGGTTGATTTCAAAGGTAACTTCCACTTAATGGGTTCCATATATATATATATATATATAATTTGTATTCGCTATGAATTGTTTGATACCATGACCGGTATCTATACCTATACCGACGGTTAAAATTTAAACTCTTAAGCTAAACACACACCCCTTAATATATTTACATATACACACATACTTTAGAGGTTCACATATTTGACCTGATACCTTACAAATACTAATAAACATAATTCAACTTCTACTTGATGCCAATGTTTAAGGCCAACAGATAAGAGGTGACTTAAGAATAAGCTAGACACCCTTTTAAATATTCTATAAAAACATAGTTAGTTTACTAAAAAAATTGTGCCGCGTTGACCAATACTGATGAAACAATGGTTAACTGGGCAGGGTTAACTCACTGGTCTCGTCAAGAAGGGTTAATCCCTTCCTCTCAAGGATCATTGGCTGGATCGTCCGCCGGTTAATCTCCTGCACAAGGAAACAAGCCGTGACTCGTAACAAGGAGGATGGGGTGGGGGGTGCTCCTTGTTACCACTCTCCGGCGTGAGAATCAGTCGTTTGCTTGGGAAGCAAAGTGTGATAGTAGTAGTGAGAGAGTTGTGAAAAGATACCTTAAACCTGGTTTGGGGTTGGTATTTATAGCCGAGGAGTGAAGGAGGAGTTGAATGGACGGACTGACGACGTGCAGCCCTTATGCAGGTGTGTCAGACTTGTCGGTTGTGGAGGTGAAGCCACGTCCTACTGCAGTGTCAGTCTGTCGCTTACGTATGGCCTGACAGGCGACTGCCATTGGTGCCACTTGCTCTGTACTGTCAGTCCCACTTGCCTTGTGGGCAGGATGCGGTGCCGTGCCGCGTCGCTACCTGCGGTAACTGTCGTTGTTCCCACATTGTCCTTCTGGCAAAGACTGTGGGATGCGGTGCCAGGCCCCATCGCCACTTGTGGTGACTGTTGCTGTTATCCAGATCCCTTGTATTGATAGAAATGTTCACAGGATGCGGTGCTAGGACGCTTCGCTATGCGTACACCGTTTTAATACACTAGATGCGGTGCCACGCCACATTGTTATACCGTTCTCATACTCCACGTAAGTCCTCTTCCATCATTGGGCAGATTGGATTCGACCTCTGTGTTCGCACGTGCCCGCACGGACACAGATAAGTCTTTAGCTAGTGGGGGTTTTGATAAGGGTAATGGTCACTCGCGGTCATGCTGACGCGAGATCTGGGACCATACCCCTTCAAGCCCCCCCAGTCTAGTGCTGTTTCCGTATGCAAGTTGCATGTGGGAGGAGTACTGGACTATGGTGTCTAGAAGGTAGTGCGTATGTTGTAGAAGATTTTCGGCCATGTATGTTGAATGTTAAAGGTCAAAATAATAAGTTTTCGAAGGTGAAGGTTGACCTGGCTTATTACTTATAAGTACAGGGGGTATTTGTGTCATTTTTCTTTAATGACTGTTAAAGATCATTAGGAGCTAGTATAAAAGAGGGGTTAGGGCTCAGTTTAGTTACTTCTTGTTTTCATAATTTCTTTCAGTTCATCTTTCAATTCTCAATTGTAATAGTTCAATAATCTTTGATTCAATAAAGTTGATAAGCATTTGGTTCGTATTTGAGTTTTCTTGGTGTTGATTTCACAACAATTGGTATTAGAGCCTGGAGTGGCTCTCGATTCAGAAGAAAACGGTGAATCAAAGCTCAATTGGTAATCAAGATGGTGTCTACAAAGTTCGAATTAGAAAAATTTGATGGCAAGAACGATTTTAGCTTGTGGCGGTTGAAGATGAGGGCATTACTGGTGCATAATGGGGTCGTAGATGCACTAAAAGGGGAAAATCATCTTCCGGCTGAGTTAACCGAGAAAGAGAAGAAAGAAATAATGGAGAAGGCGCATAGTGCGATCATCTTGAGTCTCGGTGACAGAGTCTTGAGAGAAGTGTCCAAGGAAACCACTGCGGCAGGGGTTTGGACGAAGTTAGAGACCCTGTACATGACGAAGTCCCTGGCTAATCGATTGTACCTGAAGAAGAGATTGTATACCTTTCAAATGGGTGTTGGTAAGTCAATTGAAGAACATACAGATGACTTCAATAAACTTATACTTGATCTTGAAAATATAGAGGTTGAAATTGACAATGAAGATCAGGCAATAATGTTTCTGTCATCATTGCCTCCCTCATATGAGAATTTTGTTAATACTTTGATGTATGCAAGAGAAACTCTTACCAAGGAGGAAGTTCTGGCTGCGTTAAATTCTAAAGAACTCAAAAAGAAGTCTGATCCTAAGGAAGAAGGTGGAGAAGGGCTTATTGTGAGAGGCAGATCAGAACATAGATCACATAACAAGATGTCAAAAGGATCAACATCAAGATCAAAGTCAAAGTTTAAACGAAAATGTTTTGTCTGCAACTCAGAGAAACATTTCAAGAAAGACTGCCCATAATGGAAAAAGAGAAAGAATGAGGCTAGTAACAATTCGCGAACACGTGTAAATCATAACTCTCAAGAAGAAGCCTCAGATGGCTATGATAGTTCTGATGTAATATGTGTTACAAGCAGTGACATGAAAGAACAGTGGGTACTTGATTCAGGAGGTTCTTTTCATATGACACAGTGGAAAAGTTCTTTAAAGATTTGATATATGAAGATCAGGGTCATGTGTAGCTTGGAGATGACAGACACTGCAAGATCGTTGGTGTTGGTACAGTTATTTTCAAATTAAAGAATGGCAGTCAAGTAGAAGTTCGAAATGTCAGGTATGTGCCTAGTCTTAAGAGAAGTATATTGTCTCTTGGTACATTTGAAAGAGAAGGATGTCGTGTAAGTCTAAATGATGGAAAGGCTAAGGTGATCAGGGGATCTTTAGTATTGTTAACTGGTACAAGAAAGGATAACAATGTCTATGTGCTTGATGGGAGTGTTAATAATGGGTCATTGGCTTCTGTTGCAATTATAGATAAGGATAATGAGTTGGCTAGTTTATGGCATAAAAGATTAGGCCATATAAGTAGTCAAGGGCTGGTAGAACTAAAGAAACAACAGGTTCTTGGTGACATTAAAAGTTGTGATGTAGGGTTTTGTGAAACCTGCATTTTGGGCAAACATAAAAGAGTTAAGTTTGGGGTTGGTAAGCATGTCACTAAGGGAATTCTTGACTATATACACTCTGATTTGTGGGGGCCTGCAAGGGTTGAATCTTTAGGAGGGGCAAGATATTTCATGTCTATTATTGATGATTTCTCAAGAAGGGTTTGGGTGTTTGTTATCAAACACAAGAATGATGCACTGCAGAAGTTTATAGAATGGAAGACTTTGGTAGAAAACCAAACCAACAGAAAGATAAAGAAATTAAGAACTGATAATGGGCTGGAATATTGCAATAAAGAGTTTGATCAATTATGCAAGGTCAATGGTATTGCTAGACATTTAACAATACCAGGAACTCCACAGTAGAATGGTCTTGCAGAGAGAATGAATAGAACTCTCTTAGAAAGGCTGAGATGTATGAGGTTAAGTTCAGGATTGCCTAAGTGTTTCTGGGGAGAAATTGTGTCTACTGCTGCGTACCTAATAAACAGAACACCTTCTAGGGTCATTGGTATGAAGACACCAATGGAAATGTGGACAGGGGTTAAGCCAGAGTATGAAGACTTAAAAGTGTTTGGTTGCCTGGTGTATGCTCATGTCAGTCAAGATAAGTTGGACTCTAGGGCTTATAAATGGGTTTTGTTGGGATATCAGGAAGGTGTAAAAGGGTATAGACTTTGGAAGTTGGAAGGTGGCAGCCCTAGAATTATAAAGAGCAGGAATGTGAAAGTCAGAGAAGATATCTTGTATAAAGATATAGTTGGCAATAAAGTGCCAGGTATGAATGATAGTGTGTCAAAGGGAAAAGAAGTTCAGATTGAGGTGGAGTCTAGTTGTGATGAAGATAGGATAGATCCTCAAGAAGAAAGCTCAAGTAGTAGTGTATCACAAGACACACAAGATTATAGTTTGGCAAGAGACAGGCCGAGGAGAACTATATTAAAGCCACTAAAATTCCGAGATTCATCAAGTGTTTCTATGTCTGCTGTTGCGTTCATTGCAGCAGAAGAGGAGTGTGTTAATGAGCCTTTAACATATGAAGAGGCAATCAATTCCAAAGATAAAAGGAAGTAGTGTATAGCTATGAAAGAGGAAATGGATTCTTTGATGAAGAATGGCACCTGGGAATTAGTTGAAAGGCCCAAAGATCAGAAGTTAGTATCCTGTAAGTGGATATATAAAGTCAAAGATGGCATTCCAGGTGTAGAAGGTCCCAGATTTAAAGCAAGGCTTGTAGCTAAGGGATTCACTCAGAGGGCTGGGGTGGATTATACAGAGATATTTTCACCAGTAGTAAAACACACTTCGATAAGAATTTTATTATCCATTGTTGCAGCTCTAGATATGGAATTGGAACAATTGGATGTTAAAACTGCGTTTTTGCATGGATACTTGGAAGTGAAGATTTTATGAAACAACCAGTCGGATTTATACAGGAAGGGAATGAAGAGAAGGTCTGCTTATTGAAAAGATCGTTATATGGCTTAAAGCAATCTCCTAGACAATGGTACAAAAGATTTGATGAGTTCATGGTGAATAATGGTTTTTCAAGGAGTTCCTATGATTCATGTGTTTACTTCAGGGAGTATTGTCCAGGGTGTTTCAGTTACTTGCTTCTGTATGTTGATGATATGCTTGTGGCTAGTAAACACAAGGAGAACATAGAAGAAATAAAGCAAATGTTAAAGATCGAGTTTGAAATGAAAGAGTTGGGGATTGCCAAGAAGATTTTGGGTATGGAGATCAATAGGGACAGAAGTTTGAGAAAGTTGAAGTTGTCTCAAACTGGTTATGTTCAGAAGATCATTAACAGTTATGCTATGGGTAGTTGTAAGTCAGTGAAGACTCCATTGGCAGGGCATTTCAAATTGTCTTTAGAAGATTCTCCAAGGTCAGAAGAAGAGTTCAGGTACATGAGTAATATTCCTTATGCTAACCTGGTAGGGAGTTTGATGTATTTGATGGTCTGCACTAGGCCAGATCTTGGTTATGCTGTTAGTGTGATAAGTAGATTTTTGGCAAATCCTGGTAAAAGGCATTGGGAAGCTGCTAAATGGGTGATGAAATATTTGAAGGGTACTCAAGAATGGGGATTGAACTTTGGCAGTATAGAGGGTATTGAGTATAAAGTAGAAGGTTTTGTTGACTCAGATGTCTTTGCCGCCTACCTATGTCTAGAATAGCTTTGCCAAAGATCGTGATAAAGGTAGATCTATAACTGGATATGTTTTTAAAGTACTTGGTAATGTGATTAGTTGGAAAGCTCAGCTGCAGCATGTAGTTGCTTTATCTACAACTGAAGCTGAGTACATTGCCTTAATAGAAGCTGTAAAGGAGGCTTTGTGGTTAAAGGGGTTGGTCGCTGAGTTGGGATTTGATGAGGTGAATGCAGTGATTCATTATGACAATCAAGGTGTTGTGCAGCTGACAAAGAACAACATTTTTCACGAAAGAAGCAAGCACATAAATGTTAGGCTACACTTTATCAGAGATGTTATTAATGCAAGGGAGGTGTTAGTTAAAGATATTGACACTAAGGAGAATATTGCAGACATGTTAACTAAGTCTTTGCTAGGTAGAAAGTTTGATTTCTGCATGAGTGGATTGAATATTGGTTAAATCTTGATTTTGACTTTAAAGGTGGAGATTGTTGAATGTTAAAGGTCAAAATAATAAGTTTTAGAAGGTGAAGGTTGACCTGGCTTATTACTTATAAGTACAGGGGGTATTTGTGTCATTTTTCTTTAATGACTGTAAAAGATCATTAGGAGCTGGTATAAAAGTGGGGTTAGGGCTCAGTTTAGTTACTTCTTGTTTTCATAATTTCTTTCAGTTCATCTTTCAATTCTCAGTTGTAATAGTTCAATAATCTTTGATTCAATAAAGTTGATAAGCATTTGGTCCGTATTTGAGTTTTCTTGGTGTTGATTTCACAACAATGTAGATGGCTCCTGCTTCTAGAAAATCAAGCCGGGAATCTGGTAGAGTCGTGTGACGCCTCTTCCGTACCGGTGAGTAAGTTTCGTCTGATGCGAAATTCTCAGCCTAGGGTTTTGATCTGGTAGCATGGGCTACCTTTTTCTGATGTCACCAGGGTTGGGTGTCACCTGTTGGTGTGTCGAACCAACCTCCGGGATCGTGGTTGAAGATGTCCACAAACTTCGAACCAACCTTTGAGGTGGTGAATGAAGAAGAGAGTAGGCTTCGAACCAACCTTTGTAACGGTGACGGAAGATATCCGCAGCCGCAACTCTAGTTGTAACCTTTGCGGTAGCTGATGCAATGCTCTGAGTGGCTTTGCTCAAGCTCTATGTTCAGCAATTGGACATGTAATGATGATCCCTACTTTGTGGGGTGTTCATGTTCTTCCAATTAGCTCTCAAGTAACCGCACGTCCTTTGCGGTTACCTCGTTCCTTTGCATTGTTGGCCATGTTTGGTCGAACAACGTGGGGTACTTGCGTCATTGTTGGCCGTGTTTGGTCGAACAATTTGAATCTGGATAATGGTCAAATAAACATGGTCATAGGCGTGGTTATGCCCACCATTGTTTATTCTATCCAGCTCACAAGCGGTCAAACAAAGTCATAACCAGACTTGTTACCACTATTCGTTCGCTTGTTGCTCAACGAGATCTCTCTAGATGATTGGAAATCTTGTTCGCACTTGTTTTGTAACCACTTTCCTTCACGCTTCAATGGGAATCGGTTTTCCTTGAAGTAGCTTCGTTCATCTGTGTGATGACTTAGTCGTGGCTCTTCCGTAACTACCATTCGCGTAGCTGGATATATGACCGCAGTGACTCATGAGTGTCTGCGGTTTTGTAACAAAAGACTCGCATTAAAAGAGTGTTTTGCTCGTATGCGGCTCTTGAAGGATCAGGAGTCAGGGTTGCTGATGTGCGGTCGCGCATCATACTTATCCTTATCCATAAGGACAAGCTGTTTGTGCACCCTCTGTGGTTGTGAACCGGACACGAGGGATTTGAAGCTTAAAGATGCCTGAAGGAGTGCGGTTTGCTTCGTCCTGGGAAGCGGTTTTCGCAGTCCAAAGAGTGACACTGGTTCTGAGCATCTGTCACACCTGTGCGGGCTCGTGTGTGCCATCTCCGCATATTCCACGTGTGCTCGTGGGTATATGAGAATATTATTTATACCCCTTTACATAATGTAGAGATATATATTTTTTTGCCTTTTTTGAGGGGTATGTAAAAAACGACATGCAGTATGGGTTATGGCGCGTTTATACCAAAGAAACCGCATGCCTCTTATATTTGGATAATGTTGTCGCTTTTTGTTGCATACGTGGCTGGACGCACGTGTGAGTTGGTGAAAGTTGGTAGGATTTTCTGCATGTGCTGATAGGAACGGACGTTTGCACTGCCCAAGGTCATTAATGCACTGTAGCAGGAGTGTAAACGTCTCCTTTGTCAGGCGCGTGGGCCGCCACGCGCGCGTGGTAACCGTCAGCGGGACTGTCGCTGGACACGTGTCACCGCGTAACTCGTTCTTTTTTATCGTGATGATTCGGTTACCCCTCCGCATTAATTGCGATGAGTATATAAGGGGAAACCGTTTGTGGTTTCCCCTCACTTGCCTAAAATTTCAAAAATTTTTCGGTGAAAGAGAGAGTTTCCTTCGTCTTCTCCGTTAAGTTGTCTGAAATTCCGGTGAGGTTGTTTGAGTTTTTGTGCTCATTTTCTTTTCCATCTTCTGTATTTCAATGGCGGAACCATCGAATCCATACAATGTAGAGGGTGAAAACCCTGAACATTCGTCGCCGGCGGCGGCGGAAGAAGATGAAGATGATGGTGGTGCACCCGACGGCGGCCTACCAATACTAAAGTGGTCGAAGGGTCAGTTTGAGACCCTGATGACCAGTATCCAAATGCCCAAAGAGTTTGGGGCTATATATCCACAGGAATGTGATACTGGTGCCGACGCTCCGGTGGGATGCCTCACCCTGTGGGCTGACTTCTTCTACGATGGCAACCTCCGACTGCCATTAACGGTATTTGTTGCCGAAGTGTTGGAGTATTATCAGATTCATATCTCCCAACTGAGCCCGTTCAGGATGTTTCGAATCAGGAATTTTGATTACACTTTTCGTGCTCTTGGTTTGGAGATTACTGTTGAAAATTTCCAGCGGTTCTAACAGTTGACGGTGAACACCGGGTTCTTTTCTTTCAACCAACGGTATGGGAGCACAAAGCTGATGACCCCTCCCAAGGGTATCACAAAGTGGAAGAGGAAGTTCTTCTATGTTAAGGCTGCCGCGGTAGCCGCGAAGATGACTTTTCGGAATGTGAATGAGACCATTCCTGCGGAGGATCTTGCTCTTCCCAATGCTGATACAGTGAGTTGGTTCCCAAGCCTGAAACCCATTAAGCTCAAGAAGCTGGACAACTCGCAGTTGTGGGTGCTGCGGATGATGTTGTCCAAGCCTGATAGGAAGTCAAGGCCCGTTGTGCGGGAAAAGAGTGGTGGTAAGCATTTTTACTCTTGTGCGGTTTCATTGCTTCCTTGTTTTTTATTGATTTTGTATGTGTACTATTAGAGGACGCTGCCCTGTGGAGAATGGCAAACACGAGCCCGCACAGGTGTGTCAGATGCTCAGAACCAGTGTCACTCTTTGGACTGCGAAAACCGCTTCCCAGGACGAAGCAAACCGCACTCCTTCAGGTATCTTCAAGCTTCAAATCCCTCGTGTCCGGTTCACAACCACAGAGGGTGCACAAACAGCTTCTCCTTATGGAAAAGGATAAGTATGATGCACGACCGCACATCAGCAACCCTGACTCCTGATCCTTCAAGAGCCGCATACGAGCAAAACACTCTTTTAATGCGAGTCTTTTGTTACAAAACCGCAGACACTCATGAGTCACTGCGGTCATATATCCAGCTACGCGAATGGTAGTTACGGAAGAGCCACGACTAAGTCATCACACAGATGAACGATGCTACTTCAAGGAAAACCGATTTCCATTGAAGCGTGAAGGAAAGTGGCTACAAAACAAGTGCGGGGTTTTGATAAGGGTAATGGTCACTCGCGGTCATGCTGACGCGAGATCTGGGACCATACCCCTTCAAATACCTACCTGTTAAGCTAAATGTGTTCACAGATTTGACTCAGAAGCGTTGACCAATACCTACCTGTTAAGCTAAACGTGTTCACGGATTTGACTCAGAATTTTCATGTTAGGTTTTTATCATATTGAAAAACGATTTACCCTCTTGCGTTGTGTTGGTATGTTAAATTCCCATCAATGCATTAACTTTCACCTAATGCCCCTATTTATACACAAAAAAGTGCGAGAAGGGGAATTATCGATGCCAACAAAAACCATATCTTAAATGACATATACCACTATGTCACATACCATCTAATAAGCAGGCACTTGGCACCGATTGAAATGGCAAATGTTTCTTCATGTAATGACTTACAAAATGCAATTAATACGAAAAGCAAGAGTCGGCATAAAAGTTGAATCATCGATAGTGACAAGTGACCTGATTTGAGCCTTACCAAGTTCTCTTCTAACTTATCATATTTTGCTGCTTACTTAACTCCCTAAAGTTAGAAGTTGCCATTTAGACCACAAATCATTAGTAACATCTCTTACACGTTTGAAAACTAGAGGACTCATTTAGAAAAATGAAAACGCAAACTTGTTAAAGTGTTATGTGTTGTTAGAATTGATTTCAGAACCTAGATCGGATAGCAAACCAACTGTCTTACCAGTCACATTTTTTGTGTAAATTTGCAATTCTGCTTATCTTTTGATTTAGATTAAATATTTTTACAAAACATATAAACTTAAGTAATTTTTAAAAATGGATGATGGAATAGTAAATGAGATTTAGGCCAGAAGAATAAAAGCATAACTCGGGTATCCAAAACTTCGGATACTGGTTCAGATAGTAAGATAGTAAGATAGTAAAACGGATATCCAAAAAATAAACTATCCGAAATTTCCGGATATCCGAACTTGAACACACATGTCTCCTTTGTTGGATAATCTTGATATGATGGGTTGACGGGTACGGGTCATGGGTTAAGAATCATCTGGGTCAGCTGGTTAAATGGCAGTTTATTTATTTATTTTAGTTTATAACTTAGTTTGAATAAGGTTAGTAGTCAAAAGAAACGTTGCATGGACTGGGTAGTAGTTTGTTTTTGACTTTCACGGTTTCTTAGGTGATTTCCGATTTGATAGGTGAGAGTAGTGTCTTTTTTGTCGCAAAAGTCTTTTTTTTATAATGGCCAACGAAATAAACGTCTGGCGATAACAGATAGTGTTGGATAACCCAAGCCCATCATCACCAGTTTTGGGGAAAATCCAACGCCCGAAGGCTTGCTACGGTAAAACTCAGCTAGGATCAGATTTGAACTTGAGACCTCTCTCAAATCCAAATCCAAATCTTCATTTTCCCTTCAATGTCAATTGAGCCATCGCTCGGTGGCTTTTGTTACAGAAGTTAGTTTCTTATTTTGAAGGGGTCTTAGATTACGTTGCATGTAAAACCTATATAAAGGCTCCATTGACCTGTTCATTAAAGTACCAGAGCTTTTGTGTTTCCTTCACATTGTACTTCTTTTCTTTTACAAAATCAGCAAAGTTTTTTGTTTATTATTCTTATTGTACGCGAGTGTGTGTGTTTGTAAAGGGTCTGATCCAACATCTTTCAAGGCCTATGTTGATGCAACAAATACGGGACCAAGGATGGTAGCTGGACTGGTCAGGCAAAAGGGCTGAAAGGTTTGATTTTGCCTAACGCAGGTCGCGGGGTCCCTCCACGTTTGCAAAACGTGGAAGGAGGTTCACTAGTATATTTGAGTTATTTGCTTTGAAGTTCTTTCTCCAAGATTGACTCGGATCCAAAAAAGAAAGCAAATAGAATGAATGAGATGAATCTGATGAAGAGTTATTTGGAAGTGACAAGAACTCTTCAAATGACAAGAGATTAAGGAATCTCTCTGCTTTTCGGAATGTCTTTGAAGTGTTATTGAGCTGTCTTCTTATAGTGGAAGACACTTCTCGAAATGGCATGGACTATACTAGTGAGACCTGTTTGCTTATGGAGGGTTTCCCCTTTTGGGGTTGAAGGCTTTGGACCCCTGGTTAATAGGGTGTGCCTGTGCAGACCTGCTCTGACTTTGTGAGTTGGTGAGCGTGAGTTGGTGGGATGAGTTGGTGGACATGACTAGTTACTGTTCCTCGATTCCCTCATTATACAGCTTTTCATCCGATGAACCTTTCAACCTTTTAAGCTCTTTGCATATTAATAGTTTTATTTGTCCTTGGGCTACCCCCGTCGTCAGCCCCCCAAGTCAGAGGTTTTTGGGGTATTATGCTCAAAGACTTCTGACTTTTATACATGTCTTTTAAAGGCTTCAAGGGTTCGTTGTTTGGAGGCTTGAAGGGTTTGAGGCGGTTACTTTTTTGAATTTTGAAATTTAATCGATTTGACAGTTGATTGGACATGTGTCAGGCGGCGGATTGGCAGAGATTTTTATTTTTATCTTTAATACCCTTACTTTACTCTTATATTCATTTTTACAATTACAAAACTTCATCATTTTTCCTTCAATCATTCACAGTTTTTCCTCCCTCAGGTTAGTTTTCTTCTCCATTTTCACTTTTACTTTTTTCGATCATGGGTGCCCTTAAGGATTTAGCGAGGTCATTTTCTCGGTTGACACAAGAGGAGGTAGACCTGTTTTGCCTTGAATATGGTATCGATAAACAGTTTAATCCAACCGCCCCTGCTTGCGATGCTTCTATTGATAAACCGATTCCTGGTTTTATTGCTTTGTATTGTCGGCATTTTGAGTGGTCTAATCTTCGTTACCCTTTTTCGTTTTTTGTTCTAAATTTGCTTGAGTATTATCGAGTGTCTTTTGGGCAAGTACATCCGAAAGGAATGGCTAGGGTTTTGCACTTTGAAGTGCTGTGTCGTGCTTTAGGTTATGATCCTTCATTGTTGCTCTTTCGGAGGTTCTTCCGGTTAGCCAAAAATGGTGATTGGTTTACTTTTGAGAACACAAAGGTTGATACTTGTCTTGTTTCATCCATGGTTACAACCCTTGGATCATGGAAGAATACGTTTTTCTGGGTTTCTGAATCCATTATTCCTTTCAAAATGGTGTGGAGGCATCCGGATGCTGTTCTCAACGATCCAGAGCCTTCCGAGTCTGAATTGAATGATGCCTTTCTTTCAGCTATTCGGGGGTGCCCTTCGAGGGTTCGTCCTTTTCCCGAACATTTGTTAGTGCTTTTAGGGGTTAGTAATATTTGGGCAAAAGTTGATCGGGATCCGGTGTTGATGAGAAATGGCCTTGGTATGCATTTTCTCCCTTATGCCTTTTTATTTTACTTTGTTTGTGACTTATTTTCTTTATTTGTTTTTTGGCAGTTATGTCTGCTTTGGACTTCATCAAGAGTGACGACACGTCCGATGTGGTTTTTGAAGATGCTCCAACTGTTCCAGGTGAGAATGTTGTGGTGAGAACTTCTGAGCAAAGGTTTGGGGGTTCGGGTTATGTCAGTGTTGCAAATGTGAAGGGTTTTACCAAGTCTAATGTTCCCAAGCCTTCAACTCGCCGGTTATCTCGTCGTTTACTGAAAGCTGCTCCTCAATCCACTTCCACTGATCCAGTGGATTTGAGTGATGATATCGAGGCTTCTGAGGATCAGGCTGAAGTGGAGGCTCAAAAGGAGAAGGAGTTAGTTGTCCATGGTAAGAAGGTTCGAGGGAAGAAGGGTGTTGCTACCCCTGTTCAAGGATCATCAAGCAGGGACGCTGGAGGGTTGGATCCTGAAGGTGTTTATGTGCCTGCTTGGCAAGTGAAGAATGATGATACTTTCAAGGATGCTGCCGTCTGTGAGGATGCTCTTAGTCATCTTGCTCCTCCCTCTGTTCGTGAAACCATTGCTGAGATGGACGATGACCTTATGTTATCTCGCATGGTTCTAACTACTTGCAACCTTGCTGCCATGCTTCCTCAAGGGATTACACGCTTTCGCCAAAGGATGCGGGAGTATGAGGATTTTTCTAAGAAGAAGGAAAAAATGAAATCCTCCCTAGCATCGATGAAGAAGGAAGTAGCCGGGTTTGCAGAGAAGGAGGCAGCTTGGAAGGAGGAGGTTGATGGTCTGAAGAGGATGCATGCCATTGAGATGGGTGACCTGAGGAAAAGCTTTGAAGCAAATTTGCTGAAATTGAAGGCTGATCGAGAGGCCTTATCTGTCCAGCAGCAGGCTTTTCGTGAAGAAAAGGAGGGGTTGAAGGCTTCCGTTGGTCAGGTGACTGCGGATAATCAGTGGTTGATCGAGCATGGGTTTCAGCAGGTTGTGACTTACCTTTTGCATTCTAAGGAATTTAACTCTGCCCTTGGTGATGTTTACACAAAGCTGCTGAACCTGGGAAAGCATCAAGGCCTTACTGCTGGTTATAAACTTCATGAATCTGGGCAACCTTTGGAGAAGTCACCCATGTTTCGCCCTGAGGCTTCTGATGTCTTCAAGGCTTCTGTTGAGCAGATGGAGAGGCTGACCTACCCCTTCATTCATGAGGTATCCTCTTGTTTTGGTAAGCCTTTGTCTGTTTTACAGGGGTTGAAGCCTGAGGGGTTAAATGAGAAGGTTTGTGCTGAGGTTTTGGGTTCCTTGTCAAAGAAGAGGTCCTACTCTGGGGATAGTGATGATACCCTTTCGAGCCTGCCTGAAACCTCGAAGGATGCCGGTTTGGAAACCTCTGCTGTTGGTGGTGAAGAAGGTCCCAAGGTGAAGAAGATCAAGAAAGCCAAAAAGTCTAAGGGTGAAAGTTCCAAACCCTCTGATAACTGACATTTATTCGTAGCTTTCTTAGCAAACATTTTATGTTTTGTAATGTTTTAAACAATTTTTAGGTTTTGGGGACCCTTAAGGTTCCTATGGTTGGTTGGTTGGGCCTATATGGCCGTTGAACATTAGTTTTATTTGCAAGTCACTAGGGCTTGCTTTAACTGTCTTATGAAGGTCTTTTATGGCCTTTCTAACTTATGACATGATGGTTGTCGTTGATGTTTTTGTTGGTTCCATTTGCTTGGTTTTGTTTTGTGGGGTTTCAACCCTTCAAGCTTTTTGTACAGTTGCTGATGGGTTGAAGCCTTTAACCTTTCAAGCTCGGTACCTGTTGGTTGATCTTTGGGTAGCTTCTGATTTGGTTTGTATGTTTGGTTGATAGGCTTGTTTGTTTTTATTCTCTTGCCTTGTCTTTGTTTACTTTGTCTTTATGTTTTTTACACTTTAAAGGGTTCAGTGCTGCAGTCACTTTGCCTTAGTGTTTATCATCAAGACGTAGTATCTATCCTTTTCTTTATTTTGTTGTAATTTGTTTGATTTCGTAAGTCTGTTTATTGAGTACATTTTTTAGACTTAAGGAACGATTGGTGTAGGCTGTTCAAACCTGTCTATGAGACACTATTGTTTTTCTTTGATAAGTCTCATGGAGTTGTATTGATTTAGGAACTCACCCCTTATATAGGTCCATTCAACCCTTGAACCTATTGAGCGATATGGCCTGGGAGCTCATCCCCTTACATGGCCCTTGCCATGGAGTTTTTTGCTAGGTTCTCAACCTGATATTAGGATAGAAAGACAAGTTTGATAAAGTAACTTCATTCATTCAAGCAACATTTGCTTTTACAAAAGGTTTTTGTTTTGCTACAAACCAAACTTTCTAAACATAGAACTTTCTTAAAGTTTTTCCGTTCCAGTGCCTTGGGAGCCTTTTGCCTTCTAGATCTCCCAGCTTGTAGGATCCACCCTTGTGTGCTTCGAGGATGGTGTATGGCCCCTCCCATTTTGGGCCTAATTTTCCTTGGTTTTCCTTTTTGCTGGCTTCATTGTTTCTGAGGACTAGGTCTCCTGGCTTGAATCGTTCGTTCTTGACCTTTTTGTTGTAATATGCTTCCATCTTTTGCTTGTATTTGGCCTCTTGTATTGCTGCTTGATCCCGGGCCTCTTCTAGGAGTTGTAAGTTCAACATGGTCTCTTGTGTGTTTACTTCGGGATCCATGTTGACAATTCGTTGGGTTACAACTCCTATTTCAGCAGGGATTACGGCTTCGGATCCAAATACCAAGCTGTAGGGTGTCTTTCTGTGACTTGCTTTTTCTGTTGTTCTGATTGCCCATAAAACGCTAGGCAATTCTTCCAGCCAATTACTTTCATATCTCCCCAATCTTGTCTTGATGCCTTCCACTATGCTTCTGTTGGTCCTTTCAACCTGACCGTTTGATTGCGGGTAAGCCACTGAGCTGAAGATTTGGTTGATCCTGTACTCTTTGCACCAAAGGCTGAAGGGTTTCTCAGCGAATTGTTTCCCATTATCGGTCACAATTACCCCTGGCAGCCCATAGCGGCATATGATGTTCTCCCATACAAAGTCTATGATTTGCTTTCCTGTGATCTTGGCAAGGGGTTTGACCTCTGGCCATTTGCTGAAGTAATCAATTGCTACCAACAGGAATTTTACTCCCCCTTTGCTTGGAGGGAATGGTCCAACAATGTCCATTCCCCATTTATGGAATGGCCATGCTGAAGTTATGGGGACCAAGTCATGTTTTGGACTTTTTGGTATTGGGGAGTGAATTTGGCAGGCATCGCATTTCTTCAATTGCTCGACGGTATCCCGATGCATTGAAGGCCAGAAATATCCCAAGTTCATGAGTTTTGCAACCACCGACCTAGCTCCGAAATGAGCTCCACATATTCCTTCATGCACTTCTTTAATCAAATACTTGCTTTGTTCAGGGCCCACACACCTTAGCAATGGTGCAAGGTATCCTTTTTTATAGAGGATTTCTCCTTGCAACACATATTGCCTTGCTTTGATCTTTACCCTTTCAGCTTCTATTTGATCACTCGGTAGTTCGTTGTTTTGAAGGAATTTCTTTATGGGAGTCATCCAATTTGGATCTTCCTCGGTGACCACATCTTGTACTTCCAACTCGTCAATTGAACGAGCCTTCAACACTTCAACCAACACCTTTTTTGTGAGGTGGGCGAATGTGAGGGACGCTAACTTGCTTAAGGCGTCAGCCTTTTTGTTTTGGGATCTTGGAATCTGTTTGATGTTGCATGCCTGGAAGGTGTTCATTAATTCCTTCGATTTTTCTTTGTACCTTCTCATGTTGGGCTCCTTGGCGACATAGCTGTCATTGACTTGGCTTGACACTAGTAGCGAATCAGTGAACACTTCAAGCTTTTTGACTTTCATTTCTTTGGCTAGCCGGAGGCCAGCGATCAGTGCTTCGTATTCAGCCTCGTTATTAGTGGTCTGAAAGTTGAAACGAAGAGCATATGTGAATTCTAGCCCCTCAGGGTTGATTAGGATTACACCAGCTCCTGACCCTTCAACGCTTGAAGCCCCGTCGGTGAACAGTTTCCAGGCTTCAGGGTTGGAGGGTTCAGTGGTTGTGGTGTTTACTTCTTCAGTCTTTTGGCTTGGGACTTCTACTAGGAAGTCAGCCAAAACTTGAGCTTTGATTGCTTTTCGTGGGACGTAGGTGATGTTATGTTCACCTAGTTCCACTGCCCATTTTGCCAATCTACCTGAGTTTTCAGGCTTTTCAAGCACGTTCTTGACAGGTTGGTCAGTGACCACTTGTATAGGATGTGCTTGAAAGTATCTTCTAAGCCTTCTGGCTGTTTGGACCAAGGCTAGGGCTAGTTTTTCAAGGGGAGGATATTTGGTTTCAGCTAGTTTTAAAGTTTTGCTGAAAAAATAGACGGGTACCTGAGCCTTGTCCCTTTCAATGGTGAGGACTGCACTGATGGCTTCGTCGGCGACTGAGAGGTACACCGATATGAGCTCCCCGGTTTCAGGTGCTGCAATATCTGGCAGTGAAGCAAGGTGCTGCTTCATTTGATTGAAAGCTTCCTCAGCCTCCTCGGTCCATCTGAAATCTTTCTTATCTGAACAATTCTTGAGCGTTTTGTAGAACGGTAGGGACCTTTCGGCCAGTTTTGAGGTAAAACGCTTCAAGGCTGCAAGCTTCCCATTCAAGCTTTCAACCTCCTTCTTGGTTCTTGGTGGTTTAGCTTCGAGAACAGCTTTTACTTTGTTGGGGTTGGCCTTGATGCTTTGTTTTCCAACAATATGACCCAGGAATTTTCCTTCATCAAATCCGAACGAACATTTTTCCGGGTTAAGCTTCATGTTGATCTTTCTAAGATTCTTGAAGGTTTCTTGGATGTCATCAAGCATCTGGTACTCCGTTTTGCTTTTGATCACCAGGTCATCGACATACGCTTCCATGTTTCTTCCAATTTGGCTTTCGAAGGCTTTATCGACGAGTCGTTGGTAAGTGGCTCCTGCGTTCTTGAGGCCAAAAGGCATTTTTTGGTAACAGAAAATGCCCTTGTCTGTGTGGAAAGCCGTTTTTTCTTCATCCTCTTCTTTCATGAGGATCTGGTGATAGCCTTTGTATGCATCAAGGAAGCATTTGAACGGGTATCCCGTGAGGGAATCAACCTTAAGGTCAATTTCTGGGAGCGGGTAGCAATCTTTAGGACAAGCTTTGTTAAGATCCTTGAAATCTATACACATTCTCCAAGAGTTGTCGGGTTTCCGGACCATGACAGGATTAGCAATCCATGATTGATACTTAACCTCTCGGAGGATGCCAGCTGATACAAGCTTTTCAACCTCTTGGCAAGCTGCCAGGCTTCTTTCAGGTGCCAAACTTCTTTTCTTTTGAACCACTGGCTTAACATTCGGTGGTATTCTTAGCTCATGTTCAGCAATGCTTCGAGGGATCCCGGTCATGTCTTCGGGAGACCAGGCGAACACATCGCTGTGATGTTTTAGCAGCTTTTCAAGGTATGAAAGAGTATCTTGAGAGAGGTTGGGATTGACCCTTATCCGCTGTTCGGGGTACTTAGGGTTGATGACTAACCCCTGCTTGTCTTTCTCGTCATTAGAACTCTCTCCTTCGATCAGGTAAGCTTCCTGAGAGGGTTGAAGGGTTGCAATCCCTCTCTCGGTTGGAAACTTGACAGTGCCATGGCCGACAGATACAGCCATGTAAAATGCACATTGTCC
Source organism: Helianthus annuus (assembly GCF_002127325.2). NCBI lineage: Eukaryota > Viridiplantae > Streptophyta > Magnoliopsida > Asterales > Asteraceae > Helianthus > Helianthus annuus. Next base: position 159,909,049 of record NC_035436.2, read on the forward strand.
GGGCCTCCCTATGATTACGTCGTAGTTGGAAGGGATGTTGATAACCACGAAGGTTAGTGATCGGGTTCTTTCCTTTGATCCCTCCTTAAGACAGACATCAAGGGTTATTTGCCCCAAAGGCTTCAGGGTTATGTCAGCGATACCCTTTATGGAGGTCCCGGAGGGTTGAAGCCTCGAACGCTCCTCATTGCTTAGTTGATTGAAAAACTTCTCGAACATGATTTCAGTGGCTGCTCCCGTGTCTATGTATGCTTTACATGTTTGTAGGGTACCCACGATGGCTTCAACCACAAGGGGACCAGGGAGCGGGTCCTTCCTTGTTGGGGGGAAGCAGACACACTGAAGCTCCCAATCCTCCAACCGTCGCTTCTTGTAAGGGACCTTTTCGTCAGAACATACCATGTTTACTTCCTTCCCTTTGTTTTCAGCCATCTTGTCTCGAACTCCCTTGACCAAATGGGCAAGTTCCCCTGACTTGACAGCTTCTTCAATTCTCTTTTTCAGCTGGAAGCAATCGTTGGTGTGATGTCCCTTTTCTTCATGGAATTCACAGAACTGAGTGGAGTTCTCGTTTTTCCGACTTTTGGGAAGAGGTCTGGGAGGTCTGAAGTTTTGCTTGACCTCTTCCGTTGCCAGGATTTCTTGAGGGGTTTTGGTGAGAGGAGTGAAACTCATACTCTTATCTCTGCTTGGAGGGTTTCGCCCTTCAACCCTTCGAGGGTCTGAACCCTTTGAGCGTCTGTCGTAAGAGTTGAAGTTTCCTCTCTTTCTGGCTGGGCTGCTGCTTCGCCAACCAGAACCCCTTTTTCTTTGTTCTTTGATATCAACAGCTTCCTCTCCTCGGATGTGAGCCTCGGCTCTTTCAAGGGCTTCTTCCAAGGTTTTGGGTAGAGATTTGTTGAAATCTCGTGTGAGATACTTAGAGGTTATGGCGTTCATAAAACCGGCAACCCTCATTTTCTCATCAGCCCCCACGTAGGTTAGCCCTTCTTTCTTGTACCGTTCAATGAATGCTCGTAGGCTTTCATCATCTCGTTGTTTTATCTGGAAGATCACTGTCGCGTCTTTAACGTATCTTCTTTGTTGGGAGAAGTTTGCCAGGAAGCCTCTGCTGAGATCGTCGAAGCTTCGAATGCTTTGAGCTGGTAGGTCGTTGAACCAGATTCTAGCGGACCCAACAAGGGTCTGCATGAACATCAGGCAGCATTCAGCGTTTGTCCATTTTCTATTCGAGCAGCTCCAGTGAAGATCTGAAGATGATCTTCGGGATCTTCAGTCCCATCATACGTTCTGATGTGAGCTGGCATCTTGATTTTAGACTGAAAATCATAATCAGCTATCTGTCTAGAAAAGCATGAAAGGTTACTTGGCTTGTAAGGTTTAGCCAGATCTTCTTCATGTCTTGTACCTACGTTGTTGTTGTTGCCAGGGTTTCCCTGGGTGGCAAGCACCTGATTGATGAAGTGTTGCCAGGGGAAGTTGGCCATCATCTGAGACATCATGTTGGGTATGAAATTGAAACCTTGAAGGTTTCCCGGCCCAACTGAGCAACTTACCCCAAGGGGGGTGCTGGCCACAGCACTTCGTGCTAAAGGGAGCACGGATAGGGCTTGTTCCCATGTGGTAGTTAGAGAAGTGGGACAACTGGTTACCGGGGATTGTAGGAGTTGGTCGAGTGTTAACTCGTGTCCCAGAGGAGTACCACTAACAGTTGGTTGGGAAGAGAGAATGGGATGAACAGTGGGGTTTGTCACAGTGGACAGATAAGGGTGAAGGTTTGAAGGGTTGCTAGGACCAGCTTCACTTCTTGTAACGAAGGGTGGTAGAGGTGGTCCAGGAGATAACGTTGGCTCAGGCTCGTCGTAATCTAGACGAATCCTTACACCCTTTTCCCTTTCTCTGTTCACATGTTGGTTAAGAAGTGATCTCAGCTCAAGGAAGTTATGAGCGACCCCCTCGGGGGTAAGTTCAACGCGTGTCGGAGTGTCAGACACACCAACGTTGGGAGACGGAGCTCCAGATCTGGACGGGGTTGGTGTGTTAAAGGTGAGGAACTCGGGTGTACTCCCCGGAGTTGAAAAAGGCGTTGTTATTGTTGTGTGAGCTTGACCACTTCCCGGGGTAGAGGTGTTGGGGATCTGGTTTACCTCTCCCGGAGATCCACTTTCTGACATAGTGGTTTGGAATGGAAGGAGCTACACGTACCAGGTCTCTTTTGAGGAGAAACAGCGGCGTAGCCCCACGGTGGGCGCCAACTTGTTGATGCAACAAATACGGGACCAAGGATGGTAGCTGGACTGGTCAGGCAAAAGGGCTGAAAGGTTTGATTTTGCCTAACGCAGGTCGCGGGGTCCCTCCACGTTTGCAAAACGTGGAAGGAGGTTCACTAGTATATTTGAGTTATTTGCTTTGAAGTTCTTTCTCCAAGATTGACTCGGATCCAGAAAAGAAAGCAAATAGAATGAATGAGATGAATCTGATGAAGAGTTATTTGGAAGTGACAAGAACTCTTCAAATGACAAGAGATTAAGGAATCTCTCTGCTTTTCGGAATGTCTTTGAAGTGTTATTGAGCTGTCTTCTTATAGTGGAAGACACTTCTCGAAATGGCATGGACTATACTAGTGAGACCTGTTTGCTTATGGAGGGTTTCCCCTTTTGGGGTTGAAGGCTTTGGACCCCTGGTTAATAGGGTGTGCCTGTGCAGACCTGCTCTGACTTTGTGAGTTGGTGAGCGTGAGTTGGTGGGATGAGTTGGTGGACATGACTAGTTACTGTTCCTCGATTCCCTCATTATACAGCTTTTCATCCGATGAACCTTTCAACCTTTTAAGCTCTTTGCATATTAATAGTTTTATTTGTCCTTGGGCTACCCCCGTCGTCAGCCTATCTTTTCAATGAGAGATTTGGAGAGGCCCATAACTATTTTCTAGTTATTACCATTTTTAATGTATATTTGACACAAGCATATATGGTGTAGCATTCCATTCCATAATTGCACTTTAAAGATTAATATTGACAATGATATATACCTTTGCTTTTTGTCCTAATTAGACACCCTCATTCATAAGGCAATGCTCTTTTAACTTTTTTTGTGGGAGCAAGCACGTAGACGAATTTAAATAGCTTTATGTCCTAATTACCCATTCAATTTTCTAATAAAAACATATCACCATAATTGAGAGATGTATCACAAATCTACCTTAATTCATCCAAGAGACGCCTTCACTATCTTATCTCTATTAATAGTTACAACTCACTAGGTATGGACCATCAACAACTTCTTCCTAAGACACATGATAGGGATCGTCACTAAGACTTCTTTCGAAACAACTTGGCATGAATCACCACTAGTAACTTTACAAACGAGTATTTACAACTAATACATTTACAACTCACTCAATTGTTTAATATCCAACTCACTCATTCACTCAGTCATTCTTTTAATACCTTGGTAAATTGTATACGCGGAGGGTTATAACTCACGATCACTCAATAATTTTCAATATATGTTACTACCTCCGTCCCATTAAATGTGTCTTATTTTGAATTTTCAAAGTCTTTATTTATAAACTTTGACTTTAATTATATATTTTTGTGTTATATAAAACTTGATGAAAATTAACCCGATAAAAACACTTGTAAAACACCCTCAAATCATATAACTTTCATCAAGTATTATCTAACACAAACAAAATTATTTAAGGTCAAAGTTTACAAATAAAGACTTTGAAAATTCAAAATAGGACACTTTTAATGCTCATTGTAAATATATTTTGTTTTCTTTCTTGTAGGCGTGTCCTCATAAGTTCATATGATCTTGTTGTCAAGTTATATTCATGTTTTAATCCCAAAATATTATTGTACAGGGTCTATATGGATCTTTTCGTTGTTGCCTTTTTAAATGCAATATTGTAACTTTCTCTTATGACAAACGTCATTTGGCATACCAATCCAAAACTTGACTTTATGGACTAGGTTAACGTCAACATGAATTTGGTTTTTTTTTCTCTTAGGTAGACTCCCTCTTTGATGCATCATTTGCATCTTATAACATGAGGAATAGTGAAGAGTGGAATATTTTTACTACTTTAGTTTCATCATCTAATATTTCTATATTGTTAGTCTTATTTATGTCATGTAATTAATCAAGATGAAAATTGTTAGTTTTGCTACTTTTTTTCACTTGTTTCTTTAGATTAAAAAAAAAAAAAAAAGAGCACCAAGTATCAGAGTATCACTTGCTCTTCTTTGTAAAGATCTAGCATAATTTTTTATCCAACTAATATTCATTTAAATCAAGTCAAAAATCTAGTGCTCATATGTTTAGTGGATTTGGCCTGAATTTTGGTCTACCTTAAATGGAATGAATTCCCTGTGTTCCTTACACAATATAATTATCATTGATTCTAATCATAAAAATTTCAGCCACAGAAATTAAAATCACCTTCCATCACCCATCGGCCTTCTTTGCCATCATCACCTATAACCACTGCCATCAGTACCATAGCTGCCACTATTTTCATCACCGTCCTCACTAGTGTCCTCGTGTATTGTAGATTAATAATTTGATGTAATTTAGAAATAGGTGGAGAGTAGCATTTGTTGGTAAAACGTGTAATTTACTCTATATTTTTTTAGCAAGCCTCCTCGAAGTTGTAAAAGGCCTTAAAAGAGCATTCTCATCTGAGTCTTTATCTCTATCTTTATAATTTAATTAAAAACCATAATTTTCTTTAAACTTTATTTATTTAAGAAAAAACGTACATTTGACTCTTCATATCTATCTTTATCTTACTTTTAACAATTATTTAATTGTTTTTTTATAGATTAATGAATAATAAGCATCTTATTATAGAAGGTCACTTTAGTTTTCTATAAAATTTTCTTTATTGTAGAGGCTCCAATATGAATAAAGAAAATTTTAGCGAGTGTTAGTTAAGCTCACTTCTAGATACTAGGTTAATTTCTGAATATCTAGAGACTGGTTGTTTTAGGGGGAACAGTGTGAGGGTCGGGGAAGGCTGGTGAAGCCTGGCCCTGTCGGTGAAACGGGGACCTAGCATTGATCTTCGGTGAAGTGGGTGTGTGTATTTTTTTTTTAGGTAGGACATGTGTGTGTATGTATTTTGTGTGTGTGGAACGTGTTTGCATGTATAAAGAAGAAGATGTATTGAAATTTGATTTATTATATTTTTACCTCTTATAACAAGGATTATTATATTTTTACCCCTTATAACTTGATTTATTATATTTTTTACCCCCTTATAACTTGATTTTAGTTTTTAATAATAAACCTCAGAGCTTGTTATATTTTTAGAACTAACTTAAACTATAAAACTAAAATATATTGAAATTTGATTTATTTTCTTGTTTATATATCTTTTATTTTAATTTGTATTTAAAATATTTAAGTATATAAATTGTTTTAAAGATTAAATTAAATTAAAAAGAATTGGTTTTGGGGAAATCTGTGATGACACCGCGCAATCTGAGGAAATCTAGAAAAAAAAAACTGATACAACGGTAACATGTTACACGGAGTAAACGAAGAAAATAGGGACGACACCCTCCACCGTTAGTGTTTCTCTTCTTGACATCTTCAACTAGTTGGAGACTGCTTGACTTAATATTGGAGATTGATAACTAGAATAAATGACTTATATGTAGGGGTGTTCATCGAATCGAATATCGAATTTTCAAATTATTTGTATAATTTTATTTTCCTTAGAATTCGAATACGATTAAAACCTATAAAATTCGATTTGAATTCGTATTCAAATAAAAAAACCCAATTTGTATTCGATTAAAATTCGAATTCGAATAAATTCAATTTGATTCGGATTCTTTTAAAACAGGTAAAAAACTATCAAAATGAAACATAAATTTTAAAGCAGTCATTGTTAGGGATAGAATTTCACAGCTTATGGATCACGGATCCTCAAGTGCAGCCTGCATCACAGATTCTCAGTTCAGTTTGAATTAAGAATCCTCAGAAGACGTTGCAGGACTAAGGATCTAGGATCCTCATTATTATCCTAAACTAACAATTGTTTCCATCATGTTTTAACTTGTTTTGCATGTGTATTCTATTGAGACTTGGTCCAACCAAGATTCTAGGGGAATATGCTTGGAACTTTCGCACGTGCATGACCTCCATGACCGTTATGATGATCGTGGGGAGCTAGCACATATTTCGGATAGTTTGTTACTTTAGATAGTTTCTAATTTTAAGGGGGATACAAGCTTGAATTATTATTATTATTATTAGCAACACAACTGCACTACACTTGAACTCTCAAGAACTCTCTGCGATTACACACTTTTGCACACTAGTGATACTTGTACCAAGCTTGGTATCATCCCGATTTGTAAACCTTGTTTATTTAATATAGTTGGTGATCGGTAGCTTCCATCACCCGAGGTTTTTTATGCCCGGGATCATTCATTGATCAAGAGCTTTTTCCTCGTATAAATCCTTGTGTTCACCACTCATTTCATATACTTGTTCGTACAATTGACCATTTAACCAAGCATCATACCTCACAAAATCAGATTTGGTTGCATTGTCCTTGTGTGATTTTCGACCAAAACAGTCATAAAGCACGATATCACATTAAAAAGTTCCAAATAAAGTACCATAAGTCTAAAATTCAAAACGAGAAGTTAGGAATAACCACTCCACATTACAAGTTAATATTTTTAGGGTTAAAAATCTATTGACAGATTTGTTACTTAAGTTTTAGTTATGAGCCATGTAGTGGGTTTGGTAATGGGTAATTTTAATACTTGGAATAAGTTTTAAAAATAATTTAGAGTATAGCCCAATAAAAGTTTATATGTATTATATATAAGAGTTAATTACTGTTTTCGTCCCTGTGGTTTGTCAAAAATCATTATTTCATTCCATTAATTTAAAAATTGCGATTTCAGTCCCTGTGGTTTCACTTTCGTAACCATTTCAGTCCACCTCATAACCATATCAGTCCCTGTACTTAACAGAATAATGGATTGAAATGGTTACGAAAGTGAAACCACAGGGACTGAAATGGTTATGAAAGTGAAACCACAGGGACTGAAATCGCAAATTTTAAACTAATGGACTGAAATAGTGATTTTTGACAAACCACAAGGACGAAAACAATAATTAAGTCATATATAACTATAATAAATAAAAATGTATAATTTTTGTTCGAATTTCGAATCAAAACGAATTTAAAATTATAGATTCGTTTTCGATTTACTTGACTCGAATTCGAATTCTTATAATCGAAATGAATTCGTGATAATCGAATTGAATTTAATCAAATTTCAAAATTTTCGAATTCAAAACGAATTCTGAACACCTCTACTTATATGCGTGTCAATGAGTGAATTACTGAACCAAAGTAAAGAAAAATAAACACCCACAACTCACAAAAACAATTGTCACAAAAAGTTTATGTAATTTAGTTTTTTTTTAGATTGTTGGTCTATATTTTTATTATTTCAGCTAATTTAGAGTGTTTCTTAGTTTGAGGAAATTAATATTTCAGTTATTTTTTCAATTTTTTTTTTTTTTTGAACGGCTAAATGGAACTCTACACCTAAATACACCCTTTTACACCCTTCCCAGGATTAGAACCCGGTACCTCTCCTCTAAGAGACTTGCGTCTCTACCACTTGGGCTAGCCCCTCATGGTTTTCAATTTCATTTAAGCTCTAGTAAAGCATGTTGGTTACTTTGATCGAACTTAAGTAACATATAAATAGAGGTTTATTTGTTGGGTTCGAGAAACTTTTAATATTATATAAAAATTGCTCTTATTTGAGTTTTATTAACCGCTTTCTTTTCCGCATCATGACTTGACTGCAATTATGCATACATTCTATGTTGTTCGTTTCGTCATTCACCACGATATCAAGTTAAACGCAACATGTTTACTGCATTAGCCATTATATATGGTACCATTACATTTTAGTTTATACATTTAAAAGTGTCAACCCCATATAAACTAATAATCCAAGGATCGACGCAAAATACATTTGTAGAGATGTAACTATGTAAGTAGAACACCAAGGATCGATGCAAAAAACAAAGTTCGAAACGCAGCATAATTATCCAACATACCCACCCTAGCTAGTTAATTTGATCTATAACTAAAAACAAGACTAGTTACTTGTACAAACTAGCACATTCGAAGTACTTTGTTATCAGAAGTGTTAGATAATTGATTCTTCATTTGACCAAAACATGTTGATCTGTTGGACAGCAGAAAAGAAGCACTTGCAATCACATCTGAAACTGAAACTCCTTTTATGCTTTCACAACTACCTTTGGTCGTTTCCTCTTCGTGTATTGTTTCAAGAATTCTGGAAGCTTCGAGTCTTGAGACTCGCAGTAAACGAGTAGCTGCGACAGCAGAAAAAGGTGTGAGGTGTTGTGATGATTTGGTCTTGGAGTGGGTTTTGGGCACTGAAGCAAAAACAAATCTTGTTGCCATGAGGAATGGTTTATGGACTAACAAATGAGAGTATAAGTGAGTATATGTTTAATGAGTGCTTTTGGATACTCTATATATAGGGCTAAAGAGTACATAAATGGTCGAACCGTTATCACATCTGGTGGCTCAAAAACAGGCCTACTAAAGCCAAGTTGTGCTTAATATTGGTTTTAGCCAGACACCCTTTTTGCAAGGCAATTTTGAGAGGGACTGATATATGAATTAAAGATAAAAAGGTGAACATGAAAATGATAAGAGAACATTGAAGATTTGGTCCATTCATATCCTCATCAAAATGGCTTTTAATATTTTGATGATGCCCTGGATAAGAAGTCACTTAAGGATAAGCTGACACCCTTTTAAAGATTCTATGACATAAGACACCTTCTTTTATTATTATTTCTTTTTTCTAAAATAGGGTCAGCCAGGTTGACCAGTACCGGCCCGTTTAGCTAAATGTGTTCACGGATTTGACTCGTGACTTTCATGTTAGGTTCCGTTCGTGTTATGTTTTCGTGTTGGGAAAAGATTTACCTTTTGCGTTGTGTTGGTTTGTTAAACTTAAAATAACATCAATACATTAACTTTCACATAACGCGCTTACTAATTCATAAAAGTGTGAAAAGGGGAATTATCGATGCCAACAAAAACCATATCTTAAATGATATATACAAGTATGTCACATACCATCTAATAAGCAGGCACTTGGCACCGATTGAAATGGCAAATGTTTCTTCATGTAATGACTTACAAAATGCAATTAATACGAAAAGCAAGAGTCGGCATAAAAGTTGAATCATCGATGGTGACTCGCAAAGATGGTGACAAGTGACTCGATTTGAGCCTTACCAAGTTCTCTTCTAACTTATCTCATTTAGCTACTTCCTTAAACTCCCTAAAGTTAGAAGTTAGAGTGTAAATGTGTAATGCCATTTAGACCACAAATCATTAGCAACATCTCTCACACGTTTGTAAAAAGAGGACTCATTTAGGGAAATGAAAAATACAAATTTGTTAAAAGTATCATGTATTGTTAGCTATGTTTTTAGAACCGGGTCGGATAACAAACCAAATGTCTTATTGGTCCATTGGTTTGTCGGATTGGATTTAAGAACTAGATAACGTAATTAACTATTTATATAATACTTACATTTTTAATGTAAATTTGCAATTCTACTTATGTTTTGGTGTAGATTTATTATTTCAACAAAATATAAACACTTAAATAGTTTTATAAAATGGATGGTGGAATAGTAAATGAGATTTAGAAGAGGAAAAAAAAAGATAACCAATTCTTCCTAACCGGACATGACACGTTCCTGGTCCGACCGGCTCTTCCGGTCAGGGCCAGACCTAGGTAGGTTAGTGAGGTAGCGGGCGCACATCTTGAAAAAAAATTAGTGTATTATTTTGCATAAAAATCTCGATCGCATCTCTTAAAAATATAATAAAACCCTCTGATCGTACCCCTAGAATATAAATCACGGGTCCCACTGCTTCCGAAAAAATATTGGTTGCTAGAACACAGCTAATATCATTTTATTTTTCTTTGGATCGGACATCATTGAAATCACCTAAAATAACCACATCATAATATCATATCCATTATCCAATATCTGGATAATATGAAATGTGTAGGAAAGAAGCCCAGTTACTCCCGAGTTAGCAAGCCCGTCTATGGATATTTGAGTCGCCTCTTAGGGCCCTTAAATAATTCTTATTCTCATACTAGTTTAGTAGGTTATAACCCCGCCCGTGTATTACACGAGGTTGAATAAATAAATTTTATATACTAAATAATAAAATAATATATCTTTAAAAACCTTATTTATTGTACGGGTTGAATAAATATAATTTTATATATTAAATAATAAAAAGTTATATCTATAAGAATCATATTGTACGGGTTGAATAAATGTAATTTTATATACCAAATAAAAAAGTTATATCTTTAAAACCACGTGTATTACGTGGGTTGAATAAATGTAATATTGTTTACCAAATAATAAAATAATACATCTTTAAAAAACCTCATTTATTACACGAGTTGAATAAATGTAATTTATTATACCAAACAATAAAAAAAATTACATCGCATTACACGGTTTGAATAAATGTAATTTTCTGTTCTAAATAATTAAAAATATATATCCTTAAAAAACCCCGTGTATTTTATGAATTGAATAAATCTAATTTTATATATCAAATAATAAAAGGTTATATCTTAAAAAACCTCATGTGTTACATGGGTCGAGTAAATGCAATTTTTGTATAGTGAAAATAAAAATATTTGATATATTAATACAAAGTTTGGTTTTCGTGATAAAAATAGATTATTCGGTTGTTGCAAAATTTGTTAACGAAGTCTTAATAAATTTAACCCTTTATTTAAAACTCCGTAAATGTTTAAATGATAAATAATATTAGCTAATATTATTTTAAGTTCCGTCAAATTTATTTGATACCAAACTAAACAAAACGTTCAAATTTAATTAATTACCAAACTAAACAAAATGTTCAAATATAATTAATTCAAATAAATAATATTATAAATGAGAAGGAGATTAAAGTAAATAATAATTATCCATAAGATATTAAACTAATAATATTTAGTAGGAGGATTATCTATAATATATATTATTAAATTAAATAATATTTAGTAGGAGAGTTATCTATAATTAATTAGAAGAAATTAAACCAAAATAATAATAATGTATAAGAGATGGCCTAATATGATGACAAGTGTCCCTAAATTGGTTTCTTTTATTATATAGTATAGATGTCTTACCCGCGTTGCGGGGCTAAGCGAAATATTTCTCAGTTTAATAACCTGTACGCATGTGTTTCGTTTACTTGTACATACTACTTGTAACACGATTTCAATAAAAATTAGACATAAATAAAAATACGTGTGTCATAATTTTTTGTTTTAATAAAGTTTAGGAATTATAAAATAACTTTATTAAAGTCCAAGAGTAGTAGCGGTTATCCACTAATAGCTAGCGTTCACTATTCCCCCGGGTTGATCCGTTATGGTAGCAAAAGGAAAAGGCTAAAAGATGAAATACTACAATTAATAAAAGTAGAGGGACTAAACACGTACACCATCAAAAGTTAAAGCAGATGGACTAAACACACATATAAACAAAGTTAACTAATAAAAAGAATTTTTTTTCCCTAAAAACAGAGAGGCTAAACACATATATTAACGAAGTTGAAGGTTTAAAAGTAAAATACAAAAAGCGACAATCATTATTTAAAAGAATAAGTAGAGGGACTAAATATGTACACTACCAAAGTTGAAGCAGAGAGACTAAACACAGATATAAACAAAGTTAACAATAAAAAGAAAACTTTGTACAAACAGAGGGACTAACCCGTGTATTAACGAAACTGAAGATTTAAAAGCTAAATACAAAAAAGAAACGAGCAACAAAGGAGTGTTAGGGCATCATTCCATGTAGGTATTAGGTAATTTGATTTTTTTTCTGTTATTTGAAAAACAAATGGTTTTTTTCTAATCAACTTTTTTTCCTGCTTAAATATCGCATGGGCCTGGATACATTAGGCCCATTAACGCCGTCTGTAGAAAGGCCTCAATTAAGCAAGAACTTGGGTTCAAAGTAATGGGCCCAGGCTTTAAGAAACCGAATTTAATATTTGCCTGTCGTTGTGTTCAAGAACATGCACTCCTATTTAGAGTTAATTACTATTTTCGTCCTTGTGGTTTGTCAAAAATCACTATTTTAGTCCATTAGTTTAAAAATTGTGATTTCAGTCCCTGTGGTTTTACTTTTGTAACCATTTCAGTCCACCTCCGTTAACCCCATCCATTTATTATGTTAAGTACACGTGAATTGACCATAATGCCCTTATTAATAAAAAACAAAAAAAGATATCTAAATGAGTTAATTACTGTTTTCGTCCCTGTGGTTTGTCAAAAATCACTATTTCAATCCACGTGGTTTCACTTTCGTAACCATTTCAGTCCAGTCTCTTAACACTGTCTATTTTACCGTTAAGTTTTTAATGAAATACCTAAATTACCCTTGTGTTAATTGAATATGGACTTATATGATTTTATTGTTGTATGTCATATGGACTTAAATTGGATTGTAGGGTTCGACCCACCATGGCTTCAGTAGAAGTAGAATTCTGGCACTATTTTTACATATATGGTTCCAAAATTTTAATTTTGGATTTTAGAATGAGAAAATGTCCATGTAAGCATTATTTTTCAAAGTTATTATGTTAATTGATGCTGCTATATTAATTGGGGTGGGGTAAAGGGTCGCCTGACATTAAGAGGGTGGGTTGTGATGCCGGAGACTAGACTGAAATCGTTACGAAAGTGAAACCACAGGGACTGAAATCACAATTTTTAAACTAATGGTCTGAAATAGTGATTTTGACAAACCACATGGACGAAAACAGTAATTAACTCATTTAGATATGTTTTTGTTTTTTATTAATAAGGGCATTATGGTCAATTCACATGTACTTAACAGAATAAATGGATGGGGTTAACGGAGGTGGACTGAAATGGTTACGAAAGTGAAACCACAGGGACTGAAATCGCAATTTTTAAACTAATGGACTGAAATGGTGATTTTTGACAAACCACATGGACGAAAATAGTAATTAACTCTCCTATTTATTAGTTGTGCAATTTATCAGTTTTCTTTGTAAAATATTTCAAAATTTTTCTTTGTAAAATATTTCAAAACTTTAAAAATCTTATTATATGCTTTAAGCATCATAAATCGGGGCATCAAATTGTAGCTGATTATTATTTTTGTTGGAGTTGTGAAATTTGTATTTCTATGTTGGAAATGCATTATAAATATGTATATTATGCTTGGTATTGAATTAGTTTTGATCAAGATATGCCCTTAACACATATGCATATGTGAGTTTTTTAGGACATTAGTCAACATTCATGCACATATGAGTATGAATGAGTGTATGTGTGCATATCGATATGTGACTGTTTTTTAAAATTTTAAACATGTTATATGTATGGTTTATTTTTACGTACATATGTACGTATGCGAGTAAAGTTATTCTACAAACGCTCCTAAAAATAAGAAGTGTACATGTAAGATTAAATATATTACGTATTAATATTTAATCTATAGCCATCATAATCATTTACATTATAGAGATCAAAATATATTAGAACCTATTAAATAATTAGTTGGTAATTGTTGATGGACCATATTACCCTTATTAACTAATTAGGTTTTCTCCTGGGTGCTTATATAAGGAGAATTATGTGGAGGTTAAGGGGTTACTCAGTTACACAATTACACACACCCCATTAGCCATAACATCATCACGAACGACCTCCTCTCCTAGCCGATATCCCTTTTCGGTTTTCTAAGTCCCCATCATTAGTCAGCATCCTAAGGAGGAACCAGATCACGATGACAAGCATGTCGAACTCCATTACTGGATTCTCCAACGCACTGTCTGCTATAACAGGTATGTTTTATTGTTTTCCTTCATGTATAAACAGAACTGATCCAACATGTGGTATCAGAGCATATGTTGATTAGTCAGTTCTGTTTTTCGTATCCATAATTCTGGGATTGAAACTTGGAAAACGGAATTTTTTGAAACCGTATGAATCTAACAGCCGGTTTCGAGTCGGTCATGTCCACTCGAGATCATTGTTTTCGGAAAAAGATTAATCATATGTTCATTTGAAATTAACTGGGTTATGTTTTAGCCGAAATCTGTTTAGAAAAACTATTAATATTCAGGTTTCGGGTTCCAGAATTTATGTTTTATGTTTTTAGGGTTCATCATGTTCTTGAGAAAATTCGAAAAAAATTCTGTTATGTTTTGGAATGTTTTAGGATTAGTGAGTGTTTTTCCATGTTTGATCCAATTTTATCTATTAATTTTATACGAAACTGTTATTAGATAAACAGTTACCATATTTTTTGAAATATGTTGATAAAATTAGATCATCTTAAAACAGGAAATAATATCTCATAATCCCTTAGATTTCGAATTTTCAGTTACGTTATCACAATTAACAGCTGTTGACAGGAAGCTTCGAGATCATCATATTACGACTCGAAACCATAGGGTCTCGACTCGAAATCATCAGGTCCTTAAACCTTCATGACTCGAGACCAGCAGATCTCGACTCGAGACCATAAGGTCTCGACTCGAAATCATAAGGGCTCAAAGGTCTCGACTCGAGACCATAACGTCATAACTCGAGACAAAGGTTGCGACTCGAGACCATAACGTCACAACTCGAGACCATAAAGGTTGCGACTCGAGACCGTGGTTGCGACTCGAGACCTCATCATGACTCGAGACCTCATCATGACTCGAGATCTCATAAGATACAGTAGTCGAGACCATGGTTCCGACTAGTGACAACAAGGTTGCGACTCGAGACCTCATAACTGACTCGAGATCTCATAACTCAGTCGAGACCTGACTCGAAACCTCATTATTTTAGTTCGATCCGCGCTAACGGGTAGTTTGCTATTAAAAAATTGGTTTTGTAATTATTTAGTTAATTAATCAGAATCAGATAATGTAATGTTTTGCAAAACCAAAATAGCTTAACTTGCATGAGCTTTTGATGTATCATTTCTGGCCAAAGCTGACTTGATACATCTACTTATCATTCAAGTATTACGAAAGCTATGTTAAGTGTGCATCATAAGCATGAATGTTTTAATATCTGGCCAAAGCTGATTTAATTCTTTCATAGATGGCATACTTAACAAGTGCGTAATTAAAGTGATTGTTTCAATTTCTGGCCAAAGCTGATTTGTTACAACCACTTTGCACATATGCTTAAATGATTACACTTCTGGCCAAAGCTGTTTTGTCTTCGTTTAAGTAGAATTTTTAACTAAGTCTATTATTTTGATGTTAGTAATAGACAATATCACAGCTTCATAATGTAAAATGGTCATTATTTATGCCTGCCTTAGTTCAACGTGCCCTTAGATCACATTAGAACTTCTTCCTTAGTATCATAACTTGCTCATCTTATTTCCATTATCAGCGCCCAATCAGGGAATTCCATCTTTGACTGGTGATAACTTTGCTGCATGGAAGGATGCTCTCATGCTTACGCTTGGGCTGCTGGATTTTGATTACGCTCTTAGGGAGAATAAGCCAGCGGACCTTACCACTCAGAGTACTGCTGCTGAGCAGATACTTCATGAAAAATGGACTAGGTGTAACCGCATGTGTCTCATGTTTATGAAGCAGTCCATAAGCAATGCTATCAGGGGAGCTATTCCTGATTCTGAAGATGCTAAAACCTACTTGGCTTCTGTGGAGGTGCAGTTCAAGGGGACGTCTAAAGCACACGCTAGTACCCTTATTCTCAAGCGGGTGACTACTAAGTATGATGGGAGGAGCGGCATTCGCGAACACATCATGATGATGAATGACATGGCCAATAAGCTGAAGGGGCTGGAAATGGAAATCAGTGATGGTTTCCTTGTTCATTTCATCATTACTTCGCTTCCTTCGTCCTTTGAAGCATTCAAGATCAATTACAACACTCAGAAGGACAAATGGACGATGAGTGAACTGGTCGCTATGTGCGTACAGGAGGAAGAGCGTATGAGGATGGATCGCCATACTGATGTTGCAAACTTCACTACCTCCAATTCTAAGAAAAGGAAGAACAATTATCAGAGGAAGGATGCTTCAAAAGTCCAAAGGCCTAATTCTAACTCTAATACAAGTGCACCTTCCAGCTCTAAGAACTCCTTAGGCAGTATCCGCTGCAAGTTCTGTAAAAAGACAGGACACATGCAGAAGGAATGCCCTGACTTTAAGGAGTGGCTGGCTAAGAAAGGTAACGATTATTTTGTGATACTTGAGTCCTATAATTTAAGTGTTCCTGCTAATTCTTGGTGGTTTGATTCTGGTTCTATGGTTCATGTTACCAATTCTACTCAGGGATTCCTTTCAATCTGGAAGCTGGAAAGGAACCAAAGAACGCTTAAGGTTGGGGATGATCGAGAATTAGAAGTGAAGGCCATTGGAACATTACAATTAGTTATGAAAACTGGTTTATGTATTAAACTTTATGATACCTTATATGTTCCTGAGGTAACTCGGGACCTTGTATCAGGACCAAAGTTAGACATGGACGGTTTTATTGTTTCCCATGGTCATCGCAAACTCTCTATCCTCTATGATTCTGTTCTTTATGGTACTGGTATTCTGGATGGTGGTCTCTATAGATTAGAACTAGAAGATAACTTTTCCAAATCTTTGTTGTCATATAACATTAATGAATCACTCACAAAGATGGAAGAGAAACGAGACTTGGAGACTTCATCCATGTTGTGGCATCAGCGTTTAGGCCACATTTCAAAAGAACGATTAAATCGTCTCGTAAAGGATGAAGTCTTACCTCCTCTCGATTTCTCTGATTTTGGAACATGTGTCAAATGTCTTAAAGGTAAAATGACATTAGCGAATAAGAAAGGTGCCACTAGGAGTTCTAATTTATTAGAACTCATTCACACTGACATTAGTGGTCCCTACCAAATCGCTGGCATAACAGGACATACTTCATTTATCACTTTCATTGACGATTATTCTCGTTACATGTACTTGTATCTTATTAAAGAAAAAATCTGAATCTCTTACAACTTTTAAAGATTATAAGGCTGAAGTTGAAAAGCAATTAGATCGTCAGATTAAAGTTGTGAGATCAGATAGAGGCGGTGAATATTATGGAAGACATACTGATGTGGGTCAAGCTCCTGGTCCATTTTATGAGTTTTGTAAGGGCCAGGGGATTGTGAACCAATACACCATGCCTGGTACACCTCAGCAGAACAGTGTCGCTGAAAGAAGAAACCGTACCCTTATGAACATGGTGCGCAGTATGTTAGCCAACACTAATTTACCATTATTCCTCTGGACTGAAGCGTTAAAAGCAGCTGTTCATATACTCAATAGAGCTCCTTCTAAGTCTGTCCCTAAAACTCCTTATGAACTTTGGACAGGAAGGAAACCGAGTCTTAAATATATGAAAGTATGGGGCTGCATTGCTGAAGCAAAACTTTACAATCCTTTCCTAAGGAAACTTGACCCTAAAACAGTTACCTGTTTCTTTATCGGGTATCCTGAGAACTCTAAGGGTTATCGTTTCTATTGTCCTTCCCATGTCACCCGTATTGTTGAAACCAAGCGTGCCGCGTTCCTGGAGGATTTCAAGGTCAGTGGGAGCAGTACCAACCCTTACGAAGAATTGCAAGAAGTACAAGACGCGGGGGGGAGAGATTCGTCGCTTACCATTACTCCGATTACTCCTCTTGTACCCAATGCAACTACTGCACCTGAAGTTACTGCACCAACTCCAAATTCACCTCCACAATCAGAACCCATTATACCTCATGACGAAGGCACATCAAACGCTCATAACCAAGACAACGTTGTACCCGATAATCCACTCAGGAGGTCATCTAGGCAAAGAAGGCTTACTAATTGGGATGATTATGTTACCTACCTGACTGAAATGGATCCCGGAAAGCTCAATGATCCTATCTCTTACAATGAAGCCATTAGCAGTGATCAGTCTTCTGAATGGAATAAAGCAATGATTGATGAGCTTGAATCCATGAAGAAAAATGACGTTTGGGATTTGGTAGAATTACCCAACGGAGTCAAACCCGTAGGATGCAAATGGGTGTTCAAAACAAAACTGGATCCGAATGGGAACGTTGAACGCTACAAAGCGAGATTGGTTGCAAAGGGCTACACTCAGAAAGAGGGAATTGATTATTAAGAGACGTTTTCACCTGTCTCTCGTAAAGATTCATTAAGGATCGTCATGGCCCTAGTAGCTCATTTCGATTTAGAGCTGCATCAGATGGACGTTAAAACCGCTTTCCTTAACGGAGATTTGGACGAAGATGTTTACATGAAACAACCTGAAGGCTTTAAACCTGAGGGTCAGGAGCATCTAGTCTGTAAGTTGAAGAAATCCATTTACGGGTTAAAACAAGCATCACGTCAGTGGTACCTCAAGTTTGATGAAGTCATGAAGAGGCAAGGTTTTATGAAGAATCAAGTGGATCAATGCACCTACCTCAAGATGAGTGGGAGTAACTTTACTATACTTGTCCTTTACGTAGATGATATTCTATTGGCAAGTAATAGTTTAGACATGTTGCATGAGTCGAAGCGGTTACTTTCGCATAACTTTGACATGAAGGATCTCGGAGATGCTTCTTACGTCATTGGCATCGAAATTCACCGAGATAGACACAAAGGGATCTTAGGATTGTCCCAAAGGGCCTACATAGATCGTGTCCTTACACGTTACAACATGCAACAGTGCAAACCCTCCGTCGCTCCAGTAGTTAAGGGAGATGTTTTCGGTTCATTCCAGTGTCCGACAACAGAGGTTGAGAAGGAGCAAATGAGCCAGATACCTTATGCGTCAGTAGTCGGGAGCTTGATGTATGCTCAAGTCTGTACTCGCCCAGATATCGCTTATATTGCTGGAATGCTAGGCCGTTATCAGACTAATCCTGGCTTAGATCACTGGAAAGCAGCTAAGAAGGTACTTCGATATCTGCAAGGGACGAAAGACTATAAACTGACTTATAGAAGAAGTGATCATTTAGAAGTGGTGGGCTATTCTGATTCTGACTTTGCCAAATGCAAAGATGACAAGAAATCCACTTCGGGCTATATCTTTATGTTAGCAGGCGGCGCTATCTCTTGGAAGAGTCATAAACAACAGTTGACCACAACTTCCACAATGATGGCAGAGTACATTGTTGTTTATAACACAACCTGTCATGGAATGTTACTTAGAAACCTGGTTACTGGACTCAAAATCGTTAATTCCATTTCTAGACCATTGAAGCTTTACTGTGATAATTCAGCTGCCGTTAGTTTCTCGAACAGTAACAGTTCGACTGGAGCTGGTTTATATCTCGATACGAAATATCTATTTGTACGTGAACGAGTTGAGGAAAATAATCTTTGTATCGAGTATATTACTACTAAGGATATGCTTGCGGATCCGATGACTAAAGGTCTCCCTCCTAAGGTTTACGAAGAACATGTTCGGAATATGGGATTTAATAAAGACCTTATTTGAGCATATTGTACTAGCTTATGTTTTATGTTAATGAAATTTCCTCAGTTTGATTTTGTATGTCTATTAGAATATGTTCAACCGGTATAATGGCATATAGACAAATAAAGTTACAAGTCAAACGAAGGGCTTACGCGTATTTTGATCATGACGATTAGGTTTTAAATTAAGGCTATAGTATGATTAATGGGGGTCCTGAGTCGCATAATGATTCAACGGCTGTATTTTTCTGCTATAGTACTTGTTTAAGGCTAAAATGAGTGTTAACTCCTGATCAGGCTTATCTAATACTCATAGTAAATGATTACTCGGCTAAGTGGGAGAATGTAAGATTAAATATATTACGTATTAATATTTAATCTATAGCCATCATAATCATTTACATTATAGAGATCAAAATATATTAGAACCTATTAAATAATTAGTTGGTAATTGTTGATGGACCATATTACCCTTATTAACTAATTAGGTTTCCTCCTGGGTGCTTATATAAGGAGAATTATGTGGAGGTTAAGGGTTTACTCAGTTACACAATTACACACACCCCATTAGCCATAACATCATCACGAACGACCTCCTCTCCTAGCCGATATCCCTTTTCGGTTTTCTAAGTCCCCATCATTAGTCAGCATCCTAAGGAGGAACCAGATCACGATGACAAGCATGTCGAACTCCATTACTGGATTCTCCAACGCACTGTCTGCTATAACAGGTATGTTTTATTGTTTTCCTTCATATATAAACAGAACTGATCCAACAGTACAAAGACATAACGGATCGTAAAATATAACACAATGTTGAGCAAAATATAACACAATGCCGAAAAACATAACACATTGCCGAAAAATATAACGCATTATCGAAGAAAAAAGACACATTGAGTCACAAAAAAGACACAATAACGCAAATACAAAAAAGACACAATGATAAATAAAAAACACAATCATGTAAACGAAAAGTCTAAAATCTACAAGCTAAACATCGAAAAGCAAAAACCTAAAATCTCACATCGTAGAATTCGATAAAACAGATCTAATTCCGCTTTAATGAGATCAATCAGAGTCAGTTTGATACCCTTCTTATTACTTCTTATTTTTAGGAGATTTTGTATTTGATCCTGACCCCTGCATATTATTATAAGTATATACGAAAAGTGAATATAGTGTTATTAAGCATATAACTTACATTCAAAACCCATTAAAACTACATCGTGTAGCATCCCTTGAACCCAAGGAAAGGCAAATTAATGCGTTTAGTTAGTGAACTAGTAATGAAGCTCGCGCTTCGCGGCGGGATTGTAGGTACGCTGGCGAGGATGTATTTGTTACTTGATATATCGATGATATATTATAGACACTGCAAGCTTTAAACAAAACGACAATAAAAATAAGCAATCAGTATGGTTAGGTAAACATGTCTAGAGTCTAAAGTTAGCTTTAACTATAATAAGGTAAATAAAACAATAATTAAATTTGTAACCTGGCATATTAAAAGGTAAATATAGACCATGTAGGCTTTAAACTATACGACAGTAAAAATAAGCAAACAACACGATTAAGTAGTGAACTAGTGTAGCATCCCTTGAACCCAAGGAAAGGCAAATTAATGCGTTTAGTTAGTGAACTAGTAATGAAGCTCGCGCTTCGCGGCGGGATTGTAGGTACGCTGGCGAGGATGTATTTGTTACTTGATATATCGATGATATATTATAGACACTGCAAGCTTTAAACAAAACGACAATAAAAATAAGCAATCAGTATGGTTAGGTAAACATGTCTAGAGTCTAAAGTTAGCTTTAACTATAATAAGGTAAATAAAACAATAATTAAATTTGTAACCTGGCATATTAAAAGGTAAATATAGACCATGTAGGCTTTAAACTATACGACAGTAAAAATAAGCAAACAACACGATTAAGTAAACATGTCTAAAGTTTAAAGTTAGTCTTAATTATAATAAGTTAAATAAATAATAATTAAAATAAAAAAGAATTAAACTTATAAAAAGGATAAAAGAACAAATATTTGTTTAAAAAGGAAAAAAAACGAACTTTATTAAATTTCAATGTATAATAACTCCATTAAAGTTTAGGTTATAAATCTATTAAAGTTTAGGGGTATAAACATAAATCGTATTTAAAAAAGAAGCATAACCGTTTAGAGGCCATACAATAACTCTATTAAAGTTAAGATTTAGAAATGTAAATTAACTATAACCTTGTAAGTCAAATAGAACAATTAGTGTATAGAATATACATCGTTTATTAAATAACTAAAAAGGTGAGTTTTTTCATAAAATAATGAGCATGTAATGAGTATGTGGGTAGAGCACCATCGCCTAATTATGAACGTTTTTTGAACGGCAAAAAATGACAGGTTAACCACTATGACACCGTGTGATGTGGCCAATGTTGACTACTCGATCGCCGTCAGCCCCTTGGCTCTCCCAGATGTGCGGAAACCTGACCTCCACCCGCCCGAAGGCACGACAACGGAATATTCGGTAAAACCTCGCCTTCCATCCAAGACGAACCGGCGCCACCCGTATTCGCCTTTCACTTGGATGCCGCAAAAAATAATAGAAAGACTAATAGTCAAACCTAAATAACAATGAACACCAAGTTTTTCTTCAAACACTCCACCACTACCTCATTTTCTTGAACTACATTAACTAACCTTTAGATTAAATCAGCCTTTGACTTTCAGCAAAGTCCACTGAAATATAACCTCCCAAAAATTAGCTTATGGCCCATTTCACACTTTTGCAATCATAAATTTTAAATAAGCCCATCCGTAGTGGGGTTTCTGAGCCTTTTTCCTCCTAAAAAACGTCCTACAACGCCCATCTTTCACCTCCCGTGGTGTTTTTTTCAAAAGAAATGCTTTTTGCGTGCTTTTTTTTCACGCCTTGGTTCAATGGTTTTGGCCAATCACTCGTGGTCTTCTTTTTGTTTGTCCAATAACATTTTTTTATGGGTTTTTTTTTTTTTAATTTTGTTACACCTCTTTAACATGATGTCCACATCCCCACTACACCTATTTAAAAAAAATGCCACATAATGTCACGTTGCTGAACTGCCACTTAACACACAACACCCATAAGTAAGGGCATTATTTATGTATACCACTACACATACTCCAATATTAAATAAGAACTTTGGAGCTACAATATAATAGCTTTGTCATTTTGTGTAGCCAACTTTAGGCTTAAGATTTTTTTTCTCTTTTAGCATCTTATAATATTAATATAACCTCTAATTATTTTAACATCATCTTGATCGCACTATTATACTTTAGATAATTATATTGATTGTTAATACCGTATATGTAATGAAACGAATATACATCGTTTATTAAATAATTAAAAAGGTAAGTTTTTTAATAAAATAATGAGCATGTAATGAGTATCTGGGTAGAGCACCACCGCCTAATTATTATATATTTGGACTCCATGAACTTTTTTTGAACGACAAGAAATGATGTGCCAACCACGTCGATTCGGTAATGAAATGAATCAGACAGATATTGATTGAACAATGTAGGTGTCGATTCGGTATTTGTTTTTTTTTCGTTTTTTTGTTGTAGATCGATTGTTTTCTATTTGTTTCTCTTTCGGTTGTTATAGCGAGTGCGAATACCGAAATGAATTGAATCGATACCAATATAAATTTGTTAAGTGACGAGGTGTGACCCGCATCGGTCAACCCGACCCGGTTACAACCTATTATATTAATATAAATACAAACGATTATTCTAGAACTTTCCATATCTACATGGAAGGTGCACAACCAAATCTCCAACTTTTCGGGAAGATCGTGTAAATCTCTAACTTATCGGAATACATCCTAGGTTAAAGGAAACCCTAATGGAAAACCTATAAATAGAGGTAAACGTATAAGGTATGATCATCTTGTTCTCATACATCTTCTTCTCCAAAACTTCTTTCATAAACCAATACTTATTCTCACGCCGGAGGGTGGTTACAGGAATAACCCCATTCCTGTAACGAGTCCTAACGGTGTTTCTGTTTTGCAGCCAAGCGTTCGGGTCACTAATCATTGAAGCCGTAGGTGCTGCTTAGGTCAGTGTTTCTTCATTGGCGCCATCCGTGGGACCTATTTAGCGACAAGAACCTCATGGCAAGTGATCAGAACATGGCTGGTCAAACGTTGGCAGATAATAATTTGGCGTTAGGGGCAGAAACTAGTACCGTTCCACAGTCTTCCCCAGCCGTCACGAGGTCGTTAGATCCAGAGTTCGAGGCAGAAGGACCACCTCCAGGTTTTGACAACATCACCACCGTCTCTTCCCAGACCGTGGTTACAAGCCCTTTCCTCTATATGCCCTCACAAATACCACCAAGGAGGTTGGGGGGGACTAGCAGTAACACATTCACCCCGGTGACAACTATTTTTTCACAGGCTTCACGCCTCTACTCCACCCCTGTTATTACCTCGGCGAGCCCCAGTACCATAGTGTCAGAAATCAGTACGCCTCAATACTACCAGCCGTTGGTTTCCAACCCAATGCCGCCGCTATACTCAGCAGCGCTCACGGCGGCGTTATCTACACCACCTCATCAGCCGGTCATCATGCCAGCTGGAGTAATGAATGCCCCTGTCACACCAGGAAATCAGATGTATTTCCCGGGGTATTGCTATGCACCCCCTTACGGATATTTACCCTCATACGGGGGTTCAGCGTACCCGTTTCAGGGAACAGCGCAAGGAAGCTCTCAATCGCCGTACGCGGCTTACATGCCGCCATGGTGGAATTTTCCAACTCCACAACCAATGTATACCCAAGCGCCAACTGAGCCTGTGCACGACAGAGGAAATGCGGTCAGACCCCGGGTAACCCCTTTGGAAAACTCCAACCTAATGGCAGGACCTGCCCCGGGTACGAACGTTCCACCTGCACAACCCGTAAATGTGGAAGAAGATGAACTAACCAAACCATACAAGCCGGTAGACGCGACGTTCCGGTCCAAATTCACTCGTAGGATCGCCGAAGCTCCTATTAAGGAAAAACCCAAAATGCCCAAAACGGTCGGTAAGTACGATGGCCTCACCGACCCTGACGACCATCTCAATTTATTTAAGAGCGCCGGTGAAGTGGCCTGCTGGCCCATGCCCCTATGGTGCAAAATGTTCGTACAAACTCTAGTGGGAGCGGCACGAGTATGGTGAGACAGCCTGCCCACAGGCGAGATAGACAGCTTTGAAGATTTGGAATCAAAGTTTATCCTACAGTTTAGTCAGCAGCGCCGACATACGAAAGATAGGAACGAACTCCTTCATATTCGCCGTCGAGACAATGAGACGGTAGAAAACTTTATCATCAGATTCAACAAAGAAAGCCTGGCGATACCAGGCGTCACCAACGATCTGGCATGTGGAGCATTCCTCCAAGGAGTCAACGATGACGAGCTACTAAGAACGCTGCATGGAAGGGATGGTGTACCCCCAACCATAGATGAAATACTGCGAATAGCCAAAGTATATGTTATACAAGAAAAAGCGGTAGCGGCCAGTCACGCAGCCAATAGAAAGAAAGAAGCCCTAAAAAATCAAGAGGAAAAAGATCACCGGGGGTCCAAAAGCAAACATAGGGGAGACCGATATCAGAGAAACGACAAAGACTCGCGATATGACAGACACCGAAGCTCCTATTCAAGGAACGAGACGTCAAAACCTCGGTCTGAATATCCCAACTTAAGCAAGACCCCGGCTGAAATTCTTGCCTCAGAAAACCTCAGGCTTAATCCACCAAAGCCGTTGAAAGACAACCCTAACAAGGATACGAGTAAATACTGCGAGTACCACAAGGGGAGCGGGCATGACACCAACGACTGTTTTCAGCTTAAAAAACAGATCGAATACTTCGTGAAGTCGGGTAAGTTGGCACACCTAGTGCGAGATATCAAGCAAGGCCCGCCTGTGGTCAAGGAGGAGAATGATAAAGCGGCAGGCAAAAGGCAGCGCGAATTGAACATGGTTCACGCTGACATGGGAAGGGGGGCGAAGCGGAGTTTCTCCACGCTCGAGCCTTGGATGTTGGCAACAATGACTATAGAACCGCGAATGGAGGATTTGCATCTTACCACAGACGCCCTGATCATCTCCGCGGCAGTAGGAGACTACCGCATGAGGCGAATCCTAGTCGACACCGGAAGCTCATAAGACATCATCTATGAACATTGCTTTAATAGAATGCAACTAGAGGATAGGAAGTTGCTTGAATCAGTACACGCCCCTATCAAAGGTTTCACAGGGGAAAAGGTTGACCCTATTGGTCAAATCACTTTCCCGGTAACCTTCGGGCAATCACCCAAAGAAAGAACCATACTACTAACTTTCCTTGTAGTCCGCGCTGAGTCATACCACAATGTGATAATCGGAAGATTCACCCTGGGAAAATTGGACGCCATAGTCTCCACGGCAAGGGGTTTTATGAAGTTCCCAACACCGCAAGGTATCGCCACCGTATTTCGCGATAAAATCGGGGAAGTACTAAATACCAAACGATGTCGCCAGGGGCCCACCGGAGCCACGGGACCAGAAAGATGGGTATTAAGCACGCGCCATCCAGACCAAATGGTCACAATTGGGGACACTCTGTCCCCGGAAGTTGTAAGCGACTTGAAGCAATTGTTAAAAAGAAACGCGGACATTTTCGCTTTCGAGCACTCCGATATGACGGGAGTCCCCCGTGACAAAGCGGAACACAGGCTCGCCACACTTCCAGGCGTCAAGCCGGTTGCTCAGGGTAAGCGCAGCATGGCCCCGGACCGCCGGGCGGCGGTCGTTAAAGAAGTACGAAAGTTAGTGGAAGCTGGAATTCTCAGGGAAACGCAATACCATACATGGGTATCCAACCCGGTCATGGTGAAAAAACCAGATGGCACGTGGCGAATATGCATCGATTTCAAAGACTTAAACAAGGCGTGCCCAAAAGATGCGTACCCGTTACCCGAGATTGATTTAAAGGTCGACTCCCTGGTACCCTATCGATTCAAATGTTTCCTAGACGCGTATAAAGGGTACCACCAGATTAAAATGTCCAAGGAAGATGAAGAAAAAACAGCGTTTCATACCGACGTGGGCATCTTTTGTTACACCAAGATGCCTTTTGGGCTACGAAACGCAAGAGCTACCTATCAGAGGCTCATGGACAAGGTGTTTGAGGCACAGATCGGGCGAAATTTGGAAGCCTATGTAGACGACCCCGTAATTAAAAGCAGGGAAGAAAAACAGATGTTGGCAGATATCGAGGAAACTTTCCAGCGGCTCAGAGAGTACAACATAAAATTAAATCCAAAGAAGTGTTCGTTTGGGGTGGAAGAGGGGAAGTTCCTGGGGGTAGTAGTCACCCGAGACGGTTTTAAAGCTAACCCGGAAAAGGTAGCCGCCATAGCGCGAATGCCTTCTCCCCGAACGCTGAAAGAAGCTCAAGCCCTAAATGGACGACTGGTAGCAATCAACAGGTTCTTAGCAAGGCACGCCGAAAAGTCATTGCCTTTCATAAAAACATTAAAAGATTGCCTCAACAAGAAGAATTTCAAATGGACCAGCGAAGCGGAGCAGGCTCTACAAGAAATGAAACGTTTTATAGAAGGGTTACCTACGCTGACAGCGCCCAGACCCAGTGAAATACTAAAGATGTATTTAGCGGCCGCTCATACGGCGGTGAGCGCTGTGCTCATGGTTGAACGAGAAGGGAAACAGACACCAATATACTACATAAGTCGGGTGCTAGCGGGGCCTGAAACGCGCTATCCTACACTGGAAAAGCTAGTTTTAGCATTAGTACACGCCACAAGGAGACTAAGAAGATACTTTCAGGCACACCATGTACAAATCTTAACCAATTACCCGCTACAGCAAGTTTTACATAAGCCAGAGGTTTCGGGCAGGTTGGCTAAATGGGCCATTGAGCTGGGGGCTTTAGATATTGAATATCAGAAGCGAACAGCGGTTAAAGGGCAAGTGATTGCTGATTTTTTAGCTGAAATACCGGAAGGAGAAGTCATTACGGACCCAGTCGTCCAAGATATACCAGAGTCCAGCACTACAAGGCAGACTTGGAAACTATACACTGATGGATCATCTAGCGGAAAGGGGTCCGGTGCAGGCCTAATGCTAATAAGTCCAGATCAAATCAGACTAATGTACGCCTTACGTTTCGACTTTGAATGTTCTAATAATGAAGCGGAGTACGAGGCATTATTGGCAGGTTTACGGATGGCAAAATCCATGGGGGCATCCAGGGTAGACGCATACGTCGACTCGTTGCTGGTTAACAATCAGGTAAACGAAACGTATGAAGCTAAAGACGAGTCAATGGCGAAATATCTGGAAAAAACTAAAGAACTCATGGATTCCTTCGACAAGGTCACACTCAACCATGTACATAAAGGAAAGAATCAAATAGCAGACGCCCTAAGCAAACTCGCCACCTCAGGCATGGAAAAGGAAGTCAAAGTCGAAACGTTACAAACACCCTCAATCGAACCACGTAGTGTTTCCGCCATCACAATGGAAGAACCTTGATGGTATACTCCGATTCTACGCTTCCTCGAAACGGGTGAGCTACCTCCCGCCAAGGGCGAGGCACAGAAGATACAAACGAAAGCGCTACAATATGAGGTCAATGATGGTGTCCTATACCGAAAATCTTACTTGGGTCCGTTGCTGCGATGTGTTTCCCCAGTAGAGGCAAAGTACCTCATCAGCGAAATTCACGCGGGTCTATGCGGCATACACGCCGGACCTCGAGCAGTGGTGGCCAAAATCCATAGCGCGGGATATTACTGGCCTGGGATGCACGAAGACGCTGTAACGGAACTACGAAAATGCCGCAGTTGCCAGAAGTTCGCTCCTCAGACAATACGGCCCAAGAACAGCCTGGTACCGGTGACAGCAGCGTGACCTTTCCAGAAATGTGTCGTGGATATCGTAGGACCTTTCCCGCCGGCCCCCGGAAAGTTGAAGTACCTAATTGTGGCGGTTGATTACTTCACCAAATGGGTGGAAGCAAAACCCTTGGCTAAGATAACGGCGGAAAATGCCAAAAAATTCCTCTGGGAGCACATAGTGTGCAGGTTCGGGTTACCGCTTTACCTGGTGAGTGACAACGGGACACAGTTCATGGATAGAATTTTCCAGGAATGGGGCACTGATCTCCACATCCAGCAGATTTTTACGTCGGTAGCACACCCCCAAGGTAATGGACAGGTGGAGCGGACGAACAGGAGTTTGCTAGAGGGCATCAAAAAACGACTGGGGCACGAGGGAAGCTCGTGGGTGGAAGAATTGCCACATGTCCTTTGGGCACGTAGAACAATGCCCAAAACTAGCAACAACGAAACCCCATTCAGCCTTACCTACGGAATGGAGGCAATGATACCTGCTGAAGCAGGGTTACCGTCGTTACGCCGTCTCAACATAGGCAATGACAACGACCAATCTCTGAGAGAAGGCTTGGATTTGTTGGAAGAAAGGCGTGAGGCAGCCGCCATCAGCGAAGCACGATACAAGAAAGCGTTGGAAAAGTATTATAACAAACGGGTGTCAAGGCGGGTGATTACGTCATGCATGACAACGAAGCAAGTAGAATGGAACCCTCAGGAAAACTGGGCCCAAACTGGGAAGGCCCTTATATCATCCAAGAAGATCTGGGTAAAGGGGCCTATCGCCTATCCCGACTAGATGGCACGCCAATACCGCGCAGTTGGAACATCGCCCAGTTGAGGAAATGCTACCTGTAAAACCTTGCTCCTAACAGCAAGAGTTAACTATCTTCTCAATTCACATTTGTAACCCGTGTTGGGGTTTTTCTGCTTTTCTTTTATTACTCCATGCAAGTTTAATAAAGATTTAAGTTTATTTGTTACAAAAGTTACCATCGCACGATGAATGCATAAAACGGTAAAAACACAAACAACACCCTTAAACACGAAATATTTTTCATTCATATAAGTCATAGGGTTAACAATAACAAGCGCTTACGGCGGGTATCTTGGTAATAGATACATACACCGCCCCAAAACGGATAGGCATCACTACATGTACATAACCTATCTCAAAAAAACCAAGTACTTGTCCCTGTTACTAAAAACCAAACATATGGGAACCAAAATACAGAACATGTTCAAAACACCTATTGAGGAAGGTTGGGTGCCATCACCACTGCAGGGGTATGCACCACCACCTCATCACCCACAACTACAACTGGATCGATGGCCAAATTGTCAGATGAACCATCAACCATCGGAACCACCGTACCTGAGCCATCCACCTGCTGCCTCCTCGGCCGACCACCAGAATGGCGTTGGTACGTCAGACGGTATCGCTGTTCAGGGTTCACCGGAATCAGACTAGACAGCACATCAGCTGATAGCTGTGGCACTCCGGGATCCACTGGTTGAGGATCCTCAATAACAATGCTCTGACATGCTCGGTTAGCACGAACCGGAGCAGCATTGGGAATGGGTCTCCTCCCCCTAAGCATCGACCTCGTTACCGGGTATTGCAGCTGGAGCAAGCCATCAGCAGCGTCAAGAACCCGGAAGATCTCGGAGAGTCTTTGCCTATATCGTTTTCTTTCCATCATGTCCAAACAACCAAATAAGGAAACGAAAGGTAAATTTATAGCAGGAGTAAAAAGTTTTGACAGTGGTGACGTCGGGTGCATTAATGGAAAATAATCATCACACGTCACAGAGCCATATTTTAAAAATTCGGCGGTGTCAGAAATCATGACATTTGCATTAATATAGCTGTCAAATCAAAACAGAAATGGGCACTAAACCCAATTCAAACAGTGTCATTAGCAAAGCAATAAGAGTACATAACAAGCAACAAAAAGAAAAGCGAAGTTGTCATTCTTCTTCAGACTCCTCCGCGGGGTCCAGCATCAGACGCAGCGATTCTATCCCATCCTCATTGACTTTGTCCATTAAATCGCCATAACAGGGCAGCGGCTCGGTATACGCCGCTTCAAGGGCGCTCGCCATATCAGTTTGCAGCTTACCCTTGACAGCATGAAAATCCGGCGATACCCTATCCAACTGATGGCAATCCATATAGCCCTTATACACACCATCATGATGCCCGGATTGGTAAGCAGCCGCGGAAAGACGATCAACCAAGCTAGTAAAATGGGGCGATTCACGCAGGTACTCAAACGCCCCCACAAGCCCATTAGTTATCAACCAATTCCTGTCTCCCCGCATAGCCGCTAGCTGGCTGGTCAAATCATCGACTTCTGCGTTGGATTGTGCCAGAGCATTTTCCACTTCTTTTAGTTTAGAGGACGACGATACAGCAAGTTTGTTGTTTTGAGTGACAAGTGAATCGCAATGGTCCTGCAACTCCTTGACCTTTCCTTCCCGTTCCTCCAGCTCTGCCTGCATAAGCCGGATTTTGGTATGGGAGGCTTCTATTTCAGTTGTCAAGCTTTGGTACCGCTCCTGAACCTGAGACACAAAATCAGTGTCAACACGAAATTTTTCCAATTGGGCCGATAACTCGAGTCTCACCTTCTGGGCCTCCGCTATGGCCTTACGTTCCAACTCCTCCTGTATATTCTTGGCCTAAGCTAACACTCGATCTTTTTCCGCCATGTCGCGGGCCCACAAGATCCGTTCTTCAGCAAGATGGTTAGTCACCCTCCGCAAATCTTCCTCAGCTTTGTTTTTCTCCGACAAGAATCTGGCCTCCCTTAATCCCACAGTCTGAAGTTGACTTTCTAAGCGGTGCTTGTCGTCCCTCAATTCTTGAATAGTTGCTCGAGCCTGGTGGAGTTGGGTGTTATCATGCATCCACCTGCGACAGATTTCAACCAACCTTCGTGGTAGGCTCACAGAGTCAGATATTGAAGAATTCATCAGATCTTCATTGTTCAAACCCTCTACGTACGCCGCTTCGGCAGGGGGATACGCCCGCTCGACCCAGTGTTGAACCACAGGGGGAAAAATCAGCCTTGAGGATTCAGCGATTTTCCAGTGAGGCTGGTAGCGTTTATCTTGAGCATTGGGGTCCCAACTGGTATAAACAGGTCGTCAATCAGACGGACACCGTCATCAGCAATACCGCTGCTCGATCCTCGAGTTTCGCCACCACCCATGCTGGTTACCTCCTGTGCCGCTGACACGGTAGTAGCATCTTTATCCACATCAGCAAAAATGCCTCTGGGCGAGTCAATCACAGGTGTATCAAGACCGCCTGTCCAAAGTGAGGATAGCGGATCAACAGTTACAGCTACTGATAACGTAGGAATAGGGAGGGGCATGACACAGCTCACAGCGGCAGTAGCAGAAGCCGAGGTCTTGAGGACTGTGGGCATACTAACACTGGCACCAGGGCATGACAGCGCCACGGTTGGCACAAGTGTTGGTGTAACAACTCCAGATGGCACTCCCACAGAGGTACCTGCACAATAAACGTAGCGGGGCTTTAGCAACATGAACGCTAGTATGCTACAGTGGTAGTCAGCAATAGGTACCTGTTAGGAAAGCACAAGCAGCCTGTACCGCCTCAAAGGCACTTAGAGTAGGTACGACAAAGGTTTTTCTTTTCTTAGAGGCACGACCTGGACTGGTCAGATCGGTGACCAAGGGAACATCACGCCCAACACTAGAAGTTTCCTCCACGGAGGGCACACCCCCATGGATTGCTGTGTGTTTCTTCCCGGTAAGCTTTATCCGGGTAGGTTTTTTCTCCGGCACTGACAAGGCGGTAGTTGCCACACCTGACAACGGGGTGACGGATGCTGTGGGGTCCGCCGGTACAGCGGGTAGAAGAAACTGCTCAAGATGCACCCTTAGCACATCTGGTTCTCCTTCGTCCAACACGCGGTCGGCAGGCTTCAACGCGAGATGCCGAGGAGGATCAATAAAGTCAAACATACCCCACTCCGCTGTGTGACATATGGGGAGTTAAAAAAAAAAAAAAAAAACACTGCAAAAATAGCAATGCATGATGATGTAAACATACCTGCATCGTCCCTTTGAAATGAGGGATAACGCTTAATATCAGGCCACAACAAACTCATGCCGGCCATCACCAACGCACCTTCTGGGATAATTGTGCACTCGAAGGGGCGGCCACACAGCTTTATGTACAGAACATTTGACGCGTACGCATCCTCAGGAGGAGCATCGTCTTTCACTTTATCCTTTGGCCCTTTCTCTCTCCAGTGCATTTCCCCAGGGATAACAGCGGCATCAAGATAGAAGAATTTCTTCTTCCAATCTTTGTCCCTCGAACTGGTAGGAATATCCCTTAGGCACGACACGTCAGTATCCCTCCGGTCGAAAGTAAAGAAAGGGGATTTCCACACAAGCACAAAGAAAGCCCTAAAGACAACCAGTTCTGGGATATGGCCCAGTGCTATGCAGGCATACTCAAATTGCCGAAGTTTCACTAAACCAAGGGGATGTATTTGAGAAATGTGGATACGGTAAAAATCAAGCACCGATTTCAAAAATTTGGTGATGGGTAGCCGGAAATTGCAGAATTTGAAAAAATCACTGAACAAAGTGATTTTACCCACCTTCAAGGGGAATGCAGTGTCGGTTTTGGACGGCAAAACGGGGTTCCATTCGGCCCTAATACCATAATCATGAACAAGGTTGTTGAAGGATGTTACGCCCCACTTACAAAACAGTATGTCTGTAGGGGCGGCAGCGGTGGAAGACGATTCGTTGGTTTTCGAAGCCATTGATTAGAAAGAACGACGAAGGAATGATTTGGGGGAAAGGATTTGAACTCCTACATAAGGAGTCGTTATTTATACGCAAAGGCAACTTTTCAAATTCAAAAAGATGTACGAACGAAAATACGTGTCCATATGGGGTAAAAACAGTTGTCACTGATATGATGACCCAACTGTCACATCCTATATTTTCGCCGTCATTTCCCAAAACCGTAGTAACAACCATAATACACTAACTTTTTCTTTTTTCTCTTAGTCCGACCTAATGGATTTCTTTCCATGAGCTCGGACTGGGGGGACATGACGAGGTGTGACCCGCATCGGTCAACCCGACCCGGTTACAACCTATTATATTAATATAAATACAAACGATTATTCTAGAACTTTCCATATCTACATGGAAGGTGCACAACCAAATCTCCAACTTTTCGGGAAGATCGTGTAAATCTCTAACTTATCGGAATACATCCTAGGTTAAAGGGAACCCTAATGGAAAACCTATAAATAGAGGTAAACGTATAAGGTATGATCATCTTGTTCTCATACATCTTCTTCTCCAAAACTTCTTTCATAAACCAATACTTATTCTCACGCCGGAGGGTGGTTACAGGAATAACCCCATTCCTGTAACGAGTCCTAATGGTGTTTCTGTTTTGCAGCCAAGCGTTCGGGTCACTAATCATTGAAGCCGTAGGTGCTGCTTAGGTCAGTGTTTCTTCATTAAGAATCAGAGCCCGACGGGCGACGCGGAGCGCAGGCATAACCCCCTAGTTTGCTTTAAACGAATTTGAAAAACACTAAACTTATAATTAGTTAGCATAAGATATTTAGATGAGAACAAAACTGCTATTAATTATTTCTGCCCCATAAAATCTATATATTAGGCTCCTAGAAGATTTATGCTATTATAATTTATAACCCCTTTCTGTATACAACTATAGGGGAAAGCTGGGAAAGTGATGGGATCGAAATGGATATTCATGTGCAACAAGTAGCAATATTGATAGAACTATCAAAATAAGTTGGGTTCGTTTAATTTTAGAAAAAAAAATCTAAATGTATGTTTTTTCCAACATTCCAATAAAAATTTTGTTGAAAACAAAGTTATATTCAAAATAAAGTATTTTTGTTTCATAAACTATGTTCAAAACTCATTTATGAGCAAATGGTGTAGATTTATGGTTGTGTGTGTGAGTTCTTCGTTGAAAAAACTTTCATGCCACATGTAAGAAATTGATTTTTCTTAATGTATCGAAGGGGTGTTTGGTGTTGCGTTTTCAAAATAGATTATGCGTTTTCAAAATAGATTTTGTGTTTTCAAAACTGCGTTTTGAAAAAGCATGTAGGTACATGCTTCTCCAAAACTGTGTTTTGGAGGCAGATAATCATTTTTTTATCCAAACATTTTCTTAGATTATTTATGTTTTACAAACGCAATAATCAAATAATCACTTTAAAACGTAATTCCAAACATCCTTTGAAACATTGGCAACTCTTAATTTTATGCAGCAATAATTGTGTTTCTTTTTTTTTCTTTTTTGGTGATTGATGGTTGGTCAACCACGTATTGTTAAAGAAAAAAAGAACACAACTATATTATATCTCATGCGAAGTGGTCAAATGGAAAAGCATGGGAACAATTGTAAAGATTAAGAATGGATAAAAGTCAATATATGATTTTTTTTAAATCATTGGAAAAGCATGGGAACAATTGTAAAGATTAAGAATGGATAAAAGTCAATATATGATTTTTTTAAATCATTAGGGTGTACGGTGTGGGACTCGGCAACGTGCGGCAAACCAGTTTGCCGATCGGCAAACACCGGCGCCGATCTTTTGACGACGCGGCAAACAAAACGAATCGGTGATATGTTGCCGACTCGGGAAGAAGAGAGAGAGTGAGGGAGCAGGAGAGAGAGGGAGTGTATGGGAGAGAGGGTGTTGTGGGGTGGGGTCCATGTCATCTCTCAACCAATCACACATTTTTCCTTTTTTTTAAAAAAAAAAGTTTACCACTTCACCAAGTGTTTAAACCATTGCCAACATTTTTCACCAAAGTTTAAACACTTTTCACTGATTGACGTGGCACATTCTCATTGGTTGATTTTTTAGTTTGCCACTTCAAAGTGTTTAACCACTCCTTACACCCTTAGCCAATTTAGGGAACGTGTTTATTTTATTATTTATGTACTTTACTAGGTTAGAACCCCGTGTATCACACGGGTTGAATAAATGTAACTTTATATATTAAATAGTAAAAAGTTATATCTTTATGAACCTCGTATATTGTACAAGTTAAATAAATATACTTTTATATATCAAATAATAATAATAAAAAGTTATATCTTTAAAAGCCATGTGTATTACACAGATTAAATAAATGTAATTTTGTATATTAAATACTAAAAAACGTCGTATCTTTAAATAACCCGTGTATAATCAGGTTGAATAAATCTACCAAATAATAAAAAAATACATCCTTAAAAACCTCGTATATTACATGTGTTGATAGATCTGAAAAAGAGTTATATCTTGAAAAAACATATGTATTACACAGATTAAATAAATGTAATTTTGTATATTAAATACTAAAAACGTCGTATCTTTAAAAAATCCGTGTATAGTCGGGTTGAAAAATCTACCAAATAATAAAAAATTATATCCTTAAAAAACCTCGTGTTGAATAAATCTAATTTTACATAGCAAATGATAAAATGTTATATATTTAAAAACTTCGTGTATTACACGGGTTATATAAATGTAACTTTGTATAGTAAATAATAAAAAAAGTATATTTTTAAAACCCCTCGTTTTACACGAGTTGAATAAATATAATTTGTATACCAAATAGTAAAAAAAATATATTTTTAATAAATCAGGATAAATTGTTTTATTATTTATTTAGTTAATATAAGATAAGTATAAATTTGAGGATACTTTCAATGAATAACACGTGTCCAAAAGATGATTTCTTTTATTATATTAGTTAGATTAGATTAGATTTGGATTAATAGTATATTAAATAAATATAATTTTGGATAAAGTCTTATGTATAAAAAATTAAAGTATTTGATATATTTGATAAATAATAAAACAATAATAATAGTAAAAAAATCTCATATGTGTATGTTATCATCTAAGTAATCCGATGTTATCCAATATATTTTTTTGTTCAATTAATTTTTTTTCTATTTAATATTATCTATAATTATTAGAAGATAAATATAAAAGAAACACGAAAAACCCTAAAAATAGGTGTCTTCAATGAATGACACGTGTCTCAAAACAGGTTTCTTTTATTGTATAGTATAGATTTATATTATTGTGACAAAACCTTTAATCGAAATATTATATTTCATGTAGTTAGATGTGACGATAAATTATATATTTGCTCAATCCTTAATTAATATGCACAATCCTTAATTAATATGCACAATCTATGATGATAGAGATACATGCATATTCATAATTCATAATTTTCTTTTACTTTTGCTATCATACGTTCTTGGTTCATGTAAAATTGAAATTATACGAGACAGTAACTTATTTTTTTCTATCATTATCAGTTAAGTGACTTTTCAAATTGAAATTTAGCAATCTGCCCTGTTGAATTTATGCACTTCTAATATTTTTTTAATTCCATGTTGTCATAAGATATAAAGGTGCTATACATTTAACTATTGAGTTACTGTATATTCGAATATTAAGTTTCATTGTGTTGACATTATTACTAATATATTTACTGGATATATATAAATTTCATGTTAGAAAAACCAAGCGTTTTGAACTCGTTACATTAAAATAAAAAAAATAAAAAGAAAATTAGAAAAAAAAACCCTCAAATTTGAAAGGCTCTAAAATGGACCAAAAGATTTTAATTTGTTGATGTGATAGTTGCAAAGTTTGGGTTGGGAGAATTTTCTTTGACATATTTTCTTCCCTCGTGTTGCTTTGTTTTATAGGCATTTATTTTGAGAAACATTTTTCCTTGTGGTCAATGTAGGATGAGGTTTTCTATTCAACTTTTTTGAAGTTTTGTTCCCATGTTTATATGGGGCTGACCTCCTAAACTTTTTGCTCAGTAGTATTTGATATGTAGTTTTTGTATAGAATTTTTTAGATATATACGTTTAACCTCGGTTTTATAATTTTTTTAGAGTAAATTACAAGTTTTGTCCTTTATATTTACACCAAATTGCAGGCGCTATCCTTTTTTCCAAAAGTTTACAGACGGTGTCCTTAACCTTCCAAAATCTTGCACGTTATGTCATTTAGGCTAAACCCAGTTAGAATTTTCTATTAAGTTATGTCATGTGCAAGGCACATGAGGGTACTATTGTAATTTCACATATTTAATTTAAAAAAAATCGCATATACAAACCCAGTAACTCTCTCTCTCTCTCTCTCAACACTCTTTCTCTCTCTAAATTATCTCTCTCTCCTTCAAGAATCAAAAAATCTGCATCTCCATTCTTATCTTTTCAATCTCCCAATCCAATTGTCCACCTTCATAATCCCTTCTCCCATGTAAAAGATCACCCACTATAAAGAAGCCACTGTTAAATTCTTTTGAGAACCAGTGAGTCATAAACCATCTTTTAACTTATACTAGACTTCAGCCACCCAGATCCACTACACTCTTGCAACATCTGTTTATACAAAAAGGGTTGACTGATTCCCACAAATCAAACATCTGTTCTTCCTAACATTCATGTGAACAAATTGCTAAATTCTTTTGTATCTAGGCATAAAAACAAACACTTGGCAGGCACCCAACCATTTTCATATTAAACCAAACACAAACAACAAATTTTCACACCTAACACATTTTCATTTTATAAAAACAAACAAAAACACAAAATCCCATAATGAAAAATCAAAACTTGAACAACACCCACTTCAATTTCTCATTAATTTAACCAAAATTCAACAGAAATATGAAAAATTAACCCAAGAAAAAACCTAGATCAACACTAACCTGACAAGCTTCTCCTTGTTTACATCCATGAAAGCTCACAGATTGGTGAAGATTGTACATTGATAACACACTCAAAGGCGATCAATACATATATACATACCTGTATCGACACAAGGATCACCCAAAATAGTTGACAAAGAAACCCTAAAAGCTCAAAAACTTATGGGTTTTGTGTAACACCTCGTAAAATCGTGTCTAATAATGTATTGAAACGTGTCCCTAATCCTAATTATGCCAAATGTTGGCTAGGAGGGACGATTTTTTTTTTTTTTGCTAAATGATGAAAGTATGAACGTGGAGGGACTAAAAGTGTCAACATGCTTAAACTATGCCTCTGAGTGACCGTTTATGGTGTTCGTATTCTCAAGCGAGCCACTTGTTGGACGAACGAAACCATTTGTGATTTCAATTAAATGTTTGAGTTATGGAGGGCTAAAAGCGTCAACATGTTAATATACCTCTGAGTGACCTTTTAACGAACCGGGAACTTTTGATGCTCGGTCATACCCCGGGTGTGCCTAATATTGGTCTTGAGGGATTAAAATTGCCAAAAAAGAAAGTTATATTGAGTTTTAGAGCAAAAGGACTAAAGTTACCAACATTGGAAAGTTGTATGGGGCCGCCGCGGGCCACGGAGTGTTTGGGTCGATCCTGTCGCGGGCTGCCAGGCCCAACCCAGCTCGAAATCTTTGCTTGGGCACCACAAATACAACCAAAACTCACTTAATTTGATACTAGGGGCTTGTTTTTGGTTTATGCCACGTACAAGGACACCTGTAGGCCTCTCATAACTCCCCAAGACACTTGGTACCACTCTCAAACACATTCCTCAACTATAAATAGGTGCATTGTGACACCAAACAACTTGCACCTTCTCATTTTTCAAGCCCCTCTCTTCTCCTGGAGATTCCCAGCTAAAGGGAGCCTCCTCTTGAGTTCTTTTTCGTGCTAGGACTACTTGTAGGTGCTCCTACCTCCTGCATTTTCATTTGTAGGCTTTTAAAAGCCGAAAGTCAAGCTTTTTCAATAAATGCTTTGACTTTCGGTTTAGACCTTAATGGTCCAGGCATTGTTCGAGATGAACATGGCTACGTGATCGTAATTAGGTAGGTGTTAATCCCTCAAAAGGGCACCTCCTGATAATCACGTTTGCTTGGTCAATTGACGGGTCAAAGTTATTAATATTAAAAAGTCAAACGGGTTAGTGTTTGAAATAATCATAATCTGAGTTTAGAGGTGTTCTAAAATATGTTTTAACACTTAAACAACTTGGTAATAATTATTAGAACATGTGTAAACATGTTCGGCTCGTCAATTCCAGTCTTAGGGTCGGTTCCTAACCGAAAGTCGCAAAGTTTGACTTCTACTTTGACTTTCGATTCTAACCCGATTTTGAATAGTTTGCTACCGATTTAAGGTTCCATTATGATCGTAATATAATGTAGCATAACCCTCTGAGTGAAACGCCCTGCTTTTTCGTACTTTCCATAATTAGAAAGCTTGTTTAGTATTTCTATTTCTGGAAATCTTGTATTCTTGTATTTCGTATATTCGTTGTATCGTTGTAAAATCCGAGACTTGGGTCATAAATAAAATTCATATCTCATAAAAACCATACTTTACTTATGCATACATGATCATACATTTGAATTCGTCATACTTATGTTACATTATTCGCGATTCGATACATGTTAAACATACAAATACCAATCATACATACTCAAGTTATACGTTTCCATGCATGTTTATACATCCTTGATATATACGTATACTTAGTTATGCTTATTCACACTTGTTCACATATTAAAAGTTCATAAGACACACTTATATTATGCCTTTATACATAATTAACCCTAAAATCTAACTAAGTTAAAACATAAGGGACCAAAAGTTTCAAAATAACAAACAAAATCCCGGAGTATAGTGGGTCGCGGGCCGCAACCGTGCCACTCCATCTCTCTCGCGTGCCACGAGCCCTTCGATCTGGCAGAAAGTTGTTCCCAACTCATCTATTGGTCATTCTTGTGTTATTTGGTGTGTTTTCTTCATTATTTAATCACCTAACTTAACCGTAATCCACTCCTATAAATCCCACTTCATTCCCACACTTTTCCACTTTGCAAACATAATAATCCTCAATCTAAACACTCCAAATCAGTAGCTAAATCTCATATTATAATCAGTTCAAGTTATAAACTTTCATGTGCAAAAGTGAGTCAAAACTCACCTTTCTTCTACCTTTCTTCACTCCTTCTTCCTCTACAAAGTGTGGAACACCTCTAGGGTTGTTTTCACAAGGTTTTCCATGGAAAACCAAGGTGAAACATCACCATATTGAGGTCCAACTTTCTATTTTGGAAGAAAACTTATTAAAACTTACTTTAAGCTTATGTTTATTCATACAAACCTATGTCCTTATGCTACTAATCAAGTCTATGATTAGTAAGCTTAAAAACAAGGTTGTTGCATACAAAATTGGAGTGTTTTATCACTCCAAACTTTCTGTTTTGAAAGGGTTCTAACCCACAAGTGTTGTATCCACCAAGCTTGTTCTTGAAACAAGACTTGTGTTGGATGTGTGTGATTATTTGGAAGCCTTGGCTTTCCTACCTCCAATCCACCACCTCACTTGATGATTTGTCCCTCGAGTAGTTAGTTAATTCATTCTTTATTTTATTACAATCATGACCATCCTTGTTGTCCTTGTGACAACTTGTGCATTGGTGATTCTACGAAAGAGGTCTTAAATGGAAGGTCATCCTCCTACCTCCTTGCATGACTTATATGAGATCCTTGTAACACTTGTTGGACTATAGTCATACTATATACTATATACCATATATAAAACATCTAATAACCGAACCCTTCATGATAATCAAATGATTATTCGTCAAGGTACTAAGTTACATCACCTAAGTACTTAGTTTCTCGTTACGATTCTAATGGATATTTAAACCCATGAAATCATTCTAACCCTTATGGGTTTTTATAGTGTCAAGAACGAGTACTAAGTCTAGATGATTATTTTCTTGTATACTTACTTTTGTTATACTTTAAATTCCGAATCTAAATCCTCCGTTATCATCCAAATTACTCACACACCTATGTTTTCTCGTGTAGAAGGACTCGGTGTTCTACCTCCAAATCAACAACTCTTCACGGACTAACAAGTGGAAGCTTGCAAAACCGTGAATACACTTGACCCGTTTTTACTTTTAAAACACTTTGGGTTGTAACATGTTAATATATCAAATTCACAACATACACTTAAATATGCTTTGTATTCTCAATCCTTATACATGCTACTTGTTTACTTAGGTACATGCTAGAATCATACATGTTTTTGTCATTAACTTTGCTAGCCCGAACTTAACATATATAGCGCTATAGGAGTAGCACGTCGCCCGTCGGGGTCTTGTTAAGTCTTTTATTCATAAACTTGTCTCGTTACTTTTGTGGCGAGGGACACTTAATTCTTGTGGACACTTGGGGTTTGACATATAGTGACGCATGCTAGTTTACCTTGTATACAATTGCCATGTGGATTCGAGAAAATGCTCTTTATACTTATGCTATATTTATACAAACCTTGTGTACTCGCCAATGCTTTTGCATTGAACTTTTATTTTAAACATGTTACAGGTTGATGTTGATGCCATGATGAATCTAGTAGGGATGACTAGAAACACGCTCAAGATACTAGATTTGATTATGTTTTGTTATGTTATTGTTGTCGTATTTTGTCATTTCCATGTTGTACTTGTACTTCTTTCGTTGTATTGACAATTTATGTTTATTAATGAAAATCGGTTTTGAATTAATTATTGTCGCAAAATAGTGTTATGTGTGATGAGCAATCTATTTCGTCTCACTCCAATGATTCCGCCATCGGTTGGGGTGTGACACTGAGGTTATATTACACGATCATAATAGTAATCTGAGTTTTATGCATGTTTTCGTTATTATGCCATACTTGGACTAATTTGCCCTTTTTATTAAAAAAATAAGGTTTTAATCACTAATGAACTTGCAAATGGCTTATGTACTGATATGTTAAAATATTTAACATATTTTGATGTTATTAAACTGATCATAAACTGAGTTTTCATATAATGTCGTAAATTATGCTTTAAAGTGACTGAAATGCCCTTTCGGCACATAGAACGGTTTTAAACATAATTTCTCGTATAAAACTCATCACCTACTGATATAATATCATAATTAGAATAATTTGGGATATCAAGTCCGTTTATAATATGAGTTTAAGTACAAGTCCCAGTATTATGTCCTTAAATGACGAAAATGCCCTTTTGGCACTTAAAATGATTTTAAATCATAAATGTGATACAAAACCTTTTACCTAATGATAAGTTATATTAAATAACATATTTTAACAACATAAACCTGATCATAACATCAGTTTTGATAAAAGATCGCGAATATCGTCATTTAACAACTTAAACGCCCTTTTGGCGCATAATATGGTTTTAAACCATATTTATCACCAAGACTTGTTACCTAGTG
This sequence comes from Helianthus annuus, assembly GCF_002127325.2. Classification (NCBI taxonomy): domain Eukaryota; kingdom Viridiplantae; phylum Streptophyta; class Magnoliopsida; order Asterales; family Asteraceae; genus Helianthus; species Helianthus annuus. The sequence continues at coordinate 159,951,867 of NC_035436.2, forward strand.
ATTTTATAACTTATTTAAAATATTCTTACATTAGGTACATGTTATAAACTCAGATTCTCAAATAAGCTTTCAAACTATGTGTGAAATGACCAAAATGCCCCTACGGCGCATAGTTTGGTCTTAAACTATAAAACACACATATGTTTGATATCCTACCGATATTATATCACAAATAAAGTATTTTTTCAGAACGTTTATGGTCATAACATCAGTTTATACGCAAGTTCCTTTTATACGTCGCTAAATGACCAAAACGCCCTTATAAGGCGTAGTTTGATTTTAAAACCTTAACGGGCATACAAGTTAATATCCTACTGATATTATAACTTGTTTAAAGCGTATTGGCATATAGAACTTGTTCGTGACTCATCCGGTTACCCGATATCGCTTATACGAGTATGGTTAAGCTTATGTAACTAGTTTACGTAAGTTTACCGAAACGGGTTAAACCTTATCATTTTTATCTCAAATTCCAGAATGTTATTTGTTTACCTATATTATACAAGTCTTAGTACTTGTTGGGTTTAAACTACATTCTCCGGTCATCACTTAATCAAGCGTATCGTACCGTTTTTGATATTTTAAGTTAACCGGTCCAAGTCTATGACTTGAATAAGACCCGTTAGCATTCTAATTGGTTATTTATAGCATCATTCCAGACTAGAGCCTTCTAGTAAATTGCTACCTACTCTTACTTAATTGAATACGGCTGAGTTATTTATAAATCTTGCATTATAAGACGAGTGTTAGCTCAGGTAAATATTCTTAACCTATTTTCCCTATACGGGCTTGGGATACAGTATATTATTACCGTATGGTCGGGTATGGGATCGAAGACCAGTGTGTCGGGAATTGAAATAACCCGTTTTAATTCGTATTGCTTGACTTAAACATTGGGGTTTAATGCGACCGTGTCCTGGATATCCTCAGCTCATTTAATTGTAAGTGGCCACGACCTAAGCGCGGGGTGTAGGCATACACCTGACAGACGCTAATGCTTTATTAAAATGATTTTATAACCCAATACGGGTTTTGCCCAATATGGGTATTGCCAATAAGGGAATAAGTGGTGTGTCGGTTAATCACGTCTCGGCTTTGTTACCGGGTCCTAGATGTATTGTCAAGCATTGTAAAAATGATAACATGAGATATAGTTTGTCCCAAGTTATTTATGAAAAGTATATGTACCATTGTGTACATGAAAACATTTTTGAAAATGTTTTCAAAATGTGTCGGTTGATTGTATTTACCAGTGAAAACTGACGTATTTTCAAAAGCCTATTAGTCTGATGTTCTCCCTTTTATACGTCAATAGGCTGAAAGTTGCTAGGTAGTGCTAGGATAGGAATTTGCAACTCTTTTGCATAAAGCCTAGTAGTCTGATGTTCTCCCTTTTATACATTTATTGATCCGCCTGTGGATTTTATTACAAACAAGTCTGTATAATTATTTTGAACATTTGTACGCTTACGTTTGTAATAATATTTTATACTCCAAGACTTCCGTTGTGCTATATGTGAATATTTGACTATGACGATACCAATCTTACGTCACGATACTCCCCACCGGGTTTGTGGTTGGAAATTCGGGGTGTGACATTTTGAGGGGAAATTAAAGCAGAAAAATAAAAAAAGAGTGAAAGTGAATCAATGAGAACACACCGCAATTATGGTGGCGGTGATGTGTTAGTGGTGGTGGAGAGTGGTGACAGGCTATGTTAGAGAGAGAGAGAGAGAAGAGAGAGAGGGACTTTTAGATGTGAAAGATAGAGAGAGATATTAAAAAAAGGGGTAAATTGCACGGTACAGAGAGAGATATTATATTTCTTTATTTTTCAATTTATTACAAACTAGTCCCTAAACGTAAGTTTTTTTTACACAATAGTCCCTGAAGAGATGAAATGATAACAATGCCCTCATATGCAAGGCACAAGACCAGATTTAACCAAAAATTCTAGCTGGGTTTGGCCTAAAGAACATAACGTGCAAGATTTTGGAAGGCTAAGGACACCGCCTGTAAACTTTTGGAAAAAAGGACAGCGCCTGCAATTTGGTGTAAACATAAAGGACAAAACTTGTAATTTACTCATTTTTTAGGTATATACGTTTTAGTCCCCTCAGTCGGAAATCTGAAACTTCGCCACTGTATGATGAGACTTTATACATTCATAAGAAGAAATTGATTACCAAAAATTTATTAAATAAACTGTATCTCGTAATGATAGAAAAATAAATTTCGTGTAAGTGTGCATTGTTTACTGGACAACATACTATAGCCTTTTATTTTATTAATATATATATATATATATATATAGACCGGTTATTGTACAATGGCCTTTATCGTACAATATGTACGTGATGCCCACAGCCGTATGATCTTCCATCATTTAAACGCGGGCGTAACTAATTTATATGATTAAATTAATCAAATTAATATATATAAATCATACCGCCAAGGTTAAAATCGTCATTGCGAAATCATAATCCCTGTAAATCAAAGAAGATACTTCACAATCATACCCCTAAATCAAAATCAAAAACCTCACATCCTTCTTCCCCAAACTCCGTTCGACTCTTCCGGTGCGATTTCAACGAAGGTTAATGAGTTGGGAGCAACGGAACAAGACCAACAACGATAGACCACAATCAAAGAAGATGAATCCAGGTTATTGATTATACATACGATTTTATAATGGGTTTTGATAAGGGTTTTGTAGGACATATGCGATTTTGTATTATTAGTTGTGTTTGGTAAGGGTTTTGTCTGATACATGCGATTTTATATCATTAGGGGGTTTTGGTAATGGTTTAGTGTGATACGTGCGATTTGGTATGATTAGGGGGTTTTGAGTAGGTTATGTCATCGGTTAGTTCTTATAATATGCGAAATAGATGTAAAAATTAGTTGTGTTTGGTAAGGGTTTTGTCTAAATAAGCGAATTTTGAAAACAGGGTTTCACACTATATGCGAAATACATGTGAACCTATTTGGTTATGTCTTGCTTATGATTCTTATAATATGCGAAATAGATGTAAGAGTTATGTTTGGATTATTCTAATATGCGAATTCTGATTATACATTGCATATAACATGCGAAATACATGGTTTTATACCATGCGAAATACATGTGAAACTACTATAGTGGTTTCTTATAACATGCGAAATACATGTTTACATATTAGTGTGCTTCTTATAATATGCGAAGTCTTTTTTGAGTAACATGCGATTTTGTAGAAATTGATGATGATGATGACTTGGAAATGCCTATATCCACATTGAAGAAAGTGAACAACAACAAGAAAAGAAGGGTTGTAGAAGAAAATTCTGATGATGATGACTTCGTTGAGCCTGTACCAAAAAAGAAGAAACTGAAAGAGGGTGAGAAACTGAAACAAGCTAAGAAATCTAAAATACAAAAAAAATAATCCTTCCAAAAAAAAGAAAAGGGAAAAAAACGAGCCAACCTGAACCACCTAGAACACAACCTAGGCCTTTCTTTGAATATCACAACGAAGCATTGCTGTTGAGATGTCAACCTACACCGTACATGGAAACTGTAAGAAATTTTTCAAAAGAACAAGTTGCTGACGTGAAAAGTATGGGCTTTGGGTCTATTCTAGATATGAATCTTAACCATATTTCAACACGTTTAGGATTTTGGCCAGTTTGAAACTTTGATGAGGAGTTTAATGAGCTTAACATAGGTAATCATCAAATCAAAATTACTTCGGATTCAGTTTATGAGGTCTTTGGAATACCAAAAGGACCTAAGCAAGTTGTTACAGTTGTTGATAAAAGAAAAGTTAAAAAAGTTGAAAAGAGTAAGGAACCCAAAGGTAGGGATAGTATTATTGATCAGTTCATCAGTCAATGGGCAACCAACGAGAGGATTACTCATGCCTTGATTGCATCAGCAATTAACAACCAAAGAGAGGGAGGAAGCTTGTTTAAAATCAATTTCCTAGTATACTGGATGACATTTTTTTGCGGAGACTACAAAAGCTACAAATGCAAATAAAAGATGTTTGCTGGGAGTAGAAGCTGTTGAAGATATACCGCATCTAGATTGGTGCTCGTATCTACTGGAGACATTACGTCGGACTAGACAGGGGTGGAAAAACACAAAAATACAATACGTGGGACCTGTCGCCTTTCTTATGGTAAGTTTTACTATATTTGTTAACAATATAAACAAAAAAATAAATATGTATTCTAAGTAAAAATTACCTCTTTTTTATATTTAAACAACTTTTATATACACATGAGTACAACAAGAGGCATCGGCTATTCGAGCAAGTCGCCGAGATGCCGGTTATTCGTTATATCACATCTGAGTTGATTGATAAAGTTGAAGAACATATTTCAAATAAAGGACCTCTGACGGATAATGAAATTGAAAATGATTTTGAACCAGATCAAGAGCAGGGTCATTCAACGGAGGAGTATACAATACCACCCGTTGACGCCACAAAAAGCTACAGAAAAAGAACTGCGCCTGCAATAGAAAACGAAGAGGACCCTTGCGGGCACACAGATGATATGCTTGATTTCAGCATTGACATGCCGGAAACTTCGCAATTGAACCTTGTGATGGGAGTTGGAACACAGACACGGAAAATGATGGACTATTGCAACACTCCTGTTCAACTTTCTCATACTGTAATATACGGTTCCGAGCAGCAACAACGACAGACTTCGAACATCAATAAATGGGTATGCCCATCAATATTAATTTCATTTATTTTTACATATAAAACATTGATGTTATTCTCAGCGGATTATTGTACCAAAAATATTACAGAATCTGTTGAAACGAATGACGAGCAATATCAAAAAATACAATGCACTTGTTCAAATTGTTCAAGAAATGAACAACTTGGTTTTGGATGCAAAAACAAAGTGTTTTTAGGATCCGAAAATTATGCAAGTGTGTAAGCGGTGAGAAGACACGCTTCGAAGTACATCGGTTTGTATGTCGCCTGATTCGGTTCGAGAGCCTCAATCTGCAGCTTGTGATGTTGATCAAGAAGATATTGCAAATGAAGAATGTAGAGGGAATGTAGAAGTTCAAGAAGTCATAGCCAATGTTGTGGACAGTGTGAGACACATGGAATCAGAAGGTAAACATGCGATTTCATAGTACACATGCCATTTCATATACACATGCGATTTCATATACACATGCGATTTAATGTAGACATGCGATTTCATGTATACATTTGATTTCATATACACATGCGATGTCATGTATAACATGCGATTTTGATTCTGGCTTATTTAACTTCAAAAATTTGTGTGTAGGACTACTGCAACCAGATGATGGAGGAGTAACAGAGACAGGTGATGGGGGAGTAACAAACACCTTTATTGCAAAACTACAAACTGTGGAACATGGTGTATACGTTTACAACTCACAATTGCAGGGTAAAAACTTTTACTACAAAATAAAAAAAAAAAGAACAAAAGATTATATTTTTTAACTACCACTCTGTTGTAGAAAGTGGTGAAACTGCGATGGAAGCAGCAGTGAATTTAGCAGAATCTACATAACACCTTCCAGAAAAACTTCCAGAAAAACATACCTCCAAGGTACAAAATTTTATTACAATAAAAGGGTAAACGTTTAACATTTTTTACTAAAACAATTCGAAACACTCTTGCAGATTCTAGGCCAAACAATGAGCATAAATCTAAAACCGAAGTGGAAGCAGTTAATTTAGCAGATACTACACAGCAGGAACCACAAGAAAAGGATTCGGATATCGAAAGTGAAAAAGAAAGAGACGTGGTATGCCCTTTGGTACGGCTGAAGAATTGCAATCGAGTTACTTTTCAGCCTGGCACCCAACCTGGTAGTACACAAGGGAAGGAACCCAGGTAGGGGGGAAACAGGTCTCAAATCCAGTTGAAAAACAACCACCTGCAAAACAAAAAGCGGGAAAAAGGGACGTGGAGAACAAAAAAAGGAGGAACCAAAGGGGTTAAATGAATTCCTTTATAAAAAAATAGAACTCGCAAAAACTCGAAATGAGAAAAGGTATGCGGACCTTGGGGATGTGTTTTGTTCCCCTTTTTGCAACAGAGTGGTTAATATGCATGAAGCATTCCTAGATCGTGAATTGAGTGTGATTAGATACACATTTGCTACGCTTATGGGAATGGAGTAAGTAAACAATTAGATCAACTAAAAACATGTATATATATGCTCAAAAAAGTTAATTATATAATGTTTGCCTAGCAGATTAGTATTTTACCGATAAAAAACTGGGGTTTACACATACAAAGCTATCTTCGAAAGCTTCTATAGAAATCAATATGTGGCATCAAACGGAATCGATGCATTTGTGGATGTGCTCAACCTTGAAGAGAAGAAGAGGGCTAGAAAATCATCATCGTACAGACTCTTCTTGTATAGTACAATATTGGTATGTTTCTGATTTTTGACCAATATTATTTAGCATTTGCATGTTTATCTAAACATTTTTGCATGGCATATCCAACAAAAATCGCATGTTCAGTAATTTCGCATACACATGTAAGAATTTCGCATGTAAAAACATTTCAGAAATTTCGCATGCACAATTAAGCATTTTGCATGTAATACATTTTCATATATTCAATGTTTTCCATAATCAATACATTTTGCATGTAATAATTTCGTATGTATACTCACATGGTAATACATTACTTGACCTTACTTGTAATTACTTAACATACAGCCAGATATCATGTACAATGATAACTGCATCGACAACCAACGGCTAAACGTATTTACCTCAAATCTTGAAGACATCTTACAGAAATATAAGTTAAAAAGTGGATTAGTTGACCTCCTGTTTATTCCAGTACTTCAAGGTGATCATTTCTATTGCATGTGCTTCCACATGAAAACCGGTCAAGTTGAATTGATTGACAACTTAGCAATTGAACAAGAGTTTAAAGATAGATACAATGGGCTTCCAGACACCCTGGTAATACCAAATTTGTTCATATCCATGTTATATTTATGTAAAACTACTGACACAATGTAGCTATGTTACAGAGAAGGGTACTGGTTTTATACCTGCAAAAGGCCTTAAAACAACACCAGCTATCAAACAACTTGATGAATCACCTATAGAAAAAAAAGAGATGGAGTGGAGAACTGTTACTAACAGTGTAGATTGTGGAGTGTATACAATGCGACATATGGATGTCACACCCCAACCGATGGCGGAATCATCGGGGCGTGGCACTAGGCGAACCAGATTACTCAAGAGAATCCATAACAACTATTAAATGACAATATTTAAAAGGTTCATTATCCCATACCAATAAACAAATATTTCAAAAACAGTCATCACAGAGTTCACATCTCTTAAACAACAACAAGTCCGACAATCTAGATTTTATTTGCGAGTTTCTAGACTCCCTAAATCCATTGCAGCAAACAGACCATCAACCTGCCACATACGTTAAAATAAAAGTCAATACATAAAGTAAAGGTGAGTACACAAGTTTGCATAGATATAGTATAAAAGCGTTTACGCACAACCAACATGTAACACGTAACGGGCGATGCATGTAACTACCAACAATGATACCACCTAACCATGTGACTACGATGTAGAGTATGCACGACACATGTTCACCGAAGTAAACATGTGAAGTAAAGTAATGTGATCGTTAGCAAACTCTGTTTACAACAGATGCTGAGTCCAAACTATAGTACTATCGTTGCTAAAGGCGGTCTAGTGTAACACTGTGTGAGCATAGTAACAAGCATTCAACAAATCACGTAGAGCATGCGGGAGCGGTTAGCGTTTATAAAGTGTTTGCGTTGTGTGTTGTCTTTTGATAGAGAACGTGTGTAACACCCAAACGTGCGTTAAATGAAAATGGGTTCGAGTATACTCACAGAGCATGTACTAATCAAGAAACACGATCCTCAATGGATTGAAGGGAGCGTCGGGTCAGCCTGCATACGGGAACAGAAGCATAAGTCCTCCAAAGTGCTGAAATGGTCGAAAATCGGAGTGTCGGTGGGAAACAGAAGCTTTGTACGAAGCTGGTGCCTTCATACGAAGGTGGGTCTTCGCACACGTGGGGCTTTCGTTGTCCAAAATCGAGTGTCTTCGCGTCTGTCTTCGAAAAATCGAGTGTTCATCTCTCCAACCTTAAGCTACTGATTAAACTTAAAGTCGGAGAGGTCTTTGATTACATCACGGGTGGAAATCAGGCTGTGAAGTGTAAAAGCAGTGCCTTTGTACGTAGGTAGAGCCTTCGTAGGAGGCCATGTACCTTCGTACAAAGGCAGTGCCTTCGTACGAAGCTGGCTTCGCACAGAACAGTTCAGTTCACAAATGTGGCTGTTTTTGGCATTCGATGTTGTGTTTTCGCCTGAATCGGATGTGTTTTCGAGTCCTATTCAAGCTGGTTTCGACATTACCTCATTCCACTATTCAGTGAACGAAATACATGCCGTTTTAGGTCCGTTTATGGTGAAAAATCAAGCATAAGTGGTTTCTTTAAGAGTTTGAAGTTAGATTCAACACTTGGTGAGTGTGAAATCAACTGATTTCTAACTTGGGAAGTCGTGGCTAGTCCCAATACACTCGGTTACGTGTAAATCCGTGGTGAAAGAAGAAGTTTTGATGAAAAAAGATGAAGGGTTTTCGTAAAAGCAGGAATTTATGAAGAAAAGAAAAAGTTAAGTGAAAAGATGAATGTTTTTAAGTGAAAACATAAGAGTTTAGATGAAAATGAAGTGATTCTTGTGGAAATCGAAGTGGAAAACGTTGTATAATTGAAGAAAACTGTTAAATCTTACTTGAAAATGGTCGGACAACAATTCAGCAGAGTTTCGAAATGAACAGCAAGTGAGAATGAATGAGGAGGGGCTGGGTATTTATTGATGATGGGGGTTCGCACAGAAGGTCCTGATTCGAACCAGCTGCCTTCGTACGAAGGCAGTGCCTTCGTAGGAGGCTGCCTGGCTTCGTACGAGGGGCCTGTTTTGTGCATAAAATCCCATTTCCGCGTGTAGGATGCTCGTTTAATGCGTTTTGTTGCGTTAGTTAGCATTGGTACTTTAAGTATTTTAGTGTAGCATCGAGTTTCAAGTTTTGTTGCATTTTAGTGTGATGAATCGAGTTGTGCGAGTAGCGTTGAGTTTGCATTGCGATAGCGTTTGCACATAATAAGCATACACAAGTAAAGCACATAAGATCACACAGCATAACATTACTACTACTAATAACAGCGTTTGCGATTTAGCGTGTTAGTTGGGATAAGCGTATGCGGAGGCGTATGATAACCAAACAAACAAACACGGCAATTTAAATAGCATAATTCTCTGTAATTCGTGTTGCGTAAGCGTTTGCGAATGTAAAGCATTTTAACGCATAGCGGTGCAGTGTGATGAAAATGTATTTAGTAAAATATAACCCCTTTGTTTATGTCGAATCTCAGAGTACAAGACGGTTACAAATCGAAGCAAAAGCAAACGGATAACAATCCGAAAAGTCGGGTTGTTACAATGGAAACATACAAGGGGAAAACATCGTGGATATCTGGGTTAAGGAAAGAAAATGAGGTAAACAATAGACAAAATTCACAACTCCATCTCCTCAGACACAGATATCTTAGTAAGATTGTTCTATCCGAGTTCAATCTGGAGCGTCAACGAATAATTAAAGAGACAAATGCATTCCATAAAAGGCCGGACGGAGACACATATATGAAAGATTTGGATATAAAAATCCCAGAGAGGTTGAAAGCATACTTTCAAAGGCCAGTATAAACTTGTTTGATGTTGGATTATTGTACTTATTACATTACTTTTTTATTTTGAAGTCGCATGTTTGAAGTATTTGAAACATGACATTGGAAGATTTATAATATGCGAAATATGGAAACATAACATGCGAAATTAAATTCTACACAATAACGTAACATGCGAAATAGGGGAAACATAAAAAGATACAAGCACAAAACTTACATGTTTTATTAGATAACCACTTGAACAGAAAAAGTACAAAGATACAAATCAACAAAGTCATGAGAAAGATGAAAGAATAACATAACATTTAAGATGTCCATCGAGCATCTTAAAATAGTTATCACATCCGCCGGCTCTTTCAAGTGCTTCTCATCCCTCTCACCCAGATCAACCATGAATATAACAGTGATTTCTCGAAGACTACTCACTTGCATCTGAGAAAGCAAGTTCACAATTTCTTGTCTTCTCTTCATGTTTTCTGTTACACGAGAAAGATTGGTTTCCAACATCTCTTGACATGAGCGGTCCTCTTAAATTTGTTCCAGAATCCTTTTCCTCAAACCCTGTTTGATACTTGAATCAGAACACGAGGCAGAAGAGGATGTTAGGAGGTCTACCATTTTTTTAGAAGATAAGAAATAAGTGGTTTAAGATTGGGATATAAAGAGAAAACTCTACATGAAAACAAAAAACACTGTGTACTAAATTATTGAACTGAATTATTGATGTAAGGCCCTTTCATCTAGACAAATCTATTTAAAGATACATGTGATTTATGTAACTTATGCATATTTTATAAAATAATGAAAACAACATGCGATTTATTGTTGGTGCATATGTCAGTTGACTTCGTCTTATGTCTCGCATCGAGTCATGTAATCTAGATTGGATAGACTGGAGCTCGGTAGACTAGAAAATAGGATTTTAGAGAAGTTTGTCCAGGTCGCACGAACTGGCTGGTCCAGTTCGTACGAACTGACCAGGTCGCACGACCTGGTGAAGTATGGTTCGTGCGGACTGGCCATTCCTATAAATAGGTGAGCTCAGTTCTTCATTTGTAACATTCTGATTCCGGAGACGAAGTGCTGCCGAAGTGTCGTACGATCTGTAAAAGCTTTCAAATCAATCCAAACGATAGTTAAAGTGATTCCTAGTGTTAAACAAGCTTCAATCATGTCCGAATCATTGAATTCCCCCTTTGGTTTGGATTAAAACTCTTCTGATCGACTCATTAGGTCGAGTCTTCGATCCTACAAGTGGTACCAGATCTCAGGATGAAGAGTTCTTACCATTTCAGCTTGTTTTCACTGAAAAATCTGACTTCTACTCATTCTTTTACACTTTTTCATCAAATTAACTAAGATTTCACGGATAAAATGATCTGATTTTGACATATAACACGTAAAACACTGTTTTAATCAATCCTTGAAAAAATCAGGACCTAATTCAACCTAAAACCTGTTAAAATTGACCAAATCGTGTGAAATTATGTTCAGATCGTTTGAATTGTATCAGATCATGTGAAATCATCTTAGTTCGCATGAGTTGAGTATCCAGGTCGCGTGGAAGTTTTGATCAGGTCGCACGGATTGAACACAAATCGCACGACTTGAAAGTGTTCAGGTCGTTTGAAAGTATTCTGGTCGTACCAAGGTCAGATCGCACCAGGTCAGGTCGTATGGGTTGTTCCAGACCGCACGAAGTGGTTCAGTTCGCTTGAAAGTGACCAGGTCGTTTGGAATTGTTCAGTTCGCACCATCTCCAGGTCGTTTGAGATTACCCAGCTCATTTGAACCAGTTCGTTTGAACCAGATCGTTTGAACTCAGTCCGTTTGAAACTCCAGCTCGTTTGAAATTCTGTTTTTGTGATCTTTTGACACTGAAACATGAAGAACGAATTTTACAATGCGTATGCTACTGCTCCAGCTTCTCCTGTTACCGTTGCCGAAACTGTTGGAATTGAAAATGAAAGGGAACTTTCCAAAAGCCTCCAAAGCTTATGTACATTGAGGACTTTAAAGGATGGCAAGATCGTTTTGAAAACTGGGTGCTCAACAGGATGTGAGTCTACACTATAGAGGAAGCAAAGTTGAGACCACTCCGAGTCCAAAGATTCAGACTGCATTCAGTGCTGATGGAACTTCCGGAACAAATGCAAGCAATATAAATCAGAGCAGCGGATATTCTTCGTCTTATAAAAGTTTTGAACCAAATTTCTCAACACCAAGTTCTCAACAACAAAGTTCAACAAATTTGCAATGCAATATGGCATTAAAAATTTAAAATGGTCAAAAATTCTCTCCAGATATTGCAAAGCAACACATGGCATCTCTTGTTACTGTGTTAGAGTCTTATGAAAGCTTGGTTGCTGGAAGAATCGGAAATCCGATGCTTACTAAAGAGGATTATGACCAGATTGATTCTGAGGAACTTGAGTTGATGGACATCAAGTGGTGTTTAGCTAGTGTTTTGAGAAGAGCAGAAAAATTCAAACAAATCACCGGTAGAGATGATCTTCGTGATGGTGCTACATCTCAGCTAGGTTTTGACAAATCGAAGGTTACTTGTTTTCGTCGCCGAGAAAAAGGGCATTTTAAACGAGAATGTACAAACAGAGAAGCAATCGGAAGACAAGATCCTTTTGGAAACAACGATTATCATCGAAAAGCAATTTATCATCAAGTTTCCCAACAACTATATCAACAACAATCTTCACACTCAAATACTATTCCGATTGGAGATGGAAAGAAGAGAGCTTGTTATGGTCTGATAGACCAAGAAGATGAAAGGATTCCGAAAGATTTCAATTGGGATGATTATGATCCTTCTAGACCTTCAGTTTCTAAAGCATTTGTTGCTCGAATCTTTGAAGACTCAACCTCAGGAGAAGAATCAGTCAAATCTAAGAACCGTCCTAGAAGACAACCGATTTTTAAGTCTTCAGGAAGTGATGAAGACACTGATGATGAGGAAGAGTATATTAATAGAGCTAGAAAACAATGGGATCCTTACAGTTTTAATTTGTTTTTTGCAGATAAAATCGAGATTTTGAAAGAGAAAAAGGCTGCTAGACTGAAGAGAGAATTGGAAGCAAGAATGGTTGCTAAAGAAAAGGCAAAAGTTGAAGAAAAACTGACACAAAAGGTCGAGGTTGAAGAGAATGAAGTGAAGATTGAGGTTGAGAAAGAATCGATTGTGATTGAAAAGGCGGTGGAGAAAATAGTTGAAAAAAATATTGAAGTCGAGAAAATAGTTGAGGTTGAAAAGATTGTAGGGGTTGAAAAACCTTGTGCAAAGTGTTTAGTATCTTGTAAAGATTGTGCTGAGAAAGATACAAAGTTGGCTGAATTGGAAAAGCTCAAAGAGAACTTACTACACAATGTGAGGAGCATAAAGGAGTCATATGATCTCCTAAGCAGCAAAGTGAACTTGTACAAAGGAGCTTCTGATGAAGATATTCAGATGAAAAATCTTTTGAAAGCAACAGTTCTTCAAAAGCAAACTGCAATCAACGGATATATTGAGATGAATGCTGAGATGAAACAAGAATTGGCATCAATGAAGATTGAAACCGAAAGAGTGAACAATTTACTTCGAAGTTATCAAAGTTCAGAGTATGTTATTGATCGCATCTATCCTGCCGTTGCAGCTCATAATTTTGCAGATGATGAAGAAAAGTCTGGTAAGAAAACTGGTTTGAAGTATAATAGAGTACCAAATCCAATGTGGGATGGCTATACCCCCCGAGACTTTGAAAAGGTGGCTGATGCATTCAATCTGAATCTGAAATCCGAGTCTATCGATGGATTGCCAAATGATATTGATGTCACCTTCACAGCGTCTGACCTGACACTGGTCATGAGTCCGAGTTAATTAAGAAAGTGGTCGATCAGGTGTTGGATAAAGATGAAGAGTCAAAGTCAGAGTCTAAATCTGAAAAATCGAGTTCATCAGACAAAAGCTCGAGTTCACTGGTCAAAAGGGTTTATAATAAAGATTTTCTGATGTCACAAAATAATTTGAATGACGAAACATTCAAAGTAGCATATACTTTGAATGATTCCGACAAATTATTTTCTGATGAGGAATTTCCAATAAGAAGTGTTAAAACTAAAATGATTAACAAGGTTTTCAAATTAACAGAAATTAATATTTCTGAAATAAAAGATGTAAATCTTACTGAAAAACCTAAAAAGTACACTTCAAGAGTTCAACAAAGATTGAACAAGAAAAAAGGTTACAGTTCTAGTTCTGGTTTTCAAAAGAAACCAAACCATAACAGTAATTTCAAAAAGAAAGGATTAGGTTTTATTCCACCAGAAAATAAAAAAAAATGAGAAAATTTATAAACCAAAAACTAAATTTGTTTTAGGAGCAAGTTCTGAAGAGGAGAAGGAGAAACCATTCTGGAGACAGTCAAACAAAGAGTTTCTCGCTAAAAAGAAAAAGAATATGTTGAAAGAATCTGAGCCGTAAGTTGAAAGAAGAACCTGTTTCAAATGTCAAGAGGTTGGACATATTTCTTGCAATTGTCCAAAGCATACCAACACTGACTCGTCAAAGTCAGAGGAGCCATCTGTTGTGCCAAAAGATGAGAATTCCTTTCCAACAATGGATGATGAAAACTTTCCACCATTGTCAAAAGGAAATTTGAAATCAAAAGTTGGTAAGATTGAGATTTCAGATCAATTCTTCGCTGATGAGAAAGAATTTGATGCTGAAAAAGCATTTAATGGCAAAGTGTTACATATTTTTGGAAAGATGACTGATGGGAAGGTGAAGGGAGTGAAAGAGTTTTATGAATCGAAAATTGTTAAACCGAATGAGGATGGTTCACCCATGATTGATCAGGCATGGGTGAGATTCTTTAAAAAGTAAAATCCTGACTTGCCGGAGCTCCTAAGTTGGTAATCGTGGAGCAGGAATCGGCATCATTCTTGAAAAATGTTTTTGTGAAAATTCTACAAGTGTTAAATTTTACAAGTGGTAATTGGAAAACAAAGTGATGAATGATTCCCCGATCCTACAAGAGAAATCAACAAAACTAATTTTCTGGAAAAACCATTTTGATTAAAACAAACTTAAGTGTTTTGAAATCATAATGGGAAAATAGTTTGTTGTCAGGGGGAGTTCTGATTGTTTACGCCAAGAGGATGGCGAATTGAAGCAATTCACATCAGTTTGTCATTTTATTTGTACAGTTTATTGCGTTTATTTTCAAATTTTCTCAGAAAATCAAAAATTGAAACATATTTTTGATTTTAGGGGGAGTAAAAAATTAAAAATTTTGAAAATTTGAAAAATCAAAAAACATGATAAAATCTAAAAAGCCAAAAACATCGAAAAATCAAAATGAGTTTTGTTGTGAAAAAGAGGAAATGATAGTACATCAGTGGACTATCACAACACGCTAAAGAATTTGAAAGTCAAATGTGATAAACGGCCTCACTGATGATATGCCAGTAGATTTTTGCACGCTTAGTAGATTGTTTTCGAGATATAAATCTAAATATCGAATAGCTTACTTATCTCGTGGGGAACATCTCTCGGATATATGGGTAACCCCCGAAATCTTGTTTGAAAGATTGCCTATTTCTGACATACTAGGTCTTTGTGCGTGATGATATCTAGGGTATTATACCAGGACTTCTGATTTTGTGGAAGCAATAGCCTAGTCCTCGTATAATACTCTGCACAGCTTTGTTCATAAAGCTCACCCTCAGCATAAAAAATGATGAAACATTGAAAAATGCTAATCATGTGCTGTTGAAGAAAATATCCCCAATCGGGACACACCTAAAAGTCGAGCCATCATCTCTTTGTCTGAACGGAAGTGCTAACCTGATCCCTCATGGTCTCGCATTACCCATTTACAGATATCATTAGTGTACACTCACCTGTAAGACTGAATATAGGAGTCTGGATACGGGAGTATATTCTGAGGTGGTACACGCGAATAAGTTAAGTCCATTAAAACACTAATCTCGTATCTCGAAATAATTGAACTTTGTGTGAAAATTTAAGTGGATCAATATACTGACAATCTAAGTGAATCGTTTAGAACTTAAAGTGTTTAAAGCTCAATGTTGTTAGTGATTTGTCTCAAAAACTGATATGATCCTCTTACACAAACTCACAAAAATGCCTATAAATATTTGTTTACTGATTTTCATTAGTATGTTTTAGCATAAAATTTTGAAAAATAAAAAAAAAATATTTCATCTTATTTTCGAAAACTGATGTTGAAAAGCTTATTTTCAAAATTCCGAGTGCTAAACATGATGAACAACAGGTTTGGAGGAGTGTGGTTGAAATGAAAAATGAAGTTTGATTTTGAAAAAAATTGAGAATACTAATAGTAAAATCAGTGCTAGTTAATCAAGGTCATTAATTTGAACTTGATATAACTATTGTTGATGTTGAATGATTTCTACAAAGTGGATTCTAAATTTGTTAAATCTTAAACAATTGTGAAATTTACTTTTGGGTAGAGATTTGTGCAGATCCCCGTGTCTAAGCCTGAGCAGAGTTTGAGCCAGGACATGATCTTAGAACGAGAGCCACGTCAGATTGCGATCCCGGAACAATTTAAGGGGGAGTCTGTTAGCAAAGGGGAGTTTGAAGTTTAAAAGAGCTAGACTCAGCTGCTGATGCTGATGTGCCAGAAGAAGAGAGAGATTGAGGATGCTTACAGAGACAGATACTTTGGAAAGAGCGAGAAGACCGATCAAGACTGAAGACTCAATACACTGAAGACTCGTTAACATCCAAGGGGGAGTCTGTTGGTGCATATGTCTGTTGACTTCGTCTTGTGTCTTGTATCGAGTCATGTAATCTAGATTGGATAGACTGGAGCTCGGTAGACTAGAAAATAGGATTTTAGAGACGTTTGTCCAGGTCGCACGAACTGGCTGGTCCAGTTCGTACGAACTGACCAGGTCGCACGACCTGGTGAAGTATGGTTCGTGCGGACTAGCCATTCCTATAAATAGGTGAGCTCAGATCTTCATTTGTAACATTCTGATTCCCGAGACGAAGTATTGCCGAAGTGTCGTACGATCTGTAAAAGCTTTCAAATCAATCCAAACGACAGTTAAAGTGATTCCTAGTGTTAAACAAGCTGCAATCATGTCCGAATCATTGAATTCCGCCTTTGGTTTGGATTAGAACTTTTCTGATCGACTCATTAGGTCGAGTCTTCGATCCTACATTTATGGTATATTCTATGCGAAATCACATGTTATGACTTTTATAACGTGCGAAATGTTGGACTCAAAACATGCGAAATTAACCTTTTGATCCCATGTTTTATACATGCGATTTATGATATAATAAACATGCGAAACCAGCATTTTATGCCTTTCAACACATGCGATTTGTTAGACTCATCACATGCAAAATTAAACATTTTGATTCAATATCAGTTACCCTATAATACATTAAAAACACCAATCAATTACTATCAAACACCAAATCATTAAAGCGAGTATAAAAAATAAGAACATTTAAACATCTGAATTACGAACTTACTATTGGAACACTCAATTACAACATTTGCATTTTGCAGAATTAGGGTTCCTATCTTCCTCAAACGTAACTCTCTGCTCACCACCCAATTGAACATGCTCAATGACGAATTCAGCATTTTCGAAATCGACATCTCTGTTTCGTCCGGTGATGGATCCATTGAAAACAATAATCAATCAAACCCTAATATCGAACTGATACGAATCATAATTACAGAGATAGTTGTCTACTGAACTCGTAATTTGCTTTCTTGTTGAAGGAATTGTCTAATTTGCCCTGTGCTGATTGAATGGATTGTCTGATATACCCTTAGGTAGGAAAAATGAATCAGGGACATGTGTAGGGCTATTATCGTCGCGTACGTAATGTATGATTAGGGGATTTGTATTCTACACTTCCTATATATATATATATATATATGTATTTAGGGAGAGGTTAACATACAATAGCAATTAACGTGCAAAGCATATGCGAGTAAATTACGCTTGTTATAAAATTCAAACCCTAATCACGCATGAACAAACACACATAATTACGCATGCACAACACACATAATCACGCATGCATAACCCTAATCACGCATTTGTTCAGCAAAAAAAATAAAAGAAAATCACGCATGGCTAAACCTTAATCACGCTTGTTATATGAATAATAACGCATGTTATTTGTTGGTCGCGTACGTTTCGTACGTTAAGGGACTTTTGTATTTTAAATTTTTATAGGAGAGTTTTTATGCCATATATAAATGCATGAAATTTGTTAGGAGGTTGTTACTTGTTGGGCACTCAAG
Source organism: Helianthus annuus (assembly GCF_002127325.2). NCBI lineage: Eukaryota > Viridiplantae > Streptophyta > Magnoliopsida > Asterales > Asteraceae > Helianthus > Helianthus annuus. Next base: position 159,969,944 of record NC_035436.2, read on the forward strand.
TTGTATATGAAACAAATCAAAAGTAAGTAGTTTTGAATAAAATTCCCCTAATTCAATTAAAATCATCGCTATCTCTCTTTAGTCTGCTTGTTGAATTTTTCTAGTGAACCCACACAATCTTTGTCGTCTATTGAATAACAAAGGTGTAAATCGAACAAGGAAACAAGTCATGGATCTTTCCCCTAGTTTGAGTTTGTTATTGAAACCCTAATTTTGCAGCTTACAAATCATTAAATAAGCTAAAAACCTTAAACATCATTACGTCTACCAACCAATCCATTTTTTATTATTACTTTTCATTTCATTTAATTATAGGGAGCTTCTATTCTCTGTTTTCTTATTTTCATATCTCTAGATGTATATGGATTGTATAACCTTATACGGCCCGTATAGAATGTTGTTGCACAGAAATAAATACAGTGGAACGTTTTTTTGTTTTACCTGTATACGAGCCGTATAACATTATACGAGCCATATACAATTGTATACGAGCAATATAATGTTATACGGCCTGAGGTGTTTTTTTTTTTTTGGTGAGATTTTATCAGGTTTTTGGGTTTTTAACATTTGTATACGGGCCGTATAATTTTATACGACCCGTATATAAGTTTTTTGTGTAAAACCAAACAACCGTTTAATAAGTTTTAGTAATTGTCTAGATAGTGTTTGCCGTATTATTTAGATATATCAGATTATGTTACAAGTTTGTAAAACGTCTTTGTTACAATAGTATTTGTCGTATTATTTTTTTTATATATATCAGATAAGAAAAACATGTATATATGATAAACAATACCATAACAATTATTAAACAAACAAGATAATAAACAATATGATAACAATTATTAAACAAACAAGATAAAATGTAAACATAAAATTAATATTTCTAATGTTTTACATCTAAAACAACAAAAGATAAATATTTACAATGTTTCAAATGTAAAACAACGAAACCAAAATAAAATAAGCAGCTACGGTGGTGGTGGTGCAGCGCTAGCTCGTGGAGGTAGAGGCCCGCCAGAATGCATAGCAATAATCACCTCCACCACCCGCTGCATGACGCTCTGCATACGCGACACGTCCACACCCATACGGGATACGTCCACCCATACAGCAGCTACATCTGACTCGACCTGAGCCAGTCTCTCCTCCACCCCCTGTAGAGGAATCACATGTGGTCTCACGGTCCGTCGCTCGTACCGGCGATCACCCCGTGCATCCTGCACATCCTGCTGCGATCTGTTGATCGCAGCATCAACTCCATCACCTCCTTCTCCCTCTCCCCTGTCACCCTCAACCTCACCATCTGTCACGGCCCCCGGCCCGGTTTGACCCGTTTCAGGAGCCGTGGGACAGAAATCCCGTGGTATTTAAATTTTAGGCGACAGCGGAAGTCTTTTTAAAACATGATCTTTTAATAATTTAAACTGCACGTTACATATTTTAGGGATAAAACTCTGTAATTTACAATACGGTGATTTCAATGGAAATCTTTATTTTTCAAAACATGTTTCTTTATTTATTTACACTGAGCCACTTTTCTAAGCTGGTAGTGCTTCCTGGCACTTTTCTTTACTCACAACAGATCACCTGAAACATGTTTTAAAAAGGTTTTGTCAGCGGGGAAATACTGAGTGAGTTCATTCAGGTTTTATGAAATGACCCATAGTTATAAATTACAGCATAAGAGCGATTACAATGGTTCCTATCTTATCTTTATCTGGCTTCCTGTCACAATGGTGACAAGTCACAATGGTGACGATGGTCATACCACTATTAGGTCAATGAACTCTAATAGTGACGTTCCTCCCTAGCAGGTCAATGAACCTAACTGGGAGAAATAGTAATGTGCACAATACCCCACTAACCAATAAATCAAGATATCCACGACTTAGTCCCTGTAGTTATAACACTTTGAAAATAATTTGGAGTATTGTAAAACAGTTGATAAAAAGAGAATGACTCACAAACTGTGAGAAAAGAGAATGGACTCACAAACTGTGAGAAAAGAGAATGACTCACAAACTGTGAGAAAAGAGAATGACTCACAAACTGTGAGAAAAGAGAATGACTCACATTGCAGATTTAACGAGCAGTGTATAAGCCTACTGATTAGCCTTGATTATTCCTATTTTAAATAATCATGCACACACACAACCGGGTTAATGATTAATACAGCATTTACGATAACTCACGAGATCAAATTCTCACAACGAACGACAAAGTGCGATACTTAAACATCCATCGAATTAACGACGAACGACAAAGTATAACCCTAATGTGGGCGGCACTTAAACATCCATTGGATATATTGATCGGTCGGAAAATGAATCGTAATAGCGATCGAGTTATTACCCTAATTGCGGCAGCACTTCGTGAATTAGTGTGTGTTGTGGACTAATTTAGCTATAACTCGACGTATCAAACGAATTTCTTCGTCGATTTTAGAACAGAATGCAAGTGCCAAGGTCGGCTATTTATACACAAAATTGGACATGCTTACGGACCGTAAGCCTAACCCTTTACGGTCCGTAAGGGGACACCTAGGGTCATAGGGTTGCCACGCGTAGGACTAGCCTTGCTGAGTCAAAATTTGGTCCAATTAGACTTAAACAACGTTTTGAGTAGATAAACATCCAGCTAGGGTTTGCCCCCCTTGAGTTTTGGGGGCCCTGATCCTGATTCTGATTGTTACGGAAATTTTAGGGTTAATGCAGAATTACTTGGGTGTCTCAATTATGGTTTCCTTATTGACTTATTATCATCCTAAGTATTGATTTTAGGGAGATTTGTTACATCCTCCCCACCTTAAGAAAAATCTCGTCCTCGAGATTTACTGAAAATAGATGAGGTTATTTCCGCTTGCCGTTTCGACTGTAAAGATTTATCTAAGTTCGATTGATGATAAGTTAAGAGTTTGTCAGAATGAAGTATTTATAAAACTTTGGTTTACACCAGAGTCAGATAATACTTTTTGTGTAAACGTTGTAACCTAGGACGTACCGGCCATCACATCTGGAATGAGCTCTGCTTCCTGAGCAGTCAATTGAAAGGCTCTTGCATTCCTTTTTGCTTCTTCTACAGGTTTAGCTTTAGTGTCAGATGGTTTGTTTAGTTTTGGACAATTTGGCCTAAGATGTCCAGTTTCTCCACAGTTGTAACAAACTGAAAATTTCTTCCTCCTGCAGTCTTCTTCCTGATGCCCCGGAATTTTGCAAAAATTGCAGTATCCTTTGCGTTTTCCAAAATGCTTTCTTTTGCAAAAATTGAAAAATGGACTAGTGGAAGATTGCCCATTCCCTCCTTTCTTGAAATCGTTATGGTTATCCGAACGGATTACCTGGGTAATCTTTTGGGCTACTTCCTTCCTTCTATTTTCTTCTCTTGTCCGTACTAGTTTGTCAGTCAGAGTATTGGCTAAATCCACCGCATCATCAATCGTGCGAGGTTTCGCAGCCTTGACGATGTTACGGATTTCAGAAATCAATCCCCAAATATATCGAGAAATAAGTACCGGCTCTGGCGAAGCCAGTGTTGGTACTACTCGAGCATACTCGAAGAATGTCGTAGTATACTTTCGACAATCTACATCCACCATCCGGTGGGTTAAAAACTTATTTGTCATTTGTTCCTTTTCATATTCGGGACAGAATTTTCTTTCTACAAAGCTCTTAAATTCTTCCCAATTCATAGCATACGCCATCCTTCTTCCTTTTGATTGTAACACCGTATTCCACCATTCTAGCGCCCCTTCTTTGAAAAGATTTGACGCGTACATGACCTGATCATCCTGAGCACATTTACTTATGGCAATTACTGCCTCAGTTTTCTCTAACCAACGTAGTGCCGCAGTCGCTCCTTCATTGCCTGCAAACTCAGATGGTTTACAAGCAAGAAATTCCTTATAAGTGCAACCAGGCGTTGCAACTTTCATTTTCTTAGGGAGCGGCGCTTGTTGTGGTTCATTGTCATGATTAACATGATCATTGCCTCCGTTTACGCTATTACTGAAGTTATCTTCAGAAATACGTTTGCTAGGAACGAGTGGTTGTGGTTCTTCCGGATTCTTAACAGCAGCAATGATTGCTGGAATAGCGTTGGCTATCCCTTGAGCTATCATTGTTGGAATAGTGTTGGCTATCCCTTGAGCAACGATATTTTGTATATCCTGCCTAGTCATATATTGATCCCCCGGTTGTTGCTCAGAATCATTAACTGGTTCATTATTAGCGTTTTCCATTTGATGACTAATTTATAGATAAATAATTAGTATACAAGAAATAATCCAATATCACACTTAATTGCACATAATCACGTATACGAACAAAATTTGTAACTTTTCTAAAATTTCATGCTTCTATATACAACCGTTTTATTATTTATCTTACACATACTGATTTTACTATTACTATTACACAACAACAGTTTCATAAATCCCCTATCCTTTATCAGATGATATTTTAGTAACGGCGTTCCCTCTCATCGTAGTTCCAGGAGATCTGTCCCCCAATCTCTTGGATCCTATCCCCAGTATCCATTAGTTCTTCACCAAAGCGAAGTTCAGCCGTATTCTTGTTACTTATTGGTGGATTTGGTAAAGGTTCTAGATTGAACTGAGGAAAAAGCTTATAGGGATGGTTTTGTAACTGTATTTCGTTAATCAACCATTCGTCTATTTGCGAGTGAATTGAAGGGTTTGGAATAGCTGGTTCTAAGTTCATCGGTAGTTGTGTTTCAAGAGAGCGATTAAAAATATTTTCATTAACAGGCTTAATAGTATTATAGCTTGCCATTATAGAATCTAACTCTTCCTGAGATGGTAACTTTTCAATTTGCCTAGAATTTTCCCCAATTTCTATTTCCTTGGGCTTGGGTTTCTCGAGAGGTAAAGCATCAAATTCTATAGGTTCTTCTATGTCTGGTATATATCTATTGAAATCTCTGGAAACTTCTATTCTTACTGGATAGAGATTTAAATTCTGAAGGGCCTCAGACAAGTTACTCATGCTGTTTAGCAAAATAGACATAGTCAGAATTCATAAAATTTATAGAAAACTTTTTAAATATTAGTTCCTACTGGGTACTATTAAAATAACTGAAATTTACATCACACGAGGTTTTATTTGTAAATTTTATGATTTTATTGATAAGACTTCTAAACTGTAGATAATAAAGGTACTAATACTTGAGTCAAATTATTTAAGAATTTGCATTACTGGCTATATTGACTAGCATATAAAGATCTGCTCTACTGTACACAATTAGTCAGATAAATAAACAAATAATTACAAAATAGCAATTAATGTAAATTAAGTATTTTCTAAATACTTAATTGGCTTAAATCAGTGGCTTGAGAAGTGGCTCTGATACCACCTTATTTCTGTCACGGCCCCCGGCCCGGTTTGACCCGTTACAGGAGCCGCGGGACAGAAATCCTGTGGTATTTAAATTTTAGGCGACAACGGAAGTCTTTTTAAAACAGGATCTTTTAATAATTTAAACTGCACGTTACATATATTAGGGATAAAACCCTGTAATTTACAATACGGTGATTTCAATGGAAATCTTTATTTTTCAAAACATGTTTCTTTATTTATTTACACTGAGCCACTTTTCTAAGCTGGTAGTGCTTCCTGGCACTTTTCTTTACTCACAACAGATCATATGGATTGTATAACCTTATACGACCCGTATAGAATGTTGTTGCACAGAAATAAATACAGTGGAACGTTTTTTTGTTTTACCTGTATACGAGCCGTATAACATTATACGAGCCATATACAATTGTATACGAGCAATATAATGTTATACGGCCTGAGGTGTTTTTTTTTTGGTGAGATTTTATCAGGTTTTTGGGTTTTTAACATTTGTATACGGGCCGTATAATTTTATACGACCCGTATATAAGTTTTTTGTGTAAAACCAAACAACCGTTTAATAAGTTTTAGTAATTGTCTAGATAGTGTTTGCCGTATTATTTAGATATATCAGATTATGTTACGAGTTTGTAAAACGTCTTTGTTACAATAGTATTTGTCGTATTATTTTTTTTATATATATATCAGATAAGAAAAACATGTATATATGATAAACAATACCATAACAATTATTAAACAAACAAGATAATAAACAATATGATAACAATTATTAAACAAACAAGATAAAATGTAAACATAAAATTAATATTTCTAATGTTTTACATCTAAAACAACAAAAGATAAATATTTACAATGTTTCAAATGTAAAACAACGAAACCAAAATAAAATAAGCAGCTACGGTGGTGGTGGTGCAGCGCTAGCTCGTGGAGGTAGAGGCCCGCCAGAATGCATAGCAATAATCACCTCCACCACCCGCTGCATGACGCTCTGCATACGCGACATGTCCACACCCATACGGGATACGTCCACCCATACAGCAGCTACATCTGACTCGACCTGAGCCAGTCTCTCCTCCACCCCCTGTGGAGGAATCACATGTGGTCTCACGGTCCGTCGCTCGTACCGGCGATCACCCCGTGCATCCTGCACATCCTGCTGCGATCTGTTGATCGCAGCATCAACTCCATCACCTCCTTCTCCCTCTCCCCTGTCACCCTCAACCTCACCATCTGTCACGGCCCCCGGCCCGGTTTGACCCGTTTCAGGAGCCGCGGGACAGAAATCCCGTGGTATTTAAATTTTAGGCGACAGCGGAAGTCTTTTTAAAACATGATCTTTTAATAATTTAAACTGCACGTTACATATTTTAGGGATAAAACTCTGTAATTTACAATACGGTGATTTCAATGGAAATCTTTATTTTTCAAAACATGTTTCTTTATTTATTTACACTGAGCCACTTTTCTAAGCTGGTAGTGCTTCCTGGCACTTTTCTTTACTCACAACAGATCACCTGAAACATGTTTTAAAAAGGTTTTGTCAGCGGGGAAATACTGAGTGAGTTCATTCAGGTTTTATGAAATGACCCATAGTTATAAATTACAGCATAAGAGCGATTACAATGGTTCCTATCTTATCTTTATCTGGCTTCCTGTCACAATGGTGACAAGTCACAATGGTGACGATGGTCATACCACTATTAGGTCAATGAACTCTAATAGTGACGTTCCTCCCTAGGAGGTCAATGAACCTAACTGGGAGAAATAGTAATGTGCACAATACCCCACTAACCAATAAATCAAGATATCCACGACTTAGTCCCTGTAGTTATAACACTTTGAAAATAGTTTGGAGTATTGTAAAACAGTTGATAAAAAGAGAATGACTCACAAACTGTGAGAAAAGAGAATGGACTCACAAACTGTGAGAAAAGAGAATGACTCACAAACTGTGAGAAAAGAGAATGACTCACAAACTGTGAGAAAAGAGAATGACTCACAAACTGTGAGAAAAGAGAATGACTCACATTGCAGATTTAACGAGCAGTGTATAAGCCTACTGATTAGCCTTGATTATTCCTATTTTAAATAATCATGCACACACACAACCGGGTTAATGATCAATACAACATTTACGATAACTCACGAGATCAAATTCTCACAACGAACGACAAAGTGCGATACTTAAACATCCATCGAATTAACGACGAACGACAAAGTATAACCCTAATGTGGGCGGCACTTAAACATCCATTGGATATATTGATCGGTCGGAAAATGAATCGTAATAGCGATCGAGTTATTACCCTGATTGCGGCAGCACTTCGTGAATTAGTGTGTGTTGTGGACTAATTTAGCTATAACTCGACGTATCAAATGAATTTCTTCGTCGATTTTACAACAGAATGCAAGTGCCAAGGTCGGCTATTTATACACAAAATTGGACATGCTTACGGACCGTAAGCCTAACCCTTTACGGTCCGTAAGGGGACACCTAGGGTCATAGGGTTGCCACGCGTGGGACTAGCCTTCTGAGTCAAAATTTAGTCCAATTAGACTTAAACAACGTTTTAAGTAGATAAACATCCAGCTAGGGTTTGCCCCCCCTTGAGTTTTAGGGGCCCTGATCCTGATTCTGATTGTTCCGGAAATTTTAGGGTTAATGCAGAATTACTTGGGTGTCTCAATTATGGTTTCCTTATTGACTTATTATCATCCTAAGTATTGATTTTAGGGAGAGTTGTTACACCATCACCCTCACCTCCCTCGCCCCCGTGGCCCGCCGCCTCCATCTCCATCTGCAGTGGGTGCCCCTTGTACCACTCGGTACGACCGTCGTCAATCGACCAAAAAATGTTGTCCCTGTCCTCGTGGGCAATCCCCATCGAGCATGCTATAGCCCTGCCTACCGGATCAACCTGACGTGTGATGGTCATATCCCAAGCCACCTGCGGGGACAAAAGGCGATGCCAGTACTTCGCCAGATGGGTGACGAAGCCGCCACAACTGATGTGGCTCGAGGTACGCTTAAAAGCATACTCGACGAAGTATGTGGGCAACCTGTATGCCAAGTCCCCTCCCCCCACCAGTAAGTAGGTCGTGCAAGAACAGTTCATTTTAGGTGACCCACTCCCTGCTATCGTGACGACCCGCAATCGTCATGGCGATACACCGATGTAGGTATCGGTGCAACGGTCGTAAATGTGCGACACCCGCGCCTTCGGGATCGCTAACGCGGTGTCGCGAAGTCCCCGACACCAATAGTGCACCACCAGGGCCACAACATGTCAACGAAAGTGGTGGTCGGTGCATCCCCAAATGCCTGGGATAATGCCTCATCCGCTGAGTACAGACCCAAGGCAACAACAAACTAGGGGAGCATCATCGTGCGAGACGCCCCGCAAAAAGTAAACGACACTGCGGGGGTCTCCAAAAAAATGTCATAAACCCCTACCTCGGGTCTCAGTAAACGCAAACGTACACAAAAACTCTAACGTAATCTCCCTGTGGACTCGCTCTCGGCCGGCCTCAAATAAACGGGCTCACCCGGAGGTAGCTAGGGGTGAGCGAGTTTAGGTCCGGACCAAAAATAACCGAGAACCAAACCGAAAATATACCCAACCCGACCCGAACCCAAGTACCTAGGTATTTAGATCGGTTCCAATTTTTCATATAAAATAGGGTCGGGTCGGTTCTCGGTTCTTTTCATGGTGAAACCCGACTTGGACCTATGGACCAGAACCAACCCTATATTTAGGGTATTGAATCGGTTCTGTATTTTATGTTTGATCGGTTCTCAGGTCGGGTCGGGTAATGGTCGGGTAGGGTCGGGTTTTTCCTTTTGCTCACCCCTAGAGGTAGCTGGAATGAACTCCAGGACCCAACCGATTGATCCAATTGTCACACCCCAACCAATGGCAGAAACATCGGGGTGCGAGCACTAGGCGTTCAGATTGCTCATGAGATTTCCATAACACTATTGCGACAATAGAGATTAATAGATTTCAAACTTAAATTTGTCTAAACAAAATCCAACATCAACATCAAGTACAAAACATAACAAAGATCGTTCAATTTATTCAATAAGTTTCTAAGTTCACTAGGTGGCGTTTCTAGGCATTCCCCTAGCTTGATTTCCATGATCCTTCGCTGCCTATCAACCTGCAACATGTATTAAAATATCAATACAAAAGTATTGGCGAGTATACAAGTTTGATAATAGAATAATAGATTAGAACAACTCGTATCCCTAGTGTAAGCAATAAAAATAGTTTCAGCCGTGCTAGTGTCGCAGTCCACGCAGTGATAGCCCAAGTATCCCGATGCTTTAGTGTTTACCCAAGACTCAAGGTAAACTAGAATCCTCCTAACAGTACCCCCGAAGAATAATGGGAGAGGTGCACCCCTTATAGCGCTACTATTGTTAAGGCGGAACTAAACACCCTGGATTAAACGTCACATAGCACAAATAGAATACTAGAATACACAAGTTTTCACAAACACACAGGATAGAGTATAGATTGCCAAAAGTATTTAGTTTAATAGAATACATGTTACACCCCAAAAGTTTAAAGTAAAAAGGGGATCGAGTATACTCACAGTGATTGCGTAACAGTCGCAACTGTTATTGGATCAAAGGGAGCTCTTTTAAGGATTAGCCTGATTAGATTTCAATGGGATAAGAGTCGGGAAACGTATTGAGATTGAATAAAGTGTTAAAACAGTCATCGGGTCGAAGGGCTGTCCGATCGGACGGCAGTCTGATCGGATGGCCGGTCGGTCGCATGGCACGTGTGATGTAAAGTGACAATGGTTGCCCGATCGGATGGCTATCCGATCGGGTTGCCATCCGTTCGGGTGTGATTTACATGAAAGGGACCAGGTTGGCTTGTCCGATCGGATTACCACTCGATCCGAATGCTGTTGAACTGGACATTCCAACAGGATGGCTGTCCGATCGGATGGCTGTCCGATCGGGTGGCCATTCGATCAAATTTCCAAGTTTTGTTTGTTTACCAAGAGCTTGAGAGTTTCAAGACAAGTGTCATCGGATAGGGTGGCTATCCGATCGGATTGTTGTCCGATCGGGTTGCCGTTCGATCGGGCGACCCTTGTTCTTGTTTATCATTTTGTAAAAGTTTCTAAGTTTGAAAATTAATGGTGACGTCTCGGTACAGACTGAGGCAACAGTTACTCATCATTTCACAGACATTCTGATCGGTCGGGAATCACCCCAGTCCGACCCGTTTGTCCGTTGGTGACGGGTTTATGCCGGAATCCATCTCGTGATCGTCTTAATCAGTGCACAATCCGTTCCTAAACCAACTCTAGACCACCGATCGAGTCTACAGTCCGTTTCGGCATGTTTATCACCGAAGTACATCAGAAATTGAAGAAAGAAATGAGGAAATTTAAGTTTTATAGAAAAGTATAGGTTTTAGCTTAGATTTAGTGTAACAACATATGAAATACCTTAGATCTAAGCTAGATCTTGCTCAGAATGACATTACATGGGAGTTTGTACAACCGCCATGATGACATCACCCTCAAGAACTCAGATCTGAGAGATTTCATGGTGAAAAGTGTGATTTCAAGTGAGAATCATGTTGAGAATGATGTGTAGAGTAAGAAAGTACAAAGATCTAGCTTGAAACGTACCGAAATTGATGAGGAAATGAAGAAATAGCGTGTGTGCGTGTTCTTGGTCGAGCAGAGCTGTCACGTCACTCAAAATGGTAATGTGACAACCTATTTATAGGTGAAGGAGGAAAAAAGAAAGGGTGGCTCGGCTTGGGTGGTCATCCGATCGGACGGCCACACCGGCCAATCCATCTTTCCGCGTTCCCGATTTTGATTCGTTTTACGCGTTAGGTTAGGCGTTGCGTTATATATAGGCAATAGAATAACTAGATTATAGCATACACATCGAAAGTTTTCAAGGTTAATAGATTCCGCCAGTGACAAGGCTCCTGTCTCTCATTCAACTAAGAATCAAGTTTCACGAGTCTAAGGAGTCAAGCACCAAATAGATTTAGGCATTCCAAACATAGCTTTAGGCATTCCCAGCATATAGATATAGGCATTCCCAAGATATAGACATTCCAAACGTAGATTTAGGCATTCCAACATTAGGCATTCCAGATAGGCATTCCAATCATATAGAATTAGGCATTCAACAAAATTAGACATTTCCAACATAGAATTAGGCATTTCCAACACATAGTCTTAGACATTTCAAGAAATAGGCAAACCCCATAGACTAGGAGCTAATTATAGACAAAAGTTAACTTCGGGGACTAGTCTTGACAAGTTCCTAAAGTGCAGGGACGTTGGGCGTTACAGTCTCCCCTCCTTTAGGAGATTTCGTCCCCGAAATCTTAGAGGAAAACTGTTCAAAGAAATGCGGGTACTTGGCCTTCATATCACTTTTCAACTCCCAAGTGAATTCAGCACCACGCTCTCCTTCCCATCGAACCTTGACAATGGGAATTTTGCTGCACCTCAGACGCTTGACAGCTTGATCCATGATCTCGAGTGGTTTCTCCACAAATTGAACAGCTTCATTTATTTGCAAGTCTTCCAGAGGAACTTGTAGTTCCTCATTGGCTAGACATTTCCACAGGTTGGATACGTGGAAAACTGGATGCACGTTGTTTAGTTCCCGAGGCAAATCGAGCTTGTACACTACCTTGCCAATCCTCTCAAGTATCACGAAAGGACCCACATAGCAAGGAGCGAGCTTTCCCTTTTTACCAAAGCGAACTACTCCCTTCCAGGGAGATCTCTCCAATAGCAAATTCCAGAGGCTTGCGCCTTCTATCAGCATAACTCTTTTATCTGCTTATAGCCTTGATCAAGTTATCACGGATCTGAAGAATCTTATCCGTTGTCTCTTGAATAATCTCAGGGCCAGTGAACTGCTTTTCCCCAATCTCATGCCAGCTGAGGGGAGATCGGCATTTTCGCCCATACAAAGCTTCGAAAGGAGCCATCTTAATACTGGAATGATAGTTATTGTTGTACGAGAATTCTATCAATGGTAAATGTACATCCCAGTTACCACCAAAGTCGATAACACAAGAACGGAGCATGTCCTCTAGGGTTTGAATAGTACGCTCGGTCTGTCCATCCGTCTGAGGATGAAAGGCCGTGCTAAAATTCAAGTGCGAACCCATAGCGGACTGAAAGGTTTGCCAAAGACGAGAAGTAAAGCGACCATCACGGTCAGAGATTATGTCTAAAGGTACGCCATGGCGACTTATAATCTCATCGGTGTAGACTCGAGCAAGTTTCTCCACTCTGTAATCTTCACGAATAGGAAGAAAGTGAGAGGACTTGGTCAAACGATCAATAATCACCCAGATACTATCGTGAAAATTAGAGGTACGGGGTAGCTTAGTAATAAAGTCCAGAGCAAGACTATCCCTGTAACACCTCGAAAAATTCACGTCCTATAATGTATTGACACGTGTCATAAGCTTGAACGTGCGAAAGAATACTCTAGAGGGACTAAAGTTGACAAACATGGAAAGTATATGAATTCAAGGGTTCAAAATGTCAACAAGGGATAAATATACTTTACAGTAACCCTACATGATGCTCATACCTTCAAACGGGTAAATCATGAATCATACGAAGCTAAAAATGAAAGAAAGTGAGAGATTACAAACTACAGGGGTTAAATGTGTCAACATGTTTAAAGTATACTTCTGAGTGACCTTTTAGCAAACCTGAAGCTTTGTAACGGTAAAATATGCTCACTAGAATACATGATAGAAATTTCATAAAGTTTCATTATCGTATGAGAAAGTTACGATCAAATTCGTATGCGAGGGGTTAAAAGCGTAAACGTTGAAAGTTATGACTTTTTCGGGTAAACATAAAGGGACCAAGGACTTAACAAAGTGGGTATAAGTCTTGAGGCCCTTATAAGTAAATATGGAGGGCTCAAAATGCAAGAAATAAGTTTGGTTGACCCTTCGAAAAGCCAAGAGACAAATATGCAACAACTTGAAACCTTTAAACCTGAAAACGAGGCCTAGGCGGGCCGCGTAAGAGTTGTTATGATCTTACGCGGGCCGCGTCCGATCCCCAGTAACAGAATTAACAGGCAGCAGCCTGTTTGAGCTTCTAACCGACTTATATTGCCCTTAAACACTTCCAAGAGCTGCCTAAACAAATCCTTAGGCCTTAGGGACACTTGTTAATCATCCATGGCCATTGCTAGCATGATTTGTCAATGATCTAAGGTGATTAAGGCACTATAAAAGGGCCTTGTGTTGCAACTTTGTAACCACACCTTCTATCTGCATTTCTGATCAATTTTGGAGCTCCAAAGCAGATTCAAGTGTTCACTAATCGTGCATAGGACTTCAGTAAGTATGCTTAACCTTTCTTAGTTGAGTTTTTCTTAGTTTATAGCTTAGAAGTCAAACCGTCGTAGTTAACGGTTGACTTAACGATTAATCAATAATAGTTAAGTGAATGGTCGAACCAAAGGTAGTTATAAGTTGGTAATCATGTGGGCTTTAAACCCTTAAAAGGGCACCCTCTGATTCCCATTCTAAGCAGATCAAATGTCGGGTCAAAGTTGCCTAGAAAAAGTCAACAGAATGCTAATCTTCAAATTAATACATAATTAGCAATGTATAAGGCGTGTAATCTATTTTATCACTCATATAACTTGGTAATAAGTATAAGAACTGATCTAAGCTTGTTTGATCCGACAATTTTCTGTTTAGACCCGGTTCGGAACCGAAAGTCGCAAAACTTTGACTTTTGCTTTGACTTCAGTTCTGACCCGAATTAGATGGGTTTAGAAATGCCTTAAGGCTTCCTTAGGACCAGGTTACATGTTGGTATAACCCTCTGAGCTTGGTTCGTTGTTTGCCCCATCCGTTTACGCGTTTCCGTTAATTGCCTAATGTTGACCAATATGCCCTTGTGACCATAAAACGAGAATTTTGGAAAAGTGAAAGGACAATAATCCTTATTACTGATTTATAAAGTTGGCCGTAAATTTTCATATCAGTTGGAGGTCTAGATTAGGAGTTATGCTCATTAGCGTAATTATAACGCCTTTTAGTAATTAAACGGCGCAATTAGCATAACGCCTATCTAAACCCAATTTTTGACACCAAACCTTTTACCCACTGATGTAATATAATATTTTGAGATTTTTAAAGATTTTTAATTATTTTTAAACTGATCATAACCTAAGGCTATCGCCTTAATTCGGTAAATACCGATTATACCTTTTTTGTATAAAATGTGTTTTTCATAGTATTTTGACACGAATCCAATTGCTACTGATTTTATATAATAAATGTAGTATTTTGAACTATATATCCTAATCAGAAAGCTCAGATTTCCTATATAACCCAGAAATCGCTTAAAACAACGTTATACGCGTAATTAAACGCATAGTTTGGGTTTGTAACCATTTTGTCACATAGGACTTAACACCAACTGATTTACCCTGTTAAAAATAAGTTATTTTACTGATGTATTCAGACCCGAGTTTCAGAATTATAATTAACCTCTTTTTTAATCTTTAAAATGACCAAAATACCCCTACAGGGCGTATTATGAGATCAAACTCGTTTTGGGCATAATGGAAGGTACCCTAAGGATATCACAACATATTTAGAGCATATTGACTTAGGAAACCTGTATAGGACTCTTACGGTTACCCGTTACGCTAATCACGCGTTCGGTTCGGTTTATGTAACTAGTTTGCATAAATTAGTCGAAACGGGTCAAACCTTGTCATTTTTATCTCAAAATTCAGAATGTGTTAGTTTACCCATATTATACAAGTCTCCAAACTTGTCGGGTCTAAATCACATTCTATTCCGGTCTTCGCTTAATCATGCGTTTTGAACCGTAAACCTTTCCTTAAAACTAACCGGTCTAAGTTACGACTTGAATAAGACCCGTTAGGAATCTAATAGGTTAATAAAACCTTCGTTCCAGATTAAGAGCCCCAGTAGAAGTACTTGTGCATGCTGATTTGAATATACGGCTGAGTATAAATTGCATTGCTAGCTCAGGTAAATACTTTTAACTTATTTTCCCTATACGGGCTTGGGATACGGTATTATAATAATACCGCTTGGTCGGGTATTGAATGTTTAATCGTATTGTGATTAAATTATTGAGGTAACCCGCTTTAATCTGTATTGTTTGAAGTAAAAGCCTTTAGGGGTTAATGACCATGTCCTGGATATCCTTGACATCATTGTATTATAAAATGGCCACGTCTTATGCACGAGGTGTAGGCATACCCCTGACAGTGCATAAGGGAAACGGTATCTCACTCTCTTGTGGGCCTATACTTGTGGCGTGTCTGTTAATCTTAACTCGGTTTCTACATCGGGCCCTGAACGTACAACGAACATGTAAATCTGTATACAAGATTATAAATATAATTGTCCCAAGTTATAAAAGATATGTTGTGCCTTGTTGATGTGCGTGAAGTGTGTTATATTTTTAGATATATATTTAAGCCCTTTTTACACTTTTAGCCAAGTTTTAAATTTATAAAACACGATATTTACTAACACTAAACACACATATGGGCAAGTGCACCCATCGTGGACGTAGTATAGTGTTGGTAAGATACCGAGGTCGTCCAAGGACACAAGAGCTTTTAATACCGGTTTATCCTCAACGTCTAATCAAATCAAAAAGTTAGAAAAATGTTTTAAACTAAGAAAAATAAAAACTAACTAAATGCTGAAAAATAAAATAAAAACAGATAGACAAGATGAATCACTTGGATCCGACACGTGTATTAGTATAACCTTTGATTATTTTCGCACTTTTGCACTTATTTAAGAGATTATCTTAGTTATTGTAGTAGGCCCCTCTTTTGAAGGCGACGTTACCCTCAACCCAGTAGTTTGAGTCAGCAAGGATACAATCCTAAAGGGTCGGATTATTGAAAGATAATGAATTAAGTTATTAATGCAAATTATGGTAGGCCCCGCTTTTGGCGGTGACGTTACCCTCGGCTAAGTAGTCTGAGTCAGCAGGGATACAGTCCTAAATAGCCGGGTTATAGTATTAATAGTAGTTAGCTTATGAGGGGGTCAAAGAGTTTGGATCCCCGCCATCCAATACCTATGGGCATTGAAGGAGATCCTACTAAATTTGACCCAGGTCCCAAGCAGGACCTCTAAACGCTGAACAAGGGCAAGACCCTTACCAAACCGTTCCCTTAACCCCCGACCAGGTAGCCAACATACCTCCATATAGACCGTGGAGATATGAATGGTGAAAATCTTTTATTTTATATAGACAGTAAAATAATGCCAAGACACCACGGACAAACGATAAGGAAAGATCACCTTCAACATAAGTAACTAGTTATTAAAGTCATTAATACAAAACCAAATAAAAAGTGCAAAAGATTAAAAATAAAAAGTATTATACTAAACACTTGTCTTCACCAAGTGATGTAAGAGACTTAGGCAAACATGGCCTTGATTGTCAAGAACTCTTACGATCAATCTTGGATCCCGAGACGACTCACACACTCTATGATGGACAATGGATGATGGTGGTGGATGATGGTGTTATGGTGGTGGTGGGTGGTGGATGAGGTGTGAGAGAGGTGGTGTGCCAAGGGATGAGGGAGAATGAAACCAAGCTCCTCTATTTATAGGCTGGACAGAACGCTGGACACGGCCCCGTGTCCGCTGGACATGGCCCCGTGCCCGTCTGACACTATCTCTCTTCATTAATTGTAATTGCGAATTACAATTAATGCGCCTGCTGCACTTTCAACACGCCCCCGTGCCCGCTGGGCACGGCCCCGTGGTGAGCAATGGAAGCTTCTACTGGTTTGTCTTTTCTGCTGCTTCCTGGGCACGCCCCCGTGTTCGCTGGACACGGGGCGTGTTCAGACTCTGTTTTCTTCTCTTTGTTTTGGGAGGTGCCATTGAGGGTCCGGGCAGTCCACTTTTGTTACTTTTCTTGTATTTATGGTAGAATTAGTGGTCTTTTTGCTTCTTTTGTGATTTTGAGCTCATTTCATCCTGAAAATACAAAAGGAAGACAAAAACACTCTTTTTCCAACATTAGTACTTAAAAAGGGTTAGTTTTATGCCTTAATTGATGTGTTTTATATGTTGCATTTTACACACATCAAATACCCCCACACTTGAACTTTTGCTTGTCCTCAAGCAAAACTCTTTTAATGTGGCTTACACTCCCAAATGGAATAGGTAGAAGAGAAGTTTTTTTTTAACTTGTCCTAGAGTGTCGGGAATCCAAGGTTTTTATAGGTTTTATTTTTATTTTATTTACAATCCTATTCGTTATGATTTATTTTGAACTTTTCATAAGATAAACTACTTATTTTGGTATAACATGCCTTATTAAAATTCCATTTATATACAAGTTCACATACCTCACGGGAGATCACTCAACACTCGGCCGAAGGTGTATATTTAAGTGAATCGCTCGAGAGCGGCACAGACTTACGTTTTCCATAGGCTTGCCAAGCGATCAATCCTCCTCCTTTTTAACTTTTTACCTTTGTAAATATCAAGAGGACTTTTGGGGTGAAGGCTTGGGTTTAAAGGTGGGTGGTTGGTTAGTGGTTAGTAAAAAGGGCGAAAATCGTAACAAGTGTCGGTTTTCATACCTTATTTTTAGTGACATTTATTTTTGAAGTATTTCTCCAAACAAGCTTTTGTAGCTTTTGTTTGTTTTTGACTTCATTATTCATATTTTTTTTTTCGTCACGTAGAGGGTATGTTTATGAAAAACCGAGCTTGTTACTAAAATAAGGGTGAAATAAAAAAAAAGTTTTTGGTGGGTAAAAAAAATTGTTTTGGGGGTAATGAAATGAAAGGTTTAGGCTCAAAGGGGTTTTCTAGGGGGATTTTGGGTAGGTAAAAAAATGAAAAATAATGGTTTTGAAAGAAAAATAGTTAGTCCTAATGCCTCCATCATTTACTTACTTGGGTTTAAGTTGGTAAGGACCGGGAATGTATCGTCGTGGCAAGTTCTAGATTTGTAAAGACCGAGCGGCTATTCACACAAGAAACGAAAAATGAGCATTTAATCTAAATATGTGTATTTTTATGCTCAATAAAGGCTCAAAACTCACTTTTGTGGGAATGGGTTTTTAATGTGACCAAGCATATATAATCGAATTTTTAACTAGACTTGTTATACCGTTTCATAATTTTCTTATGTTAGTTCTTTTTATCACGACGCTATCGGTTGTAAATTTGTAAAAATATAACCTTTTTAGGACTTGCTATTCCCAACTTAAACTAAGACAAGTAAATAAAAATAAAAAATGAAAAAGTTTTTGAAAAAATTTGGGGTGTTTAGCGGTTCCAATAGAGTTTTGTGTAAGGCTTGTTTTAGGATTTTGCAAAATTTCAAGGTTTTAGCATCCCCCCCACACTTAAATTACACATTGTCCTCAATGTGTCCAAAAATAAAGTTTTTTTGGTTGATTAGAATGTGAAAAAGTGTGTTTAAAAACAAAGATTTGTGTTACTGGTGCTCTGGACACGGCCCCGTGTCCATTGGACACGGCCCCGTGATGAACTGCCAGTAACGAAAAACTTACAGAGGGTGGACACGGGGGCGTGTTGGGTGAACACGGCCACGTGTCCGGCAAAAAACTGCAGGTCAGTAGCCAAACAGCAGAACTGGGAGATGGGCACGGGGGCGTGTCGGCTGGACACGTCCCCGTGTGGACAGTCTGTTAGCCACAAAAATAGGTTTTTCCCCCGGTTTCTTCATCCTAGGGCTGCAAGTGCCAATGTTTAGCACTCTAACCCTTGCTTTGCACCTGTTCAATCATTCAATACCATCCAACCAAGCACAAACCATCCTAATCTTACCATTGTCAAATATTATCCAAACATAAAGTAAAAACAAAATAAAAATAAAAAGAAAAGAGTTAAGGAAAGTAAATTGTTTGACAAATGGCACGCAGACCATGAATTGTTCGATGGATAAGAAGGGTAATCAAACCTGTGGGCTCATCACCAGCTAGCCCCTTGCTCCTCCCAGCCTCCTACTCCATATCTTCATCACTATCTCCACCTCCGCCTCCCTGCCTCGCCATGTACTCCCGGATGCTACCGATATCATCTTGTATATCGTTGACGCTGCGTTCGATAGCTCCCACCCGGAGGTGTGTGTTGTTGGCGAGGTTGTAGGTGTTCCTGGTGCACATGAGGTTTTCCTGCAAAAGATCATGTAAACTTTGGAAATTAGGAAAACCGCCTCCTTGAGAGGAGGATTGACCCTGATCGCCTTGGGGAGGGTATTGATAATGTGGAGGTGGTGCATGAAGAACTAGAGCCTCTTGCGGGTTCCATGCGTAGCCTTGTGTCCTCTGAAAGCTCACCGTCCCGTCCTCCGCTTCATAGAGCAAGTTCATGGCTCGACAGATATGATAATCAACCCGTCCCGACCATGGACTCCTTTCGAAGGACTTCGGGATGTTCGTGAAGTGCTTGAAAAGACGGTACACCCATCCCCCGAAGAAGATTGGTGTAGGAGCAGAGGCAAGGCGGTTCAAGTGCATGTTCCGCAGTAGGAGGTAAGGAACATCGAGAGGCTTCCGGTTGTGGATGCAGTGAAGGACAACCAAATCTTTTAACCCAACAACGCCACTACTGTCATGGCGTTGGCTCAGCGAGTACGTGAGGAGCCTGTGGATGTAACGGTATAACGGGTCCCTCAGCTTGGTGCTCTTTGTGCTGCTTGGGTTGTAGATCCCTTCACCGATTTGAGCCCATGCGGCTTGGCGTTCAGTTGCGTCCAAGTCTCGCAATCCCCCGGTATTCTCTTCATTCCCCGCTTCTTCATCTCTGTACAGCCCAATGATGGATCCGAACTGCGCCATGGAGGTTCTATAGGTCGTTCCTCCACATCGAAATTCGACCGCTTCGTGATCAAACGGCTCGCATCTCGAGTTGAAGACGAACGTACTATAGAACTCCATTGTGCATTGATGGACCGACCGAAGTCGGGCAGTCAATGCGACGTGCAGTGGACCCGTCACTATGTTGTTGAAGCGGTCCAGTTGGTTTACCATTGTCAGCAAATCAGTACATGCCCGCCTTGGATACTCTTCGGGCCTTGTTTGTAGGACCTCGTAGCGAGCCCTGGCGTCAAGTTCGCTGGCATTAAACCGTGTGAATCTAGACATCTGAAAAGAATACAGCAAAAGTTAGTGCGGAACATGGAAATTCAGGTTGAAAACTGCAAACAGTGGGCTGGACACGGCCCCGTGTTCAGCGGACACGGCCCCGTGTCCAGGCGTCTGTAACACCTAATTTTCATTTTTTTCGTCCCGGTTTCGAAAACCTGAAAATTTTTAGCCTAGTAGCAGCGGTTTCCCCCGAAAATGAAACCCTAAGTGTCATTTTTCCAAAATCAAACCATTTACCCTTTCAATTTTGTGTTTTTCGGTTCAAGAACAAGGGTTTGTGTTTTTAGTTGGAAATCGGGCAAATCTATCAACAATACATGTCTATTTACTTCCTACTACTCTACTCTAAACTACTACTAACAATTTTCATCAAAAATTTTGAGTTCGATCCGGCTGAACATGAAGAACCCTAGATTTCCCCCAAATTTTTGATGTTTTAACTACATGCAAGTAACTAATCTAACTACTAAGAAGGATAGAATCATACCTTGACGTTGTTAGGTTCGGTGGTGACGTTCGAAATCTGCAGAAAATCGCCTCTAACCAGAGAGTTTTCGGCGAAACGGGGCGTGTGGAATGGTGTAACTGATAGAAAAAGAGGGTTTTATCCCGACAGTCGCCTCGACACGGCCCCGTGCCCAGCGGACACGGCCCCGTGCCGGGTGAAGTTTTTGAAAATATATTTTTTTTTTATGTGTTCGTGTGCATGCCCCTTATTTCCGAAAAATGGTTAGATGATTTTACCGGTTTTGAACGTATACTTACCTGTAACATGTCGGGTATGAGTTTATTCGTTGACCGTTTGAAGTGCGATTTCCTCTTCCTCATCCTCAATGGATCCTCTGTAGAGTTTCAGCCGTTGGCCATTGACTTTAAATGGTGTTCCATTTCGAGTTTTAATCTCTACTGCACCGTGAGGAAAAACATGGGTGACTGAAAAAGGTCCCGACCACCTAGACTTCAACTTACCAGGAAACAATCGAAGTCGCGAATTAAACAATAGAACTTGGTCTCCAACCCGAAATTCATTAGATATAATATATTTATCATGCAAATTTTTCATTCTTTCTTTATAAATTTCGGAGTTAGAATATGCATAATTCCTAAGTTCTTCTAATTCATTTATTTGACAAAATCGATTTTTACCGGCAACTTCTAAGTCTAAGTTTACGTTTTTTATTGCCCAGTAGGCTTTGTGAGCGATTTCTACTGGCAAGTGACAACTTTTTCCATAGACGAGTTTATATGGGGTTGTGCCTATAGTGGTTTTATAAGCGGTTCGAAAAGCCCATAAAGCGTCGTCTAGTTTGTCGGCCCATTCTTTTTTATTTATTCCTACGGTTTTCTCAAGTATTCGTTTTAAACCTCGATTAGTCACTTCGGCTTGCCCATTTGTTTGAGGATGATATGCTGTTGAGACCCGGTGATAGACCCCATACCTTGTTAGTATTTTTTCGAGTTGATGATTGCAAAAATGGGTACCTCTATCACTTATTAATGCTTTTGGTGTCCCGAAACGAGAGAACAACTTTTTCAGGAATTTTACCACTACTCTTCCATCATTTGTTGGAAGAGCCTCGGCTTCTGCCCATTTAGACAAGTAATCGACTGCCACAAGTATATATTTGTTTCCCTTTGAAGGTGGGAAAGGTCCCATGAAATCGAGTCCCCACACATCAAAGATTTCACAAACGAGAATGCCATTTTGAGGCATTTCATTTTTGGAAGAAATATTACCTGTTCTTTGGCAGGCATCACATGTCTTTACAAGGTTTTGTGCATCCTTGTAAATGGTCGGCCAGTAGAATCCCGAATCAAATACCTTTCTTGCGGTACTCGCGGCACCATGATGTCCTCCGTATGGACCTTCATGACAATGACGGAGTATTCTTCGTGCTTCATTACCATGGACACACCTTCGGATGAGTTGGTCGGCACACATTTTGAAAAGATAGGGGTCTTCCCAAAAGTAATGCTTTACATCAGCAAAGAATTTTTTTCTTTGATGATGTGGCCATCCTTTGGTGACTATACCGCTGGCTAAGAAATTAGCGTAGTCGGCATACCATGGTTCTTGTCTGCTTTCCATCATTTCTAGGGACTCCGTGGGAAATTTTTCGTTGATTTGCTCGTCCCTGGTTGTCTCCAAAGCTGGGTCTTCTAAGCGTGAGAGATGATCTGCAGCAGTGTTTTCTGCTCCTCTTTTGTCCTTGATTTCAATGTCGAATTCTTGGAGGAGTAGAATCCACCTTATCAAACGGGGTTTTGCGTCTTGCTTCTTGAAGAGGTACCTGATGGCTGCATGGTCTGTATAAACTATTGTTTTAGAAAGAACAAGATAAGAACGAAATTTATCAAAAGCAAATACCACCGCTAGTAACTCTTTTTTCGTAGTTGTATAATTTTCTTGTGCATCATTTAGAGTTTTACTAGCATAATAAATTGGGTGGAAATGTTTTTCTTTTCTCTGTCCCAAGACTGCTCCAACAGCAAAGTCGCTTGCATCGCACATGATTTCGAAAGGAAATTTCCAATCTGGCGCTATCATGATAGGTGCATTGACTAGCATTTCCTTGAGGGTTAGAAATGCTTGATTGCATTCCTTGTCAAAGATGAAGGGTGCATCTTTTTCAAGCAATTTTGTTAGAGGTCTTGAAATTTTCGAAAAGTCCTTGATAAACCTTCTATAGAATCCGGCATGCCCTAGGAAACTTCTGATGGCTCGCACGGAGGATGGAGGGGGTAATCGAGAAATAGTCTCTATTTTTGCTCGATCAACTTCCATTCCTTCGCTTGAGATTTTATGCCCGAGTACTATTCCCTCTGTTACCATGAAATGGCATTTTTCCCAGTTAAGGGCGAGGTTAGTTTCCTCACATCGGGATAGCATTCGTTCAAGATTATCGAGGCATTGATCATATGAGTCTCCAAAGATGGAAAAGTCATCCATGAAGACCTCCATGGTTTTTTCAATCATATCATGGAAAATGGCGACCATACAACGTTGGAACGTTGCAGGCGCATTACATAGACCGAATGGCATGCGTCGATATGCAAAAGTTCCGTAGGGGCATGTGAAAGTTGTTTTCTCTTGGTCTTCTGGTGCTATTGGTATTTGGAAGTAACCTGAAAAACCATCTAAGAAACAATAAAATTTGTGACCGGATAATCTTTCTAACATTTGATCAATGAAGGGTAAAGGAAAGTGGTCTTTCCTTGTTGCTTCATTTAATCTCCTATAATCTATACAGACTCTCCATCCTGTGACGGTTCTCGTGGGTATTAATTCATTTTTCTCGTTAGTTATTACCGTCATACCTCCTTTCTTTGGGACTACTTGGACGGGACTTACCCACGGGCTATCGGAGATAGGGTAGATTAGTCCGGCGTCTAGTAGTTTGATGACTTCATTTTTAACCACTTCTTGAACATTGGGGTTCACTCTTCGTTGTGGTTGAATCACCGTTTTGTAGTCATCATTCATTAAAATTTTGTGCGTGCACATGGAAGGACTTATTCCTTTAATATCTACAAGCTTCCAAGCGATCGCGTTTTTGTGTTTTTTAAGTAGGTTAACTAATTTTTCTTTTTCTATGCTAGTTAATTTAGATGAAATAATTACAGGTAAACTACCATTTTTGCCTAGAAAAGCATATTCCAAACCTTTAGGGAGTTCTTTGAGCTCAATGGGTGGGTCTTTAGGAGACACCTTATTTTGTGGCTCGTCTAGATCAAGAACTTTAAAAGTTTGTTCTATGGCTACCTCTTCATCGACAAAGTGGTCTTCTTCGTCGGTTGTATCGGGTGGCTCAGCTTCATCTTCAATTAGGGGGTCATTATTGCCAAAAGGATATTTCATTGAGCGCTCAAGATCTATGCTCCTTTTGAATGCCCCTAATTGAAGAGGTAGATTGTTGAATTTCCGGTTTTTCAAAGCTTTGTGAGTTTGTACAAAAGGTTTTCCCAAGACTAGGGGGGCATCATCTAAAATGACGAAGTCGGTTGGGATTACCATTTGATTCGTTTGAACCAAAACATCTTCAACTACACCGATTGATTTCATTACTTTTCGGTCGGATAGAAAAATGGGTATTTGAAGTGGAGTAAAATCACTAATACTTAACTTTTCAAAAATGTAGTTAGGCATTATGTTAACACAAAGATCTTTATCAATAGTGATATTACTAATAAACGAATTTTGAAAGAAACATGGAACCGGTGTGATGTTAATTTCAAAAGGATCTTCTTTTATTAGCGAGGTTTGATCATTAGTTAACTTAACACTTACTAAGTCATTGATTTTAGCATTAGTGTTTAACTCTTTTAAAAACTTGGCATGAGGGGTTATTAAACAATGATTTTCGAAAGTAGGTGACAAGAGAATAATTTCCTCAAAATTAGACTCTTCTTGAATTTTAACATTATCGGACTCACCATTTTCGTTGTTTAACTCATGTGTCGGTTTTTCACTTTCTTGTACTTCCATTTTTACACTTTCAACTATCTCTACGTTATTATCATTTTTTAGCTCTTCTCTTGCGCGGGATTCCTCTTCCCTTGCGCGAGATTCTTTTATGCAACGTTCGATAGTTTTAATGTGTTCTAATATCCTATTGGTCACTTCGGTGAGATTGAAAGAATTTGGATCCTCAAAGCTTGAATCCGGTTGTTCGATCCTTGGTTCCTCATAGTACTCATATGAAGTAGATGGTTCACACCATTGTTCTTCATTGTAAGTGTATGATGGATAAGGGTCGAAACTTTGTTCTTCATAGTACTCATATGAGGTGGGTTGTTCACGCCATGGTTCCTCATAATAAGAATATGAAGGTGGTGGCTTATATCTTGAGTCCTCAAAGTATGAGTATGAAGGCTCATACCTTGGTTCGTCAAAATATGAGTATGAGGGAGGAGGTTCATACCTTGGGTCTTCATAGGATGTGTATGAAGTTGATGGCTCGTACCTGGGCTCCTCATAATGGTTGTATGAATTGGATGGTTGATACGAAGTATTATATTGAACCGAGCGTGCATTACGACAATTAGTGCAATAATTACCTCTATAATCATCCTCATCATAGGTGTAGTCGTAACCTCTTGAGTATTGATCCATAAGAATCACTCAACAGACCACAACTGAGTCTCGGGACCAGAAAATAAAAATAAGACTAAAACAGAAGCTGGACACGGCCCCGTGTTTGGTGAACACGGCCCCGTGTTCAGGGACTGTATCTGGGCGTTTTAATTAAATTAACTGGTCACGTTGAGCACGGGGGCGTGTTCAGCGAGCACGGCCCCGTGTTCAGACTCTGTATCTGGGTATCTACTCTAAAATATGCAGCACGGGGGCGTGTTCAGTGAGCACGGCCCCGTGTTCAGGCTACTGTAAATGCAAAACTAAACTAAAATGCAGAAAAATGCGCGCGTTTTGAAAAGGTTTTGAAAAACTGATTAGGCCGTTGATTTTAAGCTTTCTTAAAATCCTTGTGTCCCCGGCAGCGGCGCCAAAAACTTGATGTGCGTGAAGTGTGTTATATTTTTAGATATATATTTAAGCCCTTTTTACACTTTTAGCCAAGTTTTAAATTTATAAAACACGATATTTACTAACACTAAACACACATATGGGCAAGTGCACCCATCGTGGACGTAGTATAGTGTTGGTAAGATACTGAGGTCGTCCAAGGACACAAGAGCTTTTAATACCGGTTTATCCTCAACGTCTAATCAAATCAAAAAGTTAGAAAAATGTTTTAAACTAAGAAAAATAAAAACTAACTAAATGCTGAAAAATAAAATAAAAACAGATAGACAAGATGAATCACTTGGATCCGACACGTGTATTAGTATAACCTTTGATTATTTTCGCACTTTTGCACTTATTTAAGAGATTATCTTAGTTATTGTAGTAGGCCCCTCTTTTGAAGGCGACGTTACCCTCAACCCAGTAGTTTGAGTCAGCAAGGATACAATCCTAAAGGGTCGGATTATTGAAAGATAATGAATTAAGTTATTAATGCAAATTATGGTAGGCCCCGCTTTTGGCGGTGACGTTACCCTCGGCTAAGTAGTCTGAGTCAGCAGGGATACAGTCCTAAATAGCCGGGTTATAGTATTAATAGTAGTTAGCTTATGAGGGGGTCAAAGAGTTTGGATCCCCGCCATCCAATACCTATGGGCATTGAAGGAGATCCTACTAAATTTGACCCAGGTCCCAAGCAGGACCTCTAAACGCTGAACAAGGGCAAGACCCTTACCAAACCGTTCCCTTAACCCCCGACCAGGTAGCCAACATACCTCCATATAGACCGTGGAGATATGAATGGTGAAAATCTTTTATTTTATATAGACAGTAAAATAATGCCAAGACACCACGGACAAACGATAAGGAAAGATCACCTTCAACATAAGTAACTAGTTATTAAAGTCATTAATACAAAACCAAATAAAAAGTGCAAAAGATTAAAAATAAAAAGTATTATACTAAACACTTGTCTTCACCAAGTGATGTAAGAGACTTAGGCAAACATGGCCTTGATTGTCAAGAACTCTTACGATCAATCTTGGATCCCGAGACGACTCACACACTCTATGATGGACAATGGATGATGGTGGTGGATGATGGTGTTATGGTGGTGGTGGGTGGTGGATGAGGTGTGAGAGAGGTGGTGTGCCAAGGGATGAGGGAGAATGAAACCAAGCTCCTCTATTTATAGGCTGGACAGAACGCTGGACACGGCCCCGTGTCCGCTGGACACGGCCCCGTGCCCGTCTGACACTATCTCTCTTCATTAATTGTAATTGCGAATTACAATTAATGCGCCTGCTGTACTTTCAACACGCCCCCGTGCCCGCTGGGCACGGCCCCGTGGTGAGCAATGGAAGCTTCTACTGGTTTGTCTTTTCTGCTGCTTCCTGGGCACGCCCCCGTGTTCGCTGGACACGGGGCGTGTTCAGACTCTGTTTTCTTCTCTTTGTTTTGGGAGGTGCCATTGAGGGTCCGGGCAGTCCACTTTTGTTCCTTTTCTTGTATTTATGGTAGAATTAGTGGTCTTTTTGCTTCTTTTGTGATTTTGAGCTCATTTCATCCTGAAAATACAAAAGGAAGACAAAAACACTCTTTTTCCAACATTAGTACTTAAAAAGGGTTAGTTTTATGCCTTAATTGATGTGTTTTATATGTTGCATTTTACACACATCACTTGTGCATTCAAATCAATTTTATTAAACCTTTTTCAAAGTGTCGGTTGAATGTATTTACCAGTGTAAACTGATGTATTTTCCAAAAAGGTTAAGTGACAGGTACTGAACGTAATTGGCTGGAAGCTCAGGGCGTTAATAAGGAATCTTGCAAGTTCTAGATGCCTAAAGTCTGTTGAACAGTTTTCTTTTATTTGATCCGCCTGTGGATCCTTTACTTTCCGTTGTGATACTTTGACATTACTTTATATTCGGAATGTAATATATTTATCTTTTGCTTCCGCTGTGCATTTATATATTGTGTTGTTTGACCATGATGACATCGACTACGTCACGATACTCCCCACCGGGCCCACCGATGATACGTGGAAATTCGGGGTGTGACAATCCCACTTCCACACGGGGATTTTAGGTTGCTCTAAAAGTCCGGACAGACGCTGATGTTCAGCTTTCACCTTCAGACAGGTGAGGCACTTAGAGACATATACAGCAATGTCCTTCTTTATGCCGGGCCACCAATAAGTCATACGCAGATCCTGGTACATCTTATCAGCGCCTGGATGGATAGAGTAACGAGATTTGTGAGCCTCATTCATAACGAGCTCACGAAGATTATCGCGATCTGGCACCCAGATGCGATTTAGATAATACTGAAGACTATCAGATTTGGTTTCGAGTTGATTAACGTTAGCGCCATGAACTTCAACGGATAGACTTCCTTCATTAGCAGACGAATACTGAGCTTCGCAAATACAAGCATGCAAATCACTAGATATACGGATGGCCTGGACATGAGTCTTACGACTAAGAGCGTCGGCCACTACGTTCGCCTTACCAGGATGGTAGCGAATTTCGCAGTCGTAGTCGTTAAGCAATTCCACCCAACGCCTCTGTCGCATGTTCAGCTCTTTCTGGTCAAAGATATGTTGAAGGCTCCTATGGTCGGTAAAGACCAGACACTTAGTACCATAAAGGTAGTGTCGCCATATCTTTAATGCAAAAACAATTGCACCAAGCTCCAGATCGTGAGTAGTATAGTTTTTCTCATGCACCTTGAGTTGACGAGAGGCATAAGCGATAACTTTGTCCCGCTGCATGAGCACACAGCCCAAACCATGGTTCGAGGCGTCACAGTACACCACATAATCGTCATTTCCATCAGGTAGGGTTAAAACAGGAGCATTACACAAAAGGTTCTTAAGAGTCTGAAAGGACTCTTCTTGTTCGGGACCCCAGATAAAAGGTTTCTCCTTTTGGGTTAGAGTAGTAAGAGGAACAACGATTTTTGAGAAATCCGCGATGAACCGTTGATAATAACCCGCCAATCCTAGAAAAGAACGAATCTCTGACACGGATTTAGGCGTACACCAATTCTTCACTGCCTCAATTTTCGAAGGGTCAACATGAATACCCTGACTACTACCTAGAAACTGCACCTCATCAATCCAAAACTCACACTTAGAAAATTTAGCATATTGACGCTCACCCCGCAAAAGTTCAAGCATAAGACGTAGATGGCGAGCATGGTCAGCTTTAGACTTGGAATAAATAAGAATATCATCAATAAAGACTATAACGAAGCGGTCCAAATAGGGTTTGCAAACACGGTTCATAAGGTCCATGAACACGGCGGGTGTGTTAGTCAAACCAAAGGGCATGACCACGAACTCGTAGTGCCCATATCGAGTACGAAACACAGTTTTAGAAATATCATCTTAGAGGACACGTCGTTGATGATATCCAGAACGTAGGTCAATCTTAGAGAAACACGACGCGCCTTGCAATTGGTCAAATAAATCCTCAATACGGGGCAAAGGGTAATGATTCTTCACAGTAAGCTTATTAAGTTCACGATAGTCGATAGACATACGAAACGAACCATCCTTCTTCTTGACAAATAATACGGGAGCACCCCACAGGGAGGTACTTGGACAGATAAAACCTTTATCGAGCAGTTCCTGTAGCTGGCTGGATAATTCTTGCATCTCAGAAGGTGCAAGACGGTATGGAGCCCTGGCGACAGGAGTTACACCAGGTACGAGGTTGATACGAAAATCAACGGATCTGGGAGGAGGAAGACCGGGTAGATCCTCAGGAAAGACATCAGGAAAATCACACACCACTGGAACATCGTTTATGTTCTTCCCCTTGCCCTTTTGTTCCACCACGTGGGCCAAGAAGGCAGGGTTCTGTTTACGTAAACTCTGGCTCGCTTGTGTGCATGACATCAGCCTTAGTCCTTTCGAAGGTCGGTCCCCATAGACATGTAAAAGATCACCAGATGGAAGAGGGAGACGAACAAGCTTTTCGTGACACACGATTTCGGCATGGTTCTTACGCAACCAATCCATACCGATAATGACATCAAAACTACCCAAACGCATTGGAATAAGATCAATAGCGAATACGTGATCATTAAGTACCAAGGAACAATCACGCACGATATAGTTCACAAGAATCGACTTACCATTGGCGACCTCAACAGAGAACGACTCAGGTAACTTAGAGCGTGTACAATTTATCAAAGACTCGAATTCTACGGACACAAAACTCTTATCGGCACCAATATCAAATAGAATCGAAGCATAGAGATTATTAACGAGAAACATACCATTCACCACGTCGTTGTTGTTGTGAGCCTGATTGGCATTGAGGTTGAACGCTCGTCCACGAGCGGCTGCTTGTTGTTCTTGGTTCAGCTGGGGGCAACGGTTACAGAGATGAGTAGCATCCCCACACTGAAAGCATGCACAAACGGCATTGATCGGCCCTGGGTTCTGTAGAGGAGGAGCTGGAAGAGCTGCTTGAGCTGGTGGGGCAGGAGCTTGCTGAGCTTGAGGAGCAGGATTAGCTTGACGACAGTATGGAGCCGTGTGACCAT
Source organism: Helianthus annuus (assembly GCF_002127325.2). Classification (NCBI taxonomy): domain Eukaryota; kingdom Viridiplantae; phylum Streptophyta; class Magnoliopsida; order Asterales; family Asteraceae; genus Helianthus; species Helianthus annuus. Next base: position 160,000,596 of record NC_035436.2, read on the forward strand.
AACGGTTACAATTGGTGCACAGTCGGCATGCAGAAGTAGCAGGATGATGAAAGTTGCATTTCGCACACTTGGGATAGGACCCAGTGTATTGCTTCTTTGCTTCGGGAGCAGCAGGGTTAGCAGCAGCAGGAGTAGGAGCAGGTTTTGCTCCAGGGTTAGCAGCAGGAGTAATAGCATTACATCCCGAGCCCTGAGCTTTTCGTTTCTTGTTCTTGCTGCCACTTGGCTGCTGAGTGACTTGATTTGCAGACATCGAAGGAGCAGGGGTGGCAAACTGCTTGTCACGCACACGATTGTTGTTGAGACTAGCTGCGAGACGGTAGACTTCCTCAATAGATCCTAGCTGAGCTGCTTCGATGGAATCACGCATAGCAGGAGGCAAACCATTGATATACTTGGTTATCATCCGCTTAGGAGTCGAAACCAAGTGAGGAACGATAAAACTTAGTTGCTTGAACCGGGTAGTATACGCCATGTTGTCATCACCAACTTGCTTTAGGTGCCAGAATTCTTCTTCGAGCTTGAGCTGCTCGTGGGGAGGACAGAACTCGAGCATCATGAGTTCTCGCACCTCGGCCCACGGGAGAGCATAAGCTACCTCATTAGTACGGATGTTTCTTTCATTGGACCACCATTCCAAAGCCCTACCCTGAAACACTCCAGTTGCACTCCTGGTTTTCAAATGTTCGGGGCATTCACTGTTGATGAAAGTGACCTCTATGCTATCAAACCACTCAAGCATAGCTGTCACCCCATCACTGCCCGTAAACGGTTTGGGGTTGCAGGAGACGAAGTGTTTGTAGTTGAACTTGGTAGTTGTCGGCTTCTCTACCTTAGAGTCCACAGAGGATGGAGGAGTGGTAGTTCCTTGAAGTTCAGAAACAATATTTGGTACGACCCGAGCGATCTGGTCGGCCATGAATGACATCATCTTTTTCTGGGACTTCTCCCATGATTTCCTTAGGTTGTCGGAGAGTCTTCGAGCAGACATCTACGAGTTCCAACATAAGGATCGTATAAGTCTAGGTTACGAAGTCCCATAATAAAGATTCACGCACGATTGATTAAAGGATTAAGATACGAGATAGACTAACACCACAAAACGCACGACCTTCTCATGGCACGTTGTACGAAGTTTGGTCAACATGTCAGAAACGCTTATATATAGGAAGTACCAACTGCGTATCCACCATACTTCGGGCACATCGCCTCTCCTCGTACTCGGTGTCATGTTACGTGTAACTCAACATACCCATCATCATCATCATCATCATCATCATCGTCGTGTATTCACATAGTTTAATAGATTATCGTAGATTACTCATAGGTTACTCAAATAAATCACATAGAATACTCAAAATAGATCAGCATAAAATACTCAAGTGGATTAACATAGATCATTTCATAGATTGGCATAGATTATATCGATAGATTATCATAGCTTGCTCAAGGAGATAGTTTAACATAGGCTAACCAAGCAGATGATCATAGATTAAACCAACAGACCAATGTAGTTTAACATAGATTAGCTCAAAACAGTTTAACGCACTAGATTATCATAGATTAACACAATAGATTGACCATAGATCATAGTCTACTCATGGATTGCATAGGCTTTCCATATATTACATAGACATTCCGTAGGTTACATAGACTTTCCATAGATTACATAGACATTCCGCACTGGTCTGCAAACACTAAATCTCGCATGGCACTTGGTACGGAAGTTGGTAATATGCTAGAGGCACTTATATATAGGAAGTACCAGCGGCGTATCCACCATGCTTCGGACACACCACTTATGTCCCGTACTTCCATGTCATCTTAGTGTTTCACACCATATCAACATATCATACCATAGACGATCAAGTTTACCACGTAGACTACACATAGAATAAAACTTCTTATATTTAGTTTGATCTGTGTAACACCTCGAAAAATTTCGTCCAATAATGTCTTGACACGTGTCATAAGGTTCCGGTATGTGAAAACATACTTTAGAAGGACTAAAATTGACAAACAGTGAAAACTATGGAACGTAAGGGTCCAAAGTGTCAACAATGGATAAATAGACTCTATGATTACCCTACATAATGTTCATAACCTTAAACGGATGATTCATGGATCATACGACGCGGAAATTGCACAAAAGTGAGGAATTACAAACTATAGGGGCCAAAAGTGTCAACATGTTGAATTTATACCTCTGAGTGAACTTTTGGCAGACTCGAAGCTTTATAATGCTAAAATATACTCACTAGAATATGTGGTAAAAATTTCGTGAAGTTTCGTTAACGTATGAGAAAGTTATGGCCAAAACCGTACTTGAGGGGCTAAAAGCGTCAACGTCGAATTTCATGGCTTTTCGGTTGAGCGCAAAGTTATCCGAGGACATTACCATGTTGGTAAATGTCCCAAGGTTCTTAAAAACCACGTTTGGGGGTTTACGAGTCAAAATAACTAGCCGAAACATCGCGTGCAAGAACAGGGACCAAAGCTGCCAAGTTTGAAACATTTTTGGGCCTGCAGACCCCAGGCGACCCGCCTGGGAATCCTTAGGCGGGCCGCGTGAACCCCCCAGCATCAGAACTTCGCGAAAATTGCAAATTTGGTCCGAATTTGAAGTGGTAAACAGCTGTTAGCACCTCCTTTTGCACCAATAAACTTCCTTGCATGCCTAGGCCTACTAGGAGCTTGCTATAACATCTGAATTCCTCCATAAATTGATCAAAAGGCTCATTTCTTTGGCACTTGCATTGTGATCAAGAACACACACATCTTGCAAAACTCTCAAGACTTCTCCAGGAGCTTTCTGATCATCAAGGCAGACTCCAAGTGCTTGCTAGGCTTCATTAGGACCTTGGTAATCCTTTATATCATCCTATAATTCGTTCTAGCATAGATTATTAGTAAAGTCAAACCGTTGTTCTTATAATTTGACTTTTCGATTAAACGAGTTTTACTCTGTCATTTCTCAAATTGAAACCATTGTTATGTTGGTATTTATGTGGGAAACAAACCCTCAAAAGGGTATTCTCTGATTCCCACTTTATGCATGCTAATTGTCGAGTCAAAGGCGTTCTTAAAAAGTCAACAGAAGTGGTTTTTGCAAAAATAAGCTTAAATGGTAATATAGAGGACATGCAATCTGTTCGATCATCATAAATAACTTATAATATATGTAAGAATGTGTTTTATCATAATCAACTCGACAATCTTGAGTATAAATACGAATCGGAACCGAAAGTCTTATAAAAAGACTTTTTCGTAGACTATCGATTCGGATCCGTACGTGCATGTTTGAGACCTGTATTGGAGAGTACTTTGAACCATTTTTATTTTGGTAAAACTCTCTGGAATTTTTATATCTCGAGTCTATTCTTAGCCGATTCATTTGCATGTTCCGATTTATGCTTAAAGTTGACTATTTTGCCCTTTTTGATATAAAACGTGATTTTTGGAAAAGTGAAAGAGTAGAAATCTTTATTTCTAATATATAAACTTGCACCGAAAATTTGAGACCAGTTGGTGGTCCAGATTGTGAATTATGGCCGATAGCGTAAAACTATGTTGTTATGTTTAATAAACGGCGTATTTCACATATAACCTATTTCAGGCCACGTTTTGATATAAAACTTTTTACCCACTGATGTTATATAATATTTTGGGATTTTAGATGATTTTTATTTAATTTTTGGCTGATCGGATCATACGTCGCTTAGTCGATTCGGTTAATGCCGGTTTTGACCGTTTAAGCCATAAAATAAGTTTTACACATTCTTTTGACCTCAAACCTTTTTCTACTGATTTTATTTGTTAAATAAAGTATTTTGAGCATTCTGGAAATATAAAAATCTCAGCTTTCTTTTAAAAACCCGGAAACGGCTCTAAATCGCATTTTTAGCATTTTAAGCGCATAGCAAGCGTTATACTCGTTTTAAACATATAAGACTCATACCTACTGATGTATTTGGCATATTTTCATATAAATACAGTAAGTATAAATGTTTGAACTCAGATTTCCAGTTTTGGCATTTTTAGCCCTTGTGAAATTACTAAAATACCCCTACGGTGCATAGATTGATTTTAAATGTTAAGTTTGGTATATGGGTCATACCCTACTGTTATAACATGTTAAATAAAGTATATTTACTGTATAAACCAGACCCGAAACTCAGATTTCTAATTTAGCTCTTTTATAATCTTTTAAATGACCAAAATGCCCTTATAAGGCATAAATTGAGTTTAAAATCATTCGGGGCATAATAGAACATAACTTACTGATATTATATCATATTTAAAGCATATTATCTCAGGGAACTTGCATATGACTCTTTTGCCTATCCGTAACACTCTTTTAGCGCTCGGTTCGGTTTATGTAACTAGTTTGCATAAATTGACCGAATCGTGCCAAACGTTATCATTTTTGTCTCAAAATCCAGAATGTATTTAGTATACCCATATTATACAAGTATTCAAACTTGTCGGGTCTAGATCACGTTCTATCCAGTCTTCGCTTAATCGTGCGCTTGAACCGCATATTTCCTTAAAACTAACCGGTCTAAGCTTAGGCTTAATTAAAGACCCGTTAGTATTCTAATTGGTTATTTATACCATCGTTCCAGACTAGAGCTTTCCGGTAAATTGTACCTACGCTAACTTAGGAATACGGCTGAGTTATTATTCTTGCTATTTAAGACAGGAGCTAGCTCAGGTAAATACTTTTAACTTATTTTCCCTTATACGGGCTTGGGATACGGTATTATAAAAATACCGCTTGGTCGGGTGTAGAAACTGTTTAATCGGAGATGATTAAATTGCATAATCCCGTTTTAATCTGTGTTGATTGATAACAAATAACATTGGGGGTTAATGACCGTGTCCTGGATATCCTTGGCTCATTTTAAAAAGTGAATGGCCACGACGTAAGCACAAGGTGTAGGCAAAACACCTCCTGTTGCATATGTATAACGTATACTCACTCGTGAGAGTATCTTCTTGTGAGATTATATTTGTGGTGTGTCGATTAATCTTGTCCGGCTTGTATTGTATAATCACCAGCCCTAAATGTTGGACAACCATGTAAATCGGATACAAGATTTTTATTAATAAAATTGTCCCAAGTATAAAGATTAATTTTGCCTCTGTGCATTTTAATCAATGTGTCAAGATGTTTTGTGCCGTTTGCACTCGAATCACTTTTCAAACTCTTTTTCCAAAATGAGTCAGTTAATTGTATTTACCAGTGTAAACTGACGTATTTTCCAAAAGGTTAAGTGGCAGGTACTATGCGTAATTGGCTGGGAGCTCGGGGCGTCACTAGGGAATCTTGCAAGTTCTAGATGCCTAAAGCCTATTGAACAGCTTTCTTTTATTGATCCGCCTGTGGATCCTTTACCTTCCGTTGTAATACTTTGACATTACTTATATTCGGAATGTAATATATTTATCTTTTGCTTCCGCTGTGCATTTATATATTGTGTTGTTTGTCTATGATGATGCCAACTACGTCACTATACTCCCCACTGGCCCACCGGTGACACGTGGAAAGTCGGGGTGTGACAGGTTGGTATCAGAGCCAACATTGAGTGAATTAAACACTATCCTAATGTGTTTAATCTCAGTGACACAATTGCACATACTTGAGTCTAGACTTAACATAGGAATACTCCCGATTCTAATCTGGAATTTACTGCTTCCGATTATTTTTATATTGGATACGTCGCCAAGCGAAGAAGCCGTAATAGGAGTTCTCCACACCGGAGCCCGAGACGCTGAGTCTCGTACCGCGGCTAAAATGGAACGAACATCCAAGAAGAAAGCATTCAGAAATAGGATGAAGAAGAAACTCCTTTTACTAAAAATCGTTTTCCTTATTAGTCCTTATAAGGATATAATTATCTTTTAATGCCTACGGGCCAAACTTATTTAAAACATCCATTAGTGATGTAGTGCCTACGGGCCAAACTTATTAAACATCCATTAGTGATGTAGTGCCTGCGGGCCAAACTTATTAAACATCCAATAGTGATGAAGCGCCTACGGGCCATACTAATTGTCATATAAGACAAAAGGCAGTGGTGGTCTATGACTCCCTGTCAAGAAAAGGTAATGAACTTTGATTCACACCTAAATGCCTCGATCCCAGACGATCATGGCTTATAAATTAAACTTGTCCTCGTGACTAAGCCTTTTGTGCTATTACTAAATGCCTCGATCCCAGACGATCAGGGCTTATAAATTAACTTGTCTACGCGACTAGGCCATTTGTGCTATTATTAACTTATAAATTAGGATTTATGATAAAATCCTGAATAAAATAAATATCCTTCCTTCCCTGCCAGTAGGCATTTTAAAAAAAAAAGAATCTTAAAGGTGAAATCTAGCCTACGCGGCCAAGATGGTGAAACCTACCCAAGGGATTCAGATCCTTGTTAACGCCTAAGAACGTGTTAGCACTCCTGACAAATGTGATTCGATAAATCACAACAATCAAACTTATATTGGATTCTTCCAATTTTCTTATCTAGCCTAGTGATTTAGAAATCATGGCTTGTGTCATCCTATAAGATGATCACATTATAAACATCCGATAGTGATGAAGTACCTACGGGCTAAACTTGTTGTCCGATAAGACAACAACAGTGGTGGTCTTTGACCTCCTGTCTAAAAGTGTTGGACCAGGACCAAGCATAATAGTCGGTAGGACCCATGCGATCTCGACTAATAGCATCTGTGAAGGTGATCATATTATAACCATCCCTTAGAAGGGGAATGCCCACGGGCTATACCTATTGTCCTAAAAGACAAAAGACAGTTGAAGTCTACAACTCCCTGTCAAGAGAAGGCAATGAACGTGATTCAAACCTTAATGCATCGATTCTCTGAAATCATGGCTTACAAAAAATTTAGAACTGTCCTTGTGACTAGGCCTTATGCGCCACCTTAATATCCTTAATGTTTTATAACTAGGATAAATTATAATGGAAAATACTAATTAAATATAACTAACAAGTCAACCAATATGGTTTATATTACAATGGTTGATAAATCGTCAAAGATGATGATTCCATAATAATCTCTGAATAAATCATTGTTAATATTTATGTAGCAATCAAGCTACATGGCTAGATTAGATGAGGTTAACAGTCACTTGAAGGAGAGCAATGATACTACCAGAATTAGTGTAACTGGAGCAGAACTGCAGGCAATAATAGATTATGCTGTTACTCGAGCTCTTGATCGACAGTATGATGAATCAAATGATACCCACTCCAAGACTCTATCTATGGCTCGTAGTGAGCCCCCTCCTGAAACACATGAGTCAAGGGAGGACGATGTCCATAACTTGTCAAATCAAAGGAGTATTCCGTCTAGACAAGTTGTGTTTCATCAAGAGGCACCAGTTAAGACCTGTTCATATAAATATTTTATCTCCTGCAAGCCCAGAGACTTTACAAGAGAAAATGGGGCCATCGATTGCATGACATGGCTCGATGAGATGGACGCCGTTGTTGACATCAGCGGTTGTGCGGAGCAAGATGTTGTGAAATTTGTTTCACAATCATTTAAAGGAGAAGCGTTGGCATGGTGGAGATCATTGCTCCAAGCCACGGGGAAAGTTCTACTCTACAACTTATCTTGGAGTCAATTTGTTGCTTTAGTCAAGGAAAACTACTGCCCTCAGCATGAAGTAGAAAAGATAGAATCAGACTTCTTGACTTTGGTCATGGAAAATTTGAATTGTCCGGCATATGTGACAAGTTTCAACACTATGTCCCGCCTAGTTCCTTATCTAGTCACCCCTGAACCTAAACGCATAGCGCGTTTCATTGGAGGCCTAGCACCAGAGATAAAAGGGAATGTTAAAGCATCTAGGCCAACCACATATAGGTCCGCGGTGGACTTATCCTTATCTCTCACCTTAGATGCAATCAGAATTAAGTCTGTTAAGGCTTCTGGCGAGAGAAGAAGAGAAAGAGAGGAGGAAAACTCTCATCAAACTAACAAGAAGAAGAAGGGAAGCTCGGAGCGTGGGAAAGATTCCGAGTTTAGGAAGAACTCGAGTCAGTCTGATAACAGACCCAAATGCAATAACTGCAAAAAGCAGCATTTTGGAAAATGTACAATAGACCCACGCGCTAAATTGTGTGGAATTTGCAAGACCAAGGGCCACAAAACCTTAGATTGCAAGGGGTTAAAGAACGCCACATGCTACAACTGTAACGAGGAAGGGCACATCAAAACCAACTGCCCAAAGCTTATAAAGAAGCCTGAGAGGCCAGGAAAACAAATGCATGAGTCTTCCGGATGAATGGCAGGAAGGATAACTATATAGCAGGTACTTTTCCTTATCAAGCAGTTTATGCAGAAATTTAATTGATACTGACACATGTGATTCAATAATGAACGATCACTGTTGAGAACTGTTGTCTCCGTCTTAGTAGGACTTCGGTCATTTTATTCGAAGTAGAAACTGGCCGATGATACTTTAGAAAATGCTCCAACAAACCTTAGATGGATATTTTATATCTAAATAGGAATCACTCTTTTCTGATATTCCTATGGCAAGCTTTCAAGCTACCTAAATTCTTTAATATGATAAAGACAGATGTGACGTTTTTATTCTCTGTCAGAAAAGTAATGGACTAGGTCCAAATCTTTAATGCCATTGATGGTCTTTTGCGACCTAGGCTAAGTAGTATCAATATATTTTAAATAACGTTCATTAATAATGTTAGTGCTATAATAGCCTGTATAGGTGATTGACACCATGGTTAGTATATATTAAGGCCATCAGAGTGAAAAATAGCCGTTGTTGGATTTCAACTAAGAAATTGTTTTATTGGTATTAGGAACCAATATCGAGTATGGCAAACTCGGGTAAGATAACAGTCAATCGCGCCATTGATGACGCGACACATGCTAATGATGCTGAAATTGTAAACCTTAGAATTTCCAAAGATGTTCTTCAAAATATGATAGACGCAGCCGTTGGAAAAGCTGTGAAGAAGGCTGTGAAAAAGTTAAAGGAGCCCCATGCTGCTCGGTCCAAGTTTTATCTAGGACCACATTTCCTTGCTCTTAAGGAGGATCTCGTTCATGCCTCGGATGCAAAGGATGAACTAAAAAGGAAAAGGGAGGTAGATAACTCCCAGAGTTCTAAGAAAAAGAACAAACAAAAGTCTGACAAGAAACCAGTATGTGAGACCTGCAGGAAGCGCCATTATGGGAAATGCAGGTTCGAACCAAGATCCAAATCACAGCCCAGGGCTTGTGGGATCTGCAAGTCTAAGGGACATAAAGCATTGGACTATAAGGACATGAAGAATGCAGTTTGTTTTGGCTGTAATGAGAAAGGCCACATCAAGACTACGTGCCCTAAATATGTCAAAGGAAATGCGGCGGAGGAAGTAAAGCCAAAAATTGAAAGCGCCTAAAATGCCTAAGCTGGCCCATAAATAATGACATCAGGTACAATTCCTTGTTGTTTTATCAGTAATTTAAATGCTAAGAGTTTTATTTTGGTTCGGATACCAGTAAACCCTTCGTAAACTATAAGTATATCAAATTTTAAAACTCTTCATAAGGACTATATATATATATATATATATATATATATATATATATATATATATTAAGTGTAAGGTAAAACTTATAAGTAAAAAATTTACCAGGACTATTTTTCCGTTCCTGTGAGAAATCGATAAGTCGCAAAAATGGTAGAACCGGCCGTCCCCGGAATCGAATCTGGGTCTAGGCCGCACCCTTTCGCGCGCATAGCCAATCGAGCTAGGCGCCTAGTTTGTGAAAACTCCCATTTTGATTAAATATAAGCACATGTATAATAATAAACCTTCATAAACCATAAGCCTAGTAAACTTTTATATTAGCCACAAGGTATAAATTACCAAGGAAACCTTAGTAACCAATTCTTCTCATATCGGCAAGGGATCCTTCCGAAAGATCTAAGAGTACTCTTTCTTCGCATAGAATACAACAATATATGTTATTTTAATCATTTTTTTCTTTTTCTCTTTTCTTCTCATTGTTTTATATCGCCTGCGAATGCCAAACTATGTTTGATAAAAGTGCCATATGAGGATTTGCGTATCCTAGTGTGTCCCATAGATTGCTTCCATGCCTGATCAGTATGGAGGTTTAATTCATGGGATCCTCGAAGATATCCCAATAGTCATATTGTACTAAAGTCGACTAGTAATATTCAAAGAAGATATCCAATATAAAAATGTCCTTATAAGTATCTCTACTTAGGGCATCTTTGCAATGGTAAGAGGAATGTGTCATTTATCTGACACCGACAGCGATAGATGAGCCAAAGCCTGAGAGTACGGAAATCTCTGACATCTTTATGTGTCATAATTAGCTTCCTTATAAGAATTACCATGTTCACCTCTTGAGAGGCAAGTAGAGTTAAGATCTATATCCCATTTCAGGTTATTATATTATGAAACCTTCAAGGTAGCTAGTACCATCATTGGAAGAATCGAAACCCCAAATAAGTAAGTTTTAAAATAAAGGATCCATATAGCCTAACTCGATATCCTGAAGAAATCGGCATTGTTAATTAAGAAAGAAGGTTCATTCTGCTTATGCATTGAATACCACAACCCCAAATTAAGCAATAATTGAGAATTTCCATCAGCTGCCCAGGATCGTCGATTGTTCGACTAACTGAGAGAATTAACTATCCCTTAAGATTAGTTTTAAGTAATGGTTGGAAGAACCATCTCACATTAAGATAAGCATTTCTATAATAGTGATGTATAAGTATCAAGGCTACCCCTTTGGGGACCTTGCTTAGATGGGATGTTAAATTATCTATTGCTAAATAGAAGATTGGTAAGTCCAATCATCCGGTCTGATAGTTGCCTTGGAAACAACGAATAAGATCAGGCAAATCCATGATCATCTGTAAGCTTGCCGGTTTTGGCAGAAAAATCAAAGAGTTGTGAAAATAGCAACCCTCCTAAGTCCTTGTTAAGAAATAAGGTTCATCAAAGACATCACTCTGGAAGGGTGTGCCAAATTAATAAGTATCAGGCTAGTTAAACTCTGATTATATATAAAAATCATTCGAAGGAATCGAATGTATCATAGATCATATAACTTATGAGCTAAAAGCCTATTTAAGGAGCTTGGTGGAGCTCGCAATGTATTACACCCTAAGGATTAAGGGATATGTTTCGCCAATAAGTCAAGGAGCACTATCACATAACGGTTGGAAGACTTGTGATATAATGATAAACCTGTATCGAATGCGGATTCAAGACGCAGAAATTTTCACTTCGAAGTAGGTGATAAAGTGTTACTTAAGGTATCGCCCTAGAAGGGGGGTGATGCGATTTGGTAAGAAAGGCAAGCTAAGCCCGAGATACAAAGGACCTTTCGAGATTGTCGAACGTGTCGGGACAGTCGCTTACAAGTTAAACTTGCCTGAAGAGCTTAGCGCTATTCATAATGTGTTCCACATCTGTAGTTTGAAGAAGTGTTTCGCTGACGAATCACTGGTTATACCGCATACAGATATACACATAGACGAGAGTTTGAAGTTCGTGGAAAAACCTTTGTCGATTGAGGACCGACAGGTGAAGAAGCTTCGAAGGGAGCATGTGCCTATTGTTAAGGTCAAATGGGATGCCCGTAGAGGTCCCGAATATACGTGGGAAGTGGAATCCACGATGAAAGAGAAATACCCTCATTTGTTTCAGTAAATCTCGGGGACGAGATTTCTTTTAAGGGGGTGAGGATGTAACACCTCGAAAAATTTCGTCCAATAATGTCTTGACACGTGTCATAAGGTTCCGGTATGTGAAAACATACTTTAGAAGGACTAAAATTGACAAACAGTGAAAACTATGGAACGTAAGGGTCCAAAGTGTCAACAATGGATAAATAGACTCTATGATTACCCTACATAATGTTCATAACCTTAAACGGATGATTCATGGATCATACGACGCGGAAATTGCACAAAAGTGAGGAATTACAAACTATAGGGGCCAAAAGTGTCAACATGTTGAATTTATACCTCTGAGTGAACTTTTGGCAGACTCGAAGCTTTATAATGCTAAAATATACTCACTAGAATATGTGGTAAAAATTTCGTGAAGTTTCGTTAACGTATGAGAAAGTTATGGCCAAAACCGTACTTGAGGGGCTAAAAGCGTCAACGTCGAATTTCATGGCTTTTCGGTTGAGCGCAAAGTTATCCGAGGACATTACCATGTTGGTAAATGTCCCAAGGTTCTTAAAAACCAAGTTTGGGGGTTTACGAGTCAAAATAACTAGCCGAAACATCGCGTGCAAGAACAGGGACCAAAGCTGCCAAGTTTGAAACATTTTTGGGCCTGCAGACCCCAGGCGACCCGCCTGGGAATCCTTAGGCGGGCCGCGTGAACCCCCCAGCATCAGAACTTCGCGAAAATTGCAAATTTGGTCCGAATTTGAAGTGGTAAACAGCTGTTAGCACCTCCTTTTGCACCAATAAACTTCCTTGCATGCCTAGGCCTACTGGGAGCTTGCTATAACATCTGAATTCCTCCATAAATTGATCAAAAGGCTCATTTCTTTGGCACTTGCATTGTGATCAAGAACACACACATCTTGCAAAACTCTCAAGACTTCTCCAGGAGCTTTCTGATCATCAAGGCAGACTCCAAGTGCTTGCTAGGCTTCATTAGGACCTTGGTAATCCTTTATATCATCCTATAATTCGTTCTAGCATAGATTATTAGTAAAGTCAAACCGTTGTTCTTATAATTTGACTTTTCGATTAAACGAGTTTTACTCTGTCATTTCTCAAATTGAAACCACTGTTATGTTGGTATTTATGTGGGAAACAAACCCTCAAAAGGGTATTCTCTGATTCCCACTTTATGCATGCTAATTGTCGAGTCAAAGGCGTTCTTAAAAAGTCAACAGAAGTGGTTTTTGCAAAAATAAGCTTAAATGGTAATATAGAGGACATGCAATCTGTTCGATCATCATAAATAACTTATAATATATGTAAGAATGTGTTTTATCATAATCAACTCGACAATCTTGAGTATAAATACGAATCGGAACCGAAAGTCTTATAAAAAGACTTTTTCGTAGACTATCGATTCGGATCCGTACATGCATGTTTGAGACCTGTATTGGAGAGTACTTTGAACCATTTTTATTTTGGTAAAACTCTCTGGAATTTTTATATCTCGAGTCTATTCTTAGCCGATTCATTTGCATGTTCCGTTTTATGCTTAAAGTTGACTATTTTGCCCTTTTTGATATAAAACGTGATTTTTGGAAAAGTGAAAGAGTAGAAATCTTTATTTCTAATATATAAACTTGCACCGAAAATTTGAGACCAGTTGGTGGTCCAGATTGTGAATTATGGCCGATAGCGTAAAACTATGTTGTTATGTTTAATAAACGGCGTATTTCACATATAACCTATTTCAGGCCACGTTTTGATATAAAACTTTTTACCCACTGATGTTATATAATATTTTGGGATTTTAGATGATTTTTATTTAATTTTTGGCTGATCGGATCATACGTCGCTTAGTCGATTCGGTTAATGCCGGTTTTGACCGTTTAAGCCATAAAATAAGTTTTACACATTCTTTTGACCTCAAACCTTTTTCTACTAATTTTATTTGTTAAATAAAGTATTTTGAGCATTCTGGAAATATAAAAATCTCAGCTTTCTTTTAAAAACCCGGAAACGGCTCTAAATCGCATTTTTAGCATTTTAAGCGCATAGCAAGCGTTATACTCGTTTTAAACATATAAGACTCATACCTACTGATGTATTTGGCATATTTTCATATAAATACAGTAAGTATAAATGTTTGAACTCAGATTTCCAGTTTTGGCATTTTTAGCCCTTGTGAAATTACTAAAATACCCCTACGGTGCATAGATTGATTTTAAATGTTAAGTTTGGTATATGGGTCATACCCTACTGTTATAACATGTTAAATAAAGTATATTTACTGTATAAACCAGACCCGAAACTCAGATTTCTAATTTAGCTCTTTTATAATCTTTTAAATGACCAAAATGCCCTTATAAGGCATAAATTGAGTTTAAAATCATTCGGGGCATAATAGAACATAACTTACTGATATTATATCATATTTAAAGCATATTATCTCAGGGAACTTGCATATGACTCTTTTGCCTATCCGTAACACTCTTTTAGCGCTCGGTTCGGTTTATGTAACTAGTTTGCATAAATTGACCGAATCGTGCCAAACGTTATCATTTTTGTCTCAAAATCCAGAATGTATTTAGTATACCCATATTATACAAGTATTCAAACTTGTCGGGTCTAGATCACGTTCTATCCAGTCTTCGCTTAATCGTGCGCTTGAACCGCATATTTCCTTAAAACTAACCGGTCTAAGCTTAGGCTTAATTAAAGACCCGTTAGTATTCTAATTGGTTATTTATACCATCGTTCCAGACTAGAGCTTTCCGGTAAATTGTACCTACGCTAACTTAGGAATACGGCTGAGTTATTATTCTTGCTATTTAAGACAGGAGCTAGCTCAGGTAAATACTTTTAACTTATTTTCCCTTATACGGGCTTGGGATACGGTATTATAAAAATACCGCTTGGTCGGGTGTAGAAACTGTTTAATCGGAGATGATTAAATTGCATAATCCCGTTTTAATCTGTGTTGATTGATAACAAATAACATTGGGGGTTAATGACCGTGTCCTGGATATCCTTGGCTCATTTTAAAAAGTGAATGGCCACGACGTAAGCACAAGGTGTAGGCAAAACACCTCCTGTTGCATATGTATAACGTATACTCACTCGTGAGAGTATCTTCTTGTGAGATTATATTTGTGGTGTGTCGATTAATCTTGTCCGGCTTGTATTGTATAATCACCAGCCCTAAATGTTGGACAACCATGTAAATCGGATACAAGATTTTTATTAATAAAATTGTCCCAAGTATAAAGATTAATTTTGCCTCTGTGCATTTTAATCAATGTGTCAAGATGTTTTGTGCCGTTTGCACTCGAATCACTTTTCAAACTCTTTTTCCAAAATGAGTCAGTTAATTGTATTTACCAGTGTAAACTGACGTATTTTCCAAAAGGTTAAGTGGCAGGTACTATGCGTAATTGGCTGGGAGCTCGGGGCGTCACTAGGGAATCTTGCAAGTTCTAGATGCCTAAAGCCTATTGAACAGCTTTCTTTTATTGATCCGCCTGTGGATCCTTTACCTTCCGTTGTAATACTTTGACATTACTTATATTCGGAATGTAATATATTTATCTTTTGCTTCCGCTGTGCATTTATATATTGTGTTGTTTGTCTATGATGATGCCAACTACGTCACTATACTCCCCACTGGCCCACCGGTGACACGTGGAAAGTCGGGGTGTGACAGGTTGGTATCAGAGCCAACATTGAGTGAATTAAACACTATCCTAATGTGTTTAATCTCAGTGACACAATTGCACATACTTGAGTCTAGACTTAACATAGGAATACTCCCGATTCTAATCTGGAATTTACTGCTTCCGATTATTTTTATATTGGATACGTCGCCAAGCGAAGAAGCCGTAATAGGAGTTCTCCACACCGGAGCCCGAGACGCTGAGTCTCGTACCGCGGCTAAAATGGAACGAACATCCAAGAAGAAAGCATTCAGAAATAGGATGAAGAAGAAACTCCTTTTACTAAAAATCGTTTTCCTTATTAGTCCTTATAAGGATATAATTATCTTTTAATGCCTACGGGCCAAACTTATTTAAAACATCCATTAGTGATGTAGTGCCTACGGGCCAAACTTATTAAACATCCATTAGTGATGTAGTGCCTGCGGGCCAAACTTATTAAACATCCAATAGTGATGAAGCGCCTACGGGCCATACTAATTGTCATATAAGACAAAAGGCAGTGGTGGTCTATGACTCCCTGTCAAGAAAAGGTAATGAACTTTGATTCACACCTAAATGCCTCGATCCCAGACGATCATGGCTTATAAATTAAACTTGTCCTCGTGACTAAGCCTTTTGTGCTATTACTAAATGCCTCGATCCCAGACGATCAGGGCTTATAAATTAACTTGTCTACGCGACTAGGCCATTTGTGCTATTATTAACTTATAAATTAGGATTTATGATAAAATCCTGAATAAAATAAATATCCTTCCTTCCCTGCCAGTAGGCATTTTAAAAAAAAAAAGAATCTTAAAGGTGAAATCTAGCCTACGCGGCCAAGATGGTGAAACCTACCCAAGGGATTCAGATCCTTGTTAACGCCTAAGAACGTGTTAGCACTCCTGACAAATGTGATTCGATAAATCACAACAATCAAACTTATATTGGATTCTTCCAATTTTCTTATCTAGCCTAGTGATTTAGAAATCATGGCTTGTGTCATCCTATAAGATGATCACATTATAAACATCCGATAGTGATGAAGTACCTACGGGCTAAACTTGTTGTCCGATAAGACAACAACAGTGGTGGTCTTTGACCTCCTGTCTAAAAGTGTTGGACCAGGACCAAGCATAATAGTCGGTAGGACCCATGCGATCTCGACTAATAGCATCTGTGAAGGTGATCATATTATAACCATCCCTTAGAAGGGGAATGCCCACGGGCTATACCTATTGTCCTAAAAGACAAAAGACAGTTGAAGTCTACAACTCCCTGTCAAGAGAAGGCAATGAACGTGATTCAAACCTTAATGCATCGATTCTCTGAAATCATGGCTTACAAAAAATTTAGAACTGTCCTTGTGACTAGGCCTTATGCGCCACCTTAATATCCTTAATGTTTTATAACTAGGATAAATTATAATGGAAAATACTAATTAAATATAACTAACAAGTCAACCAATATGGTTTATATTACAATGGTTGATAAATCGTCAAAGATGATGATTCCATAATAATCTCTGAATAAATCATTGTTAATATTTATGTAGCAATCAAGCTACATGGCTAGATTAGATGAGGTTAACAGTCACTTGAAGGAGAGCAATGATACTACCAGAATTAGTGTAACTGGAGCAGAACTGCAGGCAATAATAGATTATGCTGTTACTCGAGCTCTTGATCGACAGTATGATGAATCAAATGATACCCACTCCAAGACTCTATCTATGGCTCGTAGTGAGCCCCCTCCTGAAACACATGAGTCAAGGGAGGACGATGTCCATAACTTGTCAAATCAAAGGAGTATTCCGTCTAGACAAGTTGTGTTTCATCAAGAGGCACCAGTTAAGACCTGTTCATATAAATATTTTATCTCCTGCAAGCCCAGAGACTTTACAAGAGAAAATGGGGCCATCGATTGCATGACATGGCTCGATGAGATGGACGCCGTTGTTGACATCAGCGGTTGTGCGGAGCAAGATGTTGTGAAATTTGTTTCACAATCATTTAAAGGAGAAGCGTTGGCATGGTGGAGATCATTGCTCCAAGCCACGGGGAAAGTTCTACTCTACAACTTATCTTGGAGTCAATTTGTTGCTTTAGTCAAGGAAAACTACTGCCCTCAGCATGAAGTAGAAAAGATAGAATCAGACTTCTTGACTTTGGTCATGGAAAATTTGAATTGTCCGGCATATGTGACAAGTTTCAACACTATGTCCCGCCTAGTTCCTTATCTAGTCACCCCTGAACCTAAACGCATAGCGCGTTTCATTGGAGGCCTAGCACCAGAGATAAAAGGGAATGTTAAAGCATCTAGGCCAACCACATATAGGTCCGCGGTGGACTTATCCTTATCTCTCACCTTAGATGCAATCAGAATTAAGTCTGTTAAGGCTTCTGGCGAGAGAAGAAGAGAAAGAGAGGAGGAAAACTCTCATCAAACTAACAAGAAGAAGAAGGGAAGCTCGGAGCGTGGGAAAGATTCCGAGTTTAGGAAGAACTCGAGTCAGTCTGATAACAGACCCAAATGCAATAACTGCAAAAAGCAGCATTTTGGAAAATGTACAATAGACCCACGCGCTAAATTGTGTGGAATTTGCAAGACCAAGGGCCACAAAACCTTAGATTGCAAGGGGTTAAAGAACGCCACATGCTACAACTGTAACGAGGAAGGGCACATCAAAACCAACTGCCCAAAGCTTATAAAGAAGCCTGAGAGGCCAGGAAAACAAATGCATGAGTCTTCCGGATGAATGGCAGGAAGGATAACTATATAGCAGGTACTTTTCCTTATCAAGCAGTTTATGCAGAAATTTAATTGATACTGACACATGTGATTCAATAATGAACGATCACTGTTGAGAACTGTTGTCTCCGTCTTAGTAGGACTTCGGTCATTTTATTCGAAGTAGAAACTGGCCGATGATACTTTAGAAAATGCTCCAACAAACCTTAGATGGATATTTTATATCTAAATAGGAATCACTCTTTTCTGATATTCCTATGGCAAGCTTTCAAGCTACCTAAATTCTTTAATATGATAAAGACAGATGTGACGTTTTTATTCTCTGTCAGAAAAGTAATGGACTAGGTCCAAATCTTTAATGCCATTGATGGTCTTTTGCGACCTAGGCTAAGTAGTATCAATATATTTTAAATAACGTTCATTAATAATGTTAGTGCTATAATAGCCTGTATAGGTGATTGACACCATGGTTAGTATATATTAAGGCCATCAGAGTGAAAAATAGCCGTTGTTGGATTTCAACTAAGAAATTGTTTTATTGGTATTAGGAACCAATATCGAGTATGGCAAACTCGGGTAAGATAACAGTCAATCGCGCCATTGATGACGCGACACATGCTAATGATGCTGAAATTGTAAACCTTAGAATTTCCAAAGATGTTCTTCAAAATATGATAGACGCAGCCGTTGGAAAAGCTGTGAAGAAGGCTGTGAAAAAGTTAAAGGAGCCCCATGCTGCTCGGTCCAAGTTTTATCTAGGACCACATTTCCTTGCTCTTAAGGAGGATCTCGTTCATGCCTCGGATGCAAAGGATGAACTAAAAAGGAAAAGGGAGGTAGATAACTCCCAGAGTTCTAAGAAAAAGAACAAACAAAAGTCTGACAAGAAACCAGTATGTGAGACCTGCAGGAAGCGCCATTATGGGAAATGCAGGTTCGAACCAAGATCCAAATCACAGCCCAGGGCTTGTGGGATCTGCAAGTCTAAGGGACATAAAGCATTGGACTATAAGGACATGAAGAATGCAGTTTGTTTTGGCTGTAATGAGAAAGGCCACATCAAGACTACGTGCCCTAAATATGTCAAAGGAAATGCGGCGGAGGAAGTAAAGCCAAAAATTGAAAGCGCCTAAAATGCCTAAGCTGGCCCATAAATAATGACATCAGGTACAATTCCTTGTTGTTTTATCAGTAATTTAAATGCTAAGAGTTTTATTTTGGTTCGGATACCAGTAAACCCTTCGTAAACTATAAGTATATCAAATTTTAAAACTCTTCATAAGGACTATATATATATATATATATATATATATATATATATATATATATATATTAAGTGTAAGGTAAAACTTATAAGTAAAAAATTTACCAGGACTATTTTTCCGTTCCTGTGAGAAATCGATAAGTCGCAAAAATGGTAGAACCGGCCGTCCCCGGAATCGAATCTGGGTCTAGGCCGCACCCTTTCGCGCGCATAGCCAATCGAGCTAGGCGCCTAGTTTGTGAAAACTCCCATTTTGATTAAATATAAGCACATGTATAATAATAAACCTTCATAAACCATAAGCCTAGTAAACTTTTATATTAGCCACAAGGTATAAATTACCAAGGAAACCTTAGTAACCAATTCTTCTCATATCGGCAAGGGATCCTTCCGAAAGATCTAAGAGTACTCTTTCTTCGCATAGAATACAACAATATATGTTATTTTAATCATTTTTTTCTTTTTCTCTTTTCTTCTCATTGTTTTATATCGCCTGCGAATGCCAAACTATGTTTGATAAAAGTGCCATATGAGGATTTGCGTATCCTAGTGTGTCCCATAGATTGCTTCCATGCCTGATCAGTATGGAGGTTTAATTCATGGGATCCTCGAAGATATCCCAATAGTCATATTGTACTAAAGTCGACTAGTAATATTCAAAGAAGATATCCAATATAAAAATGTCCTTATAAGTATCTCTACTTAGGGCATCTTTGCAATGGTAAGAGGAATGTGTCATTTATCTGACACCGACAGCGATAGATGAGCCAAAGCCTGAGAGTACGGAAATCTCTGACATCTTTATGTGTCATAATTAGCTTCCTTATAAGAATTACCATGTTCACCTCTTGAGAGGCAAGTAGAGTTAAGATCTATATCCCATTTCAGGTTATTATATTATGAAACCTTCAAGGTAGCTAGTACCATCATTGGAAGAATCGAAACCCCAAATAAGTAAGTTTTAAAATAAAGGATCCATATAGCCTAACTCGATATCCTGAAGAAATCGGCATTGTTAATTAAGAAAGAAGGTTCATTCTGCTTATGCATTGAATACCACAACCCCAAATTAAGCAATAATTGAGAATTTCCATCAGCTGCCCAGGATCGTCGATTGTTCGACTAACTGAGAGAATTAACTATCCCTTAAGATTAGTTTTAAGTAATGGTTGGAAGAACCATCTCACATTAAGATAAGCATTTCTATAATAGTGATGTATAAGTATCAAGGCTACCCCTTTGGGGACCTTGCTTAGATGGGATGTTAAATTATCTATTGCTAAATAGAAGATTGGTAAGTCCAATCATCCGGTCTGATAGTTGCCTTGGAAACAACGAATAAGATCAGGCAAATCCATGATCATCTGTAAGCTTGCCGGTTTTGGCAGAAAAATCAAAGAGTTGTGAAAATAGCAACCCTCCTAAGTCCTTGTTAAGAAATAAGGTTCATCAAAGACATCACTCTGGAAGGGTGTGCCAAATTAATAAGTATCAGGCTAGTTAAACTCTGATTATATATAAAAATCATTCGAAGGAATCGAATGTATCATAGATCATATAACTTATGAGCTAAAAGCCTATTTAAGGAGCTTGGTGGAGCTCGCAATGTATTACACCCTAAGGATTAAGGGATATGTTTCGCCAATAAGTCAAGGAGCACTATCACATAACGGTTGGAAGACTTGTGATATAATGATAAACCTGTATCGAATGCGGATTCAAGACGCAGAAATTTTCACTTCGAAGTAGGTGATAAAGTGTTACTTAAGGTATCGCCCTAGAAGGGGGGTGATGCGATTTGGTAAGAAAGGCAAGCTAAGCCCGAGATACAAAGGACCTTTCGAGATTGTCGAACGTGTCGGGACAGTCGCTTACAAGTTAAACTTGCCTGAAGAGCTTAGCGCTATTCATAATGTGTTCCACATCTGTAGTTTGAAGAAGTGTTTCGCTGACGAATCACTGGTTATACCGCATACAGATATACACATAGACGAGAGTTTGAAGTTCGTGGAAAAACCTTTGTCGATTGAGGACCGACAGGTGAAGAAGCTTCGAAGGGAGCATGTGCCTATTGTTAAGGTCAAATGGGATGCCCGTAGAGGTCCCGAATATACGTGGGAAGTGGAATCCACGATGAAAGAGAAATACCCTCATTTGTTTCAGTAAATCTCGGGGACGAGATTTCTTTTAAGGGGGTGAGGATGTAACACCTCGAAAAATTTCGTCCAATAATGTCTTGACACGTGTCATAAGGTTCCGGTATGTGAAAACATACTTTAGAAGGACTAAAATTGACAAACAGTGAAAACTATGGAACGTAAGGGTCCAAAGTGTCAACAATGGATAAATAGACTCTATGATTACCCTACATAATGTTCATAACCTTAAACGGATGATTCATGGATCATACGACGCGGAAATTGCACAAAAGTGAGGAATTACAAACTATAGGGGCCAAAAGTGTCAACATGTTGAATTTATACCTCTGAGTGAACTTTTGGCAGACTCGAAGCTTTATAATGCTAAAATATACTCACTAGAATATGTGGTAAAAATTTCGTGAAGTTTCGTTAACGTATGAGAAAGTTATGGCCAAAACCGTACTTGAGGGGCTAAAAGCGTCAACGTCGAATTTCATGGCTTTTCGGTTGAGCGCAAAGTTATCCGAGGACATTACCATGTTGGTAAATGTCCCAAGGTTCTTAAAAACCAAGTTTGGGGGTTTACGAGTCAAAATAACTAGCCGAAACATCGCGTGCAAGAACAGGGACCAAAGCTGCCAAGTTTGAAACATTTTTGGGCCTGCAGACCCCAGGCGACCCGCCTGGGAATCCTTAGGCGGGCCGCGTGAACCCCCCAGCATCAGAACTTCGCGAAAATTGCAAATTTGGTCCGAATTTGAAGTGGTAAACAGCTGTTAGCACCTCCTTTTGCACCAATAAACTTCCTTGCATGCCTAGGCCTACTGGGAGCTTGCTATAACATCTGAATTCCTCCATAAATTGATCAAAAGGCTCATTTCTTTGGCACTTGCATTGTGATCAAGAACACACACATCTTGCAAAACTCTCAAGACTTCTCCAGGAGCTTTCTGATCATCAAGGCAGACTCCAAGTGCTTGCTAGGCTTCATTAGGACCTTGGTAATCCTTTATATCATCCTATAATTCGTTCTAGCATAGATTATTAGTAAAGTCAAACCGTTGTTCTTATAATTTGACTTTTCGATTAAACGAGTTTTACTCTGTCATTTCTCAAATTGAAACCACTGTTATGTTGGTATTTATGTGGGAAACAAACCCTCAAAAGGGTATTCTCTGATTCCCACTTTATGCATGCTAATTGTCGAGTCAAAGGCGTTCTTAAAAAGTCAACAGAAGTGGTTTTTGCAAAAATAAGCTTAAATGGTAATATAGAGGACATGCAATCTGTTCGATCATCATAAATAACTTATAATATATGTAAGAATGTGTTTTATCATAATCAACTCGACAATCTTGAGTATAAATACGAATCGGAACCGAAAGTCTTATAAAAAGACTTTTTCGTAGACTATCGATTCGGATCCGTACATGCATGTTTGAGACCTGTATTGGAGAGTACTTTGAACCATTTTTATTTTGGTAAAACTCTCTGGAATTTTTATATCTCGAGTCTATTCTTAGCCGATTCATTTGCATGTTCCGTTTTATGCTTAAAGTTGACTATTTTGCCCTTTTTGATATAAAACGTGATTTTTGGAAAAGTGAAAGAGTAGAAATCTTTATTTCTAATATATAAACTTGCACCGAAAATTTGAGACCAGTTGGTGGTCCAGATTGTGAATTATGGCCGATAGCGTAAAACTATGTTGTTATGTTTAATAAACGGCGTATTTCACATATAACCTATTTCAGGCCACGTTTTGATATAAAACTTTTTACCCACTGATGTTATATAATATTTTGGGATTTTAGATGATTTTTATTTAATTTTTGGCTGATCGGATCATACGTCGCTTAGTCGATTCGGTTAATGCCGGTTTTGACCGTTTAAGCCATAAAATAAGTTTTACACATTCTTTTGACCTCAAACCTTTTTCTACTAATTTTATTTGTTAAATAAAGTATTTTGAGCATTCTGGAAATATAAAAATCTCAGCTTTCTTTTAAAAACCCGGAAACGGCTCTAAATCGCATTTTTAGCATTTTAAGCGCATAGCAAGCGTTATACTCGTTTTAAACATATAAGACTCATACCTACTGATGTATTTGGCATATTTTCATATAAATACAGTAAGTATAAATGTTTGAACTCAGATTTCCAGTTTTGGCATTTTTAGCCCTTGTGAAATTACTAAAATACCCCTACGGTGCATAGATTGATTTTAAATGTTAAGTTTGGTATATGGGTCATACCCTACTGTTATAACATGTTAAATAAAGTATATTTACTGTATAAACCAGACCCGAAACTCAGATTTCTAATTTAGCTCTTTTATAATCTTTTAAATGACCAAAATGCCCTTATAAGGCATAAATTGAGTTTAAAATCATTCGGGGCATAATAGAACATAACTTACTGATATTATATCATATTTAAAGCATATTATCTCAGGGAACTTGCATATGACTCTTTTGCCTATCCGTAACACTCTTTTAGCGCTCGGTTCGGTTTATGTAACTAGTTTGCATAAATTGACCGAATCGTGCCAAACGTTATCATTTTTGTCTCAAAATCCAGAATGTATTTAGTATACCCATATTATACAAGTATTCAAACTTGTCGGGTCTAGATCACGTTCTATCCAGTCTTCGCTTAATCGTGCGCTTGAACCGCATATTTCCTTAAAACTAACCGGTCTAAGCTTAGGCTTAATTAAAGACCCGTTAGTATTCTAATTGGTTATTTATACCATCGTTCCAAACTAGAGCTTTCCGGTAAATTGTACCTACGCTTACTTAGGAATACGGCTGAGTTATTATTCTTGCTATTTAAGACAGGAGCTAGCTCAGGTAAATACTTTTAACTTATTTTCCCTTATACGGGCTTGGGATACGGTATTATAAAAATACCGCTTGGTCGGGTGTAGAAACTGTTTAATCGGAGATGATTAAATTGCATAATCCCGTTTTAATCTGTGTTGATTGATAACAAATAACATTGGGGGTTAATGACCGTGTCCTGGATATCCTTGGCTCATTTTAAAAAGTGAATGGCCACGACGTAAGCACAAGGTGTAGGCAAAACACCTCCTGTTGCATATGTATAACGTATACTCACTCGTGAGAGTATCTTCTTGTGAGATTATATTTGTGGTGTGTCGATTAATCTTGTCCGGCTTGTATTGTATAATCACCGGCCCTAAATGTTGGACAACCATGTAAATCGGATACAAGATTTTTATTAATAAAATTGTCCCAAGTATAAAGATTAATTTTGCCTCTGTGCATTTTAATCAATGTGTCAAGATGTTTTGTGCCGTTTGCACTCGAATCACTTTTCAAACTCTTTTTCCAAAATGAGTCAGTTAATTGTATTTACCAGTGTAAACTGACGTATTTTCCAAAAGGTTAAGTGGCAGGTACTATGCGTAATTAGCTGGGAGCTCGGGGCGTCACTAGGGAATCTTGCAAGTTCTAGATGCCTAAAGCCTATTGAACAGTTTTCTTTTATTGATCCGCCTGTGGATCCTTTACCTTCCGTTGTAATACTTTGACATTACTTATATTCGGAATGTAATATATTTATCTTTTGCTTCCGCTGTGCATTTATATATTGTGTTGTTTGTCTATGATGATGCCAACTACGTCACTATACTCCCCACCGGCCCACCGGTGACACGTGGAAAGTCGGGGTGTGACAATCTGAGATTAAAATTAACGTTTTAGGTTGCGGACAACGTGCCAGCTTGCGTAAAAGCATTTATAAATAAACGAAGAATTAAGCTCGAAACCTTATATAAAATCGAGATATAAAAACGAGATAGGCTTTTAAATCATAGGATTGTTCCGGGTAGAGGAACGGCGACTAACCAAAGTGATTCAAACCCCTTTCGAATTGAGGTAACGCGTCTTGACTTACTTAGACAAATACTTCACCGATGTTAGGCCTACGATATTCATCCTTTTGGTCATTCTGTGTACTCAATTGATTGGCAGTTATGAGACTTTGGCGAGACATAAAATCATCAAGGGGTGGGACTAGTTATCAAGGTCTGAGTTTCACCTCTCACTTGACAACGTCGTACCCTAAATGTTGTCGGCTCTCATCCGTAGACAAGACCTACTAGAATAATATGGAGATTTCCCTTCAAGGTTCGGACGTCACTCTTATCCTGTGGGCAAATCTTGTGCTAAAAATAAACACTGTGTAACAGTGTCTTCATAGTATAAAGTGTACATTGTATTAGCCTTAGGAAAGGCATGTAAGTTTAATAGGGACGTGTGCTGCTAGGAAGCAGATATGGTAGAATGCATAAGTCTTAAACAACAAATAAGAGTCAAGTTCCTAGAACTATAGACTAGGGCAAGTACTCCTACTAATCCTAATTCCCTATAGTTATGGCTCTGATACCAATCTGTCACACCCCAACCGATGGCGGAAACATCGGGGTGCGAGCACTAGGCGTTCAGATTGCTCATGAGATTTCCATAACACTATAGCGACGATAGAGATTAATAGATTTTATACTTAAATTTGTCTAAACAAAATCCAACATCAACATCAAGTACAAAACATAACAAAGATTGTTCAGTTTATTCAATAAGTTTCTAAGTTCAATAGGTGACGATTCTAGGCATTCCCCTAGCTTGATTTCCATGATCCTTCGCTGCCTATCAACCTGCAACATGTATTAAAATATCAATACAAAAGTATTGGCGAGTATACAAGTTTGATAATAGAATAACAGATTAAAACAACTCATATCCGTAGTGTAAGCAATAAAAATAGTTCCAGCCGTGCTAGTGTCGCAGTCCACGCAGTGATAGCCCAAGTATCCCGATGCTTTAGTGTTTACCCAAGACTCAAGGTAAACTAGAATCCTCCTAACAGTACCCCCGAAGAATAATAGGAGAGGTGCACCCCCTATAGCGCCACTATTGTTAAGGCGGAACTAAACACCCTGGATTAAACGTCACATAGCACAAATAGAATACTAGAATGCACAAGTTTTCACAAACACACAGGATAGAGTATAGTTTGCCAAAAGTATTTAGTTTAATAGAATACATGTTACCCCCCGAAAGTTTAAAGTAAAAAGGGGATCGAGTATACTGACAGTGATTGCTTAACAGTCGCTACTGTTATTGGAACAAAGGGAGCTCTATTAAGGATTAGCCTGATTAGATTTCAATGGAGTAAGAGTCGGGCAGTGTATTGAGATTGAATAAAGTGTTAAAACAGTCATCGGGTCGATCGGATGGCTATCCGATCGGGTTGCCATCCGTTCGGGTTACATGAAAGGGACCAGGTTGGCTTGTCCGATCGGATGGTAATCCGATCGAATTACCACTCGATCCGAGTGCGTTGAACTGGACATTCCAACCGGATGGTTATCCGATCGGATGGCTGTCCGATCGGGTGGCTATTCGATCAAACTTCCAAGTTTTGTTTGTTTACCAAGAGCTTGAGAGTTTCAAGACAAGTGTCATCAGATAGGGTGGCTATCCGATCGGATTGTTGTCCGATCGGGATGCCGTTCGACCGGGCGACCCTTGTTCTTGTTTATCATTTTGTAAAAGTTTCTAAGTTTGAAAATTAATGGTGACATCTCGGTACAGACCGAGGCAACAGTTACTCATCATTTCACAGACATTCTGATCGGTCGGGAATCACCCCAGTCCGACCCGTTTGTCCGTTGGTGACGGGTTTATGCCGGAATCCATCTCGTGATCATCTTAATCAGTGCACAATCCGTTCCTAAACCAACTCTAGACCACCGATCGAGTCTACAGTCCGTTTCGGCATGTTTATCACCAAAGTAAATCAGAAATTGAAGAAAGAAATGAGGAAACTTAAGTTTCATAGAAAAGTATAGGTTTTAGCTTAGATTTAGTGTAAAAACGTATGAAATACCTTAGATCTGAGCTAGATCTTGCTCAGAATGACATTACATGGGAGTTTGTACAACCGCCATGATGACATCACCCTCAAGAACTCAGATCTGAGAGATTTCATGGTGAAAAGTGTGATTTCAAGTGAGAATCACGTTGAGAATGATGTGTAGAGTAAGAAAGTACAAAGATCTAGCTTGAAACGTACCGAAATTGATAAGGAAATGAAGAAATAGCGTGTGCGCGTGTTCTTGGTCGAGCAGAGCTATCACATCACTCAAAATGGTGATGTGACAGCCTATTTATAGGTGAAGGAGGAGAAGAGAAAGGGTGGCTCGTCTTGGGTGGTCATCCGATCGGATGGTCATCCAATCGGACGGCCACTCCGGCCAATCCATCTTTCCGCGTTCCCGATTTTGATTCGTTTTAAGCGTTAGGTTAGGCGTTGCGTTATGTATAGGCAATAGAATAACTAGATTATAACATACACATCGAAAGTTTTCAAGGTTAATAGATTCCGCCAGTGACAAGGCTCCAGTCTCTCAATCAACCAAGAATCAAGTTTCACGAGTCTAAGGAGTCAAGCACTAAATAGATTTAGGCATTCCAAACATAGCTTTAGGCATTGCCAGCATATAGATATAGGCATTCCCAAGATATAGACATTCCAAACGTAGATTTAGGCATTCCAACATTAGGCATTCCAGATAGGCATTCCAATCATATAGAATTAGGCATTCAACAAAATTAGACACTTCCAACATAGAATTAGGCATTTCCAACACATAGTCTTAGACATTTCAAGAAATAGGCAAACCCCATAGACTAGGGGCTGATTATAGACAAAAGTTAACTTCAAGGACTAGTCTTGACAAGTTCCTAAAGTGTAGGGACGCTGGGCGTTACAGTCTCCCCTCCTTTAGGAGATTTCATCCCCGAAATCTTAGAGGATGACTGTTCAAAGAGATGCGGGTACTTGGCCTTCATATCACTTTTCAACTCCCAAGTGAATTCAGCACCACACTTTCCTTCCCATCGAACCTTGACAATGGGAATTTTGCTGTTCCTCAGACGCTTGACAGCTTGATCCATGATCTCGACTGGTTTCTCCACAAATTGAACAGCTTCATTTATTTGCAAGTCTTCCAGAGGAACTTGCAGTTCCTCATTGGCTAGACATTTCCGCAGGTTGGATACGTGGAAAACTGGATGCACGTTTTTTAGTTCCTGAGGCAAATCGAGCTTGTAGGCTACCTTGCCAATCCTCTCAAGTATCACGAAAGGACCCACATAGCAAGGAAAGAGCTTTCCCTTTTTACCAAAGTGAACTACTCCCTTCCAGGGAGATACCTTGAGAAGAACTCGGTCTCCAATAGCAAATTCCAGAGGCTTGCGCCTTCTATCAGCATAACTCTTTTGTCTGCTTCTAGCCTTGATCCAGTTATCACGAATCTGAAGAATCTTATCCGTTGTCTCTTGAATAATCTCAGGGCCAGTGAACTGCTTTTCCCCAATCTCATGCTAGCTGAGGGGAGATCGGCATTTTCGCCCATACAAAGCTTCGAAGGGAGCCATCTGAATACTGGAATGATAGCTATTGTTGTACGAGAATTCTATCAATGGTAAATGTACATCCCAGTTACCACCAAAGTCGATGTCACAAGAAGGGAGCATGTCCTCTAGGGTTTGATAATACGCTCGGTCTGTCCATCCGTCTGAGGATGAAAGGCCGTGCTAAAATTCAAGTGCGAACCCATAGCGGACTGAAAGGTTTGCCAAAGACGAGAAGTAAAGCGACCATCACGGTCAGAGATTATGTCTAAAGGTACGCCATGGCGACTTATAATCTCATCGGTGTAGACTCAAGCAAGTTTCTCCACTCTGTAATCTTCACGAATAGGAAGAAAGTGAGCGGATTTGGTCAAACGATCAATAATCACCCAGATACTATCGTGACCTTTAGAGGTACGGGGTAGCTTAGTAATAAAGTCCATAGCAAGACTATCCCACTTCCACACGGGGATTTTAGGTTGCTCTAAAAGTCCGGACGGACGCTGATGTTCAGCTTTTACCTTCAGACAGGTGAGGCACTTAGAGACATACACAGCAATGTCCTTCTTCATACCGGGCCACCAATAGGTCATACGCAGATCCTGGTACATCTTATCGGCGCCTGGATGGATATAGTAACGAGATTTGTGAGCCTCATTCATAATGAGCTCACGAAGATTATCGCGATCTGGCACCCAGATGCGATTTAGATAGTACTGAAGACCATCAGATTTGGTTTCGAGTTGATTAACGTTAGCGCCATGAACTTCAACGGATGCCTTGTAGGTTGGGTGTATGACTCTTGGGTCGCAAAGCCTACTGAATCTCCATACGCGTCTGTCGATGATCGAATAATGATAAAACTCTGTCTAGAAGGCTCCGCAAATGAATTAACCTTCCTTTCTTGATGAGCCTTTAAGGTTGGACGACCCCGTCGGTTTTTCTTCACGACTGGCTGTTTGACCTTTGTCTAATTGGGTTAACCATCTCCTTTATCTTCTGAAACATGTTTCTCTTTATCGCTCTCGGCTGCCCCAAAAAATTGTTGTTTAAGATTTGCCAGTTTGTTGTCTATGTCGAAGAACTCCTCGCACTCTTCCTTTAAAGGTATCAAATCTAACTTTTGCCAAAAGGGGTCTATCAACTCCAACGGAATCCTTTGATCTACATTAAGATAAAACAACAAACAAGAGAAAAAGTTAAAATAATTGCGTGATGAAATGCGCTTATTATAACACGTGGTTGGTCGAAGAATGTATTACGATTTTGTATATACGGTACCAATCGACACGCGCATGGTAGCCCATAGCTTGTAAACAAATGGCACGCGCATATACCGTTAGCTGCTTTTAAGATCTCTATTTGTTGAACTTCGTTTCTTAACAGGTCCAGGCATGCATGTGAAACCTTCTTTCGAATGAGATAAAAAACAGGTTCGTTATGTGGACCCATTGTCCAGCTCCTGCTTGCTTCAATACTGGCTTTTATTTCAGTGACCTGGTTTTTCATTAGCTGATCGATAAGCGGTACAACCTTATCCAGTGTGTGGTTGGGTTCGTCGAGGTATTTCTTCAATAGCATGTGTTGACTCTCTACCCTGTTAGTTGTGCGTTGTCTGAAGTTCAGATGTTGGTCGGTCCAGTAAGAAACAAACCGGTCTCCATATGGTTGTAACCAGTTTGAGAACAAGTGGTCCATGATCTCTGAAAACAAAGCGAAATGCAGTCAAGACATGTTAGATAAGTACGATTAACAAGAAAATTACTAGGAAACTTACCGTTGCGTCTTTTGTTTGGCAGTCATGCTCGTATACGCTCGTACCAGTAGTTCTAGTCGTATTGGGTCGTTGAGTTAATCAGCCTACCCCACTTGTATAAAAGCTTTTCCCACCCTTGTTTTGTTTTAAAGCTTGGCTTGCAATATTCTGCGATGTTTTGTTGTATGTGCTACCTACAAAGTGAGTGTCTAGCGTTCAGAAACACGCTTACGTGTGCGTTCATGAGGGCGATATCTCTCTCCATTACTATTACACCGGGATCCATAACACCGTCTAGTGAGTCTTTCAACCTCTGTAGCACCCACGTGAAGTTTTCCTCTTTCTCGTTGGTTATGAACGCATGCACAGCGCAGAACGACATGGATGTCGACGTGACACCGATAATATGAACTAACGGCCTTTTGTACTGGTTCTTCTTGTAGGTGGAGGATATAAGCAACACATGCGGGAAGGCGCGCCACAACCTGTTCGATACCCGGTGGATAAAGAAAACATCTTGTACCCTTTAGTCGTCTTCAGATGTTCTTTGGAAGAAAACAAACTCAAGTGTCGTCAAATGGTGGAAAAATATCTGCATTGGTGTCTCGCGAACTTGCTGAATTCGACCCAATTTGGCACAGGCGTTGTATATGGTGTTTCTTGTTGAGACATTCTCGGGGTTCTGTTCTTTATTAATAGTAAGAATGTCTCGTGGTTTCATATTTTGGTACGTCAGTTTCTCCAATGTCCTCTCTTCTTCTGGAGTCAGCCTCATTAGGGACGGATGACCCTCTGGATACAGAAAAGGTTCGTGGTTATGCTGAGCATAGTCAACCCTTAGATCCCAACACCGTGACCTCTTTCTGTATGTTCCGATCAGTTGAAACTCGCAACCGGTTTTCCTGCTCCCGGTCTGTCTCACCGTGGCTGTTGGCTTGTGGTGGTCGGCACAATTGCACGTTAGCCAAATTGTTAACGGCTACCCGCTTGGGGGTTTGTCGTAGATCGTGCGTTTGATGACTATGGCGTACCTATTTTGGCGTCCGACTCCTCGACATCACTCCACCAATTCATCAATGTTATCGAATTTCTAACGAAACACTAATATGTGAGAACTTATGAATGTATACGGCCCGTATAACACTATACGGGTCGGATAGAACGTTTATTATTTTTTTATTCGCTCGTATAGTCAATATACGTGCACTGTTTATGGCTCGTATACGGTCCGTATAAAAGTATACGGCTCGTATACACGTAACATATATATATATATATATATATATATATATATATATATATATATATATATATATATATATATATATATATATATATATATATATATATATATATATATATATATTACTCGTATAGGTGAAATTGAAGAAATCGTACTCGTATGTGTTCCGAGATTAAGTTTACTTTGCTTTGCTTTTGCTTCATGTTTATTAACTGGTCGTTTGTTTGACTTCAAAGGTATAAACAGTAATATCAGACGTATGACAAATAAACGCATAAATTAATGTTATACCTGATTGGTTGTAAACTCACTAGGTACCTGGTCAACGTTTGGACCCTCAGACGGTCCATTACTACCGGGAGGAGATTGAAAACTACCGGGCAGCGGTCCACCACTAGCAGGAGGGGATTGAAAACTAACGGGTGGCGACAGATAATAACCAGTATAATTAGCTTGAAAGGCATCCAAACCCCAAGGATCCTGACTTGCATCAGACGCAAGGTTGAGATCGAACGGAACTTTTAGATCAAACAAACCCGGATTGTTATTTTGATTGTTTTGATGACTCTCCTGATTCGACTCGTTAGCCGAGACACTACCGAAATGTTCAAAAACTACATTGATAACGTAATATAATTTTAATACAGAGAAATATAGAAGAAACCAATATAAGTTGAATGAAAATGAATAAGAATAGTCTCGTTTATATAGACGTTTCTAAATAATATTACATCCTATCAAATGATTAACACGTGGATCGAGAAATCTAACGTCGAATCAAATAACTCGCACGAATATTGAGGAATCTAACGTTTACCTCGTACGAAATTCGGAATATACGGGTCGTATAACGTTATACGACCCGTATAAAGAGGTCGTTGTAACACACCGAAAATATAAAACTTTATATTACAATTATAAAGTGTAAATTAAACAAGAATAAGCAAACTAGGATAAATAACCCAGTTAGTCATAAACCTTGTTAAAACAAAGAAACTTGAGTCAAAATACTTAGAGATTAAACTTGGTTTTAATTGGGGGGCCAAAAGTGTTAAAATGGAAAACTTAATATTATTAAAACTTAATAAAACAAAATCCAAACACATCTTTAGATGTGTCTGGATCGATAAGGAACAAAGAAAGGCGACCAACCACCCTCAAAACCCTAGCCCTCACAAAACTCACAAATTGAAGGCTCAAATCAAGTTAAAATCGAAATCTGAACATAGATTCGTGATCACCTCGTCGAAGGGATCATAAGGTATGCCAAATTAGGTTATTTTGATTCAACTCGAATTCCTAGTATATGATAAAAATCGAATGTTTAGCTTGATTTTGTGTTGTATGGATGAAATTAGAAGTAATATGATGTCTAGGGATAAACCCTAGCTGAATTCTTGATAAGAGTTTGCATGATACTTGTAGGGTTCATAATCACCATTGTAGGTGATTAATGAGTTTGAAGAAACTCGATAATCACTAGAATTATGATTCTTGTTCTAGTGTAATCTGAATTTAAGAGGTAATTTCAGAAATATTGATGTTAAAACATGAGTAGAATTGCCTAATTGAAGTTAATTTAGATGATAATTACAAGTCATGAACTTGGTTTGGTTTATATAAAAATCTGACCCGCTAGGTGTTTGTTAAAATGCCTAAGTAAAGATTTTATTGTTAAAAATCGGATGAAAATGCAGATTTGATTATTATAGATAATTATGCGTTAATGATTATGAGAAGAGTTCTAAATCGATTGTAAATTGAACTCTTTAGGCAAAGAGTCTGGATCATCAAGCGGACAAGTCGAAGGGGATACGCGTGGTAAAGGTGTGCTCTAAAGGTATGTGACTATGGTCCCGTCATAATATTAATAGATGTTAAAGTTGTAGTGCGTTAATAGTATTGTCTAGTAGTATATGCGTTGATGAGTTAAAGAAGTGACGTAGTTCACTCAACACTCAAATGAGTCGAAATATTGGGTATGAATAGTTTGGTTCGACATTAAGGTGAGGATTTCACTTGTCAACCAAACGGGTCAAAAACCATGTTCATATAATGATCTTGTGCATAGAGAAATTGGAGCATCATAATGCGCCAATGCTAGATTACAATTAGAAATAAAAGTGGTATAATAAGCCAAGTATAAATCCGTGATATCTGGTCAATTGGTAGAAGTAGAAGGCAAGACGCGCATGAGCGGTATGCTTGTATTGTAGAAAACGAGCAAGGAAATTGATTATGAGTAATAAGCCGGAAAATGGTTTGGATACATTTAAGGTTATAAGTCCGGAATATGGGCGAATGAGCCTAAAATGCTCAAAACTGTGGATTGAGTCATATGCACATTAGATAACGGGTCAAATAATTAGTGAGTAATAAGCAAACCTTGTTTTGCTTGACATTTGGCGAAGAATGATCACAAGAGCGCGAAACCACAAGTGTGGTAATGAAACGCCAGTGATCGTAAGCCCCGAGGGTTGGGATAAATACGCCATGTTGTCTTAATATTGATACTAGTCAAATTAGTACAAAAACTATATGGGTCAAACGAATACATTGTGCAATTACTGGTCCTTAACCATACATTCCATTTTTGACTGAACGGTTAAGATAGGTGCGTCGGAAATTTTATTACGGACGTGTAGGAAAAAGAATCGGCTAAATCAGACCCTCGAGTCAAAAGTTACGTTAGTTTGAAGTTGCAAGTGGAAAATAGTTGAGCAGGGCTGATATACAGCTCCAGCAACGAACATTCTGTCAAAAACGTGTCGTCGCACTACGCGACGGTAAGGTGGTCAAATATTCGCGCGACGCGACCATTGTCGCGGGCCGTGTAGGCATGATGGTGATACGTCGCGGGCGCGACAGCCCCCTAGACGCATATTTTTGCTGATTTTTGTTGTTTAAGCCTTAGAACTTGCACTTATCCTTTATTAAAATGTCAAAACTAATATTCGTTGTGGTTTTGACCATAGGTATTGCTCGTTGTCATGGTTGTCGATCAAGCAAGGGAATTCAAGAACCGAACACATATTTTGGATGCTTCCGCGTTAATCTAATCTAGCTAGACTTGGATGTTTTGAAACTTTGTTAGATGTGAATGTTTAAACAAGATAGTTGGTGATGTTAACCCGCTTAAACAGTGGTTATCATGACTTATTAACTAAGTTTTGTTAAGTATGCTTTTCGTTTTAAAAAGGCCCGTGTTTTAAGATTAAAATAATAAAGATTTAAAAATGAGTGTTACAAGTTGGTATCAGAGCTTAAGGTTATTAACAAGGTGTGTTCGGTTCAAGCTAGATCAACATCCGGTAAGAGTTAATTATTTTAGTAGGCTCTTTAATGTAAACGAAACAGGAATTGATATGCATGGGAAGAGTGTGTTAACACACTCAAACCCGAAAAGTGCATTAAGTAAGAACAGTTAAAGAAGTTATAAACTTGACTAAACCAAAGTAAATAAATCATATGATATAGATGAAATGTTTAACGCATGATGTAAATATTTCAGTTTTAAAGATGACGGATAAGGGTAATGATGATGCGGTGCCGAGAGTCACCGAGCAAATGAGAGAAGTGATTGCCGAGTAAGTAGGAAAGGTAATCGAAAATAGCTTATCCGATTTTATTGATAAGATCCAAAATACGGTACTATCGATTGTTGATGAGAGAATCAAGAAATTGGAAGATAATGCTAATGTAGCTAAGGAGAAATCGGGAGAGCGTAAGGGCTGCTCGTACAAAGAATTTATGGCATGTAAACCGCCACTCTACAACGGAGAGGTGGATCCGATAGTGTGCCAAAGATGGTTGAGTGATATTGAAGGGGTGTTTGAGAGAACCCACTGTGACATGAATGACTTCGTAGCTTATGGCACGGGTCAGCTAAGAGGTCAAGCCGCAAAGGCAATGACATGGGACGAGTTTAAGGTACCATTCCTTAAACATCACAGTCCCAAAGCGGTTATCAATCGAATCAAAGAAGAATTCATACAGCATAGGTAGAAGGGCGAATCTATTGATAAGATCACGGGGATCTTTCTCGACAAACTAAGGTTTTGTGATGAGTTGGTGACATCCGAAGAGCAGAAGGTGTATTATTATTATAATATGCTAAGCGCAGAGTATCAGGAGTTCATGACTCCCTCAAAATACGAGACTCTCACCAAAATCATCAACACCGCTCGAGAAAGGGAGATAGAGTTAAAGAAACAAATTGAAAGGGGTGAAAGAAGGGCGCAAGTGGTTAATCCAAGCCCTACAAAAAAGGCATGCACGACTGACTCGTCGAAGAAGCAAGAAGGAAAAAGTAGTTCGCCAAGTTGTAGAGTATGCGGGAAAGGGCACAAGGGTGAGTGTCGGTTTAAGGACAAGCCATGTCCTATATGTGGGAAGACAGGGCACACGGCTGCGTTGTGCCAAGGGAAAGTGTCAGTGTGCTACAAATGTTATCAGCCGGGTCACAAGAATTCTGAGTGCCCGGAGTTAATCGGAAAGAAAGATGGCAAGGATACACATATCGAGACTCCAAAAGCAAAAGCCAGATGCTTCCAGTTAACAGCGGCTGAGGCGAAAAAGGAACCCGATGTGGTTTCAGGTATATTTGCTATAAATTCAATTCCCGCACATGTGCTATTTGATATGGGTGCGAATAAATCCTTTATTTCACATGGATTTATTCGACATCCTTCCTTTGTACTGACAAAATTACCTATGCCATTAGAAGTAGAAATAGGTGATAATAAAAGTTTCATTGTGTGTGATGTATGTCAAGATTGTAAAATGAGTATCGACGGTGAGGAATATTCAATAGATTTGATTCCAATGTCGATGGGAGAATTCCAAGTAGTGGTCGGGATGGATTGGTTATCCCGACATCACGCAAAGGTCGTGTGTTTCCGCAAGGAGATAAAATTAACATGTCCAAGTGGAAAATCCGTTACCATTTATGGCGAAAAAGGGGGTAATCCCGTTATGTGCTCGATGCTAAAAGCTCACAAACTCATGAGGCATGGATGTAGAGCGTTCATGATATACGCAAAAAAACCAGACAAGGGATCACTAAAGATTGAAGACGTACCGGTGGTACGCGAATATGCCGACGTATTTCCGGAGGATTTACCGGGAATACCGCCAGAACGGGAGGTGGAATTCGGAATCGAATTGATTCCGGGTGCAAAACCTGTGGCCAAGGCGATGTATCGGCTCGCGTCGTCGGAGCTACAAGAACTGATGTCTCAAATCCAAGATCTGCTCGACAAAGGGTTTATCAGACCGAGTGTATCTCCATGGGGTGCACCAGTATTATTCGTGAAAAAGAAGGACGGAAGTATGAGCATGTGTATCAACTACCAAGAGTTAAACAAACTCACGATGAAAAATCGATACCCACTCCCAAGAATTGACGACTTATTTGACCAGCTGCAAGGAGCAAGTTAGTTTTCAAAGATTGACCTCAGATCGGGTTATCACCAGTTAAAGGTCAAGGAGGAAGACGTACCGAAGACGGCCTTTCGTACACGGTACGGGCATTATGAGTTCCTCGTGATGCCCTTTGGGTTGACCAATGCACCCGCGGCTTTCATGGACCTCATGAACCGGGTTTGCAAACCAATGTTGGATAAGTCAGTGACAGTGTTCATCGATGATATCTTAGTATATTCAAAGGGTGAAGCTGAACACGCAAGTCATTTACGTGAAGTGTTAGAGACACTCAGAAGAGAGAAATTGTATGCAAAATTCTCAAAATGTGCCTTCTGGTTACGAGAAGTGCAGTTTCTCGGGCACGTCATTAGTGCAAACGGGGTGTTAGTAGACCCATCAAAAATAGAAGCAGTGACAAGATGGAATCCACCGAAGAATCCTTTAGAAATCAGAAGCTTCTTGGGGCTTGCGGGATATTATAGGAGATTCATACAAGATTTCTCCAAAATTGCTATGCCGTTGACCAAACTAACTCGTAAGGACGAAAAGTTTAATTGGGGCGAAGAACAAGAAAGGGCGTTCCAAACGCTTAAGGAAAAATTAACCCATGCACCGGTATTGGCATTGCCGGATGGAGTTGAGGATATGGTGGTTTACTCCGATGCTTCACATTCGGGTCTTGGGTGTGTATTGATGCAACGGGGCAAGGTCATAGCCTATGCCTGGAGACAGCTAAAGATCCATGAAAAGAATTATCCTACGCACGACCTCGAATTGGCCGCGGTGGTATTTGCCTTAAAGATATGGAGGCATTATTTGTATGGGATAAAATGTACTATCTTTACCGACCATAAAAGTTTGAAATATTTCTTTGATCAGAAGGAATTAAACATGAGACAGAGGCGGTGGTTAGAAACTGTCAAAGACTTTGATTGTGATATACATTACCACCCGGCGAAGGATAATGTGGTGGCAGATGCTTTGAGCCGAAGGGTAGATTATCCACCCATTCGAGTGCGATCAATGCAATTGATTGTAACATCGGGTTTACTGGACCAAATCCGGAAATCTCAAATCGAAGCATTGAAGGAAGAAAATGT
Source organism: Helianthus annuus (assembly GCF_002127325.2). NCBI lineage: Eukaryota > Viridiplantae > Streptophyta > Magnoliopsida > Asterales > Asteraceae > Helianthus > Helianthus annuus. Next base: position 160,039,125 of record NC_035436.2, read on the forward strand.
GAAGAAAGAAAGGATAGTAGGACAAATGAAGGAATTGACGGATGGTAATCAAGGGTTAAAGACGCGTTTCGGAAGGATATGGGTCTCAAATTCGTGTGGAACTAAGGCACTCCTACTTGACGAAGCCCATAAATCCCGTTATTCAATCCACCCGGGGGCAACCAAAATGTATAATGGTCTAAAGCAAAATTATTGGTGGCCCGGAATGAAAAGGGATGTTGTAAAATATGTGGAAAAATGCATGACGTGCTTGTAAGTCAAAGCAGAACACCAAAAGCCGTATAGTAAACTGCAACCGTTGGATATCCCAGCCTGGAAATGGGAACAAATCACGATGGACTTGTTGACCAAACTGCCCAAAACCAGCTGCGGTTTTGATGCTATATGGGTAGTTGTGGATAGACTGACAAAAAGTGCTCACTTCATTCCGATTCGCGAGACTTATACATCCGAGAAGATGTCAGAGGTGTATACTAATGAAATAGTGGCACGTCACGGGGTACCGATATCTATTATGTCCGATAGAGATACTCGGTTTACTTCAAACTTTTGGCGCGAATTCCAAGAACAAATGGGAACTAAATTGTTCATATGCACCGCGTACCATCCACAAACGGATGGACAAAGTGAAAGAACAATACAGACACTGGAAGATATGTTACGGGCATGCATTATTGACTTTGGGGGTAGTTGGGATGTCTATCTACCATTGGTCGAATTTTCATATAATAACAGTTACCACGCAAGCATCGGTATGGCTCCGTACGAGATGCTTTACGGTAGAAAATGTCGAACCCCGGTGTGTTAGGGTGAAGTTGGTCCGCGTGAGCTAGCCCATAAGGATGTAGTCCGAATTACAAACGAGAAAATCGACTTTGTTCGAGCTCACTTGAAAGCGGCTCAGGATCGACAAAAGTCGTATGCGGATAAACGAAGAAGACCAATTGAATTTCAAGTCGGTGACAAGGTTATGCTAAAGGTATCCCCGTGGAAGGGAATTACTCGGTTCAGGAAAAGGGGAAAGTTAAGTCCGAGATTTATTGGGCCATTCAGGATTATCGAACGGATTGGCAAGGTAGCATATCGTCTTAAACTGCCCGAGGAATTGAGTGGGATACATAGCACGTTCCATGTATCACATCTCTGGAAATGTCTAGCCGACAAAACATTTTACATTCACTATGATGACATTGAAGTAGATAACAGTCTTAACTACAAAGTGAAGCCGATCGCGATTCTAGATCGTAAAGTGAAGAGCTTAAGGAATAAAGTGATTAATTCAGTAAAGGTTAAATGGGAACACCGAAAGGGTTCGGATACCACATAGGAGTCCGAGGAAGAGATGCAACGGCTCTACCCTACATTATTTGGTACGTACTAAGGTTTCGAGGACGAAACCCTTTTAAGGGGGGTGGACTTGTAACACCCCGAAAATATAAAACTTTAAATTAGAATTATAAAGTGTAAATTAAACAAGAATAAGCTAACTAAGATAAATAACCCAGTTAGTCATAAACCTTGTTAAAACAAAGAAACTTGAGTTAAAATACTTGAGATTAAACTTGGTTTTAATTGGGGGGCCAAAAGTGTTAAAATGGAAAACTTAATATTATTAAAACTTAATAAAACAAAATCCAAACACATCTTTAGATGTGTCTGGATCGATCAGGAACAGAGAAAGGCGACCAACCACCCTCAAAACCCTAGCACTCACAAATCTCACAAATTGAAGGCTCGAATCAAGTTAAAATCGAAATCTGAACATAGATTCGTGATCACCTCGTCGAAGGGATCATAAGGTATGCCAAATTAGGTTATTTTGATTCAACTCGAATTCCTAGTATATGATAAAAATCGAATGTTTAGCTTGATTTTGTGTTGTATAGATGAAATTAGAAGTAATATGATGTCTAGGAATAAACCCTAGCTGAATTCTTGATAAAAGTTTGCATGATACTTGTAGGGTTCATAATCACCATTGTAGGTGATTAATGAGTTTGAAGAAACTTGATAAACACTAGAATTATGATTCTTGTTCTAGTGTAATCTGAATTTAAGAGGTAATTTCAGAAATATTGATGTTAAAACATGAGTAGAATTGCCTAATTGAAGTTAATTTAGATGATAATTACAATTCATGAACTTGGTTTGGTTTATATAAAAATATGACCCGCTAGGTGTTTGTTAAAATGCCTAAGTAAAGATTTTATTGTTAAAAATCGGATGAAAACGCAGATTTGATTATTATAGAGAATTATGCGTTAATGATTATGAGAAGAGTTCTAAATCGATTGTAAATTGAACTCTTTAGGCAAAGAGTCCGAATCGTCAAGCGGACAAGCCGGAGGGGATACGCGTGGTAAAGGTGTGCTCTAAAGGTACGTGACTATGGTCCCGTCATAATATTAATAGATGTTAAAGTTGTAGTGCGTTAATAGTATTGTCTTGTAGTATATGCGTTGATGAGTTAAAGAAGTGACGTAGTTCACTCAACACTCAAACGAGTCGAAATATTGGGTATGAATAGTTTGGTTCGACATTAAGGTGAGGATTTCACTTGTCAACCAAACGGGTCAAAAACCATGTTCATATAATGATCTTGTGCATAGAGAAATTGGAGCATCATAATGCGCCAATGCTAGAATACAATTAGAAATAAAAGTGGTATAATAAGCCAAGTATGAATCCGTGATATCGGGTCAATTGGTAGAAGTAGAAGGCAAGACGCGCATGAGCGGTATGCTTGTATTGTAGAAAACGAGCAAGGAAATTGATTATGAGTAATAAGCCGGAAAATGGTTTGGATACATTTAAGGTTATAAGTCCGGAATATCGGCGAATGAGACTAAAATGCTCAAAACTGTGGATTAAGTCATATGCACATTAGATAACGGGTCAAATAATTAGTGAGTAATAAGCAAACCTTGTTTTGCTTGACATTTGGCGAAGAAGGATCACAAGAGCGCGAAACCACAAGTGTGGTAATGAAACGCCAGTGATCGTAAGCCCCGGGGGTTGGGATAAATAGGCCATGTTGTCTTAATATTGATACTAGTCAAATTAGTACAAAAACTATATGGGTCAAACGAATACATTGTGCAATTACTGGTCCTTAACCGTACATTCTATTTTTGACTGAACGGTTAAGATAGGTGCGTCAGAAATTTTATTACGGACGCGTAGAAAAAAGAATCAGCTAAATCGGACCCTCGAGTCAAAAGTTACGTTAGTTTGAAGTTGCAAGTGGAAAATAGTTGAGCTGGGCTGATATACAGCTCCAGCAACGAACATTCTGTCAAAAACGTGTCGTCGCATAGCAGCCTTCTGTCAAAAAAATGGTCGCGCGACGCGACCACTGTCGTGGGCCACGTAGGCCTGATGGTGATACGTCGCGGGGCGCGACAGCCCCCTATACGCATATTTTTGCTGATTTTTGTTGTTTAAGCCTTAGAACTTGCACTTATCCTTTATTAAAATGTCAAAACTAATATTCGTTGTGGTTTTGACCATATATATTGCTCGTTGTCATGGATGTCGATCAAGCAAGGGAATTCAAGAACCGAACACATATTTTGGATGCTTCCGCGTTAATCTAATCTAGCTAGACTTGGTTGTTTTGAGACTTTGTTAGATGTGAATGTTTAAACAAGATAGGTGGTGATGTTAACCCGCTTAAACAATGGTTATCATGACTTATTAACTAAGTTTTGTTAAGTATGCTTTTCATTTTAAAAAGGCCCGTGTTTTAAGATTAAAATAATAGAGATTTAAAAATGAGTGTTACAGTCGTATATATTATATACGACCAGACAAAAATCTTATTCTCACATGGTGTATACGTGTCGTATAAGGTTATACGACCCGTATAGAATAAAGTCAACTGACAAAGGCTGCTGGCACAGTCTTTGTCAGTTGACTTTATTCTATACGGGCCATCGCCAGCAGCCTTTGTCAGTTGACTTTATTCTTTTTGGGCCGTTTAACCTTATACGGCCCGTATACACCATGTGAGAATAAGATTTTTACCATGTGGGATTATTAACTCCCTAATTTTATTATAAGGTAAGATTGTAGAAATAACAATAGAAATAAAAAAGAAAATATATATAAATTGACAAGCTACATATATGTAGCTCTTCGATCTACAAATTTTTTTTCTTTTTAATTTCTATTAATAATTGTAACATATAAAAAGAATGAAAAAACAAAAATCTTGTTTAAAAGTGGTTTTATCGATTTTTTCTAGTATCTTTTAAGTATTCTAATAATATATTTCCTATATATGTGTGTGTGAGAGAGTGAATGAGAGAGAGAGAGAGAGAGAGAAAGTGGGGGCGGGGGGTTTAAGATATGGTACAAACTTTATGATACCTAAAAAATAGTGTATGCCCCCCAAAACTATAGTCGGGTCATATTCACATTCAAAATGTACTAGGTATGGGATTGGTACAGTACCTGTATCGGTACCAAAAATATAAGTACTCAAAATGGACAAAACTGGGTACCAAATACCATACCGAATATATTGGTATGGTATGGGTACAAGTATTTCGGTAAGGTACCCGCTTTGGTACCACTTTGTTTTATTTTAGTTTTTGAGCACTCGTACGGGTACTATATAGGTAAAATCAGCATGAATACCAAAAGAGTACAAGTACCAAATACGTAAAATTGATAGGAGTACCAATACGATACAAGTACCAAATAGGTAAAATCAATACGAGTACCATAAATACCAAAATATGAAATAAAACATAACATAAAAAAACTTTTAAAGTTCTACATAAAATTTGGTACCAGTACCTTTTTTTACCTATAGCCGTACCAATACCAAAATCAATAAAACTGGGTACCAATACATGTACCGAGGCCTAAAATCGGTATAGGTATGGGTACGATACGGGTATAGGTACGGGTATTTGGGAAAAAATGTCCATCTCTACAGTGTACCACTAAAAGTAGTTTTATTAAAAATACGCAACGGGAATTTTAATAAAAACGGTACCAATTGTTTAAAAATTAAATTTGTTAATAAATCTCAAAACATACATACGAAAGCCTTCCACCACAATAATGAGTAATACCATCGCTATGCAAAAGTCATCTACACTGATTGAGTCTTAATAGGTTAGTTTAAAGTATAAAAGATATGTCAAAACTCAAAACACGTTATTTTAAATTTAAAACTCAGTATTTATAATATGCCAACATCATTTTAAAATACGTTAAAACCTAAATCTCATTACACCTTTCCAAGGTGATACTTTTACCATAACTTTGTTTCCGATTTGGAATTCAAGAGCTTTTCTTCTCTTGTCAGCATAGCTCCTTTGTCCATCACGAGCTGCTTTAAGTCTGTCACGGATTTGTACTATTTTATATGTGGTTTCCAGAACTATCTCAGGTCCGGATAATTGATTCTCACCAACTTCTACCCAACAAATAGGCATTCTACACTTTCTTTCGTATAAAGCCTCGAATGGTGCAACTTTTATACTAGTGTGATAACTGTTGTTGTAGGAGAATTCGATTAGGGGTAGATGATCATCCTAACTACCTCCTAAATCGATCACACGTTCTCTTAGCATGTCTTCCAAAGTCTGAATAGTACGCTCACTCTGACCATCGGTTTGAGGATGGTAAGTTGTACTAGAATTTAGGCGAGTGCCTAAAGCTTGTTGGAAAATTTTCCAAAAGTGAGATGTGTACCGAGTATCACGATCGGATACTATTGTCAATGGTACACCATGCGAGGATAGTATATTGTCAACATATAACTTGGCCAATTTGTCTGAACTATACGTCTCTTTTATTGGAAGTAAATGGGCTGACTTAGTCAGTCTGTCGACTATAACCCAAATAGTATCGTTTCCACGACTTGTTCTGGGTAACTTGGTAATTAGGTCCATAGTTACTATTTCTCATTTCCAAATGAGTATTTCTAGCTATTGTAGAAAACCTAGCAGTTTCTGGTGTTCGACTTTCATTTGCAAACATGTCAGACATTTGGCTATATAGATGGCTATAGACTTTTTCATGCCTATCCACCAATAGTTCTTCTTGAGGTCTTGGTACATCTTGTCTCCACCTGGATTTACAGAATATCTTGAGTTATGTGATTCTTTTAAAATCAACTCTCCGAGTCCTCTAAATACAGGAACCCAGATTCTATCATTAAGTCTCAAGATTCTATCGTTACTAGGTTTTAACTGTTCGACAGTTCCACCTAGTTCCTCTTTTGGAACATCAGTCTCTAACAAGGCTTGTTGTTGAGCATCTACTAGCTTCTCATTCATGCTAGTTCAAAGCTCGATTCTTTTAGCATACCCTCTAATCGATTTTACCTTTTTCTTTCCGGCTTAAGGCATCAGCAACGACATTTGCCTTGCCAGGATGATAACGAATCTCACATTCGTAATCATTAAAGGTTTCCATCCAACGACGTTGGCGCGTATTCAAATCCTTCTGACTGAATATGTATTGAAGACTTTTATGGTCAGTGTATATAATACACTTTGTACCATACAAGTATTATCTCCATAATTTTAAAGCAAATACTACCGCACCCAACTCTAAGTCGTGAGTAGTGTAGTTCTTTTCCTGTACTTTAAGTTGTCGTGATGCATAGGCAATTGCCTTGCCTCTCTGCATCAACACGCAACCCAATCCTTTGTGCGAAACATCACAGTACACAACGAAATCTTCAATTCCTTCTGGTAATGACTAGACAGGAGCGTTACTCAGTTTCTGCTTTAGGATTTCAAAAGAATCATTTTGCTTGGGATCCCAGTCAAACTTTACATTCTTTCGAGTTAGTGTAGTCATGGGTGTAGCTATTCTTGAAAAGTTCTCGATGAACCTTCGGTAATAGCCCACCAATCTTATGAAACTGCGAATCTCAGAGGGTGTTTTGGGTGCTTCCCGATTCATGATAGCCTCAATCTTAGCAGGATCCACTTGGATACCATGCTCGCTAATCATATGTCCCAAAAATTGGACTTCTCTGAGCCAAAACTCGCATTTTGAGAACTTAGCATAGAGTTTTTCCTGTTGTAATAGACCGAGTATACATCGAAGATGTTTCTCATGATCATCTTTGTTGCACGAGTAGATAAGTATGTCATCTATGAAGATGTCACACCTCGATATTTACAGCTCAGCCCGGTGGGGAGTATCATGACGTAAGATTGGTATCGTCATAGTCAAACATACAAAGAATAGCACAGCGGAAGTCTTTGGAATATAAAATATTATTACAATCACGTTTGTCTGAAAATACCGAAAGGATAATTACATACGAGCTTGCAATATTAAATCCACAGGCGGATCATTATAACATGTACAAAATGAAGTTTAGCTGACTTTAGGGCATCCTAAGGATTTGCAAGATCCTTTATTGACACCAAGAAGCTCCCAGCCTATTTGCGTATAGTACCTATCAATTAGTCTTTTGAAAATACTTCAGTTTCACTGGTAAATACAATTAACTGACTCGTTTGAAAATGTTTATGAAAATTGGTTTAAGTGCACAAGGCACGAAAGTTCATTTATAACTTGGGACAATTATATAATAATCTTGTATACAGATTTACATGTTTGTCCTACATTTAGGGCCAGGATAGAAGTCGAACATGATTAATAGACACACCACTGATATAAACTCACAAGGAGTTATCTATATCTTATTCCCTTCTTGGGGAATAGAACCCATATCGCATCTGAAAGGTGTATGCCTACACCCCGTGCTTAGGTCGTGGCCATTTACAAATGAAATGAGCCGAGTATATCCAGGACACGGTTGTATTAACCCCCAATCTTTATGTTAACAAACAAAACAGATTAAAACGGGTTATGTCAATAAATTAACCACTCTTCGATTAACTCGTTTTGGTAAACTTACGTAAACTAGTTACGTAAGTCTAACCGTACGCTTAAATGCGATAACGAGTAACCGGATAAGTCATGAACAAGTTCCATATGCCGATATACTTTAAACAAGTTGTAATATCTGTAGGATATCAACTTGTATGCCCGTTAAGGTTTTAAAATCAAACTATGCCTCATAAGGGCGTTTTGGTCATTTTATGATATATAAAAGAAAGTTGTGTACAATCTGATGTTACGACCATAAACATTCTTTTAAAATACTTTATTTATGATATAATATCAGTAGGATATCAAACATATGTGTGTTTTATAGTTTACAACCATACTATGCTCCGTGGGAGCATTTTGGTAATTTCACACATAGTTTTGAAGGCTAATTTGGGAATTTGAGTCTATACCATATACCTACTGTAAAAATATTTAAAATGATTTATAAAATCAGTAAGTAACAAGTCTTGATTGGTAGTTATGGTTTAACACCATACTACGCGCCGAAACGGCGTTAAAGTCGCTAAATGACGATATTTGCGATCTTTTAGGAAAACTGATGTTATGATCAGATTTATATGACCAAAATATGTTAACTAATATAGCATATCAGTAAATAAAAGGTTTTGTTTGAAAATCATGCTTTTAAATCATTTTAGGTGCAAAAAGGGCATTATCGTCATTTAAGGACATAATTCAAGAACGTATGCGAAAACTCAGTTTGTAAACTGAATGGACATCCCAAATTATCCCAAATTATGATATTACATCAGTAGGCAATGAGTTTGTTATGAAAAATTATGCTTAAAACCGATCTATGCGCCTAAAGGGCATTTTAGTCAATTTAAAGCACAATATATATATTATATGCAAACTCAATTTATGATCAGGTTTGTAACATCGATATATGTTAAACATGTTAACATATCAGTACCTAAGTTATTTGAATGCTTATTAGTGTCTAAAACCTTACTTTTGCTAAAAAGGACATAACGGTCAAATTACGGCATATTAATGGAACTTGCATAAAATTCAGATTTCTAATACGATTATGTAATATAACCCTATAGGGTTATGCTACATAATAATATGATCCTAACGGAACCTAAAATCAGTAGCAAACTAATCTAGTTCGGTTCATAATCGAAAGTCAACGCATAAGTCAAAATTCGCGACTTTCGGTTGCGAACCGACCCTAAAACTGGAATTGACGAGCCGAACATGTTTACACGTGTTCTAATAATTATTACCAAGTTGTTTAAATGATAAAACATATTTTATAATACTTCTAAACACATATCGCAATTATTTCAAAAACTGCCCCGTTGTTTTTTTTAAAACAATATTACGTTGACTCGTCAATTGACCAAGCAAACGTGATTCTTAGGAGGTGCCCTTTTGAGGGTTAACACCTACCTAATTACAATCACGTAGCCATGTTCGTTGCGAACAATGGCTTGACCTTTTATGGTCTAACTAGAAGTCAAAGCGTTTATCGTAAACGCTTGACTTTTCGGCTTTTTAAGCCAAATAAAAGAATTAGTCATGAAAGGAACACTTATAAGTGGTCCTATGGACTGAAGTAAACTCAAAGGTAGTTCCCAATTGCTTAGGATCCTCCAAGATGAGAAGATAGGAAGAAAGAATGAAGGTGTGAGCTTGAATGAATGAATTCTTAGCCTTTACATAGATTTTGAGAATTTATAGGATCTTGCCAAGTGTTCTAGAGGTTTTATGAGATGATTACATGTGTTATATCATTGTTAAAACCAACTAACAACCCATAGATTCATTAAATGGTTTAGGAGTTTTGTGTGGTGAACAAGTAATGAATAATAACAACAACAACAACAACAACAACAACAATAATAATAATAATAATAATAATAATAATAATAATAATAATAATAATATTATTATTATTATTATTAATATGCCCATCATGACCAATATTAGGCACACTCGGGAGTATAACCGAGCATCACGGAGTTCCCGGTTCGTTTAAAAGGTCTCTCAAAGGTGTAGATTTAGACGTTGACGCTTTTAGTCCTTTTAACGCACAAACTTGTGCGTATTATCATTTAATGGCATCAAAGCCTTAAACAGCCAATATTAGGCATTCCCGTGAGTATTATCAAACATCACGATGCTTCAGGTTCGTTAAAAGGTCACTCAGAGGTAAGAATTAACATGTTGACACTTTTAACCCTTTTTAACGCACAAACAGTGAGTATTATCATTTATCGGCATTAAAGCCCTATATGGCCAATATTATGTATTCCCCATAATACAATTAGATATTATAACGCTCCAGGTTTGTTAAAAGGTCACTCAGATGTATAATTAAACATGTTGACACTTTTATCGCAAACTTTTAATTAATTATGTAAACGGTTCCTTTCGATCAACAAGTGGCTCAATTATAATTATGAATACCGTGTATTGTTATTCAGAGGCTTAGTTTAAGCATGTTAACACTTTCCATATTCAAAGTTTTTTATTTTTCGCAAAATTAGTCCCTAATAGTCAACGTTTGACTTCATTAGGGTTTAGTACACGTGTCAACACATCGTTGGGCATGATTTTTACGAGGTGTTATAGAAGACGATGACAAACTTATCTAGATATGGTTTGCAGACTCTGTTAATGAGGTCCATGAATGCTGCAGGTGCATTGGTGAGTCCGAAGGGCATCACTAGAAACTCATAGTGACCATATATATATATGTGTGTGTGTGTATGTTCGACTCATCATTTCGCCTATCAAACGTGATTTTCAGAAGGTATGATCACTAGAGAATCATACCAACATTATTATGATCACGTAGGAAAGTTCGGATTGAACTTAGACTTGACCAAAATGGTCAGAACTGAAAGTCAAATGGAAAGTCAAACTGTTTGACTTTCAGTTGATTGCTAGCTAAATTAATGAAATTGAACCAGGGAGAACGACTTACTATACTTGAGGACTCCTAAGAACTTCAAGGGGCTGCTCCAAACTCCAGAGGAATATCCAAGTATCGGATTAAGAGTGAATTGAAAGGTGTGAGTTGAATGTGAACCATGATCACCTATTTATACTAATCCAAAATCTCCCAAATCATGACAAGTGTGACTAGGAGCTTTAGGAGTGAGATTAGTGTCATTTTAGGTGTCACAAGGAGGGGAGTTTGAGACAATTTCACGAGATTAGTGGCAACAAGGCATCAGGGAATTGCCAGCTACCATTATGTTGTCTCTACACCTCTTACGGACCGTAAGAAGTGGGTTACGGTCCGTAAGGGGTGGTTTCACCGCCTTACAGGTTTTGAACCCCTTACGGTTCGTAAGGGACCTACAGAAATGGAATTTTGGCATTTTTGCCACTTTAGTCCTTGGACTTTGTTTCTATTTCCTTTTTCGGCATAATTGGTCCCTCCCCTTCCATAAATCGGAAATAAACGGAGAGTTGGGCATGTGTCGCGTTATTATATGATATAAATTTGCCAGGTGTTACACCAACGTCCACATGTCGGCAACCAACGTCCGACCATCATCTACCTCATTTGATCATCATAGAGGGATTGTAACAAAACAAGTTTGTCAATGGTTTCAGATCTGAGTTTACCCCATCGAACTCACCACCTCTCTCTTGATTTTAAAATCCGATGTGTTTGTGTGTACGAGAGATACCCACCTCCAAACCACCGACACCGGAAGTTGCATGTTTAGCCAGAGAAAAGGGTCGGAAAACAAAAGATGCTCGTAAATCTGCAACCGATTTGTGTTCAACGAGTGGAGAGAAGAAAAGGGAAAGACAAGAAGAGACGGGGAGAGAGGGAGAGGGTTAGAGAGTTTTCAGATAGGTGTTGTGTTAAGTATATTATTTTAACGATGGAAGGATGGCAGAAAGAGAAAAAGTAGACGTGTGTGTATATGTTGTGCAAAATAATATTTAAGTACCTTGTGCATCACACTCATTGTACAAGAAACAATGATTTCAGTTTGTTTTTTTTTAAATCAGTCTCACCCTTTATACTATATATAATATATGCATTTAACTGGGTATGGTTGATTGATTGAACTAGTTTCTTTTTTTTTTTTTTGGTAATTTGATTTTCATGTAGTAGCTTATGTTCGTTAATTTTTTCAAAAAGACCGAACACGCGGCTGTGCATGTATGTTTTTCTGTTGACATTCTCATATAAATGTGGTTGAATGGAGTTTATAAAAAAAAATGAAAATTTTTAATTGTAATCCATAGCGAGATCCGATGTCGTATCAGTACCACGACGAACAAAACCGATACTGACATAACAACATCGGTTCTGGTATTGGTGCCAGTGTTGGTGTTTGTTTTTTTTTCAGTCGATGTAAAATGCAACTTTACTTTTTGGATTACATCATACAACATTTGTTTAATTATAGAAATATTTTAAATTTTATCAATGCCACCATCACAACACACGACTACGCCTACTAGTTATAGACATTAATGATCTTTACCCTTCATACGTCACCCACACAAGAAATGTCCTTATCATGCCAGGAGAGTACTACTCTAGCAAGTACAAGATGCAATTGTTATGCTAGTTGCTTCTGGTTTCTTAGTTCGTCCGTAAGACACCACTTGTTGATTGGCATGTCAAACACTTTGGATCTGTACTATTCTCTGGGGGACATTGTTAGAGCCAATGACGAATCAAAATCACTTTTTAATCGATATAAGTCTTTCATATTGTTCGATAAATCATTATCACTCGACTATTATATCCCCCTATATAGCATATAAAAATAAGGAAAAATTACAAGTTTTGTCCTTAATCTATGTAGCTTTTTTCAGGCGGTGTCCTTTTCAACGAATTTTTACAGGTTTTGCCCTTTATAGGGATTTTTGTTACAAGTTACGTCCTTTGAACTTAACCGAGTTAAATTTTTCTGCTAAATCTTATTACACGTGGGCAATTTAGTCTTTTTACTTATTTAAAAGACAAAACTTGTAACTTTTTCTTTAAAAAATATTTCAAAAAAAATTATATATGTCTGCACCTCTTCTCTTTCAACCCCCACCACCTCCTCCACCTCGCAACCCTCACCGCCGCAACCGTCGTCCTCCCACCCGTCGGAACCGCCTCTCTCCCCACTCCATCACCACCACCGACAACGACGGAAGCTTCGGCTTATCCGACTCTGACGTGCTGTCGTCGTCGGCGGCGCATGTGGACTCCGAATGCGGTTCTTCTGGAATCTTCTCGTATAATCATAGCCGAATTGAGTCTTCTTCGGATAAGATTGATCTAGAGAGTGGTGAGTTGGAGATGAAGGTGCATTGTTTAGGAAAAAATGAGAAGCTGTGTCGGATTTGTCACCTGAATTTTGAGATTTACGATGGTGATACGGCGGAGGACGACGGTGGTGGTGAGATTGAGTTGGGGTGTAAGTGTAAGGGGGATCTTGGTGCTGCTCATAAACAATGTGCGGAAACTTGGTTTAAAATCAAGGGGAATCTGTAAGTATTATGTGAATTTCTTATTTTTATTAAGCGGAATTGGAAATGGAAGGATTTTAGTGAATTTATTTAATATGAATTTATTTAGTCTTTTTACTTATTTAAATGACAAAACTTGTAATTTATTCTTTAAAAAATATTTTAAAAAAGACTAAATTACCCATGTGTAATAAGATTTAACAGAAAAATTTAACTGAGTTATACTCAAAAAATGTAACTTATAACAAAATTCCATATAAAAGACAAAACCTGTCAAAATTCGTTGAAAATGACACCATCTGAAAAATAGTATATATAGATATAGGACAAAACTAACCCCGGGTGACAAAGTGTCCCACTAACGTTACATAGGTGTATGGCAATAATAAAAAAATAAAAGAAAGAAAATGTAAATTAAATTGCAGTCGGTTTTAGTAGAATTAAGGAGGTTGTTCTGGGGCAGAACTCATACGAAATCATATTAAATACGCCATCAATTTCATTACATCGTCAACCCCCTTGGTTTCGCGGTCCATTTTTGTTTCTTCCACCATTTTCCCATCTGATTTTCTCTTTTTAATGTCTTGTATTTTCAATTTTCCCCAATTCTAATGATCTTTCAGCCCCCAATCTTTCAAATTATCAAACTTTTTGGTTAATCCGTTCTAGGGTTTCTTTTAAATTTAGGAAAGATGCGTGTAGCAAGATCTCAAGTATGGCAACCTTGTAAAAAGAAAAGATCTTGATTTCAATTCAAAAACCAAAAAAAAACAGATTCTTTTTTGGGAAAATGGATGGTATATGTATATTTACTTTTGATTGGGAATAAAAAAGATTAAAACTTTGTTAAAGATATTGGTGGGATTCAGAGGAATATACTTGTATATTTTTGTATACAAAGATTAATAAGAAAAGGGGTGGTTTGGTTTGGTGATTAGGGTAGAAATATGGCTTCTTCAAGGCCTTCAAGAACAAGGGTTGGAAGATATGAACTCGGAAGGACTCTTGGTGAAGGGACTTTTGCAAAGGTTAAGTTTGCTAGAAATGTTGAAACAGGTGAGAATGTTGCTATCAAGATTCTTGATAAAGAGAAAGTTCTTAAGCATAAGATGATCACTCAGGTATTTGATGTTGACCCTTTTTAATTCTTGAGTTTGTTTGACTTTGTTGAAGGGTAATCTGCAATTTGATTGAATTAAAATCAGGAAGATGATCGGATTGTTATATCATATGTTGTTTAGTGGTTTTACTTATTGTGTTCAGTTTGACCAACCATTGACTCGATGATTTAATTGTTGTGTTTGGAGTTGTTTTTGTAACTTTTTATTTTGGAATTTGCAGATCAAACGAGAGATTTCGACTATGAAACTGATTAGACACCCGAATGTGATTCGTATGTTTGAGGTTAGTTAGTATGTGTTTTAGTTGTACTTGCTTTGTTGTTAAACTTGTATGAAGTGTATTCAACCTTAAATTAGTCTATCGTATTTGCCTGTATTGATTTGTTCGGTTCTTTCATGGGTAAACCCTGAGAATCCACTACCTCCTTTCTTTTCTTCGTAGTCAATTAAATAACGAAATATGAGAATTAAAAGGTTATGAAGATAGTCAATAGGGAGGAATGAAAATTTTCTTTTTATTTTAAGATATGTCAAGATCAGCTTTTGTGGAAATTTCTTAAATATTCTTGCAAGTTGCAACATATGGAAATTAGAATATTGACATTAAAAGGTTATGAATACACATATTTATGAGAAAAAATCATCGTATCTTTATCGATCTAGCAAAATCCCCTTTTTGCAAATTTATCCGAGATAAGTATCTCAATTACTATACTGTTTTATAGTTTCGTGTCATAAATTAGGCTCTTAGCATTAAAACACATTTTTTTAATGTTACGCATGTACGCACTGTGAATCGCGATACACATGTGATGAAAGTCTCTTTATTGTAGGTTATGGCGAGCAAGACAAAAATATACATTGTTTTGGAATTTGTGACCGGTGGTGAACTATTCGACAAAGTTGTAAGTTCATGTTACCTTTACTCTTTTCTATGGCCTTCACAATGGGCTTTTTTACTAATACAAGATTACGACTTATTTTTAAGGCAACTAGAGGCAGACTTAAAGAAGATGAAGCAAGGAAATATTTTCAGCAGCTCATTAATGCAGTTGATTACTGCCATAGTCGGGGTGTTTTCCATAGAGATCTCAAGGTCATATTTGTCAACTTTTTTCCACTTATAAATGGGCCGGGTTGTGCTTTATCCAAAACAGGTCAAACTAGTAAATTAGTGAAAACAAAGACAGGCTGAACGGGTCAAACGGGTTGAAAGTTGTTAAGAGTCTATTTTAATGCACACAATCTTCAAAATTGTTTATTTCTTAAGATTGTTATTGTAATAATATTGTTTTTGTTTAGTTAACGCAATAAATATTTATGAAGAACATTAACAATGGACAAAAAAGTGTTTGTGGGTGCAAGTGGATTAAGCAGGCGCCTTAACGATTAGGGTTCCGTATGATATTTTTGCAGCCTGAAAATTTACTATTGGATCAAAGTGGATGTCTCAAGGTTTCTGATTTTGGCTTGAGTGCACTGCCACAGCAAGTTCGAGTGAGTTTGTTATTTGATTTTTTTTTTAAATATGAAATGTGAAAGTTGTTAATATGTTCTACCGATTCAAATTCTTAGACGTCACAAAATAAAATGGGGAAACTGAACAGTTTCTTGACATTCTTCTTATAGGAAGACGGACTACTACACACGACATGCGGAACACCTAATTATGTTGCTCCCGAGGTAAGTTATACACTTATACGTTTAACCAATTTATGAATCATTTAGTAACTTTTCTTACGGTTTGGTTATTTACTCCACTAGGTAATCAACAACAAGGGTTATGATGGAGCTAAGGCAGATTTATGGTCATGTGGTGTAATTCTTTTCGTTCTTATGGCTGGATATCTTCCTTTTGAAGATGCAAACCTTACGGTCCTATACAAGAAGGTATACTTGTGTTATTCACGTCTTCTTTTTAGTTATGATGAAAACTTGATATTATTTATTTATAGTTTTATTAAAAATTCAAATGAGCTGTTTGCTTGCAGATATTTAAGGCTGACTTCACATGTCCTCCATGGTTCTCCTCAAGTGCAAAGAAGCTAATTAAAAGGATTCTGGATCCTAATCCCGTGACGGTATGTTTTTCTGTATATGCTTTAAACCTTAAAATTTTAAAAAGAGTTAAATGCCATTTCAGTCCCTGTGGTTTTGGCCATTTTGCCAGTTTAGTCCAAAGGTTTCATTTTTCGTCTGTAGGTGAAACCTAGTGGACTAAAATGGCAACGGTGAAACCTTTTTGGACCCACAGGCGAAAAATGAAACCTTTGGACTAAACTGGCAAAATGGCCAAAACCACAGGGACTAAAATGGCATTTAACTCTTTTAAAAATATTGTATGTGCACATTTGCACATATTTGTTTTAGTACATTTGTCACTGATTACGTGAATGTTATATTTGCGACAGCGAATCACAACAGCCGAAGTCGTGGAAAATGAATGGTTTAAGAAAGGATACGTGGCCCCTAAGTTTGAACAAGAGGATGTTAGTCTAGCTGACGTAGATGCTATTTTCAATGAAGCTGGGGTAATTTCTCTCGCCTGTTAATTTACGATTATACCCTTTTGACGATGCTTAATGATTCTTTTTGTCATATAGGATGCTGCAGTTCTTGTTGTGGAGAAACGGGATGAACGGCCCGCACAACCCGTCACTATGAACGCTTTTGAGCTTATTTCTAAATCTCAGGGCCTAAATCTCAGCTCTCTTTTTGAAAAACAGATGGTATGTATATAACCGTTTTCAGTCTTTTTTTTTATCGGTTTTAGATATTTTTAAAGGAATTTGTAAATGAAATGTCAGGGGCTTGTGAATCGTGAAACAAGATTTACGTCAAAGTGTCCTGCCAATGAGATTATTACAAAAATAGAAGAAGCTGCTACACCTTTAGGATTTGATGTCAAGAAAAACAATTACAAGGTGATAAAACATTTTATTTTTTTAGGTTAAAGTTGCTCTCCATTTTCGAAGCTTTAATGTTAAACCGACTGTGTTTTTTGCACTTTAGCTGAAACTTCAAGGCGAAAAGACTGGACGTAAAGGCCACTTGTCTGTTGCAACAGAGGTATATTTTCTTCTAGATCTGTCATGTAATTTATAGAAAATAAAATATGTTCAAAATTACAAGCGGCACTTGAGACCCATTTATTGATAAACTGGTCAAGTAGGGTCATAGTTTGCCTTGAACGGGTCAATGTGTACTCTTAAAAGAATCAGCGAAGATGATAACGGGTTTATTAGGCCAAGCGGGTCAACAGTCACCCAAAGTGTACCCACAATGCATAAAACCTCCTAAATCATTTTATTACAGAGTTAATTTGTCGTTGTACACATTTAGGGGCTGTTTGTTTAGCTCTTAATGGTTCAGACCTCTTATTGGTTCAACACTTAATGGTTCAGGCTGTTTGTTTCGCGAGCAGATATCTGAATGGTTCAGACATTTGCCTTAGAATGGTTAAGCATTATACTGAGTCTGAATGGTTAAGGCCTATGATCTGAATTGGTCAGACATTTGCCTCTGAATGGTAAAGCATTATATTGGCTTTTAATGGTTCAGACCTCTTACTGGTTCAACACTTAATGGTTCAGACCTCTTACAAGTTCAGCACTTAACCAATCAGAAGTTGCCAAACAGTCCCTTAGTGTCTTTTAATGACATGTAAAACATCAATTGTTTCTATTACTGTTTCTCAGATTTTTGAAGTGGCACCTTCGTTGTACATGGTTGAAGTCCGCAAAGCTGGAGGGGATACTTTGGAATTTCACAAGGTAAATTAAATTCACATTATCGTCTGCTTCATATTTACATTCATGGTTTTTGTTTTCGTGACTTTATATCTCGTTCTTGATTACGCAGTTTTACAAGAATCTTTCAACTGGATTGAAAGATATCGTGTGGAGAACTGAAGAAGAAGCAAATGGGAATTTAACTGGTTAGTTTGGAAATTGGAATACAATGTTAAATCAATAACATCTGATTTCTTTTCAATCTGACGTTTTTCTAATCTCGTAGCAGGTGCTCCTGTGCTACCACCCCCTTCGTAATCGGATTTTGGATGGTTAGTGGCAAATCGAACATGTTTCTCTTTTGTTTTCTTGTATAAAAGATTGATCGTTCCCAAATGTGGATCTGTCTTGTTTGATCCCTATGTTATATCGCCATAACTAAAATGTTTAAACCATAAACTCCGCAATGTAATAATACTACATTATAGGTTGTTATAGGTTGTTGTTTACGCTATCAGATTCGACTGTTTGCTCATCAACAACAATGCAATAAAACATTAGCCATATTCTAATACTTACAAAAGAAATGAAAAATTTACAATTTTTTTTTATTTGTTCCTCTGCTTCAACAACTCTGCAAACTCTTCATCAGTTGTTTTGAGTAAAAGTGGTAGAGGAATCTCAGCCCCACATTCAACAGCCTCCAAATGTCTAGGCTTTATCCTTTTCTCCAAACTAAATGCAAAATACTGTGGGAAATCCTTCAATTCATTCATATCCCTTTTCATTTCTTTCTCAAAGTACTCGAATTTCGGCTTAAAATTGTTGTCGAGGCTGAACGTAAACAGCCCGGGACACCTCAAAACCATCTCGATCGCCTCCGGTTTAGAAAACCCTAAACTGATCAAGTAATCCAATTTTGGCATTAATGTGTTCTCCACATTTGACACCAACAACACACAGTCTTGATACGCCAACGCCGCCAAATCCCGAAACCCGAGTCGTTTTAGGTAAAAAAGAGCCGGTCGAAGCTGATTTTCGGCGCTCGAAACAAGTAGTCTCGGACACTTATTGATCACTTTTCTGTAATTGTGATCTGGGACGTTGAGATCACGCGATAGAAAATTGAAAACCGGAATGAGTTCGTTGTCTATGTTGGCGGTGAGGATCTTCGGGCACATGCCGATGATTCTTGGAAGATCTTTTTGTAGAATGCCTTTCGATTGAAGGAAAGTGATGATGTTGTGGATTGAATTGAGAGTGGTTGAATGGATTAATGGATTTAAAGAGAGGGCTTTACCTGAATCAACACCCATAACTTCAAGGCATAAGATCTTTTCTTTGAATTGCAATGATAGTTTTGAGTGGACTGGAGTGTAAAGAGGGTTTTTATGGAGGATGGTTTTGGGTTTCTTGGATAGTTGAGGGGTGTCTGTTGATTGTTGTGCATTTGCTTGCTGTTGTTCTTGAGGAGAATATGAGTGGAATGCTATCACTGCTGCCGCTGCCGCCGCTACCATGGTGGTGGTGGTGGTGTGGATTGGTATTGGGTCATTTGGGTTGCATATATAATTATATATATATATGTATGATTTATCTGGTAGAAAGAGAGGTGAGGTGGATAGTTATGCTGGGATTCCATTGGTGGTTGGATGATTTTATGGATGAGGTTGGTTACTCTCAATCTTTTTGTAGAAAGAACAATTCAACACTCATCATTAACCTAATTACATGTAGGACCCTTGACTTGCAAAATGTTACATCAATGGTCCCTGATAAAGTTTCTAGTGATGGGAATCTGAATTTAACATCAATGGTCCCTGATAAAGTTTCTAGTGATAGGCATCTGAATTTAACATCAATGGTCCCAAATTTTTCATCAATGAGCCCCAATTGCAGGTTGCTTTTAACACTTGGACCAAAAAGAAAATTTCTGAAATCAAAAGCCAACAATTTTATACAATGAATTACAAAATCACTCACATTTATTTCAATTACTAGTCTCACTAAACACCATACAACACTCTCACAGTCAAAAAAAAAAAAAAAGAAAGAAAGCCACAAAAAGTATAATTAACATGTCAGAATCCTCACTTAATACAAGCGAACACTCTGTTTTTTTTTTCTATATCTTCTGCATTTACCATCGTCGTCCACCAAAAACACACCAACGCCGCTAATGGTGTCATTTCCGAAGCTCTGTTTTTTTCCTTTAGATATAAACATGTCTGTGAATTCTCGCGTCTGTTTTTCATTCTGTCATTTTATAGACGAACAAACATCTTGGGATATAAAAGCAGCCCATGCATCCTAACAAAAAACATCATAAAAAACATCATCACGAACCGTAACTTGTCCCACATGAATATAAAAGTCCAAACATCATAAATCATGTAAAAAACATGATCAACAAACATCTTTGAGTACCTGTAAGATTGGAAATGCCTTCTCAGCAACATATTTTTGTGGAATAGTGGCGCCTCTTTGTTGCAATTTGTCAGGGTGCAGGCATAATCGCGCTTTCTGATAAGCTTTTTTAACATTTGTGCTGTCTTTGAGGTTTGTTAAAGGTATCATGATCCAGCCACTACTTGGCCATAGAATCTACATTAAGACAAGATTAAGAGTTTAATATGACTTATAACATATGCATACATTTAAATAGTTAGTTAGTTAGTTACTCACATGATGTAGTGTCGATAGAAGCAATCGGATGTTTTGTTCTTTTCCATCTGACCACAACTTTATATCCTCATCCAGTAATTCCAGTTCCATCTGTATCAATACATATATAAAAAAAGGTTAAAGAGGTAACTATTTTACGCGGTATAAATGATATGTATAAATTTTAAAATTTACCTGTTTAGATGGGCTTGCATCTTTTTCCGGTTCTTGTAAAGGTTCTTCTGTTGTCCATACCTTTTGCTTATCCGGCTGAGATTTAACAGAGCAAAACAAATAAATTATTTTAAATTGTGTAAAAAATAATGAGACATTTGTATATTTTAGCAATAAACGTTCCTTGGTTAAACACATAAATCTGCACGTTTGAGACTCGCAAAAAAAAGAGATTAATTACATCATATGATCTTCTAAAATTATTACCGAAGATGATTCTCTTGATCCATGTCTGCCTATTTGCACTTCAGGGACGTCCTTTACGCCCGCCATTTCTGCAAAACAAACTTAAGATAACCAAATTAATATATACACAAATTCAAATTAATATATATATATATATACAAATTTAAATTAATATATACAAATTCAAATTAATAGTTACATCACCTTCTACTGCAGGACACTCATGTCCATCATCTTCTCTTTCGTTACAGTCCTCTAAATTACGCGCTTTGCACTTTTGTTTAGCCCAAGCAATTGCTTCATCAACGCCATGCGATTCACCAACTTTTTCCTTACTTTTACTAGGATTTATTTCAATTACATAGGAGCTCATAACTTCATCATCATCATCTTCTTCTTCATGGAGTGTGCTTGTTTCATCCTGATTTAATGAGGAAACTATCGATGCCGGAGAGTTGACTTGCAGATCCTCCCTTGACTCCTTGACACTTGCATATGAATTAGGTCTAAAAGTAGTAACTTCAGGGGATGAAACCCTTTGTGAAAAGCTGGAATAACAGCCTTTGAATTTGTGTAGATAGTCACTCTCAAAGGACTCAAAATTACAAGGTGAATCTGCCATTTGTTGTACTTCATGCATCTTCTTTGATGTGTTCCATTTAGATGACACATTTATTGGCCTTCACAAAATTCAATCTTTTATAACGATGTGTATATATACTAAACTAACAGGGATACTAATAAACTTCTACTAAAAACAAGGGGTCCAAATGATAATAATCTTCAACAACAGGAACTGAGGTGCAATTTATAGATATTTAGTGCAAAACAAGTGATTTACCATTTTAAGTTTTTAACCTCCCATCAACCTAGGGCTGTTTAAAAACCTCACGCCCTGTGGCTTCCTAAAAAAAGCTCTTTCGTAAAGGAGTCGAGCCCGAAACAAAGTTGCTCGGCTTATAATTGAAAAAAAAACTATATAAAAAATATTGAAAAAAGCTTTTTTGTAAACGAATTGAGCCCGAAAAAGAGTTGCTCGGCTTATAAAAATATTGGAAAAAAAAAACTATACAAAAATATTGAAAAAAAGCTCTTTTGTAACGTGCCAAGCCCCAAATTAGAATACAGATAATATTAACATATAAAAATATTGGAAAAAAACAAAACTAATACATGATAATATTTTGAATCTCTCAATCTCTAAAAAAAATATTTAGAATAATAAAAACAATACATATCATATGTATATGTTTGATTTTTTTTATCTTTTATATCATCAGTATATGTATAATATCTATTAAAATTAAAAAAAAAAAAATTATCTAGCCGAATCAATGAGTCACGAGAGCTCTTACAAATCGATCTCAAGCTCATCTTTTCAGCTCGATAAAATAAAAAATAAAAATTGAAAAATGAAAGATAGAGCCTACAATCTACATCATCCACCTAATATTTGAATCTCCTTTGTAATCAATACCAAAACAAGTGGCAAAAAGAATTCAATTAATACCTGAGCTTGGCGGCAAAAGAAGAGAAAACGACGTCGTCGCTATCAACCACCGCCGGCCGGAACGGACTCAACTCCTCCGAACTCAAAATCGAGGATGAATTCGACTTGGATTTTGAATTCGAATTCGTCTGCGATATAGATCTCGACCTCGACATCCTTGAATTACCAAATATATCACTGTAAAACTCCTCTTCATTCAACCGTCCTCCTGTTTTACTCTCCGGTATCCTAAACTCCGGCAACGTCCGATCCGTACACCGGTTCGGTTTCCGAAAAATATCTTCAAACACTAGACTCGTAGGCCTCGCAAAGCTTCCGTCACCGGAGAACTGCCGAGCAAGCACACTCCGCGGTGGTCCGCCGAACACATCGTCAAAATCCTCAGGATCTAAGGTTTCGTAACTGTAACCGTAACCGCCGTTGTTCCGGTTTGTGTTCTCCGGCGACCGTCGCGGCGGGAGGTTGTTAGGCTGCTTTGCTGCCGCTGCCGTTGCTCCCATCCGGATCCGCCATGATTCGTCCATATGATCGGAGAATGTGTGTGTGTGAGTGTGTTGGAATGAAATGGTTAGGTTTAGGTGTTGTTGTTGTCTGGAAAGGATGATCGGAGGGACCAAAGGGAATGATTGATGTTTATCATGCTTAGAAACAGTAGTTACATTGCATATCATAAAGATTGCTTTTGCATATGTGTTGTCACTTTTCTTTTTTCCTTTTAACATGAAAGTTGGTTTTCCTTCATGTAAGTTGTTTATTTTGTTCGTGATGGAACATGCTAGGCCACAAAGTTGGTTACAATTTAAAGGGATTAAATAAATAAATGGGTGTATGTTTATAAAAGTCGGTAGTCGGTACTACTATCAAAGTTGTTCCAACAATATCGGTTTGGTTTGATACACTAAAGAACAAAAAAAAAAAAAAAAGATTATATTTGACTTGTTCGATTTTAAACAAAATTTTTATTAAAACATAGATAATAATAATAAGCACGTTCCAAAAGTATATTTGGAATTTTATAAAGTATTATATTATATTATTATAATAACAAAAAAGGCACGCGTTTACTTTTTTTAATAAATATAATATAATATAATATAATTTTTATTGAAAACGAAGTTGTATTCAAATTTGGTATCTCGAGTATCATACCAATATTATAACAAACCAAACTAATACCAACCGAAATCGAATTTCTGTTGCATCACGCGAGAGAGAATCCTACTTGTACAACTTGAAAACCCTAGCATACAAGAAAATTCAACAAGTCTATACCCACAAGTGCTTTTATCTACTTATGTCATACGGTGTGGTAGAAATGGTACTGTACTGATTAATTTCGGTACCAATTTTGTACCTACTTTTAGACGTTTTTGGGATTGGTATTTTCGGTTCGATACTGGTTTGGTATTTTACCGGTTTTTACCTTCAAGCACTGTACCGAATATTTTCGGTATCTGTACTCAACTTTGGCAATTTTTGATACTGGTACCAGTATCAAGCTCATCCTTATGGTGTTGTTCCCCATCTCCACATCAGCTCCATGTCACCATGTTCCTCTCATTCGTATAGAGGGATGGTGTTCCCCATTCCTCCCCCGTCACATCCAATCAAGATTCAACATTCAAAATTAATCGGGGGAGACGAGGAAGTTTCCCCAAATGCATTAAAGGAGGTCTGGAAGGTGGGAGCGGTGTTCCCCTTCCTTCCCGCTGAGACATCATCATCCCAGACCTCCTTGCCAATCCCAAACCCCATGACCTTATTCTTTTAAAATCCCTCTTCTAGTTGGACCGTGGGGTATGGTGGGGCGGGGGTTTGGGGCATGGGTTGACACGTGGCTTGGAGGGGCAGAGCTGGGCTGACCCACATTGAAGACGGTATGGTGGGGCGGGGGTTTGGGGCGTGGGTTTGGTGGGCTTCGCTGGGCTGACCCAAACCGCTGGGCTATTTGAATATTTTTTAAAACAAAAAAATTAATTTTTTTAATATTTTTAAATAAAGAAAATTACATAAAAAATTCATAATGTTTATATTTGTTCTTTATCTCTTCTCTCATCTCCAAGACTAGTTGCAACTCGTCACCCTCTAGGTGATCAATGGGCTGTGATAGAAATTTCAAATCATCTCGTTTTTGTTTCAGGGCATCTCTAGCATCTTTGCTCTTTTGAAGTTCGGCCCTTTGTTGTTGGAATACGTTGAATGTATCTAACTTGCATGCAATGTCATCCAACTGATCGCTGTATATTCCCCTACGCGAGCCCGAACTCCCAGCTGAAGGCGATGCCGTACTCGATCTTGATTTTTGAGCGCGCCTTTTTGCGGCATCTCTTCCATATTCAGGCCGGTTTGGCGAATCATCCAAAAGGTCCTCAAACTCTTGATCTCGTGCATCAGATTTGGCTTGGGACGAGGCCCTTGACCTTTTGGAAGACGTGTTCGATTCGCTACCACTGGGGATATTCGCCCACTTTGGATGGAACTTACAAATCTCCCAACAATGCATGAAACAGAAGTCGCTCCTCACATTTGTTTTGAATGTAACCAAAGCATTTGTCACAATTTCGGCTTCGGTTTCACCACTTTTTGGGTTTTGCTTTGCTTTATTTAAAAAACCACTAAATTTTGTAAGTTGACCGCTTATCTCGCTCCACTTCGAGGATAAGCTATCGTTTTCAAGATAAGCATCCCTTCCCATTTCTTCATTGGAATGCTTTACTAACCGCTTCCCACAAATGGGTTCGATGTTGAGAATTTCCTATTTTAATAAAAACAAAATTTAATATATTACAAAGTTATATAAAAAATAACCATAAATATTAAAATAAGGGCTACAAAATATTTAAGAATACCTAAAGTTGGATGTAGAGATTGTTGACACCAAGCCCTCGCCAATGCAAGTTCTTCATTAACGACCCATTTTTGTTATTTTCGTTTCACGGTTTCAAGTGCTTTCTCCGCCTCGGTTTTTTTCTTATGACTTCTTTTTTTGGGAACTATTGAGGCGGAAGGACCATCGTTGGGTGGTTGAGTTTCGGGGACGGTTTCGGTTTGTGAAAAGTCGATGGAGGTTGGTGAAAGGTTGATGGGCGTTTGTGTAAACGGGGTAGGTATCGAGTCGTCGGTGTGTGAGAAGTTAGTAAACACACGATTCCCGAGATACGATGCATAACTCACTTCAAGGGGCATAGGGGAGTGTATGAAAAATGGACGAGGCATTGGACGATTTGGTGGTGGGCTAGGATTATTTTCTTGGAATGCAAACGGGTTGTTCGGGTCATAACCACGGTTATGAGGATGCATTTTTTCGTTTTGTAGAAGGAGAATTGAAGATGATTATAGAAGATGTAGAGTGTATTGTGGTTGAATGTGGTAAAAATAGGAATTGAAGTGTGATATTTATAGTGAAAAAATAAATTTTTTTAACATAGCCGTTGGCCAACGGCTAGTTTGGTTTGACCATTGAGAGCCCGCCATGTCACCTTGCTAGACCCGCTCCACGCCCGACTTCAAACCCAAGCTCCAAGGGCTACGCCCCAATCCAAACCCCATACCCTATAGTGTTATAAGATCGAGACAAATTTATTCGGTTTGCTATGTAACTATAAATCACACTTCGACACTTTGTAAGTATATAATTGAATGGAAACTATCCCAAAATTCAAGAATTTAATTTATTTAATGTAATGTAAAGTATAAAATTTAAATTGTATATGTAATATATTAGCCAAACCCTCACTCACCCCACAAGTGCACCTATCGCACCGACCCCCACCCACATTGTCTCCTGTCTACTGATGGTCATTGACGATGACCAAAATGAGGGGAGGGGGAGATTTTATTAATTTTTTAGGTTTTAACAATCACTTTAATATGGTGTAACGCTATCTATTTAAACTTATGGTTTATAAATTACCAACTAAACAAATGCAACTTGGAATGTTTTCATTTTTTACATTTACATCAGTGAAAAGGTATGGTCTCAATTCCATGTACACATGGCAGGGACCACACCACCTTTCCAGTCTAAAATGGCACCTAAATCTCTAAAAGATGTCAAGGTGCACCGAAGATGCTCCTCCAGACAAGGACAACACGTGTCACCAATGTCCAGACGCCATGTGGACCTGCAACACTACTTGGTGGCAGACCGACAGCTGCAGTACCAGTCCTGCTACATGGACCAACGAAGGCGCGCCACGTGTACCACTATCCTGGCCACAACAGAGGAGACCAAGAGGATATTCCCCTTGGTCGGACATCTGACGCCCAATAGCAGCTGGCAAGGTCGCTCCTCCCTCCTTCACCCTCCGGCTATAAATAGGACCCTTCATCATTCAGGTTATCAATTCTGTTCTCCTCACTTTTCACCTACAGCACACACTATTTTTTCCTCAAAGCAGTACTTATTCTCACGCCGGAGCCTGGTTAAGAGGGACACCCCCATATTCCTCTCTTAACGAGCTAACGGTTTGCTGTTTTCCAGGACCTCAGTCTTAGGCGAGCAGAGAAGGAGATTGAACCCACATAAGAGACGAACCAGCTAGTTAACCTTCGGTGTTAACCAGTGTTTCATCATTGGCGCCCACCGCATTTTTTGCAAACCATTTTCATCTCATTTTTCTTTAAAAAGCTCTCTAAATGACTAAACCAAACCCTTCCCCTCACGTGGACGGAGAAATCTCTTCCTTTGAACTGATTACGGACACCACTCACGTCCAAAGGTTCCAAGGGAACGAGAATATCCGAGAAGGGCAAGTAAACAATGAGTTCCCTGAGATCTTTGAAAGCACCTCCAGAGTTATCAATCAAACCACAAACGGAGCAGCTTTCCAAACCCCACCCGGAGTAGTTAACCAAACACCCCCGGAAGTTCCAACATCAAACCATGGGGCTGGTCCTTCAGCACCATCGGGCCAAACACAGTTAAATTTTCGGCACTTTTAGGGTTACCTGAAGGAAAAACTCCGGCTTCCTGGTATGCCGAGCAAACGGCGTCTTTGAACCTTGTCTATGCGCAACTCAGCGCACAGCAAGCTCTACTCCAAGCGCAAGCTAATCAGTCCGCTTTTGTTACTCCACCACAAAAGCCTCCAAACACCCATAGCCCTCACCAAACACATGCGCGGAACCAACACCCTGAGAAAGCACCTAACATCAGAAGGCAAAGCGCGAATGATACGCGCGACGCTTATGGTGAAACGGAAACCAACTATGTGCAATACACCCACCAACAGAGAAAGCCAGTACACAGTCGTTTAGGCCCGCGCAACATAAACGATGAATGGGATAGCTACAATGAAGAAGATGACACGATGTACAAGAGAGAAAGCACGGTATTTAGCAGATTACCACCAGAACACGAGGCATATAAACCCCACAAGCACGCAAGGTCAATCCAAATGCAGAACATGATTACTCGTTGAGCTATCGCCCAGAAGGCATAGCTGAAAAGTCTAAGTTCATCAGAGAGATCGCGACAACCGATATCGACAAGACAAAACTGCCACATAATGTGGGCAAGTACAATGGCTTAACAGATCCTGACGACCACCTCCAAGTCTTCAACGGCGCAGGGTTAATAGGTGGCTGGACATTACCAACTTGGTGTCATCTTTTCGCGCAAACCTTTGTCGGCGCAGCCCGTGTCTGGTTTGACAATCTACCAGCAGGAAGAATTAAATCCTGGATAGATTTTCGAGAGAAGTTCCTCGCGCATTTCTCCCAACAACGTAGGCATACTAGAGATCCAGCAGATTGTTTAAACATCTGGAGGAAAGACTATGAAAGTGTTGAAGACTTCATCACTAGATACAACAAAGAGTGCCTCGAAATCGGAGATGTAGGGGAGAAAATGATGTGCGCACACTTTATGAGGGCCGTTAAATGCGATGACCTGATCAAAAGAGTCAAAGGAAGGGATGGAGGTCCCAAAGATTGGGATACCTTTATCGAAGCAGCAAAAACAATTGTAAAAACTGACAAACAACTGACTGACGATGATAACCGTCAGTACAATTATAACCAGCATGATCGACGAAACAAGAAAGGCAAGGGTCAGCCCTGGAAATCATCTGGTTATAAATAATGAAGTCCGCCAGCTGAGGACGCGCGCGCCATGATTAACCAGATCAGTCATCACAAAGAAGTTAAAAAGAGAATAGAGAAAAGCAATGGACGCCTTTGATGAAAACTCATTCCGAGGTTCTGTCCATAGAAAATCATCAGTTCAAACCTCCCTTACAAATGAGAAATAAAAGGGGACAAGATCCAAACCTCTTCTGTGAGTTCCATAAAGACACAGGTCACCTCACGGATGACTGCTTCAGCCTCAGACAAGAGATAGAGCGCTCTTTTAGAAATGGCAAACTCACACATCTAGTAAAGGGTGGAAAAGAGACAATCGACAGATCCTAAGAAGAGAAGAGGGCGCAGACAACAAAAAACTCCGAAAGTTAGAAACTCACATGATCCAAGGTGGTCAAAGAAGACCGCGGAATAACTACAACAAGCGCACCCAAGATGATTTTTGGCGCGAAAGACAAGTCGTCTTCCCCGTGGTACGAGGTGGTCCAAGAGAACAAAGACCTATAGTCATCCCTGGTGTGTTGGGCCATTACCAGACTGACTACATTTTTATAGATCCAGTGAGCACCGCGGACATCATTTATGAGCAGTGTTTTAACCAACTTGACCAAGAAGACAAAGTGCGCCTAGAGCCAGTGGATTACCCACTCACTGGTTTCTGCAACGAGGCCGTTTTCCCTCTCGGCCAAATATCATTCCCGGTGCTGCTCTCAGACGGAAAGAACTCAAGAACGGAAGAAGTTACATTCATGGTGTTACCAGCAAATTCAAGACATGATATCCTTTTGGGAAGAGAGTCCCAAGGAGATTTTAGCATGATTTGTTCAGGGCCACATTCAGCTGTTGGATTCCCAACAGAAACAGGGATAGCCATAATTTACGCAAGCAAGGAGGTCCTTGCGACCGATGAAATCAGACCAGCAAAAACAAGCAAGCCTACACCGCGCGCAGAACCTGAAAAGTGGATACTGAACAGCAAGTACCTAGAACAAACTGTCACCTTGGGCCCAGCAATGTCAGATCTCACGCGCGCGGCGCTCATGAAGCTGTTATTTGAAAACGTAGACGTGTTTGCCTGGACACCAGCCGATATGGTTGGCGTTCCACGGCACATACAGAACACAGATTGAACGTTTTTGAAAATGCTAAACCAGTGGTGCATATGAAACGCCATCTAGGAGATATAAAGCACGATGCCATGCAGGAACAGATCACATAATTGCTAAATGCTGGTATCATCAGAGAAGTTCGTTATCAAACCTGGGTAGCCAGCCCAGTGATGGTCCCTAAAGGAAATGGTGGCTAGAGAATGTGCGTGGACTACAAAGATCTGAACAAAGCATGCCCGCGCGATTGCTACGCTTTACCAGAGATTGACGAAAAGATCGATTCACTGGCGTCTTTTAGGTGGAAATGTTTCCTTGATTCTTATAAAGGATACCATCAGGTGCAGATGGCTATCCAGGATGAAGACAAAACTGCGTTTCGAACACCAACAGGGTTGTATTGTTATACAAAAATTCCCTTTGGTCTAAAGAACGCAGGCGCAACTTACCACAGACTGATGAACGAAACATTCAGCGACGCTATCGGGAAATACATCGAGGTATACATGGATGACATGGTCATCATGAGCAAGAAAGAAAGTATGATGCTGGTAAACATTCAAAAAAACGTTCGATACGTTGCGAGGGGTAAACATCAAGCTAAACCCGGCGAAATGCTCCTTCGGGATCGAAGAAGCGAAGTTCCTGGGTTTCATCGTTACGAAAGATGGGTTTAAGGTCAATCCTGAAAAGGTGCAAGCGATAGAGCGGATGCCTTCACCATCAACGATAAAAGAAACGCAGAAGTTGGCTGGACGGTTAGCAGCACTCAACCGTTTCCTCGCCAATCACGCAGCAAAATCTTTTCCATTCATCAAAACCCTTCGCAATTTTGTAAAAAAGAATCAGTTCCAGTGGACTCCGGAGGCCGAGCATGCATTCCGAGAAATGAAATACTGTCTCATACGATTGCCAACGCTGACAGCACCAATGATGGGTGAACCCCTAGTAATGTACCTTTCAGCATCAGAAAAAGCGGTAGGAGCAGTTCTACTGGTGGACCGACAAGGCATACAAACGCCAGTGTATTACGTGTCTCGCACCTTGAATAACCTAGAAACAAGATACACCATAATGGAAAAGCTAGTCCTCGCATTGATCCACGCGTCCAGACGATTGCGCAGGTACTTTGCTAACCATGTCATTCACGTCCTGACGAATTACAACATCGGCAACATCCTCACAAGACCTGAGATATCTGGAAGATTAGCAAAGTGGGCTATAGAACTGGGAGGCCATAACGTAGTTTTTAGACCAAGGCCAGCGATCAAAGGTCAGGTGTTGGTTGATTTCCTGACAGAGGTGCCCGGTGATAAAGACAGAGAAAGGCAATGGAGAAGGCTGAAAAACAACACTCGGAAAAACCATGGCTATTATATACGGATGGCGCATCTAACGAAGATGGTGCAGGAGCGGGACTTAGGTTGGTAAGTCCAGAAAAACATGAGTTCACATACGCCTTCCGGTTAGACTTCAAGAGCACAAATAACGAGGCCGAGTATGAAGCGTTTCTTGCTGGTTTGCTGCTAGCAATCAAGATGGGAGTCAAGCATATAGAAGCGCATGTAGACTCCATGCTCATAGCTGGCCAAATCAATGGCCAGTATGACGCCAAAGGAGATGTGATGGCACTATACCTAAACCAAGCAAAAACCTTGCTCCAAAACTTCAATTCCTACAAGGTGCATCACATTAACAGGAGCGAGAACAAACCAGCAGACGCACTGAGCAAACTCACGTCCACCAGCTTCCAGCATCTGGCCAAAGACGTGCGTATTGAAGTTCTAAGCAACCCATCAGTACCATTAAGGCAAGTGAACGTCATCCAACTAGGAGCAACATCCAGGATGACTC
Source organism: Helianthus annuus (assembly GCF_002127325.2). Lineage (NCBI taxonomy): Eukaryota > Viridiplantae > Streptophyta > Magnoliopsida > Asterales > Asteraceae > Helianthus > Helianthus annuus. The sequence goes on from NC_035436.2 coordinate 160,070,956, forward strand.
CGATCATCATGTATCTCAAGTCTGGAAAAATACAGTCCGACTAGGAGCAACATCCTGGATGACTCCGAAAACAAAGCTGAAGCAAGAAAAATACAGTACAAGTCTGAGCATTACCAAATGTCTGATGGCATTCTGTACAAGAAATCGTACCTCGGACCGTTACTAAGATGTGTAGATCCAGAAGATGCAAATTATTTGATCCGCGAAGTACACGAGGGCATTTGTGGCATTCATGCCGGCCCAAGAATGGTGGTAGCGAAAGTAATGAACGCGGGTTACTACTGGCCCGGGATGCATCTAGATGCAGTCAAGGTTTTGAGGAAATGCAGCGAGTGTCAGAGACATGCTCCAAAAACAATGCGCCCAAAGAATGAGCTAGTCCCCGTAACAATGGCATGGTCGTTCCAGCAATGAGGGATAGATATGGTTGGTCCTTTTCCAGAAGCCCCAGGAGCAGTGAAGTTTATCATAGTTGCAGTAGACTATTTCACAAAATGGGTGGAAGCAAAGGCGCTAGCATCAACCACATCTACAGTGGTGCGAAGGTTTATCTGGGAACAAATAATTTGTCGTTTCGGGCTACCTCTGAGAATCATAACCGATAATGGAACAAATTTTACTGCTGAAGATCTTCAAAATTGGTTCAAGGAGCTGAATATAGAACACACCTTCTCCTCGGTGGCACACCCACAAGAAAATGGTCAGGTCGAAACAGTAAACAAAAGTATTGTAGATGGTATTAAGGCGAGGCTCGGGACGCAGCGAAGAGGATGGGTTGATGAGTTGCCCAGCATAATGTGGGCCCATAGGACTATGCCAAAGACATGCAATGGGGAAACACCTTTTAGTCTAGTCTATGGGTTAGAAGCCGTGATACCAGTAGAGATAGGTTTACCATCTCCAAGGATGCTGTCAATGAATGCTGTCAATAATGAAGAAGAAAGAAGGTTGGATTTGGACCTTCTAGAAGAAAGAAGAGAGATGGCAGCAATCAGCGAGCCAAAATACAAAACCAAGATGAAAAAATACTACAACAGCAAGGTCAGAATCTGCACATTTAACCCCGGAGACTACGTCTTGAGAGACAACGAGGCTTCCAACGCCGAAAGACCGGGAAAACTAGCTCCAAAGTGGGAGGGACCTTACGTCATAGATGAAGTCCTCGGGGGAATGCACATTCAACACTTGGAAGCCCAGCAACTAAGGAAATGTTATATGTAGACGGCTATAGTTTTATTTTTCCTTGTAATGAACGGTCGTGGGCCCAACACAGTTAACTTTAATATAAGAAGTGTTGGCTATCTTATCTCGTGTGAATTTCTGTTACAACTGCATATATTACTTCGGGCATACACGAAAACATCAATGGCTCAGACATGGGAAACGTTGTAGGCCTCCAAGGCTCGTCGCAACTAAGCGCACAGCCGGGTAAAAAACACACAACTAAAGCCCATCAAGCCAAACACCACTTCGTGCCCACCTACACACGAAAACATCGTAAACACGGTAAAACAAACATTGTAAGACCCCCAAAGCTGAACATAGCTGGGTCAACACAATAACCTGTTAAACGATCACTTCGTATACACGAATCAAACTACGCGCTTAACGACAGAACAAACGTTGTAAAGTTTCTCCGAGCATAACACAATACGGTGTAAAGCTAGGATGACTAACACAACCTAACCTGTCTCAGCCATCATTCATTCGTGATACCTAATCAAAGTAATTACACATGTACATATTATAACGACAACAAAATTCACAACGAATAAAGCTAAAAACCCATAGTTAGCATAAAATATACCAAGTGTATCAAAATACCAACAAACATAGCAACCAAAAGTCAATTGTTCAAAAAGCATGAAAGAAAGGTAAATTGTTCAAGAGAATTGTCGGATGATTACAAAGCCATCAGGCCTATACACGGCATGCAAGCCGGAAACCTTCAATCTTGATGACTAGTACCAGCACCCCCAGCTCCACGGTCTTCATCACTGTGACAACCCGAACTTTTCAGGTTAGTAACGTTTAACCTCGTGATCTTAACTCCTCGTTACTTCTCTTTAAAGCGCTACACGTTCAGTGTTTGTATGATTCTGTAACTGACCCAAACTTTTATCAATATTGTTGCACGTAATTTATAACTAGTCAAAACCTTTATCAAATTGTAATATGACTCGAAGCCCATATAATCGAGCCCACCCAAATCCAAGCCGGGCCCCTTCTAAATTGTTTATATGGACTGTTTGGCGACCTATTCTACATTGGGCTTAAGCCCCATGATCACGGCCAAACAATGAACCACCCCACTATTACCTTTTGTATTTGTTTGAAGCTTGGACTGAAGAAATTTCCCCCTACTGAAATACACCCCATCCGAAACATTATCCACTCGAAACCCAAACCCCCAGCCCACCTTAACCTTTATCTCGGCCCACAACACACACATGAAATCCCCACCGCCAATATTCAAGCCACAATGTCATATATATATTTACGTATGTTCATCTTCATAGAGAACACACAAACCCTACGGCAGAACAAGACCCCTCTCACAGTCGCAATCCTTATTCTCTCACCCGAAATCCCACGACGAAACCGGCTACCATCACCTTCTTCTCCGGCGATTTCAGCCTCCGACGAACACCGGTAAGATCTCTCTCGTCCATAGTTCTAGTTAATAGACTCGTCGCGGTTTCGGTTCGAGTTGTGTTGTGTTGTCACGATTAAGTGTAGCCTGCTCATGCGATCTGTACGTTTTACGTTGTACCGCGTTTAAATGTTTATGATATGTGAACTTGTTTAAGTGTATGAAACTAAGCCTGATCATGTGTCGTGATTAACCGGTTAACTGGAAAGATTTATATACTTGCTCAATGATCCATACAAGTGTTGGTAATACTCGATGTTATTCGTGTTCGATTTCGTCTTAAGGTCGTGAACACTGTACATGAATCATAATGGTATTTGTTTACGTATCTATGTATATATATATGTATGTTAACTTGCTGTTTATAATTATGAGTCTTGACTGATTATTCGCGTAATGTTCATGATTATCGATGTTGTTAATATGTGTTATTATGAGATAAAATCCGGGTCGGAGTGTTATTCATAAGCGATTAGGAAGATGGTCGCTGATTTTGTTATTGTATATTAATCATGTGCAATCTGTTGGTTCGTGTGGCGTGATGGTTACTATATGGCTTCGTGCGGGACGATTTCGGGAGGAGTTATGGGTTAGGTATTGTGATAGGAACTTACGCGAACTGTATTGATATTAAATTGGCAAAGTAGGAGAGTCTGATGATAATCAAATCAAGTAATGTCCCAATGAATTTGATATGAATGCAAAACATGGTCATAAAGTTCATAAAGATAAGATCTGGGTTTATGCTTTGTGTAATTGAGGATGATGAAAGAGAAAGTTTGTCTTATCTATGTTGATTTTATTTAATGATGTTTGACCGTGAATTAGGATCTCCAATAATTTCCATGCAATTGATCAGTATGTAATGACTCTAATATATTAAACGAGGTTGGTACTGTTTGCATAACTGATGCAATTGGGTATCCTCTAACGAGATGTTATTGGGCCGATACATGTTAACTAGGCTGCTGAATTATTAGATGAAAATGTAATGTTGGGCCGGTTGTGATGTTGGGCCGTTTTATGTTTATTAAACACGCATATATATTTGTTCAGGTAATATGTATATAGTTATACAATTTGTTAAACTTGAATGCATGATGTTTGATAATAATGTTGACGAAGGTCACTACTTGTATGTCGTGTGCACTGATTGATAAATAAATGAGGAATGACACGTACCGAGCTTGTATGCATACTGACTGTTATATGTGCAATTATCATAGGACGTGGTTGATTGTTTGGTTAAACGAGTAATTAATCCTACCGAGCACTCTAAGGTGAGTTCATTGCATTTTCTCAAGCATGCGTCCCGGTGGTTTGGGACAACTGGTAAACATTTGGAAGGGAAACATTGGGTAAACAACTTAATCGGTTTTGGTTATTGCCTGGAGGGCAATGGAGGTATTTAGTTGATAGCGCTATTAGGTGGGAAACCTCACACCGGGCCGTAAGGACGGGCGTGAACTAATTATCTGGGTATGGCTATGGTTGTTAGAGGCACACTCCTCGGATACATATGGGCACTCTCCCTAGGGTATCTAACGAAGGCAACATAGCAAACGGTCGTTAAGGGGTACCCACTCCCCGGATACTTATGGGCACACTCCCTAGGGTATCTAACATGAGCAACATTGTAACGCAACCTTAAATCGCATTATCATACATATGGTAACATAACTTGTTAACAAAACCTTGAACTCACCAGCGTAGTCTGACACACTTGTTTACATGCTTGTAGGTAATTATTGAAGGAACTTGGGAGCTTGCCGTCTGATGCTGCTGGAGTGGTTATGGTCATGATAAACAATTACATTGATTTGGTTTCGATACATTTACACACTTATACATTTATGCTTCCGCTCAGTACTTTGGTTTTGGTTTAACTTTTCAAACAATACATTTCTTTCAATTGGGTATTTCAATACATTATAACTTGCGTTTGATATGATTGGTGGCTCTTGTTGGATCGTTGCACCTCCAATAGGGACATGCCCTAGGTGGTTATTTGGGGGTGTGACAGTTTGGTATCAGAGCCACTGGTTATAGTGAACTTGGTTTTAAAACGTTTTTATAAAACCAGACTATAACCGAACAACTTCGAAAATCGACCATGACACCCAGCTCCAGACTGCAAGGTTCGTTTCTCAATTACTATTGCATAGTATATCTAGTGTACACTTATGTATAACATTACACGTGAATGCACACTTGGCACAACAGCATGAGCCCTTACATTACCAACCCCTGTTATGTGAACTGCTAGTGTGACACTTCCCTTCGACTATTGCGATTCTTGATCCCATAAAACCCCTCGCTTGCTATTGGAATGCGGGGAACCTTTTAGCGCAAGTTAAGAGGCACTGAGATAAGCGTGCAAATCGCCTTATTATTATGGGTGCACACATAATAATAGCGCGAGGTGCATGCAAATCCCAGTGAGGCTTAATGAGCGTGAGAAGGGTCTGCCCTATTGTGTGTAAACTTGGTAGTTTGTAGATTTCAATGTGATACTCGACTTTTACCTCATTTCGATTGGAGTTATGTGCCTCAGGGTTCAGTCGTCAGTTAGGACTGACTCCCACCTTTGTTGTAAATAAGCATGTAGTAGAATTAACTGATAGTAAATCGATAGAAGCTTCTCATGTTCTTTTTGGTTGTAAACTTGACCTCGTGGGTCAAGTGTTCGATATTGACCTACTTCCCAATACTCTTGTAAGTTTTGACATGGTCGTTGACATAGACTTGGTTATCTATGTATCAAGCAGAAATCCCCTGCAAAAAGAAAATCGTGCGTTCCCTCTCCCCAGTGGGGAATCCTTATCCGTTTAAGATCATCGTAGTGGTGCCGTTGTTGGCATTATCACAGTCGTGAAAGCCCAGAAGTGCCTACGGAAGGGCTACTCTGTTATACTAGCTCCTGTCACCGATTCGCCACTTTAAGGAAGGAAGATCGAGTATCTTCATGTTATTCGTGAAATTTTTGACATGTCTTCCAAAGAGTTACCTGGTTTACCTCCACATCGTTAGGTGGAATTTTAGAATTGACCTTATGCAAATCCTGATTTCCTTCTGGGTACAGCAATCCCTTGGATTCGCTGGATACTATCACAGCTTCATCATAGGATTTTCGAAGGGTTCACAACTTCAACCTCCTTAGCACAGCCGGGAGCTGTGAATCCTTAGGAAAACAAAGTCGCGGAACGTCTTTTCAGCTTTTGAAACCCAACCCTACAACACGCGGAGCATCGCTTCTATCCGAGGGTACCGATGATCCAGCGATATACCATGATGGTGTTACGGAGAGGAACTGCACGACCTACAACCTCCGGTGGAAACCGTGGTCATTGGATTTAAGTGGGAGGCATTACTTGGACGGTACCGAATGCACCAATTAGACCGATCACAAGATTAGCCCCCAGGCGTTGTAAAGTATCTATAGATCGAGTTCGTCGGAACTCACTTCAAGCCATTGTTTTAGATCAATTTTCGGGACGAAAATTCTTTCAAGTAGGGGATGATGTGACACCCCGCGAAAACGCTTAACAAAACTAGCTTCCTCAGTGACTGTTTACTAAATTTCGGGACGAAATTTCTTTCAAGTTGGGGATGATGTGACAACCCGAACTTTTCAGGTTAGTAACGTTTAACCTCGTGATCTTAACTCCTCGTTACTTCTCTTTAAAGCGCTACACGTTCAGTGTTTGTATGATTCTGTAACTGACCCAAACTTTTATCAATATTGTTGCACGTAATTTATAACTAGTCAAAACCTTTATCAAATTGTAATATGACTCGAAGCCCATATAATCGAGCCCACCCAAATCCAAGCCGGGCCCCTTCTAAATTGTTTATATGGACTGTTTGGCGACCTATTCTACATTGGGCTTAAGCCCCATGATCACGGCCAAACAATGAACCACCCCACTATTACCTTTTGTATTTGTTTGAAGCTTGGACTGAAGAAATTTCCCCATACCGAAATACACCCCATCCGAAACATTATCCACTCGAAACCCAAACCCCCAGCCCACCTTAACCTTTATCTCGGCCCACAACACACACATGAAATCCCCACCGCCAATATTCAAGCCACAATGTCATATATATATTTACGTATGTTCATCTTCATAGAGAACACACAAACCCTACGGCAGAACAAGACCCCTCTCACAGTCGCAATCCTTATTCTCTCACCCGAAATCCCACGACGAAACCGGCTACCATCACCTTCTTCTCCGGCGATTTCAGCCTCCGACGAACACCGGTAAGATCTCTCTCGTCCATAGTTCTAGTTAATAGACTCGTCGCGGTTTCGGTTCGAGTTGTGTTGTGTTGTCACGATTAAGTGTAGCCTGCTCATGCGATCTGTACGTTTTACGTTGTACCGCGTTTAAATGTTTATGATATGTGAACTTGTTTAAGTGTATGAAACTAAGCCTGATCATGTGTCGTGATTAACCGGTTAACTGGAAAGATTTATATACTTGCTCAATGATCCATACAAGTGTTGGTAATACTCGATGTTATTCGTGTTCGATTTCGTCTTAAGGTCGTGAACACTGTACATGAATCATAATGGTATTTGTTTACGTATCTATGTATATATATATGTATGTTAACTTGCTGTTTATAATTATGAGTCTTGACTGATTATTCGCGTAATGTTCATGATTATCGATGTTGTTAATATGTGTTATTATGAGATAAAATCCGGGTCGGAGTGTTATTCATAAGCGATTAGGAAGATGGTCGCTGATTTTGTTATTGTATATTAATCATGTGCAATCTGTTGGTTCGTGTGGCGTGATGGTTACTATATGGCTTCGTGCGGGACGATTTCGGGAGGAGTTGTGGGTTAGGTATTGTGATAGGAACTTACGCGAACTGTATTGATATTAAATTGGCAAAGTAGGAGAGTCTGATGATAATCAAATCAAGTAATGTCCCAATGAATTTGATATGAATGCAAAACATGGTCATAAAGTTCATAAAGATAAGATCTGGGTTTATGCTTTGTGTAATTGAGGATGATGAAAGAGAAAGTTTGTCTTATCTATGTTGATTTTATTTAATGATGTTTGACCGTGAATTAGGATCTCCAATAATTTCTATGCAATTGATCAGTATGTAATGACTCTAATATATTAAACGAGGTTGGTACTGTTTGCATAACTGATGCAATTGGGTATCCTCTAACGAGATGTTATTGGGCCGATACATGTTAACTAGGCTGCTGAATTATTAGATGAAAATGTAATGTTGGGCCGGTTGTGATGTTGGGCCGTTTTATGTTTATTAAACACGCATATATATTTGTTCAGGTAATATGTATATAGTTATACAATTTGTTAAACTTGAATGCATGATGTTTGATAATAATGTTGACGAAGGTCACTACTTGTATGTCGTGTGCACTGATTGATAAATAAATGAGGAATGACACGTACCGAGCTTGTATGCATACTGACTGTTATATGTGCAATTATCATAGGACGTGGTTGATTGTTTGGTTAAACGAGTAATTAATCCTACCGAGCACTCTAAGGTGAGTTCATTGCATTTTCTCAAGCATGCGTCCCGGTGGTTTGGGACAACTGGTAAACATTTGGAAGGGAAACATTGGGTAAACAACTTAATCGGTTTTGGTTATTGCCTGGAAGGCAATGGAGGTATTTAGTTGATAGCGCTATTAAGTGGGAAACCTCACACCGGGCCGTAAGGACGGGCGTGAACTAATTATCTGGGTATGGCTATGGTTGTTAGAGGCACACTCCTCGGATACATATGGGCACTCTCCCTAGGGTATCTAACGAAGGCAACATAGCAAACGGTCGTTAAGGGGTACCCACTCCCCGGATACTTATGGGCACACTCCCTAGGGTATCTAACATGAGCAACATTGTAACGCAACCTTAAATCGCATTATCATACATATGGTAACATAACTTGTTAACAAAACCTTGAACTCACCAGTGTAGTCTGACACACTTGTTTACATGCTTGTAGGTAATTATTGAAGGAACTTGGGAGCTTGCCGTCTGATGCTGCTGGAGTGGTTATGGTCATGATAAACAATTACATTGATTTGGTTTCGATACATTTACACACTTATACATTTATGCTTCCGCTCAGTACTTTGGTTTTGGTTTAACTTTTCAAACAATACATTTCTTTCAATTGGGTATTTCAATACATTATAACTTGCGTTTGATATGATTGGTGGCTCTTGTTGGATCGTTGCACCTCCATTCGGGACATGCCCTAGGTGGTTATTTGGGGGTGTGACAATCACCAAGAGCTTTCTTCAGTAACACGACTCCGTCAGGTTTTCGAGATAATTTTCCAGCAGCCTTGACAATGGCGAAGTCGAGAGACTCAAACTCCTGTCGCTTCTCAGCATAATGAGCAGCACAGTCAGTTTTATATAAGTCAAATCTCTTAAATGCTTCCTTCACCTCAGCAGCTGATCTTCCTTCGGCATAACCGTCTTTACGACCATGATCATACGTAGCTAACTCCTCAGACCTCACGATACGATCAGCCATCTGGAAGAAATAGAATGAACATACAAAACAAAAAACAAAAGCAAGGTAGACAGGAGACGCAAAGGAAAACATACCAATGGACATGTTCATATTCTGGACTATGGTGAGTTCCAGAAACACCACCCTCTCCAGAGCCCCGGACAACCTTGGTGTAAATGGTGTGGTGGGGAGTGGTCTCGCTCGATTCCACTTGAACATCAACACCTCCACCACGACCACCACGACCACCATTGCCACCATCACCAGCACGAGCACCACCCTCCCCAACTTGCTCAACCTCTACATCATTTTCTTTCCTTTTCCCGGATCAGCATGCGGGGGAGATAGACCAAAGATTCTAGAAGGTGGAGAGGTAGGAGGAGTAATCTTGGAAATATCGACCTTAGGAGCACTCTTACCTAATTTAACACCTGCTACAAGGCAAGCACAATAGTCAAAAGCAAGAAAGAAAGGCAAAGAAAAAGACGTATACAAACGGAAAAACTGTACCTTGGGAACCAGAAGCTGATTTATATATCTTCTCAAGGAGGTTACGAGGTTTCACGCTAAAAACACACAAGTCAACCTCCGACTTAGAAGCTGCAGCAGTAGTCTCCTTCTGAGACCTGGATTTTTTCTCCGCAAGAGCAGCAGCAGCCTGTTCGTCAAGTTCTTTCTTCTTGTCTTCCAAAGCTTTCTTCCTTTTCACTATTTCTGTCAACGTGGCATCATCATCTAGATCACGTTCAGTACGCTTATCTCCTGCGTCTAAACCAGAGAGCGTGTCAGAAACGACAACATAGTCCAGAAGAGATAAGTTAGACGGTTGCTTACGAGGTGCCCCAGTCACAGGTTCCTCGACCTTCTTCTTCTTCTCAGACGTATCTACTTTTTTCTTCTTCCTGGTTTCAAGTTGTTCAGCAGTATCAGTAGGAACATCAACATCGTCACCAGCAGGCTCATTTACAGGCTCGTCTTCGGGAAAATATGCAACGACTATAGCACCACCGGCTTTAGGATTAAGAATGTTCATCAAACTATACCCAACTGTAAAATACAACAACATGAGGAAACACATGACAAATTAAGAAAGAGTATAATAATAAATTAGTAACAGCAATACCTTTCCCTTGGTAGCCATAGACAGGGACACCCCAAGGGTTCTGGGGTGCCCACAACATACTCATCCCGGCTGCTACCAGTACCCTCTCCTCAAGTTGAGCGATAGAAGTAACCTTCCGAGTCAACACTTTGTACCACTCCTGCTGAGCAAAATCTATGGACACATTCACACGAGGAACTCCTTCACTCTCTTCACGATAATGCATATCAATGGGAATGACCCCACGGTGAATGTAGAAGAACTTCTGCTTCCAGTCATGTAGGCTCTTCAGTGGGTTAGTACTGCAAGGACTAACCCCACCGGTTCGGGAGTTGAAGGAGTAGAAACCACCAGTATAACTCACGAAATAAAACACGTTAAACATCTCGAAAGTTGGTTCAATACGATTGGACCTACATATGAATTCAAAGTGAGTAATCCAGGGTAACCCTAGGGCGTTAATCTGCGAAATGTGTAAGCCATAGTTTGTCAAAACCTCTCCGGTGAACTTCGTCATAGGAAGACGAAAGTTACCTTCCCAGAAGGAAGCAGCATATAACGCTATGTACCCCGGTGGAGCATCCAAGGCGGTAGAATTAGGGGTTGGAAACTGGGCACCCCACTCTGATCGAAAACCCATATCACGAACAAGATTTTGGAATTCTTCCTCCTTCCAATTAATCTCTGCACGATCCAGACCAGGGGGATTCCGGGGTCGGTATTTCCTTTTCCTCGAAAGATTCGCTCCAGTAGACATGATTAAGAAAGAAAAAAGACTTAGAGATAAAAAAAGAGAGATATGGAGAAGAAGATGAGAGGAAAAGAGACTTTGAATTTTGAAAAGTGAAAAAAGAGTAGAAACCGCCAACTATTTATACTTATCGCATTTAATGCAATGGGTAGTGGATCGTCAGGAGGACAGACGGTCAGCTAATGGGGAGAGGACACGTCAGAAGAGAGATAAACCGTCGCCTTGTTTTTCGGGAACGTGGGCGGCACACGTCTGACACCCGGCGAAAAAGTAACTGACGGCTCTGAAAACGCGACTGTTCATCTTCGAAAAGACAGCAACATCAGACGGCACGTCAGTCATGTAAGTTGTCTTCATCCCAAGAAAAGAAACTTCCTTCAGAAGGAACCGCCAAAAAGAAAGGTCGCCACCATGCGTCGTGCGTCCTTCTGGCTCAACTTTGCAAGGTTGCCATCATACGCCATGTGCCTTTTTGGTTCAACTTTGCAAGGTTGCCATCATACGCCATGTGCCTTTTTGGCTCAACTTTGCAAGGTTGCCATCATGCGCCATGCGTCCTTTTGGCTCAACTTTGCAAGGTTGCCATCATGCGCCATTTTGGCTCAAACTTTGCAAGATGACCACCATGCGCCGTGCATCCTTTTGGCTCAACATAGCAAGGTCGCCATCATGCGCCATGCGCCATTTTGGCTCAACTTTGCAAGGTTGCCATCATGCGCCATGCACCCTTTTGGCTCAACTTTGCAAGATGACCACCATGCGCCGTGCATCCTTTGGCTCAACTTTGCAAGGTTGCCACCATGCGCCATGCACCCCTTTGGCTCAACTTTGCAAGGTATCCACCATGCGCCGTACGCCATTACTGACTCACCTTCGTAAGTGTAACACCCCGTGTTTTCCAAAGTCAAAGTCAAAGTCAAGTGTTGACTGTTATTGGAATTAAAGATTAATAAAGATTAATTTCATCTTAGTTTCATTTTGATTTTCGTATTATTTGGAGTAAGTGTTGTATAATCAAACTAATCGACCGATAATCGAACTGTGAATCAACGACCGACTGTGAATGATAGGAAGTAACAACGCAATAAAGCTAGTCAATCAATAATCAAGCTAATCGAATCAATCATCGAACTCAAGTGTGGGGATTTTAATGCTTTTATACGTGTGTGTGTGCCTTATGTGTTACTTGTGCATGTTTACTTTTGTGTTAAAGTGTGTGGTGAATCAATCAAATCAATCAAGACTCAAAGGTGAATCAAACTCAATCGAAAACGAATCCAAATCGTGGTGTAAGGATGCTTGTATGTAGATATAGTAGTTGGAACTAAAAGTAATTTGATTAGGAATTCTATCATCCTCAAATCATCGTTCATCGAACTCGAAATATCAAAAATCGTCGCGAAACACTCAAAACTAGGCAAGCCGTTCGAACAGGGCAACCTGATCGAACAGGCTAGCCGATCGAACAGGGCAACCTGAACGAACAGGCTAGCCGATCGAACAGGCTGTTCGATCGGACAGCTGCTCGATCAGGGATGCTGTTCGATCAGCTGACCCTTTCCTCTTTTGGAAGCCTATAAATAGGGTTGTCTTTGTCAACCTTTCCACTTTTGGAAAAGCTCTGACCGACCAGCCTCTTCTTCTCACTAAATCCCAGATTTCTCTCAAACCGGTAAGTATTTCGCTCTAATCTTTGTACGTTTTTGTTCATTAATCGATTCTCCATCTTTCTATCTTTCAAAATCTGAATTTCATCCATGAAATCACCAAGATCTAGGTGTTCTTGAGTGATGTCATCATGGTGTTCTTGGTGTTCATCAAGAACTTCATGTTCTTGACTTCATTCAACCATGAATAAGCTAGATCTAACCGATTTCCACATAAATAACCTAAAATCTTCCAAAGATCTTAACATTTCACGGTGGGAAAGGATTGGAAGATGGGTTTTCATCTATCTTTCAACTCTTTTACACTCAAAAAGGTGAAAACGGGACTTGAACCGATTTACAAATCAATCTAAACAAACACATGGTTCAAGATTCGGGTTCAACCGGGAGATATACCGATTCCGGGTTAAACGTTAAACTTGAGTTCCAAACCGTCTCTGACCGAGTTTGGGTGATTTCCTACTCGAGTCAGTAGGCTAAGTGGGGACTTCAGTTTTGTGGTTCAACTCGTAGTCAAAATATCTCTAAAACATCAACAATTCACGGGAATAAACAAGTGTTAAGTGATAGGTTAACTGAATCGAGAAGCTGGCCGAACGGCTAGGCTGTTCGATCGAACAACCCAACCGAACGACTATGCCAGCCGATCGGCTAGGCTAACCGATCGACTAGCACTTAGACCCACCAACTCACAAAAGTGTAGTATTGACGAGGTACTGTTCGATCGACTACGCCACTCGATTGTAATCATTACTGCTCGGATCATGAGATACTATACTTTAAAACACTTAGACTTTTGAAACAATGGAATGTCACCCGATCGAGCATGCTAACCGATCGAGTGACATCTTGCCAAGTTTGCAATGCTAACCGATCGGTTGGGCTAACCGATCGAACAGCTGTTCGATCGGCCAACTTGAAAGGTAGTACAAACCATCGTACACAAACACATCCTTCTCATCAAAGGAAGAAACAATCCACTTGAAGGAACCAGCCGATCGAGCCAGCCGGCCGATCGAACGGATGTTCGAACGGACTTTCAAACCAATCGAACAGCCCACTCGATCGAACTGCTGTCCGATCGAATGGCCTACTCGATCCAAGTACATTGTTTACTTTTTCCGCGTTACTCATCGTTGTGTTATCGAACTATTCAGGCTAACCTATTCTCAGTGCTCCCTTCAATCCACGATCAATCACTGTGAGTATACTCGATCCCTTTTTGCTTTCAGCACTTTTGGGTGTTACATACGTAAACTATCAAAATCACAAACAACACAAACTATTTGAACGCTAACCTACTTGCATGTATTACTTGTCTAAATGATTGCTGTTTATTATGTTTACACGTGGAGTGCTATCTGCCTGCTTTAGCAACGTAGTACTATAGTTTGGACTCAGCACCCGTTCACACGGGGGTTGCTAAGGACAATTACTTGCATGGATTACGGTGGTAATCATGTATTGCGAACTGTCTCGGACAGTCAACTCGAAGTCGTTGGTATCGATGGTCCCATGTTGATAATTTACATGCATCGTTTGCCCTTGTGTACGTGCTTGGTTATGCGTAAACGATTCGAACTCTATATGCTATATCAAACTTGTGTACTCACCTTTACATTATATGTATTGACTTTTATTTTAACGTATGTGACAGGTGTTTAAGCTACTAGCGTGCTAGGGAAGCGAGGCAATAATAAGCTTCTAGGAGCCTGTGACCTTAGGACAGTGTCCACGTATCTGTTCCAGGGCCATAATTATCTGTAGATCTTGTACTGGCACCTGTAGTCAGTAAGATTTACGGATAGCCGTCTAGTGGTCTTAAAACAATATTTACATTCGGTTTGTAATAATTAAGAATTTGAGTTGTCGGAACAGTTCCCATATTGTTTAGTTGATTTCTATGATAACTTGTTATTGTTTGGGACACGGTATGGGACGTGTTATATAACTGAATTGTATGATAGTTGTTGTGGAAACTTCTGAACAATCTGTTTCGCTCAGTGCCGCGCCCCGATGATTCCGCCATCGGTTGGGGTGTGACAGATTGGTATCAGAGCCATAACTATAGGGAATTAGGTTAGACACGATCTAGTCCGGATCGCTGTCTTAGAGACCTAGACTATAGTTAGGAACCAAGAGACCAAGTTTATGTGCTTATCTTATGTTGTTTCCTTCTATTCTATCATTACATCCGAACTCCGAGCCAAATTTTGTAATTTGGACGGGATTAGGAGTGAAACCCGCAAATTCCTGCCTAAATTACAAATTTTTGCCAATTACTTTGTGTTAATTTCTATCAACAAAACGGGGGAAAATTATACCAAATTAGGGCTGAAACCCGTAATTTGATGAAAAATTTTCCTCTAAATTTTCTTAAAACAAGGAAGAGATTGCTGAGCTAGGGGTGAAACCCTAACCTTGGCAGTTATTCCGATTTTATTTCATCTCGCCAAGGCAATTGACGGACTCCAACGACCTGAACTCACGAGTATGACCTAGAATGCGCATGCATAATGCCCAAGAATCGAGGCAGGAACATGTCCCCTAGAGTCGAAAGTGACGACAAGTCAACTGTGAATAGTTAAATTGCCATGGTTAGTCAAAGTCTAGTAGCCGCAGACAATCCATTTTCCGATTTTGAGTGTTGTTTTGTTGATTTTATATGATTTACCTGTTTACGTGTTTTAAGATTTGTTGATTACTCCATTTGTTATCAATCTGCGTGACCTTTGTTGCTATCCTATCTCGATTCAAATCCCTGTTGATGTGACCTAAACGAAACCAGTATGCTACGCTACGCCGTACTAAGCTACTCGATGTGTTGTATGTGACCGCTATATTCAAGAACTTAGAGGTTGTCAGGAAACTAAGTGTGCTACTGCGTACTATTAGGAGGAATTACGTGACATTAACAACCTCTGTGACAAAAATGCGTACGTGTTTAGGAAATTAAGTGCTCTATTTGCTTAATTGCTTATGTGCCCTAATTGCTTCTGTGCTTATGTGCCCTAATTGCTTCTGTGCTTATGTGCCTCTATGATTATGTGCTTATGTGATTATATGTGTTACGTGACGAGAGATGCGACGTGATTCTAAGCTTTAGAGATCTAAGAACGTGTGAGACTCGAATTCGTTGTGTTGAGCCTGTGACGATGTCTATTGCAGACCATGTCGTCATCTGGACAACCTAGATCACACTCGCGTCTTACCCGCCAGGAGAAAAGAGATCGACGTTTGGCTGCTATCATCTCTAAGACTGTGGCAAAAGCCGTCAGTGATGTGTTCGAGAACGCAAGCAAGTCATCTGAGGAATCCCGAACCCTCACACCCAAAGACTCCAACAAAGCTACTTTTAGCTTCAAACAATTCAAGGCATGTGGGCCAAAAGAGTTTACCGGTGAAGATGGCCCTACGGCTCTGTTTCATTGGTTTGACTCGGTAGAAGTCACCCTTCGTCAAAGCGGATGCCCAGATCACCTCCGTACTCTCAATGCTACCGGTGTCTTCCAGTCGCGAGCTTTGGACTGGTGGACCGCAGAAAGGAACAAGCGCGGGAACGACGCTGCATACGAGCTGACGTGGAAGGAATTGAAAGCGATCATGATGGACGAGTTCTGTCCTCCCCACGAACGCCAAAAGTTGGAGGATGAGTTCTGGGGTATCAAGCAAAAGGAGGGAGACAATGCTGGTCTCACTGCTCGTTTCAAGCAATTGAGTATCATATGTCCCGACCAGGTCAAGACTTCTGACATGACCATCAAGAAATACATCCGTGCTCTTCCGGATTGTGTCGCAGATTTTGTCCTAGCTTCAAAGCCCGCAACAATTGAGGAGACCTACCTGCTCGCCGCTGAGATTAATGACAAGCGGGTGAAGGCTGGTTTCTGGGATAAGCAAGTCAAGTCTCTGCATCAAGTCACCGCAGCATCAACCGATAACACCACCACTCAAGCCTCCAAGTCTTCGAGAAGAAGAAAGAAGAACAAGAATTGCGCCGCCGCAACCAATGCTGCTCCTCTTCAGTCA
Organism: Helianthus annuus; assembly: GCF_002127325.2. NCBI lineage: Eukaryota > Viridiplantae > Streptophyta > Magnoliopsida > Asterales > Asteraceae > Helianthus > Helianthus annuus. Next base: position 160,087,685 of record NC_035436.2, read on the forward strand.
GTACCGCCACAACAGCAGCAACCACAGCGCACTGCGCCAGTGATCAATGCGCCGCCAGCGAAGCGTGCGTACACCGGCCCCCACCCACTCTGTGCTACATGTTCTTATCATCACCCGGTGGGTGTGGCCTGCCGTTTCTGTGCCCACTGCAACGTTTACGGGCATTTCACTGCGAGTTGCCGCTATGGTCCTCGTCAAACGCAAGGTCAAGCCGCTGTCAACCAAGCTCTACTCCCAGCTCCTCAAGCTCCTCAAGCTGCACAGGCCCCAACAACCAATGTTCGGACCTGCTTTGCATGTGGTGACCCTAACCACTTCGCGAACCGGTGCCCGAACAGGGTGGTGAAACAAGAAGCTCAACAACCCCAGCAACAACAACAACAGCCTCAACAACAAGCCGCTCACGCCAGAACTTTCAACATCAATGCACGCCAGGCTCAAGCTGATAACAACGTGGTCAATGGTACGTTCCTTGTGAATGGTATATATGCATCATGTTTGTTTGATACTGGAGCCGATAACTGCTTTGTGTCATTTGAATTTGAGAAGCTTCTTAGACGTAAGCGCTCTTATCTTTCGACACCCTTCGAAGTAGAAATCGCTACCGGAAGAACCATTGCTGTAAATTCTGTGCTCCGTGATTGTACTCTCGAGCTCAACAATCATGTATTCCCGATTAATCTCATTCCAATGCAACTCGGAAGTTTCGATGTCATAGTAGGCATGGACTTTCTTCGTGAAAACCATGCTGAAGTTGTGTGTGCCGATAAGATGATTCGTTTTGTGCTAGCTAGTGGTGATATTTTATGTGTTTATGGTGAAACTACTGCGAAAGATCTCAAACTCATGTCCTGTCTTCAAGCTCGCAAATATCTCCGCAAGGAATATCGAGCCTTCTTGGCCAACATTGTTGTAGCAGAGACGGACAAGAAAAAGAAAGTTGAAGTCAAGGATGTTCCTGTTGTCCGAGAATTTCCTCAGGTGTTCCCTGATGATCTTCCTGGATTACCTCCTAATCGTGATATCGACTTTCGAATCGACCTTATTCCAGGAGCCAACCCAGTAGCCAAAGCTCCGTATCGACTCGCTCCCTCTGAGATGCGAGAACTCTCAAACCAACTCCAAGAGTTACTTGAAAAAGGCTTCATTCGCCCGAGCACTTCTCCATGGGGCGCACCAGTCCTTTTCGTCAAAAAGAAGGACGGGTCGTTCCGAATGTGCATCGATTACCGGGAATTGAACAAGCTGACCATCAAGAACCGATACCCCTTACCAAGAATCGATGATCTGTTTGACCAACTACAAGGTGCTCAGTGTTTCTCTAAGATTGATCTACGTTCAGGCTACCATCAGTTGCGGATTCGAGAGGAAGACATACCCAAAACCGCTTTTCGAACCCGATACGGCCACTACGAATTTGTTGTCATGCCTTTTGGTCTGACCAACGCACCCGCGGTCTTTATGGATCTGATGAATCGCGTGTGTAAACCGTTCTTAGACCGTTTTGTCATTGTATTCATCGACGATGTCCTGATCTATTCCAGATCGAGGGCCGATCATGCGCAGCATTTGCGATTGGTTCTCGAGTTGCTTCAGGGAAACCAACTCTACGCCAAATTCTCCAAGTGTGAGTTCTGGTTGGAGGAGGTTCAATTTCTGGGTCACATTGTGAATAGTCGAGGTATACACGTTGATCCTGCAAAGATTGAGGCAGTCAAGGGATGGGTTACGCCAAAGAATCCGTCAGAAGTTCGCTCTTTTCTCGGATTAGCTGGTTACTACCGGCGATTCATCGAAGGATTCTCAAAGATTGCTGTACCGCTTACCTCCCTTACTCATAAAGACAAGCCTTTTGTGTGGGGAACCGCGCAGGAGACTGCTTTCCAAACCCTCAAACACATGCTGTGCCATGCACCAGTTCTTACACTGCCGGACGGAAGCGATGACTTCGTTGTCTATTGTGATGCTTCAAACCTTGGACTTGGCTGTGTTCTCATGCAACGAGACAAGGTTATAGCTTACGCATCTCGACAGCTCAAAATCCACGAGAAGAACTATACAACCCATGACCTCGAGCTAGGCGCGGTTGTCTTTGCCTTAAAGATTTGGCGACACTACCTGTATGGTACAAAGTGTACGATCTTCACCGATCACAAGAGCTTACAACATATCTTTAACCAGAGAGAACTCAATATGCGTCAACGCCGATGGGTAGAACTTCTCAACGACTACGACTGTGAGATCCGTTATCACCCAGGCAAGGCGAATGTAGTTGCAGACGCCCTCAGCAGAAAGAATTACGTAATAGGTGTTCGAAACATCCAGGCTCAGTATAACCTCGAAGCTCTCATCCGTGAAGCACAACACGCTTGCTTTAACGAGCGTACGTTGAAGAAAGAACGAATCTATCACGATGGAACTCAGCTCGTGAGCAAAGCCAACGGGATATTCTATTATCTGGACCGAATCTGGGTTCCGAGGAGGACAAATTTGCGAAAGATCATCATGAACGAAGCCCACAAATCCCGATATTCCATCCATCCCGGTGCGGACAAGATGTACCAGGACCTTCGCTACAAGTACTGGTGGCCTGGAATGAAAAGGGATATTGCTCTATATGTTGGTAGCTGTTTAACTTGTGCAAGAGTCAAGGCTGAACACCAAAGACCCTCAGGCTTACTCGAACAACCGCCGATACCCGTATGGAAGTGGGAAAGCATAGCTATGGATTTCATAACTAAGCTTCCGACCACGCCATCAGGTCACGACAGTATTTGGGTTATAATCGACCGTCTAACCAAATCAGCCCACTTTTTGCCAATACGAGAAGACTACAAGGTGGCCAAGCTAGCCCAAATCTACACCGACGAGATCATTAAGAATCATGGTACGCCTCGAGACATCATTTCGGATCGCGATGCTCGGTTTACATCGAGATTGTGGGAAACTTTTCAAGCAGCTCTTGGTACGACGCTGAATTTGAGTACCGCATTCCACCCGCAAACCGACGGGCAGACTGAAAGAACGATTCGTACTATTGAAGACATGCTCCGTGCGTGTGTTATCGATTTTGGCGGTAGTTGGAGCAAACACCTACCGTTAGTCGAATTTTCGTATAATAATAGCTATCACTCCAGCATCGAAATGGCACCTTTCGAAGCCTTGTATGGTAGGAGATGTCGCTCGCCTATTGTATGGCACGAGGTCGGTCATTCACAATTGACTGGGCCCGAGATTCTGCAAGAAACGACTGACAAGATCCACCAGATAAGGGAAAACTTGGTAAAGGCCCGGGACAGACAAAAGATGTACGCCGATAAACGACGCAGGCCCCGCGAATTTGCAGTTGGCGACTACGTGCTCCTAAAGGTATCACCTTGGAAGGGAGTAGTCCGATTCGGCAAAAGAGGGAAACTTGCGCCTCGATTTGTTGGACCTTTTAAGATTCTGGAAAGGATCGGTAAAGTTGCCTACAAACTCGAATTACCGGAGGAACTCAGCAATGTTCACCCGACTTTCCATATTTCAAACCTTCGAAAATGCGTAGCCGACCACGACGCAATAATACCACTCGACGATCTTCAGGTCAACGAGACGCTACACTTCGTGGAAAAGCCTGTCGAGATCATGGACCGACAGACCAAGCAACTCAGACGCTCTCGCATTCCTATTGTAAAAGTACGATGGGAAGGCAAACGAGGCGCGGAGTTCACTTGGGAACTCGAAAGTGACATGAAGGCCAAGTACCCGCAGTTGTTCAGGTAGATCTGAAGCGTCAAATTGGTAAAACCACACGGCGATGTACGATTCTCGGCCTAATTTCGGGACGAAATTCCCTAAAGGAGGGGAGACTCTAACACCCCGTGTTTTCCAAAGTCAAAGTCAAAGTCAAGTGTTGACTGTTATTGGAATTAAAGATTAATAAAGATTAATTTCATCTTAGTTTCATTTTGATTTTCGTATTATTTGGAGTAAGTGTTGTATAATCAAACTAATCGACCGATAATCGAACTGTGAATCAACGACCGACTGTGAATGATAGGAAGTAACAACGCAATAAAGCTAGTCAATCAATAATCAAGCTAATCGAATCAATCATCGAACTCAAGTGTGGGGATTTTAATGCTTTTATACGTGTGTGTGTGCCTTATGTGTTACTTGTGCATGTTTACTTTTGTGTTAAAGTGTGTGGTGAATCAATCAAATCAATCAAGACTCAAAGGTGAATCAAACTCAATCGAAAACGAATCCAAATCGTGGTGTAAGGATGCTTGTATGTAGATATAGTAGTTGGAACTAAAAGTAATTTGATTAGGAATTCTATCATCCTCAAATCATCGTTCATCGAACTCGAAATATCAAAAATCGTCGCGAAACACTCAAAACTAGGCAAGCCGTTCGAACAGGGCAACCTGATCGAACAGGCTAGCCGATCGAACAGGGCAACCTGAACGAACAGGCTAGCCGATCGAACAGGCTGTTCGATCGGACAGCTGCTCGATCAGGGATGCTGTTCGATCAGCTGACCCTTTCCTCTTTTGGAAGCCTATAAATAGGGCTGTCTTTGTCAACCTTTCCACTTTTGGAAAAGCTCTGACCGACCAGCCTCTTCTTCTCACTAAATCCCAGATTTCTCTCAAACCGGTAAGTATTTCGCTCTAATCTTTGTATGTTTTTGTTCATTAATCGATTCTCCATCTTTCTATCTTTCAAAATCTGAATTTCATCCATGAAATCACCAAGATCTAGGTGTTCTTGAGTGATGTCATCATGGTGTTCTTGGTGTTCATCAAGAACTTCATGTTCTTGACTTCATTCAACCATGAATAAGCTAGATCTAACCGATTTCCACATAAATAACCTAAAATCTTCCAAAGATCTTAACATTTCACGGTGGGAAAGGATTGGAAGATGGGTTTTCATCTATCTTTCAACTCTTTTACACTCAAAAAGGTGAAAACGGGACTTGAACCGATTTACAAATCAATCTAAACAAACACATGGTTCAAGATTCGGGTTCAACCGGGAGATATACCGATTCCGGGTTAAACGTTAAACTTGAGTTCCAAACCGTCTCTGACCGAGTTTGGGTGATTTCCTACTCGAGTCAGTAGGCTAAGTGGGGACTTCAGTTTTGTGGTTCAACTCGTAGTCAAAATATCTCTAAAACATCAACAATTCACGGGAATAAACAAGTGTTAAGTGATAGGTTAACTGAATCGAGAAGCTGGCCGAACGGCTAGGCTGTTCGATCGAACAGCCCAACCGAACGACTATGCCAGCCGATCGGCTAGGCTAACCGATCGACTAGCACTTAGACCCACCAACTCACAAAAGTGTAGTATTGACGAGGTACTGTTCGATCGACTACGCCACTCGATTGTAATCATTACTGCTCGGATCATGAGATACTATACTTTAAAACACTTAGACTTTTGAAACAATGGAATGTCACCCGATCGAGCATGCTAACCGATCGAGTGACATCTTGCCAAGTTTGCAATGCTAACCGATCGGTTGGGCTAACCGATCGAACAGCTGTTCGATCGGCCAACTTGAAAGGTAGTACAAACCATCGTACACAAACACATCCTTCTCATCAAAGGAAGAAACAATCCACTTGAAGGAACCAGCCGATCGAGCCAGCCGGCCGATCGAACGGATGTTCGAACGGACTTTCAAACCAATCGAACAGCCCACTCGATCGAACTGCTGTCCGATCGAATGGCCTACTCGATCCAAGTACATTGTTTACTTTTTCCGCGTTACTCATCGTTGTGTTATCGAACTATTCAGGCTAACCTATTCTCAGTGCTCCCTTCAATCCACGATCAATCACTGTGAGTATACTCGATCCCTTTTTGCTTTCAGCACTTTTGGGTGTTACATACGTAAACTATCAAAATCACAAACAACACAAACTATTTGAACGCTAACCTACTTGCATGTATTACTTGTCTAAATGATTGCTGTTTATTATGTTTACACGTGGAGTGCTATCTGCCTGCTTTAGCAACGTAGTACTATAGTTTGGACTCAGCACCCGTTCACACGGGGGTTGCTAAGGACAATTACTTGCATGGATTACGGTGGTAATCATGTATTGCGAACTGTCTCGGACAGTCAACTCGAAGTCGTTGGTATCGATGGTCCCATGTTGATAATTTACATGCATCGTTTGCCCTTGTGTACGTGCTTGGTTATGCGTAAACGATTCGAACTCTATATGCTATATCAAACTTGTGTACTCACCTTTACATTATATGTATTGACTTTTATTTTAACGTATGTGACAGGTGTTTAAGCTACTAGCGTGCTAGGGAAGCGAGGCAATAATAAGCTTCTAGGAGCCTGTGACCTTAGGACAGTGTCCACGTATCTGTTCCAGGGCCATAATTATCTGTAGATCTTGTACTGGCACCTGTAGTCAGTAAGATTTACGGATAGCCGTCTAGTGGTCTTAAAACAATATTTACATTCGGTTTGTAATAATTAAGAATTTGAGTTGTCGGAACAGTTCCCATATTGTTTAGTTGATTTCTATGATAACTTGTTATTGTTTGGGACACGGTATGGGACGTGTTATATAACTGAATTGTATGATAGTTGTTGTGGAAACTTCTGAACAATCTGTTTCGCTCAGTGCCGCGCCCCGATGATTCCGCCATCGGTTGGGGTGTGACAGTAAGGCCATCGTCATGCGCCTTACAATGGCAAACAACAAAGACCACTACCCTTATAAGTCCAGAATCCCTCCTAGACGATCAACTCAACTAGAAGACACACTGGACTGGGGGGACTTGAAGAGGTATGGTCCCAATTCCATGCACACATGGCAGGGACCACACCACCTTTCCCGTCCAACATGGCGCCTACATCAACAAGTAATTCCAGAAGCTTCTAGAAGCTTCTGGAAGATGTCAAGGTGGCACCGAAGATGCTCCTCCTGACAAGAAGGACAACACGTGTCACCAATGTCCAGACGCCATGTGGACCTGCAACACTACCTGGGGGCAGACCGACAGCTGCAGTACCAGTCCTCCTACATGGACCAACGAAGGCGTGCCACGTGTACCACTATCCTGACCACAGCAGAGGAGACCAAGAGGATATTACCCTTGGTCGGACAGCTGGCGCCCAATAACAGCTGGCAAGGTCGCTCATCCCTCCTTCACCCTCCGGCTATAAATAGGACCCTTCATCATTCAGGTTATCCATTCTGTTCTCCTCACATTTCACCTACAACACACACTATTTTTTCCTCAGAGCAGTACTTATTCTCACGCCGGAGCCCGGTTAAGAGGGAAACCCCCATATTCCCCTCTTAACGAGCTAACGGTTTGCTGTTTTGCAGGACCTCAGTCTTAGACGAGCAGAGAAGGAGATTGAACCCACATAAGAGACGACCCAGCCAGTTAACCTTCGGTGTTAACCAGTGTTTCATCAATCAGGATGAGTATCTTAAACACAAAAAGAATTGCAGCAATTGTGACATATTATTAGTCAAAAACACGTGAGCATTTATATATAAGCTAAAAACTTATTGATGCATAAACATCTATGAGCCTAATAGTGGTCTTAAGGTTTAGTGGATCATTTGATCTAGCTATTCGTTTATTCACGGATCGGGCTCCTGATTCCTGAAGGCAACATTGGGTTTGCGGATGAGAAAATTTGTGTCGGTTGTTATACGGGTTGAAGATTGGAGCGTCTAAGAATCAATTATCAGGATCTTAAATAATTATATTTATCTTTTATGTAAATTTTCATATTATAAAGTTTCTAAGTTTATCTCTAGGGTATATTATATATATTAATGTTTTATTATTGTTTAGTTAGTATTTGATTATTTTAATGAAATTATATAAAGCTTTAAGCTTGATATTTGAAATTTATCGGTTCAAATCATTTGAATATATTTCTTAATGTTTGAGTCATTTCAATTGATTTGATATTTGCATGAAGTGGTATCATGGCTTTGGTTTTATTTCAGATGGCTTGTGAGAAGAAAATGATAACCTGAATCACAGGTTCGTCAGACTAGGCAGTGGTCCGGTTATGTTCCTATCACAACATTGCAAGGCTCAAGAAACCAACCCACGGTTGTCAAAGAACAGACGGTACAAGATTTTAAAATGTAAAGATTGGTACTTGTCAATTTAAAACGTAAATGATATCTACTGAAATTTGGTATGAACACAAAGAATGAAAAGTGTAACTTACCTTGTAAAGAACTATTTGGTGTGAACATAATAGTATCTACAATGTATAAAAATTGAGACTTCTATAAACCGTTATCTCAGCGTCATATCAGATTTCAGATTTCCCTAAAAAACATCCAGTTTTTCCACAATGTACAAACCCCTACAAACTCTACATCATCACATACTTTTACCATAATTTATATATCTCAACAAACCTTAAAATTACATAAAATTATACAAAAACGATGAGTTGCCACCCAGATTGTCCTGCCAAGATACAGATCGGGTCTACACCATTCGATTAGTTTCAAAATCATCACACAGATCTGGACCGGTTTATTAAAAGTCATCACAACCTCGAACCAAGAACAAGAACCCATTTGAAAAGTCTTCAAAACAAGTCCGGATCTAGTCATCATCAACAGACAACATAAAAGAGAAGTCCGAAAAGATCCAAACAAGAGCATCCAAAAATGTACTCAAAATACACAGATCAGAGCTTCAACCAACGATCGGGAGCTTAATATTTGATCGGAAGCTTGATTGGGAGCCATCATCGCAACGATCGGAACCGCATGATCCGAAGACCGAAAACAGATCTAAACATCGTAAAATCCTAGCCGTTTGGGTAGAAGAAGATATAGTCATTGGAGTGAAGGGGCCTACCACCGCGTCTAGAATCAAGTATGGAATTCCGGACTTCTCAAACGGACTTCAATGCCCGAGGACACCAACAACGTGGGAAAAGCGGAAAACGATGTCAGAAAATAATGACTAGATTAGGACTATGATTTTTGAGCACACTATGGGTGCTATAACGTTATGAAACACTTTTGCAACATTTTGATTAATTGTTTTTAGTGAAAAAAAAACAATTATTAATTTATAGCTAGATAACTAAGAAATCTTAGTGAATCATATTAACTTATTAATTTATACATTTAATTAACAAGTTAAAATATATATCAATTAGAATTAAAACATCATATTGTTTTTCAATAATCGAAAACGAAACCATTTTGTATTTAAATTTTAAGAGTTAATTAAATAGTTAGTCCTTGTGGTTTACCCAAAGTAACATACTTAGGTACTAATAGTTTAAAATCACATTATAGGGTATTAACTTTTCATTTTGTGACGTTTGGAGGTATTAACGTTATTTGTAGGTTTAAAATCACATTCTATTAGTACCTAAGTATGTTATTTTGTGCAAACCACAGGGACTAACTATGTTAATACCCTAGAAGTTAATACCTCCAAACGTTACAAAATAAAAAGTTAGGTGATTTTAAACTATTAGTACCTAAGTATGTTATTTTGTGCAAACCACATGGACTAACTATGTAATTAACTCAAATTTATAGAGTGAAAAGATATAGAGAAAAATGCAATTTGCGTCCCTGTAGTTTGTGTGAAACATCAACCCGAGCCCCTAAATTCATTTTTTCGTTTTTTGAGCCCCTGAGCTTATGAATTCATAACACTTTGAGTCCCTCCGTTAGTGTGCCGTCAGTTTGACTGTTTGAGCCAGGGGTAAGACCGTCTTTTGGCATATATTAATAACACTTTGCGTCCCTATGGTATGAGTGAAATATCAACCTGAGCCCCTAAATTCTTTTCTTGTTTTTTTGTTGAGAAATCATTGATTTAATAATTCAAATTAACTCTTTTTAAATAAATGCAATCTAATAATTAACTCTTTTTGAATAAATGCAATCTAATAATTAACTCTTTTTAAATAAATGCAATCTAATAATTAAATGTATACTATATATAACAAATTATTAAAGCCTAAATTGTATATTAAATGTAAACTTTTAATACATACAATACAGAGACAAAACGTCATACCAACTTCGTAGACTTGACGGAACTTACAGACTTGATAACAAAAGACCGTAACATACAATACAGAGACAAGCAATTGTGGATCTTTACTGACGGGTGCACTTCGGAATGTAGCAAAGATGAATGAATATAACCCCAGTGTAGCTCTTCGATTTTCCTTGAAATTCTAGAGCTCGCTAATTACATATCTGCCACTGTGGTTATATTCATTCATATGCAATTGATCGTTTTGATCAATCAGTTCCTTATGTGCACCGCACCATCTTCTAGGAGGTTGTCAAGTGTTCTCGCCTTCGTAGTTGGTGTTTTGCATATCTTTACATCCGCAGCCATTCTGTACAATATTTTCACAAAAAACATCACAAACAAACCTGAACAAAGCAAAACAAATCAACCCTCTGTTTTTTCAAAGCAAAACAAACATAACAAACAAACAGAACTCTGTTTTTTCAAAGCAAAACAAACAGAACAAAGCAGAACAAAAACAAAACAAACAAACAAACAGAACAAAACAGCCAAAGAACTGATTATCAAAAACTGATTATCAAAGAACTGATTATCAAAGAACAGATTATCATGTGGCATTCAGATTATCATTATCAAACCAAAATACCCAAATCAATCATTATCAAAAACTGAAACCAAAATACCCAAATCAACCCTTTGTTTTTTCACAAAAAACTGATTATCATCATCATCATGTGGCATTCAGATTATCATTATCAAAAACTGAAACCAAAAATACCCAAATCAATCATTATCAAAAACTGAAACCAAAATACCCAAATCAACCCTCTGTTTTTTCACAAAAAACTGATTATCATCATCATCATGCGGCATTCAGATTATCATTATCAAAAACTGAAACCAAAATACCCAAATCAACCCTCTGTTTTTCACAAAAACATCACAAATATCAAAAACATATATAGATAAGATGATGATCCAAACCTCTGCTTTGAAGATGAAGATGGATGAAGATGATGAAGATGGATGAAGATGATGAAGATGAAGATGATGATGATCGGTGTTGAGACTTGAGAGAGAGATTTCGAGATTTTTTGAGAAGTGTGATGATGATGATGATCGGTGCAATTGATATATATTTGAGATTATGTGGATATTAAGGGATAAGGGTATTAAGGACATTTCATACATGTTACAACAGTCAAACAGACGGCACACTGACGGAGGGACTCAAACTGCTATGAATTCATAAGCTTAGGGGCTCAAAAAACGAAAAAATGAATTTAGGGGCTCAGGTTGATGTTTCGCACAAATCACAGGGACGCAAATTGCATTTTTCTCAAAGATATATTTTGCTCTTTTTCACTTATTTTTCGAAGAAAATAAAAATAATTATTAATTAAACATTAAACGGTAAAAGTAGCTATATTTTATTTCATTAAACATATATGAAATACAAAATTAAAGTTAATTCGGCGTGATAGGGTAATTTAAACGAAAAGAAAGTTGATTGATTAAAAATACCATTATTCCAACGCTCACATGTGAAATTGGCAAATGATGGTCACATGTAAAGGTAAAGGGGAAAATCACTTGATTTTTACCTAGAATTTTTACTTTTTACCGTTAATAATTTTTTTACACTAGCTATTATTACTTTTTAAATTGTAGCATAAAATATTTTTAATCTTTTAATTTAAGTATACTATTGTTTTATTTATATAAAAAAAAATAACCATGCTTGAACTAGGGTGCGTATAAGAGTGTGTTAAAAAGAATTAAAATATGCTGTCAGAACTTTAAAACAATGGTTTAGGATTTTACAATGGTGCATCATGATTTTTGCCTAGTTTTTTTTTTTTTTTTAAACACGGATATTTTTAACTTTTAACTCGGGACACATGACACATCTCAATGGATTCTCACATTTTTAAGCATATCCGCTTAGCCCTTGTATAACGGGACGGTATATCACGCACACATGGTCTATGGCGTCTCGTAGCGCCGTCAAACACCAATACAGGTGGCGCTATAGGGGTTAAAATCCTTCTTCCAGTTATGTGCTGCGCGGCGTTTCAAAGAGGGTTTTCAAAAATTTGACCGTTGCAAACGGTCATATATATTAAAAAAAACTTTAATTCAATTAAAATACCATCTCTTCTATAAATAAACCCCCATCTCCCCTATTTTTATAAAATCCAATACACTCAACACACTCTCAAACCCTCTTTATCTCTACCTTTTTTATAAAAATCTAGAATTTTTATACAATGCAACCCTTCAACCACGGTTTTATTCCTCCGCGTTCGAGTGCGGACACGAACCAAGGCCCGAGTCATCGTCAATGGGATCCGAAATGACTAATGCATTTTCGGAGATAAACCGACGCCTTCAAGACATACACGAACTAGGGACTAACGTATGGAAGAGAACCGGGAAGTGACCGAGATTATGTGGGATAGACAATGAGCTCATGACTTTGAACTACTCGAAATCGCACGACCACCTAACCGGAAAAGCGTTGAAGATGGCGTTGGCACAAAAGGAGCGAATCGAAAAAAAATATAACCTTTGAGTTTTTTATTTTATTTTAATGTAATTTTTTTTATTTTATTGTAATGTTTTTTTATTTTATTTTAATGTAATTTTTTTTTAATTTAATGAAATGGTTTTTAATTTTATAAAGTTAGAAATTAATTATAAAAAAAATTGAAAATTAATAATTGAGTAATGATGGGTAGGGGCTTTATGACTACACGCTCTAGTAATATAACGGCCCTTAAAACCCCTATATGACGTGACGTGCCACTTATTGCGTAACGCCTCTAAATAGACTTTATGACTACACATTTTCTTAAAGCTGTGTTATACTCTTGGAAGAGGAGAATTAAGTACAACTAATAGCCTTATACACATACATACACAAAAACACGAAAGAGGAAAACTAAGTACAACTAATGGCCTTATACACATAGATACACACAAAACAGACCTCCATGAAACACACCACACACCATAGGCATAATCACATATACATACAAATATACAATGAGGATATCTATTAGATACATATACACACAAAACAGACCTCCATGAAACACACCACACACCATAGGCATAATCACATATACATACAAATATACAATGAGGATATCTATTATATACTATCAATTTGAAACACAACTAGGGAATAACTAGTTGTATGTGATGCATTCATCCAAAGAACTAAATTGTGAGTGTGGGGTTTTTAAAATATAAAGAGTATAAAAAATGGTTGTGAGTGAAAGAGAGAGAAAATGTTACTGTTCATCTGTATATTTGGAGGGACACTGTTCATCCACTATAATTTTTTAATATATATTGAAAGTGGTTGTGAGTGAAGGAGAGAGAAAAATGTAATGATAAAGGTATAAAAATATTATTTAATTGAAAAGATGAGAGAAAAAGTATTTGTTTTTAGTGGAAATATGTTGATATAGAAGTTGTTTTTTAGTGGAATGTATGTATAATTTTAGGGGGCTGGATGTGAATGCTCTTAGTGTTTTATTGTGCAGAACAATGTTGTTTTTTGGGTTTCATTTGTATCAATTTAATTAATTCAAATCAAAATAGGTTAATTTGGACTTTAATTATCATGTGAACCCTTCTCAACTTTGTACTTGAAACAATTACTATACTATAAATTTGTAACATGTTGATGTTGGTACTTTAGTGAGTTGTACTCTAAGGTTAGAGAGTTTTCCAAAAAAAAATTACTATACTCTTCACTTTTAATCCAAATGTTTTCATTTTTTGCATTTTAACATCTTTGGTTTTAATTTTTTACTTTTAACACAAATTTTTCTATCTTTTGCAATTTAACCCCAACATATTTTTATTTTCAACTTTGAACCCCGTATTTTTCATCTTTTGCAAATTGTTCATTTTACGTTTCGTTCTAATTTTGCGAATGAACACGACGCAACGTGCGTGTGGGATTCAACATTTTTTCGTCTATTTTTCTCGTTTGACAGGACTGTTACAACGCGTCTATTTTTCCCTATTTGACATGTTTGTGGCAATGCGCATGCTCTTAGATCGACTTAGTTATTCTTTTCTATTTTTACATTTCAGTCTAATTTCTTCGCATTATCATGCCGCAACGGGCATACGTGATTCAGCGATTTTACATATGCTTTTCGTTCAGTGTTGTTATTTTTTTCTTTTTGTTTATTTTGTTTTTACGAGTTTTTTCGGTGTTGTTGGTCGCTGGTAGTTGTGTAGCATTAGTGCTACTTGGAACGGTTTATGCCCCCCGCCGCAACGCATGGGCACTTAAAACTAGTTACCATTATTTATGTTCGTATTTAACAATATAATTTTTATTCGAAGTGAATAAACCAAAGTGCCCCTCTAGTCAAAATCGTACTATTTAACATGATTATTATTGTACAATTAATTGTCTCATGATATGTTGAATAGATAATAATTATTGGTACAAAAAGTTATGATAGTACGATTGTAATCGGTGCATTAAATACAGAAATAATGCATCATCACGTGGAACTCTTACCGTTCAAAAAAAATCAGGTGGAACTCTTTTTTGGTGTCAAGGTAATTGCGACGAATAGTCATCGACTCCGGGGAAGGCTAGAAGAATGGGACCCGTTGTGGAACAGACAATGCATTACAGACGTATGATCATTACGCTTCAACCGGGTTATTTTATTCCACCTCTTAGAAAAAAAAGAACTTAAATTAAAATACTTAATAGCATGACGATAAATTTATACAAAACTTATACCCCGACCACACGCTTTGGAACCATAGACAGTCAAGTGAAATCCAATCCACGAAATAATTTGATCTATGGACAACATCATTGTGGCAAAAGTCGTAATGCTAGAGGAATCATTATCGTAGGGCATAGAGGGGGAGGTCATAAGCGTCTATACCGTAAAATAGATTTTCGACGGATTAAAAAGACATATATGGTAGAATGGTAACCATAGAATGCTACCTGAATCGAAATGCATACATTTGTATCGTACACTATAGGGATGGTAAGAAGATATAAATTTTAGATCCAGGGATGCTATAATTAGATATACCATTGTTGTTTCTGGCACATAAGTTCTTATAAAAATGAGAAATCACTTACCTTTGAGTGCGGTTTGAACTATTGATTTAAGATTTCCTTTAGTAATCTTAAAATTAGAAGAAAATAAAAAAAATGTTGTATTTTTTGATAGTTATCTTTTTCTTGCAATTGTGAATTGTGATGCATGATAAAATCAAGAGGTAAATGAGAAGATACAATTTATGTATTTGTGTCATCATCTTCTTGTTAAGTGGATGAATTAGACATAAAAAAAAGATTATATCCCTCATATCTAATTTAAATATTAATAAAAGACTCCAATTAATGTTACATGACTCTCCTTAAATCTTGTAATTTTACTTTTTTATTTTATTTAAAAATAATTTTATTATCCTTATTATTATTTATTATAAATTCTCTCCATTTTAATATTATCTAATCTTCTATCTAATCTAAACTCCAATAAATCATTCCAATAAATGCCACATGGCAATTCCTTATGCTACCAAAATATAATATTAAGTTATATTCCATTTTTATATTTAAAATATATTACGGATAACTAAATAAAAATATTATATGAATAACTATAATTAATATGGATAACTACAATTAATATATTTTACGACAAGTAGCTTCTATTTTGTTTAACCGCTATTATATTTAACTAGAATTACCACATGACAATTTTTCGTTTAATTTTGTTGTCATTAACAAATAAATATATTCTACTACAATTAAAAATATTCAACGATAACGATTAAACATAACAAAATACAGATACAATTAAACATAATAAAATATAGTCAAATATGTCAGAGATTCTCCAATGTATTTAATGAAAATTATTTCATTACTTTATTACCTCATTTGCTTAAAAAGTTTCCTAAAGAATTGATGACCGTGACAAACACTTTTCAAGTGGGTTGGGTATTAATTACTATTAGTAAAAGATTACAAACTTGTGGAATGACTATCATATACGTTTACTTGTCTTATTTACAAATAAACTATTTTTATTATTCAACATGTGTATACTGTGACAACCCGAATTTCCAAGATTCTATTTCACATTTATTGCACGTTCATGTATTGACTAGTCGTTTATTTGCACAATTGATTGCCCTGGAATTATATATGTTTTGATTGTTTGATTGTGCATGGTTGTTTGTTAATTGTGAAATTGGTAATTATATGAACTTGGTGGTGAAACAGTGAAATGCTTGTGAGATGGTGTAATTGTGTAAAATAAAGTAATTCAGGGTGTATAGAGTAATTAGTGAAAATTAAACCATACTTAACCCTAATCTCTTTCACTAATCATTCCCTAATCATCACAAGAAGCAAAACACGTACACCCACATTCCCTAATCCTCTCTACAACCATCTCCTCATCATTCTTGGATTCACAAGTTCTTTGCATCAAGTTCGATTGCCAATCCATCTAGAATCGAATCAAGGTAATTGTTTAATCATTGTTTGTGATTGTTTGATTGTTATTGATCCTTGATTATGTGATTCATGTTAAAAACCCTAGTTCTCCATATATGATAGTTCTGTGGATGTTGATTGAATCATGATTATTGTGAAATAATATTGATCAGTGGTGTAATCGTATGCTTAATGTCAAGATGCTTTGCATGCTATAACTGTTGAATGAATTGGATGAATGATGTTCGTAATTAGGGTTTTCACGATCAAAGGAGAATTGAAAACGTAACTGATGGAATAATAGAATGTAACTGTTTCAATTGTGATTTCTTGTTTGTCTGAGTTTTAAGTGTTGATATATGCCCGACTTTAAAACCAATGAAAGGGATCCGAGTTTAATGCCACAACCTTAGGTCCGAGGTTATGATACAAGCATAAAGGTCCGAGTTTTTATATCATAATGTGTCTGAGGTTTAAACAAGCACTATGGTCCGATCTTTTGTAACATGATAGGTGGTCCGAGTTTGTTGTTTATAAATGTTGCCCGACCTTTTTAACATCTGAAATGGAAGGTCCGAGTTCTTGATGTGTGTCCGAGCTTTGGACAATGATCAAGGGGTCTGACTTTAGCAAGTGGTCCGAGTTTTAACTCCCAAACACCCATGTCCGAGTTTTAAAGGGGGTTGGCCCATGTCCGACTTTGTGTGTGTGGCTTGGTCCGAGGTTTGGGCCCAAGAAACCCTTGTCCGACCTTGTGACCCCCTATTTCCCTTGTCCGAGTTTAAACCCCTTCCCCCTTACATGGTCCGAGTTTTGATGGATCACCCAAGTCCGACCTTTGTGACCTCTCCCACATGTCCGAGTTTAGTGCCCATATTCTCTAGTCCGACTTTCAAGTAGGGAAGCCCCCCCCCCTTCATCTTTTGTCCGAGTTTTAGTATATTATGGTTTTATATGAACTTTGATTTCATGTTAAGGGATTTAACTGGGTAGGATGTAACTGTGTTGGTGCATTTTGTTAGATATGTGCAAATTATGTCAACTGATTTGTCTGGTAAGCTGTAGAGGGTGATATTGATAAACTACGCTAGCTTGAAAGTTAAGTTAAGCATATTAACTCCGTTATGACTGTAAAGATGTTAACTCAGTAGACGTGTAACAATTGCTAGTGCGTAAATCCTGTTAAGCGTGTTAACTTGGTGAAGTATGTTAACTACATGTTCTTCCTATCGAGCATGAATTGTATGAAGACGATTAACTGTTTACGTGATGTATGATTCTGTATATGATTGTACGATACTGAATGCAACTGTATAATCCTGCATGAATGAACGATCTATGTGATATCATCCTGCATACAATAAGCACACAAAACACAGTTGCTTGAATGTCAATGATTTGTAAACCCTAATTTGATGCAAACACTTACATCGTATCATATGCAACATATCCTAGGTCGTGTGTAACGGACTTAGACGTTTGATAAACCCTAGAGCATAGCATACCGAGCAAACCAAGGTGAGTTCACACAGCCAAGGCATGGGGTTCCCAGGGTGGGAATGGGATTGGATTACTTGATTGTACGTACTCAGTTGATAGAACCTAACGATAAGGATACGACTAGACTAGTAACACTTATTGAACTGATCTTCGCACACCTGCCAAGGGTTGGCCGCGATATTATGACTGACTTCGCACACCTGCCTTTGGAAGGCCGCGAACTGTAATTTGCTAATCTTCGCACACCTGCCTGGTAGGCCGCGATACAGGTAAACCTAGTCTAGATTACTCGGGATGAACATCCCCTAATATCTTCGCATACCTGCCTGGGAGGCCGCGATGGAAACTAATACGATACATGACATAACGAACGAACATACTACTACTCACACTAAACTATTACTGAACTGTTAACTGTGAACTCGCTCAACTAGTTGTTGATCCTCTGTTACATGCCTTGCAGGTCGTTAGATACACAGGGCTTGCACAGGGAGGAGCAGGTCGTTGTGGAGCATGGATCGTGGATGTTTTGCTAAACTTTATAACACTTAAACTTATTACATACTTTGGGTTTCATGATTATGCTTCCGCTACTTAAAAACTATGATTATATTTTGATCACCTATCGTATTGAATGGTTGGTTTATATTTATGATACTTGATATTAATTACATGTTCAATATGATTGGTGGCTTGATCCTGGTCAGTCACGCTCCCAAGCGGTGGTACTCCGCGTGTGGATTTTGGGGGTGTGACAGATTGGTATCAGAGCCATTGGTTATAGAGAACTTGGTTTTAATATGGGAAAACGTTTTTATTAAAACCAGACTATAACCAGAACAGTGCTCTCAAACGATCCACAACGACGCTTCGCTCCACGTGCAAGACTCGACATACTAGGTAATAAGGTTTATGTTTATTACCTGCTTGCTAGAACTGCATAGAACTTTGCTCGTAGTATGCGTACATTACTTTGCTCACTACTTGTTATTGCTTGAGAACACCTATGTGCTTACACTCTTCTGTCATCGCACTATTCGCGAACCTTTCTCACTTATGTTGCCTTTGATGTGAAGATCAATGGCCGGACGAATTAACATGACTCAAGCCCAGCTAGAGGCTCTCGTTCAAGCTCAAGTTGCTGCGGCACTTGCAGCTGCTCAAGCAGGTAGTATACCCTGCAGTATAGACACACACTAGGATCTTTAGATCCTACATTAACTCTCGTATTTAACTTTGTCCTATTCGTACACAATAGGTCAACACGCGCAGCAGCCTGTCTGCACTTTCAAGAACTTAATGGACTGTCGTCCAAGCTCATTCAGTGGCACCGAGGGGGCAGTGGGACTCCTCCATTGGTTTGAGAAGCTAGAATCTGTGTTCGAAATGTGTGAATGCCCTGAGGCTCGCAGGGTCAAGTACGCCACTGGCACTTTGGAAGGAATCGCGTTGACTTGGTGGAACGCGCAAGTACAGATCCTAGGGTTGGCAGCTGCTAACGCCACCCCTTGGAATGATTTCAAAGAATTGATCAAAAGGGAATACTGCACTCGTGAAGACATTCACAAGCTGGAAGATGAACTGTATCACTTGAAAATGACTGGGTCAGAAATTGAGGCTTATACCAAGAGGTCGAACGAGTTGGCTGTGTTGTGTCCAACTATGGTGGACCCTCCATACAAGCGCATTGAGTTGTATCTCAAGGGGTTAGCGCCAGAGATCCAGAGCCATGTGACATCGGCTAATCTTGATAATATCCAGGCCATTCAGTGCCTTGCTCATCGTATTACAGATCAGGCAGTGGATCAGAACAGGCTGCCAAAACGTATCAAGGCTGCCACTACTGCTGTCACTACTTCTGCTACTCCCAGTGACAACAAGAGAAAATGGGAGGGGGATTCCAGCAAGGGATCAGTTTCTGTTCAGTCTCAGCAGCGCAAGACAAATGACTACCAGAATTCGAGTCAGCAATCATCTGGCAGTCAGGGGCAGGGTGGATATCGGGGAATTCACCCACTGTGTAATAAGTGCAATAGACACCACAGCGGAAGATGTCGCAGGGAACGTTGTCAAAGATGCCTCAAGATGGGTCATGAGGCTAAGGATTGTAGAAGCTCTCGACCTGCAAACCAGGATCAGCAACTTCTGCCACCAGTTCCTCAAAACCCACAGCAGCAGCAACCACAGCGTGGAAACCGGGGATGTTTCTAGTGTGGGGCAGAAGGTCATTACAAACGCGATTGCCCTCAGTTGAACCAGAATCAGAACCACAACAATAACCAGGGCAACGGGAACAACAACAACGGGGGAAACAACAACAACAATGGCAACGAGGCAAGAGGTCGAGTTTTCGTGTTAGGACGAGGAGACGCAATGAACGATATTTGAACTTATAACTTATCTTGGGTTTTCATTATTATGTTTACGCTACTCAAACAAAGTTTGGCTCGAACATTAATCGTATTGGGTTTTATGAATTATTTTACCTACTATATTTTATGTTTGATATGATGGATGGTTTGATGTTATTGAACGCACCTGCAGTATTTATGGACCTTACGAACAGGGTGTGCAAACCCTATCTTGACAAGTTCGTCATTGTCTTCATCGACGACATTCTGATCTACTCCAAGAGTCAGGAGGAACACGAGCAGCACTTACGTCTTATCTTGGAACTTCTTCGAAAGGAGCAGTTGTACGCAAAGTTTTCTAAATGCGACTTCTGGCTTCGTGAAGTCCACTTCTTAGGCCATGTGGTGAACAGGGATGGGATTCATGCTGATCCATCCAAGGTAGATTCAATCAGGAACTGGCCTGCACCGCGTACACCGACGGAAATACGCCAATTCATGGGTTTGGCGGGGTATTACAGACGATTCATTAAGGACTTTTCGAAGATCGCGCAGCCGCTTACTATGCTGACACAGAAAGGTGTCACCTACCGTTGGGGAGATTCCCAAGAGACCGCTTTTCAGTACCTAAAGGATAGGCTTTGCAGTGCACCTATTCTCTCATTGCCGGAGGGCACAGATGACTTCGTAGTATACTGTGACGCATCAATACAGGGTCTAGGTTGCGTATTGATGCAGCGGGATAAAGTTATTGCCTATGCTTCTCGTCAACTGAAGGTTCATGAACGGAACTACACGACGCACGATTTAGAGCTGGGAGCTGTTGTTTTCGCGCTTAAGATATGGCGACACTACCTGTACGGTACCAAGTGCACGATTTACACCGATCACAGGAGCCTCGAGCATATCTTAAAGCAGAAGGAATTGAATATGCGTCAACGACGATGGGTCGAGCTGCTTAACGATTACGAATGCGCTATCAAGTACCATCCAGGCAAAGCCAATGTTGTGGCTGACGCCCTTAGTCGAAAGGACACCTTACCAAAGCGCGTGCGGGCGCTACAGCTTACGATTCAGTCTAGTCTTCCTGCTCAGATACGAGCTGCTCAGATGGAAGCTTTAAAACCCGAAAACGTCAAGGCTGAAGCCTTGCGCGGCTCAAGGCAACGAATGGAACAAAAGGAAGACGGCGCCTACTATGTAACGGGGCGTATTTGGGTCCCACTTTATGGCGGTTTACGAGAACTTGTGATGGACGAAGCACACAAGTCTCGCTACTCGGTACATCCAGGGTCGGACAAAATGTACCACGACATCAGAACTACTTATTGGTGGCCTAACATGAAGGCCCACATCGCCACCTATGTTGGCAAGTGCGTGACCTGTGCAAGAATCAAGGTCGAATATCAGAAACCAGCGGGTCTACTTCAACAACCCAGGATACCTCAGTGGAAATGGGAAGAAATTTCCATGGATTTCGTTACAGGCCTACCTAGATCCCAGCGTGGGAATGACACTATATGGGTAATCGTGGATCGACTCACCAAGTCTGCACACTTCCTGGCTTTAAAGGAAACGGATAAGTTCTCCACTCTCGCAGACATCTATCTTAAAGAAGTTGTTTCAAGGCACGGGGTGCCCACCTCCATCATTTCAGATCGGGATGCACGATTCACGTCAGAACTATGGCAAGCGATGCACAAATCTTTCGGCTCACGATTAGACATGAGCACAGTGTATCATCCTCATACGGATGGGCAGTCTGAGCGCACGGTTCAAACTCTAGAAGACATGCTTCGGGCGTGTGTTATCGATTTCGGCAGCAGCTGGCAAAAGCACCTCCCTTTAGTGGAGCTTTCGTACAATAACAGTTACCACACCAGTATTCAAGCCGCTCCATTCGAGGCATTGTACGGACGTAAATGCCGGTCACCTCTCGGTTGGGCAGAGGTGGGGGATAGTTAGATTACAGGCCCAGAAATGGTAGTTGACGCTACTAAACGAATTGCACAGATACGACAACGCATGGCGGCAACACGCGACCGTCAGAAAGCCTACGCGGATAAGCGTAAGAAGCCATTGGAATTTCAGGTCGGGGACCGGGTTTTACTTAAAGTCTCACCCTGGAAGGGTGTGGTTCGATTTGGTAAACGAGGCAAGCTCAACCCACGGTATGTTGGACCGTTCGAAATCACTGAACAGTAGCCTACAGACTGAACCTACCAGCTGAACTCGGTGCAGTTCACAATGTATTTCACGTGTCGAATCTGAAGAAGTGCCTGTCAGATGAGACCCTCATAATTCCTTTTAAGGAACTCACTATTGACGAGCGGTTGCAGTTCGTCGAGGAGCCAGTTGAAATCACGGACCGGGATGTTAAGGTCCTCAAACACAAGAGAATCCCTCTTGTTCGAGTTCGTTGGAACTCCCGACGTGGCCCAGAGTACACCTGGGAACGCGAAGACCAAATGAAAGAAAAGTACCCCCAGTTATTCGGAACCAATGCAACCACTACTGAGGCTGAAGCTACTACTACTGAATTTCGGGACGAAATTCCAAATCAACGGGGGGATGATGTGACACCCCAGGAAAACCAGTGAACGATATAACTTACCTAGCTTCCTCAGTGAGTGCGTACCAAATTTCGGGACGAAATTTCTTTTAAGTTGGGGATAATGTGACAACCCGAATTTCTAAGATTCTATTTCACATTTATTGCACGTTCATGTATTGACTAGTCGTTTATTTGCACAATTGATTGCCCTGGAATTATATATGTTTTGATTGTTTGATTGTGCATGGTTGTTTGTTAATTGTGAAATTGGTAATTATATGAACTTGGTGGTGAAACAGTGAAATGCTTGTGAGATGGTGTAATTGTGTAAAATAAAGTAATTCAGGGTGTATAGAGTAATTAGTGAAAATTAAACCATACTTAACCCTAATCTCTTTCACTAATCATTCCCTAATCATCACAAGAAGCAAAACACGTACACCCACATTCCCTAATCCTCTCTACAACCATCTCCTCATCATTCTTGGATTCACAAGTTCTTTGCATCAAGTTCGATTGCCAATCCATCTAGAATCGAATCAAGGTAATTGTTTAATCATTGTTTGTGATTGTTTGATTGTTATTGATCCTTGATTATGTGATTCATGTTAAAAACCCTAGTTCTCCATATATGATAGTTCTGTGGATGTTGATTGAATCATGATTATTGTGAAATAATATTGATCAGTGGTGTAATCGTATGCTTAATGTCAAGATGCTTTGCATGCTATAACTGTTGAATGAATTGGATGAATGATGTTCGTAATTAGGGTTTTCACGATCAAAGGAGAATTGAAAACGTAACTGATGGAATAATAGAATGTAACTGTTTCAATTGTGATTTCTTGTTTGTCTGAGTTTTAAGTGTTGATATATGCCCGACTTTAAAACCAATGAAAGGGATCCGAGTTTAATGCCACAACCTTAGGTCCGAGGTTATGATACAAGCATAAAGGTCCGAGTTTTTATATCATAATGTGTCTGAGGTTTAAACAAGCACTATGGTCCGATCTTTTGTAACATGATAGGTGGTCCGAGTTTGTTGTTTATAAATGTTGCCCGACCTTTTTAACATCTGAAATGGAAGGTCCGAGTTCTTGATGTGTGTCCGAGCTTTGGACAATGATCAAGGGGTCCGACTTTAGCAAGTGGTCCGAGTTTTAACTCCCAAACACCCATGTCCGAGTTTTAAAGGGGGTTGGCCCATGTCCGACTTTGTGTGTGTGGCTTGGTCCGAGGTTTGGGCCCAAGAAACCCTTGTCCGACCTTGTGACCCCCTATTTCCCTTGTCCGAGTTTAAACCCCTTCCCCCTTACATGGTCCGAGTTTTGATGGATCACCCAAGTCCGACCTTTGTGACCTCTCCCACATGTCCGAGTTTAGTGCCCATATTCTCTAGTCCGACTTTCAAGTAGGGAAGCCCCCCCCCTTCATCTTTTGTCCGAGTTTTAGTATATTATGGTTTTATATGAACTTTGATTTCATGTTAAGGGATTTAACTGGGTAGGATGTAACTGTGTTGGTGCATTTTGTTAGATATGTGCAAATTATGTCAACTGATTTGTCTGGTAAGCTGTAGAGGGTGATATTGATAAACTACGCTAGATTGAAAGTTAAGTTAAGCATATTAACTCTGTTATGACTGTAAAGATGTTAACTCAGTAGACGTGTAACAATTGCTAGTGCGTAAATCCTGTTAAGCGTGTTAACTTGGTGAAGTATGTTAACTACATGTTCTTCCTATCGAGCATGAATTGTATGAAGACGATTAACTGTTTACGTGATGTATGATTCTGTATATGATTGTATGATACTGAATGCAACTGTATAATCCTGCATGAATGAACGATCTATGTGATATCATCCTGCATACAATAAGCACACAAAACACAGTTGCTTGAATTTCAATGATTTGTAAACCCTAATTTGATGCAAACACTTACATCGTATCATATGCAACATATCCTAGGTCGTGTGTAACGGACTTAGACGTTTGATAAACCCTAGAGCATAGCATACCGAGCAAACCAAGGTGAGTTCACACAGCCAAGGCATGGGGTTCCCAGGGTGGGAATGGGATTGGATTACTTGATTGTACGTACTCAGTTGATAGAACCTAACGCTAAGGATACGACTAGACTAGTAACACTTATTGAACTGATCTTCGCACACCTGCCAAGGGTTGGCCGCGATATTATGACTGACTTCGCACACCTGCCTTTGGAAGGCCGCGAACTGTAATTTGCTAATCTTCGCACACCTGCCTGGTAGGCCGCGATACAGGTAAACCTAGTCTAGATTACTCGGGATGAACATCCCCTAATATCTTCGCATACCTGCCTGGGAGGCCGCGATGGAAACTAATACGATACATGACATAACGAACGAACATACTACTACTCACACTAAACTATTACTGAACTGTTAACTGTGAACTCGCTCAACTAGTTGTTGATCCTCTGTTACATGCCTTGCAGGTCGTTAGATACACAGGGCTTGCACAGGGAGGAGCAGGTCGTTGTGGAGCATGGATCGTGGATGTTTTGCTAAACTTTATAACACTTAAACTTATTACATACTTTGGGTTTCATGATTATGCTTCTGCTACTTAAAAACTATGATTATATTTTGATCACCTATCGTATTGAATGGTTGGTTTATATTTATGATACTTGATATTAATTACATGTTCAATATGATTGGTGGCTTGATCCTGGTCAGTCACGCTCCCAAGCGGTGGTACTCCGCGTGTGGATTTTGGGGGTGTGACATATACATAGGAGTATAACCTAGTGAATTATTATAACCCTTCCTATGAATTAATATTGTTCATTTTCTACTCAAAGTATACATTCTTTATACCTTTATACAAGAGCATAAAAGTATAAAGAATTGATGCAACCATATAATTTTTTTAGTTAAAAGTTATTAACCTTTATATTAAAGAAAGATTAAATATCTGATGTATTATATAAAAAATTTAGGTTATGTGTTAATTTGAAGAGTAACCCTAAAACTTATATAACTTTGAACACCAATTTTATTTGTTGTCTCGGGGAATTTTAAAAGGTAGTAACAAGGAAATAAATATTTTAAACGTGTATGCTCTTCAAAAAGTTCACGGAAAAAGATTTTGTGGGATAACATTGGGATGGTCTTGGGCCAATTCTCGAGGTGATGGGTTATTTTGGGAGATTTTAAATCCAGATGAAATGAGGAATTCTAAGTTCGATAATGTGTGTGCTTCGAATATTAATGATTTCATTGAGGATAATGGGTTGAGGGAGTATATCATGAAAGGTCAATAATTCACTTGTCACGTGGACAATGGTAATAAACTCAATAAAATTGATCGTATTTTGGTATGTCCATTTTTTTTAACGAGTGGCCTGAGGCATGCCTTAGGGCTTTGCCAAAGCTCCACAATGACCATTGCCCCCTCATCCTTACACCGACTCAAAATTTTTTTGGAGCAAAACCGTTCCATTTTTTTAATTCTTGGTTGGATAGGGGGATTTTGAGGGGATGGTGATGAAAGCGTTAAAAAACTTTGTTGGGTTTGGGGAGGCTGACAAGGTTTTGATGAAAAAGTTCAAATTTATTCGGGATAACATTAAAAACTGAAAAAAAAAGAGGTTTTGTCAAAGGAAGGGAAGACAAAAGCGATTTTAAGAGATGACCTTGAAAATTTGGGCGAGCTGACAGAGCCAAAAGACCTCTCGAAAGAGAAAATGTTAAGGATTAAGAGAGTTGGAAAGCTTTAAAGCAAAAGATATTAAACAAAAGGCTAAGGTAAGATGGGCAATAGAAAAGGATGAAACACGTCATTTTCATGGGTATGTGAATAGTAGGAGGGCTAGCAACAATATCCCTGGTCTTCTTGTTGATGGAGAGTGGATCACGAAGCCAACTCTGGTAAAAAAAGAGGTTATGCGATTTTTCAAAAATGCTTTTGAAGAGAAGGTTAGGTCAAGACCGAAGTTAATCAGTCACAACATAAAAAGATTATCAAATCTGGACACCCAATCGCTTACAGTTCCCTTTAGCGATGATGAAATAAAAAATGCGGCGTTTGATTGTGGGTCAAACAGGGCGCCGTGACCGGACGGTTTCAACTTCAGATTCATCAAAAGATTTTGGAACATGTTTGAACCAAACTTCAGGAATATCCTCTCCTCTTTCTACAATAACGAATATATATCCAATGGGTGTAGTTCTTCTTTCATTGTTCCATTCCAAAGACCAAGGATTCCGTGGAGATGAAGGATTATAGGCATGGTTGTAAAACAAGGTCTCGAAGGCCGAGTACTCTCCAAGTACTCGCTACAAGGTAGGCTGCCGAGGCACGAGTACTCTTCGTTTAGGCAAATTACTCCCCGAGTACTCTCCGCCTATGCCGAGTACTTCCTGCGTACTCCCGACTAGGGAGCGCCTAGTGACTTTTGCGACCATTATAGGCCTATTAACCTCATTCGGGTAATTAGCAAAGCTATTTCAAAGATCATGGAAAATCGTCTCAAAAATGTAATTGGCTCGGTTATCTTGGAAAATCAGATGACGTTTCTTAAATGAAGGTACATTCTCGATAGCCCTCTCATGCTTAATGAAATTCTCTCGTGGCTTAAAAAGTTAAAAGAAAGGCTTTTCTTTTAAAAATCGATTTTGAAAAGGCTTATGATAATGTTAACTAGATGTTCCTAATCGAAACTATGAAACGAATGAGTTTTCCTCCGCTTTGGTGTAATTGGGTATTTGGGGTTTTGGCTTCGGCCGTGTCTTCTGTTTTGATAAATGGGTCTCCTACTTTTGAGTTTAAATGTTCTAAAGTAATTAGGCAAGGTGATCCACTATGGCCTTTTCTAGTTTTAATAGTTATGGATGCCTTATCATGTGTGTTTTTGAAAGCGGGGAAGAGGGGGCTTTCAAAGGGATCAAAACACCTAATGATGGTCCGGTCATCTCTCACTTGCTATATGCAGATGATGCCGTCTTAATTGGTGAGTGGTCAAGAGATAACACTGTTAACGTGTCCAGAATTCTTAGATTCTTTTATGTGTGTTCGGGATTTAAAATTAGTTTATTCAAATCTAATCTTTATGGAAATCGGGATGGGTAATGAGGAGACTTTTATGGCAGAAGTGTTAGGTTGCAATAGAGAAGATATCCATTTAACATACGTGGGGATTAAGGTGGCCGCTAATATGAATAGAAGTAATCATTGGAAACAAATCATGGAAATTTTTTATAATATGTTATCCTTTTGGAAAGCCAAAACTGTATCAACTGGGGGGAGACTTACTTTGATTAGGGCGGTTTTGGAAAGTCGCCTGATTTATTATTTTTCTTTATAGGGTAAATTACTTTTTGAGTCCTTGTGTTATATGGGTTTTAACTAGTTGAGTCTAAAAGCAAAAAGTTTAACGACCTGAGTCCCCATAAGCAATTTCTTTAACCATTTGAGTCCAAATTTCTAACTCCATCCACCAAGTCTATTAACTATGAGGGTAATTTGATCATTTATACACAAAGTACAAGTCTTATATGCACATAAGTACAAGGAACAAGTCTTTAATGCATAAACTTTTAATATATAATAAACACCACCATCCCCACTACTGCCCCACCACCATCCCCGCCACTGCCACCGCCATCCCCACCAGGTGAACAAGTAATCCCTAACCAAGATACACAAGGATCGTTCCCCTTCCAATTATCTGCAAAAACCCGCGGATACCCAACTGATTTCACAACTGCAAGCAACTTATTAACCCGATCATCACACCCAACACCTGGATCGGGCAAACAAAAACTATTCGTACCAGATAAATTGACCTCAACCGACTTACCAAATCATCTACAATCGAATGGAGAGCTCTGGTGATTCAGCGTGATACAATCGATTAAACAAGCCTCTGGTGATTTACTGTCTCCTATAGTTAACCGCCATAGTTTCCTCTTCCGCTTCTGCTTTGCTTTACATTATATTATCCAGTATCGATTTCATC
Organism: Helianthus annuus; assembly: GCF_002127325.2. Lineage (NCBI taxonomy): Eukaryota > Viridiplantae > Streptophyta > Magnoliopsida > Asterales > Asteraceae > Helianthus > Helianthus annuus. The sequence continues at coordinate 160,116,625 of NC_035436.2, forward strand.
TCGGTTGAGAGAGCTTCAATCGGACATTGGCGATGTTTCTAGAGTGGGGTAAATATTAAATGTGTTTGGGTTAATTTTGTATAAACGTCGCAATTGAAGCTGGAAATTTGCAGGTTCGTCGCAGTTGAAGTCGGTCAGATCCCATCACCTTTTGCCACATGTCTTAGCATTCCTGCTGCCACCATTATCTTTCTGGATCCTCATTAATTTTTATTCATCATTTTCTTAATCATAGTTCCCTAAAAATATTCCCGTGAAGCCAAACTTCAGTTGAGGTGGTGGTTGGTGACGGAGGTGGTTGTGGCTGTGGCGGTGACGGTGGTGATGTGGTGGTGGTGTTGATGGTGGTGGAGGATGTAGGTGATCTAGAGAGAGGGAAAGAATGATGAGAGAGATGAAGGGTGAAGACTTTAAAGAGAGAGAAAGAGATGGGTGTGCCTGATCTTGTGAAGAACATGTGTTTTTTTTTATTTTTATTTTTTAAATTATAGGGGTAATTTGGTCATTTAACAAAACTTAACAATAAAATTCTAACTGGGTTAGAAATTTAGACTCAAATGGTTAAAGAAAATGCTTATGGGGACTCATGTAGTTAAACTTTTTATTTTTATATTCAACTAGTTAAAACCCATAAAACATAGGGACTCAAAAAGTAATTTACCCTTCTTTATACAAAGTTCCAATTGGAACTTTAAATCAGTTAGAAACGAAAATGAGAAAATTTGTAGGCTGGGAATAACGATTTGAACAAAATACACCGGGTGGCTTGGGAGTGGGTAATGCTTCCTAAAAATATAAAGGGGGGTTGGGTATAAATTGCCTTAAAAATGTGAATGAAGCGTTGCTTGCTAAGAGGGTTCGGAGGTTCAAGGAGGAAAATTAAAGTTTGTGGAGAAAAGTGGTGGAGGCATGTCACTTCAAAAGAATTGGATGGAGCTTTTTGCCATATAATGAAGCCATTGCTAGATGCTAGAGTAACATAGTTAAATTGGAGATGAAAATGAAAATTAAAGGGAAATGCCTTCTAAGTTTTATAACATGGAAGGTTGGGATGGGAGGGACATTAGATTCTGGATTGACACTTGGTTGGGAGATTATCCATTAAAAGACAGATGGCCCCGTCTTTTTAACTTGGAGGTAGATAAGTTTTGTAAAGTGGAAGAAAGGATACATAGAGATCAGAATATGTTTGGAAGAGTTTGGTAATGGCACAGGGATCCTAAGACGGAGTTAGAATGGACAGAATGGCAGGAGTGCTTGGACTCTATAGCGGAGGTGTGGCTGTCAACGGACAAGGATGTTTGGAAATGGATAGGTGACGACATGGAAAGTTTCCTGTAAAGTTGATAAAAAACCTGATGGAAGAAGATAGGGGAGGTGGTACCGGAGTAGAGTTTAAATGTCGCAAGTGGGTGCCTTTAAAATGTAACATTATGGCTTAGAGGGCTAATCTCAATAGATTAGCCACCCGTGTGAATTTGAGAAGAAGAAACATTAACATTTCATTGGTTCTATGTATGATGTGTGGAGAGATAGAGGTAACTTCGGAACATTTGTTCACGACTTGCATATTTTCTAACCGTATTTGGTTGAGTTTGAGCTCTTGGTGTAATATTCCTCCTATATTCGTTTTTGCGGTTAAAGATCTTATGGAAATGCATGGGTTCTTGCAGATGGGAAAGAAAGCAAAGAAAATATTTCATGGTCTTATTTTAACCATATTATGGAATATTTAGAAAAAGAGAAACAATGTTATTTTCAACAATAAAAAATGTAGCCCGCAAATGTGTTAGGAGAAGTTAAGTCTAGATGCTTTGTTTAACTTAAAAATAGGTCCATTTTTTAAAAACATTAGATGGGAGAATTGGTGTAAATCGTCTTTGTACATGTAATTTTGGTCTCTTGCCCGTTAGGGTCGGGAGCGTGTATATTGTTTGGCTTCTTGCCCGTTTGGATCGGGGGTTTGTTTTAACGAAGTATACTAAAAAAAAGGATAAATGCAACATCACACTACATATCATCATGAGAATGAATCCAAAAGGGACGTGACAACGTTTTGATAGCTATCTTTGTGGATGCTCTTAACGGGCATTTATTTTTCATTCGCTTTCCGACGAAATGTAATGATCTGAAACCTAAAATACTATTCTAAACATTAAATGGCATCCTCCAAAATCCAAATCATTAATATTAATATTATTTGTCAATAAGATGGTGGTCCACTGGTAAAGGCAAAACCTTTAAACACAATGGGAGAGGGGAGTCTTAGGTTAAAGTCCCACAGACGATAGAAATAAAAGAAATTTGCCGTTCAAAAAAAATATTAATATTATTTAAACAAACTAACATAAATATTTGAAACAGTAAATTATAATTTTCGTCACTCTGGCTTGTTTAAAAATAACGATATTAATCCAATAGTTTATTTATTACACTCAAATTCCGATAGTTTCAGGGTTTGTTTCAGTTCAGTCAACACCACTATTAGCATAGTTCTGTTAAATTAATGTGAAATGATAACAGCGGTCGTATGGCGGCTGAACGAAATTCTGGCGACTCAAAACAGCAGGCACCGAGTCACAACAACAGCGGAGTGGTTGCAGTGCGATGGTGTAGCACTGTTTCAGTGGAGTTGTGGTTGCAGTTCATATCTAGCATGAGGATTAGTTGATTCAAGTGATTTTACATGTGGATTTTGATCTGATTGGTGCGGTGTTGCCTAGCGTTGATGTGATGTAGATTATTTGTGTTCAAAATCAATTAAGGTCGAATCTCGTGTTCAAAAACTAAATAATGCAAAACTTGGGGTCGTTACAAATCAAACATGAATAAAAAACATAAACAACCCAGTCACTACACTCGTTTGTCTTACCCGAACACCTCTCGAGCCGTTTGAACTTTCGACTTAGCAGCTAAACCCTTCGTCTAAGCTGAACATTGAACAGTATCTAGTTTTTAAAGCCAGCAACTAAACCCATATGTATTCAATTCCATGTCAAATCGGATTTTCAAAATCGATAATACTGTTGTTGTCCATGTGACATAATTCCCATCTCTTACTCACCATCACTTGCAATGGTTGACTGACTATCCATCATTAACCTGCAATAATTTATCTCATATTGCATCAACTCCAAACAACTTGCCTAACCCGCAAGATTCTCAAGAGAAATAAAAAGAAGCTTATGCTCGAGGGGCCTATGAAACCAAGAATACGTGTGAAATGAAATGGGAAGTAATGTTAGAAGTTACAGTGCTTTTAAAAGGGTTCAACCATTGTGCTAAAAGTATCCAACAAAAAGATCAAAGCATATTTGGTACTAAGTTCTAAAACTACTCAGTTCATTTATCTTCAAATCTATAATTTAAGGTCCTAAAAATGCTAACTCGCTTGTATAATAAACACAAAAGCACTTTGACAGTTAACAGCCATTGCCTGCTCTTTGTACACATGCTACCGACTTGGAATTACTTAACCAACTGGGGTAGCCCAGTTGGCCACCGACACCCACCTCTTCCCAGAGGTACCGGGTTTGAGTCTTGGGAGTGGCATATGTCGCCCAGGGTAAGAACTCGGCAAGGGAAATTCACCGCGGAGCTAGCTTGGTCGGGTAGCGGCTCCCGGAGTGGGATCACTCCGGCGGTTGGTAGGACCGTGCCCTATCCCCCCCCCCCCCCCCGACTTGGAATTACTTTTCAAACTATGCCTAAATTTGACCATCTGCTAGGCAAGGGTAAACTTAATTTTCCTCATTTTCTTGAATTACTTAGGCAAGAGTAATATTTATTTTTCCTCATTTTCTTGAATTACTTTTCAACAAACAGCCTAATTTCAATATATTATCACAAACGAGCCCTAATCTTAAACATATAAACCCTATCAAATAAACATCTATTACAAAATCAGATTCATACAAGTGATGAAAATTCATACCTGTGTTTGGATGAACAGCAATAAGCAAATTCTTACAAGTCGCCCAACCTAAAATCCATCAAATCTCCCTGTATCAATAATAATATATCAGCCGACCGATTAAATAATAATAATCGAATTGAATGAATGTATAAATTTTCAGAAATCTCACTGTAACCGGATGCAAATCCTTATCCCGTAATCGAATTTAGTGGTGGCAATTCTTGTATACAGCAACAAATCCAAGAAATGCTGAGAAAATTAGTAGACCCGGCACGAAATAGAGGTTGATTTAATTTCGGAGATAGTGTAATAGAGGTTGTAGGATGGTGGTGATTTGGGTGATTTGGGCGTCGGAGATGACAAAAAAGAAGAATCTCTGTGTGATGTGTTGGTTTTGGGTCACCCAGACAAACCCATCCGGACCCGTCAATGTTATCTATTATATTTAAACTTACCCATCCTGACCCAAAGTTGAATGTGTGGGTTGATTTTGCCAGGTCTAATTTTGGGTCATAGCATAATCATCAGTGGGATTTCATACTATAGCCCTTTTTACATTTCATGATCATAAAAAAGTCACGTACAGAAACATCATATTAAAAAATGTGTATGTGGAGATTTCAAGGTATCGGTAAACATCGTACCAATACGTACATAAGCGGGGTTGGTAAGGTACCGCATATCTTCTAGCAATGGTATGCCCTTTGGCGTCCACACTCCCGCCTTTCCGAAGATTGATTCCCAGTTACGCCTATACCTGTTTCTTGAAGCTATAACCAACTGGACCATCAACAACCCACATACATAAATATTCACTAACAAAAACTAAATGAAACATGATATGCTCACTGGATAATTATAGCATGAAAACATATTGATTTTCCTAATTTGATCGAAACTAAATGAAACATGTTACCCTAAATAATCATGTATCATAACTATCTAAGGCACAAACTTAAGTCAAAAGGTGAGATATACATGAAACAGAAATACCTTGTTAGCATGGTAGCAGGCTTTCAACATGAGCGGAAAATCTCCGCGTTTCTTTTGTATTCTTGGGAGAGATATTTCCTCTTTCAACGAATCTTAACATAAGTTCATCTGCCTCATGTGATAATCCACGAGCAACCAAACTTTTACTGACATTCTCACATAATTTCAAGTCAGGAACAAGATTCCGACAAAACATTCGATTAGCCACTTTATACGAAGATAACGGGTCCCCCTTCCTTAAATAACTTTCAATAAGCATATGACAGCTATTCGCATCAGTTCTTGAAGCTGTCCTAAGAACTTTACCCAAAAGTTTATACGCCTCGTTAAGGTTCCCAAAACAACAGAGCTTTTCAATAACTTGATTGTAAGCAGTCTTGCATGGTTTCCTTGAAAGCATCTTTTCTAGTGACGACAACAGCTCGTTGACTCTATTATGTTGACAGAATCGGTTTATGACAACCCTGTATGTAACATCAGTCGGGATTAAACTCTTGTGAAGCATTTTGTCAATCATTTCAACGGCTTTTTCTATGTCACCCTTTTTCCCTAAGGTGTCGATTATTGCGGTGTATGTCACCGCATCGGGTTTTATGTTATTTAAGTACATGTCATCAAAAACCGAAAACGCAGAGTCTAAATCTTCCTTTTGGCAAAAACCATGTATGACGGTTGTGAAATTAACCGCATTAACATCACATCCATTGTTAAGACATTCCTCCATTAACTTCTTAGCATCATCCGGTCTTCGTTCTTGACATAAAGATTGGATTAAAAGATTAATTTCAGCCGGTGTTGGTGAAAACCCCTTTCCGATCATTTCACTAATAATCTCACAGGCCTCAGTTAGCTTCCCTTCCCTTCTAAACCCATGCATCAAAACGCTATACGTTATCGAATTCAGGACCCACCATTCTTCCTCACTCATGTTCAACATCTCTCTAGCTTCTAATGATCTACCATTGATGCATAACCCATTCAACAAAGCGGTATACGAAACAGTGTTTGGCTTGCAACCAAGCTTCCTCATTTGCTGTAGCAACTCTTTACCTTCATCTACTTTCCCGACACTACAAAGACCATTTATAACATCCGTATACGTGACTACATCAGGCATACAACCCTTATCGCACATCTCGTCAACAAGTTCTTTAGCCTTATCTATATCTCCTTTTTGACAAAAGGAATGAATAACCGCACTATACTCAACCTTATCAACCGAAAAGCCTCTTTCTTCCGCTTCTTTAACAAAACCAATAGCCTCAAATCCATAACCATGTTTCGACAACATATGAATGAGCATATTATACGTAACCTGATCCGGAACCAACTCACTCTCATTCAACATTTTATCCATCAAAACGCGAATTTCTTCAACTCTATTCTCCTTACAATAAAACCCCATCAAAGTATGATAACTAACCTTATCGGGACCGCAACCTTTCAACCGCATACTATCCATCAAACCAACCGCGTCGCGTATCCGCCCTGCATCACAATACCCTTTAATCAAACAATTATACGTCACAACATCCGGCAAAACGCCTACCAACTCCATCCTATCCAACATCTTAACCGCCATTTCCAATTTAAAAGCTTTAATCATAACCTCCAACGCAACATTATACACAAACAAATCAGGCGTAATGTTAGCTCTCTCCATCACGGAGAAAACCTGCAACGCTTTCCACCATTTACCAGCACGACTATACGATATCATCAAATAACCGTAAGCTTTCGAATCAACGTTGATTCGTCTACGTGTCATTAACCGAATGACACGTTTAGCACCTTGATACAGGCTAGTCTTACTCAGGATTTCCAGCATTGTGTTGTACACAACCGGATGGTGCTGGTACCGCCACAACCGATCGGTCCAGTAGAACAATTGCAGTGCGGTTCGTGCATCGGATTGGTTTTGCAAGACGGTGCAGAGTTGTGAGGGTTTTAGGGTTCGGATTAATTGGCGTAATTCGTATTCGAGAGTTGGAGTCCAGTTTGAGGTAAATTGGATTAATCTGCAAACTTCTTTGACTAATGGATGCCTGATTTCGTCTTCTGAGGTCTCGATTTGGTTGAAATGAAGTGAATGTTGGTGTTTAGGGTTTTGTGAGGAGTGTGAAGTGAATGCGTGAAGGAGTGGTGTTCGTTTGTGAAAGGGGCTTCTGAAGATGAGTAGCATAGTGAATTAGAGAAATCAAGTTAGAGAACGATAACAATAATAGGGCTGTAGTGGTCAGCGACGGTCCGATCACTTGCAATCTCCGGTGAATGAATCTCCGGTGGGATTCTGATGTTGTTACTGGCTACTCTACATGAGGGAGCCTTGTGGATTGGGCCGAATATTATCTACAAGACTAAGCCCATGTAAAACTGACCTAACCGCCCAGAATGAAGCAAGGTGGCCCATTTTCGATTTACGCAATTCGGTTTTGACGGTTTGGATTTTAGAACCGGCCATGTAAACTGAACTGCTTGTCTAGTTATTTATTTGGAATGTGCAGTTATTGTATTTGGTGGCGGAGCTTAAACGAAAAATCAGCAGGGACCGTACTCTTAAAAATCCAACATTTTACACTACAAAAAGAAAATAGTGATTTCTTTTTGGTAAAATTAACACTATACGGGTGAAAAATCAGGAGGGGCCAGGACACCCGGGTAACTGTTACGCCCCTGATTGTATTAAATTTCCAAACTTTATTATATAAACTAACGATTTTGGAAAATGGTTAACAAAATTGGTTCAGCCTTTCAAACCATTAAAACCAGACGGAATAATTGACCCACCCATGTCCCACCTTGACCTGTTTAGTTTGTCGGTTTTCGAAAAGTAGTTAGCATTTTCACAAATAAACTTTTGTCAAAACCGGCCTAACTGAACGATAAACACCTCTAAATAAAATTGAGCTAACCTACCCTCACCCTAAATTCTCATAGTAGAAGTGTTTTATTGTGTTTCTAATTGTTTTAATATGAATATGAATTAACTTACTTTTTAGTCATGTTATTAGATCATTTATGAGAAGGGAGTTGAAATGTAGATCAAGTTTTTTTATGCATATATTATAAAAGGTTTATGAAATTTATCATAATGTCTTTGTACATGTCATGTATATATTATCAAATGGAATAAGGGTATTATTGTAAACAACAAAAGGTTACGGTTCATGTATTAAATTAAAGTTGTTTGATTAATAATGTATAAATCATTTTTTTTAAAGTAAAGTAGATGAAACATCTTACACAAATCTCATATCATTATCTTTTGTTATGTCCACAAGAGAGACACTGGGTCATAAAGAATACTATGTCTTAAATATCACCAATGCGTTTTTATGCACATTGGCAGTTGGATGTGGATGAGAAGAGGCATCCACAGTTAAGCGTGCTTAGGTAGAAACAACAAAAACAAATCCGTAAGCTTATTGTGGATAAATCCTACAACACGGACTGTACGAAAGTTCGGGTCATATAAATGGTATCAAAACCACTACTTATATGTTTTGTTACGATAGTGGGGCAATCATCATCGAGAATGATGAGTCCATATAATGGTGTTTGTTGTTGGGTTCGTAGGCTTTAGGGTAGCCGGCCCTAATTAGGGTTAGCCGACCCTAGTTAGGGTTAGCCGGCCCTAGTTATTAGGCCCACTTAGTTAACTTGTTGACCAAGTAGGAAACCCTAATCTTGTTCTATAAATACCTATGATGTAATTGTAATCTGGGTCATTCTGAAAACAGTTGTGAGCATCTAATAAAAGTAAAACCCTAGTTGCAACCCGTGGACGTAGGTCACCTTGACCGAACCACGTAAATTCTCGTGTTCTTTATTTTCTGCTAGTGTGTGTGTGTTTGTTCCGCTTCCGCTTGAGCCTACTCTGATCCGATACCCCCAACAAGTGGTATCAGAGCCAAAGGTTCAGTTAAACACACGGTTCACACGGTTATCGCAGGAAAGGGAGAGAGCTGGACGAGAGATCTTGATCTGCTGTTGCTGTCGTCGCCGCTGACTTGTTTACGGCCCATACCTATTCTCTGGTTACAGCTCGTAAGGTCTAGGGTTTGCGTCGTAGGGTTTGCTGTTGCAGATCTGGTGGTTTTGGGGTGTTTGGCGATTAGGGTTTCGGTTCTTGAACCGTGGTTATTCGCTGGTTTACGCTCGGGTTTGCAGGAGAAGTCGCTGGTTCGGGTACTTCGGGTTTCTGGTTTATTGAAAGTTGCTCAGGTTTCGGTTGCTTAGTTCCTTGTGGTTTTTTCTAGTTTTTTTCTCGTTTGCTATGGCTGAAGACGGGAAGTTCCAAATCGAGAAGTTCAACGGTACTGATTTTGCATGGTGGAGAATGCAAATAGAGGCGTTGCTTGGTGAATGCGATTTGGATGTGGTACTGGAAGAAAAACCTGCTGGAATGGATAAAGCTGCCGAGGCAATTTGGAACTCAAAGGACAAAAAGGCAAGAGGTAAAATTACATTGGCTTTGACGAGGAGCGTTGCATTTAATATCATGAAAGAAACAACTGCTCGTGATATGTTAGAAGCTCTGTCAAATATGTATGAGAAGCCGTCTGCCGGTAATAGGGTGTTCTTGATGAGGGAACTGTTTAATATGAGAATGAACGAGGGCAGTTCAGTTGCTGATCACATTAACGAGGTCAATTCAATTTTGTCCAGGTTAGCAACTGTGGGCATGAAGTTGGATGATGACACTCAGGCTGTGGTTTTGTTATCTTCCTTACCTGATAGTTGGTCAGGATTTGTGACAACGGTCACTGAAACTGCTGGAACTGGAAATTTGAAGTTTGATCGGGTCTGGGATAGTGTTTTGGGTGAAAACGTTCGCCGGAGGAACACTAGTGGAGGATCTACTTCTGGTATGTTCAGTGTTAGCAGGGGAAGAGGTAATAACAAAAGCAGTGGGAGTCGTGGGAAAAGCTTGTCTAAAGCTGGGAAGAATGTGAGGTGCTGGAACTGTGGTGAAAAGGGGCATGTTAAAAACGAGTGTCCTGATCCTAAGAAAGAGGATGGTAAGCAGCATGTAAACAGTGTTGTGTCAGATGAATCTGATGGTGACGTACTGGTTTGCTGTGAAGAGTCTATAGATTCTTGGGCTATGGATTCTGGTTCTTCGTTTCACGCCATGCACAGCGGGGAGACGATGGTGAATCTGAAAAAAGGAGACTTTGGAAAGGTACGATTAGCTAACGGTCATGTTCTTAATGTTACGGGTATGGGAGATGTCAATCTGAAGACTCCACTGGGAACTACATGGAACTTAAAGAACGTCAGGGTAATTCCAGGTTTAACGAAGAAACTTATTTCTGTTAGTCAACTGGATAAACAGGGACTAGATGTTAAGTTTGGTGGTGGGAAGTGGAAGGTGATTGATGGAAATCTTGTTGTTGCCTGTGGGAGGAGACGAGGATCGTTGTATCTAGTTGAGATACCTGTTGAGGGAGTAGCCGTCCCTGTACAACATAAAGTCTGGTTCACTGAATCTAGTAAGCGGAAGAGGGTTCAATTTGCGAACTTGAATCCTGGTGCTTTGGGGATGTCAGTTGAATGTGATCGGCGGTCTAAGTTTAAGCCAGTCAGGGGATTTGGTGATAGTGGGAGCATGGGTCGTGTTCCGGGTACAATCACAAAGAACCGTTGGGTTTTGAAGACAAAGATTCCGACTGAAGAAAAAAGCTCTCCTGGAAATAGTTTGCAAAATTTGGAGAGTGGTATTAATTCTCGGTGTATCTCTGGAGCTGGTGGATCGTGCAAGCCGGTTGAGATAGAGAATGTGTCTGATAAGAAAGGGTTGGAGCTTGTGGGAGCTTCAACTGGTCTCTCAGTTACTTGATGAGAGGTGTGGTTGCAACTAGGTGGCTTGGATGTGACTGAAGTCTTAGCTTGTTCTTGGAACTGGAGGCTGGGAAGACTTGAACGTAAAGATTACTGAAGTTACTGGTGATGGGTTTCTTGGATGCACTTTGTGGACTATGCAAAGCCTCCGAGTGGGAGATTGTTGGGTTCGTAGGCTTTAGGGTAGCCGGCCCTAATTAGGGTTAGCCGACCCTAGTTAGGGTTAGCCGGCCCTAGTTATTAGGCCCACTTAGTTAACTTGTTGACCAAGTAGGAAACCCTAATCTTGTTCTATAAATACCTATGATGTAATTGTAATATGGGTCATTCTGAAAACAGTTGTGAGCATCTAATAAAAGTAAAACCCTAGTTGCAACCCGTGGACGTAGGTCACCTTGACCGAACCACGTAAATTCTCGTGTTCTTTATTTTCTGCTAGTGTGTGTGTGTTTGTTCCGCTTCCGCTCAAGCCTACTCTGATCCGATACCCCTAACATTTGTAACATCTACGCAAATCCAATATCGTTCATTTATGTTCTATCCACAAGAGAGATATTGAGTCATAAGAAATGTTCCACCACAATTATTACCAATACCTAATATGTGTATTGATTGTGGATAAGAGAACTCCACAATTAGCCATACGCTTCCGGATCTACCTTGATTCGTCTACGTGTCAGTAACCGAATGACACGTTTAGCACCTTGATACCGACTAGTCTTACTCAGGATTTCTAGCATTGTGATGTATACAACAAGATGGTGTTGGTACCGCCACAATCGATCAGTCTAGTAGAACAGTTGCAGTGCCATTCGTGCATCAGATTGAGTTTGTAGCATGGTGCCAAGTTGTGAGGGTTTTAGGGTTCAGATTAATTGGCATAATTCGTGTTCAAGATTTAGATTCCAGTTTGACCTAAACCGGATTAACCTGCAAACTTCTTTTACCAATGGATTCCTGATTTCGTCTTTGTTGTTTTCTACTTTTTCGTAACCCTTAATTTGTTGACTGTGATTAATGGAATTTGTCGGAAAACTGAAATGACGTTCGTGTTTAGGGTTTTGTGAGGAAAGTGAAGTGTTGTTCTAAGTGTTTGTTTGTGAAAGGGGTTCTTGAAGATGAATTGAAAACAATTATAGGGTTGTCGTAGAGCATTTGAGCTACTTGGTGAAAACGATCACTTGCAGAATTGCAGAGCATTTGAGCTGCTTGGTGAAAACGATCACTTGTAGATTGCTAATGGGATCAGAACTAGGATCACTGGTTTCAAAAACTTTAACTAAGATTACCGGTATAATTTTGTGCTTAAACCTAACCACCGACTCATCAAGCCGCTTTCATGCTAGTATTAGGTTTAAGTTAGCATTTCATCTAAGGGTCTCACACTCAAGGTTCAAAGATCCACATAATCCCATCTCAGGCTTATAATAAAAAGATTAAAAATCTACCATCTTATATATATAACCCTTATGGATTTTTAAATTAAATTTTGGATGGAATGATGGTTGATGATGAGCTTTAACACTTTTTCATTAACTTCCACCTAGCGGGTATACCCTACCCGAGTCACTATCTCAGCGGTTAATATCATAGACTTCCGTTTATATTATTATAACAGCTCGTATGAATGGATGATGGAATTTTTTTTTCTCTCGGCTCCGGATTTAGTTTCCCAAAAAGGATAAGGCGTGCCAATTTAATTAAAAATACTTATAGGTTATTTATTTATAATGGCTCCTTTTATACTCTCAACGGTTTTCGTTTTTCTATATCCCCTAAGATGAGAACCCACAAGACTTCATGATTTAAAATTAAGGTGTTCTTAAAACAATCTAGGAAACTCTCTAAGTCGGTTGGGCCTACCACTACATCCCGGAAAATACGTCTTTTGTCTGATTTATTTCATACGTATAATATTTTGAAAACTATAACGCCCAAAATTTATAGGGTCAAAACAACAAGAGGAAAAACGTCAAACTTGAAAATTTCATTTCGCCACTTATATTTTTACCAAAAAGACCATTACTTTGGTTCGAGTAAACACATTCATCAAGGCTATCACAAGTATTAACCCGAACAACATTAACAAAGTACTAGTTCCTAGATTTACTTACGAAAAATCCTAAATATATAGTTAACATTTACAACCAAAATAAAGTTTTGACCCATTTGACACCAACAAAACATATTCGAAAGCGCATAGTGGGCACATGGTGTAGTATGTTCGTTCCCAAGCTCGCAGTCATCAAACATGTGATTTACCTATCATCCATATCACCAAAACATTTATTAGTTTGATTTACTAAACAAAATTCAAGACTTTCGTTTACTTATCATTATTCGACCCGTTTACTAAATTCATCATTTTGTCAACTTCCTTATTGTAAATCATTCTTTTCATCCTAGCATAAATTTCTTTATGCTCAACTATACTCCTTTCGGAAACATTCAACATATAAACTTTTCGATCCATACATAATGGGTCGATACCTACACCATATCTTTAACACACTTTCGTCAATTCGACCCGTTATCAACGAATATTTACATAAACCATTTCAACATTATACTTCCCAACATTTCGTCCCACTTGGAGCGGGTCATTACATGACCATTGATATTGCATTTCTATTCATCTTTCAATACTTAACATATCACAATTTTAACATGAACAACCATACAACTTTACACTAAGGCTTTAATTCGAAAATTACCATTTGTAAATCTACATAAAAGGTAAATGAAGTTCATATGAACTTACCATGGTCTTGCGTTCCTAGTGCCTTCGATTGACTCATTCCTTCTTCTTTCTTTGCTCCTATACATCACAACTTCATACACTTAGCTTTCATTACTTTCACATTTTTTATCGTACATTATGATGTCTATTAATCACATACGTTTTTGCCATAAACATATTACATCAATTTAGCAAATATACATGAAAAATCACAACTAAGCCAACTTAGGCATTTCATCAAACACATGGTGGGCGTATTGTCTACGAAGCATATTGTACAAGTATCTTAAGCACATGTTTCACAATTCATCCATTGATTAGCATAGACATTTCCAACTTCACAAATTGCCACCCTAACCATGTACATATTGTTCTAAATCAACTACTCATCAAAATATCATCAACATTAGGCTAATTAGCATATAGAGCTTCATAAATTTCTAATCATTTTTTTGGCATATAAGTGGGTTTTACCCCAATTCATCACCATAGTCAAAATTAAACATTTCTTAACATCTAGATATTCATAACAACGAACATTCATGTTTAATTTTACACTACATTCACGATTTACACAAAACCCACTAAATCAAGCATCACTAAAACACCAGTTTCGACTTACTTGATGTTGGAGATACTTAAGTGATCAAAATTTCTAGTTCATGCATTCAATTAGCCTTCAATTTCCCTTTCAATTTGATGGATTTAAGGTTGTTAAGGTTTTGGTTCTTCCCTGGCTCTCTCTCTCTCGATCGTACGCACACCCACACTCACATACTGACCAATTTTTTTTTGTCAAGTGTTTTAATTCCATATTTTTCATTTTCACCCCCTCATTCTTTTAGAACATGCCATTTTCCTCATATTTACATGCTAACCTAGTTAACTTTCATGTGTACATAAGATTTAGATTTACTAAAACTTATAAAACTTTAAAAATGGTAAAAAATTATATTTACCATTTTTCGTCAAAATATTGCGATTATAATTTTATAATATGACATACGAAATTTTGGGTGTTACAAGTCTACCCCCCTTAAAGAAGGTTTCGTCCCGAAACCTAAATACGTACCAAATAGTTCCGGGTAGTGTTCCCGCATATCTTCCTCTGCCTCCCATGTAAGATCCGATCCCTTCCGATGTTGCCATTAGACTAAAACTTGTCTAATGGATTTGTTACGAAGGTACTTCGTCTTGAAATCTTTTATTGCCACGGGTCTTTCAACATAGTTTAGCCTTTCATCTACTTCAATATCATCCAACGACATGTACGCCGTTTCATCCGATATACACTTTCGCAATTGCGATACGTGGAAGGTGTTATGAATTCCATCCAGTGCCAGTGGCAATTCTAACTGATACGCCATCATCCCAACCCGGGCTAAAATTTTAAAAGGTCCGATAAAACGGGGACCTAGCTTTCCTCGCTTTCGAAACCGAATAATACCTTTCCACGGAAAAACCTTTAGTAATACATAGTCACCCACTTGAAACTCGATCAGGCGTCTTCGATGATCCGCATAAGATTTTTGTCTATCTTGTGCCTCTTTCAATCTTGCTCGAACAATATCAACCTTCTCGTTGGTTTTTACCACCACATCTTTTGACGCGAGTTCGCGTTGGCCCACTTCCCCCCAACAAACCGGGGTTCTACATTTCCTTCCATAAAGCATTTCATATGGGGCCATGTTGATGCTACTATGATAGCTATTATTATATGTGAATTCCACCAAAGGTAGGTGATCATCCCAATTTCCTCCGAAATCTAATACGCAAGCTCGTAACATGTCAATTAGCGTTTGAATCGTCCTTTCTGATTGACCATCCGTTTGAGGATGGTAGGCGGTGCTCATATGTAGTTGGGTTCCCATTTCTTCATGAAATTTCCTCCAGAAACGGGAGGTGAAATGGGTGTCGCGATCGGACACTATGGATACGGGAACCCCATGTCGAGCTATGATTTCATTCACATAGACTTCCGCCATTCTTTCCGAAGTATAGGCTTCACGGATGGGTAGGAAATGGGCACTTTTGGTGAGGCGGTCCACGACCACCCAGATAGCATCATGCCCCTTTCTCGTCTTGGGGAGTTTAGTCACTCGATCCATTGTGATGTCTTCCTATTTCCATACCGGAATATCCAGAGGTTGTAACTTCCCATAAGGTTTCTGGTGTTCCGCTTTCACTTGGGCACAAGTCATACACTTCGAGACATATTTGACAATGTCTCATTTCATTCCGGGCCACCAATAATTTCTTCTCAAGTCTCTATACATCTTAGTGGTTCCCGGGTGAATAGAATACCGAGATTTATGAGCTTTGTCTAAGAGCATGTCTTTCACATCACACTTCCAAGGTATCCAGATTCGGCCAACCTTGTTTTCATACCGTTTGTATTCTCCTCCAGTTTAGAAACAAATCCCTTCGTTCTTTCTTTCTTCGGGTCTTCGGAGTTTAAAGAACTTAATTGAGCTTCCCGTATGCTTTCGAGAATGTTGGACTTGATAACCAACCTCATCGATTTCACCCGAATCGGGGGCGGATAATCTTTTCGGCTCAAGGCATCCGCCACTAGGTTAGCCTTCCCAGGGTGATAGTGTATATCACAATCATAATCATTTATAAGCTCTAACCATCTTCGTTGCCTCATATTTAAATCCTTCTGTTCAAAGAAGTATTTGAGGCTCTTATGATCCGAAAAGATCGTACATTTCACCCCATACAGGTAGTGCCTCCATATCTTTAAGGCGAATACGACCGTCGCCAACTCTAGATCATGAGTTGGGTAATTGTTTTCGTGTTGCTTGAGTTGTCTTGAAGCATAAGCAACAACTTTACCCCTTTGCATTAATACACATCCTAAACCTTGGCGGGAGGCATCGGTATACACTACCAAGCCATCCGTTCCATCCGGTAATGTCAACACCGGAGAACTTGAAAGCTTTTATTTCAACGTCTGAAATGCTTTTTCTTGTTCTTCACCCCATATAAACTTTTCATTATTCTTTGTTAATTTTGTCATAGGCGAGGCTACCTTAGAGAAATCCTGGATAAATCTCCTGTAATAACCAGCCAAGCCCAGGAAACTTCTTACTTCGCTTGGATTTTTCAGGGGCACCCAATTCATTACTGCATCTACCTTGGACAGGTCCACATGGACACCGTCCGCATTGATTACGTGGCCCAGAAATTGTACCTCTCTCAGCCAAAAGGCATACTTCGAGAACTTTGCATATAGCTTTTCCTTGCGTAGCGTTTCCAGTACATCACGTAAGTGTGAAGCATGCTCTGTTTCACTTCGGGAGTACACTAATATATCATCAATAAAAACGATTACATACTTATCAAGCATAGGCCAGCACACCCGATTCATTAGGTCCATAAACGTAGCCGGTGCGTTCGTTAAACCGAAGGACATCACTAAGAACTCGTAATGTCCGTATTGAGTCCAAAACGCAGTTTTGGACATATCCTCGTCTCATACCCGTATTTGATGATATCCCGATCGTAGATCGATTTTTGAGAACCAACTTGCCCCTTGGAGTTGATCAAATAGGTCGTCAATTCTGGGCAACGGGTAACGATTCTTCACCGTTAACTTATTCAACTCCCGATAGTTGATGCACATTCGCATCGAACCATCCTTCTTCCTCACAAATAACACGGGTTTTAATTCCACATTTTTCATTTTCACCCCCCCCCCATTCTTTTAGAACATGCCACTTTCCTCATATTTACATACTAACCTAGTTAACTTTCATGTATACATAAGATTTAGATTTACTAAAACTCATAAAACTTTAAAAATGGTAAAAAAATATATTTACCATTTCTTTTTCGTCAAAATATTGCGATTATAATTTTATAATATGACATACGAAATTTGGGATGTTACAAAAACCAAGCAATCCCAAATTTTTCTATCATTTTCCATTTATTTGCAAAAATTATTTTTAGGAACATTTTCAATTTTTTTAAAATTTTCTATTTTCTTATGACTCAAACTAACCTAAAAAGTAGTTACCCATCCCCACACTTGAGATGTGCATTGTCCCCAATGCAGAGACGGAAACTAAAAATAAAATAAGAAATAAAAATAAAAATACAGAGAGAGTTGGAAAAGACTTAGCTGGTTAGGACAAAAGTCAGTGCCAGCTATTCGAGTCTTGAATCCAACGAATGATCGTATAGCATTTTGGTCGCGATCGTTGCCTAGTCTGCTTAGGTTGTAGCGCAAACACAAGATTCTATGAACATGTTTCTACAACGTGTACTTGTGATGGTAATATTAGATGAGTAGATGACATTTCATGATTATATCGCCTTTGTTTTTTCATTTTGAGGTGAGTTCTTTATCTCTCATCAAGATGTTTAAACATAAGCGTTGTACTTTTGCTAAACATTTCTTCTAATACTTGCTTAGAGCTAGTCATTTGGAAGTACAAATAAGATGAAAATGCCCGTTCCCAAATCCTTTAGATTCATACAAATAAAAAGAAAGAGAATTCTTTCTAGCTCCAGATGTTAACTTGCAATAACTTGGTATAGCTATCACTGTAGTTTTTTTTATTCTAACAAAAAAAAGGGTTTGATTAAGTCTTATGATTTATATTTAAGTTGCACAAACAAAGAACTACAGTGTAGCAGACTTTGGTGAGATCTTTAGAAATCAGTTTAGGGAGTGGAACGGGTTATTAAGATGCGGGTTTTACCCATAACTTAACAACTTCGCTCCTAACTGTGTTAAGAACCACAAGATAGAAATGGAGATTTCCGTCGAGATATGGATATCTGTCACACCCCAACCAATGGCGGAAACATCGGGATGAGACGAAGTGTGAAGATTGCTCGAGACATCATAACGCTAATAATTGTGACAAGTATTTAAATAATCATTTCATTTCACTTCTAAAGAATCAAGTACAAGGTTTTGAAACAAAGTACAACAATATGAATAATAAAATGATACAATACAAATACAATTCTTTCTAAGTGTGTATCTAAGCATCCTACTAGATTCCATGCATCGTCAACATCCACCTGTAACATGTTAAAATAAAGTTCAATGCAAAAGCAAAGGCGAGTATACAAGTTTGATACGTAAATAGCAAAAGATAAGTTTTGAACAATTCCTCATAGCAAGCATGTGATTCAAGATAAGCCTTTAAATATGGTATGTGTCTAACATATCAAACCAAGGAAACGCAATATGCTCATGACATAACCGAGATAAAGGGGCGGGTCGTTAATCCTATAGCGCTACATATGTCACGGTTTGGCTCGTACGAAGTTAATGATAAATTCAACACATAAGATAAATCCAAGTTTAAAGCATCAAGCCATCACGTATACAAGCATGTTATAGGAATGTTCATGTGTTTAAGCAAAATGTTCATGTGTAAGTTGATAGATAAACATGTTACACCCCAAAAGTGGTAAAAGTAAAAAGGGGGAAATACGAGTATACTCACAAAGTTTGCATATGTTTTAAACAAGTTTTGAAGAACATAAAAATCAAACAGAAAGTTTATGGACTATTTCGGGGCATTTCCAGGTCTGATTTCTCCAAGGAGAAGTCTAGGAATCGAACCCCATGATTATCCAAGCAAGTAGGAAAAAGAATCAAGTGAATTGGATAAGAATTGAGTGAGTTATGCTCATTTTCGTGAAGGGGTGTCAATCTGCTCGAACCTTTGCTTTCAGCTACGGTTTGGAGGATGTTTTGAGAGTTTTTAGTGTTGCAAAAGTGGTAGGGAGGCTGGTTATAAGTGGTATTTATAGGGGGGAGGATTAGGGTTTCAATGGGTTGGGCTTTGGAAGTGTTTAGAAGGGGTTACACCTTGAAACTAGCCCACAAAACCCAACTATATGGGGCTGAATTTTGCTGAATTGGGGCTGCCATATTTCTTTATTTTTTTTTATTTTTTAAAACATTATAATGAGTAATTTTGTTAATTAAGTTGTGTAATAATATGCAACAATGTTTCCCCTAACTTTTAACAAGGTGAAATATGAAATAAAACATGATTTAACTAGGTAAAAGTGTAATGTACAAGTATGTATCATGTTTGTAAGTGACAAGTATATGTCACATATTAGATGATTAACCGTTGTATAAATAAGCATATTATTAGGGGTTTTTAGGTATCAACAATATAAGGACAAGCATGGACATGCATCGTGAATAAGTATAAGTATGAATTACAAATAAGGATTCGATGTACAATGAATTCGAACGTATGAACATGTATGAATATGTACATGGTGAATTTAAAGAAATACGAATTTTATTTATGATCCAAGTCTCGGATTTTACAACGAAAAGACGACTACAATAGTACAAGATTTCCAAAAATAGCATTACAAGGCGAGCTTTCTAATTATGGAAAGTATGAAAAAGCAGGGCGTTACAGTCTCCCCTCCTTTAGGAAATTTCGTCCCGAAATTTATTCAAGAGGAAGACCTTGGAGAAAAAGCATTTTGGCTAAAAGAATCGAGACTTGGGAGTTTTGAAACGTTTAGAAAAGTACGAAATTTTGAAGAACGATAGGATAGGAATTTATTTGACTAAAATGGGTTGAGGCGTTTAAGCATAGGTAAAACGGGTATGCGTGCGCATAGGCAAAGGAGTTTTAATAAGTTTGAATGTGAACGGGGTTCATATGAAAGAAAGGATAATGGAGAATAATAGGAGTATGGGGTGAACAATTGACACTAAATGAATGCAAGTATATGAATGATATAAGTATTAGATAGACGAAAGTAGCGTGTTAAAGATGAAGTCTCGGCATGGATAATCGGATATGATGCGTTTGTGAGTTGTTTAAAGCTTGTATTAGGTCCAAAAGGTCTGTAAAACACTGAATTTCTCATGGCACGTTTTACGAAAGTTTGGTAACATGGTGAAAACACTTATATATAGGAAGTACCAGCGGCGTATCCACCATGTTTTGACCATGTTACGTCCGTTTCGTCTTCGGTGTCATGTTACGTTCCGTGTATTACCATACGCAGTAGCACACTCTATGGTTCTCATACGCCTATCACTATAATCCCGTGTGCACCCGTGATTATTTTGATCATCGCATGATCCGCATAGCTTGTACTAGTTGTGTATGAATCGGGGTATACATAAAAAAAAATTTAGAATGTGTACGTACAAGAATGTAGTATATAAGCAAGTCCATGTTTAAGTATATGTGGGACCCACGCAAGCGAATCCCTCGGGTTGCGCTCGCGTATAGGTACGGATGTATGAATCATGAGTAAGGATGAAAGTATGAGCATAAGTTTAAGTATGAATACGCATGTATGTATGAGCATAAACATAAAATGTGTAAGTAGTATGTGTACAAGTAGAAGCGTAAAACGTATAAGTAGTATGCGTATAAGTACAAGCATAAGTCGTATGAACATAGGTGTAGGTATGAAAAATAAATATTGCGTAAATAGTGTTTGTTGGGACACCACGGATCTAAGTGTATACAACATTCAAAAGGTCGAGTATGTAAATACGAATGATATAAATGATGTTATCGCGAGGTATCGACCAAAATGTGTACGATGATATGCATGTATAGTTGTTTAAATGAAACATTGAGTTTATCGAATCAAAATTAGGTTGACCTATGTTGAAAGGGTAGAATATAGTTGTGTATGTAAGAGGATGTAAAGTACTAATTGGTTAAGCATAATGTACTTTTGTAATGATTGAAATGCTACTTTTGTTAAAAAAAAAAATTTTTCATGTAAGTCAAAGATTGTCGGTTCCCATGAAGACTTCTTGCCCGCGTGTTTTGTAAATTGGTGTAGGAAAAAGGTTTTCGTTAAAAAGTAAGTTCGTTTCATCAAAGAAGAAATTATGAATTTAGGAGGTTCTTGTGAAAACTAGGATCCTTAGAAGAGAAATTTAGCAAAAGGACTTAGTGATAAAAAAAATTAACAAATGATTTGTTGATGTTGAAAAGGGTATTTGGTAAAACAGTCATATAACCTCTATAAGATCTTATAAGTATTTGAGAAAGGTTGGTTGGATTTTGATTAAAAGTAGAAGGTGAGCATGTTTTAGTGATTAAGTCGAATATGAAGTTCATGGGCAAGAGTTTCATTGAGCCGATTAAATTGATAGGTAGCATTTCGTAAGGTTTTGAAGTTCGAGCAATAAAACGTTTTAAGACATGATTATGAATTTCGCGTATATGAGTTGAGTAAAAATAGATTGTAGAATAAGAAGTACGTTTGATAAAACAATGCATTTTGAAATCGGTATGAGTGGGTATTTTGAATAATGATAAACAATTTGGGTATAAAATATGATCGAGTTTGCATAATAAGATATTTTGAAGAGACGTTTTGGTAACGATCACCTAGGTAAGGGAATCACCCCTAACTCGTTGGTGATGTCGTTTCTTTTCTTTTTTTTTTTAGGAAAAAGGGGAGTGGAGTTAGTCGTCAAGGTAAGGAAATCACTCCAATCTTAATGATATGTCTCCACTCGTCGTTACAAGGAATATGAAATTATATTATATGAAATCATGCATATATATATAAATGTATGGAAAAGGTTCAATATGTTGTGTGCATGAAAAGAGAATATCGAAAGTATACTCGAGTTTGAAAGATTGCATCGTATAAAATAAATATTAGAAACACATGTTGATCAAAATTTGGATGGTTCCAAAACGGAACTTTGACTAACCAAAGTGGTCGAAAAGTCTTTCGAATTTGAGGAGCATGCTTTGGCCTAATAGGTAAAATACTCTCGCCGACAAGTCGGTTAACGGTATTTACCCTTCCGGTTACTACATGTCCCAAATCAATCGAAATTTCGAGACTTGGCGGGATTTATGAAAAACAAAATATCAAGGAGTGGAACTAGTCGACAAGGTGCGGGTTTCACCCCTAACTTGACAATTTCGTATCCTAAGTGTGGTTGGTACTCGTCGGGTCAAAATTTAATTTCGACATGTTGACGAGGGTCCACTAGAATTTGAAATTTGAGATTTACCATTAAGATGTGGATTTCACTCCTAGCTTAATGGCGATATCTCGTGTAAAAAGAAGAATAGGTAGATTGTGAGTCGTTCACCAAATTGTGGGTTTCACGCCTATTTTGGTGAATTCGTCTCGAGTGTTTATGGATTTAGAATAGTCGAGTAAAATGCATGAGGGAAAGAGTATGTTAAAGGAATAAACAATAAATATAAACGCACAATGAAGCATATTAAGAATAGCACATAATGAGTGGGATAATAAAACATGTATTAGCACATAATAAAGCAAGTATAGCATGTCAAGTGTTAACATATAAGCGCCATATATGCTTAAAAGATCAAAAGAGAATGAATAAGAGCAAATAAGGTAGCATGCAAGTAGTTTCAAGTAAAACATAAGAATAAGGCTCTAAAACTATAGACTAGGCTAAAGCATTCCTACTTTTCCTAATTCCCTATAGTTATGGCTCTGATACCAATCTGTCACACCCCAACCAATGGCGGAAACATCGGGATGAGACGAAGTGTGAAGATTGCTCGAGACATCATAACGCTAATAATTGTGACAAGTATTTAAATAATCATTTCATTTCATTTCTAAAGAATCAAGTACAAGGATTTGAAACAAAATACAACAACATGAATAATAAAATGATACAATACAAATACAATTCTTTCTAAGTGTGTATCTAAGCATCCTACTAGATTCCATGCATCGTCAACATCCACCTGTAACATGTTAAAATAAAGTTCAATGCAAAAGCAAAGGCAAGTATACAAGTTTGATACGTAAATAGCAAAAGATAAGTTTTGAACAATTCCTCATAGCAAGCATGTGATTCAAGATAAGCCTTTAAATATGGTATGTGTCTAACATATCAAACCAAGGAAACGCAATATGCTCATGACATAACCGAGATAAAGGGGCGGGTCGTTAATCATATAGCGCTACATATGTCACGGTTTGGCTCGTACGAAGTTAATGATAAATTCAACACATAAGATAAATCCAAGTTTAAAGCATCAAGCCATCACGTATACAAGCATGTTATAGGAATGTTCATGTGTTTAAGCAAAATGTTCACGTGTAAGTTGATAGATAAACATGTTACACCCCAAAAGTGGTAAAAGTAAAAAGGGGGAAATACGAGTATACTCACAAAGTTTGCATATGTTTTAAACAAGTTTTGAAGAACATAAAAATCAAACAGAAAGTTTATGGACTATTTCGGGGCATTTCCAGGTCTGATTTCTCCAAGGAGAAGTCTAGGAATCGAACCCCATGATTATCCAAGCAAGTAGGAAAAAGAATCAAGTGAATCAGATAAGAATTGAGTGAGTTATGCTCATTTTCGTGAAGGGGTGTCAATCTGCTCGAACCTTTGCTTTCAGCTACGGTTTGGAGGATGTTTTGAGAGTTTTTAGTGTTGCAAAAGTGGTAGGGAGGCTGGTTATAAGTGGTATTTATAGGGGGAAGGATTAGGGTTTCAATGGGTTGGGCTTTGGAAGTGTTTAGAAGGGGTTACACCTTGAAACTAGCCCACAAAACCCAACTATATGGGGCTGAATTTTGCTGAATTGGGGCTGCCATATTTCTTTATTTTTTTTATTTTTTAAAACATTATAATGAGTAATTTTGTTAATTAAGTTGTGTAATAATATGCAACAATGTTTCCCCTAACTTGTAACAAGGTGAAATATGAAATAAAACATGATTTAACTAGGTAAAAAGTGTAATGTACAAGTATGTATCATGTTTGTAAGTGACAAGTATATGTCACATATTAGATGATTAACCGTTGTATAAATAAGCATATTATTAGGGGTTTTTAGGTATCAACAATATAAGGACAAGCATGGACATGCATCGTGAATAAGTATAAGTATGAATTACAAATAAGGATTCGATGTACAATGAATACGAACGTATGAACATGTATGAATATGTAGATGGTGAATTTAAAGAAATACGAATTTTATTTATGATCCAAGTCTCGGATTTTACAACGAAAAGACGACTACAATAATACAAGATTTCCAAAAATAGCATTACAATGCGAGCTTTCTAATTATGGAAATTATGAAAAAGCAGGGCGTTACAATATCACTCCTAACTCAACGAAAGTTTCTTGTGCTAAGAGTAATGCGTAGAGTGAGTGATTTTGTCGAGAGTTCTTGGTTTTCACACCTAATCTCGACACAATCGCTCGTTGGTGTTATAAGAGTGTCTTCAAGTCTTCAATTGTGTATATTGTGTTAGGTGGTGTTTGTTTTTTGGCCAGAAGCACTTCTGACCACTTATGTCTGCGCGGCGCAGACGCGCGCAGACGTTTGGATGTTGCAGCTTGTTTGTTTTCTCGCAGACCTTTCATTAAAAAAGGTCTGCAAGACCTCTTCACCACGCAGACAATGACCCAAGTCTTCTTGGCACAGACATTAACCTCTTCTTGGCACAGAGGTCTTCTTCCACACCTTTAAAATCAACATAATTCTAAACAATCTAATAACTTGATAGAGATCAAAACTGACATCAAAATCCGATGTGAAACTGCGTTAGAATTGGAATATCAAATGAATATAAAATAATCACAATCCTGAAGCAAATAAAGCTCGCATCAGAGTTCAATGTTGATATAATCATATGATATATCAAAATAAGCATAGAGTTAGGGTTTAGCATGTGCAAATTTGGGGGGGAAAGTGACGTACAGTAGGAATGAGAGGATAGCGACGGAAAGAGCAACGTAGTCGCTCGGACAACCGCCGATGACGTCACAACCGGTCATTTCACCGGTAAACTGCTGCTGTTGATCGGAGGAATGTTGTTGGAAAATTGCCCAAAGTCTCCTCAACTCAAGTTTACTTTATTTGAAACTTTGACCTTTGACCAGTGTGTGACTGTGTGTTGTGTGTGTGTTTTAAATCTTAGAAGAGGTTTTATATAAAAAAACAAACCCTATTCTTCTTGCAGACTGCAGACATTTGGTCCACCTCTTCTCCTGCAGATGCCTGCAGATGTGGTCCGCATACTGCAGACCTTTTCCCGCAGAAAAAACAAACAGCACCTTAGCCTTAGGAAAGGCGTTTACATTGCGTTAGCCTTAGGAAAGGCTCGTAAGTAGTTGGCACAAAACAGCCCGTTCGTACGAACTGACCAACTCCCTTCGTACGAAGCAGCAAGCTGATTTGTACGAAGGTACATCAGGTGGGTTCGTACGAACCGAGCAGGTTCGTACAAGAGGGTCTGTTTGGTACTTAGACTATAGACCAGGTCTGTTTTGCATGATTCGACCTAATTCCATATAGTTATGGCTCTGATACCAACCTGACACACTCCAATCGATGGCGGAATCATCGGGATGTGGCATGATACGAATAGGTTGCTCGAGAGAATCTATAATGACTATTTGTGACAATATTTAATAAGGTTCAATTTCCTATACAATCAAACAAATATCTCACAAAATTCGAAATGAAAATCATTAGTTTCTCAAGCAACAAATAAGACAAAACAAAACTTGCATTTAGTTTAGGTTAGTTTCTAGCATTCCTAAACCAGTTCCAGCAGTAATCCATCAACCTGTCACATACGTTAAAATAAAGTCAATACAATAATGTAAAGGTGAGTACACAAGTTTAGCATAAGTCTAGTAGTAAAGCATTTACGCATAACCAGCATGTAACACGTAGAGAGGCGAATCAAGTAAGCTATCGACAATGATACAAGCTAACCAACATGACTGCGATGTATGCGCGATACGTGACCACGCACGTAAGTGTGAGAGCCTTAACAACCCCTGAATAAACAGGTGCTAAGTCCAAACTATAGTACTATCGTTGCTAAGGGTGGTAGGGCTAGTCATCAATGTGTAAACATAGCAAACAAACATTCAGCGATTCACGTATAACATGCGAGAGCGATTATCGTTTATAAAGAGTTTAGCATTGTGTGCGATGTGTTTTAATAGATAACGTATGTAACACCCAAAAGTGCGTTAAAGAGAAAAAGGGTTCGAGTATACTCACAGTGCGTGTTTAACAGCTTAACACGGTCTGGAAAGGGGTGGAGGGAGCGCCGGATCAGCCTGCGTACGGGAACAGAAGTACATAAGTCTTCCAAAGTGCTAAAACGGTCGAGTTGAAGTGTCGAGTGGGAAGCAAAGTCTTCATACGAAGCTAGTGTCTTCGTACATGTTGTTTGCTTCCGTGTCCAAAATCGAGTGTTCTTCGCGTCCTTCTTCGGGAAATCGAGTATTCATCCCTACAGCCTTAAGCTACTGTTTAAACTTAGAGTTGGAGAGGTCTTTTGAGCAATTGAGTCACAAGTGGAAACGTGGGCTTGTTGGTACGAAGCTGGTGCCTTCGTACGAAGGCAATGCCTTCGTACGAAGCCGGGGCTTCGTACAAGCCAGTCTGGCTCGCATATGTGGTTGTTTTTGCGTTCGTTGCTGCGTTTTCGCCTGAATCGGATGTGTTTTCGAGTCCTTTTCATGACGGTTTCGACATCGCTTCGTCCCACTATCCAGTGAACGAAACATATGTCGGTTTTGGTCCGTTTTAGTGTAAAAATCGAGTTTAAAACAGTTTTTCATCGGATGAAACACTTGGTGAGTGCGAAATCATCAGATCTCTATCTTAGGAAGTCAAAGCTAAACCCAATACGCTCGTTTAAGTGTAGACCCATGATAAAATCTGAAGTTTTGATGAAAAAGATGAAGGTTTTTGTAGAAAAGAGAAGTTTAGATGAAATCGGAGATAAAATCGTGGAAAATCGTTGTGGAAATCGTTGTGATACTTGTAAAAATAACGGATCTTACTTGGAATGCAGAGAGAAAGCAAGTAGGGAGCATTCTTGAGAGAATGGCAGCAAGTTGTGAAATGAGTAGTGGGCTAGGTATTTATAAAGGTGGCAACAAGCTCTGTACGAAGCTGGTGCCTCCATACGAAGGCAGTGCCTTCGTACGAAGGTGGTGTCTTCGTACAAAGCCTCCTGTTTTGTGTGAGAAATTCTCGTTTCGCGTGCCGGATGTTCGTTTGGTGCGTTTGGTTGCGTTAGTTAGTTCGGGTACTTTAAGTATTTTAGCGAGGTATTGAGTGTTGCGTTGCGTTTTAGCGTTACAAATCGAGTTGCGTATCAAACACATATAACATATTTAACATTTAAACACACAAATAATACAAATAAATCCGCGTTTTGAGTTCTCATTGAGTTTGCGTTGCGATGAGCGTTTAAGTAATAAGCATTCAAATGCGATAAATAAGCGATTTAAAATGCGTTTAAAAATGTAGTTAACCCATGATAATCATCGAATTTCAGAGTACAAGCGTTTACGAATGAATCGAAAATAAAATGGGAATAACTGAAAGTCGGGTTGTTACATCAACCACCAGCTGAGCCTTGATGATTTAACTTAAATAATTGATGAGGAAAATATAAAGTCACAATGGAAGCTTTCTTGAATGCTCTTCATGAAGTTATTCCTGCTTTTGGTGCTTCAACATACGACCTTGAACGTTGCAGGTATATATTATCTAGGGATGAGCAAATGGTATCGGGTACCGGTATCGAATTTACCGAATCGAGTACATTTTCGGTACCGATTCAGTACCGACTTTTGACGTTTTCGGTACCTGTATTTACCTGTTTTTACCCTCAAATATCGGTACCAGTACCAAACCGTATCGTACCGTGTATATTCGGTACCAGGACCCATTTTTGGGGATTTTCGGTACCGGCTGATACCGAGCTCATCCCTAATATTATCTCAAGTTGTTTTTATTTTTTAGTTATTACTTTTGTAATGTTTTGTGAAATTATAGTTGATTGTGGTCAGCGACATGATCAAATCTTTGAAGAAATATGCAATTAGCATAGCAAGTTAAGGTGTTAGTCGAGGTGTTCACTTGTCATAGTTCTTCTAGATGGTCCAAGTGACAGGCGAATTGTGGCTTTGATTAATAGTTTAATTAATGTTAAGATTGTAAGAACACAACCTTTGGCAGTGGTAGGACTGCAATGGCAGCATCAGTTGGTATCGGTAGCGAATTCTCCTATGTGAAGATTGTAAGTTCTTTTATATTTTAACTATGGGACAATTCCATGATACTCTTCAATACTTATCATATACTTGTCTAACAAAAAGTTATAATATTAAATATTAAATATACTCATTTTCAAATTTGTAATATTTATGATACTTGTGGCTGTGCTTGGTGATGGATAGATGGCCATCATGATACTGGTTCTAAAATTTGCAAGGTCGGAAACAAAAATATATCAACAGGAACCCTCATGTTTATTGCTTTGTTATCATCATTTACCATAAATGTATGTGATCATTTCTTTTTTTTTATACTTTACGAACATTGAGTTGGGTTTTGAGTTGTCATTTTGTCGTTTGTAAAACGATCCACGTCACAAGTATTCTTTATTTGATATATCGATTAAATATAAAAATTGGGATGAATTTTACGTCTTAAAGCATGGATACAATTTGATTCAATTTTTAGTTATGCCGTAACGGTTTCCTACTAGTTAGAGCATTCACATTCTATCCACCAAATCTTGAGAGAGAGGTTTTTAAATTATAAAAAGTGGTTTAAGTGGTTGTGAGTGGAGGGGAGAGAAAATGTTACTGTTCATCTGTATATTTGGGGGGACACTGTTCACCCTGTATAATTTTTTAATATATTTTGAAAGTGGTTGTGAGTAGAGGAGAGATAAAAGGTAATAATAAAGGTATAAAATATTATTATTTAATTGAAAGGAGAGAGAAAATATAGTTGTTTTTAGTGTAATTATAGGGTATAAAATGGTGGATAGAATGTGAATGCTCTTATATATAGAAACTAGCTTATATCCCGTGTGACACACGGGTTCAAAAAATAAAATTTAAAACATATTAATAAATATGATGTATGATTTTTTTAAAGAATAGAAAAAAACATGTAACCAAGTAATTTAAAATAATAATGTTTTGACGCTTGTCAGTTCAATTTTTAATTTTATGAACACAAATTTCAATTTAGTAAGTTGTTCAGGAAATATAAGTCGACATCTTCATTTTTTTAGAATGTCCTCTGAAATGTTTGTTTATAGTATGAAATAATAGAAATTAATGTTAATCTAAAATAAAATAATAAAAAAAAGAAAATAAATAACAAACTAAATAATCTGACATGAAAGATGTGCAAAAAAAATATATAAACATACGTTACAAATTTCTAAAAACTTCGTTGTATTAAACATTTGATGTTGTATTTGAAAGGTTACCATCACTATCTAACATAACAACTTTGAGGCCATCTCGTCTTGTAACTCTTGAAACATGTTACCTAATTCATTTAAAAGATGCTCAAACTTGGGAAACCATCTTCGGATAACATTGGCTTGCATCTTTGTTCCCTACAACATAAAAGATGAAAAATATAATAACTGACAAAATGTGAAATATTTAAAAATTAGATTTTTGAAACATATACCTGTTCGTCAACCACAATCATTTCGATCGAGTAAAACTATTTTGGATTGTTATACATGGGTTGCTTCCATAACCGGAGTATACGAACCTTCACAGTGTAAACACGACGAGCCAAATCCAAGTCCTTCAAATAGGTGATCTTACTGTACCATAAAATATATATTTAGTATTAATTATAAAATATGATATGAATGTGTAAATTATGATATGCAAAGTTATTAGAGATGTACCCGTGCTCCATGAGTTGAGAGTTTGACAAGCAAAATAGTAAAATGCAAGAATGTAATTTTGGATGTTGAAATATGAGAGTTGTGGTAGTCTTTATAAATAGCTGGTGATGAAACAAAACAACAAATCTATTTGAGGGTATATGAAAGTATACATAAAAGGTTAAGTTTCTTGATTAGGTAGTAAGATAACTAAAATGTGAAACAATTTGAAATGTATAATCTGTCTTTATAGTTGACCAACATTATCTATTTCAAAACTGATCTAAAAAGTATTATGTTGCAGAAAGTAAGAATCCATTTATGTAAGGTCAAATGGAGAGAGAAGACCTTTGAGAAGGTCAAACTTATAGGTCAAAGTAAGGACACATGGTTTGTTTTGTTTTACAGCTTTTTTTACTTTAGGAATGATGAAAAGTAAAAAAAGTGAACAATTTTTTTGGGAAGAGATTTATTACCATGTTGATGCAAAGTCAAAAAGAAAGTCACCGGTGGCGTCAATAGCTGCCGAAATTACACACCATTTATATAATTTAAAAACTATATGAACTAAAAAGAACAAAAAATCGTTATTTCTTATATATAAAATAATCATCTTTGCAATAAATTCTTACCAACAGGGTCAGATGAGACTTTTCCTTCAGCTTGAAATGCCTGAGCAGAAGCTTTCAAATCTCTCGTTACCAAATAATCATGTATATAAACATCTAACCTGCTAATGAAACAAAAAAAAAAAACAAATGTAAAGACTAAAATAGCCAAATAGTTACACAAAATGTAAACATTTGATGAAGAGACGTAAGAAAAAAAATAACTAAATCAAAAATTAGAAATTTATTTCTTTGAACCATGTGTTTTCCTTCAAAATGCATCAATGGTGAAGCTACCAAGTAAACATAACTTACCAAATATAACTTTTTTCAAGTAAACAGAAAGACAAATAAATGCAAAAGCCCTAGAACAACAAAAGGGGCAAAAATAAAGAGGGAATATAAAATTGCTAAAAAGATTCAGAAAAGAACAATTAAATAGTTATTTATTATGTATAGATCGAGTCATTATTGTTTTCAGATTATTAAGTTTTATGTTTCTAATTTTATCACCATAGTTATTTCATAACAACTAATCAAGAAAGAACTTGTTGTTGACTCTCGTTTAATATATATGTAACCTTAACTATCCCATTTGAGTATCTACTAAAAAGATGTCCCCTGTAGTAAATGAGAAAGTCCACAGCTCCACTGGCATTGTATTATGCCTCCAAAAGTTGTGTGTGGACACAAGATATTCAATGTTAATGAAATGATGAGTTGAGTTTCGCAGTCAAACAAACTACTTGACTCAAAAGTAATATAAATATTATAAATTTCTAAGCGGACCGTTTCAACAGCTAATATTTCTAATCGAATCGTTTCGACCAGTAACGTTTCTAATCGAACTGTTTCGACCCGTAACGTTTCGACCAGTACCGTTTCTAATCGAACCGTTTCGACCCGTAACGTTTCGACCCGTACCGTTTCTAAGCGAACCGTTTCGACGCGAACGATTTCGACCCGTACCGTTTCGAACCGAACCATTTCGACGCGAACCGTTTCAACCCGTACTATTTCGACGCGAAAATATTACTATTCCATTGAAATTAAAGCTAAAACCAGATCCAAAAAATTAAGTTAATCATGACCAAGCACCACCCCAATCGAGAATCGATATTCAGTAGAAGCAACAATCATCATGGAGAATCCTAGGATTTTTTTAAGATTTAATGTTGCAAAAAGACGTACCCAGATCTAAACCTAGGATGTCACTACCTTCATAAAATAAGCACCAACACCATTTTAACATATATCAGTGCCACCACCATCTTTGAATCCCATCAATTTATTAAGAATGACAACTTCTTTCAACCCAACCCGACCCGAAACCCGTTCCGACCCGAAACCCGTTCCGACCCGAAACCCGTTCTGACCCGAACCTGTTTCAACCCAAACCCGTTTTGACCCGAACCAAAACAACCCGTTTTTTAATTGACACGTTTTGACCCGAACCCGTTTTGACCCAAGACCCAACCCGACCCGTTTTCCAGGTCTAATGAAAAGTAATAAGCTTGACCACACAAGTCAAAGGTTACATCTTGAAGTTAAATAAAGGATACTCCTTATATTACCTGGAGTGTATCATCTGACCCATAAATGCTTCTGACAATATTTTTCCAACAAATATATCAATGAATAAGAACACCCAAGCTACCTTTTACATTCTGCAAAGAATGAATGTATTATCAATAATAACACCAAATTCAACCTTGACTTTTTGGTTGATTTATTTCGCAAGGTTTAAGAAAATGCTTAGAGTCAACCAGTTCATCAAATGATACCTTTGGAAATGATTCTAAGAATGATTTAGGAACACCTATATCAGCTAAAGCAATGTTGCTAATAGCCATTACAGTAAATCTATTAGAGTCAACAGTGGCATACTTTATCCAAGCTGAAAGTTGATCAACATAAACTCAAATGATGTGCTCGAATTATAAGGAACTACGGAATTCTCAACAATACTATAGATACACATTTAAATCACCTATCAGCGATGGCCATGAAATAGCGGGTGCTATTTCATTTCTAGCGATACAGTAGAAGAAAATTTTAGAAATATTATACATGTAGATTTTATTAAAATTCATGTAAATATGGAAGAAATACGCTTCTTTTTTCATTCCTAGAATAAAAGTTGTTACCAAACGATACCGGCATTTTCAAGATCTGGGCCAGCAACAACATTATGCCCAAGCTTAATCCCCGGTAAATATTTCACATTTTCCTGTTAATCAACAAAAAAAATAAAACTTTCGGACAAATCAAAACTTTCAGACGAAAAATACAATCTTGAAAAATAATCTTGAAAATTGGGGGAAACAAAAACAATTACATTGGTTCGATTGATGGCATCTGTGAGTTTTTCACCACAAGGCAATATTTATTCAAACACCCACATCTTCACTTCATCTAAAAATTCAAGATCAAACATAATTTTTCACGAATACATTAAAAAAATAAGAAATGCAAATGAATCCAATATCAACAAACCATGAAAAGATGAGAGCTTTAACGTGTTAGAGGCAATGAGTTTGGAAGCAACACTGCCCCAATTGCCACTTCCGATGATTCTTTGACTTTGAATTTTGGTGGGTGTTCATCATTGTTGTTAACAGGGGCCATGGATGAAAATAACACTACACACAAATTCAGAGTTAGAACCTAACCTAAACCTAATAAACATCCAATCACCAACCAAATAACTTCAAATTTAGCTCTAAAACATTCTGATTATACATAATTCAACATAAACACGTGCAATTAGAACAAAATTAGGTCAAAAACTGCAATAGATACCTGAAATTTGAAGTTTCCGGTGACGAATGAAGTTGGATGCTCCGCTAAATCACAAACTTCACCTAATTAGGGTTTAATAAAGTTGAAAGCAACTGATCTGGAAGGTTGGTAGAAGATTGATGATGAAATGATACCTTATTGAACTTACGTGGGCTAATGAGAATATATCTTATATGTGGAACACAAGCTTGCAATGATTTTACCCCAAATAAATCGAAGTAAATCAACAGAAATCGAACCTCCAAATACCTGTTAGATTGCGATGAAGGTGAAGAGTAGAAAAAAATAGATCTTTGATGTAGGAGAAGCATCTTACAATTGACTGAGAGGAAAAAAATAGATTGAGAAACGGCTGAATATTTTAGGGAGAAGATTAGGGTTTGGAGGAATACATGAAACAGAAAAAGCCCAGTTTTGAAAAAGGAGACGTGGACAAGCTTAATAAAGAACACGGTAGCAAATGAAAGGAGAAGGGGACATGTGTCTCAAATGAATGTGGAGGGGACATGTGTCCCAACCTTGTTCTTTTATTAAAGATAGAGATAGATAAAGGTATGATACAACGTCAAAAGGAATATATTAAGTGTCAAAACATTATTGGTCGAGATTGAACCTGGACTCCTGTGAGTTAGCAACAAGAACACGAGTCTTCTAATGTGACATCAAACGATTCTTTCTTTTTCTTTTTGATTTTATTAGTAAAATTGTTTGACTCATAGTTAATGATTTTATATGTTTATCTATTCTTGTCATTGTTTAGATAGTAACAATTCGTAGCGTCTCTGAGAATTCATGTATCCTGTTTGAGGTAAAAAAAATGTGCCCTTATATCTTAACGATAAACAAGGCATTTACGAAAATGACAAAATCGTATTATTCGATAAACAATGTGTAACATCCGCCAAAAACGGATCTCCGATACCCATCCGTTTTGAAAACCGGATCCTAAACGAACTTTTTTATTTATATTAGATGTCGCGTATTTAGAAATTACTATAACCAGTTTTTCCGGGTTTAAAATATTAATTTTATGAATGAAACTTGTTAGTCTCGTTAATAATTACAAAAGAAATAACTAACTTAGTTAGGGTGTTAGAAGTGGTGCGGCAAAGGGTGTCGGCAAAGGCCTTTGCCGAGCGGCAACACCGCCGCCGAGCCCTTTGCCGCTCGGTTTCTTTGATCAGGCGGTGGAGGAAAGCCGATGCGGGAATCATGAGAGACAGGGTAGTGTGAGAGAGAGAGGGTAATGTGGGGTGGGGTCCATTCTAATCTCAACCAGTCACACTTTTTTTTCTTTTTTCTTTTTAAATAGTTTACCACTTCATCAAGTGTTTAAACCATTGCCAACATTTTGAGCATAGTTTACCACTTTGACATGACACACTCTCATTGGTTGATTTTTTAGTTTGCCACTCTCAAGTGTTTAACCACTCCTAACACCCTTATAAATTTTAGATTAAACTAATTTCCTAATTGAAGGGACTGATTTGGTAATTCTTTAGAACTTTTAAGTGCAGGACCAGTTGTGCAATTATTGGAAACTGTTAAATGAAACTCAATAAAAAAGAAGTGAACCAAGGGACTCGAACCCAGGTCTCACCGGGCCCAAAGAACTAACCAAAACACGCGCGCCACTGTACCAAAGATCATTTTATGCATATTATTTGATTCGATTTCTATTTATTAACATATATGTATATCAGTTTAAAAAAAACACGTGCCTCTCGAAATTAGGGCCCTGTACGGAAGTCCTCCCCGCACACCCTCATAAGTCATAGCCACCCCTGGTAACAATAGCTTCGGTGTCTTCATCCACCACGGCCTTCGCTGTTCATATATGGTCACATGCCCCTCACCGCCCCTTCTTTTGACGTTTCCGCCACTCCAAGAACACTCGATATGTCTGTTGATTCGTCATCGAGGGGAGGAGTTACAGACATCTATAGATTGATTGTTGTGTTAGGTGGATAATTTATACATTTTTTTTTATTTTTTTTTAATAAGAGGGACAAGTGGAATGATAATTTGTAAGTTGGTTAATGAAAACGAGTATTATAACATAAAAAAAAAGACATCAAGAATTAAATATACAACATACTAGGTTATTGCCCCGTGTAATACACGGGTGAATCATAATTATAATGTGAATAAAAAAAATATGTTCATAATATGATCTAAGTATATATAATATAGAGTAATATGCAGACCAAATACGAAATAAATATTAAAGTTTGTATATCCATTCATAATAATATGATCTGTTATTTGTTTTAGGATTTGTCATAGGAACTTAAAATTTTGTACCACTACTAATATTTATTGTGACATTTTCTTGTTTAAAGGTAACATGTCTGATTTTATTTGATAATAGAATATTCTGACGGGTTAATGTTGGCATAATATTATATTTTCTACCATTCAAATATAGTTTCCTCACTTTCGCTATCATCAACATTAATATAAGATATGCTCGTATTCAAAGCTATAAACCAATATGAATTGTACGAAATAATCATTTTTATCACAATTAGTAAGGAAACCAATAAAAAACTATTGATAATGTAATATGTCCCATACCATTTGAAAGGCCTGAAAAAAGCCTTCTAGACAAATAAAAATAATGTAAATGAATAGACAAAAATTAAATCAATAAAACCAATTAACTATAGTTGAGAAAATACTATGTATAGTGTAATACTTTACATGTACAATTGAACCAATGAAACATATATATAAGTGAAAAAATAAAAATAAAGACATGAGACACCATACGACAACTAAGTAAATCTAAATTTAAAAAAAAAATTATGACATTCTGAATGTAAAGATACCTTTCACAGACCTCTACATCTTAGTTACAATAGGAAAAAATATGTATCTTAAGAGTTTACCTTGTTTTAAAACACATATATCTAACTTATCTAAAAATACATGATGTTTTCTATGTGACATAGATAATATGCATATTACTTATTTGACATGGTAAACATATCTAAAAAATATGATGTTTTCAATATGACATAGATAATATGCATAGCATTTGAAGAGTAAAAAAACATACCTAGTAATTAGAATGAAGTGGAGTTTAATTCTAAATATTTGATGTAATATATTGAATATTGAATAATGATTTTTTATATACTTGACAAAACTTTAATTATCACAAAAATCTAATTTGATTCTAGAAGGGAAAGTAAAACTTACGAAATTGATTAAATGGTTACTAATTTTATGGGTTTTTTGTTTAATAATTTCAAATCAAAATTAAATCCATAAATTATAGATTAGATTTAAAACACATTTTAGACTTTAGATTTACAATCAAAATAAAATTCTAATATAATATTTAAATCTTTTAAATTTAAAATTTAAAATTTATCAATAAATTATTGATGTCCTATGTGTCCCAAATAAGGTTTCATTTATTATATAGTATAGATATAAAGTTTTTAAACAATTTTAAACTTTTGATATTAATCAACTATATTACGTAATATCCTATAAACACTAAATAAACACCTTATATTTTTTAATATAAAGTTTTTTAAAAATTCATTTTTGACTTTAATCAACTATTACGAAATATTTGTTTAACTTAATAATTGATTTTAGATATGACGTATGATATTATTTTCAATATGTATTTAAAAATACAATATTTTTTAGTTTAAAATTTATCAATAAACTATTGATGCCCTCATTAAATAACATGTGTCCCAAATCAGGTTTCTTTTATTATATAGTATATATGTGTAATTTAGTGATCTAATATACACCTTAGCTCTTCTAGATCTATATATACATTTCTATACTTGTTTTTCTTTTTATAATTGA
This sequence comes from Helianthus annuus, assembly GCF_002127325.2. Taxonomy (NCBI): domain Eukaryota; kingdom Viridiplantae; phylum Streptophyta; class Magnoliopsida; order Asterales; family Asteraceae; genus Helianthus; species Helianthus annuus. The sequence goes on from NC_035436.2 coordinate 160,154,045, forward strand.
TATATACACCTTAGCTCTTCTAGATCCATATATACATTTCTATACTTGTTTTTCTTTTTATAATTGAAATATTAGAATACATATGTTATTAAGAAAAACACCTCGCTGTCGGTATGCGCATATAATGTATATATGTTTGGACGTTCGGTGGCAAAAGTGAAAGTGCACTATTTTTAACGTTATTTTACTAATTTCGTGAAAATAACGTTAAAAGAGGTGGATGGTTAATCATGCATCATGTGGTGGTGCTGATAGTCGAAAGACAAGTGAGTACATGCACTAATCGACATTTGTCTTAATTGTTGAGTGCTACGTGCCTTATGTCCAAGGCTTGATGCAAAACTACTATCGAGCCGGGGGTCTTACTGGAAGCAGCCTCTCTATTTCTAACGGGTAGAGGTAAGACTGTCTACAACGTATCCTCCTCAGACCGTACCTTAGCTTTGCTATTGGTGGGATTTGTTGAGTATGATGATGATGATTGTATGCAGAGACGAAGCTTAGTGGAAAGCCGGGGGTGCACCCGCCCCATTCGGTTAGAAGTGTAAAATTTTCGATTTTTCGTACGAAAATTTTAAAATTATAAAGGATCCCCCCGCCAATTATTTTGCCTTAATATTTATACAATATATAAATTGGGTCCCATGACTTTCCGTCCCCTCAGAACTTTTAGTCAAGCTCAGCCACTGATGGCGAACCTAGAACGCACCCTTTGAAAAAAAAAGTAATATGTTTTATAGGGCAAACGCTCCACCCCTAGAAATTTTGGTTAAACCATTCGCTCACACCATCATAAAATAATTCTTGAGTACACCACATAATACAATATAGTAGAAAATATAAACAATTTGCATGGGAGATATAGAAGCCAAATGCGACTAGAAGAGCATTCCTTTATGGAATTCAACGACCAGTAGTCTGTACTCACTACCACCATTTTGTTAGTCAATTAGTTTATATTGTCTGCAAACTCCTCCTTCCATCTCTTCTATATCTCCTTGAGTTCATTTTAGATTCATTAATATTACAAAGATCCTCACACACTAACATACACACACATATGGCTTCCTTCATGCCTTTCACCAACAAAAATCTTGACATATTCATGTGTGTTTTGAGGCCGACGGTCGCCGTTCTTGATGACCTTGTCGATACTTTGAAACACTTCTCTTTCTTTACTGAAAGCCTTGGTTGCATTCATTCTTCCATCTTCAAAAGCATCCATGGCAACATGGTATCTCTCTCTCTCTCTCTATATATATATATGTGTGTGTGTGTAGAAAGATATATGATATGATATGAACATTGAACGAGTTCGATTTGATTGAGTTTATGATGTTTAGGTTATGACTTATGATCTTAATGAAGTCTCCAAGTATGTAATTTTATTTCTTTTTGTTTGATTTTTTAGGGTTTTCATCATCAATTATGTTAATAAAATGAAAATATTGATGACAGAAAAACAAGTTAAACAATTCCTAGTAAAAAATAATTATAAGTTGCATAAACTAGCTAATGCTTCTTAAAGAGTTCATCCATGGGCCGTGTTATTTTTGTTTTGTCTTATTTTGTGTGTATGTTTCTTCATCGGAGAAGAAAAGGGGAACTATTATTGCGAGGTTATATAAATGGACAAACGGAGTATTGGAGTAGTTTGACTTTTAAATTGTCGTCGATAGAGTAGATGAAACAAATGTAAAGAATTATAGTGTATGATTTTTGCTGGAAAGTTCTAATTCCGCAACCAAATAGTTTGAATAAGTATCATTTAGTAAAAGTTCAAGCATATTTATTAATATGGGTCATATACTCATATACTACATACATGTAAATAAACAATTACTTTCAAAATTAAAATAAGATCTTATATTGTTAGATTTTTATGGCCTTTCAGATTATATGGTATGGAGCATGGATCAAGAGATCTAATAACAAGGAACTCCTACATGAAGCTCTTGTAAGTTCAATCATTACAAATTTAAAATATATACAACAAGGTTACCGATAAATGTATTTATTTTTTCTTTTAATAAAACTATCATGGTTAACTAAAAGAAATTACAAAGATTGCCATAGTTTATAGTATTTATTGGTATGTCTCATAGTGTATGAACATTATATAATACGATCCCACAATAAAGATGCTACAAATATACATGGTGTGACAGGGATATTCACCTTTTTAAAATAAAAGATAGACACCTTAACACAATACAATAATTACCTCTATATAAAACAAGAGAAAATGAATGGTGAATTTTTCATTTTGCAACCCATATAATTTAATAATTGTTTTTTTTTTTCAATGGTAAATTTGGATAACTGACGGACCACTGAAGTATCATCGTGTCACCAGCGGAACCACCCGATTATATCCATTTCCACTACGCATAATGCCTATACATCAATTCAGAAGGAAACCCAATAAATATGGTAAAAAAACCGCTTGTGAGAATTGAACTCAGGACCTATTGATCCCAAAGCCTTATCCCACCACCAAGATACCACTAGACTATAGAACTATGGAGATATACATTAATATTTGTATTCTTTTTCTTTTAATTTAACCACTTTACTTTTATACCCCTAAACAATTTTTTAGACGAACACGTTAATACACTTTTAGACATATTTTTTTAATTTTATTTTCTTCGGTATAACGAGTGTGACAAATGATTTTTTTAGTTTAGTTTTTTTTTAACGAATGCGTTGATACTCTTTTAAACATATTTTTTAACTTTTGTTTTTCTTTGCTATAATGAGTGCACCGAAACCGACCGAGTTTTATCATTTTATTTTTCGTTACCTTTTTTAACCTTTGTTATTTACTATCTTGTTTTACCTTTTCTAATTGTTTTGATATTTAGAGCCGAGTTACGACGCAAATAGCATAACATATTTCGATATCATTTTATTTAATTTTACGAATTTATTTATTGGTTGTCATTGTGTGCTATACATAGTTATTTATAAATATAGTGACAGGGTGGGGTTCTAGAGTGAACACTAGTGTATTTGCGAACTGAGTGAACAAATCTTGGCCATTGATCTACACACGTGTAAGGCCAGGATCTCATCATCAAATCGTAAAATACACTAGTGTATTTCAACATCAAATCCTGGCCATCGATCTACACACGTGTATGGCCAGGATTAGTTCACTCAGTTCGCAAGCTACACTGGTGTTCACTCTTGAACCTAATCCTATAGTGACATATCTAATGAATTGCAAATTATCAAATGCATATAGTGACATATCTAATGAATTGCAAATTATCAAATGCGAGCAATTCATGGTTCGCATCATCAATACACTAACTAGCATCCTCCATCTTTTTGCTTATAATTAGTTTTCATCACTGAAGAATCTACATAACATGGCCATTTTAGTTGACCATAGCTTTATGGTCGCCTATGGTGGTGAGGCAAGAGACGGGTCTCCGGCCGCAAAGTTTTCAACCGGCGATACTATATGTTTTACCTGTACCCATCTCCCGTCTAACACCAAAATGAAGGAGCATGACTTTGTGCACGCATGTTTTTCCATATTTCAATCTTGTTTCCTTAGGATGGATGGTACCATCGCCGGCGTTTGCTTAATGTGCACAACGAGACCTATGATGATCAATTTCTGTGTGTGGAAGAATTTGCAATCGTGTTATTCATTTCTACTAAAAAACAATCATCGGGATGCACTACAAGACTGGTTTCGTGGTGCTATAGTTTCAATGAAGTATGATGTGTTTAAAGTTGTGTATGTAAGTGCGGATGATGCATGGAGCTTTCAACACTACCCTCCTCATAAGTTGTTGGAAAACCAAGTATCCAAGGTTTTAGAGTGATTTGAATATGTTAGGTAGACAATTTTGTTAGTCATGTTAGTTTCATATGAAAAGTATAATGAGATGTATGTACTTATTTATGCTTATTTGCAAATCCATAATTTCTAACATGGGAATACATTAGTTGGTATTACAAAAAAGATTTTGGGCATACACCGGAGTGTGTGTTTAAATGGTTTTATTGTTTTTTTTAGATACTCCTTTTAAAGGTATTAATTTGTAATAATATAACTTTGGAATGTTAGTAGGGCTGCAAACGAACTGAACGAACATGAACAAGACTTTGTTCGTGTTCGTTTGTTAAGAAATATATGTGTTCACGAACTGTTAATGAACACTTACCGAACGAGATTTTATGTTTGTGTTCATTTGTTAAGAAAATGAACGTGTTCATGTTCATTTGTTAATTTTAGGTAATGAATGAAAACAAACGTAGATGAACATAAACTAATGTTCATGGAACTCAAATGGTACCAAACGAACACAAACAAGCGTTCATGAATAGAATATATACACCGGAACTTATTAAATATTTTATTTGTCGGAATTTGGAAGTGTTTAAATAAAATATAAAATCTAAAAACACTAATGAACTATCGAACATAAACGAACACGTAACTGAACGTTCACGAACATAAAGATCTGTTCATGTTTGTTCATTTAACTAAACGAACAAAATTTCTTGTTCGTGTTCTTTTGTTTAACAAACGAACTTCTTGTCGAACGATTCATGAACTGTTCGTTCAAAGTTTAGCTCGTTTACAACCAACGGTCTCTACCAAGTACCAACACTATAAAATGTTCATAAATTATAGGTCAAGAATAAAGGTAGAAAAAGAAAATATTAGCATCAGACAGATGTTAACATTAATTCTTAAGCTCATAACCTTTTAGTTTCTTACAAATTGTTGACTTCGTTCGTAGCTTCGAACTGGAGTTGGGTTCATTAAGACCTCTCAATGCTTGTTAGCAAGGAATCGCCTTTGTCAAATGAGTGACCTTCCCTCCTAAAGAAGAGGTTGAGGGTTAGATCAGACTCATATGTTGACTCAGAAACAAAACATACATCATTGTTAGGGCTTTAAACGACCCGACACAAACCAAATTGAATGATGCCTTGTTCATATTTGTTCGTTTAGCATTAAACTTGTTCACGAACACATATCGAATGAAATTTCTTATTTTTGTTCGTTCATTTAGGAAGCAAACTTGTTCACAAACATATTAGAAAACCAATCGATCAATCGTACCCAGTAAATCCCACAAATAGCTAAGCTACTAGTAGGGTCTGGGGAGGGCGAGATGTAGGCACACCTTACCTCTATCCCTAGAGATAGAGAGACTGCTTCCAGAGAGACCCCGATACCAAAGGCATATAGTAGAAAAGCGAGAAACCAAATAAATCTATAAACACAGCACTACTGAATAGCAAAGAAGCGATGGCTAGATAACATAGTGAAATCATAACATTTAAGTTTATATATTATTAGTTTGGAGTTACCATGTGAGTGAATCAGTGAATAAATAAAAACCCAAAAACAATATTCGAAATGGAATCACCAATAATAAAAAAATAACGAAATTATATAAGCAGCATCTCTATCCCCAGGGGTATAGGTAAGGTATGTGTACATCCTACCCTCCCCAGATCCTACCAATAGCTACGCTATTAATGGATTTTACCGGGCTTAGTTGTTGTTTATATACGCTTATAGCTCCTGGTGAAATTATAACATAAAGTTTATAAATTTATTAGTTTGGAGTTACCGTGTCGAGTGAATCAGCTCCTAGTGTAGCAAACTTTGAGTCACCAGCAACTGAAACATCATCTTTTAGAGCCAGCTGTTTTTTAACAATGTTGCAAACTTTTTCCATGGTCTCTGGCTTGGCAGCACAAGAAATTTGAAAAAAAAAAAAACAATATTCTTAATCCCAAACATTATATATTCACTTTGTTAAACACTTGATATAAAATCATAAACACAGTTATCCCATACTAAAGGCACAAGACTAAACATAAACTAAATAAAATAAAGGACCATGAACAGACGTTGAACACGTTCACGAACGTGAATTTTGCTCATTGTTTGTTCATTTAAAATTACATTTTACGTCCTTTAAGTTTTAACAAAATTTTAGGCACTGTCCTTTAACTAACGAAATACAACGGATGTTTTTTATGTGTTAATTTCTTTACAGAAGATGTCTTTTACGCTTTAATTTTTTTACAATGGATGTCCTTTATTTTTATAAACTCTTAAGGGAGAAAGGACGCCGCCTGTAAAGAAATTAGAATATAAAGAACATTCGCTATAATTTCATTAGTTAAAGAACAACGCTTGAAAATTTGCTGAAACTTAAAAGACGTAAAATGTAATTTACCCTTTAACTAATCTAACGGTATTCTTTATTCATGTTTTTTCATTTATTAAATGAACGAATGTAAACGAACCTTCTGCCAAACCCTTCATAAACAATTTTGTAGGTCCCTTTTCTCGGAGGATCGAGAACAAACCTAAACCTTGTTATACTAACCCACTAGCGAGTGCGGAATCCAAGCTAGTAGGCAAACCGGGATGAAGCAAGAACAAACACAAGAACACACAAAGTTCACCGATTAACACCACTGTATTAATACGTATGAAGGTTTACGGTTACAAGCACAAGGTTTACAATCTGTTTGCAAACTCTCTAAAGTGTGTGTATGTGTGTGTTTTCCAGCAGAGTTTCTCTAACTCTCTATGTGTGCATCTGTCTAACACTAACACACTGCATGGGTATTTATACCCATACATAGCAGTTCTGGTCGAAGGACTCGATAGATTGTCCGAAGGATCATCTATCGATAACAGGGAGCTCGAACGATCAGCATGGACATCGAAGGATCATCCTTCGATGTCTAATGGTTGAACTATGGTCGAACCATATCTTTCGAGCACCTCGAAGGATCAGTTGTATCCTTCGAGGCTATCCTTCGATCCAGACAACATCATGTTGTCCAAGTCAAACTAGGAGGATAGTTGACTTGGTCAACTTACAGACTGACTTTGGACATCGTTTACATACAGACCGAATACAGACAAAGTACAGACACAAGTGCACCAACAAACTCCCCCTTGGCTGTAGCTTTGTCTTTATCTTCTATAGTTGCAGACTCGTCTTGAACTTCGACGGTCTTTGGTCTTCGAGTTACCAAAACTCTGATGTCCTTTCAAGTCTTCAATGTCGGAGGATCTTCAAAGTCTTCACACCTTGAAAGCAGAGAGTGTATCAACAAACTACCCGTATCATGTAGGAAGTGTGTTGACAAACTCCCCCTTAACATAAGCTCCCCCTTGAGTTATGCTCGTGAATGGACTTTATCTTTATGAAGTGAGATCCTTGTGGTGTTGAGGATGGTCAGCGGCTACTCGATCATCTTCATCAGTTGAGTGCCTTCTCGTCGTGTCTTCATTCCAAAGCTTGTCATCGACCATGTTCTCCTAGCCTTTAGAATCTGCACATGCAAGAAATCTAAACGCGTAATGAGAACAACTGCTTGGAACATAGTATAAGCAAATGACACACGAATGACCATGTCACAATCAAACACCGTCCGACAGTTTGAAAGTTTAATAAATTTTTCAATTTTAGTCTTTAACTTTCAAAACATGCAAATTTCGACCGTTTATGAAGATTTAGTCAATTCGGTTTTCGTTCAGGTTTCAGGTAACGAAGACTCGAGCTCCAACATCGTACGATCGAAAATAAAGTAGAAAGAAAATCTTTTTGGCTTTTATAAAGTTTATATTAAAACACACCTAAAATCTTTTTGGTATTTTTGAAAGTAAAAGACAACAATTTAAAATCCTTTGAGTGTTATCAAACGACATCACCGCTAATGTCGTGCTGATATGCACCAAACGACGAAACTGTTTAAAAGAGAAACAATAAAAGTTAAGCAGTAACTAAACATATATACAGACATTCTTTTTGCGAGTTTCGAGGGTAAGAGAATCATATCAGTGTACGGTCATGCCAAAACACTCTTGTTGTTCAGTTAGTTAACATTAAAATAAGCATCCTATAACAATTATCGGTATTGTTGTCCACTTAAGCTCAACTTATCAGATGTAATCATGTTTAGAGGATACGTTAATGTATGATTTATACTTACCGACCGGTGTTCATCCACATCACGACACATTCCCGTATCAAGGTATGCACGAGAGTTCATCTTACCGGTGAGTATACCGATTATCATCTGTTTGACCGTATAAATTGTGAGATACTCACTTATTTTGATTTGAAAACAAGCCCTATGTGATATAATCACTTATTGATGAGGAACTTGATTTTCGTATGCATGAGGGCACAGGTGCAAGTCCGTGAACAGGTCAGTACTTCCGTACAGCAGAGAGACGAACTTGACACCCGGATAAATGTGATATTTTATCACTTATTTGATTTGGACATGTGATTGTTTATCACTTATTGAGGTCGAATGCAGTATGTATTATGTACACGTATGTATAGTATCATGGAGGATCTAGACTTGCGTCCCCGTTATTTTTCGGTAAAAGATACAACCATGATACCCAGATGATAAGCAGCATAAAGACCGAATATCTCAGAACCTCGGCAATCTATCAAACGAAATTTCGGTACTAAGACCATATGCCAATGAATGGTTCCCACCTGGTCTTCAGTCGATTAAGATTTATATCACCCTGCACACTTTAAAATGATTGTGAGCCTACCGATACATCTTATATAGAGCTGCTTATCGTTTTGCATTTAAGGTTAAAAGAGGTTTGGATAGACCACTGATGTACTATCATTTTCTCTTTTGCTCTCCAGGAAACTCATTTTTGTTTTTCTATTGTTTTTGTGTTTTTGAAATTTTTCGATGTTTTTGTATTTTCCGATTTTTGGAATTACTCCCCCTAAAATCAACAAACTAAGATAAATTTAAAAACACACAAAGATATTTACAAAAATGATTTTCCGATGTTGGTTTACTCTTGCTTGACCTTAATGCCATTTACCAATAATAAGAAGTCAAATCTAGATTTGTCAAAAGCTTTGGTAAATAAGTCGGCACGTTGGTCATCGGTGTGGACCTTAACAACATCGATTAGCCTTTTCTCAAAGCAATCACGTATGAAGTGATATTTGATTTCGATGTGTTTGGTCTTTGAATGCTGCACAGGATTTTTAGTGATATCTAAAGCAGCAGAATTATCAACGTAAATAGGAGTAGTTAGGAATTCAAAACCGTAGTCCCGCAATTGTTGTTGGATCCAAAGAACTTGTGAGCAACAACTTGAGGCAGCAATGTATTCAGCTTCGCATGTTGATGTAGCTACACACGTCTGCTTCTTACACTGCCATGTGACTAGGCGATTTCCTAAAAACTGACATCCAGCCGTTGTGGATTTGCCGTCGATTTTACATCCGCCAAAATCAGAATCACTGAATGCGACTAAGTCAAAGTTATTATCCCTAGGATACCACAGACCGGTGTCGGGGTAAGCCTTCAAATAACGAAAAATCCTTTTGACAGCTGCAAGATGTGAGGCCTTCGGATTAACTTGATATCTGGCAAGTAGGCACGTTGGGTACATTATATCTGGCCTTGATGCTGTGAGGTACATAAGGGATCCGATCATCGCGCGATAGTATGAAGGGCTAACAGGTTCACCCTTCAAGTCAGGAGTTATTCCGTGATTAGTTGGCAGTGGGGTACCAATGGGCGTTGCATCGGACATCTGGAACCGGCTCAAGATGTCTCCAACATATTTAGTCTGATGGATGAATATCCCAGACTCCGTTTGTTGCACTTGTAGGCCCAAAAAGAAATTCATTTCCCCCATAGCACTCATCTCGAACTTATCCTGCATGATGCGCTCGAAATTCCTACACAAAACATCATTAGTAGAACCAAAAATAATATCATCAACATATACCTGTACCAGAAGAAGATCTCCATCTTGTTCTTTGATGAAGAGAGTACAATCGATAAGACCTCTTCGAAAACCGTTCTCCAGCAGATATGTAGATAAGGTTGCATACCAAGCTCGTGGCGCATGATGAAGACCATAGAGAGCTTTGTTGAGCAACCAAACCCGATCGGGATGAACAGGATCTTCAAAACCTGGAGGCTGTTCGACATATACCTCTTCTTCAACCACACCATGTAAAAATGCACTTTTGACATCCATCTGGTAAACCTTGAATCCTTTGAATGAGGCATAAGCCAGAAAGATCCGAATAGCTTCCAGACGTGCAACCGGTGCATAGACTTCGTTATAGTCGATTCCTTCTATCTGACGAAAACCTTGAACGACTAAACGAGCTTTATTCCGAATAACCACTCCACGATCGTCTTTCTTGCATTTGAAGACCCATCGAGTGCCAATCTTCTTGTAGTTCTCAGGTTTTTCAACAAGCTTCCAAACACCTAGCTTGTGAAATTGCTGTAACTCTTCTTGCATGGCTTCAACCCAGGCACTGTCTTTCAAAGCTTCTTTCCACGACTTTGGTTCTTCTTGTGACACGTAACACGCGAAGGACCAGTCATTCTGTTGACCAGATTCTCTTATAGCTGAATACAAACCAGCATTCCGGTTGTTTCTCAGCTGATTACGCGTCTGCACCCCGCGATGGACATCTCCAATGATATTCTGCTGGGGATGGGTATCGTGAATCCGCATTTCAGGATTATCTGGCACACGAGCATTGATACCCAAATTATTCAGATTAAGATCAACAACCAACTCCACACCAGGAATGTGGGTAGAGGTGGATGCATTCCCTTCAGCAGTATCTACATTCTGCGTATGAGGTGTATCACCAGAGGCACCTTGAACAGGAGCAGCTGGAGCTGAAGATCCTTCGGCTGCATCATGATATTCATCATCTTCAGAAGAGTCATTATAGTCAGCAGCATCTTCATAAACCTCATTTTGAACCATGTTGTTGACAGACGTAGAAGCTTGAGGGTCAACAACAATAGGTCTAACCAATGGCGAGACAGCAGCGTTGTCACTTTCCAACAACATTCGAGCCGCTGCTGATTGTTCGTCAAAGGTTGGCAGATTAAAGGAGTCAAATAGCCCATCATAATCGAACATCCACGGATCACCCGGAGCCCTAACAGGACTCGTGTACCTTTGAACCCTAACTTCGCTCCATAGCTCAATCTTTTTGGTAGTTAGATTCCAAACACGAAAATTCGGAGTAGCATATCCAAGGAAGAAACCCTCGATAGCTCGTGCACCAAACTTTCCATCCGGCTCAATCATAGTACAAGGAGCACCAAACGGTTCAAGGTAAGAAAGATCCGGTTTCCTTCTCTGAAGGAGTTCGAAGCAAGTCTTGCCATGTCTCTTTACTGTAAGAACTCTGTTCAACGTGTAGCAAGCAGCCGATACAGCCTCTCCCCAGAATTGAATAGGGAGTTCCGACTCTACTAACATTGTTCTTGCAGTTTCTATAATCGTCCGATTCTTCCTCTCAGCGACACCATTTTGTTGTGGAGTATAACGAGAACTGTACTCATGAAGAATGCCTTTAGAAGTACAAAACTCATCCATAACTTGATTCTTGAATTCGGTTCCATTGTCGCTTCGGATCCTTTTCACTTTCAATGTATAGAGATTTTCCAACATTGTAAGAAGATCCTTGAGGATGCCAGGAGTTTCACTCTTGTGTGCCATAAAAGATACCCAAGAAAATCTAGAGTAGTCATCAGTAACTACTAAACAATAAGCATCACCAAACGTTGTCTTGTGCTTCATAGGTCCAAAGAGGTCCATATGAAGACGTTCGAGAGGCATGCTGACAGTGTTGATTTTCTTCAAAGGGTGAGACTTCTTTGTTTGCTTCCCCTTTTGGCACGAGACACAGATATCTTGTAGATGAAAACTTCTAACAGGCACACCATTCACAAGATTATTTTTCACCAAATGGTTCATCTTTCTCAAGTGAATGTGTCCCATTCTTCTGTGCCAAGATATAGACTCCTTTTCTGTGGCTTTTGAGACAAAACAAGTAACTTGTGCAGATGTTGTAATCGCCTGGCTCATGTCGAGAATATAAAGATCATTAACTCTCGGAGCCGATAAGAGAATCCATTCTTGTGGAATTTTGAATCCAGGTTTCAGCACATAGCAGCCAGCGTCATCAAAAATCACTGAGAACTTTTTATCGCAGATTTGCGACACACTCAGAAGATTGTGATCAATTTGCTTCACATAATTGATCTTATCAAAGCACACGATACCATTGGAGATACTTCCTTCTCCAGTGATGTACCCACCTTTATCACCTGCAAAAGCAACATACCCTCCTCTGATATTTCTCACGTCATACAGGAGCCGTAAGTCGCCAGTCATGTGCCTGGATGCTCCACTATCAACAATCCAATGACTATTAATAGTTCCTCCTAGAACATCCTGCACATGTCAAATAAACACATCAGTTGAGAATGGGGACCCAAGCCTTAGTGGTCTTGGGTCGTCCCTTGGCATCACGATACGTAAGCTCTATCTCTTGATGGTTTTCAAGAACAACTGCTCCCCCTGAATTGTCACCCGACTTAGGTAACCAAGTTTGTCTGTGTCTACCAGTTTTTGAAGATTCTGGTTTTACAGGTTGTGACACACTTGGTTCCTTTTGTACTGTTTTAACTTCAGATTTTAAAGCTTTTTCAACAGTTTTTATGTTCTTACGTCGTTGTTTAGTTTCTTGTTCTTTTGCACTTCGTTTATCTAGTTTAGGTGAAACTGACCGACGTTGAGGGTGAACTGTTTCAGGTGGAGTTTTCTCAACAAATTTCTTCTTTGGAGCATTTGGGCAATTTCTGATAATGTGCCCAATTTCTCCACATTTGAAACAAGTTCTCCTTTCAACAGACTTAGGAGAACTTGATCGACTACCAGATGTTGAGCTTGTAGAACCTGAGGTACTTGCTCTTTCATCACACCCGTTTGTGTGTTGGGTGTAATTGTTATCACTGTTACGTTTTAAAATCTTGACTTGTTGTACAAAATCAGTGTTTGATTTGTTTTCAAAAGTCTCAATTTTATCTGTACCTTTTGATGCTACAAACTTAACATCTTTTCCTTTCTTCATGTCACGAGCTCCTTTTGATTCAACCTTAGCCTTTGGCTTTGGAGCTCGTTGTGGTTGTTTACCCTTAGAAGCAGTCGGTTGTTGAGTGGTTGGAGATTTTTGATTGCCAAACTGTTTCCTAATCTCAGCCTTAGGAATTGGATCACATTGTGTTACCACAATTCCCGGCAGTGTTTTTCCCAAAAATTTGTTTGTATTGTCTTCAAAGACTTTGTCAATCAAAGATTTATTTACATTTCTAATTGGAAAAACATGATCTGAGTAGATTTTATTATCTCCAACCAAAGTGTACAACACATTACTGCTTTTAACAGTAGACACACTTGTCTTATCAACCTTGACTGGATCAATCACTTGCTTCTCAACAGATGAAGCCTCAGGAGTATCAGGATCACAAAGGATGTGATTCTCTCGAGGAATATCTACTCCTTTCATCTTGCTAAGTGATTTATCCTGATCACTTACAGCCACATCTGATTCATCATCCGATGTCTCATAGTCCTCGATAATTGGAGGACTTTGTTTCATGGATGGTGAAGTTTCTTGTTCCTTAGGGGCTGTGTTTGAAGAACTGTCCGGTTTGAACCCTAGGCCAGTAGAAAATTCCTCAAAGTTCAAAGGCACACTGGGTTCATACCGAGGCATTTCCTCTTCATCGGGCATCTTGGTATAGTTGTCCATCAAAGGGGGTGGACACGCCTTATACCCTACACCTTTCACGTTACCTTTCAGTTGTTGAACGTCTATGATGTGATCAAGCACAAATCGGGAGTTAGAATAACTATCCAATTTCTGTTTGATCGCATCATGCTTGCATTGGGCAATGGCTAATTGCTTCTTAGTTTCTTCCACAAGGTTAATGTATTCATTTATACTTACTTGTTTGTGGTAAACTACTTTGTTAACCTCGGACACATTTTTCTTTAATGTTTCTATTACAGATTTAAATTCTTTTTCATTCCGGGTTAAAGCCATGTTTGCCTCTTGGCATTTTGACAGTTCAATAACCAAATTCTGATTATGACTATGAAGCTTTTCTGATTCAAGCTTCATCTCTGCACATGATTTACAAATACTAGGAGCAGGAGGTTCAGAAGTTACCTGACTAGTAGAGGCTGAACCATTTGCCATAAAGGCAGTTTGAAAAGAAAAAGCTCCATCTTCAGAGAATAGCTTTTCCATTTCCGTTGATGTAGCAGCAGCCTTCCTAATCAGAATTGATTTCTGACATTTAAGCTCATCAGCTTCATTCAGTAGCTCCTGTATATCATCATCTCCTTCTTCATTCACATCAGGCTCTGAGTGATTATCCCCAGAAACAGAGCCTTCTTCATCCGAACTGCCCGAATAACCAGAACTGTTATCGCTCCCAGAAGATTCTTCTTTATGAACCTGCTCGATGACCTTAGCATACAATGCAGTTCCACTTCCTTGATCACCTTCACCAAACTGCACTGACCAGTCACATCCTTCATCAGCTTGAACAGCCAAAGCCCGATTGTGATTGGTAGCTCCAGGCTGTCCCTGATTGTTATTCACTGCCACCATCCTCCGTTCACGGTTTTCTTGTTGGGCATTCACATTAGTCTGGTTTCTGAACGGGTTGTGATTGCCGTGTTTTGTTGGTCGAGTGCACTCACGTTTAAAGTGCCCTTTCTCGCCACAGTTAAAGCACGTGACGGCATTAATATCAAACCCATACTTCGTGTTTTTCTTTCCTTCCAACGAAGTTCTTCCAGTTCGCGCCATGAAATCTTTTGCCCTTCTAACCGCACTAGCAAAAGCCCATTTAATATCCATCAACTCCATTTCTTCCTTGTCGATCTGATCATAATCTTCATTGGTCATGTTGATGTTTCCAAGCTGACCAGCTACCAAACCACAGTATGCACTGACCATGGTGTTGATAATCTCCATATGTTCTTTAGCAACTTCAATGCTAAGGTGTGAGAGATTTGAGTTGTCGACTCGGATCGTGTGATGGCTTTGGGGTTGAGGTTGAGAATTGCTTGTATAGTGAGCTTGCTGTTGTTGTTGTTGAGGTTGTGGTTGTGGCTGTGTTGGAACAGGAATATAGGACCTCGGATCGAATTGAGGTTGTGGTGGAGCAGCTGTTGATTGAGGAAATGGAAAGGAACTCGTATTGGACACAAAAGCAGTTTGAAGCTTCGGTTGCTGAACAGAACTAGAACTAGCTGAAGGACCAAAACCAGGCAAATACATTTCTGTATTCTGAGGAGCTGGAGCACGCCTTGCTTTCCTAATTTCTTCATCATTTTTATGTTCCAGCTTCTGAATGAACTCATAGATGTTAATCTCATCTAGAGCTTTAGTATGCTTCAACAACTCAATAAACGAACTCCACTTTGGGGGTAGGGCGTCAGCAAACCTATTCACCATGTCTTGTTGAGTAGCTGCCACCCCATAAGCACACATTTCACTAATCAAATGATAGAAACGTGTGGTCATATCATTCAGAGTCTCGTTTTCCAAAAACTGAAAAGATTCAAATTCTTTCTTCAACAAATCATGCCTAGACTTTCGAGCAGCTGCATTGCCTTCTCCTCTAGCAACTAAGGCATCCCACAATGCTTTCGTGGTCTTGCAATATGAAAACTGATGGTAGATGTCTTTGTTGAGTGCTTGAGTAAGTATTGCATAGGCCTTTTTCTCCAATTCATAAGCCTTCTTGTCATTTTCAAGCATGTTGGCGTAACCTTCTGAAGTGGATGCTCTACTTTCAAGACTTTCATTGAATGCATTGACAAAACACATCCAAAGGTCGGTGCTTTGTCCTTGAACATATGTGTGAAAGCGGCCTTTCCATGACGGAAAATCGTTCATGTGGTTCAGCTTTGGTGGACGATTGTTACTGCCTGTTTCACTCTCACTAATCAGAAGATTTTGAAGACTTTGACTTTGATTGGATACCAAAGCCCATTGACATGAACTTATTGACTGTTGTTGTTTAGGTATTGCACTCGTCATATATTCAGCCATCGACATCTGTTTTAGATCTGGTTGTGGATCCGTACTCCAATCCCAAGGACTTGTGCAACTCATTTTGATCAAAAATTAACAAATAACCTACACACCACAAACTGTTAACAACAAACAGACAACAATTGAAAGATACAATCTGATCGAAAGATCAAGACTTGTTCGAAGGATCAACAGTGATCGAAAGATTACTGTTGAGTTTCGAGCAAAGTCTTCGAAAGATTCTCAATGAAAGATCCTTATCTTTCGACTGATTATCACGAAAGATTCACAGTTCGAAAGATCTATATCTTTCGAATACTGATCTCGAAAGATTCACAATGAAAGATCCTTATCTTTCGAGATGTATCCTTATCTTTCGGACAACCAACTTTCGAAAAGATTCCAACAACGAAGGATACTTCTCAGACTTCGAAAGACTACTCGAAGGATGCTAATCTTTCGAGCTGTCTCTAATCGAAAGATGATCTTTCGAAATCGAAAGATATCCTTCGAAAGCTTACTGACACACTGACACGAAAGGACAGGTTGGTGAGAAAGGTGACAGGTAGGTGAAGTTGCTTTCGGCAGAAAGTATGTTCTGCACACAAATCTTCACCAACTTTTTGACTTTCAAAAAGTTTGCCAAAACAAGCAACCTTATCCCCAAGTCCAGTCACCGGAAAGATGATCGGAACACGGCCGGAAAAATCAAAGTTTCACAAAAACGATTTTTATGTTACCCAAACCGACCCCGAACACTCCCGAAGGTTTAGAAGCCGTTTTTCAGTTTAGAAAAGCAAGAAAAACCACCAAAACGGGTGCTAAACCTAGTGTCCAAACACACCAAAGAACTTGAACAAACCGGTTTTAAACAAGGTAAAGAGCGAGGCTCTGATACCACTTGTAGGTCCCTTTTCTCGGAGGATCGAGAACAAACCTAAACCTTGTTATACTAACCCACTAGCGAGTGCGGAATCCAAGCTAGTAGGCAAACCGGGATGAAGCAAGAACAAACACAAGAACACACAAAGTTCACCGATTAACACCACTGTATTAATACGTATGAAGGTTTACGGTTACAAGCACAAGGTTTACAATCTGTTTGCAAACTCTCTAAAGTGTGTGTATGTGTGTGTTTTCCAGCAGAGTTTCTCTAACTCTCTATGTGTGCATCTGTCTAACACTAACACACTGCATGGGTATTTATACCCATACATAGCAGTTCTGGTCGAAGGACTCGATAGATTGTCCGAAGGATCATCTATCGATAACAGGGAGCTCGAACGATCAGCATGGACATCGAAGGATCATCCTTCGATGTCTAATGGTTGAACTATGGTCGAACCATATCTTTCGAGCACCTCGAAGGATCAGTTGTATCCTTCGAGGCTATCCTTCGATCCAGACAACATCATGTTGTCCAAGTCAAACTAGGAGGATAGTTGACTTGGTCAACTTACAGACTGACTTTGGACATCGTTTACATACAGACCGAATACAGACAAAGTACAGACACAAGTGCACCAACAAATTTGCCAAACATTCAGCTCGTTTACAACCTTAACCATTTGATGAAACACTGGTTAACGCAAGGTTATCCAGTTGGGTTGTCTCGTGTACTAGGGTTCAATCTCTTCCTCCACTCGCCAATCACTGGAATCCTAAACAGAACACCGGTGACTCGCCACAAGGAGGGGAATAGGGGGTTCTCTTTGTGACCACCCTCCGGCGTGAGAATAAGTACTGTTCTGGGAGAATAGTGTGTGTTAAGAGTGAAATAGAGTGAGAGCAGAATCCTTAAACCTGAAGGGAAGTCCTTTATTTATCGCCGAAGAATGAAGAGGAGGAGGAGGAGACCTGCCAGCTAGCCAGTGGGTGCTAGCTGTCCGACCAAGGGGAATATCCTCTTTGTCTCCTCTGCTGTTGTCAGGGTAGTGGGTGACGTGGCGCGCCCCCATTAGTCCAGCTAGGCGTACTATGGCAGTGACTGTCGGTCTATCCTCCAAATATCTTGCAGGTCCAGTTGGCGTCCATCTATTGGTGATACGTGTCGTCCTTTATGTCTGGGAGAGCATCTTCTTTGTCACCTGCGATTTCTTCCAGAAGCTTCTGGATGCGTTCTGCTGATGTAGACGCCAAGCTAGAGAAAAGTGGTGTGGTCCCGGCCATGTGTGCATGGATTAGGACCATACCTTTCACCATTACAGCTAACCATGACTTGAAATCCTACCAAATCAGTCTTATAAGTTATATTACCAATTTACCATAACTAGGATTACGACCCGCCGCAATGCGGCAGGGATTCTTTATTTATAACTAAGTCGATCTACGACCCACACGTTATGTTAAACCTGTCAAACGGGGTAAGAATAGACGATGTAAAAACGTTCACCCACACACGCACGTTGCGTCGTGTTAACTCGCAAAATTTAGAACGAAACGTAAAAACGTTAAGCCAAAGACACAGCTGTGATGTGTTAAGTCACAAAATTTAGAACCAAGCATAGAGCGAAAAATTTGCGAAAAATGGAAACTATAAATGACCAAAGTTGAAAGTAAAAAAAGTTATGAGGATAGATTGCAAAAGATAAAAAGTTTTGGGTTAAAAGTAAAAAAACAAATAGTTTTGGGTTAAAAGTAATTTATGAAATACTTTTGGGTGAAAAGTAAAAAAAAAAACATTTTTTTTGAAACCCCCCAAAGCTAATGTTACGACAACAATATGCATAACAATTTTTTCTTTGAAAACCCCCAAAGCACACCCCGCGTTGCGGCGGGGCGTAAAACGGTGTCAAATAGTACTAATGTCACACAACCGTCATCGACAACCAACACTGACTTGACCTATAATATGCGTATTGCGACGAACCTGTCAAACATGGAAAAATAGAGGTAAAAACGTTGAACCACACATGCACGTTGCGTCATATTAACTTGAAAAATTTAGAACTATACGTAAAACGAAAATTTGCGAAAGATGAAAAGTATAAGTGACAAAAGTTGTGAAGTTAAATTGCAAATAGTGAAAAGTTTTGGGTTAAAATTAAAAAAACAAATTATGTAGGGTTAAAATTGGAAAAAGGTACAAACCTTTGGGTTAAAACTAAAAAATCAAGTTTTTTTTTTGAAAAACTCATAAAGCATAACTTACAAGTAATAATGCACAAAAAGTTTGCAAACTTATATAAGTTTTAATATCATATGCCATGTTGTAACTTTGAAAAATAAAGTGGTGCATATAAAATTTGACAAAACTATGGGGGTCTAAATTGAATTTTTGCTCATAAGGATAACGCCTTCTTGCTTCACTCTTTCAAATAGTCTCTGCTCAAACCCCCTTCTCTTACGCTAACAAATTCGAACCAAAAATGGAAGTAACAACAATTCACAACTGAAATTCAAACTTATTACATGTTAACCAACACAATGGCGACCTCAATTCTCCTTCAGCAATCCATCAACTGCTTCATCTGCAATCACCAGGTGCTTTATCTCAATCTTCATACATACTTGAATCTGTTAATAACTTTCGATTAAGGTTTTATTGAATGAAATTGAAGCAGTTTGGGAAGAACAATTTGGCGGCAACTAAACCTAATTTCGTGGAGAAATGTAAGAAAGTTCGTGATATTAAGGCTAGAGTAGCGGTTGATGCTATGGAGACTGCTACTTCTCCTACTGCTTTTCCGTTTTTTCAGATAGAACCGAAACAAGAAGATACTCCTGCTTCTAAGGTGAAGTAACGGTTATTGTTTTACTGTTAATAAGTAAGTGCTATTGTTTGTTTTTAGACCTTTAGATCTGCATAGTTAGTGTAGAGGAGATGTGTATTCATTTGTTATTTGAGTTGATCATATACCGAGGTTATAAACAAATCCATGAACCTTTTTCGAGTGGCCTAGAAATGATGAAAGTAATTCCGGACAAACTTCTCGAGCTGGTTATGTTGCAAATTTATATGCTCTGAGTGCTTGCTTGTGATTTAGTCGACGTTTGGATCAGGAAGTTTGGTGCTACTGAGCATATGATCTCTGATCCTACCTTAGTTGAGGATGTGTGAGTTTATTGAGAGGAGATGGAAAAATCTGTAACATTACTCATATTGGCCATTACACCATCATGTGTGTTGTTTTAGTTTCAGGTCTTACAAAAAATCTTATGACAGTCGTGTATTGTTAAATTCTCATATCTTTGTTATGTTTTTGATGCTCTTATCTTATCGCATTTATACTCACGATAGTTATGCTATGTCTGCTGCTGTCACTTTCTAGCTCACTTTGACATTCTAGACGTTGGGGTTTCTTAATTGTTTTTGAGCTTTGTGTCACCCTCCTATGTTCACCATAGACCGTAGCTTTGGTGTGCAAGCAGAGCCGGCTTAAGTGCAAGTCAAATAAGGCTTTTGCTTTGGGCCTCACTCTTCCAAAGGCCCCCAATTTAGAAAACAAAAAATTGTTGTGCATTTTTTTTTTTTTGTAATTTATTTAGAAGAGGCAAATGAATGAGTGTTCAGTCATAAAATTAAAGGGTTTATGATTTTTGAGACTAAAAACTTCAGATTATCAGAAAATGTTTAACAAGCTGAAGAGTTGGTTTTTTTCTTTTGTTTTCTCAATTTAGATGTCTGTTTTTATTTACTATCTGTTGTATTAGCGTCTATTTCTATAAATAGTTATGTTAACTTTTATTTTCTTGATTTTACTTAGCTTTTAATTTTTCAGTAAATATATATGCTTTGAAATTAAATAATTTATAAAACACTAACCACATAATCTAGTTTGTTTTTATAAAACATCATATAATATACAAGAATACAACCATATACTTGATATAAAACAACAAAAAAATCAATTAAATACTGGAAAGGGCCCTACATTTAGAGTTTGCTTTAGGCCTCCAAAAGCGTTGAGCCGGCCCTGTGTGCAAGTACTGGTGATACTTATATTATATGAAGACCAATCAGGTGTTTCATTAGCATGCGAAACACAGACAAACACAGACTGACATTCACTTCATTCAAGATTTGGTGTTAGTTCCACTGCCTCAGATTCATTATCTGCGACTTTGTCTTGATTGCTGATGTTCTGGCGATTCAGTCGATCCCAAAATTTTGCTTGCGGGTGTGTTAGAACTATTTTACTAGTATTGCATTGCCATCATGGCGATCTGTGAGTTTTTCCATGTGGCAGTTTTTAGGTCTCTATATCTGCTATAGTTGGTTGGAGAGTTACAGTTTTTAGCTCGGTTTTCTGCCACTCATATATATAGAAGAGATGTGTAGTCATTTGTTAGTTCTGTAGTGTTGACCATACATTTGGCCTAGATTCACTTCCATTCTTCTCTCCTTTTATTATAAATTTCTAATGAGTAATGACAAGTCCATGAACTTTGTCATTTGCATCTGAGTTTCGCCCTCTATTATAATCACAGTTTTTAGCCTTTTAGGTTACTTATTGTTGTTGTTCATCTGTCAGTTAATGAGACAGTTAATCCATATTGAACCGTGCACATTCTTTTAATGTAAAACTTGGTATTTTCTTCTATACTAATCGAATTATTATCAAACAGCTGGAGCTAGCAGATCCTGAATTTTATCAAATGGGTTTTGTTAGAAGCATGAGAGCCTATGGGGTGGAATTCAGGGAAGGTCCAAACGGGTTTGGAGTTTATGCCTCAAAAGATATTGAACCTACTCGTCGTGCCAAGGTGAATCTTTATCTTAACTTAGTTGTATTGTTTGACAAATAAATAAATGATTTCTGTATTATTTATTAGGTGGTCATGGAGATACCACTGGAATTAATGTTAACAATAAGCCAGAAAACCCCATGGATGTTCTTTCCTGACATCATACCCGTTGGGCATCCAATATTCGATATTATTAACTCAACACATCCGGAGGTACTCATCTAATTTCTGTATATTCCTCTATTTATTTTGCTGAATTGAGGTTTTTACTTTTTACAGTGATAAGTAACTTTTTACCTGTTAATTTCTTGCAGACCGACTGGGACCTCAGAATGGCGTGCCTTCTTTTATACGCATTTGATCATGACAAGAATTTTTGGCAACTCTATGGTGATTTTTTGCCGAGTGCTGAGGAGTGCACTAGCTTACTTCTAGCTACAGAGGTTTGTATATACGTAGAATGCTTTCAACATATAGTATGTTAAGTCACATAGTCAACTCCTTGTTCCCTCTCGTCATGTTATTTTGATTTTTGGTAAGAATGTCATAACTTATAGAAAATCAGTATGTTATGTATCAAGCTTCTTAACTCGTTCTATTAACGTGATGCAGGATGACCTGAAGGAGCTACATGACGAGAATCTTGCGTCAACTATGAGAAAAGAGAAAGCACGAGCTCTAGAATTTTGGGAAAAGAATTGGGTACTATTATGTGACATTTTTCATCACATTTCTTTATATTAATCTCTAAAAAGTTACGATTTATTTCGATATTTGTCTTTTCACAGCACCATGGTATGCCATTGAAAGTAAAGCGGCTCGCTCGAGATCCGGAGAGATTTATTTGGGCAGTTAGTATGGCACAAACTAGACATATTAACTTTCGAATAAGAGTCGGTTCGTTAGTTCAGGACGCAAATATGTTTGCACCTTATGCTGGTAACTTTTATACATTTTTAATTCCTTGTAAATAATCTCTGATACAAAGGGCATAGTAACATTATCATTTTCACATATATACTTGCTTTCGGCCGTTATATATTCGTGTATTGATGATTCATATATGGTCATATTTTCCAGATATGTTAAACCATTCTTGTCAGCCAAATTGCTTTTTCCATTGGCGATTTAGGGATCGCATGTTTGAGGTGATGACAAATGCTGGACAAAGGATTAAAAAAGGGGAAGAGGTAAATCATGATCGTTGTTATCCATTGATGCTTATAGAACCCTAAAAACGAACTCATTATCTTTCAGATGACCGTTAATTACATGAGGGGCCAGAGGAACAATATGCTTATGCAAAGATACGGCTTTTCATCACTTTCAGTAATTCCTGCTAAACTAGTCCCATTTCTTTATTTTCTTATATGTTAAACTTTATTGTGCTTTTCTTTTTCTTATGTATTAAATATTAATCTCCAATCTTGTATTGAACATTTACAGAATCCTTGGGATGTCCTTCCGTTTTCTGGAAATGCAAAGATCCATTTAGACTCCTTCTTGTCGGTCTTCAACATATCTGGCTCTTACGAAGATTATTATCATAACGGTAGGATTTTCATTACCAACTTTTATTCATACGTTAAATTTACGTAATTTGTTTCTTAATTATTTGGCAGCCAAAATTGCAAATGAAGGAGATAATTTTGTAGATGGGGCAGTTTTAGCAGCTGCAAGAACACTGCCCACATGGTCAGAAGGGGATATCCCGCCAATCCCAAGCTTAGAGATAAAAGCCGTAAAAACCCTACAAGAAGAATGCCAACAAATTCTAGCCGAATACAGCACCACTTCTAAGCAAGACCAGCATATCCTAGGTAATATTTTAATCGGCTGCTTGGGTAACAGTCAAAATGTACCGGGCTTGACCGTCAAGTGGGCTTGACGGTCCACCATTTTTTGTTTCTCTTTTCCATCAACCGACTTTGTATCTTCAATTTTTTAAATTTTCCATGGAACCTTCTTATGAATTAATTTCTAAAAATGCCTTCTCTTCCCTTCTGTAGATTCGACACCAGAAATGAGCTGGACCCGCGAAACTGCAATCAAGTATGTATCACTCTATAGTCTATACAATTTCCTGTCTTTTGATACAATATACATATAATTTTTTTTTTCTAGTGTATCGCTATTTATAAAATAGTGCCAGCTATTTATCACTATTTGTCGGTATTCGCCATTAACAACTATGCTTTCTAACCTAAACACCACGGGTCTTGCATACAAATATTTCATCCACAACATTGATAAATGCATGATGCTATGCACTAAGGCAGTCACAAGCCAGAAAATCTATTTTGATTGACTAAACTCTGCATTAAATATTCAAACTATATAATTTATGATTTTAAACTAAAATTTGAACACTGATATTAGCTACAAAATTTGGTTTTGAGCATGTGAAATTTGTGATTGTAATGCAGGTATAGGTTGCACAGGAAGTTGTTTGTGGAGAAGGTTATAGAGGCTTTGGATATATATCAAGATAGGATATTGTTTTAGTTATGGCAGTTTAGTGTTGTAGCGTGTGTAGGGCAGTATGGCTGGCAAGAGGGGTCCCTACATAGTCCTTTTGTTGGGCCAAAGTACCTAGAACAGTGTTTAAACATAGATTTCTCTCACTTTTTTTCCTTTTTTTTTTTTTTTTTTTTCTCTTTTTGCTTAATTTAGTTCAATGGGTTTCTCATGGTAAATGCCACACTTGCACACTTTATTCGTGTTACCTTTTTCTTTAAATCCATGGTATCAAACTGTTGATATCTAGGCTCCGTAACTTGTGAGAATGGGTCTAATCAAATTGGTTAGAACGGTTCCATAAATCGGCTATTTGGTTTTAGAAGTGTCAAACTATGGTTTATGGATCTTACCTCTCAAATGGATGCACCCGTGGTTGCATCTATGCCATGGATTTGGAGTGATGCCACATTTTAGGCCAGGGTATCATTTGTTTCCTATTTTGGTCATTCAATCTTAGTTTCAGAAAGTATTGGTCTATTCTTTTCTTTTTTGCTTTTTAAGCTATCTATTATCATTCTTTACATGTATTTTATATAATTTTAAATGTATGAACTAACAACGTGTTTTATATTATTTTCATTTAGAAAAAAACTGTGTTTTTACAACACAACTTGCTCTTCTCTTATTATGAAATGTAATACGTTACTAAAATGTTATTTTGTGACAAAAATATATTGCCTAAACTAAACTAAACCAAACAAGCTAAAGGTTAGATCCAGTGGCGGACTTAATGTATTAGTAGGGGTAGCACGGGCTACCCCTGAACCCCATCTACGTAGTGTAAAAATACCCATTAACTCCATTTCGATAGTGTAAAAATACCACTCAACTTCCTTTCTGTTATATAAAGGATACCCCTAATCCTACAAAAAAATTAGGATACCCCTTAACCTTTTGGGCTAGTTCCGTCACTGGTTAGATCCATTTAGAGCACCTCCAACGCTTGGACGTGACAAAATTGTGAACGGCGTCCGTTGAAATTGGAGGAGAGGGAAGGGTTGTGCTAGTGAGTACGAACACCATCCGTGAAGGATTGCAAAAGGTGTGAAGGATGGTAAAAGGGGGAAAGGGGGGGGGGGAATTCGTTGATGTCTGTCCGAAAATGCTAACATGGAGGAGAGAGTGGCATCTTCATAATAGTTCATTTCATAAGTTTATTTAAGTAATACGCTTAAAGTTCCATTTCGTGTTGGTGATTTTAGTATCGCCGTAATCATTTTACTATAACCAGATTTATTTAAGACCAAAGAAAAATAAGAATAAGTATTTATACGAGTTATAAGGTGTCGAGTACTTGCCCAGGAGTTTAAGAGCAGTGGCGGACCCAGGAATTTTTCCATGGGGGTGCGGAACATTTTTAAAAATTTTAGGCCCCTAGGTATATAAGTAAAAAATTGGTTCGTCTCGGGTCGGGTCGGGTCATGTAAAACAAACGAACATCAAATTAAATTTATATAATCATAAAAAAACATGTCAAACCTTGTTACAAACATAATTAAAACGTCGACGCCCCACTGGTTTTCATTTTTTGAAATCTATCCAAAACATCATCTAAAGCTAATTTCGTAAGTAATTCTTCCTCTATATAACATAAGTTCATTGCTCCATAACATAATACTTCAATTTTAATTTTCAACTATTCAAGCCTTAGAAATCATAACGTAAGTTGTAATCACCCTATAAATATATAAACAACATAATCACCCTAAAAATCATCTAAACAACCATAAACAACGTCAAAACACACAAAATTTCAAACCTATTTAACAACTTTATTACCCTTTTTTTCTCCTATAATATCAACCAAAATCATCAAAATAACAAAGAAACTTACCCGTGTTTGGATTCCGGTTAGATTTGGTGTCTAACGACGGTGGTATGGTGGCTGATTACGGTGGTCGCCGACTGCTGGACTGTTGTCGCTGGGTGATGTTGTTCGTTGGCAGTACAGGGGCGCAAGAGAGAGAGAGAGAGAGAGAGAGAGAGAGAGAGAGAGGGAGAGAGAGGGAGAGAATTTCTAAATGTTTTGGGCTTTAATTATTTTATTATAGTTTGAAATATTGTTGGGTTTGGTTAATGGACTAAGACTTAGTGGGCTAGCTAGTTAGCAATTATAAGTGGGTAAAGGTCCGTATTTAGGTTTAGTTAGTTAGGTATTAAAAGTTATATAATTTAGGTAGTATATTCTTTTTTAAATAAGAGTTTACTAAAAAAATTAAATATAAATTGATAACACTTTTTACCTAAGGGGTGCGGACGAAAAATTTCAAGGGGGGCGGACGAGATTTTCGACGGAACTTAGCACTAAATTTTTTTTCCTCGGGGGTACGCCCGCCCACCTTGGGCTGGGCTTGGGTCCGCCCCTGTTTAAGAGGGTGACGCCTCTTCCTAGGGGTTCTAACTTCTAAGTGGATGTGCCACCTTACGTGTTTTGGGGTGCGGGGTCCATAGGTAGCAACTTCTTTTTGTTATCTTATTAAAATAACACTACAAGTTGCTTCGAATTTGTATGATTAATGGAAAATAACAACGAAACTGGTATTGGTTGCAACTAAATATCAAACTATGTGTAATGGAATGTTAAATCCCATCCACCTCAGCCTATTCGCATCTTTAAACCACTACGGGCAAATCAAATGGCCGACGCCATGGGTACCTTTGCCATTGGCTTGCCAAGTGTGAGAGCAGAATGAGTTGGGCCATGCTTTTTCCAACCAATCACACATTATCTTTTTTCTTTTAATTTAATTTTTTAATTAAAACCAATAGCATGTGAAACAATGGTTTAATTAAAGACCCACTACACTCATCTATATATCTCTTGTACTGACCGAACCCTCAGTTCGGAAGTCTTCGTCAACATGTTACGAAGTCTGCGCGTCCTCTTCTTGGGGCAGATGTGGACTCAAGTCTTCAAACCTCTTTTCCATCTTTCTTTTTGTCTAGATACCACAACCTCTTCTCCAAAACCCTAGCTCCTTCACAGCCGCCGCTGATTCGTTACTCCCTCACTTCTGCACAACCGAATTTGCATCTTCAATTGCTTCAAAACCCTGTCGTTTCACTTCAATTCTGAAAACACACCGAATTGTTAGGTAAGTTAACCTGAAATTCGAAAATACACTGAATTATTAGGTAAGTTAATCTGCAACTTCCTAAGAAACCAAATCGGGTCCCCTCGGTGAATACACGCCGAATCCCTTCCCCGAATCGGGTCCCCGCGTTGATGGCGGCGGTGTTCTCGATCGGGGTTAGGGGTCACCGCACCCTCTCCCCGAGAGTGCCCCGGATACCCTAAGTTACAAAAATAAGTATGAAAAATGTAACACTTATGATTGTTGGGGATAAAAATTATAATAATACAATTTTATTAAAAGGGTAAAAATAACAGAAAGGAAAAAAAAAGACTCCTTTGAGTTTAGCACTTACTCATGACATTTTTACCACTTTCAATCTTCATACAAATCCAACGTAAATCACCTTCACATTGTATAATGACATGTAATTAAATTACAAATAAAGATTTTGTATGTACTGTGGCTCCGAGAGGGACATTATATACAAATTTATACTAAACAAAATTGGAGTATGTTTTTACCATTTGCAGGTGAAAGTGATCTTTTAGAACTAAAGCATATTGTAATTTGTAAACATAGAAACAACCGATGATGAAAATGATGATCTAGGAACATCACACTCTATCGACATCACACAAAGATTTTATGAAAAGAATGATATAATCGATGACATTAACAAACAAGTGTACACAACAAAAGAAAGGAGAAAAGTTCTGGATAGTCATAATTGTTACAAAGCACATGCATTAATCAGTCTAAGCACACACATGCACGAAGCAAAGAATCTCTTATTCTATATAATTTATATTGTCTTTTTTCTTCTTTAATTTGTATTTGTTTCTTTTTCTGACATCAAAGCACATTGTGTAGTGGTGCATTATTAGAATAGTTCTTTTCCCTTACCTATATAAGGTGGAGAATTCAGTTGTAAATACAATCCCAGAGAAGTCAATATTCCTTTTTGCATTCTCAATACAATACTTCATATGACACACTAAATTTCTCTCCGATACTCCTTAGCCTTTTAGTTTGTTCATTGTTCTTCATATTATATTCCATAAAAAAAGTATTTTTTTTACCTTTTGTTATCTTCTGCTCAACCTGCTCTGCATAAATCTCTAGGTTTGCTCGAGCTTCTGTGTATGCATTGAAGAGCTATTTTCTGCTTACCGCTAGAATTGCATTTTCTGTGTAAGCATTTCCCATGGATAGAATTGTCATTTCCATACAAATTTTTAAGATGGCATACAAAGAGTCAATATAAAATGCATAACTTCTTACCATTTTCTTCCATTCCTACCCCTCTTCCCTTTTATCTATGGGTAAAGTTCTTGTACAAATAATCTTAACATACTAAACATACAAATTGAAGGAAAACTCAAAAAGATAAGGTGGCATTTTTGTAATTATCAATAACTATCAAAGTTACTCTACAAATATACCTAAAAAAAACCTAACCACTCCCCCCACCCTCAAAAAAAACCTAAACCCCCCACCCCCCAAAAACCTAAAAAAACCTACCCCCCCCCACCCCCCAAAAACCTAACCCCCCCCCCACCCCCACCCCCAAAAACCTAAAAAAACCTAACCCCCCCCCCACCCCCCACCCCCCACCCCCAAAAACCTAAAAAAAACCTAACCCCACCCCACCCCCCCACCCCCACCCAAGCTAAAATGCTAAAAACTAAACCCCCCAAAAAACCTAAAAAATCTAAAAAAATAAAAAAAAAAAACACACAAATTATTTTATTTTATTTTTTTAACATTTTTTATTAAAAAATCGCTACTTTTAGTAGCAGCAAAAAAAAATATATATATATATATTTTTTTTTGCTAACGAAATGTAGCGATTTTTTAATAAAAAATGTTAAAAAAAAAAATTTGTGTTTTTTTAGGTATTTTTGGTTGTAACTTTGATAGTTGGTGGTAATTACAAAAATGCCACCTTGTCTTTTTGGGTTTTCCTTCAATTTGTATGTTTAGTATGTTAAGATTATTTGTATTTGATCTTTTGCCTTTATCTATACTAGGTTTCAGTGATTTTGTGCTTGATTATTGATGATTGTAACCGAAGATTCAATGTTGAGTGAAAATTAAAGACGCGAATTGAATTTGCCCTATCGTTTCCATTCCCTCATCACAAGGAATACAAATCATCCATATCATCAATTCCCTTCGGTTACAGGCCGTAATCGTTGTCATATCATGATTGAAGAACCTAACACAATCGTCATCTCCCTTGTTGCTGTTGCGTAAGTTTGAACCAGGAAAGGAGCTCGGGTTGATCAATCGCAGGTAAACTTTAGTGGTGATTTAGGATTAAGCAGGCCGAAAACTAACAACAAGAAGCAATAACCAATTATGGTTTTCAGGGTAACCGGGTGAAGAAGACGACCGGTAAACCAAACCACGTGCACCCGTTTCAGCTGAGTTCGAGTTACAGTCCAAACTTCAGGGTTAAAATCCGGTTCTGTCTCTACAAACTTGGCTTCGGTTCTGAGTAGCAGGCCACCGTTTCAAGCTTCTTATTGTGTATTCATCTACCAGATGATTGAAAGTAGCCAATGTGGGGATAATTTGGAAGGGGAAGTAACATTGTCACAGCTGGTATTTTTTAAAATGATTTATTGTAGTTTTTTTTTTTTGTGTGTGTGTGTGGGCTTTATACTTGTATCAAATTAGGTTCATATGAGTGTTTTGTGGCAGCAAAATTCACTTTCACTCTTTTTTCTTGTAGGATTTTAAATGACGTGGCAGGATCTGAAAGTTCTAAAACAGAACCAAACTGGAATGAGGAGAAGAGGTAAGGAAATGGTTCAAAGCTCTTCATGGTTATGCATAATATCAGTTGTAAGTTGCAATGATCAAATAGTTAGGTCCTAATGTATCTATATTTTGTACTTCAACCAACTTACTAGGTTGTGATTATTGGTTTCAATTGCAAATACCGTATCTGGAGTCGATTGATTGGTTAGCTGGTCGCTATGAAGAATTGCTCTTACCCAAAAGTGGAAGGTTTCGAGTGAACTTTGTGAACCATTTTGGGGTGTTGAGGTGAGCTCTAAGTTTAATTATACTAGGAAAAATGTTATTTTAATTGTTTTGGAATAAATAGTTATTTGTCCGATTGTTCAGGTGAGGTTGGTAACAAATAAGGACACTAGCATTCAGAAGTAAAGATGATGTTGAATAGGCCATTGAAGAGCTACATGACAAAGAATTTAAGGTATAAATCAACTTACTGTTATCTTTATGAATGCTCACAAGGATTATTGCAATTGTTTTTTTTTTTTTTAATTTCTCTGTTTTTGAATATAAACGCTTAATGAGGTTATTGCTGACCCATTTACGTATAAATGGGTCGATTTGGGATATCTTCTATTTAACGGGTCGACGGGTAAACACTAAAACTTCACTAAAAGGAAAAGCAAAATAAGTATATATACACACACACAACATATATACGATTTTTTACGTTTTTAGGTTTGAATTATGTTCTCGGCCCATATTGTCGACTCCTATATTTTTTGAAACATTTGTAAAAACACTGATACCATTTGTTGCTATCAATGTCATCTTTCGGTTATATCACGGAGTTCTATCAACTTCATAAATCAATTTCTTTGAGTTTGAATAATCAAAACCAAGTTAATACACACTAGAAAAAAATAAATATACATTGATATTAATTCAAACCTAAATACGTTAAAAACGTTAAAAAATCTCCCATATTGTGCGCTTGTGATCAATATTGCCAATCTTTTACATGCAAGTTTCTTTTGATTTTTAGTGTGGATATTCTAAACTAAAGTCTAATAGCATGTAGTTTAACATAAACGATTAGGAATGTTCATGAGCCAAAATGAGCCAAGCCATGGCTATTCAGGCTTCGCTTGTTTGTAAATGAGCTAAGCCGAGTTGTCTTAGTTTATAAACAAATTTGGGTGCACAGTTATTTTTATATATCTGTTGTTTCAGGTCCGTTTACACAGAGAGTTCTGCTGACACTGGAAGAGAAGCATCTTCCTTATGGCCTAAAGTTAGTTGATCTCGGTAACAAGCCAGCCTGGTAATCATACAGTATTCCGTTTATAACATGTCGTGTTTTCAACCGTTCATAATATGATCTACGCATGACACTCTTGGTTTTACGTAGGTTTTTAAGTATTAGCCCAGAAGGTAAAGTCCCAGTGGCGAAAGTTGATGACAAATGGATAGCAGATTCCGATGTTATTACACAGACAGTAGAGGAAAAGTTCCCCGACCCGTCACTGGTGACCCCACCTAAGAAAGCTTCTGTGTACACTCATGCTCTTTGTCTCCCCTTTGTTCAGTTTACATTCATTTTTGCAAATTGATGTTGAATAATGGTATTTCTGATTCATATATCTAGCGGGTCGAAAATCTTTTCGACATATATTGGCTTCTTAAAAAGCAAAGATGCGAATGATGGAACGGAGAAAGCTTTACTGAATGAACTCTCTGCTTTCAATGATTACATCAAAGAAAATGTGGGTTCTGTTCTATCTCTCCACACACGCACATATATATCAAACTGTTTGTTGAATTAGGTTGCTGATTTTAAATTTTTTTCTCACGTGTTTGTTGAAGGGTCCGTTTATCAACAGAAAGGATATCTCTGCTGCAGACTTGTCGCTAGGTCCGAAGCTGTACCATATGGAGATCGCTTTGGGTCATTATAAGAAGTGGTCAGTCTCAGATTCACTTCCCCATCTGAAAATATACATGAAGGTACACTTATCTTTGTTGAATTGCATAAAGTTATCTTTTTGTGAGAGCAGCCTTAATTGTTATGCTCTTTGATTTTTATCTTTTCCATAATATGTTATAACTAACAAAATATCATTACTGGTGACTACCCCTTGTATATCAGAAGCAAGTAGAAGAGCATTGCAAAACGTTTCACTAATGTGATTTATGTTCAGATTGGGCCAGATCATCAAACTTTGTACTGGAGTGCTACATGGCCAAAGGAAGTTGAGCAACTTGCAAGGCAGTTGCTTTATAACCCTTGCAAAGTAAGATATTTAATTTAGAAATGTTAAAGTTAAAGGTAGCAATTTCAACACATTTTTATGTTGATGGTTCAACTCGGGTTGTATTTCATTGAAAACGTGATACACCAAAAACATAGAAAACTTCATCATGCTGACACATTGTTGTTTGAAATATATACAGGTGGTGATTGGTTCTTCAGAATTGAAAGCTAACCATTCAATTCACCAACATGTGGATATTATGACCGAAAATCAAAAGTATAGCAACTAAGTTAAATCATTTTTATTGGTACCAACCAAGATTCTTCACTACACTTTGTCAACTCACAAATATAGTTGATTAATTGAGTATTCAGGTTACTTAACGGTTTGTCGGTTAACCTAGCCATTAGTTTTATAACTTTTGTTTTAATAATTAAACCAGCATTTTTGTTTTTAGATTGATAAATGCTTAATGAGGAAGGTCGAGTGGATGTGGGACAAGTGACACTTACAACTACACGGTACCTGTCGGGTCGAAACGGTGAGAGACATGTGGCGATGTTACGAGTTAGTGCGTTTCGACGACGAACCGGTTCGATACTTAAAAGTGTGGCTTGCGTGAATCTGTGTCTTAAAGACATATAATTAAATTTTTGTACAAATGTGCAGGTGGCATATGGCGGAGTTGCAATCCGTCACACATCATGCGAGGCGGAAACGGAAATTGACAAACTCGAAAGACATACCCTTCTACTGAAACATAATATATTAGTGAATTGGTAAAACGTTATATAGAGCTAGCAGGGCCAACCCTGAGAATTCGTGTACCATGTTCGAGCTCGAAAAAACGTGCCCTTAGGTGGAGGAATGTGGAGAGCTTTGAGTTTGATGAGGAAGAACTTAAATCTTTCAAACTCTTTTTGCTTTGACAGTATTTGTTTTTGTTTCATATAAGTTAAGTTGGTTCTTTAATATGTACTCTTTTCTATCATTCACATGTTATATGTATTTGATCATGTAGCAGCAACCCGATCAGTATCCAAAGAAAGAGCCAAGATATAGAATAAAAGGTCAAAGCTCAATTGAGCCTGGTCTCTCAAGTTGAGAGTCAAAATTGTTGGGCGGAATGATTTGAAAAACTTGATGTCCAAATTCTCTTATGTCATTCGTTTTAAAAATATACCCAATCACCCAATGTTCATGTAGTATTACTTGCCCTTTTGTATTTGTACACATAGAGGTCGAAATTTCAATTCTATTTTTGATTGGGTTGATTATGGTTGTCTTTTATCTCTTAAGTGGTTAAATCTTTTATCTATATATATACAACTTATATAAAATTTATGTTCCCACCCTATCTTGTCGACTCCGCCGCAACGCGCGGGTTTCCCACTAGTATGGAATAATGATTTAGTTAAAGACTCACTATTCACGTGACAATAACGTGTAGTTAAACTCTCTACACACAGTCTCGGTGGTAACCATCACTAGTAATATACTAATGTTCAACAATTTGGTTTAGTAGGTAATGGTCATCAATACCAACTAACTTTCCCTATTTATTGACCATCAATGGTGAGAAGCCATTGAGATAGTTTCTACCATGGACTTTCCACTAATACATATATCTAACTATCCACACTTATAAGTTATAACTGTTAACCACCAACTGAAACAAAATCCCCAATATAACAAAGAGAAGCATTTGTCTAATCTTGACACAAATTTTTATAACATATCTTTTGTATTAAATATATATATATATATATATATATATATATATATATATATATATAGTGGGGATCCTACGGAAAGTGTGTTTTTCCTAAAAAGTGTAAAAAGTCATAAAATACAATAATTTCAGGCATAAAACACACCTAAAACTCACAAATAATAGAATGAATATTACTAAAACACCATATTCAAACTCTAATAGTCCATAAAAACTTCAAACACACCATCGTAGAACTATGAATATAAAACACACAATGCTAAACAACATAAAACACAATAATATTTGTCATTCCACAATTAGAGCCTTAACATCTAAAACACAACACAAAACCCACATACATGATGTTTTAGTAATCTTCATCATATTATTTGTGGGTTTTTGGTGTGTTTTATGGTTGACATTATGGTGTTTTATGACTTTTTACACTTTTTAGGAAATTTGGACTTTCTGGCCAACTCCTATATATATATATATATATATATATATATATATATATATATATATATATATATATATATATATATATATATATATATATATATGGGTTGAGTTCATTTTAGAACTCTAAATAACTACAGAACTTTCAGAACTCCTAATAAACAATCATTTTATATATAAGTTTTTGTATTTAAGATCTTTTTATCATATATTATGTGTATTTCTTTGATTACATACATGTTAAAAGTAGTTTACATATGTTTAATTGCCAAAATTATATATATGTGTCATAACTAATTACATATATGTAAAAAACACTAGTTTACATATGTGTAATTATAAAATTACATTTAAAAAATGATAAAATTACTCTTAATATGTATGTAATCGTAAAAATACACATAATAAATGATAAAATTATCCTAAACATAAAAATATATAAATAAAAAGATTGTTTATTAGGAGTTCTGCAAGTTCTGTAAATATTTATGGTTCTGAAATGATTCTGACTCATATATATATATATATATATATATATATATATATATATATATATATATATATATATATATATCTTATTTTGCAATGTTAGTGACCAATTAACTTTTGCCACACGATACGTTATAAATTTTATTTCACAACGAGGTCCAGGTTAGATTCCTCGCGGCCTTTCCATGTTCATTTTCTTTTTCTAATTTTCTACCTGCCATAACTATCTTCTACATTCCAATCTTAACATCAATCCTCCTTAACTTCTGTTAAATACTTTCTAAGTTTATATAGCAAGTAGTCCCTCAAAATTTTATTTTTCCCACTTTTAGCAACGTTTTAAAAAAAAGTGTTTACCATCTTTGCTTATGGGAGAATTTTTGCAACATAGTGGGTCAGTTGTGTCGCAATCCGATGCAAACTTGTGTTCTCAAGTCAAGTGGAACTAAGATGACAATCGTCTTAGTGTATGTGAGTATGTAGACGACTTGATAAGAACCGACAGCAGATGAAGATGGAATGACTCAACTAAAGGAAATTTTATGTGTGCTTTTTTCACATGATAGACTTAGGTGATCTAAGTTTTTTTTTGGACCTTGAACTGAGCCGTTAAGATGATGCTACTGTTTTACATCAGAGGAAACATAATGCAAATTTATTAGCACGGTTTGGGATGCTTAATTGTAAACCAACAGTGGAGCCCATGGATGTGAATGCAAGGTTATATATTGCCAAAGGGAAGAAACTTGATGATCTTACTATGTACCCTCAAATTATAGCAAGCCTCATCTACTTAAGGATTGTCTGACCCAACAAAGCTTTTATAGTAAGTGTGCTAAGGCTGGTGGATGTGGGGGAGGGTAGTCCTTTGGGGATGACCCGCTACGTAGGCGGCCACGTCATCCGGTGTAGAGGATGAGCAAAAATGGATGGTGTAACACCCCGAAAATATAAATTTTATATTAAAATTTAAAATAGGTAATAAACAAAATAAACTAACTAGGAATAAAATAACCTAGTTAGTTACAAGCCTTGTAGTAATATGAAATTTGAATTAAAACACCCTATAATAAAAACTTGAGAATAGTTGGGGGGCCAGAAGTGTTAAGATTGAAAATGGTTTTTATTAAATAAAATTTAATAAATCAAAACACACACTTTGTGTGTGTCTGGTTGAAGAAACACAAGGGGCGACCAAAGCTCCCTCATGAACCCTAGTCTTGCAATTTCACCAAATTGATAGGGTAAATTGATTCCAAATCGAAATCCAAACTCAGAATAGTGATCACCTTCGTGAAAGGATCATAAGGTATGCCTAATTTTGCTATTTAGTTTCACCTTGAGTTCTAGGTGAAAACATGGAATCGAAATTTAAGCTTGCATGATCAAAGTTTGAACGAAATTAGGAATGAATTTATGTCTACGAGTAAACCCTAGTCATTAGTTTGTTGAATTGATGCTTATAATTGTGAAATTCATGGTCACCCATCTAAGTGTAAAATGGGTTTTGTGGAATGATAAGAACACTAGTACTGTAATCTGATTGTAAAACAAGTGTTATTGAATAACTTGAAGTGAATCTAGATGTTATTAGGCATACTAGATATAATGAACTTGCAAAAATTGTTTAAATTTGGCTAATTAGTTAGTCATGAGCTTGATAATGAATTCTATAAAACGATGCCCATAAGGTGTTTGTTAAAACGCCTAAAAGAAAACTAAATGTTGAAAATCGGACCAAAAACGCATAGTTGATTAGTATGACAAATTATGTGTTATGTATTATAAAAAGAGTTCTAACCGTTTGTGGTTGAACTCTATAGGCAAGGAAACCGAGACGTCAAGTGGACAAACCGGTGGTGATACACGTTTGAAAGGAAAGCTTTGAAGGTACGTAACATTGCATCCGTTACATTACGCTTTGATTTGAATGTGGATAGTTGAATTGGTGTCGTGAGATAACGTAGTATGTTGTAGAAGTGACAAGGTTCACTAGATAATTAAAATGGGTCAAAAGACTTGTAAAATATGTTTGGCTTGTCATTGAAATGGTGGATTCTATTAGACAAACAAACGGGTCAAAACAAGGGTAAATTAGTAATATTAAAGTGACGTGAACGTCACTCTATAATTGGGAGCTATGAAAGCGTAATACCATGGAATGGTAATGATACGCCGAAGTTCATAAGCCCCGGGAATGGGTATGTACACTAAGAAGTAAAAGAAACGAATGATTGAGATGTATTGTAAAGTATAAAAACAAATGGGTCGAATAATCGAAATATGGATTTATGAACTATTCGCTCATAAACCGGGTTTCGATGCGAATAAATAGGATAAATGGATCTGTATTTTTATTACGGACCCGTAGGAAAAAGAATCACTTAAAACGGACCAACAGATAAAAAGTTATGGTTATTTGAAGTTGAAATTTTAGAAAAATTGGTGCTGGGCAAAATGCAGGATCAGAACCTGCACCTGCTGGAAAACAGCCTCCCCGCGGCACGTGACGGGGAGTACTGGACCTGGTGCGACACGCGGGGCCGCTCGCGGCCTGCGAAGGATCTTAAGGAGTCTCTTGCGTGGCGCGAGAGACCTAGTTCCGGATTTTTATTTTTGTTTTCATTTGTTTGGTATTGGAACTTTGATATACTTGTTTATCTATTGTCAAAACTAACATTTAGGATGGTTTTGACCTCAGGTGAAGTTGGGGTTACTCCGGATGGCGATCAAGCAAGATTTCAAGAACCGAACACAACATTTTGAAGCTTCCGCGTTAATATAATTTGTTTTAGACTATGTTAATCTTGTAAACACTTAACTTATCGTTTTGAATGTTTTAAACTAGATGGGAAGTTAACTAGAATACTATAATCATGTAAGTTTATTATCATAACTAAGTTTTTGAAATGATGCATTTTGTTCAAAATGTGTTATTTAACATAAAAATCTAAAATATATGAGACGGGTTCTACAGATGGGCAAAGGGGGCGGTGTAGTCGGCCCAGGACTACCCTCGATAGCACGGGGACGAACCCCACACCGGACTACCCTTTATACATACATATGTACGTATGTATATGTGTGTGTTGGATAAGGAAGAGAGGGACGTCGGGAGCGGCTTTGGGAGGACGAGGACGACGGGGACGGGCCCAAGGGGGCGGTGTAGTCGGCCCAGGACTACCCTCGACAGCACGGGGACGAACCCCACACCGGACTACCCTTTATACATACATATGTACGTATGTATATGTGTGTGTTGGATAAGGAAGAGAGGGACGTCGGGAGCGGCTTTGGGAGGACGAGGACGACGGGGACGGGCCCAAGGGGGCGGTGTAGTCGGCCCAGGACTACCCTCGACAGCACGGGAACGAACCCCACACCGAACAACCTAAGTCGGTACATGCAAAATCCTCAAAAACCTCATCATGATGTTGTGTTGCCCATATCTTTACATTTTATCCAATCGCAATGCTTATATAGGTTATGTTGAGTTCAATCAAATACGTTAAAACACGTGTTTTCATATGGTTAATACGTCACATAACACTTGGACTAATTCTTTCCACGTTCACGATGTACCCGCGTCGCAACGCGGACGAGTCTTTTTACTAGTTCATTCCCATTATTCTTTTTATCCAATTAAACTTTTGATAAACACCATTTCGTTTCAAAAGATATCCAACCAACATACATTTCGTTTACTAATCAGAATTTAAGTTAGGCAAAACTAAATTACAGGCACAAACGACGTCATTTTATAAAAAAATGACGGTTTTGCGGAAACGAAAGAGGGGTTAAAATCTCCTCCTCCTCCTACTCCCGCCGCTTCATTTCCGCCGCCTCCGATTGACCGTCGTTCGGCGGTGGTCGCACGCACAACTTAACCTAATCTCACCCGATTCCACCGATAATAATCGATTATCCCGCTGGCTTTCTAATCATCAGGTGTGTATGTATAATTTCAGCCATTAATATAATTATTATATAACGTATGTATTTTACTCTTGCTTCACGCATTTATTATCTGTCTTTCTCTACTTTTGTCCTCCACAATACTTCCACTTTTCCTTTTTCAACCTACTCTTTCACATACTCTTTCTATTTCCTATAAAACCCTAATTTCTACCAATCGATTTCAGTATTTCTGTGTTGAGTTCGTAATTGCTCTATACGTTTGCTATATACGTGATTTGTCGTATGGTTTTCTCAGGTACTCGGATTTATTTGTCTGTGTTTTTGTAATTGAACTTCACTTTTGTTTAATTCGTATGTATAGATTTAGTTGATTGATGCTGATGAAAGTATGTTGAATGAATCAATTAACATTGGTAGTTGACTGCTTGCTTGTGTTACATTTGAGGATGAACTTGGCCTTATTACGAGTTTTCATAGTTTGGTGTTAGTTAGGGGATTGAATATTCTGTGTTGTTGTTAATTTGTTATAGATAGGAATTAAGATCATTTTAGTGTGTTGTAATCTGGATTCTAGATGCATTTAGTAGTGGTTTGCTGTATATAAGCCGTTCTCTGTGCAAATGTGTGTTCATGATTGTTTGAATGCTCACAAGTGTTTGGCAATTTAGGTAATATGTAACTGACACTAGGGTTGTAATTGAGCCGAGTCGAGCTTGAGCGTGATGAATGATGATACTTGAGCTCGGATCATTGAAATTTCTGAAGCTCGAGTTCAAGCGCGGCTCTGTACAAGTCTATTATATCAAGATCGAGCTTGGGTCGGGACACAATATCCACACATTTGAACTTCTAAGAACATATCTACACATTTTGTTCGTAAAATTTTAGAAGTTAATGTGGGCCCAGTATCTGAACTTCTACGAACAATATGAACAAATCTAAACTTACTCAAATTGAAAATTGAGAAGCTATTTGAACTTCTACAAACAGTATGAACAGCATGAACCAATAGACGATTGAGAAGCAAACAGTGCTATGAGCGGAGGGCAAGTTGAAAAGCAACCGGGTCAGTGAGTGGAGAGCGGTTGAGAAACATATGGGCCCGTGAGAAGCGAGAGCCAATGTTGATTGAGGACGATTAAGAGTGAGCGGTTGCCGATTGAGGGCACGATTAAGAGTGAGCGGTCGTCGATCTAGGCGTGAGATGTTGTCTATTGAGGGAACTAGTTAGGGACTAAGGGCAAAATCTTATTATACTAAATCTGCAAAAGATACGCACTTTTGAATTGGACTAGGTATTGGTAAAGCCTTTCCCTACTAAAAGATTGCTTAAATTTGTAAAAGAACCAAATGTGATTAAGTTTATAAAAGGCTTGTTTAGGCTCACAAGCCTAACCGATCACACTATATAAAGCTCTGGCTCGCATGTGATTAAGTTTATACAAGGCCCAAATGTGATTAAGTTTATAAAAGGCTTGTTTAGGCTCGCAAGCCTAAATGATCACACTATACAAAGCTCTGGTTCGTTAAGTAAATGAGCTTTATACGAGACTCGATCTCATTTTGAGCTTTTACCAATCCCCTCTCAAATAGCTATCGAGCGGCTTGGCTCCTTTACACCTAACTGACATCGATAAAAAAAGTAGTTATGCCATTTTAGCCTTAAGCCACTTTCTTTAATTTTAGGTTGTAGCTTTGTCAGTTGTTTTGTTTCCATTGCGCCAAGTGTTTTTTATAAGCACATTTACTAGTATATGACCTATAAGATATCGGTTTCTTGTCCACAAGGATGGAGCTTTAGGAAGGGTCACTGGCTTATGTTAGATTTTTGTTGAGTTGTGTTCTTGCTATATCTCTGTAAGTGAGAGTTTTGTTTTGTTTATTACTATCAGTCATCCTGTTGACACATTTGAGATTTGACATATCACACTTGCGATGTCGTTGGTACTGATACTATAAGGCAACATTAATGTAGGGTATCTGATGAACGGACAATTTCATGCATTGCATCAGTAAAACGTAAAAAATGAAACCAAATACCAACGGGATGTCCGGTGCACAAAGGGGGAAAACGTTTCAGGGTCAAGGGCCAAATTGGATTCTCATAGCAGGTGGTGCTTTATTGAGTACACTATCGGTCCGTCTTGGTTACAGGCTCAAACAGGCTCTGGACTCAAAGCAGCCACAAAATAATAGCAACGGTTTAAAAGGTATTTTGAGACTTTAAACTGTCAAGTGGCTTCTCTTTCGGTCTTTAGTTTGCAATATGTTAATTTGTCAAGTTGGTAAAATGTAGAAAACGGGAAACTCACAGCCGGAAAGAGGCCAGGAAAATGTCGTTCACATTCACACTTGTATTGTTTTGAACAGGAGGATGGTTGCTTTAATTGCGTTTCAGGTATGAAATCTTGTAGCCAAATATCTTTGATGTTATTATTTAAAATTTTTTAGTGGTATAATTGTCTCTGTTTTGACTTTATAAAACTGGAACAGAAGGCGACACCGAGATTAAGCCACAACACAATGGTCAGTTGCATACAGAACGTGAAATGGCACTCCCGTTAGTGACGGTTTCAGCTCCCGTATACAACAAAGAGAGCGGCGTACTATGGGCCACTTCACCAGACAGACTCGAACTACCCCAGAAGCCATTTCACCGTTCAAATAGCTCTGATTCTCCATGCGTCTCCGAATCAGGCTCCGACATTTTCACTAAGCGCGAGGTAATTCAAAAACTGCGACAACAGTTAAAAAGACGAGACGACATGATTCTCGAAATGCAAGATCAGATTGCGGAGCTGCAGAATTCTTTAACCTCACAACGTTCCCATTCAGACCATCTGCAATCCCT
The DNA here is from genome assembly GCF_002127325.2 of Helianthus annuus. NCBI lineage: Eukaryota > Viridiplantae > Streptophyta > Magnoliopsida > Asterales > Asteraceae > Helianthus > Helianthus annuus. The sequence continues at coordinate 160,195,702 of NC_035436.2, forward strand.
ATTAGAAGCCGCAAACCGGGACCTTTTTGACTCAGAGAGGGAAATTCAGAGGCTAAGAAAGGCAATTGCCGATATCTGTGTAGGACAGCCGGGCTCTAATGAAAAACTGTATGGAAACTCAAACGGGTATGCAGACGTTGATGGCAGCTTGGATACAGCAAGAAGCGGAAACGAAGTTGATAAAATGGAGATTTTGAAAAAGGAAGTGTGTGAGTTGAAAGAATTGATAGAAGGGAAAGATTATTTACTTCAGAATTACAAGGAGCAGAAATCGGAGCTTTCTTTGAAGGTGAAGGAGTTGCAGCACAGGTTGAATTCTCATGTTCCCAACATTTTGTAGGATTTTTGGTTTTCCGTTTTAACATCCTGTGTATTCTTCTTACTTTTCTTCCTCTTATGAATCTAAAAGCTCCATTTTTACTTTTGTTTTGGGTGTTTTATGATTTGGTGTGAATACGAATACGGTACTAGCTTCAACAATGAGCTGAGAATATTTACTTTCTTTTATATACTTTTGATATCCAGTTTTTATGTTTCTTTTTATTATAGTTTTGGCGCACAAGCTGAATCTGGAGAATTTTTTACTTGAGTTTTTCCCTATCTATTAGTCTCAAACTCGACTCATATTAGGCTTTGTAACGAGTCAAGCTAAAGTAGATCTAGAATCACTTACACTCCTGGAAACTATTGACTTGGTTGTAATTATAGTCTAGGATTTTTTTTTTTTTTATAGCTTATTGTGTGTTTTTTCCTGGTGTTTCTTTCAATTTTATTTTATCTTAAAAAATGTTGTATAGCTTAATAATTTACTTGTATTTTTGCATTCCAATTTATGCTTTTGTATAATTAATAAAAAATAATAATTTGTTCTAGTAACTATTTAAATGTTATAATAATTTACTTGTATTTAAATGTTGTATAGTTTAATCTCTTTTCTAGTAACTATTTAAATGTTATATCAATTTGGACTCCTTATAAAGACTTCAATGACATTATTTCAAATAAAGTTCTCTATAAAGAGTAAATTAGTTTTTGAGTCCATATGTTTTACTGGTTTTAACCATTTGAGTCCAAAATCAAGAAGTTTAACGCTTTTGTTCCCGCGACCATCGTAGTGACCGCCACCATCACATACTAACTTCTTCAGCAAATTTACTAATTTTTATTTTAGGGTCAATTGCATATTTCTCCCTATAAAACTTCTTAATTGTATATTTACCCAATTCGAAATTAAAATTGCATATATCCTCTCCCTTAACTAATAAAATTGCTAATTCAATATGATTTACTTTATTAAAAGCAAATTATATAATGACTATTTTACCCTTAACTTTACTAAAACTTAATAAATTATATATTTACCCAATTTTTTATTGGATTTTGTCTTTACCACAATTTTTTTGAAATTTTTAATAGTTATTTTTTCCATTTCGTGCGTAAGATATTTTTTTCGTTCATTATGGTCCGTTTATTCATATATGCACACATTTATAAAGATATAAATAGGGGTGTGCACGGTTCGGTTCGGTTCGGTTATTAGCATTATCCGTAACCGTAACCGAAGTCATCGGTTAATCGGTTCGGTTAATTCGGTTAATTTGTCGGTTTTCGGTTCGGTTCGGTTAATTTTCGGTTAATAACCAATCCAAACAAGAGATAATTTTTTTGCTTAAAAATACATGTAATGGATGTATAAATACATGAAATAGATGTATAAATACATGAAATAGATGTATAAATACATGAAATGGATGTATAAATAAATGAAATGGAGGTATAAATGCATGAATAGATGTTCAAATACATAAAATGGAGGTATAAATAAATGAAATGAAGGTATATATAAATGAAATGAAGGCATAAGTAAATGAAATAAAGGTATTATTACATGAAATGAAAGTATAAAACATGAATACATGAAATAGAGGTATAAAAGCTAGAAATATATAAAAAAATAAATGATTCGGTTCGGTTCGGTTAATTTCGGTTAACCGATGGTAAAAAAAAATATCCGTTAACCGACTTTCGGTTAATTCGGTTTCGGTTAATTTCGGTTTGGTTTTGTCGGTTTTCGGTTCGGTTTCGGTTAACGGTTCGGTTATTGCACACCCCTAGATATAAATACATATATAGTAGGCCAAAATTTAAAGATTAAAAACATATTTTTATTTGCACCACATATAAATACTTTTTTTACTTGGATCTGCAAGAACAAAACATACATCTACATCTACTACAAGCATGACATTGTACACACTCTTTTTCAAATACAAGACTAAGACACAAAATCATCATCTAGAACAATTAATAGATTAAGAACATGAACATATCAGCTTGTATATCTATCAAATCTGCTTAAAGAGACAAAACAAAAACAACTATTAAATCAAAATCAGGTGAGTTTAACAAATATACAAGCTCAAACAACTAACTCAACTGTACTTAAAACAGATCGCTTCATCAACAAGTAATATCAGCAAACCCTAATCGAAAATCCTAAAACAGATCTGAAAAAAAGAAAAAGAATTGATGCAGGTATCGCCAGCCACCAACTGGAAGGAACCGCACCCGTCTAAAGAAATCGCCGACCGCCAACTGAAACGTCGCCTGCTAAAAGACGTTGGGCTGAGAGAGAGACATGGTCTTTTGGGTATTTTGAAAGGGATCTTTTAGTTTTGAAAGGGATAACTTAGTCATTTTACCAAAGAAGGGGAAATATGCAATTATAATTTGAGTTTGGGTAAATATGCAATTGAAAGCTTTTTTTTAAGGGTAAATATGCAATTAGAAAGAAATGAACAATATGCCATCAGATTTATTGTGACAAACCAAAAATCGATACCAACAATAGTACTGAAACCAACACTCGTATTCATTGAATTTGATTGATGTAACCAATACCGTAATGTACCAATAAAAACCGAATTCGATAATTCATGTCTTATTATCGGGATCTCACTAATTATTCCATATATAAGTTTGCAAGTTTTTTGTGCATTATTAGTTGTACATTGAGCTTTAGGAGTTTTTCAAAAAAAAAAAAAAACTTGATTTTTTTTACTTTACCTCAAAGGTTTTTATTTTTTTTCAATTTTAACCCTACATAATTTGTTTTTTAACTTTAACTCAAAAATTTTCATTATTTGCAATTTAATTTCGCAACTTTTGTAACTTATACTTTTTATCTTTCACAAATTTTCGTTTTACGTATAGTTCTAATTTTTTTCGAGTTAATACGATGCAACGTGCATATGTGGTTTAACGTTTTTACCTCTATTTTCCCATGTTTGATAGGTTCGTCGCAACACGCATAACCTAGGTCGAGTCAGTGTTGGTGGTTGATAACGGTTGTGTGACATTAGTACTATTTGACAACGTTTTACACGCTGCCGCAACGCGGGGTGTGCTTTGAGGTTTTTCAAAGAAAAAATAGTTATGCATATGTTTGTCGTAACGTTGGCTTTGGGGGTTTTCCAAAAAAAAAATGATTTTTTTTACCTTTCACACAAAAGTCTTTCATAAATTACTTTTAACCCAAAACTATTTGTTTTATTACTTCTAACCCAAAACTTTTTATCTTTTGCAATCTATCCTCATAACTTTTTTTTTTACTTTCAACTTGGTCCTTTATAGTTTCATTTTCGGCAAAGTTTTCGCTTTATGCTTGGTTCTAAATTTTGTAACTTAACACATCGCAACGTGCGTCTTTGGTTTAACGTTTTTACGTTTCGTTCTAATTTTGCGAGTTAACACGACGCAACGTGCGTGTGTGGGTGAACGTTTTTACATCGTCTATTTTCCCCCATTTGACAAGTTTAACATAACGTGCGGGTCCTAGATCGACTTAGTTATAAATAAAGAATCCCCGCCGCATTGCGGCGGGTCGCAATGCTAGTTTAAATAAAAAAATAACGTGATAAACATTTTCCAACTATACATAGTCGGATTCGGGGTTAAACACTTTTAACTTAGGGCACACACCCGAAATAAATAAATGCATCGCAACATTGTGCAATTTCCCGCCAAAAAGTTGGAGCCTTCGCTTCAACTACTCTAATAATATCCCATTTTCCCTCTTTTAGATAAACTGAAACACAACATAAACCCTAACCCTCGTTCACCATCTTCAAACAAATCTCTTCACGATTCAACCTGCTGCTCAGATCATTACACAAATCAAAGCTACAAAATGAAAGGAGGAACCCTTCAGATCAACTGGCACGACACTAAACCCGTTCTAACCCTAGATTTTCACCCCATCTCCGGCATTCTCGCCACCGCTGGAGCTGATTACGACATCAAGGTTTCTTTCTTCTTCCAGATCTGTTTCTACTCTGCGTCTATGTATGTATATGCTTGTAGTTGCACTAGTCACCACGTGTTTAAGTACTAGTATTCACTCGAAGGTTAGGTTCACTTCGATTGATAATTTTAGAGATGGATGGATTCGGTTAGTTCTGTTGGTATGATGAGTTTGAAGTTACTTATATGAATTTGTTAAGTCAATTTTGGCTGATTGAACTGGAATTCTGCAGCTGTGGCTTATAGCTTCTGAAGAAGGGGAAAAGAAGGTTCCTGCTTCTACTTACCAGAATAGCCTTTCGTATCATGGATCAGCTGTCAATGCTATCCGCTTTTCTCCTTCCGGTACTACTTTTGCTTGTAATATATCTGTTACTTAAGTAGTATATGACTATTTGTTAATTAAAGATTTCAAGATAGTAGAATTGATAGTTGGAAGGGTGATTCTCTTTTTCTGTTTAGACAATGATCAAATTCCTAGAATTATATGTGTACATTTGTATGAATTTTAGCATTCGGCGTGGTTTTAAAAAGTGTTTGGCAATCCGATGCGTTTAGATCCCGAAAGATGATGTGTGATGTGCAAAGCGCACATATGAGCGGCGTTCGTTACAAAAAAAAATATTTATCAATAATATTATTACTTGTTAACTTTCAAACGCTAAAATTATAAGATATTTTCATCACCTCTAGTAGGATTTGCTCAATCGATGGTCTAATTTGTTCAAATACTCAAACACATTGCTCACTTGATAGTCAGATTTGTTAAATTAGATTTGAAAAACTCTGACCCACTGCAATCAGGGTCCAATTTGTTCAAATGCTTGTCAACGGCATTAGGCGCCGCACCAGGCTGCAGCATGTGATGCACGCATCATAAAATTGCATCGCGTGATGCGATCTCATCACCGCATCATGCGATGCGTGCAGTATGCGTTTCTGTTATAACCAAGGCTCTCGGTTAAACGATGTTTGATCATTTCAATGTGTACACACATTAAAATCTATGTGTGTTTGTTCATTTTGTTCAAGTAGTAAGTTTAATACTAACTGAGTCAAACTTTGACCTTTATCATCTTTTTACCTATTAATAAAATCCATGAATTTCGTACGTTAAAGCTTACATGTTAGATACTTTGACATTGTTTGTCTGTACTTTAGCCTGTTTAATACTAATAAAGTTACATACATCTGGAACATGCAGGAGAGTATCTTGCTTCTGGTGCTGATGGTACGCGTTATTATGTTTATTTGATGATAATTTATTTTCATTAATAGAGAGACAAATACACGGTTTAAACTCTTATAAATGTAGGTGGTGAGCTGATAATATGGAAGCAGCACAATACTGACTCTGGTCAAGTATGGAAGGTCCTCAAGACACTATCGTACGGCCTTTCGTTTCTAATTTATGATTGCAATTCGTCAATCCAGTTAATTTAAAATAACAAGACCAGTCATGTGAAAGTTACAAATTCTATCTCTTATACTCATAACTGAAGCATTACTAGACAGGTTTCACCGAAAGGACGTATTGGACTTGGAGTGGTCTACAGATGGTGCATATCTAATTTCTGGATCAGTCGATAACTCATGCATCATATGGGATGTTAATAAAGGTTGGAAAAATGAGTGAAATTAAAGCAAAATCTGTCAACATGCAACTTTAGGTGATTATCTAAGTCTATCTTTGACTTTTATAGGGTCTGTTCATCAGATTTTAGATGGCCATTTCCATTATGTTCAAGGTGTAGCATGGGATCCTTTAAATAAGTACACTGCTTCACTTAGTTCAGACAGAACTTGTCGCATATATGCTAAAAAACCGCAAAATAAAGCAAAAGGAAGTGAGAAGCTTAATTATGTTTGTCAGCATATTCTTTCTAAAGTTGAACCACAAGTGGCTGAAGAATCCAAGGTTAGAAATATCTCTTACTATTTCTTTCATTATTTTTAATAAAAAAAATGCAAATGCAGTTAATGAGTTAGCTTGTAATTATCATGCAGTCTGCTAAACACCATATTTTTTATGACGAGACACTGCCATCTTTCTTTAGAAGATTATCTTGGTCACCTGATGGTTCATTTCTTCTTGTGCCTGCTGGTATTTTTCTTCAGAATTCATTATGTTAACTTGCAGGTTTTGTTCAAAGTCTATGCTAATGTGTTACAAACTAAAGAATATTTGAAATATAACTAGTTGCATTTTCTTTTTCTTTTATTTTGATTCTGGTACAGGTTCTTACAAACTATCACCCACTTCAGAGCCTGTCAACACTGCTTATGTGTTGTCTAGAAAAGATCTTTCAAGGCAAGATAACGTTTATGTCCGTCTTCGTTTTTGTTATTTGTTTTTCTTGATATTAGATATCCATACGATAATAATGCATAACACAAGGGTATTTTAAAATACCCAAAAGTTAAGAACTTTGTATTGCTTTAATGCAAAAGGTACAACCTAAAATGAGGGTAAATTAGTCTTTCAAACACTAATTACACTTTAAATCCCTCATCTTAATTACACTTTAATCTCTCATCTTTAACGAAATTATAGATGAGTTAGTTTTACACTTAATTACACCTTATCCCTTATAAAAAACTAACTACCCCCATGATTTTTTTTAACGGTCATAACTTTTTTGTACGTTAATATTTAAAAAAATTACACTATTATTACAAGTATTTTATTCTCTTTAACTTGAGTATGATTATAGTTTTTAATCAAAAAATTGATATATTACGTGATTAATAGTGTCTAAGGGTGAGCAATAACCGAATTGTTAACCGAAATCGAACCGAAAACAGAGGAAACCGAACAGAGATCAACCAAAAACTGAATCAACTGAAAACCGATTAACTGAAACTCGAACCAACCAAAACCTGTTATCAATTTTTTACCCTCGTTTAACCAAAATTGACTTAATCGAACCATTCAGATTTTCATATATTTCTAGCTTTTATACCTTAAGTTCGTGTATTTCATAATTATACCACCATTTTTGTATTTATACTTCCATTTCATGTATTTATAACCGAACCAAACAAAAAACCGTCAATGTAACCATATAAACCAAACCGATTAATTGAAAACCGATTGGTTAATAAAATAGACTAATCGATGACTTTGGTTTCGGTTGAGGAGAATAACCGAACCAACCAAACAATGCACACCCTGGTAGTGTCTGTGTTTCCCGCCGCATTGCGCGGGCACCCTTCTAGTATAATTATACAGACATTTGTATCTATGTTTGATTGTTTTTTTATGCTTTGATATAATATAATAGGCCTGCTTTAATGCTCCCTGGTGCCAGCAAAGCTGTTGTAGCAGTGCGTTTTTGCCCTAAGGCCTTCAGCCTCCGTGGGTTAGGCACACGTAAGTTTTGTTTAATGTTTTGAAAAATTGGGTTCATGTAAGTTTTATTACTTAAAGCCATCTTTTTGAAGTATTAAAATAAATAATTACTCACTTTCAGTTTGCTTTTGTTTCGTGTAGCTTCATCTTTCAAGCTCCCATATAGATTGGTATTTGCGGTTGCCACATTAAATTCTTTATATGTATATGACACCGAAGGCGTTGAGCCAATAGCAGTCTTGGCCGGTCTTCATTACGCAGCCATAACTGACATTGCATGGTAAGACTTCCTTGCAGCACAATATGTAGTTATATATATATTAGTTACAAGTGGAAATTCTGAATTAGATTATTGTTGAATCTATTGAAAGGAATTACACCAACTTGTTTATTTTTTTAGAAATTCTTCCTTTTTTAATTTATATTTAATTTCCTTTTTAAAATTTTGGCTGATTTAGGTCACCTACAGCCAAGTTCTTAGCACTGTCTTCTCAAGATGGTTATTGCACCCTTGTGGAATTCGAGAACGATGAGTTGGGAGTGCCCGTCTCTCTTTCAGGTTCAGTTGACATATATTCTTTTATATTAGCAATCGTTTTTGCTTTTGCCATTGCAAATCTGTTTATTAATCATATATATGTTTTTATTTCTTTCAGGAATTGAACAAGTTCCAGTAGATGAGAATACAGCTGCAGTTGATGATCTGGAAAGAAGTAAAGAAACCAAAAAAGAGCAAGAAGTCGTGAAAAAGGCTGATGTTCAGGCAATGGAAACAGATGAAAAGAAAGGGGAACCGAGTTTAGTGAACTCAACAGAGAAACAGGATGGAAAACAACCATCACCAAGCGCGGTGCTTCCAAGTAAACCAGCTAAGAGACGAATTACCCCAATGGCCATTGATTGAGTTAGTTTTTTTCCCTAATGTATCTGAATGCTAATTCAACTATTGTTTTTTTAATACCCACTTTGTATAATCTTTAAGGATGCCTAGAAATTTTGTAATCCAATTTGGTTTCCTATATTGTTTCATGATTATAGGATTTGGAATATGGTATCAAAATTCAATTTGGTTTCCTGTCCAAAATGCTCAAGTTGATTATGTGTTTTCCAATTGGCTGATCATTTTGATTCCTCTTAAATTACAAGACAAAAATATTCAAAATTATTAAGAAAAGGTTCTCAACTAAAGAGATTTTTGCTTATAAAATTGTATAATGATTCTATGTATAGGTATGCACATCTGATACCTTTTACTTTAGATCCCAACACACTCTCTTTAAAACCTTTTCAGTTACCTTCCATTTTTAAGTCTATACCAGTGACCACAAAGGTGCTTATACAGAACTCCATCTTGGTAAGTACCGTCATGTATATTATCTACAGGGGGAGGTTTCAGAAACCTCTACGGTATAGTTCTAAGGGTTTGAAGGAAGGGAGATTATATTGTATTTTAGGGGTTTGGTTTTAGTGAGGCGTTTGGTTCGCTTGATGCTTATGAAGGAAGTGAGATGCTTCAAAGAATTGGAATTGGAGTTAATTTTAGTGGACTTTCTAATGTGTTTGTTTTGTATATCTTTTAGAGGATTTGAGATGAAAATTAAAAATATTACAAAAATACCCTTTAAATTCTCATTGATTGCTTACTCCGAGCTAGGGCTGCTAAAAAACTCATGGCTCGCTCAAGATCGACTTGTTTATAAACGAGCCGAGCTCGAGCCAATCTTCTTCAGCTTCGGTTGTTCATAAGGTTTCAATTGTTTATGCTATTCATCACGTTTGAATGGCATTCAATCGTGCTTTTGAGGTTCATATGGTATCTGATCTTTCGATTTATGGAGAAGTGGATGATGAGAGAGGAGGGGGGGGGGGGGGAATTCGGGTTTTGGTTATATTTCGGCATTTCATTGGAATGTTTAGAACCAAATGCACCCTTAAATCTGTTGATTGAGGGAATGATTTTAATTCCTATTTCTTTCTCGAGCAACTAAACATAATTTTAAATGTAATTAATGTGGATTATAATTCAAATTTCATTAAAGCAAACGTATTCGTATTACGATTTATCAACCATATAGATAAAATAGAAACACTGATAAAATGGGCTGCTCATTTTCTTCTTGGTCTTGGGTGTGTCGGACACTTGGGCTTCGTAAGCTAACAGGCCAGGCCTATTATTATTAGTCTATTTTAATTAGTTTAATTCGATATATATAAAATGAATTCATCGGAACCCTTGTCGTCCGTCGGTATGTATTGCATTCTGCTCTGGGTCTTTTGAGTATTAATATTATACGCACGAGTTAGGGTTTATTGAAAGTGGTCTTTTGAGTATTTTACACACGTCTATACGACTTAGGGTTTTAAGGGTTTATTGAAAGTCAAGAATAAAATAGTTTATTTTTTCCATACCAAACTTTAGTAGGAATGATAAGTATCTAGAATCTATTTCAGAAACAACCATCATTTATAAAATTCATTTATGTTTTTTTAGCATCTCAAAATACAGTCTTGTTGATCATGGGTTAACCCAACCCAAGACAGTTTTTTGGTGATTAGTTATCGTGGTGCGATTTGCCATAAACGAATACAAGCATCCTCTCTGTTATACAAACATCCAATCTTCAAACCATCACCAACCTGAACCATAACCACTTTCTCCGCTGCAAGCCTGCAACCACAAACTCCGACCCCACCTCAGCCACTTGCAACCCATTCTCTATAAAAATCCCGTACTCCTCCCATCCCCTTCCTCATCGCAACACCAAAAAACAAGAGAGTAGTAGAAGAGAAGAGTTTTGCAAGGTGTTTGTGTGTGTGTGTGTATCGCATAAAGTGAGATAGAATCTTGTTTTAGCAGCTGAATTTTGAAGTAGGTTTTGGTTTGTGTGTTTTGTGATGAAAGATAAGAGACATAACAGTTGTTATTGTGGGCTATCGTAAGTCTCATGCTGGCATGTGGCATGAACTTTTTTAAACAAATTATCAGGGTTGGGTTGTGAGAATGAACAAGTCTGGGTTTTAAAGGGTAGGGTTATGGTAAACTGACAATTTTACCCCTCACATTAGGGTGGTCGGGGCACCCACCGAAAACCCACGCGGGGACCATTTTGCCGAGCGGGGATGGTACCGCCATCCAAGAGAGGAGTGAGATAGGGGACCAATTTTGGTGAGGAGGCACCGAAGAGAGAAGAGGAGAGAGAAGGTGGGCTCCATTCAATCAACCAATGAAAAATTTCTTTTTTTTTTCTAATAAAAAACCAAATCATCTAAGAGGGGAGTGCCGCCATCAAAAAGGGGTATTAGGGGAGTATTAGAGGGGAGTTGACGTGGCACTAGTTGGTTGGTTGGGCGTAAGAGAGGGGACTCACCTCTTAGGTGAGCACCCCTTACACCCTTATGGCATTTTACTGGATTGGTGGTTAGAGAAGGGGTGTGCAAAATCGGGGGCGTGAAATTTTATGTGTAAATAAAGGACAATCATTGTAATTTACTCTTATATTTATTTCATTTTTTTTGTTATTTCGGATAATCCAAATCCGTATCCGAAGTTCTGAATATCCGATTTTTTTAAAATCCGATTTTAAGCACCCCTAGTAACGTAGGGTAGTTTTCCTACCGGTTCCTAATCTAATTCTGTTTATCTTGACAACATTTTACTCTTTTTACCTTTTAGTTTACAAAATTTGTTATTTACGCATTATTTATACAACTATCATTAATAAGATACATGCTACAATACTTGATGTGTGTGTTGAGGTTTGCCACTATACATGATCCAACTACATTATATTAAACTTAATTGCTATGGTGTTTGTTTTCTGCTAAATTGGAAACGTTCCATCTAGCGATGCTTCGATTTTGTTATGATTTCAATTTAATAATATATTTTAAATGATTAGGTTTTTGTGAAATTGTTTTGGTACGACTGATTTTGTGCCTTTTGGTTTTGTTTTTCAGGAAACCGTTCTGCTTTGTAGGAAACTTGTTCAGCGGATCAGGTAATTCCCAATTGTGTTTTTTTTTCAATGCTCAACACGCAAATCATTTTCCTTCTTCATTAGTTGAATATATGTGACAAATATTATTAGCTGTGATTTGATTCTAATCGTTGAAACTTGAAAGCTCCATGTTATCAAATTAGATGTTTTGGTATCACAAAATCCAGTGTTCTAAAAATATGGTTTGGGTTAAATGCATATGTTATCTTTAGGTAATATCTGTCTAACTGCAAAAAATATTCTTTTTTTTTCTTTTTTTAAGTAGCACATTTTTAATTTTTATCTTCTTGTTAGCTATGTTTTGGTGTTTACTCTTTTTTAGGTTTGGATGGTTTTGTAAACTGATAATAGTTTGTTTGCTGGTCAGTTTGGTTTTTGAAATGGATAACTATTTGTTGGACCTTAGAATATGTAGTTGGTATATATTTTATATTATATAGTAATAGTCTATTGATGTGTGTAAAATGAAACATATAAATCACATCAATTAAGGCATAAAACTAACCCTTTTTAAGTACTAATGTTGGAAAAAGAGTGTTTTTGTCTTTCTTTTGTATTTTCAGGATGAAATGAGCTCAAATTCACAAAAGAAGCAAAAAGACAACTAATTCTAGCATAAATACAAGGAAAGGAATAAAAGTAGACTGCCCGGACCCTCAACGGCATCCCCCAAAGCAAAGAGGAGAAAGCAGAAGACTGAACACGCCCCGTGTCCAGCGGACACGGGGCCGTGCCCAAGAAGCAGCAGAAAAGACAAACTTGTAGAAGCTTCCATTGGCCACCACGGGGCCGTGTCCAGCGGGCACGGGGGCGTGGTGAAAGTACAGCAGGCGCATTAATTGTAATTGCGAATTACAATTAATGAAGAGAGAGAGTGTCAGACGGGCACGGGGGCGTGTCCAGCGGACACGGGGCCGTGCCCAGCCTTCTGTTCAGCCTATAAATAGGAGTGCTTGGTTTCATTCCATCTCATCCCTCGGCACACCACCTCTCTCACACTTCATCCACCACCCACCACCACCATAACACCATCATCCACCACCATCATCCATTGTCCATCGTAGAGTGTGTGAGTCGTCTCGGGATCCAAGATTGATAGTAAGAGTTCTTGACAATCAAGGCCATGTTTGCCTAAGTCTCTTACATCACTTGGTGAAGACAAGTGTTTAGTATAATACTTTTTATTTTTAATCTTTTGCACTTTTTATTTGGTTTTGTATTAATGACTTTAATAACTAGTTACTTATGTTGAAGGTGATCTTTCCTTATCGTTTGTCCGTGGTGTCTTGGCGTTATTTTACTGTCTATATAAAATAAAAGATTTTCACCATTCATATCTCCACGGTCTATATGGAGGTATGTTGGCTACCTGGTCGGGGGTTAAGGGAACGGTTTGGTAAGGGTCTTGCCCTTGTTCAGCGTTTAGAGGTCCTGCTTGGGACCTGGGTCAATTTTAGTAGGATCTCCTTCAATGCCCATAGGTATTGGATGGCGGGGATCCAAACTCTTTGACCCCCTCATAAGTTAACTACTATTAATACTATAACCCGGCTATTTAGGACTGTATCCCTGCTGACTCAGACTACTTAGCCGAGGGTAACGTCACCGTCGAAAGCGGGGCCTACCACAATTTGCATTAATAACTTAATTCATTATCTTCCAATAATCCGACCCTTTAGGATTGTATCCTTGCTGACTCAAACTACTGGGTTGAGGGTAACGTCGCCTTCAAAAGAGGGGCCTACTACAATAACTAAGATAATCTCTTAAACAAGTGCAAAAGTGCGAAAATAATCAAAGGTTATACTAATACACGTGTCGAATCTAAGTGATTCATCTTGTCTATCTGTTTTTATTTTATTTTATTTTTCAGCATTTAGTTAGTTTTTATTTTTCTTAGTTTAAAACATTTTTCTAACTTTTTGATTTGATTAGACGTTGAGGATAAACCGGTATTAAAAGCTCTTGTGTCCTTGGACGACCTCGGTATCTTACCAACACTATACTACGTCCACGATGGGTGCACTTGCCCATATGTGTGTTTAGTGTTAGTGAATATCGTGTTTTATAAATTTAAAACTTGGCTAAAAGTGTAAAAAGGGCTTAAATGTACATCTAAATTATAACACACTTCACGCACATCAAGTTTTTGGTGCCGTTGCCGGGGACACAAGGATTTTAAGAAAGCTTAAAATCGACGGCCTAATCAGTTTTTCAAAACCTTTTCAAAACGCGCGCACATTTTTCTGCATTTTAGCTTAGTTTGCATTTACAGTAGCCTGAACACGGGGCCGTGCTCGCTGAACACGCCCCCGTGCTGCATATTTTTAGTTAGATACCCAGATACAGAGTCTGAACACGGGGCCGTGCCCACTGAACACGCCCCCGTGTCCAACGTGACCAGTAAATTTAAATAAAACGCCCAGATACAAACCCTGAACACGGGGCCGTGTTCACTCAACACGGGGCCGTGTCCAGCTTCTGTTTCCGTCTTTATTTTTGTTTTCTGGTCCCGAGACTCAGTTGTGGTCTGTTGAGTGATCCTTATGGATCAATACTCAAGAGGATACAACTACACCTATGATGAGGATGATTATAGGGGTAATTATTGCACTAATTGTCGTAACGCACGCTCGGTTCAATATAATGACTCATATCAACCATCCAATTCATACAACCATTATGAGGAGCGCAGGTACGAGCCATCAACTTCATACACATCCTATGAAGACCAAAGGTATGAACCTCCTCCCTCATACTCATATTTTGATGAACCAAGGTATGAGCCTTCATACTCATACTTTGAAGACTCAAGATATGAGCCACCACCTTCATACTCTTATTATGAGGAACCATGGTGTGGACAACCCACCTCATATGAGTACTATGAAGAACAAAGTTTCGACCATTACCCATCATATACTTACAATGAAGAACAATGGTGTGAACCATCTACTTCATATGAGTACCATGAGGAGCCAAGGATCGAACAACCGGATTCAAGCTTTGAGGATCCAAATTCTTTTTCTCTCACCGAAGTGACCAATAGGATATTAGAACACATTAAAACTATCGAACGTTACATGAAAGAATCTCGCGTAAGGGAAGAGGAATCCCGCGCAAGAGAAGAATTAAATGGTAATAATAACGTAGAGATAGTTGAAAATGTAAAAACGGAAGAACAAGAAAGTGAAAAACCGACACATGAGTTAAACAATGAAAAAGGTGAGTCCGATAATGTTAAAATTCATGAAGAGTCTAATTTTGAAGAAATTAATCTCTTGTCACCTAATTTCGAAAATCATTGTTTAGTAACCCCTCATGCTAAGTTTTTAAAAGAGTTAAACACTAGTGCTAAAATCAAAGAAACGGTAAGTGTTAAGTTAACAAATGATCAAACCTCGTTAATAAAAGAAGACCCTTTTGAAATTAACATTATACCGGTTCCATGTTTCTTTCAAAATTCATTTATTAGTAATATCACCATTGATAAAGATCTTTGTGTTAACATAATGCCTAACTACATTTTTGAAAAATTAAGTATTAGTGATTTTACTCCACTTCAAATTCCCATTTTTCTATCCGATCGAAAAATGATAAAATCAATCGGTGTAGTTGAAGATGTTTTGGTTCAAACAAATCAATTGGTAGTCCCAACCGACTTCGTCATCCTTGATGACGCCCCACTAGTCTTGGGAAAACCTTTTGTACAAACTCATAAAGCTTTGAAAAACCGGAAATTCAACAATCTACCTCTTCAATTAGGGGCATTCAAAAGGAGCATAGACCTTGAGCGTTCAATGAAATATCCTTTTGGCAATAATGACCCCCTAATTGAAGATGAAGCTGAACCACCCGATACGATTAACGAAGAAGACCACTTTGTCGAAGAAGAGATAGCCATAGAACAAACCTTTAAGGTTCTTAATCTAGATGAGCCACAAAATAAGGTGTCTTCTAAAGACCCACCCATTGAGCTCAAAGAACTCCCTAAAGGTCTGGAATATGCTTTTCTAGGCAAAGATGGGAGTTTACCTGTAATTATTTCATCTAAATTAAGTAACGTAGAAAAAGAGAAATTAGTTAACCTACTTAAAAAACACAAAAACGCGATCGTTTGGAAGCTTGTAGATATTAAAGGAATAAGCCCTTCCATGTGCACGCACAAAATTCTAATGAATGATGACTACAAAACAGTAATTCAACCACAACGAAGAGTGAACCCCAATGTTCAAGAAGTGGTTAAAAATGAAGTCATCAAGTTGCTTGACGCCGGACTAATCTACCCTATCTCCGATAGTCCGTGGGTAAGTCCCGTTCAAGTAGTCCCGAAGAAAGGAGGTATGACGGTGATAACTAATGAGAAAAATGAATTAATACCAACAAGAACCGTCACAGGATGGAGAGTTTGTATAGATTATAGGCGATTAAATGAAGCAACAAGGAAATACCACTTTCCTTTACCCTTCATTGATCAAATATTAGAACGATTATCCGGTCATAAATTTTATTGTTTCTTAGATGGTTTTTCAGGTTACTTTCAAATACCGATAGCACCAGAAGACCAAGAGAAAACAACTTTCACATGTCCCTACGGAACTTTCACATATCGACGCATGCCATTCGGTCTATGTAATGCGCCTGCAACATTCCAACGTTGTATGGTGGCCATTTTCCATGATATGATAGAAAAGACAATGGAAGTCTTCATGGACGACTTTTCCATCTTTGGAGACTCATATGACCAATGCCTCGATAATCTTGAACGAATGCTATCCCGATGTGAGGAAACTAACCTCGCCCTTAACTGGGAAAAATGCCATTTCATGGTGACAGAGGGAATAGTACTCGGTCACAAAATCTCAAGCGAAGGAATGGAAGTTGATCGAGCAAAAATAGAAACTATTTCTCGATTACCTCCTCCATCCTCCGTAAGAGCGATCAGAAGTTTCCTAGGACATGCCGGATTTTATAGAAGGTTTATCAAGGACTTTTCAAAAATTTCAAGGCCTCTAACAAAATTACTTGAAAAAGATGCACCCTTCATCTTTGACGAGGAATGCAATCAAGCATTTCTAACCCTCAAAGAAATGCTAGTCAACGCACCTATCATGATAGCGCCAGATTGGAAATTTCCTTTCGAAATCATGTGTGATGCAAGTGACTTTGCTGTTGGAGCAGTCTTGGGGCAAAGAAAAGAAAAGCATTTCCACCCAATTTATTATGCTACTAAAACTCTTAATGATGCACAAGAAAATTATACAACTACAGAAAAAGAATTACTAGCAGTGGTATTTGCTTTTGATAAATTTCGTTCTTATCTTGTTCTTTCTAAAACTATAGTCTATACAGACCATGCAGCCATCAGGTACCTCTTCAAGAAACAAGACGCAAAACCCCGTTTGATCAGATGGATTCTACTCCTCCAAGAATTCGACATCGAAATCAAGGACAAAAGAGGAGCAGAAAACACTGCTGCAGATCATCTCTCACGCTTAGAAGACCCAGCTTTGGAAACAACCAGAGACGAGCAAATCAACGAGAAATTTCCCACAGAATCCTTGGAAATGATGGAGAGTAGACAAGAGCCATGGTATGCCGACTACGCTAATTTCCTAGCTAGCGGTATAGTCACCAAAGGATGGCCACATCATCAAAGAAAGAAATTCTTTGCTGATGTAAAGCATTACTTTTGGGAAGACCCCTATCTTTTCAAAATGTGTGCCGACCAGCTCATCCGAAGGTGTGTCCATGGTAATGAAGCACGAAGAATTCTCCGTCATTGTCATGAAGGTCCATACGGAGGACATCATGGTGCCGCAAGTACCGCAAGAAAGGTATTTGATTCAGGATTTTACTGGCTAACCATTTACAAGGATGCAAAAGACCTTGTAAAGACATGTGATGCCTGCCAGAGATCAGGTAATATTTCTTCCAAACACGAAATGCCTCAAAATGGCATTCTCGTTTGTGAAATCTTTGATGTGTGGGGACTCGATTTCATGGGACCTTTCCCACCTTCAAAGGGAAACAAATATATACTTGTGGCAGTCGATTACTTATCTAAATGGGCGGAGGCTAAGGCTCTTCCAACAAATGATGGAAGAGTAGTGGTAAAATTTTTGAAAAAAACTGTTTTCTCGCTTCGGGACACCAAAAGCTTTAATAAGTGATAGAGGTACCCATTTTTGCAATCATCAACTCGAAAAAATATTAACAAGGTATGGGGTCTATCACCAGGTTTCAACAGCATATCACCCTCAAACAAATGGGCAAGCCGAAGTGACTAATCGAGGTTTAAAACGAATACTTGAAAAAACCGTAGGAATAAATAAGAAAGAATGGGCCGACAAATTAGACGATGCTTTATGGGCTTTTCGAACTGCTTATAAAACCACTATAGGCACAACCCCATATAAACTTGTCTATGGAAAAAGTTGTCACTTGCCAGTAGAAATAGCTCACAAAGCCTACTGGGCAATAAAAAACGTGAACTTAGATTTAGAAACTGCCGGTAAAAATCGATTTTGTCAAATAAATGAATTAGACGAGCTAAGGAATTATGCATATTCTAACTCCGAAATTTATAAAGAAGGAATGAAAAATTTACACGATAAATATATTAAATCTAATGAATTTTGGGTAGGAGATCAGGTTCTATTGTTTAATTCACGACTTCGATTATTTCCTGGTAAGCTAAAATCTAGGTGGTCAGGACCTTTTTCCGTCACCCATGTTTTTCCACACGGTGCAGTAGAAATTAAAACTCGAAATGGGATACCATTTAAAGTTAATGGCCAACGGCTAAAACTCTACCGAGGATCCATTGAGGATGAGGAAGAGGAGATCTCACTTCAAACGGTTGACGAATAAATTCATACCCGACATGTCACGGACAGGTAAGTGTACGTAAAAAATAATAATAATAATAATATTTTTCTCAAAAACTTTGCTCGGCACGGGGCCGTGTCCGCTGGACACGGGGCCGTGTCGAGGCAACTGTCGGGATAAAACCCTCTTTTCCTATCAGTTACCTCATTCCACACGCCCCGTATAGCCGAAAACGCTCTGGTTCCAGGCGATTTTCCGCAGATTTCCGACGTCACTACCGAGTTTAACAACATCAAGGTATGATTCTATCATCTTTAGTAGTTAGATTAGTTACTTGCATGTACTTAAAACATCAAAAATTGGGGAAAAATCTAGGGTTCTTCATGTTCATCCGGATCGAACTTCAAATTTTTGATGAAATCTGTTAGTAGTAGTTTAGATTAGTGTAGTAGGAAGTAAATAAACATGTATTGTTGATAGATTCGTTCGATTTCCAACTAAAACCCCAAACCATTGTTCTTGAACCGAAAAACACGAAATTGAAAGGGTAAACGGTTTGTTTTGGGAAAAACGACACTTAGGGTTTCATTTTCGGGGGAAACTGCTACTATTGGGCTAAAAATTTTCAGGTTTTCGAAACCGGGACGAAAAATGAAGTTTTTGGGTTACAGACGTCTGGACACGGGGCCGTGTCCGCTGAACACGGGGCCGTGTCCAGCCCACTGTTTGCAGTTTCACTCCAAATATCTTTGTTTCGTACTAACTTTTAATGTATTCTTTCAGATGTCAAAATTCACGAGGTTCAACGCAAGCGAACTTGACGCTAGGGCACGGTATGAGATACTACAAACAAGACCGGAGGAGTACCCTAGGCGGGCATGTACCGACTTGTTGACCATGGTGAATCAACTTGACCGATTCAACAACATAGTGAGAGGTCCACTTGCAGTTGCATTGAACACCCGACTTCGGTCGGTGCATCAATGCACAATGGAGTTTTACAGTACTTTCGTTTTCAACTCAAGGTGTGACCCATTTGACAATGTGGGGGTCACATTCCGATGTGGAGGGACCACATACTCAATTTCCATGGCACAATTTGGATCTATCATAGAGCTATATGGTGAAGAGGAATCGGGAAATGAAGAGAATACTGGGGGGCTACGAGACTTGGATGAAACCGAACGCCAAGCCGCATGGGCTCAAATAGGTGAAGGAATCTACAACCCTAGCAGCACCAAAAGCACCAAACTGAGGGACCCGCTATACCGCTACATTCACAGGCTCCTCACTTACTCGCTGAACCAGCGTCACGACAGTAGTGGCGTTGTGGGGTTGAAAGATTTGGTTGTCCTTCACTGCATCCACAACCAAAAGCCTCTCGATGTTCCATATCTCCTACTGCGAAACATGCATCTTAACCGCCTTGCTAGAGCTCCAACACCCATCTTCTTTGGGGGATGGGAGTACCGTCTTTTCAAGCACTTCACGAACATTCCAAGGTCCTTTCAAAGAAGTCCATGGTCAGGACGAGTTGATTACCACATTTGCCGAGCCATGAACTTGCTTTATAAGGCGGAAGACGAGACGGTAAGCTTTCAAAGGACGCAAGGCTATGCATGGAACCCGCAGGAGGCTCTAGTTCTTCATGCACCACCTCCCCATTATCAGTACCAACCCCATGGCGATCCGGGTCAATCCTCCTCACAAGGAGGCGGTTTTCCTAACTTTCAAAGTTTACATGATCTTTTGCAGGAAAACCTCATGTGCACCAGGAACACCTACAATCTCGCCAACAACACATACCACCGGGTTGGAGCTATCGAGCGCAACATTAACGATATACAAGATGATATCGGTAGCATCCGGGAGTACATGGCGGGGCATGGGGGTGGAGGTGATGGTAGCGATGAAGACATGGAGTAGGAGGCTTGAAGGAACAAGGGGCAGGTTGGTGATGAGCCCACAGGTTTAAGTACCCTTCTCTATCGAACAATTTACGGCCTGCGTGCCGCTTGTTGAACAATTTACTTTCTTTAACTGTTTTTTTTAGTTTTTATTTTCGTTTTATTTTCACTTTATGCTTGGAGACAATTAACGTTGGTAAATTAGGATGGTTTATGTTTGTTTGGTGTGGTATTAAGTGATTAAACAGGTACAATGCAAGGGTTAGAGTGCTAAACATTAGCACTTGCAGCCCCAAAATGGAGAAACCGGGAGACAAAACCTGTTTTTCAGGCTCACAGACTGTCCACACGGGGACGTGTCCAGCCGACACGCCCCCGTGTTCATCTCCCAGACCTGCTGTTTGGTTACTGACCTGCAATTATTTGCCAGACACGAGGCCGTGTCCAACCGACACGCCCCCGTGTTCATCTTCTGTAAGTTTTCGTTACTGGCAGTTCACCACGGGGCCGTGTCCAGTGGACACAGGGCCGTGTTCAGACTGCCAGTACCATAAATCTTTGCTTTTTAACCCACTTTTACACATTCTAATCAACCGAAAATCTTATTTTTGGACACATTGAGGACAATGTGTAATTTAAGTGTGGGGGGGGATGCTAAAACCTTGAATTTTGCAAATCCTAAATACAAGCCTTACACAAAACTCTATTGGAACCGCTAAACACCCCAAATTTTTTCAAAAACTTTTTCGTTTTTTTTTATAATTTACTTGTCTTGGTTTAATTTGGGAATAACAAGTTCTAAAAAGGTTATATTTTTACAAATTTACAACCGATAGCGTCGTGATAACAAAGAACCAACATAAGAAAATTACGAAACGGCATAACAAGTCTAGTTAAAAATTCGATTATATATACTTGATCACATTAAAAACCCATTCCCACAAAAGTGAGTTTTGAGCCTTTATTGAGCATACAAATATACATCTTTAGACTAAATGCTCATTTTTCGTTTCTTGTGTGAATAGCCGCTTGGTTCTTACAACTCTAGAACTTGCCATGACGATACATTCCCGGTCCTTACCAAATGCACCCTTAAATCTGTTGATTGAGGGAATGATTTTAATTCCTATTTCTTTCTCGAGCAACTAAACATAATTTTAAATGTAATTAATGTGGATTATAATTCAAATTTCATTAAACTCCGCAAGCAAACGTATTCGTATTACGATTTATCAACCATATAGATAAAATAGAAACACTGATAAAATGGGCTGCTCATTTTCTTCTTGGTCTTGGGTGTGTCGGACACTTGGGCTTCGTAAGCTAACAGGCCAGGCCTATTATTATTAGTCTATTTTAATTAGTTTAATTCGATATATATAAAATGAATTCATCGGAACCCTTGTCGTCCGTCGCCCGATTCAAGTTAACAAAACGCCGGTATGTATTGCATTCTGCTCTGGGTCTTTTGAGTATTAATATTATACGCATATCTTTACGACTTAGGGTTTATTGAAAGTGGTCTTTTGAGTATTTTACACACGTCTATACGACTTAGGGTTTTAAGGGTTTATTGAAAGTCAAGAATAAAATAGTTTATTTTTTCCATACCAAACTTTAGTAGGAATGATAAGTATCTAGAATCTATTTCAGAAACAACCATCATTTATAAAATTCATTTATGTTTTTTAGCATCTCAAAATACAGTCTTGTTGATCATGGGTTAACCCAACCCAAGACAGTTTTTTGATGATTAGTTATCGTGGTGCGATTTGCCATAAACGAATACAAGCATCCTCTCTGTTATACAAACATCCAATCTTCAAACCATCACCAACCTGAACCATAACCACTTTCTCCGCTGCAACCACAAACTCCGACCCCACCTCAGCCACTTGCAACCCATTCTCTATAAAAATCCCGTACTCCTCCCATCCCCTTCCTCATCGCAACACCAAAAAACAAGAGAGTCGTAGAAGAGAAGAGTTTTGCAAGGTGTTTGTGTGTGTGTGTGTATCGCATAAAGTGAGATAGAATCTTGTTTTAGCAGCTGAATTTTGAAGTAGGTTTTGGTTTGTGTGTTTTGTGATGAAAGATAAGAGACATAACAGTTGTTATTGTGGGCTATCGTAAGTCTCATGCTGGCATGTGGCATGAACTTTTTTAAACAAATTATCAGGGTTGGGTTGTGAGAATGAACAAGTCTGGGTTTTAAAGGGTAGGGTTATGGTAAACTGACAATTTTGCCCCTCACATTAGGGTGGTCGGGGCACCCACCGAAAACCCACGCGGGGACCATTTTGCCGAGCAGGGATGGTACCGCCATCCAAGAGGGGAGTGAGATAGGGGACCAATTTTGGTGAGGAGGCACCGAAGAGAGAAGATGAGAGAGAAGGTGGGCTCCATTCAATCAACCAATGAAAAATTTCTTTTTTTTCTAATAAAAAACCAAATCATCTAAGAGGGGAGTGCCGCCATCAAAAAGGGGTATTAGGGGAGTATTAGAGGGGAGTTGACGTGGCACTAGTTGATTGGTTGGGCGTAAGAGAGGGGACTCACCTCTTAGGTGAGCACCCCTTACACCCTTATGGCATTTTACTGGATTGGTGGTTAGAGAAGGGGTGTGCAAAATTGGGGGCGTGAAATTTTATGTGTAAATAAAGGACAATCACTGTAATTTACTCTTATATTTATTTCATTTTTTTTGTTATTTCGGATAATCCAAATCCGTATCCGAAGTTCTGAATATCCGATTTTTTTGAAATCCGGTTTTAAGCACCCCTAGTAACGTAGGGTAGTTTTCCTACCGGTTCCTAATCTAATTCTGTTTATCTTGACAGCATTTTACTCTTTTTACCTTTTAGTTTACAAAATTTGTTATTTACGCATTATTTATACAACTATCATTAATAAGATACATGCTACAATACTTGATGTGTGTGTTGAGGTTTGCCACTATACATGATCCAACTACATTATATTAAACTTAATTGTTATGGTGTTTGTTTTCTGCTAAATTGGAAACGTTCCATCTAGCGATGCTTCGATTTTGTTATGATTTCAATTTAATAATATATTTTAAATGATTAGGTTTTTGTGAAATTGTTTTGGTACGACTGATTTTGTGCCTTTTGGTTTTGTTTTTCAGGAAACCGTTCTGCTTTGTAGGAAACTTGTTCAGCGGATCAGGTAATTCCCAATTGTGTTTTTTTTTCAGTGCTCAACACGCAAATCATTTTCCTTCTTCATTAGTTGAATATATGTGACAAATATTATTAGCTGTGATTTGATTCTAATCGTTGAAACTTGAAAGCTCCATGTTATCAAATTAGATGTTTTGGTATCACAAAATCCAGTGTTCTAAAAATATGGTTTGGGTTAAATGCATATGTTATCTTTAGGTAATATCTGTCTAACTGCAAAAAATATTCTTTTTTTTTCTTTTTTTAAGTAGCACATTTTTAATTTTTATCTTCTTGTTAGCTATGTTTTGGTGTTTACTCTTTTTTAGGTTTGGATGGTTTTGTAAACTGATAATAGTTTGTTTGCTGGTCAGTTTGGTTTTTGAAATGGATAACTATTTGTTGGACCTTAGAATATGTAGTTGGTATATATTTTATATTATATAGTAATAGTCTATTGATGTGTGTAAAATGCAACATATAAATCACATCAATTAAGGCATAAAACTAACCCTTTTTAAGTACTAATGTTGGAAAAAGAGTGTTTTTGTCTTTCTTTTGTATTTTCAGGATGAAATGAGCTCAAATTCACAAAAGAAGCAAAAAGACAACTAATTCTAGCATAAATACAAGGAAAGGAATAAAAGTAGACTGCCCGGACCCTCAACGGCACCCCCCAAAGCAAAGAGGAGAAAGCAGAAGACTGAACACGCCCCGTGTCCAGCGGACACGGGGCCGTGCCCAAGAAGCAGCAGAAAAGACAAACTTGTAGAAGCTTCCATTGGCCACCACGGGGCCGTGTCCAGCGGGCACGGGGGCGTGGTGAAAGTACAGCAGGCGCATTAATTGTAATTGCGAATTACAATTAATGAAAAGAGAGAGTGTCAGACGGGCACGGGGGCGTGTCCAGCGGACACGGGGCCGTGCCCAGCCTTCTGTTCAGCCTATAAATAGGAGTGCTTGGTTTCATTCCATCTCATCCCTCGGCACACCACCTCTCTCACACTTCATCCACCACCCACCACCACCATAACACCATCATCCACCACCATCATCCATTGTCCATCGTAGAGTGTGTGAGTCGTCTCGAGATCCAAGATTGATAGTAAGAG
The DNA here is from genome assembly GCF_002127325.2 of Helianthus annuus. Taxonomy (NCBI): domain Eukaryota; kingdom Viridiplantae; phylum Streptophyta; class Magnoliopsida; order Asterales; family Asteraceae; genus Helianthus; species Helianthus annuus. The sequence goes on from NC_035436.2 coordinate 160,220,386, forward strand.
TTCTTGACAATCAAGGCCATGTTTGCCTAAGTCTCTTACATCACTTGGTGAAGACAAGTGTTTAGTATAATACTTTTTATTTTTAATCTTTTGCACTTTTTATTTGGTTTTGTATTAATGACTTTAATAACTAGTTACTTATGTTGAAGGTGATCTTTCCTTATCGTTTGTCCGTGGTGTCTTGGCGTTATTTTACTGTCTATATAAAATAAAAGATTTTCACCATTCATATCTCCACGGTCTATATGGAGGTATGTTGGCTACCTGGTCGGGGGTTAAGGGAACGGTTTGGTAAGGGTCTTGCCCTTGTTCAGCGTTTAGAGGTCCTGCTTGGGACCTGGGTCAATTTTAGTAGGATCTCCTTCAATGCCCATAGGTATTGGATGGCGGGGATCCAAACTCTTTGACCCCCTCATAAGTTAACTACTATTAATACTATAACCCGGCTATTTAGGACTGTATCCCTGCTGACTCAGACTACTTAGCCGAGGGTAACGTCACCGCCGAAAGCGGGGCCTACCACAATTTGCATTAATAACTTAATTCATTATCTTCCAATAATCCGACCCTTTAGGATTGTATCCTTGCTGACTCAAACTACTGGTTGAGGGTAACGTCGCCTTCAAAAGAGGGGCCTACTACAATAATTAAGATAATCTCTTAAACAAGTGCAAAAGTGCGAAAATAATCAAAGGTTATACTAATACACGTGTTGAATCTAAGTGATTCATCTTGTCTATCTGTTTTTATTTTATTTTATTTTTCAGCATTTAATTAGTTTTTATTTTTCTTAGTTTAAAACATTTTTCTAACTTTTTGATTTGATTAGACGTTGAGGATAAACTGGTATTAAAAGCTCTTGTGTCTTTGGACGACCTCGGTATCTTACCAACACTATACTACGTCCACGATGGGTGCACTTGCCCATATGTGTGTTTAGTGTTAGTGAATATCGTGTTTTATAAATTTAAAACTTGGCTAAAAGTGTAAAAAGGGCTTACATGTACATCTAAATTATAACACACTTCACGCACATCAAGTTTTTGGCGGCGTTGCCGGGGACACAAGGATTTTAAGAAAGCTTAAAATCGACGGCCTAATCAGTTTTTCAAAACCTTTTCAAAACGCGCGCACATTTTTCTGCATTTTAGCTTAGTTTGCATTTACAGTAGCCTGAACACGGGGCCGTGCTCGCTGAACACGCCCCCGTGCTGCATATTTTTAGTTAGATACCCAGATACAGAGTCTGAACACGGGGCCGTGCCCACTGAACACGCCCCCATGTCCAACGTGACCAGTAAATTTAAATAAAACGCCCAGATACAAACCCTGAACACGGGGCCGTGTTCACTCAACACGGGGCCGTGTCCAGCTTCTGTTTCCGTCTTTATTTTTATTTTCTGGTCCCGAGACTCAGTTGTGGTCTGTTGAGTGATCCTTATGGATCAATACTCAAGAGGATACAACTACACCTATGATGAGGATGATTATAGGGGTAATTATTGCACTAATTGTCGTAACGCACGCTCGGTTCAATATAATGACTCATATCAACCATCCAATTCATACAACCATTATGAGGAGCGCAGGTACGAGCCATCAACTTCATACACATCCTATGAAGACCAAAGGTATGAACCTCCTCCCTCATACTCATATTTTGATGAACCAAGGTATGAGCCTTCATACTCATACTTTGAAGACTCAAGATATGAGCCACCACCTTCATACTCTTATTATGAGGAACCATGGTGTGGACAACCCACCTCATATGAGTACTATGAAAAACAAAGTTTCGACCATTACCCATCATATACTTACAATGAAGAACAATGGTGTGAACCATCTACTTCATATGAGTACCCTGAGGAGCCAAGGATCGAACAACCGGATTCAAGCTTTGAGGATCCAAATTCTTTTTCTCTCACCGAAGTGACCAATAGGATATTAGAACACATTAAAACTATCGAACGTTACATGAAAGAATCTCACGCAAGGGAAGAGGAATCCCGCGCAAGAGAAGAATTAAATGGTAATAATAACGTAGAGATAGTTGAAAATGTAAAAACGGAAGAACAAGAAAGTGAAAAACCGACACATGAGTTAAACAATGAAAAAGGTGAGTCCGATAATGTTAAAATTCATGAAGAGTCTAATTTTGAAGAAATTAATCTCTTGTCACCTAATTTCGAAAATCATTGTTTAGTAACCCCTCATGCTAAGTTTTTAAAAGAGTTAAACACCAGTGCTAAAATCAAAGAAACGGTAAGTGTTAAGTTAACAAATGATCAAACCTCGCTAATAAAAGAAGACCCTTTTGAAATTAACATTACACCGGTTCCATGTTTCTTTCAAAATTCATTTATTAGTAATATCACCATTGATAAAGATCTTTGTGTTAACATAATGCCTAACTACATTTTTGAAAAATTAAGTAATACTGATTTTACTCCACTTCAAATTCCCATTTTTCTATCCGATCGAAAAATGATAAAATCAATCGGTGTAGTTGAAGATGTTTTGGTTCAAACAAATCAATTGGCAGTCCCAACCGACTTCGTCATCCTTGATGACGCCCCACTAGTCTTGGGAAAACCTTTTGTACAAACTCATAAAGCTTTGAAAAACCGGAAATTCAACAATCTACCTCTTCAATTAGGGGCATTCAAAAGGAGCATAGACCTTGAGCGTTCAATGAAATATCCTTTTGGCAATAATGACCCCCTAATTGAAGATGAAGCTGAACCACCCGATACGATTAACGAAGAAGACCACTTTGTCGAAGAAGAGATAGCCATAGAACAAACCTTTAAGGTTCTTAATCTAGATGAGCCACAAAATAAGGTGTCTTCTAAAGACCCACCCATTGAGCTCAAAGAACTCCCTAAAGGTCTGGAATATGCTTTTCTAGGAAAAGATGGGAGTTTACCTGTAATTATTTCATCTAAATTAAGTAACGTAGAAAAAGAGAAATTAGTTAACCTACTTAAAAAACACAAAAACGCGATCGTTTGGAAGCTTGTAGATATTAAAGGAATAAGCCCTTCCATGTGCACGCACAAAATTCTAATGAATGATGACTACAAAACAGTAATTCAACCACAACGAAGAGTGAACCCCAATGTTCAAGAAGTGGTTAAAAATGAAGTCATCAAGTTGGTTAAAAATTGAAATGAAATAAAATAAAATAATAATACAAGTTTCTAAATATAGAAATGCGAATAAAATTTTCTAAATAGGGAAAGTACAAAAAATGCAGAGCGTTACATGCAACACCCCGAGTTTTGAAGTCAAAGTACAAGTCAAAGTCAAAGTCAAAGGAAGAAAAGATTGCTAATTGCGATCTGGAACTCCTTGCTTAATTATTGATTGTACTCCTTAACTTGTAATCGAATCTTTTAAATTGTGAACTTTAGTTGTATTATGTGGAGTATCTGTAATAATCGCGGTTTATCGCTAATCGACCTATCGCTATTTTATCGCGTTGCATCATAACTCGAATTACGTGTTCTGGATATTGTTTTACGTGTGTGTGCTATTTATGTGTTACTTGTGCATGTTATTGTTTGTTTTATGGTAATAAATCAAAAACACAATCACAACGCAATCTAATCGCAAACGCTAAACACAAGTTATTTATGTTGATTAATGTTAGTTAGATTATTTGTGCAACTATTGTTCGATACTATCGCATCGCTTACTCGCAACGCTCAACACACGAAACGAAACGTCGAAACTCAACTCGCCGGAGACGTTCGATCGAATGGTCATCCGTCTGGATGACCATTTGATCGGATGGCCATCCGATCGGACTGCCCTCCGATCCGTCACTGCACCGCTTTTCCTCTTTTGGACACCTATAAATAGCACCTGTCACATCATGAACAGTGATGTGACAGCTCTCTCATCCGACCAGCGCACTTTGGGCTATTTTCTCTCGATTTCTCGCGTTTCTTGTAAGTTTCTACCTCAAATCTTGTACATCTATGATCTACACACACTCCTTCATCTTTTTCACCAACAAATCTTCACTTTCCACCATGAAATCGGCTGGTTTGAGGTGTTCTAGGATGATGTCATCATGGGGTTCTCATGAACTTCAAGATTTGACCTCATTCCACCAAGAACAACTCAGATCTGATAGATTTCAACATGTTTAAACACTGATTTCACCTAAATCTAAACATTTTCAAGATTAAAAGGATTGAAACATGTTTTCATAACTTTCTTTCAACTCTTTTACACTCTTGCACTCAAAACCGATAGAATCGGAGCTCATTCAGGCCTTTCACTCATTCTTTAGTGAAGTGTCGGTCTAGGAACTGATTTCTATCAAAGAGACAATCGATTCACCGGTTGAACATGAACAACCGTCAAGGACAGTTAACTGATCGGACTGGGGTGATTCCCACCTCGATCGGATGACTCGGACTTGATGGGTTTCCATTGTTTAACACGTTGTCATACCGTCTCGGTCAAACCGCAAACTTTCTAAAACTTAACAAATTTCCTAGATTTCAAAACGATCAAGTCACCCAACGGACTGCCATCCGATCGGATTGCCATCCGTTCGAACGACAATCGATCGGATGACTTATGGTCTCAACACTTAGACATTTTTACAAATTATCAAAGATCATAAGTTTCTGACTATTCTGCTGTGAACTTGTTCTCTATGAAATGTCTCACTTGGAACGGATCGCCATCCGAGTGAACGACCATCCGACCGGACGACCTGAAAGGTAGAGATACTTCTCTGTTTTTAGAATGCTACAACGAAAACTTCAAAGCCACATACACAAACACATCCATCCCAAACAAAGGACAATCCGACCGAATGGCCATCCGTCCGGATGACCCTCCATCACACTGTTCACTTGCACCGATTAACGCGCCGTCCTTCGCTTAAGCTATCATTCTGTAATCAGGCTTACTCTAGCGCTCCCTTCAATCCAATCACAGATTGTGTTTAGTAGCTACCATCTCTGTGAGTATACTCGATCCTTTTTTGCTTTACGCACTTTTGGGTGTTACATACGTTACCTATTTCAAATCACAATCGACACACAATGCAAACACTTTTATACGCTGATCGTTATTGCATGTTTTACGTGTTACTCGATGAATGCTTGCATGTTATGTTTACACAGTGATTGTTGCTTGGCACCTTAGCAACGATAGTACTATAGTTTGGACTCGGCACCTGTCGTGGACAGGGGTTGTTAAGGGCTTTTCTTCACGTGTCACAGTGGTAATATGTGTTGCGCATTCTACAACTCGCAGTCACGTCTGTGCATATTTCATTGTCGATAACCTACTAGCTTTACTTTGCTACATGTTACATGCTGGTTATGCGTAAATGTTTTTGCTATCCATTATACTACTAAACTTGTATGCTCACCTTTACACTATGTGTACTGACCTCTACTTTAACGTATGTGACAGGTGTTTAGGATGCTGTGTTTTGCCTTGCTTTTGTGGAATCAAGCTTGGAGAGAGTCTAGAAACAAATTTAATAAATTCTGAGTTGTCGAAACAATTTAATTGTCTATGAGATACTATGTCTGTATTAGCTGATTTGCTAAGTATGTTATGGTATGGGACGTAACTTAAAATATTTGGTAAAATTAGTTCTTATGGATTCCTCCTGGAAAATCTGTTTCGCTCAGTGCCGCGCCCCGATGTTTCCGCCATCGGTTGGGGTGTGACAAATTTATTTAAGAGGAAGATTTGAGGTAAGATGGTGTTTTTGGTGATTCGATACAAGTGATAATCAATTAAAAACGTTTGGCTAAGGTTAAAAATTTGAAGTTTAGTGCCTATACGGGTTTTTGTATTAGCGTTTTGAAAAGTGTAGTTTGAAAGTTTTGACTAGTTTGGTTGTTTACGATTTACTGTGCGTACGTAGATAAATTTTGAGGGATAAAGATCGGTTTCTAAAAGTAACTCGTTTGGCTAAAGTGATTTGAGACCTCAACCATAGGTAAGTGTAAAAATAAGTAAAATGTGTATATGTGTATATAGGCAATGTCAAGTTGACCGAATTTGGACAACTTGGTGAAAGAAGTGTTTTAGAAAATGCGACCTAAGAAGTGAAAAAAAGTTTTAGTATAAATAAAGATGTAATTTGATGTGAAGTAGCAGCCTGCACCGTAGTTTGTAAGAAAAGTCTTATTGGTTCCAAAGCGTACTAGTAAAATCACGAGCCGTAGGAAAATGTTTATTGGTGAGAAAATCGGATGGTAAATATTCATGGTTCTCAAAAGGTTTTGGCGGTAAATGGGCCGATTAGTTGATGTTTAAGTGTAATAAAGGATGAGAGAGAATTTCAGAATATCTTTGGCTAAATCGCGCTGGGGAGGATGTTTGCTAAAATGGATCGAACGTTTTGGCCGAATTACTATAGATGAGCTTTTGACGGAACGTTGAGTGCTATGCAGTTAATCTCACCGATATATCGGTGATATATCACTGATATCTCGGTTATCGGACCTTGGCTAGCATATCGGGTTGAAATATTGGTAATAATATCAGTGGCGATAATATCGCCGATATATCGCCGATATTTTGTAATTCTGATATCGGTCATCTCGTCGAGAATATCGACACGCCCAACTAAGAAGTAAAAATTGAACAAATAAGCTGAAAACAGAAGAAGAAACATACCTGTTGCGAGTGGAATCGCAATCTAGAAGAGTGGAATCGCACGCTAGAAGAGCGGAAGGTCCGACGCGATGGGAGCTTCGATTGTGGATGCGAGGGATTTAGGGTTGAGTTAGGAGTGTCTGCCGATATGTGTGAATGGTGTGAGATAGTTTGATTTAGGTTAACTTTGGGCCAAAAATAATGCAAACGGATTGGGCTTTGATTTGGATATGGCATGCTTTGATTTGGATATGACAATTGCACCTACAAATGGTGTTTTGGCTTCGACAATAACTTATTTTAACACCAAGTATGGCTACATTGTTGCACTAATTAGTTCTAGATGTTAATATACATATATTATATAGGTTCTATATGTATATATATTTATTTATACACTATATTATAAAGTACCGATATCCCACCGCAATAACCGATATCTCAAATATCGGTCCTTGACCGATATCCGATATTTTTCCGCATTAACTGCATAGGTTGAGTGAATAGTTGGGGATGATTCTGGCATAGGAGTGAATAAGTGATTTAATAGTTATACACGAGAGGTAAAAATAGCAAAAGTAATGGATGAAATGTGAACGTAAAGTGTTGAGGGATGGTAGTGATAGTGGTAGCCGTTACGGCTAAGGATTTTGCGGATGAGATTTTGTTATAGACAAATCGAGTATCAAGTGTTTTAAAGCGGGCTTGGGTACAACCGAGGAAAGGATTGTGAGGCACCATAGTTTTGTTGTTAGATGGTCGTATTTAATAAGGTCCGAATAACACCAACTTTCACATGGCACGTTTTACGAAAGTTTATTAACATGATAGGAACACTTATATGTAGGAAGTACCAGTGGCGTATCCACCATGTTCTAACCATGTTACGTCCGTTTCACTATTCGGTGTCATGTTACGTTCCGTGTTATGACACACAGTAGAGCCTACTATGGTTTTCATGCGCCTACCATTATAATCCCGTGTGCACCCGTGATTATCCTGGTTATTACATGATCCATATAGTCTGTGCTAGTAGTGTATCGGGCGAGGGTGAATTTTAGTATTACAAGTGAGGACATGTGTATGATAGTGCATGAAAAATTAAGCATGTATATATGATTGTATTTAAGTATGCGCGTGTCTAACGTAGGCAAACCACTTGGGTTGTGCCTATGTATAGATTTCAAGTATGACCAACACGTAGTGAGAATGTATAAATTTGAGTATGATTGATGACAAACACGTATAAGATTAGTATGTAATATCGAACGTATAAGTTGAAGTATAAATGCGGTTAAGCTCACATAAGTTTAGCATATAGTTTTAAGTGTATGAATCGAAGTGTGACTGCTGCTATGTGTAAGATTGTCTTTAAATATTGATTGTATAAGTTGAAATGTGTATAACGATATGCATGCGTATATGGTTTTTCGATCTTCTGAAATTTTCCTGCCCACATGCTTAGATTTAGAATTGTATATTAGCGACTTTGAAAAGGGTTTTAAGCGATGAGCTTGCTTTATTGAAACTAGTTTACATCACAACGAGAAAAGTTGTGCTTGAAATTCTTGTGGAAAACTTGGTTTTGAAAAGTATTTTTAGCAAAATGTACTTATAGATAGTCAAGCTTCGTTTGCATTGGCGAATATGTTTAGCGTTACTATGTCTAGAGTATGTTTCGGGAGTCGGGTCGACCGGTGAAATGGTTGTGGTAGGTCGATTAAATGGTAGTTTGAGGGTAGGGTGTCGGGTTCTGACTATACGTCTATAGGTACGATACTTGGTGTTCAACGACACGGTGTACGAGTGGGTTACGGGTCATGGCTATTGGGCGATTCCGTAGGTATGGTTCTTACCGGGTTTCTTGGTTTGTGAGTATAGCCGAGGCTTGTTAGAGTCTTGGGTGTTTCACCCTCGTTCTAAGGCGTTGATGGAATTACTGGTATGAGAGTTAGTTCTAAGTTGGGATCTATTGTTGTGAATCGAAGCTTTGAGGGTGTATGGGTCGGCTATTTGCGTTCATCGGTTAGGTTGACTATTGGTTGATTAGATTCTGCCATATGGGCAAGGTTAACGAAGTGACATCTATAAGAATTGCACGTATGTGAGAGGAAGTTTTCTTTGGTTCTTTATTGGGAACAAATTGTTTTTAGTATAAGAGTATAATGTGAGTGTGTTTTAGTGATTGTATTGATTATGAAGTTTGTTGGCAAGAAATTCATTAGATCGACTAGGTTGATAGGTAGCATATTACAAGCCTTTAGAAATCAGTAAGAAAATATTTAAGGCATGAATGGGATTATCACGCATGGGACTTACGTAAATAGATGGTATGGTTAAAATACGTTTGGTAAAACAATGAAATTTGTCACTCATGCATAAGTGGAAAATTTGACATAATGATAATAGGTTTTAGTATAAATTTTAATCGAATGGTTATCGTGGAGTTGGTCGAGTTGCGAGCTAAATTTTCCATTGAGACGTGGACATCACTCCTAACTCAAATATAAAGTTTCTTCGAGAAAGGAGAATTGGTAACGATCACCGAGGTAAGGAAATCACCTCTAGCTCGTTGGTGAAGTCGTTGTAGGATAGGGAAGAGCGGAGTTAATCGTCAAGGTAAGGGAATCACTCCTATCTTGATGATAATACTTCCATTTTTTGGAATATGAATTGTAACATCCGTCAAAATGGATTCCCAAAATCCGACCCGTTTTGAAATTCGAATCCTAACCTTGAACCAACGGAAATTTTTCGCGAATTAAATAACCGTCGAAAGATTTTTATATGATTATTATCTATGTAATTAATTATTTATTTGTCAAAAAAATAATTCAATATAGTAAGTAATTAATTAATTTAATTAATTTAAAGGTTATTTAGATAACCTAGTTAGTTATAGGAAATCAAAATAAACCAAGTTAAATTAGCTATTTAATTAACTCTTAAATTGAGGGACTATTGGTGTAAATAATTGAAAGTATAAAGAAAATCTAACCCTAACTCTTTTGTCACGCAGCCACATCCCAAACCAGACCCCTGATTCGTTCCCTCTCCCTCACCGATTCCGGCAGCCTGCTTCGATGAAGACCACCGGCGATCTCCGGTGCCCACCTTTCTTCTCCGGCCGCACTAGACCCCCTCTCCTTCTCCGACTAACCTCCACAACACCCCCACCTTCTCTCTCCGCCTCAAACCACCGCACAAACCGCCACCTTTGACGTTTGAACGGTCGGCGTGGCACACGGCGGCGAGACAAGAGGGAAGAGAGAGAGAGAACCGAAGAGAGAGAGAGAGAGACGACGACAGTAGCGTCGTCTGCGGCGGTGGCGGCGGATCTGCTCCTGTTCGGGTCGCTGCGCCGGCACCGGCTTGGTTCAGTTTCTGGTCTCGGAATTCGAGTCCCGTTCGACTTCAGTCCACTCCGTTCATCATCCGTTCCAGTTCAGGTTAGTTGATTCAACTTTTGTTTTGAATTATTCGATTCAATTTCCGTTCAGTTCGATTCATTTTGAGTATTATTTGGTTAAGTTCCAGTTTTAAATTCAAGTTGGATTCTGATTTGAATTTGCTTTCAGATTCGTTCTAACCCGATTCAGTCTAGGTCTATGTCGGGTTTCAGTTTCAAGTCGAGTCCTGGTTTCAGTTTCGTCAACGGGTTAGTTCGGTTCAGTTCGACTCAGTCAAACCGAGGCAACTCGGTCAACTGCTGGTCAACTCAGTCGAACACGGTCAACTCTTCGGCACGAGACTCGGTACAATCCTAACGTCGTGAAGTTGATTATATTGTCTTGTTAACGTTATTTTGATCGTAGAACCGACTCTAATGTTATTCATGATTAATGTTATTTTAGTCGTCGTTCATTATATTATTTACGTTGATGTTAAATTTTACGCGAACCGTATTTTTTATAACTTGTAATCATACATAGAAATATATATATTATTTTTATAATTTGTTGTTTCGGATTGTTCCGTATTTTAATCATTGTTAATGAATTGTTGAGTTTTGGGAAATAATATCGACAACTTGTGTTGTCGGGATCGTCCAAAAACAGAGGAAACTCTGCCCGATTTTCATAAAAATATATAATTCAAAATGCGTTAAAATTATAAAACTAAACGTATCGGTTTCAAATATTTTTTTATAAAAATAAATATAAATGTATAGTAATTTTTGACAACACTCCTAATGTATCCTTGATGGATTTAATTTAGAATTTTTACTTAAACTATGTAAAATATGTATATACATATATATATATCAATAAGTTATACTCTAAATTCCAATTCAAATCCTCCATCATAATTCCTATTACTCGTACACCTCCGTTTGCCCATATAGGGTGACTTCGGTGTTCCATCCTCTTAATCTCATGCACTCGTCAACACTTGGATGATCAGAAGACTTAGCAAATTTTGTGAGTATACTTGACCCATTTTATCGTTTTCACACTTTTGACCCATGTTTTTATATACAAAAAACACTTAGTATGCATACTCTTATGCAAATACATAAACAAACAATCCAATATATGCTTACTATTTGTTATGCTTGATTCATGTTTTCTGGGTGATTCTTATGTGATGAACTTGTCATTAGCTTCGTACAAGCCTCCACTTAACATGTATAGCGCTATAGGAGTAACACACCACCCGTGAACGAGAGGTCATGTTAGGTTTATTCATTCATACTTGCGTAAACAGATGGTTGACTTGTAAATCGCATGCCAGTTTATACGTTAATCTTGATAACTAGGTTTGTCATGTGGATTGTTTCTTATTATTTTATTACTTATATACTACGCACCAAACTTGTATGCTCGCCGATATTTCTGTATTGAATTACACTTTTAAAACATGTTGCAGGTTTAGCGTTGACGTTGACGTTGGTGATGCATGGAATCTAGTAGGATGCTTAGATACATACATTAAATTTTGTACTCTCACTGTATTGTATTTCATTATTTATGTTGTATTTGTTTCCAATCTTTGTAATTGATTCTTTAGAAATTGAATGAAATTTATTATTTAAACACTTGTCACAAGTATTAGTGTTATGATGTCTCGAGCAATCTATTTTGTCTCACTCTGATGTTTCCGCCATCGATTGGGGTGTAACATGAATAGTGTCTCCCTTGTTGGTGACGTTTTGAGATTGTACGCATAGATAGTGTGTAAAATCTACGAAAGGATTTGTATGATATGTATATATAATCATAGTGAAAATAATTTGAATTAAAAAGGAAAAGGAAAGTTGAATCATTTTATGCATAAGATCGATACTAGTATAGTGATGGTTTGATCAAAACTTAGATTGTTCCGGAACGGAACTTTGACTAAATCAAAATGATCGAAAGTTCTTTTGAGTTTGGGAAACATGCTTTGGCCTAATAGATAGAATACTCTATCTGAAATATAGGTTAACGATATTCACCCTTCCGGTTACTACATGTCCCTAGTCAATCGAAAGTTCGAGACTTTGGCGGGACTTGAAAATTGAAGAGTGGGACTAGTTATCAAGATGCGGGTATCACCCCTAACTTGATAACGTCGTTCCCTAGGTGTGGTTGGTACTTACCAAATGAAATAAGGAACTAAATCCGACTCGATGGTAAGGGTCCACTAGAATGAGCTTAGTGAAATTTCCACCAAGGTAAGGATGTCACTCCTAACTTGATGTGTAATTTTGTGTAAATCGAGAGCGCAGATTGAGAGTCCTTCATCAAAGTGAGGGTTTCACTCCTATTTTGGTGCAATCGTCTTGTTTGTATGATACGAGTGTTTTATGCCTTCACATGGTCGTGTAACGTTGCCCTAGGAAGGGCATATGTTTTGAATTAAAAAGTAGATACGAGCATATAAGAAGATTTTAAGGAATTTAGCATATTAAAACCTTATAAATAACCAACAAGTTTATGCATATAGTAGTTGTAAAATTGGTTTTGGGAGTTTTTCAAAAAAAAAATGGATTTTTTATTTCTAACCCTAAAGTTTCAAGCTTTGGCAAGTTAAGTTTAAAGTTTAATCTTTGTTTCCCTTTTAACCCTAAAGTTTTAATCTTTGACAATTTGAGTTTAAAGTTTAAATATTTGGTAATTTAACCCCTTTGATTAATTTGATTTTTCACTTCTAATTCAAAAGTTTCCATCTTATACAATTTAACCCCTTTCATTAACTTGATTTTTCATTTCTAATTCAAAAGCTTCCACCTTTTGCGATTTAACCACTTTGATTTTTTTACTTATGTGTTGTAATCTTGGCTTTGATTTTTTTACAAATCTATCCTCACAACTTTTTTTACTTTCAACTTTGGTCCTTTATAATTTTCATTTTCTACAAATTTTTCGCTTTATGCTTCGGTTTTTACGTTTCGTTCTAAATTTTGCGAGTTAACACGACACAACGTGCGTGTATGGGTGAACGTTTTTACATCGTCTATTGTTTCCCGTTTGACAGGTTCAACATAACGTGTGCGTCCTAAATCGACTTAGTTATAACTAAAGAATCCCCGCCGCATTGCGGCGGGTCGTAATTCTAGTTAATCAAGAATGGTCAAATAAGGTGCTTAACTATAGACTAGGTCAAAAGCATGGCAACTTTTCCTAATTCCCTATAGTTATAGCTCTGATACCAATCTATCACACCCCAACCGATGGCGAAAACATCGAGGCAGGACGAAATAGATTGCTCGAGACTTCATAACACTATTTGTGACAATATTTAATAATCAAAATTTCATTTCATACTAAAACAAAGTACAATGTTTGGAAGCAAAGTTACAACACTTGAATAAAAGGAAATAAATACAACAAGTACTAAAATTAAAAATAATGGTTTCTAGTCTCCCTACTAGATTTCATTCCTCATAATCATCAATTTCCTGCAATACGTATTAAAGTATAGATCAATACACAAAGTATTGGCAAGCATACAAGTTTGAGTACTAGCATATGTATAAAAGTTTAAACGAATCCACATGGCATAATGGTTATCTAGAACTAACGTACGATACTAGCATGCAACTATAAATGTTAACCCAAAGATTCCTGCTAGCGTAATCTTATCGTAGCAACGATAAGACCGTTTTGTTTAACTTAACATGACCTCAAGAATAAGGGCGGTGTGTTACTCCTATAGTGTTATACATGTTAAGGGAGGCTCGTACGAAGTTAATGACAAGTATAAAGCATAAAGAATTCTAGGATATATGAGTTCAAGTATAACGTATTAAGCATGTATCTATGATTGTTAGTTTGCAATTTAAGCATAAAGTATGTAATTGCGTGAGTTTAATAGCATATACCTATTGCACCCAAAAGTGTTAAAAGTAAAAAGGGAGTCATGTATATTCACGGTTTTGCAATGCTTCCGATTAAACCGAGAGTTGATGAGTTGTTGAGATGGGAACACCAAAGTTACCCTACAAGGGGAAAACAGAGGTGTGTGAGTAGTTGGATTTGGCGAAGGATTCAGATTCGGGATTTACGTATAATAAAGTATATGAATGCAAGACAATATATCTTGTCTTAAACACTCGTTTTGACACCAAGTTTTATGTGATTTCATGGGTCCTAACTTGCCCATTAAAATCATAAACGAGGAATTTAGAACGAAGATAGAATAGCCTAAGTTCATAACACTTAACCATAAATCGATTTGTGACGTGCGTGCGGGTGTGTATATTTTTAGTTATATTTTTAGCTCTTTTTACTCGCCGATTTCAAGTTTTAATTTTATAAAACACGATATTCCACTATCACTCTACACACACGCCAGGGCAAGTATACCCATCGCGGACGTAGTATAGTGATGGCAAGATACCGAGGTCGTCCAAGGAAACAAGAGATTTTAGTACCGGCTTATCGTCACCGTCTAATCGAACCAACTTTTGAGAAAAGATTTTTAAACTAATAAAAAGATAAAAACAGAAAATAAAAAATAAATTAAAAATGATAGACAAGAAAGAATCACTTGGATCCAATTTATCTTTCATGTACTTTTTTTATGATTTCCGCACTTTAGGCATTTTAAGAGATTATCTTAGTTATAGTAGTAGACCCCTCTTTTGGAGGCAACGTTACCCTCAACCTAGTGGTTTGAGTCAGCAAGGAAACAATCCCACTAGGTCGGATTATTTGAAAGATAATTAAGTAAGTTATTAATGCAAAATGTGGTGGACCCCCTTACGATGTGGCGATCACCCTCAACACGTTGGTCTGAGTCAGCAGGGATACAGTCCTCGCGGGGTTGGTTTAAAGTTTTAATAGTAGTTTATGAATAGGGGATTCAAGCTTTTTGCACCTCTCCCTTGGTGGGTAATGCCCACTCCGACTCATGAGGTGTTACTGGGCTAGAACCAGGTTCTCGTAGGATCTATACACTGAACGAGACATAGAATTACCCAAACCACCCTTCTAATCTCCCTTTCGGGTTAATTAACATGCTTTATATAGACCGTAAAGACATGAACATGTTGAGTAAACGAACATATGAAGAATAGTTGAATAAATTCGCCTTCAATATAAAAAAAACTAATTATTAAAGTCATTAATACATACCCAATTAAAAAGTAGCCAAAGTTTGGAAATCATAAAAGAAATACATAAAAGATATGTATTCACCAAGTGATGTAAGAATTTAGCCAAGCATGGCCTTTGTTTGACAAAGATTCTTACGATCAATCATGGATCCCGAGACTACACACACACTCTAAAGATGGAAAAATGGATGACGGTGGATGATGGTGTTGTAGTGGCGGTGGAGTGGTAGCAAATGAGAGAGAAGTGGTTTGACAAGGGATGAGTTGAAGTGGAACCAAGCACTTCTATTTATAGCTAACTTTAGAAGCTTCAGCACAGCCTGTGCCCGGATGGCACGGCCCCGTGCTCATCTTTCTCTCTCTTCCTGATTAACTGTTTGCCAGATGTTGTACTAACATGGCCACATGTGTCAACGGCACGACCCGTGGCCAAAGTACTTGCTGTACTATCACAGATTCTGAAAATCTTTGAGTTGACCATGCCCCGTGTTGGCTTAACACGACCACGTGTTGGCTGTCATTTTTGTCTTTTGCAGTTGTCTTTTCTCTTGCTCAGTATCCATCTTCGGACACGGCCCGTGTCTGGTGGACACGGCCCTGTGTCAGCCTTCTGTTCTTGTTATTTTGAGGTTTGGATGTGAATTGGGGCTTGGCGAGCTGCGACAATTCCTTCTTCATTACATTTATGTTGGATTTTGCTGTCTTTTTTGCTTCTTTTGCAAATTTAAGCTCTTTTATCCCGGAAAATATAAAAGGAACGAAAACACGAGTTTTTTTTCCAACATTTAGTACTAAAAAGGGCTGCTTTTACGTCATATTTGACATAATTTATATGTTGTATTTTAATCACATCAGTTAGTATCACAAATTCGGCTAGATATATATTTTATATTATATAGTAATAGTCAATCATATAATATCATAGAATTCATATAAGTCAAGCATGGAGGTATGAAATACCTCATTGTATGATTCACCAAAGCACAAAGTTTATCAACATAGTTGGTAAATCCAGTTGGTCATGAATGATAAGAACATAAACTAATCAACTAACATACTAAGTAGCCAAATAAGAACCACCTGGGCGTGTCACACCCAACATGGCAAATATTGGTGGCGAGACGTGGTTATCTTTCTTTGACTCTTGGAAGCTACTTAGGTATTCTCGCCATTAAAACGAGTGAGGTAGGTGGAATCATGGTTGGAAAGCCAATGCTTCCATTGTTCACACCTTCACCAAAACACAAGTCTTTCAACTTTGAAGGTTGAAAGCTTGGATGGTTCCAACACTTTGAAGTCACTTGGGACTTTTTAGGGCATAATTTATAAAGGTTTTGAGCCTTGTTTCTTGAGGAAATCAACCACTACACAAACCCACAACTATGAGCTTAGTTGGGAGCATGGTGGTACAAGATACCACTAAGTTTCAAGTAAAATATACATAAAATAAAAAGATACGTGAAAGCAGAATTTTTATACTACTTTGAACCTCAAATATGGTGAGGTTCCATCTTAGTTTGCCATGACAAACTTGTGGAAATCTTCCTAGAGGTTGTCCAAGTAGTTTGAACGAAGAAATGAAGAAGAAAGATGAAGAAAAGTGAGTGAAAACTCACTTAGAACACTTAGAGTTTCTTCCTTTCTTGGAAGACTTGAGACAATTTGGGAGTTTGAGAGAAGATTTAGTGTGTGGAAAATGTTTAGGAGGTGGTGGAGGCTTGTATTTATAAGTGGGGATTAGGTTTTGGGAGTTAATGAAGGTGGATTTTCATTTTTTGTCCTTGCACTTGTATTGTTGGTTATTTATGCTATAAACTTGTATGCAAGCATGTTATAAGTATGAAATATATAAGAATATGATTTCGAGAAAATGTAATCTCGATGTATGTCTCAATATTAAATTAAAATATGTATTTCGCGATTGATTACGTCTTATGCATGCATGATTAAACAAGGTTGATATAAAAAATACTTTTTTATTATGATCAAAGTCTCGAGATTAAAAGGATTGAAATGAAATAAGAATACAAGTTTCTAAATATAGAAATGCGAATAAAACTTTCTAAATAGG
Organism: Helianthus annuus; assembly: GCF_002127325.2. Taxonomy (NCBI): domain Eukaryota; kingdom Viridiplantae; phylum Streptophyta; class Magnoliopsida; order Asterales; family Asteraceae; genus Helianthus; species Helianthus annuus. The sequence continues at coordinate 160,237,644 of NC_035436.2, forward strand.
GAAAGTACAGAAAATGCGGAGCGTTACACCAACTACATTATATTAAAGTTAACTGTTATGGTGTTTGTTTTCTGCTAAACTGGAATCGTTCCATCTAGCTATGCTTCGATTTTGTTATGATTTTAATTTAATAATATATTTTAAATGATTAGGTTTTTGTGAAATTGTTTTGGTATGACTGATTTTGGGCCGTGTGGTTTTGTTTTTTAGGAAACTGTTCTGCTTTGTAGGCAACTTGTTCAGCGGATCAGGTAATTCCCAATGGTGTGTTTTTTTTTTCAGTGCTCAACATGCAAATCATTTTCCTTCTTCATTAGTTGAATATATGTGACAAATATTGTTAGTTGTGATTTGATTCTAAACGTTAAAACTTGAAAGCTCCATCTTATCAAATTAGATGATTTGGTATCACAAAATCCAGTGTTCTAAAACTATGGTTTGGGTTAAATGCATATGTTATCATTAGGTAATATCCGTCTAAGTGCAAAATATATTCTTTTTTTTCTTTTTTTTAGGTAGCACATTTTTTAATTTTTATCTTCTTGTTAGCTATGTTTTGGTGTTTACTCTTTTTTTAGGTTTGGATGGTTTTGTAAATTGATAACCGTTTGTTTGTTGGTCCAGTTTGGTTTTTGAAATGGATAACTGTTTGTTGGACCTTAGAATATGTAGTTGGTATTTACCATTTATTAGAACTAAAGCCTTTTGACAAACATGTGAGTTTGAGATATATTGATACAATGGAAAGTAATAAAAACAAATTTGCAAACTAAACAAACTCTATTGTATTTAGTCTACTAGCTACTGCTTGTTTAAGCATTGGAACGTGCAAAAGTATCGTATTGCGAAAGTAATCTAATTTTCTTCATATGATTTAGGAATTATGTCACGTTCACAAAAAAGGAAAATAGAGAAAGTAAGTACTGTGGTTTTATGATTTCACGACCAGACCGGCCGAACCGGTCGGGCCGGAGTTCGGTGATGTCGCCGGTCCGGCTATGCATACTTGGGCCGTTTCTAAAATAACCGGCCGGTTATGGCGGTCCGGCGGTTGAGCCGGTAACCGGGTCAGAGATCAAACCGTAATTTATGTTCAACTTGCCAGATCTGCTTTGGACTTGACAAATGTAAAAGAGCTCGCAGGAGAAACAATTGTAGATAATGATTTTAGGACATGAAAGATGGTGAATGCTGTGTTTGAGAAGGATGTTGGAGAAGAAAGATATTTGCATATTTTTGTCTTTCAAAGTAAAACGTAATTGCTATCGTGAATCATATTTATTGGAAATGAAAACCACAGTCTGCATTTCTTTTACAGTCTTTCGTTTCTCGCATTATCTTTTAATTTTATTTATATTTAACCTTTACGTAATTGTTTTGAAATTTACAAGCCTTTTCAGTATTTTTCCTTACCTAGCTTAAACATTCATCTTTACAATGTTATTTTATTATTTAATGTGTTATATATTTCTATATTTATGAAAAGTTTTAAGCTAACTATAGCATTATCCGGTTCAACCAATGAACCAGTAACGCGTCCGGTTTAATGTCCGGTCCAGGTATAAAAACATTGGTTTTAAGTTTCCCTAGTGTTAAAATTTGCTCAAGTTTTGTTTGCAACACCAACGAAAGCATTGCATTATAGTGGAGAATCTTCCATTTTTTCAAACCGCTGATGACGTATAAGTTTTCGAAGCACTGTTTTACCGAAGAATCTTCCATTTTGTTGTTGTGAAAATACTACCTCATGAGCAAGTCTTTGAATCTCACAGGAGAGACCTACTCAGTATTCATGGAAATGTCAAATCTATATCGTTAATACACACAGATGATGGTTATTATACCAGGTCAGCCAAGATTCAATTTGAATCGAGGACGGACGTTAAAAAGGTTTGCTTCCCTTTTTGAATTATTTTTATTGGCTTAAGTCATGTAGAATATCTAATGTGGAACTATTTATCATTCACTTAGTTAAAAAAAGGTACACAACCGCTAGTCTTGAATGGAAAAGAAATCCGAGTGAAAACCTACCAAGGGTAAGCTAATGTATTAAATTGTAATTATATTGATAATTATTATTTTATTAAAACTGTTAGGACCGGTTTTGACTTCGAAACGATTGCGAACCGAACGTGTGACGTGCGGAATCCGTACACGAACGTGATCGAACACACAAGACGTAATATAATCGGTGATTCTATTGAAAGATCTGAAATCGTACAAGAACCTGAATCACGTGGAGCACTTTCTCTCTCTAGACTCTCTCTCTAGATCTCAAGCTCTCCAAGTCTCCAAATGCCAAAAGTCTTAAACTCTATCCCTAAGAGTTCTATTTATAGGCAAAGCTTATAAGGAGATTCTCCTTATTTACAATAATGCCACCTTGCCCTTTTCTATCTAATATTACAATAAAAAGCTTGAATTAAACTGTTTCTGCTACGACTCGTATTGACGGAGGTGTTAGACATTACTGCATCAACAGACACCCCCTTGGATATTGTTGCAGTCAATCCGTAGCATCTTGTCTTTCTCTCTCTCTCTCTGAGTCTTCTTGAAGCTTTAACACGTTTTCATCAACGTAGACTACCTCTTGCTTGAACAGAATCCCCGTGGATCTGTCTTCAGCTTCAGCTTCCCCTTTCTGTGGACTCTTTTCTTCAGGCTCCCCCTTTCATCAAGCTTCCGTGCTTTTGGAATCGACACCTGGCTTTCCGGATACAAGCTGTTCTGGGATAGTTACATGGCTCCTTGAATCCACTCTTCCTCTTGCATTGAGCTCGTCTTCAGACTCCCCCTTAGACTCGGCCCTGTCGGGATTATAGTCTGGTACAACATCTGCAATCCTCAAACATTTATAAGTACAAACATTTTAAACATTCCATTGTCCAGGAATTGTAACCTGGCTCTATTAAACTTTCTAAATCAAGATCCTGGCTTTAAGATATAATAATATGAATATAAACGGGATTAACTTGATTCTCTCTCTCTATCAACAATCTTCATGGATTTGGCAGTATTAAGTATCCAAAAATCGAAAACTGGCTCTTTTCAACAGATTTTCTAGTTTAAGAATCCAAAACCCTCTCAGTTAATCATCCAAGTCCAACTTAATGACCTTGGAGATATCACAAACTGTTTTTGATTTTTGATTTTAAAACTACAAGTTTCAAATTAATGAACTTGATTTATTTTCAGAAACACGATCAACATACTAGATTTTGAAACTCAGCATTCAGACATTGGTTGTCGAAAATAAAGTAGAAATCAAAATCTTTTTGTATTTTTCTGAAATATAAAGTAGTAAAGAAATATTTACAAACAATATTTTTGTTTGAGTTCGTGTCAGAGGATCATATCAGTTTATGACAAATCACTAGTACCGTTGAGCTTTAAACACTTTAAGTTCTAAACGATTCACTTAGATTGTCAGTATACTGATCCACTTAAATTTTCACACAAACTTCAATTGATTCGAGATAGGAGATTAATGTTTTAAGAACTTAAACTTATTCGCGTGTCCTACTTCAGAATATACTCCCGTATCAAAATTCCCTAGATTCAGTCTTACAGGTGAGTATACCAATCTGATATCTGTTCTCTGGGTTAGTGCAAGACCTTGAGGGCTCAGGTATGAACTTCCGTTCAGTCAAAGAGATGAAGGCTCGACTTTAGGTGTGTTCCCTTTAGGGAATCTTTTCTTCAACTACAATTGATTCATATCTTTCGATATTTTTCAATTTTTATGCAGAGGGTAAGCTTTTAAAGCGCATAAAGTATTATACGAGGTCTAGGCCATTGCTTCCGCAAAATCAGAAGACCAGGTATAATACCCCAGATATCAAACAGTATAAAGACCTAGTATCTCAGAATCAGGCAATCTCTCAAACAAGATTTCGGGGGTTACCCATATATCAAAGAGATGTTCCCCACGAGATAAGTAAAGTATTGATATTTAGGTTTATATCTCGAAAACAATCTACTAAGCGTGTAAAAACCTACTGGCATATCATCAGTGAGACTGTTTATCACATTAAGACATTCCATTTCTTTAGCGTACTGTGATTGTCTACTGATGTACTATCATTTCCTCGTTTTACACAAAAACTCTTTTTCATTTTCTCATGTTTTTGTCGTTTTTCAATATTTTTCAATTCAAAATGAGTTTTGTGCTTTTTCAAATTTTCAAATGTTTTTGTATTTTCTGAAATTTCTTACTCCCCCTAAAATGCAAAACTATTTAAAGAAAATTTGACAAACCGATGTAGATAGCTTTGTCTCGCCATCCATTTTCTGCTTCTCATGCACTGATTTTGCAGAAATATAATGTATCCCCATGATTTATAACACATTGATATTTCACAGTTTGAAAACCGTTTTTCAATCTTGTGAAATTAATCATGTTTGTTCCACCGTGAGGGTTTCGGCATATTCACTTAACAAATTTTAGAATTTTAGAATTTTTGACAAATTTAAAAAACAAACATATTTTTGATTTTTTTCAATTTTTTGACAAAATAAAAACATATTTTTGGTTTTTTAAATTTTTCAATATTTAGGATTTTTGAAATATTGTTTATTTATATACAGAAATCAAACAAACTCCTTGTTCAACAGTAGCAGGGATCAGCAGCCTTCCTTTCTCCTTGTGCCAGGCTGCTCCGATTTCCATTATCACAGTCTTCAATTTTCTTGAGCACCTGCACATTCAACTATTCAATCACTTGAACAATTTAGCCCAGGTCTATTTGACCTTAGGCATTTCAATACAATATACTTCATTCAATTTCGGAAAATCTTTGTCATTTTGAACAAAGACTTTTTCAACTTTGATTTCAACTTTTTAATCATTTACCGAAGTCATTTGTTTCTTAACTGACCATGTGTGACCTTTTGGAGTCTCTCTTTTGTAAAAGTGTGTATCTTTTTTAACATTTTGATTTTGAACAACAGTTGGTTTCCAAAATTGTTGTGGTTTTGTTGCATCGATATTTGTTCTCCAACTTTGTGTTGTTCTAAATCTGGGTGTGTGAGAATTCCAGGTCTGTCTAGAATCGAACCTATTCGGGTTTGATTTCCAAGTTTGATTCGAAACAAACTTGTTTGTGTTGTACCTCTAAGTTTGTTTTGAATCAAATCTGGTCGACCTTTGTTTCACATCCTCAAATTTATGTATCTCAACATCATCAGATTTCTTTTTCTCAACATCAACAGGTTTCAGATTTGGACACTTGCGAGCAAGATGTCCTGTTTGATCACATTTGAAACATGTTCTCTTTGAAACATCTTTCACCGATTGTTGTTGCGTTTTCTTTTGAGCATAGAACTCTTCATTAGACTGTCGTCTAAATTGGAGTTCTTTCTCTTCTTCGGAACTTGTTCCATGAACAAAATTCATTTTTGCCTGATAATTTGGCATTTCATTTTTCTTCCAATTCTGTTTCTTTTTATAACCCAACCCAACCTTCATGTTTTTATTTTTGTAACCAGATTTGTTATAAAAAGTTTTGTGACCATTTCCAGCAAACTTTGAAATTTCAGATTTCAGATTTCTCAATCTCAACCATCTTGAAAACTTTGTCAATCTTTTCTGAAATCACATTCTGAATCGGGAATACAACATCTAAGAATAATTTGTCCGATCCAATCATGGTATAAACCAATCATTTTGAATCATCATTCAAATTTTTCTCAGATTTTGAGTTTTTCAGATATTCTTCATGAAAACTACCTTCATTTTCATCCTGTGATTCGATTTACCTTTTTCAACCGACTCTTCTTTCAACACACTTTCAACGACCTTACCTACTGTAACACCCCGTGTTTCCGAAAGTCAAAGTCAAGATTGAAGTCAAAGGAAGAAAAGATCACTAATTGCGATCTGTCACTCCTTGCTCAACTACTGTTTTGACTTCTTTGACTGTAGTTAGTCTATTTTATGTTTACGTTAGTTGTATTATGTTGAGTATTTAGTTAAAATCGAAGTAATCGGATGTTTGTCGCTACGAACCGCTTTACGACTGTGAATAGTAGGAAGTAACAATGCGATAAAGTTAATTAAACGCTAATCGATCTAATCTAATCATCATCACGCTCGCAAACTCGAATATACGCATTTTGGGTTAGTGTTATACGTGTGTGTGTGTACCTTATGTGTTACTTGTGCGTGCTTATTTATGTTATGTGTGGTAATCAATCGAATCGCAATTGAACTCAATCGCAATCGAATCGCAATCGCAAACCGAATACGAAATAGGGATACTTGTATGTTGATTTAGTGGTTGGGATTAAAAGTAATTTGAATAGGAAACTCTATCGTATACTCATCAGTCGCAATCGAAATCGAAATATCAGAAATCGTCGCACCGAACACTCGAATCAGGCAGCTGAACGATCAGGCTACCAGCCGATCGGACTGCTGTCCGATCGAGCTGCCTGGCCGATCAGCCAGCCTTTACCTCTTTTGGCATCCTATAAATACCCCCTGTCATTGTCAAACTTTATACTTTTGGAAACCTCTGTCCGACCAGCACGCTCAGCTCACCTTTTTCTCAGAGTTCTCTCAATTCCGGTAAGATTTCGTCCTAAATCTTGTACTATCTTGATCTACACGCACTCCTACACCTTTCTATCTTTCAAATCTTCACTTCTAACCATGAAATCATCAAGATTCAAGTGTTCTAGGATGATGTCATCATGGGTTCTTGAAGAACTTCATGTTTTGGCCTCAATCCACCAAGAATAACTTGGATCTAACCGATTTCCACATAAACAAACAAAGATCTTTCACAGATCTAAACATATTCACGGTAAAAGAGATCGAAAGATGGTTTTCCAACTTTCTTTCAACTCTTTTACACTCAATACCTCCAAAACCGATAGAAACGGAGCTTGTGCCGACTTACTAACCATTTCGGTGGTTGTGTGACTCAAGGTCCGGAATCTATCCACGAGGTTCACCGATTTCGGGTTAAACGTTAAACACCGTCTCGAACCGTTCATCAACCGGATTTGGGTGATTCCTGTCTGAACAGGGGAACCATGTAAAGACGAGGTTTCTGTTGTTTGACTCGTTGTCAAAATACCTCGATAAAACGACAGACAATCAGAACAACCAAGTGTTAGACGAACAGGCCGACCAGGTCAGGGTGCTGACCGATCGGACTGTTGTCCGAACGGACAGCCAGCTGATCGGACAGTCAGCCGATCGACTGGCCAGCCGATCGGCTAGCACATGGTCCCACACTTAATGAACTTGTTTGATGTTGGGTATTGAATGAACGGCTAACCGATCGGACTACCGTCCGATTGGATTACTCTTCGGATCATGAGATACTTGACTTTAACACTTAATTGATTTTTCTCATGTTCGACGCACTAGGAGTGCCACCCGATCGAACAGCCGTTCGACCAAGTGACACCCTGCTGAGAACTTGTTTTTGATGAAGTACCTAGCCGATCGGGTTGCCGGTCGATCGAACGAGCGTCCGATCGACCGACCTGAAAGGCAAAGATACTTCAAGGTTTTCAAATGCTACAACGAAAACTTCAAAAGTCAACCATCATACACAAACACATCCTACTCAAAGGAAGAAACAATCCACTCGAACAGCCATCCGATCGGACTCCCGTCCGACCGGATAACTGTCCGAACGGACTGTCAACCGAACGGTCAGCCGTCCGATCGACCAGCTGTCCGATCCTTCAACACTTGTTTCCGTGTTACGCGTTGCTTATCGTTATACTATCGAACTATTCAGGCTAACCTTACTCTCAAGCGCTCCCTTCAATCTATCAACCGTTGTGAGTATACTCGATCCCTTTTTGCTTTACGCACTTTTGGGTGTTACATATGTTACATATACGAAATCACATCTATGAGCGTATTACTATCCTTCGCATGTCCATTAGGGACTATGTATGAGCGTATTACTATCCTTCGATATTCTCGCCTACGCTACACTATTACCGCACTTGAATTTTCACTAATAAAGAGGCAATTTAGTCAAGATTAGGTGTGAAAGCCGCAAACTCTCGACTAAATTGCTTAATCATTGTTGTTTTTATCAACTTATCAATGATCTCTTCATTATTTTTGACACACCAACTCTCTCCATTTCAAGTTTGAGGTGGAAAAATCTTTCAATCATTTGTGGAACAGTTTCACCTTTCATACAAGCAAGCAAATCAATTTCTTTTTCAATAACGAACGCTTGTTTAACGGGGAGAATTATACCAAACCAGGAGTGAAATCCATATTTTGATGAATAATCTCCTCTATTTTATTAAAATCAAGGGGAAGTTGTCAAGCCAGGGGTGAAACCCTAACCTTGACGGCTTGTCCATGGTTTTACCAAAACTCTCACCAAAGTCTCGACGGACTCCAACGACCTGAACTCACAGTAGAACCAGAGGGATGTGCGCCAGATGCCCAAGAATCGAGGCAGAGGCCCTATCCTGAAAGTCAAAATGTGTACGACGGGTCCTTGAGAATAGTTGAATCATTTTGGATAGTCAATGTCTAATAGCCGCAAACAATCTACCTCTCGATTTTTATATGTTTCGATTCTGAGCCCGCAACTGCTGACTCTGATGACTCGTTGATTTTATTTGTTTATACGTGTTTAACTGTTTGTGTGTTTAAAGCTTTAAGATCTACTCGATTTTGATCTCACTTCGATCGACCCACACAACCCGCGTTGCTTCTCTATCCCAAAACGTTAACAAATCGTTACTGCCATAAGGAAACGCCGTACGCTATGATGCTCGCTATACTATACGTTTAACCTATAATAACCACAATTGAACAATCGCAGACTTTGAGTAATAGGTTTCTGTATTCTGACTGCATCTGGTGACTAAATGCATATGTGCATCTGTGCTTCTGTGTATCTGTGCTCTACGTGCTTATGTGCTTACGTGCTTATGTGTTTACGTGTTTCTGTGATCGTGTGAATCTGTGATATGTGATTGGGTGACTGTGTTCCTGAGCTTTAGTAAGCAGTAGACGTGTGAGGTGAGATTCGATTATGATGTGTCTGAGACCTACGACGATGTTTGTTGCAGACAATGTCGTCATCTGGACACCGAACCCCACTTACTCGCCAAGAAAAGAGGGACAAACGTCTTACTGCTATCATCGCTGATGTGCTGAAAATGGGTTAAGTAAAACTAACTAAATTACCCTAATTCTAGACTCTCTAAGCTTTAAATTTATAAAACTAAGACTCTTTAAACCCTAAACGACACAACCGGCAAGTGTACCGATCGGTGTAGTATAGCCTAAGGAAGTCCGAGTATCGAACCCAAAAGACTCTACTGATTACGCTAATGACTCTATCTAGACTTAGACTGACACGACTTAACTAATTGTTTCTTTGGTTGGGGGGTTTTCTAAATATCCTAAAATTATAATTAAAAATTAACTAAGTTAACTAAACGAACTAGACACGAACTCACACGAAGGTTGAACTCAAGGATGATGAAGGAACTACCTAGACAGGAATCCTGATTTCTTTTAGTTATGATTATATTAGGAAGTTGTCTGCTATGGAATCGGGATCTTAAAATTCTCACCTCTCGGGAAATCTAAGGACTCCTAATCCTTCTCAAGAGCACGCTAAGATCCCCTAAAGGTTGTTAAATTACCGGTTATTAGACTCCTTTACAAGACATCTAATGGGTTTATAAAAGTATCCTAAAAGGCTCACTCCCTTACGAGACCTAAACCTAGGATAGGCTTGTTTTCTCAGCTAGACTTGCTAGACAGCAGCCAAAAGGTTAACTTCCTAAGAAGGACCCACCTTGCGGTTTAATCACTTAGACCTAGCAATAATCTCGCACCTTACAGCTATTGATGATTAGTAGAACACTTGATTTTATAAGATTACCAATTATTACTTCTAAGGCTACTTATGCAATTTTCACCCTAAATGATTAAAGATTTATTATGTGATATAGACACTCACCAAAACCTAAAACCCTAGCCCGACTCTATTATGTGATAAAGACCGTCACCAAGAATCGAACGAAGCAATAATCAATATTCAAATACTATCAAGCAAGCAAACACATCTAACCAATAGAACAAGCCGTTTACAATTTATAAACAATCCAAAGCATTCATAAATCCATAATATAATCAAAACATTTAGCAATCAATCATCGATGTCTAGGTAGTAAAAGAAAATTAGCCAAGAACCATAGTCACTAAAAAGATATAAGTCTCAAATAAATAACAAATAATGTTCATTGGTTCGAATAACATAAAGTAAATTAAAACCAAAACACTAACTCGTTATGAACCCGAACTTAAATCTTTGATCGCGGCTTTAAATCTTGAACCAATCTTTTTTCTTTCCTCTTAAAATATTCGTGCCCTTATGCTTCTGCTCGTGCGTCAGACTTCGCGTCCAGCTCCTTTCTGTCGTATATGTCTCTTTTCGCCTCTGTATATGCGTTCCCCCTAAAAAATAATAGGAATCCCCCTCCAAATTAATGTCTGCGTCCTATATATCCTATTCTAAGTAGGTTTTTTTTTTCTTTTAATATATTGTCTTCTTTTTCCTTAGGATTTTTCCTTTTTGCTTTTTTAATAATCCACCACTTGTTATCAAAGCCCAAACAAACAGTACCCCTCGAAAGTAAATTGCATATGTCGGCCCAATGTGCAGACATTGATTTTGGCAGCCCATTTGATGCTTTCAACCAAATTAATGTTATATAGATAAGTGGGCTCGACCAATCAAGAAAAATAGTGGCGATTTTAGTTCAGTCATTGGGCCCTACTCTACTCAACTGGCAGGTTATTTCCATATTACTCTTTTTTGCTCCATTCGCACCAGGACCTAGCCAAACACAAAACAATGTAGTATAATACTAAAACTAAATAAAAACAAGAGTTAAATGCTTGGTTAGTCCCTGTGGTTTGCAAAAATTTCATACTTGGTCCTAGTGGTTTACTAATTACACGTGTGGTCCCAAAAGTTGTCAAAAATGAACTCGGTTGGTCCCTTGACCTAACCTTTGTTAAATTTCTCAGTTAAGTATGTGTGAAATGACTATATTACCCTTGAACAACTGAAAGAAATAAAAATATATATATATAAAGAACCTGCAACTACCTCCGTCTTCTTCAACCTCTCTCTAAAAAAACTCTAACACCACCACCTCCTCCACCTTCACAACCCACCACAACCAAGCATTTAACTCTAAGATAAATCACAACAGTGCTTCTCTAGTAACTTTGAATAGAAACGTATTATGGACTGGGTCAGCCTTTTAACACCTGTGATAATAAAAAGACTTAGGTGCTGTTTGTTTTTTCTGAGGTAAAACGTCTGCAGTCTGCGGACCACATCTGCAAACATCTGTAGCAGAAGTGCTGGACCAAATGTCTGCAGTCTGCAAGAAGAAGACTGTTTGTTTTTTTACTTCTGCAAACTGCTGAAATAAACTGAAATATAAATAAACTGATTTATTAAACTTAAAAGAGTTTTTCAACATTCAAACTTAAATAATAGTTATACAATACTTAAATAATATTCATAAAAAAGACAATAACATTTTTTTTAAAGCATTGTATCCGTGCTTTGCATTAACTGCTCAGCAATCTCATCTCGTAACTGATTCATATATTCTCGATCCGATGCGGTACCATGTGCTTCAACCTCGTCTTCACCAGCATTAACGTGCACTTGCGTATTATGCACCGAAACATTGGGTTGATTCTATTCTGTAAACAATTCATCGCTCAAACCCTCTTTCCTTATAAAATTATGTAGCGCGAAACATGCAATAGTAATGTTCCTTTGTGTAACCAATGGAAATGGTGCCATCCTCTTCAAAATACGGAATCTTGCTTTCAAGACACCAAAGGCACGCTCAATTACGTTCCGAAGTCTTGCATGAGCATGGTTAAATTTCTCTTTATTAGTCAATGCACGTCTTCGGCGAAAATCTCCTAGCCAATACCTCACATTACGATATGGAGCCATAAATCCTCGTATGTGTGCATACGCGGCATCACAAAGATAATACTTGTCTGTAAAGATATACAATTATTTTAGAAAAGTAAACCAAGTGATAAATATCTAAAAGAACATAAACATACCTTGTGGTGGAAACGGGAATGGTGCATCTGGATCTGATAATGCCTCTGATAATATTCTTGCATCATGTGCTACACCTTCCCAGCCGGCCACGACGAACGTAAAAATCATGTTGAAGTCACAAATTGCTAATACGTTTTGATAACAATCTCCTTTTCCTCTTCCTCTATATAAATCTTGTTTACTAGTAGGGACAACAGCATGTATTAAAGTTCCATCTAGTGCACCAACCGCTCCTTTAAAAACCCGTCGTAGTCTCTTGTTATGTCCCGGTACGTTTGGATTAGGATTGAAAGAAGTTGGTACTATCATTTCTTTGGCAAAGAGCATCATTTTATCCAACACTTCATAAAAATATTTATGAATTGTTTGCTTTGAGTGTTGAAATCTACGCTTGATAACTACATATCGTTGATTATGACCGATTATCATCAAAAACATAGCCATCTTCTCCTCAACCGATACATGTTTACTATCCTCTAACGAATAATTTACTCTAAAATGTGCACATAGTCGGACAAATGACTCACGAGACATACGTAGAAGATCAATGCATTGTTTGGGATTTCCTGTCAATAACTCTAACGTGTATTTATGTCCCGTCATACGCGAATCATTATCTCGCATTCGTTTTAAACCTCTCTTCCAAAAAAACCGGACATACAAGTACATAAGAATAACGAGAAGTAATTTCTTATTATAATCCATTATGAACCTGTTTTAACAATTATAAACAACTAAAAGCATAAGCATAAACCAAAGGATACAATCATAAACCAAAAGCATACAATGTCAAACATAAAAGCATACAATGTCTAAAACATAAACGAAAAGCATACAATGTCAATGATGCAATTTCCAGTGGCAGTATTTCCATCAAACAATTCTGCACAAAGTTCTGGAAAAGGCAATGGAACTGTCTTCAATGATGCAGCCTTCGGATGCCCCTAAACCCAAAGTAAAAAAAAAATATTGTTATAAACTTTTTTTTTAGAATTATGTTTAAAATTTATATAAATGAACATACCTTCTTAAATTCTTCCCATTCCTCGTTCGTTAAGCTAAAAGTATTTGTTTGAGGGTTGTATATGTTGCCGGTTTTGTTTTTCAAATACACCCAACCTACGTATTTGGCTTTTAGATTATCATATGCATTCTTCATTTGTTTTTGTGTTAAATCCAAGCCAAACTTTTCCTTAAGAACTTTTCCTAATATATTCCACGAGTCTTTATGCAAACTCAAGCCTTTTCTACCCACCGTGTGTATCTCTTCAATGCAAGTCTCTAATAAGCATTTTAGATGGTCGTTTGACCATTGTTGTTTCTCTCCCATTTCTACTAATCATGTAAATCCAAAACATAAGCGAAGCGAAGCGAAAGCGAAAATTATATTCAAACAAACAAAAATCCTTAATTAAACGATTCATCAATAAGCATAAGCGAAGCGAAATATTCCAAAACACCCAACATCTATATTCCAAAACATAAGCGAAGCGAAGCGAAAGCGAAAATTATATTCAAACAAACAAAATCCTTAATCAAACAATTCATCAATAAGCATCTATGTACCAAAACATCTATAAGCATAACCAAAATTCATCAATAAGCACCTATGTACCAAAACATTTATACATATGACTGAAATCAAGTGGGTTTAATAGCATCCAATTCAGCCAACAAAAATAACAGATGCAAGTTACCCATTTCTTATAATAATTTCAGCCAACAACTTAAAAAAGCATAACTCAATTCATAACAACAGATCGAAAAAAAAATCAATGAAAGTTGGAGGATGAGTGGAGATAAAGGGGGCTCCATGACCAACAAAAATAACAGTTGCAAATTACAAATTTCTTATAAATAATTGATAAAATCAATGACCAAAAAAAAAAATAACAACAGATCGAAAAAATCCATTGAAAGTTGGAGGATGAGTGGAGATAAAGGGGGCTCCATGACCAACAAAAATAACAGTTGCAAATTACAAATTTCTTATAAATAATTTCAGCCAATAATTCGTAAGAACAATTTACCTTAGATGTTGGAGGATGAGTGGAGATACAAGGGGGCTCGGCGGTGGTGCTCGGCGGTGGTGCTCGGGTTTTGAGGTCGGCTGAAAGAATGGAGAAGCAGGGGAGGAGGTCGGCTGAAAGAATGGAGAAGAAGGGGAGGAGCATGGCGGTGGTGCTCAGGCGGCGTCGCAGAGGCTGAAGGTGGAGGTGGAGGAGTAGGGGAGGAGGTCGGCTGAAAGAATGGAGAAGAGAACTAGGGTTTTGAAAGTTTTGGGAAGAGGTTGAAGAGGTATGTGAAGATGTAAAACAAGATCTGGCCGAGGAAGAGGTGCTGAAGAGGTTTTTTAATGAATTGTCTTCTGAAAAACAAACAAGCTTCAGACCCCTATGTCTGCGCGTGGTCTGCTTGGTGAAGACAAAAGAGGTCCTGAAGCTCTTTTAACAAAAAACAAACAACACCTTATAAGCTGAGTTATATCCTCTGTAGTCATAATCTCTTTTAACCAAACACCCAATATTGTCTATTACTCTGTTTGGTTTTTCATTCAATTTAAAGAATATCTTAAATGTGATAATTATCAATTTCTATTTATTGTAAAAAGTAACAAACTAATAATTTGTGAATGTGTATATAATATCATCAATCATAATAATTAATCATAACAAGCAACAAACAGACAATTCAAATGAAAAACCGAGAAAAACCCTAAACATATGTGTTTGCGTGACCAGATCCTACGAATAATTCCAAATTCGATCTGCTCAGATTTGAAACTTCCTTTTGCAAATAATCAATCGAACACTGTCGGTAACTGCTGCAATTGCAGCGCCACGTGGTGGTGGAGGTGAAATCAGAATCGTTGTCAAGGGTTTGAGAAGCAGAATCCCCGTCTAGGGTTCGAGAATGTAGGGGAAAGTAGAATTTGAATTGATAAGAGATTTCATAATACTCAGAATACTTGTTTAGGGTTTTTCCCGATGTGCACCATTAGCTGGGAGGTAGAGAGAGAAGACTGAACTGAAAAAGAGGAGGAAGAATAATATGGTGGTGGTGGAGGTTGTGGTCGGTTGTGAAGGTGGAGGAGGTTGTGGTAGTTTTTTAGAGAGAGAGAGCCGGTTGAATAAGATGGAGGTAGTTGCAGGTTCTTTATATAATTTTTTATTTCTTTTAATTGTTCAAGGTTAATATAGTTATTTCACACATAGTTAACTGAAAAATTTAACAAAGGTTAGGTCAGGGGACCAACCGAGTTTATTTTTGACAACTTTTAGGACCACGCGTGTAATTAGTAAACCACTAGGACCAAGTATGAAATTTCTGCAAACCACAGGGACCAACCAAACATTTAACTCTAAAAACAATTAAAATCTATACAAAAATTATACAATCTACACGGGACAAATATGTGTATTTTACCCTACATCAATCGCCAAACAGGTAGGAAAAGTTGTGAGTGAGGTCTATGAGAACGTCAGCAAGTCATCTGAGGAGTCGAGAACTGAAGCTCCCAAAGATGCTGCCAAGACTGTTTTCAGCTTCAAACAGTTCAAGGCATGCGGACCAAAGGAATTTACCGGAGAAGATGGCCCAACAACTATGTTTCAATGGTTCGATTTCGTCGAAGTCACTCTGCGCCAAAGCGCTGTCCAGAAAATATCCGTACCATAAACGCAACTGGCGTCTTCCAGTCCCGAGCTCTAGACTGGTGGACGGCCGAACGAAACAAATGCGGGAATGATGTAGCTTATGAGCTGACTTGGAAGAGCTGAAAGCCATTATGATGGACGAGTTCTGCCCTCCCCATGAACGCCAAAAGCTGGAGGACGAGCTTTGGAACATTAAGCAGAAGGATGGAGACAACGCTGCCCTGACTGCTCGCTTTAAGCAGCTCAGCATTATCTGTCCCGATCAAGTCAAGACGCCAGACATGGCAATCAAGAAGTACATTCGAGCTCTACCCGACTGTGTTGCCGATTTTATTCACGCCGCGAAGACCTCATCGATTGAAGAGACTTACTTGCTTGCCGCCGAAATCAACGACAAACGAGTAAAAGCTGGTTTCTCGGATAAGCCCTCCAAGTCTCTGCACCAAGCTACCGCCGCACCAACCGCTGACTCCACTGCCACCGCATCTCAGTCATCAAAGTCCTCACGCCGAAGGAAGAAGAACAACAGCAGCTCCAGCAACAAGAACTGCGCAGTCACTGCCACTGCTGCTCCTCTCCAGGCCGTACCGGCTCAGCAGCAGCCCCATCACCGTCCGGCTCCAACTACTTATGCGCCACCAGCAAAGCGCGCATACATAGGTCCCCACCCGGTTTGCCCAACATGCTCTTATCACCATCCGGTGGGTCTTGCCTGTCGTTTCTACGCTCACTGCAACATGTACGACCACTTTACAGCTAACTGCCGTACTGGTCCTCGCAACACCCCAGCTCAAGCCACTGCTCATCAAGCTCTGCTCCCGGCTCCGCAAGGCCATCAAGCAACTCAGGCACCCGCGGTCAATGCCCGAGTTTGCTTCGCATGTGGTGACCCCAACTACTTTGTGAACATGTGACCCAATAGGGTCGTGAAGCAGGAGCCCCAGCAACACCACCAGCAGCAGCCGCAGCAGCAACAACAAGCAGCGCACGCCAGAACCTTCAACACCAATGCTCGTCAAGCCCAGGCTGACAACAACGTGGTCAATGGTACGTTCCTTGTGAATGGTATTTATGCATCTTGTTTGTTTGATACTGGAGCCGATAATTGCTTTGTGTCGTTCGAATGTGAAAAGCTCCTTAGTCGTACGCGCTCTTATCTGCCTTCGTCATTCGATGTTGAAGTCGCTACTGGAAGAACTGTCGCTGTTAATTCTGTTCTTCGTGATTGTACCCTCGAGCTCAACAATCACATCTTCCCAATCGACCTCATTCCGATGCAACTCGGAAGTTTTGACGTCATAGTAGGCATGGACTTTCTTCGTGAGAACCATGCCGAAGTTGTGTGCTTCGACAAGATGATTTGATTCTCGCTCGCGAATGGTGATTTATTATGTGTCTATGGTGAAACTGCTTCGAAAGGTCTCAAACTTATGTCCTGTGTCCAAGCTAGCAAGTATCTCCGCAAGGAATACAGAGCCTTCTTGGCCAACATTGTAGTAGCGGAGAGGGAAAAGAAAAGGAAGGCAGAAGTCAAAGACGTTCCAGTGGTCCGTGAATTTCCTCAGGTGTTCCCTGATGATCTTCCTGGACTACCGCCAAGTCGTGATATCGACTTCCGTATCGACCTCATTCCTGGAGCCAACCATGTTGCCAAAGCTCCTTACCGACTCGCGCCGTCCGAAATGCGTGAACTCTCGAACCAACTCCAGGAACTTCTTGAAAAAGGCTTTATTCGCCCGAGCACCTCTCCTTGGGGCGCACCAGTCCTCTTCGATAAAAAGAAGGATGAGTCATTCAGGATGTGCATCGACTACCAGGAATTGAATAAGCTAACCATCAAGAATCGCTATCCCCTACCTCGCATCGACGACTTGTTTGACCAGCTGCAAGGTGCTACGTGTTTCTCGAAGATCGATCTCCGTTCAGGCTATCACCAGCTACGTATTCAAGAGGAGGATATACCCAAAACCGCTTTTTGCACTCGCTACGGCCACTACGAGTTCGTTGTTATGCCTTTTGGCTTAACCAACGCACCCGCGGTCTTCATGGATATGATGAATCGCGTGTGTAAACCGTATCTTGACCGTTTCGTCATCATGTTCATCGACGATGTCTTGATCTATTCCAAATCGAAAGCCGAACACGCGCAACATCTACGTTTGGTTCTCGAACTACTCCAGGGGAATCAACTCTATGCCAAGTTCTCAAAGTGTGAATTCTGGTTGGAGAAGGTTCAGTTTCTGGGTCACATAGTTAATAGTCAGGGTATCCATGTCGATCCTGCGAATATTGAAGCAGTTAAGAGTTGGATTACGCCAAAGAACCCATCTGAAGTCCGTTCTTTCCTCGGACTGGCGGGCTATTATCGACGATTTATCGAAGGATTCTCAAAGATTGTTGTGCCGCTTACCACTCTTACGCATAGAGACAAGCCTTTTGTTTGGGGAACCGAACAAGAGTCTGCTTTCCAAACCCTCAAGCATAAGCTTTGCAATACTCCTGTTCTCACATTGCCCGATGGAAACGATGATTTCATTGTTTATTGTGATGCTTCCAACCTTGGTCTCGGTTGTGTTCTCATGCAGCGAGACAAGGTTATAGCTTACGCTTCTCGACAGCTCAAAATCCACGAGAAGAACTATACAACCCATGATGTCGAGCTAGGCGCAATTGTTTTTGCGGTAAAGATTTGGCGACACTACCTGTACGGTACCAAGTGTACGATCTTCACCGATCATAGGAGCCTGCAACATATCTTTGATCAGAAAGAACTTAATATGCGTCAACGCCGATGGGTAGAACTTCTTAACGATTACGACTGTGAGATTCGTTATCACCCAGTCAAAGCAAATGTCATTGCCGACGCGCTTAGCAGACGGAGTTATTTGCTTAGCATTCGTAATAGCCAAGCCCAATACGATCTCGAAGCCCTCATCCGCGAAGCCTAGCATGCCTGTTTCAATGAACGCACCTTGAAGAGGGAGAGAATCTATCACGATGGAGCTCAGCTTGTAAGCAAATTGAATGGGATCTTCTATTTTCTGGACCGAATTTGGATCCCTAAGCGGACTGAATTGCAAAAGATTTTGATGGACGAAGCCCACAAATCCCAGTATTCTATTCACCCCGGTGCCGATAAAATGTACCAGGATCTTCGTTACAAGTACTGGTGGCCGCGAATGAAAAGGGATATCGCTCTCTACGTTGGGAAGTGCCTGACTTGTGCAAGGGTCAAGGCTGAACATCAAAGGCCCTCAGGCTTACTCGAGCAACCCCCAATCCCTATATGGAAATGGGAGAGTATAGCTATGGATTTCATAACAAAACTTCCGCACACGTCATCAGGTCACGACAGCATCTGGGTTGTTGTTGATCGTTTAACCAAATCAGCCCACTTTCTGCCAATACGAGAAGACTACAAGGTAGAACGATTAGCCCGAATATACACCGACGAGATCATTTGTAATCATGGGATGCCTCGTGACATCATCTCTGACCGTGATGCTCGGTTTACCTCACGATTGTGGGAAACGTTTCAAGCTGCTCTTGGTACTACGCTTAATCTGAGTACCGCATTCCATCCTCAGACCGACGGCCAGACTGAGAGAACGATTCGTACTCTTGAAGACATGCTCCGTTCGTGTGTCATAGACTTCGGTGGTATTTGGGACAAATACCTGCCGTTAGTCAAATTCTCGTATAACAACAGTTATCATACCAGCATCCAAATGGCACCATTCGAGGCCTTATATGGAAGAAGATGTCGATCGCCTATTGTGTGGCACGAGATCGGTCACTCGCAATTAACCAGTCCTGAGCTATTGCAAGAAACAACTGACAAAGTCCTCCAAATTCGAGACAACTTGTTGAAAGCACGGTGTAAGATCGTTGTCGGACCCGAAATGAGTCGATCAGAGGCGTTCTACTCAGAATGAAAGGCGGAAACAGACATAATGAGTTGAATTCAGCAAGATATTCACTTTAATTGTTGTTTATATTGAACTGGAACAGTTTTACAGCAAGACGACACTTCGACAGAGCTTCGCCGTCGAAAAACACCAAGCTAATTTCGTACCAATTGACACGAGATCACAACTATATATTCCGCACGAAACACTCTCAAATGAAATTACACAGAAGCGGAATTACAGACTCATGCGATATTAGCTGATTCCGTGCGGAATTACCAGATGGTAGTTCTGTGCGGAATTACAATATCATGCGAAATTAGAAGCTTTATGCGGAATTAGCTTCATGTCTTGATTTTTTGAAATCCGTGCCCTGAACAATGCAAGACTTGATACAAGACGAAGTCGACATACGTATGAACCAACAGACTCCCCCTCGGATGTTGACGAGTCTACTGTGTCGAGTCTTCGCATCTTCAGTCTTTATCAGTCCTCTCGAACTCTTTGAAGTATCTGACACTGTAAAGCTTTTACTATCTTTTCTTTACCCTTCCTCTTTAGCATCAACAGACTCCCCCTCTCAACATGCTTGATCACAATATAACTTTCACAGAATTAGAATCGTGATCTGGCTCTCAACTTTCTAATTCTCTTGATCAAGTCTCTTGATTCCTTAAGTTCATCAGCATCCTTAGCTTCAAGATCGTAACCTGGCTCTCTCTAAACAGAAACCTCAGGTATCAGAACCTGGCTTTTCTCAAATCTTATACATGCACATTCTCTACCACAAAAATAAGTTTTATAATATAAAGATTTAATAATCTTAGACACCATTTGCAAATCTCTTCCAACAATCATTATCTTAATTGTGAGGTAGAAACATTTTGAATCTTCTGATGACCACATGTAGGAAAGAATTTAAACATTTTTAGATTCAGCAAACTCCCCCTCAAATTGATCATTATGTTCAGCACTTGGAATTTTGAAAATCAGCTTTTCAACACCAGTTGTCGAAAATCTTTTTGGATTTTTCAAAAGTTTATGCTAAAACACACTCAAAATCTTTTTGGAATTTTTGATTTTAAAGACAACAGTAAAGAAATATTTACGGACACTATTTTTGTGAGTTTGTGTAAGAGGATCATATCAGTTTATGAGACAAATCACCAACACCGTTAAGCTTCATTTCATTTTAAGTTCTAAACAATTCACCTAGATTGTCAGTATATTGATCTACTTAAATTTTCACACAAAGTTCAATTTTTTTGAGATACGAGATTAATGTTTTAAGAACTTAAACTTATACGCTTGTCCTACCACTTGAATATACTCCTGTATCCAGATCCCAATATTCAGTCTTACAGGTGAGTATACCTAGATGATATCTGTAAAAGGGTTAAATGCGAAACCGTGAGAGCTCAGGTCAGAACTTCCGTTCAGCAGAGAGATGACGGCTCGACTTTTGGTGTGTTCCCTTTAGAGAATCTTTTCTTCAACAGCACATGATTAGCATTTTTCAATGTTTCATCATTTTTTTGTACTGAGGGTAATGCTATATTTCAAGCAAATGCAAAGTATTATACGGGGACTAGGCCATTGCTTCCGCAAAATCAGAAGTCCCAGGATAATACCCCAGATATCACTGAGTATAAAGACCTAGTATCTCATAAAGAGGGACATTTCAAACAAGATTTCGGGGGTTACCCATATATCCAAGAAATGTTCCCCACGAGATAAGCAAGTTTGAAATTTAAGTTTATATCTCGAAAATAATCTACTAAATGTATAAAAACCTACTGGCACATCCACAGTGAGATTGTTTATCACATTTTTACTTTCCAATTCTTTAGCGTGTTGTGATAGTCCACTGATGTACTATCATTTCCTCTTTAATACACCAAAACTCTTTTTCAAATTTTTCTAATGTTTTTGGTTTTCTGAAATATTTACTCCCCCTAAAATGCAAAAACATTTAAAAAATTTAAAAACTAAAACTGTACAAGTAAATCGACAACTGTTGTTAATCGCTTCAATTCGCCATCCACTTTGCATAAACAATCAGAACTCCCCCTCACAATAAACTATTTTCCCATTAAGATTTCAAAACACGTAAGTTTGTTTTAATCCAAATGGTTTTTTTTTCGGAAAATAAGTTTTGTTGATTTTATCAATTGTAGAATAGGGGTTCATCATCTTGTTTTTCAACCACATATATGAAGATTACATCAAGTCCAAATTAATGACCTTGATTAATCATTTTGTAAGATCAAACCTCTTTACCAATTGTAGGACAAACTTTTCGTGAATTTCTCAAGAAATTTGCCGAATCCTGTTCCACACTTACCAACCTAGGAGCTCCGGTGTCACACCCCGATTTCCACGTGTCTCACCGGTGGGCCCGGTGGGGGATTACCGTGACGATGTTGGCAACAATATAGTCAAACCACACAATTATATAATGCACAGCGGAAGCTTAAGATAAATATATAAACTTCAACCTCTGGTTGTAATATCAAATGTATTACAGAAGTTGAATATATCCACAGCGGATCAAAAAGTAATAAATATTGTTCATTCAGATGCAGCATCGAGTTTGCGAGACTATGTACGATGCTTAGGACGCCTAAACCAGCCCATTTCGTATAGTACCTGCACTTAATCTTTTTGGGGAAAATACGTCAGTTTACACCGGTAAATACATTCAACTGACACATTTGAAAATGTTTATTAAAAATTGATTTGAATGCACAAGGCACAAACTCTTTTATAACTTGGGAAAATTATAATAAAATCTTGTGAACGTTTTACATGTTCTTTTATGCGTTCAGTAGCCCGGGTCGTGCCGGGTTAAAGATTTATAGACACACCACATTGCGTAAAACCGTAGTATAAAAACCAACGGCTACGTCTTTTAATTTAATGTCGACACTATATACCGGGTGTACGCCTACACCGGGATGTCGATGGTCGTGGCCATTTCGTAAAATGATGCCAAGGATATCCGGGACAACGGTCATTAAACCCCCCAAAGGCTTTTAAGAAACAAAACTGTTTAAATGAGCCGATCATATTATTTAATTAACCACCTAAGCGATGGAAGAATATAATGCTCAATCAAGCGGTATTAATATACCGTAACCCAAGCCCATATAGGGGAAATAAGTTAAAGTATTTACCTTTGCAAGTATATTTCCTTAATTTGGATTAAATCACCGATAGCTTTTACTGGGGCTCCTAATCTGGAACGAAGGTTTTAATTAACCTCTTAGAATCCTAACGAGTTGTTATAATGGCCGTAGCCTAGACCGGTTGGTTCCGATATATATATAGATATGGTTTAATCGCGCGAAAAGGCGAAAACCGAGAATGGAGTGTGATTCTGACCCAACAAGTTCAGAGACTTGTTTTATACGGGTTTATGGTTCACGCTCTGGATTTTGGGGTTCAAATAATATAATTTGACCCGTATCGGCTAATTTATGAAAACTAGTTTCATAAGCCGAACCGTGCGCGCAATAGGCGAAACGGTTAACCATGAGAGTCGTATGCTTATTTCCTAAGTCAATATGCCTTAAAGTGGTTGTGGTATCAGTAGGATACCTTCCGTGACGCCCGTAACGAGTTTAAGTTAATATTATGCCCCGTAGGGGTTTTTCGGTCATTTTAAAGACTTTAAAAGGGCTTTTCGAGTTCTACAGGAAATCTGAGTTTCCCGAACAGCTTATAAAGCTTAAAATACTTTATTTATTATTTAAAACCAGTAGCAACTGGAATCGGGTCAAAAGACCTTGTAGAACTCATGTTTTGGCCGAAAAGGGCATATTCCGTATTAACCGAACCGTAGCCATAACCGCAGGTTATGAGCAAGGTAAAAATTATTAAAAATCTTTAAAATTCCCAAAATATTAATTTATAACAGTGGGTAAAAGATTTGGTGACGAAATCTTGGTTTAGATAGGCGTTATGCTAATTGCGCCGTTTATTACAAAAGTTTATTTTAATTTGCGCTAATTAGCATATCTCCCATTCTAGACCTCGGATTGACGTGAAACTTTACGGACATGCTTATAATTTAATAAGCAAGGTTCTGGTCCGTTCACGTGTCTGGAATACTCGTTTTATTTTCAAAAGGCCGTTACGGTCAACTTTTAGGCGAATGACGGAAATGCGCAAAAGACTAGGATAACTCATGAACCGATCACAGAGGTTTATACCAACATGTGACCTGGTCCTAAGAGAGTCCTAAGGCATATCTATACCTCACTAAAATGGGTCAGAACTGAAGTCAAAGCAAAAGTCAAACTTTTGCGACATTCGGCTCCGAACCGGTTCAATATAGCAAATGATCGATTCAAACGAGCGCAAACAAGTTTATATACTTAATGTCATATTTTACGAGTGTCAAAACAGGTTTCATAGCATATACATTACAGATTATGCATAAATTGCTAAAATAGCTTTCTGTTGACTTTTTATCCGCACGTTTGACTCGATATTTGACATAGTTAGAGTGGTGATCAGGGGGAACCTTTTTAGAGGTTTATTACCCACATAAATACCAACTCACAACCACTTTTGATTCGTCGTAAGACTGATCCATTACTGAGTTATTTTAAAGTCAAACCGTATTTACGACGGTTTGGTTTTTAGCCATTTACTAATGAAATGTGAAACCACAAAGGGTTAGATCACTTATAGAAGTTGAGTCTTGCTTATAGAGCAGAGATGGAGGCTTGGGAGCTTTTTAGAATGATCAGTAATTGTGTTTTGAGTTGTGTGAATGTTGTAACCACAATATGGCCTTTTATAGTGAAAAAATGAACCCCAAGATCATTCCACATTGGCCTATACTGATCATGGATCATGGGCAGGTGTCCCTAAGGGATATGGGTCGAGTAGGGGGCGCCCATGCTCCATTAATTATGTGTATGATCGTTCACAAGCTCCAAAAGGCAAGAAACTACAACTTTCTGCATCTGGGCACTTTACGCGACCCGCATGGAAGTTCCATGCTTGTTTAATGCGGGTCACCTGATATTCAAATATCAGGCGCGTAATTTAGGAGGCTCGCGGCCCGCCTCAACTTATCCCATAACACAACGCGGGTCGCGAGAGGTCAGATTTCCAGAAATTTTAAATCTTTTGTAATGATTATCAGAATCCGGTAATTAATAACGAAATCTTTCGTAATGATTTACCTGACCTTTCGGGTTTGAAGGGGTAACTTTGCGGTTTGGCCCTCGGTTATTTACCGATAGGGGCCTCGTGTTATTTACCCGCATTATAAAGTCCCCGGTTAGTTTATTAATTATTTGGAAAGCCTTAACTTTCACTGTTGACGCTTTTAACCCTTCTTATACGAATTCGAGTATAACTTTCTCGTTTTAAGACGGAACTTCGCGGAATTTATACAGTATATTCTAGTGAGTGTATAATACTGTTACGAAGCCTTGGGAACGTTAAAGGGTCACTCAGAGGTATAATTAAACATGCTGACACAGTTAACCCCTGTAGCTCGTAATCTCTCACTTTCTTCCGCGTTTCGCTTCCGTACGATTTATGATTTATTCGTTTGAAGGTACAAGCGTTATTTAGGGTTACTATACAGTATATTTACCCTTGTTGACATTTATAACCCTCGAATTTATATACTTTCAAGGTTTGTCAAAATTAGTCCTTTATTTAATATAGATGCCACGTGTAATCAAATGACACGTGTTAACACATTATTGGACACAAAAATTCGAGGTGTTACATCCTCACCCCCTTAAAATAAATCTCGACCCGAGATTTACTCAAATAAATAGGGGTACTTTCCTTTCATTGTAGCTTCGACTTCCCACGTATATTCAGGACCTCTACGAGCATCCCATTTGACCTTTACAATCGGTACGTGCTTTCTGCGAAGCTTCTTTACCTGTCGATCCTCAATCGACAAAGGTTTTTCTATGAACTTTAAGCTCTCATCTATATGCACATCTGTATGCGGGATCACTAATGATTCATCGGCGAAGCACTTCTTGAGATTGCAGATGTGGAACACATTGTGAATTCCATCGAGCTCTTCAGGCAAGTTCAACTTATAGGCGACTGACCCGACTCGTTCAATGACCTCAAAAGGTCCTATGTATCTCGGACTCAGTTTACCTTTCTTGCCGAAACGCATCACCCCCTTCCAGGGTGACACCTTAAGCAACACTTTTTCACCTACTTCGAAGTGAAGATCCTTACGTTTTGGATCAGCGTAGCTTTTCTGCCTATCGCGGGCAGCCTTGAGACGTTCCCGGATCTGGACAATCTTGTCCGTTGTCTGGAAAACAATCTCTGGTCCTGATAATTGGACCTCTCCTACTTCCGCCCAACAAACAGGCGATCTACATTTCCTACCATATAATGCCTCAAAAGGCGCAGCCTTTATGCTGGTGTGGTAGCTATTATTGTAGGAGAATTCGATCAGCGGTAGATTCTTATCCCAGTTACCACCTAAATCGATCGCACATGCACGAAGCATGTCTTCTAGCGTTTGGATTGTACGCTCACTTTGACCGTCCGTCTGTGGATGGTAAGCCGTACTAAAGTTTAGACGCGTGCCCAAAGATTGCTGGAAACTCTTCCAGAAGTGAGATGTGTATCTAGTATCCCTGTCGGAGATAATAGACACAGGTATGCCGTGTAAGGCTACAATCTTATCAACATAAAGTTGGGCTAACATATCGGAGCTATACGTCTCCTTGATGGGTAGAAAATGAGCTGATTTGGTCAGCCTATCGACTATGACCCATATTGTATCGTTTCCTTTCCTGGTTTTGGGTAACTTGGTTATGAAGTCCATAGTTACGCATTCCCACTTCCACTCGGGAAGTTCAGGCTGTTGTAGCAAGCCAGACGGCTTTTGGTGCTCGGCTTTGACTTGAGCACAAGTCAAGCACTTTGCTACGTGGGCGGCCACAGACTTTTTCAAGCCCATCCACCAATAGTTTGCCTTTAAATCTTGATACATCTTGTCAGCACCAGGATGGACTGAGTATTTGGAACTATGGGCTTCCTGGAGAACAACATCTCGTAGTCCTCCATAAATCGGAACCCATATACGTCCGTTCAGTCTAAGGATTCCATCCTTGCTAAGAGTCAACTGCTCCTCAGTTACTCCTAACTTTTCATTAGGATAATTAGCTTCCAACACAGCCTCTCGCTGTGCAGCTAATATCCTTTCAATCAAATTGTTCTTGACCTCAATGCTCTTGGCATTGATTCGAATGGGTTTTACCCTTTCTTTTCTGCTCAAGGCATCAGCGACTACATTCGCCTTGCCGGGATGGTACCTGATCTCGCAGTCATAATCATTCAGGGTCTCCATCCAACGGCGCTGTCTCATGTTCAACTCTTTCTGGTTGAACAGGTGCTGGAGGCTTTTGTGATCAGAATAAATCACAAATTTAATACCGCAAAGGTAATGCCTCCACAACTTCAGTGCAAATACAACGGCACCCAACTCCAAGTCGTGGGTGGTGTAATTCTTTTCGTGCACCTTTAATTGCCTTGAAGCATAGGCAATCACCTTGCCCTTCTGCATAAGCACACACCCCATGCCCGTGTGTGATGCATTGCAGTAAACTACGAATTCATCAGTCCCTTCCGGCAATGTCAACACAGGTGCGTTGCTTAGCTTTTGCTTCAGTATTTCGAAGGACTCTTGCTGCTTTGGGCCCCAAATAAACTTTTCTTTCTTCTTGGTTAGGGAAGTCAAGGGCGCAACAATCCTCGAAAAATTTTCAATAAATCTCCGGTAGTATCCTGCTAACCCCAGGAAGCTACGAATTTCGGTAGGCGTCTTTGGCTCTTGCCAGTTCATGACTGCCTCTACCTTAGCGGGATCTACTTGGATACCACGCTCACTCACAACGTGCCCTAAAAACTGAACCTCTCGTAGCCAGAATTCACACTTCGAGAATTTGGCGTAGAGTTTCTCACGCTGTAGTAATTCGAGAATGCAACGGAGGTGCTTCTCGTGGTCTGCTTGGTTCTTGGAATATATAAGGATATCGTCGATGAAGACTATGACAAATTTGTCCAAATACGGCTTGCAGACGCGATTCATGAGATCCATGAACGCAGCCGGTGCATTTGTGAGCCCAAAAGGCATCACTAGGAACTCGTAATGACCATAGCGAGTCCTAAATGCTGTCTTATGTACATCCTCATCTCTGACCCTTAGCTGATGATAACCCGACCTTAAGTCGATCTTTGAGAAGTAGCTCGCTCCTTGCAGCTGATCGAACAGATCATCGATCCTCGGCAAAGGATATCTGTTCTTTATGGTAACTTTATTTAGCTCTCGGTAGTCGATGCACAACCGCATCGATCCGTCCTTCTTCTTTACAAATAGGACTGGTGCTCCCCAGGGAGATGAACTAGGTCTGATAAAACCTTTCGCCAGCAGTTCATCCAACTGGGTCCTCAGTTCTTTCATTTCCGTTGGAGCTAGCCTGTAAGGTGCTCTTGCTATCGGAGCTGCTCCAGGAATGATGTCTATTCTGAACTCCACTTGTCTATCTGGTGGCAAACCAGGTAGTTCTTCAGGAAAAACTTCGGGGTATTCAGAAATGACAGGAAGATCCTCGATCTTCGGCTTCGGTTCTTCAATTATCACCTGAGCCATGTAAATTACGCAGCCTCTGTTCAAACACCTTGAAGCTTTCAGCATAGATACGTCTTCGGGCAATCCGTACTGCGTATCCCCTCGAATGGTAAGCGATTCACCACTCGGAGTCTTTAGCACTATATGCCTCTTGCCGCAAATGATTTGGGCCTGATTATGGGATAACCAGTCCATGCCTAGCACAATGTCAAAACCCGCTAATTTGAAGGGAAGTAGAGATAAAGGAAAAGAATGGTTCCTAATGGACATTTCACATCCTTCTAGAACAGTTGAGACGGTTTCTATCGTGCCGTCCGCTAACTCTACTTCGTATTTCGCATCAAGGGTTTTGATAGGCATATCTAGTAGTTGGCAAAATTTCTAGTCTACAAAGGATTTATCGGCGCCAGAATCGAATAGTACTCTTGCAAATATATTATTTACGAGAAAAGTACCTGTAAGCACGTTGTCGTTCTGGACCGCTTCCTTTGCATCCATGCAAAAAACTCTCGCATTTGACTTCTTTGTTTCTTCCGCCTTCTTGGCATACTTAGGGCAGTTACTCTTGATGTGCCCTTTTTCATTACAACCATAACAGGTTGCATCCTTGATCTTCTTGCACTCCACAGTCTTATGATCCTTGGACTTGCATAGTCCACAGGAAGGAGTCTTTGATTGCGACTGTGAGTTCGATGCAAATCTGCATTTCCCAGAGTGGGGTTTCTTGCAGATTTTGCAGTTGGGCCTTTCGCCAGCTTGCCCATCTTTCTTCGCCTCCGACCCTCTTTTGCCTTCACCGTTTCCACGGTGCTTCTTCCCTGATCTTCGTGAGGTATCATCCTCACGTTTTCTCTTCTCAGCCTCCTTGTTCCTTAGTGTCCTCAGACGGACAGCGTCTAAGGTGAGAGACAAGGAGAGGTCAGTAACTGACCTGAAGGTCGTCGGCCGAGAGGCCTTTACACTCGCCTTTATTGCGGGCTCCAAGCCCCCAATAAAACGGGCGATTCTTCGGGGTTCTGGTGTTACAAGGTATGGGACCAGACGAGACATTGTATTGAAACTCGTCAAATACGCCTGGCAGTCCAGGTTCGTCATCACCAGTGACACAAAGTCAGCCTCGATCTTCTCAACCTCATGCTGAGGGCAGTAGTTTTCCTTAATGAGAGCAATAAATTCCTCCCATGTCATTTTGTACAAAGCAGACTTACCAGATGCCTCCACCAACGCCCTCCACCATGCCAGGGCCTCGCCCTTGAATGATTGGGACACATACTTCACCACATCCCTCGCTGCACACCCGCTGATGTCCACTATAGTGTCCATCTCATCTAGCCAGGTGATACAATCAACAGCACCTTTCTCCCCTGTAAATTCCCGGGGCTTACAAGATACAAAGTATTTGTAGGTGCAACCCTTAGCATTTGATGCATCAGTATATTCTCTATCGCGATGAACGCTGTTCTCAGTGGACGAGTGTTTGTCGTCATCTTTCTTGGGTTCAGAGGGTGGTTTGGAGTGTGTTTTTGGTTTAGAGGGTGGTTTTGACACGGTTCTGCCTTGGGACTCAGTATATTGACGATCAAGAGCTGCCTGAACAGCATTGTCAATCAGAGCCTTCAGTTGTGCGCCTGTCAGATGCACTGGCGCATTGTCGTATTCGTCATCATTAGTATGGCTATTCTCTCCATTGGGATCCGCCATTGTAACTTGAATCTGTTACAGAAGATAACAAAATTTTATTCAGGAGATTATTATATAATTGTCTTTTATGACAATTTGTCAACCATGGTACAGAGACCATATTTGGTTAACTTATTACTTCATTACATATTAGGATTTGAATATATCCTATTTCAGCTATATAAATAGTATTGGCGGCATAAAGCCTAATCACGAGGATGTTTTATAATTTTAGCCGAGATTTCTGAGAATCAAAGGCATAGAGATTTGAACCGTAGTTCTTCTATCTCTTTCTGACAGAGAGTCATAGACTACCACTGCCTTTTTTTCTTTATAAGACAATTATTACGGCCCATAGGCACTACACCTCTAATGGATGTTTTTAATATGGTTGGCCCGTAGGCACTACATCTCTAGTGGATGTTTTAATATGGTTGGCTCGTAGGCACTACATCTCTAATGGATGTTTTAATAAGGTTGGCCCGTAGGCACTACATCTCTAATGGATGTTTTAATAAGGTTGGCCCGTAGGCACTACATCACTAATGGATGTTTTAATAAGGTTGGCCCGTAGGCACTACATCTCTAATGGATGTTTTAATAAGGTTGGCCTGTAGGCACTACATCACTAATGGATGTTTTTATAATACTGGCCCGTAGGCACTACATCACTAATGGATGTTTTTATAATACTGGCCCGTAGGCACTACATCACTAATGGATGTTTTAATAATACTGGCCCGTAGGCACTACATCACTAATGGATGTTTTTAATAATATTGATCACCTTCATTGGTGATAAATCCCACGATTTATAAATTATTTAGTGGGGTTTTGGATCCTTAAAGGATTATTGTATAAGAATGGCGTGCGTGATTTTAACGAATCACATCTGCCATGATTGTTAACATGTGTACAGAGGTTAACAGGGAATCAGAATCTTTTCAATTAGGTCGTACCATCTTGACTGGATCTTAAAAGACACCAAGCTAGGTTTCACCTTTTAAGATTCTTTATCTAGGCAGATCAATATAAAAGGAATGGTTTTGATTTATTTTATACATATTAAAACAAAACTCATAACATACATTCCAAAATCTCAAATACAATTACATATTGCCCTAAACGGGTCTTTCAAATAGTACATACCTCCATAGAGGTTTAAAAATAAGTGACAAGTCCACGCAGGGACTAATACAAGATAGGTGTCCATGTAAGGACTCAAAGATAAGTCCACGTAGGGACTGAAATACGATAAGTGTCCACGCAGGGACTTATTTCGAAGTAGAAATTACATTAGTACAACCATTAAGGGCTAATAGTCACGTTTCTTCTTTTTGCCCTTTAGTAGGTTCGCCAAGCCTTTGAGAAATCCTCGGTGGCTCTTTTTCACTTCCTCGAACTCTCTCTCCACACGATCTAGTCGATGGAGTATTTCTTCCTGTTCAGGAGGAGAGAATCGTGGTTGTGGCGCTTGTTGCGGAACTGGAGGTCTGGGAGGGATTGGATACCCATGAGCTGAGTAGTCCGGTGGTCCCATGTTTCCATGTGCTCCGTCAGGGTAGCGCGCATTATATCTTGCCGACACCACATATGGGTCGCGCTCATAGCCGTAGTTGTATTGTGCTTGTGACGGTTCGAACGGGTTGTAAGCCGTTGGACCCGTATAAGCAGGTATGGGTTGGTCATACCCAAATGGTGGCGAATTTTGTGCAGCTGGTGCGGAGTTCGCCTCCTGTATAGGACTTGAAGGTCCTTCTTCTTGTAGTGGCGGATAGTGGCTACTACTAGAATGTTGAGGAGTGCTGAAGTGGATACCCCCTCCTCCTCGTGTAGACATACGAGCATTTGTCCTCCTACGCCTTGGCGGATCAGGTATTACTGGTTGTGCCGGTGGCGGAGGTGGTGGCGTAACTGCCTCAAAGCGTGAATCCTCAGAGGGATCCTATGGATGTCGCGGTTGTTGAGATGTCTGTTGAGGTGGCGTGTAGTACCACTCATGTCGGTCAAACATCGCTTGGAAACTGTCTGGTCCCTGATAGGGTGTGCCATGGAAGGATGACCCATCAGAGACTTCTATCGGATGCGTGGGCGTACCACGAGCAGGTTCAGTTGGATCAGTATCTTCATCCATATGGTCCTCGGAGAAGTGATCTTGTGGCCCTAATGGAACAAAGCCTGAAGGTTCCTGTATGTAGTCAGCCGGATTAAACTGACCTATGAAGTATGGGGTAGGGTCGTCGTAATTTCGGTGCGATACCGAACGTTGTAGAGGTATGAAGGAAGGTTGTGGATTGTTGGGATCATTTTCTGAGTTTGGCCCAAAGGAGTGCCGATAAGATGGCGTCGAGCTGTGCGAGGTGGAATGCCTCGCGGGTTCGTAGAGATCTCTTCGTCGTTGTGGTTCTTCGCTCCTTGTCATCGAAGGATGTCTTGTACCTGATGGTCCAGCTTCGTTATCGTGATGTGTCACGACATCTCCTCTGCCTCTTCTTCCCCTTCCTCTTCCTCGGAATATAACAGGTGGCATTTTCCTGCTCCAAAACTTATTAAAAAAAAAATCGAATTGGAAATAAAGACAAAAAGGAGTATTAATCCGAATTTGTCCTAAGTTCTTGTCTAGACTCAAGTATGTGCAAATTGTGTCATTGAGATTAAACACAATAGGATAGTGTTTAATTCACTCAATGTTGGCTCTGATACCAACCTGTCACACCCCGATTTCCACGTGTCTCACCGGTGGGCCAGGTGGGGGATTACCGTGACGATGTTGGCAACAATATAGTCAAACCACACAATTATATAATGCACATCGGAAGCTTAAGATAAATATATAAACTTCAACCTCTGGTTGTAATATCAAATGTATTACAGAAGTTGAATATATCCACAGCGGATCAAAAAGTAATAAATATTGTTCATTCAGATGCAGCATCGAGTTTGCGAGACTATGTACGATGCTTAGGACGCCTAAACCAGCCCATTTCGTATAGTACCTGCACTTAATCTTTTTGGGGAAAATACGTCAGTTTACACTGGTAAATACATTCAACTGACACATTTGAAAATGTTTATTAAAAATTGATTTGAATGCACAAGGCACAAACTCTTTTATAACTTGGGAAAATTATAATAAAATCTTGTGAACGTTTTACATGTTCTTTTATGCGTTCAGTAGCCCGGGTCGTGCCGGGTTAAAGATTTATAGACACACCACATTGCGTAAAACCGTAGTATAAAAACCAACGGCTACGTCTTTTAATTTAATGTCGACACTATATACCGGGTGTACGCCTACACCGGGATGTCGATGGTCGTGGCCATTTTGTAAAATGATGCCAAGGATATCCGGGACAACGGTCATTAAACCCCCCAAAGGCTTTTAAGAAACAAAACTGTTTAAATGAGCCGATCATATTATTTAATTAACCACCTAAGCGATGGAAGAATATAATGCTCAATCAAGCGGTATTAATATACCGTAACCCAAGCCCATATAGGGGAAATAAGTTAAAGTATTTACCTTTGCAAGTATATTTCCTTAATTTGGATTAAATCACCGATAGCTTTTACTGGGGCTCCTAATCTGGAACGAAGGTTTTAATTAACCTCTTAGAATCCTAACGAGTTGTTATAATGGCCGTAGCCTAGACCGGTTGGTTCCGATATATATATAGATATGGTTTAATCGCGCGAAAAGGCGAAAACCGAGAATGGAGTGTGATTCTGACCCAACAAGTTCAGAGACTTGTTTTATACGGGTTTATGGTTCACGCTCTGGATTTTGGGGTTCAAATAATATAATTTGACGCGTATCGGCTAATTTATGAAAACTAGTTTCATAAGCCGAACCGTGCGCGCAATAGGCGAAACGGTTAACCATGAGAGTCGTACGCTTATTTCCTAAGTCAATATGCCTTAAAGTGGTTGTGGTATCAGTAGGATACCTTCCGTGATGCCCGTAACGAGTTTAAGTTAATATTATGCCCCGTAGGGGTTTTTCGGTCATTTTAAAGACTTTAAAAGGGCTTTTCGAGTTCTACAGGAAATCTGAGTTTCCCGAACAGCTTATAAAGCTTAAAATACTTTATTTATTATTTAAAACCAGTAGCAACTGGAATCGGGTCAAAAGACCTTGTAGAACTCATGTTTTGGCCGAAAAGGGCATATTCGGTATTAACCGAACCGTAGCCATAACCGCAGGTTATGAGCAAGGTAAAAATTATTAAAAATCTTTAAAATTCCCAAAATATTAATTTATAACAGTGGGTAAAAGATTTGGTGACGAAATCTTGGTTTAGATAGGCGTTATGCTAATTGCGCCGTTTATTACAAAAGTTTATTTTAATTTGCGCTAATTAGCATATCTCCCATTCTAGACCTCGGATTGACGTGAAACTTTACGGACATGCTTATAATTTAATAAGCAAGGTTCTGGTCCGTTCACGTGTCTGGAATACTCGTTTTATTTTCAAAAGGCCGTTACGGTCAACTTTTAGGCGAATGACGGAAATGCGCAAAAGACTAGGATAACTCATGAACCGATCACAGAGGTTTATACCAACATGTGACCTGGTCCTAAGAGAGTCCTAAGGCATATCTATACCTCACTAAAATGGGTCAGAACTGAAGTCAAAGCAAAAGTCAAACTTTTGCGACATTCGGCTCCGAACCGGTTCAATATAGCAAATGATCGATTCAAACGAGCGCAAACAAGTTTATATACTTAATGTCATATTTTACGAGTGTCAAAACAGGTTTCATAGCATATACATTACAGATTATGCATAAATTGCTAAAATAGCTTTCTGTTGACTTTTTATCCGCACGTTTGACTCGATATTTGACATAGTTAGAGTGGTGATCAGGGGGAACCTTTTTAGAGGTTTATTACCCACATAAATACCAACTCACAACTTTTTTTGATTCGTCGTAAGACTGATCCATTACTGAGTTATTTTAAAGTCAAACCGTATTTACGACGGTTTGGTTTTTAGCCATTTACTAATGAAATGTGAAACCACAAAGTGTTAGATCACTTACAGAAGTTGAGTCTTGCTTATAGAGCAGAGATGGAGGCTTGGGAGCTTTTTAGAATGATCAGTAATTGTGTTTTGAGTTGTGTGAATGTTGTAACCACAATATGGCCTTTTATAGTGAAAAAATGAACCCCAAGATCATTCCACATTGGCCTATACTGATCATGGATCATGGGCAGGTGTCCCTAAGGGACATGGGTCGAGTAGGGGGCGCCCATGCTCCATTAATTATGTGTATGATCGTTCACAAGCTCCAAAAGGCAAGAAACTACAACTTTCTGCATCTGGGCACTTTACGCGACCCGCATGGAAGTTCCATGCTTGTTTAATGCGGGTCGCCTGATATTCAAATATCAGGCGCGTAATTTAGGAGGCTCGCGGCCCGCCTCAACTTATCCCATAACACAACGCGGGTCGCGAGAGGTCAGATTTCCAGAAATTTTAAATCTTTTGTAATGATTATCAGAATCCGGTAATTAATAACGAAATCTTTCGTAATGATTTACCTGACCTTTCGGGTTTGAAGGGGTAACTTTGCGGTTTGGCCCTCGGTTATTTACCGATAGGGGCCTCGTGTTATTTACCCGCATTATAAAGTCCCCGGTTAGTTTATTAATTATTTGGAAAGCCTTAACTTTCACTGTTGACGCTTTTAACCCTTCTTATACGAATTCGAGTATAACTTTCTCGTTTTAAGACGGAACTTCGCGGAATTTATACAGTATATTCTAGTGAGTGTATAATACTGTTACGAAGCCTTGGGAACGTTAAAGGGTCACTCAGAGGTATAATTAAACATGTTGACACAGTTAACCCCTGTAGCTCGTAATCTCTCACTTTCTTCCGCGTTTCGCTTCCGTACGATTTATGATTTATTTGTTTGAAGGTACAAGCGTTATTTAGGGTTACTATACAGTATATTTACCCTTGTTGACATTTATAACCCTCGAATTTATATACTTTCAAGGTTTGTCAAAATTAGTCCTTTATTTATTATAGATGCCACGTGTAATCAAATGACACGTGTTAACACATTATTGGACACAAAAATTCGAGGTGTTACATCCGGCAAGTCAGATTTTTACATATTAAACACAGACATCCAAGCCCCAGCAAGCTTGGATGTTAGATTATCAAGTTCACTTTCAGTCAGGGTGTATGTTGCCTTCTTCGTTTCATAGAAATCTTTTACCCCATTCACCTTACCCTCAACCATTTTTCCAAAAATCTTTTTCACATTTCCATTAAACACTTTATCGACATCAAATTCTTTATTTTCAGAATAGAATTGATTCGATATCTCAACTTTTTCAACTTTTGATTTAAAATTTTCAGCTCTCAATGGTGGAAAATTAACATCATCCATTGGATGCACTGAGTTCTTTTCTTTAATCTCAACATGTGGCTCCTCTGACTTTGTGGAATCAGATTCATCACCAGATTTTTCATCAGACTTCTTAACAACCCACATTTGGTTGTCTTTAGCTTTCTTTTCGTAAAAATTTTTCTTTGAACACTCACCAACTTCATAAGTTGAGTTTTAAAAAATTTTGAATTTTTCAGTTGGTGGTTCATTTTTCTCAACAACTTTTTCTTTAAGCTTTTTAGAGACTTCCTGTTTTGTCTTTGTAGCTTGAGAGCAGTTCCATGCAATGTGACCAACTTCATTGCATTTGTAACAGGTTCTAGTCTCCCTTCTATGAAAAACTCCAGTTCCCATTCTTTCTTGCTTCTGGATAATGAATTCTCTGTTTGATTGTTTCTAAAATGAGCTTTTTCATTCCTCTTCACAGTTTGTCCCTGAAACAAATTTTGTATTTGTTTTAGAAATTTTCTTATCTTTATAATTTTCAGGTGGAACGAAACCCAGACCTTTCTTTTTGAAATTACCGTTATGGTTTGGTTTCTTTTGAAAATCAGAACCAGAACTGTAACCCTTTTTCTTGTTTAACCGTTGTTGAACTCTAGAAGTGTAAGATTTAGATTTTTTAGAAATATTTTCTTCTTTTATTTCAGAAATATTGTTTTCCGTTAATCTGAAAACCTTTTTGATCATTTCTAGTTTAACACCTATTATAGGAAATTCTTTGTCAGAATATAATTTGTCAGAATCATTCAAAGTATATGCGACTTCGAATGTTTCATCATCCAAATTCGATTTTGATAACAAAAATTCTTTACTAGAAACCCGTTTAACCGACGTCTTTGAATTGTTGACTGACGAACTCGAACTTCCAGACTCGGAATTTGACTCAGACTCCTCATCTTTATCCAACACTTGATCGACCACCTTTTTTATTAACTCGGACTCATGATCAGTGTCAGACGATGTAAAAGTAACGTCAATATTTTCTAGTAAATCATCGGTTATATCAGACTTCAGTTTTATATTGACTGCTTTTTGGACTTGCTCCTCATTTGGTTTTCTGGGAGAATAACCTTCCCAGATCGGAGGCGGACACTTGTTATAACTAACACTCAGTTTCTTACCAGTATCCTTCTTCTTCTTCTTCTTCTTCTTCTTCTTCTGCTTTTTATCATCTAGAAATGCTTCCAAACCTGCAATAGTCGGATAAATTCGGTCAATTATATAATCAGAACTAGAATAACTTTGCAACAGTCTTCTAATTCTTTCATTTTCAACCCTCTTAGTCTCCAACTCTTACTTTAGTTTTACACTTTCTTCATGTAGTAATTGATAGCTTTTTGCTTCGATATCATCACTGCATTCATCATTGTCAAAGCATCTTCTCTTTCAGAATTTGTCTTCTGTAGACCAGTCACTGTTTTGTTTAGCACATCATATGATTCTTTCACATAATTGAGATTGAACAATAATTATTCTTTCATCTTTTCATGCTCACTCAACTTTTCATCCTTTTCTTCACATTTCTTGCAAGATTCCAAGCATTTTTCACACGGCTTGATAACCTCAACAATCTTTTCGACTATTTTTTCGACTTCAACAACTTTCTCAACCTCAATCACCTTCTCAGCTTCACTATTCTTTTCAGCAATTTTAACTTCATCCTTTTGAACAATCTCTTTCTTTTGAACAACACTCTCACATTTCTTCTTCTTTCGTTCTCTTGCTGCTCGTCTCTCCTTCAACTTCTCCACACGAACTGCAAAATAAAATTGGAAACTTTCAGGAGATAATTGAGTTTTTGCAACATTAATATGTTTTTCTTCCTCATCATCACCACTATCATCAGTTGGTGATTGATCAAACTCTGTTGTCTTTTCTGTACTATCATTTGAAGAACCAGAATCAGATGGTGTTTGATCAAAAACTGTTGTTCTTTCTGAACTTTCATCTGATGAAACAGACTCTCCTTCTTGACTTTGATTATCAATAGCAAACACTTTCATCCATTATGTAAATAAATCAGGTTCTTGAATGACTTTTGCAATGAGAGCAACAACTTTTGAATCTGGTGGAATGTATTTGTCCCAGCTGAAACCTTCTGCTACTTTTTCATCATCTTGATCAATGATACCATAATAGGCTTTCTTATTTGCATCTTCGATCATTCTAGCGTGAGCAGTTTGTGGCTCTTTTTGTTGTTGTGTTTGATGAGCAACTTGTTGATATATGGCTTTCCGATGGTAATCATCCTTTCCAAATGGATTCTTTGCTCCACTAGCTTCTTGATTTTTGCATTCTCTTTTGAAATGACCTTTCTCCCTGCATCGAAAACAAGTAACTTTAGATTTATCAAAACCCAAAGTAGACACATGTGCATCTAAGAAATCAGTTCTTCCTGTAATCATTTTAAACTTTTCAGCTCTCCTCAAGACACTAGCCAAGCACCATTTGATGTCCATTAGTTCCATTTCTTCTGCATCTATCTGATCGTAATCTTCTTTCGTTAGCATAGAATTTCCGATCCTTCCAGCAACCAATCCTCATAGGTCTCTAAAACTGTAGCAAGTAATGTCATGTGATCTTTTGCAACTTCTTCAGAAATACTCTGACCATTCGGGAGATTCAATGCAATATTGCACTGTATCACACAACCATTTCCAGTTTTTGAACTTTGATGCTGAAAACTTGTAGTTGAACTCTTCGGATTCACACTTGGATATGAAGAGATTACACTGCTACTGTTTGAACTTTGATCAACAGTTCCAGATGAGTTCCCAGCACTAAACGCAGTTTGAATTTTCGGACTCATTTCAACCTCTTGAACACTACCTTTGTAATACATTTTCACATCTTGTTGATTACTTGGATTATTCATCCTCGCAATCTTTTGCTGTTCAAGATCTTGACTTTCAATCTTTTCAATGAACTGTGAAATAGTCAATCCATCATATTCCCCAGTGTTCTTTAGAATCATAAAAAATGTACCCCGTTCTTTTTGAGGTAATGCATCAGCTAACTTATCGACCCACTCATCTTGACTTTTCTCTATTCCCAGCAAAGACATAGATCGAACTAAGTGGCAGTATCTTTCAATCAATTTCTTTGACGATTCTCCAGACAAGCTTGAAAACAAATCAAATTCTTTCTATAGCAATGCTTTCTTGCTTCTAATCATTTTCTCACTACCTTCAGATTTAACCTTCAACGCATCCCAGATCGATCGTGAAGTATTGTCATGTTGAAGCAATATTGTAACGCC
Source organism: Helianthus annuus (assembly GCF_002127325.2). Taxonomy (NCBI): domain Eukaryota; kingdom Viridiplantae; phylum Streptophyta; class Magnoliopsida; order Asterales; family Asteraceae; genus Helianthus; species Helianthus annuus. The sequence goes on from NC_035436.2 coordinate 160,277,303, forward strand.
CCAAAATTCAAATTATTAGGTTGCCAGTAAGTTACCGCGTTTAAAATAAGAAAATGTAATAACTAGGTTAATAAACCTAGTTAAATGCCTAGCAAAACAAGTAAGGAAATGAAACTTAGGTCAATATTGATTAAGTGACAAACATGAGGGGTTAGTTATGAATGAATAAAAAGATAAAATATAAAAATAAAATTAAAACCCCAAAACCCACACCTAGGCCTGGTGGGTGTTCGATCAGAGAAGAGAAAGAAGGGGGAAACCCCTTCTCAAACCCTAAATCAGAAAATTGGAATAGAAATCAAGGCTAAATCTTATGCATGGACCTGGATATATGATCATCTAGCCTTGCTAAACATGTGGTAAGTCATAGTTTTTGATTTAATGATTTTTGCTAGTATGGTTATGTGATGTATCTTTGATTTCATATGAAAGTAAGTATGAGGAGGTGTTAGAATCAACAAATAAAGCTTAGATTATGAACGGTTCTGAGTAATTCGATGTTTAGTGGCGAAACCACCATTGATGGTGAGAGTGGCGACATGGGTATGTCACCCATGTCCAACCTTTGTTCAAATCCTTGGTAGATTATGTTATGTGTAATCAATTTTTGTTAGTTATGTTGAATATGGTATGAAGTTGAATTGATATTTTGTATGTTGGATGATTAAAAACAAGAACTAGGAAGAAAAAGTAGGAAGAATACTTGTACATTATGTTTGAAAACTTGTATGCGCGCCAAGTGTTTGATGAAATGACTAGATGAAGTTAGAAGGTGAAATTGCATGCAAGAAAGTGGTAATTAGATATAGAACGTGACAAAGAGGTGTTTGATAGTAAACTAACATGAGAAGTGCGTTTAGATAGAGTTTGTTGCTAAGTATGGATCATGGTGCAAGTGTAGAATTATGGAGGTTTCTAGTGTGGTTAGTACATGTAATTATGTGATTATGTGGTTAAATGAGTATTTCACTATGAGTATGCTATATGCTTGTTGAAATGATTATTGGAAGCCGAATGTGAAATGTAAATTAATATGGTCGTTCTTATGTATAATTTCGTATGCTAACAAGAACGTGGATGTAATGAAATGAAAGTATAGGGAATCATGTCAAGATGAGTGAAAGCATGAGAGGCTAACGGATTAAGAGGACATGAGGAAGCAAATGTAAATACGGAATGCATAAGGTAAGTGATTTCCGTAATCACTTCTTATTTTATTTAAGTAAAGTAGTGTTAGTCAATTAAGCATGATGTTGTTTGAAGTTTCATATGGTTTTGGTTGTATGAAATCGGTAATTTTAGCTTAGTAGACCGAATGGGACAATATAAAGTTGTAATGATATGACGATTAATGTCTAAGTAATGGCTACGGTATGTAACCGGGTAATGGGTAAAATTGCACATAAGTGCACCAACCGAGAATGGGGACTTAGGTTAATGGGTCAAAGTGAAGGTATGCTTTAGCACGGAACGTTTGTACAAGTAACGACGATAGTATTACATGTGCCCGGTTAGTATAAGGTGTTATAACATTACCATTATGTGAGCCTTAAGTGTAAACATATGAGTTGCTTGATAAAGTCATGAATGGGTCGAATAATTCGTAGATGAATAATAAGCCGAAGACGTATAAGTTAAGAATTTCCTTAACCCGGATGTTGGATTTCAAGTTCACATGATAGAATATTAATTTACAATCATGTAGGAAGAAACGTGACGCAAAACGGATGAAAAATGAGAGAGTTATGTCCGTTTCGGTAAGAATTAATGGCTAGGAAAAGTGCAGAGCTGACACGGCCGGGTGGTGAGCTGACACGGCCGGGTGAAGGTTCTGTGAAAAATATTATTTATGCGATTTATGCATCGTAGGCTTCGGTATATTATCCGTGGACTACGGTGGGCCTCCCAAACATGATTTCGAGTGTTTCCTTGACGATTATAAGTTGTAAACCCAAGTCTAAGCCTCATGTAATTTATATAAGAGTATGATAGATGTATGTAATGAAGTTGGACATGTATTACATGTAAATGGTATACAAGAATGCGTACGGAACACGTAGGTATGAATACATGATTGTAGGTATGATTGAATGTATATAGGTATGTAGATGTGTATGATTGTAAGTATGTATGTGTGCAAGTATGTGCGAATGAGGTTTTCAGTATGTGTATCGATGAATACTAATAATGTGCTTGAGATTTGAAGGTAATGCAGGAATGAGAATGTAGAGTTCATGAAGATTGAAGTCGAACTTGGAACTATAAACTATGAGGAGATGATTGAGCGAACCCAAGTTCTTAGTGAATTATGAACTGATTTTTAACTATATAGAGTTATGTTTTATGGTGTTGCTTGTGACTAACAGTTTAGTTGTTTCTGGTTTCCACAGGAATTGTACGGGCCTCTCTCTCTCTCTCTGTGACTAATATAACCAAGTGAGCGTAGATCGAGTCAAGTGCAAGGATTGTACGAAAAGAACGGTTATGTAGTCTTAATTTTGTAACGCATTAATTTGTAAATGGAAGTGAATTTTGTAAGCTTCTTCATGAATGTGTGTATTGTTATAAGATCATAAAGAAAATTTTAAAGCTATTTTTCCGCTGCGTTATCTTTAAGTTCTTACACGATGATCTTACAGGGAATTGTTCTTATTACGAACGGGTCATGCCCGAATTTTTTTAAATAATAGTATGGTAATATTACTTTTCGGATTAAGAAATATGGGCGTTACAAGTTGGTATCAGAGCGATGGTTTGAGGGAAATCAAGTATGTGGAGGTAAATACTTGAACTCAAACCAGGGTGCTCTTGTGACAAGGAACCCGTACAATCCAAGACTCGATCAAAATATAAAGGTAGAAGCTAATGTAAGTGTGTATTTACGCATGTATATTAAGAAAAACTAACAGTATGTTATGTGAAGGGTAAGCATAGTTGTTGGAGAGGATGATCCGCGAGTACGGTCTTGGACCGACACCAAGGCACGTAGTAAGATAAATTGATTCCAGGTACGTATATTTAATATGTGTAAGTACATGTAATGGTAAAATCTAGCAAGTGAAAGAAAAATTTTAAGTGAAATATAATAATGGAATGATAATGAAGTTTTGAAAATGTTACACGTGCCGAAACTTAATTCTTCGGGCATAAGGTGGCGATTACATGAAGACACGAAACTAGTATGCGGATTGTGTACCTGGCCAGTACACAAGAAACATATGACGTTCGTGAGACCGTGATAATTGTTACATGTATGTCCGCTAGAACTAGGTAGTAGGTGGACGTGGGGGTGAAGAGGAATGTAAGACTTTCAGGAATGAAAGTATGAATGATATGTTAGAATCCGCAAGACAGATTCGAAGCATGAAAGGAATGAAAGCATGAATGATGTGCTAGAATCCGCGAGACGGATTCGAAGCATGAAAGGAATGAAAGCATGAATGATGTGCTAGAATACGCGAGACGGATTCGAAGCATGAAAGGAATGAAAGCATGAATGACGTGCTAGAATCCGCGAGACGGATTCGAAGCATGAAAGGAATGAAAGCATGAATGATATGTTAGAATCTGCGAGACGGATTAAAAACAAAGAAAGAATAAAAGTAGGAATGAGATGTTATAAACCGCGGGACGGGTTCGAAACATAATGAATGATAAGAAATGAAAAGATTCGAATATGTAAGTAATTACAGGCTAAGCAAGTAAATATTCTTTAAAAGCGAATATTAACCAAGTTATGTCTTAAACTTATATATATATATATATATATATATATGTAAATATATGAATATAATCACGTTCATGTATTGTATGCAAGGATAAATGAGTTATACGGGTCAAATGGTGAGTACCATTTGATCCCGGTATTTAATGTTTGAAATGGTTAAGTTATTTAATTGTAGGTGAGCATGATGTATGGTAATGTAATGTTACAAACCGGAGGGAAATAGTCAAGCAAGGTATGGATAACTAGTCAATGGATTTTGACTCGCGTCGGGTATGTATAAAAGTTATGCATTTAATATGAGCTTATGACTCGACTAGAGATGGATGAGTCAGAATAGAATAATTGATAGGCAAATGTAAGACTGTATTTACAAATTAGACTTCCGATGGTCAAACAAAATATAATGATAAGTAGTAAACCAAGTAATAAAATGCAGATAAGAAAGTGATTGTAGTTTGACTTTTGAAAAGCCGAAAGAAGATGAATTGTTAATAATAAAAGAATGGATAGAGCAGTTTGGTCCATTAAGTAAGTATAAAACGTCGAAAACGGTTGATGTGGTAAGAAGTTTTAGCTAATAAGAAATAAACCTTGGATGAATTACAGGCGTGAAATATGTTAATACTCGACTCTAGCGACCCAAGGTGAATGACGGGTTATGACCCGGGTGGAATATCTAAGTTTTAATGGAAAGGACAAGTATACGTGAGGAGTACTAAAGCATAAAGCGATGAAATTGAATGCATGCTTGAATTGACAAGAAGTACCAACGTGTTTTTCGTTATGTGTATTTATAATGAGAAAGAAGTGGCTGGTTGACTTTGAAAAGTCAAACTGCAGAAGTTGATAAATAAGTTAAAGAATTGCGAAAGAACAGTTATGTATTGAACCATCGTGAGCGGGTCAAACAACTGAAATGATATGTTAAGAAATGGTCACGTATTGACATGTTTTGTACAGGTGAGACGCATAAATGTCTTACGAAGGAATTGAGAAAGTATTAATATATAAATAAGGAGGCAGGATGTGATAACCCTAGCAAGGTCAGTGAAAGAATGTTCATAAGCGAAAGCTCGTCACACGGATGAACGAGGTCAATACGAAACATGGTATGGATGGTGACGAAGAGGACCGACTCGTTGCTGCATGTTCAAGTACTGCACCAAGGTAGTAAGGTTAGCAAATTATTTAATGTATGAATGTAAAAATTTTACGCTATCATTGAAAAAGTACCTCCGTATGAATAAGTACGATATGTTTAATGTGTACGAGTGAACGAGATTGTATGCGGAAATGAATAAAATGATGATGACTAGGGATTGGTTTTCGCAAGGAAATTTAAAATCTTGATAAGTATAAATAATATGTCAGGATGCTAGTTTCAAATTATGGACTATGGGAAGTGTGATTAGCCAATTCCTCACAACATACTTATGTAAGTCGTCCAATGTAACTTGAATGAGTGGACGAACGAAGAATAAGACTAGACGGGTTGTAGAAGAAAAGAAAGAGGTTTTGGGGACGAAACCTTCTTTAAGGGGGGTAGATTTGTAACGCCCCAAAATTCAAATTATTAGGTTGCCAGTAAGTTACCGCATTTAAAATAAGAAAATGTAAAAACTAGGTTAATAAACCTAGTTAAATGCCTAGCAAAACAAGTAAGGAAATGAAACTTGGGTCAATATTGATTAAGTGACAAACATGAGGGGTTAATTATGAATGAATAAAAAGCTAAAATATAAAAATAAAATTAAAACCCCAAAACCCACACCTAGGCCTGGTGGGTGTTCGATCAGAGAAGAGAAAGAAGGGGGAAACCCCTTCTCAAACCCTAAATCAGAAAATTGGAATAGAAATCAAGGCTAAATCTTATGCATGGACCTGGATATATGATCATCTAGCCTTGCTAAACATGTGGTAAGTCATAGTTTTTGATTTAATGATTTTTGCTAGTATGGTTATGTGATGTATCTTTGATTTCATATGAAAGTAAGTATGAGGAGGTGTTAGAATCAACAAATAAAGCTTAGATTATGAACGGTTCTGAGTAATTCAATGTTTAGTGGCGAAACCACCATTGATGGTGAGAGTGGCGACATGGGTATGTCACCCATGTCCAACCTTTGTTCAAATCCTTGGTAGATTATGTTATGTGTAATCAATTTTTGTTAGTTATGTTGAATATGGTATGAAGTTGAATTGATATTTTGTATGTTGGATGATTAAAAACAAGAACTAGGAAGAAAAAGTAGGAAGAATACTTGTACATTATGTTTGAAAACTTGTATGCGCGCCAAGTGTTTGATGAAATGACTAGATGGAGTTAGAAGGTGAAATTGCATGCAAGAAAGTGGTAATTAGATATAGAACGTGACAAAGAGGTGTTTGATAGTAAACTAACATGAGAAGTGCGTTTAGATAGAGTTTGTTGCTAAGTATGGATCATGGTGCAAGTGTAGAATTATGGAGGTTTCTAGTGTGGTTAGTACATGTAATTATGTGATTATGTGGTTAAATGAGTATTTCACTATGAGTATGCTATATGCTTGTTGAAATGATTATTGGAAGCCGAATGTGAAATGTAAATTAATATGGTCGTTCTTATGTATAATTTTGTATGCTAACAAGAACGTGGATGTAATGAAATGAAAGTATAGGGAATCATGTCAAGATGGGTGGAAGCATGAGAGGCTAACGGATTAAGAGGACATGAGGAAGCAAATGCAAATACGGAATGCATAAGGTAAGTGATTTCCGTAATCACTTCTTATTTTATTTAAGTAAAGTAGCGTTAGTTAATTAAGCATGATGGTGTTTGAAGTTTCATATGGTTTTGGTTGTATGAAATCGGTCTTTTTAGCTTAGTAGACCGAATGGGACAATATAAAGTTGTAATGATATGACGATTAATGTCTAAGTAATGGCTACGGTATGTAACCGGGTAATGGGTAAAATTGCACATAAGTGCACCAACCGAGAATGGGGACTTAGGTTAATGGGTCAAAGTGAAGGTATGCTTTAGCACAGAACGTTTGTACAAGTAATGACGATAGTATTACATGTGCCCGGTTAGTATAAGGTGTTATAACATTACCATTATGTGAGCCTTAAGTGTAAACATATGAGTTGCTTGATAAAGTCATGAATGGGTCGAATAATTCGTAGATGAATAATAAGCCGAAGACGTATAAGTTAAGAATTTCCTTAACCCGGATGTTGGATTTCAAGTTCACATGATAGAATATTAATTTACAATCATGTAGGAAGAAACGTGACGCAAAACGGATGAAAAATGAGAGAGTTATGTCCGTTTCGGTAAGAATTAATGGCTAGGAAAAGTGCAGAGCTGACACGGCCGGGTGGTGAGCTGACACGGCCGGGTGAAGGTTCTGTGAAAAATATTATTTATGCGATTTATGCATCGTAGGCTTCGGTATATTATCCGTGGACTACGGTGGGCCTCCCAAACATGATTTCGAGTGTTTCCTTGACGATTATAAGTTGTAAACCCAAGTCTAAGCCTCATGTAATTTATATAAGAGTATGATAGATGCATGTAATGAAGTTGGACATGTATTACATGTAAATGGTATACAAGAATGCGTACGGAACACGTAGGTATGAATACATGATTGTAGGTATGATTGAATGTATATAGGTATGTAGATGTGTATGATTGTAAGTATGTATGTGTGCAAGTATGTGCGAATGAGGTTTTCAGTATGTGTATCGATGAATACTAATAATGTGCTTGAGATTTGAAGGTAATGCAGGAATGAGAATGTAGAGTTCATGAAGATTGAAGTCGAACTTGGAACTATAAACTATGAGGAGATGATTGAGCGAACCCAAGTTCTTAGTGAATTATGAACTGATTTTTAACTATATAGAGTTATGTTTTATGGTGTTGCTAGTGACTAATAGTTTAGTTGTTTCTGGTTTCCACAGGAATTGTACGGCTCTCTCTCTCTCTCTCTCTCTGTGACTAATATAACCAAGTGAGCGTAGATCGAGTCAAGTGCAAGGATTGTACGAAAAGAACGGTTACGTAGTCTTAATTTTGTAACGCATTAATTTGTAAATGGAAGTGAATTTTGTAAGCTTCTTCATGAATGTGTGTATTGTTATAAGATCATAAAGAAATTTTTAAAGCTATTTTTCCGCTGTGTTATCTTTAAGTTCTTACACGATGATCTTACGGGGAATTGTTCTTATTACGAACGGGTCATGCCCGAATTTTTTTAAATAATAGTATGGTAATATTACTTTTCGGATTTAAGAAATATGGGCGTTACAAATATGAAGATGTCTTCTTTGATTGCTTGCTGTAGCAGACTGATCATCATCTTTTCAGCTTTATACATTTCTCTCTCTTTGTCATTCAGTTCAGAAATTGTTTTGATAACACGCAGATCTGTTCGTGGTCTAACATACTTTTTCTCAAAACATTCCCAAGATCTCAAATGATTGGCTTGCACCCAGTTTTCAAATCGATCTTTCCGCCCATAATACTCTTCAATGCCCATAAGCTTCGGGGGCTTTTGCAAAGTTCTAGTTTCGTTTTCCATGTTCATGCTTTAAGCAATGACAGCTGGAGTAGTCGGAGATGTGGCAAAAGTGTTATAGAATTCTTCGTCCATGATTCGGTAGCACGTTTATCAAGACAAAATACTTTTAAACGAAAACAGTCCCTCAAACGGAATTACTTCGAGCGAAATTACCCTGCACAATTAACTTCAAACGGAATTAAAACTTCAAACGAAATTAGACACTTCAAATGAAAATACCTAATTTCGTGCGGAATTAGAACCAGTTTAAGCGAAATTATAATTTCGCGCGGAATTAGATGCAGTCTCAAATGAAATTAACCAACTATGTAATTCCGTGCGAAATTAATGAACAATTTCAAACGGAATTAATGCCGATGTCATTATTTCGAACAGATTTTCAAGCGGAATTATGAATAAAATCAGATTTAGGTTAATTTAAGGTCCGATTTTCTCAAGGATTTGTTAAAACACTGTTTCGCTTAGAATGTGTGAAATTCAGGTCATTTTAACCGTTAAAATTTGTTCAAATTAGAAAAGAAGGTGAAGAAGTAAGAAAAATAGATGAAATCAGGCTGAATTGGCTAGAACTCCTTCTCCTGTGCTCTGATACCACTTGTAGGATCGTTGTCGGACCCGAATTGAGTCGATCAGCAAGATATTCACTTTAATTGTTGTTTATATTGAACTGGAACAGTTTTACAGCAAGACGACACTTCGACAGAGCTTCGCCGTCGGAAAACACCAAGCTAATTTCGTACCAACTGACACGAGATCACAACTATATATAGACATGACTAATTCCGCACGAAACACTCTCAAACGAAATTACACAGAAGCGGAATTACAGACTCATGCGATATTAGCTGATTCCGTGCGTAATTACCAGATGGTAGTTTCGTGCGGAATTACAATATCATGTGGAATTAGAAGCTTCATGCGGAATTAGCTTCATGTCTTGATTTATTGAACTCCGTAACCTGAACAATGCAAGACTCGATACAAGACGAAGTCGACAGACGTATGCACCAACACACGGAGTAGACAGAAAAGTTATGCCGATAGACGACGCAAGCCCTTGAATTTGACGTTGGCGACTACGTACTCCTAAAGATATCACCTTGGAAGGGTGTGGTCAGATTCAGCAAGAAAGGGAAACTAGCGCCTCGATATGTTGGACCCTTCAAGATTCTGGAAAGGATCGGAAAAGTCGCCTACAGACTCGAACTACCGGAGGAACTTAGTAACGTCCACCTGACTTTCCATGTGTCAAACCTCCGAAAGTGCCTGGCTGAGCATGATTTAATTGTACCTCTCGATGATCTCCAAATAAACGAAACATTGTACTTTGTGGAAAAGCTTGTTAAAATCATGGATCGCCAAACCAAGCAGCTCAGATGCTCGCGCATTCCTATCGTGAAAGTCCGATGGGAAGGCAAACGAGGCGCAGAGTTCACTTGGGAACTCGAAAGTGATATGAAGGCGAAGTACCCGCAGTTATTTGATACGGCTTCAACCTAATTTCGGGACGAAATTCCCTAAACAAGGGGAGGCTGTAACACCCCGTGTTTCCGAAAGTCAAAGTCAAAGTCAAGATTGAAGTTAATGGAAGAAAAGATCGCTAATTGCGATCTGTCACTCCTTGCTCAACTACTGTTTTGACTTCTTTGACTGTAGTTAGTCTATTTTATGTTTACGTTAGTTGTATTATGTTGAGTATTTAGTTAAAATCGAAGTAATCGGATGTTTGTCGCTACGAACCGCTTTACGACTGTGAATAGTAGGAAGTAACAATGCGATAAAGTTAATTAAACGCTAATCGATCTAATCTAATCATCATCACGCTCGCAAACTCGAATATACGCATTTTGGGTTACTGTTATACGTGTGTGTGTGTGCCTTATGTGTTACTTGTGCGTGCTTATTTATGTGATGTGTGGTAATCAATCGAATCGCAATCGAACTCAATCGCAATCGCAAACCGAATACGAAATAGGGATACTTGTATGTTGATTTAGTGGTTGGGATTAAAAGTAATTTGAATAGGAAACTCTATTGTATTCTCATCAGTCGCAATCGAAATCAAAATATCAGAAATCGTCACACCGAACACTTGAATCAGGCAGCTGAACGATCAGGCTACCAGCCGATCGAACAGCCAGCCGATCGGACAGGCTGTCCGATCGAGCTGCCTGGCCGATCGGCCAGCCTTTACCTCTTTTGGCATCCTATAAATACCCCCTGTCATTGTCAAACTTTCTAATTTTGGAAACCTCTGTCCGACCAGCACGCTCAGCTCACTTTTTTCTCAGATTTCTCTCGATTCCGGTAAGATTTCGTCCTAAATCTTGTACTATCTTGATCTACACGCACTCCTACACCTTTCTATCTTTCAAATCTTAACTTCTAACCGTGAAATCATCAAGATTCAAGTGTTCTAGGATGATGTCATCATGGGTTCTTGAAGAACTTCATGTTTTGGCCTCAATCCACCAAGAATAACTTGGAACTAACCGATTTCCACATAAACAAACAAAGATCTTTCACAGATCTAAACATATTCACGGTAAAAGAGATCGAAAGATGGCTTTCCAACTTTCTTTCAACTCTTTTACACACAATACCTCCAAAACCGATAGAAACGGAGCTTGTGCCGACTTACTAACCATTTCGGTGGTTGTGTGATGCAAGATCCGGAATCTATCCACGAGGTTCACCGATTTCGGGTTAAACTTTAAACACCGTCTCGAACCGTTCATCAACCGGATTTGGGTGATTCCTGTCCGAACAGGGGAACCAAGTAAAGACGAGGTTTCTGTTGTTTGACTCGTTGTCAAAATACCTCGATAAAACGACAGACAATCGGAACAACCAAGTGTTAGACGAACAGGCCGACCAGGTCAGGGTACTGACCGATCAGACTGCTGTCCGAACGGACAGCCAGCCGATCGGACAGTCAGCCGATCGACTGGCCAGCCGATCGGCTAGCACATGGTCCCACACTTAATGAACTTGTTTGATGTTGGGTATTGAACGAACGGCTAACCGATCGGACTACCGTCCGATTGGATTACTCTTCGGATCATGAGATACTTGACTTTAACACTTAATCGATTTTTCACATGTTCGACGCACTAGGAGTGCCACCCGATCGAACAGCCGTCCGACCAGGTGACACCCTACTGAGAACTTGTTTTTGATGAAGTACCTAGCCGATCGGGTTGCCGGCCGATCGAACGACCGTCCGATCGACCGACCTGAAAGGCAAAGATATTTCAAGGTTTTCAAATGCTACAACGAAAATTTCAAAAGTCAACCATCATACACAAACACATCCTACTCAAAGGAAGAAACAATCCACTCGAACAGCCATCCGATCGGACTCCCGTCCGACCGGACAACTGTCCGAACGGACTGTCAACCGAACGGTCAGCCGTCCGATCGACCAGCTGTCCGATCCTTCAACACTTGTTTCCGTGTTACTATCGAACTATTCAGGCTAACCCTACTCTCAAGCGCTCCCTTCAATCCATCAACCGCTGTGAGTATACTCGATCCCTTTTTGCTTTATGCACTTTTGGGTGTTACATACGTTACATATACGAAATCACATCGAACACACTACGCAATATTTTAAAACGCTAACCGTTATCGCATGTATTACGTGACTTAATTAATGCTTGTTTGTTATGTTTACACATGGAATGTTGTCTACCTGCCTTAACGATGATAGTACTATAGTTTGGACTCAGCACCCGTTCACACGGGGGTTGTTAAGGACAATTACTTGCATGGATTACGGTTGTAATAATGTATTGTGAACTGCCTCGGGCAGTCAACCCGCAGTCATTGGTATCGATTGGTCCATGTCGATAATTAACATGCTTCGTTTTCCTCTATGTACGTGCTGGTTATGCGTAAACTATTTCGAACTCTATTATGCTATTATCAAACTTGTATGCTCACCTTTACATTTCATGTATTGACTTTATATTAACGTATGTGACAGGTGTTTAAGATGCTTATCTGCTAGGAAAGCGAGGCTAGAATAAAGCTCTAGAGCCCAACAAATAGTTGTCTGTAGTGGTCAAATTATGGGTCTCTAGAAGCAGATAAACAATTGCTGTATTTAAAATCTGAGTTGTCGGAACAGAAACATTTGCCTGGATTTTGTCTGTAATAATTTGTTTACTGTTTGAGATACGGTATGGGACGTATTATTTAAATTGAATAGTAATGATAATTGTTATGGAAACTTCTGGACAATCTGTTTCGCTCAGTGCCATGCCCTGATGATTCCGCCATCGGTTGGGGTGTGACACCTACCACCTCTGAATCACTTGAATCATCAGATTTGGAATAGGTTACGTCAATGTTATCTGGCAATTGATCTACCATGTTGAAAGTTTTTTCGACCTTTTCATCATCATAAAATGCAAACTTTTCCGGTGGTGGAACTTGAAGAAACTCTGAGCCAATACCTTTCTTGTTTTTCTCAGAATCACCATCACCCGGTTTTATGTTGAAAATTCTTTCAAGTACATATGATGACGCATGATAACTTTTTAACTTGTTGTTATCCTATTCTAAATCAGCAATCTGACACTTTAGCTTAGCAACATCCTCAATGTAAGAGTTTACAACTTGTTGCTTTATTTCATACTGTCGCTTAAGCGTATCAGTTGTTTCAGAACTGTATTTCAATCTCGATTGAACAAGTTTCATTTGACTCTTCACATCTTCATATGACTTTTTCGTAATGTAATAAGCCAATTTTATTGAATCGTATTCTTTTTTCATTTCTTGACATGCATTTTCTTTTTGAACACATTCTTCTGTCATTTTTGAAACCTTTTCTTTCAAAATCTCATTTTCTTTTTCTAAGTTCTTGCATTTTTGTGTGAGCTTTTCGTCATTATCTTTTAAAATCTTTTCGTTTTCTAACATTTCATTGCATTTATTTTTGAAAACTTCTTCGATTTTATTAAATTCAAGATCTCTTGTTCTGAACTTTTCATCTTTTTCAGTACAAGCACTACACGTTTCCATGCATTTCTTGCACTGTTCAACAGTTTCATTTAAGACTTCAGAATCAGAATTTACCTTAGTGATTGGCACCTCGGCTTTCGCTTCTGTCTGTGTCTGATCAGCTTCACTCTTCTTCGGTTTTTCTTCACCAGTACCATCACCAACTTCCAAAGCAACCTCCAAACTCTCATTTTTCACTTCTTCTTCAACAACAACAACCTGCTGTTTTTCGGTAACAGCTTCTTTCACAACTTCTTCATTCACAACAACTTTTTCTTCAACTTTTTCTTCCTTTTCTTTTACTTCTTTAGCCACCTTCTTTAACTCTTCTACTATATACTCAACATTTTTCTTCATTCTTGCTTCATCCCTCTTCCTCAAACTTGATGTCATGGAATCTCTTATGATTTTATCCAGCCTTTTCACATATGTTTTATCTTTTTCAACATTTGAATAGTATTCACCGGATCGAGGAATTACTAGAAGAACATCATCATGAACTATGTCCCTCATGTGGACGACAGGTTCACCATCTCTGTTGACATAACACTCTCGCTTCTTGTCCCATTTTTTATTGCTTACAACATTTTCATACTCTTCCTGCATTTTCTCCATTCTGCACAATGAATCTTTCTCTATCGGTTTTCTCACTCAGAATTTCTTCTCGAGTTTTCTCCTTTATTTCAGCAACAAAGACACGATGTTTGCTTTTTGATATTGTTCTGCCATGAGCTGTGAATCGATCATCAACACGATCTTCTTCTGGAAGAATCTCACTCCAATCATACCCTTCATCATCATGGATTACTGCACATGCTCTTGACTTCTCTTTGGGATTATTTTCGATCATTTTTGGCTCTTTTTTGCTACGGTGATAAATCGCGTTTCGGTAATAATCATCATTGAAAGGATGTTCATTTCCATCAACTGCAGAATTATTGCATTCTCTCTTGAAATGACCTTTTTACTTGCATTTGAAACAAGTCACTTTGGATTTATCAAATCCCAACTTAGTTGACGGACCACCAATTGTCTGTTTCCCAGTAATCTCCATGTATCTCTGAGCTCTGCGGATGCAACTTGCCAAACACCAGCGAATGTCTATGAGTTCCATTTCTTCCGGATCAATCTGGTCGTAATCTTCTTTGGTCAATTCAGAGTTTCCAATTTTGCCTGCAACTAGACCTTCATATGATTCCAAAACAGATGCAAGGAAACTCATTTGCTGCTTAGCTGCATTGATGCTCATAGCATGAGAATTTTTCAACTTGAGAGCAATGTTGCACAGTATTTCTTCTGATTCTTCAGGATTCGCTTTTGCAGAAGATGAGTGATATCCTGGATTGTAGCTTGATGAGCTTGTCTGAGATTCTTTTGTCTTTTCACCACTAAATGATGTCTTTGGTGATTCACCAGCTTTCACCGAAGGTATATTGCCTTTGTAATAAAGACCAACAGATGGTGCAAAGAACTGCTTATCTTGCTTTGTTTTTGAAGCTCCAGTTCATGACTTTCAATTTTTTCTATCAAGACATCAAGAGAAATTGTATCATATAACACATCATTTTTCAATATGAACACAAATGTTTGCCACTGATCAGCTCGTGGTAACGCTTCTATGATTTTATCGATTATTTCCTCTCTCGTTTTCACAATATCAAACATTTCGAGTTCGATTTTTAAATGACAAAAACGTTCAATCATTTGCCTCACTGACTCTCCCTTTAAGCTATCAAACAAATCAAATTCCTTTTTTAGTAAAGCAATTTTGTTCTTTTTAATTTGTTTGCCTCCTTTGGCTTTAACCCTTAATGCTTCCCAAACCGATTTTGATGACCCATCATGATTTAACAAAGAAAATATATCATCTCGGATAGATTGTTGAATCAAGGCGATCATCTTCTGCTCATATGAGAATTTCCTTTTATCATCATCTGTTAAGCTTTTGAGTGAAATTTCTTCTCCTAACCAAATTCCAAACAAAACCAGCTTTCATGTGCGTAAGCTTTAGTCCAGCTAATAAACCGTTCTTTCCACCATGTATAGTCTTCAATATTTTCGAGCGTTGGTGGTTTTGAATGGGTTCCATAGAAGTTATCATGTTTAATCTTATCATTGATTGCTTTTGTTATGATTTTTGGTGTGACAGTTGAAGTCTCAAACGATTCGGATGTAAACGCGTTGTAGAATGTGTTGTAAAATTCTTCAGCCATGATGTTAACTCTTTGAATCTCAGCACCTTTTAATCACCTGAATCACGTGGAGAACACTTTCTCTCTCTAGACTTTCTCTATCTAGATCCTAGCTCTCCAACTCTTCAAAGAGCAAAAGTCTCTAAAATTAAGGCATAAGCCTCCTATTTATAGGCCAAGGCTTTAATGAGATTTCTCATTAATTACAATATTGCCACCTTGCCTTTTCTATCTAATTATAACAATATAAGGCAAGTTTTCTTCAGTTTCTACTATGGCTCGGATTGACGGAGGCGATAGACATAAATGCACCAACAAAGACATATTTACATTGATAGCTCCGTTTCAACAGATTCCGCAAGCAGAAAGATTCCTTTAACAGAGGAAGTTTTAAAATGAGAATTCGCAAGTTATTGGATCTCGGTCCCTTCATCAAAGAGACATCATATTTGGACAGTAATTATTGGCAACTAAACATAATTTTAAATGTAATTAATTTGGATTATAATTCAAATTTCATTAAATTTTATAAGCAAACATATTCGTATTACGATTTATCAACCATATATATAAAATAGAAACGTTGATAAAATGGGCCACTCATTTTCTTCTTGGTCTTGGGTGTGTCGGACACTTGGATTCTTAAGCTAACAGGCCAGGCCTATTATTATTCATATATTTTAATTAGTTTAATTCGATATATATATATATATATATATAGGGGAAGGTTCAAATGAAAACCACTAGTTATTGTGAAAACTCGAAAACTAATTAAAAAAAGCCAAAAAAACATACAAAATTTTTTTTTTTAATTTTTTTTTGCAATCAAAATTTCGCAGGTTTTTTAATATAAAAAAAAATTTCAAAAAAAAAAAAAAATTTGTGTAGTGCACATGTGTAATACTGCACATATGTATGTGTACTACACATGTGTATTATTACACATGTGCACTACACAAATTTTTTTTTTTTTTAAAAAGTTTTTTTTATATATAAAAACTAGCGATTTTTATAAAAAAAAATTGAAAAAAAAATTGTGTGTTTTTTAGGCTTTTTTTAGTTAGTTTTCGAGTTTTCACAATAAAAGTGGTTTTCATTTGAACCATCCCCTATATATATATATATATATATATATATATATATATATATAATGAATTCATCGGAACCCTTTTTGTCCGTCGCCCGATTCAAGTTCACAAACCGCCGCTATGTATTGCATTCTACTTTGGGTCTTTTGAGTATTAATATTACACGTATATCTTTACGAATTAGGGTTTACTGAAAGTGTTCTTTTGAGTATTTTACACACATGTCTATACGACTTAGGGTTATAAGGGTTTATTGAGAGTCAAGAATAAAATAGTTTATTTTTTTCCATACCAAACTTTAGTAGGAACGATAAGTATCTAGAATTCATTTCAGAAACAACGATCAACATCCTTTGGCCATACGGGGTTCTGTGATGTTGTTGGAAAAGTGAAAATTGTTGACGGTTGTTTCTGAAATGAATACTAGTTTGGCATATGTTTTTAGTACCTATTATAAATTCATTTATGTTTTCTTTTATTAGCATCTGAAATGAATGTTTGGATCAGCTAATGTTTCATAACTTTAACAAAATACAGTCTTTTTGATCATGGGTTAACCCAACCAAGACAATTTTTTGGTGATTAGTTATCATGGTGCGATTTGCCATAAACGAATATAAGCATCCTCTTTGTTATACAAACATCCAATCTTCAAACCATCACCAACCTGAACCATAACCACTTTCTCCGCTGCAACCACAAACTCCGACCCCCACCTCAGCCACTTGCAACCCATTCTCTACAAAAATACCGTACTCTTCCCATCCCCTTCCTCATCGCAACACCAAAAAAGGAGACAGTAGTAGAAGAGGAGTTTTTCAAGGTGTTTGTCACACCCCAACCGATGGCTGAAACATCGGAGTGAGACGAAAAAGAGATTGCTCGAGACTTCATAACACTCTTGCGACAATATTTAATTCAAAACTGATTTCATTCATTGATAACAATTTGACAAGTACAATACATGGAAAATGAAATACAACAATTGTTTCGAAAATACAATAACATTACAAAAGACAAATACAACGTTGTTCAAAAACGACACAACATGATACAACAAGTACAACAACATAATCTAGTATTTCTAAATGTGTATCTAAAGTATCCCTACTAGATTTCATCAACCTCAACATTATCAACCTGCAACATGTTTAAAAATATGGTTCAATACAAAATGTATTGGCGAGTACACAAGTTTAATATAACATAAGTATAAAAATGATTTAAACGAATTCACATGGCAAACTTAGTTATCAAGATTAACGTAAAACTGGCATGCGATTATACAAGTCAATCCTCTGATTACCGCAAGTATAAAAGACTTAACATGACCACAAGACTACGGGCGGTGCGTTACTCCTATAGCTCTATACATGTTAAGGAGAGGCTCGTACAAAGTTAATGACAAGTCTATCACATAAGAATGTTCTAGTAACACGAATCAAGTATAACGTATTAAGCATGCATGATTGGGTTATTTGTTTGTGATTGCATAAAGTTTGTGTGATTGTGTATGTTAAATAATTAAACATGTTGCACCCAAAACTGTAAAACGTAAAAGGGTGTTCGAGTATACTCACAGTTTTGCAAATCTTCGTTTGACAAACCGCGAGTCATTGAGTAGAGGATGAGAGCGCTGGGACACCGAGGTTACCCTACAGGTGGCTAAACGAAGGTGTGAGTTGTTGGAGTTTGAACGGAGGATTCGGATTTGGAATTTAAAGTACGTAAGTATATAGTATAAAAGTATAACTTAAACAGAAAATATATTTCGTCCAGGCACTTGTTAAGACACTGAGTTCCTGTGATTTCACAGGTCCTGATTTGCCCGTCAGAATCAGTAATGAGGAGCGTGGAAACGAAATAAACAGAAACCGAACATCACAACACAGTTCGGGCAACTGGATAGCTTGCACGAATGGACACCCTTCGCGCGAGTGGGAGTCCCCTTCGCACGAATGATATCTGTTTGTTGCGAACCGAACTTCGTTTTAAACGTTTTAACTATCAAACAGTCACGTTGTTAGTTCGGTTGTGTTATTTAGTTATATTATATAGTATAGTAACAGTCCTATAGTCATATAGATTTCCTAAGTCATGTGTAGAGGTAATAACCTCATTATAAGTTCATCAAAGCACAAGTTTGTAAACTAAGCTAACAAACCGGTTGGTCATGAATAACAGAATGTAAAGGTAGAATGTAAATACCAAACAACCGAACAAGGACAAACCGGGTGTGCCGTCTCAACATGGAAGGTATGAACCAAGTGTTGGAGGCTGGACGGGGTTAACTTATTCTTGGTCTAGGAGATTGTTTGGGTGTTCGTTTGCAAGTTTAAGTGAGGCGGTGGAACTAGATTGGAAGCCAAGGATTCCACGGTACATACTATGTTATTACTGAATCGTCTATATTGAGAATAGGGATCTGAGTAACATACACCACTTAGAAAAATGCCGGAACAAGGTGAAAACAATGCCTTTCGTGCGAATGGCTTGTCTAGTCACGCGAAGGGTGTGTCCCTTCGTGCGAATGGCTGCCATTCGTGCGAGAGGTCCTGTTTCAAGATAAAAACAGTTCGGTTTTATTTAAACTATTCATCTTCTTGGCTGGAATCGACCCCAACACTAACCCACAGTTATGAACTTAGCTCGTGAGCTTGGTGAGTCCATGATTCTGCCAAGTTCAATAACAGAAGTTTGTTTTACAAAAGTTTGAAAGGTAAGACTTCAATCTTTAACTTGGTCCTCAATATGCTTGAGTGTTGTTATCAGATTGCCAAGGCAAATCTGAGAAACCAAGTGACAAGATATAAAGAAATGTAATAAAGATAGAAAAAGTAGAAGAAATTATAATGTTAGTGAGTTTAAAACTCACTTAGAATGATTCTGGAGTAACTCAGCTGAAATGGTCATTTTCAGTAAGTTGGGCGAGAAATTCGGAGTGTGGAAGGTGAGAAATGAAGGTGAAGGTTTGTATTTATAGGCTGGAAAGGAGTTTGGGACAATTGGGTTTCGGGTGAAAGGGGCCCTTCGTGCGAATGGGAGTCCCTTCGCACGAATGGGACTGTTCCCTTTGCTCGAAGATTCAAGTTTGCCGTTTTTACGTGTTTCGCCGGTTTTAAGCGTTTTAAGTGTACAAGTGCAATGCATAAGTGTAATATATGAATAAATGTTTGTATAAAATGAATTTGCATGAATAACATGTGTGTATTGGCATATAAATGTATCAAGTTTGCACGTATAATGAATGTATAACAAGTATGTATGAAATATGTATAACACAATGTATAAAAAGATCGAATTTTATTATGATTCAAGCCTCGGATTACAATGCTTGGAAAAGAAAGACGAATACAAGAGGATTACAAGTTTCCATAAATACGAATACAAACAAACTTTCTAAATAAGAAAAATTCCAAAAAGCAAGGCATTACAGTCTCCCCTCCTTTAGGAAATTTCGTCCTCGAAATTTATTCAAGAGGGAGATGCAACGAACAGATGCGGATACTTAGTCTTCATTTCACTTTTGAGTTCCCAAGTAAACTCAGAGCCACGTTTTCCTTCCCATCGTACCTTTACTATGGGAATTCGACTGCGCCTCAATTGCTTGACTCCTCAGTCCATGATCTCGACAGGTTTCTCCACGAAGTGCAAAGTCTTGTTGATTTGAAGATCTTCTAGTGGAACTTGAAGTCCTTCTTCAGCTAGACATTTCTTCAAGTTTTAGATGTAAAACGTATGATGGACGTTGTTGAGCTCTTGAGGTAGGTCCAGTCGATACGCTACTAGTGTGTGCAAGGTGTAATATGTTTTTATTGATATTTTAAGCCCATTTTACACATTAGTCAAGTTTTATTTTTATAAAACACGATATTCTACTAACACTAAACACACACGTGAACGTAGTATAGCATTGGTAAGATACTGAGGTCGTCCAAGGACACAAGAGCTTTTAGTACCGGTTTATCCTCAATGTCTAATCAATCTAAAATTTTTTGAGAAAAGCTTTCAAGCATGAAAAATAAAAACTAAAAATGTAGAAATTAAAATAAAAACAGATAGACAAGATGAATCACTTGGATCCGACTGGTCTTTACTGTATCCTTTGATGATTTTCGCACTTTCCGACTTTTTAAGAGATTATCTTAGTTATAGTAGTAGGCCCCTCTTTTGAAGGTGACGTTACCCTCGGCTAAGTGGTTTGAGTCAGTAGGGATACAATCCCAAGTAGCCGGTTTAATGTATTAATAGTAGTTTACATATGAGGGGATCAAGCCATTCGTACCCCCGCCATCCAATACTAGTGGGTATTGAAGGAGATCCTAGTAAGCTTGACCCAGGTCCTTGCAAGATCTATACACTGAACAAGGCAAGAACCTTACTAAACCATTCCCTTAACCCCGACCAGGTAGCCAACATATCTCTATATAGACCGTAGAGACATGAATGGTGTAAATCTTTTACTTTATATAAACAGTAAAGTAATGCCAAGACACCACAGACAAATGATAAAGAAAATTCACCTTCAACATAAGAAACTGGTTATTAAACTCATTAATACAAAACCAAATAAAAAGTGCCAAAAGATTAAAAATCAAAAGTAATACATAAAATACTTGTCTTCACCAAGTGATTTAAGAGGCTTAGCCAAACATGGCCTTTGATTGGCAAGAACTCTTACGATCAATCTTGGATCCCGAGACTACTACACACACTCTAAGGTGGATGATGGATGATGGTGGTGGATGTGGGTGTTGTAGTGGTGGTGGAGTGGTGGCAAAGTGGGAGAGTAGTGGTTTGCCAAGGGATGCCTTTGAAGTGAGCCAAGCACCCCTATTTATAGACTGAACAGAAGCCCGGCCATGGCCCCGTGTCCAGCAGACATGCCCCCGTGGCCATCCTTTTCTCTTCCTTCATTAAATGCATTTGTCAGCATAGGGCTCCACACGGCCCCTGTTCAGCGGGCACGGCCCCGTGGGCAGAAGCGTATCTATACTACCAAGATTTTGCAAGATTCTGCGTATCTTAGCGTTGACCACGCCCCGTACTGAGCTGGGCACGCCCCCGTGGTGGGTGTAGAAGCTTCAACAGCTTTGTCTTTTCTGCAGGCAGCTGACCACGCCCCGTGTCCAGTGGGCACGGCCCCATGGTCAGTCTTCTGTTTCTTGTTTTTGCTTTTGGGGATGCTGCCGAGGGGTCAGGCATGTCACGTTTATTCCTTTTCTTTGTATTTCTGTTGGTTTTGGCTGTATATTTGTTCCTTTTGCCCGTTTAAGCTCATTTGGTCCTGTAAATTCAAAAGGAAGACAAAAACACACTTTTTCCAACATTAGTACTAAAAAAGGGTTAGTTTTATGCCTCATTTGATGTAATTTATATGTTATATTTTGCACACATCACTACCTTGCCAATCTTTTCGAGAATCTTGAAAGGACCTACATAGCGAGGAGCGAGTTTTCCTTTTTTACCAAATCGAACTACACCCTTCCAAGGGGATACCTTGAGGAGTACAAACTCACCAACGTTGAATTCCAAAGGTTTGTGTCACTTGTCTGCATAAGTCTTTTGTCGGCTTCTGTCTTTTAGCAAGTTGTCTCGAGTCTGTAGGATCTTGTCCGTCATCTCTTGTATAAGCTCGGGACCGGTGATTTGAGCTTATCTGATTGCGTGCCAACAAATACGCGAACAACACTTACGACCATACAATTCCTTGAATGGTGCCATTTGAATACTCGTGTGGTAACTATTGTTGTACAAGAATTCGATCAAAGGCAAGTGCATATCCCAGTTGCCACCAAAATCGATTACGCAAGAACGAAGCATATCCTCTAGAGTTTGGATACGAGCCAATTTCTCGACTTTGTAATCTTCACGAATTGGGAGAAAGTGAGCAGACTTGGTCAATCGATCAATGATTACCCAAATACTGTCATGACCAGATGAGGTACGAGGAAGCTTAGTGATAAAGTCCATTCTGATACTCTCCCATTTCCAGACAGGAATTTCTGGTTGTTCGAGTAAGCCAGAGGGACGTTGATGTTCAGCTTTCACTTTAGAGCAGGTGAGACACCTTGAAACAAAGGTAGAAATATCTTTCTTCATGTCAGGCCACCAATAGGACGTACGCATATCGTGGTACATCTTGTCAGCACTAGGATGAATAGAATATCGAGACCTGTGTGCCTCCTTCATTAGAAGTTCTCAAAGATTATCACGATTAGGAACCCAGACACGATTGAGATAGTATAGAATATCGTCGGATTTGGTTATGAGTTGATCTTCATCACCACATTTCATCTCGTTATAGAGGTTACCCCAATAACAGATGAATATTGAGCTTATCGAATGCGGTTTCGAAGATCGTATACGAATTGGAAGCAACGAACACTCTTGACATGAGTTTTACGACTAAGAGCATCGGCCACGACATTCGTTTTACCTGGATGGTAGCGAATTTTGCAGTCATAGTTGTTTAACAACTCTACCCAGCGACGTTGACGCATGTTGAGTTCCTTTTGATTGAAGATGTGCTGAAGGCTCTTATGGTCGGTGAAGACCCACACTTAGTACCATAAAGGTAGTGTCGCCATATCTTCAATGCAAAAACAACTGCACCAAGTTCAAGATCATGTGTAGTGTAGTTTTCTCATAAATTTTGAGTTGTCTAGACACGTAAGCGATAACCTTGTCCCATTGCATAAGGACGCAACCAAGACCTTGGTTTGATGCATCACAAATACACGACGAAATCGTCATTTTCGTCAGGAAGAGCAAGGATAGGAGCATTACAAAGCATGTCCTTGAGAGTTTGAAAAGACTCCTCTTTCTTAGGACCCCAAACAAAAGGTTTATCTTTTTGGGTCAAAGAAGTGAGAGGAACGGCGATTTTAGAAAAGTTCGAAATGAAGCGATGATAATAACCAGCTAACCCAAGGAATGAACAAATTTCAGATGGAGACTAGCAATCCAATTCTTCACAGCTTCAATTTTCGCAGGGTTAACGTGAATACCAAGTTCGTTGATGACATGACCAAGGAATTGAACTTCTTTCAACCAAAATTCACACTTGGAGAATTTGGCGTAAAGTTGTTCAGTGCGCAAGAGTTCAAGGATTAGACGCAAGTGTCGCTCGTGCTCTTCTGGTGTCTTAGAATAGATTAGAATATCGCCGATGAAGACGATCACGAAACGGTCGAGATAGAGCTTGCACACACGGTTCATCAAATCCTTGAAGACCGCAGGTGCGTTGGTCAAACCGAAAGGCATAACCATGAATTTGTAATGACCATAACGTGTACAAAAAATGGTTTGGGGTATATCTTCTGAAACACCCACTTTCCGATAATCAATAATTAACATTAACTTCTTACAATTTTTTTTTTTTGGATTTTCAAAATTTTGACATGACCTATTCGTAAAGAAGACGATTCCCTGTTTTTATACAAAATCAATCAAAATACATTCAACGACATTTACAAAAGATGTAAAATTTTAAACCTTACGCTTTTCACCCAAAACATTAAACCCAAACTATTCAAAACAAAGTTTAACTTCAAACTACTACCATCATCCTAGTAACTAGTTTAACCTTTACTACACAAAAGGACGTCTCGACCCATTCAAAAGAAACAACTTGAACCGGAAGCGTATAAAGGTCAACGTTGTGTGTGTTCGGTCCGAGCGCGCCGCAATTAACCATGTGATTTACCTATCATTCATAACAACAAAACACATGTTAGTTCATAGTACATAACATTTGAATTCTTTTAATTCCATGTCATTGTTCGACCCGTTAACATAACATATTACTTTAATAACATTATCACTTCCATTCGGAAACATTCATCATACCACTTCCCGATTCATTGTAATGAATCGCTACATACCATATCTTTCGATATACTTACATCAATTGACCTGTTATAAACAAGTCAATTTCTACACATTCCAACAACCATTCTACCTATCCTTTTAACCCATTTAGACGGGCCATTCCATATTCACTATCACATCATTTTATCCTTAAAAAACAGTCCTCATTATAAAACTCATTACAACTAGTCAATTATGAATCATAATGTAAACTTACACCAAACTCTTAGTACTAAATATTTTTATACATAAAGCTACAAATAGAGTACCTAAAGTTCATATGAACTTACCGCGATCTTGAGATGTTTGTGCCTTCGAGTGACTTGCACCTTCTTCCTTCTCCGTGCCTATATGTCATAATCTCATACTTTAGCTTTCATAAACAATACTTTCACAATCCTTTTAATACGTTATGGCGTCTACTATTCACATACATCATTATCATAAAGAAGTTGCATCAATCTTAGCAAGCATTCATGTAAAAACCATAACTAAACTCACTTAGGCATTTCGTCGAACACATTGTGTGCGTACCACTAGTTTAGCACAATGTACAAGCATCCTAAGCACAATTTCCATAGTTCTTCCCATTGATTTACATAAACATCCTACTATTTTGAAATCTACCATTCAAATCATGAGCACATAGTTCTAAATCAATTATTCATAACAATTTCATAAATCAAAAATCAAATTAACATACGAAACTTCACACATTACTTGACATGCAAGTGGGTTTTGCCCTAATCATGTTCATATTCGAAATTTAGCATCTAATGATGTCTAGACCTTCGTAGAAACCATTAATCATACTGAATTTTGTATTACATTCACGAATCACACAAAACCCACAAAATCAAACATCACCAAATCAAGAAATTTCACTTACTTGAGATCAAGGATACTTAGAAAATCTGAATTCTTAGCTCATGCATTCGATTCTTCACTAATTTAGCCTTCAATTGATGAGATTTTAGAGACTTAGGGTTTCTTGACTCTCTCCTTGGTCCTCTCTCTCTCTCTCTCTCAATCGAACATAATGCCAGGGAACTCCTGGCTTCTTTTTTTTATGTTTTAATTACACTTTTCACTTTAACCCCTTAACTATTACAACATGACACCTTTCTCATTATTATTTACTAACTTATTAATCTTTCATGCCTAATCATAGGATTTTAGATTTTTTTTTATATAATGCTACAAATCTTATAAATGGTAAAATTTCATGTTTACCAATTCTTTTCGCTAAAGCATTGACATGTCATACGAAATTTGGGGTGTTACAAGTATACCCCACTTAAAGACGGTTTCGTCCCCGAAACCAGAATACATACCGAATAACTCTGGGTATAGCTTTCGCATATCATCCTCCGCCTCCCACGTGAGATCCGATCCCTTCCGGTGTTGCCACTGAACCAACACTCGTCGAACGGATTTGTTGCGGAGTTGCTTCACCTTGAAATCTTTTATTGCGACGGGCTTCTCAACATAATTCAACTTCTCATCCACTTCAATATCATCCATAGGCACGTATGCCGTCTCGTCTGCTAGGCACTTCCGCAATTGCGATACTTGAAAAGTGTTATGAATTCCATCCAACGTGGAAGGTAATTCTAACTGGTATGCCACTGCTCCGACCCGAGCGAGTATTTTGAATGGTCTAATGTATCGAGGGCCTAGCTTTCCGCGTCTACGAAAACAAATTATCCCTTT
This sequence comes from Helianthus annuus, assembly GCF_002127325.2. NCBI lineage: Eukaryota > Viridiplantae > Streptophyta > Magnoliopsida > Asterales > Asteraceae > Helianthus > Helianthus annuus. The sequence continues at coordinate 160,303,470 of NC_035436.2, forward strand.
CCATGGAGAGACCTTTAGTAAGACATAATCTCCCACTTGGAACTCGATTGGTCGCCTTCGCAGATCCTCATAGGACTTTTGTCTATCTTGCGCTGCCTTTAGTCTTAATCTAATCATATCAATCTTCTCATTTGTTTCGGCTACGACATCCTGTGGCGCGAGTTCGCGTTGACCCACTTCCCCCCAACAAACCGAAGTCCTACATTTCCTTCCATAGAGCATTTCATAAGGGGCCATTTTTATACTATTATGATAGCTATTATTATATGAAAACTCTACCAAAGGTAGATGATCATCCCAGCTTCCTCCGAGATCCATAACACACGCCCTTAACATATCAACCAACGTTTAGATAGTTCGTTCCGACTGACCATCGGTTTGCGAATGGTAGGCGGTGCTTATATGTAACTGGGTCCCTAATTCTTCGTGAAATTTCCTCCAATAGCGAGATGTGAACCGGGTATCCCGGTCGGACACTATAGACACCGGAACCCCATGTCGAGATTGTAACACCCGGTCTTTTATTTCAAGGTTTAACGTAAATTTTACGTAAAACAATCATGTGATTAAGATTTCATAAACATTTGGAAATACGGGTTTATTAAAACTTTTAATAAATCATAAGTTATTCTACATAACGTGATCGAATTCGTTGTTGAAAAATTACAACGTAGCAAAATGCGGAAGCGTGTATCATTATCGTGTTCGGTTCTTCGCTGAGCTTGATCGTCTTCCGGCATCCAAGGTGTACCTACATTTCATAAACATGAAATGCTTTAGTCATACGGGGTTTAAATCATGTCCGAACGATGTCCGGGAAACAATTGATTTTCAAATGAAAAACAAAATATATAAAAAAATATCTCCACCGTAAATTACGGTGGGACCGTAATTTACGGTGGCACCTGGGTTCAAGCTTTTCTACCGTAAAACAGTAGACCTTCACCGTAAACAAATCATCTCCACCGTAAATTACGGTGGGACCGTAATTTACGGTGGACACTGGGTTCAGCCTTTCCATTTTGCCGTAATTTGACACGAAATCTTTCGTATCTTTCAAACCGCTTATCTGTTTGACAATTGCATGTTTGTAATTTAATTCTCCATTATATGGAGTTAAGATCTGACATCCGGATTAAATAAAATTGAGACTTTTAAGCCTTCGGCTTATTATCTTTTCAACAATTTTCGACCCGACTATGTGATTATCAAACAAACATGTTTGTTTGACCTCCATTCATCATGAACCCTTAATTTCTAATATTGTCAATCATATTAAGTACTGAACACGGGTTTCTACACAATTATTTACCCGTTTTCGTTTAAAAATCTTATTTTGACCCGTTAAGGGTATTTACGACCATTTTAGCACGAACGGTGCTCATTTCTCATGTACCTCATAGTTCCACCAATTTGTTATTAGCTAGTCTTCCACCACAACTATGAATGTGGTGGATTTAACGAAATGGACTATTTATTCCGAGTTTAATCCTACGGATGTGTTATTTTACGGCAACACACAATTTAAGCATTTAACTCTTGAAAGTTTATGTCTACAACTTTCATGCGCGTCTAAAGGTTACAAGATCGTAAGATAAGTTCCTAAACAACCTTTATAAGTTGTTTGCTCCATTTACCCTTCAAGGGCATTTTAGTCGACATTAGCCCCTCATCTACTACGAGGGGCTTTCACTACATATTTGACCAAGTTTGTATGTTAACTATAATCGTATGCATACGTACCTGGCTAGGGTCAACATATAGACCCAATTTATACCTTGCTTTTATCATCACACATAGTGTGGGCGAAATTAACTGAATCGCTAATCGCTCCTGTTAACACAAGACTTGACAATTGCATTAGTTGATATTGTCAAATAGTGTTATCACCACCATTTGACCCGTTCGGCCTATATGCCCAACGTTGCCTATTACATCAAAAACGTGGTTTTTGACTTCTAATTCATACATCCATCCCGTCCCGGATTTCATTACCGAAACCCCTTTTTGCCATAAACCATGGTTTTTATCATCTTTATATGTTCCGGCTCGTATCAATCACGCCGGAAATCCATATTTTCAATACTAGCATTATTGCATCTATAACGTATAGAATGAACAAGTAATCTACACATTTATGTAAGTTTCACTTACCTTGCATCCGAGCTACGCTTTTCTTCCATGCTTGACTTGTTTGACCCGCTTTCACTCCAAGCTTCCACCTAGCTTGTCAAGCGTCAAACTATCATCATAATTCGTAAGACGGTTATATTAGTCATCATTAATTATGACTATGCCATCTTACATATTTTCTATCAAAATCACCATTTGATCTTATTAATGGTCGGTTTGACTATTTAAAAGTCAAATCACCAATTAACACATATGATTGCACTATCAAGTTCACAAGACTCAATTAGGCACATTATCAATACTTAGTTCTCATTTAGGCATTTTAACAAACACCTCATGTGCATGACTTTTACATATTTACTAACTAGTTCCTAACTAGTCATCTTCACCAAGATTTACATCAACACATTCAAACCTCTAAGTCTAGTGTTCATGAACTACATCAAGAACTTATATCATCATCTCAATATTCATCAATCTTACATTCTAACATGAGTGTTCATCATATTAACATAAAACCCACTTATCACAATATAGGGTAATTACCAATTCCCTAGTTTTAACAACAATTCATCAAATTTTCTACTAGGGTTTGTTTCTACACCAAGATATAATCACAATAACACTCATAGATTCAAGATTCATTCCAGAATTTCGATTATGATTGTTCATCATAATCTCAAGGTATCACCAAATCATATATTTCAACATACCTTGTATTCCCCATGATTAGGTGATCACGAATTTGTGTTCATGCAGTGATTTGGCTCTTGATTTGGGCTTCAATTTGATCAAGTTGTGGAAGTTAGGGTTTGAGCTCCCTGAGCTTTCTCCTGGTCGACCTCACACACGCACACACTAGGTGTGGTGTGTTTTTATTATATTTTTTTTTGTTTTTAGTAAATAAACCTTATTTCCAATTATCCAACTTTGGTCCTTCATGTTTCGTTAGTTATTAAGTTGATTATAACCTACTTATTTACAATCCATATTCCCTTTTATTAACCGGGTCAAGCATTCCTAGTTAGCTTAGCGGGTTCGGGAATATTTATGACTAAGTTTAATTTAGGTCCCGTTAACTCGGGCCTTCTAAGCTTTTATTTCCTAAAAGCTTTTATTGACTTTTTGTTTAATATTAGGATTAATTATTTAAATCCTAATATTTACCGGTTAAATTTTACCACTGACGGTACTTTACCCGTCTTTTAGTATTAACGGAGTTTGATTACCAAACCCGTTTTCGGGGTGTTACAGAGATATAATCTCATTCGTATAAACTTCTGCCATCTTTTCCGAATTATAGGTTTCCCGGATGGGTAAGAAATGTGCACTTTTGGTTAGTCGGTCAACGACTACCCAAATAGCATCTTGCCCCTTCCTTGTCTTAGGAAGTTTAGTCACCAAATCCATCGTTACATGCTCCCACTTCCACACCGGTATCTCCAACGGCTGCATCTTTCCATACGGTCTTTGGTGTTCGGCCTTCACTTGAGAACATGTCAAACATTTAGCAACATACTTGACAATGTCTCTTTTCATTCCCGGCCACCAATAATTCATTCTCAAGTCTCGATACATCTTTGTGGCTCCCGGATGAACGGAGTATCGAGACTTGTGAGCCTCATTTAATAGTAATTCTTTCACATCACATTCCCGAGGTATCCAGATTCGGTCATACCTTGTTTTCATACCACTTGCATTCTCTTCCAATTCGTGAATAAATCCTTTCGTCCTTTCTTTCTTTGAGTCACCGGCATTTAAAGCTTTTGTTTGAGCTTCCCGAATTTCATCAAGGAGTTTAGGTGTGACTACCATCTTCATAGATTTTACCCGAATCAGGGACGGGTACTCCTTTCGACTTAGAGCGTTCGCCACTACATTAGCCTTCCCGGGATGGTAATGAATGTCACAATCATAATCCTTAATGAGTTCCAACCATCTTCGCTGCCTCATATTAAGATCTTTCTGCTCGAAGAAATATTTGATGCTTTTATGATCCGAGTAAATAGTACATTTCACCCCATATAGGTAGTGCCTCCATATCTTCAAGGCAAACACGACTGCCGCCAATTCTAGATCATGAGTTGGGTAATTGTTTTCATGCTGCTTGAGTTGTCTTGAGGCATAAGCAACGACTTTACCCTTTTGCATTAATACACAACCTAAACCTTGGTGGGAGGCGTCAGTATATACTACCAAATCATCCGTTCCATCCGGTAATGTCAACACCGGAGAATTTGAGAGCTTTTCTTTTAAAGTCTGAAACGCTTTTTCTTGTTCTTCACCCCATATAAACTTTTCACCCTTCTTTGTTAACTTCGTCATAGGAGAGGCTATCTTGGAGAAATCTTGGATAAATCTCCTGTAGTACCCAGCCAAGCCTAGAAAACTTTTTATTTCGCTTGGATTCTTCGGGGGTACCCAATTCATTACCGCATCTACCTTGGACGGATCCACATGGACACCATCCGCATCGATCACATGACCCAAAAATTGTACCTCTCTAAGCCAAAAGGCACACTTTGAGAACTTTGCATATAACTTTTCCTTGCGAAGCGTTTCCAATACATCACGTAAATGGGAAGCATGCTCTGCTTCACTGCGGGAGTATATTATAATATCATCGATAAAAACGATTACATACTTATCAAGCATAGGTCGGCACACCCGATTCATTAAATCCATAAAAGCAGCTGGGGCGTTCGTTAGTCCAAAGGACATTACTAAAAACTCGTAATGTCCGTACCGCGTTCGAAACGCAGTCTTCGGCACATCCTCTTCTCGTACACGCAGTTGGTGATAACCTGACCGCAGATCGATTTTTGAAAACCAACTTGCCCCTTGTAACTGATCAAATAGATCATCAATTCTGGGCAACGGGTATCGATTCTTCACCGTTAATTTGTTCAACTCTTGATAGTCGATGCACATTCGCATCGAACCATCTTTCTTCTTCACGAATAATACGGGTGCTCCCCATTGTGAAACACTTGGTTTAATAAAACCCTTATCGAGCAACTCTTGAAGTTGCGTCATCAATTCTTTCATTTCAGTTGGGGCCAACCGATAAGGAGCTTTAGCTACCAGTTTTGCACCCGGGTTAAGATCTATTTTGAATTCTACTTCTCGTTCAGGCGGAAGGCCTGGTAGGTCTTCCGGAAACACATCCGGATATTCATTCACCACGTTCACATCTTCAAGCTTTGGGACACCTCGATTGGTGTCAATCACATAAGATAGATAAGCTCTACCCCCATTCCTCACATGTTTGACAGCTTTGATTATAGAACACAATTTCGACTTGATGACTCTATCTCCTTGAACACTTACCTGTTTCCCCCCCGAGGTTACTACATGAATGACTTTCTTTTCACATTGAATTTCAGCGTGGTTTTGGGCAAGCCAATCCATTCCTACAACTACTTTAAATTCCCCCATATACATCGGGAAAAGATCTATACTAAATTCCTCATCTTCGATTAAGATCTTACAGTTTCTACAAATATCATGTAACAAATAGCTTTTACTATCAGCAACTTCCACTTCTAAGGGTACTATCATCTTTTCAAGCTTAAAAGATGGATGAACTAACAATTCATTAGAAATAAACGATCTACTAGCCCCGGAATCAAATAATACATTCATAGGCATAGAATTAACCAAGAATATACCTGAGACCACATCCGGGCTAGTCTTAGCTTCATCCGAGGTTAACTGGAACATCCTCCCACGAGCCTTGGAAGACTCATCCTTCTTTCCATCTTTCTTTGCCCCTTGTTGGAGTTTCGGACATTCCGCTTTAATGTGCCCCGTTTGGTTACATTTGTAACACGCTTTAGAGTTTTCGGGGCATCTATAATACGGATGTCCCTCTCGCCCACATTTATAGCATCCTTTCTTTCCCAACAAGCCTTCACCCGAATGATGCTTTCCACATGTCTTGCAAGTCGGAATTCCACTACTCGTTTTCCCTTTTCTGTTTTGGTCTTGAAATCTTGCCTTTTTCGATGGGTTTGTGTTGGTAGACTTCTCCGCCACCCTTTTTTATCCCCTTTCAACCTGTCTTTTTATCTCAATCTCCCTATCTCTTGCCCAGTCGATTAATTCGTTCAACGTTGCACACTTGGAGGGATTTACGAACTCCCGATATTCAGCCTTTAACATAGCATGGTAACGTATGATTTTCAACCTCTCAGTCCCCGCTATCTCCCCACAAAATTTCACCTTCTCGAGGAACTTATTTGTTATTTCATCAATCGTTTCATCCTTTTGTCGAACACGTAAGAAGTCTTCTTGAATCTTATCAAGTGCGGATTGTGGGCTATGATATTTCAGAAATGGTTCCTTGAACTCTTGCCATGTTAAAGTTTGTACTTTGTCATCCCCCAATTCCTTCGAATGTGCGTCCCACCAATCCTTTGCTTGGAGTTGTAGGAGACCCGTTGCAAACATTACTTGGTCTTCCGCTTCACATCTACTTCTCACAAACACCGCCTCAGTGCTTGAAATCCACCTTTGACAAGCTATCGGGTCAATTTCCCCTTTGTACGGCAAGGGGTTACACGCCATGAATTCGTTATACGTGCACCTTTGAGTACTTTTCTTGGTTTGTAGTTCATTAATCATCTCCTTTAGTTCCTCCACCTTGGACGCTAGAGTATCGACTACCCCCAATACTTGACCTTCCACCTCTTGAGCTAGTCGAGGAATGCTAGCTTCAATCGCTTTCTCTACCTCTTCCACAATCATTGTTCTCATTTCATTTCGGCGTGCTTCATCGTCATCATTTACATTTACCACATCAGCCATCTACATAAAACTTTTATTACATTCATTAGATTTCATTTCATACTTTCCACCATCATGTTTTAACATCATTTTATCATGACACATTCCATTCATCATTCATACTTCATGCCTTATCGTCATCGATGATCGTATCGTATCATTCTTTATTTTAGACATTCATTCATCCTTTCTATCATATAACCATGCTAGTGATACGTAGCTCTCATTCTTTCTAATGCGTAAAAGAAATTACTCGCGACTAAATCATACTTAAACTTTCTTTGGAAACTCAACGTTTTCGACAACCAACATCATAGTATTCTTTATCCCATATACCTTGGTCTCACCCTTTTTTTATTCTTTTTATCCCCCATTTTATATATTTCTGGTTTCAAATTCGATTGAATCGACATTTAATTGTGTTTTATTTGAATATTGTAGTTTTGGAAAGCTTGTTGGTGATTCGTTGCGGAAAACTCAAGAAAATATGAAGTTTGTGGAAATTTTGCCCAGACACAGCTGTGTTCGTTATCTGAGTACAATGTCACACAGCTGTGTCAGCCTTGCCACACACCCTGATCTCAGCAACTAGTATCATCGGTCCACACAGCTGTGTCACTTAACGACACAACTGTGTGTGACGCCAGATCTGATATAACCTAATGTTTAGCTCCCATTTCATTTGACCCGTTCTAACCCCCAAACTGATCAGATTCATCCCACATCTTTCCACAACATCCCGTAACCATTCCATAACATTCCGTAACTAAATTATTTGTAATGCAAAAATTTCAACTTTTAAAATACTTACTTGCCTTGCGCCGCGGAACGAACACACACTTCTCACGAGCTTTCAGTTTGAGTTCAAGCACTTAATGCTTAAATCCCTCAAACCTAGGCTCTGATACCAACTTGAAACGCCCACTTTCCGATAATCAATATTAACATAAACTTCTTACAATTTTTTTTTTTTTTTGGATTTTCAAAATTTTGACATGACCTATTCGTAAAGAAGACGATTCCCTTTTTTTATACAAAATCAATCAAAATACATTCAACGACATTTACAAAAGATGTTAAATTTTAAACCTTATGCTTTTCACCCAAAACATTAAACCCAAACTATTCAAAACAAAGTTTAACTTCAAACTACTACCATCATCCTAGTAACTAGTTTAACTTTTACTACACAAAAGGACGTTTCGACCCATTCAAAAGAAACAACTTGAACCGGAAGCGTATAAAGGTCAACGTTGTGTGTGTTCGGTCCGAGCGCGCCGCAATTAACCATGTGATTTACCTATCATTCATAACAACAAAACACATGTTAGTTCATAGTACATAACATTTGAATTCTTTTAATTCCATGTCATTGTTCGACCCGTTAACATAACATATTATTTTAATAACATTATCACTTCCATTCGGAAACATTCATCATACCACTTCCCGATTCATTTGTAATGAATCGCTACATACCATATCTTTCGATATACTTACATCAATTGACCCGTTATAAACAAGTCAATTTCTACACATTCCAACAACCATTCTACCTATCCTTTTAACCCATTTAGACGGGTCATTCCATATTCACAACTAGTCAATTCTTTTAACTCATTTTATCCTTAAAAAAACAATCCTCATTATAAAACTCATTACAACTAGTCAATTATGAATCATAATGTAAACTTACACCAAACTCTTAGTACTAAATATTTTTATACATAAAGCTACAAATAGAGTACATAAAGTTCATATGAACTTACCGCGATCTTGAGATGCTTGTGCCTTCGAGTGACTTGCACCTTCTTCCTTCTTCGTGCCTATATGTCATAATCTCGTACTTTAGCTTTCATAAACAATACTTTCACAATCCTTTTAATACGTTATGGCGTCTACTATTCACATACATCATTATCATAAAGAAGTTGCATCAATCTTAACAAGCATTCATGTAAAAACCATAACTAAACTCACTTAGGCATTTCGTCGAACACATTGTGTGCGTACCACTAGTTTAGCACAATGTACAAGCATCCTAAGCACAATTTCCATAGTTCTTCCCATTGATTTACATAAACATCCTACTATTTTGAAATCTACCATTCAAATCATGAGCACATAGTTCTAAATCAATTATTCATAACAATTTCATAAATCAAAAATCAAATTAACATACGAAACTTCACACATTACTTGACATGCAAGTGGGTTTTGCCCTAATCATGTTCATATTCGAAATTTAGCATCTAATGATGTCTAGACCTTCGTAGAAACCATTAATCATACTGAATTTTGTATTACATTCACGAATCACACAAAACCCACAAAATCAAACATCACCAAATCAAGAAATTTCACTTACTTGAGATCAAGGATACTTAGAAAATCTGAATTCTTAGCTCATGCATTCGATTCTTCACTAATTTAGCCTTCAATTGATGAGATTTTAGAGACTTAGGGTTTCTTGACTCTCTCCTTGGTCCTCTCTCTCTCTCTCTCTCTCGATCGAACATAATGCCAGGGAACTCCTGGCTTCTTTTTTTTATGTTTTAATTACACACTTTTCACTTTAACCCCTTAACTATTACAACATGACACCTTTCTCATTATTATTTACTAACTTATTAATCTTTCATGCCTAATCATAGGATTTTAGATTTTTTTTTATAAAATGCTACAAATCTTATAAATGGTAAAATTTCATGTTTACCAATTCTTTTCGCTAAAGCATTGCGATTAAACATTATAACATGTCATACGAAATTTGGGGTGTTACATCTTCTTTGAGGACTCGAAGTTGATGATAACCAAAACGAAGATCGATCTTAGAGAAACACATCGGAGTTGATTGAAGAGATCGTCGATACGAGGAAGAAGATATCGGTTTTTGACTGTAAGCTTGTTGAGCTCACGATAGTCAATACACATCCAAAAGGATCCATCTTTCTTTTTCACAAAAAGGACAGGAGCGCCCCAAGGAGAAGTAATAGGGCGTATAAAGCCTTTATTAAGAAGCTCTTGAAGTTGGCTAGATAGCTCTTGCATTTCGAGGGTGCTAAACGATACGAAGATTTAGCAATAGGCGTAGTGCCAGGAACTAAATTGATACGAAAGTCAACAGAATGAGGAAGAGGAGGACCAAGTAAATCCTCAGGGAAGACATCAGTAAAATTGCAAACAACAGGACATCACCCACGCTCGGACCCTTGTCCTTCTTTTCCACAACGTGGGCAAGAAAAGCGAAGAAATCCTTGCGCAAGTACTTGTTCGCTTGAGTACACGACATAAGCTTGAGACCTTTAGAAGGTTTCTCGCCGTAGAAGTATAGAGAATCACCATCTGAAAGAGGAAGATGAATAAATTTCTCAGAACAAACGACTTCAGCATGAACTCGCCTAAGCCAATCAATGCCTACTATAATGTCGAAACTACCCAGTTGCATGGGTATGAGGTCAATCGAAAACGTATGATCATTAAGATTCAAAGAACACTTAGGAAGAACAGAATCGACACTGACGGACTTACCGTTAGCGACTTCGACCGTGAAAGATTTGGGCAACTTAGAACGTCTACACTTAATCAAAGGTTTGAACTCAATGGATACAAAACTTTTATCCGTGCCAACATCAAATAAACACGAAGCATAGACATTGTTAATGAGAAACGTATCGTTGATGACATCGTTGTTGTTCTGAGCCTGTGCTACTGTTATCACAAAGGCTCTACCATGTGCTTGCTGTTGTTGTTGCTTGTTGTTGCGCTGGGGACAGAAGTTGGCAAGATGGTTTAGATCACTGCACTTGAAGCAGGAAACCGCGTGGTTTTGTTTTTCAGGAAACCGTTCTGCTTTGTAGGCAACTTGTTCAGCGGATCAGATAATTCCCAATGGTGTTTTTTTCATTGCTCAACACGCAAATCATTTTCCTTCTTCATTAGTTGAATATATGTGACAAATATTATTAGATGTGATTTGATTCTAATCGTTGAAACTTGAAAGCTCCATGTAATCAAATTGGATGTTTTAGTATCCAGTGTTCTAAAAATATGGTTTGGGTTAAATGCATATATTATCTTTAGCTAATATCCGTCTAAGTGCAAAAGATATTCCTTTTTTTCCTTTTTTAAGTAGCACATTTTTTAAAATTTTTATCTTCTTGTTAGCTACGTTTTGTTGTTTACTATTTTTTTAGGTCTGGATGGTTTTGTAAATTGATAACAGTTTGTTTGTCGGTCCAGTTTGGTTTTTGAAATGGATAACTGTTTGTTGGACCTTAGAATATGTAGTTGGTATTTACCATTTATTAGTACTAAAGCCTTTTGACAAACATATGAGTTGACATATACTGATACAATGGAAAGTAATAAAAACAAATTTGCAAATTAAACAAAGTCTATTGCATTTAGTCTACTATCTACTGCTTATTTAAGCATTGGAATGTGCAAAAGTATCATATTGCGAAAGCAATCTAATTTTCTTCATATGATTTAGGAATTATGTCACGTTCACAAAAAAGGAAAAGAGAGAGTAAGTATTGTGGTTTTATGGTTTTAAGTTTTCCTAGTGTTAAAATTTACTCAAGTTTTGTTTGTAGCACCAGCGAAAGCATTGCATTATAGTGGAGAATCTTCCATTTTTTTCAAACCACTGATGATGTGTAAGTTTTAGAAGCACCGTTTTACCGGAGAATCTTTCATTTTGTTGTTGTGAAAATATTACCTCATGAGCAAGTCTTTGAATCTCATAGGAAAGACCTACTCAGTATTAATGGAAATGTCAAAACTATATCGTTAATATACACAGATGATGGTTATTATACCAGGTCAGCCAAGATTCAATTCGAATCGAGGACGGACGTCAAAAAGCTTTGCTTCCCTTTTTTAATTATTTTTATTGGCATAAGTCATGTAAAGTATCTAATGTGGAACTATTTATAATTCACTTAGTTAAAAAAAGGTACACAACCGCTAGTCTTGGATGGAAAAGAAATTCGAGTGGAAACCTACCATGGGCAAGCTAAAATATTAAATTGTAATTATATTGATAATTATTATTTTATTAAAACATATTTAAATTGATAGCTCCGATTTCAACAGATTCCACAAGCAGAAAGATTCCATTGACAGAGGTAGTTTCAAAATGAGAATTCGCAAGTTATTCACTCCCGGTCCCTTCATCAAAGAGACAACATATTTGGACAGTAATCATTGGCAAACACAGATGGTAAGTTTGTAGAAAACAAAATTGTGTTGTTTAAGTTTTATATGTATTCTTTCAAATTATCATAACGAATGTCGGTTACCCAGGCTTAGAAGACGTTGGAAGACGCATTTCATCGTCTTGATTACCGCAGAATTCAAATTCTATTTCATGATGAACACCATCTCTTCTATGGCGGGTTTGATCACTACTACTGCTGCTGCTCTTTTGGAATTTTTTTGTTTCCAGAAACTGTTTTGTTTGTTTTGAGTATTCATGACTAGCTAACATTTAATACAACCTAGTTTATAAATACGTAAAGTTTCATGTTTACTCATTTCTTTATATGCAATTTATAATATGACCATTATATCCTTCATCTTACACTTAAAAAACTCTCATAAGATAAAACCTTCACATACGAGAAAGGTAAAAAACAATTAAACTGGGCATGTTTGTTATCATGGTTTAAAGCTTGGTAAAGTCACACCTAAAATATAAACTGATTGTTGCAAAATTTAGTTACGAATGACTAGTTCAAAAACACAAATACAAACACCCCTTTTGCAATGTTACAACGATTATAATATGATATGTTTGTAAAGAAAATCCCAAAATTGGTTCACATAGTTGGCCAAATATGATTCTGTATCACTCATTTCCATTTACTGTGATGATCTGCATAAACACATTTTATCAAATCTAGCTGATGGTGGCAATGAATTAAATTCGCCTCTTTTGTATCTTTTTCATATTTTTTAAGGTTTCCAGTTTTGGTAGAAGTATAATGTTGGCATATTTTGGGTGCAATTATTTTTAGAGTAAAGTGCAATTTGTGTCTATGTGGTTTACCCGGAGGGTCGCAAATTACAGTTTACTCTTATTTATATGAGAAAATGGTGGTTGTGTTGACCCAGTTTTCTGTTTGATTTTGTTGACCTCTTTAAACACGGTCTACAAATACAAATTTTGAACCTTGATGTTTGTCCTGTTACACCAAATGTTCACCAACTTTAGACTTGATTGTATTTTCAAAACGAGTTGATCTCTCATATTGCTAAACCGAGGTGGTCGTTGGTCAATGTTTGATGGCTTGTTGAAGGCATGTTTCATGTTTGATGTTTCTGATGGAATTAGTAATGAGATGGAATGAGCTAGATTGAGGAAACATAATTCTAATTGTTTTAAGGAACTAATAAATGATGATCACTTCTATAAATATCAATTATTGTGATATTTTTATTTTTGACGACTCTAATCTAAGCCTACTCTACTAATAAGTAATGTTCACTGCTATAAATATCAAGAAAAGGTTATGAACTTCAAATTAGTACTTTTTTAACAAATTGTAAAAATTCATTTCTTCAATTATCTCTATTAAGTAGCATAGAGTATATACATATACTAGTATTACATGAGCGACCATTTAAAGATCAATGAACAAACATTAAGGTTAATCTTAATCATATTAACCTTACATGAGCCTTAGAAAGCCAGAACCTTACATGAACAAACATTAAGGTTAATCTTAATCACATTAACCTTACATGTAACACCCCGTGTTTCGAAAGTCAAAGTCAAAGTTAAGATTGAAGTCAAAGGAAGAAAAGATTGCTAATTGCGATCTGTCACTCCTTACTCAATTCCTGTTTTGACTTCTTTAACTCGTAGTTAGTCTATTTTATGACTTACTTTAGTTGTATTATGTGGAATATCTATTAATAATCGAGGTTTATTCGCTATTTATCGTATACTTGATCGCTTAACGGTTATCGCAATCGCGCTCGCAACTCGAATTACACATTTTAGTTATTGTAATTATGTGTGTGTGTGCCTTTTACGTGTTACTTGTGCATGTTTATTTATGTTGTGTTGTGGTGATCAATCGAAACGCAATCGAAACTCAATCGCAATCAAATCGCAAACGCTAAACGCAAGATAGAATCATCCTATTTCACCGATGATTGTATGTTAGATATAGTAGTTGGGATTAAAAGTAATTTGAATAAGAAACTCTATCACATCTCAACGCTCGCAATCGCAATCGAAACGGCAAAACTCGTCACACCGAAAACTCGAACCAACTAGCCAATCGACCAGGCAACCAGCCGATCGACCAGCTGATCGATCGAGCTGCCGCTCGATCGACCAGCCAATCGATCAGGCTGCCACCCGATCGACCCACTCCTTTCCACTTTGGGTAACCCTATAAATACCCCATGTCACCATCAAACTTTCTACTTTTGGTACTCTCTGTCCGACCAGCGCTTCAACCTTACTTTTTTCTCCGATTTCTCTCAGTAAGATCTCAACCTAAATCTTGTACATCTTTGATCTACACTCGATTCTACACCTTTCTATCTTTTAAATCTTAACTTTTAACCGTGAAATCACTAGATCTGAGGTGTTCTAGGATGATGTCATCATGGTGTTCTTAGGAACTTCATGTTTTGGCTTCAATCCTTCAAAAAACAACTTGAATCTAACCGATTTCCACATAAACAAACAAAGATCTTTCATAGATCTGGACATTTTCACAGTGAAAAGGATTGAAAGATGATTTCCAACTTTCTTTCAACTCTTTTACACTCGATGCACTCAAAACCGATAGAATCGGAGCTTGTACCGACTTCCTACTCATTCATGTTGTTGTGTTGGTCCAAGATCTGGATTCTATCTACGAGGTTTACCGATTTCGGGTTGAACATGGAACACCGTCTTGAACAGTTAACTGATCGGGTTTGGGTGGTTCCTGTCCGATCAGGAGAACCAAGTATTGACGAGGTTTCTGTTGCTTAACACGTTATCAAAACATCTCAATAAAACGACAAACTATCAAAATAACCAAGTGTAAGGCGAACGGAATGGCCAGGACGGAATATCGTCCGATCGGACTGTCACCCGAACGAGATGTCACCCGATCGATCTACACCTTGGTCCCACACTTAATCTTTGTTTTCAAAACCTTGAAGGATGAACATTGAACGAAGGGCTGGCCGATCGGATTACCATCCGATCGGACTACCACTCGACCATGTGATGTTCTGACTTCAACACTTAAACAATTTTCAACATGTTCAATACTAGCAGGTTGCCACCCGATCGGACTACAATCCGATCGAATAACAAACTGCTGTGAACTTGTTCTCACTAAAAGTTTCCAACCAATCGGGTTGTTGTCTGATCGAACATTCGTCTGATCGACCGACCTGAAAGGTAGGGATACCTCTATGTTTTCTAAATGCTACAACGAAAACTTCAAAAGTCAAGCTATCATACACAAACACATCTTTCTCAAAGGAAGAAACAATCCACTCGAAAGGTCATCCAATCGGACAACCATCCGAGCGGACTGTCACTCGAATGACCAGCTGTCCGATCGGACTACCATCCGATCGAACTGCTGTCCTACCCACTTGCACTTGTAACACATTAGCATAGACTTTGAACAAAACCTGCAAATTAACATAATGAATTCTGAAGAAAAATACCAGCAGGCACAAGAAGAAATGAACCATCAGGTGACCAAGATAATCTTCCAAAGAAAGATGGCAGCGTCTCGTCATAAAAAATATGGTGTTTAGCAGACTGCATGATAATTACAAGCTAACTCGTTAACTGCATTAGCATTTTTTTAATTAATGAAAGAAATAGTAAGACATATTTCTAACCTTGGATTCTTCAGCAACTTGTGGTTCAACTTTAGAAAGAATATGCTGATAAACATAATTAAGCTTCTCACTTCCTTTGGCTTTATTTTGCTGTTTTTTGGCATATATACGACATGTTCTGTCTGAACTAAGAGAAGCAGTGTACTTATTTAAAGGATCCCATGCTACACCTTGAACATAATGGAAATGGCCATCTACAATCTGATGAACAGACCCTATAAAATTCAAAGATAGACTTAGATAATCACCTAAAATTGCATATTGACAGATTTTGCTTTAATTTCACTCGATTTTCCAACCTTTATTAACATCCCATATGATGCATGAGTTATCGACTGATCCAGAAATTAGATATGCACCATCTGTAGACCACTCCAAGTCCAATACATCCTTTCGATGAAACCTGTCTAGTAATGCTTCAACTATGAATATATGAGATAAAAATTTAAACTTTCACATAATCGGTCTTTTTTCCATTAATGGGGTCGACTAATTGCAATCTGAATTAGAAAAGAAAGGCCGTACGAAAGTGTCTTGAGGACCTTCCATACTTGACCTGACCAGAGTCCATATTGTACTGCTTCCATATTATCAGCTCACCGCCTACATTTATAAAAGGTTAAACCGTGTATTTGTATCTCTATTAATGAATATAATAATCATCAAATTAACTTGATAACTCACACCATCAGCGCCAGAAGCAAGTTACTCTCCTGCATGTTTCAGATGGATAAAACTATATTAGTATCGCACAGGCTAAAGTCCAGAGAAACAATGTAAAAGCATCTAAACTGTAAGCTCCAATGTATGAAATTCAATGTTCGACTCTATTAATATTAAACTTACAACTTGAGCATAAATGGACACACACACGTACATTTTAACGTGTGTATACATTGAAATGATCAAAACATCATTAAACCGAGAGCATAAACATACATAACTTTAAGGATTTGATAATTGTCTAAACAATCACACTTGAAATCTTTAGTTAAAAAAATTACTAATTAACATAAGCACATGTAATTGGAATAATGTAAGATAAGGTCGATACCGGAAGGAGAAAAGCGGATAGCATTAACAACTGATCCATGATACGAAAGGCTATTCTGGTAAGTAGAAGCAGGAACCTTCTTTTCCCCTTCTTCAGAAGCTATAAGCCATAGATGCAGAATTCCAATTCAATCAGCCAAATTGACTTAACAAATTCATAAACAAAACTTTAAACTCATCATACCCACAGAAAAAACCGAATCCAAACATATCCAAAGCAATTACCAAAAAAATCCAAAATTTGCAATCGAAGTGAATACCAGTACTTAAACACGTGGTGGCTACTACAACTACAAGCACATACATACATGGCGCAGAAAAGATACAGATCGAGAAGAAAGAAACCTTGATGTCGTAATCAGCGCCAGCGGTGGCGAGAATGCCGGAGATGGGGTGAAAATCTAGGGTTAGAACGGGTTTAGTGTCGTGCCAGTTGATCTGAAGGGTTCCTCCTTTCATTTTGTAGCTTTGATTTGTGTTTTAGCATGTAGAATCGTGATCTTTGAAGACGGTGAACGAGGGTTAGGGTTTCAGTTTATCTAAAAGAGTAGTTGAAGTGAAGGCTCCAACTTTTTATGTAAGATGTTTGTTAATATACCACTTGATTTTGATAGTCTATTGTGGGGCAAGGAGGTCCCTTACGGTCAAATTGTTGAACTAGTACCGAATCCAAACATATCCAAAGCAATTACCAAAAAAATCCAAAATTTGCAATCGAAGTGAATACTAGTACTTAAACACGTGGTGACTACTACAACTACAAGCATATACATACATGGCGCAGAAAAGATACAGATCGAGAAGAAAGAAACCTTGATGTCGTAATCAGCGCCAGCGGTGGCGAGAATGCCGGAGATGGGGTGAAAATCTAGGGTTAGAACGGGTTTAGTGTCGTGCCAGTTGATCTGAAGGGTTCCTCCTTTCATTTTGTAGCTTTGATTTGTGTTTTAGCATGTAGAATCGTGATCTTTGAAGACGGTGAACGAGGGTTAGGGTTTCAGTTTATCTAAAAGAGTAGTTGAAGTGAAGGCTCCAACTTTTTATGTAAGATGTTTGTTAATATACCACTTGATTTTGATAGTCTATTGTGGGGCAAGGAGGTCCCTTACGGTCAAATTGTAGAACTAGTTGATGGTGACAAATCATGGTTACTACGAGTAAGGAAGAGAGATGAACGGATGGATGGACAAAGTTGGTTAGAGACTGTTGTTTGAAAACCAAAGATGTTGTATTGGTAAAAGCTATTGGAAATTTGTCATTCGTTGTCTCATGTTTTAAAGAAAATGTCTATGAGAACTTTTACATTTCAGCAAATATTAGACCTGAACTTGGCATGACTGTAAGTAACTATATATTACTTTGTTACTTACTGTAAACATTTTTTGCTAGCTCAACAACTTGCTAACATCTGTTTGCCCTTTTAACGTCTGTTTCTTTATCCTTTTAACGTCTGTTGACTAACCTTTTTAATTTCTGTTGACTTTGCTAGCTCAACAACTTGCTAACATCTTGGTGCCCTTTTAACGTCTGTTTCCTTATAATCTTAACATCTGTTGACTAAGCTTTTGAACTTCTGTTGACTAAGTCTTTTAACGTCGGTTGACTAACATCTGATATTTAAGATTTGTCCACGTTGCAACCTCTGTTGGACATAATGGCTGACAGTTGTTACAAAACTTTTGTTGGATAGCAATAGAGGTATGTAACAGTTGATAGCCAACAGTGGTTAGGTTGTGTATAAATACTGTAACTCTTGTTGGCTAACCCTGTTGACTAATCATCATTTTAACTTTTGTTGACTAACCCGTTCTAACTTCTGTTGATCATTAGTTCATATCAAATTTGTAGGTCTGCACTAATTATTTTTTTACTTCTTCTATAGCTAATTGCTGACAAATTTTGGAAAGAATTCTATGGTAAAAATTACGAGTATGGGATGGCAACTATCTATGTTGGCAAAAGGTTTTGGAATGTGATGATGAAAGGATGGACTGATGGATGCGGTTTTACTGATGGATGGTTAAAAGTGATTGAAGAAGTTCCGATAGCAGTTGAATCTTGGTTGGTTTTCACCATGATTGCATCTAAAACGTTTGAGCTTTCCGTTTTCCATCCCGAAACTGGAACTGAGGTTTCTTTCAAGTAAGCTAATGTTGTTGTTTTGGATGGTTCGGTTTATGGAGATGATGGGTTTGACTTATTGGCTGCGGTATACAAATTTGATTATAAAATACATTGTTTGATAACATGACAGTGATAAGTAAGTTTTATTATATTATGCTAATAACTTTTGAAATGCCATATTGTAGGCTAAACACAAACAAGTTCTGGATTCCGGGGAAGTTGCTTTAGACGGTGATAAGACTGGAGCTACGGTTGGTAATTCTAAGCAGTTTACGGGTTTTGAGTTTATTTTAATGTATATATACACATGTAATATTTACTTATTATTATGATTTAAAATATGGTTTCTTATATATGATCATTCTTATAAATATAGTCTGTTGATGATGGGCTATTTGATTCAAAGGTTGCACGCCTAGTTGATGAGTCAGATGTTAAAAATGCTGTAAGTTTATATTTTCCTACTGATATATTTTATTGTATAATAAGTATAACAAGGTTTTTTATAATTTTGTTGTAGCCTGAAGATCATTCTGTAAAATAGCTGATGATGTTAACGATCCTCAACATTTGTCTAAAGATTTTTCTGTTCATGACATTCCTGCCTCTTCAAGTGTTGTATCTAATGTAAGCGTTTATTAGTTTTATACTGTCCATTTTATTATTATCTCAATATATTGATAGTTTTCTGTATGATTGAATCTTAAACTTCAAAGCTGAGTTGAGAAGATAGTTTGTATTGATAAAGAAAGTTACAAAATTTCAAGAATTCAGAGTTGTTATAGTCTAAATTAATTTACTTAGGTTGAAAAGATGCATAATCTTCGTGGCAAGACAATTGTAGAGGATAACCAAGCTGTTGATAGACCGTGTAAAGTTCAGAAGGTTCATTTAGTATCATCCACTTCAGAGCCAGTCTTACACTTTACCACACATGCTGAAGACAGGCTTGTAATTTTTGCAGTCCTTACTTTGTTTCGTTATTTCATTTCAGTTATATATCAATATTTTATAAAATTCATTATTCAATTTTCTGTTTTTAGCATCTGCCATCAGATGTATCTTCTGCGTTGGATCTGCATACTGATAATCTTAAGTCTGTCAAGATCTAAAATCTCAAATGTGAAGTCCAGGAACTGCTTACAACATCTAAAAAAACCAATACTGGATTCAACTACGCTATTGTTGGATGGTCTGCTTATCTGAGATCTTGCAATATTGCTTTTGGTGATGAACTTTCGTTTGAATTTCACAAGTCTACTCAATTGCTGAAGTTAACAAAAGTTATGCATTTCGTGACAAAGATAAAGTCTTCTTAGTTTGTGTTGCGGCAATTGAAGACTTATAGACAACGTTTCATGTGATGATTGTTTGTGGTTGTACATTTGGTTCGTCGGTAGTACTAATTTTGCTTCTTAGACATGTTCTATATGTAGTTATGTCTATAAACAGGTTTCATTGTCAATGGGTGGGTACTCCTTTTTTTGGATAGGACAATAGAAATACTCATATGTATCTTATATATTAACTGATGATGCATGTTTATAGTTGTCTATTATCTATAATAGATAACAAGTTTTGGTACAATATCTATACACGTATCTATACGTTCTATTAATATGTGTTATGCATGGTTTTCTAAGAAATCACCCGTGTTTGCACACGGGTCTTACCGCTAGTTACTATTATATGACATTCCCGTCAAGTTTCCTGAAATTCTTTGTCACGGTGACATTAACATGTTTAATTATATGAGAGAAGCGTAAAAAGTTACGGTACGATTAAACGAAACGTATTGTGATTTATCAACCATATATATAAAATAGAAACGCTCGTTGATAATGGTCTGAAGGAATCTTCTCCAAACAAATTAGAAAAAAAAAAAAAAAAAAAAACAATCTTTGTTGTTTAATAAATAAATCTACTAGTCACTAAAAGAGGCTTCTTCATTCAGCATAATGTCATCTGAAAATTGAAATCCTAAGTCAAAGGAATGTTGATTTTGAGAGGATGAAACTGAATAAAATAATGGACTCCAAAAAGTAAAGAAGCATCACCATTATGGCAACAAACATGTTTGGCACCAATTTGGAAGGCTGACACTGGTCATAATGTGTTACCACAAGGAGGATATAAAGACATAATGAACACACACAATGCTTGAGACAGTGTTATTTAATTTTAAACCATGCGTACTATATTCTATTAACATAAAAATTCGCTCCATAAATATGTTTAGTTTAAAAAAGGTGATCGAACTCAAAAGTAATAAATTTGAAACCAAATTGATCGGTTCGAGTTGAAAATAGTCAATTAGAATGGTTAGTCATGGAGTTAGTGAAATGGCTCAATGGATATATCAATTTAGATTGTGTTCAAAGAAACAAACTAATTAAGTTTGGATTAGCAAGGACTTGCAAAAGTGACCACACAAAGTTTTTAAAGCTAAGTATCTACTAAATTGTCCAATCTAAGGATAAGAATATTTGGAGTTAACTAATTGCTTGATTTACATAACTAATTAATTTGGTAGTTTGACTTGTGTGATGGATTGTTATTTTTTTTAACAATTTAATCTATTTCTATTTCTATTTTTAATTCTACACCATTGTTCACCGCGGGACTCGAATCCTCAACCTCATGGGAAGATACCATTTTATACATCTTTTTGTTTTCCTTTTTCTAGGTTAGGTTATTAGGATTATCGTTGATGAGAGACATAAAGGGGTGCCAAAGAGCTTAAAAGAAATTTGATGTAATGGAATTAAATAACTAGAGTTTATATTGTCATTCAAGTTATATAACAATGTAATCATTTAGATGGTGTTTGGGATTACGTTTTGAAGTGATTATTTAATTATTGCGTTTGTAAAACATAAATAATCTAAAAAAGTGTTTGGATGGAAAAGTGATTATCTGCCTCCAAAACGCAGTTTTGAAAATGCAAAATTTATTTTGAAAACGCATAATCTATTTTGAAAACGCAACACCAAACACCCCCTTATTGGATTTGGTTCTCTATAAGTGAGACATCAGACCTAGTCACGTTGAGCTGTTATATCTCCTATGTTGCAAAAATAGGTTGTTCATGAGAAGCCACACAAATATGTTTATAAATAGAGGACAGTCTTGCACTGCCAATAAACATATGTGACATACATATATGCCGTTATTTGGCAGACCACGGATTAATTGTAATATAGAGTATGGTTGTTTTATCGCCTCTATTTTTTAAATATAATTGGCATGTATGATGTTTTAAAAGTGGAAAATGTTAGCATGTATTTCATGAGAGTATATGATATCTAGTATTAAAGGTAAGGACTAAGGAGATAGAGTGTGTGTGTGTGTCAAGGACTCAAGGTGTACATGTGTGGTCTTCATATATATGGTTCAAGAGGAAGCTAAAGGTGACTTTTCATGCAAGTTTGAACCAAGGTTTATAAAGTCATTTGGAGGTTTCCTCTTAATTGAGCAAAGTAAACATCTTTCTTGATTTATGTTCCTAAGGGTTTTAAACCCATCCTTGAACACTTAAAGTGAAAAGAACACCTCTAAGGCCTGGGGTGTGGCTTAACGCCACCCCGCCACCTCACCTTTTTAGCTCTCCGGGGCGCCATACACCATACCGTAGTGGTTAGGGGGGGGGGGGGCGCTATGGCCCTTCCGCCAGCACGCTAACGAGCCAAAAAGGGGTGTGCAGGTGGGGCCCACCTCTTTTCAACCAATAAAATCTTTTTCTTTTAATTTTGTTTAATAGGGGGGCTTTAAACCATTGCATTGAGGGGCTTTAAAGCCCTCTCATATGACGTGGCGCCTAGGTGGATCTGACGTGGCGTGATAAAGCCCCTAGGGGCTTTATACCACACCCTCAAGCCTAATGGGTTAGAAATGGCATATACGATATTATATATGTATGTTACATATGTTTATTGAGAAACAAAGAAACAATGAAAGTTGTTGCTTATTAAGAGTATTGAGACGGAAATGGAAAGAACCAACAAGCAGAATTCCTACGAAATGTAATGTCTTGTAAAATTATAGAAAATTAACTCAGATTGAAGAGTGATTTTCTTTTTCTTACAACCGTATGCCCTAAGCTGATCAGTTATATTTGTAAAAAAAACGAATTTCTAGCTGTGGGTATTTGCTCAATAAAAAATACGAAAAAGAGTCATGAAAATTGAACTAAAGTAGCCTCTTAGGGTAAGTTGTGTTTTAAAACTAGTAAGTGATTATAACTAGAGATAGTGACCACTTAGTGTGTTCTGAGTGATAATCTAGAAATTAATTGATCAATTGCTCGTTTTAAAGAAAATGGTAAACTTATAATCAAATTGACCAAAAATGTTAATTTTGTAAATGGATTGACTAAATTGGTCAAAGTATTTCTAAAATGTTCAAAGTATCGTCACGTGTCTTTGAGAATCAAAATGCTAAGGTGATATGTGATGACTATGTTTGGAGGGTTTAGAGCATTCACATTACTTCTATGTGTGTTTTTTATACTATAAAAAATGGTTGTGAGTGGATGAGAGATAAAATGTTGTTTATCTGTATATTTGAGTAGACATTGTTCACCCTATATATTTTTTTAATATAATTTGAAAGTGCTTGTGAGTTGTGAATGAAGGATAAAGGAAAGATAGTGATTTTTAGTGTAATATAGGGTAAAGAATGGTGCAAGGGATGTGAATACTCTTAGTAATGAAAGAGTAACTTGTCAAGAACACAGTATCAAGAAGAAAACAATCTTTATTCACCAGTTGACACAGATTGTGTCAATACAATAAAGATTCGTCGTCACAGATTACCGGCTTAGAATCAAGAATATTCAAATACGAAATATAACTCTCAACGTATGCAGATCCTCAACACGATGATCTGCATTATTTTGATGATCGGAATGATCAACTAACACACACAAAGCTCACAAAACTTTTTTAAGAAACCCTAGAATGCAGAGAGGATTCTAGAGAGAGAAAATGAGATCAGAGAAGAGAGAGAATGGCCTATCTCTATCTCTGATCACGTATCTCCATTATATAACCCGACCAAAGGCCAAGGGTTTGTTGTTACGAGCCCACATCAGCAACCGCATCCAGCAAGCCCAATAAGCTCCGGTATCCAGCTAAGCCCAATAAGCTCCAATATGTTGTTATGAACCCAATTCATATTCAAAATAAAAAAAAAACATAAGAAACATAAGAATATGTATAAAACTTATAACAATATTGAATTGAGTAATATATATTTATATATTTCAACATAGCTCACCCATACACGTAGTGAAATTAATCAAATTAGATGGGAATATGATCATTTCATCCTCTTGGGTTAATTATAAGTGTAATGAGTATAATAAAGATACATTATGTGAAAGTGTAAAAACATGAAGGAAGGTAGAATGATATCATTGGAGGAAATTAGTTAAGTACACAATTTAAAACATATGAATTGTCTTTGTAGATTTATGTTTTGACTATGTGAGAATAATAATATAAACTATATAAGCACTTTGTGTGCGTAGTTATAGTCTTGCACAGTGGCGGAACCAGAACGATTTAGTTAGGGGGTCATCATAAGCTTATATTCTATACTGGTTCAAATTAGGGGGTTCATTTCTAAGTTTGTTCTTCAAAAACTCAAAATTTATAAATAAAAAACCAAAAAGTTCCTGTGACCGGAGGGTCAACGGACCCTCTTGACCCCCCTCTGGTTCCGCCCCTGGTTGCATGAATTGATTATTGATTGATTTTGGTTTGGGAAAATGGTGTGACTATTAGTGGGTTTATAGACTCATATGCGACAAAATATATGTTCACATATGAGCCATTTGGGCTCATAAGTGGCAAGTTGGTCCCTAAGATCCACAATTATAAGGCTTGTGATGTGCATGTAAAATAGGGAGTGGGAAGGCGTGGCCTCGACGGGAACACCACCCCCAGTTCCTTACTCTCGGCCCTAAAGAATTTGATTCTCAACTAGATGGAACCTGACGCGTTGCGGCCGGCAATTTACAAATTAAGACAAAACGTAAAAAATGCTAAACTGAAGCCCCCGCGTTGTCGTGGTGAAGGTTAAATGACATCAAACATTAACCATGTAAAACCTATGACAATACAAAACTTAAAAAAGAAAAAACATCAATCAACTTGGTAACAGAAGAAGAAGCCAGAGACACGTGGAGAAAACGTGTCAAACAACCAAGAAAAGCTGCATCAAGAGGATATATCATGTGCTTTAACATGTGGTATAATACATAACTATAAGTTGTTGTAGGACTTGTACCATTAGCATACAACACTCTAATGCAGAACACACCAATAAAGCATAAAGTACAACCTATAAAGCCAACAAATGTTACAAATTTATATTATATAAATTAGTGAACATTCATCTACTATCCTCATGGTTTTATAAAATAATAATATTTTTTTTTTAATTTTCATGTAACATTTAATTTGATTTTTCTCTAATAACCGGTACTCGTTAGCATTAAAAAAAACTATATTCATAGTTCTATGTATTTTTTTTCAAAGTTATGATATAAACTTTGACGAAAACTGAGTTGCATCTAAAATGAAGTATTTTTGGTCTCTTAAACGGCTTTGGCATGTATTTGGATCGACATTTCAGAGGATAATAAAACCGGTAGCGCGGTAACCGAGTTGTATTCGTTATAAATTTTAACGACAACCAAGTTTATATATTTTATTATGTATTGTTTAATCATGTCGTGGAGCATATTACAAACATCCACCAGACCATAACATCCTTTTCAGTCGAGTCTTGTGAAGCATATTGCAAACAACCACATATTCAATCTAGACAATGTAGACCACAATTTTTTTTCTGTTTTATTATTAGTATTGTACTTTTTTTAATCAATGGAATGCTTTTAAAATATTGTAAGTGTTGTGATGAGGGAGTTAAATCCGTGTATAGCTTATTTAAAATTAGATGGAAGCACTTCTAAAGTTTAATTTTTTTTTTGAACAGCACCTTTCATTAGAAAAAAAGCCACAAGCAAATCGCCAAGGACATCAATACACGACCATTACAAGTTAAATTACACCAATCCTTGCACATAATAGTCTTATACGTAGATCTATTTCTAATCCACAAATAGCCCAACGCCTTGCTATCTTCTTTTATTTTTGCCACGTTCACACTTTTGTTGGCAAAGATGAGTTCGTTCCTAGATTTCCATAGGCACCACATAGCCGTAAACACAATCGCCTGAATCGCCTTATTTTTCTTTTTATCCCCATAGACATTCTTATGTGCCATGATGACGTCTTTAACCGAAAAAGCAAAGACACTCGGCATACCGCACCATCGACTAATAAACTCCAAAA
Source organism: Helianthus annuus (assembly GCF_002127325.2). Taxonomy (NCBI): domain Eukaryota; kingdom Viridiplantae; phylum Streptophyta; class Magnoliopsida; order Asterales; family Asteraceae; genus Helianthus; species Helianthus annuus. The sequence goes on from NC_035436.2 coordinate 160,329,803, forward strand.
TAGACAAAGCGATAAAGCAAGATGAGAAAAGATGACCACTATTCTCATCTCCTTCATCGCATAGCTTACGTGCCACCGAGTCTATAGCTATGTTTCTTCTTGCCAAGCCAACAAGTGTCGGCCTATGACTTTGAAAACACGGCATGTAGCTTATTATAGTTATTATTTTCGTGTAATACTTTAATTATGATGTGCCATTTAATTGTGGATTGTTGCTTCGCTGAGCTCATATCATCATATGGGACTTTGTGGCTCAATGGACCAGGTGCCCAAGGTTCTTTATTTTCAGTCTTAAAGACTTTCTTAACATCCACACCCAAGCTAATGGTTCGAGACGCTGGAAAAAGGCGGTATACTCCGTAGTCCAAACCGCCATCTGGTGCATTTGGAAATGCAGAAACGAAAAAGTTTTTACTCACAAGGAAACGAGTCTCGCTGGGGTCAAGGAGGAGATAAAACACATCAGCTTTCTTTGGGTTAGAAGTCGAGCAAAAGGCCTAGTAATGTTATGGAAGCAGTGGTGTATGTTTGAGTTAGATAGCCTAGGAGTTTAATGTTATGTATTGTGTCTCTTTTTGGTGTGTCTTTTGTATTTGGTTTGGTGTGGGCCAACTATTGCTAGCTCCTTTGACTTATAAAACATTTTGTTGGCCTTTAAAAAAAACTTTAATTATGTTTTTAATTGACTTTGGATACACCCATTCAACGTACTTGGTCAACTTTGTGAAAACGATATGTTTATATTGAGCTATTTCTAGAAATTTTGATTTTTAAGAAAAGTCCATCATTAGATTGCACCCTAAGGAGGAACCAGACCAAGATGACAATCATGTCAAAACTTATAGCTGTGTCTCCATCTGGATTCTCTGTTGGCCTGTACTGCTGCAATCAGGTATGTTTTCATGTTTTCCTTTATGTCTAAACAGAACTGATCAGCATGTGGTATCAGAGCATATGTTGATTAATCAGTTCTGTTTTCGTATCCTTTATTCTGGGATTGAAATCTGGAAAACATAAATTTTCAAAGTTTAATAAAATTCGAAACTCTGTTCTCGAGTTACTGTTTCGAGTCAGTGTTTCGGAAATCATGATAACATAAATTTTTTGAACAACTTCATAATCACAATCAGCCGGTTTCGAGTCTGATGTGCCGAAATCATTTTTTTTTCGGAAAAAGAATGTTATATAAATGACTCGAAATCATAATGGTTAAAATCAACAAATCCGAAATCTGTTTTAGAAGCCTTAATTTTCAGGTTTCGGGTTCCAGAATCATGTTTTTATTTTTAGGGTTCATCATGTTTTCTTAGGAAAATTTGAAATTCCTTTATGTTTTGGAATATAATTTGGATTTTTGAGTGTTATTTCCCTGTTTGATCCAATTTAATCTGTTAAGTTCATTCGAAAACTGTTAAAAGATATACAGTTATAATTTTCGAAATACTATGATAAAATTAGATCATCACTAAAACAGGAAACCATATCTCAAAATCCCTAACAATTCGAATTTTCGGTTATATTTTCACATTAATAGTTGTAACAGAAGTTTCGAGATAAGTTTTAACCACCCGAGACAAAGGTCTCGACTCGAGACCACAAGAACTCGACTCGAAATCATAAGTGTTCTCAAATGTTTACAACTCGAGACAACGATTTTGACTCGAGATCATAAGGTCTCGACTCGAGACCACTGAGGTTTCGACTAAGGACTTAAATCTGTACAACTAGAGACAAAGGTCTCGACTCGAGACCATAAAGGTCACAACTCGAGACCATGGTTGCGACTCGAGACCTCATAAGGAGTCGAGATCTCATAATTCACAACAGTCGAGACCATGATTACGACTCGAGACACTGAGGTTGCGACTCGAGACCATTAATGAGTCGAGACCTCATAATGTTATAAGCTGAGTCGAGACTTGACTCTAGATCTCACTCGAAACCTCATTATTTTAGGTTGTTTAATGTGAACTAAGATTTGCTATTAAATGATTGGTTTTTGTAATTACTTAGTTAATTAATGAGGATCAAATAATGTTTTACAAAACCAAAATGGCTTAACTTGAATGAGCTTCTGATGTATCACTTCTGGCCAAAGCTGATTTGATGCATCTACTTATCGTTCAAGTATTACGAAAGCTATGTTAAGTGTGCATCATAAACATGAATGTCTTAATATCTGGCCAAAGCTGATTTAATTCCTTCATAGATGGCATACTTAACAAGTGCATAACTAAAGTGATTGTCTCAATTTATGGCCAAAGCTGATTTGTTACAACCACTTTGCACACATGCTTAAATGATTACACTTCTGGCCAAAGCTGTTTTGTCTTCGTTTAAGTAGAACTTTAAGTAATCTATTATTTTGATGTTAGTAATAGACATATCACAACCTCTTCACATAATGATCCTTATATTAATGATCCTCAATTAATTTTTGTGACATTTTGTCTGCCTTATTCTTAGTACCCATAATTTTACTCACTATAATTTTCTTCTATAAATCTATATCTCATCCACTCTAATTCCTAAATCTAATATGTTTTGCTTAAAGTTTCTATAAGAATTAGCTCTTAAATTAAATCCTTGATTATCTCTTAAGCCACGATGATCCTATTGCTCTCTTCTGATAAAGCACTACAGAAGAAAAGTAGAGCATGATGAATATGACAAATCAAACATGATGTCTCTTATGATAATCAAGAACTCTGTAACATAAGTGCTGTCACTAAAAGGTTATTCCAGATTAGGTCTTTCCTAAGACTAATCTATAATTGTGGAATAATCACTAGAACTCCTAAGATGCATGCCTTCATTTAAAATTATAAATTATAAAGCTAAGTGGTATATGTGAATACATAACAATGTACAATACCATGACCCATAAAGTTAAGGGCTTACACATGGAAATAAGTATATTTTTCCAGTACATTACATACTAAGATTTTCACTTGTACAATTTGATGCCTTATAAATCAACTATAACACTCAAAAATACCAAAGTATAACGAGTGTGTTGATAAGCAACATATGTACATAGAAATAAATGTTTGAAACTGGAAAATAAGATGTTATTCACCTTACAACCACTAAAACCTTAAGAGAGGATTGTTCTAAGGTCCATAGACAAATTACAAGTGCTAATCCCAACGTTAAGGTTCTTCAAGGGAAAATCTCACTGCATAACTATATCATTAGACTAGGCATAAGCAACGAGACTATCCATTATTCTAAAGAACATTTGGATAAATTAATTAGATAGTAACTTACTAATGATATTTAAGTCTGATAATTCTTTAATATTCCTATTAACACATGATTAGTTGACTCTAGTTTTAAACGTTTCCTTACCAGAAGTCAACAAATAACTAACATGAGAGTTAGTGACAAAATTAATTGTTAAGGCTATAAGAACCATAATAAGCAGTCTTCTAACAACGCCTTTCGATACCTTATATATTCTGAAGATTAGTCAGAATATAGTATCATGATTAAGCAATGTTATGAAGGTTGTGAGGTTTGCATAGTCAACATAAAGTCACACTTATCTTAAACTCTCCTCTTATTTGTTCTAAATATCTGGATAGAAACATTACTAAGATGAAACTAGATGATACCTTACTTTTTCACAACTTTTGTCATCATGCAAATGAGAATTTGACAAAAGGAAAATGAGACTTATAAATTTCATCCATTAGAACCAAAATTCATGAGAAATCATAACATGGTTAATGAGGATGATTTTTTCATCTAATCTCATTTTAAGTGATTTTAAATCATGACGTTAAAGCCCTAAAATATGACTTGGCTTAAGGAATAAGCATGGGTCCATCATAAGTCATTCATTGACATTCGTAGAACTTATTCCAAATGGAATATTCAGACATAATTCATTTATCATTTAACAGACTATCAACTTGTATCTAAATTTTGTCACATATGGCCCACTGTCTTAGAAGAACTCTATTCATATATGTACTTAATAAGATTTCTATTAAATATGTCCCTAAAGTTTCTTATGATATCTGGACATTAAAGAAATCAAATAAAGTCTAACGTATATGTGATAGGTTCCCACGTCACGTAGCTCATTGAAACTTCTCTTGTAGCATTCTAGAGATATTAAAGATCAGTGGGAGCATTAAGTGTCTTAATAATAACTTGCAATAGTTGCAAGAGGTGGGGGAGTGAAAATTTTACATTACCTAAATTTGCACCTCTTGTACAAGACACCGCTCCATCATGACACTGTTCCATCAATACTTGTCTCCTTAAAATCTAATGTTACTCTTACAAAAGGTTCATTGTTGCTTAATTGTGGGCACACTTAGATTTCTTACCTAAACTAACATAATCCTCAACAAGAGAAATCACAACGACTAACGTCATTAATTTGTTTTCTCTATTAGAATTTGTTGGTCGTTAAATATTGACCCTAAGCATGCTGAGTTCCTAAAGATTTCTAAGGTCAGTAGGAGCAGTCAAAGTCCTTATCATGACTTGCAAGGAATACAAGAGGCAGGGGGAAGAGTGTCATTAAATTTCACTCCGAATTTAACTCCGATTACACCTCTTGTACACCATACTGCACCAACTCTTACAAACTTAGAATGAAAATGATAGCAAGATAACCAAGAGCTAATCCATAAAACTGAAACTTCTAATGAACCCAATAATCAACTCAGGAGGTCATCTAGGTTTAAAAGCCTACTAACTTTGATGGTTACATAACCTCCCTAATGAAGTTGAAATGGATTTTTGGAAATGTTTAATGATCCTATCTCTTAAAATCAAGCCATTAGCGTAAATCAATCATCTGAATGGAATAAAACAGTTTTCTAGTAAAACTAATTTTATGTGTTCGTGTAACGTTTGGGATTTGATTGAATTACCTAAGAGTGTTCATAACTAAACCAAATCCTGATATAAGCGTTAAGACACTAAGAAGCATGATTGATTGTCAAAGGATATACTTAGGAAGAGATAAATTATCAAAGATTTCTTTTAGGATCATCACTGTTCTGGTAGCTTATAATAGTTTAAAGCTACATTAGATGAACATTAAAAACAATTTTCCCTAACAAATGGCTGACACATTTACATGTTCATTAGATAACAACCTAAAGTTTCAAACTGAAGGTTAAAGAACACTTTATTTGTAAGCCAATAATATCCATGTATGGGTTAATGCAAACATCATAATGTGATGAAAAGCTAACGTACTTATTTTCATCAAGAATCAAGTGGATTAATGAACCTACCTCAAATGAGTGGGAGCAACTAAGATAAACTTGCCTATATAGATGATATTCTTTTGACAAGTATATGTTACATAAGTCAAAGCATTGTTAACACAAACTTTGATATAATAGATCTCAGAGATGTCTCTTATGTAATAGATATCATAACGTACCGAGATAGACCAAATGGGACATTAGTTTCGTTCCATAAGTTTAACATTAAATGGGTCCTTACATATGTAACAAAATACTGCTCTCCTTTAGAGGATAATAGGATAAATGAAATTATTTCCTTATGCTTCATTAATTGGAAGCCTTATGTAAGTTTAAGTCTATATTCGTTTAGATATTACTCACATAGATATTACTCACATTGCAACACACTAGATATGTCTAGATTAATGTGTAGCATCTAATGGAGTATTACAATATCTTTAAAAGAAACGAGAGACTACAATTTAAAGAAGAAGTGAGAATTAAAAACCGGTTTATTACTCTAACTTTGTGATATTCAAAGATTACAAAATGTGATTTCGGGTATATCTTTATGTCAGCAGACAAAACCTATCCCATGTAGGAGTCATAATGGACTGATATCAACAACCTAAGTTATAACGACATAATATAATCACTAAATGTTGTTGGAAATTTATCAGTGGACTCATAAGTTTATTAACTCCATATAATTAATGTTTTGAAGAATAGTGTGATAAAGTCAGCTACCATGACTCCTTGAACAGTAACAGTTCAAGAGGTGCTGCATTAAATTTCGATACGCAATTAATTATTCGTTTATGAACGAATTGAGGAAACTAAGTTTTGTATCGAATACATTCATGATATGCTTAAGGATCCTATAACTGAAGGGCTATTACCGATAAGTCTTTTTAGGAGAGCTCATAGACGGGTATTAATTAATGGCCGTGCGCAATTGCATATCGTACTATGAATGACTAAGTATTAGTTAATTTTCCTCATCAGTTTGATTTTGTATGTCTCTAAGAATATGTCAAGCCGGCATAATGGCATATAGACAAATATAGTTACAAATCAAACAAAGGGCTTATGCGTATTTTGATCATAACGATTAGGTTTTAAATTAAGGCTATAGTATGATTAATGGGGGTCCTGAGTCGCATAATGATTCAACGGTTGTATTTCTCTGCTATAGTACTTGTTTAAGGCTAAAATGAGTGTTAACTCCTGATCAGGCTTATCTAACACTCATAGTAAATGATTACTCAGCTAAGTGGGAGAATGTAAGATTAAATATATTTATTCTATATTTAATCTAGTAGCCATTATAATCATTTACATTATATGGATCAAAATATATAACAATCCTATTAAATAATTAGTTGGTAATTGTTGATGGGACTAATTACCCTTATTAACTAATTAGGGTTTCCTCCTGGGTGTATATATAAGGAGAATAATGTGGAGGTTAAGGGGTTAGACAATTTCACAAACCCTAATAAAGCACATAACATCAATCCCGCCTCCCTCTCCATAACCGATTCCCTTGTCGGTTTCTTATCATCACCATCATTAGATTGCACCCTAAGGAGGAACCAGACCAAGATGACAATCATGTCAAAACTTATAGTTGTGTCTCCATCTGGATTCTCTGTTGGCCTGTACTGCTGCAATCAGGTATGTTTTCATGTTTTCCTTTATGTCTAAACAGAACTGATCAGCAATATATATATTATATGGGCACACCACAAACGGGGCGAAAAGATTATTTATATGTGTGTGTGAATTAGTAATAAATTTTGGGTGTTACTCTTCTAGCACCATTTGTCTTGAATCCATGCCCAAAAAAAAGAAAGAAACTAATGACTAAGAGGTTGTTTAGCAACTTTTGAATGGTTAAGTGTTGAACCAGTAAGAGGTCTGAATCATTAAGAGCCTCATTAAGAGCTAAACAAACAACCCGTAAGTTTAGGTTTATCGTCGTGTTTAGAATAAATATATCAAAGCTGAACTGTTGGTATGAATAACACTATTAAAAATGTTAACTCTAAGTAAAATGAGAGTTTTATGTTATACATAAAGAAAAACACATTTGGAAAAAAAAAAAGTAAACTGTCAAAATAGTCCTTGAGGTTTGGTCAGTTTTGTCAGTTTAATCCAAAACTCAATCCTTTTGAATCTGGGTCCCTATGGTTCAGTTTTGTTGCCATTTTTATCCAAAATCAAAATCTGGTCAGATTTTTCAGTTAACATCAAGTTTTCTTTTCCCTCCCTTTTAATGAAGGGTAAAATGGTCAGATTTTTTAAATTTGTTATAATAAAACATTTAAAGAAAATATGATAAAATCTGAACATTTTGTCCAACATTAAAAGGGATGAAAAAGACAAAACAGTTGAATATTAACTGAAATATCTGACCAGATTTTGATTTTGGATGAAAATGGCAACAAAACTTAAACCACAAAGACTCAGATTTAAAAGGTTTGAGTTTTACACTAAAGTGGTAAAAGTGACTAAACTCAACTCAGGTACCATTTTCACATTTTACTAAAAAAACTGACAAACCATATTCATGCACCTAGAAGCCTAAATGGCTTTTTGTAAAGGGGAAATAGCCAAAATGGCCAAGTTACGGTCAACTTTTCCAAAGTAGCCAACTGAAACGTCTTGGGGAGACGCCACAAACATGTTCTAGCGTCTTGGCGGCTGACCAACCATACGCTGCCACGTGTCCGACACAGCTCAGACGTCTTAACGTCTTGGCTGAGACGCTTCAGACGGCGGCTTGAGATGTTTTAAAAGTTGAGTTGATAAGCTGATAGTTTTGCATGGCTTGAGACGTTTGAAGCCGGCTTGAGACGCTTGAAGCCGGCTTGAGACGCTTGAAGCCGGCTTGAGACACCTCAACACGGCTTAAGACGTTTGAAATTATCAAGTTTTTTAAAAAAAATTTAAGACGTTTCGTTAAAACCTTGAGACGTATGAGACATTTCACGGTTTCCAAAGTTCTTTTTAAGACGTTTCATTTAAACCTTGAGACGTTTGAGACGTTTCTCGTTTTCCAAAGTTCTTTTTAAGACGTTTGTCGGTTTTCAAAGTTATTTTTAAGACGTTTGAAACCTCTTTTTAAGTAGTTCACAATTTTCGACCCTGTTATACACAACGTTTTCTTCTTCACCATATCTTCTACCCCATTGGTGTTCACAGCTTCAAAAAATGGACAGACCCCCTGATTCAACAAATGGTTCTAAGAAGTCATCTACAACGGGTCTAAGAAGTCATCTACAACGGACACAGATCTTCTCCCTTTTAATGGGATGAGATCGGATTTCCCCTTCCACGTGCTCTGCGGGGTCGATCGGGTTCAAGAACTCATCTACAACGGACACGTGAAGGGTTAAACGGGTTGTTCGGGTCATGACGGTTCTGCCCGTTTAGGGTGGTTGATAAGAGTTTGGCTAACACAATGGGCTCTCACCAATGTGTTTGCCAGGTCCTCTAACATCACCGAAGCCGCAGAACCGCAGAACCAAATGTGAACAACCCGTTACATATCACCTAGGCCAAAATAAATGTGGGTTGATGGAACTTACCATTTCACGTCCCATATTTATTCCTAGGTGTTTCGATGCAAATTCCGGAATCAAAATCCGGATCTCCTACCCCATTTTAAATTTATGGAAGTAGCGGTTTGGTGTATTCTAGTTCAAATGATTATGTTTGTATGTTTTTGTGTTATGTTTTTTATGTACTTTGTATTCAATCATAATAAAGTTATTAATTTTACTAATTTACGTTTGAATTCTAGTTCAATTCAGTATAATTCAATGTTTAAAGACGTTTCAACAGCCTATTAAATGTTAAGATGTTTCAACAGCCTATTAAATGTTAAGAAGTTTCAACAGGGAATTAAATGTTAAGACGTTTGAATTTTATGTTAAGACGTTAGAATATTTAAAGTTATATTAAATTAAATATTCATTTAACCAACCCCACTATATATACCCCTAATTCTAAACACACAGAAACACACATGTTGTTCTTCTTCTTCTTCTACTTTCTTTGTTCTACTTTCTTCTACACACAGAAACACACAAGCAGACATGGCTTCTTCCTCGTGGACCGAAGTTGAGGACATTGCATTGGTGGAGGCTTGGGAGGAGGTATATACCAATCCTCCTCGTCGAGGGCAAGGGGGTCTATGGGTCCGGGTGCAACAATATTTTGCACAACTCCGTGGTCCGGACCACGGCCGCGCCGTTGACGCCTTATCTTCAAGGTTTCCGGTTATACGCTTGGAGTGTAAGAAGTTCGAGGGTTACTACAAGTCTGTGGAGGATTCATCCCAGGGCCTTAGCGAGGAGGACATCAAGGCGGTTGCGCTCATTAACTTCCGCCACGATGAAGGACATGATTTCGAACATGTCGCGCAGTGGGAAACAATTAGGGTTTGGATTTAGATCTTTGTTTTTTTTTTAATGTAATGTTGTTTTTTTCTTTTGTATATATTTGTTTTTTTAATTTAATGTTTAGTATGTATTTTTTTTTAATATAATGTTTTATATTTTCTTTAACGGGTTTGGGCTTACGGGGTTGGGCTTATGGGTTTGGGCTTACGGGTTTGGGCTTATGGGGTTGGGCTTACGGGTTTGGGCTTATGGGGTTTGGGCTTACACCCAATATTTATTAAAACTGTAGAAATAAACTTAACTATTTAAAACTGTTAAATAAACTTAACTATTCAAAACTTGAACCTTAACTACTAAAATTCTAAATTATAAATATTTATTTTATTTTTTGTTAAAACCGTCATTATTTGAAATTACTATTTTAGGGGCTAAATTGTCATTTTTGAAACTATATAAATACAAGGGCTAAAAGTGCAATTATTGCAAACTACAAGTTTAGGGTTCTTTTGGCCATTTTTGAAACTTATTTATAAAAGAAAATAAATAAATAAATATATATCTTGTTTTATAAAGTCCAGGGTTCATTTGGTCAATTTCTTGAACTTATACTCCAGGGACTGAAATTGATATTTTATAAACTTATATTAACTATAGACACTAACCGGGTTAGTGTTTATATAACAATTTCTTTCTTAAACAATAACTCAGTTAAGTATTCTTAATTGAGTAGGGACCAAACTAGTAAAGTTGGAAACTTATATTAAGAGCGACATTTTATAAACTTATATTAACTACAGACACTAACTGGGTTAATGTTTATATAAGAATTTCTTTTTAAAACAATAACTCAGTTAAGATTTCTTAACTGAGCAGGGACCAAACTGGTAAAACAATAACTCAGTTAAGAATTTCTTTTTAAAACAAAATAAATAAACTTATATTTATATAAGAATTTCTTTTTAAAACAATAACTCAGTTAAGATTTCTTAACTGAGTAGGGACCAAACTGGTAAAGTTGGAAACTTATATTAACAGCGACTAATTATAACAATTTTCAAAACCTCAGGGACCATTTATGTAAAATATGTTAGTACAGGGACCAAAAATGTAATTTTTAAATCAGATCTTAAAAAGAGGGTCTTCTTTAAAGAACCGGCCCTTAGTGAGACTCGAACCCGCGCCACTCGTGTATAACAGAAACGTCTTAACCAGTTTATCCTCCGTCTCGGAGCTAATATAACTTGAAGTTATATTGTATTTATATAGTCGTTATATTAAACTATGTTAGTACAGGGACCAAAAATGTAAGTTTTTAATCAGATCTTAAAAAGGGGGTCTTCTTTAAAGAACCGACCCTTAGTGAGATTCAAACGCGCGCCACTCGTGTATAACAGAAACGTCTTAACCAGTTTATCCTCCGTCTCGGAGCTGATATAACTTGAAGTTATATTGTATTTATATACTCGTTATATTAAAGTATGTTAGTATAATGACCAAAAATTTAATTTTGAAATCAGATCTTAAAAAGGGGGTCTTCTTTAAAGAACCGGCCCTTTGTGAGACTCGAAGACGCGCAACTCATGTATAATCATAACGTCTTAACCAGTTTATCCTCCGTCTCGGAGCTGATATAAGTTGAAGTTATATTGTATTTATATACTCGTTATATTAAAGTATGTTAGTACAGGGACCAACAATTTAATTTTGAAATCAGATCTTAAAAAGGGGGTCTTCTTTAAAGAACCGGCCCTTTGTGAGACTCGAACACGCGCAACTCATGTATAACCATAACGTCTTAACCAGTTTATCCTCCGTCTCGGAGCTGATATAAATTGAAGTTATATTGTATTTATATACTCGTTATATTAAAGTATGTTAGTACAGGGACCAAAAATTTAATTTTGAAACCAGATCTTAAAAAGGGGGTCTTCTTTAAAGAACCGGCCCTTTGTGAGACTCGAACACGCGCAACTCATGTATAACCATAACGTCTTAACCAGTTTACCCTCCGTCTCGAAGCTGATATAACTTGAAGTTATATTGTATTTATATACTCGTTATATTAAACTATATTATTTCAAACAAACATAGATCGCACTGAGGAACCGGAATCAATTCTATACAATATAACTTCAAGTTATAATTAATTAAAATATATAACGTGTATAAATAAACTTAAAACTGGATGTAAGTCGTTCTCAGGGTCACGTTTTTGTGGCTTTTGATATGTTGGTTAAATATTGACTTTTAAACAATAATAACTTTAAATTATCAAAGTTATTACATCCTAAAAAACGATACAAGATAAATTTAAATAACATCCTAAAAATGCTAGCTAAATATAATTTTTCAAGGTTTCAAACACTGAAATGTGTTCAAAATCCTCGTCATAAATTATTGCGTAGTCTAGCAAGGCTTCTTCAATGACCTCTTCTTCAGGCAGGTTGTTGTGCCGATTTTTTTTTAACGTTCTTGTACCTTCCTAAGAAACGGCTACATTTGAAGCGTAGGAAAGCACACCGAGTGTTGAGGTCATTGGCGCTACAGGTCGTTTGTTGCGCGTGAATGCAGAAATAGTTCATAACCTGACCCCAAAACGCGGGATCGGAAATTGAGTAAGTGCCTTCATCACGAGCGGCGGCGTAGGAGACGACAATAGCAATGTCTTCTTCGTCGGTCCAAGAAGAATCCATGATTTTGTTAACAAATTTCAAGTTTGAGGTTAAATTGTGATTGGATATGGTTAAATGGCAAGAATGCCTATGCCTATTTATAGTGGGTTCATTGATCACTATTCATTAAATTAATAAATTAAAAACAAGTATTTTATTGCATAAAATAGACAACATTTGGACGGGGTAAACACCGCCAAAAATACAGTTTTTCTGCAATGAATTGTCTGTACGACAAAAAAGTTTTACAAATGTCTCCAGTTATATTTATTGGTTTACCCGTAAACAGATGCTCCATATGCATACACAGGTAAACAGCTTCATTCCCTGCGATTGATGTGTTAGATACCACGTAGTTGTCATTGAGCTCGGCAGAGATACATTTTTCTGGTTTTCCCGTTTTTTTTCCAATATCGCAAATGCACTAGTAATGCTCCTAAGTAAACTTTCACCATCGTCAAATGGGGGTGAATAACGTTTATGTATTTATTGCCGACACAAACATTTTCGCACGGGTAATACACCAACTCCTGTGACGATAACTCTAGTCGAGCTAGGAGCCATTCGTTATTTTCTAACGGTAACGGAAAGAAGACGTAATCCACTTCGAAGAAAGAAGGAAATGGGTGTAATTCGCCATTGACATATTTAACAACGTTTTTAGGGGTAAAATCTAACAACGGATCCCTTTGAATCTTTCTATTCCTCCAAGCCATTAGCCTTCCCACCCATTCTTCAATATGTTGTATAAGTTGTAATTTAAAATTAATTAATAACGGGAAAAAAATTCTACATTTAAAAAATATATTAGGAAGAATAATTAACTGTTGACGTTAGGTAGCCGCCACAGCGAAAACCTAATAGAGTCCCCCAAATTTTTTTGTCCAACTCTATTGATCTTGTGAAAACTGCTGAATAACAGAACGGCGCATCCCCATTTCTGTGGAAAGTTTCCACGTCTTTTGACTAATTCTCACTTTCGTCGTCTGGAATTGCCCATGTACCAGCCCGGTGGAGGTGAAAACTTTGTCGATTGTGTACAAAGTGGCTTTGTTCTGAATCATTTCGTTGTGGAACCTCAGAAGAACTTTCACCCTTGGAACTTCTCCATTTTTTGAGAATCCAAGATGATGATTTGTTTGCTGGTTGGGAGCAGTATACATCATTTTTATTTTTTTCAGACATTTTTGCGTGCTCCAGAAATGTACTCAAATCCAATAGTTAAAGGGAAGAATTCTAATTTATTAAAAAAATTTCGATGAATGAGAATTTTGGTCAAGACGTTTCAACCAAGACGTTTCGGACACGTGGCATGCATGCAGAGACGTTTCAGGACATTTAAGACATCTCAGGATTTAAGACGTTTCACGAGATTTAAGACGTCTCAGGGTTTAAGACGTTTGACACGTGGCATTTTAAGACGTTTAAGACGTTTCTTTCTGACATTTAAGACGTTTCCCACATTTCGAGACGTTTTGTTTATTAAGACGTTTCCCACATACTTGAGACATTACACAATAATCTTGAGACGTCTAAACTGCTACTTGAGTCGTTTCAGACATTCAAACCATTTGATCAACGACACGTGTTCCAGTTTGGGTCCCCGTGTAGCCATCAGGTGACACGTGTCGCGGGAGAGGTTTTGACTTTGGGAGTGTGGGTTCATGTGTTTCATTTCCACCGGCAAACGTCTTCGAGACCACATTCTCGTTTAGGACCACCTTCAAGACAGACCCGATGGCCATTGAAGATCCAAAGAAAGACCCGACGACCGTTGAAGATCCGACCAAAGACCCGACCCGCGTTGAAGACCAGACCACCGTTTCGTTTCTGCTGCCGAACTACGACGTTGCCCGTTGACTGACAGTGGATCCAAATTACTACGGTTACCCACCAATGGGTCGTCAAGAGCACATGCAATCTGCTCACATTATGCAAGACGTTGGAGAAAATCTTGTCCCACGGTGTTACTTTATCTCTTTTGTTTCCTTTATTATAGTGTTTTAGTATTTTAGTATATTTACTATTGTTTTTTTGTTTCATTTGTTACTTTACAAGGCCAAAAAGATCAAAGTTCGCCAAACGTGGAATATAGTAAAGACTTTGAACGAAAGAATGACGACACCTATTGAATCGCAGATTAGGCAGACATGTTTTGGGCCTTTTTTTGGATATTAAGTGTGTTATGTGTGATAGCCTACTCTTACTCGGTGTTGCACAATTACAAGTGCATACACCTACACCCAGATTAGGGATTACATATCGCCTAGGTCAAGAAATTTTAATGTTTACCCCGAAACAATTTTGTCTAATAACGGGGTTAAGGTTTGGTCCACTAACTGGACCCCGATTGACCACCCTGACTTATTTAAAAACCGACATTTCCCGGGCCGTGAACGTATTGCTTTCAAATGAATAAGAGATATGTTTGAAGGTCCGATGCGATATAGTAACGAAGATTGCACAAGGATATGTCTACTGATGCATTTGGGTCAAGGGTTTTTAGGGTTGCAGTATTCAAATGTAATCGATATTAAACTGTTACACCTGGTGGATAATCTGAATGACTTTAACCAATATCCATGGGGTAATTATTTTTGGGAGAGCACGTATACGAACGTGTATGATATGCACATTCGTCAAAAGGAAGACGCGAAGGGTTTTTTCGTTAGATGGATTTGTTTGGCCCTTTAAGGTACCTGGGAAATCGTATATATATTTTATATTTTAAGTGTAATGTTCGTTTTAATTTGTATACTAATACCTGTTAAATATGTTAATGCATTTACAGATGTGGATTCTAGAGGTATTTCCGGAATTCAAACAAAGGAGGGGGTATTTCAATGGTCAGACCATTCCGAGATTTTTAGGATGGAAAGAAGGACAAAAGCTGATGAAGGGTAGTGTTGATGGCATCTTAGCGAATGCAATAAAGGTAAATTGCTATATTGTGTCTGAAATTGCTGACAAATTTTATAATTTTAAAAAATTATATTTATAAAAAATCATAAAAACCGATAAAATTATAAAATTATAAAATAAAAACTGTTAAAGTATAAAATTAAAAAATTATAAAAAAAATTTCCTACGTTTAATAGTTTTTGAAACATTTTTATATGAATTTTCAAATTATAATGTTATAACAAAAACGGTTAAACGTTGAAAATTATAATGAATTTTCAAATTATAATTTTATAAATTATAAAACTTAAAAAACAAATTCGACGTTTTAACAGTTTAAACCTTTAATAGTTTTTAACATTTTTTTGTAAAATGTTTGGTTTCAATCTGATAGAGACGTGAATATAAACCGCTAAACTTCATACTACCAACTATGTTTGAGGCCGAGACACAGTGGTACATTTCAAGCTCGGATTATTTGGACCTTGAACGTCAAATTTATCATCCTGCTATGGCGACTGAATTACCCCCTCCAATGCTGTTGATCGGTTCTGTTTAAACATAAGAGGAAAACATGAAAACATACCTGTTACAGCAGACAGTGCAGTGGAGAATCTAATCAGAGAAGATGACATCGAGTTCGACATAGTTGTCAGTGTGATTTGGTTCCTCTTTAGGATGCTGACTGATGATGGTGATGATTAAACCGAATAGGGGATTCGGTTAGGAGAAGAGGTCATGATGATGATGATGTTATGATTATAGGGTATGTCTAATTGTGTAACTGTGTAACCCTTTAACCTCTACATTAGTCTCCTTATATAAGCACCCAGGAGGAAACCTAATTAGTTAATAAGGGTAATATGGTCCATCAACAATTACCAACTAATTATTTAATAGGTTATTATATATTTTGATCTATATTATGTAAATGATTATAATGGCTACTAGATTAAATATTAAACATAATATATTTAATCTTACATTCTCCCACTTAGCCGAGTAATCATTTACCATGAGTATTAGATAAGCCTGATCAAGAGTTAATACTCATTTTAGCCTTAAACAAGTACTATAGCAGAGAAATACAGCCGTTGAATCATTATGCAACTCAGGACCCCCATTAGTCATACTATAGCCTTAATTTAAAACCTAATCATTATGATCAAAACACGCATAAGCCCTTTGTTTGATTTGTAACTTTATGTGTCTATATGCCATTATACCGGTTGAACATATTCTAAGAGACATACAAAATCAAACTGAGGAAATTTCACTAATCATAAAACATAAGCTAGTACAATATGCTAAACAAGGTCTTTACTAAATCCCATATTCAGAACATGTTCTTCGTAAACCTTAGGAGGGAGACCTTTAGTCATCGGATCCGCAAGCATATATTTAGTACTAATATACTCGATACAAAGATTATTTTCCTCAACTCGTTCACGTACGAACAGATATTTTGTATCGAGATATAAACTAGCCCCAGTCGAACTGTTACTGTTCGAGAAACTAACGGCTGCTGAATTATCACAGTAAAGCTTCAATGGTCTAGAAATGAAATTAACGATTTTGAGTCCAGTTATCAGATTTCTAAGCAACATTCCATGACAGGTTGTGTTATAAACAACAATGTACTCTGCCATCATTGTGGAAGTTGTGGTCAACTGTTGTTTATGACTCTTCCAAGAGATTGGGCCGCCTGCTAACATAAAGATATAGCCCGAAGTGGATTTCTTGTCATATTTGCATTTGGCAAAGTCAGAATCAGAATAGCCCACCACTTCTAAATGATCACTTCTTCTATAAGTCAGTTTATAGTCTTTCGTCCCTTGCAGATATCGAAGTACCTTCTTAGCTGCTTTCCAGTGATCTAGGCCAGGATTAGTCTGATAACGGCCTAGCATTCCAGCAATATAAGCGATATCTGGGCGAGTACAGACTTGAGCATACATCAGGCTCCCGACTACTGACGCGTAAGGTATCTGGCTCATTTGCTCCTTCTCAACCTCTGTTGTCGGACACTGGAATGAACCGAAAACATCTCCCTTAACTACTGGAGCGACGAGGGTTTGCACTGTTGCATGTTGTAACGTGTACGGACACGATCTATGTAAGCCTTTTGAGACAATACTAAGATCCCTTTGTGTCTATCTCGGTGAATTTCGATGCCAATGACGTAAGAAGCATCTCCGAGATCCTTCATGTCGAAGTTATGCAAGAGTAACCGCTTCGACTCATGCAACATGTCTAAACTATTACTTACCAATAGAATATCATCTACGTAAAGGACAAGTATAGTAAAGTTTCTCCCACTCATCTTGAGGTAGGTGCATTGATCCACTTGATTCTTCATAAAACCTTGTTTCTTCATGACTTCATCAAACTTGAGGTACCACTGACGTGATGATTGTTTTAACCCGTAAATGGATTTCTTCAACTTACAGACTAGATACTCCTGACCTTCAGGTTTAAAGCCTTCAGGTTGCTTCATGTAAACATCTTCGTCCAAGTCTCCGTTAAGGAAAGCGGTTTTAACGTCCATCTGATGCAGCTCTAAATCAAAATGAGCTACTAGGGCCTTGACGATCCTTAATGAATCTTTACGAGAGACAGGTGAAAACATCTCTTGATAATCAATTCCCTCTTTCTGAGTGTAGCCCTTTGCAACCAATCTCGCATTGTAGCGTTCAACGTTCCCATTCGGATCCAGTTTTGTTTTGAACACCCATTTGCATCCTACGGGTTTGACACCGTTGGGTAATTCTACCAAATCCCAAACGTCATTTTTCTTCATGGATTCAAGCTCATCAATCATTGCTTTATTCCATTCAGAAGACTGATCACTGCTAACGACTTCATTGTAAGAGATAGGATCATTGAGCTTTCCGGGATCCATTTCAGTCAGGTAGGTAACATAATCATCCCAATTAGTAGGCCTTCTTTGCCTAGATGACCTCCTGAGTGGATTATCGGGTTCAGCGTTGTCTTGGTGTTGAGCGTTTGATGTGCCTTCGTCATGAGGAATAATGGGTTCTGATTGTGGAGGTGAATTTGGAGCAGTTGGTGCAGTAGCTTCAGGTGCAGTAGTTGCATTGGGTTCAAGAGGAGTAATCGGAGTAATGGCAAGCGACGAGTCTCTCCCCCCGGCGTCTTGTAGTTCTTGCAATTCTTCGTAAGGGTTGGTACTGCTCCCACTGACCTTGAAATCCTCCAGGACCGCAGCACGCTTGGTTTCAACAATACGGGTGACATGGGAAGGACAACAGAAATGATAACCCTTTGAATTATCAGGATACCCGATAAAGAAACAGGTAACGGTTTTAGGGTCAAGTTTCCTTAGGAAAGGATTGTAAAGTTTTGCTTCAGCAATGCAGCCCCATACTTTCATATATTTAAGACTCGGTTTCCTTCCTGTCCAAAGTTCATAAGAAGTTTTAGGGACAGACTTAGAAGGAACTCTATTGAGTATCTGAACAGCTGCTTTTAACGCTTCAATCCAGAGGAATAATGGTAAATTAGTGTTGGCTAACATACTGCGCACCATGTTCATAAGGGTACGGTTTCTTCTTTCAGCGACACCGTTCTGCTGAGGTGTACCAGGCATGGTGTATTGGTTCACAATCCCCTGGCCCTTACAAAACTCATAAAATGGACCAGGAACTTGACCCACATCAGTATGTCTTCCATAATATTCACCGCCTCTATCTGATCTCACAACTTTAATCTGACGATCTAATTGCTTTTCAACTTCAGCCTTATAATCTTTAAAAGTTGTTAGAGATTCAGATTTCTCCTTAATAAGATACAAGTACATGTAACGAGAATAATCATCAATAAAAGTGATAAATGAAGTATGTCCTGTTATGCCAGCGATTTGGTAGGGACCACTAATGTCAGTGTGAATGAGTTCTAATAAATTAGAGCTCTTAGTGGCACCTTTCTTATTCGCTAATGTCATTTAACCTTTAAGACATTTGACACATGTTCCAAAATCAGAGAAATCAAGAGGAGGTAAGACTTCATCCTTTACAAGACGATTTAATCGTTCTTTTGAGATGTGGCCTAAATGCTGATGCCACAACATGGATGAAGTCTCTAAGTCTCGTTTCTCTTTCATCTTTGTGAGTGATTCATTAATGTTATATGACAACAAAGATTTGGAAAAGCCATCATCTAGTTCTAATCTATAGAGAGCACCATCCAGAACACCAGTACCATAAAGAACAGAATCATAGAGGATAGAGAGTTTGCGATGACCATGGGAAACAATAAAACCGTCCGTGTCTAACTTTGGTCCTGATACAAGGTTCCGAGTTACCTCAGGAACATATAAGGTATCATAAAATTTAATACATAAACCAGTTTTCATAAATAATTGTAATGTTCCAATGGCCTTCACTTCTAATTCTCGATCATTCCCAACCTTAAGCGTTCTTTGGTTTCTTTCCATCTTCCGGATTGTAAGGAATCCCTGAGTTGAATTTGTAACATGAACCATAGAACCAGAATCAAACCACCAAGAATTAGCAGGAACACTTAAATTATAGGACTCAAGTATCATAAAATAATTGTTACCTTTCTTAGCCAGCCACTCCTTAAAATCAGGGCATTCCTTCTGCATATGTCCTGTCTTTTTACAGAACTTGCAGTGGATTCTGTCTAAGGAGTTCTTAGAGCTAGAGGGTGCACTTGTATTAGGATTAGGCCTTTGGACTTTTGAAGCATCCTTCCTCTGATGATGGTTCTTCCTCTTCTTAGAGTTGGAGGTAGTGAAGTTAGCAACATCGGTAGTGCAATCCATCCTCATACGCTCTTCCTCCTGTACGCACATGGCGACCAGCTCACTCATCGTCCATTTGTCCTTCTGAGTGTTGTAATTGATCTTGAATGCTTCAAAGGACGAAGGAAGCGAAGTAATGATGAAATGAACGAGAAAACCATCACTGATTTCCATTTCCTGCTCCTTCAGCTTATTGGCCATGTCATTCGTCATCATGATGTGCTCGCGAATGCCGCTCCTCCCATCATACTTAGTCATCACCAGCTTGAGAATAAGAGTACTAGCATGTGCTTTAGACGTCCCCTTGAACTGCGCCTCCACAAAAGCCAGGTAGGTTTTAGCATCTTCAGAATCAGGAATAGCTCCTCTGATTGCATTGCTGATGGACTGCTTCATAAACATGAGAGACATGCGGTTACACCTAGTCCACTTTTCATGAGTCAACTGCTCAGCAGCAGTGCTTTGAGTAGTAAGGTCCGCTGGCTTATTCTCTCTTAAGGCATAATCGAAATCCAGCAGCCCAAGAGTAAGCATGAGAGCATCCTTCCATGTAGAAAAGTTATCACAAGTCAAAGGTGGAATCCCGCAATTGGGCGCTGATAGTGGAAATAAGATGAGCAAGTTATGATACTAAGGAAGAAGTTCTAATGTGATCTAAGGGCACGTTAAACTAAGGCAGGCATAAATAATGACCATTTTACATTATGAAGCTGTGATATTGTCTATTACTAACATCAAAATAATAGACTTAGTTAAAAATTCTACTTAAATGAAGACAAATCAGCTTTGGCCAGAAGTGTAATCATTTAAGCATGTGTGCAAAATGATTGTAACAAATCAGCTTTGGCCAGAAATTGAGACAATCACTTTAGTTATACACTTGTTAAGTATGCCATCTATGAAGGAATTAAATCAGCTTTGGCCAGATATTAAGACATTCATGTTTATGATGCACACTCAACATAGCTTTCGTAATACTTGAACGATAAGTAGATGTATCAAGTCAGCTTTGGCCAGAAATGATACATCAAAACTAATGCAAGTTAAGCCATTTTTGGTTTTGTAAAACATTATCTGATTCTAATTAATTAACTAAGTAATTACAAAACCAATTATTTAATAGCCAAATTTTTGGTTCACATTAACTGCCATATTTTATGAACACTCATGATTTCGGATTATCCAAAATGGATGATTTCGAATGATCTCGGATGTGTTCAAGGCGCGTAAGTCGGATGATTTCGGGTGATTTCGGATGCATTTCGGATATGTCTGAGACGAATGATTCCGGATGAAATATGTCTTGGAATCACCCGAAATGGTTAATGCTTAGTCCGAAATGGTTAGTCCGAAATGATCCGTGATGGTCTGTAATGATCAGGCAGATGCTGATCCGTAATGAATGCTTAGTCCGAAATGAGGTCCGAAATGATCATCCGTAATGATCATCCGTAATGTGTTCTGCAAGCTGTTACAGCTGTTAATGTGAAATCATAACTGAAAATTTGAAATCTTAGGAATTGTGATAGAGTTTCCTGTTTTAACATTGATCTAATTTTATCAGAAAATTTCGAAAATCATAATATGTTTATCCTTTTAACAGATTTCGAAAATTCTCATTAGACAAAATAGATCAAAATTAGGAAAAACATTCGACAATTCAAATCATATTCCAAACATAAAGGAAATTTCGAATTTTAACTAAGAACATGATGAACCCTAAAAATTTAACCTTAGCCCTATATCCGAAATTTGTTAATTTATCAATCATTTAATTAATTCTTGAACATTATGATTTTGGAACAGTAATATTTGATGAAAACATATGATCCGAGATGGGTTCTCGGATGAAAAACCGAAATTTATTTAGGGTTTTCAAATCCTGTTTTCCAGTTTTATTCCAGATTTATGGATACAAAAACGGAACCGACTAATCAACATATGCTCTGATACCACATCTTGATCGGTTCTGTTTAAACATAAGAGGAAAACATGAAAACATACCTGTTACAGCAGATAGTGCAGTGGAGAATCCAGTCAGAGAAGATGACATCGAGTTCGACATAGTTGTCAGTGTGATCTGGTTCCTCCTTAGGATGTTGACTGATGATGGTGATGATTAAACCGAATAGGGGATTCGGTTAGGAGAAGAGGTCGATGATGATGATGATGTTATGATTATAGGGTATGTCTAATTGTGTAACTGTGTAACCCTTTAACCTCTACATTAGTCTCCTTATATAAGCACCCAGGAGGAAACCTAATTAGTTAATAAGGGTAATATGGTCCATCAACAATTACCAACTAATTATTTAATAGGTTATTATATATTTTGATCTATATTATGTAAATGATTATAATGGCTACTAGATTAAATATTAAACATAATATATTTAATCTTACAAATGCAACATCCAATCGACCCGAGTCAAAACTGCGGCCAGCCAGTGAAGGACTTCATTGCCGACTTGTTCGGCGATGATGAAGTACCGGTTCAGGTGCCTCAAACGCACGGATTTTGCACCTGAAATACCGGTTCAGACGCATGATATTCCGTTAAACACGGCTGACTTGCAACGGGATGCTGATCCCAGTCAGTTTTCATCAGGATTTTATTCTGAAGAGCAGCTTGTCTCTAAATTTCAGTCAATGATGTTCTCAAACAACCGGGCGTTGACTGACATGCTCAAGTCGGAGTTGTTGCAAACTTTTCGTATGGCTCCGGTTAATACTCCAAACCACATACGAACACCGATGGAACAATCGCAAAAAGAAGATGATAATGTATTCATCCAAAAATCCCGTTTATTTTGTTATAAAAATCTATAAAATAAATTTATTTAAAAATGTATCTAACATTTTTTAAAAATTTGTAGGCGGCAGCTGATTCCTATTTTAACTTCGATAAGGATGTGTATCATGTGTCTTCAAATCCCGAAAATGTTACGGAAGAAGCCGTAAGTTTGGGCTGCGTAAATGTTTATTTTAGTTATCCATCTACGTTTTGTTAATTTACCTCTTAAATTAATGTTATTGTAGAATGAGGACCCGGAGATGATGAAACTGAGGCGGTCTGAAAGGCTTATGAAGCCCGCCAAGGCTATGCTATCACCGTTTGTAGTTTATAGAAACCTCAAGCGGAAGCAAAAAGGATAGCAAATAATGAAGATAATTTATTCAAAAAGATAAAAAATTGGGCACCAACTAGCGGCGATAGACAACTAACCCTCACAGCAGGCGGCTATGTTGGTCCTGATTTCTGGGCGGCATTACTAGGCACTGACGGGACTGGCTGGTTAAGCGATGAAGTAAGCAGTATAAATTATTTTGTTAATACTAAATATACTAAATTTTCCTATAAACTTTCCCTAAAATTGTCCAACCTTATAACAGCACCTTTTTGGATGGATGCTATACATGTATCATTCAAGAAATCCATCCGACCGTTGGTCCATTTTACCCCCGTATTTCCAGATGCATTGTCAAACTTTGGATCATAAGTTTGAAGGTTACTCAACGGGGTTGTCGAGCCTTTTCCTCCGATATTTAGCGTTAACGAGGTGTATGTACCGTTATTTATACCATCAATTCACTGGTTTTTAGGAGTTTTCAACCTGGTTAACCAGACCCTCACTATTTACGACAGGTAAAAATTTATAAACGCTGGTTTTTTGTAGCTGATTATTTAATAGTTTTACTTAACGGTCTCTCAAAAGGTATGACTTTTAATCAATGCTCGTTTTTTTTTGTAGCTTGATGGGCATGCAACAATTGGAAAAAGGAAGAACGGAAGTGGTTTGTTTTATAAATTTTGTTTTTGACCATTGGCTTCATATGCATGGTTACTATGACAACAAACCTTTACCGTTAAAGTATCCGTTTCAAATAGTATATGCAGATGACGTGCCACAGCAGTCAGGACCATTAGGGGACTGTGGGGTTTGGGTTTGTATATTTCTAGAACGGTTGATTAACAAAAAACCACTAAATGATGGTGAAGACACAAGCATAACGGCTACAAGGATGAGGCGCCATATGTCAATACTTTTCTACAACTCGCTTATTCCTAAACAATCAGTCGACGAGATAGAAGAGGACGACATTGAATGTATTCAATGATTTGTATTAATTTATATTTTATAAAACAGAATTCATTATATATATTATTTGTATATATGTTTCGAATATTATATTTAAATATTATATATTATATATTATATTTATTGTGAACATGTGTGTATATATATGTGTGCCCTCACTATGTCAATAATGCCACACCGGATGTCTTACTCAAACATTCCTCATTCCGTGCAACACACCATTTGGATAAACGAAAATGATCGGTTTGAACATTGGTCGCCAAATATTCTAGAGTTTTACTATGACGGTGATACTCCAACTTTCTACTCAACCTACATGGGTAAAACACCTCTCGGAAAAGAATGGTGGGGCGGATTACTTGGATTTTGTGGAAACGGATTTATTCAGGAAACGGTACTTCGAAATACCTTTCCTCTTAATGATAGTGTTTTTTTTTGTCAAACGTTTACCATATTTTTCTCAGCATATCAATACATGGTGTAACAAGCTAATGTATCAACGGGAGCTTCACAGACTGTTAAGGGCGATGTCGTCAAATGATTATCGGTGGACAGTAGTCCCACCTACTTTTTTTAACATGATAATAAAACAAAATAGAGAGGCCTACGGATATGGAGACGGTTCAAAAGAATTTTTTCCTCCCTTTTGGGACGTTGATACGGTACGTTGTGAAATATGCTTATTCGGAATGTACACTTTTTATAAATTTGCAGACCTTTACTTTTTTTACACTAACATTTGACAACGAAATAATAGACTTCTACGTAATTTAATAAATTTAAAAATAAACTTTCTGTTTAAAGAAATTAGCAATTTTTATATTTTATGTTTTATAAAAAAATATTGATTTTTTTTACACCGACATTTCACTCTCACACTCCAACCAACGAATAATACCTTTTCCGGGGCTTATTTACGTTTCAAATTTTTTGCAGATTTACATGCCCGTAGCGCACAACGAAAACCACTGGTTACTTCTAAAAATAAATATGCGTTCGCTTAAAATATATGCTTATTTTCCCGATAACTGTAACCTAAGTAATTGCAGAGAAGGATTTTTCATACACAGGAAAATATATAAATTCTTTTAGAATTTGAATCTCCATTCGTATGGTTTCTGGGCCGTATATCGTACTGGCAACACTCGTGGATAGATAGTGTAGAAGCCTTAGAGTATTGCGGGGATATTGTGTGGCCTGACCACGGAGCTCATATTGGCCGAAACTCAGGTGTTATCATATGTATGCTAATGGAAAATCTAGTTTACAACCGTTCATTGACATGGAACGAAGTAAGCATGCAGGATGCTTGTGTCAGATATAGACGCTACATGGCTGATGAACTCTACGTCGGGCACTACACACCAACTAATTTTTGAAGGCTGGACGTACGCATTGTAAAATTTAATTCTTATATAAATTAAAAGTACTAATTACTATTGCGGTTACGAGAATTTGTTACATGATTTTCCTAATTAAAACATAAAAAAACTAAGCTATTATTAAAATTCTGCTAAATTATAAGATGGACAAATGTCATCCGTAGGACTCTGGGTTTCTATCTCTTTCCCTTTTCCTTTGCCTGATGATTTACGTGAATGAATCTGTGATGGCATTGGATCTAAACAAACGTCACGAACATGGCCGTATGTTCGACACCGCGAACAATATACCTGAACGGGTTCTTCCCCACGAGACAAGATTCGGGTGTTTTCTTTTGGACGACCAGATTGACGTTTTGTAATATGCGGGGGTAATACACTGCCAAGGCCTTCTGGTATCACCCATTCAGACTTATGAGGCTGAGGATTAATCGATTCTTCATACGTTTTTTTGTATACTTCGTTTGAATAACACGAGAATGCATAATGACTGCAGTTAGGTTCACCCAAAAATCTTGAAACAGCAATCACATGCCCACAAGGTAGACCAGAAACTTGCCAGACACGGCAGCTGCACGAACGATTCAAAAAATCAACTACACCCCTTTTCCCACCGTCTTCAATAACAAAACTGTTTACCCGGATGCCTGCAACAGTCCAGGTTCTAGACCCTTCAATTTTCTTTAAAATTTTCTTTTGTGCCCACTGAGTCATTGAATGGCTCTCCTGCATGCCCTGCAGTCGACGGTCATAAAACCATTTTTGTACAGACTCGCGGAAGAATTCGATAAGTTGCGTTATCGGCATCTTACGCGAGAATCTAGACAAAGAGTTAATAGACTCCGCACTATTAGATGTCATATAGTGGTATCGATTGCCGGGACAATGAGCTCTTGCCCATCTACCAAACCCAATATTTATTAAAACCTGGCGTATTCTAGGAACGGCAAGACACAAAGCATTGAATGACTCGTTAAAGTCAGACATCCGATAAGATTTACATCTCTTCCACCATAGTGCCTCGTACTCTTTTTTTAGACGACGGCAAACGTAAATTCATCATTAAATGACGACAACACAACCCGTGGTAAACACGTGGAAACACGTTTCTAACACCTACATGTATAGAATTCACCCTATCCGAAATGATCGCCATATCTGCTATTTCACCAACACAGTCTCTAAGCTTTGAGAGAAACCATGTCCAAGATTCACCATCCTCTGATTTTCCAATGCCATAAGCAATTGGTAAAATCTGATTATTTCCATCCATGCCCACTGCTAAAAACAACGTCCCTTTAAATTCACCCTTTAGGTGTGCCGCGTCAATGATAACGACCGGTCTTAGATTAAACATAAAGCTACAAATCTGAAAATTAATGATAGCAAAATAAGATCAAAGCCCATGTTACTTTAAAAAAATAAAAGCAAGTACAAAAGAAAAGGTGTAAATTACTGCAGCACCTAAAGCAACAAAAACCATTTCAAAACGACTCTGCTCATCAACCAAGATGTGAGTAACGCTTCCAGGATTTGCAAGCTTCAAATTGTAACAGTATATTGGTAGTTCAGCAAAAGAATCTCGGGTTGTTCCTTGTAGAAGTTCAAGTGCATGGCATTTACCACGCCAAGCTTGAAGGTTTGCTATCTCAACCTCGAACCTTTGTCTAAAATCTTTGACAATCTCTTTCGCTCGATATATCCTACCACTGTCTTTTAGTTGTTCCATTAAAAAGTGACCCAAAACCTTTGGGTTAGCCTGACGGAAATGTGGGTGTGTTTGCATCTTCGAACAGGTGTGTCTATCGTTCATATGTTTAACAAAAAATAAACTACCACCAGGAATAGCATATGCCTTAAATCGCCATTCACAACCATCACCCATGCATGACACTTCATACCGTGTCTTAGATGATCTATCAACTTTAAACTCGAAATGCTCTAACAAACATTTCTTTCCCAACTCAAGCTTCATCTCTTCTTTGTTATTGAATATATGACCGGCCTCAAACACTATAGAAGCTGATTCGATGTTAGACGTGGATGATTTTTCAAAATTATTTTCTAAAATAGGACACTCATCGTTTAAAACATCAACACTTTCTTTTACTGAAATATTTAGATCTGGAGTTTTGAAGTTGTTTAAAGAAGAAAAACCAGAGGAACCAACACCAGACTCTTGAATAACATATAATTTATATAATTCAAAAGGATTCTGCATCGCCAAATCAAAAAAAAATCTAACATCTCGATCATTAATTATATCGATCGGATCAGTAAACGTAGACATCCGGTATGACAACCGTGTAATGTTTGGAGTATCACACATCTTAGAAACATAGTTTAAAAAACTATTATATAAATGATATGTTTCAATTTCTAAACCACGTCTCCTTGAATCGCCATCAGTAACATACTCAATGTTTCCGTTAATGTCATCTCACTTCCCCCCAGTATAAACAACAAACTTGACCCTCATGTTGTGAGATAATTACTAAAAAACAAACTTTTTGAATCTTAGATTTTAACTTCAAATACGGTTTTTCATAATTTGTAGTATTTAAATAAGGGATCCGTCTAAATAAATGCAAAACTTCTTAAATTCCTAAAAAAACGTCTTAAACTCGTACAAAAACGTCTTGAATTCGTACAACAAACGTGTTAAAATAAGAAATCCGGTTGGAGCTGATGTAGCCGGTTAAAGAGAGTTAAATGGCTCAAGCCGACCGGAAACGTCTCAAGCCGTCTGGAAAAATGGGCAGCCATAACGAAACGTCTCAAGCCGTCTGAAACGTCTCAGCCAAGACGTCCAGACGCCTGACTTTTCTGTCGGACACGTGGCAGCTTTTGATTGGTCAGCCGCCAAGACGTTTGAACATGTTTCTTGCGTCTCCCCAAGACGTTTGACTTGGCTATTTTGGAAAAGTTGACCATAACTTGACCATTTTGGCTATTTTCCCTTTTGTAAAACTTATATATTTGTGTACCCTAAAAGCCTAAAAGTACTTTTATGTTTTATCTGTTAAATGGTCGAGTAAAAAGTTGGTCCATAAACTGGATTTAAGTTATGTCTAAATCTGTGTTCCTTATGGCTTTTTGCAACACTTATTATATTTGGATTTGTTATAGTCTTTTATTCTTAAATTTTTCCATCAAATTAGATAAATAAATAAGGAGTTGCGGTGAACGACGTGTATTTAATGAAGAAGAGGTCTAGATTTTGTTTTGATCTGTTGTCCGTTAACCAATGACACGCGCATGTTTATCAAATCATCTAACAATCCGATAGTGAGTCTACTCGATTATTTACAGAATTTGTGCTACACGTGCAACCTATTGAACATGGGTCTAGATCCGGTTCCGGTTCCGACAACCTATCACATGCATATGAATTTGTCATCCATCAATTGGACATACTTGTAAAAACTCACCATCGTTACCTATCATCAACGTCTTCGCAGGGTTCGTCACACATTATGAGTTTTGAGGTGGGAACGATGAAGAATAAGTTTTTTTAATGGCAGAAGCATAAGTAATAAAGGGTAGTGGAGTTTCTTTCTTTATGTATCAAAGCTAATTTATAAATGGTATTCATGCGTGCTTATTTAGCTACATGATAAGGCTATGGGGTACGAGGATGGTGGTTTAGTTCATGGATTGCCACGAGCCCTCTTTCTTGAATTTGATGAAGGAGACAAAAAAAAATAAAAAAATATAAAGTGAATGGTAGTTTAGGTCATGACCACACCATATAGCATGGTGGATGAGAGTGGAGTGATGTGGCGTTGACGTAGAGGTTGGTGGTGATGATTTAGGTCATAACCATACCACATAGCCTAATATATACAAGTATAAAAGTGTAGGCACTCTAGTTTGTCAAATGACTTTGGAAACGCCACATGTATGATGTATCTTACTATAAGGGTGTGGGGGGCGTTTTGCGGGGAGTAGGGGCGGGGAGTGGTTACCGCGCGGGGAGAAGGTGCCGCCATCAACTTTCACCGCATGGAGGGGATGGATTTCGGTGAGAGGTTACCGCATGAAGGGAGAGAGGGAGAGGGTGGCCCACCAGATTTTCAACCAATCAAGTTATTTTCCTTTTTTTTTCTTTTTGATTTTTTCAACTTAATTAAAAAAAATAAAAAAAACAAGTCCCCATGAGAGGAGTGCCGCCATCAAATTGAGGGTGTGGAGGAAGTTAAGGGGGGAGTTGACGTGACGCGTGCTGATTGAGTGTGTGCAAGAGAGGTCATTCCCCTCTTAGAGGAGTGCCCCTCTCACCCTAAATATTTTCGTGAAATACTTGAATTATGTTTTGTTGATTGACTTTGTATACACCATCCTACATACTTGGCCAATTTTGTAAAAACGAAAGTTCTTGTTTAGCTATTCTAGAAATTTTGACTTTTAAGGAAAGTCAAGATATTTGAGTTTCTTATTTGAAAAGATAGTTTCTATAACTGTTATATTAAATAGTAAATTGCCAAAATCGTCCCCAATGTTTGGGCGTGTTTGCCATTTTCATCCAAAACAATTTTTTTTTTGTACAATATAGTCCCTTACTTTTGGGAGTTTTTGCCATTTTCATCCAAACATATAATTTGCTTTATTTTTTCTATCAAACAATTGGATGAAAATGGCAAAAAATCTCAAATCTCAGAGAAGATTTTTGGCAAAAAAGTCGTTTGGATGAAAATGACAAAAAAAATCCAAAAGTGAAGGACTATATGGTACAAAAAAGTTGTTTTGGATGAAAATGACAAACATACCAAACTTCAGGGATGATTTTGGCAATTTACTCTATATTAAATGATAGATGTTTTGGGTACGAGATTATTTATATGTGCGTATGAACTGGTAGATGTTTTGGGTACGAGATTATTTATATGTGGGTATCAACTAGTAAGAAATTTTTGGTGCTACATATTCAACACTATTTGTGTTAGAATTTATGAAAAGAAAAATTTAACAATTAAGTTGGGGTTTAGCCTAGTAGGGGCTGCTAGAATGAGAACCACCCCGAGTTGTAAGAACCGCGAGAACTACACCCCACGGAGCGTCGTTCGCCGCGATTTTTTTTTACAAGTAGATGTGTGCATTATAAATACGGCCGTAAAAAATCACGGCGAACGGCGCTCCGTGGGGTGTACTTTTTTACACCTCAAGTTTGGTGTTTTTTAATTTTTTTTCTTTTTTCTTTTTTTTTTTACCAAACTTGAGGTGTAAAAAAGTACACCCCACGGAGCGCCGTTCGCCGTGATTTTTTACGGCCGTGTTTATAATGCACACATCTACTTGTAAAAAAAAAAATCGCGGCGAACGGCGCTCCGTGGGGTGTAGTTCTCACGGTTCTTACAATTCGAGGTGGTTCTCATTCTAGCGGCTCCCTAGCCTAGTATTATTATTATTACTATTACTATATAAAATATTTAGGTAGTTCTTAGGAACAGCATACTATTTGGGCATATTCAGGATGTTATTTACGCTAATGCCGCAAGTCTTTTATTATTTGAAAAAAGAGACCAAGAGACAAAGAGAGAATGCATAGGGAGAGGCCGGCGCCGGTGGTTCTGCGGCGGCAATACCACCGTTCAAGCGCGTGGTGGGTTTTTGGGGTTTTCTTAGTTGGTCTATTTTGGTTGACTATGGGGATTGAAGGTAGCTGGTTCTAGGGTTTGGGGAAAAGATAGTTGAGGAAGCCATGGTTTAATGTTTGTTTGGTTGTGGGTTGAGAGTAGGTGTCATTGCAATTGGGATAAGTCCCACTATCGGCTTACGTTTTATTTTAACATTAGCGTATTTTAAAATAATTTAGTTTCTTCAACTTTGAGACCAATCTCCAATACAGATATTTTACAGAAAACTTTGTGTTTTACATAAATAAAAAATATATGGTTAACATATTTACCTATATATTAAAAACAGAAAGGAATGAACATTAATAAAAAATAGAATTAAATGGATGGTTAAATGAATGGTATTGGGTGTTGATACCGGTATTAAATTTACCAAACTGGGTATATTTTCGGTATCGGTTCGGCACTGGCATTCATCGGTTTTTACCCTCAAATACCGGTGCCGTACCAATACCGACCGGTACCGTACTAGGTATATTCGGTACCGGTACCCACTTTTGGGGGTTTCTGTAACGGCATTTTCGGTACCGGTTGGTACCGAGCTCATCATATCCTGTAGCAATGCAAGTAATTGCACCGTTTAGATTACTTTTCATACACACAGTAAGTAAACTGTATTTCGTTTGAATGAGGTTTTATATACACAATATTTTGCTTTATTTTTTGTCTTTTTCTGTAATGAATGAATTGTAGCATATAAAATTAACTTGAATATTTAAATTATTGATGAGCAAAACGTATCAAATCCTGTAATCAATCCGGCATCGTATCGGTACCAAATTTACTATACCAAATCATTTTCGGTACCAATTTGGTAGCCACCTTTTGGCGTTTTCAGAATCGTTACTTTCGGTTCGACACCGGTCTAGCACCATACCTGTATTTCTTGATTTTTACCTTCAAATACCATACCGTATTGTACCGAGCATTTTCGGTGCCGGTACCTAATTTCGATGATTTTCTGGATCGGTACTTTCGTTGCCTTTATCGGTACCGCTCATCCATATTTTAACGTGTTAGCACCATAATAACTGAACTGAAAACAACCGAATTTCTAACGTATAGGACGTACGGGTCCTATTATTATATATTAGGTTATTTAAAATTGCTTTTTTAGAACGGAATAACTATCATTTTCACGACATTTTTATTTATGTTTTGATATTCGGTATCTACTTACCGTTACTGACACGCGTTTTGCAGTCATTGGGTTCCCGCCGCAACGCGCGGGCGGAAAATCAACTTAATGTATATATAACAAGAAAAGAATTATCGTTTTCTTTTCTACATTATGTGAGGGATTTAATACGCTGCTTCAAGATAAAGTTTAATTTTATAGAAAAAAAATACTTAAATGGTCTTTATCATAAGGAAACTTAAAAAAATGATTTTTAATTGCTTAATAGCAAAAAAAAAAAAAAAAAAAAAAAAAAAAAAAAAAAAAAAAAAAAAAAAAAAACCTTAAACAATAAAAACAATTCACTCAGATTTTAGACTACGACATGACCTTTTTGTGCTATGCGAATATAAAGTCATATGTTTTTTTTATCTACGATTTGATATGCATGCGACCATATCGTCATGTACGTTTTTTATCTACAACTTGATTTGCATGCGATTATTACGTCTGTTTCTTATCTACGTTCCAATATGCAAAATCAAACCGTCTACCACGCAACGCGCGGGTAACCTTGCTAGTTTAGTATAAATATATCAAAGCTGGATTGTCAATATAAAATCCCTATTAAAAATGTTAGTTATATGTAAAGTGAGCGTTGTAAATTATACATAAAAAGTACAGTTGTAATTGTATGAGAAAAATGTTAGTTCTATGTAAAATGAGAAGTTTACATTACACAACTAGGAAGGTGGAAAAGTTATTTTGTATAAGGTGGAAAAGTTATTTTGAAAAGCTATGAAAACTTGGCTTTCTTAAACTCCTTTTAACTTTTCATGAAATATTATCTTGTCGCATCTCATAAGCTCATCCAAACTCTTTTTTTAAAACAATTTATTTACTTTTCTCACCTCATAAACTTATCCAAACACTTTTTTAAAAGCTCCTTTTGGATAAGACATAAGTCAATAAGTCCTTTTACCAAAAGTCCCTTTAAGCAAATATCAAACATCCTCTTAGACTTCCCTTTCATCATTTTTCTTATCTTTAAAAGTACTTTTTTTTTTGTTTTTATATGGTAAATAATGAAATAACAGTTGGTCTTTTAAGCGGTTTCCAGTAAGTTGACCATATGTGTGAAATTGTTATGAGGTACAATACACCATAAAATAATTATTTTATGATTTTCTCTAACCAAATACACAAATTATCAAACCCAATGACCGCTTGTGTGATATGTTTATAATCTTCTGGTCTTAATTTTCTACTGAATTAAATAAATGAATAAAGAGTTGTGATAAACGTGGTGTATTTGATGAAGAAGAGGTCTATATCCCGTTTCAATGCGTGGTCCGTCAACCAATAACATGCACATGTGTGTAAAGCCATCTGATAATGCGTTGGTGAGTCTGTTCAATTGTTTATATAATCCGGGCTACTCACGCGACCTGTTAAACATAGGTCTAGATCCAATTACAACGCATACTCCGACAACCTATCAAATGCATATGTCATCCATCCATCAGGCATAATTCTCTAAAAACCACCATGGTCGACCTATCATAAGTGTCTTTGCATGATTCATCACACGTTATAAGTTTTGGGGCGGAGGCAATGAAGAATAAGAAACAAACGGAAGGTGTCTAGAAGTTTGATATATTTTGTTTGTTTTTGAACATTAGGGTACAATTAGGAATCCAATCGGGACTGTATCGTTACCAAAAATACAGATACTGAAATTATGAAAACATGTGCATTGAATACTGTACCGAATATATTGGTACTGTATTGGTTCAGTACAGCATCCGTACGATGCCTATAATTGTTATAAAACACTCATCTCTATATGGTATACCGTTACCAAAGATACCAATTCATAATTTCTGAAAAAGTAAATATTGTACTAGTACTAGTTTGGAGATGCTTAGGTACAGTAATCATTTCATATTTAATATAATAAACATTTTTACCGGTATAAATAAAAAGAAAATAATCATAGAACATAAATGCAACAATATATTTTGGGTCATAAAATAATAAAAATAAATATAAAACTATGAATATATATCAAGGCGGTTTTGAACGGTGGTGATCATCACTGGACCCCCTATTCCTTGCTGCACAATGCAGGAAGATATATAAATCCAAATTGATTCCTCTTTCTTTCACTCGTTGGTTTCAACAATTTCAGTTAAAAACACCCTCTCGGCTTCATTCTTCTTCACCAATTTGGATTCCAATTTCAATACACATGTTTCTTCTATTTAACCCTAAACACATGAAACCGCTATTGTTTTCAGAATAATACTCGCCTATCTCACTCCTTACATTTTTTTTCTTTATAAATTTCGAATCTTTTTTTTTTCTTTTTTTTTTTTAAACTTTTACAAATCTTTTTTTTTTTTCATTGTTTGCGGAATTAACGATTTTCTTGGGGGAAAGTAGAGATTTTTAGGATGATTATCCAAAATTCACATCATCTTTTTCTTGATTCACAAATGATTATTTTATTTTATAATAAATGAATTCTTTTTCTGGGTATTTGTTTATCCTTTTAGGTTAATTTTAATTCATTGGTGTTTGGTGTTTTGTCAGTCTTGATTAGGTTGAATCTTTCAATTTCATTTTATACCCATTTCATCATTTTTTTTTCCTTGAAGATTTCATAAATTTGGGAATAGGGTTTCTTTCTGAATCCATAATGTCATCTGGAATTTTCCCAATTGCTGACAATTAATAGAATAAATCAGGTTAGGGTTCTTTCTATTCATTCTATGCAATTTTACATTTTTTTTTTTTTTTTTGACATATAGAAGTAGATCTGTGTATGTTCTAATCTTTTTCTTTATTGATGTATTGCAATCAAAGTAATTAGATCTTATATGTTTATGTTTTTTTTCAAGTTAGTAGTATTTGTGCATCAAGCTGCAATGGTTCAGAAATATGTTTTTGTTTTGTCTTATTGGATATATATATATATTTATATATAATATATATATTAGAATGATCATTGTTGGCTGCATCTGAATTGGTTTGAGATTCTTGATTAGCATTGTTAATATCTATTTACATTATGGTTTTGTGGTCTTCTTGATGAACATGTTCGATAATATCCTAATAATCTGAGGCGGGTACGATTTGATCGTCTCATGTGTCATTTATTTTAATATTACCATTTGAATTCCTGAGAAAATCTGAAGCTACAGTAGGTGTTTGAATATATATACATATATAATATTAGAATCAACATTATTGACTGCACCTGAATTGGTATGAGATTCTTGATTAAAATGGTTCATATCTATTTACATTACGGTTTTGTGGGCTTCTTGATGAACACGTTTGATAATTTCCTAAAAATCCGAGGCGGGTACCATCGATTCGATTGTCTCATGTGTCATTTAATTTTTATATATTGCCATTTGAATTACTGAGTAATATCTTAAGCTATAGTGCGTATAAGCTTATTATCGCAACCTGCACGTGTTCTATTAACGTGTTGTTATGTGTACGTGTCCATTGTCGTCCATGCTGGGGCGGACGTACCCTTGATTTTTTATATTTATTTTTGCTATGTTAGCGCGTACTGCATTGTGGATTTATGACATTTTTAGGGTAAATCGGTCATATGACTTGGTGAGGTACAAAATACGTAACAATTGGATTCCATGCACAACACGTTAGTCGTGACCCCCCTTAAAAGATTTTCTATTTATACATACTTTTCATCATTAAACTTATTATATAAATTTCGATAGAGGAAAGGAAAGGAATCATAAGTGACGTTGAGATTTGCTCGTTTATAATTATTCTTCTGTATGCTATTTATGTATATTTGATCTTTTTTCTCTCTTAGGAACATAATAATCTGATCCAGTTTTATCTCATGGAAACTATGATGAATGAAGAAGTAGTTAGCGAATGTGAGCCGGTGGAGATTAAACGGATCCTCACGCGTAGAAGCTCATCTCGATATCAACTCTCTGAAATGGGCCTTGGACCACAAATTTCTCCTGAGAAGCGAAAGAAGGTTTGTTCATTTTCTTTACATACTAATGTTTTTTTTTTTGTTCTATGATCTTATGTTGTTTGTCACCGACAACTAAAAAAGATACAATTTTTAGAATAATTTGGTGTTCGTATATTTTTCCCTTCTTTTTTTGCATCTTATTTGTTTATTATTTTGTAGGATCGATCTTCAAAGAACGCTCCGAAATCGGATGATCAGAATCTCGAATCCTCAGGAAGCCCTCGAAATCAAAAGGTAAAAAATCATGGTTACACGATATAATTCA
Source organism: Helianthus annuus (assembly GCF_002127325.2). Classification (NCBI taxonomy): domain Eukaryota; kingdom Viridiplantae; phylum Streptophyta; class Magnoliopsida; order Asterales; family Asteraceae; genus Helianthus; species Helianthus annuus. Next base: position 160,366,317 of record NC_035436.2, read on the forward strand.
AACGGATGCATCGACACATTGTATTAATGCTCTCTATGTTCAATTTCTTTCGGTCTTCAAAACATGAAATACGTTTTACCTTATATATACATATTTTTGTATCAATGCAGATAACAGCTAGATGGGATCCCTCCGAAGCTTGTAAGCCTGATGTGGATGAAGCTCCAGTTTTTTATCCAACTGTCGAAGTAAATATTATAATTAATGAATCTTTAAGGAAATTAAAATATACCCTTTTTGTTTTTTAATCAAATCATTCGTTTTTTAGGAGTTCGAAGATACGCTTGGTTATCTATTAAAAATACGACCGATGGCGGAACCTTACGGTATATGTAGAATTGTGCCTCCTACTTCGTGGAAACCACCCTGCCCTTTAAGGGAGGAACGATTTTGGCAAGAAGCTAAAATTTCGACAAGAATTCAACAAGTTGACTTGCTTCAAAATAGGGAGCCAATGAAGAAACGGAAAGGGCGAAAACGTAAAAGAACGTCTACAAAGAGCGGAGCAAGAAGAATGAATTCAGAGTCGAATGCTTCTTCTGACAAAGACGACAAATTCGGCTTTCGGTCTGGATCGGACTTCACCTTTGAGGAATTTCAAGATTTTGCTAATAAATTCAAGGAGCATTATTTCGGGATGAACGATGGGGATGAAGAAAAACAGGGATCGGGACCCACGATTGATGAAATCGAGGGTGAGTATTGGAGGATAATTGAACAGCCGACAGATGAAGTCGAGGTATATTATGGAGCTGATTTGGAAACAGGTGAATTCGAGAGTGGTTTCCCGAAAACTGTATCCGTTGAAGATAATGAAATAAATAAATATGTAAAATCCGGTTGGAATTTAAATAATTTCTCGCGCCTGCCGGGGTCCGTGTTATCTTTCGAAGGATGCGATATCTCGGGGGTTTTAGTGCCATGGTTATACGTTGGCATGTGCTTCTCTTCGTTCTGTTGGGTAATCTACAAGTTTTTAAAACTTTTTAGTAAAATGCCATTTTCGTCCTTGAGGTTTGACCAGTTTTGCGACTTTCGTCCAAAGGTTTGTTTTTCCGTATCTGGATCCAAAAGGTTTAAATCTTGCCATTTTTATCCAGCTCGTTAACTTCATCCGTTTTTCTCCGTTAAATCAGGGGTATTTCCGTCTTTTTTGTTAACTTAGAGGGCAATTCGGTCTTTTTCAAGGGTATTCAATCTTTTTACATAAAGTGAAAAAGACTGAATTGCCCTTTAAGTTGGCAAAAAATACAGAAATACCCCTGTCTTAATGGAGAAAATGGATGGAGGTTAACAAGCCAGACGAAAATGGCAAGATTTCAAACCTTTGGGATCCAGATGCGGAAAAACAAACCTTGGGACGAAAATCGCAAAACTGGACAAACCTGAGGGACGAAAATGGCATTTTACTCAACTTTAAATTATATGTTTCTTTTAGTGTGATTACTGACTTGTGTTTTTATCGGTCTATTAAAAAGCATGTTGAAGATCATCACCTTTATTCGGTTAACTATATGCATTGGGGCGATCCGAAAATATGGTACGGGGTACCAGGAAGCCACGCTACCGCATTGGAAAACGCAATGAAGAAGCATCTACCTGATTTATTCAAGGAACAACCAGATTTACTCCATCAACTTGTAAGCAAAGAATCCTTTGTTTTGCCCTTGTTATCTGTTGGGTATCGGGTCAAAATGGATTAGGTCGGATTGGGTTGACCCGAATCATTTTTTGTCCAAATCTGTTAATTCTGTTTATCATGCTAAATAAACTACTAGAATTGTATTGTTATAATAATAATGTATTTTAAAGAGTAAAATGTCATTTTCGTCCCTGGGTTTGGCCACTTTTGCGATTTCGTCCAAAGCATGGCCGACCCTGAGGGTGGGCGGGGTGGACCACCGGCCAGGGCCCGATATTTCGAAGGTCACTGATACATATCCCCTAGTCTACTCACGACGGAAGAACCGGGTCAAGACATCAGCTGAAAAAGCTCAATTTAGTTCACTTTTGAACTACTTGTTTGACCCATTCTCTGGTGGAAAAACAGAAGGAGTGGATAAGCAGTTTTCAAGCTTCTTTTTAGGAGCAGTTAGTTAATTATGTTTTACAGATTCTATAAGTAGCAGGCTTTGTCATTTTTGTTATTTTCATTCTTATGTTTTTAATTCCCAGACTCAGTTCTGTAATCGGAGACATAGCCCCTCTCGAATCGGGCCTTATCCTTTCAATTCAAGTATATTTTGCCTTTGCCTGCTATTTTTCTTAGAATCTATCAGTCACGTTTTTAAAAAAAATTTGATATGTATATGTAAAAAAAATAAATTAATAGGGTATACCCATACAAACACCAACATAGGCCCACTTACAAAACTATTTTTAAGGTTTAGATTTGTTATTAGCCGATTGTCATTAGGTTTAGACCTCCCAATACCCAATTTCGTTAAGGCCTAAGGGCACGTTTTTTCGAGCTCGAACAGGGTACACGAATTCTCAGGGCTGGCCCTGGTCCAAAGGTTTGTTTTTCCGCATCTAGATACAAAAGGTTTAAAATCTTTCATCCAACTCGTTAACTCCATCCATTTTTTAACGTTAAGTCAGGGGTATTTTTGTCTTTTTTGACATTTTTTTTGTGATGATTAAAGGGTTTGGGTGGGGATAAAGTCAACAAAGATGAATCTTTATTTCTTATAGTGTTTTTTTCTTTTAATAAAAACTGTCTAAAAAGACGAAAATGCCCCTCGTTTAACTGGGAAGATGGATGAAGTTAACAAGGTGGATGAAAATGGCAAGATTTCAAACCTTTTGGATCCAAATGCGGAAAAACAAACGTTTGGACGAAAGTCGCCAAAGTGGCCAAATCTCAGGGACGAAAATGGCATTTTACTCTTTTTTAAATAAAATCATGTTGAACGTTTTGTTCATTTTATTTAGTTTAGTTTAACACAAGTTGCGCGTGTTCCGACAGGTTACTCAGCTGTCCCCTACGGTTCTAAAATCTGAAGGAGTGCCTGTGTATCGCGCATCTCAGCATTCCGGAGAATTTATTGTTACGTTTCCAAGGGCATACCATGCAGGGTTCAATTGTGGTTTCAACTGTGCGGAGGCGGTCAATGTGGCGCCCGTTAATTGGCTACAACATGGGCAAGTTGCAGTCGAGCTGTACAGTCAGCAACGACGCAAGACATCTATATCACATGACAAGTTGCTACTAGCATCATCCCGTGAAGCTATCATGGCTCTTTCGGAGCTTTCGGATTTAAATAAACAGAATCCCAAGAATTTAAGATGGAAACGTGTTTGTGGGAAGGATGGAATACTTACCAATGCTGTTAAGGTAGAGTGACTATCAATTCCCGTATCTAGCTGTGTTTTGTAGAGTTGAAGAGGTGTGGTTGCGTTGACCCGCAACACCTTTTGTCCAAAATTATATTGTTTCAATAATAATTTTATATTATGAAATAATAGTAGATTAAATGCCATTTTCATCCCGGAGGTTTGGCCAGTTTTGCGACTTTCGTCCAAAGGTTTGTTTTTCCGCATCTGGATCTATAAGGTTTGAAATCTTGCTATTTTTCATCCGGCTCGTTAACTCCATCCATTTTTCTCCGTTAAGTCAGGGGTATTTTCGGCTTTTTTGTTAACTTAGAGGGCAATTCAGTCTTTTCCACTTTATGTACAAGTATTCAAAATACCCTTGCTAAATAAAAAAGACGAAAATACCCCTGACTTAACGGAGAAAAATGGATGGATTTAACGAGTTGGATGAAAATGGCAAGATTTCAAACCTTTTGGATCCAGATGCGAAAAAACAAACCTTTGGACAAGAGTCGCAATACTGGCCAAACCTCAAGGACGAAAATGACATTTTACTCTAAATTTAGGAGTTTTTATCCATTTGAAACACACATTGGAGCAACTTTTGACATTTATCTGTAAGCTAATTTTTTTTATCTAATATAACAGGCAAGAGTTAAGATGGAGTTAGAAAGAGTTGAGAATCTCGAAACCGGTTTTCAGTTCCAAAAAATGGATAACGATTTCGATACAACGAATGAGAAAGAATGCTTTTTATGTTTCTATGATCTGCACATGTCTGCAGCCAGTTGCAAGTGTTCTCCTGATCGATTTTCATGTCTAAAACATGTGCATCGTTTGTGTTCATGCGACTCAGACCAACTTTCTGTCTATCTCCGGTATACTTTCGATGAATTAACCATGATGATTGATGCACTGGAAGGACAATCAGATGCTATTAAAAATTGGGCAACAAAAGTTTTAGAATTTGATCAAGAAACGTCAGTTTTTGAGCAAAAGAAAGAAGAAGCTTGCAGTTTGTCACGTGATCAACAAATAGAAATTGCAGCTGTTCATCCCAAAGAAGAACCTTCTCTGGGACTCGAATGCTCTAAAGATTTGAATCTTAACGGGTTTTCTGCTGAACTTTTAAACATTGGATCTATAGCTTTCGGAAAACTTTGGTGCAATAAGCAGGCGATATTCCCAAAAGGTGTTGTGGCTTCTTAATCTGTTTTTTTTTTTTTGTTTTTTTTTTTAAATTAGGTAGATGTGGTAACATTCATGGGTTGGATAACGTACTTTATGGGTCGGGTTGACCTGAATCTTTTTTTGCTGAATATAATTATAATAATTACTATATTTTAAAATGATTGGAACTACCAAGTAAAATGATTTTAAGGTGTTATACAACATCAGGACCTGTTTAAACTATTTTTCTTTCTTTTTTTTTTCCGTAGTTTGTGACTCTTGTGAACGTTTGCAGGATACCGAAGCCGAGTAAAATATTACAGTTATCTGAACCCTTCGGTGATGAGTAGCTACATAGCAGAAATTCATGATGCCGGGCTTATTGGACCTCTATTTAAGGTATGGGCTCGATGTCATTTATGTCTCTTCCTTTTGCGTCTTTTAATCGATGCAAAAATCAACAAATTAATTAACCATTAAGTATATTTTTTAGTAATTATCAGATTCATTGTATGATTTACCGCTCATTAACATCTCTATTGTTTTATACTAAAATTTCAGGTTTTCTTGGAAGAATTTCCCGATGAGAGCTTTGTGGACGTGTCAGCAGAAAAATGTTGGAAACTTGTGCTGCACAGGCTTAATCAAGAAATCGCAAAGCTGGCTAATCGGGCCTTAAAGCCTCTACATAGCATTAATGGGCTTGAAATGTTTGGGTTATCTTCTCCCCCCATTATGAAGGTATATGTTTTTTTTTTTTGATACACTTATATGTCCACATTTTGGAGGCTTTAAATGAATAATTAGTTTTCAAAAATAATAACAAAACTTGTGTTATTTCACTATATTGTTGTTAATTGTTGTTAATTAACGTTGTTTCAGGCGATTGAGGCTCTCGATCCAGAGCATAGATGTTTGGAGTACTGGAGCAGCAAATGCAACCCGAATAATAGAGATTAGAGATGCTGCTGACTTTTTTAGGCAAGAAAATGAGGTTGACTTTTGACTTTTTAGTCTTAGTTCTTTTGGTTTCTTATTATAGAAATGAGCAGCAAGTGGTAGAAAATTGAAGTTATAGGATCTTTACCTTTTCTATTTAGAAAAAATTCTAGCATACATCTTTGGTTCTTTTTTTTTTACATTTATTAAACAAAAAAAATAAGGGCTTTTTAAAAAAAAAATTACATATGGGATTCTGAGAAAAGTGTACATATCAGTTTTGATTGATTGTTTGTTTTAGCCCAAGCCCATTACAATAATTTCCTATGTATGTATATGTATGTAAGATATAATGAGGCATATCTACGTTATGTATGTATGTACGTATGCATTAAATCGGATGTTATAGTTCCATTTATGTGACCCAAGACGGATCAATAGACAATCTGACCCATTTAGGCCCAATGGGCCAATCTATAAAAATTAAATCTTTTGCCTTTTTTTCGAGCAAGTACCGGAACTACAACAAAGAATCTCAATTTTACGAAAGAATTCATTTTTTTAACAACACACCGGTTTTGAAAATAGTAAAGGATAATTATATATTGGATCAAAACTTCTTTGAACTTTCTAAGTCTTCGTCTTGCATAGAAGAAGCAACTGTTGCAAAAACGGGTCTTTCCGTAGTAGGTGGCATCCCCTCTTAGTTTTAAGTAAGCGGAAAACTTTCTAAAAACCCAATGTGATGTGTCAATTGTATTAAGTTTTAAATTCTTCTATTCATTCAGTTTTCTAATTTTTTTTTTGTAATTAATGGAAACATATTTTTTTTGAAAGGTGTGAATTATTCGCGAATGTCGGGAGGTCTAGCATACGTTGTCTTAACCGGGTCCGCGCTAGAGAGCCCCCTCGCACAATAGATCCCCAATTTAAACCCCTCAATGAGAAACCCCTATCACCAAAACTCGAACTTGAGACCTTGAGGGGAAAACTCACCCGGGCCCACCATAAGTGGAACTTAAATACCCGTGGCCACCACTAGAGCACTAGTGATGGTTTAATGGAAACATATAAGAGCTGTATAAAAATTTGTACGTTTTTTTATTGGGTTAAAGGGCATGTATCCTGGAATAACTGAACATTTGTAACTGAAGAGGTTTTGTAACCGTCTATCCCACTTACTTTTGTTTTCATTAAATCGTTAAAACATTATGTTCAAAGTGCATTATACGGTTTCACCAGTCAGGTGTCATATTTTATCGAATGACTATTGGACTTAACTACTTGTAAACCAAACAATTAGCTAGAGCAACGGGTGCTGTAGCAAAGTGATTGCAAAAGAAAAAGTCGGTCATATTAAAATTACTTTCTAGGAGGTCCGTTTAATATCCGAAAACTACCCAACACTAGTTTGACAAGTGGGGAATGTTGGGGTGAATCAGAAAAGTTTGGGTATAATTGTATCTAAGCGTTGGTTAGATACTTGTGTACCAAATAGACATGTCAACATGGGAATGCATGTAGGCTAATTTTCAATAATAAATAAAAAGGAGAGTTAATTTATGAATCATTATATACAAGTCAATACATCAAAATCATTTAATATTATGGTTTACCCTTCTATTTTATAAGAAAGCACGTTTTTCATTTATTTATTTCAACTAGTTTAGGAACCTGTGAGCTTCGCGGTTTGGTAAAAGAAAATTTCTTTATTAATACCGCTGACATTAAATATTTTGATTTTATACACGGTAAAAGACAACTGAATATATTAGATTACGACGACAAATTGAAATACATGAATATCCAACGATCACAATTCGTTGAAAATCTCTTTATAAACCACGTTAGTTGTTTTATCTGTAGGTTTCCCGTCGTTGTTAAGTATTAATAGTTTGACCTCATCTCGTGTTTTCACCCTTGTTATAGGAAAGTTATCCACATTTTAATTTTAACAGAACGGTAAATAAAAATATAGGTACCTCAGTAAGAAAAAACAATGCTAATACACCTAAACCAACATTCACTCCCTCAGTTTTATGTTCTTCAACATTCATGGTGCTACAATTATGTTCACTATTCAGCAAATCAATTTGATTCTGATCACCATATTGGTCTTGCTATAACTAATCATGCACGTCCAAAATAAACACAACCATAATCAAACTCCTATACCAGTTTTAACTTTAGATCCATATTAGAAAGCAAACATCCTTATCCTACTACTCGGTTTCTAAATGAGAGTAACGGAATGATAAACGAAGTTGGCTTTAACATTGGAACGGGTGTAATATTCAAATCATAACACTTTGAACCAAAGTTTAGCTATCTTAATTCCAAACGTACAATGCTCAACCATTCTTTTCTTCCTGCAACTCAACCACCGATTGCAGAAAAGTAGCACAAACACACTTGAAAGCGAAGTACAACTTTAAGAAACTCATATAATAACTTTATAAATAGGTTGTAACATACATAAATTTACATATAAAAAGGTGGTGTGCAGGTGTACTAATTTTAGCTACAAAAATTGTAATTATTTTGAGAACTTGGTGAAAGTAGCAAACTTAATGAAGCACATCTATACAACCTGTTGCGTTGATGCTTTTGGAAAAGAAGCAAAAAGATGGGAAGAAAGAATATTTAGGGATTAGGAGCCCAATACTCAGTTGTGAAGGAAAATTACTTATTTCTAATTGTCATTCATAAAGTTAACCATAAATGCTTAAAATGCTATATCATAGGACCATTTATCTATAGCAACATGATTTTTTTTAACGACAAACAAACTTTTTATTCATCACCCTAGGAATACACAATTTGCAAAGTACCAACAAGTTACTTGTACAGAGCAAAGGCTCACCCCAAGCAAAACCAAAATACATACTGTTTTACATATTAGGAAAAACTAAAAGACACCCACTTTTCCCATGTCAAACCGCAGTCCCTAGAACAATGCTTGATCCATAAGAAGCTCAAGGTTTGAAGCTCTCCAAACATCGCGTCTACGTTGGCTCTTCTCCCGGCAAATATTGTGTCATTTCGTGCTTTCCAAATGACCCAACATGAGGTCAAGAAGATCAACTGCATCAATTTATTTTTGTCATAGAAAACAATTAAGCCACTTGCATAGAACATACCTGGGTCGTGCATAGAACATACCTGGGTCGTGCTGACGTACATCTTGGGACCCAAAAAAATAAACTGAAGCCGAGAGCATGAGGTTTTCTTTCTTTGATGCCTAAGAGTCGAGTCACAAAATCATAGGGCCCACTTAAAGGAACTTGAAACTCCAAGAAATATTGCAAGTCTTCTACACCAGGCTTGTGTGCACGATTGAGAGAAAAAAAAGGTCCTGTCACCATAAACTCGAGCTACAAAAATTATTATGTTTGAAAAACTTACAACGTCATAACCACTTCCATGGACCCCACTAAGAAGATAAGTAATTGGTACAAAGTTGAAAAGCATTGCTTCAGGATTAGTGCCAACCGTTTGAAGTCACTTTGAATAATTGTCTGAAAATACATCCCCTTCTCTTTTACACTCGATAACTGTAATGCCTTGTTCCAATGTTAACCATACATAAGCTTTTTTACACATTTTCCTAACTTTTTATGTGTAACTTAGTGCGCCAAATAGTGGCCGGTAGCTAGTACTTTGCTATTGGGTGAGCAATGAATGTGACATGTTCTCTTTTAACTTAATTTCTTGATTTGACCCGTTTAAGATAAAAGAAAAGTACAAAACCAAAGCCGACCAATTCAGAAGTAAACGGGTCAAATTTCAAAGCAGCCACCTCTAGTTATAACTTATAATGCTATAACGATAATATTGTAAGATCATTACCAGCAGTGTTGTTGTATATGCAACATCCAGACCACCACGTGTCATCTTCATTTTCGAAGAACAAAGATTCTGCTTTGTATTTTTTTCCTTAAAATGAGACTAATGTCATTTTGCTTATGATAAAAATGTGAAATAAAGACGCAATTTTTAACGCACGTGTAAAAAAAAAAGAATTTAAGTTGAAATCACATGTTAAACTATAAAGTGAATGTATAATAAAGTTATACTAAAAGCATAAAAGAATAAACCTAACTAGACATAGTTATATTCAACTCCATCATTTCTCAAAAAAAAAAAAAAAAAAAAAAAAAAAAAAAAAAACTTTGGAGCTTCAGCGTGTATTATATTAACATCTGATATAAAGCTAATTGTTATCACATTCCCTATGCTCATATAGCTCCTACAAAACTCTATCACTTATAAAAAATATATGAGAACTAACCTAAAATAGTGCAAAATTCTGACCCAAAACAATGCAGAATTTCAACCATAACAGTTCATAGTTTTGACCCATAATATAAAATGTTTGAGCTATGTCTGAATACATAATACTAATATATTTAATAACATATATTTATTACATCCAAACACACTAAAATTCTAGGATTTACATCCACATTCTTTGTATATATATAAGTCTCACATTTATCACTTCTTAGCGGGTCTAGAAAACGGGTGGGTCAAAACGTTCTCTTTATAATCTCTATCTATTAAACCTCATCATTTTCTTATATAGTAGACAACTCACTAAGTACCAATTATTATATTTCAAATCTCTTTTCATTAACTTTTATATCTCATATCTTGTCACACCTCATTGTGATTATAGAATAGATATATAAACCAGTCTATTACCCCCAACCTTTCATGACCCGTTCTGAGTCTTCTGATCGCAACGACCCGAACCGACTACAACATATTTATCCAGCTGTCTATAATTTCTGTATTGGTCAATTTCGTTGAACCTTAGGATGTTTTAGAATGGTTTGTTTTTACTCGAACAGAGTTTGGTTGAAACTAATTATGACCCGAACTCATATATTGTTGCCCCTTCTGAACGGATCCTTGGAAATGTCTTGAGGGTTGTTCCATTAACCAAATCTACTATATTAGCAAGAAAAAAATAAACTATACCCACACTTTTAGCGACTACAGTCTACAATTAGAAGTTAAGCTACATAAGATAATTGTACTCACCATAAAACAACTTCATTGCTTTCCCAGAGACTTGCCCTGTGCTAGACCCATCATAATTCCACTTTGGGAGCTTATTTGAATTATCCACCGGACCTGCAAGAGTAGCCCACAAAAAATCTAAACACTTGTTTTAATCAAATTCAAATTCCATTTTAGTTACCGGTTGAGCAGAAGGTTCCCTCTCAACCTTAGCCAAATTCTTGAAATACGGATCCGAAAGTGCATGATACAATTATGCAAAATAAGTACCTTTTAAAAAAATGAAATCTATCGCTAAAAATTTTAAAAATATCATATTTACCCAACAATAAAATTAAATATCAAATACACCCATTTCATTAAATCCGATTTTTATAATCTAATACTAATAAAAGAATCCCTTTAATGCCACATGGCATTCTCTCATAAATAAGGATTTTATCAAAATGCCATGTGGCAATTTTTTATACTACACCACTCATAATAAATAATAATAATAACTAACTTAATTTAAAGACCATTCTCCACTTTAATAAATAATTTTTTTATGCACCATCTCACTCAAAAGAAATTGATATATCATAATACTTGAGTTACTAAATTATATTATATGATATATAGATAAAAATATAAGAATTACTTTATCTCTTGCATATACCGATTTTACATATATTAAAGATCAAGATTATATTCACCTCTATGACATACGATATAGGGTCATTATATTTTTTTTTAATATGTCTGTATTTAATATGAAAATCCTTTAAAATCAAAAGCCTTTTAATCGTAGATTTATTATTATCTATAACAAAACATTACTAATATCCCCAATTTAATTATTCATGTATTATTATATTTAATTTATTTGATAATAAAGCACCTCATTAAGATTAACTACATATATAATTTGATTAACCACATATATTTCTAAAACAAATGATTTAAAATATTAATTATTGATAAAGATGATAAAATAACAAATATACTAATAAAAAAGTCTCCTTAATGTCACATGTCACTCTAATTCAACTTTTAATAAACATCAAATCTTATTTAACTTTTAAAGATTTCATCAAAATGCCATGTGACAATTTATCATTTTACCTCAATCATAATAAAATATAAGTAAATTAATATAAAGACTATTAAATGATTAAATTATATATATATATATATATATATATATATTAAAATAATCATATATTTATGATTATATCTCTTCAATATTCTTATTTCTTAATAATTAATATTAATTATCTACTTACATATACTTTAATATAATATCTCTACCTTAATAAATAAAAACATACTTATCTCAAAAAAAAAGATGGGATAACAAAAAATATTATACATCCATCACTATTTAATGTAACCAAAAGTTTAAAACCCCATCATGTTTATAATTTGTTATTATCGTTTTCACAAATGTCAAACATATATATATAAACGGTCTATATATATATATATATATGTATATATATGTTCAATATATATAATCTTATATCATGAACTAATTCCATTCCATCTTCTACTTTGATAACACTGTTTAAAATAAGAATAAATTAGTTTGAAATAAAATACACTAATTCTTTTATATTCAAAAACAAAATTCTTTCTTCGTAAACGCATCATTTAAAATGAGTAATGTTATATTTTTTTTTTAATTTTGTATGTAGAATTCATATTAGGGTTATATATGTATTCATATCAGAATTTATATTTATTATGTGATGCAAGAAATAATATGAAATATAAAAAATAATTCAAAATTTATAATCGTTATGTCCTTCAAATGCAACCAACCTCAACAATAACATATTTATTTAAAAAAACTCATTCAAGTTTATATAAATTGAAAACACATTTTTTTCCAAATAACTCGATCAACTCCATAATTATCTTAAAGACTTTCATTTTCTATCCTCAAACCCATGTAACACATAGGTCTATAACCTAGTATTAACATAAAGTAAGGGTATATATGTGATGTCATAATTATAAAAGTCAATATATTTAATATTATAACTTTGTGTTGGGTATATGTGATATTAAAAAATAAAGTCAAGATATTACCTCCTCAGCAGTAGGACGATCTTTAGGCTCAAACGCAAGCATTCTTTCTAGTAAACGAAGAGCAAGGGGAACTGTATTCGAAAACTTCTGTGAAAAAGGGATCGGTTGTTTCTTCCTCATGCTGCTTAAGTATCTCCGGTCGTTCTCATTTCTTATCTGATCGGATTACATCAACATTAATAACGCAAAAATAAATATAATATATCTATGTATGTGTATTGTAAGGCAAACAAACAGACCCTGGCTATCGCTTCAGGTAATGGGGTCCCCAAAAGATCGGTCATGAGGTCCAACTAATGCACCACATTTTTCCCCGGAAAAAGTGGCTTTCCGGTTAAAAGTTCCGCAAAAATACAACCAATACTCCACATATCTATAGTCGGTGTGTACTGCACAAAAATGATCAATTTAATCCAAGTGTTTCTAGCCGGGAACCAATACCGAATCAAAAGTATCACCAAAATAGATTAAATTTAAAGAAAAAATCCAACATTACTTACTGCCTCATTTACCTTAGAGAAAACGGGTCAAACATACACTTAATTGGTCATTGCTTTCAACTTTCAAATGCATGTGTTGACACCCATAAAGAGGCCCAAACTAAGTCCCTAACAGAAAAACCATTCAAAACATATTATAACCTAAACACAACTCACAAATCGTGTTATTTAACCACTTGGATTATTTATAATCCGATATTTATTTGTAGCTATGTCGATCGACCAAGCTAGCCCCGTATTGAGTTTGACACAAACATATGTCAACTCGTTACCCAACCCCCAGAACCAAGCTTAAGCTCACCTTTACCTGAATCGAGCTCAACTCATGAACAGCCCGAGTTCAAAAACTGAAAGTGTTAATCAGTTGATACGCAAAGTGTCAAATAACCTAATAAGCAAAATATACCCATATGTATTGAGCTGATTTGCACTATTCTTTAGAAAATACCCGACCAGTTCCCCTAAAAGAAAAAAAACACTTTATTTTTAAGCTTTAAGTCGACGTGAACATTTAAGGTATGAATAACGTTCCTGACCAGTTCCCCTGATAAAAAAATTACACCTTATGTCAAACATAACCTTACTCGACCCATTTATAATAAAATGGGTCACTATTATTGTTTATTGAAACTGAAGTTACTTCGTAAATTAGCATAATAAATAAAATCATAAAAATCTTAAAATTTGAGAGAAGTCAAAGTTTGAATTCTATATGAATAAATTTTGATTGGTTGGTTCACAAATGATGGAAATTATGTACCATATTCTTTTTCTTTAGCTTTAGCTTTGGGTGGCTATGAAACTAACAGATCCACTTGACTCCTGTGATGGGCAATATTTAATAGAAAACAATCTTCTTGAGGGCTTGTCTAATAGGTTTATAGACTGCTTAGTGGGTCTGGTATAATTTTAATATATGATTAGAAATATTAGTTGGTGATCTTTTGTCTTGCATATGAATAAGGTGTGATTTTTTTTTTATTAAGTATTAGTTATGCTATATTTTTCATAGTACTCTTCAGAAACAATCTGAATAAGGTGAGTTACTGTCTTAACAAAAATTTTTGGTCAAACTTTACTAACTTCCCACTTAGTGTAGTCAAACACCATACTCATCAACATATTACATACCAAAAAGCAATGCAAAAAAATTATCCAAACCTCGAGATGTTGTGAGCTTCAGAACTCAAACCAACAGTAGTTGCATCTAAGCCAGTCAACCATCCCTACAAACCAAAAACATCCAATCACAAACAATGCAAATAAAATCTCACCACTATTCTCGCTATACCTTGCGCAGATTCGCTTGAGGCGAGTAAGTATATTCGTAAGTCAACAAATTAATCACAGCAGTAATCTTATCATCATCTCCGGTCATTGTCAAATTCTTCACAATTCCTTCAACCTAACCAAATACCACAAAACTCACCAACACTATCCAAAACTAAACAATAACTAATAAAATGAACACATCATACTGCAAATCCAATCAAAACAACCAAAAATGACCCCTAACCTCAATATGATGTACGTTCAACCAATAATATGATGTAAAGCCATTGAAACTGTAATCATCAAATAATACATACCTGGTATAAAGAAGTGGGTATTTTGTACCAGCACAACACCGTCTATGATCATCGACCTTCTCGCCATCCGGCTTTACTAATAGAGGAAAGCAAGACCACTGTGTGTTTGTAACAAATTAAGATCGTAGACACAACAAAAGTCTAGGTAGGTTACTGTAGTAACTAAGCCTATTTTTTTAACATTCATTTTTTCGTAAAAAAAGTTAACTTATATGCATTAAACACATACCTTAACTCAGGCAAGCTTGGCAGCAAGCCCAGACCTGACAAATAGCGTTCCCACTACCGGCACAATACCGGCTATGATCATCGACCTTCTCGCCATCTAGGTGTGAATAAGATGTGTAAAAGACGGTAAATATATTTTTTTTACTTTCTAGTTGTGTAAAAAAACAAAAACAAAATGTAAAAAATCAAAAGATTTTGCTTCAAAGATTAACAATAGTTGCTCTGAACATTGGAGAAGAAACTGTCATGACATGTAAATTGGGTCATTCAATACCTCTAAATTCATACACATCAAAATAAACCTAGATCTAACCTCTTTAATTAACATAACCAGATCTAAAAAATGAACAGAATAAATCTAATCTCTTTAACACAAGTTCGTTGACCTTGAAATCATACCAATTACCGTTATTTTTCGATGATTGATAACAAATAAACATAGATTAAAAACGAATCATGAAAGAATGTTAGGTTTAGAGTAGTCTAGATCGAGAAACAACTTGACCTGTATGTATATAAGATGCAATAGATGCGATTTCTGAATCGGTGTAAACAGGTGCGATGCAATGGAGGATTTTAGGTTTTCTCAATGGAACGGTTGAAAGAAGCATCCATCTGATTTTTAGGGTTTGAGTAGGAAGGGAAAATAAGAAGGAGAAATAAGATGCATTGTATGAGAGACGTGGGAGAGGAGAAAAAGATTGAAACTTCATTAATGCAAATTGGAAAGAAGATTTGATTATCTGATGCTTCCATGAATCGATTGCTACCAAATAAATTCCATTATACTGCAATCGAAAATCTGAAATAAGAATCCCAGATTCTCAAAGAATGATACGGAGCTGGCGATTTTAGGGTTTGGCACAGAACAATGGAGATTTTATTAGGGTTTGGCAAAGAACGATGGAGATTTCATATTTTTAGAAACCTTGAACTGATTGAATTTTTAGAAATCTTGAATTGATTGAAGAGAGAGTGTGGATGAAGGTAAAGAGGGGAAAAACCAATTGCCGCTCAAAAAGAATTCTCTGGCTTATAAGCCATGCCACCTCCTGAAAATGATTGGCCAAGAATAGGCCATGTGGCAAAGATGAATTCTTTTAGTATAGTAGATAGATAAGCAGGGTCGGCTCAACCAATTTGGAGGCCCAAAGCGAAATAAAAAATTGAGGCCCCTTTTCACTTTTATTTTGGGATTAGTAGTGAATTTATAAACCAAGTGGTTTTTCTATCAAATAAAGTTATTAAAATATGATAGTTTAAGACTTGCAGCACATGAAAAACACGAGGTAGCCTTGAGTTTTTCTTTGTATAATATTGCTAGGTATGAGGATACATAAAGGTATTTGGAGACCTTTTTATTTACTTTTTTAAAATATAGCTTATTGTAAATATGCTATAGGCTACGAGAAGCATAACGGGCTACATAAACGTTCTCTAATATTTTATACATTTTCATACATTATTTTATTAATTATTAATGTTTTTTATAATCAACACAAACAAAATTACTTCCTCCGTCCCACTAAAAGTGTCCTATTTTGAATTTTCAAAGTCTTTATTTATAAACTTTGACATTAAATAATTTTAATTGTGTTAGATAATACTTGATGAAAGTTATATGATTTGAGTGTGATTTACAAGTGCTTTTATCGGGTTAATTTTCATCAAGTTTTATGGATAAATACAAGTGCTTTTACAAGTGCTTAAATACCGGCTGATGATCCCTATGTATCCAGAAGATGAAACGTGCCCAATATGTCGTAAAGCTTGTATGGATAAATACGGAGAGCACGCAGTGCATTGTAAAGAGCTCCCTGGGTTCAAATATCGGCATGACTGGGTACGAGATGTTTTGTGGGACATCCTGAGAAGAGCTGGGATTTCAGCTAAGAAAGAGGCTCCTGTGAATTTCCTTACGGACCCCATGGAAGGGAGATCTACTCTGCGACCAGCAGATCTGCTCGTCTTTGGTTGGGCTAGGGGGAAACACGCTTGTGTTGACCTCACGGGGGTTTCCCCTCTGGTTGGCTTAAGGGAAAACGGGTTTGTAGCTGGTCAAGCAGCAAGAAAGGCAGAATCGAAAAAAGTTGACAAGCACGCTAAAGCTTGTGCAGAGAACCAGCATGTTTTTGTCCCTTTTGCCTTTGACACATTTGGCTCTCTAGCGCCAGAAGCTATCCAATTCCTGACCAGGGTCCAACGGGTCATCCACAACAATTGCTCAGCACCAAGGGGACGAGATTTTGTCTTCGGCGGATTAGGGTTTGCCATTCAGAAAGGGGTGGCGGCGCAGCTTGTTGCCCGTCTGCCTTTTGTTTTGATGTAACTTGGCAAATATGAATGAAAAATAAATAATTATTATTAAAAAAAATCAAGTTTTATATAACACAAAAATATATAATTAAAGTCAAAGTTTATAAATAAAGACTTTGAAAATTCAAAATAGGACACTTTTAGTGGGACGGAGGTAGTAATATTTATAAAAGTAATGTTCTACTATGATAGTAATATGCGGCTAAAATATTCATGAAATTTATTAAAACTTGAAGAGATGAAAAAACTAATGGTTTTAACTAAAATATAATGATTTTATAATTGAAATTTGGATAGATGAGTAAAGAAAAATTGGAAAAAAAAAACTGTTAGCTATTCCATGTTTTGGATAGATGACAAAATTAAAAAAAAAAAAATATGGCTAAAGATAGTGAAGGCTGGGGGATTCAAACCCAGGTCTGTGGGGGGAAAGAGAGCAATTTTACCACTAGGCTACAATAAAATTTCCTTTCCATTAATTGTCGAAACAAATTTAATACACATTATACGTTCTAATTTCTTTTTTAGAACGAGGCCCTAAAAATTTGGTGGCCCAAAGCCCTAGCTTGTTTTCACTTATGTTTGGGCCGGCCCTGTAGATAAGAATATGATAATAAATTTAAAAAAACTTAGCAAAAAGCCAGCAAAGGTACAAAGGAGATTAGAAAATTAAGTCACCCCAAACATGTCATTCTAATAAAGTTATAAAACCATCTTCGCCATATGTTTCAACCATAAAAACATATTTATTGTCTTCCAAAATACCATTCCCCGAACTCGACTTGTCGTCGAAAAGTATGTCGTTTCTCGTCTTCCAAAGAAGCCATAGAGTTGCCATAAAAATCATCCAAGACATCTTTTTAACCATTGTTGTGTTTGAAATAAGTGAAGGAATCTGCAAAATGTCCATAACCAAAACTGGAATTGTGTTAGAGATTTTATACGAGCCGAAGAACTTAGCCCAAACGTCATAAGCCAATTTGAAAGAGATGAGGCAATGATCCAACGATCCTGAGGGCTCCTAACAGTTGACACACCCTTCATCGACCAACACACCCCTTTTAAGCAACTATACCTTTGTTGGGAGACGACTTTGAAAAATATGTCGAACGAAAAAATTAATACTTATTTTGGAACCCAATTAATCCATTCCATGTTGTAGATATACTCCGAGACTGTCTTGACTTTGAACTCACCCGTTCCTCTGATCTCTCTTATCGAGAAATCGTTCGAGGCGCTTCCTGCTAAAAAACAAGAGTCTTTTAAATTTGACAATTAGCAATCCTTCGAACATATTTTTATATTGTATAATAGCTTTGCTTTTAAGCTGTATTGAATATAGTTTTTCTTTTTTCCAATCCCATTTAGTTAAGGTTTCACCATTCTTTAGCCTTGAAAGATCAGCAACCGTGTATCTTTTTATTAGCATGGGTGGGGTGATATAAAGTCCATAGGTGCTTTATAATGCCACATCATTGTCAAGTAGGATTCAGGTCACATAGGGGCATTACCACCCCCACCCCCTATCATGACTATTATTTTAATTAAATTTCGATTTGTTTTCTATTTTTATAGTTGTTCACTTTTCTGCCGGTTAATGCTCGCCAAGGAGTTCACGAACTTACTCATAACCAGGGGCGAAGGATAAGAGGGGCGGGGAGGGGCGTCCGCCCCCCTGAATTTTTCGCTCAGTAGTGTTATATATGTAGTTTTCGTATAAAAATTTGTGGGTATATACGTTTTCGCCCCCCCGGTTCTATAGAATTTTTTTGGTATATACGTTTTCGCCCCCCCGCCGAAAAATTCAAGCTTCGCCACAGCTCATAACGGCCCCATAGCGCCCAACAAATGGGGGAGGGGCGCCAACAATGGTGAGGTGGCAGGGGGCGCTGAGCCACACCGTCTGGTCTTATCATCAAAAGAAGAGAACCTGAAACTTATCTTTTAGAGAAATATCTAAAACCCAATTATCGAACAATAAGCTTGTGTCTGTACTATTTCCAACTTTTCTACGTATTATGCTTGAAACATCAAGTTTAAGGCTAAGGCTACATGGCGTGGTATAAAGCCCCTAGGGGCTTTATCACGCCACCTCAGCGCCACCTCACCGCCACGTCACACTGAGGCTTTAAAACCCCTTACTTTAACTTCCATGCAATGGTTTAAAACCCTCATCATCATTACCTAATTATTTTTTGAGTTAATTACACAAATGGGTCCTGTGGTTTATAGCTAGTTTCGCCTTTAGGTACTAACTTTTTTTTGTAACAGGTTTAGGTTCTATGGTTTCAATTTTGTAACACCTTTGGGTATTAACACCAAAAAATGACTAAAATACCCTTGCATTTTTTTTAAGTTTATCAATGTAACACATTTGGGTACTAACACCTAATTTTATTTAAGTTTAAATCAATTTTACAAAATCTATTTATCTTTTTTTATTTTCATCTTTTTATTATATCTCTTAATTAACATAAAATCTATTTATTTTTTTTTATTTTCATATTTTTATTAAATTTCTTATTTAACATAAAATCTAATAGTTACACGAGTATTTTTTTAAATAGATTTTTTAAATAAAATCTACTAGCTATATAGTTTATGTAAATTAAATTTCTTACCCGTTTTAATGCAATGACGTACCAAGGTTTCGTGCGATGATGTCGAATTAGTATTTGGTATGGAATAAGATTTCAATGATATCGAATTATTTCACAATTATGGTTGGGTATGTCGCTACATCGAATTATATATATTATTATTTCACAACTACTTTTAACATAAAAAATTAAAATCCATCATACACCGCACTGCACATACAAAATTCCGTCATTCAGATAAATTAAAAAAATACCGATAAATTACTATCAAGGCAAGATGCCAAAAAATAATTATAAGGTCTCTTTGACTTTATTTACGAATAAAGTGGTAGTAATATGATAAAGTTATTTAGAATCAATGGATTCGCCCTAATTGATCCAAAAATAATAATATATATAATTCGATGTAGCAACATACCCAACCATAATTGATTCAAAAATCAAACGTAACCCGGTTCGATACCATATACTAATTCGATGCATTGAAAAAAGAGATACCATATAATAAATACCATTGCATATACTAAAAATCGATACCATAGACTATACGAGTAAGAAATTTAATTTACATAAAACTATATAGCTAGTAGATTTTATTTAAAAAATCTATTTAAAAAAAATACTGGTGTAACTAGTAGATTTTATGTTAAATAAGAAGTTTAATAAAAATATGAAAATAAAAAAATAAATAGATTTTATGTTAATTAAGAGATATAATAAAAAGATGAAAATAAAAAAATAAATATATTTTGTAAAATTGATTTAAACTTAAATAAAATTAGGTGTTAGTACTTAAATGTGTTACATTGATAAACTTAAAAAAAAATGCAGGGGTATTTAAGTCATTTTTTGGTGTTAATACCCAAAGGTGTTACAAAATTGAAACAATAGAACCTAAACCTGTTACAAAAAAAAGTTAGTACCTAAAGGCGAAACTAGCTATAAACCACAAGACCCATTTATGTAATTAACTCTTATTTTTTTATTTAAATTTAAACATTATTTAATTTTGATATATTAATTTAGAACTAGGGGTGAGCATTATTAAGTTCTACCTGATATTAACCGAGAACCGACCCTAAATTTAACCGAACCTGACCCGAATTGTAAGTACTTGGGTATTTGATCGGTTCTTATTTATCACAAAAAGTCGGGTCAGGTCGGTTTCAGTCCAAAAACTCGAGTAAACCCGACAGATAAAAACCCGGACCGATTTAATAGTGCTCTATCAGTTTATCGACTGGGCTTTGGCCATAATAAGACAGTTCAAACTTCAGAAGCTGCTTCAGAGACCAGGACCAGGTATTGATGTATTGTATGATCATACTGTCGTACTAATTTTAAAAGCCACTGGCTACCAAACTGTTTTATGCAACTGTAAGATCATACTGTCGTATTGATTTTAAAAGCGACTGGCTACCAAATTGTATAACCATATCGTCAAGAACATCGTCGGATGAAGAGCTCGACGAATCGGATGACATTCTTAAAAATGATTGGATAGAATTTATGTGTTGTTTTGGTAATTGGTTTGTGTTTTAGTTTGTGATTGGTGTATGTTTTAGTTTGTGATAGGTTTGTATATATATATATATATATATTAGAATTAATAAAAACTTTTTTTAAATGAACGTTAGCCAACGGTCATATTTAACCATGTTCTTCGAAATTGCCAAAATTGGTTCGTTAGCAAAATGGCAGATACCATATAGCGCCCCCCATTTAATTTCGAGGGAATGGGGATAGCGCCTAGGGGCGCCATAATTGGTGAGGTGGCAGAGTACATTAAGCCACACCCTATGGCCTAAGTAAATCAGCATCCATGCTAAGTAAATTCTTCCAAATCCCTTCAAATGTTTTCTCATTGATGGATCACGCCAAAGGTTGTTGTTATGGAGAGCTTTAATAACTATAAACCTAGAGACAATTTGATCTTTATCAATGTTAACCTTCAGAGAAAAAATATTTTAAAAGTTGACAAAAAAATATAATGCATAATTGCATATCTAATACATAAGACGAATTTACATCGAGATAGTTGGTAAACGGGCAACAAGCTGTGCCACTAACCTTTTTTTGAATAGCAAAACTAAGTCTTTTAAAAACTATATCCATAGATCTTGGGGTCATAACATTACTATGCATGACCCTTTGAACTCGACTAAGTAGGTCCACGGCCTCGACTCTGGCGCTAGAAAAAATATGCATCTTTAATTTTGTGATTTGTTTGAATACTAATTTTTATCACGACAATTTGTATCTTTAATATTTGTTTGGGTATGCAATTCAAAATTTCAAACTATAAGCATTGACCCCTCATAAAAAAGAAACAAAAATTCAACACAAGCAATTACTTGTCTGATTAATCACAATTAATAGCATCAAATACATGTTATCTTTTCCCACTATTTTATCTTTTAGATATGAGAATCTTTAGTAAAAAACAAAATAGAAATAATTTAGTGATAACGCTGTTGATTGTATCCTATCCATAATCCGTTATCAAATCCATTTGGCGCTCTACTCACAACTGACTCCATCCATTCGAAAATGCCCAGATGCTATTCGGAGCCCCATATTTGCCACTGCTTGACCCGGTTATCAACTTTCCGACGTCATTCTCCGGTGACTATCTACGGCAGTAGAGTTCACACCGGAGAAAAGTTTGTTGACGGAATTTTGGATCTCGCTTCTGGACTCATCAATTTCGGTTTGAAATCCGGTGACGTTGTAGCTATCTCTGCCCTCAACAGGTTCCTTATTACTCTCTTTTTGTTTTTTTTATTGCAAATTATTAGATTGAATTAAGAACATGTTTATTGGCAAATTGAAATTTGTATGTTGATGCATTACTCGTTTTTTGCATTTCAAGGCGGGAAGCCGGGAATCGGTATTGGTTTGGTTCGGTTCGTTACATTACTAGTGTGGGTACTCGGTGTAGTTTACTACCGAATTTGTATACAATTCTGTTTTCAATAATATTTATATTGGAATAAAGCTATGTATTCAGATTTTATTAAAAGGTTAACTAATGCAAGTTATTAGAGAAAAATTAAATGGGTTACAGACGTATTGAAGAGTTAATCCTTAATAATTTGGGTAGAATTATGGGATAAGATGAACCGAAAGAAAAGATAAAGATTGGTGAAGAGAGGAAAATTATAATAATTGTTATTTGTTTAGAGATAATTATTAGTTTGAATTAATAGGTTTATCTTGTTATATTATTTGTTGGTTAATTAGCTATTAGAGTTGATATTGGTTTAGGATAGCTTGTTTAGCAAGTAAGTAAGTATTTTAGTATAAATAGATGTGTTAGGGTATGTAATAATTTAATTACAATTATAATTTATAAACTGTTGAACAAGTCCTGTATGAATGCTTATATAATTATAATTGTTTCAGTGATCTATATTTGGAGTGGTTATTGGCCATCACATATATTGGGGCAATAGCTGCAACCCTTAACTACAGATGGGTAAGTAAATTTAATCAGATTCCATGACTTGTTTCATTTAATAACTAACTAACTAAAACATATCAACTGGTTTCCTTTTGTTTAGTCTTTTCTGTATAATTTAGCCTAAATCAATACCTATTTCTCATGTTAGAGCTTGGAGGAAGCTTTATTAGCAATGCAAGATGTGAAGCCAATCATGTTGGTGACCGATAACGAATATACGCCAAATTGGCATTCAGATTTCGATACTCGTTCTATTCCTTCTCTAACATGGCATGTTATCATGGACACAAATAATAGATACATCTCTACAGAAAACAGTATGTCACTTGACACAATGTTATACGAATTCTGACCATAAAAAAACTTTATATAGTTATATACTTATATCATGTTATTTTTTTATAGTTATAACTACCAGTATGCTTAAAATGCCTTCTCTGAGACCCCATTCATTCAACTACACTTCAAATCGCGATGGAGTAGCCATAGTGTGCTTCACTTCAGGTACTCGACTACTCGGTTTTGGGTAATGGTCAGTGGCGGATCCAGGGGTGTTTTGAGGGTTCCCGGGAACCCCCTCGGTTTGGAAAAAAAAATGAAAAAAATAGTGGAAATTTTATATGATTTAAAAAATATAGTGAGAATTAGTGAAAATCTATCAAAAGGAACCCGGTGAAAATAATTCCTGGATCCGCCACTGGTAATGGTTTTCGTTGTGTCTCACATGCACAAACCGATTAAACGTATTTCGCTTTTAGGGACTACTGGGAAGCCAAAGGGCGTCATGTTAAACCATTCAGCTTTAATCGTACAATCTCTGGCCAAAATCGCTACAGTTGGTTATAACGAGGATGATGTACATATTTACCCTTCAACTTCATGTGCAAAACACCACTTTAAACAAATTGTGGAAGTAACTTGTTGAAATATGCAGGTGTATATGCATACTGCTCCGTTAGGCCACGTGGGCGGACTATCGTCGGCTTTAACCATGTTAATGGTGGGAGGATGTCATGTATTGATGCCCAAATTTGAAGCTAAGTTGGCTCTTGAAGCTATTGAAGAGTATCGTGTGACTTCTTTCATAACGGTTCCCACAATTATGTCCGATGTAATCTCTTTAATCAGGTATATTTTAATGAATGCATGTTATCTTCGCTCGAAAGTATTGTATTAATCTTATATCAGATTTCAGGACCAAATATACACGAAAAGAGTTACCAACGGTTAAGAAGATTCTGAACGGCGGTGGCAGTCTTTCAAACAAACAAATTAAAGATGCAACCGACATTTTCCCTAATGCTAGACTTTTCACAGCTTATGGTATGACGGAGGGTTGTTCGTCGCTAACTTTTATGACCCTTAAAGATCCTACAAAGCAAATAACTGTCGAGAAGAAGTTAGATGTGGACAATCAACAAGAGGGTGTTTGCGTTGGAAAGCCTGCGCCACATGTGGAGTTAAAGATTAGGGCCGAGGATTCAACTCATGTTGGACAGATATTAACGAGGGGGGCCCACCTAATGATTGGATATTGGGACCAAATTCAAAAGAAAGAAAATCATTGCAACGAAGGCTGGCATGAAACTGGTGATATTGGGCGGATAGACGATAATGGTAATCTATGGCTCATTGGGCGCATGAAAGGGCGTATCAAAAGTGGAGGCGAAAACATTTATCCTGAAGAGGTAAGCATCACCAAATTACGAAAGCTGATTTAACTGGTATAAGTTAGGTTTGGAATTTAACTGTATTCGGTTTGACATAACCAGGTGTTAATATGTAGAATTTGTGTTAAATGTAGGTAGAAACGGTGATATTAAGACATCCTGGGATTTCTGCGGTTGCAGTCATTGGACTTCCAGATAACCGCCTGACGGAAATGGTGGTTGCTTGCATCCAAATAAACCACGACTGGACATGGACCAGTTCAGGTTCAGACCACTCGGGTATCAAGCAAGAACAATTCGTTTCGAGTGAAACCCTCCAGCAATTTTGTAGAGCAAATAATTTGACCGGGTAATAACTTTTAACATCTTTGACCCGTTTCCTTAGTAACTACTTTGGAAAAAAAGATACCAGTTTGAACCGTTAGAGATAAAACATAGCCTGACAGACGTGTTCATAGCTGTCACGTCTTATGTTTACTTTTGTTCTCTTTTTTTATGTATAAATTACAGGTTCAAAGTTCCTAGAAGGTTTATAAGATGGAGTAAGAAATTCCCATTGACAACAAGTGGGAAACTGAGAAGAGATCAACTCAAAAGTGAAGTTATGCTTCACTTGAAATTATTCTCAAGCAGTCTATAAAGTGACCATCTATGGAATCGGTAAATATATCATACCCAACTATTTTTTTTGGCATAAGTTAGAATGATCCATTTGTTACATGAAATTATAACAGGCTCTGTTTTGTGATGGTTTATGCAGTCCTGTGCATTTATTTTTTTCAAAGGTTGACAAACTGATGTATCTATAGAGATTTAATGGAAGCAGTAACGCGATCAAAAGTAGCATGACAAAGTTATCTGAATTTGGATGGGTTAGATAACGGGTCAAAACATGTATCTTTTAGCGAGTCAATACAGATTGGGTCGTGAGGGACGGACTCACCAAACTTTTTCTCTATTCTATTTTTCATTGTCATGTATTTTTGTATGCATTTTGTATTTATTTGGGTCATCTTTTGACCCGTTCCGTTCAAATTAAAACTATTTACCTTACCCGTTTATATGTAATAGAGTTAAAATTGTAATCGTTATCAACTAGCAACAGTGTGTAACTGCAAGTTTACAAGGTCAAGAAGGCATACATATGTTGATAAGAGTTGTATGTAAAGTAATATATTTCATATGAATTAGAGTTTTTTTTTTTCAAAAATAAAGTGAGATTGTTTTTTTTTTTTGGTATTTATATCTTGATAATTTGTTCCATACTTTTTATAAAGTGATACCAGAAAGTAGTTGTGACCTGTGAATAAGATGTAACAAAATGACTTTGCCTTTATAAGCGACGTAAATAGGTAATATTACAAGTTACAAGTTGCGATGGAAAAGAATAGTAATTTTCAAACACAAGTTTTAAATGCAAAACATCTTTTCGGTATCATATCCTCATCATTTAATCAAATCAATCTTCTTATGTTGTATTACCCTCTTATATGTACCCGTTAAGCGGTTAGACTAACTCTTTGAGCGGGTGAAACTCCAAGAATATTTAGAGAAGAAATAACACCAAATGAAACAACTTTTCAGATTTTTTTTCATTTTCAAGAAATGTAACATACAAAATCTTAAATATACAAAGAAATAACTACTACCTGATTTCTAGGGAATAATGGAGCAAAATGAAAACATGGAATTATGGAAACATGTAAACATGGTAAAGTTTATTAAAGAGTTAAATGCCATTTTAGTCCTTGTGTTTTGGGTCATTTTGCCAGTTTAGTCTAAAGGTCTCATTTTTAACTGTGGGTCCAAAAATGTTTCACAGTTGCCATTTTAGTCCACTGGGTTAACTTCATCCATTTTTTATGTTAACAAGAAGGCCAATTCGGTCATTTTATATGGCTGAATTGCCCTTTTCGTTAACAGAATTACATACAAAATGACCAAATTAGCCTTCTCGTTAACAGAAAAAATGGATGAAGTTAACTAAGTGGACTAAAATGGCAACTGTGAAACCTTTTTGGACCCATAGATTAAAAATGAAATCTTTGAATTAAACTAGCAAAATGGACCAAACCACAGGGACTAAAATGGCATTTAACTCTTTTTTTTTTTGAAGGTAAACTTCATTAAAACGACAACGCCGACCCAAGCCGGGCTGACAAAAACTACATACAAAAAATTACATATTCACAAAGGAAACCCATTCGTTCCAATCTATTCCTTTATACTTAGATCTAGTGGAAAACCAAAGGAAACTTAAAGCCTTAATCTCACTAATTATACCTTCAATTTTAACCGTGGAATTCGAAAATTTGAAGTTATTCCTCGCTCGCCAAAGACTCCAATACGCTATCATAATAACGCCGTGGACCGCTTTTATTTTTCTTGTCCGAAACCTTGAGATCTTTGTGAATGGAAAGGAGGTCTTTAAGAGAAAAAGCAATGATGTTAGGAATATTGCACCAAGAACATAACCCATTCCAAACCGCCGATGCAACGAAACACGCCATGAAGACATGATCAGCTGTTTCTTCCTCCGAATTACATAATGGACACGCAGGATCGCCGATGTCTATATTCCGTTTCATAAGAGCCTTAGCCGTAGGCACCCTATCCATTTCCATCCTCCAAGCGTGGATATTAATTTTCGCGGGGATCCAATTACACCAATCTAAAACAAAGCTGGTATCCAGCTGGAGATCCTCTTTCAACAGTTTTTTAATTGCTTTGACAGTGAATATACGATCCGACACCGAGCTCCACCTCCACTTATCCTTTTCTGACGTGATCCGAATGCCACTGATCGCTGCAACCAGCTGGTCGACAGAAGCCTGCAACCCAGCCGCAGTTGTGTCCGAGATCCAGCTCCACCTTATGTCGTCCACATTCCCGTGTGAGTTTAGCCTGTCAGCCACTTTGCACTTCTTGTCGGCTTCCAACCTAAAAAGATCCGTGAACACACATTTGAGGGGTTCGTTGAGCAGCCATGTGTCAAGCCAAAAAGCAATTTCTTTGCCATCACCAACCGAACCAACAAGATAGTTCCTTAACGGTTTTCCACCTGCCTTAGTATTGATGAAGTTTTTTGCAATGTTGTTCCATACCCCACTTAGCGATTTTTTGAACGGAATACATTCCCACCCCACCCTACTTGAATGCAAGGCCTCTATAACTTCTTTCCAAAGACAATTCATATCCGTTTTATACCTCCAACCCCACTTGGATAAAAGCGACGTATTGACGAGTTGGAGTTTAGACAAACCCAAACCTCCACATTTTTTTGGACGAGTGACCTTATCCCAAGCAACCCAATGAAGTTTTCTCTCCTCAACGGAGCCACCCCACAAGAATCTCTTTATTATGGATTCAAGGTCGTTGATAACTTTCTTAGGCGCTTTGTAAAGAGAGAAGTAGTATGAAGGAAGACTTTCAAGGACCGATTTGATTAACACCACCCTTCCCCCGATCGAAAGAAGATGCGACTTCCATTTCGCAGGCCTACTATGAAAAACGTCCATAACCGGTTGCCAGTTTCTAACCCGATTCATGTTGGCTCCAACAACTAAGCCAAGATACTTGAACGGAGGGCACTCCGGTTTACATCCCACCACCTTGGCCATCTCCCCAATTTCTGCCGTCCCCACTCCTATACCATAAAGGTTTGATTTCTCGATGTTAATTTTGAGGCCCGAGCAAATATGGAAACAACGGAGAATTCAGACGATATTAACAACTTCGTTTCTTGACCATTCACCCATCATGATAGCATCATTCGCGTACAAGAGATGTGAAATATTCGGACCATTGCTAGGAGTATCAATTCCTCTAATAATACCCGCCTCCTTGGCATTATCTATCATGCACGACAAGGCCTCCATGACAACCAAGAAAAGAAACGGAGACAAAGGATCCCCTTGCCTCATTCCTTTCTCACACTTGAAAGTAAACGTGGGTGACCCGTTAACCAACACAGACGAGTTGGCCGACTTCAGAATCCCCATAATCCAATTACACCATTTAACATGAAAACCCATTTGCTGGAGAATGCTAATGACAAAATTCAAATTAACGTTGTCATATGCTTTCTCAAAATCTATTTTAAGGAAAAAGACCTTTGTTTTCTTCTTTTTGATCCAAGAAATGAGCTCGTTGACAATAAGAGGACCATCCAGAATGAATCTTCCCTTAAGGAAAGCCGATTGCAAAACTGAAATAACGCCACTCAAAACCACCCTCAAACGGTTAGCGAAAACTTTAGAAATCACCTTGCTGATCACACTAACCAAATTAATAGGCCTATAATTATTAAGGGACACCAGATCAATAATAACCTTAGGAACAAGGGCAATAAAAGAAGCCCCAGTTCCTAAAATTATTGCACCCTCCTGGTGGAACCAGTCAAAAATTCTACAGAAATTATCCTTATAAAGATTCCAAAATTTTTTAATAAAACTGAAGTGGATCCTAAAATAATGCGTTATGGAAATGCTAGTTCACGTGCATGGATGGAAAGTGGGTAACTCAGTGGACCGTATGAATCGGTTATCGGGTCAGTCTCGGATCGGTGGACCGTATCACCCTCCCATGTCAAATCTAATTTAAGTTTTTGTTAGGGTGGAGGGTATAGAGATCGGTCAGTGGGTGATTGAGTGGGAGTTAACGATACGTGATCACCCTCACTTGTTTGAGTCACCGAAATTTTGAATGTTTTCGGTATATATTCACCGATGCGGGAAGAGGAGCGAAGGAGGAGGGAGGGAGGTTTAATGGTGGGTCTCAACCCCCTTTCAACCAATCACAATTTTTTTTTTTATTTTTTAACCTACTCAAACACCCTAGAGTGATTAACCATACCCCTTGATTGAGTGCAAAATGAGGAGTGGAATTGGGAGTTGACATGGCATAATATTATTGCGTAGGATTTCACTCAATCACCCTAGAGTGATTAACCATACCCTCCACCCTTACATTGTGTCTAATTATGTCAAATCTAATTTAAGTTTTTGTTACATTGTGTCTAGTTAATTAAATATACAAAACATCAAATACAAATAACTTTAACGTACAAAACGTACGAACTGAATGTTTTGTTGAAAAAACGCAGTGGCATTTTCATAGTTATTAGTAATTATCAAAATAACTCTACAAATGATTCTGTAGAGTAATTTTGATGTTTGTAGAGTAATTTTAATCTTGTAGGGTAATTATCAAAAATACTGTACAAGTGTATCAAAATTACTTTACAAGTGAATCAAAATTACTTTCAAGTTTATCAAACAATATACAATTTAAAATTACTCTACAAATGATCCTGTAGAGTAATTTTGATCTTGTAGAGTATTTTTGTAAAATAATCATGTAGAGTAATTTTGATCTTGTAAAGTAATTTTGTAATTTTTTTTAGCATTTAGTTTGGGTGGGGGGAGGGGAGGGGTTAGGTTTTTTTGTGAGGTATAGTTTTTTTTTTCTTTCAAAATTACTTTATAAGAACATTTTACCAAATTACTCTACAAGATCAAAATTACTCTACAATAATATTTTACAAAATTACTCTATAAGATCAAAATTACTCTACATGATCATTTGTAGAGTAATTTTGATAATTACCCTACAAGCAAATATTTACGAAAATGTCACCGTGTTTTTTTGCTTTTTTCATGTTATTCGTACGTTTAGTACGTTAAAGTAATTTGTACGGGAACTTTACTATAATTAAATAATGTATAATATATAAGTATAGAAAAGTTATGTTTTTTAAATGCTTGAATTTTGTACATAACTATAAAAAAAATTAAATGATAAGTCTAATGAAAAAAACGATAACTCTAAGCTCTTGTCCAATTTAAAAGAAAATTAATAACTGTAGATAGAGTAAATTACATTTTTGGTCAATTTGGTTTAGAATATATTACAAATATCATCAACCTTGGTCACCGGATTTGGTCGTTATCAAGACCCTTTAAGTTTTATCAATTATTCATACAGTTAAAATATTGTACTTCTTAAATACATATTTTTTTTTTTTTGGTTTGTATGGCTTATTTATACATATGTAAATATCAAATACAAATGAGTTTTAATGTATTAAACGTGAGAAGTGAAATAGAATTTTCTTTTTTTTTAAAAAATTCTTTTTTTCATCTACTTAAGCATGGTGTTTAGTTGAAAAATATAAAAAAATAAAGGAACTTTTTTCCGTGTATTTAATCTAGTAGAGACCAATGGGGTGGTGGTCCATTGGCAAAGACAAGCCTTTAAAACACTTTAGGAGGGGAGGTCTTGGGTTCAAATCCCAGTAAAAAATAAAAGAAATGTGTCGTTCAAAAAAAATTTACTCTAGTAGAGTAATTATGTGCAATTACTCTAAAGTGATTACATAATTACTCTATTAGTGAAAATACACGAAATGTTTTTAAAACTTCTATAACTAAAATACGTGCTTCACTAAATGGAAAAAAATTCATAAAAGAAAACCTTCACTTCTCACGTTCAGTACGTTAAGACCACTTATACAATAACCACACCTTACATACATAAACAAGCACTTAAACTAAATTTATTATTTTTAAATTTTGAAATATTAGAAAAATAAATTGTTCAATTTTGTTGCACGTATAGGTTCTATACACCACTCATCATGAAATATTAGAAAAATAAATTGTTTAATTTTGGTGCATTTTCGGGTATCAACTAAGCTACGCCCCTAACGTATAAGACATCCAACAGTCCCTTTGAGATTCTAACAATACGGTCTTGGAAATCTATCATTCAACAGTTAGAATGGTTTACCTTATTAAAAGTTAAGGTGTTCATATTAAAAAGTTTGCATGAATAACTAAACTTTATTACAATACAATACATTAAGTTAACTCTTTTTATTTTCTTTATTGAAAATTGTATTACATGGGTATTCTTAACCAAAATAAACATATCTTTATATTGTTTAAACATCTGGTCACATCAACTATAGTTTGATTTTGAAGAACGTTTGCTTTGATTGAGATGTATACTCAGAGCACCGTAGTGGTTGCCTAAAGGGGCGTTTTTTTGTCCAGGGTCACGCCCAGTATCGCCCCCTAGCCACTACGTATGGGCGTGTTTGGCATTTTTTTTGTTGAGGCGTTTTATAAATCACGCCAAATGGGGGGATTCTTGGCCAATCATATTGAAGCTTCCATTTGGTGGCCAATAAGATTTTTAAATGTTTTTTTTATTTTATTTTATTACAAAACATAATGCCCCACAATCCTTACATCTTCACTACATCCCTTTTGTAAAAATGCTCAATAATACCTCATTGCTGAGTGGGTTGCTACATGGCACAAAACGCCATAGAGTGGGGCATTATTCACCCCAATGAAACGTACTTGTGAATTGTGATGGATCAGATATAATTAAGGAGTGAATCAAGGAGAAATAAATGTGATGAATCTTTCAATCAGATAAGATCATGATTGCGTTCAAATGGTGGGAAAGAGATCATCACTCCATGAAAAATAAATTAAACGTTGGTCAAACATTCCATTTATAATTTCCTCATAACTGCCGTGAAGTAGACCATAACTTATTTAATATAATGTTTGATTTTGAGTTTTTTTTTAATTCCATCATTTGCTTTTGATGAAAAGGATATGAAAATAAGAATTTAGGAATGTAGGAATAGAATAAGCCTTAACTAATAGTTATATTATGTAGACTTATCAGCACAAAGAACCAACTTGGTTTGATTTAGGCTAGGTCGGTTATTAGGCCATGGGTATGTTTAAACGCTAACTATACGTAGGCGTCACATCACTCACTTTGCCCTCTTTCACTTCATTTCGTACCAACGGTATATAGTTTAAAAAGAAAAAAAACCAACAACTTTATATTTACAAGATAAACCAGTTAATGCTTATGTTATAAAGATATATTATAATAAGATGATACGTATAGTTTGTGACACTGTGTTCGTTCAGATCATTTATCCTCATTTTTTTGGCAAACCCAAATCAAATCAAAAGTTTCGATTAACCCCAAAGTCAAAAACTAGATCATTGTATTTCGCCTTGCTTGTGTTATTTTATGCCGCATAATTGCAGTTTGGTATCTGTTTACCCTTACTAGATACTTCATGTTTGACGAAATTACTTATATTTCTATCTAAAGAACTTGACAACATCAAAATAGTACATCAACGCGTAAATCTTTCATGTTTATTTACCTTTATAACGTTTCGTACATCAATTTACCTTTGTATCTTTTGTTTTTCCATTTTAAATGATAAAGCACTTTATGTATGTTTGCAAAATAGTAGTAGGTGTAGCAAGCTTTAAATGATTAGTATAAGTAGTAAGTTGTATTCAGTACTACACGATAGATAGTAGTAGGTGTAGCAAGCTTTAAATGTTAGTATAAGTAGTAAGTCACTAAGTTGTATTCAGTTCTATAAAAAGTAGTGTATAGTAGTAAATAAAGATGAAAAAAGATGTTATCTCAAAGCTAATATTTGACATAAACAAACAATTTTTTTTATCAATTAAAATTTATTTTTATTTTATTCAAAAAGTAAAAGGTTGAGCTTTGAAAGGCATATGATACAACATTTAGTCATTAATGTTTTTTTTTCGCATTTTGTAGCAAGTTTAACACTTAAATACTCAAATTTGTTTAGATGGATGTATTAAGTTTTAGAGATATTATTCATCAACTATAACTTCAATTAACTATTAGTTAAGCGAATGTGGGGCTAGCCCACTTAGTTGAGGGCGAGAGTCATTGCCTCTTAGAGTAGAGGTCTTAGATTTAAATCGGTATAGGCGATTAATTTAGGATCAGTGATGTAATAGAGTAGGAGTAAATGTTGTCATTAAAAAAAATATTAGTTAAAGCTTCGTATAATTTCTTTAAATAAAATAAATTGTTTTTTTATGCTTTTTAAGGGCTCTTTTACCTATTTTCATCAAATATAATTTGGATTAGTTTATTATTACCTCGCATAAAAAATTGTTCGAATATATTTGATTTTTTTTTTCTAGAAAAAAATATTGATGAAAAACTTATTCACCAAATGGTGTTGTTAAAAAGTTTTTTTTCATAATAATGTTTTTTTTTAATTTTATTATTTCCTGAAAAAAATCCATCTAAATAACGCAAATTGGAAAATAATAATCCCATCTTTCTGAAATTGGCCGATAATAATCCCAAGTCAGTTATTAGCCAATAATAATCCGACCTCGTCCAATTTTTTTGTAAAATAGTCCGCCGTTAAAATAACTTAACGGAGTTTAGTGTTTTCCGAATTACAAACCAATGTTTTAGGGCTTTTGATCAGAACGAGGATACGAGTCGATTGATGTAAAACTTACCTCAAAATGCTGCCCCCAACCCACGAAAACGATGCTTCAATTCGGGTGTTTAACTTCCAATTAACAAAATTCAAGCCATTTCGAACACAATTTCGAGATAAGTTTTACATCAATCGACTCGTATCCTCGTTCCGATCAAAAGCGCTAAAACATCGGTTTGTAATTCGGAAAAACACTTAACTTCGTTAAGCTTATTTTAACGGCAGACTATTTTACAAAAAAATTAGACGAGGTCGGATTATTATTGGCTAATAACTGACTTGGGATTATTATCGGCCAATTTCAGAAAGATGGGATTATTATTTTCCAATTTGCCTTTAACTAAAGGCTTTTAAAGAGAAAGTTTCTATTTAACTATTTCTGTAACAACAACCTTACCCAGTATAATCTCATTTATAGTCAAGCTATTAATAGGATCTAGAGAGGGTGGGATGTATACAAGTCTTGCCTCTATCCTAGAGAATAGAGATGTTGCTTCCAGTGAGACCCTCAGCTCCAAAATCATAATTAGGACATAAGATTCTAGAAAACATTCATAAGCACACAACTACTAAAAAAGGTAATAATAAAAATAAACACGTAAACATATAAGTATTTATTACTAAAACTATGACACCGCCATACGTGAAAACATATTAAAAAAAGCTATATAACACCCCATAGAACTAAAAATTAAGCTTCTAACACAAGAACCTAAGACAAATCAGTTAACCTCCTAAAAGTTCTTAACCTTAATCCTATGTTTTCACGAAGTTCTGTCCTAGACCATGTCCTCAGAGAGATGCAAATCTAACAAATCTTGCCTAATTCGCTCATCCCATGTCATTTTCGGTCTGCCTCTACTCACCCTTCCCTGTACAATGAGTGTTTCAACTATTCTAACCGTAGTTGTTGTATGCCTCTTTCTGACATGCCCAAACCATCTTAATTTCCCCTCCCTTATCTTGTCTAAAACACTAGCAACCCTTAATATTTTCCTAAAAACCTCATTTCTTATCATGTCCAACCCAGTGTGCCCACACATCCATCTTAGCATCCTCGTATCTGCAACATCTAGCTTACGTGTATGCATTTTCTTAATGATCCAAAAATCTGTTCCGTATAACATAGAAGGTCTAATTGCAATCCTATTGTAACACCCCGTGTTTTCGAATGTCAAAGTCAAAGTCAAAGTCCAAGTCAACTTTGACTTCTTTGACTGTAATTAGTTTAATTTATGTTTTAGTTGTATTATGTGGAGTAAGTGTTGTTAATCAAGAATCAGGCTAATCGAATGTTTTATCGACGTGAACCGATTTACGACTGGGAATAGTAGGAAGTAACAATGCGATAAAGTTAATCACTCAATAATCAAGCTAATCGAATCATCAATCGACTCGAATCTCGAATTACGCGAACTTTGGTTGTTATTATACGTGTGTGTGTGCCTTATGTGTTACTTGTGCGTGTTTACTTTATGTTTGGTGTGGTGATCAATCGAATCAATCGAAACTCGAATGGAAACTCGAAACCCAAATCGAATGCAATCAAAATAGAATTATGACGAATGGTAACGTGAGGATAGTGTGAAATATAGATGATTGTATGTTAGATATAGTGATTGAGACTAAAAGTAATTATTAATATATGATAAAATGAAAAGTGAATGAACAGTATCATTCACTTTTCATTTTATATATATTAATTCTTTATTTATTTTGTGATTTTTTATATTGAGCAATACCTTATATTCATTTATTAGACTATGAGGTATGGGGCGAGGGTTGGGGTGTGGTTTGGATACAAATGCCCAAGTCACCACCCCGGGTGGGTTTGGGTTCCGGCGTGGCCCCTTGAGCGGGAGTTTCAGCCCGGGCGTTGGGCATGCCTAGCGGTCCTCCGTGGCCGGCTCTCATTGGCTGGGTTGGCTAGGCCTTAGCGGCTAGGTTTAAATTTTAAAAAAATAACCGTTTTGCAAGTCACTATAAAACCGCCCAATCCCACCGCCTGTCCACATCGCTACCCCAACCCTTCACTCCACCTACCCGAACCCGCTACCCACACTTGATACCGGCACAACGCGATGAAGGGCCGCCAACCCGGTGAGACCCGTTGCTGGCCAGAAGCTTTCGCTAGCTACCGGCACAACGTGGGGAACGACCGGCACAATTTAAACTCGTGCCAACGCAAGTGGCGAGAGCTACGACCGAAGCTCTACCGTTTTAAAGCCTACTACGATAGCAGCCCGGGTGGTGATATAAGTCACGAAAACCGGGTGGCGGTGGCCAACATCGAGTTCCGGGGCAAGGAGCGGAAGCCGTTTGACAAGCTCACCCTGTTCGAAATCTACCTAACGCTTTAGGCTTTTTTACTAACCGACCCAACACGTCACTCACCAGTGGGGAGGCTCGAAGTCCACGTGTCAACCATGCCCCAAACATGAATCCTGTAATTTTTACAGTGATTAAGTGGTGAAACAAGAGTTAGGGTCTACGTTCAGTCTTTGCAAGAAGTGAAACAGTTAAAAGAAGAGTTGCAGGATGATGTCGGTCGAAAACACCAATGCCTTTCGCGCAACGCGCGTCATTGAAAAACACAAGTTTGAATAGGAAACTCTATCATATTCGTATCGTCTTCAATCGAAATCGAAATATCAGAAATCGTCGCACCGAACACTCGAACCAGGCTGTTGGTCGATCAGGCTGCCAGCCGATCGAACAACCCAGCCGATCGGACGGACTGTCCGATCGAGCAGGTTGTCCGATCGGGATGCTTGGCCGATCGGCCAGCCCTTTCCTCTTTTGGAGCCTATAAATAGGGCTGTCATTGTCATTCTTTCCACTTTTGGAAACCCTCTGACCGACCAGCTCGTGCTCCTCATCTTTTCTCAGATTTCTTCCGATTTCGGTAAGTTTTCATCCAAAATCTTGTACTTTCTTGATCAATGCACACTCCTATACCTTTCTATCTTTCAAATCTTGATTTCTAACCGTGAAATCATCAAGATCTAAGCATTCTAGGATGATGTCATCATGGTGTTCTTCAAGAACATCATGTTTTGGCCTCAATCCACCATGAATAGCTCGGATCTAACCGATTTCCACATAAACAAGCTAAGATCTATCACAGATCTGAACAATTACATGGTGTGAAGGATTGAAAGAAGGATTTCCAGCTTTCTTTCAACTCTTTTACACTCAATGCCTTCAAACCGATAGGAACAGACCTTAAGTCAACTCACCAATCATTCTAGTGGATGAGTGGTTCAAGATTCGGATTCTATCTACGAGGTTCACCGACTTCCGGTTAAACATCAAACTACCGTTCCGAACATTCACCGGCCGGACTTGGGTGATTCCTGTCCGAGCAAGGGAAACAAGTAAGAACGAAAGTTCCATGGTTTAGCTCGTTGACAAACTACCTCGATATAACGTCAAATAATCAGAACAGCCAAGTGTTAGACGAACAGGCCGACCAGGTCAGGATGCTGACCGAACGGTTAGGCTGTCCGAACGGACAGCCCAACCGATCGGACATGTCAGCCGATCGACCAGGCCAGCTGATCGGCTAGCAAGTGGCCCCACACTTTGACAATTTCATGAAGTATAGTATTGAACGAAGTGATGTCCGATCGAACGAACCGTTTGGTAAACATTACTCATCGGATAATGAGATACTATGCTTCAACCCTTAATCGATTTACAACTCGTAGTAGTACGGAGTGCCACCCGATCGAACATGTTGTTCGATCGATCAGGTGACATCCAGCTGAGGACTCACTATCGAAGTGTCTAACCGATCGGTTAAGCCGGCCGATTGAACAGACCGTTCGATTGATCGACCTGAAAGGTAAGAACACTTCAGTGTTCTCAAATACTACAACGAAAACTTCAAAAGGTCAAACCATCATACACAAACACATCCTATTCAAAGGAATAAACAATCCACTCGAACAGTCCGGCCGATCGAGCCTGCTGGCCGATTGAACAGACTGTCCGAACGGACTGTCCAGCCGAACGAACAACCCGTTCGATCGAACCTGCTGTTCGATCGACCAGGCTGTTCGACCCACTTACACTTGTCCCTGTTTTGCGTGTTACTCATCGTTATGCTATCGAACTATTCATGCTAACCCTACTCTCAAGCGCTCCCTTCAATCCATCAATCAATCGCTGTGAGTATACTCGATCCCTTTTTGCTTTTAGCACTTTTGGGTGTTACATACGTTACTTATATCAAAACACAATCGATCACACTACTCAAATTATTTGAACGCTAACCGATTCGCATGTATTACGTGACTAAATGAATGCTTGTTGTTGGGATTGAACCCTAACAGAGGAACAGATAATGTAAAGCCAAAACCGGATCCCATCAGCGGACTCCTAATAAGCAGCAGTTTATTCTAATCTCTCCCCTTGACAGTGGTTATCTAACAGCTGATAAATGTTAAGTGCTGCTCAACTACAACAACTGATAAACCAAATTCTGATGATTACCTAACAACTGCTGAAGACAAACTCTGTTGCTCTATCTACTGCTGTTTCCTAAGTGCTGCTGAAGATTCAAGCACTGCCCTCTCAAAGACTGATCACCTTTAAAGAAAGCACTGAAGACTCAACATCTGTGCTAAGGCTACAACAGTGGAACGTGAAGCAGTGGTTTCCTTATGTTTTGTATGTTAGTGAATGTTAGATGTTACATGACAGTAGTTTGTACAGATCAGTATTTATAGTTTGTTAGGTTGTTAGATGTCACTATCATGGTGACGTCAGCTGAAGTATATCAGTAGTTTGGTTTGCCTATAAGTATGACAGTACTCTGTACTGTTACACTTGATCGTTTTGAGGGAGTTCTTCTCCTCAATTCATCCTTTCATCTTGTGCAACCAACTCTGGTGTATCAGGCTGAGGGGGAGTTTAGATTGTAAGCTTTTACTGTAATCATTTGCTTTGTATTTCAATCATTTGACTCAATGAAAAGCAATTGTTTATCAATCTATACTTTCCTTTGTTTGTGTTTACTTTGTTTGCAACTCATTTCCGCTGCACTTATTAGTTTTATGAAAACAAACACGAATCATGACAGCCTCAGATCCTATCAATTGGTATCAGAGCTTGGACAGTCAAATTCGATCTAACAATCAATTTGACATAACAGTTCAGCTCAAAATTCATTGATACTAAGGTTGGTTGCATTCAGTTGAAAAACAGAGTAATGAGCAAATCATGATCAAAATGGTTATTCAAAAACTCTGTAAATCAACCAAGATGTCATATGACACACAAATCTTACATAACGAATGTTTTCATACATATGTCACTTATAGTTTTCAGATTTGCAAAATATCTGATAAATTATGAGATCGTTAAATGTTTCAAAATGAATTACAATTGTTGTTTCGATATTTGTGAGGTCTTTTTTAATAAACACTAAAGTATGTACCTCAGATCAGCAAAACTTGTGTTCTTCTAAAAACACCTGCATACTGCTGATATCGAAAAGAGGGAGAAAAACTTTAGTCAAAATCTCTCATGTGTTCAAAGGCATGTTGAGTTCCTACAAAAGGACCAAATCAACCTTGTCTAACACATATTGAGAAAAATAAAATGTCAAAACAGTCCTAATCATAAGTAATGTGAAATATGAACTAAAACATGTTCAAACATGGTCAGATTTCTTAAAACATTGCTTCAAAGTGATTATGGACAAGGTATGTTCAAAATATAATTTCCTAGTGAGTATTTCTGAACATATGAATAATAAGGGTAAAAAGGAAAAAGGGAAATAAACAAAATCTCAAAGTGTGACTATCTCAAAACTTTTGAAATCAAAAGAAAAGAGTATTAGCATAAAACACTTTTGAGGTTAAAATTAGATCTCCAGTGGTCATCATGCAACTGTGTGCATTCATCAATACAGAAATT
Source organism: Helianthus annuus (assembly GCF_002127325.2). Taxonomy (NCBI): domain Eukaryota; kingdom Viridiplantae; phylum Streptophyta; class Magnoliopsida; order Asterales; family Asteraceae; genus Helianthus; species Helianthus annuus. The sequence goes on from NC_035436.2 coordinate 160,406,461, forward strand.
GTTCTGGTAACAATGGCATATCCAGTGATTGTGCTCAAAAGAAATTTACAATCAATTGACAAGAAAATGACCCAAATAATGGTCAGAATAACTTGAGAATAATTTGATCATTTACTTGGAAAAAAAAACTGTCAGATCCTTTTGATTATATCCAAAACATCTTTTATTTTTTTTAAGGGGTGTTTTCCTTTTAATAAAACCAGATGCATTTTAATTTCTATAAAATGTATTTTGAACTTTTACTCATTTTTAATAGTGAAAGTTCATCTCTGGTCAGGATGTAATCTCCTTATTTTTTGTGTGAAATTACTATCCTTAAAACTGGTCAAAAGGAAATGACTCACACATCAAGGTCATGTTGAGCTCAAGTTTAGTTTGTCACAGATCAGAAATTGATTGTAAATTCATTTTTGAACTACTAAGACACTCATGTTCTAGTAATTAGACATAAAATGAGTTGTTCTAAGTAGAGCAAGACTTCATCATCTGGGATGCTAAACCACTGTCTGAAATAATAGACAGATGGCAAAACCTTGAACAAAATTTCTGAAAATGACTGCTGACAACTTAATCTTGATATAATACATCTAAAATGTATTTTGTTAAGAATAGCATTTTTGGTGCTCAACAGATGATAGATAAGATATTGTGTTTCCACAAAGACAAAAATCAATATCTACATCTAAACCAACAGACGCTAAAATTATTTGTCAAAAGTCAAAACACTGCTGCACAAACAGTTGTTAAACATATGATCTTCATTTTTATCCACTGCTGTATCTAAAATGCTGTTGTGCCTTAATATCTGCTTTCTAAAGTCTGTCCATTGCTAAAGTGTCAACCTCTGTTCTTCAAAAACACTGATGTTAAAATCATTGTTTCAACCACTGATACATCCACTGTTTCATTTTATTACCGTTGTAACTACTGATGCTTGATCCATCAGTAGTTGTTAAAACAATTGTCTTCCATCATTTACCATTCCATCAGATGTTTGACACGTGGTCCGTTTTTAGCCTTCAGATCAAAATAACCGCTGCCACATCAGCAATCACTTTTTCCCTAAATAAAACCCTGATTAAATCCAAACAGAGGATTACACTGTCGAATTGAATTCCAAACATTCTCTTCACAAAACAGTTTCCCTCTCATAACTCCAAAAATCTTCTTCGATATTCATCATAAAAAATGACGAAGCCAAAATCGAAATAAAAAACAAAACCTTCATCTTCTTCCTCCAAAACAGCAGAAGCCACTGAAATGGCCGCTGAAACCATGGAGATACGCTACAAAGCTCCACACAATTATGTGGGTATACTCACAAAACCCACCGATAACCACACATTCGACTCCATCCTTGACATTCTCTCTGCATCAAAGTACAAAACTTTGATAACAGCAGACGCTCCTATTTACCTTGATACCCAGAGAGAGTTCTGGAAAAATGCCACCCTTGAAAAACAAGGAGATATCACCGCCGCCATCAACTCCTCGATACAGGGTAAGAAGGTAAAAATTTCTCCGAAATCCATCTCTGAAACCTTTAAACTCGATGATCTAAATGGAAAAACCTCTTTTACAAAAGACGAGTTGGTAAAGGATTTCATGAACAGGGGTTATGCAGAACAACCAAAGGTAGATACCCTACAAAAGGGTTACTTCCCTTCTGCACCCAGATTTTTATTTCACACACTGCTCATGTGTGTTTCAAATAAAACAACGTCCTTCAATGAGATACCAACAAAAATCCAATGCCTGGGGTATGCAATTTTAAACAATAAAAACTTTAACTACTCCCAGGTAATATTTGATGATTTGGTAAAGAACGTTGATAATAAAGCTTTTCTGCTCTTTCCGAGATTTCTAAGCTACTATTTTGAACAAACATTTGTAGAGAAAGATGCAGAACTGCCCAAACAAGGTGTCTCATTCAAAATAAACTTTTTAACAAAAGAAACTTTTTCAAGAATGATGGCACCAATAAAATTAAAAACAAAAGAGGCAGAGTAGGTTTTAGAAACTGCCACTGACCCTGTAGCAACCACTGCTGAGCCCACTGCTCCAGGTGATCAAAGTAGCACACCCACTGCTTTGAAACCAACACCTGCCACCAAAAAGACCAAAAGAAAACCATCCATAAAACCCACCAAACCCACACCAAAGGCAACTCTGGAAGATGAGATCCCAGAGTTAATGCCAATGACAACACAAAAGTCACAAGAAACCACTGCTGCTACTTCCTCACAGCAGTTGGAAGAAAGATCTCATCCCCAGCCTAAAACTCCTCCTGCATCCTCACAAAAGGGTCAGGTTGTAAGCACAGGGACACCACATTATGAAGCTCTGTATCCACTCGGATCCATCTTCCGCAGTCCTGATCCCAAGGACATGTCTCTTTCTACCCCCACACCCTCACCAATAATATTACCACAATCAATAATGCCCCTGTTGCATGCAGTTGATATGGCACAGACACAAACCAGTTCCTCTCAATCACCTATTACTGAGAGTATACCTCCACAAGTGACTGGGTCTGATGTGCATACCTCTGCTATCCCAGCAAAAGTTGAGGAGGTTACACCCCTTGAGTTACAAGTAACTCTTGGTGGTAGTTCAAGTGGAGCAGCAACTACAACTGATGGATCAACAGATCTTCAGTTGGACAGTTGTTTCATAACTAAGACTCCCTTGAAGGCAATTTCTTCCATGGCAACATCGGTAACCACCAGTGAGTTAAATATAACCACTGGTACCATCAAAGGTTTATCGGTTGCTGAAGAAAGAAGTCCCCAGTACCAAGAACAAGGGGCATCAATGGATGATTTTTGGGATTCACTTCCTAAGTCAAACATTGATACAACCACTGCTGGTGGGGATTCAGATGATCCTGTTAATTCAGGTGATGATTCAAGATATAATGAATTGACGGCCAGAGTTGAAAACCTGGAATCTTCAGTTGCAGAAATAAAAGATATGGTGCAGCAGCTGTTACAAGCTCAAATAGCCCAATCATCTGCTCCTCCTGTTCAAGCACCTGCTCCACAAGCATTTGCTGCAAATGAGCTATGGAATATCCTCCAACCACTGCTTGAACAACAACAACAAATGGCTGCTAAAAAGCATGCTCTTCAAGTGCAAATGTTGACCAACATGGTTGAATCTCGGTTCAAAGATACTCAAGCTGATATCAAGGCTATAAAGGCCAGCATTCAACAGAATGCTCAAAGTGAGAAAGCTCCATCTGCCATTTTCTTCATGGATACACCCCTGGCAGATAATGCCAAAAAGGGAGAGAAAAACAGGTTGAAAAAGAAAGGTATAGAAGATGGGATGCACATTGAACCTGAGAAACCCAAAACAGCTGATACACCAGCAGTTACAAAAACTGCTGCAAGTAGCCAAACAGCTGCCATCTCATCAACACACACACCTCCAACACACACCACCTCATCACACACCATCACAACTACTGTTCCACCACCATCTGTGTCTACAACACAAAAATCCTCATCAAAACCAAAAACCACCAAACCACCATCATCCAAAGCCACACCACCACTGCCTCCTGCCATAAAGCAGAAGACAGCAGATGTTACAACATCTGCTGTAGTGACAACAGCGATTGAAGCACCAGTTGTTTCAACCACTGTTAGTCAATCACAATCCACTGCCATCCAATCTCAAACCACTGATCCACCCAAAACATCATCAGCCTCTTCTTCAAAAAGGAGAAGGGTCTTCATTCCTGATGATGAGTCACCACCACCATCACCACCTTCAAATATCATTTCCCATTCTCCATCCCCTGCTCAAAAGTAGAAGACAACAACTGATACATCAGTAGTTGTAATGACAACAGCAGTTGAGACACCAGTTGTTTCAACCACTGTTAGTCAGACATCCACAACTGCCCTAATTCTTCCTATATCACAACCACAGCACTTTAGCAGAAAAAGAAAGCCAATCACTGCCGAAGTAGGGATACTTGATCCAAATGCTGCAAAGTATCCACTGGAACTAGAAGCCATCAAAGATGAGATGAGGCAGTTTTATACAGAAACAGATCCCTCAAAAAGAAAATTCTCCTCACTCATAGGCTATATAGCTCCAGAAGATATAAATGATTATCACAAGATAAAGGTAAGGCAAGCTAAAGTTAAAGCCAAGGTTGACAGTGAGAAAGAAAGGCTAAGCGAAGAAGGCATTGCGAATAGACTGGAGTTCTACCTTGCAAAGGTTAAGCAGATGGAAGAATATGCACAAGAGCTAGACAAAGAAAAGGCTGATCAAAAGAAGAGATTGAGAGAACAACTTCTAGCCTTCATCATGAAAGAAAAGTTCTATTCTGCTGAAGAATCCCAGTTTAAAGAATGGCCTTTAGTAGCTTTGAAGCATGAGGCTGAAAGGATCCAAAGAATCAAAAATGATCCCTCAAAGAAGAAAACTGCTCCAAACTAGAGTAAGTACAAAAGACTCATTGCTGATCTCACTGCTGAGTATAAAAGAAAGAAGAGGGAGTTGGTGGATGCTAAGATAGGCACTGCTGAAGCCATATCAAAATGGTCTAGGCAGCAAATTGATGAAGCTTATGAAAGACTTGAGAAGCAGAGGATGAAAGCCTCTAACTCTCCTAAAAGGTATGATTACAAAAAGCTTCAAGAGCAAGTTAAACTTTTTGAAACACAGACCAGCACAGCAGAAGATTTTGTCACAAAGTTGAGAAATGAAAAGAAAGAAGTGCTATCTGCTGGAGTAGATAAGAAGAAAGAAGCCGAACAGATTGAAGAAGCTATGAAGAAAATAGCTTCAGATAAAGAAAGATTGGCTAAACTACAAGCCCTTGCCAAAAAGGTTAAAGTAGTAAGCCAAAAGTCATCAGCAGGCATCACAAACAGTGAGCTGATTGACAAAGAAGTTGAAGCAGACATAGCTGAAGCCAACAAGATTATTGACCAAGCATTCATACGAGTGTCTGAAGCTCAGGATGCTGCTCTTCACTTCTTCAGGCCAATCACTTCAAGTTCATCAGATAATAAATCTCTCCCAAGAAACCCATTGAGTTCAAAAATACTAAAGTGGATGTCTGATCAAAAGACCCACGTATTGACTTTGCTCAGATTCAATGGTGAAGTGAAGCATATATCAAGGAATCAGGCACTAGGCCTAAGTGCTGAAGATCTACAGGATCTCCTTGAGCTTACACTGTGCAGGGATGAGGATGATACAAGTTCCAAGGATTTTGAGAAAGAATTTAAAAGAAAAGCAATGGAACTTCTGATGAAAAATAAAGGTCCTGAATAAGGAAGGGTTTTGGCATTATCTGTTCCAGGGGGAGATTGTTGGGATTGAACCCTAACAGAGGAACAGATAATGTAAAGCCAAAACCAGATCCCATCAGTGGACTCCTAATAAGCAGCAGTTTACTCTAATCTCTCCCCTTGACAGTGGTTATTTAACAGCTGATAAATGTTAAGTGCTGCTCAACTACAACAACTGATAAACCAAACTCTGATGATTACCTAACAACTGCTGAAGACAAACTCTGTTGCTCTATCTACTGCTGTTTCCTAAGTGCTGCTGAAGATTCAAGCACTGCCCTCTCAAAGACTGATCACCTTTAAAGAAAGCACTGAAGACTCAACATCTGTGCTAAGGCTACAACAGTGGAACGTGAAGCAGTAGTTTCCTTATGTTTTGTATGTTAGTGAATGTCAGATGTTACATGACAGTAGTTTGTACAGATCAGTATTTATAGTTTGTTAGGTCGTTAGATGTCACTATCATGGTGACGTCAGCTGAAGTATATCAGTAGTTTGGTTTGCCTGTAAGTATGACAGTACTCTGTACTGTTACACTTGATCGTTTTGAGTGAGTTCTTCTCCTCAATTCATCCTTTCATCTTGTGCAACCAACTCTGGTGTACAGGCTGAGGGGGAGTTTAGATTGTAAGCTTTTACTGTAATCATTTGCTTTGTATTTCAATCATTTGACTCAATGAAAAGCAATTGTTTATCAATCTATACTTTCCTTTGTTTGTGTTTACTTTGTTTGCAACTCATTTCCGCTGCACTTATTAGTTTTATGCAAACAAACACGAATCATGACAGCCTCAGATCCTCTCACTTGTTGTTATGTTTACACGTGCAATGATGTCTACCTGCCTTAACGACGTAGTACTATAGTTTGGACTCAGCACCCGTTCACACGGGGGTTGTTAAGGACAATTACTTGCATGGATTACGGTGGTAATCATGTATTGCGAACTGTCTTGGACAGTCAACCTGCAGTCATTGGTATCGATAGATCCATGTCGATAATTAACAAGCTTCGTTTTCCTCTGTGTACGTGCTGGTTATGCGTAAACTATTCAAACTCTATATGCTATTATCAAACTTGTATGCTCACCTTTACATTATATGTATTGACTTTATTTTAACGTATGTAACAGGTGTTTAAGATGTTTGCTTGCTAGGAAAGCGAGGCTAGAATAAAGCTCTAGAGGCCCTCAACAAATTGTTGTCTGTCAGGAACAAGCGTCTAGAGCATAGTTGTCTGTAGATCTTGTCCGACCGGGTCTTTAGGAGCATTTGAACAATATTTATTCGTTTTTAATTAAATCTGAGTTTTCGGATCAGAATTACTTGACTAGTTGTTATCTGTAATAATATATTGTATTATTTGGGATACGTTATGGGACGTATCATTTAACTGAATAGTATTAATAGTTGTTGTGGAAACTTCTGGACAATCTGTTTCGCTCAGTGCCATGCCCCGATGATTCCGCCATCGGTTGGGGTGTGACAGATTGGTATCAGAGCCATAACTATAGGGAATTAGGCTAGACACGACCTAGTCCGGGTCGTTGTCTTAGAGACCTAGACTATAGTTAGGAACCAACAGACCAAGCTTATGTGCTATATTCTAATATTCTTCGCTATCACTGCACTCGAGTTTTCAAATAGAGTCAAGCGATTTAGTCGAGATTAGGTGTGAAAGCCGCAAACTCTCGACTAAATTGTTTGGTCAATGCTGATTTTATCAATTTATTAATGATTTCCTCATTATTTTCGATAACGAACGAGGAGAATTATACCAAATCAGGAGTGAAATCCATATTTTGATGAATAATCTCCTCAAATTTTACTAAAACAAGGAAGAAGTTGCTAAGCTAGGGGTGAAACCCTAACCTTGACAACTTGTTCCGGATTTTATTTATCCCACCAAAGCCTCGACAGACTCCAACGACCTGAACTCACAAGTATGACCTAGGGAATACGCGTCAGATGCCCAAGAATCAAGGCAGAAACACGATCCCGAAAGTCAAAAAGTGACGACAAGTCTACTGCGAATAGTCGAATCGCTTTGGGTAGTCAATGTCTAGTAGCCACAGACAATCTATTTCTTGATTTTATGTGTTTCGATTCTGAGCCCACAACTGCTGACTCTAATAATTCGTCGATTTTATGTGTTTTAAGTGTAATTATCTGTTTATGTGTTTAATTTTGGCACTTATCGGTTTTGCTATCACTTTGATCGACACACACGATTCGCATTGCTCTTCTACCTCAAAACGGTAACAAGTCGTTACAAATCTAGACGATACTATGCTACGATATACGCTACTCGACATGCTATACGATTATACGATAACTATTCGATATACCATACGCGATCACCATATACGAACGACTCGCGAGCTTTGAATGATAGGTTTCTGTATTTTGACTGCATCTGTGATTAAATGTGTATATGCTTCGGTTCTTATGTGTCTCTGTGCTCTACGTGCCTACGTGCTTATGTGCTTCTGTGACTATGTGAATCTGTGACTTTATGCTTATGTGATTTTGTGATGCGTGTTTCGACGTATTTCTAAGCTTTAGTAAGTAGTAGACGTGTGAGGCGAGATTCGATTGTTGTGTCTGAGACCTACGACGATGTCTGTTGCAGACCATGTCGTCATCTGGACACCGAACCCCACTTACTCGCCAAGAAAAGAGAGAGAAGCGACTCGCTACTATCATTGCCAAGAGTGTGGCAAAAGCTGTAAGCGAAGTGTATGAGAACGTCAGTAAATCATCCGTGGAGTCACGAACTGAAGCTCCTAAGGATGCCAACAAGACTGGTTTCAGCTTCAAACAGTTTAAAGCATGCAGACCCAAAGAATTCACCGGAGAAGATGGCCCTACCGCCATGTTTCAATGGTTCGATTCAGTTGAAGTCACTCTGCGCCAAAGCGGCTGTCCTGAAAATCTCCGCACCCTCAATGCTACAGGTGTCTTCCAGTCCCGGGCACTAGACTGGTGGACGGCCGAACGAAACAAGCGCGGAAACAATGCAGCTTATGAATGCCAAAAGCTGGAGGACGAGTTTTGGAACATCAAGCAGAAGGATGGAGACAACGCTGCTTTAACTGCTCGCTTCAAGCAGCTTAGCATCATCTGTCCCGACCAAGTCAAGACGCCAGACATGGCCATCAAGAAATATATTCGAGCTCTACCCGACTGTGTTGCCGATTTCGTTCATGCTGCCAAGACATAATCGATTGAAGAGACCTACCTGCTTGCCGCTGAGATCAATGACAAGCGGGTAAAGTCTGGTTTTTGGGATAAGCATACCAAGTCTCTGCACCAAGCCACCACCGCATCGACCGTCGACACCACCACTGCTCAACCCTCCAAGTCATCAAGAAGAAAGAAGAAGCACAACAACAACAGCTCCAGCAACAAGAACTGTGCTGTGACAACGACTGCTGCTCCTCTACAAGCCGTACAGGCTTAGCAGCAGTCTCACCATCGACAAGCTCCAGTGATCAATGCGCCGCCAGCCAAGCGCGCTTACACAGGTCCCCACCCGCTCTGCCCGACATGCTCATACCATCATCCGGTGGGAATCGCCTGTCGCTTCTGCTCCCACTGCAACCTCTACGGGCATTTCACTGCAAATTGTCGCTATGGTCCTCGTCAAGCCCAGTTCAAGCCGCCGCTCATCAAGCTCTACTCACAGCCCCTCAAGGCCAACCTGCAGCTCAAGCACCAGTGTTCAATGCTCGAGTCTGTTTTGCATGTGGTGATCCTAACCACTTTGCAAACAAGAACCCCAGCAGCAACAGCAGCAGCCTCAGCAGCAACAACAAGCAGCCCGTGCCAGAACCTTTAACATCAACGCCCGTCAAGCCCAGGCTGACAACAACTTGGTTAATGGTACGTTCCTTGTGAATGGTATTTATGCATCATGTTTGTTTGATACTGGAGCCGATAACTGCTTCGTGTCGTTTGAATTCGAGAAGCTCCTTTGTCGTAAGCATTCCTATCTCCCCTCGTCATTCGAAGTTGAAGTTGCTACTGGAAGAACCGTCGCCGTTAACTCTATTCTTCGTGATTGCACCCTCGAGCTCAACAATCACCTCTTCCCAATTGATCTCATTCCGATGCAGCTCGGAAGTTTTGACGTCATAGTAGGCATGGACTTTCTTCGCGAAAACCATGCCTGAAGTTGTGTGTTTTGAAAAGATGATTCGATTCTCGCTCGCAAATGGTGATATCTTATGTGTATACGGTGAAACAGCTTCGAAATGTCTCAAGCTCATGTCATGCGTCCAAGCTAGCAAGTATTTCCGCAAGGAATACAGCGCTTTCTTGGCCAACATTGTAGTAGAGGAGAAGGAAAAGAAAGAGAAGGCCGAAGTCAAAGACGTTCCAATGGTTCGTGAATTTCCTGAGGTGTTCCCTAATGATCTTCCCGGACTACTGCCAAGTTGTGATATCGACTTTCGTATCGACCTCATTCCTAAGCTAACCCTGTTGCTAAAGCCCCTTATCGACTTGCACCATCCGAAATGAGGGAACTCTCAAACCAACTCCAGGAGTTACTTGAAAAAGGCTTTATTCGCCCGAGCACCTCTCCTTGGGGCGCACCAGTCCTTTTCGTCAAAAAGAAGGACGGGTCGTTCAGGATGTGCATCGACTATCGGGAATTGAATAAGCTGACCATCAAGAACCGTTATCCCCTACCTCGAATCGACGATTTGTTTGATCAACTACAAGGTGCATCGTGTTTCTCGAAGATCGATCTACGCTCAGGTTATCATCAGTTACGCATACAAGAGGAAGATATACCCAAAACCGCCTTTCGCACTCGATACGATCACTATGAGTTCGTTGTTATGCCTTTTGGTCTAACCAACGCGCCCGCGGTTTTTATGGATCTGATGAATCACGTGTGTAAACCTTATCTTCACCGTTTCGTCATCGTGTTCATCGATGATGTCTTGATTTATTCCAAGTCGAAATCCGAACACGCACAACATCTACGTTTGGTTCTCGAGTTGCTCCAGGGGAACCAACTCTACGCCAAGTTCTCCAAGTGCGAATTCTGGTTGGAGGAGGTTCAGTTTCTGGGTCACGTCGTTAATAGTCAAGGTATTCATGTCGATCCCGAGAAGATTGAAGCAGTTAAGAGCTGGATTACGCCTAAGAACCCGTCTGAAGTCCGTTCTTTTCTTGGATTAGCGGGCTATTATCGACGATTTATCGAAGGATTCTCTAAGATCGATGTGCCGCTTACCGCTCTTACTCATAAAGACAGGTCCTTTGTTTGGGGAACTGAACAAGAATCTGCTTTTGAAACCCTTAAGCGCAAGCTCTGCAATGCTCCTGTTCTCACGTTGCCAGACGGAAACAACGATTTCATTGTCTATTGTGATGCTTCCAACCTTGGTCTTGGATGTGTTCTCATGCAACGAGACAAGGTTATAGCTTACGCATATCGTCAGCTCAAAATCCACGAGAAGAACTATACAACCCACGATCTCGAGTTAGGCGCAGTTGTTTTTGCATTGAAGATTTGGCAACACTACCTGTATGGTACCAAGTGTACGTTCTTCAGCGATCACAGGAGTTCACAACACATCTTTAATCAGAAAGAACTTAACACGCGTCAACGCTGATGGGTAGAACTTCTTAACGATTACGACTGTGATATTCGCTATCACCCGGGCAAGGCTAATGTTGTAGTCGACGCACTCAGCAGACGAAGTTATTTGCTCAGTATTCGCAATACCCAAGCCCAACATGATCTCGAAACTTTCATCCGCGAAGCCCAGCATGCCTGTTTTAACGAACGCACTTTGAAGAGAGAAAGGATCTACCACGATGGAGCTCAACTGGTAAGCAAGGCAGATGGGATTTTCTATTATCTAGACCGCATTTGGATCCCTAAGCGGACCGATTTGCGAAAGATTATAATGAACGAAGCCCACAAATCCCAATACTCTATTCATCCCGGTGCCGATAAAATGTACCAGGACCTTCGTTACAAGTACTGGTGGCCGGGTATGAAACGGGATATCACTCTTTATGTTGGAAGTTGCCTGATTTGTGCAAGAGTTAAGGCTGAACATCAGCGACCTTCTGGCTTACTCGAACAACCTCCAATCCTTATATGGAAGTGGGAGAGTATAGATATGGATTTCATAACCAAACTTCCGCCCACAGCATCAGGTCAAGACAGCATTTGGGTTATAGTTGATCGTCTGACCAAATCAGCCCACTTTTTACCAATACGGGAAGACTACAAGGTAGAACGACTAGCCCGAATCTACACCGACGAGATCATTTGTAATCATGGTACGCCTCGTGATATCATTTCAGACCGTGATGCTTGGTTTACTTCACGATTGTGGGAAACGTTTCAAGCGGCTCTTGGTACGTCGCTTAACCTGAGTACTGCATTCCATCCTCAAACTGACGGACAGACTGAAAGAACGATCCGTACTCTTGAAGACATGCTCCGCGCGTGTGTCATAGACTTTGGTGGTAGTTGGAACAAATACCTACCGTTAGTCGAATTCTCGTACAACAACAGCTATCAGGTCAGCATACAAATGGCACCATTCGAGGCTCTATATGGAAGAAGATGTCGATCGCCTATTGTATGGCACGAGATCGGTCATTCGCAATTAACCGGTCCCGAGTTACTACAAGAAACGACTGACAAAATCCTCCAGATTCGAGACAACTTGTCAAAAGCCAGGGATAGACAGAAAAGCTACGCCGATAGAAGACGCAAGCCCCTTGAGTTTGACGTTGGCGACTACGTACTCCTAAAGGTATTACCTTGGAAGGGTGTGGTCAGATTCGGCAAGAAAGGGAAACTAGCGCCTCGATATGTTGGACCTTTTAAGATTCTGGAAAGGATCGCAAAAGTCGCCTACAGACTCAAACTACCGGAGGAACTTAGTAACGTCCACCCAACTTTCCATGTGTCGAACCTCCGAAAGTGTCTAGCTGATCATGATCTGATTGTACCGCTTGACGACCTTCAAGTAAACAAAACGCTATACTTCGTGGAAAAGCCTGTCGAGATCATGGATCGCCAAACCAAGCAACTAAGACGCTCGCGCATCCCTATCATGAAAGTCCGATGGGAAGGCAAACGAGGCGCAGAGTTCACTTGGGAACTCGAAAGCGACATGAAGGCTAAGTACCCGCAGTTGTTTGAATGAAGATCTGAAGCGAGAAATTGGTAAAATCATTCACGTCGATGTGCAGCTTCGAGCCTAATTTCGGGACGAAATTCCCTAAACAAGGGGAGGCTGCAACACCCCGTGTTTTCGAATGTTAAAGTCAAAGTCCAAGTCAACTTTGACTTCTTTGACTGTAATTAGTTTAATTTATGTTTTAGTTGTATTATGTGGAGTAAGTGTTGTTAATCAAGAAACAGGCTAATCGAATGTTTTATCGACGCGAACCGATTTACGACTGTGAATCGTAGGAAGTAACAATGCGATAAAGTTAATCACTCAATAATCAAGCTAATCGAATCATCAATCGACTCGAATCTCGAATTACGCGAACTTTGGTTGTTTTTATACGTGTGTGTGTGCCTTATGTGTTACTTGTGCATGTTTACTTTATATTTGGTGTGGTGATCAATCGACTCAATCGAAACTCGAAACCCAAATCGAATGCAATCGAAATCGAATTATGACGAATGGTAACGTGAGGATAGTGTGAAATATAGATGATTGTATGTTAGATATAGTGATTGGGACAAAAAGTAATTTGAATAGGAAACTCTATCATATTCGTATCGTCTTCAATCAAAATCGAAATATCAAAAATCGTCACACCGAACTCTCAAACCAGGCTGTTGATCGATCAGGCTGCCAGCCGATCGAACAGCCCAGCCGATCGGACGGACTGTCCGATCGAGCAGGCTGTCCGATCGGGATGCCTGGCCGATTGGCCAGCCCTTTCCTCTTTTGGAGCCTATAAATAGGGTTGTCATTATCATTCTTTCCACTTTTGGAAACCTTCTGACCGACCAGCTCGTGCTCCTCATCTTTTCTCAGATTTCTTCCGATTTCGGTAAGTTTTCATCCTAAATTTTGTACTTTCTTGATCAATGCACACTCCTACACCTTTCTACCTTTCAAATCTTGATTTCTAATCGTAAAATCATCAAGATCTAAGCATTCTAGGATGATGTCATCATGGTGTTCTTCAAGAACATCATGTTTTGGCCTCAATCCACCATGAATAGCTCGGATCTAACCGATTTCCACATAAACAAGCTAAGATCTATCACAGATCTGAACAATTACATGGTGTGAAGGATTAAAAGAAGGATTTCTAGCTTTCTTTCAACTCTTTTACACTCAATGCCTTCAAACCGATAGGAACGGACCTTGAGTCAACTTACCAATCATTCTAGTGGATGAGTGGTTCAAGATTCGGATTCTATCTACGAGGTTCACCGACTTCGGGTTAAACATCAAACTACCGTTCCGAACAGTTCACCGGCCGGACTTGGGTGATTCCTGTCCGAGCAAGGGAAACAAGTAAGAACGAAAGTTCCATGGTTTAGCCTCGTTGACAAACTACCTCGATATAACGTCAAATGATCAGAACAGCCAAGTGTTAGACGAACAGGCCGACCAGGTCAGGATGCTGACCGAACGGTTAGGCTGTCCGAACGGACAGCCCAACCGATCGGACATGTCAGCCGATCGACCAGGCCAGCCGATCGGCTAGCAAGTGGCCCCACACTTTGACAATTTCATGAAGTATAGTATTGAACGAGGTGATGTTCGATCGAACGAACCGTTTGGTAAACATTACTCATTGGATCATGAGATACTATGCTTCAACCCTTAATCGATTTACAACTCGTAGTAGTACGGAGTGCCACCCGATCGAACATGTTGTTCGATCGATCAGGTGACATCCAGCTGAGGACTCACTATCGAAGTGTCTAACCGATCGGTTAAGCCGGCCGATCGAACAGACCGTTCGATCGATCGACCTGAAAGGTAAGAACACTTCAGTGTTCCCAAATACTACAACAAAAACTTCAAAAGGTCAAACCCTCATACACAAACACATCCTATTCAAAGGAAGAAACAATCCACTCGAACAGTCCAGCCGATCGAGCCTGCTGGCCGATCGAACAGACTGTCCGAACGGACTGTCCAGCCGAATGATTCCGCCATCGGTTGGAGTGTGACACCTATAATATTTCCTTTTTAATTAGCCGGGAACCACTTGTCGCACTATGGCTGCTCTCCACCTACACCATCCAGCCTGGATATGGTGAGTTACGTCACTATGTATCTCTCCATACTTTGAACAAACGATCATAAATACTTGAACTTAGTTTCCTACGGAACCATTTGACCCTCAGTGGTGATCTGAGTGTCGTGCTCATTGCCTGGTCCACTGAAATCACAGTAACGGTACTCAGTCTTAGAGCGACTAATCCTCAAAGCTTTGCATTCTAAGGCTACTCGCCATTCTTCTAACCTCTCATTCAAACTCTATTTACTCTCCTCAATTAGCACAATATCATCTTCTAAAAGCAAGCATGACGAAACTGACTCCTGAATCGACTTTGACAACTCATCTAGGACAATCGCAAATAGAAATGGACTCGACGCTGACCCTTGGTGGAGTCCTATCTCCATAGGAAAAAATCAGTATCTCCTACTTCCTACTGGTGCACGAACGCTAGTTTTAGTATTCAGATACATATCCTTAATTAAGTCTATATACTTTCTAGGAACCCCTCTATCCTCTAAACTATCCTATATCAATCTATGTGGCACACTGTCATATGCCTTTTCTAGATCAATGAACACCATATGCAGATGTCGATTTTTCTCTCTATAATTTTCCATCAACCTCCTTAGAATGTGTATCGCTTCTGTAGTTGACCGCCCTGGCATGAAACCAAATAGGTTACTGTAACATGAGTTTCTCTTCTAAGTCTAGTCTCAATCACCCTATCCCATAATTTCATAGTATGACCTAACAACTTAATCGCTTTATAATTACCACAACATTGGGCGTTTCCTTTGTTCTTATACAAAGGCACTACAATACTACTCCTCCACTAGTCTGACATTCTTCCAGATTTGAAAATAAGATTAAACAAGTTAAATAGATAGCCAATGAACTTCTTCCTATCCCAAACACTTCCAAACCTCAATTGGTATGTTTTCCGGACCAACTGCCTTAGCCCTTCCGATCTTCCTAAGTGATGTCATCACCTCTCCCCGTGTGATACGACTATAGTAGCAGTTATTTCTTTGTTGTCTCTGTGTAATCGAGTTGTTTCTTTGTTGTTGGTAAGCCTTATCGCCGTTGAAAAGTTTGTGGAAGTACGTTTGCCATCTCAACTTAACGTCATGTTCCTTTAACTATTTCTAAAACGTTTCATTAAATTATTTTAAGAACATTTTTTCTTAACTTAGGAACATTTTTCCTTATAACTTCTTTTGAAAGAATTTTATTTTAACAAAACTTCTAACATCCAGTCCCTAGTCCCTACTATCATCAATATTTTGTGTTATGCACACAAAGAGCTAACGGATTTTTTATTACCCAGTGAAAAGTTCAATGAGATCACCCATCTTGTATATGTACTTACACCTGGGAGATCACCCATCTTGTATGCCTGTTTTCGCCATAGAATGCTTAATTGTGAAAAACTCCTCACATCCACTATCATTAAGCCTAAAACACACCGGTGATATTTAAGGCGAGATATATATTCCTTATAAACCAAATATCTCTCATGTCCACGACCGATTTGAGATTTTCATAAGTTGTTATAAAACTTTTTTCAACCAATGAGATTTGAAATGAGAAACAAACACTTAAAAAAACTTTTTAGTAGATATTTTTTCCAAGAACACCAATCTATGGATAAGTTTTGATCAAGGTTGCCTTAAATAAAAAAAATCTCTAGTCTATATTTAGTTGATCTTTATGCTTTCTAGTTATGTAAGTTAATCATCATATTTTATCAAATTTAACTTTGATTAGATAATAATAATGACTCATAACTGATCAAGGGCGAACCCAAGGGTGTTTTGAGGGTTCTCAGGAACCCTTTTAGTTTAGAAAAACAAAAAAAATTAGTGAAAACTTTGTATAATTTGAAAAAAAAAATAGTCATAATTAGTAAAAAATCTATCGAAAAGAACATAATGAAAAAAATATTAGATCCGCCTGACGACCTTAATAAACAAAGTTGATAAACTCAAATATTATATTTATTTATATTATATTAGACACACAACACACTATTGAAAAACAAAAACCGGGGGAGGAAAAAGGTGAAAAATGGGTAAAAGATGGCAAACGTCACACTTGTTTAATTATTGTCATCTCCCTCACTCTCTCATCACCAGCTTCAAACTTTCACAACCTCTCTCTCTCTCTCTAGCTCACTGTTCATTTTGCAGAATCTAATAATAACAAAATATGGACTACGAAAGGATTCACAACCCACTTCAGGTATTCAATTCCTCTTCTTCTTCTCCCATTCTGTCATTGTATGAGTAATGGAATCCCTGTTCATATTTCTATACACACGCAACATCACTACAGTAGCTACATTCATTCACCTTCCTTCTTTTCGTTAGAATTTGAAATACTCCTCTTTTTTCTTCTGTTATTTTTATCCAAACTATTCAAGACATTGATCCTTTTTGTTTTCATTATCTGGGTCCATTTTATATCTGGCTTATTGTATTATTTAAAATTTAACAATGTAATTTATGAAGCTTGCCATGTGTCCATATTTTGTTAACATATATATATTTTTGAATGTAGGCTGGTATAATATCTCCTAGTAAATTGAGGATGAAACTAATGGGCCAGAGAAAAAAAGATGCAGGAGGTTCAAGAAGCAGTTCTGCAAGAACATCTCCTTCTAAACTTGAAGATGCAGACTTTGTCAACAACAGTTTATTAGCTTCAAATTCTGATGAAGAAGGTATAAGTTTTTTTAAGTAATATTTGTTTTTTTTTTTCTAGTAACATTTTACTTATTGAATGTTGTTTGAAAGTTGAAACCTTGTAAGTTAATTATCTGGATATAGGAAGTGTTTAGATATAAAATTAAATCACAATAATCACCTAAGTATTTATGAGTTTCTTTGGATCATCATGTGTAAGAAAATTGAGGATACTATTATTATTAGCTTTAAGCAAGTAATTATCTTTTTATTTAATGGCAATATCATTTTGAAAAGTGCATTTAAACACCCCAAAACTTCTTTTGGTAAAGTATGTTTTTAACCAAAGATGTCCTTTTTAAGCAAGCCAAAGATGTGCTTTTATGAGTGTAAATCAATACTTTTTATGGGCCCAATTCTACTTCTAGATTTAAATTTAAAAAAACAATGATATTGACATATACATACATATACTAGAGTAAGTTTTTGTATTATAATTGTGGATTTGTGGGTCTAAACCTGCAGTTTCTAGCATGGGGATTTCATCATTGTCATTCGATAACGGGCAAGTTGAGCAGGGTATTGGGCAACATATGAAAGAGGTTCGTGTGAAGCCCAACCAGTTTCAAAAGACAGATTGCAGTAATTCGAGTTCGGTTCATCCTATAAGGTCATTGGAAGATGATAATCTTGATTATGATAGTAATGCAAGCTCATCTAGCTTTGAGTTTCATAAACACGAAAGATCAAGTCAAAATGCTATTTCAAGATCCCTGTTGAGACCTATGTCTTCTAAATGGAATGATGCTGAAAAGTGGATAATTAATAAACAAAATATGCATTATCATAATTCGAAAAACACTATGCAAAACCGAGTGAATTTTGGAGGCGTTAGAGGTTATTCTGAGTCTAATATTAGTTCTGTTAAACGGGTTGACTTTAGTAGTCAACCCGCATTGCAATTGGGGCCAGATAGATTTTCATTTACACCCTCTGGCTCACAACACCACCCCGTTTCGAGTCAAACAAATGACCCGAGGGGGTCAATCGATCAATGTCCTGAAAGTAAAGATTTAAAAGAAATCGACACCCAAAGTTCAAATAATGATGTAAGATCTGTGTCGATGAGAGACATGGGAACGGAAATGACTCCAACTCCGAGTCAAGAACCGTCAATGACTTCCACACCCGTGGGGGCCACAACCCCGCTTCGTAGTCCAAGTTCTTCAATCCCATCTTCACCTAGAAGAGGCAGACCCACATCCACACCTATACAACACACGGTTAACAACGACTCGCAGATCCCAAAAGTGTTGACCGAGCAAGAAGTCAAACTTAGAACCCGCAAGGAGATCTTACAGCTAGGGATGCAGCTCGGGAAGACGAACATCACTGCATGGGCTAGCAAAGAAGATATGGAAAAGAAAGCATCGGATGTTGAAAATGACGAGGAAACGTTGAGGATTGAATATGAAAAACGGGCTGCTGCTTGGGAAGATGCTGAAAAATCTAAACATAACGCAAAGTAATACTTTTAAGTTTTAACTCCATTTTATTAAGTTTCTTTAAGTCCGTCCCGTTGTTTATGTTTAGCTAACCTTTTTTTTTGTCTAGATTCATGCGCGAAGAGATCAAAATTCAAGCTTGGGAGAGTCAGCAGAAGGCGAAACTTGAAGCCGAAATGAGAAGAATAGAGGTAACTTAATGTGTGATATTTCTTGTTCAAACGGTAAAATGGGCAGGTTGCGTAATGGGTCAAAACGGGTAACCCTTGGTACGTATTAAAAACATATACATATTAGTTAATTAATGGTTATATATGTTCAGGCTGAAGTTGAACAAAAAAGAGCCCATGCACAAGCAAAGATGTTGAAAAAGATTGCAATGGCAAAACAGAAGTCGGAGGCGAAACGGGCTGCAGCAGAAGCCTTAAAGAGCAGGCAGGCGGCTCGGGCAGCAGCGCAAGCCGAATACATTAGGCAAACGGGTCGAATTCCGCCATCGTCCCCCAACAGCTGTTGTGGGTGGTCATAAGAATAATAATAATAATTATCTGTAATTAGTCCAGTTTGGTTTGGTGGTGTAATATTTGCATAATTTCTTGTTTGGATTTGATGATCCAGCAATCACACATAATATGAGTTGTTGGTAGTTGATGGCAGGTGGTACCACAGTAAATTTTATTATTATTATTATTATTGTTTATTTTTTATAAAGAATTGTTGTGTAGGGTTGGTAAGTTAGAATGGTCCAGTGTGAGGGTGGTGGTCAAAGTCAAGAAATGGGAAGCATGTGGGTTGTACTTTCAATGAAATTCCTTTTTTGACCGCCTACATTGCTCTTTGACCACTACCTCACGTTTTTGGAATAAAATCTCGGAAATCATGATACTTGTTTTTTTATACTTTTTCTTTTAATATTCGTATTATTGTTTTCTAAAGTCGTGTATTTGGGTGTTTAGACGTCTTGGTCGACAATATTTTTAAATAATATTAAGTAATCTGTCCCTTTTAGTTAGCTATTTGAAAACTATGTTGGTTATTTTTTTAACTCAATGATGTGTAATTATTAAGGTGATTGTTTTTTCTGAAAAGCTTTGTACAAGTTCTTTTGTCTGCGTCGCGCATATCACACGCAGAATGTTTGTTTTTTCGAATACGTTTCATAAAAAAACGTTTGCGCGAACTCTTCTTGGTGCAGACTTGGCCTAGCTACTTCTAAGATCTTCTAAGTTTGCAGAGAGTTAAACACCACCACTCACCACCACCACCACCACAGTTCACCACCACAGTTCACCACCACCGTCCCCCACCCACTACCGTCCATCACCACCACCACCACCACCACCACCGTCCACCCACTACCGTCCATCACCACCACCATCGTCCACCACCATCACCGTCCAGCAGCAGCAGGACCACCACTACCGTCCGTACACCACCACCAGTTTATTTTAGAAGTCTGCATACATTTAAAAATAAACAACATTCTTCTTGCAAACTGCAGAGGTTTGGTCCACCTCTTCTTCTATAGATGTCTGCAGATGTGATCCGCAGACTACAAACATTTTATCTCTTAAAAAACAAACACCACCTAATTGTGTTCTAATTTAAACCTATTTATTAACATTTATATTTTGGAAATGTACCAAAAGATTTATAAACCAAAATGAAATTTTACAAACTAAACAAGATAAATACCAGCTATAGTTTGTAACGACACATACGTTAAAGATGACATGGACATGGACTCATGAAGGCAGGTAAATACCACTCCGCCCCAGGGCGTTATAATGGCCTTGCATTATAACGTAAAAAGGAGTAGAGTTAGCCGTCGCTGATGGCAACAACTCTGTAAATTAAATGAATCGTGTTAATTTAAAAAAAAAAAATGGGTGAAGTCCGTAAAGTAGTGTTAAACTATTTCATTGGGGAGTGAGGTGGAGTAAAAGGGGTTAAAGTGGGTAATGTAACGCCTAAATAGAGTTAAGGGGCTTAAGGCATTTCCATGGCCTACAAAAGGCGGCACAAAATACTTAACCTATTTGCAAAAACCGTTACAATTTCATTATACCACCTCTAGCATGTTATCAAGTTACTAAGCACTTCTACATAAAGCGAAAATCAAAAACATCCAATTAAGTACACCAAATAATTCCTAGAGAAATATATAATACATAGCATCAAGTCTCATCATGTATACTCCGAAGACATAAGTAACGTGGTCATATTAATTACATATTCGGGTTCATATAAAGTACCTAAAGCTCTTAATAAACCAAATCACCTGAAGTGCCGCTAAGTAACGTTACATATAACCGTAAATCCTAGCATGAAGTCGGTTCAGTACTCAAGCGAACCCACTGATGTGACCCCATTGCTCAAGTTCATAGACTCTTGCTGGCTCGGAGTATAGTTGCTGTCTGAGGGTTTCTGTATCTGAACCGGGTCAAGAACCTTGACCCCTTGTTTCCCCATTTGCTGCACCTCTTGCGGCGACACTATTTTAATGCACCATACCCTGCTTACAAACTCCCTGTTCATAGAGAAAAAAAACACCACATGATAACGGGACGTAGGCGTTTGTAAAATGTTATAGGCGAACCCAAACCAAATTGATATTTTTAGAGTAAAAGGCCATTTTTGTCCTCCCAGAGGTTTGGCTAGTTTTGCGACTTCCGTTCAAAGGTTTGTTTCTCCGCATCTGGATCCAAAAGGTTTGAAATCTTGCCATTTTCATCCGTCTTGTTAACTTCATCCATTTTTCTCCGTTAAGTCAGGGGTATTTCCGTCTTTTTTGTAACCAAGGGCAATTCGCTCCTTTTCACATAATGTACACGTATTCAAAAGACCGAATTGCCCTTTAAGTTAACAAAAAAGACAAAGATACCCCTGACTTGACGGAGAAAAATGGATGGAGTTAGTGAGTTGGATGAAAATTGCAAAATTTCAAACCTTTTGGATCCAGATGCGGAAAAACAAACCTTTGGACGAAAGTCGCAAAACTGACCAAACCTCAGGGACGAAAATGGCATTGTACTATTTTTTAAGTGGCCCATTTTGACCTGAACAAGTTTGGACCCATTACCCGACCCACCCGTTTTGCCAGGGTTATAAATTAGTAAAAGAGGGAAACTTACGGCCAAGGGTCGTCACCAAGGAGACGAAGAACGTTCTCCCGGTCTACATATATAAGCTGCCAGCCTGATCTCAACGGGTCCTCCAGTTGGCCTTCAAGACCAAACATTTGACCAACTTCACTTCTCAGCTCATGATAGCTACTGAGTTTACCTATATCGAGTGACAACCCAGAACATCCTGACTTATAAACCTGTTAAAACAATACCAAAAACCCACATCAATTAACCATAAACCGATAAAAGAATCGTAAACACCGTTACAACTTACAACAAAACATGTACAAGTAACATAAAAAATTCACCTTAACAAGCGCGCGGGTCGGTGGGTTTGTTTGACCTGCACTTTCAGGAGACTGCAGGAAACCTGACTCAGTAAGACAACTTGAAGATGTAATTGTCGGATTGACTGAGAACCAGTTTCCTGTATTACCGTTATAAGTGGAAGAAGTCATCGGCATAGTCAATGAACCACCGTCACCACCTTGCATAAAAAGATTCGAGTTATCTATGTTAACTCCAAATAAAAGATTACTTTGAGGATCATTGTTCGGTCCTGGGAAAGGTGGTAACGAAACCGTGTTTTGTGAAAGATTAGTGTTCTGAGAAAGGTTTGTGTGCGGCGTAGGGCCCAGTTGTTCGACTTGGTGAAGAAGAGATTGTGACGAACCACTCAGGAGAAGCGGGTCAACCGCAACCCGTTTTGCGGGCCAGCCAGTGGAAGTTAACATAGAGGTGGACCGAGGCATGTTAAGAAGATGTGAAGTTTCCTCATGAGAAAACGAGCCTAAAAGACTCGCGTGATTTCCGTTCGAATCGGAAAAGTTCTGATTTTGGATTGACGAGATCATCGGGGGTAAAGTTTGTTGTTGGTTATCGAACGGGTTCTCATGCTTCAGCTGATGTGAAAGAAGATGAGACTCTTGAAGTAAAGCGGGTACGTTTTCAGGAACGAAAGTAGGTTGAGACTGAGATTGGTGCACCATCTGAGCCGGGACCAGCCCAACCGGCCCCGAAACGGTTGGAACCGTTTGGCGTTGTTGAAATTGTAGAAGTGACGGGTTTGACTGTTTCAAAGAATCCATAGTCCTCATCTCTTGCAATGCGGCTGCAGCCATAGCTTGGTATATATCGGTTTGCATACCGAGCATGCCCGCATCGAGCCGCGGTTGCAACCACGGTGAACCACCTAGTCCCTGAAAGTTTAGCGATTGGATCCCACGGTCACACGGGTCCCCTCGGAGCCACATCATCGGCAAGTTCATTCCCAAATCCTCTTCTTTAATCCCTAAATCCAACAAACAAACAAATATTGAGTTTTAAAAAATAACGAGAAAAGCCCGTTTTTAGTTTAGTAATTTACCGTTAAAAGACGGAAGCCCGGATGGCCATGGTCGCTTGAGTCTGAGGGGAAATTGCGAAGGGTACATAGGGAATGTGGTTAGTGGTTCAATCTCCCATAGTGAAACCCTTGGTTGTCTTTCTCCAGCTGTTGACTCATCCCACCCAACCTTAACGGACCGCCAGTGTGAGTTGGGCCAGCGAGCTGGGTCCAGGTCGCTAATGCCAGTGATAGTGCCCATATAGCTGGAACACATCCAACTTTAGTAAACACGTACTCTTTTTTAATTAAAAAAATAGGGCAAAAAGTACAGGGAATAAGCTTTCTATAAACATACCGACGGACACTTGATTCTTCAGTTTCGAACAACATTCGAAAACGCATGCCAACAGAAACACGTGTATGATACACGGCTTTAATATACTTAGCAAGAGGTATGACAAATTCCGATGGACTTGCCCTGTAGAGAATCGTGATTTTAGTAAATTCAAGGTTTCAAAAGTTGTGATTTTATATATGAAGTAGTATTTTGACCACCCCGGCTTATTTTCGAAAAAATTTACGTCAAAACGTAGACCAACTGAAAACGCACATGAAAATAAGCATGAAAACGTATTATATTTGACCTGACTCATTCCGAGAAAATTTACGTCGAAGCATTAACCAACCTGGATTTATAACGAAACATACTTAAAAATAAGCACGTAAGAAAATAGTTTTTTTTTAACATTAATGAACGGTACCACGCGTTGGGGCGGAGTCGAAACGTAAAGTAACTCAAATTTATACCACTTAGTGAAAACGTATTATATTTGACCCGATTCGTTTCCAAACAAAACGTAGACCAACCAAAAAAGTACATAAAAATAAGCATGAAAACGTATTATATTTGACCCACGTACATAAAAATAAGTACGTAAAACTCGAAAGGGTGTAAGTGGCAATGTTAAAAGTTGAAGGATTGAATACAAAAAGAAAAAAAAAGCCATGAGTTCATGAGTTAAATGGCATTCTTGTAAATATGATAAAGGAAAAAAAATAAAATAATAGAGGTTGTGTCTTAGAAACTATTCCTAAGACACCCTCTTTTTTTATATAATATATAATTAATTAATAAATAAAAATGTACCTTGGATTATAAAAAATGGTGAAACGGCTATTAGTGGCTGCAGCATGTGCAGCTGCAGCAAGAAGCCCGAGATGCATGCTGTCGCTAGATAAAACGGAAGATGGCATAACAGTTTGAGGTCGATTTGCACGTCGGATTCCTAACAGCAACTGATTTTTCTCATTCCTGTGCAAAAATAATACTCACTTATTATAACCAATCAAGCAGACAATCTTCATTTTCATTCATGTGCATTACATGATGTATACAAATCGCTTACCATATGAATAAGACTGAATCACCTGCAACTAGTCTTTTTGCGCTTACAAAAACACTCCAACCAGTTGTGAGAAGATGTCTTTTTGGCTGTCCTGAAATAGTGTACAGAATAGATAAAGATGCGGACTTTTCAAACACGAACGACAAAATTTTAAACAATTTTAATGTATTTATGATGCGAATCAAGTTGCAAGCATACCGCGAAATATGTGTCTAAACTTCCATTCATTATCATGTAAGTCTCGCGCGATCAGTTCTTGAGCCGGAGGTTGCTGTGAGAAGTCCTGCAAAATCCAAACAAAATTAGTGTGACATTGCACAGACTTTATTGTGTATAGAAATATTTTTGGGATGCAATCTAGCTTACAAGTGGAGGAAACACTTTCTCAGCTGCGCGACGAGGAACCGAAAATCCACCGTGAGTGCTAGTGTCACTTGCAGTCAACGTTTTACAAAAATAGTTGGTGGGTTGTTTGTTCGGAGCACCCAAATCCGCTGGAAGAAATGCTTCTTTTTGCTCGTCCTATATAAATCATAAAAAAAAAGAAATAAATTGAAAGATTACATCATGTGAAATACGTAAATAAACCTTCGTACATTCTTAAAATGATAAAAGGGGAAGAACATACAGAACTCAGTGGTTGCAATGTCATCTGAGCGTAAACCTCATCGGTTTCCGCATCTGCCTGAGGATAATTTTGAGTCGCACAATGAATATAGAAAAGAGACAACAAAGAAATGGAAATAGAAAAGAAATAAAAAGGTTATAAAAGATTGTTTATGGATGCTTACATGCATGGTGACATTGTGAAGTTGACAGATGAGTTGAGGAGGTAAGCTCGGGTAATTGGGAGTATGAGCATCGACTTCTTTGTTTGTTGATGCAGCAACCTACATGAGATACAGTTAGAAATAACCAAAGTAATTTAGAGATAAACGATTTGCAAAACGGATTCCATTGTTGCACTCAGATTACATCTAGTGGTTGCAATATGGGCTCGTTCGGGTCAAAACGGGTAGCTTTATTATGGGCCAATGCAGGCCCGAACCAGATTGGGTTGACTCGAAGTAAAAAAATATATATATAAATTAGAGTGTCAATAATATAATTTCAATTAGTCTGGTTTGACGCATTGACAATACATTTGATTATTTGAGATAAAACACAACTAGAATCAACCTATTCATAAGAAAACAAATTGAAATAAAAACCGAAACGGTTCTGCTAAGCTAATATTAACCTGCTCACTGTGACCCTGTGGGAAGTAAACCACACGACTTCCAACCGTCGGAAGAGAAACAAGAGGGCCCGCGCAAGCATGCCAAAGTTCAGAATTCAAACATCTCTTTTCCCCTGCAAACAAACTCATATTTAAAAAAAAAAAAAACAGTTTTTAACGCAAGTACGCAACTAACAATCATAACTTATAATGATAATATTCAACATATTTGGTGTATTGCCCTAAGCCCAAAGTAGCTAGTTGGCTAATAACCTCCAAATAAACTTATATACTCAAAAACCAATATGATCAAATACCAACTACACAAATAGATAAACTAACATTAACCACCAATAAATGCTGATTGCATATATGATCAAAGTGAAAAGAACAAACCTTCGGGCAACTGCTGACCGAAACCGACTGCAGAGAGCTTCATTTCCACAGCTTAAAACAACAAAACTTGTAAAAACAATCAAGAATCTCAACAACTAACCACCCAAATCCTTAAACTATGCACCACCCTATGAAAAGGGACCACTGTTCCTTTCAAGATTAATGATTCTTGCTTCTTTTTCAACAAAAGAAACCCCACTATTCCACTAGATTTTCAACCGAAACCAGTGGTACTACAAAACAAAAATGATTTCCACTTCATTCGATCTTGATATTCCTAACCCCAAACCCCCAAAAATTAACTACAAACAGCTTCATCTAACAACAGTCTTGTTCTCTTCTTTTTTTCCTACCAAACCCACCACCAAATTTATCCAAGAATCACACCAAGAACCTCATTTAGCTTCAAGAACCACTTCAGATCTTAAGTTCTTAACCCCAGAAAAACAAAACCCTAATCTTGAAACTTACACAAACAGAAGCCCTTTACAAAACCTAGATCTCTTTCACCAAGATTCACAAAAAGCAAGCAACTTTAAGCCTAAAACACTTGAATAACAATGGGCTTCTTCAATGGAACACCAAGATTTGCAGATAGAAGCATCTTGATATCATATCTGTTTGTGGGTTTTTGTGGTAAAGATTAAATGAGATCAAAGGTTGAACCTTTAGGGTTGGTTGTTCAACAGTTTTCTAGTAATGGAAATGGCTTTCAGCTCCTTTGCTGCTGCTTTACTGGCTTCTTGCTACTGTTACAAGTACTCTCTAGCTCCTTATATTATTATTTTCTTTTTTTTTTATTTCTTTTTTATATGCTACCAATCAATCATCAAATATGGCCATTGAACTTTTTCACTAAAATAAAAAGCAAAATTAAAAATAAAATATTTGTTCCAAGATCAATGCACTATATAAAGTTTGTAAATCAAATATCTAATGTAAAATAACTAGTTTTATGTCTATCCGTGTTACGAGGTGTTAGGTCGAATATTTCTCAACCAATTAGAAAAACACCATCATAGTAAAAGCTAAAACGATAGCAAAACTGTAATTTTAAGCTGTGGAAAACTGAATTTATCAGGACGAATGAGTGAGAGCTAGGCAGTTGTTTGGCACAAATAAAAATTACATCATGTCAACAATTAAAAAAAACACTTCCATAGTTTTGAAAAAAAAAACTAAAACGATAGCAAGAATGTAATTTTAAACTGGGGGCAAAAACATAATTTTAAACTGAGGGTAAAATCAGAATTTGTCAAAAGTTAAAACGATGGCAATATTGTAATTTTTAACTGGGGACAAAATCATAACTTTTAACTGGGGGATATTCATAATTTTAAAGTAGCGATCGTATTTTATTCGGGTCAATAAAGAAGTGTCAGGCAATTGCCGGACACTATTTCCCTTCATCACATTTTGAGATATATAAAATATTAAAGTTTTAAAATACTTTTTACGGAGTCGGATTTTGTCATACCCAGAATCTAGAGTAAGATTGGACTCTGGTCCTAATGTGGTACCACTATCTTTCATTAATCACAAGTCGCCAAAAACGTTGAAAGTTTTTGTTTTGTTTTTTGATTTATAGTGTTTTTATTATAGTGCAGAGTTTAAATAAACATAATTTTTTTATAAGAAGAAAAAAAAAAGAAATTTCAAACAATAATAATGTTTCATTTTACTTCATTTAATATAAGTATTTAATGTTACTATAAAGTTATATTGGTAAACCTACATAAATCATTAATTTATAGTCTTTCTTTTTAATATCTAACTATATTAAAATTTGTAACTTATTTTTAAAATATATATTTTTTCAAAAAAAATAATACAAAATAATTTAGAATGTAAGATAAATTACGAGGTGTATAGGTTAAATTATGAGTTGTGTAGAATAACTTTTGATGTGTAGGCAAAAAAAAATTAGTGTGGATGATGATAGTATTTATAACTAATTAATTAGTCAAAGATGAAAATAAATGAGATAGGTGAAAAACTATTTAATATTTTATCATTGTATCCTTTGTTTTTTTCTTCTCAATTAAATTTTCTTCTCAAATAAATCTTCTCCTGTATTTTATAACGCCATTTAGTTTAGTTGTTGAATGAGATCGTTTTTGGATTACGGAATTAAAGATTTTTGACCAACTTTAATTGATACTTTGTTTGGAAAATAATACTTATATGGATATTAGGAAAAATACTTTTCAATATAAATATGGTAATAATGAGAATCTAAAGAAAACTAAAGACGTTTTTGTTAAACAATATTTTTTGAAAACGATATTTCGTACATGTTCATCCGGGGCCAACCATAGATATAAAAAAAATCAAGAGGTTTACAAAAATGTTAATTGTAAAATTTGGGATTAAACCCTATTTAAAAAAGCATTTTCTTTTATATCATTTTTTTTTCTTTTGACGATACAAGAAAAGAAACACGACTTTATTTCCTAATCAATGTATGATGGAGTGTGGAGGTTTTTAAATCATTTGAGTGTGGAGGTTTTTATAATCATTGAAGTTCTTTTTTTATTTTTCTGGTTCACTAATTTGGTCAGGCAATTTATAGAACTATTGAAATAGAATAATGAAGAAACAATAAGTTGAACGTGTGGTTTGCTCTAGGTTTCACAGGTTGAAAAAACTTATGATTACTGTGAGCTCTTGACAATGATTCAATCTGCAAAATCAAAAACATCGTTAGGCTCGTCACAAGAATGATAGGTTGAAGGTTCTTTTTATAACTATCATCCGTCATAAGAATAAGTATCACTTTAATGAGTATAAAGTGTGAGTGAGAGTGAAAGTGAGGAGAATCGACTGACTCCACTTGAAGGAGAAGTGTGGTATTTATAGCCGGGGTGGTGAGAAGGTCAGGGGCGCAGCTTCCTTGGGGCGGGAGCAGACGCCCGCTCTCCCGAACTTTTCGACGCGTAGTGTTATGAACAGTCGCTTCGTATAGAAATTTTTAGGTATATACGTTTTCGCCCCCTGGAATTGGGAAAAATCGATCCCCCAACCTTCGCCAATGGAGAAGGTATTGGTGGGGACGTCGCTTTATGGGTATCTCTTTGGTCCCCTCAAAGTTGGCCATTAGTAGTAGCATAGGATGATGTGTGTTCGCGAAGCGTCATTGGCTAAACATCGTTGTGAAGGTGTCATAGCGGTCTCCTCTTTAATAATGGTTAGTGGAGGTTGAGAGGAGCAAGAATCCGCGAAACGTCACTGGCTAGACCTCGCTATCAGGATTTCCTTTTTGTCTCATCTGTCCTAGTGTATTAGAGGTGATGTATGGTCTACGCGGATCACTTGTCTGTACCAGTTTTCTTGGTTGTGGGTCGAGTTTGGGCTTGCCCTGGACCCATCGAGGTCCGGGCCCATATCTCACTTACGAAAATTTTATATAAAATAAGTTTCATCATATTATATAAACAATATTAAAATCCCAACAAGATCTCTTACTTTCTATGTCATACCCAACACTTTTTCATTTTAGTGTTTGCAATATTTACATGTGGCGGAGCTTGAATGAAAATTCGGCGGGGACCGGACTCTTAAAATCCAAATTGATGGGAGCCGGCCTCTTAAAAATCCAATATTTCACACTTTTTTTTTTTTTGAATGGCCGACAAAAAAGCTCCGCTAGTGATATTTACTATTTTACGAGTTCTTTAATTAATATACATGCATGATGCATCTGAGATGAAAACTAGAAAATAAATTTTATAGACTAGTGATCGCCTAATATCATTCATGTATAAGACTTTAATTAATACCACAAAATGTATGTGTATAATATATCTCTTTATCACGAGCTGGGTTTAAATATAACATGTAGTTTGTAATTCTTAGCCCTTGTAGTTCATGTAATAGGGGGTGAATTGTTTTTCTATTGATTTATTTTATTGTCTCTAACAAGTGCTTGTTTAATTTCTTGTTTTGTTGTCAAGGGTATTTTTAAAATGAGCAATCTGTTGGACCACCTATAGTCTATAGGTGAAGTGGTGTGACGTTGCCCTAAAACGTCCGAAAAAGCCGGCTACACCGTCTCTATGAGCGTGTTCTTCAAATATTTAGCCTTGGCGTTATGGTTAAAAAATCATTTTTATTAATTAACTTTACCACCTATTTAAACCTCAAGTCAACCCATTTTTATACACTTTTCTATAAACTCTCCTCTTATTTTTTTTATAAAAACATACTATGCATCCATTCCGCCTTCTTTTTGGTGCGCCGTCTTGACCAACCAACCCAAATTCGTATTCCCCGAAAACCACCCAACCACTACCAACCTATAATTACCAAGATTACGATCCGAATACGAAGGGGTACAAGCAACTATTAAACATGTCCCAATAATACTTTCAAGGGCCACTCGGTTTTGCCTCTAATATGAACATCAACATGGGGGGTACGTATCGAGCTAAGTCTGTCCTAAGAATGAGTCGAATGTATAAAATGCGACCTGAGACTAATAAGGTCTTTTTCGTGGAGTTGCAAATTCCAATGTGTCTAGACTCAAGCAGCTCCAACCTACGCCGTACTTGCTAAATAATCTACGCTTAGTCTTTTGAGAATACGTCAGTTTTCACTGGTAAATACAATTAACCGACTCTTTTGAAAATCATTTCAAAATTTATTTGATACCATTTGGTATATCATTTATAAATAACTTGAGACAAACTATATCTCTTGTTACCAGTTTTACATTTTTGTCAATACAGTTAGGGACCGGAACTAAACGCCGGTACATGATTAATCGACACACCACATTATCAAAATCATATAAATATAGCATTAGCGTCTGTTAGGTGTATGCCTACACCCCGCGCTTAGGTTGTGGCCATTTTCAATTAAATTAGTTGGGATATCCAGGACATGGTCATATTAACCCCCAATGTTTAAGTTATCAAGCAAAACGGATTAAAACGGATTATTTGAATTTCTATGACATGATTCGCCCTTTTTAATACCCAACCAAGCAGCTAGTGTTGTATCCCAAGCTTTGTAAAATAAAAGAGGCTAAGAGTATTTACCTGTGCTAGTCTTTACAAATCAAATATTTTAGCACAACCGTAACTCAAAACAACCTAAACTTAGGCGCAATTTACTGGAGGCTTCTAGTCTGGAATGGACGGAAATATGATCCATTAGAATGTTAACATGTCATTAAAAAGTCATTGACTTTGACCGGTTAACTTAATAGATACGTACGGTTCGCTAGATTAAGCGTTAACCGGATAGAATGTGGTTTATACCCTTTCGAGTGTAAGGAATCGTATAATATGGGTTAAACAGCCAAGTATTTTGATTAGAACTTTTTTCGAAAGGTTTTGACCCGATTCGGCTAGTTTATACATTTTACTCTATTTAAACTAGTCGTACGCACATATGCGGTATCGGGTGGTCGAATAGGTTCATAACAGGTCAGTTATGCCAAAACATGTTTCATTATGTTATATAATCAGTTTTGATGAAACAGTGTTTAACCAAGAGAGGTTAATTCACTAGTCTCGTCAAGTAGGGTTAATCCATTCTTTCCGAGGATCGGTGGCTGGATCGTCCGCTGGGCTGTCTCCTACACAAGGGAAACACACCATGACTCGTAACAAGGAGGAAGGGGTGGGGGGTGCTCCTTGTTACCACTCTCCGGCGTGAGAATCAGTAATTTGCTTGAGAAGCAAAGTGTGTGATAGTAGTAGTTGTGGGAGAGTTGAGAAGAGATACCTCAAACCGGGTTTGGGATGGGTATTTATAGCAGAGGAGTGGAGGAGGGTAATTGAGTGGCTAGATTGACGACGCGCCGCCCTTATGCAGGTGTGTCAGGCTTGTCGGTTGTGGAGGTGAAGCCACGTCCTACTGCGGTGTCAGTCTGTTGCTTACGTATGGGCTGACAGGCGACTGTCATTGGTGCCACTTGCTCTGTGATGTCAGTCCCACTTGCCTCGTGGATAGGATGCGGTGCTGCGCCGCATCGCTGCTTGCGGTAACTGCTGTTGTTTCCGCATTCTCACTCTGGCGAAGACTGCGGGATGCGATGCCAGGCCGCATCGCCACTTGTGGTGACTGTTGCTGTTATCCAGATCCCTTGTCGTGATGAAAATGTTCATAGGATGCGGTTCCAGGCCGCATCGCTATGTGTACACCCCTTTTCATACACAAGGTAAGTCTTCTCATCATTTGACCGATTGGATTCGACCGTTGTGTTAGCGCGTGCCCGCACGGACACAGATAAGTTCTTGCCGGCGGGGTTTTTTTTATAAGGGTAATGGTCACTCGCGGTCATGTTGGCGCGAGATCTGGGACTATACCCCTTCAAGTCCCCCCAGTCTAGTGTTGTTTCCTCATGCAAGTTGCATGTGGGAGGAATACTAGACTATGAGGTCGATTGGGTACTTTAGAAGTTGGAGAAGATTCTAGGCCATGCTGATGGCTCCTGCTTCAAGTAAATCACGCTGGGGATCCGTACCGGTGAGCAAGTTCCGTCTGATGCGGAATTCTCAGCCGAGGGTTTTCCGGTAGTATGGTCTACCTTTTTCTGATGTCATCAAGGTTGGTTGCCACCTGTTGGTGTGTCGAACCAACCTTTGAGATTGTGACTGAAGATGTCAGTGGCCGCAACTCTAGTTGTAACCTCTGCGGTAGCGGATGCAATGTTGTAAGTGTCTTGCTCTCGCTTTATGTTTATCAACTGGATATGTAACGATGATCCCTATTTTGTGGGGTATTCGTGTCCTTCCAGTTTAGCTCTCAAGTAACCACACGTCCTTTGCGGTTACCTCGTTCTTTTACATTGTTGGCCATGTTTGGTCGAACAATATGGAGATCTTGTGTCGTTGTTGGCCATGTTTGGTCGAACAATGTGAATCGTTCTCTTGAACCATGGGCAAATAAACATGGTCATAGGCATGGTAGTGCCCACCATTGTTTATTCTATGTAGTCCGTAGGTGGGCAAACAAAGTCATAAGCAGACTTGTTACCACTGTTGCTTGGCTTGTTGCTCAAGGAGATCACCTTAGATACTTGGGAATCTGGGTGGAACTCGTCCGCATTTGTTTTGTAGCCACTTTCCTTCACGCTTAGTTGGAAAGCAATTTTCCTGGAAGTAGCTTTGTGATGACTTAGGCGTGGCTCTTCCGTAGCTACTGTTCGCGTAGTTACGTTTCGCCGTAGCTACTCATGAGTGTCTGCGGTTTGTCGCATAAGACTTGCTTTAAAAGAGTATTCCAGTTTGTTGTAGCTCTTGAAAGATCATGAGTCAGGGTTGCTGATGTGCGGTCGCTCATCGTACTTATCTTTTTCCCTACGGAGAAGCTGTTTGCGTTCCCTCTGTGGTTATGAACTGGACACGAGGGATTTGAAGCTTGAAGAACTTCAAGGTAATGCGGCTTTGCTGTTCCCGAGTAGCGGTTTTCGCAGTCCAAAGAACAACGCTGGTTCTGAGTATCTGACACACCTGTGCGGGCTCGTGTGTGTCATCTCTGCATATTCCACGTGTGCTCGTGGGTATATGCGGATATTGGTTATTCCCCTTTACATAGTGTAAATATACATTTTCTATTTTTTTGAGGGGATGTAAAAAATGACATGCGGTCTAGGTTATGGTTTGAGAAACCATAAAAAACCGCATGCCGCGTACATGAGAGTTCTCTTCATTTGTAGCTTTTGTAAACTTTGTAGACCGTACGTGCGGGTTGGTGAAAGTTGGTGGGATCTGCCTGGCATGTGCTGAAATGAAAGGACGTTTGCACTGCCCAAGGCAATCACTGCACTGCAGCAGAAGGTGAAAAGTTAAGTAATGTCAGGAGCGTGAACGGCCACGCGCGCGTGGTAACCGTCAGCGGAACCGTCGCTGTACAAGTGGCGTCACATGAGTCGTTCCTTTTTTGCACGACGTTTCGGTTACTGTACAGCATTAATTGCGATGAGTATAAAAGGGGAAATCGTTTGGGGTTTCCCCTCACTTCTTCGAAAATTCAAAAAATTTTCCGGCCAAGAGTGAGTGAAAAAACCTTCGTCTTCTTCGATAAATCATTTGTTTTATCGGTGAGGTTTCTTCGAAATTCCTGACTTTACCATACATTCTCTTTCTTCTTTTTCATGATGGCTGAACCATCTAATCCCTATTCTACTCCTGGTGAGAATCCTGAACCTTCGTCGCCGGTGGCGGCGGAGGAGGAGGAGGGTGATGCTCTCGGCGGAGGCTTGTCGGTTCTGAAATGGTCGAAAGCTTCGTTCGACAATCTGATGATGGATGTTCAGATGCCACAAGAGTATGGTGCCATCCATCCACAAGAGGGTGATACCGCCGCCGATGCTCCGGCGGGGTATGTCATTATGTTGGCTGATTTCTTCGGCGTTTGTAACCTCCGGTTACTGCTGACTGTGTTCTTTGCTGAGGTTCTGGAGTGGTATAAACTCCACATTTCTTAACTGAGCCCTTTCGGAATGATTCGGGTTCGAAATTTCGAGTACACGTTTCGTGCTCTTGGTATAGAACCCACCGTCGGAGACTTCCGGCGGTTCTATCAGATGATAGTGTCAATGGGTTTCTTCTTCTTCCGTCAAAGGGACGGTAGCTCTAAGTTGATGGTCCCACCAAAGGGTTTGATAAAATGGAAGACAAAGTTCTTCTACATCAAGGCTGCTGCGGTTACTGCCAAGTTGACCTTTAGGAACGTGACGGACACGATCATAACGGAGACCATTATTGTCCCTCTAGTGGATACGGTGGACTTGTTCCCGCGGTTGCGGATCATTGGGTGGAAAAAACTGAGTAATTCGCAGTTGTGGGTGTTGCGGATGATGTTGGGGAGAATGAGCAGGAAAGCAAGGCCGGTCGTGCGAGAGAAAAGTGGTGGTAAGTATATTTCCTCCTGTGCGGTTTCTTGCTTTCTTATCTTTGTTACTGAGATTTTGTAAATGTACTATCAGAGGATGCTCCCCTTTGGAGAATGTTTGACCCAAAGTTTAAGGGTAACGTTGAGGTTTTGGCTTGTGCGGATGATGAGGACGGGTTTAATGTCACCATTAGCGGCAATTTCCGGGTGCCTCATAAGGCCGCACTGGATGCAGAGTTGCCGCAAGGCAAAGGTATAGTAGATATACTTTCCTTACTTGTTTTGTAAATAAGTTGGCCTTGCTGATTGCTTGTTGATGAGTGAAATGCATGTGATCTTGGGGCTTTGGGAGACCCTGATGCGACAGGTGTTCCCAAAAAGCATGTGGAGAAAGGCGTGAGGATTCGCAAACCGAAGAAAACGCATGAGCCGGCTGTTGTTCCTCCTTTGGTGTCGCAGGTGGCAGGTATATCTCGTACTCGTTTACGCAGCTACAACAATTACGTGGTAGTGTCTGACACCCTTGAGGGTTTGGGTGTTCTAGGTGGTGGTGCTGCTGCAAGTGGGTCCTCTACAGGTTCTAAACCTGCTGATGAGAAGAAGCGGAAGGTAGATGTCGCTGGTGCTGGTGAGCAGAAACGTCCGAAGTTGAGAAGGACTCAGACGGCTGCTATCTCGCAGCCAAAGCCTGCGGTTGTGACTGGTAAGTTGACCATATGTTTACAAGTGTTTGTCATTTTAGCTTGTAACTTATGGTTGTTTTTTGCGTTGTTGTAGAACCGCGTTAGAAGACTTTTTCCTTTTTGACGCTCGTTTTTCTCCCCCGTGAGACGCGGATGTGGACATGGGAGTCAATAAGGAGTTCAAAAGAAGTCCTTCTATCGAAGTAGTTACTCCGCCATCTGCGCATGCGGAGTATACTGGGAAGAAGGCCGCGGGTCAGACCATCTTTGATACGGTGGATTCATCTGACAATTTGATTGAGCCGCGTGATATTGATGTTGAGGGGGGGGGGGATAATCTGAAGTCCCCTGATGCTGAGAAGCCAAAATCCCCTGCTGTCGAGAAGGTTTCTGGTTCTACCTTCGCAGGTACGGGCTTTGAAGAACCGTCCATTCAGCCTGGTGAGACTGAATTGGAGTTTTATTACCGTTCTTACACGGAAAATCGGGGTGTGAACTACCATCGTCCTCTTGGACTGTTATGCAAGGGGATGATATTTCGAACGATCCCTCCGCTTGTAGGGATATCTTGAGTGGTTTGGGCACCCCGTTTGACGTTCTTTGTGCCCGTGGTCTATCTCATGAGAACCGGATAAACCAGATCTCTTCCATGCTTGTTGGAAGCTCTATAATGGCGAATGCGATTATAGAGGATTACAGGGTCCTTGGCCACAAGGAAGAGGAAACCATTCGCCTGCGGGTTGAGGCTGAGGCAATGGCGAAAGTTGCTCGTGAAGGTGTGGAGCAGCTTGAAAGAGAGAAAGCTGCTTTTGAGAAGCTAAAGCAGACCGAAACTTGGGTTGCGACTGCTAGCCTTAAACAGGTTCGTACTCTTGCCAAATTGCTTTCTGATGAGCACAAGGGTTGGAGGGAAGCTTGCGCTCGAGAAAATGAAAAACTTTTCCGTGTTCGTCAGGAGCTAACCAATCTCAAGGCGGCGAATGCTGCTTTGATGAAGGAGAAGGCCGTAGCTGAAGCGGCTGCCAAAGAGGCAAAAGAAGCGGAGGCACGCGGTGCCAAGGCTCTTGAAGCGGCGGATGCTGACCGCAACAATTTAAACAAGGTTGTTGAGGATCTCAAGGTATGACTTACGTTTACTTGAGTTTGCTTCTTTGTTTTACAAGTATAATTGATTATCCTTCTATACTTATGTATGCTTTGTTGTTGATAGGTTGAAGTGCAGAACCGTGTGACCATTCTTGAGGAGGTCACTGCCCGCGCGACTGAAGCTGAAACGCGGGCAAGGGAGGCTGCTGAGGCCAGAGATAGTTTGGTTACCTCTTTGGATCAGCTTAAGGTAGACCATGACTGGATGCGTGATCACGCTATCGGGCATGTAAGTAGCCGGTGCCTTTGTTATCTTTAGGTTTTGCTTTTGTTTAACCTCGTCCCTGAAAACGCAACTGCTGTTAATGAGCTTAAGGAGCGTGCACGGGAGGCGGGGTTCAAGGCTGGTTACAAGGAATGCCTTAATCATGTGAACCCTTTCTACAAGAGCAAGTTTACTGATGAGAGATCTGAGTTCCATGGTGTAGATACTGAGGCTCGGTATGTTGCAGCTGTTAACGCGTACAACAGCTTGTCCATTTCCGCCATTGAAGATATTGAGAAATGCTTAGAGGCGGAAGATTATGTGGACTGCTTGCGGTTGTTGTATGATGATCCTAAGGAGGAGGAGGAGGAGACCGCTGGTGGCGCAAAGGGTGAAGCGGGCACCAGTGGTACAAAAGAAGACTAGGTTGGCCTGCGTGCCCTTTTTTGACTTCCTCTTTGATATAAATGTTGGGATAAACTTATGTAAATTTCTTGTGCACCACATAGGTGTAGAAACTTTTTTGGAATATAAAGTTTCTTTTTGTTCAATTTGTACAAGTGTGTTTACTTCTTGCGTTCTTGAACATGTGTGAGTTAATGTTTGTAAGGCCAAAGTTTAAGGCCTTTATAAATAACATTAAGTCTGGATTTGCCATTTGCATGTCTAGGTGATATGCAAGTATCTGCGGCTCAAAGTTCATTAGTAAAGGATATTTACTTTGTCTTTGTGTGAGCGCGGTTGAAATAGTGTCTATTTAAGGCCAATGTTTCAGGCGCATGTAAATAATATTAAGTCATTGTTTGCCGTTTGCACGTCTAGGTGACATGCAAGTATATGAATAACCCTGTTGGCTGTAAAGCGCGGTTGAGTATACTCTACACCTTTGTCGTGTGAGTATTAGTCAATTCCCATTTTTATCCCGTTAGGGTTTAGGAATTGTTTAAGTTTTGTAAAAACTGTATGTGCGTATCCAGCCGGATAAATGCTGATGTTTTGCCGTTGCTGGCATATTACAATATTTGTGTGTGGTCACCACTTTGTGTGGGTATCGCGAATGAGGATTCTGCCAATCTGTTTTTGAAGATACCGCAAAGTGGAACACGCATTTGTAATAAAAAGATAAACAATATTGCATTAAATTGTTCATTTATTTATTGACAAATGGCCTGCGGGCCAGTAGGTTTCATGGAAAATGTAAACGTAGCTTACATGTAATAACGTCGAAGTTGTTGTGCGTTCCAAGTTCTTGCGATAGGTTCACCTTCTAACGTTTGTAATCTGTATGCGCTTTTGCCCAAGACCTCTTGGATAAGGTACGGTCCTTCCCACTTGGGGGCAAGTTTCCCAGGGCACTCTGCGTTAGAGGCTTCATTGTCCCGAAGGATATAGTCTCCCGGGTTGAATGTGCAGATGCGGACGCGCACGTTGTAGTACTTTTCCAGTTTTGTTTTGTACTTGGCCTCATTGATTGCTGTGTTTTCACGTCTTTCTTCCAAGAGGTCCAACTCAAGTCTGCGCTCGTCACTGTTGGTAATTTCGTTGACAACTAACATTCGTGGTGAAGGGAGACCTATCTCAGCGAGGATCACCCCCTCGGAGCCATAGACTAGGTTGAAGGGCGTCTCCCCGTGACTTGTCTTTGGGCTAGTCCTATGGGCCCATAGGATACTTGGGAGTTCATCGACCTAACCGCGTCTGACTGTTCCCAACTGTGCCTTTATGCCTTCGACTAAACTTTTATTGATGCTCTCAACTTGGCCATTCCCTTGCGGATGCGCCACTGAGGAGAAGACGTGTTCAATATTTAGTTCCTTTAGCCAGTTTTGGAAATCTTCGGTCGCGAAGTTGGTGCCGTTATCGGTTACGATGCACATTGGTAGACCGAAACGACAAATGATGTGTTCCCAGACTAATTTCCTGGTTATCATAGCAGTGGTAGAGGCTAGCGGTTTTGCTTCTACCCATTTGGTGAAGTAGTCGACCGCCACTATGATAAATTTTACCGCACCCGGTGCGCCTGGAAATGGTCCCACCACGTCGATTGCCCATTTTTGAAAAGGCCATGCAGTGGTGACAGGGATGAGGTTGTTTTTTGGGCGCGATGTCTTTGGTACGTGTCGTTGACAATTAAAACATTTGTGCAAGACTTTAACGGCGTCCAGGTGCATGTTGGGCCAGTAGTACCCAGCGTTGATGATTTTGGCCACTACCATACGCGGCCCTGCATGTATGCCGCATATTCGTCATGTATCTCCCTAATGAGATACGTGGCATCTTGTGGGTTGACGCATCGTAGGAGTGGCCTTAGGTATGATTTTCGGTATAGAATATCGTCCCCCATCTGGTAGTGGCACGCCTTGTATTGCAGTTTACGTGCCTCTGCTTTGCTCTTAGGGGTAACACCTGATTGTAAGTATGCGATGATTGGTGTCATCCAAGACGTTGTCCCGTATTGGATGACGTTAACTTGGCGCAAAGGTACTGAGGGATTTTGCAGGATCTCAATACGTATTTCCTTTGCCAGGTGTTAGAAGCTTGTGGATGCGAGTTTTGAGAGTGCATCCGCGGGTTTGTTCTCACTCCTGTTGATATGGCGAATATTGAAGGAGGTGAACCGTGATTTCAGTTGCATGGCTTGCTCAAGGTAGAGGATCATGATATCTCCTTTCGCGGCATAGTCGCCACGGACCTGCCCTGCAACCAATAATGAGTCAACGTGTGCTTCCAAGTGTTGGACGCCGAGTTTGACTTCCAAGCGCAGCCCTACTAGTAAAGCCTCGTATTATGCCTCGTTATTTGTACTTTTAAAGTCGAGGCGGATTGCGTAGGTAAGCTCTTGACCATTTGGGCTAACGAGTCGCAGACCTGCACCCGCACCGTCTTCGTTAGACGCACCATCAGTGTATAGTGCCCAGATGTCTGATGAGGATGGTGGAGGTGTAGGGGTTTGTTCGTCTTCGCATTCTTGAATGCGATTTGGCGGTACCTCCGCGGCGGAGTCAGCTAAGACCTGTCCTTTGAGTGATGGGCGTGTTTGTAAACCCATGTGTGTGCGCCCAGTTCAATGGCCCATTTTGCTAGTCTCCCAGAGATTTCGGGCTTGGAGAGGATTTGCCCGATCCTGTAGTTGGTTAACACGGTAATGACGTGATTTGCAAAGTAACGGCGCAACCGTCTGGATGCATGTATCAGTGCGAGTACCAACTTCTCATGATGGAGTATCTTGTCTCTGGGTCATTTAGCATTTTGCTGACGTAATAGATTGGTGTTTGAACTCCTTCTCGTTCCACGATGAGCACCGCACCTACCACGTTGTCTGCGGCTGATAGGTATAGGATGAGCGGTTCTTTCTTGCGTGGTGCAGTGAGAGTTGGGAGTTGGATCAAACACTCTTTCATCTTTCGAAAGCCGTTTTCTACCTTTGCGGTCCATTGGAACCGTTCCTTTTTTAAGCAGTTCCGCAGAGTACTGATGAAGGGGTAAGATTTAGCCGCGTGGTTGGCTAAGAATCTGTTTAACGCGGCTAACCGGCCGGCTAGTCGCTGCATTTCCTTCATCGTAGAAGGCGATGGCATGCGCTCGATCGCCTGTACTTTTTCTGGGTTCACTTTGAATCCATCTTTTGTTACGATTAATCCAAGGAACTTGCCTTCTTCCATTCTAAACGAGCATTTCCCTGGGTTGAGCTTCATGTTGACGCTTCACAGAGTTTGGAATGTTCTTTTGATATCTGTGAGCATGGTATCCTCCTCCATGCTCATGACGACTAGGTCGTCCATGTAGATTTTGAAACTCTTGCTGATTTGATTGCCAAAAGTGTCGTTCATCAGTTTTTAATAGGTTGCACCCGCGTTACGCAACTCGAATAGCATTTTTGTGTAACTGTAATTCCCCGTAGGGGTGCGGAATGTCGTTTTGTGTTCGTCCTCGATTGCCATCTGCACTTGGTGGTAGCCTTTATAACAATCGAGGAAACACTTCCATCGGAATGGGGCGAGGTTATCAACTTTTTCGTCGATCTCTGGAAGTGCGTAGCAGTCTTTGGAGCAGGCTTTGTTGAGGTCTTTGTAGTCGACGCACATGCGCCAGCCCCCAGTCGCTTTTTCTATCATGACTGGGTGGATAACCAAGTCTGTTATTTGACTTCCCGCAGGATGCATGCGGAGAGCAGTTTTTTGACCTGCTCATTCATCGCCTCATTCTTTGCGGATCCGAGGTGGCATTGGCATTGGATCACCGGTTTGATACCTGGTAAGGTATTCAAGAAATGTTGCGCGACTTCGCGTGGCACACCTGTCATGTCTACGGGTGTCCACGTGAAAATATCTTGATTCCTGAAGAGGGGTTGCTTCAGGTGCGCCCTTGTGCTGTTAGACAAGGCGTGACCCAATGTCACCGTCTTTTCTGAGTGTCTTGCGTTAAGAACCTATTTCTCTGGTTAGGTGTTGGAGGTGAGCCTTGCTGTCTTGGTCGGACGTAGTTCGTCCGTAGACATGACTTATCTGCGGGCATAAATTATGGCGACCCCCGTCTCGGTTAGGAAGTCGATGGCAGAATGTGGGACGGATGTAATCATGTTAAAGTCCCCTTGGGACTCTCGCCCGAGAATTACGTCGTATCGGAGGTGTGGGGTAAAACCATAAAGTTTACCTCCTCGATCCTCGTGTGCTTACGGTTGGTAAGGCGCACGGGGAAGGTAATCTGGCCTAGAGAGAATACTGTTTCCCCCGCGAATCCGGCTAAAGGGTTGTCTACCGGCTGCAATCGATCTTTGTCTTCCTGATCGAATTGGTTCAAGCACTGCTCATACATAATATCAGTAGTACTGCCCAGATCGATGAACAAATGCTCCGTGCAGTAATTAGCTAGGTAGCCGGTGATAACGACGGCGCGCCTGTCGCGCGGTCCGCCTCGGACTTTGGGGAAAACGACTTGTTCGTCTTTCCAGTCGTTATCCCCTCTTCATGCCGCTTTGCGCGGCCTTCCACGGCCTCCATTGATCATGTGGGTTGAGGCCACATACATGGTCTTTTTCCCCGTGGAAGTGCCCTCGTCGTTGGGGGTGATGCGCTTGGTTTTCTTCTGCGCGGCTGTCAATAGATGTTGCAGCTCCCCTCTTTTAGGGCTCGTTCAATCTCCAACCGGAGACTGATGCAGTTATTGGTTGAGTGGCCCGAGTCCTTATGATACTCACAGTAAATGTTGGTGCATGAGATGTCTGTTGACTACGTCTACATTAAGTCTTAGGTCAAGATATGTCAAGATTAGAGCTTGAAAGACAAAATTAGGGTTTATATAAGAGGTTTCGCTTATATGTCATAATTTGTAAGAGGTTTCGCTCATTTGTCATGAGGGTTTCGCTTATGTGGTAATTAGATAGTTTCGCTTATTTGGCATGTCTAATAAGCGAAACCACAGGAACTATATATAGTCACTTTGAGCGAAACTAGGTCATTCATGCATGTACGTACGAGCGGAACCTAGTCATTGCTTGTGTAACCAAACTCTATCAAAATTGAATCAGAAAGCAATAAAAGTGAAGGAATTGAAAAGGAATAACTGTGTAACTTCATGTGCATTGATTCCGCCTTTGTATGTGAAGATGAACGTTCTCAGCTGACTGTTTAGGGTCGGAACATGGTCCAACAAGTGGTATCAGAGCTCAGGACGAGGAGTTCATAATACTACAGCTTGATTCTACAGAATTCTCTCATTTCTACTCACTTTCTCTCATACTTTTTCGATTTGAACTGATTCCTACGGTTGAAATGGCCTAATTTTCGAATATAACGTGTGAAACATAGTAATAACAAACCCTAGAAAGAATCAGATTAAAATACGGCTTAAAATGGTAAAAATCAGTTAAAAACCTAGTTTCGCTTATTCGAACATCGCAGGTTTCACTCGAAATTCATAGTTTCGCTCGAAGGTTTCGCTCAAAATTGCTAGTTTCGCTCATACAGACGTGTAGTTCCGCTCATACGGACACTTGTAGTTTCGCTCATACTGACATTGAGTAGT
Organism: Helianthus annuus; assembly: GCF_002127325.2. Classification (NCBI taxonomy): domain Eukaryota; kingdom Viridiplantae; phylum Streptophyta; class Magnoliopsida; order Asterales; family Asteraceae; genus Helianthus; species Helianthus annuus. The sequence continues at coordinate 160,449,586 of NC_035436.2, forward strand.
TTCGATCATACGGTCACTTATAGTTTCGCTCATACGGTCATACTGGTTTCGTTTTTCTGTCAAATAACTGGTTTCGCTTTTGTGGCATATGTGATTTCGCTTATTTGTCACAAAATTGATATTTCGCTCATTTGTCACTGTTTTTCAAAAATCTCGAAAATTTTTCTAAGTGTTTGCTGATTTTGCAGGTACATTCAAGATGGATGGTATATTCTTGAACCCATTTAGCGACATGTACGCATTCTCTGGAAATTCTGGAAACGATGATACTTCGTCAAGCAATGCGAATGAGAATCCGCCGAATGCGAAGAAAAAGTTAACGGAAGTTTGGGAATCTGAAAGTGCCTTTGGAACCTTCAATAGACCTCCAAAGCTAATGGCTATCGAGGAATACAGTCGGTGGTCAAGAAAGTTTGAAGATTGGTTGATGGCATTTGCATTTCCCAGCTGGAAAAGTCTGAAAAATGGTTATGTCAATGGAAACAAAAATGGTGAAACTCTAACATCAGCTGAGGAGATCGAATCATTTGTGGCTGAGCAAAAATGTGTGGCATTGTTATTTCAGTCCGTTCGGGAAGACATAATCTCACTGATTGATTATTCAAATGCAAAAGGTCTCTGGAAGAAGCTTGAAACAAAATGTTTAGGAAGTTCAGAAATTGTGAAAAACAAATGAAAACTTCTTAGAAAAGAGTTTGATCTTTTTGGATGTTTAAGAACGAATCAGTTTGTAAAATGATAGAAAGGTTTGGTCATCTAAAGCTGGAATTAGCAAGACATGATATTAGATATCCTGAGGATGAGCTTATCGACAAATTGTTCGATTCGTTACCAGACGAGATGGATTGGAGATATTATGCGTTGATGCTGAAAAATACCATCAAAGATCCAGAAAAGTTGACTTTAGATTTGCTGATTGAAAAACTCGAGAGTCATGAGTTGGAGTTGAAGAAGACATTCAAAGTCAATCACTCATCTTATCAACAGAATTTGGATTTGTATTATCCGAAGAGCATGATGCCACAAACAACTTCTCCCAAGACTGCGTTTTCTGCTGAGAATGTGTCCATAGCAAGCAAAGAAAGTCAAGCAGTCAAAGCAGTGGAAATCATAGTGGTTATCACAGTGGATCTTCATCATCTGCAAGTCATTCTGATGCAAAGTTTCAATGCAATATCGCAATAGACTTAAAGAATGCTCAGAATTTTGATGAGGAGTCGGCTAAACAACAGATGATCTTTCTAGCATCTGTGTTGGAATCCTATGAAGGGTTAGTAGCAGGGAAGATAGGCAACACCAACTTAACGAAAGAGGACTATGATCAAATAGATCCTGAAGAAATGGAGTTAATCGACACTCGTTGGTGCATGGCCAGTGCGGTTCGTCGAGCACAACGTTTCATGGAAATAACTGGAAGGAAGACAATTGGTGGTCCATCTACCAATTGGGGTTTGACAAGTCCAAGGTAACGTGCTTCAAGTGTAAGCAGAAAGGTCACTTCAAGCGAAATGCAGAAACGCATATGCTGATGAGTCGGAGAACCCTTTCAGAGGGGATTACTACAAGAAGGCGATATATCATCAGAATAAATCCGAGCCGCCTAGATTGAAGCAGGTTGAAGACAACAAAGAGAAATCTAGAGCTCTTGCGGTGATTTATGATGATGAGGGGTATGATTGGAGTAAAGAGGTTTTACCAGAGGAAGATGCGGTTGGCTACGCATTCATGGCAAAAACTGAACCTATTCCGTGGAAAGATAACCGAACTGAAGAGCAAAAGTATCAATACAGAAAAATGTTGGCTGAAAACAGAATCATTAGAATTTCTGGTATTTATCTGGAAGCGAGGAGAGCGAGAAGATGGGATCCGGACAGGGAGTGTTATCTTGACCCATATGGAAATATTGCGATCGATGACAAAACGCTTGATATTGAAGCCATAATCAAGGAGTACAAAGAAGAGGATGAGTATTGGCAAAATAAATGGTGAGGAACTGGAGATGAGAAAGAGAAAGAAGAGAAAGAGAAGAAGGAGAAAGAAGAGAAAGAGAAAAAGGAGAAAGAAGAGATAGAAAAATCAAAGAAGATTGATACTGGGGTTATTGACACAACGCAGGAGTTGACTGCGGAGAATCTGGGAAAAATGGCTGACAAAGTGCTGGCTGCTAAAGCACTTGAGGTAGACTCTAACTCCGTGTCTGAGTCAAAAAGCCAGGTCAGTTCAAACTTGTCAACAAATGCGTCAGGTAAACAAATTGATGGAAATATTGATTGCAAAAATTGCAACAAAGAGTGCAAATTTTGTAATACAGTCACGTATCTCAACGGAAAGAAAGTTGATGATCTGACAGCAAAAGTCAGAAGCGTTGAGAATCAACTGAACGGATAAGAGAATTAACTAGTCAAATTGAAAATGATAAAATTGATCATGAAAAAGTTAAAAAGGAAAATAAAAAAGTTAATTCTTGAAAACCGTCAGATTTCTGAAAAGTTTGAAAAACTCAAAAGCACAATGAAAGATAATAATGATCAAAATGGTAAAAGATATAAAGAAAACGTTCAATTAAAATCAGTGCTTAGAGTAAAAGAAGAATCAATCAACTAACAACTGGATGAAATCGCTAAATTGAAACTTAAAGTTCAAGAGGTTGTGATTGAAAACGAGCGAATCCAGTTGAAGCTTAATAGTTACAGCTCCGCAAGCTTTGTTTTGCAACACATTGTTCCAAAACCCATTGGTAAAAACAAAGCTGGCGAAGATGTGTATTCTGATGGAACCGGGGTGGGTTTTCATAGAGTTCCACCGCCGATTTTGGATAATTACACGAAAAAGCAATCTGGGTTGGTTGAAATTGAAGAAGAAAGTGAAATGAAACTTCCGGATTCAATTGATGTCACGTCCACATCTTCCAATGACGTTAGTGTCCAAAATGATATTGTAAAAGGTGTTGTTGAAAATGTGCTAAAAACGGATAGTGACACTACTGAGGAAGATGGGTGTTTCTTGGACAAATACATTCCGAAACAAAAGTCCAAGAACAACTTAAATGAAGAATCAAATCTTGTCATGTACAAGATGTTAGGTTCAGATAAGTTGTTTTCGGATTCTGAGTTTCCGATTGAGAATGTAAACTTGAGCAAATTGACAAATGTTTTCAAGTTAGTTGAAGTTGATTTGTCAGAAGTGAACAATCTGAGTCAAACGAAGAGCAAAATGAGTTTTGAGAAAGAAAAAGATTACAACAAGAAATCTGTTAATCCACCACGTTTTTACAATAACAATCGAAATAACTGGTCGGGTGGTTATTAGGGGTAAGTCTTATCAGAAAAGAAATGTTATAAACAAGAAGTTTGTTGAGAAGAAAAAGTTTGTGAACAGTTCGAGTTCACTTGCTGATGAAGAAAAAGAATTTTTTTCAAAATCAAATGAAGAATTCTTTGAGAAAAGAGCTTCACAGGCTCAGTCTGAAGGCACAAGTCGAGTGGCTGATACTCGAACATGCTTCAGATGTAATCAAGTTGGTCACATTGCACGAAAGTGTACCAATGTGAAGCCTAAGACTGAAACTGTGAAGACTCAACAGAAGAAAGTTGATATGAAGGGTAAAGCACCAATGATTGTTGAGAAAAAGAGTTTGAAAAATGACAAAACCAGAGTGAAAAATGAACCTGTAAAGAAAGTGGTAACTAAAAACGACAAGTTTTATAAACGGGTTGCATTATCTCAACAAGTTTGGAAACCAAAAACAGAGAAAAAGATTTCACCTTCTGAGGATTCAATTCAAGTTGATTATGATGCAAATTTTCCACCTCTAAAGGCTGAAAACTTTAAAATTCAAGTTGCGAGAGTTAAAACAGTCAAGGTTACACCCAAGGCTGATGAGGCCTGGGTGGATACCATGTTTGACTAAGCAGTTTGAATTGTCGGAGCTTCCTGGATCGCGAAGCATGAATCGGCATCTTTATTGAAGTTGGTTAAGTCAAAGTTTGTTATGTGCAGGATCTTCCAAAACTTGTATCCAGATGGATCATGGATAGTGGAGCTTCAAGACATATGACAGGGAAGACTGCGTTGCTGTATGATGTAAGAAACATAAATGGAGCATACGTAGGTTTTGCGGGTAATCAAGGAGGAAGGATTATTGGTGAAGGAACGTTATCCAACGGGATTGTGACGTTTGAGAGAGTTAACTACATTGCTGAGCTGGAGATCAATCTGCTGAGTATCTCCCAGATCTGTGACAGGATGTACACTACTCACTTTACTGACAAAGAATGTTTGATCTTGAAACCAGGATTTGTTATTCCTGAGGAATGGATTATCATGAGGGCACCGAGAGTTAATGATCTGTACGTGTTGGACATGAGCGTAGCTACTACAACGACGGGTCAGGCTCATTGTTTTGTGTCCAGAGCGACTGAGAAAGAATCGAGATTGTGGCACCGCAAGATGGGACATATTCCCCTAAGGAAGATGAATCACTTGGTGCACAATGATTTAGTTCCAGGAGTTCATGTCAAAGGTTTTAATCTGGAAGGGGAGTGCATTAGCTGTGTCAAAGGCAAGCAGAAGAAAAAGTCACACCCTACAAAGCAAGTCAATTCAGTTTCGAGACCTCTGGAAAGACTTCACATGGATTTATTTGGTCCTGTGAATGTCAAGAGTATTACAGGAGATTATTACTGTTTGGTCGTTACTGATGATTATTCCAGATTTTCGTGGGTTTCTTTCTTGAAGACGAAAGACGAAACATTTGATAGTTTGATGGCGTTGTTTAAAAGAATTGAGAATCTGTACCAAAGGCGTATCAAAAGAATTCGAAGTGATAATGGTACTGAATTCAAGAACAGCAAGATGGAAGAATTTTGTGATGAAAAAGGTATATTGCATGAGTTTAGTGCTCCGTACACTCCGCAGCAGAATGGAGTCGCAGAACGCAAAAACTGGACGCTAATCGAGACGGCTAGAACTATGCTCGCAGATTCAAAGTTACCGATTAATTTTTGGGCTGAAGCTGTTTCCGCCGCATGCTATACGCTCAACAGGGTTCTAACTGTCAAGAAGTTCAACAAAACATTCTTTGAGCTAATCAATAATCGCAAACCAAATTTGAAGTATCTAGAACCGTTCGGGTCACCCTGTACAGTTATAGAACCTCATGGAAAGTTTGGTCCGAAGTGCATTGAGGGAATATTTGTTGGTTATGCAAATCCAATGCGACGTGTCTTCGTTCCAAGTGAGAAGCGGATTATTGAAGCTGCAAATGTTGAATGTCAAGGTTATACTATGCCGCCGCAGAATCCTGGTGATTCATGGCGTTATCATTATGACAAACTTTGGGATTCGTTTGACATGAGAGAAGAGTCAGAGGAAGATGAAGATTTCTTTGATGAGCTGGATATTTTGCGTGAATATGAGTCGCAGCAAAGGTTCCCAGCTGAGTATTCTAGAAGACCTCGGGAAACTGCAAATGATGATGAAGCAGGTCCCAGCAATGCTGGTGAACATGATGATGAAGTTGCTCCTGGTAATCAGTCGGATCAGAATGATAATCAAGACGCTGAGAACATGCCAGTATTTGATCATGGTGATTCAGATTCTGAGGGGGAGCATATCCAGATATCAAGTCAAACAAACCAAGTTGGTGAACAAGATGCAGATCAGAATGTTACTAATCTGGAGGGAAATGTAGATGTTCCAAGAGAAGTGATGCCGCGAACTCTTTCATATCATCCAGAGGAGTTGATCATAGGAGAATTGCATTCAGGCGTTCGCACGAGACGTCAAATTGACCAGGGCCTTACATGTTTTTATTCTACAGTAGCACCTTTACAAACTGAATTTTCACTAAGTTGTTTTATCTCGCAGATTGAACTGAGAACTTACAAAGAGGCGCTTACTGAAGACTCTTGGGTCATTGCGATGCAAAAAGAGTTAAGTCAGTTTGAAAAGTTGGGAGTGTGGAAGTTAGTGGATTTTCCGGATGGTCATAGAAAAATCAATACTAAATGGGTATTTAAGTGTAAGAGAGACGACAGAGGAGTTGTTGTAAGGAACAAAGCTCGACTCGTTGTTCAGGGCTTTAGTCAACAGGAGGGGATTGATTTTACAGAAGTCTATGCTCCTGTGGCACGATTGGAGGCAATCAGAATTTTCCTTGCATTTGCGTCTTGGAAGAACTTCAAGGTATATCAGTTAGATGTAAAATCGGCGTTTCTTTATGGGAAGGTCAAAGAGGAGGTTTATGTCGGTCAGCCGCCGGGCTTCACCGATCCAATCCACAAAAACAAGGTCTACTTATTGGACAAAGCGCTGTATGGTTTACACCAGGCCCCGAGAGCTTGGTACGAGACTATGTCTCAACACCTACTAGCCAACAAGTTCATTCGTGGAAAAGTGGATGCCACTCTCTTCACTAAAGAGGTCGACGGTCATCTTCTGATAGTACAGATTTACGTAGACGATATAATTTTTGGGTCGACAAATGAGAGTCTATGCAAAGACTTTGAATCAGTGATGAAACAAAAATTTGAAATGTCATCAATGGGGGAGATGAAATTCTTTTTGGGATTACAAGTTGAACAACTACCTGAGGGAATTTTCATTCACCAGACGAAGTACGTTCGTGATATTCTAGAGAAATTTGGGATGTCAAGTTCTACTCCAGCTGCTACCCCACTTGCAACAAATCATGGGATTCACCCAGATCTCACCGGAGACAGGGCTGATGAAACGTTTTACCGTTCCATGATAGGTTCTTTGATGTATCTAATTGCTTCACGTCATGATATCATGTACCCAACGTGCCTCGTAGCAAGATATCAATCTAACCCGAGAGCTTCGCACATGATTATTGTGAAGAGGATATTACGCTACCTGAAAGGAACTTCTTCATTGGGGTTGTGGTATCCTAGAAAAGGCGACTTTACGCTCGAAGGGTATTCCGATTCGGATTTCGGATGCTGCAAAGTCAATACCAAATCAAAAACTTCAGGATGCCAGTTCTTTGGACCTAGATTGGTTACCTGGCAGTGTAAGAAACAAACGTCTGTGGCGCTATCTACATGTGAAGCGGAGTATGTATCTGCTAGCAGTTGCTGCTCTCAGATTTTGTGGATACAACAATAGATGCGTGACTACGGTTTGTAGTTTCTTAACACACCTCTTTTTCTTGATAATGAGGCCGCTATAAACATAACAAAGAATCCAGTACATCACGCTAAAACTAAACATATAGAAATTCGTCATCACTTTATTCGCGATTGTTTCGAGAAAAAGTTGATACGAATTGAGAAAATCCACACTGACGAACAGAAAGCTGATTTACATACCAAAGCTTTTGATAAAAATCGGTTTAAATATTTGTTAAAACTGAATGGTATGAAGTTTCTTTCGGTGTCGGATGGCATAATTGGCGTTGATGAGAATACTGTTGCGGATGAAGACGAGAAACAATCTGCAATGGTTTGTCGATTTTTTACCTGTTTTGGTATTTAGGGGGAGTAGGTAGATGTAAATAGATATATTTTCAGAAAATACAAAAAACAGTAAAAAATGCAAAAATATAAAAACATGATAAAACTGAAAAAGAGCTTTTGTATAAAGGGAAAATGATAGTACATCGGCTAGACAATTACAGTATGCTAAAGAATTGTAAAGATTAAATGAGTTAAACAGTCTCACTGTTGATGTGTCGATAGGTTTTCGCACATTTAGTAGATTTATTCGGGATATAAACCTATAATTTCAAACTTGCGAAATTTGTGGGGAACACTACTTGGATATATAGGTAACCCCTGAAATCTCGTTTGAAAGGTCTCGTATTCTGATATACTAGGTTTTTATACTCAATGATGTCTAGGGTATTATTCCGGGACTTCTGCTGAATGGAAGTTATGACCTAGTCCTTGGATAATACTTTTCTCAAAATGCTTGAAACATAGCATAAACCCTCAGCATGCAGATGAAACAATAAATTTGATAGTCGTTGCTGTTGTAGCTAAAAGATCCTCTAAAAGGGACATACTGAAAAGTCGAAGCTGATATCTCTCTGCGCATACGGAAGTATCGACCTGAGATCCCTCGGCCCTCGCATACCTAATTTATATACAGATATCATTGTAGTATACTCACCTGTAAGACTGAATATTGGGATTTTGGATACGGGAGTATATTCAAGAGGTGGGACACATGAATGAGCTAAGTTCATAAGACATCTAAATAGTATCCTGAGTGAATTGAAATTTGTGTGAGAATTCAAGATGGATCAGTACATCGACAATCGAGGTGAATTGTTTAAGTCTGATTATGAAATGAAGCTTAACGGTACTTGTAATTTGTCTGAAAAGCTGATATGATTCCCTGACACGCTCGCCAAAAATAAGTTTGTATATAGTTTACTTTGTTTACTTTCTGCAATTTAAGTTTTCTGCATTTCATTTCTTAGTTTAGAACGCATTATAAAATCCAAAAAGATTTTATTTTTTCTTTATTTTTTTGACAAACCAAAGTGGAGAGTTGATTGTTGGATTCTCAGAAGATTGAAGCAGATGCAAGAGATTCTGGACTGAAGAATGAGAAGTGCTTATCTTGTTGGAGTTTGAGTTATAGAAAAGTCAAAAACAAGTTCATTAACTTGATACTTGTTTTTTCAGAAAATGTTTGAAAGTGTTGTTTTAAAATCAGTTTGATTCGTCAATGATCAACCAAGGTCATTAAGTTGAACTTGGTAGACTAATTGAGTAATCAGGGTTATTAACTTGGACCTGAATACTTGAGTGGATTTCTAAAGCTGATTGAATTTGTGATTTTGTGAAAAGATAAGTTTGTATAGTCACTTTGAGCGAAACCAGGTCATTCATGCATGTACGTACGAGCGGAACCTAGTCATTGCTTGTGTAACCAAACTCTGTCAAAATTGAATCAGAAAGCAATAAAAGAGAAGGAATTGAAAAGGAATAGCTGTGTAACTTCATGTGCATTGATTCCGCCTTTGTATGTGAAGATGAACGTTCTCAACTGACTGTTTAGGGTCGGAACACGGTCCAACAGTAAAGGGTGAGATCTTGGTTCTTTTTGGACTTCATCGGTTGGGTCGGTCGCAAGAATTGTGCGTCCGTCTGGAGGACTTCTTTTGGCGACTTGTTGATCTGGGTCTAATTGCGGTCCTGAGATTCCTTCTTTGATGCCCGTTGTTCGCGTTGGGCATTGATCGTTGCCCTTGCGTCGGGCTGTTAGCCGCGCGGGACATAAGGTTTGGAATCGTTGCCACGATTCCATGTGTCCCGGTTGCGCATGGGGCTGTGCCTTGGCAGTGTGCGGTTTGAGAGACCGCTGAGTTTGGGCGTACGTCTTGACCGCAGCCATGACGTCGTCCCACTTTTCTAGCAAGCCTTCCTTGCCTGAGATGGTCATCACCATTTCATCGTCCTTGACGGCTCGGATGAAATGGTTGCGGGCCATTTAGTCTGCGATCCCACCGATCTCGAGGCATTCTTTATTGTAGCGGATAACGAAAGATTCTAGTCTTTCGTTTTCCCCACGCCAGATGTTAATGACGTCCATTGAATCACGTTTGTGTCGTCGTTGCTGGCTGAAGTGTGGAAGAAATTTTGCTTGCAGTTTTTCAAATGAAGTCAGCGCTCCAACTAGCAAAGAATCGAACCAGGCCCTTTCTAATCTAGTGAGGGCCTGGGGGGAAAATGGCACCATGTGGCCTCGTCCCATTTGCCCATGCACCCAGCGCCGGTAAAAACATTCATGTGGTCTTCCGGATCGGACGAGCCACTGTATTTCCCAATCGTAAGTGGGAGTTTGGTGGTAGTTACTTCGGCGTGGGCGATCTCCGGTATGAATTTGTAGTTTTCGGCAGCGGACTTTGGCCTGTAGGGGTGGGTTGGCCTGCGCTTTGCAGCGCGGACGTAGGTAGTGCGGGGTTGAGTGGGAGGAATATAGTTGTATCCTCCCGATCGGCCATTGGCCGAGTGGGATTCCCCAAAATACGTGTGGTCGTCTAGGTCGGTACGATCATGCCCCTCGTTGTGGGACTTCTGGTCCCAGACGGCTATGAATGCTAGAGTCGCGGTGGACTGTTGATTGCGGCCGATTTTCGCCATGTGGGCCTAGGCGGCTTTGTATTGGACCCCTATGGCGGGATCCATATGTAGAGTCGTTCTCATCGATCGTGCGGACGCTACAGTAGGAGGATCCGCGTTCCTCTACCCTATCTCGGGAGGCCGGGTTTGCCGGTGCCCTACTCTCGTATTGCAAGATACGAGGCGCAGGTGTGTATGGTGCGGGGGTGGGTCCTCCAGGTACTTGCGCCTCTGCGCAAGCTTTGTTGTAGGCTGCCGGAAGGGCAGTCTGTTGTTGGTAGAACCAGGTATGAAGATCCATTCCTGGAGGTATCACAGAACACTGTGAAAAATCTGGCATGAACACTGGGGGAGAGCCCCCCTGTGCGGATGTGCCTATGTGGCCGATTTGTTGTGCTGGGGTGGTGTTCCCCGTAGGTACCAAGTTTGTGGGGTTGAGGTTATCCCCGGTAGGATTGTTTTGACGATCAGACATGATCTTCAAGAAAGAAAAAGATGCGGAAAAAAGTGCTAAGAGTAGCGGTGGGCGCCAATGATGAAACAGTGTTTAACCAAGAGTGGTTAATTCACTGGTCTCGTCAAGTAGGGTTAATCCCTTCTTTTCGAGGATCGGTGACTGGATCGTCCGTTGGGCTGTCTCCTGCACAAGGGAAACACACCGTGACTCGTAACAAGGAGGAAGGGGTGGGGGTGCTCCTTGTTACCACTCTCCGGCGTGAGAATCAGTAATTTGCTTGAGAAGCAAAGTGTATGATAGTAGTAGTTATGGGAGAGTTGAGAAGAGATACCTCAAACCTGGTTTGGGATGGGTATTTATAGCCGAGGAGTGGAGGAGGGTAATTGAGTGGCTAGACTGACGACGCGCCGCCCTTATGCAGGTGTGTCAGGCTTGTCGGTTGTGGAGGTGAAGCCACGTCCTACTGCGGTGTCAGTCTGTTGCTTATGTATGGGCTGACATGTGACAACCCTCACCAAATCAGGTATCCGTACGAATTAATTACTATTTAATTAATGCTTAATTACTGAGCTTGCTTACAATTGTGGTTAAACTGCTACTTGATTTCTGATACATACATAATCATGCATCATACTTTATTGCTGTCACTCCATTATTTACACAAAACCGTAGTGACAAACTTGATGCACAAGAGCACAGTAGCACAATGAACGGATAACCCAGTAAATATGCTGACATAGCCAGCACTAGACAGACACTGTCTCTAAGGCCAGTATGAGCCGGGAATAGATTACTACACTGGTGGGGAGTGTAGGGAGGTGAGGATTGTAAAACTGCGTCACTAGGTGATAGTTATAGTAACCGGATGTGCCTAAAATATGCTCTAAGTACAAAATTCTGCACCTTATTACAAAATTCAGCATTTTACTTAACTAGTAAGGTGCAAAAGCATGGGAAAATAATACTAGACACTTCCCAAAGTGTCGGGAATTCATTGTGTCACTAAAAATAATATTAAAGACACTCTAAATGCTTAATTAGCACTTTAACGGATTAATATCCAACCGAACAACCGGACTTTACCCGGAACATAAAAATATTGACAATGACATTGTTTTTCCTTTTCTGAGCTAGTTAGGGTCCCCGAATACCCTAACACCCTTTATAATTCATAACACACATAATACACTAATTAACACCCTTGGAACTTAACTAGTTACTAACTATATCATTCAAATCAAACCATAACCCCCCCCCCCCCCCCCCATGATCCGATCGGTTCCCCAAAGGGACACGCCCCACCCATTTTTGATTATTTTATTCCATGTTGTCTAGTATCAAGCTTACATATTATACCATGGTTAATTAAGTTGGATGGTCTATAAGTATAACCACAAGACCACATTTCATTCTCATAAACACTTCAACAAAAAAATTGCTCTCATCTCTCTCCCTCTCCTTACAATCGGCTGAGATCACAACCATAGCCACCACTATCATTCAAGTTTGATCTTGCTTTTCCACATACATCCTAAGGTGCAAGAGTTCATACGAGGAGACCCGGTGCTTTCAGAATCGCAAGAACCTCTCTACATCGCTTTTATCCACCTTGTTTACGCTTTGATTCTTCCCTAGCCTTGAGCTAGTTGTAAGTACTTCTAAACACTTTCTTTTTCTTGTTCATGTTTAAGGTGGTTAATAAGAGATTTAATGGCTAAAACTCAAGAACATGCGAAAACAAAACTAAAAGTCTTGAATGAAAGATGAACAAGATGGTTAAAGAAAAGCTAGTGGTGTAAAACTTATAAAACTTGTCTAGCTATGATTAATTTATGTTGTTTGATGCTAGTAGTGGAACGGATCGTCAACTAACCATGCTAGATCATGTTCATGGAACATGAACTAGCAATATGTTAAGTGTAGAAGATAGGGATGGCAATCAAACCCGAACCCGATGGGTAAACCCGAAACCCGAAACATTTGGGATGGGTTTGGGGTCGGTTAATCGGGTTTGGGACGGGTTTGGGAATATTTTCTATTTTTTTGGCGGGTTTGGGACGGGTTTGGGATTTAGTGATATACCCGTTTACCCGACCTAATTACCCGATAAAGTGTACCCGTTTACCCGATTGTATACCCGATATAATTTCTTTTATATTATTAAATATGTATATATATGATACATCCATTTTTTTACACATATAGGTATTCTATTCCGTATACATTGTAGTTATTTGATATATATTTTTATATTGACAATACAAAATGTAACCGATTAGTAGTTACCCGATAGATACCCAATGGGTTTTGAGATGAGTATACCCAACGCTTAATCTTTTTAAATTAACGGGTTTACCCGAAACCCGCGGGTATACCCGATACCCGATGGGTATTTACCTGCTAGAAACCCGACGGGTTTTGGGACGGGTTTGGGACAAGCTTATCTAACCGGGTTTGGGTTTGGGATTACCTAAACCCGTCCCAAACCCGACCCATTGCCATCCCTAGTAGAAGATACAAGATGACGAACCCTTCCACACATAAACATGAACTTGTGTAAAAATGATTTTTCTTGTAAAATAGAGTTCTAAACTAGTAGATCTAAAGATCTACAAGTGGTTTTTCGGAAGAACCAAGTAAAATATACAAGTCTTGTTTAAAGCCGGATCTTTCATAAACTAAAGGTGTTTTCGTGAAAAAGCAAGTGTATAAACACTTGTGTGACAAAAAGATTTAACCAAGAAATATTTTCGTAATTTTTGACCAGAAGTTGTAAAATTACATATTCTTTAAAAATAAAGTTTTTAAGAAACTAAATTTATTTTTAAAGATGGAGAGATCCGCTAAAATATGTTATAAAGTTACTACATACTTTTACACAACTTACAAGTTCATGTGTTTGCGATTTATGCTTATTTTTGACTAGTTTGATGTTCGAATGATGTATATTGATGATTGGAAAGTTGTTTGATTGAGTTTTTAAAAGAAAATGATACGCTTGTAAGCGTGGCCACCTCCGGTTACAGAGGAAACTCTGGCGAAATTTTTCCATAAAATAACACTTAGAAATATTTTGTGACAAGTGTTATAAATATATTTAACTTGTTTTCTAAATAAAATTCGCCATGATTTTTATTACAAAATTTCTAAGTGTCGGAGGTGGATTTTCATAAGTAAAACTCGTTAAGTATATATTTAGAATATATATTTCACAGTAAGACGCTTGTGCGATTTTATGATTATCTTGTGAACTATAAGTATATTATTTTTAGAGTAAAAATAATATCTAAAAATAATATAACCTGGAAAATATCATGAAGTTACGACCTCCAAAATAATACCAACGCCTTTACAAATAAATATCTAAGTTACACCGGTATTATTATTACCACCCGAACTTTAAATGTAACTTATGTATTTTCGGAAAAATACTCTTAAATGCGTATTTTGATAAAAGTATTATTTTGGAAATTGTATTAAATAAAATATAATATTTTTGGGAAAAATATGTATATTTTGGAGATAGAATATTTTAGACAAATGAATAAAAATATATTTTATTAAGTGAGACTTAATAATATATTTTTGGAATTATAAAAACGCACATGTATTAAAACCCCCATCATTGGGAAGGAATATTTATACAAAATAATTAAGAAGTGTAAATACGAAATAGTTGCCTAACTATTTCCCAAAAAACGTTAAACCTTAAGCCAAGGCACGGCCGTCCGTCTAATAGAAGTTAGTACGTGTATGTCGTCACGCAGCAGGTTGATTGGAAGTTACTATTTCGAGACGCACTTCTGTGAGTTCATGTCCCCCTTTTCTCTTAACTGTTTTTCAGTTTTTATACTTCGGGGGTGAAATACATGTTACTATGAGTACGAATAATTTTTACATGGTATGGTTAGCGTAAGGAGGGTTACTACTTAGATCATGTGAGTGAGTAGGCTGAAACTGGAGGCCATTAATCTTCATTGTAGGACCGAGGGTCATTAGCGGTAGATCTATCTGGGTGTAGCGAGCCCAACTCCAGGCCCAACAGAACGGACCTCGGTGTGACTTTGTACCCGACGCAAAAATCTGCTAGGTTTGAGTCTTCCTACTGCACTTCACACATATCAATGGCCTTGCAAACCATTGGTGATCTCTTTATTTCCTTATTTGCTACATACCAGGGATTTTTTATACTTACAAATGTATTACAAAGGTTTTACATACTCACTTTCACATGAACTCGCTCAACATTTTTTGTCGATTTTTCAACTTACATGTATTTCAGGGAATTAGGGATCTGGCGAGGTATGCTATGTCTTCATGCTGAATAAGAAGAGTGATGTCATCCAAGTTTAGGGGTTGTGACTTTTACCTGGATGAGTCGCAAGTCTTAAACGGTGTTTATTTTATGTTTGTGGTTGTGTCTTATGAACAAGATTTTATTTTGTTGTGTTGTATTTTCGTTGCATGTGTCGACATTTGAAAACAATGTTGTGGTATTTTATTTTCAAAACTTGAAGTAATGGATGAACATCATGGTTTTATTTGCATATAGCTTTGTTGTGATTAAGCTATGGTATTAAGAAGTCACACCAAATAAACTCACGCTTCCGCAAAGCCAGGGTGTGACATGACAGGCGACTGTCATTGGTGTCACTTGCTCTGTGGTGTCAGTCCCACTTGCCTCATGGGCAGGATGCGGTACTGCGCTGCATCACTGCCTGCGGTAACTGCTGTTGTCTCTGCGTTCTCACTCTGGCGAAGACTACGGGATGCGGTGCCAGGCCGCATGTGACAACCCTCATAATTCCATGTATTCCGTACAATTTATTAATAATAATTAATGTGCTTGACGACTGTGTGGAATTACGTAACTGTTTTCTGATATCTGTGTTATATTTACATGCGCCTGTTAACACACTAGTAATGTACAGAAAAGTCATTAAATAGTCCGTTATGATTTCCTGAGTATTGAAAAGTAAAAACGTCACAAATATATATATATATATATAGGACGCTTACGGATTAATTAAGCTCTTTAACGGAACAATATCCAACCGAACAACCGAACTTAACTCGGAACCTAAAAATATTGGCATGACATTATTTTTCCTTTTCTGAGCCAGTTAGGGTCCCCGAGTACCCTAACACCCGTTACAAAGTACTACACACTAATAATTAATATTAATCACCTAAACTAACATAACTAACACCCTAACTATTTAGTCAAAACCAAACCATATTGCACCCCCCACAACCGTTCGGTTCCCACATGTGGCACACCCACCACTCACTTTTAATTATTTTAATTGAACTTGTCTAATATCTATTGAGCACAATATCTAATGGATAAAGAGGAAATTATGGACTATAAGAATGCATCATGGGTTAAACCTTATTTACATCAACACTTAATCAAAATTGCTTTTCTTTCTTTCTTCTTGCCACACTCTCGGCTGAACATATACACACATCCACCACCCACTTTCAATTTGGATCTTGCATTTCCAAGCATACACTAAGGTGAAGGATCTCATCCAAGGAAGCTCGGTGCTTACGGATTGCCAAGGACCTCACTACGTTGCTATTAACCATCCGTTTTTCGTCTAGTTTCTTCCCTAGCCATGAGCTAGTAGTAAGTGATTCTAATCACCTCCTTAAGCTTGTCTAAAGTGGTTAATAAGAATTTTGTCGGATAAAAATCATGAACACCAGAGTTCAAAACTAAAAGTCCACTAAAAATAATAAACATGGTGGTTAATGAATGAATGTTAGTGTAAAACTTTTGAAACTAGTTTTGTTATGATTCTTGGTTGATTATCTGATGTTTTGCTGGTTAGTATTATGTTTAATGTTGTTGTAATTAATAAAGTTGCTAATGGAAATCAATCGAACACGAACTAGGAAGTTAAAGAGCGAAAGCAGAATCTGTCCCGGTTTTACGGCCAACTTCAGTTGGCTGTAAACAGGTTGTAAACACTACAAAAAACTGATATTTTGACTCTAAAACGTGTTATTATGAAATACGGTTCTAATGGCACCGGAATCGTAATTTTTGGACTCCGTTTACTATTTTAAAAGCGTCTTTTCGTAACAGCAGCTAGAGCTGCAATTTTTCTGCTGAAAAAGTGCGTCTTGTTTTCTGTTATAACTTGTAATCTGTATGGAGTCTAATCACGAAATTTATACCATAGTTGACCACCGATGCATTTGTAATTACCCCACTGGAATTTCGTAAATCGGACGCTCGATGAATTTTAAATAAATTATCTCGTGGACTGTGGTCAGAAAAATATAAATCTGAATTCAGTCCGGAAAATGAATTTTTATAAAATATTAGCAATGAACCGGACCTCGATATTTTTACAGAATAAAATTTGGAACGTTTAAGGCATTCTGTAAAAATTTGGGAATTTTTGGAATAAGTTAACTATTTTATTAAAATGTCTGAAAACAGCCGGTTTTGAATGTCAATGCTGAATTGACATAAGTTGCGACTTGCGTGTCTAAATGTCGAGTATGCTATCTGTGAATGATCTAACATGTTATATGTGTTACGTGCACTATCGTATGTATGCTTATGAGTGGGGAATGGATGGGAAGTATATATATACGGGCATAAACAGTTAAAGTAATGCATGCTATGTGACAGATACGTGTAGGAACTTTGTGCTCTATTTGTAAGACACTAAATGACTAACTGTAAATCATACTAGGACGTGATTGACCGACCTTGACTGTTAGCGATATTTGAGAATCTAACCGAGCAAACCGAGGTGAGTTCACACTTTTCTACAAAGCATGGTAAATTCCCGGTGGGAATGGGAATAGGTACAGGAATAGGGATTCCTCGTCCTTTGGGACGCGTTCAAGAATGTAAATTCCTCGTCCTGTTGGGACGTGTTAGACTTACTGGACTAGAACTCTATCAGCGAAGTCCCTCCCTTTTTGTATCGACTTAATCGCCGAGGCTATGGCGAGCGGGTCATTAGTTAATAGCGCTATTAGGTTTAACAAACCTCACACCGTGCCAGTCAGACGAGCGTGTACTAATGGACTATGGCACGTCGGTGGTGATAGAACACCGACGCTAGGGCACAATTGATTTTTGTTAGTAGTCGATATGATAAACGAGTCTGGTAGTTTAAAATACTGGGGTAGCTCCCCACGGCCAAAGTGCCGGGCTGGATAGCCAGGGAAGGTGGACATGGGATGGTTAACTAATTAACGTTTTCGAACTATGGGGTAACCCCCACGGCTGGATAGCCGAATGAGATTAAACTATGTTTTTGGAAACAACTCTAAAATGGACAACCAACCGTGAACTCACTCAACTTTGTTGTTGACTCGTTATTACATGCTTTGAAGGTCAATAGATGCTATGGAGCTTGCATATGGAGGTGGTCGTTGTGGGATGCGAACTGATATGTCCCGTACTTAATGAATAAACTTTATGAGCTTATTAAACCTACTTTTGGACTTTAAACTTATGAACTGCGAACTTATGTTTTGAACTTTATGTTTATGCTTCCGCTGTCTAAATTAAAACTTGGTTAACTAGCTTTTGGTCACCAATCGTATTGTGGTTGGCTTGATTTACTTAAATACGTTTTTCAGTATGATTGGTGGCTCGATCCTGCTCACGTCACGCCTCCAAGCGGTGGTACTCCGCATGGTGGATTTTTGGGTTGTGACAGATTGGTATCAGAGCCATTGGTTATAGTGAACTTGGTTTTTAAAAGGGAAATTTTTTTTGATAAAAGCCAGACTATAACCAGTACAGTGCTCAACGATCCACAACGACGCTACGCTCCACGTGCAAGACTCGACACCATAAGTGGTATGATTTATGTTATATTGTCGGTTAGATAGTTCTCACTGTGCATTAGATAATGTGGTAGTTGCTATTTGAACCTTGTGTGCTTACTCTCTACCGTCGTCCCACACTTACGCACTTTCACGACACTTTTCTCACTTACGTTGCTTCGTGATGAAGATCTTGAGCGGACGCGGAGGACGTATCAACCTCACTCAAGCCCAGTTGACGGCTCTGATCAACGAACGAGTTGCTGAGGCACTCGCGGCTGTTCCTGCAGGAGGTATAACTTGCTACATCAACCCATCTTAGGACGTTTAGATCCCACCTTCGCGAATCAACCCTCGTGCTTAACCTTGTCTTTTATTCTCGCACCACAGGTCAACCTGCACAGCCTCCTATGTGCACATTCAAAACCTTCATGGATTGCCGACCTAGCACTTTCAGCGGCACAGAAGGAGCTGTAGGTCTTCTTCACTGGTTTGAAAAGCTTGAGTCAGTTTTCGAGATGTGCGAATGCCTCGAAGACCGTAGGGTGAAATATGCTACCGGAATACTTGAAGGGGTAGCGCTCACATGGTGGAATGCTCAGGTTCAGCTGCTGGGGTTGGTTGCTGCTAATGCCACCCCATGGAACGGTTTCAAGGAACTGATCAAGGAAGAGTACTGCAGTCGGGATGACATCCACAAACTGGAGGTGGAATTTTTCAATCTGAAGATAACGGGGTCTGAGATTGAGGCGTATACCAAGAGGTCGAATGAACTGGCCATCATGTGCCCTACTATGGTGGACCCTCCCATCAAACGTATTGAGCTTTACCTCAAGGGCCTTGTACCCAAGATTCAGAGTCACGTGACTTCGGCTAACCTGGGTACCATTCAGCAGATCATTAAGTTAGCCCATCGTCTCACCGATCAAGCTGTGGAACAAAACAAACTGCCCAAGCGTATTGGTGCTGCTATTGCTGACGCACCCAATAATAACAATAGAAAATGGGATGGGAATTTAGGCAAAGGTTCTACTTCAGCTCAGTCCCAGCAGCGAAAGACAGATGAGTACAGGAGCCCCAGTCAGCAGTCTTTTGGGAATCAAGGTCAGGGTGGATACAAGGGAAATCACCCCAAATGTAATCGCTGTAACTTGCACCACAGTGGGCCATGTGGTAAAGGCAACTGTCATCGATGCAACAAGCCTGGTCACATGGCAAGGGACTACAGGAGTCAGCATCCGGCAAATCAGAACCGGCAGCAACAGCAAGCCCCACCCAATCAACGCCAGCAGCGGCAACAACAAGGTAACAACAAAGGGTGCTTTCAATGTGGTGCTGAGGGCCATTTCAAGAAAGACTGCCCCCAGTTAAATCAGAACCAGAACAACAACAATAATGGAGGAAACAATGGAGGTAACTATGGAGGTGGCAATGGGGGAAACAACAATGGCAATGGGGCAAAAGGTCGTGTGTTCGTGATTGGTCAGGGAGAAGCAAGGAACGATCCCAACGTTGTGATGGGTAAGTTTCTTCTGGATGACTTCTTTGTTACTATTTTATTCGATTCAGGTGCCGATACTAGCTATGTGTCCGTAAAAGTTAGCCAAATGCTTAAACACACTCCAACACTTCTGAACACCAAACACACGGTAGAACTAGCTAACGGTAAAAGTCTTGAAGCCACACACGTAGTTAAAGGTTGTAACCTCGTCTTAGCTGGTCAGACATTCTCTATCGATCTTATTCCTATCACACTTGGTAGTTTCGACGTTGTTATTGGGATGGATTGGCTATCTCATCATCAAGCGGAGATTGTTTGTAAGGAGAAAATTGTCCGCATTCCTCGTTCTGGTGAAGAACCTCTCATGATTCGTGGCGACAAGAGTGGTGCTGTCGAAGGCATCATCTCTTTCCTTAAGGCCCAGAAGTGTTTGCGAAAGGGCCACACTGCCATTTTAGCACTCGTTACTGACACATCAACGGAAGAGAAGAGAATTGAAAACATCCCTATTGCGGGCGATATTCCCGAGGTATTTCCTGAGGAATTACCTGGTCTTCCGCCTCATCGCCAAGTTGAGTTTCAAATCGAGCTAGCTCCTGGAGCAGCGCCAGTAGCTCGAGCACCTAATATGTTATATGAACTCTTATGATGACAAAAATTAAGGTTTTGATGCCTAGAAGTTTATTTAGCATAATTTGCAAAATTTACAATTTTGACTTTTATTTCATATAATTTTGGCCCGTCATTCGCCTACTTAACGTCATCTTCAGAAGGTACAATCACAAGGATTAACACCTTCATTATTACGATCACGTTGCAAAGTTCGATTCGAACATTGACTTGACCGAAATGGTTAGAAGCAAAAGTCAATTTGCTTAACTTTCGACTAATAGCTAGTATAGGAATGAAAAAGACCTCGCTTTTGAAGCGCCTTGCATTGAGGGCCCCCAACTCATCTTTTGCGTCTTGAATGCGCCTTTGAAAACTATGCTTATAGCTAGTCAAATATTAAATGTCTTTTAAGGGTATAACATAAACCTCCTCTTAATTTTATTATTGTTATATAGGAGATTCTAACATAACAAAATTAGTAATACATAATAAACTTATTACTTGTCATTTTGGAAATTTGTACATTGCGTTGCTTATTGATTGTGTTTGTTATGTATGTACTATACTTTTGGTTTGTGTAGACATCAAAAAATTCATTTAGAGAGACCTTGTGTTCCAAGTGACTCAAGTTCAATTCCTGCCCCTAGCATTTAGTTTCTGCGTCACCTGGTGATGATGGGAGACTAGGCGAGTAGGCGGCGATCGCTAGTCCGATCCTTGAACTGAGCGGGTTTTACCTCACCGCACTGTCGTGCCTTCGGGCGAGTGTTCACGGGCTTCGGCCCTAGGTGGGGGTTTTCCCCGGTTCGGAAGGCGAGTGTATCCCGATATGGTGAATTTCGCCAATAGCCCATTTGGAGGATTCGTTGGCCGTTCAAAAAAAAAAAAAAAATATGTAAAAATTTTAAAAGTCATCATTCAATGTATCAATTGACATATAGAATAGGAAACGTGTTCTTCTTCATACCTTTATTAATAACAGCTACATCATTAAACATATACCACATACATTTATAAATATTGTAAAAAAATTGAATGTGAATTATTATTGATATTAACTATTACTTTAAATGTTACTAACTCTAAGAACTTTATGAATTGTCACGTAACACCCATCGTCATAAATGACCCTAACAATGACTGTCCCACCTTTGTCACCATCTTTGGCATTTGGAATCACCCCGACCATTGCCAGTTCTAATAAACAATGCCACCAAACATCATCACCACCTCTTACTCCTAAGCCATTTGCATCTACCGCTCCACGATTTTTCCTATTGCATCTCTCACCTTCACTTGTTGGCGTGTTAGTTGTATAGCTTCTCATGTAAATCTTAGGCTGAAGAGTGTGGGATAAAGCTCCTAAGGGTTTTATCACGTCACGTCGGATAGGGGGCTTTAAGGCCCTTTCCCTTAACTTGCAGGGTGTGGGATACCCCCCCCTATTAAACAAAATTAAAAAAAAAAAGATTTCATTGGTTGAAAAGAGGTGGGCCCCACCTGCACACCCCCCCTTTTCTTCCGTTAACACAATGGCAGGAGACCCATGACACCCCCTTTAAATTGGTCGGTATGGGTGGTGGCGGCCCGGGGGCGCTATCGGTGGTGAGGTGACGCCCTCCCTCACCCTCCAGCCTTATTTTTTTGTTATTGGGTTTTGAAGAACCACGCCCTAATTTGAGGTGTTGTTTATGCGAACATAAGCATGGATGAGAAAGAAATGTAATGGGGCGTTTGCACAATTGAAGACCTACACACACAATGTTAAAAGAACTAAAAGTTGATGCAATGACAATGATGTTAGTGGTCACAATGAGACCGAAGTCCAAGGACAGTGAGGATTATAGATTTAAACTCAAAACTCAAAGCCACATGAAAAAAAATGGGGTCACACCAATAACAACCTAATTTCTCGTGCACATTAAAAGCTAAGTATAAAGAGGGAGGATAACCCTTCACCTCAACGCTACGTCATATGCCCCTCTAAGGATGAAACCAAGAAAATGGGTGATGACCCTACCCCACATAGTTATTTTTTTTTTAATTCATCTAGTTTTTTAACCTCTAATAAGATACAAAAATAAAATCATTAATTATTCCATTATAAATAAGCAACTACATTTTGCTTGGATGAGTTGTACCATGAACTTGGAGAGTGTTTCAAAAAAAAAAAAAAAAAAAAAAAACTTGATTTTTCACTTTTAACCCAAACATTTCATATTTTATGTTTTGACCTCTTTTATTTTTTTTTACTTTTAATCCAAAGTTTTCCATCTTTTATAATTTAACACAACACTTTATTATTTACAACTTTGCTCCCCCATACTTTTGATCTTTCGCAAGTTTTTCGTTTTACGTTTCATTCTAAATTTTGCGAGTTAACATGTCGTAGCGTGCATGTGAGGTTTAACGTTTTTTGCTCTATTTTTTCATATTTGAAAGACCCGTCGCAATGCGTCCATTTTTTCCCTTTTGAAAAGTTCGCTGCAACGGGCAAGTCCTAGATCGACTAAGTTATTATTTTCTACGTTTTACGTTTCTGGTTAATTTTTTCGCTAACATGTCGTAGCGTGCATGTGAGGTTTAACGTTTTTTGCTCTATTTTTTCGTATTTGACAGACCCGTCGCAACGCGTCCATTTTTTCCCTTTTGAAAAGTTCGCCGCAACGGGCAAGTCCTAGATCGACTAAGTTATTATTTTCTACGTTTTACGTCTCAGGCTAATTTCTTCGCATTAACACACTGTAACGGGTGTACGTGGTTCAACGATTTTAGTCTGCTTTTCATTCAGTGTAATTTTTACCATTTTATCTATTTTATTTTTATGATGTTGAGAGTCGATGTCGTTGTGGCATTGGTACTACTTGGCACGGTTTTACAAGCGTTTCTATCCTATTAATTTTTTACTAATATTTTGTTTCGGTTTACCCCTATACTTTCTTTACTTAAAAACTATTTTTTACGTGCATATTTTATGTATGGGTATGTATAAATATGATTTGTTCTACATTCCGACGTAAACTTTTTTTATAGACGAGTCGGGTCAATTAACGTTTTCGTTTAAAGAAACCATTTTTACATGCATATTTTTATGTACGTTTTGGTATAAATTCAAGTTGTTCTACGTTTCGACGTAAACTTTTTTTGAAATAATTCAGGTCAAATATAATATGTTTTCGTGTTTATTTTATGTATGTTTCGTAAAGTTTGTTTCGAACCGAATGGAGTCAAATTATGGTTTCTTTTTCTCCCCTTTTATCGAAAGCTCTAATTAATCCCTTTCGATTACATGTGCATATTTTCCTTCATACCCGTTACCTTTTTTATGTATGAGTTGGGTCACATGTAATACGTTATGATTGTTCGATATGAATTTGATTTACTTTATGTTTGATTCAATCACAATGCTTATACAGGTTACATTGAGTTCACTTGGATACCTCGAAGTGTGTGTTTTCATATGGTTAATGCATCATATAACGTCTGGACTAATCCATTCAATGTTTACGATGTACCCGCGGCGCAACGCAGGCGGTTCTTAACCCTAGTTACATAATATTAAAAACCAAACATTACGTAATATTAAAAACCAAACATTACATAAAAACGTTCCATTGAAGGAAGTAGCCGGGTACCGTAAAAACGTTTTGGTTCGGGTTTGGGTTGTTCGGGTTGTATGGATCCATGTCAAAAGTAGAAGAGTTTTATATAAAGTAGAAGAATTGTATAAAAAGTAGAAGAACTGTATAAAGTTGTGAGAGAGAATGATTGAAGTGGGTAAAAAATAGGATGTTTTGGGTGTATTTATAGGTAAATGAAAATTGATTTTTTTAAATAATAGCCGTTGTTAAACGGATGAATTTTTTTGTCATTTTGTGACCGTCTCCAGCGTCCCACCCTCGACAATTTGGACGACGATGGATCACCCGGGATGGTATTGAGGACCGGAGATGGTTCAGGACGGGCCAAACCGAGCCCCACACCGAGTGGCCTAAGGTTTAAAATGTTGATATATCAAAAGTTAATTTTGAAATCTAAATACATAGATAATAAGTGCTATATACATTTTTGTGCATTTTTATAGGACTCTTTCTAAAGACTATTCTAAAGACTAAGTAAGAAGTTCAAATAAATGCAAATTTGTTTCTAGATACAACACGAAAATATAAAAGTCAACATCTGAAAGTTTAGCATAACATTACACCCATGAATATATGTTTATACCATACTCATTATTGATGCAATAAACATGAGTTTTTTTGTCAGGTTTTAACCAATATTGGTATTAAAAAAAGGGAAAACCACGAAAATAGCCAAATCAACGTCATTTTTTCAAATTTGGCCAATTGACACGGCACACCAAGCCGTTTCCTCATGCTGAAACGGCAAAAGATTTTCTTATAACGACCAGCCAACCATTGTGTGCCACGTGTCCGACAAAGCCTGTAACGGCTTGAGGATGTTGCAGTCCACGCCACGTGTCCTTTTAACATTGAAAGATCATAGCCAAGCCGTTACAATCGGCTCCTGTTGAAGGAACTTAGCCGAGTACCTTCAGTGAGCCAAGCCGTGTGCATGGGTTGGAGCCGAGCCGTTACCGTACACACATGGCCCCACTTCTGCCAGCCAAGCCGTTTCAGCTGGCTCCGAGCCGTTTCGCCCCATTGTTTGTGCCGTCTCAACTGCTCCGAGCCGTTTCAACCTATACTTCGAGCCGGGTCAATGTGTTGTTCGAGCCGTTTGACCGTCTGTTCCCCTATATATTTACCCACTTTTTTTTTTTTGTGTACTTGTTAAACGAATCCCTCTGCCACACTTAAATCTCATAGAAAATGTTATCCTGCTTTCTTTATTTGATTGTCATACATGTTTTCGTGTATCAAAGGCAATAAATATTTATGAAACCTCACGTATCTGTTAGTGTAAAAGACGTGTTCCTAGGCTTTAATTGTCAAATTAGCTTTAATTGTCAAATTAGCTTTTGATATCGTTTCTCATATTGGAGTGTCCTTCTCTTCCGAAATGCCACCTCTACTTACCCAGTGAGTGTGGATGGAACTTTCGAGTTCAAAACGCATCTTTATCATTGCTACACGCGTTTTGACTCGAATTTCAGAAGAAGAGATTTGAATCACCCCTAAATTTCAATCTGCTCTCAGTTATCAACCGAGTCCTAAGCAGCGGTTTGGCGAAGTTATGTTGTTATCTGAAGACTGCTTGCTTGGAGACCGAGCTTTTTTCTCTACTAGCCGTTTCAGCGGTTTGGCGAAGTTATGTTTGTATTTTTACATGTTATATCTTTTATGTAATTTGTATTAAATAATAATAAAAGTTACTTGTTTTTCATTCGATATATAATAGTGCAGTAAATTACCATGCAAATAATTTTAAATCTTGTTTGGGCTGTTTATGTGTTTGGCCCGTTCATTTTAAATAATTTTAAATTTGTTTGGGCTGTTTATGTGTTTGGGCCGTTCATTTTAAATAATTTTAAATCTATTTTGGCTATTTGGGCTGTTTATGTGTTTGGGCCGTTCATTTTAAATAATTTTAATTATGTTTTGGGCTGTTTATGTGTTTGGGCCGTTCACTAGAAAAATAAACTTAACAAGTTAACGAAAAAAAAAATAAATAAAGAAACTCAACCGCCTTTTTTACCCAAAAAAAGAAAAAAATCAAAAAACGTCAACCGCCTTTATTAAAGCTAACCGTTGCCGTTCCAAGTCCCCACGTTTACCCACTATATAAACACCCCCACCACGTTCAATTTCACCACGCCGTCTGAAATAAAAAAATCTTCGCCGTTTTCAATAGAAATCTTCTCCGACTCCGTCAACGACTCACCTGAAAATGGCCACTTCCTAGACAGACGTTGAAGACATCGCTTTGTGCGAAGCATGGGAGGAGGCCATGACCGATCCTCCACGACGCGGACAGGGGGGGCTCTGGGTTCAGGTTCAACAGATTTTTGGGCAGCTACGTGGTCCGAACCATAACCGGACCGTCGACGCCTTATCGTCCAGGTTTCGCGTGCTGCGGTTGGAATGTGAGAGGTTTGACCGCTATTTTAAGAAGGTGGAGAGAGAAATGTCGGATCTTGTTGAGGACGATCAGAAGGAGGTGGCTCTGATCAACTACCGACATGACGAGGGACATGAATTCAAGCATGTCTCGGAATGGGAGGCTATTAGGATTTGGTTTTAGATTTTTTTTATTATGTTTTGTTTACTTTTTTTTTTATCTTATGTTTAATGTTTATGTTTGTTATATTAATATAAAATTTTTTTTGTCTCCTTTAAAAAATTTTGTCTAATTTAAAAAATAACTTAAAAAAATATATTATAAAATAAAGTCTACAAACGGTTTAGGCTTAAATTTATGTTTTATAATATTTGAGTCCGTTAACAAACGGCTTGGGCCCAAGTATTAGAAAATTAAAAGGGCTGTTAATTTAAAACGTAGTGGGCTGTTTGGGCCGTTCATTTAAAACGTTGTTGCCTGTTTGGGCCCAAACATTAGAAATTTAATCTGTTTGGGCCGTCCATATAAAACAGGCCCACGTATTACAAAATAAAAGTGGCCCAAGTATTAGAAAAAAACGGGCCGTTCATTTTATATAACAGGCCCAAGTTTTAGAAAATATGTTTTATAAAAGTGGCCCAAATATCACTAGAAATATAATTTAAAAAATATAACGGGCCGTTCATTTAAAACGCAGTGGGCTGTTTGGGCCGAATATGTTTTATAAAACAGGCCCAAGTTTTAGTTATGTTTTATAATAATTAATCTTTATAACGTAATGGGCTGTTTGGGCCGTTAATTTAAAACGCAGTGGGCTGTTTGGTGTTTATTTTTATATTCTTTTATTTAAATATGTTTTATAATAATTAATCTTTATAATAAGTTAAACATAAAATAAAACAGTGTTGGACCAAATATTATAAAATAAAACGTTGTTGCCTGTTTGGGCCGAAACAATAGAAAATTAATCTGTTTGGGCCGTTTATATGTTGCCTGTGGGCTGTGTAGGCCCAATTATGTTTTATAAAACGTTGTGGGCTCTTTGGGCCAAACACTAGAAATTTTTGTTGTGTTTGGGCTGTTTTGGCCAAAATATGTTTATAAAAATTAATGTGTAAAAAGAGTTAAAAAACTAAAATCACGGTTCACATAGACAAACGGTTAAAAGTCATACATTTAAGTTGCACGATACAACCTAAATATTACAAATTCATTTCATGAATTATAGATAAATTTTTAAAGTTTCAAACACTGAAAGGTGTTCAAAGTCCTCGTCGTAAAGTATTGCGTAGTCGAGCAGGGCCTCTTCAACGACCTCTTTTTCTTCCATGTTCGGATTAGTTTTTTTAACATTTTTGCACCTTCCTAAAAAACGGTTACATTTAAAGCGTAGAAAAGCAAGACGAGTCGTCAAGGCATCGACACTTCGGGACGTCTCTTGTAGGTGAATGCAAAAGTAGTTGAAAACCTGCCCTCGGAAAGCTGTATCGAAAACTGAATAAGTGCTTAGATCACGAGCGGTAGCGTACGAAACGACAGCAGCAATATCTTCCTCGTCGGTCCAAGAATCCATTTTTTTGTTAGTGGGAACTTTGAGATGAGAATGGGGTTAAATGGGAGGAGTAATGTATGTATTTATAGCTTTGAAATGAAAATGGGGTTAAATGGGAGGATATAATATTAAATGTTAAAACATATTAAAAAGAAGAGTTATTTTATTTAACAGCATTTGGGCGTGGCAAACACCGCAAAAAAATACAGTTTATCAGCCATGAATCGTCTATATGACAAACATATTTGTTTTACGTCTCCAGTAATGTTAATTGGTTTGTCCGTAACGAGATGCTCCATAAGCATACACAGATAGACAGCTTCATTGCCTACGATTGACCTGTTAGAAATCACGTAGTTATCGTTTAGCTCATGAGTTATGCAACATTCTGGTTTGCCTGTCTTTTTCCAATACTGCAAATGCACCAGCAAACCAGTTAAATACACCTTAAGCTTCGTCAACCGTGGAATAATAACTGCCCTAAATTTGTCTCCTCGTCCACAAAAGTTTTCAAATTGGTACAAAACTAATTCCTGGGATGCCAACTCTAATCGTACCAACATCCATTCGTTATTCTCAATCGGCAGTGGGAAAAATACAAAATCCACGTCAAAAAAGGAAGGAAATGGGTTTTCTTTACCATTTCCATAACCAACCACGCTCTTAGGAACGGATTGTAGTAACATGTCATAGAATTGAGGTGGAAGAATTGTCCACCGCAAATTTAACGTGGGATCCCTTTGTAACTTTCTTCTTCTCCAAGCCATTAGTCGTCCAGTCCATCCTTCAGTATGCTGTTTAACAAATATTATATTAATACAAGTTACATGTAATAAACAGTAAAAATACACATTTTGTTAATATAAAAGTTCTAATGAAATTACCGTTGCTGTTAGGTAGCCATTACAACGATAGCCTAACAGAGTGCCCCAAAATTTTTTGTCCAATTCCACATAACGACTGAAAACAGCTGAATAACAGAATGGGGCGTCTCCATTACTGTAAAATGTTGCAACATCTTTTGACCAATTCTCAGATTCGTCGTCTGGAATTGCCCATCTTCCGCCTTTGTTCGGCTGTAAGCTTTGACGATTAGTTACAAAGTTGTTTTCTTCTGGCACTTGCGGCACAACCGTTTCAGACGATGAAGTTTGTTGAAATATATATTCTGGCTCCTTTATTTTATTCAATTCTATATGTATTAAGTTAGTTTTTCTTCTTGTTTCATGTTTGGGCTCTTGGTCTCGCTCTATGTGGAGATGGGCTGCATATTGGGCTAGGGTTGTTGCTGCCCAAGCTTTTTATAATCTCCTTGGTTGTTCGTTGGGAGACAACAAAAAAAGACATCACTTTGTCCTCTCATTCATTGCTGCTGTACATCTCAGTTGGCTATCCACGCATCCCAGTCAATTTCTAGAACATTCTGTCCGGTTGGTTCGTTGTGTTCGAGATTGACAGATCGTCGCGGTGTTCCCGTTTGTCGCTGTGCTTCTGATCGTGGTCGCTGTTTTTGAACATCAGCGTCTCAGTCATCGGAATTCTGACATCAACGTGTGCAGATCATCTTACTGCTGATCTGCAATTGTCTAACGGTGTTTCTTGCCGATTTTGATATTTGTTCTTGTTCAAGACCTTTATATCTTCTTAAGAATTTTATAAGAGATTGTTTATTATAGATATCGTGTTGTTGACATGGTATCAGAGCACTAGGTGCTCTTGGGTTGATTTCTTCCGCTGCAATCAAGGGGTTTCTGGTGGTTCCAGTTGATTCCGCTGCAATCATGGATATAGGAGTCTTGGTGGCTCTAGTTTAGTTCTGCCGACTTCATACCTGGTGGTTCTCGTTTCTTGTTTTTCTGTACCGGCTGAAGTTTGAAACCCTAACTTTTAGGGTTTTTCGGTTGCGGCTTCTTGAAGGTTATCAAACCAACAGAACAGTTTTTTTCCTCTCATCATCTGATCAGATTCTTGTAACCCTAAGTGAAGGTTACAAGTCTGATTACTGGAGTTATACGCACCCGCTGTGAGATCGTTCTACCCTTATCTTATTTTTAAATTTTTTGCATCACTGAGTCAGTTTGTCTAGGCATATTGATACCGGGTTTAGCAAGACCGGCTTGATTTTTGGGATACAGAGAGGGTTCACTCTGTTGCATTTGTCGTGTCGTGTCTTGATTGTTTCTTGATTAATTCTGTGCTGTTTTTTGTGCTATATCTGCTTATTATCTTATTCTGTTTTTGATTGATAACTATGACTGGAGATGATGTTGTAGTCACTACTGATACTATGAGTTCGACTAGTGCTACTTTGATTAGTAAGATTGATGCAGGTGACCCCTTATTTTTGCACCCTAGTGATTGTGCTAATCTGTCTATTGTTACTATTAAACTTAAGGGGACAGAAAATTATACAGTTTGGGCAAACTCTATGAATTTAGCTCTACAAGTTAAGAATAAAATTGGGTTTATTGATGGTTCTTGTCGTAGGTCTACTACTGATGAAGTGCTAGGTAGACAGTGGGATAGATGTAACTCAATTGTTCTCACTTGGATTCTAAATTCTGTGTCTGATGAGCTGTACCTTGGTCATGTGTATTCTAAGCTTGCTTCTGAAGTATGGAAAGACTTAAAGGAAACTTATGATAAAGTTGATGGGTCTATTGTGTTTAATTTGTATCAAAAAATTAATTCATTTACACAAAGTGGCATGCCTGTTTCTGAATATTATCATAAATTGAATTGCATGTGGAAACAACTTGATCAGTTACTTGCTTTACCTTCATGTACATGTGATGCATCTAAACAATTTAATGATTTTAATCATCTTATTAAACTGATGCAATTTCTGATGGGTCTTGATAGTACATACCAGTCTGTGAGAACTAATCTTTTAACCAGAGAAACTCTTCCTTCGGTAAAAGATGCTTTTTCCATTATTTCAAGAGAAGAGTCACATCTTCATATGAAAATTTTTTCTGAAAGAATCCCTAATATTACTGTTGGCTTTGCTGCTAAAATAAATCAAGGTTTTGATTCAAAGAAAAAAGGTATTAAATCCCCTAATCCAAATCTTAAATGTTCTCACTGTAACAAGATGGATCATACTATTGAAAAATGTTTTGAGCTGGTTGGCTATCCTACTTGGATGAAATCAAAGAACAATGGGAATAAGGGTAGCAGGGTTAGTAATAATGTTATTACTGAAACGTCTAATACTGCTTCTCCATCTTCTACTATGAGTTCTTTGACTAGTGAACAGGTGGCTCAACTTCTTAGTCTTTTGAATGATAAGTCAAAAAATGATCCACAAAGCAGTGGTTTTGCTGGTAGGTCTAACAATTCTGTATGCTTTAATAGCTTTGTTGATACGTCTTGCAAAACCTCATGTGATCCCAAACCTGTTTACTGTTTTTCTAATTTTTTCAAGGATGGAAATAAGGTTGGGTGGATCATTGACTCTGGGGCTAATCAACATATGGTCATGACTGATGTTGGTTTTATTAATCAAATTGATGTAACTGAATATAATATAAAAGTTAAACATCCAAATGGCACGAGTGCCTTGGTTACTAAAATCGGTGATATCAAGTTAAGTGATAAGGTCATTTTATATGATGTTTTTCTTGTTCCTGATTATTGTGTTAACCTTGTCTCTGTTCATAAGTTAGCCAAAGATTGCAAATTACCTGTGACATTTGATGAAAATAACTGTTATATTCAGGATTCTCAAACAAAGAAAATCCAGGTGACTGGTAATCAACTTGATGGTCTCTATTTCTGTGGTAGCTCATCTGTTAAGGTGTGTAATGCTAAATGTGATGTTAATCTATGGCATGCTAGATTAGGCCATCCTGCTGAACCTGTTTTACATGTATTAAAAAACAAATTGGATGTTAAAAATACTAATCTGTTACCATGTGAAATCTGTCATAGAGCCAAACAACATAGAGATCCCTTCCCTTTAAGTGATCACAAATCGAAAATGTTAGGAGAATTAGTCCATCTTGATGTTTGGGGTCCTTACAAGATTCCTAGTAAAGATGGGTTTAAGTTCTTTCTTACTATCGTTGACGACTATACCAGGGCTGTATGGGTGTATCTAATGAGAAACAAAAGTGAAGTTTTTTATCATATACAAGGTTTTTTTAACTTGCTTAAAACTCAGTTTGATAAACATGTTAAAACCTTTAGAAGTGATAATGGAACCGAGTTTATTAATAATCAAATGAGTGATTTTTGTTATTCTAATGGGATTGTCCATCAAACTTCTTGTGTACATACACCTCAACAGAATGGTATAGTCGAAAGAAAACATAGGCACCTCTTAAATGTTGCTAGAGCTTTACTGTTTCAAGGTGGGTTTCCTCTTAAATTCTGGTCAGAATGTGTCTTAACTGCTACTTATCTTATTAACAGGACTCCATCGTCGGTATTGAAGGGAAGGTCTCCTTATGAATGTGTGTATGGTTTTGAACCTGTTTTGGGTCAACTTAGGGTTATAGGATGTCTTTGTTTTAGTACGATTTTAAACAATTCAGATAAGTTTAAAAGTCATGCTGAAAAAAGTGTGCTAATAGGTTATTCAAATGAAAAGAAAGGTTATAAACTTTGGAGTCTTGATCATAAGGTGATGTATTTCTCTAGGGATGTTAGGTTTTATGAAACTATTTTTCCTTTTAAAGAGAAAATAACTTTACCTGATCATGATCTTACTCCGAATGTTAATACTCTTAATTTCTTTGATTTGTATGACTCTGTTAGTACTCCTTGTCCCAAAGTTGGCCCTACTCCTGATGATGAAATCATAAATAATCCTATTTCTGATCATGGGTCTCAGCAGTCCAATGTTGAATCTAGTGATACTTTAGGAAAGGCCGATTTTCAGCAACCAAGTGTCACTGATGAACATATGGACAGGGCTGAGCATGATAATGAAGTTGAGGATACTTCTAATAACTCTGAGGGAGATAATGTTGGTCAAACTAATACAGTTCCTAGGAGGTCTTCCAGAAATACCAAATTTCCTTCTAAACTTGATGACTATATTGTTGATGGTAAGGTTAAATATGGTCTTGAAAAAGTTCTAAACTATGCTAATTTGGACCCATGTAATCTTTGTTTTGCTTCTATGCTGAATAAAACTTCCGAGCCTAAAAATTTTTTTGAGGCTAAGTCTGATAAGAACTGGGTTGAGGCTATGAATGATGAATTAGAAGCGTTACACAGAAATGACACTTGGGAAATCGTTGATTTGCCTCCTAATAGGAAAGCTATAGGCTGTAAATGGATATACAAAATTAAGTATAAAGCCTCAGGCGAGATAGAAAGGTATAAGGCTAGGCTTGTAGCAAAGGGCTTCAGTCAAAAGGAGGGGATAGATTTTTTTGAGACATTTTCTCCTGTTGTGAAAATGGTCACTGTCAGATGTGTCCTAACTGTTGCTGTTAATAATGGTTGGGATTTATATCAACTTGATATAAATAATGCCTTTTTATATGGAAATTTGAATGAAGAAGTCTATATGACTCTTCCTGATGGTTATGGTTCCAACCATGAAAATAAGGTTTGTAAACTTAAGAAATCTCTTTATGGTCTTAAACAAGCTCCTCGAATGTGGAATGAGAAGCTTGTTAATGTGTTACTTGAACTTGGTTTCGAACAAAGTAAGTGTGACCATTCCATGTTTGTTAAAACAAGTAAAACGGTGTTTATTATTTTACTTGTTTATGTGGATGATATTATCATAACTGGTAGTTGTTCAACTGAAGTGGATAAAATAAAATCTCTCCTTAAATCTAAGTTTTTAATTAAAGATATGGGAATGTTAAAATATTTTCTTGGGATTGAAGTGTTAAAAACCAAAGATGGTTTGTGTTTGTCTCAAAGAAAATAGTGTCTTGACTTGCTTGCTGAGTTTGGTTTGACTGGGTGTAAACCCGTGAACAGTCCTATTGAAGTAAATCATGTTTTAACGCATTTATGTGAACAAGATAATCAAGTGTTACTGGATATCTCTGTCTATCAAAAGTTAGTGGGAAAATTAATATACCTTTCACACACAAGGCCTGATATTGCCTATTCTGTGCACTATCTAAGTCAATATATGCATAGTCCCACTAATGCTCATTTTAAAATTGCTTTGAGACTCTTAAGGTATCTTAAGGGATCTCCTGGAAACGGTATACTGTTTAAGAAGGGGGCTTCTTTAGATCTTAAAGCCTTTGCGGATTCTGACTGGGGTAAATGTGTTAACTCTAGAAAGTCTGTCACGGGTTTTTGTATTTTCTTAGGAAACTCTCTTATTTCATGGAAAAGCAAAAAGCAGTCCACTATATCCAGATCTTCTGCTGAGGCAGAATATCGTGCGATGTGTGCTGCGACATGTGAAATTCTTTGGCTTCTTAACATTCTAAAAGAACTTAAAGTTAATATTAAACTTCCTGTCTCCTTATTTTGTGACAATACAGCAGCTATATCCATTGCTGCTAACCCTGTTTTTCACGAACGTACCAAACATTTTGAGATTGATCTTTTCTTTTTAAGAGAAAAGATTTCAAAAGGGGTTCTTAAGACCATTGGTGTTACTTCTGAAAATCAAACCGCAGATGTCTTTACAAAAGGATTGCCTGTTCAAGCACATGAAAAGGTTTGTAAACATTTGGGTCTTTTTAACTGTTTTGCATATTGAATTGAGGGGGGGTGTTGAAATATATATTCTGGCTCCTTTATTTTATTCAATTCTATATGTATTAAGTTAGTTTTTCTTCTTGTTTCATGTTTGGGCTCTTGGTCTCGCTCTATGTGGAGATGGGCTGCATATTGGGCTAGGGTTGTTGCTGCCCAAGCTTTTTATAATCTCCTTGGTTGTTCGTTGGGAGACAACAAAAAAAGACATCACTTTGTCCTCTCATTCATTGCTGCTGTACATCTCAGTTGGCTGTCCACGCATCCCAGTCAATTTCTAGAACATTATGTCCGGTTGGTTCGTTGTGTTCGAGATTGAAAGATCGTCGCGGTGTTCCCGTTTGTCGCTGTGCTTCTGATCGTGGTCGCTGTTTCTGAACAT
Source organism: Helianthus annuus (assembly GCF_002127325.2). Classification (NCBI taxonomy): domain Eukaryota; kingdom Viridiplantae; phylum Streptophyta; class Magnoliopsida; order Asterales; family Asteraceae; genus Helianthus; species Helianthus annuus. Next base: position 160,484,692 of record NC_035436.2, read on the forward strand.
CAGCGTCTCAGTCATCGGAATTCTGAAATCAACGTGTGCAGATCATCTTACTGCTGATCTGCAATTGTCTAACGGTGTTTCTTGCCGATTTTGATATTTGTTCTTGTTCAAGACCTTTATATCTTCTTAAGAATTTTATAAGAGATTGTTTATTATAGATATCGTGTTGTTGACAAAGTTTCACCCGACTGTCTGGGTGCTCTCCATTTCTTAAGAATCCACGTTGATGATTTACTAACTGGTTGAGAGCAGTATACGTCACTGTTGTCTTTGTCAACCATTATTTGTTTCAAGGGAGTTTCAAGGCTTCTCAATGGCGTTGTAAGAATATTTTGCGATCTTATTTAACATGAAAAAAAAATTTGAAAAAAAATAATTTTTTAAGCGGTTTCAACACACTCCTTTCAATAAAGCTATTGCCCGGGCCGTTTCATGTAACTGCCCGAGCTGTTTCAAGGCACGTGCTCCAATAAAGTAAAAAGTCAAGCCTTCACCGTTTCATGCTTGTGCCGTTTCAATGCACGTGCTCCAATAAAGTAAAAAGCAACTGCCCGAGCCGTTTCATGTAATTGCCCGAGCCGTTTCAGTGCACGTGCTCCAATAAAGTAAAAAGTCAAGCCTTTTCAGTTTCATGCTTGTGCCGTTTCAACCGACATTCAAGCCGGGTCAACATGTTCATGTCGTTTCCGCTGCATGCCCGAGTCGTTTCAGTTCAATTGTTCCGCTGTCACGTCAGTCCTTATTCGAGCTGCTTCAGATAACTTTCCAAGCCATTTGCAGTTGCTTTTTGTGCCGTTTCCAACATATGGCCAAGCCGTTTGACTTCACGTGTTCCAATAAAGTATTGTTCCTCGTCAGACGACATTCAAGTCGGGTCAACAAGAACGAGCAGCCGTTTCCTCCCATGTGACAAACACCAAAACACTTTGAAACTTTTCTCCACTTTGGAGCAAAGCAAAGCACTTGAAGACCCAACGTTGAAGATCCGAAAGATCGTTGACCCGTCTGGGACCACTAATCACACTTCTTCGACATTAGTTGTGGGCCCCCCACTATGGACTTCAACCGACACGTGAACATGCCAAATGATTTCGGGAACATGCCAAACGACCAAGAGATGGAAGAAGCTTTCATGGACCCCCCCTTCATGCCCGGTAAAATGTTTGCGGATTATTGAATAAAAGATAAGATTTTTATTTGAATTCGTATACTATTTTTTTCTTCTTATATAGCAAATAACCATTAAAGTACGAGAAAAGTGGTTGGTTTTACAATCTTTGCGTTACGTGATGACTCTGGCGATTGAAACAGCTATTAGGCAGACGTGTTTCGGTCCATATTTAGACAATAGATGCACCATATGTGATAGCCTTCTTTTATATGGTGTTGCACAACTACAAATATCGACTCCTTTTCCCCGTCTTGGTATTTCGTATAGATTACGAGGGGAGTTATTTACATTCACCCCTAAACAATTTTGTTTAATAACGGGGCTACGTTTTAGGCACACTTCTTGGTCACCTATAGACCATCTAAACTCATTTAAGAACAGATATTTTGAACCTGGATCAACTATTAGTTTTGGGAGAATAATGACTTTATTCGAGAACATTAGGCAGCCTAACGAAGATGACGCCACGAGGATATGTCTCCTCATGCTAATCGGTCAAGGTTTTTTGGGTTGGCAAAAAACCAATGTTGTTGATAATATGCTTTTAGACCTTGTGGATAATTTAGAAGAATTATGACAATATCCATGGGGTAATTATTTTATGGAAAGTACTTATAGTGCCATATACAATTTGCACAATCGGCAAAAAGAAGACGCTAAAGGTTTTTCTTTGGCTGGATTTGTCTGGCCCTTCAAGGTACCCGTGAATGTCAATTAATATAGTTATTTCAAAAACCATATAAAATTTCAATAAATTCTCTTGTGTAGATGTGGGTGTTGAAGATTTTTCCTCAATTTAAGAATTCAAGGGAATGATTTCAAGGTGCGACGATTCCAAGATTTTTGGGATTGAAAGAAGGCAATAAGTTTATGAGGAGCACTGTGGACGGATTGCTTCAACTAACTGCAAAGGTAAAAATCTTTATCTTTAAATATAGATAACTCCGTATATTATATTTTAAAGTATAATGGGTGGGCTGTTTAGGGTGTTCATATTCCGTTAACAGGAAACCCAAAAAAAATTAAAATTGAACTATTTAGGGCGTTAAACTTATAAAATTTAAAATTTTACTGTTTTTAATTTTTAATTTTTTATTATTATTTTTAGTAGCTTTTCATATCCAAAGTAATAAAGTTTAAAAAATAAACATAAACATTTTTATTGTTTATATTAATAAGAGTAAACTGCCATTTTGCAAAAAAATTGAGTTTTGGACTAAAGTTGCAAAATTGACCAAACCACAGGGACCAAAATGGCAGAGAGAGATATTAATATTTTATTAATCGTTTTTTTTTTGTTTTAACATTGCAGAAACGTGAATTTAAGCCATCTTTGGTTATATTGCCCACTGAAAATGAGTTGCAAAGCGCGTGGTATTTGTCTAGTTCAGATTATTTAGACGCTGAACGGATGTGGTGTGTCATATAAATTTTGTGTTTGACCATTGGCTACGAATTCATGGTTATAATGCCCACAGACCATTACCGTTATATTACCCCCTTCGAAGTTATTTATGCAACCGATGCTCCTCAGCAGTCCGGACCTTTGGGAGACTGTGGAGTTTGGGTTTGCATATTTCTTGACAGGTTGATAAATAAAAAACCGTTGAACGATGGTGAAGATACTCAGAAAACAGCGGAACGAATGAGATGTCAACTAGCTTTACTATTTTATGATTCCGTGTTACCCGATAGTACAAGTGACAACGTCTTTGATGATGATGATCCCGTAATTGTAGGATAATTGTATTGTTTTGGTTTAAAAAAATTAAATACATTTGTACTGCTCTCTATGTGTATATATATGTGTGTTCCACCTTTATACAAAGACATATGTGTTAAAACATTACCAATGACAAGCATTCCTCCTTCCATACAAAACACAGTTTGGATCAATCAACAGGATCGGGAACGCCAGCTGTCTCCAAATGTTCTTGAATTTTACTACGATGGGGATAATCCTACTTGCTATTCTTCATACACGGGGATAACACCACTAGGAAAAGCTTGGTGGGGGGGGGGGACTGCTTGGATTTACTGGAGCGGGTTTTATTCAAAAAACGGTACCTTAATAATAAATATTTTCGTAATAAAAATCAGTTTCATTATTTTTGTAATAAATAAATTACCGTTATTTTTAGCACGTAAAAGCATGGTGTAACAAACTCATGTATGAACGAGAGATTGAAACAAATGCAAGGACACTGTCGTCAAACGATTATCGTTGGACAGTTCTACCGCCAAATTTCTTCGACATGTTAAATGAACAAGATATTGATGCAACCAGATACGCAGATGGTTCTACAACAACATATCCTCCATTCTGGGAAATTGATACGGTAGGCTTAATCAATTTTTTTATTTTATTATATCCGTTTTTTATTAAGATTTTATATTTACTGTTGTTTTACCTTGTAAATACTTATACCGTATATACCGAAGCACGACTCTCATTCTTACTCCACATCTATTTAAACACATGTTGGTCCACTACTCAACTGACATCCCCCTTTTTTCTACCTCACGGCGAATTAAGAATACAACATTCATCTACACATTCATATCAACGTCAACATTTCCCAACCGGTTAACCACCCAAACCCACCCTCAGATAACCCTGAACCAAACAATTCCCAAACTCGTAACCCCCCAAACCCGGTGCAACAGCCAACACGTGAAGCACCATTTAGCGATTCAGGTCAGTGTCAGGCGCTTGTGCCGTTACCTAACACCGATGAACGACAACGTCCTTTGGACCAGATTATTCCACAAGAATATTTGACGGTTACTGCTGACGAAGACTCAGACGAGGAATTGGATTTCGAAAGACTGTACGATGAAGTGCGTTTTGAAGCTTATCGTGCGGAAATGGAAGAAGGAGTAGAGTATGATTCTGAAGCGGAAGACCATTCCGATTATTAGTTAAATGTCAGGGTTTTTTTTTGGAATAAGAACTTAAACGTGTTTGATGTAATATTATTTTTTGCTAAGAATTCTTGTTTTTTTTATTTACAACATTGATTTAGAGCCTAAGATTATTCACTTTTTGCAAGTATACATTCCTATACCGGACAAGGAACAAAATAGGTTGCTTTTTAAAATAAAGCTAAAGTCACTAGAATTAAGAATTTTCTTTGCCAATACTTGTGATACGATTAATTACGGAGATTCATTTTGCGTACACAGAAGAGTACATCAAATTGTGCTAGAATTTGAGTCTCTATTTTTGTGGTTTCTCGGACGTATATCATACTGGCAACACTTAGAAATATATGAGACGCGTGCCATGCAAATAGTAGGGGATTTCGTGTGGCCTGATCAAACAGATCGTATTGGCAGAAATTCAGGAGTCATCATATGTATGCTAATGGAAAAACTTGTTCGGGATCGTTCTTTAACATGGAACGAAGGAAACCTTCAGGATGCTTGTTTCAGATATAGACGGTACATGGCAGATTGTAAGGACCTTCAAAAATGTCCATAAACGACCCGTAAGTAAAAACCCGGACCCCTGAAACCATAATCCATATCAAAAATCAAGAAAAATCAATTTTCTGGTTTCAGGCGGGCCGCGTAAGCCACAAGAGAAGCTTACGCGGGCCACGTCAAAGTGTTGTTGACCGGATAAGCATACCGGGCTACGTGTCATACACTTGGCGACCCTACTCGTGACACGTATGCCCTACACGTAGACTAGGGACTCTCGCGGGCCGCGTAAGCTCTTATTAAGTCTTACGCGGGCCGAGTAAAACTCAAAATCTGGCTATAACTAGCCTGTGCATGGGACATTCACCTGTGCTCGAAAATTTCATTCAAACACGAAGTATACTGCTTAAATTCGAAGTTTTAAGGTATCAAGACGCTGCTACAATACAAGGTATTAACTCGATCGTTGCTACGATTCAATGTCCGATCGATTGAAACTATCCGATGAATGTTTAAGTGCTGCCCACATTAGGGCTATACTTTGTCATTCGTCGTAAATTCGATGGATGTTTAAGTGTTGCACTTTGTCATTTGTTGTGAAGGTTTTAATCTCGTGAGTTATCGTAAATGATGTATTAGTTACTGACCTAGTTCGTGTGCATTGTTGTTTAAATTAGGTTATCAGGCTTATCAGTAGGCTAAACTCTGCTCGTTTAAACTTGCAATGTGAGTCATTCTCTTTTTATCAATAATGTTTTACAATACTCCAAATTATTTTCAAAAGTTATAATTACAGGGATTAAGTTGTGGTTATCTTGAATCATTGGCTAGTGGGGTATTGTGCACATTACTAATTTCTCACGGTTAGGCTAATAAATCCTAACAGTGATAATCATCACTACTTGGGTGAAAGGAGCCAATAGTGGTATGACCATCATCACCAGGAGGTGACACGGCGCCAGATAAAAATAAGATAAAAGCCATTGTAATCGCTCTTATGCTGTAATTGATAGCTATGTGTCGTTTTATCAAATTTGAGTGACCCACCAGTATTTCCTCGCTGACAAAAAAAAATATTTTTAAAACATGTTTCAGGTGACCTACTGTGAATCAAGGAAAAATGCTACGGAGCACTAATAAAGCTTGAAGTGGTGGCTCAGTAAATAAATAAACATGTTTTGTAAATCAGGGAATTTCTTTGTGAAATTCCTCTATTGTAAATTACGGGGTTCGTCCCAAATTATGAAATAAAATAATCGGACATTTTCAAGTTTAAAGATCCTGTCAAAACTTCCGTTGTCAAATCAAATATTAAATACCACGGGTTTCTGAATCGCGGCTCCTGGACCAGGTAAAACCGGGACGGGGGCCGTGACACAGATGAACTCTATGCCGGGCGCTTCACACCTGTTAATGTTTAATGGTTCTATATATGCATGTAATATAAAAAAATAATAACATATTGTAACGAAATGATTTTCAATGTTAATTATTTGCATCTAAATAGACTTACTACGTTATTTGAGAAATTAAAATACACAAAATAAATTATAGTATTAAAAGTCTCCCAAGTTAAAAGACGGATACATATAATTAGACGGAGATTGTGTAAAATGATCAGGATCATCGGTTTCTTTCCCTTTCCCATTGTCTGGGCCTTTGCGAGTACGAATTTCTGACGGCATTGGCTGTCGACAGACATCCCGATAATGACCGTATGAGTTACACCGGGAACAATACATGGGAGTAGGTTCTTCCCCGCGGGATAAGATCCGGTGGTTTTCTCGAGGACCACCAGCTTGGCGTTTTGTCATATGCGGCGGTTGAAGATTGATAAGGTCTTCTGGAGTCTCCCATTCAGATCTATGAGGAAGAGGATTAATCGCTTCTTCATAAGTTTTTTTATAGACTTCGTTTGAGTAACACGGGAAGTAATACTTACTGCAATCGGTTTCACCTAAAAATTTTGACACGACAATAACATGCCCGCACGGTAAACCAGAAACCTGCCAAACTCGGCAACTACAGCTCCCATTAACAAAGTCAACTAAACCCCCCCTTTCCACTGTCTGCGATAGAATAACTGTTTAACCCAATCCCAGCAACCGTCCAGGTTCTGGACCCTTCTATTTTTTAAAAAAATTTTATTCTGTGCCTATTGTGTAGGTAAATGTTTTTCATGAATACCTTGCAAACAGCGATCGTAAAACCATTTCTATACAGATTGCCGGAAGAACTCTAAGAGTTGCGTTACCGGCATTTTACGCGAGTGTCTAGATAAAGCGTTAATAGACTCCGCGCTGTTAGATGTCATATAATGATATCAATTTCCTGGACAATGCGCCCTTGCCCATCTACCGAACCCAATACTTGTTAGAGTGTGACGTACTCTAGGAACGACAACACAAAGAGCATTGAATGACTCGTTAAAATCAGACAATCAGTACGATTTGCATGTCTTCCACCACAGCTTCTCATTTTCTTTTTTTTTATCAGAGGGTAAACGTAGGTTCATCATTAAATGACGACGGCATAACCCGTGATAAGCATGTGGAAAGACGTTTCTAACACAGCTAGGTATATAGAATTCGCTCTATCCGATATTATCGCCATGTCAGGTATTTCACCGATACTTTCTTTAAGCTTTGACATAAACCATGTCCAAGATTCACCATCCTCTGATTTTCCTATTCCATAGGAAATTGGTAAAATTTGGTTGTTTCCATCCATCCCGACTGCTAAAAATAACGTCCCTTTAAATTCACCCTTTAGGTGTGCAGCATCAATGATCACCACCGGCCTTAGATTACAGATAAAGGTACGAATCTAAAACAAAATTATTTAAAAAACGTCAACAAGATGTAGTTTGACGGAAAAAAAATAGAGACTGCTGTAACTTACCGCAGCACCAATCGCGACAAAGACCATTTCAAACCGACGCTCGTCATCAGTCTTGATATGAGTGACAGAACCAGGATTTGCCCGCTCTAGATTGTAACAGTAAAATGGTAGTTCTTCAAACGAATCTCTGCTTGTTCCTTGTAAAAGCTCTAGTGCCAGAATTTTTCCACGCCAAGCTTAACTAGTGGTTATCTCAACTTGGAATCTTTGTCTAAAATCTTTCACTATTTCATTACAACGATGTATTCTACCACTGTCTTTTAAAGGTTCTTTTAAATAGTGAGCAACAACCTTTGGGTTTGCCTGACGAAGATGTGGGTACGTTAGCGTCTTCGAGCACGTGTGTTTATCGTTAAAACTCTTAACAAAAAACACCCCACTATCCCCAAAACTGTATGCACGAAAACGCCAAACGCAACCGTCCACCAAACATGACACTTCGTACCGAGTTTTAGAAAATCTATCTACTTTAAAGTTTAAACTCAAAGTGTTCTAACAAACATTTTTTTCCCAACTCAAGTTTCATGTCTTCTTTGTTATTAAATACGTGCCCTGGTTCAAAAGTAATTGATGAAAATGGCAAACAATTTTCAAATGAATTATCAGGATTTCGCTGGTAGTCGTTTAAAACATCATAATTTTCTTCATCAGGACAGAAATTCAAATCAGGAACTTTAAATTTTTTTGGAGGTGAAAAACTAGATGACCCAAAACATAACCCTTCAACGACATATAATTTATAAATTTCAAAAATATTTTCCATAGCAAAATTATAAAACATTGCAAGATCTTCATCGTTGATTATATCGATTGGATCACTAAAGGAAGACAACCGATACGATAACTTCGTAATGTTTGTAGAACTACACATGTTTGACACTTTACTTAGAAGAGCAGTGTATGAAAGGTTGGGTTCAATTTCTAAACCACGTCTACTTGAATCAACATCAGCAACATACTCCAACTTTCCGTTAACGATTTCCCACTTTCCGCCGCTGTATACAACCAAACGAATCTTCATAATTTTAAGTTGGTAAGTTCCTTCTACAAAAGCTAAATGTTTTGATAACTTTAGATGAATCTGTTGCACAAACACACAGAAAAACAGACAAATATAAATCTATAAACTAAAGCATTGAAACGGCTCGGAGCCAGCGGAAATGACTCGAACCATATATTGAAACGGCATTAGACAGCTGTACCGGCTCGGAGCAGTTGAGACGGCACAAACAATGGGGCGAAACGGCTCGGAGCCAGCTGAAACGGCTTGGCTGGCAGCAGTGGGGTCCACGTGTGTACGGCTCGGCTACAACCTAAGCACACGGCTTGGCTCATTGAAGGAACTCGACTAAGATCTTTCAACAGGAGCCGATTGTAACGGCTTGGCTAAGATCTTTCAACATTGGTCGGACACGTGGCGTGGACTGCAGCATCCTCAAGCCGTTACAGGCTTTGTTGGACAAGTGGCACTCAACAGTTGGCTGGCCGTTAAAAGAAAATCTTGTGCCGTTTCAGCATGCTGAAACGGCTCAATGAGGGGTGTCCATTGGCCAAAATGGAAAAAAACGGCGTTGATTTAGCTATTTTCTTGATTTTCCCTTAAAAATATGAGATTTTTGTCAGCTTTTTCAAGTGAATTTTCAATATGGTATATGTTGTTGATTTGATCACAATCGCGTTAATATGGTATTTATACCGATATGTGTAAGAGATATGACCACACATGAAAAAAATTTATGATTCTGAATCATAAAAGTAGGGATGACAAAAATATCTGAGTCTAACGGGTATATTCGAAACCCGGCATAAATGGGATGGGTATACCCGATACCCGACGGATATTGGGCCGGATATGAGATTAGTTTTAAAAATTTTCGCGGGTATGTGATTAGGTGATACCCGACCCGATTACCCGAAACCATATACTCATTTATCCGAATTTTTTTTATTTATATTTATATTTTTCATTAACCCTTGTCTATTGTGATTTATTTTAGTATGTTCATAATCTAAATAAAAATAAATTTTCTTTTAGTATGTATATTTGATAATAATATTTATATTTTGTATGTTGTGAAGTATGTAAATATATTATAAAGTTATTAATAATTCATGATAAAACTTATATGTATATAATGTACATTTATAATTTATATTAATTGTTGTATAAATAAAATTATATAATAATTATAATAGTAAAAAATAGATTTGGAAATTCCAATGCATATCTTTTAACAAACTAATGGGTATACTCGATACCCGACAGATAGTGGGTCGGGTATGGGACACGATTTTATACCCGCCCCGAACCCGACCCATTACCATCACTACATACAAGAACAAGCTAGACATAAAATTGCATGTGATAAAAATAAGTATCAAATTTGATGTGGTTTAATCCATTGGTATGATTTGCTAATCTCAAACCAACTTTGTTCCAACATATGGATTCACCAACTTTGACATCATATCAAACATTGAAGTCAAAATCTTTAAAGCACTTATTACAAATAAACTAAGTGTGATCTAATTTTGAATCATCAAGTGCCCCGAAAATATGTTTTCAGTCATTGTTCTTAAGTATTCAACCTAACAACCGAAGTACCCAACTAACCAAATATTTTAAATGGAGGTAACCTATATACCTAAAAGTTTTTAATGTATACATAGAAAAACATAGTATCACATCATGCATTTTAAGAGGGTTTCTATGTGATACACATAAAGAAATAGTCAAGTAGATCGCCTCACACTCTGAAAATTTTTGGTTGGATGTAACATAACAAGCTGATACAAACATTGTGTGCTTGTTCACATGTGATTCTCACTCGAATCAACTTCTTAGTGTACAATTAAAAAACCTATTCCACAAATACCGAATTCAAATGAACATAAAAAGAGTACAGACTTATTATTAAAAAAAATTGAATCCAAAAGGACTTTCCAGTGGTCAAGTACATTTGGAAGTCAAGATTAGAGCAATATAAGCAGGGGTATTAAGGGTTAGAGGGTGTTTGGAATACCCCTCAACTTTTTTGATGAAGTGCAGAATAAACTTGAATGTACGGTAAAAAATGTTATATATGAATTTATGATAAAAAGGTGTAGTGGGGAAAGAATTGTTTGCTCTAGAAAAAGAAAAAGGAGTGCTGGTGGAGGCTTGCTATGACATGGTGAATCAACATGCTACATGGAAATGGAGATGGAGATGGAGATGGAAGAAGTTAAGTTTTACTATAAAAGAAAAGATGAGTTGGTGGTCCTTATGAACATTCTGGAGCAGGTGAAAATTACGAATGAAAAGGATCGTTGGAAATGGATGGGGGACGATACGGGGGTATTTACGGTAGTATCGATGAAAAAAATATATGCTTGACGCAAAACAGGAGACGGAGCCTTACGTTTGGAAATGAAATAGTTGGATACCTAAAAAAATAAATACTTTTGTATGGAAAGCGAAAAAGGAAAAAAATTCATACGGTGATGTCTTTGGGTAGAAGAAATATAAATGTGGGGTCGGTAAAGTGTCGTATATTTGCGGGGAAGCTGATGAAAATAACACTCATTTATTTTCCTCTTGCCATATAGCGACGATGATTTGGCAATATATTAGTGAGTGGTGCAGCATTCCGAGTATTTACGCCTTCTCGGTGAGAGATATTATAAACCTCCATAGTTACTTGAAGGTGGGAAAAAGGAAGAAAAAAGAGATTCAAGCGGTAATGCTTATCGCGGTTTGGAGTACTTGGCGTGCGCGAAATGAAGCCATTTTCAAGAATAGAACGGTCAACATTAAAAGAATCAAGGAAGACATAAAAGCGTTGGGGTATATCTTTGGATAAACAATCGGCCGCCGCTCAAGAATTTGAGATGGAAGGATTGGTGTAAATTTGCGTTGTAATGCCTTTGTGTTTGTTGTATGTATTGCTCTAGATCTTCGCTAGTTGCGTTTTTTGCTTAATAAAAGTTGCCGTTCAAAAAAATGCTCTAAAATTTTACTTCTGTATTCGCCACGGCTCGCAAACATAATAATTCATAAAGAACTAAATCAATAGGGTAAATTACACCTTTCGTCCTTTATGTTTGTACCGGATTGCATTGGATAGCCTTTAACTTTAATAATTACAGTCATAATCATTTATTTGCAAAATCCATTACACATTTCATCCTTTTGCACTAACCAAGTTAAAATTTTATGTTAACTTTAATCAAGTAAGGGTAATTTGGTCTTTTATCAATTTATTTAACTTTCAGTCATCCACTCTAAATCTGAAAAGCCACGTACTTCTCTAGATCTGAAAAAGCCCATCTCCCTCTCTCTCTCAATAAACTCAAAGAACAGATATCGCTCTCAACTCCTTATGATGGTGAAAAGCGAAACAAAATCAATGATAAATGATTTGAAATTTTTGTGATGAAAATTTGATAGAGAAGAATCCTGTGTTGGTGGATGTGTTGAATGTTTTGTTTATGGCGGTGTTGGTGTTAGGAACAAAGAGATTTATGACTGGGATTACAATGTCTGCTTTCATGTTGCTGTTACTCGAATTGGTGGGGAACTTATTGTTGCGGAGACGGAGTTCGGAAACTGTGTCCGAATTGAGTTTTTATGAAATCGATAGCTCAGAAGAGAATACGACTCGTGGTGTTTGTAGTCAAGTGTTGGAGATTGAAGATCAGGTAGAATCAAAGCCGGAGGTTAGATCGGAGAAAGAGATAGATGAAACGAGAAGTGAAGTTTTGATGGAGATTAAGCACTTCTCGAAGAGCTGCAATGAAATTAAAAATGAAGAAACTTGTACCCAAGAAGCTTCGTAAGAGTTCAAAAGAAGACATATCTTATCGGATTATTGAAGAAGAAACAGTGAAATCTGCACAGGATCATAAGACATTAGTTTTATCTAGTGAGTGCTCAGATTCAAAAGGCAAGACCTTGCGTATCGTGAAGCAAAATGAGGACAAGATCTGAAAAAGCCAACTCCCTCTCTCTCTAAAAACTCAAAGAACCGATCTCTCTCTCTTAACTCCTTATGATGGTGAAAAGCGGTGGGGGAGTGGCAGGGGTTGGTGGCTGGATTTGGTGGTTGGTTGGAGAGGAGGGAGAGAGAGAGAGAGAGAGCTAGTTGAGATAGATAGGGGTAAAATGACATAAATGCCCTCACATGAGGTACACATGATCTGACTTAACATAAAATTTTAACTTGGTTAGTGTAAAAGGACGAAATATGTAATGAGTTTTGCAAATAAAAGATGGTGACTGTAATTATTAAAGTTAAAGACTATCCATTATAATCCGATAAAAAATAAAGCACGATAGTGTAATTTACTCAAATCAATATGTGGTAGTGCCACACATCACACATGATGAAGTAGCTAGATTGTGAGCAGTGAGGCCTGAGTAATTTGTTGAATCACATGATTGCCATCTATAATATATTTTGATATTTGTGCAAGTAAATTGATTTTTTATCCTTTTTACACCAAGTACAAATATTTTTTTTTTCAAATTTGAAAAATGGGAAATAAATCAATTAGGTAGGCTTCTTTGGTTTCTGAGATTCTTACAATTCGGATCTAGGTCCCATAGAATGTTGACAACCCCACGAGGGAATAGGAACATAAATGCGAGTGTTTGAATTATATATTACACTCTCCCTAACCACATAATCAACCCCCAAACACACCCACCATATTATATGCTTTACAATCATTTTAGTATACACAACATTGCAATAACGTTTTAATTAACGGTATCATCCTATATAAAAATTATATTTCTCATTATAAGACTGAGTACGGTTCAAGTCTTGCGGTGAACAATGTTATAGATTAAAAGTAGATTAGATTGTCGTAAAACAACACATTTCAATAAATTTTATGAATCAAAATGAATTATAACACTTATACATGTGTAAACAAATCATATTTATAACATATAGAAAATATTAGTCTTTATAAATTGGTTTAATGGAGTTTTGAAGGTTTTAATCAATTACTTTACGAGAACATCCACTTAATTTATAATTCTCTTTAAGTTTGGAAATTTCATCATAAAAAGATGTCACATATTTACGTATTTTTCTATTAAGGTTACGTTACTAAGAAAACAAGATTTTACAAGTCACACAAACATGTATCTAACTGTATTTGTATCAAATCCAAGCACAACATGTGGAATGTACCATATTTCACACAAGTCTTTTCTAATGTTTATTGTAAAGATGACCAAGGGTATTTTTTATTTTCTCAAAATTTTGAACGTTATATAAGTACATGTTTTTTTTTATCAAGTTTGATAAAAAAATTACTAATACGCATACTCAAAAATGAGTGAAGTGAGCCAGGTTTAATTTGGGCTCAGACTCGAAGTTTAACGAGTCAACTTAATCATTTATCTTTAACAAGTTGAGATTTGAGTTTGAGATGAGCACGCAAAAAGATCGAGTTAACTCTCGCTCGTTGATGTAACTCGTATATTTTTTCAAATATTAATAAAAAAATATTTTTACATATATGCAAAATATATTAACAGATTCAATTCAAACCAAACAAGTTAAAATGGATTTATACCTCAGCCCAGAAAGATTAATTTAGATTACTATTTTAGTTATAAACCATAAGCATTAAAATCTAGGCTTAATTCAATTGAGCCAACGAGCTTTCTAACATAACATACCTGAGCTTAGAAAGATTAATTTAGATTACTATTTGAGTTATAAACTATAAGCATTAAAATCCAGACTTAATTCAACTGAGCCAACGTGCTTTCCAACGACTAAGTTATTAACTCGAACTTAACTCGTTTACAAATCAAGCGACCTCAAGTCATCTCATTTGCAAACGAGCTAATCTCAACTAGGAGCGGACCCAGTGAAGGGGTTTCGGGGAGAGGGGGGGGGGGGAGCTTAAAAAAGTTAGGGCCTGTTTGGCTGACAGGAATCCATAGGATTTCAAGGGAATTGGAATTTGAATTCCATTCCTTTGTGTGTTTGGTAGATCAAATTAATTTAAGGGAATTGGATTTCAATTCCAATAAAATCCCTTATGTAATGGAATTCAGATTCCTTCTAAATTTCAATGGAAAGTTTAAAAAACCACGGGAATGTTTCCAAAGTTACGGAAATAACCCCTTGCCTCTATTATTTTTGTCTAAAAACCAAAGAACAATAAAAAAAATTCTAAAAAATCCAAAAAAAAATGAAAAAATATTAAAAAATCTAAAAAATTCTAAAAAATAAAGAAATTTTAAAAATAAAAAAAAAATCCAAAAATTCAAAAAAATCAAAAAAATAATAAAAATCAAAAAAGTTCTAAAAAATCAAAAAAATAATAAAAAATCCAAAAATTCTAAAAAATCCAAAAAAATAAAAAATATTAAAAAATCTAAAAAATTCTAAAAAATAAAGAAATTCTAAAAATAAAAAAAAATCCAAAAATTCTAAAAAATCAAAAAAATTCTAAAAAATCACAAAAATGATAAAAAATCCAAAAAATTCAAACAACTCTAAAAAATCAAAAGAAATAATAAAAAATCCAAAAAATTCTAAAAAATAAAAAAAATAATAAAAATCCAAAAAATTCTAAAAAATAAAAAAAATAATAAAAAATACAAAATATTCTAACAAATCAAAAAAATTCTAAAAAATAAAAAATCTAAAAAATCCAAAAAATTCTAAAAAATCAAAAAATTAGAAAAAAACCAAAAATTCTAAAAAATAAAAATATCAAAAAAAATAATAAAAAATCCAAAAAATCAAAAAAATTCAAAAAAATAATTTTCTGATTTTTTTCGATTTTTTAATTTTTTCGATCTTTTATTATTTTTTAGAATTTTTTTGATTTTTTAGAATTTTTTGAATTTTTTAGATATTTTTTGAATTTTTTGAATTTTTAGGATTTTTTGGATTTTTTATTATTTTTTAGAAATTTTTTGATTTTTTAGAATTTTTTTTGATTTTTTAATTTTTTTTGATACTTTTGAATTTTTTTATTTTTTAGAATTTTTTCTGAATTTTTATAATTTTTATGGATTTTTTATGATTTTTTGAATTTTTTTGATTTTTTTATAATTTGTTCGATTTTTTAGAATTTTTTTGAATTCTTAGGATTTTTTGGATTTTTTATTATTTTT
This sequence comes from Helianthus annuus, assembly GCF_002127325.2. Taxonomy (NCBI): domain Eukaryota; kingdom Viridiplantae; phylum Streptophyta; class Magnoliopsida; order Asterales; family Asteraceae; genus Helianthus; species Helianthus annuus. The sequence goes on from NC_035436.2 coordinate 160,500,321, forward strand.
TAGAAATGTTTTTATTTTTTAGAATTTTTTTTTATTTTTTAGAATTTTTTGAACTTTTTATTATTTTTTAGATTTTTTTTTGATACTTTTGAATTTTTTGGATTTTTAGAATTTTTAGAATGTTAAAATTTTTTTGAATTTTTATAATTTTAAATAATTTTTTGGATTTTTTAGAATTTTTTGAATTTTTATCTAAGATAGTTGTTTTTAAAACTTTTGCCAATTGTTTATAACTAGGGGTAATTTTGTCTTTTTAGGTATTTTTAAATTCTAATTCCATTAATACATTTATCAACCAAACACATCTATGGATTTCAAAGGAATCCATTAAATTCCAATTCAAATTCCAATTCCCATAGGGATTCCAATTCCTACACATTCCGCGAACCGAACGCCCCCTTAGTGTATTTTATAGACAAAAATCTCGATCACCTTCCTTAAAAGTTTAATTAAACTCATCGTTAGTATCCCCAGAAATAAATCATGAATCTACCACTTATCTCTTTTCTTTGTCCAAACAAATAGAAACTATTTGATCACCATTAATTTAGGGTGTCCGGGGTGCATGAGGGGAAGTGAGCGGGGACTATTTTTGCCGCAAGGGGAATGTGCCGCCAACACTCCAAGTGCTTGAGGTAAACTCAGATTTCGGTAAATTGTTACAGCATGCGGGAAGAGGAGGGAGAGGCGGTAATGGCGGGTCCCACCCTCTTTCAACCAATCATATATTTTTTTCTTTAAAAAAAACATGGTTTGGGTGAAACCACCTCTTGTGATTAAGTGCTTGAGTGGAGTTGAAGAGGAAAGTTGACATGAACAAATTTGATTGGCTCCGGTGAGTAGGGCTGTTCATTTTTATCCAAAACCCGAAACCCGACCCGAATTCAAAGTCACCCGAACCCGAATTAGCGAATACCCGAAAAACCCGAACCCGACCAACCCGAACTTTAAATGGTTCGGTTATCGAGTCACTTTTTCCAGGCCAAAAACCCGAACAACCCGACCCGAAAAACCCGAAACACGAAACCCGAAAAAAAAAACCGTACATTTATTGTTTTTTTTCTTATAAAAGTGTTTAGATTTTGAGTCTTTAATAGATGGAACACTAAGTTTTGGGTTTTTTAAATATTATAATAGCATATTGTCAATTAATCTTTGAACTTTGATGATATTTATAAAGTAACAATATGAATTTTAATGATATTTTGTAAAAAAAAAAAACATTTATTTTCATTTTACATCTAAACCCGAAAACCGAATAACCCGACCCGAACTAACCCGAATCCGAATAACCCAAACCCAACTAACCCGAACTTTAAATGGGTTAGTTATCGGGTCAATTTTTTCCAGAGAAAAACCCGAACAACTCGACCCGAAAAACCCGAAACCCGAAGACAAAACCCGATGAACACCCCTACCGGTGAGGGGAGAGCACCCCTCTCACCCTTAATCATACACCTCTTTTAACTTTATATAACTTTTTTTTTTTTGAAAAATAAACTTTATTAAAAGACACCTCCTACCCAAAAGGATAAAGGGAAAAAAAACACCCCCGCCTTAGGCTGGAGGGTGTAGGGGTCGTCCCCAGCCCGTCTCACCTCCGACGCCGCACCAGCCCCCATTCCCCCCCCCCCTCCCCCCCAGGCGTCGTCCTGCCCGTCCACCCTTCGACGATTAAGACGCCCCACTAGAAGACAAAATCATACTCACACACACATATACATACAACTCATATATATATATATATTTTAGGCTCATCCCTCATTTCCTTACCTCCATTCTCTTTGCCCATCCTCACACCCGATCTACGTGACACTTACATGACGAATCAGCTTATAAGGATGGAACATCACCATACCTAAAAACTAATAAAGTCAACTAATTTGTCATTGTTTCTTGTGTGTAATTTCATAGGTATGACTCATGTGAGAGAGAAATAGTCAAAACAGTTGAAATGTGTAGAATCTTGAATTTTGGGCTTCCAACTCCTGTACCATGCAACCGACTTACTATAGATCACTCAACCCTCTCTCTTGATACACACATCCATACAAATACATGTATATACACACACCTCATACACATACAACACCTACTTCTCATCAAATCCATCACAAAACCCCACTACACATCCACTCATTCCCAACTTAACTCATGAACTTCATTAGGGTTTTCATCAACATCATCTTTTTTCTCATTCTCATACTGTTACTCACCGCCGCCGCACCGCCGCCATCTCCGCCACCAAACAACGCCGTGATCAAGAACCTGCAGAAAACATCGTCCTCGTCTCGTTTCTTGAGTTATAGTAAAAATGCCGACGAAAGAAGACGAATCATGTTGACTAACATGAAGAGAAGAAGATCAGAAAAGATGAAGAATAATAAAGGTGGATTGGGTTGGGATGATAGGGTTTTCTCGGCGATGCTTCCAAAGGGTAATGTGCCACCTTCTGGTTCATCTTCTTGCCATAATGAAAACCCTAATTCCATCTGCACCTTCTCCACAAATAGACCTCAAAATGTTCCATGATGAACGACTGATCTTGAAAGCCTTTTTTGGTAGTTCTTGTGTGGTTATAATCTGTAGATCATAGAAACTTTTTTTTGTTTTCTTATTTTTTTTGTTGTTTTTGGATTCGGATTATGAATGCAATTCTTGTTGCGAGTAGAACTATTACTATATAGTATATGTATTGCTAAGAAAAAATTTTCTTTTTCTCGTTATAAAAAATGATATCAGACATTTATTTTAGATGAGTATCGGGGTATGTGATTAGTTTTAGAAACTTTTACGGGTAGAGGGATGGAATACGAAACCGAATCCGGCCCGAAACATTCGGGTAGATGATCGGGTACCTAATTAGTTTTAAAGTTTTCGTGAATATTAGACGTGTGTGGGGTATTAGATGATACTTGACTCGATAACCCAAACATACATACATGTCTACTGAAACATACCTTTAGACGTAATTTTTTTATTATTATTTTCTTTTGTTTATGATGATATATTAATTCACCAAGTACTAAAGATCACAACCCTAGGAAGAAAATGGACCGTAAAAAGAACGCAAGAAAGAAGAAAGTCTCCTGGTAAAAAAAAGGCAGTACTTCTATATCCAACTAGAAATCATATGTATTCAAGGGCGGACCTGCCTTGTAACAAGGGGTAATCCCCGTTACCCCTTAACGCTCCGATGGTAGTGTAAATTTTAGAAAAAATAATTTTTTTTCGATTTTGTTACCCATTTTTTAAACGTTGCCCCAATAAGGGTTTTTTAGATCCGCCACTATTAATGTATTATTAAAGGGTTAAGTACATTAGACTCATTGTAGTGAGTGTGTCTAAGGTGCACCCTTCACGTCCATTGCCTCTCTCACGCCTAACCGTTTGACGTCGCTTAGACATGGTGTTTGACGTCCTCTTGAGGCGACGTGACAGGTGACGCAAAGTCACTACACATATTGTTATAGATTGTATTGGAAGCTAGACATCATACATATTGTTATAGATTGTATTGGAAGCTAGACATGGTGTTTGACGTCCTCTTGAGGCGACGTGACATGTGGCGCAAAGTCACTACACATATTGTTATAGATTGTATTGGAAGCTAGACATCATATGTATGATTTAAGGATTGAGTAAATTATTATTACATTTGAAGTGATTGGATTCTTTAAGTTGAAAATAGGGATTTCCTTAGGCAATCTATTTATACTTTTTATAAAAGGAGAAATCCAAGTGACATAAGAAAAGCTGATGTGTCAGCAGGAGAGGGTGTCCAACAAGGCTTTTCTTATCTCATTATTACATCATAAAGCCTAATATATAAATCACTTTAATTTGATTTCAGACCACTGTCTTGTGTATTCAAATGGTCTGGCCCACATTCGAAAGGGCAAACATCTGCTCTTCTATAAGAAAGTAGCAGATGTTGCCTTTTGGCAAATGTATACCTAGCAGCAGCTGTTTTGAAAATGCGGGTAATTTGAAATTCAAAATGCATGGGGATATGTAATTTTCAATTATTTGATGTCACTCACTCACTTCTGTCAATTATCTTCTTATATAAACATGTTCTCTACTTTTGTATTTTCAAACCACATTTCTAATGTATCTCTCCCTCAAACCCCTTCTTCTCAATACTCGGCATTTGTTCATAAAGGATAACAGAAAACTGAAGCTCTCCCTGTTCCACTTTCAGAAAAAAATTTGGGGATATGTGGTTTTCCTTGATCATGGTAATGTGATATATATGATTATGTTTGTTTTTCTTTTTGATTTTTACTAAAGTTTTGTTATCTGAGTTATGACTAAATGATGATTGTGAATGATCTGTTGCAGTTGATGATGATGATTGTTCTACAGTTGTTTCCCGTGTCATTGTTTCAACATTGTGTAAAGTATGTGTTTTTTGCTACTCCAGTTTTGAAATTTTGAATTCTTAATTTTGAAGTTATATACTCTAATTCTCGGTTTATATTTCAGTCTAATCCCAGTTGTTTGAAATTCATACAATCTGCTGCGGGTTATTATAGGTTTGTATTAAAAGAAGTATAAAGTTAAAATTAAACACAAAGAAAGATTATTAATAATGTTCATTTAAATGATGATTATGTGTATGATTTTGGGCAGATGATGATGATGTAGAACCCGCAGTAGTTCCTACTAAACGCAAGAAAGGATTTGCTACTGCTGTAAGATAACATTTTATCTTACTAGAGTAATGGTCTTTCATGCAGATGATGATGATGATGATTGTTCTACAGTTGTTTGTAGTGTCATTGTTTCAACTTCGTGTAAAGTATGTGTTTTTTGCTACTCCAGTTTTAAAATTTCAAATTCTTAATTTTCAAGTGATATACTCTAATTCTCGGTTTATATTTCAGTCTAATCCCAGTGGTTTGAAATTCATACAATCTGCTAAGGGTTATTATAGGTTTGTATTAAAAGAAGCATAAAGTTAAATTAAACACAAAAGAAAGATTATTAATAATGTTCATTTAAATGATGATTATGTATATGATTTTGGGAAGATGATGATGATGTAGAACCCGCAGGAGAAACCTACTAAACGCAAGAAAGGATCTTCTACTGCTGCATCTTGATCTGTTTACGAGAGATCAGGTTTCTAGAAACCTGATGTTGATGCATTGAGTACTTCCGTGGAGTTCATGGCGATTCTCGAAGATATAAATTGATGCAATTTAAAGCTAAAAGCACTAAATTTGTAGCTAAAAGCACTAAATTTTAAGCTGAGTTAGTATTATTATCTAATTTTTATTATCATCGTGTAATTGCAGATTGGGACTTTTGATGTATAAGTGAAATTGTTTCTGAGTTTAATTGGATTATGTTGATATTGTATCAATTTCTGTTAGTGTATAGAGAACATCTGCTCTAAATCATCATCTGCTGATCTAACGGCTGTTTGACTTGCTACTGTTGTCAATTGCTATCATCTGTTGTTGCCAACATCTGATTGACTTGCTACTATTGGAAACAGGAGAGGCTTAAACAGATGTTCGCAATATCTTTGTATTTCAACCTATTGCTCTATATTTAAATGTCAAAGGTCTGGCCCACATTCAAGAGTGTAAACTACTGCCCATAGCTAAGAAAGTATAACTTAGCAGATGTTTCCTTTGGTAAACATATAGCATAGCAGTGGTAAACAAATTGTCAGTAATTTCAAATTCAAAATGCCTCGGGATGTGTACTTTGCAACTAATGCACGTCACTCAATCACTTTTTTCTTATGTTAAAGGCGTCTTATAGGTAAATGAATCGGTTATTTTTAATTATAATAACGTGTTTAATTTTATATTTTTCCCATGTAAATGCATTAAAAGCCTAACGACTGTCGCATCATATTCTTTAGTCATAACCGCCTTCATTGGGTATATAAAATACATTGGGCAGTGGTTTTGATCATTACTGTTTTCATCCATCTACTCAATCATCTTGAAAAGTTTGTTGACGAAATTTTCACAAGGCTCTCTTCAGAATGGAAAGAAATGGGTTTCAAGTGATTGTTTACGAGATTTTCACAAGGCTCTCTGCAGAAGATATTGGCCGTTTCAAATGTCTTTCCAAGAATTTTTATAGCGAATTGTCAAGTCATGCATTTCAGATGATGCATGCTCTCCGAAAAGGAGATTCAGTACAAAAGAAACTATTATCCTTTAAAGACAAGTCAATTGTCATTGACGACGTAGTTGCTGGTGGTTTGAATGTTGTTAGAAGCAAAACCTTAAGTTTTCCTAACAATGTCCACCCTAGCAACTTACGTATTCTATCGTCATTTAATGGTATGTTGTTAGTTTGCAATCAAGGGATTTGCTGTCAGTTGATTCTTTGGAATCCAACTACCAGGCGCTATAAGGTTTTGTGTGATGACTACTTCAATTACAATCATCATCGAAAGTCTGATACTGGTGGAATTTATTTTGATCAGTTCAATGATCTGAAAGTGCTGAACATCAGATGTTACCGTAATGTAACTGCTGCACATGTTTACTCACGACGTCGTGAGTCATGGAGAACAATACATGCCGGTAACGTAAACAATTATGGTTTAAGTGGTTATTCATGGTCTACAGGAGTTTATGCTGATAAAACCATATATTTTATGGTTTCAAAATATTGGTATCCACTAGGTGAGAGGAACATCGTTGCTTTTGATGTTCTAAGTGAGACTTTCAGAATGCTTCATTTTCTCGAGAGTATTGTAGTCAATCCTTGCCAAGGGCATTTTTTGACCATCGCAAAGAGGCTGCATATGATTGTTATTAGAAAGTCTGCTGAGCTAACTGCTGATTTGCTCAGATATGAAGAAGAAGGCTGGATGAAGGTGTTTGTTTTCAATAATCCTCGTGTAGTTGATTATGTAGATAGGCACCGAAGGACTAATATAATTGAAGACAACAAATGGCTGATAACAAGCATCTGGGGGGATATGATTGAAGTTGATCTCAGCAACGAACTTCTGAAATACCTCCAACATGTTGACAACTTCAATGGTCCGAAAGGAGCTTTACTTATCGAGACTACTGTTTCACCAATTGATTAGGAATTAGGATCCTGTATTTTGTTGAATGCTATTTGCTGTTTTGACAATTGTATTTTATATATAATTAGTTATGTTAAAATTATTAATCAAAGCTCTGTTATTTGTTGCATTAAAATTTTATTGAATGAATATTGATGTTTGAGAGTGTAAAAGCTTGTAATATTGGCAAAGGTCTGTTTAAATGATCAAAGCTCTTTTATTGCGAACAGATGTTTCAAAATAAAACAGTGGTTGATACATCTGTTGACTTGGGTCAACAGATAGATGAACTTATGCTGTTTGTTATTTAAATTAAGTAAATAAATAAATATTTAGGTTTGAGAGTGTAAAAGCTTGTAATATTGGCAAAGGTATGTTTAAATGATCAAAGCTCTGTTATTGGAAACAGATGTTTGAAAATAAAACAGTGGTTGATACATCTGTTGAGTTTGGTCAACAGATGTATGAAAACAGATGTTTGTAACTAATGTTGAGAAAACTGTGGTCGAAACCGCTATTTTGTTAAAATAGTGGTTTAAAACCACTGTTGTGTTAAAATAGTGTTTTGTGGAGGTTGAAGGGGATTGAAATGACTGATGGGTTAAAATATTGTTTTCTGGAGAAGGAAGATTCTTGAATTACTGTTTATATAATGACTGTAGTTAAAGATCAGTGTTTTAATCCACTGATAGACTATCCACTGATAGTTATAGTCAGCTACTGTTTTCATTTTCAGCACTGTAATATTGGCAAAGGTATGTTTAATTGATCAAAGCTCTGTTATTGGGAACAGATGTTTGAAAATAAAACAGTGGTTGGGACATCTGTTAACTTTGTTCAACAGATAGATGAAAATAGATGTTTGGAACTACTGTTGAGAAAACTGTGGTTGAAACATCTGTTTGGTTAAAATGATGGTTTAAAACCAGTGTTTGGTTAAAATAGTGTTTTGTGGAGGTTGAAAGGGATTGAAACGACTGATGGGTTAAAATATTGTTTTTTGGGAGAAGGAACATGCTTGAACCACTGTTTATAAAATGACTGTTGTTAAAGGTCAGTGTTTTAATTCACTGATAGTCTATCCACTGATAGTTATAGTCAGTTACTGTTTTCATTTTCAGCACTGTAAACTACTGATATTGATTCATCAGTGGTTTCCTAACAACTGTCATCCATTATTCATCAGAGGTTCTCACGTGGACAGTACTTAGCCGTCCGATCTTTTGTAACCGCTGCCACGTCAGTATTCACTTTTTCCACCTATAAAACCCTGATCAAAACCCCAAACAGGGTTTTTACTGTCGAGTCGAATTCAATATTCCTTTTAAAAGCAGTTTTCATCAAATTCTCTCAAATCACTCATTTTCTTCCTTCGTTCTTAACCACCTTTGATTTATCATGGATCTGCCATTCAAAATCCGTCATAACTACGTGAGTACACTTGCAAAAACAAGTAAAAACACAGGTTTTCATTCCGTGATTGATGCACTTTCATCTTCAAAGTACAAAACTTTGTTGACTTGCAATGAAACCATCTACGTGGATACCCAACGAGAGTTCTGGAAAAATGAAAAGCTTGAAACTAAGGACAAAAAGACCTTAGCTATTACTTCATCAATAAGGGGAATTCCAGTGGTCATTACACCTCAAACCATTTCAGAGGTTTTTGAAATCAATGATCTTACAGGTAAAAGCTCTTTCCCAAAAACAGAGTACCAAACTGATTTCTCTGAGAGAGGGTATGAAGAAGAAATGAAAAAGGATACTTTAGAAAAGGGCAGTTTTCCTCCTGCTCCGAGGTTTTTATTCCATACCCTCTTGATGTGTGTGCCAAATAAAACAACAGCTTTTAATGAAATACCATTGAAAATTCAATACCTGGGCTATGCTATCATGGCTGAACAAAATTTTAACTACTCTCAGGAAATTTTCAATGATATGGTTAAGAATGTTAACAAAAAATCATTTTTATTGTTTCCAAGGTTTTTAAGTTTTTATCTTCAAAAGAAATTTTCAAAGGATAATGCACATGTGCTTATTCAAGGAAATCCTATTCAAATAAACAGTCTAACTTCTGAAACATTCACAAGGCTGTCAAAATCTTTAAAAACCCAAACAGAGGTAGCTGAGCAGAATTTAGCAGTAACAACTGCTCCTCAGGCCCCTATTGTTGAGCCCACTGTTCCTTGTGATCACAGAAGCACAACCACATCTGTGAAACCCACACAAAAAATCACCAAAAAGACCAAAAAGAAAACTATCCAAAAGCCCTCCAAACCCACCAAAAAGGTGACTCTGGAAGACGAGATTCCAGAGGTAACACATGTGACAACACAAAAGTCACCTGAAACCACTGCTGCTACTTCCTCACAGCAGATGGAAGAAAGATCTCAACTTGAGTCTAAAACTCCTCCTGCATCCTCTCAAAAGGATCAAGTTGTATCAACAAGGACACCACAATCAATGATACGTCTGTTGGATGCACTGGATATAGCTCAGATAAAAATCGGTTTTTCTCAATCACCTGTCAGTGAGAATATACCACAACAAGTGACTGAGTCTGGTGTTTCTATCTCTGTTAACCCACCAACAGTTGAGAAAGCTACACTGTAGGAATTACAAGTAATTCCTGTCAGTAGTTTAAGTGGAGCAGCTACTACTGTTGTTGAACCCACTGGTTTACACCTGGACAGTAGTTTCATTAGTGAGATTCCCTTGAAGGCGATTTATTCTTTGGGAACCATAGTGTCCACTGGTGTGTTTCCATTATACGCTGCTTACCTTAAAATGGTAAGGTCTGCTGAAGAAAGAAGTTCACAGTACCGAGAACAAGGGGCATCAGTGGATGATTTTTGGGAAATTTTTCCTAAGTCAACCACTGATACAACCACCACTGGTGGGAAATCAGATGATCCCATTAAATTGGGTGATGGTTTAAAGTACAAAGAATTGACGGAGAGGGTTGATAAACTTGACACATCTGTTGGAGAAATCAAAACTATGCTGCAACAGTTGTTACAAGCTCAAAAGGCTACACCCACTGCTGCACCATCCGCAACATCTGATCCATCTGCTGCTGAGCTATGGCATATGTTTCAACCTCTGTTTCATAAACAAAGACAATATGCAGATCAACAGCATGAAGTTCAACTTCAAATGGTCAGAAATGTCATGGAAGCTAGGTACAAAGATACTCAAGCAGATATCAAAGCCACTAAAGCTCATCTGCTTCAAACTACTGGTACTGCTCCTCCTTCAATCATCTTTGTTGAAAATCCTGATGATGTCAAAAAGTGGGAGAAAACTAAAGGGAAGAAGGGAAAAGAAGATGGTGTATACATGCCAGCTGATCGAATGTCCAAACTTGTGGTAGAAATCCCAAGACCAGATGGTTCCAAAAAGGTTGATGAGACTCAAAATGCATTTGCTGCATTAAAGGCAAACATGAAAGGATCTAAAAAGTTTGAGGAGGAGAAGAAAGTTTTGATGGAAAAAGAAGAGCAGGGTACTTCTAAACCTAAAAGAAGACAGCCTACCAGAAAAGTAAGTCAACGCAAAACCACACCTTCCAAAACCACCAAACAAACTCCTTAAATTCCCAAAATTTCTTGTCATCAAACCTCCAAACCAACAGATGTTAAAACTCATGTTGTATCAACAGTTGTTGGTACTTCAGTTGTTTCAACAGATGTTATCTCAACAACTGCCATCACTACTACATCAACCCACAGTCAATCCACTGTCATACCAAAAACAATATCACCATCACAAAATCCAGCTGCCAAAAAGCAGAAAACAACAATTGACACATCAACTGTTGTAGTGACCACAGTGGTTGGAAAACCAGTTGTTTCAACAGGTGTTAATCATATACCAACTACTTCAGTCTCTGCCACTGAAACCATAAATACACCACCAACTTCTCCAAAGCACAAAAGGAGAAAGATAACAAACAATGTAGTGGAAGATGACACTTCCCCAACTCTAACATCTACACAACCACTGTCCCTTGTCACCATTCGAAACCCTGTTCCATTATCTTCAGTTCAACTCATCAATCAAAACACTGCCATTAACCCTGCAGGAGTACAATATCCTCTAGATCTTCCAGCAGTCAGGGAGGAAATCAAATCCTTCTACTCTGAAGATGATCCTGAAAAGAGGAAACTCCCATCTCTTCAAGGTTATCCTTTGCCAAGAAATATAGAAGAATATCTCAAAATAAAGGCCCAACAAGCAGAGGATATATCTAAAAGAGATACAGAGAGAAAGTCTGACAAAGAGATTCAAACAAATTATCAATATTTGCTCAGTAAAGTTAGAACTTTAGAGCAGTTCTCAAAAGTCTTTTGTCAGAAATTATCAGAAAAATATGATGAAAACATGAGAAATTACTATCTTGAATACATAATAGCATACAAGAAGTACAGGGCAGAAAAGTATCAATACAAAGAATGGACCATCAGTGAACTACAAGAGGAGACAGTCAGAATTCAAAAGATGATTCAAGATAACGTAAAGCAAACTCCTCCAGTTTGGGCCAATTACAAGAAAAATGTACCAGAAAGGACCTTGAAACTGAAAAGAATGAAAGAAGAGCTGATAACTGCTGATTTTGGGTCAAGAAAGTAGGTTACAAGGTGGAGAGAAGAAAAGGTGTTTGCTACCTACAAAAAGTTGGAAGAGTTAAGGAAGAGAGATCCCATTGCTCCTAAAAAGCCTGATTATCCGGAAGCAGTGGTTCTAGTCAAACAACAAAAATTGCCAATCAGGATACCCACTGCTCCACATGCTAGCATCCTTTATCAAAGAAGTAAAGAAAAGCAGATGGATGAATTAACAAAAGAAGACAAGGCCCAAGAAGATTACATCATCAAAATGGTTTTTCAGACATTTACAGAAGAGAAACAAGACTCAGCAGAATCTAAACTTTAAGTTTTTATACTCTAAACTTTAAGTATTTACTGACTGACTTATTTATTTATTTTATTTATAAGTCTATATAAATATAACTATAATCATCGTTTATATTTGTTATGCATGGTTTTCTAAGAAACCACTCATGTTTGCACAATCTAAACTTTAAGTTTGTTAGACATCTTTTATTAAGTTTGTTAAAATCTTTTATATTTACTTATATAGTTGTCTTTTAGCTATAATAAATAACATGTTTTGGTAAAATATCTATACACATATCTATATGTTCTGTCAATATGTGTTATGCATGGTTTTCTAAGAAACGACCCGTGTTTGCACACGGGTCTTACCGCTAGTTATATATAATAAATGAAAGTGATTAGGGCCACGTGTCACTTAATTAGGGCATCCTCAGTTCTGTTTTCCCGCCCAACAGTACCACACTTCCATCCCTTTTATACTCCCTCCGTCTCATTTTTTTCCTTTTCAAAACCCTAGATCTGAATCTTCTTCTCCTTCTCCTGTACTCTTCTCCCTTCTTAACCAAAGATCAAACCAAATCATCTCATCATGAATCATTCAGCCTTTGTAATTTTCATGTCTGATTATACCATGAAGAGGTAATATCTGGCTTTTGTAATTTTCATCCTGAGCTATAGTTGGGAAGATTCTTTCATCTTCTTCGTCGGCAAGGTTCTTCCATTTAAGGTTTGATTTGTATGTTTATAGATCTGTGTTGATTTCTTCTTATTTTCATACAAAGTTTTAATTAAACCCTAATTTCTACTCCTAATCTCATCATATGGTTCCAGGGTTGTTGTCATCGATGGTCATCAAAGTTGAGATCCGCTTATCTGCGGATAGATTTCCGCCATGAACTGGTATGTTTGAATATATTCAAAAACTAAGGGTTTTTTTCTTAACGCTGGTGATATGAGTACAACATCTGTTGATTATTGATCTTTGAATATGTTCACCGATTATTCTTTTTGAAATTAGGGTTTCATTTGCTTGAGATTTGAATCTTCCGATTGTTGAAGCCTTTGAAGCCGATCCTTTTAAATTTCCAGTTCCCGAGGTATTATCTGTTTGTAACAGCAGTGGTTCAGCATCTACAGTGGATTCAACATCTACAGTGGATTCAACATCAGGTGTTTGGTTAAATTTTGGTCAGGTTTCCTGTTCAGTTTTGATGTTCACTTATCTAATTTTCATTTTATTTTTAGGCTTCTATATGATTTTGAGGTTGATTGATTGGTCACTTGCTATTGTTGTTTGATGTTGTTTGCTATTATTGTTTGATGTTGTTTGCTATTGTTTGATGTTGTTTGCTATTATTGTTTGATGTTGTTTGCTATTATTGTTTGATGTTGTTTGCTTTTGTTGTTTGATGTTGTTTGCTATTATTGTTTGATGTTGTTTGATGTTCTTTGCTATTATTGTTTGATGTTGTTTGCAATTGTTGTCAAGTAAGGTAAAAATGGCCATTCTAATTACCTGAATATTGCGTATGATATCCTTTTAATTTTAATCGCCCAACAAGTTTTTTGGTTTGTTTCTTTCATATTTCATTATGATTTGTATGCTTTTAGGGTTTTATTTTATATTGGTCATCACATTAATGGTGAGTACTCAAGAATATTGGATGGTTTACTTAGTTTTATTTTGGGTATTTTTGGATGATTTCATCCATTTCTTTAGATAGTTCATGATTGAAGATGCAGTTGAAGGGATCATTTGAGTGAAATGAATGTTGATTTATCAGAAGATGCAGTTGAAGGTATCTTAAATAAGGTAATAATTGCATTACATCCCTGTTGAAAAATAGAATTGATAAATTTAGAGAAAGTGAGGTTGAAAGATGTTAACCCAATAGTGGAGATCTCATTCTACAGTTTCGATAAATTAAGGGTATTCTCATATAATTCTTCCTAGATGCTTCCAATGAAGCGGCACTTTGGACATCTGTTGTCTTCAAACATCTATTATCTATTATCTATTCTATCTATTATATATAATAAATGAAAGTTATTTGGGCCACGTGGACCAAATAACTTTCATTTATTATATATAATAGATAGAATAGATAATAGATAATAGATAATAGATAATAGATGTTTGAAGAACAACAGATGTCCAAAGTGCTGATTCTTTGGAAGCATCCAGGAACCATTATATGAGAATACCCTTAATTTATCGAAGCTGTAGAATGAGATCCTCCACTGTTGGGTTATCATCTTTCAACCTCACGTTCCCTATATTTATCAATTCTATTTTTCAACAGGGATGTAATGCAATTATTCCTCTCAATCAAATAGACCGACCCTTGCTTCCTCTCAAAGTGTTATGGAATGGTTATAACAGCTGATCATGCTAAGGACTGTTATAACTAACCACTGCTCCTTATAAAGACTGGTGGACTTAAAGACTGATGAGGCCTATCCACCGTTGAAGACAAATCCCTGTTAAAGTTCCATGTGCTAAGACTGTTATAACTAACCACGGCTCCTTATATAATCATCGTTCCAGTATCATTGTTCCAACATCGTCGTTTCAATGAAGCTTCCCATCACACATCAACCTTTCAATGTCGATGTTGCAATATAATTGTTGCAACATCGTGAAAAGTTGCATGTGCTACCTTCTTTGATGGGAGAGTTGCAACTTGAACAAACGATATGTATCTCTCCCTCAAATCTCTTCTTCTCATTAATCGGCATTTGTTCATAAAGGATAAGAGAAAACTGAAGCTCTCTCTGACCCATTTTCAGAAAAAATTTTGGTGATATGTGGTTTGCCTTGATAATGGTATGTGTTTTTGTTTTTGATTTTTACTGAAGTTTTGTTATCTGAGTTGTGACTAAATGATGATTGTGAATGATCTGCTACAGATGATGATGATGATGATTGTTCTACGGTTGTTTCCAGTATCATTGTTCCAACATCGTTTAAAGTATGTGTTTTTTGCTACTCCAATTTTGAAATTTTGAGTTTTTTATTTTGAAGTGATATACTCTAATTCTCGCTTTATATTTCAGTCCAATCACAGTTGTTTGAAATTCATACAATCTGCTGCGGGTTATTATAGGTTTGTATTAAAAGAAGCATAAAGTTAAATTAAACACAAAGAAAGATTTTTAAATCTACATTTAAAATAATTTTTGCTCGTGACTAAATGATGATTATATATGACTCTGGGCAGATGATGATGATGATGTAGAAGCCGCAGTAGTTCCTACTAAACGCAAGAAAGCATCTGCTATTGCTGTAAGATAAGATTTTATCTTACTAGAGTAATGGTCTTTCATGCCTTTGTTGTATTAAAAGAAGCATAAAGTTTGGTTTAAAGCAGCTCTTTATGAACAAAGTTAAGGATTAAGTATATGAGGACAGGGCTACTCTTCAACAGCTGAAGAAGTGTTTTCATGTACTGCATCTTGGTCTGTTCACGAGAGATCAGGTTTCTACAAATCCTGATGTTGATGCATTAAGTACTTCCGTGGAGTTCATGGCGATTGTCGAAGATATACATTGATGGAGTTTAAAGCTAAAAGCACTAAATTTTAAGCTAAAAGCACAAAATTTTTGCTGTTAGGTTCGTAAATTTCTTGGTGTTGTTCTTAGATTTTAAATTTTTGCTGTTAGATTCGTAAATTTCTTAGTTTCGTTTTCTTGAATTCTATGTAATTTTGTAAAGAAGTACAATAACAAACAGTGGTTTGAACATCTGTTTGCATTTTGGTCAATAGTTAATGGAAACGCATGTTAGGTTGAACAATGTTTTTAAGAGGAATACAGTGTGAGAAGACAGTAGATCTTATTAAGTTAAACATCTGTTCAGGGTTAAACAGATGTTTGGCCTTTAACAAATGTTTGGCCATAAATAGATGTTTGACCTTAAACAGATGTTTTACCTTAAACAGATGTTTCGCCTTCTATATAAGATATTTGGACTTAAATAGATGTTTGACCTTAAACAGATGTTTGGCCATAAACAGATGTTTGGCCTTAAACCAAACATCTGTTTAAGGTCAACATCTATTTGACTATTGGCCAACATTTGATTGACTTTTGGTCAACATCTGTTTGAATTTTGGTCAACATCTTGTTTTGTAAAGAAGTACAAAAACAAACATTTTTACAAAATCCCAAATCACCCTATCATTTAAGTGCATTAAAGTAAAAGTGGAAATGATATTATTCATGTGGTCTTGTTGTGCTTTTGTTTGACCTCTAATATGGGTTCATGATCTAATCCGGTGATTTGAAGACATTGTTGTTTCATGTTTATACTAATAAATAAAAATCAAGTACACTTGGATGATTATTAAGCTCCTCATTTTGATTGTTTGGGTATAGTATTCTTGAAATTGGTCTTTTTTTGCAAACAGATGTTTATGGGCAAACATTTGTTTAAGCTCAAACCTTTGTTTAAGGCCAAACATCTGTTTATGGCCAAACTTCTGTTTATGGGCAAACATCTGTTTAAGCTCAGACCTTTGTTTATGTTAACAGTGTTTATATGTAACAGTGTTTTTCACATCAGTGTTTTATAGTCTGTTAGGTTGTTAGATATCATCACGTCAGTGTTTTATATGTAACAATTATTATGACATCAGTGTTTATATGTAACAGTGTTTATCACAACAGTGTTTATATGTAACAGTATTTATCACATCACTTTAGTGGTTTCATCTGTACTATAAATTGAACAGTTGTTTCATTTTTATACTAATAAATAAAAATCAAGTACACTTGACTGATTATTAAGCTCCTCATTTTGATTGTTTGGGTATGGTATTCATAAAATTGGTCTTTTTTTGCAAACAGATGTTTATAGGCAAACATTTGTTTAAGCTCGAACATTTGTTTAAGGCCAAACATCTGTTTATGGCCAAATTTCTGTTTATGGGCAAACATCTGTTTAAGGTCAAACTTCTGTTTAAGTCCAGAAAACTGATATATAAGGCGAAACATCTGTTTAAGCCCCAACATCTGTTTAAAAGCCTGTTACAACCACTGTATTGGTTGAAACATTTGATTGTTAAAAGTTATCCACTGCTGAAATACAACCTCTGTTTCTTCAATCTTCGTGTTGACCACTGACTGACCAAACATCAGTGTTTAAAAAACTGTTGGGTATCCACTGATAGGAAAAAATAGCCACTGTTCACTTTTTTATTGTTGACATCCACTGATATTGAGCATCAGCAGTTTTCCTAAAAAACAGCCACTGCTCACATTTTTATTATTGATGGTGTTAATTAGTGATAGATTGAAATTATCAAATAAAAACTAGAATTACAATGAAATAACCATTTTACCTAATCGGTACATTCCAATGAGATAAGAGTTCCTCCAACATTGTTTTCGTGATAAAATTTAAAATTAAATTAGAAAATAAAAAAAATTCTTGATGACTATTTGTTGCAAATCAAATCAGTAATTAATGCTAATTTCTTGAGCTTTGGACATTTAAAATATGCAAAATGTGAATTTCAAACTGACGGTTATTATCTCTTAATTAAAGTTAAAATAAAAATTAGAAAAGTTATCATGACAATTGCTTTCAAATCAGATCAGTAATTACTGATAATATCAGTAATTTTGAAATTCAAAATATGCAAAATGGTAATTTAAAATTGACGTTCTCTCTTTTTTTTCCTACTTTGCATATCATTTCTAATATTTAATTAGTTTAATAAAGCAGGATATAAGGATATACACTGCTTACCTTTCAGTTCCCAATAAACATCAGTTCCCAATAAATATCATGACAATTGCTTTCAAATCAGATCAGTAATTACTGATAATATCAGTAATTTTGAAATTCAAAATTCAAACCATATATTCTTATCCTATAAATAAGATATAATTATCTGGTTTCACATTCAAATCTCGCTCGCTCATATATGTGAGCGTATCTCTCTCTCTCAAATGCATCTTTCTCGTGATTCAGCCGCTAATCTCCGATTACACTTCTTTGTTCGAATGTTTGTTGATTATGTTTACATGTTATCATTCCAGTATCATTGTTCCAAAATCTTCGTTTCAATGAAGCTTCCCATCACACATCAACCTTTCAATATCGATGTTGCAGTATCATTGTTGCAACATCGTGAAAAGTTGAATGTGATATCTTCTTTGATGGGAGAGTTGCAGCTTGAACGGACGATATGTATCTTTTATCATGAAAAGTTGCATGTGTTGTCTTCTTTGATGGGAGAGTTGCATTGTTCGATTTTCGTTAAATCAAAAGTTAGGTTTTGTTGCGTCAGGAAGATTTTCTCCTTTTATAGAAAGTATAGATTCGTGCAATATCGTGAAAACTCAGATGTGCTACAACAGTTGAGAAGAGACCTTTGCATTTTAGGTTTGTTTCTTATTTGTGTTGTCAGTAATATAGAGTGCGGTGATAGAGACGTGCAGTGTTCATGGCGATGCTGAAGGACATACATCGAGAGGTTCAGCAATCGATGGAGTTGAAACTAAAGTTTCTTAATTCTTGCTGTTATTCTTAGATTTGAACTTTAATATTGTTCAGTATGTGATGTAATTATTGGACTTTTAGTTTTAAGGTCATGAATAAATGAATAAATTTAATTTTATGAATCTATGTTGTGTTTTATTTTTACTTATTATTTAGTGTTTGAGTAAGATTTAGATTATGTTGATGTTGAATTGTGTCTGAACATCTTGTTTGGTAAGTCAACAGAGGTTTAATAGTGTCAAGGATTGGTTTGATGGTCAACCTCTGTTTCTTCATTTTTCATGTTGACCACTGACTGACCAAACATCTGTGTTTCAATCACTGTTGGCTATCTACTGATAGTTAAAAAATAGTCACGGCTCACATTTTTATTGTTGACATCCACTGATATTGACAATCATTGGTTTTCCTAAAAAACATCCACTGCTCACATTTTTATTGTTGATGTGGTTAATTAATTATAGAATGAAATTATCAAATGAAAACTAGAATTAAAATGAAACTAAAATTTTACCTAATCGTTACATTCCAATGAGATAATGCTTCGTAGATTCGTAGATGTTTGAAGACCGACAAATGTTCAAAGAAGCAGCACTGTGGACATTTGTCTGTCTTTTTCGTTCTTCAAACATCTAGGAACCATTATTTGAGAATACCCCTGAATTTATCGGAGCTGTAGAATGAGATCCTCCACTGTTGGTTACATCTTTCAAATCTATTTTCCCTAAATTTATGGATTCTGTTTTTCAACAGTGATGCAATGCAATGAGTCCTCTCAAATGAATAGACGGATACTTGCTTCCTCTTAAAGGGTTGTGGTGTGGTTATAACAGCTGATCATGCTAAGGACTGTTATAATTAACCACTGCTCCTTATAAAGACTGATGGACTTAAAGACTGATGAGGACTATCCACTGTTGAAGACAAAGCCCTGTTAAAGACAAGCACTTATGTACCTAAAGCCAGATCAACGAAAGGAAAACCACTGCTTAGTAGCAACAGTACTTCAGCATCTACAGGCGATTCAACTTTAGTATTTATGTATCAGTGTTTCTGATGTAACAGTGTTTAGTGTAGCAGTGGTTCGCTATAGTTTATCTCTCGAGTCGAACCCTATACAAACTCAAAGACGAACCACTGCCCAACAACAACAGTGGTTCAGCATCAACAGCAGATATTCTACCTTTATTTATGTTAACAGTATTTATATGTAACAGTATTTATCACATCAGTGTTTTATACTCTGTTAGATTGTTAGATTTCATATCACTAAGATGTTTATATGTAATGGTATTTATCACATCACCCCAACATGCTAACTGATTATTAAGCTCCTCATTTTCATTGTTTGGGTATAGTATTTTTGAAATTGATCTTTTTTTTTTTGCAAACAGTTGTTTATGGGCCAACTTCTTTTTAAGGTCAAACATTTGTTTAAGCGCAAACAACTGTTTATGTCCAAACAGATGTTTAAGGTCAAATATATGTTTAACGTCAAACATCCTCAAAATAGTTAAAAATGATAGTTTTCATTAATCCTTAAAAGTCTGTTACAACCACTGTTTTGGTTCAAACATCTGATTGTAAAATGTTATCCACTGTTGACAGACAACCTCTGTTTCTTCATTTTTCATGTTGACCACTGAGTGACCAAACATCTGTGTTTCAATCACTGTTGGCTATCCACTGATAGTTAAAAAATAGAATTACAATGAAATTACAATTTTACGTACGCAATCCTAACAAGTGTTAACTCTAGCGTGTAATAGTTTATAAATATTTCATTAAATTTCTATTTTTCTATGTAATACTTTATTTTAATAATCTCAACATGCATCTTAAAAATAGTTAAAATGAAAAATTTTCATGAATTATAAGCATCAAAATGTTTTCAGGAAATCAAAAATCCATCGTAATAGTTTATTTTAATAATATCAACATTGCACCATCAGGACTGATAGACTATCCACTGATAGCTTAAAGTCTCCCACTGTTTTCATTGTAACCATTGCAACAACTGATATTATTCCATCAGTGGCTTCATAAAACAACTGTCTTCCATTACTCATCAGGGCTTGGCTCGTGGACAGTACATAGCGGTCAGATCTTTTGTAACCGCTGCCACATCAGCATTCACCTTTTCCCCTATAAAACCCTGATCAAAACCCCCAAACAGGGTTTTTACTGTCGAATCGAATTCAAAATTCCTTTCTCAAAGCAGTTATCCTCCATTTCTATCAAAATTCCTCATCGTCTTTCTTCCTCAAATGGCAAAATCACCGTCTTCATCATCTAAGAAATCCACTCAAAAGGCCATAGAAATTCCATACAAAGCTCCCCATAACTACTTGGGTCTATTGACAAAACCAAGTAACACTGAAACCTTCGATTCCGTCATAGATGCTCTTTCGTCTTCAAAGTACAAAACTTTGTTGACTTCTGATGCTCCGATTTACTTGGCAGCCCAGAGGGAATTTTGGAAAAATGCAAAACTTGAATCTCAAGATAAAACACCCATAGCCATCAATTCCTCGATAAAGGGTGTTAAAGTTAAAATCACCCCACAAACCATCTCTGAAGTGTTTGAACTCAATGATCTTCAAGGTAAAACTTTTTTCCCTAAAATAGAGTATCAAACAGATTTTTTAGAAAGAGGGTATGCAAAGGAAATGAAAAAAGACACTTTGCAAAAAGGCAGTTTCCCCCTGCCACAAGGTTTTTGTTTCATACCCTCTTAATGTGTGTTTCTAATAAGACCACTGCTTTCAATGAAATTCCATTAAAGATCCAATACCTGGGTTATGCTATCTTGGATGGGGAAAACTTTAACTATTCCCAGGAGATCTTTGATGACTTGGTAAAAAATGTTACTAGCAAATCATTTTTACTATTTCCAAGGTTCCTAAGCTTTTATTTTCAAAAGAAATTTGGAAAGGATGATGCTCATGTACTCATCCAGGGTGAACCTTTTCAAATAAATGGCCTTACACCTGAAACATTTACAAGGCTATCAAAAGTGTCCAAAACACAAGCAGAGGCTCCTGAGCAGACTTTAGCATCTACCACTGCTCCTCAGGCACCTGCTGCTGAGCCCACTGCTCAAGGTGATCACAGCAGCAAAACAACTACTGTGAAACCCACACCTAAATCCACCAAAAGACCAAGACAAAAGAAAACACAAAAGCCCCCCAAACCTAAAACAAAGGCAACTCTGGAAGATGAGATCCCAGAGCAACTGCCAGTGACAACACAAAAGTCACCAGAAACCACTGCTGCTACTTCCTCACAGCAGATGGTAGAAAGATCTCAACCCGAGCCTCAAACTCCTCCTGCTTCTTCTAAAAAAGAACAGGTTGTAAGAATCGGGACACCAAATTATGATGCTGTAGAATCACTTGATTCTATCATCCATAGCCCACTGCCCGGGGCAAATTCTCTTTCCACACCCATACTCACCTCTCAAATTCCCGCACAAACAAAACTTTTGTTGGATGCACTTGATATAGCTCAGACAGAAATCAGTTCCTCTCAACCACCTATCACTGAGTGCATGCCACCACAAGTGACTGAGTCTGAACTCCCTATCATTGCTAACCCACCAACAACACCAGAGGAGGTTACACTTCAGGATGTACAAGTACTTCCTGTCAGTAGTTCAAGCGAAGCAGCAACTACAGGTGTTGGATCCATTGATCTACACCTGGCCAGTTGTTTCATAAATCAGACTTCCTTGAAGGCAATTTCCTCTCCAGCAACTCTGATAACCACTGGTGTTTGTTCCAACCACTGGTACATTTAAAAGGTTATCAATTGCTGAGGAAAGAAGTCCCCAGTACCGAGAACAAGGGGCATCATTGGATGACTTTTGGGAAAATTTTCCTAAGGCAACCACTGATACAACCACTGTTAGTGGGAAATTAGATGATCCCATTAGGTTGGGTGATGGTTTAATGTACCGAGAATTGATGGATAGAGTTGACAAGCTTGATACATCTGTTGCAGAAATCAAAGACATGCTGCAACAGTTGTTGAAAGCACAAAAGGTACCATCCCCTGCTGCACCAACTCCAACAGCTTCTCTATCCTCTGCTCCCACTCCAAATGAGCTGTGGAGTTTGTTTCAACCTCTGCTACACCACCAAAGAGAATTAGCTGATCAGCAACATGAGATACAAGTTCAAAATATCAGAAATCTCATGGAAGCAAGGCTTAAAGACACACAGGCAGATATCAAGGTAATCAAGGCAATCAAGGCCCATTTGCTGAATACCATTGGCACTGCTCCTCCCTCTATCATCTTTGTGGATAAACCACCACCAGCTGATGCCAAAAAGGGGGAGAAATTGAAGTAGTTTAAAAAGAAAGGATATGAAGATGGTCTGTAAATTGAACCAGACAAGTGAAGTATGCTTGCAGACATCCCCTTGCCAGATGGTACTAAAAAGATTGATGTAACCACAAATGCCATTGCTGATGCAAAAGCAAGGGTAAAAAGGGATATGGAGGCAAAGGATAAAGCAAGGTTTGAACAAGAGAAGAGAGTTTTTATGGAAATGAATGAGCAGGGTATTTCAGAACCAAAGGATGAAGATGTCACACCCCAACCGATGGCGGAATCATCGGGGCATGGCACTGAGCGAAACAGATTGTCCAGAAGTTTCCATAACAATTATCATCACTATTAGTTTAAATAACACGTCCCATACCGTGTCCCAAATAACAAACAAATTATTACAGATAACAACTAGTCAAATACTCTGTTCCGACAACTCAGATTTAAATAAAACAAATAAATATTGTTCAAATCTGGAGGATTTTGTCAGTCGTTTCTTGTAATAACTCGGGACCGGTTAATTGCGAATGACCGATCTCGTGCCATACAATAGGCGAACAACATCTTCTTCCATATAAAGCCTCGAATGGTGCCATTTGTATGCTGGCATGATAGCTGTTGTTGTACGAGAATTCGACTAACGGTAGGTATTTGTTCCAACTACCACCGAAGTCTATAACACACGCGCGGAGCATGTCTTCAAGAGTACGGATCGTTCTTTCAGTCTGTCCATCAGTTTGAGGGTGGAATGCAGTACTCAGGTTAAGCGACGTACCAAGAGCCGCTTGAAACGTTTCCCACAATCACGAAGTAAACCGAGCATCACGGTCTGAAATGGTGTCACGAGGCGTACCATGATTACAAATGATCTCGTCGGTGTAGATTCGGGCTAGTCGTTCTACCTTGTAGTCTTCCCGTATTGGCAAAAAGTGGGCTGATATAGTCAGACGATCAACTATCACCCAAATGCTGTCGTGACCTGATGGCGTGGGTGGAAGTTTGGTTATGAAATCCATAGCTATACTCTCCCACTTCCATATAGGGATTGGAGGTTGTTCGAGTAAGCCAGAATGTCGTTGATGTTCAGCCTTGACTCTTGCACAAGTCAGGCAACTTCCAACATAGAGAGCGATATCCCGTTTCATACCCTACCACCAGTACTTGTAACGAAGATCCTGGTACATTTTATCGGCACCGGGATGAATAGAATACCGGGATTTGTGGGCTTCGTTCATTATAATCTTTCGCAAATCGGTCTGCTTAGGGATCCAAATTCGGTCCAGATAATAGAAAATCCCATCTGCTTTGCTTACAAGCTGAGCTCCATCGTGATAGATCCTCTCTTTCTTCAATGTGCGTTCGTTAAAACAGGCATGCTGGGCTTCGCGGATGAGAGTTTCGAGATTATGTTGGGCTTGGGTATTGCGAATACTGAGCAAATAACTCTGTCTGCTGAGTGCGTCGGCTACAACATTTGCCTTGCCTGGGTGATAACGAATCTCACGGTCGTAATCGCTAAGAAGTTCTACCCATCGGCGTTGACGCATGTTAAGTTCTTTCTGATTAAAGATGTGTTGTAAACTCCTGTGATCGGTGAAGATCGTACACTTGGTACTATACAGGTAGTGTCGCCAAATCTTCAATGCAAAAACAACTGCGCCTAGCTCGAGATCGTGAGTTGTATAGTTCTTCTCGTGGATTTTGAGCTGTCGAGATGCGTAAGCTATAACCTTGTCCCGTTGCATGAGAACATAACCAAGACCAAAGTTGGAAGCATCACAATAGACAATGAAATCGTTGTTTCCGTCTGGCAACGCGAGAACAGGAGCATTGCAGAGCTTGCGCTTAAGGGTTTGAAAAGCAGATTCTTGTTCAGTTCCCCAAACAAAAGTCCTGTCCTTATGAGTAAGAGCAGTAAGCGGCACAGCGATCTTAGAGAATCCTTCGATAAATCGTCGATAATAGCCCGCTAGTCCGAGAAAAGAACGAACTTCAGACGGGTTCTTTGGCGTAATCCAGCTTTTAACTGCTTCAATCTTCACGGGATCGACATGGATACCCTGAGTATTCACGATGTGGCCCAGAAATTGAACCTCCTCCAACCAAAATTCGCACTTGGAGAACTTGGCATAGAGTTGGTTCCCCTGGAGTAACTCGAGAACCAAACGTAGATGTTGCGCGTGTTCGGCTTTCGACTTGGAATAAATCAAGACATCGTCGATGAACACGATGACGAAACGGTCAAGGTAAGGTTTACACACGCGATTCTTCAGATCCATAAAAACCGCGGGTGCGTTGGTCAGACCAAAAGGCATAACAACGAACTCATAGTGGCCGTAGCGAGTGCGAAAGGCTGTTTTGGGTATATCTTCCTCTTGTATGCGTAGCTGATGATAACCTGAACGTAGATCGATCTTCAAGAAACACGATGCACCTTGTAGCTGATCAAACAAGTCGTCGATTTGAAGTAGGGGATAACGGTTCTTGATGGTCGGCTTATTCAATTCCCGATAGTCGATGCACATCCTGAACGACCCATCCTTCTTTTTGACGAAAAGGACTGGTGCGCCCCACGGAGAGGTGCTCGGGTGAATAAAGCCTTTTCAAGTAACTCCTGGAGTTGGTTTGAGAGTTCCCTCATTTCGGATGGCGCGAGTCGATAAGGGGCTTTGGCAACAGGGTTAGCTCCAGGAATGAGGTCGATACGAAAGTCGATATCACGACTTGGCTGTAGTCCGGGAAGATCATCAGGGAACACCTGAGGAAATTCGCGAACCACTGGGACGTCTTTGACCTCAACCTTCTTTTTCTTTTCCTTCTCCGCTACTACAATGTTGGCCAGGAAAGCTCTGTATTCCTTGCGGAGATACTTGCTAGCTTGGATACACGACATGAGCTTGAGACCTTTCGAGGCTGTTTCACCATATACACATAAGAGATCACCATTCGCGAGCAAGAATCGAATCATCTTTTCAAAACACACAACTTCAGCATGGTTCTCGCGAAGAAAGTCCATGCCTACTATGACGTCAAAACTTCCGAGTTGCATCGGAATAAGGTAGATTGGGAAGATGTGATTGTTGAGCTCGAGGGTACAATCACGAAGAACGGAATTAACGGAAACAATTCTTCCAGTAGCAACTTCGACTCCGAATAACGAGGGGAGATAAGAACGCTTACAACTAAGGAGCTTCTCGAATTCAAACGACACAAAGCAGTTATCGGCTCCAGTATCAAACAAACATGATGCATAAATACCATTCACAAGGAACGTACCATTAACCATGTTTTTGTCAGCCTGGGCTTGACGGGCGTTAATGTTAAAGGTTCTGGCACGGGCTGCTTGCTGTTGCTGCTGAGGCTGCTGCTGTTGCTGCTGCTGCTAGGGTTCTTGTTTCACAACCCGGTTCGGGCACATGTTTTCAAAGTGGTTAGGATCACCACATGCAAAGCAGACTCGAGCATTGACCGCGGGTGCTTGAGCTTCAGGTTGGCCTTGAGGGGCTGGAAGTAGAGCTTGATGAGCGGCGGCTTGAACTGGGGCTTGACGGGGACCATAGCGACAATTCGCAATGAAATGCCCGTAGAGGTTGCAGTGGGCGCAGAAACGACAGGCGATTCCTACCGGATGATGACATGAGCATGTCGGGCAGAGCGGGTGGGGACCTGTGTAAGCGCGCTTAGCTGGCGACGCATTGATCACTGGAGCTTGTCGGTGGTGAGACTACTGCTAAGCCTGTACGGCTTGCAGAGGGGCAGCAGTCGTTGTCACAGCACAGTTCTTGTTGCTGGAGCTGTTGTTGTTGTTGTGCCTCTTCTTTCTTTTTGACGACTTGGAGGGTTGGACAGTGGTGGTGTCGACGGTCGATGCAGTGGTGGCTTGGTGCAGAGACTTGGTATGCTTATCCCAAAAAACAGACTTTACCCGCTTGTCATTGATCTTGGCGGCAAACAGGTAGGTCTCTTCAATCGATGATGGCTTGGCAGCATGAACGAAATCGGCAACACAATCGGGTAGGGCTCGAATATACTTCTTGATGGCCATGTCTGACGTCTTGACTTGATCGGGACAAATGATGCTGAGCTGTTTAAAACGTGCAGTCAAGGCAGCGTTATCTCCATCCTTCTGCTTATTGTTCCAAAACTCGTCCTCCAGCTTTTGGCGTTCATGGGGAGGGCAGAATTCGTCCATCATGATGGCTTTCAGCTCCTTCCATGTCAGCTCATAAGTTGCATCATTTCCGCGTTTGTTTCGTTCGGCCGTCCACCAGTCTAGAGCTCGGGACTGGAAGACGCCTGTAGCATTGAGGGTGCGGAGATTTTCTGGACAGCCGCTTTGGCGCAGAGTGACTTCATAGAATCGAACCATTGAAACATAGCTGTTGGGCCATCTTCTCCGGTGAATTCCTTTGGTCCGCATGCCTTGAACTGTTTAAAGTTGAACCCAGTCTTGTTGGTATCTTTTGGAGCGTCAATTCGCGACTCCTCAGACGACTTGCTGGCGTTTTCAAAGACATCGCTCACAGCTTTTGCCACGCTCTTGGCAATGATAGTAGCGAGACGCCTATCTCTCTTCTCTTGGCGAGTAAGTGGGGTTCGGTGTCTAGATGACGACACGGTCTGCAATAGACATCGTCGTAGGTCTCAAACACAACAATCGAATCTCACCTCACACGTCTATTACTTACTAAAGCTTAGAATCACGTCGAATCACGCATCACATAATCATATAAACACAAATTCACATAATCAAAGAAACACATAAGCACGTAGGCACGTAGAGCACAGAGACACATAAGTACAGAAGCACAGATGCAGTCAGAATACAGAAACCTATCATTCAAAGCTCGCGGGTTGTTCGTATATAGCGGTCGCGTATAGCATATCGAATAGCATCGTAAAATCCTATAGCATGTCAAGTGTAGTATAGTATAGCGTATATCGAAGCATAGTATCACCTAGATTTGTAACGACTTGTTAGCGTGTTGAGATAGAAGAGCAATGCGAATCGTGTGTGTCGATCAAAGCGATAGCAAAAAGCGAGAGAATCATCAAAATAAAACACATAAACAGGTAATCACACCTAAAACACATAAAATCAATGAATTATCAGAGTCGGCAGTTGTGGGCTCAGGATTGAAACACATAAAAATCGGGAAATAGATTGTCTGCGGCTACTAGACATCGACTACCCAAAGCGATTCGACTATTTGCAGTAGACTTGTCGTCACTTTTCGACTTTCGGGATCGCGTTTCTGCCTCGATTCTTGGGCATTCCCCGCGTATTCCCTAGGTCATACTTGTGAGTTCAGGTCGTTGGAGTCCGTCGAGGCTTTGGTGAGATAAGTAAAAGTTGGAATAAGTTGCCAAGGTTCGGGTTTCACCCCTGACTTAGCAATTTCTTCCTTGTTTTAGTAAAATTTGAGGAGATTCTTCATCAAAATATGGATTTCACTCCTGATTTGGTATAATTCTCCTCGTTCGTTATTGAAAATAATGAGGAAATCATTGATAAATGAATAAAATCAGCATTGTTCAAACAATTTAGTCGAGAGTTTGCGGCTTTCACACCTATTCTCGACTGAATCGCTTGACTCTATTTGAAAATTTCGAGTGCAGTGATAACGAAGAATATCAGAATATAGCACATAAGCTTGGTCTTGTTGGTTCCTAACTATAGTCTAGGTCTCTAAGACAGCGACCCGGACTAGGTCGTGTCCTGCCTAATTCCCTATAGTTATGGCTCTGATACCAATCTGTCACACCCCAACCGATGGCGGAATCATCGAGGCATGGCACTGAGCGAAAAAGATTGTCCAGAAGTTTCCATAACAATTATCATCACTATTCAGTTTAAATAACACGTCCCATACCGTGTCCCAAATAACAAACAAATTATTACAGATAACAACTAGTCAAATACTCTGTTCCGACAACTCAGATTTAAATAAAACAAATAAATATTGTTCAAATGCTCCTAAAGACCCAGCCTGATAAGATCTACAAACAACTATACTCTAGTTGCTCTTTCCTGACAGACAACTATTTGTTGGGGGCCTCTAGAGCTTTATTCTAGCGTCGCTTTCTTAGCAAGCAAACATCTTAAACACCTGTCACATACGTTAAAATAAAGTCAATACATAAAATGTAAAGGTGAGCATACAAGTTTGATAATAGCATATAGAGTTCGAATAGTTTACGCATAACCAGCACGTACACAGAGGAAAACGAAGCATGTTAATTATCGACATGGACCTATCGATACCAGTGACTGCGGGTTGACTATCCGAGACAGTTTGCAATACATGATTACCACCGTAATCCATGCAAGTAATTGTCCTTAACAACCCCCGTGTGAATGGGTGCTGAGTCCAAACTATAGTACTACGTCGTTAAGGCAGGTAGACATCATTCCACGTGTAAACACAATCAACAAGCATTCATTTAGTCACGTAATACACGCATATTGGTTAGCTTTCAAATAGTTGAGTAGTGTGTTTGATTTGTGATTTTGATAAGTAACGTATGTAACACCCAAAAGTGCTAAAGCAAAAAGGGATCGAGTATACTCACAGCGATTGATTGATGGATTGAAGGGAGCGCTTGAGAGTCGGGTTAGCCTGAACAGTTCGATAGCATAGCGATGAGCAACACGTAGAATGGAAACAAGTGTGAGTGGGTCGAACATCCTGGTCGATCGAACAGTAGGTTCGATCGAACGGGTTGTTCGTTCGGCTGGAAGATCCGTTCGGGCAGTCTGTTCGATCGGCCGTAGGCTCGATCGGCTGGACTGTTCGAGTGGATTGTTTCTTCCTTTGAGTAGGATGTGTTTGTGTATGATGGTTTGACCTTTTGAAGTTTTCGTTGTAGTATTTGAGAACACTGAAGTGTTCTTACCTTTCAGGTCGGTCGATCGAACGGTCTGTTCGATCGGCCGGCTTAACTGATTGGTTAGGAACTTCAGTAGTAGTCCTCAGCACAGGATATCACTCGATCGAACAACATACTCGATCGAACAGCATACTCGATCGGGTGGCATTCCAATACGACCAACGAATTGAAAGTCGATTAAGGGTTGAAGCATAGTATCTCATGATCCGATGAGTAATGTTATCAAACGGCTCGTTCGATCGAACATCACCTCGTTCAATACTATACTTCATAAAATTGTCAAAGTGTGGGGCCATATGCTAGCCGATTGGCTGACCTGGTCGATCGGCTGACATGTCCGATCGGTTGGGCTGTTCGTTCGAACAGCCTAACCGTTCGGTCAGCATCCTGACCTGGTCGGCCTGTTCGTCTAACACTTGGCTGTTCTGTTGATTTGACGTTGTACTGAGGTAGTTTGACAACGAGCTTAACCATGGAACCTTCGTTCTCACTTGTTTCTCCTGCTCGGACAGGAATCACCCAAATCCGGCCAGTGAACGGTTCGGAACGGTGGTTTAACGTTTAACCCGAAGTCGGTGAACCTCGTAGATAGAACCCGAATCTTGAACCACACAACCATTAGAATGATCAGTGAGTTGGCTCAAGTTCCGTTTCTACCGGTTTGAAGGCATTGAGTGTAAAAGAGTTGAAAAAAGTTGGAAATCCTTCTTTCAATCCTTCACATCATGTAAATGTTTAGATCTTTGATAGATCTTAGCTTGTTTATGTGGAAATCGGTTAGATCCGAGCTATTCGTGGTGGATTGAGGCCAAAACATGATGTTCTTGAAGAACACCATGATGACATCATCCTAGAATGCTTAGATCTTGATGATTTCACGGTTAGAAATCAAGATCTGAAAGATAGAAAGGTGTAGGAGCATGTTTTGATCAAGAAAGTACAAGATTTAGGAGGAAAACTTACCGAAATTGGAAGAAATCTGAGAAAAGGTGAGGAGCACGAGCTGGTCGGTCAGAGAGTTTCCAAAAGTGGAAAGAATGACAATGACAACTCTATTTATAGGCTCCAAAAGAGGAAAGGGCTGGCCGATCGGCCAGGCATCCCGATCGGACAGCCTGCTCGATCGGACAGTCCGGCCGATCGGCTGGGCTATTCGATCGGCTGACAGCCTGATCGATCCACAGCCTGGTTCGAGTGTTCGGTGCGACGATTTTCGATATTTCGATTTCGATTGAAGACGATACGAGTATGGTAGAGTTTCCTATTCAAATTACTTTCAGTCCCAACTACTATATCTAACATACAATCACCTATATTTCACCCTATCCTTACGTTACCATTTGTCGTAATTCGATTTCGATTGCATTCGGTTTGAGTTTCGAGTTCCGATTCGAGTTTCAATTGATTCGATTGATCACACACAAAACATAAAGTAAACATGCACAGGTAACACATAAGGCACACACTCACGTATAATAACAACCAAAGTTCGCGAAATTCGAGATTCGAGTTCGATGATGGTTAGATCGGTTTGATTACTGATTAGTTAACTTTATCGCATTGTTACTTCCTACTATTCACAGCCGTAAATCGGTTCGCGTCGATTAAATATTCGATACTTCGATATATATTGATTAACAACACTTACTCCACATAATACAATTAAGACATAAAATAGACTAATTACAGTCAAAAAAAGTCAAAGTTGACTTGGACTTTGACTTTGACATTCGAAAACACGGGGTGTTACAGAAGAAAATCCTAAAAACTCTACACATCAATCTCCCAAACCAACAGAGGTTAAAACTCCTGTTGTATCAACAACTGTTGGTACTTCAGTGGTTTCAACAGCTGTTACCCAAACAACTACCACCACTTCAACACACACTACAACTACTGCTCCCACTTCAACCACTGCCTCACCAAAAACATCATCACCACCAAAAATCACCTCACCACCAAAAACAACTTCACCACCACCATCATCTCCTGCTAAAAAGCAGAAGACTTCAGATGACACATCATCTGTTGTAATGACAACAGTGGTTGAAACACCAGTTGTTCCAACAACTGTTAGTCAGCAACCTTCCACTCAAATCACTACCACTCAATCCATCAAAACACCACCAACCTCTCCTAAACCCAAAAGGAGAAGGTTAACCAATGTTGTCCTTGATGATGACACTTCACCACCACAAACAACCACACAATCACTGCCACTTGTACCTATTCCAAACCCTGTTCCTCTTTCTTCAGCTCAAGTTCAAAAATCAAATCCTTCTACACTGAAGATGGCCCTGCTAAAAGGAGTTTGCCATCTCTTGAAGGATATCCTAGGCCAAACAACATTGAAGAATATATGAGGTTAAAAGCTCAACAAGCAGATGATATCTCTAAAAGGAATTCAAATGGTAAATCTGATAAGGAAATACAAAGATACTATCAATTCCTGCTAACTCAGGTTAGAACATTGGAGCAGTTTGCAAAAAAATCTTTGTCAGCAACTATCAGAAAGAGCAGATGAAACCTTGAGAAAAGATTATCTTGATAACATCATGGCTTACAAAACATATAAAGGAGAAAGGTGCATGTACAAAGAATGGACCATTAG
This sequence comes from Helianthus annuus, assembly GCF_002127325.2. Taxonomy (NCBI): domain Eukaryota; kingdom Viridiplantae; phylum Streptophyta; class Magnoliopsida; order Asterales; family Asteraceae; genus Helianthus; species Helianthus annuus. Next base: position 160,532,614 of record NC_035436.2, read on the forward strand.
TGAGCTTGAAAGTGAAGCAGCCGTTTTCAAGATATGATAAAAAACAAGGTGAAGCAGACTCCTCCTATCTGGGCAAAGTTTAAGAAAAATGTACCAGAAAGACCCTCTGCAGCTGAAGAGGATGAAAGAAGAGCTGATTACAGCTAATTTTGGGTCAAGGAATCAAGTGTCAAGATGGACAGAGGATAAAGTGTTTGCATCTTACAAAAGACTAGAAGAACTAAGGAAGAAAAATCCTAATATTCCACAAAAGCCTGATCATCCTGAAGCAGTGGTTTTAGCTGAGCCATAAAAGCAACAATTCAGGAGATCCACTGCTCCACCTGCTGCCATCCTTTACCAAACAAGGAAACAAAAGCAGATGGATAAAATAACAACAGCAGATAAAGAAGCAGAGGATTACCTTGTGAAAGAAGGGGTTAAACGGATGATTGAAGAAAGACTTGAATCTTGAAATAAATTCAATCATTCGGTTCTATGTTAAAATGTGTGTTGAAAGCATTTCTCCTGTTTTATTGTGTGTATAAGTTTATTTCCATTTTAATTCCGCTGCATTACTTGTTCATCTTCTTAATTCTTAAATAAAAACACAATAAAAAAGAAACTCAGATCCTAACAACCTCTAATATGGGTTCATGATCTAATCCGGTGATTTGAGGACATTGTTGTTGAATCGAATGAGATGGTTGATGTAATGTGGTCGTATTAATAACAAATAGTAATTAATATAACTATGTTTCCCAATCCCGGGTAAAAACCTAGTTATATTATATATAAGAATTAAAATAGTTAAAAAAAATCTCGTCGCGTGGCGTGACGGGGCTTTTGGAGACTGTCGCGTGGCCCTTAGGTGCCACGTGGCAAGCCTATGTGGCTGACTAGGCTGACCTAGCCCTAGCTTGCCTCACCGCATGGCGCTACCAGGCTGTTTTAGTTCGTCGCATGGCGCAACGAGAACCAGATTCCATCTGGATAAACATGGCCTCCTCGCGTGTAACAACTCCCAAAACACCCTAGAAAGAACCATAATCGAAACCCCGGACCTGCACGACGAAACCCAGTGCGAAAAACGAAGAATCCGCATCCTGGCATCCCAGGCGCCACGCGAGAGAATCCCCTATATCTCTCACGACGATCGGGGGAGTACCAGATTACGTGGCACTGTTTCGCGACAAGTGGTAAGGTTATGCAGTTGACGAGGCTGACCTAGCCCTAATAGGCAGTTGTCGCGCCACGCGGGGGAGTCCCCTGATTCTCCAGCGACGAGCGGGAGAATCCCAGATTGGCATATAAAGGCAGCCGTGGGAGTATTTCAGTTGCACCAATTACTTCTTCTCTCTCGAAACTCTGTTCTAATACCCGAAGCCCTAAACTCCTAAAACTCGCTTCGTAATCGGCGTGCTAACCCGGATCACTGGTACGATACCCTGTCCGATTGATCTGAAACCAAATCAACGGATGTTTAAGTGTTGCCTGAATTAGATGATACTTTGTTATCTACGTTGTTGTTTTGATCTCATGATTATCGTTAAAGTTTGAATTGGGTTAATACACTAATACGTGTTGCATTATGTGTTTAATTAGGAACCCAAGACTTAGACCAGAAGGCTGTTATTGAAAACCCTAAATCTACAAAGTGAGTTATTCTCTTTTATCAAAATGCTTTTAAAACCCTAAATGTCTTCTAGTTGTATTTACAGTGATTATGTCTTTGTATTCTGAAATTACAGCCGGTATGTGGGGTTTTGTATACATTACTTAATAAGCTTTGCTCTTGGACAAAGGGTTAGGCAATAGTAATATGACCACAGTCACCGAAATGAGCGAGTGACAAGTCTTGTGGGTAACTGAAAGATATAAACAAATATAAAGACACTTAATGTTGTAACTACAATACTGTGTCTTTTATACAAATGGAATGAACTCACCAGCATTTTTCGTTGATCAAATGTTTTAAAACGCGTTTCAGGTGATTTACTGTGAAGAGAAGGAAAGTGATAAGAGGCACTCAAGCTTAAATAAGTGGCTATGTAAACCTGAATACAACGTGTTTTGTAATCAAGAGTTTATCCATGTGAAAATCCTTTATGTATATATGGGTTTCATCCCACAGTTTATGAAATGAAAACTACGGTGTTTTGAAAAGACTGATATTTTTCCTGACACCCGGTCCTAATAAATTTTCCGTTGCGATAATTTTAATAAACACTGGTACCACTTGTATCTGCTCACGGCTCCCGCCCAGGGTAGGGTCGGGGGTTGTGACATCGCGTGACGCGATGGAGAAACCAAGTCTCGCCGCGTGGCGCGACGACGTCACTTTTCAGGTATAAATAGAGCAGTTCAGAAGCAGTCCCAGTGTACCATTTGCTTTCAAAAACTCGTAATCTTGAATCTCGTATCTCGTATCTTTGTTTTCATATATTCTCGTGTACGAAACCCTGATCGCGGAAATGATACCCTGTCTGATTAATCTGAAACCCTAACAACGAAAAGCTAAAGTTCTGCAAGAATAAGGTGATACTTTATATGTTACGATTTTGATCTTGTGATTACCATTAAAGTTTGATTTGGTTTGTTACACTAATATGTGGTACATTGTGTGTATATCTAGGAACAAGGACTTAAACCCATGAGGCTTGAAACCCTAAAATTCTGCAATGTGAGTCACTCTCTTTTATCAAATGCTTTCAAAACCCTAAATGTTTTCCAATTGTTACTTATATTACAGTGATTAAGTCTTCGTATTTTTACCAGCAAACTACTATCAGCATGTGAGGTTTTGTATACACTACTTGATAAGCTTCAATAGTTCAGAGACTGATCAACAGTGATATGACTATAGTCACAGGAACTGTCGAGTGACAAATCCTTTATGAAACCTTGAGAAGATATGAACAATATACGATCAAAAGATGTTGCGATTAAGATGATGAAGAAATGATACGTAGGTGAAAATGGAATTGGATCTTGCAAAAAAATAGGATGACAGTTTTTTTTTTTCAGTTATCTTGGAACTCATTTAATTGATAAGAAAGGTAAATTACTAATATACCCTTTTGAATTAATTAAGATAGAGGACACTTGTCATCACCAAATTATTTCTCACACTTCTTACAAAAGTATGACTTTGTACAGGATCCTTTACCTATATATATATATATATATATATATATATATATATATATATATATATATATATATATATATATATATAGGGGAGGGTTTAAATGAGAACGCTAAATATTTGTGAGAACCGTGAGAACAAATGAAAAAACCATGAGAACTTGGTCAAAAACAATTCAAATTCAAAATTTTTTTCTACACTTATCATTATTATTCGAATACAATGTTAGAAATTCAATTTACACGTTTAGATTTACGTGAATTCATAAATAAAGAAAATTTACACATGTGTAAGTTTGCCATTTACACATGTGTAAATCTGTTATATTTACACATGTGTAAAAAATCTAAAAAGAATGATTTTGAAATGAGAAATGAATTATTTAATGTTATAAATTCTTGTTTTGATGTTGTATCTTAATTACAACTAGGGTTAAGACCCGCCCGCGTTGCGGCGCGAATACATCGTAAGCATTGAATGGATTAGTCCAAACGTTATATGATGCATAAACCATATGAAAAAACACATTTCGACGTATCCAGTTGAAATCAGTGTAACCTGTATAAGCATTGTGATTGGATCAAACGTAAAGTAAATGGAATTCATATCGAACAATCATAATGTATTATATGTGACCTAACTTATACAAAGAAAACGTAACGGGTATGAAGGAAAGTATGCACATGTAATCGAAAGGGATTAATTAGAACTTTCAAAAAAAGGCGAGAAAAAGAAACCATAATTTGACTCCACTCGGTTCGAAACAAACTTTACGAAATGTACATAAAATAAACATGAAAACATATTATATTTGACCTGAATCATTTCTCAAAAAAGTTTACGTCGAAACGTAGAACTTGAATTTATACGAAAACGTACATAGAAATATGCACGTAAAAATGGTTTGTTTAAACGAAAACGTATTATATTTGACCTGAGTCGTCTATAAAAAAGTTTACGTCGGAATGTAGAAGAAATCATATTTACGCATACCCGTACATAAAATATGCACGTAAAAATAGTTTTTAAGTAAAGGAAGTATAGGGGTAAACCGAAACAAAAAATTATTAAAAAAATTAATAGGTTAAAAACGTTCGTAAAACCGTGCCAAGTAGCACCAATGCCACAACCACGTCGACTCTCAACATCGTAAAAATAAAATAGATAAAATGGTAAAAATTACACTGAACGAAAAGCAGACTAAAATCGTTGAACAACTCACACCCGTTACAGTGTCTTAATACGAAGAAATTAACCAGAAACGTAAAACGTAGAAAATAATAACTTAGTCGATCTACGACCCGCCCGTTGCGGTGAACTTTTCAAAAGGGGAAAAAGGACGCGTTGCGACGGGTCTGTCAAATATGAAAAAATAGAGCAAAAACGTTGAATCTCACATGCATGCTACGACATGTTAGCAAAATTTAGAACAAAACGTAAAACGAAAAACTTGCGAAGGATAAAAAGTATGGGGTAGGAAAGTTTTAGATAATAAAGTGTTGTGTTAAATTATAAAAGATGGAAAACTTTGGGTTAAAAGTAAAAAATGAAAAGGGGTTAAAATGTAAAATATGAAATGTTTGGGTTAGAAGTGAAAAATTAAGTTTTTTTTTGAAACACTCCCTAAGCACAAGTTACAAGTCATGATAACACATATATGTTGCTTATTAATATATGGAATAATGAGATTTGTATAAAAAATTGGTTTTGATTGGTTTTTTCATTCGTTCTCACGGTTCTCGCAATATTTAGCGTTCTCAAAATAACCCTCCCCTATATATATATATATATATATATATATATATATATATATATATATATATATATATATATATATATATATATATATATATATATATATATTTGCACTCGTGTTAAGTATAGTACCCCTAATTCAACCTTATCTCGATGTCACGAGACCGAACCCCAACGAACTTAGTCGGGCAGAGCCTTGACATGCGTTATGGGGCTCCAGCGGTGATCGGGAGTTAAAACACTTAAAACGGGGCAGGACTTTATTATTATTATTATAGATTTAATATTTAAAGAAAAAGAAAAAAAATGGAGATGGAGAAAGAGGCGACATAGCGAGAGAAAGAAAGAAGAGAAGGCAGTTGATTGTTGAACCGATGCCTTTCTATTTATACTACAAAGTTGAGTACACAACTACACACGAAGTAAAGACACGTAGACATTCACAATTGAATGTTAGAGTAAATTTTAATATTATTATTTTGTTCCATCATTTCATTTACATGGACACACGTCCACTTCAAGTTTTATTTCAATATTTTAATTATTATTTTATTCCTTTACAATTTATCTCGACGACACGTAATTCACAAATCTCAATTCTCAAATGTTAAATTTATTATTATTTTATTATTATAATTAATTCAGCTGCTTCACTTATTTGGCGCTTATAACTTCTAAAATATGACGTTTTATAAAACAATGAATATGTCTTTAAAACGAGAATAATCTCATCTACATTTTGAACCAAGTTTCATCAAAAACGGAGTAGGTTCAAATATAATGTATTTTTTTATAATTTAATTATTAAACGGTTCCTAGGCCCGTTTAGGTACTTCATATTTCTAACATTCAACTTACCCGTAATCTATCTGTCTAATAATATAAGTTTTTATATACTTTTATTTTAATAGAAAGGTCACCCATATACAGGCCAATTAGTATAACATTACAAATAACTATATATAAAATAGATTTTAAAACTATTTGGGTCGAATAATTATATTAAAAAAATAAAACTAGTTACTAGTGGTTAATTAATTTAAACAATCTATAATTCTTATATGATAAAACTGGGAATGTTACATCCTCCCCACCTTGTTTTAAATCTCGTCCTCGAGATTTGGGCTACGATATCTCTTTTAGAGTTATGTCACATCTTGGTCAATAAGAATAATATTAAGGTAAATGATACCGAATCAAAATATCAAATTTTGTGAATATGAGTTGTACAATAAATAGGACTCAATGATTCAACTGCATTAATTCAAGAAATCGATGTCAAACGAATGAGATGAAATGATATAATTTCCAAGGTGACTAGGTTCAAGCCAAAAGGCAGTTATGATCAATAGAGGTCTAAATCGACTGTTTACAAGTCGTGAATGACTTTTAGAAACAAAAGAATTTATTGTCAAAAGAAAACTTTCTTTGATTGTCAATTGAGGAAGATTCAGAATCAACAAGCTCAAAATGAAATAGACGCACGAAAATAATTTGTCAATTATCGAATTATGATATGAGAAAAATCAATGTGTTGACATTTATTGAATTGCAAGGATACACCGATATACAACAGAGTTTAGTGTATCATTGTCTTAACACATAGTTGTATTAAGACCACTTTCAAGGATGAGTCAAGCGAAAGGTATATATAGATTAGCTCAAGCTACAAGTCTATACCGACGCTACGAGGTGTCGTAGTAATCGAAATAATAATAGTGGTGAATGAGTTCACCATGCTTGAAACCAAATGAAAGTTCAACGAAATAAATCCGAATGTTTGTTTCAAACAATCTAGTAGGATTTTTGATTGAAAATGAAACAATTGAATAATGTTTTTCGATCGAAAAGATCAAGAAATGCTCGATCGATGTTGTAGGAACTGTTAAGAGATACACTGAGATATCATATGAATTTGTGTATCATTATCTTAACACATGATTGTGTTAAGATTGCTTGAATATGATAAACCAATAAAGCGGATTCAATATAAATAAATAATTAAATTCGTATATGATGTCTGCAACGAGATTAGCGCAAGCTTCAGATTTGTGAAAACGTCACCACAAGGTGATCGTGATTAAAGAAACAATTCAATGAAGTCGAAGATCAAACAAGCATGTTATGGTTCAAGAGAATTGAAGTGCTTGTTGGGATTATTTCAAAGATGATGGCTTCAATTCAACATATGGGACTTTGAATTGAATACGTAATGTGAGCAAGTTCAACCAATGGGACTTGGTTTAAACACAACGAGTTCATGTATCAATAAGAAAGTTCTGACATGGTCACAACAAAAACCGTGTATACCATTCAAAAGAAAATCGAGTTTTTTTCAAGAAATTCATCGATTCGATATCAAAGAGTCATTGTTTTGCAAAATCGCGGTTTACAAATGCAAAGATCAAGTATAGTGAAACGATATTTGAGTTTTGATAAAACAACAAATTGGAATGAATCCCTCCAATGGTCTTCATAAATCAAACTAACCACATGCGCAACAAACAGTGCATGTGTAACGTGTGGATTTACCAAGAAAACAAACAAATAAATATTCGCGATTATGAAAGAAATCCTCATGATGAGCATTAGGGGGAGTAGAAATGCGAAAGTCTACTTACTATATGCAGAGGTCAGAATTTTTTAACAAAAGAGATTTAAGAATTTTATCTGGAAATTTTGTGTGATAACCGTTCGTAAGTGACATTACCAGGGAATGTCGAATAAAATGAAATAGGGGGATTGTAAAGGTATGTGACTTCTTTTGCAGCGTCAAGAATTGGATTAGACTATGCACCGATTGTTGTGAAATCTTGTTCTATCGTACCTCAGCAAGATTCATGTTATTTGTAGAATCACGTGGCCAAGTGCTGCTTTTTGATTAGTAGTTCTTCCACTGACGGGATTCGCATTGGTGTCATCATGCCCAATTATATTTTCCAAAGGTCTTGCCTTGAAAGTCGTGTGTGATATACTTCGACGTCTGTGGACGTATAATTTAAGTTTCATGTGTTTTCTTATGCAGTAGCACAACTTTACATGCTTCTTACTTGCGTTAATAGTTTATGGTAACGCATTGGAAATTCTTATACTTTTGATGGCGTCCCAACTTAAAGGGTTTCCATTGTTTATTTTGTCGCACGAGTTATGAGACAGATGATCAAACGAAATAATTGTTGATATCGGAATCTTCTATATATAATAAATAAAACCTTTTGTGGGACAGGTGTCAAATTCTTAGACCATGCTTTTGGTGGGTTTCCCGCTCAATTGATTGGTATATTTTTACTTTAATCCGACCCATATCACAATATAACTTCTTCTCCTACTTTATCTCTGTATTTTGCTTCCTTAAATTGAACCCTAAACACAATCCTCACATGGAGACGCTACATGATTGAAGACGCCACAATCTTTTTCGCTACTTTCTTTCTCTATTCATCTTGAACCATAATGGCGATAAACATCCAAATCTGATCCATCCCCTCCATCTTATGTAAATCCATTTTCTTTTAGTTTGATAGGGTATCAAAGGTGAGTTCGTATGTCGTAATCCAGTATGTTTCTACTTATCAGAAGTTTATAATTTGTCCAATCTTACTTTGTTTTTAGGGTTTGAGTTTTTAAATTACCAATGGTAGTGATGATGATGAAGTGGCACCCATGGCGCTAAATTTCCGGTGCTGTAACTTATTTGGTTGGGTTTGGTATGTGTGTTTTCATAGATAGGAAGTTGCACTCAAGGTGTTCGATGTAAGTCCTGACCTAACTTTTCCTTTATTGTGAAGTTATGTCGGTAGTTCTTGGTGTTGTTTTAGATACCGATTGTCTTTTTTTATGATTATCAATTGTTGGATAAAATTACTCAATCAAGAACTTTTTAGATGGATTTTATTTTGCCGATGAATAGATGATTCAACACATACATATACAAATGTCTAATTGACGCTTATTTGGACGTAGAATATATAATGGGTGTTAGATTGAATTTTAAAATGAAGAAAATATTATAATTTTTTTTCTAATTTCATAGCTGAAAAATATGAGATCAACAAGTTAATGTGTGGCTATGTGCCCTTTTATGCCTTTTTAAAGAGAAATGGTAAATTTCAAAAATAGTTCGGTGAGAATGTGAGATATTGTTTATGTGCTATAGAAATATTTTCATGACATGTGGTTAAACTCTCATTTCCATCATATGTTTTTTTTAAGAATTTATTTTTCTAATATAATCGATGAGATTATTCTTATCTTTTTGAATATTTCTACTAATCCTTCGTAGTAAAACCAAATTGCTTCTTCGCGTAGTGAAAGCTATTGCGAAGGTAGGCCGCATTTGTTACACTTTAGATGGCTATCATTTATGATTTTCATTTACCAGATGATTCCATGAATGGTGAGCATGGGTCTCTTTGGTGGTGTTTTATAACATTTGTGCTTCCATGTTCTTTAAAGGCCGAACAAAAACAAAGCTTTATTACTATACTACGCCAAGTTGGCAAGGCAAGTTTCAATATGATATTATATATTCATCTTATTTTTTTACCAGTATTTTGTTATATTACATATTAGTTACAATCAATATATGTTAAAAAGTTTTGTTTTAGTTTTATATAGATGACACATTAGTTTTTTAATCTCCTTTATAAACTAAAATGATTGTCGTTGTTTCATTTTACCCAACATATAATTGAATTTATTAATTGTGCTTGAATCCTTAAGACATCTTTTTTTGGTCTATTTTGTAATATCAAACTATTCTGGTGCGCACATTATGCAAGAGGCTTATTCTACTATGGCAAATTTTTGCAACATGACTTCAGAACACGTTTAACATCTAAGGCGTGATTGGAAGTAGGAATTCAAGAGAAACAAGATCAAATCGAAGGTTGTTACATTATAGAATGATCCATGACATTGAAGGAAGCTTGAATTACTACCTTAATGGTCCTTTGAAGAAGTATAAAAGTTGATTTCTTATATCAAGGTGACTTCTCTAAAGTCTCGAAAAAAATGGATCATATTTAAACGTTATTAGGCTGGTGAGTAACATATTTATTATATAAAAAGTAATTCAAGTTCAGGTGTAACTTAATCAGAAATAGTTTTCTACTAAAATAAAGGTCAATTAAAAGATTAATAGAACTTAAAATTTATCAAAATAAATTATAAGCATGATAGGATGGAATATAATTAGTTATGGTGTCCGAATTTTATGGAGTTTAGGCCGTGGGGTATGGGGCGGGAGTTTTGGCGTGGGTGGGGTAAAACGCCCAAGTCATCACCCCGGGTGGGCTTGGGTTTGGGGCGTGGCCCTTGGGGCTTGGGTTTCAAGCCGGGCGTGGGGCGGGGGAGCAAGGTGACAGGCGGTTGCTGAGTGGCCCATTCAAAGTAGCCGTTGGCTAGCCGTTGGGGGCTAGTTTTAAAAAAAAAACTTTTTTCCTTTATATATACTTACCACATTTAACATTTTTCTCACACAATATCAAACACATAAAACACAATATTACCATGAGTTCTTCAAGTTATAGTGAATCGTCATCATCATCTGACGATGGTGCGGAAATATTTCTACAAACGATCGCGGCGGTGGTGAAAGCTATCGTGGAAGACGAAGACGATGAGGAAGAGACTCAACAACCTAAACAGAGGAGGAGGTACATCGCTCGTGAACGGCACACCACTAACGATTTGTTGGTAAGCGATTACTTCTCAGCGGAACCTAAGTATGATGAAAAAATGTTTAGGCGTCGTTTTCGTATGAGTAGAAACTTATTTTTAAGAATATCTAGAGATCTTGAGGAGAAATATGATTATTTCCAACAAAAACCCGATGTAACCGGGCAATTAGGATTTAGTACGTGGCAAAAGGTCACGGCCGCACTTAGGTAGTTAGCGTACGGCAATAGTTCGGACATTATGGATGACTATTTAAAAATGTCTGCACGTGTAGCTAGAGAAACTCTTCACAACTTTTGTTCGTGTATTCTAGAACTTTATAAGAAAAGATATTTGAGAAAGCCCTCCTTCAGTGACATGCAACAAATATTGGAACATCACGCTGATTATCATGGGCTAACTGGGATGATAGGTAGTTTAGATTGTATGAAATGGCCCTGGGAACTTTGTCCTACCCAATGGCAAGGTGCTCACACTAGTGGATTTCACGGGGTGCCAGCCATCATGCTTGAAGCGGTTGCGTCCCAAGATCTTTGGATATGGCATGCGTTCTTCGGTATGCCAGGTTCACATAACGATATTACCATCATAAACCACTCGCCTCTTTTAAATGATCGGGTAAATGGTATAGGACCCAAAGGAAGTTTCTTTGTAAACGGGGTTGAGTACGTGTACGGGTACTACCTAGTTGATGGGATTTACCCAGAGTGGGGGGTTTTTGTAAAATTGTTCACAAAACACGGTACCACAGATCCAAAGAGATTAAAGTTTAACAGGGTCCAGATGGCTGCACGTAAAAACGTCGAGCGAGCATTCGGTGTTTTGAAGAAAAGGTGGCGAATATTGGCAATTCCTTGTCGACTATGGGACAAGGATCAGAATGGAAACGTGATGTACACATGTATCATTCTTCACAACATGATTTTGGAGGATGAAGGTAGAGCGGTCGTTACCTACTATGATGACGATGACCCCCAACCAGGTAACGTAACAGACGAAGATAAAGTGGCAAATGAATTTTTAATAAAGTCAAGGGATATACATCAGAACCTTCGAGCTGATTTAGTGGAACACGTTTCAACGATTCCTGGGTTCGAAACCGACGAAGACGACGAAGAATGACTGTCTTTTATTTTGATAATTATTATGTATGTTTATGTATTTTTTTTAAATATGTATGTTTATTTTTTATATAATTATAAATATAAATATATATTAAAAATAACTGTTGATGTGGCATAGCCACCCGCCCAGCTACGCCCAACCCAAGCCCCAACCATACCCCTTGAAAACTTGGCTTTGGGTTGGGAATATTCAAGATACACGTGTCACCAAATGCCCAACCCAAGCCCCACCATACCCCATGGTCTTATGTATTTAGTTTACCAAACCTGGTTCGGTGAGATGTCTTTATTATAATGTTGATGTTCACTGTGTAGATACCTAACTGAAAATGGGCAAAACGATGTTAAAACTTCCAGCCGTTAAAGGTGTTACGAGTACTTTTTGTCTCTCCAGCCATGTAGATGTACCTAATTTGAGTTCAAATTTGCAGGTATTTTACTTGAAACACTCAAGGTTTGAACTGTCCATGCACACCGCCTAAGTAAGTGGAGCCAGCCAAACTGTCCAAGCACACCTATATGTTTTACTGTGGATGTTCATTTCACTCCTTTTCATTATACTTTTGTTTTTTATTAACATAGTATTACCTGATGATGTGTCAAAAAGACCCCAAACAAATCTCTTGATTTGAGTTACAATAAGTGAGCCCGTACATAAATTCTCATACTCATTATTATTTATGAACTCCACCTTACCAACATACGTCATCTTTGTATTAACTCATTTATGTTGTTTTGTTACATAAATGTCTCCATTGGGTTGCATTTACAAAAATAATTCTACACTTTTTAATATGTACTTTGTTTAACCCGTGCATTATACAAGTAGCTAATCTTTATGCTAACAACTTAGTTTTTTAATAAATAGCTTACACCTTTATGTTCTGATAGAATAGTTACAAAATATTAACATTAACTTATTTAAATTACACCTTTAATGTTTGATAGAATATTTACAAAATATTAACATTAACTTATTATAAAAATAAATATGGTTTAACATTATTATTTTGAACGTTACAAAAATAAGAAACTTTATTTCATAAATGTACAATCTAATTTGAGAATAATTCAATCATGTATAAGCAATTTTAGATTAATTATTTAAAACTTATACCACAAATGATTTGTGTAATCTTTTGTTAATTTGTATTCATTGTCCAATCCGTGTATCACACGGGTAGATAGCCTAGTTATAGATATATGCAAGAGATTATTGATAAAGAAATCTAGAATTATTATTGACTCTTATGTTCGTGATTTATTTTAAATTGTCAATCGTTATGGCTTTTGGAATTTCTTATAGATATATACATATCTATATAATCATACATACCATTCATAAGGTCAATGTATTTAACAGATTGATTTTTCCAAAAACAAGTCAGACATCAGGTCATGGTACTATTTAGGGAATTTTGTCACTTGTTTGACATATTATACTCCTCTTACCCGGTTCTTGCCGAAGAGGTAATTATTATATTTCCCATAAATAGTATCTTTTCAAAATTTTAAAAGTGCCTCTTTTATTAAGGCTTTCATCCATAATCAAGGAAATCTGTATTCACATAACATATCTTATTCTAGACCAAGCAGTATCAATAAGCAAGAATTAACAACAATTAAGTATTATTGCTTATTGATCGTACTTGCAATGTTCTGGTCATCATTCTTACGGCATACCAATATCTATCATATTATACTTATACAAGTAATTAGTTTATCTTGAAGCTTATATTAAGGCATATTTCTTAAGTTCAAGTCTAAATACTATCCCGGGTGCTACCAAATAATATCAAGTTCTTAACTCTTTTCGTTTTAAGCATAGGTATTATTTCTTTTGTTTGGAAAATGGAGTTTTGACAAAAATATCATTGTCTCTATTGATATTATGGTTCGGTTCAATGTGATGAGTATGCTTACAGCTAACTCTTATATATATTATTAGATTCTGTCGCAATGAATATTTCATTGAGACATGTGACATTTTAAAACATAATACGTTTCATGATTTATTCTTATAGTGACTTCATATTTTCATATGAATTACTAGTGATATTTTCTCTTATGTTTATGTACAGAGAATATTTGATTATTATATTGTATATATATGTCATTAAGAAATTCTATTATGTATATGCATATATGGATATATTTTAGAAACATAAAATTTCAGATCTCCAGTTAATATCAAAATTTGCATAAGATATATACATACAAACATATATTAAATCATTTTGTAATATCTTTAATTTATATATATCCGATGGTACCAATTATCAAACTTATTCCCCTAGCTTTATTTACTCTTTTATAAAAGCAATATATGGAAATAAACTTTTTTTTTTCGTGATACGACCTATAGTATTATATTTTATTTTTAATGATGTGAGATATAGCTGTTGAAAGAACAAATATTTTCGTGTTGTTTATCGGTAACCGGCATTATTGCAAAAGCCCCTTATATCATATCATATACATATAATATGCCAAAGCAGATACCTTATGGTGTTAAGCTATTACCGTGTATTTTTAAGTTATACCTTCAATAGTTTGTGTACTATTTAAGTTGAACCAAGGATTGTTCTTATGTAATACAGTTTAAACACTATATTATCAAATGTATAATCCTGTTATGACTTTTATAAATAGTATAGGATTAAAATTATAAAATTATATGGGTTTCCTATAAACACATTATTTAATACTCAAAGAATTTGTCCACACAATATAACTTATCTCACCTAAATTTCTAAATAGTATATAATTAAAGCATAAGGTGATAAAATATATTTAATGGTATGTGTAAAGGACTTGGTAGAATATAAGTAATAAAACACGTTATTAAATATTACAAATAAATATATTAAATGTTTACGTTTTTAAATATACATTACTTTATTGTAAAATAAATTTCATATTTTACTATAATACTTATATAAAAGTATATGTAGTAAATATTTATATAAGGTGGTATTATATTATAATATTAAACTGTATCACGTATATATATATATATATATATATATATATATATATATATATATATTCATAAGGAGGACAGTGTATGGTTTATGTGAAACATTATATTTAATACTATTAAGAGTTAATAGCCAAAATGGTCCCTGAGGTTTGCTCACTTTTGCCACTTTAGTCCAAAATCCAATATTTTTAAATCTGGGTCCCTAAAGTTTGCATTTTGTTGCCATTTTGGTCCAAAAACGAAATCAGGTCAGATTTTCAAAAAAGAACCTGCTATTTTGTCTTTATGCTTAGGGGTATTTTAGTCATTCTGCCTCTCTCTCTTGAATAAATAATAAAACCCAAAAATGTGTGACCCTTTATAAACCTAGCCCCCATCACCGTCTTTCTCATGCTCCCTCTCTCTCTGAACTAGCATCATCCCCACCACCACCATCCGACTAACACCACAACCACTAAACACCACCTCGAGCACCACCTCTGACCACCACCGTCATCTTCAAACAACCCCAGTCACGGCGATTTGGAAGAGGTAAAACCCAGTCACGGTGAGGGTGGTCCGTTACCTTGATTGACTGCCTTGATAGCTTCATCAAACCACCCTCTCTCTCTCTCTCTCCTCCTGGCGATGGTGAGGGTGGTCCGGCGACGGTGGGGGTGGATTTGAGGTGGATTGGAGTTAGGGTTTTGAGGTTGAGGAAGATGAATGAAGGAGAAGATAGGGTTAGGGTTTTGTGGTGGTGAGTTGCAGAAATGGTTGAAGATCTGAAAGGGGAGATGAAGATGAGGGTGTTGGTCATAAGAACAAGAACCCTCCACCATCACCGCCGCCACCCCCGACACCCTTACCTCCTCCACTACGCCACCGCCTTCATCTCCAAAACCACCTCAGCTACGCCGCCGCCTTCATCTCCACCGTCGATCTGACGGAACCCCTTCATCTCCGCAGTTTCTTCACTGCTGATTTAACAGGTTTGGTCGCCGATTTGATTGTCGAAGATTTTGAAGCCGATTTGATTGTCAGTTTCTTCACTGCTGATTTAACAGCTTTGAGTTATGTGAGGGTTTTTGAGGGTTTTGGGTTTGGGGGGGTTGGCGGCAGCGGGATGGTGGTGTTGGCGGCAGTGGGATGGTGGTGGTGGGGATGATGCGGTGGTGGGGGTGGGGGTGGTGGTGGTGGTGGTGGTGCTTGTTGTTGTTGTTCTGGCAGATGACATTATGTTTAATCATAAATAGAAAAAGGTTTAATCAATATTTAGTTATAATAATTCCAAAATGACCAAAATACCCCTGAGGGTAAGGACAAAGCAGGGGGTTTTAATTTGAGGATTCTGATCAAATTTCACTTTTGGACCAAAATGGCAACAAAATGCAAACCTCAGGGACCCAGATTTAAAAATTTTGGATTTTGGACTAAAGTGGCAAAAGTGAGCAAACCTCAGGGACCATTTTGGCTATTAACTCTACTATTAATTGACATAGGGTTTAACTGATTTAAAATATAATAAAGATATATCATAACTTAGTCATTTACGATATCGTTCTATAGCTTTATCCATAGTCATTTTACCACAATTTATAGCAAAGCTTTATAAATAATAACAGCTACATTATATACGACAACGGTTTGCGTCTGTTATATCCTATAACTATAAATAGTAATATTTTAACATTTATTTAGTATCCCTAATAAAATTTAGCTATATTCATTGGGTAAAGGTTCGGTAATTATTAAACTAATTAATAAAATATTATTTTGTAATGGGTATATAAATCATATCATAAAAACTATATATATATATATATATATATATATCAATTTAAAAAGTTTTTATTGTTTGTAACTTTTAAATTCCTTCATTTAATTAACATTAAGAAATATTTTAACTATAATACATGTTTATATTATTAGACTTTCACATTAATAATATAACGACAACATACCTTTGGTTATAACCCAATAAATTTAACGAATAATTTCATATGTTAATAAATGTTATTAATATAGTGTTAAAATAATATTACAAAATTTTTTTTATATATAAATTATCTAAATTATATTTAGTATATACACGGAAATGTTATAATTATATTATAAAATACTGTTGTATATATTTTTCTAGATATTATTATTATAATATAAGAACAAACAATACACAACAAATAGTTATTCATAGAGAGTATTTTATTATATATATATATATATATATATATATATATATATATATATATATATAGAAGTGATCATATTTGGGAGATAATTAACAATTTTAGCGTTACTTTTTTTTATTTTGACGGTATATTTATTTATTTATGAATGAATGTAACTCAAGATGGTACCCTAAGTTACTAATTGTATATGGGTGTAATATATCGGCCTAGGTAGCCTATTGGTTACTCAGACAATAAATTCAAAACATAAAAATTATAATATTAATACTAATACTTATCTACACAGAATAACACATAAATTATCACATTAATTTCATAACATAAGGTTTAAGTTTTAGGTATTAAAAGAATACCAAGATTGCTTAAACCAGTGGCTCTTATACCACATTTTTCTGTCACGGCCCCCATCGCGGTGTGACCAGGTCCAGGAGCCGCGGGACAGAAACCCGTGGTATTTATTATTTGAGTTGACAGCGGAAGATTTACAGGATCTTTTTAAAACTTGAAATACCCAATTATTTTATTTCATAATTTGGGATAAACCCCGTAATTTACAATAGATAAATTTTACTAGGAAATTCCCTGTTTTTCAAAACATGTTTATTTATTATACTGAGCCACCACTTCAAGCTTGTTAGTGCTCCGTAGCACGTTTTTCCTTGGTTCACAGTAAATTACCTGAAACATGTTTTAAAAATATTTTATCAGCGGGGAAATACTGGTGGGTCACTCAAATTTGATAAAACGACACATAGCTATTAATTACAGCATAAGAGCGATTACAATGGCTTTTATCTTATTTTTATCTGGCGCCGTGTCACAACCGTGTGACGATGGTCATACCACTATTGGGTCCTTTCACCCAAGTAGTGATGATTATCACTGTTATGATTGATTAGCCTAACTGTGAGAAATTAGTAATGTGCACAATACCCCACTAGCCAGTGATTCAAGATAACCACGACTTAATACCTGTAATTATAACTTTTTGAAAATGTTTGGAGTATTGTAAAACACTTTTAATAAAAGAGAATGACTCACCTTGTAACTTTAGGATTTAATTAGAAAGCGTCCTGGTATAAATCTTGGGTATAACTCCCGAGCTATTTTAAATATATATATATATATATATATATATATATATATATATATATATATATAGGGTAGGGATATGGTAAAAAGTGTCTAAAATGTAAGAAGGGTAAGAAGTGTTTTAAACCATTGGATATTTGATCTAATGGTTGAGATCAATAGGGTATAAAACTGTAAATTGTGTTTTAATTAGAGGGACCTTATGTAAAATTGAAGGGCAATAGTGTCTTTTTCAATGTTTGAAATATGGTAACCATATCATACACGACCAAAAAACTCCTACATTTACTCCTTTTTCCTTAAATATCGGAATTAATGATTCACCTTAATTGTAGGAGGTCTTTGGTTGCATATTCGTCATACATTATCATAACAAGAACTGTAATCAGATTCATGGCATGGTGTTTTAAAACAACTGGATAAATTGACTATGATTCAAGTCATGGTGTTTTATCTGGAGACATTGTTCATGGCGTGGTGTTTTAAACATCTATGATTCAAGTCATGGTATTTTATCTGGAGACATTGTATAAAAATCGTAAACACCATAACTATGATTCAAGTCATGGTGTTTTATCTGGAGACATTGTTCATGGCGTGGTGTTTTAAACATCTATGATTCAAGTCATGGTGTTTTATCTGGAAACATTGTTCATGGCGTGGTGTTTTAAACATCTATGATTCAAGGCATGGTGTTTTATCAATACAAAACATTCCCAGATTTTAAAACACCATGACTATGATTCAAGTCATGGTGTTTTATTTGGAGACATTGTTCATTGTGTGGTGTTTTAAACATCTATGATTCAATTCATGGTGTTTTATCAATACAAAACATTCCCAGATTTTAAAACACCATGACTATGATTCAAGTCATGGTGTTTTATCTGGAATCCAAAAAACATTGTATTGTGATTACATCCATGGTGTATTAACATCTGGAGAATCAATACAAAACATTCCCAGAATTTAAAACACCATGAGTATGATTCAAGTCATGGTGTTTTCTCTGTAGACATTGTTCATGGCGTGGTGTTTTAAAACATCTGGATACATTCTGGAGACATTGACTATGATTCAAGTCATGGTGTTTTATCTGGAATCCAAAAAACATTGTATTGCAATTTAAAGATGATGAAAAGAAGATATGAACAATATACGATTAAAAGATGTTGCGATTAAGATGATGAAGAAATGATACGTAGGTGAAAATGGAATTGGATCTTGCAAAAAAATAGGACGACAGTTTTTTTTTCAGTTATCTTGAAACTCATTTAATTGATAAGAAAGGTAAATTACTAATATACCCTTTTGAATTAATTAAGATAAAGGACACTTGTCATCACCAAATTATTTCTCACACTTCTTACAAAAGTATGACTTTGTACAGGATCATTTACCTATATATATATATATATAGGGGAAGGTTCATTTGAGAAGAAAATTTTATTGAGAAGAAAAAGAATAAAAGGGTATAATTGTAAAACATTAAATAGTTTTTTTCTTATCTCATTTATTATTATGTTTGACTAATTAATTAGTCATTAAGACTATAATCCTCCAAACTAAATATTTTTGCATACACACATCAAAAGTTATCCTACACATTTCGAAATTTATCCTACACATATTGAAATTTATCCTACACAACTCGTAATTTATCCTACACGTCTTGTATTTATCCTACACTATAAATGAAATTTTATTTTTATTTTTTGTGAAAAATATATATCTTAAAAATAAGTTACAAATTTAATATAGTTAATTATTAAAGATGAAACTACCAATTAATGATGTATGTAAGTTTACTAATAATGAAGCATTTCTATTGGTTGAAATTTCTTTTTTTTTCTTCTTACAAAGAATTTCTTCTCATTTGAACCCTCCACTATATATATATATATATATATATATATTTGCACTCGTGTTAAGTATAGTACCCCTAATTCAACCTTATCTCGATGTCACGAGACTGAACCCCAACGAACTTAGTCGGGCAGAGCCTTGACATGCGTTATGGGGCTCCAGATCAATCGGAAAGGGTAGCGGTGATTGGGAGTTAAAACACTTAAAACGGGGCAGGACTTTATTATTATTATTATAGATTTAATATTTAAAGAAAAAGAAAAAAAATGGAGATGGAGAAAGAGGCGACATAGCGAGAGAAAGAAAGAAGAGAAGGCAGTTGATTGTTGAACCGATGCCTTTCTATTTATACTACAAAGTTGAGTACACAACTACACACAAAGTAAAGACACGTAGACATTCACAATTGAATGTTAGAGTAAATTTTAATATTATTATTTTGTTCCATCATTTCATTTACATGGACACACGTCCACTTCAAGTTTTATTTCAATATTTTAATTATTATTTTATTCCTTTACAATTTATCTCGACGACACGTAATTCACAAATCTCAATTCTCAAATGTTAAATTTATTATTATTTTATTATTATAATTAATTCAGCTGCTTCACTTATTTGGCGCTTATAACTTCCAAAATATGACGTTTTATAAAACAATGAATATGTCTTTAAAACGACAATAATCTCATCTACATTTTGAACCAAGTTTCATTAAAAACGGAGTAGGTTCAAATATAATGTATTTTTTTATAATTTAATTATTAAACGGTTCCTAGGCCTGTTTAGGTACTTCATATTTCTAACATTCAACTTAGCCGTAATCTATCTGTCTAATAATATAAGTTTTTATATACTTTTATTTTAATAGAAAGGTCACCCATATACAGGCCAATTAGTATAACATTACAAATAACTATATATAAAATAGTTTTTAAAACTATTTGGGTCGAATAATTATATTAAAAAAATAAAACTAGTTACTAGTGGTTAATTAATTTAAACAATCTATAATTCTTATATGATAAAAATGGGAATGTTACACAAGGAACGTACTATTAACCACATTGTTGTCTGCTTGAGCCTGGCGGGCGTTGATGTTGAAAGCACATCCGCGGGCTGCTGGCTGCTGTTGTTGCTAAAGCTGTTGTTGATGGGGGTGCTGCTGTTGTGGCTCTTGCTTCACCACTCGATTTGGGCACATGTTTGCGAAGTGGTTGGGATCACCACACGCAAAGCAAGCTCTAGCGTGGATCACGGGTGCAGGAGCCGCTTGTTGGCCTTAAGGAGCAGGAAGTAGAGCTCGTTGAACAGGAGCTTGACCTTGAGCTGGAGCTGGAGCTTGACGTGGACCAATACGGCAGTTGGCAGTGAAGTGGCCGTACATGTTGCAGTGAACACAGTATCTGCAAGCAATCCCCACGGTATGATGATAAGTACAGGTAGGGCAATGTAACACCTCGAAAAATTTCGTCCAATAATGTCTTGACACGTGTCATAAGGTTCTGGTATGTGAAAACATACTTTAGAGGGACTAAAAGTGACAAACAGTGAAAACTATGGAACGTAAGGGTCCAAAGTGTCAACAATGGATAAATAGACTCTATGATAACCCTACATAATGTTTATAACCTTAAACGGATGGTTCATGGATCATACGACGCGGAAATTGCACAAAAGTGAGGAATTGCAAACTATAGGGGCCAAAAGTGTCAACATGTTTAATTTATACCTCTGAATGAACTTTTGGCAGACCCGAAGCTTTGAGAAGCTAAAATATACTCACTAGAATATGTGGTAAAAATTTCATGAAGTTTCGTCAACGTATGAGAAAGTTATGGCCAAAACCGTACTTAAGGGACTAAAAGCGTCAACGTCGAATTTCATGGCTTTTCGGTTGAGCGCAAAGTTATCCGAGGACATTACCATGTTGGTAAATGTCCTAAGGTTCTTAAAAACCAAGTTTGGGGGTTTACGAGTCAAAATAAGCAGCCGAAACATCGCATACAAGTTCAGGGACCAAAGCTGTCAATGTTTGAAAGTTGTTGGCTGATCAGCAGGTCAGGCGACCCGCCTGGACTGACCCAAGCGGGCCGCGTGAGACCCCCAGTAACATAAATTCGCGAAAATTGCAATTCTGGTCCAAATTTGAAGTGGTAACCAGCTGGTATCACCTCCATAAATCACCAATGAGAGCCCATGCATGCCTAGCCTACTGAGAATTCACTATAACATCTGATTTCCACTTAAAATCAGATCATTCACTCATTTCTCAAGAACTTGTGATAGTAACAAGAAGCTCTCAACTCTCAAGAACCTTCAAGGCAGACTTCTGGAGCTAATCTGAACATCAAGGCCGACTCCTAGTGATAACTAAGCTTCCATAGGACCTTTGTAAGCTTCTAATTCAGTCTCTAATTCGTTCTTGCATCGATTATTAGTAAAAGTCAAACTGGTTGTTCTTATACTTTGACTTTCTGATTAAACGGGATTTACTCAGTCATTTCTCGAATTGAAACCACATATATGTTGGTATTTATGTGGGAAACAAACCCTCAAAAGGGTATTATCTGAATCCCACTATATGCATGCTAATTGTCGAGTCAAACGTGTTTCTAAAAAGTCAACAGAAGTGGTTTTTGCAAAAATAAGCTTGAATGGTAATGTAAAGGACATGCAATCTGTTTGATCGTCATAAATAACTTGTAACACATGTGAGAATATGTTTTATCATAATAAACTCGACAATCTATAGTATAAATACGAATCGGGACCGAAAGTCTTATAAAACGACTATTTCGTAGACTATCGATTCGGATTCGTACATGCATGTTTGAGATCTGTATTGGAGAGTATTTTTGACCATTTTTATTTTGGTAAAACTTTCTGGAATTTTTGTTGATTAAGTCTATGCTTAGCCGATTCATTTGCATGTTTCCGATTTATGCTTAAAATTGACTATTTTGCCCTTTTTGATATAAAACGTGATTTTTGGAAAAGTGAAAGAGTAGAAATCTTTATTTCTAATATATAAACTTGCACCGAAAATTTCGGATCAGTTGGTGGTCCAGATTTTGAGTTATGGCCATTAGCGTAAAACTATGTTCTTAAGTTACATAAACGGCCCTTTTCGCGTATAACCCATTTCAGGCCACGTTTTGATATAAAACTTTTTACCCACTGATGTTATATAATATTTTGGGATTTTAGATGATTTTTATTTAATTTTTGGCTGATCGGATCTTAGATCGCTAAGTTATTTCGGTTTATGTCGGTTTTGACCGTTTAGGCCATAAAATGAGTTTTATGCATTCTTTTGACCCGAAACTTTTTCCTACTGATTTTATATGTTAAATAAATTATTTTAAGTATTCTGGAAATATAAAAATCCCAGATTTATTTTGAAAACCCGGAAACGGCGTTAAATCGCATTTTAAGCATTTTTAGCGCATAGTAAGCGTTATACTCATTTTAAACATATAGGACTTATACCTACTGATGTAATTAGCATATTTTCACATAATAACAGTAAGTATAAGTATATGAACTCAGATTTCCCGTTTTGGCAGTTTTAGCCCTTGTGAATTTACTAAAATACCCCTACGGTGCATAGTTGATTCTAAATGTTAAGTTTGGTATATGGGTCATACCCTACTGTTATAACATGTTAAATAAAGTATATTTACTGTATAAACCAGACCCGAAACTCAGATTTCTAATTTGACTCTTTTATAATCTTTTAAATGACCAAAATGCCCTTCCAAGGCATAAATTGAGTTTAAAATTATTCCGGGCAATATAGAACATAACTTACTGATGTTATATCATATTTAAAGCATATTATCTCAGGGAACTTGCATTTGACTCTTTTGGCTACCCGTAACGCCCTTTATGCGTTCGGTTCGGTTTACATAACTAGTTTGCGTAAATCGACCGAAACGGGTCAAACGTTATAATTTTTATCTCAAAATCCAGAATGTATTTAGTATACCCATATTATACAAGTATTCAAACTTTTCGGGTCTAAATCACATTCTATCCGGTCTTTCGCTTAATCGTGCGTAAACCGTATCATTCTTAAAAACTAACCGGTCAAAGCTTAGGCTTAAATAAAAGACCCGTTAGGAATCTAATAGGTTAATTATAAACCTTTGTTCCAGATTAGGAGGCCCAGTATGTCACACCCCCAAAATCCACCCGCGGATAACACCCGCTTCGGGGGCGTGACTGACCAGGATCCAGCCACCAATTATCCTAAGCATTGGTTAATATTAAAGTAATACTTGCTAACCATAAAAATTAGCAAATATCAAGTTCAGAGTTAAAGGTTTTAAAGTTTAAACAGTAACAAGTAGCGGAAGCATAATTAAATAGTTTTTAAACAGTGTTCATAAGGTAAGCATAATAAATGCCCAACACACGGGCAGACGACCACTACACATCCCAAGTAGCTGCTCCAGTCACTGGCCACCTGCAAAGCATGCAGTAAAGGGGTCAACAATAATGCTGAGTGAGTTCACTAGTTGTCCAGTTTTAATTACCAAAAACTTGTTTCACCAGTTAATTTATCCGTTTATACATGCCATGGGGAGCTACCCCAAAAGTTAGCGACTAAACTGTTTTTCCAATACCGAACACTAGGTAACCGAATGCGTTTCCGCAGGATGCCCCGATGTCAATGTTCTATCATCATTGACGGATGCCTGAGTACATTAGTTCACGACCGATCCCATACCATGGCACGGTGTGAGGCTGGTAAGACCTAAATAGCGCTATCAACTAATAACCCGTTCGCCTGGCACCGGCGACTAATCGGTATTATGTAGTAGGGACTTGAGTGATAGAGTTGCGTTTAGTGCCGTTAGTTGCAATCCGTATAAACAGTAATTAACTAAAAAGGTTTCCCAATACAAGGGAAGATAAAGTAAGTTGTTTCCCAATAACTAGGGAAGGAGTGTAGACGGTATCCCCTTTACAAGGGGATAGGGTTGTTTTAGTCTCGTGTCCCAAACCACCGGGACGCATGCTTTTAAGTTGTGAACTCACCTTGGGTTGCTCGGTATGATACGTTACTTGGTTAAGTATGTTGGTCACCACGTCCTAACATGGTTACCAAATATGGGTCAAGTCGGGTACAAGTAAACACGTATAAGACACACTTAACGTAAATGCAGATAACCACAGTAGCAGGTAGACATGCAGCCCAGTCAACAGGAAGTCCAACATACAAACAGTGGGGCTATTGGGCCGAAGCAGTTACACAAGCAATCCAGTTAACAGACAATCCAACAAGTACGTTGGCCCAATATCAGCCCAGTCGAGACGGAGGTGACTCGCAACCAAGGTTGCGACTCGCAAGCGAGGTCTCGGTTCGTCATGCTTTGGTTGCGACTCGCAATCAGAGATTCCGACTCGCAACCGGCGATTCCGACAAAGCAGCTGTGGTTACGACTCGCAATCAGATCGATACGCGTTGATTACGACTCGCAACCGGGAGGTCTCGACAGATCTTGGTGCGGTCTCGAGTAGCAACCAAAGGTTGCGACTCGCAACCGTAGTTACGTGTGCATGAAGACCTTCTAGAACCTGTCATATGTACGAACCAATGGAAATGCATTTTCATGAAACCAATATGTACCATTTCCACTAAAACATGTTTTCTTGTCTGATTACAAACCACAACAGATCAAACAAGCACAATTTCAAATATTTATCATGTTCATAACACATTCAAATTGTTCTTCACACATTCAACATATTCAATCACAAGTATCCAACTGACAATTAACCAAAATCAGGTTATTCAAGCAATATTTAACCACAATCTCAAATCATGAAAGTCATGAACACTCAATCCAACATCATGTCCAAATCCCCTTTAACCAAACCCTTGTTAACCGGAAACAAAACTATCTCCCCCAAAACCGAATACTCACATACTTTCATAAACATTCACCCTAAGTTATCTAGGCATGCTTTTCAAACATAATCAAGCATCAAATCTTTTATCCGAAATTTATATCATCATCCTATATTAATACAAGCAAGAATCATGGTAACACATAGTGACCTTATTAACACATGAACATCTAGAAAGAGCTAAAACCACTAACCGGTTATAGATTCAAGGTGTGCGGGTATGATGGATCGATGAATGAGCTCCCGGTTGGCGGTTCCGAGCTAAAACCGAGTAGGTTCTTGATGTTGGTTGACCCGAGAAGAAGGAGAAGGATGAGAAGAGTGGTCTTGGTTGCTAGAGCTTTAGGGTTTTGGTGTGAGAGATGAGAGTGTGAGAAGAGAGTGTGTAAAATGGTTAAGGGAGGTGGGGTTGGGTTTATATAGTGTTGCGAGTGTGGGCTTGGGTTGGGTTTAATTCCTACGAGGCCAAGGCCTAGCCGGCCCATTACTAATGTTCACTCGAGACCATGGTCTCGAGTCGGGTTGCTTGTGGTTTCGGTTTACGTGTATAACACTTATATATATATATACATACACATAAGCAAATCGGCACATAACACATAATAGCAAATAGTTTTTATATATTTTTACTGTTAGTCGATTACGTACACGTTTGTTACATCGAAAGGTTATCCGGAAAGATCCGAGGTGTCACACAGTAAAAGCTACCACTCTTACCGTTTGTGTTACATACTTGCTCAGGTAAATACATTTTGACTTATTTTCCCTATACGGGCTTGGGGTACGGTATATAGTATACCGCTTGATCGAGCGCACAAGTCCTGCGCCTTATGGGTGTACAGTCTTGAATAGCTTGTGCGACTCGTTTAAACAGTCTTGTCTTACTTTAGGCTTTGGGGGGTTATTGACCGTGTCCCGGATATCCTTGGCATTATCTTACGAGATGGCCACGACCAGAGCACGGGGTGTAGGCGTACACTCGGCGTGTATAACTCTTTAATGTGGTGTGTCATTTAATCTTTAGCCCGGACAGCAGATCCCGGGCCACCAAAGATACGAGTGCATGTAAATCGTTCACAAGTTTATATTGCATAATTATCCCAAGTTAATAAAAATATTTATGCCTTGTGCATTTAGATCAATTTTCAATCATTTTCAAAATGAGTCAGTCGATTTGTATTTACCAGTGTAAACTGACGTATTTTTCCCAAAAGGTTAAGTGCAGGTACTATACGAACTAGGCTGGCTGTTTCCTAAGAGCGTCCACTATAGTCTCGCAAGCTCGGACGACAAATAAACTGTTGAACAAATTTTATCTTATTTTTATTTGATCCGCCTGTGGATCCGTTTCAACTACTGTGATATTTATTATTGCAATTTATTTACAAGTTGAAATGTATCTTTTCTGCTTCCGCTGTGCATTATTATATTGTGTTGATTGTCTATGACGACGCCAACTACGTCACTGTACCCCACACCGGGCCCACCGGTGACACGTGGAGATCGGGGTGTGACAGGTTGGTATCAGAGCCAACGCTGAGTGAATTAAACACTAGTCTTTTGTGTTTGATCTCAGTTACACAATTGCACATTCCTCGATTTTCGAGTCTAGACAAAGAACTTAGGAAATGTTCGACATTTCGTTTATTTTATCTTTATTTTTATTATTAGCTTTGTCTTATATATTTTGTTGTGCAACTTGTTTAATTTTTGACAGGTTCATCATGCCGCCACGTATGCGAGGACGAGGAGGATTTGCCACATCACATGACCACGAGGCAGGGCCTTCGCACAGGCGAGCCCCATCAGCATCGCACAACACTGCAGCCCATGATCTTTGGAGATCATTCGCCGAGCCAGTCAGGCACTCGGTATCATTGAGTACCTCACCATCCCTACCTCACTCCTTTGGGCCACATTCTGAAAATGGGCCCCATGACTCCCATGGATCTTTCATACCCCTACACCAGTCACCTCACAACTACCCAGCACCAGTTTATCAGGGCCTGTATAACCCTGATGCCTATTTGGATGAACCAGTGGGTCATAACCCACTAGGACCTGAAGACCACTTCTCTGGTGGTAACGAGATGGAGGTCGACGAGGACACTGACCCTTCCCTGCCACCGTCCGGCACGCCTAACCATCCCATTGAGATATCGGATGGGTCACCATACAGAGGATCACCATTCAATGGTGTTGACAGCTACGAGGAGAGGTTTAAGCAGCACGAGTGGTTTTATACCCCCAGCCACCACAACTCCCCCATGCACCAGTCTTACCACGGTTCTCCCGTGCACTCTCAGCACCACTCCCAGCAGCAGCAGCTTCAGCAGCAGCCTCAGCAGCAGGACCCATCTGAGGCCTTCTGGCGCGACGTGGTCACTCCGTCGCCACCACCACCACCGGTTTTGCCTCCTCCGCCTCAGAGGCCAAGGAGGAACGCGCGTATGTCTACGCGAGGAGGGATTCGCATTGCCACCCCTCGACATTCAGGTAGCGGCCGCTACTCGCCGCTCCACGAGGAGTCAGAGATGGGAGAGTCTCAGCATCCCGTCTCAGAGGTTACTTCTGCGACTATTGCGCCACTACCGCCGCAGAACTTTGGAGAGCCCATCCCTGCGTATGCTAGCGCAGCACAGTTCAACCCTTTCGAGCCGACTTTTCCTCCCGGTTATGATTATACGGGAGATCCCTACTGGTTAGCTTCAGGCTACAACCCTCTCAATCAGGAGAGTACTTTTGGAGGTCCCTGGGCTACGGGACAATCAGCTTTTGGATTCCCACCGCAGGGATACCAGCAGCCGCAGCCTCCACAGCCACCGCAGTATCAGCCACCGCCGCCGGCGCCGATGATGTCGCCACCGCAAGTCCAAGAAATCCTGCAAGGGATACACGACGTGCGACGGGAATTGCAAAATGATCGCCGACACAACCGCGGTATGTTCAAGAAGATGGTTGACTTGATTAAGGGTAAGAGTAAGAAGGATTATTAAATCCTGTGTTGTTAGCTCTTTTACTCATGTCCCTACGTGGACATTTATTCCTGTGTTCTACCCCTGCGTGGGTATATTTCCCTTATTTTACCCCTGCGTGGGTATGTTATTTTTGTTTAACCCCTGCGTGGGTTTGTTTTTGTTTGTTTTGTCTGTTATTTGGTTTAGCCCCTGCGTGGGCATGTTATTTGAAATAAAGTCCCGTTTAGGGCAAAAGTTGTACTAGTTTACTTTAATTAAAATGGTTAATTTAAAATTTTTCTTCATTTTATTTATGTGCATGAATATAATATTCAAATAAATGGAAAATATCAATTTTTATTTGATTTGCCATTTTAATAAGAATCTTAGTAAGGTAGAACCTAGCTTGAATGTCTTATTAAAAGGCCTAGCCAATATGGTAAAACCTGGTTGAAAAGATTCAACTCTCTGTTAACGCCTGAAAACATGTTAACATTCTTGACTAAGCGTGATTCGTAAAATCACACATGTCACCCTTTTTAATAAATTATCTACAGATTATATCTGTATACAAGTCTGATTATGACTTGATACCTACGGGTTATGACTATGTCATATAAAGCAAAAAGGCAGTTGTGGTCTATGACTCCCTGCCAAGTAAAGGATTATTTGTTTAATTATACAATGCTAATCCTATAAAAATCTAAATTTAGAATTTAGAAGTTGTCCAAAGTGACTGGGCCTATTGTGCCAATATATATATTTCATTCCATAATATAGTTGCTAATAAAAGTATTGAATGAAATTAAATAAATTAACTACTATGGTTCTTAATATCATGGTTAATAAATCGTCTAGAACGATAATACTGTTAGGTTTCTAAATAAGACCTTGTCCTTTTATGTAGCTTAAAGCTACATGGCCAAATCGGAGGAGACCAACAGTCATTCTGGAGAACACCCAGATGATACAAAGATTCACGTCACTGGTGCGGAACTGCAAGCACTGGTTGAAAACGCTGTTGCCAAAGCTATGGATAGGCAATTCAGGGAATCTAGCGGGACTCGGAGTAGAACCCGAACCGTATCGCACGTCAAGCCCAAGACTCATTCAGAGGCTCATAGTAAGCCACCTTCTAAGAAGAATGAGCCGAAGAAGGATGAGGGGGATAATCACTCCTCCAACCACAGCAGTATTCCTAAGCAAGAAATCAAGCTGAAACATGATACGCACAGCAAGTCCTGTACGTACAAATATTTCGTATCTTGCAAACCCAGAGATTTTACTGGGGAAAAAGGAGCAGTAGATTGCATGACGTGGATCGATGAGATGGATACTGTGGTTGATATCAGCGGGTGTGCTGATAGGGACGTCGTGAAGTACGTGTCCCAGTCGTTCAAGGGAGATGCGTTAGCATGGTGGAAGTCACTCCTACAAGCTGCCGGTAAGGCCACACTGTACGGTTTGTCATGGGAACAATTTGTGGCCCTGATCAAAGAGAATTTCTGCCCGCAGCATGAGGTCGAAAGAATTGAATCGGATTTCGTATCTCTGGTTATGAAGAATCTCGATTGTCAAGCGTATCTTACTACGTTCAACACTTTATCTCGGTTAGTGCCTTATCTGGTGACCCCGGAGCCGCGAAGGATTGCTCGATTTATTGGGGGTCTGGCACCGGAGATAAAGGCAAGCGTCAAGGCTTCAAGGCCTACGACATTTAGATCCGTAGCTGATCTATCCCTCTCCCTCACTCAAGATGTCGTCAGACTTAGAGCTATGAAGAGCTCAGAGGAAAACAAGAGGAAACGTGAGGATGACACCTCACGAAGATCTGAAAAACGACACAGAGGGAACAACGACCACCGAAAGGGGTCGGGATCTAAGAAAGGAGATCATCAATCGGGTGAGAGACCCAAATGTAAGATCTGCAAGAGACACCATTTTGGGAGGTGTCGTTTAGAAACAAAGTCCCAGTCTCAAGAAAGGCGATGTGGAATTTGCAAGTCCACAGATCATAAAGCTGTGGATTGCAAGAAAATGAAGGATGCAACTTGTTTTGGTTGCAACGAGAAGGGGCACATTCGGCCAAACTGCCCAAAGTATGCGAAGAAAGCTGATGATGGGAAGAAGACTAATGCGAGAGTCTTCAGAATGGACGCCAAGGAAGCAGTTCTTGACGACAACGTCATTACAGGTACGTTTCTTGTAAATGATGTTTTTGCTAGAGTCTTGTTTGATTCAGGAGCTGATAAGTCGTTTGTAGATGATAAGTTTTGTAAACTGTTAAACCTTCCTGTTAAAACCTTAAGTGTAAAATATGAGGTGGAATTAGCCGATGGAACCATAGAAACCGCCTCGACTGTTCTAGATGGATGTGTCATATCCATTAGGAATCATTCTTTCCCGTTATCCTTGCTTCCCTTTAAGCTAGCTGGATTCAACATAGTGATAGGCATGGATTGGTTATCGAGTAACCAAGCCCAGATTCTGTGCAATAGAAAGCAGGTGATAGTGAAGACTCCGTCTGGTGAGTCACTTACTATTCAAGGAGATACCCATCATGGATTGCCGGAGCAAGTGTCCATGCTCAAGGCATCCAGATGCATGCAGAAAGGATGTGTCATTTATATGGCACAAGTTACCATTGATGAGCCGAAGCCGAAGATTGAGGATATCCCTGTTATCTCAGAATATCCTGAGGTATTCCCTGAAGAGCTACCTGGTTTGCCACCAGATAGGCAAGTGGAGTTTCGGATAGACATCATTCCAGGCGCAGCACCTGTAGCAAGAGCACCATACAGATTGGCACCAACGGAGATGAAGGAGTTGAGGACGCAGTTGGATGATTTGTTAGCTAAAGGTTTTATTAGACCTAGCTCATCTCCTTGGGGAGCACCAATCTTGTTCGTTAAAAAGAAGGATGGGTCGATGCGTCTGTGCATCGATTATCGTGAGCTTAATAAGGTCACTATCAAGAATAGATATCCGTTACCCAGGATCGACGATCTGTTCGATCAGTTGCAAGGAGCAAGCCATTTCTCCAAGATTGACCTAAGGTCAGGTTATCATCAGTTAAAGGTCAAGGATGAAGATGTGCACAAGACAGCGTTTAGGACTCGTTATGGACATTACGAGTTCCTAGTGATGCCTTTTGGGCTCACAAACGCACCAGCCGCGTTCATGGATCTCATGAATCGCGTCTGCAAACCCTATTTAGATAAGTTCGTTATCGTCTTTATTGACGACATCCTTATCTACTCGAAGAGCCAAGCTGAACATGAGAAACACCTTCGTTGTATTCTCAAACTTATGCATCAAGAGAAGCTTTATGCCAAATTTTCGAAGTGTGAATTTTGGCTTCGAGAAGTCCAATTCCTTGGACATGTCGTAAGTGAGCGAGGTATCCAAGTAGATCCCGCTAAAGTAGAAGCAGTCATGAACTGGCAGGAGCCGAAGACTCCTACCGAGATTCGCAGTTTCCTCGGATTGGCAGGATATTATAGGCGATTTATCGAGAACTTTTCAAGAATTGCTGCGCCCCTAACTTCGTTGACTCGTAAGAAGATTAAGTTTGATTGGGGCCCTAAGCAGCAGGAATCCTTCGATATTTTGAAGAAAAAGTTGAGCAATGCTCCAGTGTTGACATTGCCCGATGGCATAGAGGAGTTTGTGGTGTATTGTGATGCATCACATACTGGCATGGGCTG
This sequence comes from Helianthus annuus, assembly GCF_002127325.2. NCBI lineage: Eukaryota > Viridiplantae > Streptophyta > Magnoliopsida > Asterales > Asteraceae > Helianthus > Helianthus annuus. The sequence continues at coordinate 160,564,994 of NC_035436.2, forward strand.
TGTACTCATGCAGAAAGGCAAAGTCATTGCCTACGCTTCTCGCCAGCTCAAGGTGCACGAGAAGAACTACACCACCCACGACTTGGAATTGGGTGCAGTTGTGTTTGCTTTGAAGTTATGGAGACATTACTTGTATGGAACCAAGTGCATAATATATTCAGATCACAAGAGTCTTCAACACTTGTTCAATCAGAAGGAATTGAACATGCGTCAAAGGCGTTGGATGGAAACTCTAAACGATTATGATTGTGAGATAAGATACCATCCAGGCAAGGCTAATGTAGTTGCCGATGCCTTAAGCAGAAAGGAAAGGGTAAAACCAATCAGAATCAATGCCAAGCGCATTGAAATAAGAAATAATTTGAATGAAAGGGTGTTAGCTGCACAGAAGGAAGCTGTGCTGGAAGCTAACTATCCTGCGGAAAAGTTAGGAGTAACTGAGGAGCAGTTATCCTACGACAAAGATGGAATGCTACGACTAAACGGACGAATATGGGTTCCAGTTTATGGAGGACTTCGGGATGTTATCCTCCAGGAAGCCCACAGCTCTAAATATTCCGTTCATCCTGGAGCTGATAAGATGTACCAGGATTTGAAAGCAAACTACTGGTGGATTGGTTTGAAAAAGTCAGTAGCTGAACATGTAGCAAAATGTTTGACTTGTGCGCAAGTCAAAGCTGAGCATCAGAAGCCGTCAGGTTTGCTTCAACAACCTGAAATTCCCAAGTGGAAATGGGAAATGGTGACAATGGATTTCATCACCAAGTTGCCAAAGACGAAAAAGGGAAATGATACCATATGGGTCATTGTAGATAGACTGACCAAGTCAACTCATTTTCTACCCATCAAGGAGACATATAGCTCCGATATGTTAGCTCAATTATACGTCGATAAGATAGTAGCGCTACATGGTATACCTATATCTATTATCTCTGATAGAGATACTAGATATACGTCACATTTTTGGAAGAGTTTCCAACAGTCGTTGGGCACTCGTTTGAATTTTAGTACGGCTTATCATCCTCAGACTGATGGTCAGAGTGAGCGTACTATTCAAACTTTGGAAGACATGCTTCGTGCATGTGCGATCGACTTGGGTGGTAGTTGGGATAAGAACCTACCACTGATGGAATTCTCCTACAACAATAGTTACCATTCCAGCATCAAGGCTGCGCCTTTTGAGGCCCTATACGGTAGAAAGTGTAGATCGCCCATTTGTTGGGCAGAAGTTGGAGAAGTCCAACTATCAGGACCAGATATCGTCTTTGAGACGACAGACAAGATCGTTCAGATACGCGATCGTTTGAAAGCTGCCAGGGATAGGCAGAAAAGTTATGCGGATCCTAAGCGCAAAGATTTTCACTTCGATGTAGGTGAAAAAGTATTGCTTAAAGTATCGCCCTGGAAGGGTGTGATGCGATTTGGAAAGAAAGGCAAGCTAAGCCCGAGGTATATAGGACCTTTCGAGATTATCGAACGTGTCGGGTCAGTCGCTTACAAGTTAAACTTGCCTGAAGAGCTTAGTGCTATTCATAATGTGTTCCACATCTGTAATTTGAAGAAGTGTTTCGCTGACGATTCACTGGTTATACCGCATACAGATATACACATAGACGAGAGTCTGAAATTTGTGGAAAAACCTTTGTCGATTGAGGATCGACAGGTAAAGAAGCTTCGAAGGAAGCACGTGCCTATTGTTAAGGTCAAATGGGATGCCCGTAGAGGTCCCGAATACACGTGGGAAGTGGAATCCACGATGCAAGAGAAATATCCCCATTTGTTTCAATAAATCTCGAGGGCGAGATTTCTTTTAAGGGGGTGAGGATGTAACACCTCGAAAAATTTCGTCCAATAATGTCTTGACACGTGTCATAAGGTTCCGGTATGTGAAAACATACTTTAGAGGGACTAAAAGTGACAAACAGTGAAAACTATGGAACGTAAGGGTCCAAAGTGTCAACAATGGATAAATAGACTCTATGATAACCCTACATAATGTTTATAACCTTAAACGGATGGTTCATGGATCATACGACGCGGAAATTGCACAAAAGTGAGGAATTGCAAACTATAGGGGCCAAAAGTGTCAACATGTTTAATTTATACCTCTGAGTGAACTTTTGACAGACCCGAAGCTTTGAGAAGCTAAAATATACTCACTAGAATATGTGGTAAAAATTTCATGAAGTTTCGTCAACGTATGAGAAAGTTATGGCCAAAACCGTACTTAAGGGACTAAAAGCGTCAACGTCGAATTTCATGGCTTTTCGGTTGAGCGCAAAGTTATCCGAGGACATTACCATGTTGGTAAATGTCCTAAGGTTCTTAAAAACCAAGTTTGGGGGTTTACGAGTCAAAATAAGCAGCCGAAACATCGCATACAAGTTCAGGGACCAAAGCTGTCAATGTTTGAAAGTTGTTGGCTGATCAGCAGGTCAGGCGACCCGCCTGGACTGACCCAAGCGGGCCGCGTGAGACCCCCAGTAACATAAATTCGCGAAAATTGCAATTCTGGTCCAAATTTGAAGTGGTAACCAGCTGGTATCACCTCCATAAATCACCAATGAGAGCCCATGCATGCCTAGCCTACTGAGAATTCACTATAACATCTGATTTCCACTTAAAATCAGATCATTCACTCATTTCTCAAGAACTTGTGATAGTAACAAGAAGCTCTCAACTCTCAAGAACCTTCAAGGCAGACTTCTGGAGCTAATCTGAACATCAAGGCCGACTCCTAGTGATAACTAAGCTTCCATAGGACCTTTGTAAGCTTCTAATTCAGTCTCTAATTCGTTCTTGCATCGATTATTAGTAAAAGTCAAACTGGTTGTTCTTATACTTTGACTTTCTGATTAAACGGGATTTACTCAGTCATTTCTCGAATTGAAACCACATATATGTTGGTATTTATGTGGGAAACAAACCCTCAAAAGGGTATTATCTGAATCCCACTATATGCATGCTAATTGTCGAGTCAAACGTGTTTCTAAAAAGTCAACAGAAGTGGTTTTTGCAAAAATAAGCTTGAATGGTAACGTAAAGGACATGCAATCTGTTTGATCGTCATAAATAACTTGTAATACATGTGAGAATATGTTTTATCATAATAAACTCGACAATCTATAGTATAAATACGAATCGGGACCGAAAGTCTTATAAAACGACTATTTCGTAGACTATCGATTCGGATTCGTACATGCATGTTTGAGATCTGTATTGGAGAGTATTTTTGACCATTTTTATTTTGGTAAAACTTTCTGGAATTTTTGTTGATTAAGTCTATGCTTAGCCGATTCATTTGCATGTTTCCGATTTATGCTTAAAATTGACTATTTTGCCCTTTTTGATATAAAACGTGATTTTTGGAAAAGTGAAAGAGTAGAAATCTTTATTTCTAATATATAAACTTGCACCGAAAATTTCAGATCAGTTGGTGGTCCAGATTTTGAGTTATGGCCATTAGCGTAAAACTATGTTCTTAAGTTACATAAACGGCCCTTTTCGCGTATAACCCATTTCAGGCCACGTTTTGATATAGAACTTTTTACCCACTGATGTTATATAATATTTTGGGATTTTAGATGATTTTTATTTAATTTTTGGCTGATCGGATCTTAGATCGCTAAGTTATTTCGGTTTATGTCGGTTTTGACCGTTTAGGCCATAAAATGAGTTTTATGCATTCTTTTGACCCGAAACTTTTTCCTACTGATTTTATATGTTAAATAAATTATTTTAAGTATTCTGGAAATATAAAAATCCCAGATTTATTTTGAAAACCCGGAAACGGCGTTAAATCGCATTTTAAGCATTTTTAGCGCATAGTAAGCGTTATACTCATTTTAAACATATAGGACTTATACCTACTGATGTAATTAGCATATTTTCACATAATAACAGTAAGTATAAGTATATGAACTCAGATTTCCCGTTTTGGCAGTTTTAGCCCTTGTGAATTTACTAAAATACCCCTACGGTGCATAGTTGATTCTAAATGTTAAGTTTGGTATATGGGTCATACCCTACTGTTATAACATGTTAAATAAAGTATATTTACTATATAAACCAGACCCGAAACTCAGATTTCTAATTTGACTCTTTTATAATCTTTTAAATGACCAAAATGCCGTTCCAAGGCATAAATTGAGTTTAAAATTATTCCGGGCAATATAGAACATAACTTACTACTGTTATATCATATTTAAAGCATATTATCTCAGGGAACTTGCATTTGACTCTTTTGGCTACCCGTAACGCCCTTTATGCGTTCGGTTCGGTTTACATAACTAGTTTGCGTAAATCGACCGAAACGGGTCAAACGTTATCATTTTTATCTCAAAATCCAGAATGTATTTAGTATACCCATATTATACAAGTATTCAAACTTTTCGGGTCTAAATCACATTCTATCCGGTCTTTCGCTTAATCGTGCGTAAACCGTATCATTCTTAAAAACTAACCGGTCAAAGCTTAGGCTTAAATAAAAGACCCGTTAGGAATCTAATAGGTTAATTATAAACCTTTGTTCCAGATTAGGAGGCCCAGTAAAAGCTACCACTCTTACCGTTTGTGTTACATACTTGCTCAGGTAAATACATTTTGACTTATTTTCCCTATACGGGCTTGGGGTACGGTATATAGTATACCGCTTGATCGAGCGCACAAGTCCTGCGCCTTATGGGTGTACAGTCTTGAATAGCTTGTGCGACTCGTTTAAACAGTCTTGTCTTACTTTAGGCTTTGGGGGGTTATTGACCGTGTCCCGGATATCCTTGGCATTATCTTACGAGATGGCCACGACCAGAGCACGGGGTGTAGGCGTACACTCGGCGTGTATAACTCTTTAATGTGGTGTGTCATTTAATCTTTAGCCCGGACAGCAGATCCCGGGCCACCAAAGATACGAGTGCATGTAAATCGTTCACAAGTTTATATTGCATAATTATCCCAAGTTAATAAAAATATTTATGCCTTGTGCATTTAGATCAATTTTCAATCATTTTCAAAATGAGTCAGTCGATTTGTATTTACCAGTGTAAACTGACGTATTTTTCCCAAAAGGTTAAGTGCAGGTACTATACGAACTAGGCTGGCTGTTTCCTAAGAGCGTCCACTATAGTCTCGCAAGCTCGGACGACAAATAAACTGTTGAACAAATTTTATCTTATTTTTATTTGATCCGCCTGTGGATCCGTTTCAACTACTGTGATATTTATTATTGCAATTTATTTACAAGTTGAAATGTATCTTTTCTGCTTCCGCTGTGCATTATTATATTGTGTTGATTGTCTATGACGACGCCAACTACGTCACTGTACCCCACACCGGGCCCACCGGTGACACGTGGAGATCGGGGTGTGACAGGCAAGCTGGGTGAGGATCAGTATACGCACGTTTGCCGGCGGTGCGTTGGTAACCGGTGCCACTACTTGGCGGTGTTGGGGTTGCGGTTGAGCGGGAACAGCTTGAAGAGGAGCGGCAGCTGTGACAACGCAATTCTTGCTACTTCGTTGAATTTTCGGCTCTTAAAAATCGTTTTTAAACTAGCCGATTCGATTATTTTTCATTGCTTTAATTTTTATAAAAATTTCGGCCCATTTTCGGATTTTTATAAAAAAAATTTCAGCCCATTTTTATACATATTCTGTTTCTATTCAGCTAAAAAAAACATTATTATATTAATAAACTATTCATTGTGTCAGTTTTTCGTTTGCAGGTTGATGTCCTCAACTCCCGCGCCCGCTATTGCTGAGCCTACTGACGAACCAGCGCATAATCTTAGGAGAAGTAAGAGGCTGCGCGAAAGGTCACTTGTCATTGCACAACGCATAGCAAATGCAATCGACGAGCCGGTGATTATCTCTAGAGACGAAAGCTCAGGGGACGAGGAGAGAGTCGTCATGGCGGACGACGACCGACCGTTGAATGAAACAAATCAGCCCGGAAGGGCAGGCCTGGAGCCGAGTATCCTTCAGCCCACTATAGATGCACCTACTTTTGAAATTAGATCTAGTATTATTAACATGGTGCAGAATTCAGTACAGTTTGACGGACGTGAGCATGAGGATCCCGGGAGGCATATCGCTGCTTTTCTTGCTATTTGTTCGACATTTAGGATTACAGGTGTTTCGGAGGATGCGATTCGGTTGAGGTTGTTTCCGTTTTCGTTACGTGACAAAGCTAGAGCTTGGCTTATGTCACTTCCTGCCGGGTCCATCAGGACCTGGAATCAGTTGGCTGAGCAGTTTATGCAGAAATATTTTCCACCTGAGAAAACGAACAAGCTACGGAACCGGATTGTTTCCTTTCGCCAGGACGAGGGCGAGTCGTTGCATGCGGCTTGGGAGAGATTCAAGGATTTGTTGATTGATGTGCCACATCATGGCTTCTCCAAGCGACAGCTGGTTTTGACGTTCTATCAGGGGCTCAGCTATAATACGCAGGAGCGATTAGACGTGAACGTGGGAGGCGATCTTGGAACTAAGACGCCGTCTGAAGCGTATGATATTATAGAAAAAGCTGCGTTGAAATCCAGCTCGCGTCGGGAAGGAGATACAGGTCGATCATCATCATCATCATCTCGCTCAGGAGTTCATGCTGTAGACGACTACACGTCCATTACTGCACAAATCTCGGCTCTTGCATCGAGATTCGACAGGTCCCAGATGATTGCGCATGCTGGCTCGGGATGTGACCAGTGCGGAGTGTCACACGAGCCTGGGGCATGTTTTCAGGGAGTCGTATATGAGGGCCACGAAGAAGTAGATTTCGTGAGTAATCAGGTAAGGCCGCAGAACAACCCGTACAGCAACACCTATAATCCCGGTTGGAGAAATCACCCAAATTTTGGGTGGCGAGCGAACACAGGAAATCAGAACCCATTGGGGTTCACTCAGCATGCCCCAGCGCCTCAGCAGGGTCAGCAGTACCAGCAGTACAACCAACCCTACCAGCAGCGTCCATACTCGTACCAGAATCAGGGCACTGGGAGTAGCTCCCAGCAGCAGGCCCCTCAGTCTAGTTCCAAGCTGGAGGATATGATGGCTCAGCTTCTCTCTAGCACTGAAAAACGATACCAACAAAGCGAAGATCGTTTTCTAGCTAACGAGGGAGAAATGAGGAGTCAGAAAGTGTAACACCCCGAATTTTTGTGTCCAATGATGTGTTAACACGTGTCATTTAATTACACGTGGCATCCATAATAAATGAAGGACTAATTTTGACAAACCTTGAAAGTATATAAATTCGAGGGTTATAAATATCAACAAGGGTAAATATACTGAATAGTAACCCTAAATAAATGCTTGAACCTTCAAACGAATGTATCATAGATCGTACGAAAGCGAAACACAAAAGAAAGTGAGAGATTACAAGCTACAGGGGTTAACTGTGTCAACATGTTTAATTATATACCTCTGAGTGACCCTTTAACGTTCCCAAGGCTTTGTAACGGTATTATACACTCACTAAAATATAATATATAAATTTCGCGAAGTTTCGTTATGAAACGAGAAAGTTACGATCGAATTCATAGAGAAAGGGTTAAAAGCGTCAACAGTGAAAGTTAAGGCTTTCCAAATAATTAATAAACTAACCGGGGACTTAATAATGAGGGTAAATAACACGAGGCCCCTATCGGTAAATAACCGAGGGCCAAACCGCAAAGTTACCCCTTCAAACCCGAAAGGTCAGGTAAATCATTACGAAAGATTTCGTTATTAATTACCGGATTCTGATAATCATTACAAAAGATTTAAAATTTCTGGAAATCTGGCCTCTCGCGACCCGCGTTAAATAATCGCCTAAGTGTAGGCGGGTCGCGAGCCTCCTCTATTACGCGTCTGTTATTTGAATCCCAGGCGACCCGCATTAAAATGGCATGGAACTTCCATGCGGGTCGCGTGAGACGCCCAGATGCAGAAAGTTGGTGTTTTCTTGACTTTTGAGCATTATGAACGATCAATCTCCAATAAATGAGGCATGCGCGCCCCCTACTCGACCCATATCACTCAGGAGACATCTACCCATCATCATGATCAGTGTAGGTTGTTGTGTAGTGAACTAGAGAGCTTTACTTCACTATAAATAGCCACTTTGAGCTCATAACATTCACACAACACAAAACACACTATCTGATCATTCTAAGAAGCTCTCTAGCATTCTCTTTTGCTCTCTAAGCAAGATACAACTGCTGTAAGTCGTTCATACCCATTTTGGTCTTACATTTCCATAGTTTTAGCCTATAAACACAACCGTCGTAACTAACGGTTGTCATTACAATAACTTGCAAATGGTTCAGTCTTATGACGGATCAAAAGTAGTTTTGAGTAGGTAATTATGTGGGTAATAAACCTCTAAAAGGGTTCCCCCTGATCACCACCCTAACTATGTCAAATATCGAGTCAAACGTGCGGTTAAAAAGTCAACAGAAAGCTATTTTAGCGATTTATGCATAATCTGAAATGTACATGTTGGTGCATGTTTGTGACAACAGCTTAGATTTGGTCTTTGGATATCTTGTAATTAGTTAAACGATAAACAGTTAGCGGGTTTAGCTTTGTAATAGTTAGTTGTAATGTTTGGGCTAACTAAACCCAAGGAATTGGGTGATGGGGGCGAATTGGGCCTGTCCAATTCGCAGCCCAGGAGAGTAAACCTAGCCCACTTGTAAACCTTGTGTTATATAAACAAGGTTAGACATTAGGGTTAAGGTTAATCAGCCAAAACAGTTATTAGAGAGCAAATTCGTGAGAACACTAGGGTTTGGACGAATTTGAGAGAGTGTTAGGGTTTTGGATTGATTGTAATTCCTTGTGATTGATAATCAATAGAAAACCCGGTTTGATTGAATTGCTGTTTCTGTTTCCTACACGTTTTCTGCTACAATCTGATCTAGAGGATTCCGCACTCTAGGTTAGATAGACAATTCTGTGAAAGATCCATACATCAAGGGGACCTACAATTGGTATCAGAGCCATTAGGCTCTTGATTGCTCGGTTCAGAATTGTTTGCTGCAGAAACAAGGAAGAATTTTCGAAAATTTGAAACCTGAAAAATTAGGGTTTTGAGATTTTCGAAATTTTTGTGTGTTTTGATTCTGATTTTTGATTTTTGTTGGCTGTTTTGATCTTCTGGTTTGTTCGTTTGGTGGTTTGCAGGTTTTTTCTGGAAAGATTTGGCTGATTCTGGAAAAGTTTGTGGCTGATAGACTTGAAGATTCGAAGACTGTTCTTCGTGTTCTTGAGTTTATTCAATCTGTTCTTGAAAAATTTTCGAAATTTTTTGCTGATTTGCTGCTTTAATTTTGCAGGAAGTTGTTAGAGAATCAGAAAAATCTTCAAATTTTCGAACAGATCAAGTTTCCAGATTTATCCGGCGAATTTGACCAATTTTGCTGACTGACCAGCGAATTTAAAAGTTCCAGCAAACTTACCGGCGAAGTTAAATCCAAAGGTGACTTTGGTGACCGTGTAATTCTCCACAGCGAAATTACCACGGTTTTCGACGAATTTACTGGTCGTCGTAATAGCGAAGTAAACCAGCGAATTTGTCTAGCGAACCTTTGAACTGTTGAGCGAAATTGACCTGACAGCATAATAACCAGCGAAATTAAGACATCTCAGCGAAATAACCAGCGAAATTAGGCATATCCAGCGAAATTAAGCAAGAATTTAAGTGGTGGAATTTCAGTTGGCAAGCGTGGGAAATTTTTCGGTGTTTTGAAAATAGAAATTGATCCGTAACTCGTTAGACAGAACCGTTTGCACCGTTGAACTCGTGTGATTTTTAGGACAAAAAAAAAAAAAAAAAAAACATAAAAAAATTGAAAAATCAAAAAAAAAAAAAGAGTCTGGAAAATCCCGATTTCGGTCTTTGACATTATATATCATTGGATTCGTCTTTTCGAGACGATTCTAACGGTGTAACTTAGTAACCACTGCTTTCGGAAACTTTCGTACGGTTTTCTCAGTCTGTTACGTTAAAATGTCGAACATGTCTAGTTTGAACGAGCTGTTAAGAATGGAGCACGAGGTTGGCACTACCAACAAACCACCTAAGATGATGAAGGTGGAGAATTATTTGACATGGAAGGATCGTTTTCAGTCCTTCATTAAATATCAAGATACGCGCATGTGGATATGCATCGAAGATGGGTACATCAATCCTTCACACGACTTTGAGGGCAGACCACGTAGAACAGAGTATGTGAACATGCAAGATAATGATAAAAAGATGTATGAGGCTGAAAAGAGAGCCTTGGCTGCAATCAAAATGTCGTTGCCTGATAGCATCAAACATACCTTCAAGAAGTACACTAACTCAAAGGATATGTGGGATGCTTTGGAGAAAAGATACGCTGGTAATGCTGATGTCAAGAAGAATAAGATTGATCTACTGAAGAAGCAGTTTGCTGTTTTCAAGCACATGAAGCACGAGTCACTTGAAGACGTCATCACTCGTTACTACCATCTGATGTCAGAAATGGACAATTATGAGATCGATTGCTATTCTGACATAGAGAAGAATGACAAGCTGCTCGATGCTTTGCCTACTAAGTGGGATATCTACACTTTAATGATCAAGGGTGAAGCAGATTATGAAACAAAAGATCTTGAAGAGGTAGTAGGAAAGTTGAGAGCTTATGAGCTCAGCATGAAGAAGAAAGATACTGGATATGATCAGGTTCAAGATCCGGCTGTTTACAATGGGCTTACATCTTCTTCATCTCACAACGCTTCTAGCAACTCTGCTACTGCGTTTTTATCATGTGAGAATGAGCAGGTCATGGTGAATCAGGATGGTGATGTGTGTTTCGTTGCTGCTTCAGGAGGATCATCAGGAGTAAAGAATACATCAGCCTCTAAGCAGAGTACTACTGCTAAGTCAATGCCAATGAGTGTGAAGTCTGCTGAAGAGCATCTGGCTCTACTTGCTTCATTTGTCGCTTCCTATGAAAACTATATTCAGGGAAAGATTTCTGATCCTGCTACTTTAGATGAAGACTATGATCAGATTGACCCTGATGATCTTGAAGAGATGGATTTGCAATGGCAAATGGCCATGATTTCTAGGCGTGTGAAAAGGTTCATGAACAGAACAGGAAGAAAGTTTGTGGGAAGGAGTGTTGGTTTCGACAAGACCAAAGTGAGGTGCTTTAATTGTCAAAGTTATGGGCACTTTGCTAGGGAATGTCAGAAACAAAAGCAAGATAATTCGAGCCAGAGTTCAAACAACAGGAATGCATCAAACAACTCCAGCTCAAAGGCATTGATCTCCACTGCAAGAGAGGGTTCATATGATTGGAGCATTCACTTAGAAAGTGATGGGAATGCCACTCAAGCATTCATGGCAGAGATTACTCCAGTCGTTGATGGTGAAGCTAAAGTAGATGATGCTGATGTGAAGATGGATGCTGATGTGAAGATGGATGCTGATGTAAAGGTGGATGCTGAGGTGAAGGTAGAGAATAGAGCTGAAGAGAAGAAGGTTGATCAGACAACAGGTGCTGAAGACGAAAAACAAAAGTCTGAATATGAAAAAGAAGCTGAGGAAAAGGATGCCAAGTATAAACAATTGCAAGCTCAGCTTGCTGCTCTAATGGCCAACCTTGACAAACAAACAGGAGAGGTAAAATCTAATTCTGTGTGTTTAAAATGTCGTGAACTGCAGGGTGAGGTTGACAGAATGTCTGCACAAAACAAAAGTTTGGTGAGCGAAATGTCTAACATTAAAGAATCAAACTTTTTTGCTAAAAGAAACGAAACGTCATACTTGAAGAAAATAAAAGGTTATGAAAGTGAACTTGAAGCCGTAACCTGCAAATTAAATGAAAAACTTCAAGTCATTGACTTAGCTCATGACATGATGGCTGAAAAAACAAAAGAGATTTCTGATAAAAACAAAGAGTTGTCAGATGCTCAACTCAAAATTGTTGAACTTGAAAAGAAATTGGGTCAATTCAGGGATTCTGCTTTTGTTATGAAACATATGATGGGTGGGTTAAAGAAGAGTAATGACAAGACTAGTGTGGGATTCCAAGGCTATAATGAAGTCCCACCTCCTCTTAGTCATGATTATTCATTCCTACCTGATGAAGATGAGCTAACAAAGTTTATGTCAACAGCACCGAGTAGTTCCACAGCAGGTCGAGGAGAGGAGTCTGAGAGAGATGAGGCCAAGAAGGATAATAACAGCAAACCTGTTTTGAAAACGAAAACCTCACAACCTAGGAATAAAAACTCAACTTCTGTTAAAAAGATTAGTTTTGTTCAAGGAAGTGACATGAAAAACGAAACAGCTGTTATTGAAAATGAATCGAACATAGAGTTTGCTAAAAATAAAAACAAAGAAACTTCTGAAATTAAGCAAACTGAACCAAATCCTTCTGTGCCATCATCATCAAAGCCTGAATCTAGTTCAAAGGCTTCAGATAAGAAGTCTTCGAAAAGGATGTCGTGCTTCAAATGTCATACCAAAGGACATGTAGCTAGCTGCTGTCCTAACAAAACGAATGAAGCACAGGTGAATGAGAGGAAGAGAGAGAAGTCACCAGAGAAAAATGGTGATAAGCAGGAGAGAGAGTCCAACTCTCCAAAGAAATCTGCTCCTAAGCAACCAGAGCCAGTTGCTGTTGGTGAGGATAAGGCTGAAAAAGGAACTCCACAAGTTCCTCGTTTTCAAAGAAATCAACCTAGATTTCAGCCTAGATCTCCACCAGGCAGATTTGAGAGACCTAGAAGCAGTTCATCAAGAATGAACAACCAAAATACAAATAATTTCAGAAGTCAAGGTCAATATCAAAATCGATACCAAAATAATGGTGGTCGAAATTTTTATAACAATGGCTTTAGAAATTATAATAATAATGCTTCTTGGAATCAAAATCAAAATTTTCAAAGGTCAAATAGTCCAAACACACATAGGAACCCTCATGACCAAAGACCTAGTGGAAGTCAAAATCAATTTCCAACAGGTCTACGATCCAAGACTCCAGCTAGGAGTAATGGATATTGGATGGATGTTCCGGTGGTTGGTGAATTTGGACGACCCAAGACCATTAAGGCTTGGGTCCCCCAATCTAACTAATTTCTTGGTTGGTGTGTGTAGGAGCTGCTAAGGAGGATTATCAACTTGTGGTATGTTGATAGTGGCTGCTCCAGGCACATGACGGGGGATGCGAGGCTGTTGACTGAATTTGAAGATTATGATGGAGGACATGTGAATTTTGCGGGTGCAAAAGGTGGTAGAATTACTGGACGAGGAAAGGTGACCAACGGGAAGATCACACTGGACAAAGTGAACTATGTTGAGCAACTTAAACACAATCTTATGAGCGTGTCACAAGTCTGCGACAAGGGTCACTCGGTCCATTTTACCAAGAATGAAGCTTTAGTGTTGAAACCAGGTTTGAAGATACCGGACGATTGGATAGTGATGCGAGCGCCAAGGAGAAATGACACTTATGTCATGGACATGGGTGCTAAGGATCCAACTGCAGTGGTGGCGTGTTTACTATCAAAAGCATCTGAAGCTGAATCGATGTTGTGGCACAGACGCATGGCCCATATTCACTATCGCAAAATGAACTATCTTGTTAAAAATGAGCTAGTGAAAGGGGTTCCATTGCGGAGGTTTCAAGTGGAAGACAAATGTCTTCCATGTCAAAAGGGAAAACAACACAAGAAACCTCATAAATCAAAAACAGTAAATTCCATAGATGCCCCTTACGAATTACTTCACATGGATTTATTCGGTCCAGTGAACGTAAGGAGCATAGGTGGAAAGTACTATTGTTTAGTTGTCACTGATGATTACTCACGTTATTCATGGGTTTTCTTTTTAGGTACAAAAGATGAGACGGCAGAGATGCTGATAGATCTTTTTACAAAATTGGAAAACGTCCATGATGCAAAGATCAAGAGGATAAGGAGTGATAATGGCACGGAGTTCAAGAATCGTATTCTGGATCTCTACTGTCTTCGCAAGGGAATTGAACATCAATATTCTGCTCCTTATACGCCTCAACAGAATGGAGTTGCTGAGAGGAAAAACAGGACGTTGATTGAAGCCGCTAGGACGATGCTTTCAGATTCTAAGCTACCAGTTCTTTTCTAGGGGGAAGCTGTGAATACAGCTTGCTACGTCCTAAACAAAGTGTTGACTGTTAAACGTTTTAACAAGACTTGTCATGAATTAATGTTTAACAAGAAACCAAACTTAGAAGGCTTTGAACCATTTGGATTACCCTGCACCATTGTGCGAAATAAAGATAAACAAAAATTCGGTGAGGTGGCTGACGAGGGCTACTTTCTAGGTTACGTACCTGGCGCACCGAATAAAAGGGTTTTTAATCTAAAAACTGGTAAAATTGAGGTTGTGTTTAATGTTGAAATCACTTCTTACAAACCTCAACAGTCAACGAGTGGACCAGCTATATTATATGATTATGAAAGTGTCTTTAAATCATTTAATATTCCTGAGTTTTCCAATGCAGATGAGTCTCAGCTGATTCAAACAGTGATTGGTGATGATGAAGGCGAGTTCATGCCTAGATCAAATGTTGATACAACAGATGCTCCGGGACCTTCTCAAGATGCTGCTGATACTGATTCAAGTGACGATGAACCCGAACCCAATCAGGGGGAGGATTTCATTAATCCGTTTGCGGATCAGCATATTCAGGGGGAGGTTGGCTCAAACCTTGGTGACAATTTAGAAGTCGATGCTGTTGCTACTACACGAGCAAATAGAGATCATCCAGTTTAGGTGCAAGAAGGATGAAAGAGGTATAGTCACGCGAAACAAGGCTCGATTGGTGGTCAAAGGTTTCAATCAGCAAGAAGGGATTGATTACAATGAGGTGTTTGCACCAGTGGCAAGGTTGGAGGCAATTCGTTTGTTTCTGGCTTTTGCTTCATTCAAGGGCTTCAAAGTTTACCAACTAGACGTGAAGAGTGCGTTTCTTTACGGGAAAGTCCAAGAAGTGGTGTATGTCTCACAACCAGATGGGTTCGTTGATCCAGATTATCCAGATCGAGTGTACAAACTTGATAAGGCTTTGTATGGGTTACATCAAGCTCCCAGGGCGTGGTACGAGACACTGTCTACACATCTGATAAAGAATGGTTTTGAAAGAGGTCAGATTGACAGTACACTGTTCATCAAGAGGAAGAAGGAAGATTTTCTGCTGGTACAGGTGTACGTGGATGACATCATCTTTGGGTCATCTGATGAAAGCATGTGTAAAGAGTTCGAGCAGGTGATGAAGAGCAAGTTCGAAATGAGTGCTATGGGTGAGCTGTCCTACTTTCTGGGATTACAAGTTGAACAGAAGGCGGATGGGATGTTTATTCATCAAACAAAGTATGTGTATGACATTTTGAGTCGGTTCAAAATGAATGATTGCACTACTTCCAACACACCCATATGTGAAAATCACAATCTTGGCCCAGATCATGAAAGTACTGAAGACGTTGATCCTACTCAATACAGGGCAATGATTGGTTCTCTGATGTACTTGACTGCTTCACGACCTGACATCATGTTTGCCGTATGCTTGTGTGCCAGATATCAGGCGAATCCTAAAGAGTCACACATGAAAGCAGTGAAGCGAATTATTCGTTACTTGAAGGGGAAACCTAAACTTGGGTTGTGGTATCCAGCTGATAGTGATTTGACGTTTGTTGCTTACACTGACTCAGACTTTGGAGGATGCAAATCGAACAGGAAGTCTACAACAGGTGGTTGTCAGTTCTTAGGAGGCAGGATCGTGTCTTGGCAATGCAAGAAGCAATCCTGTGTGTCTACCTCTACGTGTGAAGCTGAATATATTGCTGCTGGAAGCTGCTGCTCTCAGGTTCTCTGGATTCAACAGCAGATGTGCGATTACGGTTTGGATTTCACTCGTACTCCTATTATGATAGACAATAATGCCACTATTTCAATAACTAATAATCCCGTGAACCACAGTCGCACAAAACATATTGACATACGTCATCATTTTATACGGGATTGTGCTGAAAAGAGACTAATTGAATTACATCGAGTCGACACAGAGGATAACCTGGCAGATCTCTATACTAAAGCATTTGACAGGGCTCGCTTTGAACACTTAGTCGAACTCAACGGGATGAGGAATCCTGAATAACTGGTTTTTCATAAGAATTTTTGTAAATAGTTTACTGCTTTTCTTAAAAAATTTGAAAACACAAAAAAAAAAATTGAAAAATAAAAAACATAAAAAAAATAGAAAATCTAAAATGAGTTATCACTGTGTGAAAAGAAGAAATGATAGTACATCAGCAAGTTAGACTGTCACACTGAGCTTGAAATTAAATTGCTTAAGTGTGATAGCAGCTTCATTATATGACGTACCAGTAGGCAAAAGCATGAAATAATCAACTTACCAATGTGATATAAACATAAATGAACTGAATATGAGTAGGGAACACATTAGTGGTGTATGGTTTAATGACCTTAATTCTTGCGTTGATAGATTGCCAAAATCTGAAGTTTTGGGTCTTTATACTGTTATTTCAACTAGGGATATCTTGGCTGTCTGTCTGTTAGAACTAAAATTGTACATGACCCCAGGAAAGATAGTCACTTGGAATTAGCTCATTTCTATTTGAATGTCTGTATATTTCCCGATACACACAATTTTGATCTGATTCTGAAATCTTCTCTGAAAAAAGTCGTGTACCTCCTCTGCTGCATCCAGATATATGCTGACCTGGAGGTGCTAGGCAACGACAGCTTCTGCTGCATCCAGATACATGCTGACCTAGCTGTACGTTGTCGCGCTATAGATCTATTACACCCGAAAGAGGCCCTCAAGTGCCCAAAAGAAACCCAAGAAACCTATATCAAACTGAGAAAATCTCATTTGATCTGTATATTATACCATCTCTACTAAAGATCTATTCTGTTCTCTTCTCAATCTATTCCCAGTTAAGATTTCAGAACTCAGGATTGGACTTGTGAAATATGTGGTAGGGAAGATACTTGCATGATAGAGTGTGTTGTTTATATTTCCAGGATTTGATTTATATTTATTTGGGTGTTCATGGTTACGACATCAAAACATGATAAAACAGGTTAAATGCAGAACTAAACACAGACAGGATATCTTAAAGTATGAATTCAGTATACTCACCTACTACGATGAATCTTTGTGCATACCTTGATCGTGGGGGTATATCCTGTTGTGGGACACGCTCGTAATTCAGTATAATAAACTTACCTTAACGTATCATATGGTAATGGTACTTGAAATGTTCATGTATTTTGTTTAAGTGGACAAACATACTGGTAATCGTCTTGAACTGCTTTTCACGAAAAATTGAATAAAGAATTATATGATTGTGTGAAACAGTTTGCTTGTGCTGATATGATCTTCTTACCAGTGATTCTCACAAAAATAGAGTGTTTATTTTTTTTGTTTATTTACTTGCTTTCAGAAAAATATAAAAATCCAAAAATAGTGTCTTTTTCTGTTTGAAATTCTTAACGTACGGAAAACTGTTATTCTTGGAGGAATTGTTACTGATAGGGGGAGACGGTGTTAGAAAGTGAGTTCAAAATTTTCAATCAGACAGGTTGTTCTTGTGTGTTGAACAAAAGTTTTGCGTGTTGGTGAATTTGAAAATGCTTAATCTGTTACACAGTTTAACTAATCTCTTGAAAAATAATAATTTATTTAACTTATGTTGAAAAATTCTTATGGTTTCTCGAGATGTTGGTTTTATAGTGTTCAGATTGAAGCGGTTTGTTGCTGAGAAGTTGTTGTGAAGTGTGAAGATGAGAGTTTGATTGGCTGCATGGTAGAACCTCCTTTCTATATTGCAGACAAGATTGAAGAGTGTGAAGATTGCTGTGCAAATGCTGAACTGGAGTTTACTCAAACGCTAACGTGTTGAAGATTTGGTGATTGGATGCATCAGCTTAGGGGGAGTCTGTTGCTGACAGAAGCTATTGAAGCTGAAGCTATCCAAAGACCAAAGACAGTGCAAGATTACTTGAAGATTGCAAGAAGACCGAAGACAAAGTTTTGACTCAAGACAAAGTTTTTATGAAGCTATTGTCAAGGGGGAGTTTGTTGGTGCATGTTTGTGACAACAGCTTAGATTTGGTCTTTGGATATCTTGTAATTAGTTAAACGATAAACAGTTAGCGGGTTTAGCTTTGTAATAGTTAGTTGTAATGTTTGGGCTAACTAAACCCAAGGAATTGGGTGATGGGGGTGAATTGGGCCTGTCCAATTCGCAGCCCAGGAGAGTAAACCTAGCCCACTTGTAAACCTTGTGTTATATAAACAAGGTTAGACATTAGGGTTAAGGTTAATCAGCCAAAACAGTTATTAGAGAGCAAATTCGTGAGAACACTAGGGTTTGGACGAATTTGAGAGAGTGTTAGGGTTTTGGATTGATTGTAATTCCTTGTGATTGATAATCAATAGAAAACCCGGTTTGATTGAATTGCTGTTTCTGTTTCCTACACGTTTTCTGCTACAATCTGATCTAGAGGATTCCGCACTCTAGGTTAGATAGACAATTCTGTGAAAGATCCATACATCAAGGGGACCTACAGTACATACTAAGAAACCTGTTTTGACACTCATAAAAATATGATATTAAGTATATAAACTTGTTTGCGCTCGTTTGAATCGACCATTTGCTATATTGAACCGGTTCGGAGCCGAATGTCGCAAAAGTTTGACTTTTGCATTGACTTCAGTTCTGACCCGTTTTAATGAGGTATAGATATACCTTAGGACTCTCTTAGGACCAGGTTACATGATGGTATAAACCTCTGTGATCGGTTCATGAGTTATCCGAGTCTTTTACGCGTTTCCGTTAATCGCCTAAAAGTTGACCGTAACGGCCTTTTGAAAATAAAACGAGTATTTCGGACACGTGAACGGACCATAACCTTGCTTATTAAATTATAAGCATGTCCTTAAAGTTTCACGTCAATCCGGGGTCTAGAATGAGAGTTATGCTAAATGGCGCATTTAAAGTAAACTTTAGTAATTAACGGCGCAATTAGCATAACGCCCATCTAACCCAAGATTTCGTCACAAAAACTTTTACCCACTGTATTAAAATAATATTTTGGGAATTTTAAAGATTTTTAATAATTTTTACCTTGCTCATAACCTGCGGTTGTGGCTACGGTTCGGTAAATACCGAATATGCCCTTTTCGGCCAAAACATGAGTTCTACAAGGTCTTTTGACCCGATTCCAGTTGCTACTGATTTTAAATAATAAATAAAGTATTTTAAGCTTTATAAGCTGTTCGGGAAACTCATATTTCCTGTAGAACTCGAAAAGCCCTTTTAAAGACTTTAAAATGACCGAAAAGTCCCTACGGGGCGTAATATTAACTAAAACTCGTTACGGGCATCACGGAAGGTATCCTACTGATACCACAACTTCGTTAAGGCATATTGACTTAGGAAATAAGCGTACGACTCTCATGGTTAACCGTTTCGCCTATTGCGCGCACGGTTCGGCTTATGAAACTAGTTTTCATAAATTAGCCGATACGGGTCAAATTACATTATTTGAACCCCAAATTCCAGAGTGTGAACCATAAACCCATATAAAACAAGTCTCTGAACTTGTTGGGTCAGAATCACACTCCATTCTCGGTTTTCGCCTTTTCGCGCGATTAAACCATATCTATATATATCGGAACCAACCGGTCTAGGCTACGGCCATTATAAAGACTCGTTAGGATTCTAAGAGGTTAATTAAAACCTTCGTTCCAGATTAGGAGCCCCAGTAAAAGCTATCGGTGATTTAATCCAAATTAAGGAAATATACTTGCAAAGGTAAATACTTTAACTTATTTCCCCTATATGGGCTTGGGTTACGGTATATTAATACCGCTTGATTGAGCATTATATTCTTCCATCGCTTAGGTGGTTAATTAAATAATATGATCGGCTCATTTAAACAGTTTTGTTTCTTAAAAGCCTTTGGGGGGTTTAATGACCGTTGTCCCGGATATCCTTGGCATCATTTTACGAAATGGCCACGACCATCGACATCCCGGTGTAGGCGTACACCCGGTATAAAGTGTCGACATTAAATTAAAAGACGTAGCCGTTGGTTTTTATACTACGGTTTTACGCAATGTGGTGTGTCTATAAATCTTTAACCCGGCACGACCCGGGCTACTGAACGCATAAAAGAACATGTAAAACGTTCACAAGATTTTAATAATTCTCCCAAGTTATAAAAGAGTTTGTGCCTTGTGCATTCAAATCAATTTTAACAAACATTTTCAAATGTGTCAGTTGAATGTATTTACCAGTGTAAACTGACGTATTTTCCCCAAAAAGATTAAGTGCAGGTACTATACGGAATGGGCTGGTATAGGCGTCCTAAGCATCGTACATAGTCTCGCAAACTCGATGTTGAATCTGAATGAACAATATTTATTACTTTTTGATCCGCTGTGGATATATTCAACTTCTGTAATACATTTGATATTACAACCAGAGGTTGAAGTTTATATATTTATCTTAAGCTTCCGCTGTGCATTATATAATTGTGTGGTTTGACTATATTGTTGCCAACATCGTCACGGTAATCCCCCACCGGGCCCACCGGTGAAACACGTGGAAATCGGGGTGTGACAGGTTGGTATCAGAGCCAACATTGAGTGAATTAAACACTATCCTATTGTGTTTAATCTCAATGACACAATTGCACATACTTGAGTCTAGACAATAACTTAGGACAAATTCGGATTAATACTCCTTTTTGTCTTTATTTTCCATTCGATTTTTAAATAAGTTTTGGAGCAGGAAAATGCCACCTGTTATATTCCGAGGAGGAGGAAGGGGAAGA
This sequence comes from Helianthus annuus, assembly GCF_002127325.2. NCBI lineage: Eukaryota > Viridiplantae > Streptophyta > Magnoliopsida > Asterales > Asteraceae > Helianthus > Helianthus annuus. The sequence continues at coordinate 160,585,856 of NC_035436.2, forward strand.
AGAGGCAGAGGAGAAGTCGTGACACATCACGACAACGAAGCTGGACCATCAGGTACAAGACATCCTTCTATGACAAGGAGCGAAGAACCACAACGACGAAGAGATCTTTACGAACCCGCGAGGCATTCCACTTCGCACAGCTCGACGCCATCCTACCGGCACTCCTTTGGGCCAAACTCAGAAAATGATCCCAACAACCCACAACCTTCCTTCATACCTCTACAACGTTCGGTATCGCACCGAAATTACGACGACCCTACTCCATACTTCATAGGTCAGTTTAATCCAGCTGACTACATATAGGAACCTTCAGGTTTTGTTCCACTAGGGCCACAAGATCATTTCTCCGAGGACCATATGGATGAAGATACTGATCCGACTGAACCTGCGCGTGGTACGCCCACGCATCCGATAGAAGTCTCTGATGGGTCATCCTTCCATGGCACGCCCTATCAAGGACCTGACAGTTTCCAAGCGATGTTTGACCGACATGAGTGGTACTACACGCCACCTCAACAGACATCCCAACAACCGCGACATCCACAGGATCCCTCTGAGGATTCACGCTTTGAGGCAGTTACGCCACCACCTCCGCCACCGGCACAACCAGTAATACCTGATCCGCCAAGGCGTAGGAGGACAAATGCTCGTATGTCTACACGAGGAGGAGGGGGTATTCACTTCAGCACTCCTCGACATTCTAGTAGTAGCCACTATCCGCCACTACGAGAAGAAGGACCTTCAAGTCCTATACAGGAGGCGAACTCCGCACCAGCTGCACAAAATTCGCCACCATTTGGGTATGACCAACCCATACCTGCTTACACGGGTCCAACGGCTTATAACCCGTTCGAACCGTCACAAGCACAATACAACTACGGCTATGAGCGCGACCCATATGTGGTGTCGGCAAGATATAATGCGCGCTACCCTGACGGAGCACATGGAAACATAGGACCACCGGACTACTCAGCTCATGGGTATCCAATCCCCCCCAGACCTCCAGTTCCGCAACAAGCGTCACAACCACGATTTTCTCCTCCTGAACAGGAAGAGATACTCCATCGACTAGATCGTGTGAAGAGAGAGTTCGAAGAAGAGAAAAAGAGCCACCGAGGATTTCTCAAAGGCTTGGCGAACCTACTAAAGGGCAAAAAGAAGAAACGTGACCATTAGCCCTTGATAGTTGTACTAATGTAATTTCTACTTTGAAATAAGTCCCTGCGTGGACACTTATCGTATTTCAGTCCCTACGTGGACTTATCTTTTAGTCCTTACATGGACACCTATCTTGTATTAGTCCCTGCGTGGACTTGTCACTTATTTTAAAAACCTCTATGGAGGTATGTACTATTTGAAAGACCCGTTTAGGGCAATATGTAATTGTATTTGAGATTTTGGAATGTATGTTATGAGTTTTGTTTTAATATGTATAAAATAAATCAAAACCATTCCTTTTAATTAATCTGCCTAAAATAAAGAATCTTAAAGGTGAAACCTAGCTTGGTGTCTTTTAAAGATCCAGTCAAGATGGTACGACCTAATTGAAAAGATTCTAATTCCCTGTTAACCTCTGTACGCATGTTAACAATCATGGCAGATGTGATTCGTTAAAATCACGCACGTCATTCTTATACAACAATCCTTTAAGGATTTCAAAACCCAACTAAATGATTTATAAATCATGGGTTAAATCACCAATAAAGGTGATCAATATTATTTAAACATCCATTAGTGATGTAGTGCCTACGGGCCAGTATTATAAAAACATCCATTAGTGATGTAGTGCCTACGGGTCAACCATATTAAAAACATCCATTAGTGATGTAGTGCCTACGGGCCAACCATATTAAAACATCCATTAGTGATGTAGTGCCTACGGGCCAACCTTATTAGAACATCCATTAGAGGTGGAGTGCCTATGGGCCGTAATAAATGTCTTATAACGACAAAAGGCAGTGGTGGTCTATGACTCCCTGTCAGAAAGAGATAAAGGAACTACGGTTCAAGTCTCTATGCCTTTGATTCTCTGAAATCTCGGCTAAAATTATAAAACATCCTCGTGATTAGGCTTTATGCCGCCAATACTATTTATATAGTGAAATAGGATATATTCAAATCCTAATATGTGATGAAATAATAAGTTAACCAAATATGGTCTCTGTACCATGGTTGACAAATTGTCATAAAAGACAGTTATATAATAATCTCCTGAATAAAATTTTGTTATCTTCTGTAACAGATTCAAGTTACAATGGCGGATCCCAATGGAGAGAACAACCATACTAATGATGATGACTACGACAATACGCCAGTGCATTTGACAGGCGCACAACTGAAGGCTCTGATTGACAATGCTGTTCAGGCAGCTCTTGATCGTCAATATACTGAGTCCCAAGGCAGAACCGTGTCAAAGCCACCCTCTAAACCAAAGACACACTCCAAACCACCCTCTCAACCCAAGAAAGATGACGACAAACACTCGTCCACTGAGAACAGCGTTCATCGCGATAGAGAATATACTGATGCATCAATTGCTAAGGGTTGCACCTACAAATACTTTGTATCTTGTAAGCCCCGGGAATTTACAGGGGAGAAAGGTGCTGTTGATTGTATCACCTGGCTAGATGAGATGGACACTATTGTGGACATCGGCGGGTGTGCAGCGAGGGATGTGGTGAAGTATGTGTCCCAATCATTCAAGGGCGAGGCCCTGGCATGGTGGAGGGCGTTGGTGCAGGCATCTGGTAAGTCTGCTTTGTACAAAATGACATGGGAGGAATTTATTGCTCTCATTAAGGAAAACTACTGCCCTCAGCATGAGGTTGAGAAGATCGAGGCTGACTTTGTGTCACTGGAGATGACGAACCTGGACTGCCAGGCATATTTGACGAGCTTCAATACAATGTCTCGTCTGGTCCCATACCTTGTGACACCAGAACCTCGAAGAATCGCCCGTTTTATTGGGGGCTTGGAGCCCGCAATAAAGGCGAGTGTAAAGGCCTCTCGGCCGACGACCTTCAGGTCAGTTACGGACCTTTCCTTGTCTCTTACCTTAGACGCTGTCCGTCTGAGGACACTAAGGAACAAGGAGGCTGAGAAGAGAAAACGTGAGGATGATACCTCACGAAGATCAGGGAAGAAGCACCGTGGAAGCGATGAAGGCAAAAGAGGGTCGGAGGCAAAGAAGGATGGGCAAACCGGTGAAAGGCCCAACTGCAAGATCTGCAAGAAACCCCACTCTGGGAAATGCAGATTTGCATCAAACTCACAGTCGTAATCAAAGACTCCTTCCTGTGGACTATGCAAGTCCAAGGATCATAAGACTGTGGAGTGCAAGAAAATCAAGGATGCAACCTGCTATGGTTGTAATGAAAAAGGGCACATCAAGAGTAACTGCCCTAAGTATGCCAAGAAGGCGGAAGAAACAAAGAAGTCAAATGCGAGAGTTTTTCGCATGGATGCAAAGGAAGCGGTCCAGAACGACAATGTGCTTACAGGTACTTTTCTCGTAAATAATATATTTGCAAGAGTACTATTCGATTCTGGCGCTGATAAATCCTTTGTAGACCAGAAATTTTGCCAACTACTAAATATGCCTATCAAAACCCTTGATGCGAAATACGAAGTAGAGTTAGCAGACGGCACGATAGAAACCGTCTCAACTGTTCTAGAAGGATGTGAAATGTCCATTAGGAACCATTCTTTTCCTTTATCTCTACTTCCCTTCAAATTAGCGGGTTTTGACATAGTCCTAGGCATGGACTGGTTATCCCGTAATCAGGCCCAAATCATTTGCGGCAAGAGGCATATAGTGCTAAAGACTCCGAGTGGTGAATCGCTTACCATTCGAGGAGATACGCAGTACGGGTTACCCGAGGACGTATCTATGCTCAAAGCTTCAAGGTGTTTAAACAGAGGCTGTGTAATTTACATGGCCCAGGTGATAATAGAAGAACCTAAGCCGAAGATCGAGGATCTTCCTGTCATTTCTGAATATCCCGAGGTTTTTCCTGAAGAACTACCTGGTTTGCCACCAGATAGACAAGTGGGGTTCAGAATAGACATCATTCCTGGAGCAGCTCCAATAGCAAGAGCACCTTACAGGCTAGCTCCGACGGAAATGAAAGAACTGAGGACCCAGTTGGATGAACTGCTGGCGAAAGGTTTTATCAGACCTAGTTCATCTCCCTGGGGAGCACCAGCCCTATTTGTAAAGAAGAAGGACGGATCGATGCGGTTGTGCATCGACTACCGAGAGCTAAATAAAGTTACCATAAAGAACAGATATCCTTTGCCGAGGATCGATGATCTGTTCGACCAGCTGCAAGGAGCGAGCTACTTCTCAAAAATCGACTTAAGGTCGGGCTATCATCAGCTAAGGGTCAGAGATGAAGATGTACACAAGACTGCATTTAGGACTCGCTATGGTCATTACGAGTTCCTAGTGATGCCTTTTGGGCTCACAAATGCACCGGCTGCGTTCATGGATCTCATGAATCGCGTCTGCAAGCCGTATTTGGACAAATTTGTCATCGTCTTCATCGACGATATCCTTATATATTCCAAGAATCAAGCTGACCACGAGAAGCACCTCCGTTGCATTCTCGAATTACTACAGCGTGAGAAACTCTACGCCAAATTCTCGAAATGTGAATTCTGGCTACGAGAGGTTCAGTTTTTAGGACACGTTGTGAGTGAGCGTGGTTTCCAAGTGGATCCCGCTAAGGTAGAGGCAGTCATGAACTGGCAAAAGCCAAAGACGCCTACCGAAATCCGTAGCTTCCTGGGGTTAGCAGGATACTACAGGAGGTTTATTGAAAATTTTTCAAGGATTGCTGCACCCTTGACCTCCCTAACCAAGAAGAAAGAAAAGTTTGTTTGGGGCCCAAAGCAGCAAGAGTCCTTCGAAATACTGAAGCAAAAGCTAAGCAACGCACCTGTGCTAACATTACCAGAAGGTACAGAGGAATTCGTGGTTTACTGCGATGCATCACACACGGGCATGGGGTGTGTGCTTATGCAGAAGGGCAAGGTGATTGCCTATGCTTCAAGGCAATTAAAGGTGCATGAAAAGAATTACACCACCCATGATTTGGAGTTGGGTGCCGTTGTATTTGCACTGAAATTGTGGAGGCATTATCTTTATGGTATTAAATTTGTGATTTATTCTGATCACAAAAGCCTCCAGCACCTGTTCAACCAGAAGGAGTTGAACATGAGGCAGCGCCGTTGGATGGAAACCTTGAATGACTACGATTGTGAAATCAGGTACCATCCCGGCAAGGCGAATGTAGTCGCCGATGCCTTGAGCAGAAAAGAAAGGGTAAAACCCATTCGAATCAATGCCAAGAGCATTGAGGTCAAGAACAATTTAATTGAAAGGATTTTGGCTGCACAGCGAGAGGCTGTGTTGGAAGCTAATTATCCTAATGAAAAGCTGGGAGTAACTGAGGAGCAGTTGACTCTTAGCAAGGATGGAATCCTTAGATTGAACGGACGTATATGGGTTCCGATTTATGGAGGACTACGAGATGTTATCCTCCAGGAAACCCATAGTTCCAGATATTCAGTCCATCCTGGTGCTGACAAAATGTATCAAGATTTAAAGGCAAATTATTGGTGGATAGGCTTGAAAAAGCCGTCTGGCTTGCTACAACAGCCTGAACTTCCCGAGTGGAAGTGGGAATGCGTAACTATGGACTTCATAACCAAGTTACCCAAAACCAGGAAAGGAAACGATACAATATGGGTCATAGTTGATAGGCTGACGAAATCAGCTCATTTTCTACCCATCAAGGAGACATATAGCTCCGATATGTTAGCCCAAATTTATGTTGATAAGATTGTAGCCTTACACGGCATACCTGTGACTATTATCTCGGACAGGGATACCAGGTACACGTCTCATTTCTGGAAGAGTTTCCAGCAATCTTTGGGCACGCGTTTAAACTTTAGTACGGCTTACCATCCACAGACGGACGGTCAAAGTGAGCGTACTATCCAAACGCTAGAAGACATGCTTCGTGCATGTGCAATCGATTTAGGCGGTAACTGGGATAAGAATCTACCCCTGATCGAATTCTCCTACAATAATAGCTACCACACCAGCATAAAGGCTGCGCCGTTCGAGGCATTATACGGTAGGAAATGTAGATCGCCTGTTTGTTGGGCGGAAGTAGGAGAGGTCCAATTATCAGGACCAGAGATTGTTTTCCAGACAACGGACAAGATTGTTCAGATCTGGGAACGTCTCAAGGCTGCCCGCGATAGGCAGAAGAGCTACGCTGATCCAAAACGTAAGGATCTTCACTTCGAAGTAGGTGAAAAAGTGTTGCTTAAGGTATCACCCTGGAAGGGGGTGATGCGTTTCGGCAAGAAAGGCAAACTGAGTCCGAGATACATAGGACCTTTTGAGGTCATTGAACGGGTCGGGTCAGTCGCCTATAAGTTGAACTTGCCTGAAGAGCTCAATGGAATTCATAATGTGTTCCACATCTGCAATCTCAAAAAGTGCTTCGCCGATGAATCATTGGTGATTCCACACACAGATATGCATATAGATGAGAGCTTAAAGTTTATAGAAAAACCTTTGTCGATTGAAGATCGACAGGTGAAGAAACTTCGAAGAAAGCACGTACCGATTGTAAAGGTCAAATGGGATGCTCGTAGAGGTCCCGAATATACGTGGGAAGTCGAAGACACAATGAAAGAAAAGTACCCCTATTTATTTGAGTAAATCTCGGGTCGAGATTTATTTTAAGGGGGTGAGGATGTAACACCCCGAATTTTTGTGTCCAATGATGTGTTAACACGTGTCATTTAATTACACGTGGCATCCATAATAAATGAAGGACTAATTTTGACAAACCTTGAAAGTATATAAATTCGAGGGTTATAAATATCAACAAGGGTAAATATACTGAATAGTAACCCTAAATAAATGCTTGAACCTTCAAACGAATGTATCACAGATCGTACGAAAGCGAAACACAAAAGAAAGTGAGAGATTACAAGCTACAGGGGTTAACTGTGTCAACATGTTTAATTATATACCTCTGAGTGACCCTTTAACGTTCCCAAGGCTTTGTAACGGTATTATACACTCACTAAAATATAATATATAAATTTCGCGAAGTTTCGTTATGAAACGAGAAAGTTACGATCGAATTCGTAGAGAAAGGGTTAAAAGCGTCAACAGTGAAAGTTAAGGCTTTCCAAATAATTAATAAACTAACCGGGGACTTAATAATGAGGGTAAATAACACGAGGCCCCTATCGGTAAATAACCGAGGGCCAAATCGCAAAGTTACCCCTTCAAACCCGAAAGGTCAGGTAAATCATTACGAAAGATTTCGTTATTAATTACCGGATTCTGATAATCATTACAAAAGATTTAAAATTTCTGGAAATCTGGCCTCTCGCGACCCGCGTTAAATAATCGCCTAAGTGTAGGCGGGTCGCGAGCCTCCTCTATTACGCGTCTGTTATTTGAATCCCAGGCGACCCGCATTAAAATGGCATGGAACTTCCATGCGGGTCGCGTGAGACGCCCAGATGCAGAAAGTTGGTGTTTTCTTGACTTTTGAGCATTATGAACGATCAATCTCCAATAAATGAGGCATGGGCGCCCCCTACTCGACCCATATCACTCAGGAGACATCTACCCATCATCATGATCAGTGTAGGTTGTTGTGTAGTGAACTAGAGAGCTTTACTTCACTATAAATAGCCACTTTGAGCTCATAACATTCACACAACACAAAACACACTATCTGATCATTCTAAGAAGCTCTCTAGCATTCTCTTTTGCTCTCTAAGCAAGATACAACTGCTGTAAGTCGTTCATACCCATTTTGGTCTTACATTTCCATAGTTTTAGCCTATAAACACAACCGTCGTAACTAACGGTTGTCATTACAATAACTTGCAAATGGTTCGGTCTTATGACGGATCAAAAGTAGTTTTGAGTAGGTAATTATGTGGGTAATAAACCTCTAAAAGGGTTCCCCCTGATCACCACCCTAACTATGTCAAATATCGAGTCAAACGTGCGGTTAAAAAGTCAACAGAAAGCTATTTTAGCGATTTATGCATAATCTGAAATGTACATGTTGGTGCATGGTTGTGACAACAGCTTAGATTTGGTCTTTGGATATCTTGTAATTAGTTAAACGATAAACAGTTAGCGGGTTTAGCTTTGTAATAGTTAGTTGTAATGTTTGGGCTAACTAAACCCAAGGAATTGGGTGATGGGGGCGAATTGGGCCTGTCCAATTCGCAGCCCAGGAGAGTAAACCTAGCCCACTTGTAAACCTTGTGTTATATAAACAAGGTTAGACATTAGGGTTAAGGTTAATCAGCCAAAACAGTTATTAGAGAGCAAATTCGTGAGAACACTAGGGTTTGGACGAATTTGAGAGAGTGTTAGGGTTTTGGATTGATTGTAATTCCTTGTGATTGATAATCAATAGAAAACCCGGTTTGATTGAATTGCTGTTTCTGTTTCCTACACGTTTTCTGCTACAATCTGATCTAGAGGATTCCGCACTCTAGGTTAGATAGACAATTCTGTGAAAGATCCATACATCAAGGGGACCTACAATTGGTATCAGAGCCATTAGGCTCTTGATTGCTCGGTTCAGAATTGTTTGCTGCAGAAACAAGGAAGAATTTTCGAAAATTTGAAACCTGAAAAATTAGGGTTTTGAGATTTTCGAAATTTTTGTGTGTTTTGATTCTGATTTTTGATTTTTGTTGGCTGTTTTGATCTTCTGGTTTGTTCGTTTGGTGGTTTGCAGGTTTTTTCTGGAAAGATTTGGCTGATTCTGGAAAAGTTTGTGGCTGATAGACTTGAAGATTCGAAGACTGTTCTTCGTGTTCTTGAGTTTATTCAATCTGTTCTTGAAAAATTTTCGAAATTTTTTGCTGATTTGCTGCTTTAATTTTGCAGGAAGTTGTTAGAGAATCAGAAAAATCTTCAAATTTTCGAACAGATCAAGTTTCCAGATTTATCCGGCGAATTTGACCAATTTTGCTGACTGACCAGCGAATTTAAAAGTTCCAGCAAACTTACCGGCGAAGTTAAATCCAAAGGTGACTTTGGTGACCGTGTAATTCTCCACAGCGAAATTACCACGGTTTTCGACGAATTTACTGGTCGTCGTAATAGCGAAGTAAACCAGCGAATTTGTCTAGCGAACCTTTGAACTGTTGAGCGAAATTGACCTGACAGCATAATAACCAGCGAAATTAAGACATCTCAGCGAAATAACCAGCGAAATTAGGCATATCCAGCGAAATTAAGCAAGAATTTAAGTGGTGGAATTTCAGTTGGCAAGCGTGGGAAATTTTTCGGTGTTTTGAAAATAGAAATTGATCCGTAACTCGTTAGACAGAACCGTTTGCACCGTTGAACTCGTGTGATTTTTAGGACAAAAAAAAAAACATAAAAAAATTGAAAAATCAAAAAAAAAAAAACGAGTCTGGAAAATCCCGATTTCGGTCTTTGACATTATATATCATTGGATTCGTCTTTTCGAGACGATTCTAACGGTGTAACTTAGTAACCACTGCTTTCGGAAACTTTCGTACGGTTTTCTCAGTCTGTTACGTTAAAATGTCGAACATGTCTAGTTTGAACGAGCTGTTAAGAATGGAGCACGAGGTTGGCACTACCAACAAACCACCTAAGATGATGAAGGTGGAGAATTATTTGACATGGAAGGATCGTTTTCAGTCCTTCATTAAATATCAAGATACGCGCATGTGGATATGCATCGAAGATGGGTACATCAATCCTTCACACGACTTTGAGGGCAGACCACGTAGAACAGAGTATGTGAACATGCAAGATAATGATAAAAAGATGTATGAGGCTGAAAAGAGAGCCTTGGCTGCAATCAAAATGTCGTTGCCTGATAGCATCAAACATACCTTCAAGAAGTACACTAACTCAAAGGATATGTGGGATGCTTTGGAGAAAAGATACGCTGGTAATGCTGATGTCAAGAAGAATAAGATTGATCTACTGAAGAAGCAGTTTGCTGTTTTCAAGCACATGAAGCACGAGTCACTTGAAGACGTCATCACTCGTTACTACCATCTGATGTCAGAAATGGACAATTATGAGATCGATTGCTATTCTGACATAGAGAAGAATGACAAGCTGCTCGATGCTTTGCCTACTAAGTGGGATATCTACACTTTAATGATCAAGGGTGAAGCAGATTATGAAACAAAAGATCTTGAAGAGGTAGTAGGAAAGTTGAGAGCTTATGAGCTCAGCATGAAGAAGAAAGATACTGGATATGATCAGGTTCAAGATCCGGCTGTTTACAATGGGCTTACATCTTCTTCATCTCACAACGCTTCTAGCAACTCTGCTACTGCGTTTTTATCATGTGAGAATGAGCAGGTCATGGTGAATCAGGATGGTGATGTGTGTTTCGTTGCTGCTTCAGGAGGATCATCAGGAGTAAAGAATACATCAGCCTCTAAGCAGAGTACTACTGCTAAGTCAATGCCAATGAGTGTGAAGTCTGCTGAAGAGCATCTGGCTCTACTTGCTTCATTTGTCGCTTCCTATGAAAACTATATTCAGGGAAAGATTTCTGATCCTGCTACTTTAGATGAAGACTATGATCAGATTGACCCTGATGATCTTGAAGAGATGGATTTGCAATGGCAAATGGCCATGATTTCTAGGCGTGTGAAAAGGTTCATGAACAGAACAGGAAGAAAGTTTGTGGGAAGGAGTGTTGGTTTCGACAAGACCAAAGTGAGGTGCTTTAATTGTCAAAGTTATGGGCACTTTGCTAGGGAATGTCAGAAACAAAAGCAAGATAATTCGAGCCAGAGTTCAAACAACAGGAATGCATCAAACAACTCCAGCTCAAAGGCATTGATCTCCACTGCAAGAGAGGGTTCATATGATTGGAGCATTCACTTAGAAAGTGATGGGAATGCCACTCAAGCATTCATGGCAGAGATTACTCCAGTCGTTGATGGTGAAGCTAAAGTAGATGATGCTGATGTGAAGATGGATGCTGATGTGAAGATGGATGCTGATGTAAAGGTGGATGCTGAGGTGAAGGTAGAGAATAGAGCTGAAGAGAAGAAGGTTGATCAGACAACAGGTGCTGAAGACGAAAAACAAAAGTCTGAATATGAAAAAGAAGCTGAGGAAAAGGATGCCAAGTATAAACAATTGCAAGCTCAGCTTGCTGCTCTAATGGCCAACCTTGACAAACAAACAGGAGAGGTAAAATCTAATTCTGTGTGTTTAAAATGTCGTGAACTGCAGGGTGAGGTTGACAGAATGTCTGCACAAAACAAAAGTTTGGTGAGCGAAATGTCTAACATTAAAGAATCAAACTTTTTTGCTAAAAGAAACGAAACGTCATACTTGAAGAAAATAAAAGGTTATGAAAGTGAACTTGAAGCCGTAACCTGCAAATTAAATGAAAAACTTCAAGTCATTGACTTAGCTCATGACATGATGGCTGAAAAAACAAAAGAGATTTCTGATAAAAACAAAGAGTTGTCAGATGCTCAACTCAAAATTGTTGAACTTGAAAAGAAATTGGGTCAATTCAGGGATTCTGCTTTTGTTATGAAACATATGATGGGTGGGTTAAAGAAGAGTAATGACAAGACTAGTGTGGGATTCCAAGGCTATAATGAAGTCCCACCTCCTCTTAGTCATGATTATTCATTCCTACCTGATGAAGATGAGCTAACAAAGTTTATGTCAACAGCACCGAGTAGTTCCACAGCAGGTCGAGGAGAGGAGTCTGAGAGAGATGAGGCCAAGAAGGATAATAACAGCAAACCTGTTTTGAAAACGAAAACCTCACAACCTAGGAATAAAAACTCAACTTCTGTTAAAAAGATTAGTTTTGTTCAAGGAAGTGACATGAAAAACGAAACAGCTGTTATTGAAAATGAATCGAACATAGAGTTTGCTAAAAATAAAAACAAAGAAACTTCTGAAATTAAGCAAACTGAACCAAATCCTTCTGTGCCATCATCATCAAAGCCTGAATCTAGTTCAAAGGCTTCAGATAAGAAGTCTTCGAAAAGGATGTCGTGCTTCAAATGTCATACCAAAGGACATGTAGCTAGCTGCTGTCCTAACAAAACGAATGAAGCACAGGTGAATGAGAGGAAGAGAGAGAAGTCACCAGAGAAAAATGGTGATAAGCAGGAGAGAGAGTCCAACTCTCCAAAGAAATCTGCTCCTAAGCAACCAGAGCCAGTTGCTGTTGGTGAGGATAAGGCTGAAAAAGGAACTCCACAAGTTCCTCGTTTTCAAAGAAATCAACCTAGATTTCAGCCTAGATCTCCACCAGGCAGATTTGAGAGACCTAGAAGCAGTTCACCAAGAATGAACAACCAAAATACAAATAATTTCAGAAGTCAAGGTCAATATCAAAATCGATACCAAAATAATGGTGGTCGAAATTTTTATAACAATGGCTTTAGAAATTATAATAATAATGCTTCTTGGAATCAAAATCAAAATTTTCAAAGGTCAAATAGTCCAAACACACATAGGAACCCTCATGACCAAAGACCTAGTGGAAGTCAAAATCAATTTCCAACAGGTCTACGATCCAAGACTCCAGCTAGGAGTAATGGATATTGGATGGATGTTCCGGTGGTTGGTGAATTTGGACGACCCAAGACCATTAAGGCTTGGGTCCCCCAATCTAACTAATTTCTTGGTTGGTGTGTGTAGGAGCTGCTAAGGAGGATTATCAACTTGTGGTATGTTGATAGTGGCTGCTCCAGGCACATGACGGGGGATGCGAGGCTGTTGACTGAATTTGAAGATTATGATGGAGGACATGTGAATTTTGCGGGTGCAAAAGGTGGTAGAATTACTGGACGAGGAAAGGTGACCAACGGGAAGATCACACTGGACAAAGTGAACTATGTTGAGCAACTTAAACACAATCTTATGAGCGTGTCACAAGTCTGCGACAAGGGTCACTCGGTCCATTTTACCAAGAATGAAGCTTTAGTGTTGAAACCAGGTTTGAAGATACCGGACGATTGGATAGTGATGCGAGCGCCAAGGAGAAATGACACTTATGTCATGGACATGGGTGCTAAGGATCCAACTGCAGTGGTGGCGTGTTTACTATCAAAAGCATCTGAAGCTGAATCGATGTTGTGGCACAGACGCATGGCCCATATTCACTATCGCAAAATGAACTATCTTGTTAAAAATGAGCTAGTGAAAGGGGTTCCATTGCGGAGGTTTCAAGTGGAAGACAAATGTCTTCCATGTCAAAAGGGAAAACAACACAAGAAACCTCATAAATCAAAAACAGTAAATTCCATAGATGCCCCTTACGAATTACTTCACATGGATTTATTCGGTCCAGTGAACGTAAGGAGCATAGGTGGAAAGTACTATTGTTTAGTTGTCACTGATGATTACTCACGTTATTCATGGGTTTTCTTTTTAGGTACAAAAGATGAGACGGCAGAGATGCTGATAGATCTTTTTACAAAATTGGAAAACGTCCATGATGCAAAGATCAAGAGGATAAGGAGTGATAATGGCACGGAGTTCAAGAATCGTATTCTGGATCTCTACTGTCTTCGCAAGGGAATTGAACATCAATATTCTGCTCCTTATACGCCTCAACAGAATGGAGTTGCTGAGAGGAAAAACAGGACGTTGATTGAAGCCGCTAGGACGATGCTTTCAGATTCTAAGCTACCAGTTCTTTTCTGGGGGGAAGCTGTGAATACAGCTTGCTACGTCCTAAACAAAGTGTTGACTGTTAAACGTTTTAACAAGACTTGTCATGAATTAATGTTTAACAAGAAACCAAACTTAGAAGGCTTTGAACCATTTGGATTACCCTGCACCATTGTGCGAAATAAAGATAAACAAAAATTCGGTGAGGTGGCTGACGAGGGCTACTTTCTAGGTTACGTACCTGGCGCACCGAATAAAAGGGTTTTTAATCTAAAAACTGGTAAAATTGAGGTTGTGTTTAATGTTGAAATCACTTCTTACAAACCTCAACAGTCAACGAGTGGACCAGCTATATTATATGATTATGAAAGTGTCTTTAAATCATTTAATATTCCTGAGTTTTCCAATGCAGATGAGTCTCAGCTGATTCAAACAGTGATTGGTGATGATGAAGGCGAGTTCATGCCTAGATCAAATGTTGATACAACAGATGCTCCGGGACCTTCTCAAGATGCTGCTGATACTGATTCAAGTGACGATGAACCCGAACCCAATCAGGGGGAGGATTTCATTAATCCGTTTGCGGATCAGCATATTCAGGGGGAGGTTGGCTCAAACCTTGGTGACAATTTAGAAGTCGATGCTGTTGCTACTACACGAGCAAATAGAGATCATCCAGTTTAGGTGCAAGAAGGATGAAAGAGGTATAGTCACGCGAAACAAGGCTCGATTGGTGGTCAAAGGTTTCAATCAGCAAGAAGGGATTGATTACAATGAGGTGTTTGCACCAGTGGCAAGGTTGGAGGCAATTCGTTTGTTTCTGGCTTTTGCTTCATTCAAGGGCTTCAAAGTTTACCAACTAGACGTGAAGAGTGCGTTTCTTTACGGGAAAGTCCAAGAAGTGGTGTATGTCTCACAACCAGATGGGTTCGTTGATCCAGATTATCCAGATCGAGTGTACAAACTTGATAAGGCTTTGTATGGGTTACATCAAGCTCCCAGGGCGTGGTACGAGACACTGTCTACACATCTGATAAAGAATGGTTTTGAAAGAGGTCAGATTGACAGTACACTGTTCATCAAGAGGAAGAAGGAAGATTTTCTGCTGGTACAGGTGTACGTGGATGACATCATCTTTGGGTCATCTGATGAAAGCATGTGTAAAGAGTTCGAGCAGGTGATGAAGAGCAAGTTCGAAATGAGTGTTATGGGTGAGCTGTCCTACTTTCTGGGATTACAAGTTGAACAGAAGGCGGATGGGATGTTTATTCATCAAACAAAGTATGTGTATGACATTTTGAGTCGGTTCAAAATGAATGATTGCACTACTTCCAACACACCCATATGTGAAAATCACAATCTTGGCCCAGATCATGAAAGTACTGAAGACGTTGATCCTACTCAATACAGGGCAATGATTGGTTCTCTGATGTACTTGACTGCTTCACGACCTGACATCATGTTTGCCGTATGCTTGTGTGCCAGATATCAGGCGAATCCTAAAGAGTCACACATGAAAGCAGTGAAGCGAATTATTCGTTACTTGAAGGGGAAACCTAAACTTGGGTTGTGGTATCCAGCTGATAGTGATTTGACGTTTGTTGCTTACACTGACTCAGACTTTGGAGGATGCAAATCGAACAGGAAGTCTACAACAGGTGGTTGTCAGTTCTTAGGAGGCAGGATCGTGTCTTGGCAATGCAAGAAGCAATCCTGTGTGTCTACCTCTACGTGTGAAGCTGAATATATTGCTGCTGGAAGCTGCTGCTCTCAGGTTCTCTGGATTCAACAGCAGATGTGCGATTACGGTTTGGATTTCACTCGTACTCCTATTATGATAGACAATAATGCCACTATTTCAATAACTAATAATCCCGTGAACCACAGTCGCACAAAACATATTGACATACGTCATCATTTTATACGGGATTGTGCTGAAAAGAGACTAATTGAATTACATCAAGTCGACACAGAGGATAACCTGGCAGATCTCTATACTAAAGCATTTGACAGGGCTCGCTTTGAACACTTAGTCGAACTCAACGGGATGAGGAATCCTGAATAACTGGTTTTTCATAAGAATTTTTGTAAATAGTTTACTGCTTTTCTTAAAAAATTTGAAAACACAAAAAAAAAAAATTGAAAAATCAAAAACATAAAAAAAATAGAAAATCTAAAATGAGTTATCACTGTGTGAAAAGAAGAAATGATAGTACATCAGCAAGTTAGACTGTCACACTGAGCTTGAAATTAAATTGCTTAAGTGTGATAGCAGCTTCATTATATGACGTACCAGTAGGCAAAAGCATGAAATAATCAACTTACCAATGTGATATAAACATAAATGAACTGAATATGAGTAGGGAACACATTAGTGGTGTATGGTTTAATGACCTTAATTCTTGCGTTGATAGATTGCCAAAATCTGAAGTTTTGGGTCTTTATACTGTTATTTCAACTAGGGATATCTTGGCTGTCTGTCTGTTAGAACTAAAATTGTACATGACCCCAGGAAAGATAGTCACTTGGAATTAGCTCATTTCTATTTGAATGTCTGTATATTTCCCGATACACACAATTTTGATCTGATTCTGAAATCTTCTCTGAAAAAAGTCGTGTACCTCCTCTGCTGCATCCAGATATATGCTGACCTGGAGGTGCTAGGCAACGACAGCTTCTGCTGCATCCAGATACATGCTGACCTAGCTGTACGTTGTCGCGCTATAGATCTATTACACCCGAAAGAGGCCCTCAAGTGCCCAAAAGAAACCCAAGAAACCTATATCAAACTGAGAAAATCTCATTTGATCTGTATATTATACCATCTCTACTAAAGATCTATTATGTTCTCTTCTCAATCTATTCCCAGTTAAGATTTCAGAACTCAGGATTGGACTTGTGAAATATGTGGTTGGGAAGATACTTGCATGATAGAGTGTGTTGTTTATATTTCCAGGATTTGATTTATATTTATTTGGGTGTTCATGGTTACGACATCAAAACATGATAAAACAGGTTAAATGCAGAACTAAACACAGACAGGATATCTTAAAGTATGAATTCAGTATACTCACCTACTACGATGAATCTTTGTGCATACCTTGATCGTGGGGGTATATCCTGTTGTGGGACACGCTCGTAATTCAGTATAATAAACTTACCTTAACGTATCATATGGTAATGGTACTTGAAATGTTCATGTATTTTGTTTAAGTGGACAAACATACTGGTAATCGTCTTGAACTGCTTTTCACGAAAAATTGAATAAAGAATTATATGATTGTGTGAAACAGTTTGCTTGTGCTGATATGATCTTCTTACCAGTGATTCTCACAAAAATAGAGTGTTTATTGTTTTTGTTTATTTACTTGCTTTCAGAAAAATATAAAAATCCAAAAATAGTGTCTTTTTCTGTTTGAAATTCTTAACGTACGGAAAACTGTTATTCTTGGAGGAATTGTTACTGATAGGGGGAGACGGTGTTAGAAAGTGAGTTCAAAATTTTCAATCAGACAGGTTGTTCTTGTGTGTTGAACAAAAGTTTTGCGTGTTGGTGAATTTGAAAATGCTTAATCTGTTACACAGTTTAACTAATCTCTTGAAAAATAATAATTTATTTAACTTATGTTGAAAAATTCTTATGGTTTCTCGAGATGTTGGTTTTATAGTGTTCAGATTGAAGCGGTTTGTTGCTGAGAAGTTGTTGTGAAGTGTGAAGATGAGAGTTTGATTGGCTGCATGGTAGAACCTCCTTTCTATATTGCAGACAAGATTGAAGAGTGTGAAGATTGCTGTGCAAATGCTGAACTGGAGTTTACTCAAACGCTAACGTGTTGAAGATTTGGTGATTGGATGCATCAGCTTAGGGGGAGTCTGTTGCTGACAGAAGCTATTGAAGCTGAAGCTATCCAAAGACCAAAGACAGTGCAAGATTACTTGAAGATTGCAAGAAGACCGAAGACAAAGTTTTGACTCAAGACAAAGTTTTTATGAAGCTATTGTCAAGGGGGAGTTTGTTGGTGCATGTTTGTGACAACAGCTTAGATTTGGTCTTTGGATATCTTGTAATTAGTTAAACGATAAACAGTTAGCGGGTTTAGCTTTGTAATAGTTAGTTGTAATGTTTGGGCTAACTAAACCCAAGGAATTGGGTGATGGGGGCGAATTGGGCCTGTCCAATTCGCAGCCCAGGAGAGTAAACCTAGCCCACTTGTAAACCTTGTGTTATATAAACAAGGTTAGACATTAGGGTTAAGGTTAATCAGCCAAAACAGTTATTAGAGAGCAAATTCGTGAGAACACTAGGGTTTGGACGAATTTGAGAGAGTGTTAGGGTTTTGGATTGATTGTAATTCCTTGTGATTGATAATCAATAGAAAACCCGGTTTGATTGAATTGCTGTTTCTGTTTCCTACACGTTTTCTGCTACAATCTGATCTAGAGGATTCCGCACTCTAGGTTAGATAGACAATTCTGTGAAAGATCCATACATCAAGGGGACCTACAGTACATACTAAGAAACCTGTTTTGACACTCATAAAAATATGATATTAAGTATATAAACTTGTTTGCGCTCGTTTGAATCGACCATTTGCTATATTGAACCGGTTCGGAGCCGAATGTCGCAAAAGTTTGACTTTTGCATTGACTTCAGTTCTGACCCGTTTTAATGAGGTATAGATATACCTTAGGACTCTCTTAGGACCAGGTTACATGATGGTATAAACCTCTGTGATCGGTTCATGAGTTATCCGAGTCTTTTACGCGTTTCCGTTAATCGCCTAAAAGTTGACCGTAACGGCCTTTTGAAAATAAAACGAGTATTTCGGACACGTGAACGGACCATAACCTTGCTTATTAAATTATAAGCATGTCCTTAAAGTTTCACGTCAATCCGGGGTCTAGAATGAGAGTTATGCTAAATGGCGCATTTAAAGTAAACTTTAGTAATTAACGGCGCAATTAGCATAACGCCCATCTAACCCAAGATTTCGTCACAAAAACTTTTACCCACTGTATTAAAATAATATTTTGGGAATTTTAAAGATTTTTAATAATTTTTACCTTGCTCATAACCTGCGGTTGTGGCTACGGTTCGGTAAATACCGAATATGCCCTTTTCGGCCAAAACATGAGTTCTACAAGGTCTTTTGACCCGATTCCAGTTGCTACTGATTTTAAATAATAAATAAAGTATTTTAAGCTTTATAAGCTGTTCGGGAAACTCATATTTCCTGTAGAACTCGAAAAGCCCTTTTAAAGACTTTAAAATGACCGAAAAGTCCCTACGGGGCGTAATATTAACTAAAACTCGTTACGGGCATCACGGAAGGTATCCTACTGATACCACAACTTCGTTAAGGCATATTGACTTAGGAAATAAGCGTACGACTCTCATGGTTAACCGTTTCGCCTATTGCGCGCACGGTTCGGCTTATGAAACTAGTTTTCATAAATTAGCCGATACGGGTCAAATTATATTATTTGAACCCCAAATTCCAGAGTGTGAACCATAAACCCATATAAAACAAGTCTCTGAACTTGTTGGGTCAGAATCACACTCCATTCTCGGTTTTCGCCTTTTCGCGCGATTAAACCATATCTATATATATCGGAACCAACCGGTCTAGGCTACGGCCATTATAAAGACTCGTTAGGATTCTAAGAGGTTAATTAAAACCTTCGTTCCAGATTAGGAGCCCCAGTAAAAGCTATCGGTGATTTAATCCAAATTAAGGAAATATACTTGCAAAGGTAAATACTTTAACTTATTTCCCCTATATGGGCTTGGGTTACGGTATATTAATACCGCTTGATTGAGCATTATATTCTTCCATCGCTTAGGTGGTTAATTAAATAATATGATCGGCTCATTTAAACAGTTTTGTTTCTTAAAAGCCTTTGGGGGGTTTAATGACCGTTGTCCCGGATATCCTTGGCATCATTTTACGAAATGGCCACGACCATCGACATCCCGGTGTAGGCGTACACCCGGTATAAAGTGTCGACATTAAATTAAAAGACGTAGCCGTTGGTTTTTATACTACGGTTTTACGCAATGTGGTGTGTCTATAAATCTTTAACCCGGCACGACCCGGGCTACTGAACGCATAAAAGAACATGTAAAACGTTCACAAGATTTTAATAATTCTCCCAAGTTATAAAAGAGTTTGTGCCTTGTGCATTCAAATAAATTTTAACAAACATTTTCAAATGTGTCAGTTGAATGTATTTACCAGTGTAAACTGACGTATTTTCCCCAAAAAGATTAAGTGCAGGTACTATACGGAATGGGCTGGTATAGGCTTCCTAAGCATCGTACATAGTCTCGCAAACTCGATGTTGAATCTGAATGAACAATATTTATTACTTTTTGATCCGCTGTGGATATATTCAACTTCTGTAATACATTTGATATTACAACCAGAGGTTGAAGTTTATATATTTATCTTAAGCTTCCGCTGTGCATTATATAATTGTGTGGTTTGACTATATTGTTGCCAACATCGTCACGGTAATCCCCCACCGGGCCCACCGGTGAAACACGTGGAAATCGGGGTGTGACAGAAAGCCTTGATTCAGAATATCGAGAATCAGGTTGGTCTGCTGGCGCAGATGATGTCCAAAAGGCCCCCAGGCGGTCTTCCGGGTAATACAGAACCAAACCCGGGCAGGCATGTGAATGCGATCATGACCAGGAGTGGAAAAACTACCGGACCCGTCATATCGGACTCAGTACCGATCACTAAAGCGGTCCCGACTGACACACCGGACGAGGTGCAAGCCAGGCTACGCCCAGCAAGTACAGCACAAGTCCAGGAGCCGGTCAAAGATTACACTCCACCAGTACCTTATCCAGGCAGGCTGAAGAAACAGAAGAACGAAGAGAAATACGGTAAGTTCCTTGAGTTGTTTAAGCAACTACACATCAATATACCGTTTGTTGAAGCCTTGGCCCAGATGCCAAAGTATGCGAAATTCCTAAAGGATATCCTCTCGAATAAACAGAAGCTCGAGGATATATCATGTGTGGTGATGAATGAAACTTGTTCCGCCGTTCTGCAAAACCGTCTGCCCACGAAAATGGGAGATCCTGGTAGCTTCACGCTCCCGTGTTTGATTGGAAACATGTCTGTTAGCCATGCATTGGCTGACTTGGGAGCGAGTATCAACCTTATGCCGTATAAGGTTTTTACTAAGCTGGATCTGGGTGAGCCGTCACCCACTAGGATGAGCATTCGGTTGGCAGACCGCTCAATAAACTATCCGCGTGGATTTGTGGAAAACATGCTTGTAAAAATCGATAAATTTGTTTTCCCCGTGGACTTTGTTATCCTTGACATGGATGAAGATTCAAGGGTACCTTTGATACTTGGACGTCCTTTCCTCAATACAGCGAGGACGATTGTTGATGTGGCAGCTGGCCAAATCACGCTCCGAGTAAATGACGAGCACGTGACATTTGATATTAAAAGATCAATGCAGCATCCGCAAAGTCACGATGACATGCTTTACTATGTCGACATTGTCGATGCATGTGTGTGCTCTCATTTTCAAGGTACTATTGACGAGATTGATTCGGACACACGTCTGTCGTGTGGGGACCTGATTGGCATTACGCAGGAGGGCCACGATTTCAAGCAGCCAGTCTATCAGATTGGTGATGATGGTTCCCAGAGTCCGGAGAGATTTCTAGAAATTGGCCATGTAAAAGAGGAGGAAGCAAGGCCTTTGATTGAAGATCCGACGCCTTTGGAGTTGAAAGAACTCCCGCCATATCTCGAGTATGCATTTCTTGACGAGGAGCGTCGCTTACCGGTCATAATTTCGGCATCATTGGAAAAGGATCAGAAAAATCAGCTTCTCGAGGTTCTGAAACTTCATAAGAGAGCCATGCATGGAAAATCATGGATATCAAGGGCATCAATCCTTCTTTTTGTACTCACAAGATTCTGATGGAAGACGAGTACAAACCATGTGCACAGCATCAGAGGCGTTTAAATCCAAATATGCAGGACGTGGTGAAGAAGGAGGTGATTAAGTTGTTGGATGCCGGCATGATTTATCCTATTTCAGACTCTGTGTGGGTGAGTCCAGTGCAGGTCGTACCTAAGAAAGGTGGTATGACTGTAGTCTCAAATGATAGGAATGAACTAATTCCTACCCGTACCGTCACTGGGTGGCGAGTTTGCATTGACTACCGCAAACTCAATGATGCTACTCGCAAGGATCACTTCCCGCTTCCATTCATCGACCAGATGTTGGAACGTCTGTC
Organism: Helianthus annuus; assembly: GCF_002127325.2. Classification (NCBI taxonomy): domain Eukaryota; kingdom Viridiplantae; phylum Streptophyta; class Magnoliopsida; order Asterales; family Asteraceae; genus Helianthus; species Helianthus annuus. The sequence continues at coordinate 160,607,848 of NC_035436.2, forward strand.
GGGGAAGTTGTATTACTGTTTCCTAGACGGGTTCTCTGGGTACTTTCAGATCCCTATCGCTCCTGAGGATCAGGGGGAGACTACCTTTACCTGCCCCTTCGGCACGTTCGCCTACCGGCGAATGCCTTTCGGGTTGTGTAATGCACCAGCGACCTTCCAGAGATGCATGGTTGCAATTTTCCATGACATGATCGAGGATTCCATGGAGGTTTTCATGGATGATTTTTCGGTATTTGGGGATTCCTTCGATCACTGCTTGGAAAATTTGAGAAAGATGTTGAAGAGGTATGAGGAGACGAATCTGGTCCTGAACTGGGAGAAATGCCACTTCATGGTGAAGGAGGGCATAGTTCTGGGACACAAAAATTCTCACGCGGGCATGGAAGTCGATCCAGCTAAAGTCGACATTATTTCACGACTTCCGCCCCCCACCTCTGTTAGAGCTATACGGAGCTTTCTTGGTCATGCCGGGTTCTATCGGCGATTCATCAAAGATTTTTCAAAAATTGCCAGACCCATGACCCGTTTGTTGGAGAAAGACGCTCCGTTCATATTTGGAGATGATTGCTTGAGAGCCTTTGACCTTCTCAAGCAAAAGTTGATTGAGGCCCCTATTTTAGTTGCACCCGACTGGAGTCTGCCGTTTGAGATTATGTGCGACGCGAGTGATTACGCTATAGGGGCCGTTCTTGGCCAAAAGAGAGAAAAGCACTTTCACCCGATCTATTATGCGAGCAAAACTCTTCACGACGCTCAGGAGCATTATACCACGACAGAAAAAGAGCTCTTGGCGGTCGTTTTCGCATTTGACCAATTTAGATCGTACTTGGTGCTTTCGAAAACCGTTGTATATACTGATCACGCTGCCATCCGATATCTCTTCAGCAAACAGGACAACAAACCGCGTCTGATCAGGTGGATCTTGTTGCTGCAGGAGTTTGATATTGAAATTCAAGATAAAAAGGGTGTGTTGAATGTAGCGGCTGACCATCTATCTCGGTTAGAGCATGGAGACATCGTGGACGCGCGTTGGGATTCCATAAATGACAACTTCCCACACGAGTCTTTGATGAGTGTTGAGATATGCGATGAGTCGCCATGGTTCGCTGACCTTGCGAACTACCTTGCTTGCGGGATTCTAATTAAAGGGTTGACTCACCAGCAACAGAGGAAATTCTTTTCGGATGTCAAGAACTACATTTGGGATGACCCTTACTTGTTTCGGGTAGGTGCTGATCAGGTGATTAGGAGATGTGTTTCAGGGAAGGAGGCGACCGATATTCTGCGCCATTGTCACGAGGGACCTACCGGAGGCCACCATGGAGCCAACTTTACCGCCAAGAAGGTGTTGGATTTCGGGTTTTATTGGCCGACTATATTTCGTGATGCGCAGAGTTGGGTTAGAGCGTGCGATGCTTGCCAGAGAGCGACAAATATATCGACACGTGATGAAATGCCTCAGAACTGGATTCAGGTTTGTGAAGTCTTTGATATCTGGGGGATAGACTTCATGGGACCATTTCCCCCCTCACGAGGTAATAAGTACATCCTGGTCGCAGTTGACTATGTATCGAAGTGGGCGGAGGCACAGGCCTTACCCACCAATGATGCCAGGGTGGTCGTGAGATTTTTGAAAAGCTTATTTGCCCGGTTTGGCGCTCCGAAAGCGCTTATCAGTGACAGAGGGACGCATTTTTGCAACACTCAGCTCGAGAGAGCTTTGTCCCGTTACGGTGTGCATCACCGTCTATCCACGCCCTATCATCCACAGACAAGCGGGCAGGTGGAAGTCACGAACCGGGGGCTGAAAAGAATCCTTGAGCGGTCGGTAGGTGCAAACCGCAAGGATTGGTCGGATAAGCTTGATGAAGCGTTGTGGGCTTTCCGTACGGCTTACAAGACGCCTATTGGGACTACTCCCTTTAGGCTTGTATACGGAAAGGCATGCCATTTACCGGTTGAGTTGGAGCATAAAGCGATGTGGGCGCTAAAAACCGCAAATCTGGACCTAAAAGCCGGAGGTGAAGCCCGGTTTCTCCAGATTCATGAGTTGGAAGAGTTGCGACAACGCGCTTATGAGAGCTCCGTGTTGTACAAAGAGCGCACGAAGAGATTGCACGATAAACGCTTGAAGGACCACAAAGAATTCCAAGCGGGCGATCTTGTTCTTCTTTACAACTCACGGTTGCGCTTATTTCCCGGGAAGCTTCATTCACGTTGGACAGGCCCATACACGGTTAAAGAGGTATTTCCGTATGGGACTGTTGCAATAGAGAACGCGGACGGCGTTATTTTCAAAGTAAATGGGCATCGCTTGAAGTTATACGTTGCCGGGCCGACAGAGTCGGTGATGGAGGTCATTGAGCTCCAAACCCCGCACACATCATAAGTGTGGGGAGAAGAGAGTCTACGCTACTGACTCGCCGACAAAAATGTAGCAGGAGCGTCTTTGGCGCTATAAGGGTAAAATTGTCCTTTTTTGTGTTTTTGTAGTTTTAGCGTAATTTAGGTTAGTTAGGTAGTTTCCGTTAGTTTGTTGTAGTTTCATACGTGCCGAGCGAAGGTTCTGTGCTGCATTATTGTTATAACAATTAGCTTGTTGAAAAAATGGATAAAAACGGCCAAAACAGTTGCTGGAAATGGCTTCTGCAGAAAATTCTGATCTTCAGCTGATGCACGACCGTGCCAGGATTCGCACAACCGTGCGTTCCCGAGCTGCCAGCATGGGGGATCGCACCCTCGGTGCATCACCGAGAAAAATGAATGGGCTTGAACGATGTCGGTGACGCACGACCGTGCCAAATGTCGATCGACCGTGCGTCAGGCTGAGGGCAGTTTTGTCATTTGGCACTATAAATACCCTCATCTGCAGCCCCCATTCACAATTCGTGAAACCCTACCAGCACCAGGCCGTTCCAGAGCGATACTTCATCAAATCGCACGATTTTTCGCACGATCTCACACCCTTCTTCACACGGTACGTTCCTAGTTGTAGATTTCTTGTTTCCTTGCTTTCTAGGTAGATTTCCTCTGATTCTTCAAGGGGTTTATTAGGGTTCTCTTCATAAACAAATCGAAACCCTAACCCTTGTTTGAATCTTGCTTATCGTGAACACCCGGTTGAGTTTCCGACCCCTGTTTGTACAAAAAAGTTGTTGATTTTGGGAAAATCAGGCTATTCAAAGTTCAGGGGTTTGAAATCTGCAGGTCACTTGTTGCACGGTCGTTCCTTGGATGGAACGGTCGTGCCATTCCGGATGATTCACGATGTCAGCTTGTTGTCCGGTATTGCACGGTTGTGCCGTTGATCGCACGCCGTGCAGTTCCGACATCTCTGGGCAGATGGTGCATGTCATCGGCGACGCACGACCGTGCATCTCGTCGCACGACCGTGCCATATGCCCATATCAGATTTACAGTTTCTTCATAATAGGCTGCTCGGCTATTTTTAATTCAAATCTCTCCTGTTTCCATCTCTCTAATGTTAATTCTCATGCAGATGAACCATCCTTTCCTTCAGTTCGACCCCAACGATGAGCGAGAGGCTTTATGCATTCCAAAACGAGACGCATTATGGGCCCGGAGGGGGCAGTTCGGAGTCCCTAGATGGTTGGATTGGGAAGTGATGCAAGAACTAAATCAGTATGACCGATTAGAAAACATGATGAGTCGCCCACTTACAAATCTGGTCGGTTGCAACCGACCCGTTTACTTGGAGCTGACCATAGAGTTCTTCGCATCGTATGCCTACGAAAAGCCGGTTGCTGCTCGACGACCCAAATTCCGCCACAAGGAGCGGATAGCTTTCAGGTTATGTGGTCGATGGCATAGGTGGTCGGTTGGTCGTTTGGGTAGGAGGCTCGGGATTTACACTAGAGAAGACATGGATGATCCCAATGTCTTCACAGAGCAGTTCACCTTCCCTTCTGATGCAGCACGGGATGCATTTTGGGCTGCAAATGCTGTTGGGGACCCCTACAACCCGAGGATGTCAAAGGCCTCGCGACTTAGAGACCCTCTGGTGCGAGTAATGCACCATGTGTTTAGCCATACAATATGCGGTCGCATGGACAGTCTTGGTAACTGTCCAACACCAGATTTGATCTTTCTATATGCGTTGGTAGAGCAAGCACCTATCAACCTTGCTGCGCGAATGGCTGAATACTTTGTCAAGTGCTCAGGGAGGACTCCTAGCAGTCAGATACATGGCGGTCAGTATGTGACCGAAATAGCGTACAACGAACACGTTATGACTGAGGAGGTGCTTCAGGGTCTCACTCTGATAACCGAGGTGGTTCATGTCGACATCAGGTCACTGAAGGCAATGGGGTTGATTGTAGAGCTTGATAGGGGGGATAGGTTGAGGGGGCTCAACAACGAGGTCTGGGACCCGTTACCCCCGCTTCCAGCAGACGAAGAGGATGTAGAGATGCAGGAGCAGCACGCAGTTCAGCAGCACAGACCGCACACACCACCACACCAGACACCGCCACATGAGCCGCAGCACCATGAGTACCACCAGCATCAGGATTGGCCTGAGTTTTATCAGCAGTTCCAGCAGATGCGTGTCACGCAGGAACAGCATGGTACGTACATCGACCAGATTAGGACTAGCCAGGACCAGATCCGGGCTAGTCAGGATCAGCTCAGGGCCACTCAGGATCAGCTTAGGCGTAGCCAGGAGAGCTTATACCAGGGGGTGAGTGCCGGATTTTCAAACTTGTTCGGGGAGATGCACCATGCATATCCCGACTACTTTCAGCACCCTCCACAGTTCCCACCGTGGAACCCACCTTGTTATGGTGATGCAGGCCCATCCTTCACGAGAGACGATGATGGTGATGACAAGTAGGAGTTGGTGGTGTAGTTCGTTGGTGGTTTTTATTATTATTTCAGTACTTGTTATTTCGGGTGTTCTTTTTGCCTAGTATTTCAAACACCCTCGGATTGTATTTTATTTTTAAAACACTTTACTTTATGTTATGTCTTTGTTTGGATTGGTAGTATTTATGTACATTATGGTTTTTATGTTATTCTGTTATTGTTCTGTTTTGGTGTACATGTGACATACTTGCAGATCCGACATATCTTGGACCGGAGCATATGACAGACACAGCTTTGGAAGTCTCGTTTCATCAGATATCATCTTAAGGGGAGTACTATTATCCTTTTTCTCTATATTTTGGTTTCGTATTGGGGACAATGCGAAGTTCAAGTGTGTGGAGGGGGTTAACTTTGTTAACATTGTTTGTCCTCATTTTCTAAAAAAAAATCAGAAAAATCATTCAAAAATACCTGTATTTTGTATATATTTTAGTAAATAAACAGGTTGGTTGTGTTTTAGAAAACTTCGGACTTGATAAAAAACTCGACAAGCAAAATATTTTTGAAAAAGGAAACCGGAAAGCGTGACAAACAAAGAAAGACTTGCATGATAGTTTTCACACTTTTACCCATTCCATCCGTTACGTGAGCATATTTGAGCCTATTGTTATATATTTGTTTGTTCATTTCGGATATAGGAGTGAGCCGGATGTTATGTGTAATTTAGAATTTGTCACTAGTATGCTTGTTAAGACCATGAACTTGTGGATTTGTGTAAAAGTGATAGAGGCACTTAGATTACCCCTTTGTTGTAAACCTTGTTCTTTGTGTTGTGTTCCCCGTTCACCTTATGTTACCCTTTAGGATTAACCCTGTCGAGCCTTCCCGTTTACCTTTGTTTACCCACATTATCGCCCACTTAGCCAAATTTAGCCTTTATATGTTTTAAACCCCCTTTTTAGTGTTAAAACTCGGACAAAATAATCGTTTAACTAGCGTTTGTTTCAGTTTTTTGTATAATTAGTATGAAAAAAAAAAACAGGAAATAAAACACCCTAAAATAGGGTGAAGTTGATAAAAATCGAGCAATTTTGAATGCTTAAATGTTAAAATTTCGTTGATAAGCTCGATTGTGCGATAGTCGCCTTTTTAAGGCATTTGTATGTATAGTTGTATACTTTGTTGCTAGTTAAACGCTACTACCGAGTTTTAACCATTTTCGCCTCTTTATATGTCTACTTCCATACCCTTCGCCCAAGCCTAACGTTACAACCCGTAAAGACCTCTTGATTTACACTTATTTGCATGTAGTTGGTGGAGACAAGATCTTATGACAAGCTTATGATATTGCATATTTCATTGACGAGGCATTGAGTGTTTGCACATACACATTTTATGTATGTTTCATAAATAAAACCGAGTGTGTGTGAATATTGTGAGTCGTGTGAAGATTAACAAGTTGAGTCAATTAAATGTGAAGTCACGGCTTTTTGGTTGTCGCTATTATAATTGCATATGCTTGTTGGGTTTGAGTCTTTTGATGTTGTCCTTCGACAAACCGGCTAACCGATTATAATAGTTTTCAATAAAATAGTGTGTAAATTATCGTTCTTGTTTGTTTCTCTCTTTTATTGCTTTTTAGTTCAGCTTGCTTGAGGACAAGCAAGGTTCAAGTGTGGGGAGATTTGATATTCGCTAATTTACACATATTTTAGTCCCCCGTTTTACCCCTATTTTATGCGTTTTCGGCCGTAAAACCGTCATTCGGATACTTAATTATCTACATTTTTGTTTACAGGCCTAAAACAGCATACCAGGCAAGATGATAGCGAAAACGAGGACTTTCCGGATAAAACGACGAAGCTGCGCAACTTCTGTTACAAAATTGACCTGGGCGTCTGGAACGGTCGTGCGACCTGATGCACGACCGTGCATATCTGACAAACTAAGAAAGGCCCAGCAGTGAACGATGGTGCAACTCCGCGTGCAAGGCATTGAAGGCAAACCCGGGAACGCACGGTCGTTCCATATCTTGCACCCCGTGCGGATCCGACGATCCAACAAGATCTCGGAACTGAATGACAAAAGGACCAGGCGTGCAAGCAGACCTCGGAAAGGAACGGCCGTGCCAATTGAAGAACGGCCGTGCGTGTCCGAAGACCAGTCAACGATCTGTGACGTCACGCAGCATGGTGGACCACCATCAATAATTGCTTAAAGTGCACGGTCGTGCGATCGGAGAACGACCGTGCGACAGCAAAAAAGCATAAAAACAGAACAGAACCATTCTGTTAGTAACTCTGGAATTTTGGAGAGCTTTGCAGGCGATTTTGAGGCTCCGAAGGCTTCTGCTTTCACTCGGATTCAAGCCACATTGCCCGGTTTTGCTCATTTACTATCCAGATTCTTAATCTTGTGCTTGTTTATGGTTGGGTTTTCTAATCTTTCCATGTTTTTGTTAATCTTTCAAGCATTTAGGTTAATGTTTATGTATTATTGTAGCCTTTGGGCAAAAACACAACAATCTCTTGCTTGATTATAACCATTAGTATGTTAATCTATGTTTGTAATGACATTTTGAAGTATTTTCTATGATTATCTTTGATGATTAGTTTGCAACCTTGTTATTGGTGTTGATTTCTTGATTATAAGTAATTGTGTTGGATGATTGGTGCTTGGTTAGGTAAGATAGTTGAAAAATGAAGCTTATTTAATCATGTATTAGTAAACTTTTAATTTGGTTAACTAGCTTAACTTGGTTAAAATGTGGGCACCATGATACTTTAACGGGTTAGTGGTTTAATAAAATGTAATTATTGTTAATCAAGAAAGCTTGCCCTCACGGAAGGACTCTAACGGGTTAGATGGTGTTGTTATGAATTCTTGCCATGATTTGTTAGCTTAGTTAGTAGTTTCGGCCAAAATTGCTATCTTGGTGAATTTATGTGCAAGATTTGTAAAATGAACTCGGTTGTGATTTAATCTAGTTTATGCTTGTCTCGGTGGTTGCATTGTGTTTATCGGTGTTGCTTCCTTGATTAAGTGAGGTTAGAAAACTCCTAACGGATGACTAACTTATTTTTAGGAGATTTTTATAGACATTTATCAATTGCACGTTAAAGAAAAATTTTAGGTGGTTAAAGTGTGTTTATCGTTTTAACTTTCCGAATGATTGTCATGTTAGGATTCCCGAAAGGGATACTAATTGTCTTAAATTGGAAAATTGACCGAATGCTTCTAGTGCCAAAACCGACTTAGTTGACATGCTTTGGTTGTGTATTAAGCAAGGCTATTTATATATAATTTACTATGTTTTATAAGTATTTATTTATTCTTACTTTAGATTAATTAAAACCAAAACAACTTATGTTTTTACCGGTAATTTAGTGGCAAAGGTCTAGTATTATTTCTCCGCCCATTTCCGTGGATCGATATTTGAATCTTACCGATACTTTACTACGTATATGACGGGGTACACTTGCCCTTTCGTGTGTGTTTTGATGTAAAAGTAATAATCACTTTTATAAATTTAAAACCAATTCGTGTGTAATTTCATTGTAAAAATATGTGTAGTCGCGCACGTACCACATGTCCTTGACCACAAACCAAGTTGGTTTTCTTAGTTAACTTAATAACATGCTTAACACATGATGAGCAAAATAGTCATTTGTAATCCCTTAACTTGTATATGTTCCTTCTTGTTATGCCCCTTCTCATTGTCTGCCGAAATTAGATGTCATCGTCTAAAAAAGAACGTGACTTGGGTACGTCGTTGCATTAAAACGTCGATAAAAAAATTGAACGTAACCTAATTCGGTACCATATACTGACTCAATGCATTGAAAAATCCGATACATATACTAAAAACCGCTGCCTATACTATAATCGATACCATATACCTGAATTCGATATCATAATCTCAATATGATAATCATCATCAATATCGAACGTAACCTAGGTACGTCGTTGTATTAAAAAATCAGAGCATAATTTAAAGAGTTTGAATCGTACCATATACTAATACAATATCACAATCATCATCTTGTGTTCGTATGTGAAATCAATTGTCGTCATCTATGTTGGTGGTAGGTTAAGGAGCTTGAGACGTAACTTGGTTAGGAAATGATCGCATAAGGGAAGGGAAAGAGTAAGTATACAAAACCTATATAAGTTAGTGGATTAAAATAACTATTTTGCCCATCATATGTTAAGCATGTGATTAAGTTAACTAAGAAAATTAACTGGGTTTGTGGTAAAGGATGTGCATTACGACAAAAAATAAACATAAAGGACGTGCACGGAAACTTTTAAACATAAAGGACATGCAGTGCAATTTAACCTAAACTAGTCTTAAGCCCCCGCGTTGTGGGTCGGGGGCGTAAAACCATACTACCAGTGTAGGGTCGAGGGGGGCGAAAAACCGTGCGAACCGAATGACGAGCAAAACTTTAGAAAACATAAAACCGATACACGAATTTATAACACAAAGTGATCAATTGAAAACATACATAAAAATAAAACATATTATATTTGCCCCGACGCAACTCAAGAAAAAATCCACGTCGAAACGTAAACTAATTTATATTTATACTGACGCGTACATAAAAGAAAGCACATAAAACTCCAGTGAGTAAAAATGACATTTTACGAAGTTTTTGAAAAGTTAAGGAGCTATAAGTGTCAATGTTAAAAGTTAAGGTAAAAATAACAAAACCCATTAAAACAAAAACAAAACAAAAAAGAAACAATAAAAGTCAAAATAGACATTATTTATTATTATTTATTGATATTTTATGAAAATATATATAATAACTAGGTTAGAACCCTGTGTATTACACGGGATGAGTAAATGTAATTTTATATACTAAATAATAAAACAATATATTTTTAAAAACCTCGTTAATTACACGGGGTGTATAAATGTAATTTTTATATTAAATAAGAAAAAAAGTTATATCTTTAAGAACCCGGTGTATAGTACGGGTTGAATAAATGTAACTTTATATACCAAATAATAAAAAAGTTATATCTTTAAAAACCTTATGTATTACACAGTTTGAATAAATGTAATTTTGTATACTAAATGATAAAAAAGTTATATTTTTTTAAAATTCCCATGTATTGTACGGGTTTAATAAGTTTATTTATATGTACCAAATAAAAAATATATCTTTTAAAGACCATGTGTATTACACGAGTTAAATAAATGTAATTATGTATAATAAATAGTAAAAAAGTTACATCTTTCAAAAACGGGTTGAATGTATCGAATTTTATATACCAAATAATAAAAAAGGTTATATCTTTAAAAAAAATTAATGGATATACTCGATATACGATGGATAGAGTGATGGCGGAGATGGTTCTTGAAAAAAAGAAACATTGTTCAAGAAGCAAATCAGCAACCATTTGGGTGATAAAATGTGGATACCAATTACGAAAATTTGATTTATAAACTATGTAATAAAATTGATTAAATAATCGAATAAAATAATTATAGTTGTTTTACTATCAAAATCAGAATTAGAATAAATAAATAGATAAGCATTGCTTTTTTTTTAACCACACGAAGATGTTAATCTAATTAAATAGAAAAAAAGATACATCGTTGCTTATTTTATGTAGATTACATAAAATGTATTAAAACCCGCATGATAATCTCTAACATATTAATAATAATCAACACTAATCAAGGTTATCTCAAAATCATATATCATATATCACCATCTATATAAATAATTCGCATAAGAGACTCATCAAACAGTAACAAACATGATGGGAACTTTACTCTCACAAATGTTTTTCAGTAATTGTTATCAATGTAAGTTTGTACAGTTTACACTTTTTGTATAGGGTAGAAAATTTCTTTTGTTGGCTGCTTAGTTAGAGTTAATAGCCAAAATGGTCCCTGAGGTTTGCTCACTTTTACCACTTTAGTTCAAATTTCAAAATTTTTAAATCTGGGTCCCTGAGGTTTGCATTTTTTGCCATTTTAGTCCAAATTTCAAAAAAGTCAAATTTTATCAAATTTTTTACTGAAATTTGTCTTTATCCTTATTTCAAACAAGGGCAAAATTGTCATTCTATATTATTATTAAACAATTTATATTAAAGAAAATAAAAAAAAACCCCTTAAAACCCCCTGTATCGTTCCAAAACCCTCATTTCCCATTATCTTCTTCCTTCCTCACCTGCTTCAAACCCTAACAATGGTGGTATGCACATGTGGAGCTCCGACGCAGATTCGCACATCATGGACCACACAAAACCCATGTCGTCGATTCCATCGTTGCAACAAACCTAAGCCAGTAAGTCGATTAAACTCCTTTCCCCAATTTCATGTAAACCTAACCCTAAAATTGTTGATGTTCAATACAGGGGCAAAGTTGCGGTTTCGTTGCTTGGGCTGAGCCGTCGATGATTCAGAACCCTGCTGTGATGATTCCTGGGCTGTTGGACACTATCAAGAAGCTTGAAGATAATGCAATGTTAATGTTTAACAGGAACAAGAAACTTGAAGAAAATGCAATAAAACTGGCAAAGGAGAACAAGATGCTGAAAGTAATCATAGGGTTAAGTTGGTTTTTGTTTATGGTTTACTATGCTAAGACTAGTTAGGATTTAGGTGTTTCCTGCTGATGTTTATGCAAGTCTTTTGTAATGTATTTTGGTTCATCAGCAGGTTATGTAATGGAAGATTATCTAATGGAATGTAATTTCATTGTAATTTGATTTGATTGTGTTGAATGAAGGCTGCACTTGTCCAAATGACAGAGTTTTGACCAAATGACAAATTGTTGAAAGTGACGAATTATCCAAATGACCATATTTTAAAACTGCAAATGACCAAATTGGTCGACAAATTGTCGAAAGTGACGAATTGTCCAAATGACCATATTTTAAAACTGCAAATGACTAAAACTGCAAACACAAATTGCAAATGACTAAAACTGCAAACACAAACTGCAAACAAGACTAAATGATTCAAAAGTTGCCATACATACCAAGTTTTACCAAGTTTCCCACATGTTCACACAAAAGATACATGACTTAATAACTAGAGTTAGACAGTTTGACATGCATACCAAATCAGTTTGACACAAACTGTTATCATAACAGTTTGACACAAACTGCAAAAAACGTCAACTGATCTAAACTAAAGTTAACCTAAGAAGCTTCTGGTTCTGCCCCATCCTTAGCCTTTGAAGACTGACCACAGCTCCTCCTGTTATGTCCAACTTTCTTGCAGATTTGACAAGTCAAAGAGTTCCCCTTCCTGGATAGCTTTCCAGCTTTTGCGAGTGTGTTAGTTAAATTTTCAACCACCACTGCAGCCTTGGCCTTATTTTTTTCCTTCTTTTTTTTCCTGTGATGCAGCCTTGGCCTCTGCTACCTCCACTGCAGACTTTTTTCTTTTCTTTTTTGGCCTCCCAACCTGGGCATGATACTTTGGAGGAATCAAGGTGGTTGGGCATGCAGATTTAGGCCATAAGTCACTGCCATTCACTGGTTCAACAGTATGCTTGTACACCTCTTTCCAAGTCTCTAGCCAGTAAACTGGATGAACCCATTTTTCCGGAACTCCATCACCTCTACCATGCAATCCCATATCCCAGATACATGCAACTGCATGTCTACAAGGGATACCTGTGAGATCCCATCTTCTACAAGAGCAGGTCCTTTCATCCAAACTCACAACCCTTTGGTCTTGGTGGTCATTAAAGTGTGTGCTCACCTGATACTTTGACCCTCCAGTCCAAATTACAGTGTACTCTGCAGCTTCATTCTTGATAGTTTGCAACAATTCAGTAGCTCCTGGAGTTAAAGGACCTTTACATTTGGCAATCTTCTTATGCACCACAACAATCTTCCTCATTAAATACTCCCTGATATACTCTAGACATGTTATGCTTGGCTTGTCCCTGCCCTGTATCACTTGCCTATTGAATACCTCGCAAATGTTGTTTAGCAATATGTCACACCTAGCCCTGCCTGTAACATCTTGAATTCATTAACTATGCTAAGACAAGCCAAATAAATGTATTTACTATGCTAAAGTACAAACCTGTGAAGAAGGCTCTTGACCAATGTTTGCTTGGTATTTCTTTCAGCTAATCATGTAAAGCTTTGTCCTTATCAAGCACTGCCTTCATAGACTTTTCAAACTCTGGTATTGTTGATGCAGAGGCACAATTCCACAGCAGGCTTTTGTTTTCATCTCCACTCCATTTTGATTTCATATTTTCGTGTATATGTCTCAGGCAGTATCTATGCTCTGCACTCGGATACACTTTAGACATTGCAGGAATTAACCCCTATGATTATAGTCACAAAACAGATTAACAGTTTAATAAAAAGAGTTTAATAACAGTTTAATAAAAACAGAAAAAGAGCTTAATAATAGTCACCTTTTGCCTGTCACTTATAAAAGTGAAGTTGCTGTTAGATTCCAGATCCAGATCTCCACCTAGACACTTAAGAAACCACGTCCAACTGGCAGTTGTCTCACCCTCCACCACTGCATACGCAACAGGGTAAATCCCATTGTTGCCATCCACTCCTACTGCTGTCAGAATCTGGCCAGGAAAGGGCCCTTTCAAAAAACATCCATCAACCCCTAGTATAGGTCTTCCTATTAGTTTGAAGCCTGCCTTCATTGCACCTAAACAAACGTAGATCCTCCTGAACTGCCTTGTTGGACTGCTAGGATTGCAATTTGGCTCAACATCAATCTTCACTGTGCTGCCAGGATTAGATCCTAGTAGCTCCTCACCATAATCCCTAAGATTCTCATATTGTGACTTATAATGACCCTGCACTCTTTGTGTGGCCTTCATCCTAGCCCTAAAAACTTGATGCAAAGTAACCTCCACTTGATACTTCCTTTGTAGATCTTCCTGTAAAGCTTTTAGTGGAATCCCAGGGTTGATTTTAACAGTTTGTTGAATCTTCTTAGCTATCCAAGCAACTGTACAAAGTTTAACATCTCTCGTGTTCAAACATTCATGCTCATTATGGTAGGTTTTAACAACCCAAGACCCTGCTTTTTTCACTTTTGAAACATACAATAACCAAGGGCAAGTGGGTGGTGTATTCTTTTTAGGGTTAGAAGTTGAATTTCCTGAATTACCCTTTGATGTTCCCACGTGTGTGGGCCCATGTGCCTCTTTGGCATTTTCAGAATTCTCCTTAAATGCAGGTTGTTGGGAGGTGCCTTCATCATTTACTTCACAACTACTCAGTTTTGGAATCCCACCTATACAAATTACCCGAAGTCTGGTTTTATCATTCCTTGTAATGTGTAGTTGTCTCTTTGTCTCAATCGCATGATTCTTGACAATCAACTTTGCATCGTCCATTTCAGCAAATGACTGGCCAAGATAAAAGGGATCTTCACCTGATGTTTTGCACCTTTTCTTCTTTTTCCTAACACTCCTACAAGCTTTTTGAAGAGGAGTGTTAGCATCTAAATCTCTTACACTATCAAAACCATCTAAATCCACATGGTCATCTGAATCCACATCATTATCTTCTTCACATTCTTCATCAATCTCAAAATCAACGGCAACCTTATACTCATCCGTGTCTACACTATAATCGTCAACTAAATTATCTTTGTCGACTATGTAGTCTGAATCTTCATCATCATCCTCTTCCTCACCCACATTATCAGCTCTGTCTTCCTGACCAACCTTCTTAGTTCTGTCTTTCTGTCACAACCCGATTTCCACGTGTCACCGGTGGGCCCGGTGTGGGGTACAGTGACGTAGTTGGCATCGTCATAGACAATCAACACAATATAATAATGCACAGCGGAAGCAGAATAGATACATTTCAACTTTAATTAAAATGACATATTAAACATCATAAGTAGTTGAAACGGATCCACAGGCGGATCAAATAAAAATAAGAATAAATTGTTCAACAGTTATTTGTCGTCCGAGCTTGCGAGACTATAGTGGACGCTCTTAGGAAACAGCCAGCCTAGTTCGTATAGTACCTGCACTTAATCTTTTGGGAAAAATACGTCGGTTTACACTGGTAAATACAAATCGACTGACTCATTTTGAAAATGATTGAAAATTGAATTAAATGCACAAGGCATAAATATTTTTATTAACTTGGGATATTTCTGCAATATAAACTTGTGAACGATTTACATGTACCCGTACTTATGGTGGCCCGGGATCTGCTGTCCGGGCTAAAGATTAAATGACACACCACATTAAAGAGTTATACACGCCGGGTGTACGCCTACACCCCGTGCTCTGGTCGTGGCCATCTTGTAAGATAATGCCAAGGATATCCGGGACACGGTCAATAACCCCCCAAAGCCTAAAGTAAGACAAGACTGTTTAAACGAGTCGCACAAGCTATTCAAGACTGTACACCCATAAGGTGCAGGACTTGTGCGCCCGATCAAGCGGTATTTTAAATACCGTACCCCAAGCCCGTATAGGGAAAATAAGTCAAAATGTATTTACCTGAGCAAGTATGTAACACAAACGGTAAGTGTGGTAGCTTTTACTGGGCCTCCTAATCTGGAACAAAGGTTTATAATAACCTATTAGATTTCTAACGGGTCTTTTATTTAAGCCTAAGCTTGACCGGTTAGTTTTAAGGACGATACGGTACAAGCGCACGATTAAGCGAAAGACCGGATAGAATGTGATTTAGACCCGACAAGTTTGAATACTTGTATAATATGGGCATACTAAATACATTCTGGATTTTGAGATAAAAATGATAACGTTTGACCCGTTTCGGTCAATTTACGCAAACTAGTTACGTAAACCGAACCGAACGCAAAAAGGGCGTTACGGGTAGCCAAAAGAGTCAAATGCAAGTTCCCTGAGATAATATGCTTTAAATATGATATAATATCAGTAAGTTATGTTCTATTATGCCCCGAATAATTTTAAACTCAATTTATGCCTTAGAAGGGCATTTTGGTCATTTAAAAGGTTATAAAAGAGTCATATTAGAAATCTGAGTTTCGGGTCTGGTTTATAAAGTAAATATACTCCATTTAACATATCATAGCAGTAGGGTATGACCCATATACCAAACTTAACATTTAAAAAATCAAACTATGCACCGTAGGGGTATTTTAGTAATTTCACAAGGGCTAAAAATGCCAAAACTGGAAATCTGAGTTCATATACTTATACTTACTGTTATTATATGAAAATATGCTAATTACATCAGTAGGTATAAGTCTTATATGTTTAAAATGAGTATAACGCTTATTATGCGCTAAAAATGCTTAAAATGCGATTTAACGCCGTTTCCGGGTTTTCAAAATAAATCTGGGATTTTTATATTTCCAGAATACTTAAAATAATTTATTTAACATATAAAATCAGTAGGAAAAGGTTTCGGGTCAAAAGAATGCATAAAACTCATTTTATGGCCTAAACGGTCAAAACCGACATAAACCGAAATAACTAAGCGATCTAAGATACGATCAGCCAAGAATTAAATAAAAATCATCTAAAATCCCAAAATATTATATAACATCAGTGGGTAAAAAGTTTTGTATCAAAACGTGGCCAGAAATGGGTTATACGCGAAAAGGGCCGTTTATGTAACTTAAGAATATAGTTTTACGCTAATGGCCATAACTCAAAATCTGGACCACCAACTGATCCGAAATTTTCGGTGCAAGTTTATATATTAGAAATAAAGATTTCTACTCTTTCACTTTTCCAAAAATCACGTTTTATCTCAAAAAGGGCAAAATAGTCAACTTTTAAGCATAATCGGAAACATGCAAATGAATCGGCTAAGCATAGACACAAACAACAAAAATTCCAGAAAGTTTTACCAAAATAAAAATGGTCAAAAATACTCTCCAATACAGGTCTCAAACATGCATGTACGAATCCGAATCGATGGTCTACGAAATAGTCGTTCTACAAGACTTTCGGTTCCGATTCGTATCTATACTAAAGATTGTCGAGTTGATCATGGTAAAACACATTCTTATATTCATTATAAAGCTATCTATGATGATCAAACAGATTGCATGTCATCTATATTACCATTTAAGCTATTTTTCACAAAAACCATTTCTGTTGACTTTTTAGAAACAAGTTTGACTCGACAATTAGCATGCATAAAGTGGGAATCAGAGAATACCCTTTTGAGGGTTTGTTTCCCACATAAATACCAACATATATGTGGTTTCAATTTGAGAAATGACTGAGTAAAACTCGTTTAATCAGAAAGTCAAAGTATAAGAACAATCAGTTTGACTTTTAGCAATAATCAAAGCAAGAACGAATTAGAGACTGAATTAGAAGCTTACAAAGGTCCTATTGATGCTTAGCTAATACTAGGAATCGGCCTTGATGTCCAGAAATGCTCCAGAAATGCTTGAGAGAGTTCTTGAGAGTTGAGAGCTTCTTGATCAAATGCAAGTGCCAAGAGAATGGATGAATAATCTGATTTAAAGCTGAATTCAGATGTTTGGAAGTAGCTCACTGTTACCATAGGCATGCAAGACATTTTATTGGAGCTTAAGGAGGTGCTAACAGCTGGTATACACTTCAAATTCGGGCTTAAAATATGATTTTCGTGAATTTTTGGTACTGGCAGTCCCACGCGGCCCGCTTGGGTCAGTCCAGGCGGGTCGCCTGACCTCTGATCAGCCAAACTAATTTCCAATTTGGCAGCTTTGGTCCCTGAACTTGCACGCGATGTTTCGGCTGCTTATTTTGACTCGTAAACCCCCAAACTTGGTTTTTAAGAACCTTGGGACATTTACCTACATGGTAATGTCCTCGGATAACTTTGCGCTCAACCGAAAAGTCATGAAATTCGACGTTGACGCTTTTAGTCCTTCAAGTACGGTTTTGGCCATAACTTTCTCATACGTTGACGAAACTTCACGAAATTTTTACCACATATTCTAGTGAGTATATTTTAGCATTATAAAGCTTCGGGTCTGCCAAAAGTTCACTCAAAGAGATAAATTCAACATGTTGACACTTTTGGCCCCTATAGTTTGTAATTCCTCACTTTTGGGCATTTTCCGCTTCGTATGATCCATGAACCATCCGTTTAAGGTTATAAACATTATGTAGGGTTATCATAGAGTCTATTTATCCATTGTTGACACTTTGGACCCTTACGTTCCATAGTTTTCACTGTTTGTCACTTTTAGTCCCTCTAAAGTATATTTTCACATACCGGAACCTTATGACACGTGTCAAGACATTATTGGACGAAATTTTTCGAGGTGTTACATCCTCACCCCCTTAAAAGAAATCTCGCCCTCGAGATTTATTGAAACAAATAAGGATATTTCTCTTGCATCGTGGATTCCACTTCCCACGTGTATTTGGGACCTCTACGGGCATCCCATTTGACCTTGACAATAGGCACGTGCTTCCTTCGAAGCTTTTTCACCTATCGATCCTCAATCGACAAAGGTTTTTCCACAAACTTCAGACTCTCATCTATGTGTATATCTGTATGCGGTATAACCAGTGATTCGTCAGCGAAACACTTCTTCAAATTACAGATGTGGAACACATTGTGAATAGCACTAAGCTCTTCAGGCAAGTTTAACTTATAAGCAACTGACCCGACATGTTCGATAATCTCGAAAGGTCCTATATATCTCGGGCTTAGCTTGCCTTTCTTTCCAAATCGCATCACACCCTTCCAGGGTGATACTTTAAGCAATACTTTATCACCTACATCGAAGTGAAAATCTTTGCGCTTAGGATCCGCATAACTTTTCTGCCTGTCCCTGGCAGCTTTCAAACGATCGCGAATCTGAACGATCTTGTCTGTCGTCTCAAAGACGATATCTGGTCCTGACAACTGGACATCTCCAACTTCTGCCCAACAAATGGGCGATCTACACTTTCTACCGTATAGGGCCTCAAAAGGCGCAGCCTTGATGCTGGAATGGTAGCTATTGTTGTAGGAGAATTCAATCAGTGGTAGGTTCTTATCCCAACTACCACCCAAGTCGATCGCACATGCACGAAGCATGTCTTCCAAAGTTTGAATAGTACGCTCGCTCTGACCATCGGTCTGAGGATGATAAGCCGTACTAAAATTCAAACGAGTGCCCAACGATTGTTGGAAACTCTTCCAAAAATGCGACGTATATCTAGTATCTCTATCGGAGATAATAGATATAGGTATACCATGTAGCGCTACTATCTTATCGACGTATAATTGGGCTAACATATCGGAGCTATACGTCTCCTTGATGGGTAGAAAATGAGCTGACTTAGTCAGTCTATCTACAATGACCCATATGGTATCATTTCCCTTTTTCGTCTTCGGCAACTTGGTGATGAAATCTATTGTCACCATTTCCCATTTCCACTTGGGAATTTCAGGTTGTTGAAGCAAACCTGACGGCTTCTGATGCTCAGCCTTGACTTGCGCACAAGTCAAACATTTAGCTACATGCTCAGCTACTGACTTTTTCAAACCAATCCACCAGTAGTTTGCTTTCAAATCCTGGTACATCTTATCAGCTCCAGGATGAACGGAATATTTAGAGCTGTGGGCTTCCTGGAGGATAACATCCCGAAGTCCTCCATAAACTGGAACCCATATTCGTCTGTTTAGTCGTAGCATTCCATCTTTGTCGTAGGATAACTGCTCCTCAGTTACTCCTAACTTCTCTGCAAGATAGTTAGCTTCCAACACAGCTTCCTTCTGTGCAGCTAACACTCGTTCGTTTAAATTATTTCTTATTTCAATGCGCTTGGCATTGATTCTGATTGGTTTCACCCTTTCCTTTCTGCTTAAGGCGTCGGCAACGACATTGGCCTTGCCTGGATGGTATCTTATTTCACAGTCATAATCGTTTAAAGTTTCCATCCATCGCCTTTGACGCATGTTCAATTCCTTCTGATTGAACAGATGCTGAAGACTCTTGTGATCTGAATAAATTATACACTTGGTTCCGTACAAGTAATGTCTCCATAGCTTTAAAGCAAATACAACAGCACCCAATTCCAGATCGTGGGTGGTGTAGTTCTTCTCGTGCACCTTTAGCTGTCGAGAAGCGTAGGCAATGACTTTGCCTTTCTGCATGAGTACACAGCCCATGCCAGTGTGTGATGCGTCACAATACACCACAAATTCTTCTATACCATCGGGCAATGTCAACACTGGCGCATTGCTCAACTTCTTCTTCAGGATGTCGAAGGACTCCTGCTGCTTAGGGCCCCAATCAAACTTAATCTTCTTACGAGTCAACGAAGTTAGGGGCGCAGCAATTCTTGAAAAGTTCTCGATAAATCGCCTATAATATCCTGCCAATCCGAGGAAACTGCGAATCTCGGTAGGAGTCTTTGGCTCCTGCCAGTTCATGACTGCTTCTACTTTAGCGGGATCTACTTGGATACCACGCTCGCTTACTACATGTCCAAGGAATTGGACTTCTCGAAGCCAAAATTCACACTTCGAAAATTTGGCATAAAGCTTCTCTTGATGCAGAAGTTTGAGAATACAACGAAGGTGTTTCTCATGGTCAGCTTGGCTCTTCGAGTAGATAAGGATGTCATCAATAAAGACGATGACGAACTTATCTAAATAAGGCTTGCAGACGCGATTCATGAGATCCATGAATGCGGCTGGTGCGTTGGTGAGCCCAAACGGCATCACTAGGAACTCGTAATGTCCATAACGAGTCCTAAACGCTGTCTTGTGCACATCTTCGTCTTTGACCTTTAACTGATGATAACCTGACCTCAGGTCAATCTTGGAGAAGTAACTTGCTCCTTGCAACTGATCGAACAGATCGTCGATCCTGGGTAACGGATACCGATTCTTGATAGTGACCTTATTAAGCTCACGATAATCGATGCACAGACGCATCGAACCATCCTTCTTTTTAACGAATAAGATTGGTGCTCCCCAAGGAGATGAGCTAGGTCTAATGAAACCTTTAGCTAACAAATCATCCAACTGCGTCCTCAACTCTTTCATCTCCGTTGGTGCCAATCTGTATGGTGCTCTTGCTACAGGTGCAGCGCCTGGAATGATGTCTATCCGAAACTCCACTTGCCTATCTGGTGGCAAACCGGGTAGTTCTTCAGGGAATACCTCAGGATATTCCGAAATAACAGGGATATCCTCAATCTTCGGCTTCGGCTCATCAATGGTAACTTGTGCCATGTAAATGACACATCCCTTCTGCATGCATCTGGATGCCTTGAGCATGGACACTTGCTCAGGCAATCCATGCTGAGTATCTCCTTGGATAGTAAGTGACTCACCAGACGGAGTCTTCACTATTACTTGCTTTCTGTTGTACAGAATCTGGGCTTGGTTACTTGACAACCAATCCATGCCTATTACTATGTCGAATCCAGCTAACTTAAAGGGAAGCAAGGATAACGGGAAGGAATGATTCCTAATGGATATAACACATCCATCTAGAACAGTCGAGGCGGTTTCTATGGTTCCATCGGCTAATTCCACCTCATATTTCACGCTTAAGGTTTTAACAGGAAGGTTCAACAATTTACAAAACTTATCATCTACAAACGACTTATCAGCTCCTGAATCAAACAAGACTCTAGCAAAAACATCATTTATAAGAAACGTACCTGTAATGACGTTGTCGTCGAGGACTGCTTCCTTGGCGTCCATTCTGAAGACTCTCGCATTAGTCTTCTTCCCATCATCAGCTTTCTTCGCATTCTTTGGGCAATTTGGCCGGATATGCCCTTTCTCGTTGCAACCAAAACAAGTTGCATCCTTCATCTTCTTGCAATCTAAGGCTTTATGGTCTGTGGACTTGCAGATTCCACACCGCTTTTCTTGAGACTGGGATTTCGCTTCCAAACGACATTTCCCAAAATGGTGTCTCTTGCAGGTCTTGCATCTGGGTCTCTCACGCGATTGATGATCTCCTTTCTTAGATCCCGACCCTTTCCTATGGTCGTTGTTCCCTCTGTGTCGTTTCTCCGATCTTCGTGAGGTGTCATCCTCACGTTTCCTTTTGTTCTCCTCTGAGCTCTTCATAGCTCTCAATCTGACTACATCTTGAGTGAGGGAGAGGGATAGATCAGCTACGGATCTAAATGTCGTAGGCCTTGAAGCCTTGACGCTTGCCTTTATCTCCGGTGCCAGATCCCCAATAAATCGAGCAATCCTTCGCGGCTCCGGGGTCACCAGATAAGGCACTAACCGAGATAAAGTGTTGAACGTAGTAAGATACGCTTGACAATCGAGGTTCTTCATAACCAGAGATACGAAATCCGATTCAATCCTTTCGACCTCATGCTGCGGGCAGAAATTCTCTTTGATCAGGGCCACAAACTGTTCCCATGACATACCGTACAGTGTGGCCTTACCGGCAGCTTGTATGAGTGACTTCCACCATGCTAACGCATCTCCCTTGAACGACTGGGACACGTACTTCACGACGTCCCTATCAGCACACCCGCTGATATCAACCACAGTATCCATCTCATCCAGCCATGTCATGCAGTCAACTGCTCCTTTTTCCCCAGTAAAATCTCTGGGTTTGCAAGATACGAAATATTTGTACGTACAGGACTTGCTGTGCGCATCATGCTTCAGCTTGACTTCTTGCTTTGGGATGCTGCTGTGGTTGGAGGAGTGATTATCCTCCTCATTCTTCTTCGGCTCACTCTTTTTAGAGGGTGGCTTACTATGAGCCTCAGAATGAGTCTTGGGCTTTACGTGCGACACTGTTCGGGTCCTACTCCGAGTACCGCTAGATTCTCTGAATTGCCTATCCATAGCTTTGGCAACAGCGTTATCTATCAGTGCTTGCAATTCTTCACCAGTGACGTGAATCCTGGTATTATCTGGGTGTTCTCCAGAATGACTGTTGGTCTCCTCTGATTTGGCCATTGTAGCTTTAAGCTACATAAAAGGACAAGGTCTTATTTAGAAACCTAACAGTATTATCGTTCTTAGACGATTTATTAACCATGGTATTAAGAACCATAATAGTTAATTTATTTAAATTTCATTCAGCACTTTTAATAGCAACTATATTATGGAATGAAATATATATATTGGCACAATAGGCCTAGTCACTTCGGACAACTTACTAAATTATAAATTTAGATTTTTATAGGATTAGCATCGTATAATTAAACAAATAATCCTTTACTAGGCAGGGAGTCATAAACCACAACTGCCACTATATGACATAGTCATAACCCGTAGGTATCAAGTCATAAACAGACTTGTGTACAGATATAATCTGTAAATAATTTATTAAAAAGGGTGGCTTGTGTGATTTTACAGATCACGCTTGGCCAGGAATGTTAACATGTTTTCAGATGTTAACAGAGATTTGAATCTTTTCAACCAGGTTTTACCATATTGGCTAGGCCTGTAAATAAGGCATTCAAGCTAGGTTCTACCTTACTAAGATTCTTATTAAAATGGCAAATCAAATAAAAATTGATATTTTCCATTTATTTTAATATTATATTCATGCACATAAATAAAATGAGAAATTCAAATTAACCATTTCAAATTTTAAATAAAGTAACTAGTACATCTTTGCCCTAAACGGGACTTTAGTTCAAATAACATGAATAACATGCCCGCGCAGGGGCTAAACAAATAACAACAACAACAAATAAAATAAAACAAACCCACGCAGGGGTTAACAGAACAACATACCCACGCAGGGGTAGAATAAGAGAAATATACCCACGCAGGGGTAGAATACAGGAATAGATGTCCACGCAGGGACATGAGTAAAAGAGCTAACAACAAAGGATTCAATGATCCTTCTTACTCTTACCCTTGAGCAAATCAAACATCTTCTTGAACATGCCATCGTTGCGTCGGCGATCAGCTCGCATCTCATGTTGCAAATCACGTCGTACATTGTTTATTCCTTGCAGGATTTTCTGAACCTGCGGCGGCGACATCATAGGTGCCGGCGGTGGTGGCTGGTACTGCTGTGGCTGCGATGGCTGCTGGTAGCCCTGCGGTGGGAAACCAAAAGCTGATGGTCCCGTAGCCCAGGGACCTCCAAATGTACTCTCCTGGTTGAGAGGGTTGTAGCCTGAGGCTAACCAATAGGGATCTCCCGTATAATCATAACCGGGAGGGAAAGTCGGCTCAAACGGGTTGAACTGCGCTGCGCTGGCGTAAGCCGGAATCGGCTCTCCGAAGTTCTGCGGCGGCAGAGGCGGAATCGGCGCAGAAGTGACCTCCGAAACGGGATGCGGAGACTCCCCCATCTCGGACTCCTCATGAAGAGGTGAGTAGCGGCTGCTACCAATGTGCGGAGGGGTACCAATGCGAATCCCTCCTCGCGTAGACATACGCGCATTCCTCCTTGGCCTCTGAGGCGGAGGAGGCAAAACTGGTGGTGGCGGTGGCGACGGAGTGATCACGTCGCGCCAGAGGGCCTCAGATAGGTCCTGCTGCAAAGGCGGCTGCTGAAGCTGCTGCTGCTGAGAGTGGTGCTGCGAGTGCACCGGCGAACCATGGCGAGACTGGAGCATCGGAGAGTTGTGGTGGCTGGGGGTGTAAAACCAATCGTGCTGCCGAAATCTCTCCTCATAGCTATCCACACCATTGTAGGGTGATCCCCTAAATGGTGACCCATCCGATATCTCGATGGGATGGTTGGGCGTACCTGACGGTGGCAGTGAAGGGTCCGTGTCCTCGTCAACCTCCATCTCGTTACCACCAGAGAAGTGGTCTTCCGGTCCTAGTGGGTTATGACCCACCGGCTCATCCAAGAGAGCGTCAGGGTTGTATAGGCCCTGATAAGCTGGTGCTGGGTAGTGGTGAGGTGACTGATGAAGAGGTATATAAGATCCATGGGAACCATGGGGCCCATTTTCCGAGTGGGGCCCAAATGATTGGGGTAGTGATGGCGAAGTGCTCGCAGATACCGAGTGCCTGGCTGGCTCGGCAAATGATCTCCAAAGATCGTTGGCTGCGGTGTTGTGCGACGCTGATGGAGCTCGCCTGTGTGAGGGTCCTGCCTCATGATCGTGCGATGTGGCGAATCCTCCTCGTCCTCGCATACGTGGCGGCATGATGAACCTGTCAAAAATTAAACAAGTTGCACAACAAAATATATAAGACAAAGCTAATAATAAAAATAATGATAAAATAAACGAAATGTCGAACATTTCCTAAGTTCTTTGTCTAGACTCGAAAATTCGAGGATTGTGCAATTGTGTAACTGAGATTAAACACAAGGGACTAGTGTTTAATTCACTCAGCGTTGGCTCTGATACCAACCTGTCACAACCCGATTTCCACGTGTCACCGGTGGGCCCGGTGTGGGGTACAGTAACGTAGTTGGCATCGTCATAGACAATCAACACAATATAATAATGCACAGCGGAAGCAGAATAGATACATTTCAACTTTAATTAAAATGACATATTAAACATCATAAGTAGTTGAAACGGATCCACAGGCGGATCAAATAAAAATAAGAATAAATTGTTCAACAGTTATTTGTCGTCCGAGCTTGCGAGACTATAGTGGACGCTCTTAGGAAACAGCCAGCCTAGTTCGTATAGTACCTGCACTTAATCTTTTGGGAAAAATACGTCAGTTTACACTGGTAAATACAAATCGACTGACTCATTTTGAAAATGATTGAAAATTGATTTAAATGCACAAGGCATAAATATTTTTATTAACTTGGGATATTTATGCAATATAAACTTGTGAACGATTTACATGTACCCGTACTTATGGTGGCCCGGGATCTGCTGTCCGGGCTAAAGATTAAATGACACACCACATTAAACAGTTATACACGCCGGGTGTACGCCTACACCCCGTGCTCTGGTCGTGGCCATCTTGTAAGATAATGCCAAGGATATCCGGGACACGGTCAATAACCCCCCAAAGCCTAAAGTAAGACAAGACTGTTTAAACGAGTCGCACAAGCTATTCAAGACTGTACACCCATAAGGTGCAGGACTTGTGCGCCCGATCAAGCGGTATTTTAAATACCGTACCCCAAGCCCGTATAGGGAAAATAAGTCAAAATGTATTTACCTGAGCAAGTATGTAACACAAACGGTAAGTGTGGTAGCTTTTACTGGGCCTCCTAATCTGGAACAAAGGTTTATAATAACCTATTAGATTTCTAACGGGTCTTTTATTTAAGCCTAAGCTTGACCGGTTAGTTTTAAGGACGATACGGTACAAGCGCACGATTAAGCGAAAGACCGGATAGAATGTGATTTAGACCCGACAAGTTTGAATACTTGTATAATATGGGCATACTAAATACATTCTGGATTTTGAGATAAAAATGATAACGTTTGACCCGTTTCGGTCAATTTACGCAAACTAGTTACGTAAACCGAACCGAACGCAAAAAGGGCGTTACGGGTAGCCAAAAGAGTCAAATGCAAGTTCCCTGAGATAATATGCTTTAAATATGATATAATATCAGTAAGTTATGTTCTATTATGCCCCGAATAATTTTAAACTCAATTTATGCCTTAGAAGGGCATTTTGGTCATTTAAAAGGTTATAAAAGAGTCATATTAGAAATCTGAGTTTCGGGTCTGGTTTATAAAGTAAATATACTCCATTTAACATATCATAGCAGTAGGGTATGACCCATATACCAAACTTAACATTTAAAAAATCAAACTATGCACCGTAGGGGTATTTTAGTAATTTCACAAGGGCTAAAAATGCCAAAACTGGAAATCTGAGTTCATATACTTATACTTACTGTTATTATATGAAAATATGCTAATTACATCAGTAGGTATAAGTCTTATATGTTTAAAATGAGAATAACGCTTATTATGCGCTAAAAATGCTTAAAATGCGATTTAACGCCGTTTCCGGGTTTTCAAAATAAATCTGGGATTTTTATATTTCCAGAATACTTAAAATAATTTATTTAACATATAAAATCAGTAGGAAAAGGTTTCGGGTCAAAAGAATGCATAAAACTCATTTTATGGCCTAAACGGTCAAAACCGACATAAACCGAAATAACTAAGCGATCTAAGATACGATCAGCCAAGAATTAAATAAAAATCATCTAAAATACCAAAATATTATATAACATCAGTGGGTAAAAAGTTTTGTATCAAAACGTGGTCAGAAATGGGTTATACGCGAAAAGGGCCGTTTATGTAACTTAAGAATATAGTTTTACGCTAATGGCCATAACTCAAAATCTGGACCACCAACTGATCCGAAATTTTCGGTGCAAGTTTATATATTAGAAATAAAGATTTCTACTCTTTCACTTTTCCAAAAATCACGTTTTATCTCAAAAAGGGCAAAATAGTCAACTTTTAAGCATAATCGGAAACATGCAAATGAATCGGCTAAGCATAGACACAAACAACAAAAATTCCAGAAAGTTTTACCAAAATAAAAATGGTCAAAAATACTCTCCAATACAGGTCTCAAACATGCATGTACGAATCCGAATCGATGGTCTACGAAATAGTCGTTCTACAAGACTTTCGGTTCCGATTCGTATCTATACTAAAGATTGTCGAGTTGATCATGGTAAAACACATTCTTATATTCATTATAAAGCTATCTATGATGATCAAACAGATTGCATGTCATCTATATTACCATTTAAGCTATTTTTCACAAAAACCATTTCTGTTGACTTTTTAGAAACAAGTTTGACTCGACAATTAGCATGCATAAAGTGGGAATCAGAGAATACCCTTTTGAGGGTTTGTTTCCCACATAAATACCAACATATATGTGGTTTCAATTTGAGAAATGACTGAGTAAAACTCGTTTAATCAGAAAGTCAAAGTATAAGAACAATCAGTTTAACTTTTAGCAATAATCAAAGCAAGAACGAATTAGAGACTGAATTAGAAGCTTACAAAGGTCCTATTGATGCTTAGATAATACTAGGAATCGGCCTTGATGTCCAGAAATGCTCCAGAAATGCTTGAGAGAGTTCTTGAGAGTTGAGAGCTTCTTGATCAAATGCAAGTGCCAAGAGAATGGATGAATAATCTGATTTAAAGCTGAATTCAGATGTTTGGAAGTAGCTCACTGTTACCATAGGCATGCAAGACATTTTATTGGAGCTTAAGGAGGTGCTAACAGCTGGTATACACTTCAAATTCGGGCTTAAAATATGATTTTCGCGAATTTTTGGTACTGGCAGTCCCACGCGGCCCGCTTGGGTCAGTCCAGGCGGGTCGCCTGACCTCTGATCAGCCAAACTAATTTCCAATTTGGCAGCTTTGGTCCCTGAACTTGCACGCGATGTTTCGGCTGCTTATTTTGACTCGTAAACCCCCAAACTTGGTTTTTAAGAACCTTGGGACATTTACCTACATGGTAATGTCCTCGGATAACTTTGCGCTCAACCGAAAAGTCATGAAATTCGACGTTGACGCTTTTAGTCCTTCAAGTACGGTTTTGGCCATAACTTTCTCATACGTTGACGAAACTTCACGAAATTTTTACCACATATTCTAGTGAGTATATTTTAGCATTATAAAGCTTCGGGTCTGCCAAAAGTTCACTCAGAGGTATAAATTCAACATGTTGACACTTTTGGCCCCTATAGTTTGTAATTCCTCACTTTTGGGCATTTTCCGCTTCGTATGATCCATGAACCATCCGTTTAAGGTTATAAACATTATGTAGGGTTATCATAGAGTCTATTTATCCATTGTTGACACTTTGGACCCTTACGTTCCATAGTTTTCACTGTTTGTCACTTTTAGTCCCTCTAAAGTATATTTTCACATACCGGAACCTTATGACACGTGTCAAGACATTATTGGACGAAATTTTTCGAGGTGTTACACTTTCCTAGGTGTAGTTTTAATGGCTACTGACTTTACACGTTTCCTAGGGGTAGTATCCACACATTCAGCCTTTTCACTTTCATTTTCACTTTCACTTTCACTTGTAGTCCCTTCATAAGCCCCTACATAACTACTATCAGTTTTATCTTCATCATCAGTTTTATCTTCATCATGCTTACCACTGTCCTCATAACTTTCTTGTTCACTCAACTCAACATATTCAGGTTCTCTTTCATCATTTTCTACATCATGTTTAGGATTTTTCCTAATATGTTGAATATAAAGATCAAGCACCTTGTTTGTTTTAACATATTCAAGCAGTCTAATGAAGTCAGTGTTACTGCCTAAGGGCCTTAAACCTAACATTAAATCTTCTCCTGGAACCCTAAAATGGTATACCACAACATCCTCTTCAGAATAGCCTAACTCTACAAACATATTATTTAACATCATCACAGATAAGAAGTCAGAATCCATCTTGTCAATGTGGTCTACCTGACCCCCACTATAGTCAAAATCATCCTCATCAGTGAAATTACCTCCATGATGAAGTCTCAACGTGAAAAATCCAGGTCGATTAGCTATACATTCACAAAAAAACTTTTCAGAGATCGATTCAACTGACTTTGCCCTAACAATTTTGAAAGAAAAAACATGAAATACGTACCATATTTTACTTCAGGATCAAACGTTGTGCCTTCTCTTCGGATGCACCAGTTCCAGTCTTCGTCATCCATTGTTAGGGTTTGAGTAGGAGAAGGGAACCGGGTGAGGAAGGAAGAAGATGATGGGGAATGAGGGTTTTGATCGAAACAGGGGGCTTTTAAGGGTTTTTTTTATTTTCTTTAATATAAATTGCTTAATAATAATATAGAATGACAATTTTGCCCTTGTTTGAAATAAGGATAAAGACAAATTTCAGTAAAAAAATTGATAAAATTTGACTTTTTTGAAATTTGGACTAAAATAGCAAAAAAATGCAAATCTCAGGGACCCAGATTTAAAAAATTTAGAATTTGGACTAAAGTACCAAAAGTGAGCAAACCTCAGAGACCATTTTGACTATTAACTCGCTTAGTTATTTAAAAGAATAGAATTTGATATAAGCAATTTAAGTATTGACACATTTTTCTTTTTCTAAGGCAACGGTCTATGTTTAGGAATGCACAATAATTGCAACAAAGTTTAGAATGTGGTATAAAGTCTCTAGGGGTTTTATCACATCACATCAGCGCCACGTAGACGCCACCTCATATGGGGGCTTTAAAGCCTCTTCCTTTAACATTCCTGCAATGGTTTAAAGCCCCTTCCTTTAATATTCCTGCAATGGTTTAAAGCCTCTTTTAAACAATATAAAAAAAGAAAAAGAAAAAGGAAATCAAAAAAGAAGGAAATCTGATTGGTGGAAAAGGAATAGGTCCCACATGATTGGCGTTAAAATGACCGTTAGCACGCTGACGGGGATGCCATACCGCCTCTCAATGGCGGGCATGGGGTGGGGTGGGGCGCTAAAGGGCGCCATTTTTAGTGAAGTGGCGGGATGGCACGCGGCCACACCCCCTGGTACTCATACATCAGAAGAAAGGAATGTATTTTTTGTTCTATTTTTTATGGTCATGTAGAAACTACTGAGTAACATCAAGAAGTAATAATTATAGTTTCGTTTTAACCTAAAGAAAATTAATAATATGCAATACTAAGAACAAAGAAGATTAGGATTATTTTAATATGTTAAGAGCTTCTTGAAAAATATTATTTCTTTATTTTTTGTTGATAATTACAACATGACTGCTAAAAATATTAAGATGCCTTAGGATTTCCTTTTTTGTTTTGTATAAAGATTAACAAATGTTGGAGCTGCAAGTATGACAAGGCTACATGGTGTATGAACGCCTATGTTACAAACTTTATCGATGACCAGTCAAGCGTTTGTTTTATAAGTTCTATGTGGCTGTCATTTTTTTTAACGACCAACAAACTCAATCTCGAACACTCTCGGGGTACACACTAGACAAACAGAGTACTCCGAAAGTAACCCGAGTCCACCACCAATTCCGGGGAAAACCTGGTAACCCACCCGCCCGTAGGCACGACAGTGAAATTACCGGTAAAACCCGTTTGGCTCAAGGATCCAACCCATGTTTCCCTAGGTCTCCTATCATTGTCCACCAGTGCCTCACTCTGCACCAAGTGGGAGTCGAACCTGCATCTCGCAAGAGAATGCAAGCCCTCCACCACTTGATCTAGAGATCATTGGCATGTGTGGCTGTCATTTGGTATTACTTCCCACTAATTGTCTCACTCCACATTAATTCTTCATTTTATGCGCTTAAAACTATTTATTTAAAAGGAAGAAACACCACTTGGCATGTTAAGTTTTCAGATTATAGGTTACTTTTTGCTTGATACTGCAGGTTGTTTTTGGTAGGTAAAAGGTTAAATTGGAAACTAGACATGTAAGAGGTCAAGTTGCAAATCCCTGGCTGACAAACCGTATCGAGTTCTTATAATAAATGTTTCCCCGAACGGGTTTAATCTTACTAGTTAAATAAAAAGAATGCTTAATCATATTGAGAATTTTTTTACTAGCATACACATTTAGTGATTATTTTTATAAGTGATTGATATAGCGTTTTGTTTCAAATTTTAGAGACTATTATAGAGACTACAATGGTGGAGTATCATGGTTTTCGGAGCGGGTTCGTACACCAGAAACAAATGTAGAAAAGGAAGAAATGGGTGCTAACCAACAAGATGGTAAAAAAATCATGGTCCCTCTTAATTCAAAATATGTATTTTTCTATACCTATGTTATTAACATTTTTAGTACATATTTGTACAATGTTTCCATTTAAATTTGATTAGTGACAACTGTTAAAGGGTACCCGGGATCTTAACTTTGAAGTTGTTCACGTTGATCTTGCTTTTGTATGTCACTTTATTTTGTATTTATTTTATTTATACATGTATGATCAATTTGTTTGTATTATTTTATTTATATATTAATAATTAATGATTAATGTAAATAACTTTATGCAAAAATATTGATATTAAAATAGCAAACCACATTGTTGTTTGACATACCAGCAACAAAACCATTCAACAGTGTTAATTCAAAACAATTTATTTGGAAAATGATTCAAACAATCTGAAAATCTGATGCATTATAATTTCTTTATTTATTTCTTTATGCTTACAACTAACTTATGTTTGTTGTAGAATATGTGTCATATGTCATACTTTTTCTATGATTTAAAGTATGTATTAATCATAAATAGTTTTTAGAGTTAAATGCCCGGATAGTCCCTGTAGTTTGGCTTTTTTTCACCTTTAGTCCCTAACTTTCTAAAATTACAGCTATAGTTCTAACTTTTTCAATTTCGTTCCCGGATAGTCCCTGGAATGGATGTCAGTTAGCTTGTCCAGTTAAATGTGTATAAAATGACTAAAGTACCCTTACTAATTAAATTTAATAAATGAAAACACTAAAATAAATATTATTTTTATAGGCCCACCTTCGTTACCCCAACCCACCTCCAATTACCCCCACTTTCATCAACTCATCTTCATCTTCTTCCATCTTCTTCCCTGCATACTCTATAGAGAGAGAACACAGAAACTTACAGAGAGAAAGAGGATGCAGATAGAGAGACAAGAGAGCGATACAGAGAGGGAGAAAGAAACATAGCCAGCGAAGAGAGCGATAGCTAGAGAGAGAGAAGAGACAGTGGTTGTCGATGGTGGTTGTTGCCGGAATCAAAGTTGCAGGTTTTCCAGACGACGACGGTGGGTCGTCGGACATCAGGCCCGCTTCCGAAATCTAAGTTGAATCTCTGTTTGTTGTGTTTCTTTTGCCCTAATTTTTTAGTCATGAAGGTTTTAGACATATCTTGTTTTAGGATTTTAGAGAAACAGAGGGTGATGAAGATGAGTGTATTATGTATTTTTTTTTCATTAGAGCATAAAGTTGGGATAATCGTGTTGGATATTTATGTCCGGTTCGATAAGTCAATGCTGCCGACCGGGTCTTGACCCGTAAGAGTTACACCGTGGTCAACGAACTAAAATCCACTTAACTGATTTAACTGGTAACTACGAACGATACGCGGGTATTGAACTGAGAGACGGGTTCGTAAATCAGGTGGGACAAGAATTCTCTTGTATCGCCATTTGGCAAGCACCTAGATTTCAGCCAATGGAATTACATGCAAGGAATCTTTTCACCACTTGTCATCCACCTAACTTGTGGCCAATCAAAACACATACAATTTTGCATGTCTTACACTTGGCAAGCATACAAGTTGTCCATGGCCTATAAATGTGGGTCTTGTTTTGAGAAGAAGAACACACAAGGTTGCAAAACTCTCTCAACTCACACACCCACAACCGGTCCCCACCGCCTCGGGTAGTCTGCCGCCGCCACCGCCGTCTCGCCGGTCCACCTCGCCGCCGCCGCTCTCCGCCGGTCGCCGCCGCCTGCACCGCCGGCCACCACCGCCGAGACCCGGCTCACATTCACGTATCTCTCGTTCGTGTAACTAGCATTCGTTCGTTGAACCTCGGTGTCTCAACCGGTTTATTTACTAACCGAAGGTATATCTAAACCCCCTATGGTTGATGTTCGATTTCGTGTTTGCATGTTGGTGACCTTGTTCCATTACGGGTATTCCTTGGTATAAAAGTGTTTATGTTAATTTTGTTACATACGCTTCCGTTGCCAAAAATGTGTATATGTTTTTTTTTAACTAGTTAAAGTTTATTTTGAATAACCTATTTCTACATGCACTCTTTTGTCAAAAATGTTTTGACTAAATCCTTGTGACAAAATAAACACATATTTAATATGAACCGGGTTTATAAAATAAAAGTAAAATTATACCACGGAAATCCTTCAAGGGTATCAGAGCCGATGCTCACCACATGCAAATCGAAACCGGTCTTTTTTTTCACCGGAATAATAAATCACAAACTTTAAAAGTCTAAAGTTTTTGATTTATTTTTATCTTTGGGCTATATATATTTTTTGGTCATATTTTAGTTGTTAGTATTTTGTTGACCAAAATTGTCCAAACATACTTTTGGTTATGTTGAATATGTAAATCGGGCTCGACCTCGTGGTTGTGTTTATTTTTGGTTTTGTTTATGGTTTTGGTCCATTTTGCGGCTCAAAGTTGTAATAAATTAGTTTATGGTTTTGGCCCGCTTTGTGGTTCAAAGTTGTAATAGGTAAGGTTCTTTGTCTTTATTATATTTACTTGTTAAATATTATTGATGCGAAGACCCGAAGCAAACCCGAATGCCAAGAGGAGTCTTGGAGTTAGTGGGAGTCGCTCGAGACAACAAGATGCACTCAAGTCCATCCTTGTGGTTGTTTTGTGTTTTGTGACCGTGACCCCTTGATCTTGCTACTTGGCTCTAGCAAGATCATATTCATGCCCATATGATTTACATATTCATTTTTTGCTATTATGGTTGCCATTTGATAAATGTTGTCACACTTCAACCTAATACTAAAACGCATTCTTAAAAAGTTTTTTTTTTTAAAAAATGAAATCGAGAAAAAGCAAGTTCTAGCAACTTGCATATTTTTATAACCACTAGAGTTTTATAACATGTTTTTTTTTCACATCTTTAAAACTTATAAACTTAATAGTATTCACTATTAACTTTAATTGGTTATTCCAAGTCGTGACAAACTTAGTTTTATAGGTTATCTAAAACTAATTGTCCCGAGAGGTGAAAGGGTCCTTTTTGGTTATATCGCAAATTTAATACTTAAGTTAAAACCGATTATAACGACCCTATTTGGCAAAAATTAAAATCAATGGTCTATGCCATCCTACTGCTAGTAACACTTGGGGCATAATGCGAACCATCAGTGTTGGAGCCACAGCACGACACTTGGTGCAAGGGTTCCAAGGTGCAAGGGTTCCGTCGACACATCCGGCCCTTCCACATGTGACCGTTTTAGGACGACTATTACTTTTCTTCTCGTGTTGCGTGCCCCAGCCGTCTCGAGAACAAAAGTGGCATAGATGAGGCCAAACGTGTAACAACTGCCACTAAAATCAATAATTAGGACGATAATTAGTTAATAAGGAAACCCTAATTGAGACACCCAATTAATTCTGCACTAGCCTAAAATTTTCAGAATGATCGGAATCAGGATCAGGGCCCCTAAAACTCGAGGGGGGCAAACCCTAGTTGATAATTATCTTAATTAAAACGTTGCTTTGTTCTGATTTGTTGAAAAGTTGAGTCACCCAAGCTACAACCGAGTCTAGGCAGCCTATGAATTAGACTGCTTAGCTTACGGACCGTAAAGGTTCGGGCTTACGGTCCGTAAGGAGGTCCCAAAACTTGCTATAAATAGCCGACATTGGCACTTAACTGTTGAAGTAGAAACGACGTAATTTGTCCCTGTGTACGTCGAATTATAGTTGTAATACCACAATAAACACACACACGATCACGAGGTGCTGCCGCAATCAGGGTAATAACTGGATCGCTATTACGATTCAACGTCCGATCGATTATAACTATCCAACAATTGTCCGAGTGCTGCTCAAATTGAGCTTGTACTTTGTTATTCATTGTGATTTCGACTTGAATGTTTGAGTGTTGTTCGAATTCGGACTATGCTCTGTCATTCGTTGTGAATCCATTGAATTGTTAAGTATTGCACTTGATAATAGTTGTGAGGGTTTAATCTCGTGAATTGACGTAACTGCTGAATTAGTTACTAATCCCGTTTGTGTGTGCATTGTTATTTAAATTAGGTTAGAAGGCTAATCAGTAAAGCTTATACTCTGCTCGTAAATCTGCAATGTGAGTCATTCCCCTTTTATAAACTCTTTTCTCACAGTTTGTGAGTCATTTTCTTTTTATTAATTGTTTTACAAAACTCCAAACTATTTTCAAAGTTATAATTACAGGGATTAAGTCTATGTAATCACCAAATTACAGCCGGTATGTGGGGTTTTGTATACATTACTTGTTTCCCGTCACACTTGGACAAACGGGTGGCCAAGGGGTGATCTGACCACAGTCACAGACACCATTGGACAAATGGGCTAGCCAATGGATGGTCGAGTGACAAATACTGTGGGTAGTTGGTTTGATGTCAGAAACATTGTAATTCCCCTTAATACTGTAGATTATAACAAGTGTGTCGTTTTTAGTAAACTGAATGATTCACTCAGTATTTCCCTGCTGACAAAACCTTTTTCAAACGTGTTTAAGGTGATATGGTATGAGCAAAGAAAAGTGCCGTGAAGTACTCCCAGCTTAGAAAAGTGGCTCAATGTAAATAAATAAATGAACATGTTTTGAAAATAAAGATTTCCCTGAGAAATCACAGCATTGTAAATTTCGGGAATTTATCCCTAAGTTATGAAACGAGCAGTTTAAATTATTAAAAAGATCCTGTTTTAAAAGACTTCCGATGTCGCCTAAATCAAATACCACAGGATTCCTGTCCCGCGGCTCCTGAAACGGGTCAAACCGGGTCGGGGGCCGTGACAGGAAAAGGTGGTATCAGAGCCACTGTTTTAAGCTTACTGATTAAACTCATTGTTCTAATTAATTTAAGTTTATCGAAAGTTTTATTTGTCATTCTGTGAATATATGCTTATTAACTGATTAATTGTTAAAATTACAGTATGGGTAAACAAAAGATTTCTGCTATCTATCGCAAATTAGATAGTACACCTAAAGAACAGGGAACCTCTTCCTCCAAATCTCCCACTAAATTAGAAGAGGGAATCTTTGTCCGTAAGGCCAATTATGAAAACCCACTTACACCGGAGAAAAGGAATTCAATCCTTAGAAAAGGTCAAGAGAAAAAGAAACCTTGAACCAAGAGAGTGAGGATTAACCCAGAAATTCAGGAAATTAATAATAATCCACCAGGGGAAAATAACTTAGATGAAAAATGGGCAAATCTGTATCTGCTCGCCACTGTAGCAGAAAATGCAAATCTTTAAGCTTTAAACACTAGAAATATTTACTTCCCAGTAAATAAATAAATAGATCTGAGTGTATTATGTTTGCTGTATGTTGTACAAATTGGTATGCAATAAAAAATGTTTATTTGTTAAGCTTTGTTCCAAAGTTTTAACTTAGCATTTTGTGCATTTTGCATATATGCCGTACAGCATGAATGAGATGTCGGAAGCATATCAGAATCTCAACCTCTATCCTGTGCCGATTGAAGTCTCCCACAACTTCACTGGTTACATTGCTGACATAGAGGAACCTCTGGAATTCCAAGCTCCACCGCTGGAAAAAGCCAAACCTAAAAAGAAGAGAAGATATGTAGGGTGGCGAAAAGTGCGCAGAAGGAAACCTAGGAGACTCCCTAAAATAGAAAACCCTGTGAGTGTGAGCAAGGGAAAAGAAATAGAAACCGGAGAAAGTTCCAAGCCAGCAGAAATAGGGATAGATCTAAAGCAAAAGGGAATAGAGATCGGAGAAAGCTCTAAACAGTCTGAGGAAACCACATTCCAGGACGAAATAGACCGCCTACTGAATAATTGTGATGTTCTAGAGCCTATCAACAATAATCTCTTCTCTTATCCTGCTACAGCCCAATTCCCAATAAACATAGGACCAACTATTCCAGACCCACTAGTTCACGCCCGACCATTAGGCCAAATGGAGGAATGGTGGACCAATGACTGGCAATTCCAAAATATAATTAATAGTCCCTATAGTTTTCTCCCACAGTTTGATCCAGAACCTGTCCCTAATCCACCAATGAGCTATGAAAATTTAGCTGAGCTACGTCAGTTTGGTGAAGAACTGATAGGCACCGAGAATAGGATCAGGGAAATGAGGGAGCAGATTTCTTGGAAGTACGACGAGAGGGAGCGTCGTTACTGAAACTGCCAGTGAACCAAAAGATAGGAAGGGTTGAAAAAGTTTGTTTGTATTATAACTAATATAGTAAAACTGATTCTGTAAAATGGGCAATAAAACACTGTAAGATAAAAAGTGTGTATTGAAGCAGGTATAATATATGAAACAAAACAGAAGTCGAGACATCGACAATTTTGACTATGCTTGCATGTTGTGCTGATCTATGTGTTTTCTGTGTATGTATCTGTAATTTTGATATTAATAATTAGACACTAATAATTTCTAATTAGCAGATGGAAAACGCTAATAGTGAACCAGTTAATGAAGTAAATCAGTCTGAGCGAAATCAAGAAGATCAATATATAACTAGACAAGATATTGAACACTTTATTGCTCAAGGGATAGCCAATGCTATTCCAGAAATCGTGGCTGCTGTTCAGAAACCTGCCGAACCACAATTAATTCCTAGTAAACGTATTCCGGAAGATAACGGCAGTAACAGCATAAATGGAGGTGGCAATCATGACAATCATGATCCGCAACAGGCCCCACTCCCTAAAAGAATGAAAGCTGCAACGCCTGGTTGCACTTACAAAGAATTTCTTGCCTGTAAACCCGCAGAATTTGCAGGTAATGAAGGGGCAACTGCAACACTGCGTTGGTTAGAGAAAACCGAGGCAGTAATTGCAATAAGTAAATGTGCTGAAGAAGATCAAGTGATGTATGCATCAAACTTGTTCAAAGAAGGGGCGTTAGAATGGTAGAACACGGTGCTACAAGCAAAAGGAAGAAGGGTGGCCTATGCGATGAATTGGGAAGAATTTAAGTGTCTTGTCGAAAGAAAATTCTGTCCCGAATACGAGAAGGAACAAATGGCAAATAAGTTCCTGAGTCATCATATATTAGGTGTAGAATGTCGAGGATATACTTCGACATTCTTCGAATATGCGAGAGTGGTACCTTCCCTGGCTTCGCCAGAACCGGTACTTATTTCCCGTTATATTTGGGGATTAATCGGAGAAATCCGTAACATCGTTAAAGCTGCGAGACCACGCACGATTGACGATGCTGTGGAATTAGCTAATACCTTAACTGATGAACTAGTCCGCACCAGAGAAGAAGATCGCAAGAAGGAATTGGCTCAGAAGATTACCCAAGGATTTCGCATGGGTAATAATAGCAATAAATTCAAGAAAAGAGGAACCGGGCAATACTCGTCACCTCCTTTCTGTAGAAATTGCAAAAAGAAACACTATGGGCAGTGCAATATCTTTTGCAACTTCTGTAAGGCGAAAGGACATCGGGAAGAAGACTGCAGAAGGAAAACAAAAGTTTGTTATAACTGCAGAGAAACAGGACATTTCCAGTCTGAATGCCCTAAGTTAACTAAACCAGCAGACAGTAGAGCTAAAACGACTGAAGGAACTACTAAGAAAAATGCTCGCGCATTCCAGCTGACCACTCAAGAAGCTGAACTCATTCCAGACGTGATAGCGGGTACGTTCTTAGTGCATAACGTCTATGCAAAAGTATTATTTGATTCTGGTGCAAACCAAAGTTTCATTAATACTGTATTCTGCCAAGCTCTTAACTTACCTCTAAATACCCTTAGGCAAATCTTTTCTGTTGAAACGGCAGATGGAAATTCTGTCAACATAGACAAGGTTTTGCAAGAAGTAAAGATAGAATTGTTAGGTCATAAGTTTTCTGCAAACCTGTTACCTATGAATTTAGCCGGATTCGAGGTGGTGTTAGGAATGGATTGGTTAATAGCCAACCATGCTCGAATCCTGTGTGATAAGAATTCCGTAGAAATCCGTACTCCCACAGGAGAAGTAATTCTAATTATAGGAGATAGACCTCGAAAGCCACTGAAATTCATTTCAGTATTGAAATTGGCTAGTTATTCAAGGAAACAAGAAATGGTGTATATGATTTCTGTAATCATTAACACTAAAAGTAAAGAACTCCATGACATCCCTATAATTTCAGAATACCCAGATGTTTTTCCTGAAGAATTACCTGGTTTACCACCTGATAGGGAAGTAGAGTTTAGAATTCATTTAATTCCAGGTACTGCACCAATAGCTAAGACACCTTATCGATTAGCACCCACTGAAATGCTAGAATTGAAAAAGCAGTTAGATGAATTACTAAGCAAAGGATTCATACAACCTAGTTCATCCCCTTGGGGTGCGCCTGTGTTGTTTGTGAAAAAGAAAGATGGATCAATGAGAATGTGTATCGATTATAGGGAATTAAATAAGGTTACAATTAAGAATCGATACCCATTACCTAGGATTGATGATCTTTTTGATCAGTTGCAAGGAGCTAGGTATTTCTCTAAAATAGATTTAAGATCTGGATATCACCAGTTGAGAGTACAAGAGGAGGACATACCTAAAACTGCTTTCAGAACTAGGTATGGTCATTATGAGTTTACAGTCATGCCCTTTGGATTAACAAATGCTCCAGCTGCATTTATGGACATGATGAATAGAATCTGTAAACCATACTTGGATAAATTTGTAATCGTGTTCATTGACGATATACTCATTTATTCCAAAAGTCAGGAGGAACATTGTGAACACTTGCATGCACTCTTAACTTTGTTAAGAAAGGAAAAGCTTTATGCCAAATTCTCAAAATGCGAATTCTGGCTACAAGAAGTGCAATTTTTAGGTCATATGGTGAATCACGAAGGAATTCACGTAGATCCTGCTAAAATAGAAGCAATCACGAATTGGAAAGCTCCACGAACGGCTATGGAAGTTAGAAGTTTTCTAGGCTTAGCTGGATATTATAGACGATTTATTAAAGATTTTTCTAGGATAGCTGTACCTTTAACCAAGCTAACCTGTAAAGCCGTTAAGTTTGAATGGGGATCTAAACAAGAGGAAGCTTTTAGGATTCTAAAGCACAAATTGACAAATACTCCAATTTTAGCTTTACCCGAAGGAACCGAGGATTTTGAAGTATACTGTGATGCTTCAAAATTAGGATATGGATGTGTGTTGATGCAACGCAAAAAGGTAATTGCGTATGCCTCCAGGCAATTGAAAAAGCACGAAGAAAATTATACAACTCATGATCTAGAGTTAGGAGCCATAATTTTCGCCCTTAAGATTTGGAGACATTATCTGTATGGAAGTAAGTTTACTATCTATACGGACCATAAGAGTTTAAGGTATATATTTGGGCAAAAAGAGTTAAATATGAGGCAAAGAAGGTGGATGGAAATCTTAAGTGATTACGACTGTGATATTCAATATCATGAAGGAAAGGCGAACGTAGTTGCCGACGCCTTAAGTCGTAAATATCATGAAAAGCAAAAGCGAGTCCGTGCTCTTAGGTTAAATCTACAATTAGATTTAATGGAACAAATAAAGGAAGTTCAAGAAACGGCAATCAAGGACGATGCCGAAGGAATGAAAGGTTATCTAAAGGAATTAGAACAAGGAAAAGATGGAATTTGGAGATTCCACAAGAAACGAGTTTGGGTACCTAAGCAAGGAGAATTAAGAAATAAGATTTTAGAAGAATCTCATAAATCTAGGTATACCGTACATCCAGGAAATAATAAGATGTACCAGGATTTAAGAAATAATTTTTGGTGGATAGGAATGAAAAAGGATATAGCCGAATACGTATCTAAGTGTCTAACTTGTTCACAAGTTAAAGTCGAACATCAGAAACCTTCAGGACTACTACAACAGTTAGAAATGCCTGTATGGAAATGGGAACTCATAACAATGGATTTTGTTACTAAGTTACCCAAAACCAGAAAAGGTAATGATGCTATTTGGGTAATTGTGGATTGATTAACCAAATCAGCTCATTTTCTACCAATGAAGGAAACCTTTAGCATGGAAAGGTTAGCCAAGTTGTATGTAGATGAAGTAGTATCCTTACATGGAGTCCCACTCTCCATTGTATCGGATAGAGATAGTCGTTTTACTTCCCGTTTCTGGACAAGTTTCCAAGAAGCAATGGGAACTCGACTTAATTTAAGTACCGCATATCATCCTCAAACGGACGGACAAAGTGAAAGGACGATACAAACCCTGGAAGACATGCTCCGAGCATGTGTAATTGACTTTGGTGGTAATTGGGATACCCATTTACCATTAATTGAATTCTCCTATAACAATAGTTATCATTCGAGCATCGAAGCTGCTCCATTCGAAGCACTGTATGGACGCAAGTGCAGAACTCCCGTTTGTTGGGCAGAGATAGGAGAAAGTCAGTTATCAGGACCAGAGATTGTGCAAGAAACTACTGACAAGATATCGCAAATCAAGGAAAGATTGAAGACTGCTAGAGATCGTCAGAAGAGCTATGCAGACAATCGACGTAAGCCATTAGAATTTCAAGTCGGAGACAAAGTACTTTTGAAAGTATCTCCTTGGAAAGGAGTAGTACGATTTGGTAAGAAAGGAAAACTGAGTCCCAGATATGTTGGACCATTCCCAGTGATCCAACGAATCGGACCAGTAGCTTATCGTTTACAACTACCAGAAGAATTAGCTGGAGTACATGATGTGTTTCATGTATCCAATCTCAAGAAATGTCTATCAGACGAATCCCTGG
Source organism: Helianthus annuus (assembly GCF_002127325.2). Lineage (NCBI taxonomy): Eukaryota > Viridiplantae > Streptophyta > Magnoliopsida > Asterales > Asteraceae > Helianthus > Helianthus annuus. The sequence goes on from NC_035436.2 coordinate 160,649,901, forward strand.
TAGTACCTCTTCAAGATATAGAGGTAAATGAAAAGCTGAAATTCGTAGAGAAACCCCTACAAATAGAAGATCGGAAGATTAAGTTTCTCAAACATAAAAGACTGGTGTTGGTCAAAGTCAAATGGGAATCCAAGAGAGGACCAGAATATACTTGGGAACTGGAATCAGAGATGAAGCGAAAGTACCCTCATCTATTTCAGTAAATCTCGAGGACGAGATTTTCTTCAAGGTGGGGAGGATGTAACAACTGCCACTAAAATCAATAATTAGGACGATAATTAGTTAATAAGGAAACCCTAATTGAGACACCCAATTAATTCTGCACTAGCCCTAAAATTTTCAGAATGATCGGAATCAGGATCAGGGCCCCTAAAACTCGAGGGGGGCAAACCCTAGTTGATAATTATCTTAATTAAAACGTTGCTTTGTTCTGATTTGTTGAAAAGTTGAGTCACCCAAGCTACAACCGAGTCTAGGCAGCCTATGAATTAGACTGCTTAGCTTACGGACCGTAAAGGTTCGGGCTTACGGTCCGTAAGGAGGTCCCAAAACTTGCTATAAATAGCCGACATTGGCACTTAACTGTTGAAGTAGAAACGACGTAATTTGTCCCTGTGTACGTCGAATTATAGCTGTAATACCACAATAAACACACACACGATCACGAGGTGCTGCCGCAATCAGGGTAATAACTCGATCGCTATTACGATTCAACGTCCGATCGATTATAACTATCCAACAATTGTCCGAGTGCTGCTCAAATTGAGCTTGTACTTTGTTATTCATTGTGATTTCGACTTGAATGTTTGAGTGCTGTTCGAATTCGGACTATGCTCTGTCATTCGTTGTGAATCCATTGAATTGTTAAGTATTGCACTTGATAATAGTTGTGAGGGTTTAATCTCGTGAATTGACGTAACTGCTGAATTAGTTACTAATCCCGTTTGTGTGTGCATTGTTATTTAAATTAGGTTAGAAGGCTAATCAGTAAAGCTTATACTCTGCTCGTAAATCTGCAATGTGAGTCATTCCCCTTTTATAAACTCTTTTCTCACAGTTTGTGAGTCATTCTCTTTTTATTAATTGTTTTACAAAACTCCAAACTATTTCCAAAGTTATAACTACAGGGATTAAGTCTATGTAATCACCAAATTACAGCCGGTATGTGGGGTTTTGTATACATTACTTGTTTCCTGTCACACTTGGACAAACGGGTGGCCAAGGGTTGATCTGACCACAGTCACAGACACCATTGGACAAATGGGCTAGCCAATGGATGGTCGAGTGACAAATACTGTGGGTAGTTGGTTTGATGTCAGAAACATTGTAATTCCCCTTAATACTGTAGATTATAACAAGTGTGTCGTTTTTAGTAAACTGAATGATTCACTCAGTATTTCCTTGCTGACAAAACCTTTTTCAAACGTGTTTCAGGTGATATGGTATGAGCAAAGAAAAGTGCCGTGAAGTACTCCCAGCTTAGAAAAGTGGCTCAATGTAAATAAATAAATGAACATGTTTTGAAAATAAAGATTTCCCTGAGAAATCACAGCATTGTAAATTTCGGGAATTTATCCCTAAGTTATGAAACGAGCAGTTTAAATTATTAAAAAGATCCTGTTTTAAAAAGACTTCCGCTGTCGCCTAAATCAAATACCACGGGATTCCTGTCCCGCGGCTCCTGAAACGGGTCAAACCGGGTCGGGGGCCGTGACAAAACGTATCAATGCAAGGACAAAAGTTGTCCTCGCAGCCTCATAAACCCCGGGAGTTGTGTTTTTCTCATAAGTGACAATCGTTGTCAGTCCGCTTGAACCTCTTGCTAATGTTGCATGCCCCAGCTGCCTTTAGAAAGAGCTTCTAACCGGATTCTCGCTCCTTATCGTCTCACCTCACTAAATAAGGAAATACGTTAAAAATACTAATTAAATAATTTTTGCTTAACAGATGTCATCTGAAAACAACTCCTCTTTTGCTCTCAAGTCCATACTTGAGAAAGACAAACTGAATAACACCAATTTTCTTGAGTGGCACCGCAACTTGAGAATCGTTCTCAAGATGGCAAAAAGGCTTTATCTTTTGGAAACCCCGATCCCAACCGCACCCGAGAACAACAATGTGGTTGCGAAGAAGGCTTTCGACAAACATATAGAAGATGCCATGGAAGTTGCTTGCCTCATGCAAGCCACCATGTCTCCAGATCTTCAGAAAAATATGGAAGACATGAATGCCTTCGACATGATTGAACAATTCAAGGGCATGTTTCAGAAACAAGCCCGTCAGGAACGCTATGACACCATGAAACAGCTCATAAGCTGTAAAATGCAAGAGGGTTCCTCAGTTAGTGCTCATGTCCTCAAGATGAAGGCTACATCGACCAACTAAACAAACTTAGTTATCCTCTCCAAGATGAGATGGCTGTTGATTTCATTCTCAACTCTCTTTCTAGTCACTATGATCAATTTGTTATGAACTTTAACATGAATGACTGGGTAAAGACAGTGCCAGAGCTACATGGGATGCTCAAAACAGCAGAGATGAACATTTCCAACAAAGTAAGCCAAGTGTTAATGGTTCGATCTGGTGGTGTTAAAAAGCCCAAAACGAAGAAGAAAAGTTATAACGGCAAAAACAAAGGAAAGGCTCCTGTTGCTGCCAAACCTGCCACCAACAAGAGCAAGCAAGCTGTGAAAACCCCTCTTCCAGAAGAGCGGCAATGCTATGAGTGTAAGAAGATGGGGCACTGGAAACGTAACTGCCCCGAGTATCTTGCCAAGCTCAAAGTGAAGAAGGCTAATGGAGAAGGCACTTCTTCAGGTATTCTAATATATGTTATTGAACTTTTCACTGTTTCAAGCAACACATGGGTATTTGATACCGGATGTGGTTATCACATCATTAATGTCTTGCAGGAGCCTGAAAAGTGGAAGAAACTGAAGCCGGGAGACATGGAGCTCATTGTTGGCGATGGGAAAAGAGTCCCAGTTCTGGCAACTGGCACATTTAATCTTACATGTCCTTCTGGTCTTATTGTTGTTTTGAACAATTGTCTTTATGCACCTGGTTTAACCAGGAACATCATTTCAGTTTCGTTGCTTTATGAACAAGGATTTAGATATGTTTTCAATAGTATTGCTATTTCTGCTTATCTAAATGGTATTTACTATTTTGAGGCTAAACCTCGAAACGGTATTTATGAAATTAATGTTCAGCCTAGCAGTAACATATATCACCTTTCTAAATGTCAGAAAAATGGTACTAGTGATTCATTCCTATGGCATTGTAGACTTGGCCATATAAGCAAGGCACGCATAAAATGGATCCAATCTGAGGGGATTCTTGAATCCACCGGAACAGGCTCATTTGATGATTGCGAGTCTTGCTTAGCTCGCAAACTCACCAAGGATCCCTTCACCCATGTTGGTGAACGAGCTAGTGATCTACTAGGACTCATACACTCAGATGTATGTGGTCCTTTTAGAACCATGACTAGGAATCACGAGAGATACTTCGTTACATTCATCGACGACTATAGTCGATATGCTTATGTCTATCTAATGAAGCATAAGCATGAAACTTTTGAAAAGTTCAAAGAGTTTCAAAACGAAGTTGAAAACCAACTTAATAGAAAGATTAAAATGCTTCGCTCAGATCGAGGCGGTGAATACCTCAGCTTGGAATTTCTCGATCATCTAAAGGAATGTGGAATAGTTTCACAACCCACTCCACCAGGCACACCCCAACTTAATGGCGTGTGTGAAAGGAGAAATCGAACCTTACTAAATATGATTCGATCGATGATGTGTAGAACAAATCTACCTCACTCCTTTTGGGGTTTTGCTCTTATGACTGCTGCTCGACTCGTAAATCTAGCGCCAACCAAAAGGGTAAACAAAACTCCATATGAGATATGGCATGGGCATAAGCCGAATTTGAGTTACCTAAGAGTATGGGGGTGTGATGCTTACATCACAAGTAACTCTGATGACAAGCTCGACCCTCGAGGCGAAAAGGTTATTTTCGTCGGATACTATAACCAATGCGGTTATTACTTCTACCATCCTGATGCAAATACGATTTCCATCAAAAGGAAGGCTAAAAGGTTCCTTGAAGATGAACTTCTTAGCCGAGGAACTGGAAGTAACTTAGTAGATCTTGAAGAAGTCCAAGGACTACAAGCAACCGTTGATGATGTCGGAACGTCTGAACCACAACAAATTGTTGATACCGAATCAGACCCGAACACAAGCCTTCGCAGGAGCATCAGGACTCGTAAAGAACCCGATAGATACCTTTGGCATGTTGAGGGTTCTGAAGTCCTGACAGTAGCCGAGTCTGATGACGAGCCTACCAGTTACAAATCTGCTATTTCTAATCCAGATTCTGCGAAATGGCTAGAGGCCATGAAAGCCGAGATGTAATCCATGCGTGACAATCAACTCTGGGACTTGGTTGAGCTACCCCCCGAATCTCGGGCAGTAGGGAGCAAATGGGTTTTCAAGAGAAAAACTGACATGCATGGAAATATACAAACCTATAAAGCACGGCTAGTAGCGAAAGGTTTCACTCAAACTCAAGGTATTGACTATGATGAAACCTTCTCACCCGTTGCTATGATCAAATCGATCAGGATATTACTTGCCATAGCTGCGTACTATGATTACGAAATTTGGCAAATGGATGTTAAGACCGCCTTTCTTAATGGACATCTTTCCGAAGATGTTTATATGGTTCAACCTGACGGTTTTATCGATCCAAAATATCCTAATAGGGTATGCAAGCTAAACAAGTCCATTTATGGACTCAAGCAAGCATCTCGAAGCTGGAATCTTCGTTTTGACCAGAAAGTCAAAGAGTTTGGTTTTGTCAAGAACGAAGATGAACCTTGTGTTTACAGAAAGGCTAGTGGGAGTGCTATATCATTTCTCATCTTGTATGTAGATGATATATTGATCATTGGAAACAACATCCCCATGCTTAAGGAAATTAAACATTGGTTGGGATCTTGCTTCGCAATGAAGGATCTTGGAGAAGCTGCTTACATTTTAGGAATCAAGATCTATAGGGATAGATCTAAGCGACTTCTTGGGCTAACTCAGAGCACATACATAGATCAAATAATGAGACGCTTCAAGATGGAAAACTCCAAGAAAGGAGGTGTTCCAATGACTAAAGGAACCGTCTTGGACAAATCGCAAGCTCCCTCTGAGGACCGAGAGATAAAGCAAATGGAAGCAGTTCCATATGCTTCAGCGATTGGTTCTATCATGTATGCTATGGTATGTACTCGACCAGACGTCTCGTATGCTTTGAGCATGACCAGCCATTACCAGCAGAGCCCTGGGATTGCCCACTGAACTGCAGTTAAGAACATCCTTAAGTACTTGAGAAGGACAAAAGATATATTCTTGATATTTGGAGGAGTCAATGAGGAGCTCACTGTAAAATGTTACACTGATGCTAGTTTTCAAACTGATTGAGATACCTCTCGCTCACAAACGGGTTTCGTGTTCACTCTCAATGGAGGAGCTGTCTCATGGAAAAGCTCTAAGCAGAGTGTTGTAGCCGATTCTACATTGCCGCACCGGATGCCGCAAAGGAAGTTGCTTGGATGAAGAAGTTCATAACCGATCTCGATGTGGTTCCAAGTATCATAAAACCCATCCAGATATTTTGTGATAACACAGGTGCTATTGCTCAAGCCAAGGAGCCTAGATCACATCACAAAGCCAAGCACATTTTGAGAAAGTTTCACTACATACGTGAGATTGTGGAACGTGGAGACATCGTTATAAGCAAAATTGACACAGATCAAAACTTAGCTGACCCATTTACTAAGCCAATGACTCAAGAGAAACATGACCGTCATATGGACGCTATTGGGCTTAGATTAGCTAGTGAAATGTTTTGATTTAGTATTTGGATGTACGAACATCAAACAGTTGTATTCCTGTATTCATTTTGATTTACTAGTTAAATGCAATTCTTGAATCCTACAACTGTGTTCGATTTTGATACGCTTAATCCGTGAATCTTGTATTCTAAATTATCCGTAGTCGATCAGACTCGTGGGAACGACTCTGAATTAAGACTATTCTGATTTTGGACTCAAGGAATTGACTTCCAAATTCACAGGCTTCATTATGAATGACACTGGAGTAACTCGCATCAAATCATCTTCATGGATCTTAGTCATAAGATGTTTTGATTTGGGCATACTCATTTAGTATCCTCTGACCTGAGATACATACTAGAACTTTCGTTTACTAAAGACTATTTTTTGATCAGTGTCAACCGCTGTCGCGTAACTGCCAGTCATAAAGGCATTGGTTGGGAGTGGTTCTGAAGTTCAGTGGGAGTTGTATGTAGTCAAGATGGGATTCTGTACTCTTACATTATAATGTAACAGTTAGGCATCTGGGCGCCCTCGTTGATTCAAACTGGTGAAGTGTAAGGCCTCACCCAAACTTACTGTGTGTTTGATTGGACCACTTTGATTCTGTGAACGAGAACGATAATGATTGAGCACCATGTGAGATTGAATCTGATCCATGTCTCATTGTTCAATTGATGTCTTTTACAGAAGGGATAGATGACAACGATTGCCATAAGTCTATTGTCTTCAAGTAGCAAGCCGTTGCTAAAGGGAAGATACCTTGGTTAGTGACTTTAAAGTGTCATGACCTGTTGGGGGCAGCCATGTGTAGCTAGAGCACCGCTGGCTGTCTGCGTTGAGATCTTATTAGAGACCGTCCAAGTGGGAGCTGTTGGATATTTATGTCCGGTTCGATAAGTCAACGCTGCCGACCGGGTCTTGACCCGTAAGAGTTACACCGTGGTCAACGAACTAAAATCCACTTAACTGATTTAACTGGTAACTACGAACGATACACGGCTATTGAACTGAGAGACGGGTTCGTAAATCGGGTGGGACAAGAATTCTCTTGTATCGCCATTTGGCAAGCACCTAGATTTCAGCCAATGGAATTACATGCAAGGAATCTTTTCACCATTTGTCATCCACCTAACTTGTGGCCAATCAAAACACATGCAATTTTGCATGTCTTACACTTGGCAAGCATACAAGTTGTCCATGGCCTATAAATGTGGGTCTTGTTTTGAGAAGAAGAACACACAAGGTTGCAAAACTCTCTCAACTCACACACCCACAACCGGTCCCCACCGCCTCGGGTAGTCCGCCGCCGCCACCGCTGCCTCGCCAGTCCACCTCGCCGCCGCCGCTCTCCGCCGGTCGCCGCCGCCTGCACCGCCGGCCACCACCGCCGAGACCCGGCTCACATTCACGTATCTCTCGTTCGTGTAACTAGCATTCGTTCGTTGAACTTCGATGTCTCAACCGGTTATTTACTAACCGAAGGTATATCTAAACCCCCTATGGTTGATGTTCTATTTCGTGTTTGCATGTTGGTGACCTTGTTCCATTACGGGTATTCCTTGGTATAAAAGTGTTTATGTTAATTTTGTTACATACGCTTCCGTTGCCAAAAATGTGTATATGTTTTTTTTAACTAGTTAAAGTTTATTTTGAATAACCTATTTCTACATGCACTCTTTTGTCAAAAATGTTTTGACTAAATCCTTGTGACAAAATAAACACATATGTAATATGAACCGGGTTCATAAAATAAAAGTAAAATTATACCACGGAAATCCTTCAAATCGTTCATATTATGAAGGGCCTAAAGTCTACCAATATCTGGAACATTGGATCAACATATCAAATCTTGATCAGTACAAGACCTTTCAAGATCTTAAGTCGGTACTTAATACGTTTAGCACGTGTATGCAGATTCACATGTGAATATTATGCATTATTATGTGAATTCAAATGTAAACATGGATAATCATAATGGAAATATGTATTTATTTAGGATCCAAAACAAATCAGAAACCCATGGTCATTCACTCATTCACATATTAACCTTCTACAGAAGCTAAAATAGGCCGGAAACATCCACATTAGGCAATATTTCATGTAGTTTAGTTATTGTTCTAGCACATGAAGAGTTTTATATCCGATTTGGTGTTGATTTGGTTATTCTGATTTGGTTACAGGTGAAGGATTGAAGGCTTGTTTCAATTTGTTTGAGATCTGTTGAACATAATTAATGGTGGTGGTTGTAAAGACGATTTGCTGGTGATGATGGCGGCGGTGCTGGTTTTGTCAGTGATGGTGGTGGTGGCGACTGAGCGGTGCTGGTGGTGGTGGTGATGGTTTTTCAAATGAGAGAGAGAGAGAGAAAGTAAAGAGAGAAAGGGAGAGAGTAGAGAGATAGTTATGTGGCCGGTATTATATTTAGTACTTAATTAATTCATTTTGTTTTACTTAAGGGCATTATAGTCATTTTACACCAACTTAACTGATAAAACTAACCTCCATCTATACCAGAGACTATCCGGGAACGAAAATTGAAAAGTTTGGGACTATAGAGGTAATTTTAGAAAGTTAGGGACTAAAAGTGAAAAAAAGCCAAACCACAGGGACTATCCAGGCATTTAACTATAGTTTTTAATATAAGTAACTTTCTTAAACCCGAAGTAATCCAAAGAGTGATGACTCAAAGTCAACTGTGTTTTTTTGCAACCGCGTTTAATGTGCGCATTAGCCTAATGTGAAGGAATTTTTTTTTTTTAGAAATAAAATCAGATAAGATTAGATAATTTAATCTGGTTTTTTTTTTTGAACGGCTAATTTCTTTAATACTCTATCATCCCGTCTTTGCCAATGGACCACCACCCCGTTGGTAGATAATTTAATCTGTTAATTCATAACTTTTTATAGAAAAAAAAATCATTTGGGTTACTAAAAAATCATTTGGGTTACTAAAAAATCATTTGAGTTACTAAAATATGCTTAATTGTTTCGTAATTTATATCATCTGGTAACATGATAACCCGATGGCCACCGGCACCACCACCGGCACCACCACCGGCACCGGCATAATCGACGGTAATCTGAACACCATCGCCCGTTGACTTTCGATTACACTGGATTCCATCATTCTACTACACGTTACACATCGTGTCAGATCTGGACTCATACAAAAACCCTAGCTTATAACAATAACAATGTCTTCTAACACACTACCTTACTCTACAAAGACCTTCACTACGATAACGCCAACTTTCCTTCACGATCCTTCTTTCAGGTATGTTTCTTACTCGCAATCTCTGCCCTTCTTTAGTTATAAATGCGATAGAAATTGAATACTGTAGGCTATATGTGGTTAATGATTCTGTGTGTTTATGTGAGCTGTTGATAGTTTGTTCTAAATGCAGTAGAAATTGAGGTTTAGGTTATAACTTACAGGTTTCAGGATCCATATATTATTATTATGAGTGATTGACACAAGTTGGATTGTAAACATGTTGCACAAAATAAGGATTAGTGATTTATAATCCAAAAAAGTAGTGATATTAGTCACAAAATAAGGATTAGTGAAAGTGATGTCTTGTCTTATTATTAGTTGTTGTATAAGTTGGTATCAAGTATCAGCAAAAGTACCTTCTGTTAATGTGGATTTGTGTTTTTACGAGAATAATAAACTCATGTGGTGGCGTTGATAGCCGAAAGACAAAAGGGTACATGCACTAATCGGCCTTTGTCCCGATTGTGTCCAAGGCTTGAAGCAGCCTCTCTATTCCTACGGGGTAGAGGTAAGGCTATCTACATCTTACCCTCCTCAGACCCTATCTTAGCTTTGCTATTGATGGGATTTACTGAGTATGATGATGATGATGATGATGATGACATAACTAATGCATCCAGAGGCCCACTTGAAGTTCTACATCAACTTCCTAGTTAATGGTACAATTTTTTTGGTTATCTTTTGGCTATTAGGCATGATAGATGACATATTGATGCGGTGTATTAACTGGAAAGTGCTAATCAAATGGGAGAAAGATGAAAAAAAAAATCTATTTTGATTTTGTTTTACTAATCCTTTAGACCACCTGTAGTGGGGGGTTTTTGGACGTTTTTCCCCAAAAAAACGCCCCTTAATTCCCATCAACCGCCCCCGGGGCGTTTTATCAAAAAGAAAGCATATGGCGTCCTTTTTTCCACGCCTCTTCTTGAATTGTTTGGCACTTTGGCCAATGACATGTATTCTACTTTTTGGTTGGCCAATACCCTTTTTTTGGTGTTTTTTTATTTAATTTTTTACACCCCTTTTAACATAATGCCCCACAATGCCCACATCCCCACTACACCCATTTTAGAAAAAACACTCCATAATGCCCCATTGCTGACTGGACTGCCACATGGCGCAAAACGCCCAAGGGTGGGGGCATTATATGTGTCTTCCACTACACATGGTCTTAGTTTCATGATGTTGGGTTTTGAAATCAGCTGTTAAATCTATTACGTCAAACTTTTGAACTTAGCGAGGCAGTGAGATTCGTATACAAATCCTTCTATGATATAGTGACACATGACAGTTAGGATGTACCTTAGATACTTGGCCTATTTCTATTTCTTCCATGTTGATTAGGAAAAGGGACTTTTTTGTGTAAGGTTGCATTGCATCCATGGGATAACACATTCACGCTCATCAAATGGCAGTTCTTAAGCTTGTAATCCGTTTGCGACTCAATACATTATTGGGCCCATATAATGTTGGAACAAACACCCAGAATATACCTGAACAGTTCACCATCTCGTATGTGAAGTAACGCGAATACGTTTTTTTGAAAATAGTTCACCATCTAGGTTTGTGTATCATATTGCTGGTAGTAAGAAGTTCCCATATCACTGGAATTTGATAAAGAGGAGCTTTTGGTCAAAACATCTTTATAAGATGGCGTTAGAATGGTGAAAAATAGATCTTGATACAATGCAACTGAAAAGTTACTAAACAAACTAATTGAAAGACAAGAGACCAATGAAAAATCGAGTGAAAAGTGATTGTTATATCTTATTTGTATTTTGTGCAGGTTATTTCACATATTTTATTCACCAAAAACGTGAAGAGTGAATTCATGGCATGTAGCACTGGAAAGTTTCTGGCCTTATTAATGTTCTGTGGTTTGACATATCTTATGCTCACTCATGCAAGTCCCATTCATTCTATAACTAATCACGTATCTAGTGTCGTTAGTTCTGAGGTCGGTGATAAGTCCATCATAAATGGCAGCTTTGGATTTAAAAGACTTTTGAGAAAGCCACCTAGGCTTCCCCCTCGTTTGATCACTCGTGAAGTAAATAGTACTAATAAATCCATAGCAAAATCAAACAAGAAGTCTAAATGGACATCTAGGCGAAAAAGTGTTAGGAAAGCGTTTATCCATGCATGGTCCGGGTACAAAAACTATGCAATGGGTTATGATGAACTTATGCCACTAAGCAGAAGAGGCGTAAATGGTTTAGGCGGCTTAGGGGCTACTGTTGTGGATGCTTTAGATTCAGCCATGATAATGAAGCTTCATGATGTGGTCTTTGAAGCAGGTTCTTGGATTGAAAAACATCTTCCAGAAAGAATTTTACGTAAAGGTCAAGTTAATCTGTTTGAAACAACCATACGCGTCGTTGGTGGTCTTTTGAGTGCTTATCATTTAAGTAATTCAAATCCTACATACAAGGGACCCACACCATCGGTCTACCTAGAAACTGCTAAAAAGTTGGCTGATCGTCTTTTAACCGCCTTCACTTCAAGTCCAACTGCTATTCCATTCAGTGATGTTGTTTTGCATGATCACACAGCACATGCTGCACCTGACGGACTTAGCAGCACTTCGGAAGCTTCTACTTTACAACTTGAGTTTAATTATCTTAGCTTTCTTACTGGTGAGCAAAAGTACAGTGTTGAAGCGATGAAGGTTTTGGAACATATGAAAATTCTTCCGAAGGTTGAAGGACTTGTTCCTATCTACATCAGGTATGAACTTTTTACGAAGTATATATATTATCTTAATTAAGAACCAAGTAATAATGGTTGTTTTTTCTTCTATGCCAGTCCGTCATCTGGTGAATTTTCTGGAGCTAATATTAGATTAGGCTCTCGTGGAGATAGCTATTATGAATACCTTATTAAAGTGTGGCTTCAGCAGAGGCAAAGTAATTTGACGTATTTGCATGACATGTATGTGGAAGCAATGAAGGGTGTTAAGCATCTTCTGGTCAAAAAGTCAAAGCCAAATGGGCTGGTTTTTGTTGGGGAGTTGCCTTATGGGGTTGACGGTGGCTTTAGTCCTAAAATGGATCATTTGGTAAGTTGTATATCGTTTCTGTTGGTCCTTTTTGTCGAAGTATTGGTTGGTGAATTGGATGCAAACAATGTGTAATTTCACATGTTCAGGTCTGCTTCTTGCCGGGCACGCTTGCACTTGGAGCCACCAAAGGCATTACCAAGGCAAAGGCAATGGAAGAGGATTTGCTGACTTTTGAAGACCTTGAAAACCTAAAGTTGGCTGAAGATCTTGCTAAAACTTGTTTTGAGATGTATGCTGTCACATCTACCGGCTTGGCTCCTGAGATTGCTTATTTCAATTCGGAGGTTAGTCTTATACATACATACATACGTACATACGTACATACGTACATACGTACATACGTACAGTACGTACAGTACGTACAGTACGTACAGTACGTGTACGTACAGTACGTACAGTACGTGTACGTACAGTACGTACAGTACGTACAGTACGTACAGTACGTACAGTACGTACAGTACGTACAGTACGTACAGTACGTACAGTACGTACAGTACGTACGTACGTACGTACGTACGTACGTACATACATACATACATAGCGAGAGAGAGAGAGAGAGAGAGAGAGAGAGAGAGAGAGAGAGAGAGAGAGAAAGTTTTAACGAAAGGCACTTAATGTGCAAAGGTACGCAGCCACCAAGTTGCGCTGCGTGTCATTCCATATTTTCAGAGGGAAGGGTAATCTAGTCAAATAAGATAAAGTGTAATAACATGCGTTTCTTAAAACATAACATGCGTTTTTTTAACAATAACATGCGTTTCTGAAAACATAACATGCATTATTAAACATAACATGCGTTTCTTAAAGCATAACATGCGTTTCTTTAGTTATGTGTAGTTATACAGAACATGCGTTTCTGAAATCATAACATGCGTTTTTTAAAACAATTTCCATCGTCTTCAACATCTGTTACACTCTCATAGATTATTACTCTGTGGATCTTGTCAATTGCAATCATAAACAGGTTATTTAGATCATTCTTGTGAATCGTTCGGTTAATCGATTAGAGATTATGCATTTAATCTATCGAAACAATTTAGTTTGTGATTCGAATTGAATCCGAAGCAAATCTGCGAAATTTAGGGCTTATATATCTGTTAATCGATTCTTGAAGGTTGAATTGTATTTGACAATTATGCCCTTCCCACTCGATTATGTAATTGAATTCAAAGTTAATTACGTATTATGCCACTGCGTTAAATTGAGCCCTAGATTGGATCAGATGTGTGGTTCAGATGATCGCGTACGCATCGCAAGTTAAGGGACTATTGTACGATAACTGCCCTCTCTCTCTCTCTCTCTATATATATATATATATATATATATATATATATATATATATATATTGTTGTTTTTAAAATATTTAAGTAGTTTTTTAATTATTTTCTTATTTTTCGCATCAACTTCAATCAGGGCTACTCTGAGGAAGGTCTTGATGGAGGAAACAAGACTTCAGAATATATACACGACATTGTTATCAAACATGCCGATCGACACAATCTCTTGCGTCCTGAAACTGTCGAATCACTGTTCATTCTGTACCGTATTACAGAAGATTCAAAGTATGTTCCAAGTTCCAACACCTTCACGAGATTATAAATATCTTTACCATTTTTAGTAATATATTTTATTGTGAATCATTATCACAGATATCGTGAATGGGGTTGGTCTATCTTTAAGGCATTCGAGAAGTACACAAAGGTTGACTCTTGTGGTTACAGTTCTTTGGATGATGTCACCATGCTTCCTCCTAGACGAAGAGACAAAATGGAGACGTTTTTCTTGGGTGAAACCCTCAAGTATTTATACTTATTATTTAGTGAAAGTAATCTTATTCCGCTGACAGAGTTTGTTTTCAACACGGAAGCTCACCCCATTCCTATAATCGCAGAAAAATAAAAAGGAACGATTCTCTTTCAACACTGAGAAATCATCTACATTACACAAAAAACCTTGATCTGCTTAATTTTTCACCTTCAAATATGTATTATCATTACGTTAATTTAGTATTAAGGCCTGGTTATCTGGCATATTAATTACCGAGAGAAAAGTAGATAGAACTTCTTTTGTTGTAACTTCTCTTAAGAGGCAATGATGAATTAAAGGAGTCGGATATAGTAATGTTAAGAGGCAATCAGTTTTATCAATGTATCCAACTTTGTTAGATTTTTTTGATCAAATAGCAACTTGTTGAAGCCACACGCTCTAAATTCTCTTAATTTCTATTATATTGCTTATCATACTCCTTAGGTTTCACAATCATTTGGAAGGAAAAACAAGTGGTCCCCGTCTCTGATAACGCTCAAATCATCTACTTCTGCACTCTCCGAGCTCACAACTCGTGCAAAACGTTGACCTCCAAACTTTTCACCTGCAGTTGCAGACAGTTATAATCACACATCAAGGTTTGGCTGGCATGTTTACTGTTACTTAAACGTATTATGATTCATAATAATAATATAGAGTTTACCTGCAATGCTCAGTAATTGTTCTAATGAATCTGGTAGGACTATAAACTTTGGAAGCTGCTTTTCCGACTTGTTCGTGAACTTCGCATGAATGGTGACCCTTTTCATCCGTTTCTTAACTTCGTTATCTGGATGACAGCTGGCACTGCTTGAACTAACGGAAGCAGGCTCCGTGAATGAAGTGGAACAACAAGGGTCCTTGTTTGCTGTTGGTAAATACTGATTTTTCTTACTGTTTGTGGTTTCGGGGTCGGTGAAATCTATTCTATGCTCGTTTTTCCTATTTTCATGACTTAACAAAAGGTCATGTATGCTTTTGTTTCCTTGCTGTTTAGCTAGAGATATCGGTGTGCACCCTTTTAGATCTGGCTTGTTTACGTTTGCTCCTCCTTCTAGAAGAAGCCGTACCATTTCTAAATGGCCGTTCTTTACGGCAACATGAAGAGCAGTTTGTCCTTCCTCTGCTGGTAAATCAACGTTCGTTTCACTCTTGTTTGATTTAGAATTGTTTATCTGTTCTTGCTTCTCTATATCTCCTGAAGTCATATAATCGATATCACTCAGTTCCCATGTAACCTGATGTTCATTCCGATAGTTGTGTACGTCAGTAGACGAATTCTCCATCGTCAACCCTCCATGTCCAAAACTTTCCAGGCCTTTCAGCTTCTGCAAATGGACAAACATAGAAGTGTACATATTTCTTAGATCTATATTAAACCGAAGGGTACTGAACTTTAAGTTAGAAGTTGCAATTTTGGCCCATGAATTTAGCAATGCGTATTTTTTTTTTTGTTCTATTTAGATTAAAATGCCATTTTTCGTCCATGAGGTTTGGCTAGTTTTTGCGACTTTCGTCCAAAGGTTTGTTTTTCCGCATCTGGATCCAAAAGGTTTGATATCTCGCCGTTTTCATCCGGCTCGTTAGCTCCATCCGTTTTTCTTCGTTAAGTCAAGGTTATTTTCGTCTTTTTTGGTAACTTAAAGGGCAATTCGGTCTTGTACATTATGTTAAATGCTTGTGCATAAAGTGAAAAAGACCAAATTGCCCTTTAAGTTAACAGAAAAGACGAAAACACCCCTGACTTAACGGAGAAAAATGGATGGAGTCAACGAGCTGGATGAAAATGGCAAGATTTCAAATCTTTTGGATCTCGATGCGGAAAAACAAACCGTTGGACGAAAGTCGCAAAACTAGCCAAACCTCAGGAATGAAAATGGCATTTTACTCTTCTTTTTTTTAATGTTCAAACGGGTCAGGTAAACAAATTTAGCTAAAATAGGAACACTTAAAATGGGCTGAAGTGGTTGAAACTCTAGGTGTATTATCTACATACAACTTTCTAAATAGCTTTATTTCAAGATTTAGTTTATTATTGTAGTAACACTGTCCTCATGATCAGATCTAGTGCATTAAATTGTTTATTAAACATAAAAAAGGAGAAACGTGTTTCGGGTCAACCCAGTTCGTTTTGACTTGTTACCCAACCCACCCATCTTGCCACCTCTACTTCAAACGCTGAGTACATGACAAATGCATACCATGTAAAAGTTATTCATGATAACAAATCCATCTTGTGTATTTGTGTGAATTATCCGAAGCAGTGCCGAACCATCCATCCTCAGTATCTGAGAAATCTCCCTTGTTCGGAATGTGAACGGTTGAGGCGTATTGTATAAAACTCCCGTTTCTCCAAACATTTCTCCTGACACAACCTTTCCTATGATCTGCATGTTAACAATATCTTACGTAAGATTCTTTTCTCGTTTTCCGAACCTAACCAATAGTAATACTATACCTGATCCTGCCCGTCTTTTTGTGAAATTATATCCTGCCAATGGAATGTGAATTACAAACCCATTTATTTCATATTTCATAAGCAACATGTATTAATTATCAATTTTTCTTACCACTGCTCCGGTAACGATTATGTACAGATTTGTCGGAATCTCGTTTTGTAGAATCACAACCTCCTTCGGTGGAAAATACTCCGCTTCCATTTCAGAAACCTTTTCAACAATATAGTACACTACATTATTAAACCTGAGAAATGTGCATTGATACAATCAATTATTAATGAACATGTTTTACATTTTTATTTTGGAATCATCCTTTGCGTTTAGTCTAATACGCTTGTGAAATTAATTTACAATCAGGAAAAGAAGATTACCAGCTGGAAAAGGCACTCGTGGGAAACGCCGCGAAACAAATGGACGTTTTGCACAATCGGGTAAAAAAGATGGCGTGAAATGCTCGCACGGATGGCTTTTGGCAGACAGTTTAACGTATCTTGATGTTTTAACCCCTGGGTTTTGTAATCCAGACAGATGTGTGACAATATTTGATCTTTTATCTGCGGTGGAAGCTGATTCCGTTTCGCAAATTCTGAAGCAGCTGCGACTTTATCTCTCTACACCACCAAAAACATTGTTCAGAATCCGGAACGACAAAAAAAACAGAAAGTTGTCAACAAGATAACTTACAAAATCTCTGGTATTTCCTGTCCAATGAACGACAAGATTTGTCATGTTCCCGATAAGGTACGATGTTAATCCCAAGTTGAATAGCATATAGCCGATATCGAACACCATTTCTCTTGCATTCTCAGCGTGAAAGTCTCCGTAACCAGTAGTTGTTAGAGTCACAATCGACCAATACAGTGATGTTACGTATCTATTCCAGATGCTTTCGGTTTTGAAATTTGGATAAACCGCACCTATCCAAGTTTTACTTGGGTCGGGATATCTATCTGCTATCAAGTAGTTAAAGCATCCGGCACAGTGTACCGCAAACAGAGTCACCTGAATTTACAAACCGAGGTAAATATATATTATTTTATATTACCCGTAAACAACTTGTTTTAGATAACCAAATTTGTTTTAAATGAAAACCAAACCACCACCCATAAAAAGCTTTGTTGCTTACCGATATAAGCTTTGTACAACGGATCCAGAAATAGTTGAACCTGATGTCCTTCTCAAGCCTGAAGTGTACAGTACATATTTTGTCACTTAGTGTACTTTTCATAATGAAAAATTTGGAAGGTTATTTTTAAAAAATGTTAGAATGTATGTACCTTGCAAATAGCGCGCTAACTCTTCTTAAGCGCCATAATCTAAGCATACTTAGTATCTGGAATCCGATCTCACTTTTCTTATCTTTGCAGAGGAGGCTGAGAGATCTAAACGGCACAGTTGAGCTCACGTCAAATATAAACCATGTTGACAGGTACCTGTTACAATGCAACCTTTTTGTTCTTCATAAGTTGTGAAATAAATAAATATATAAAAATATTTAAAAATTATGTTGCTGACCTCACTGCGATTTTCTTGTGGTCATCAATAAGAGCATAGGATTGCGGCTCTAGATATGCCACGAAGAAAGTAAGAACGATGTCAATGGCAAAGAAGCCATTGACAATGTTGTCAAAGATTCTCAAGCCACCTTCTTTATTATCAAGAAACGCAAAGTCAAACGGCGAAATCCATGCTGAGTAAATTACGAAAATAACCAGGAACATCTGCCATGCCCTGTACAAAGAAAAAGAGTATAAAGCCTATAGATACAAAATTACTAATACGGTAAAACACCCTTTGAAGTGAATGATAAGTCTCACCTATATCGTCTATCAAAAGGGCAGATTATGTATTTCCTCGGTGCAACCACACGGTTAGAATTGGCTCCTAGAGACGGAAGTAGATCACTGGAGAAGAAACCACTGTGTGTAGCTTTTCCCACGTGACGGTCGTCGATGCATAAGCATCTTAAGACGTTATTGTTGGAAACCGACATTCTGTAGGGTGGTGGCAAGGTGGTCATGGTGTTGAACTATCGATGGGTGGTGAAATGATCACAAGAATTTCATGTTCGGTGGAGAAAGGAAGAAGATGAGGGAGTCCATAATTGAAGTGGTGAACATGATGCAGTTGAGAAAATGAAAATGGTCCTAAGATTGGTGAGTTGTGTGGGGGGGGTATATAACTGGGGCGAGTTCATGTCAAATTCCATATATAGACCAGACAAGAGGCTGTAAGAGTTTTGAGAAAAAAGGATATGGGCCAGTGGAATCTGTCTTAACAAAGATGCCTTCTCTAATCTTTAACTCTATACTTTTAGTCAAATCCACAATCCTCGAATATGCATCCTTACACCCGCGTATCATCACTCGACGGACGACTCTTTTTACCGTATTTTGTTTTTTGGTTGCATGGTGTCATGTCATATATGAATTTGATGCGTTTTTCTAACACCATTATGTATGCTTGTTTCAGATGGCCCAAGAGACACAAACAATGCCTTAAAACATAGTTTTCTTTGTGTGGTGTAAGGTGGGTTAGATTAGACTCCATGCACAGGGGTTGGTGCTTTAGTGGCCCTTTTGTGATGGTGCTCAATTACCATACAGTTGGGGAATCCAACCACCGACTTGCACCTGGACATGCACGTGCCTAGATATTCAAAATCTTCTATGTTATTATTATTGATTTTTTTTTTATGAAGGGTGGTTATATGTCTTATTTGCAAAACTTATTTACTTGTGACAAAGTTATGTGTAGAGAAATATGCTTTGTGTAAACGACAAAAGTTACTTTTGTTACTTAAATGAAGATTCGTGGGTCTTCTAAGAACTAAATATGAAATTTATTAGTGAGACCTGTTGTCCCAAATGCTGGAGATTGCTTTTAATAATGGAAATAATGTGGGTTTCTTCATCTTACACGTATCATCCTCCTATTGGTAACTTTAAATCAGAATCCGTAAAAAGTTATTTTGAGAAAAAGTTTGATTTTTTTTTTTTGAGTTAATTGCGCGGATAGCCCGTGGTTTCCATTTTTTCACCTTTAGTCTCTATCTTTTTAAAATAGCATGTTTGCTTTTTGTGGTTTACTAACTTGTTACTCGGATAGTCCCTAAAGCGAATGGAAGTTAGTTTGCTCAGTTAAATCCATGTTAAACGACTAAATTGCCCTTAATCATTAAACAATTCAAATTAAATAAATATTAAATATATATGTGTGGGGGCCACTTATAATAATCTTCTCCCACAAATGAGACCGACTACCCACGTTCCCACCCTTTCTTCTTTGCAACAACCAGTTGCCACCATCAACCCTGTCTCCGGTCACCACCAAAATTCCGACAACAACCAAGAAACACTGAAACATTGGTGCCATGGCACCTGCAACCACCCTTCAAAACCCACCCATCTGCAACCACCAGTCACATCGGGCGGCACCTGCAACAACCCGTCACCACCACAATCGACCCTCGAGATCAGCAATATATGGCCGGAATGTAAGATGTTCAGTTATTAGAATATTAATTTCCATCAAATAACTGTAACTGTCACAGCCCCTGACCCCTATCCCGGGAGCGGTCGGCCGTGATCCAGTTTCGGTGGTATCCTGTTATTGTCTAATTTGGCAGCGGAATTTTTCATCAGGACCGTAGTTAGGAGATATTTTATCAGAGTAAATACCACATTTTCATAACATTAAACACATGGGTAGAACCCAAGTTTTTCAGTACACGCATTTTCATAGGGATACACCCTATTTTTATTTAAGAAAACATCTATTTCTTTTAGGTCACTTTATTGCCACTTTTCCAAGCCTTCAGTGCTGTCCAGCTGGCTTCTATTTGGCTTTCACATATTGTTACCTGAAACGCGTTTTAAAAACATTTTGTCAGTGGGAAATACTGGTGAGTGAATCCCAGTTTAATCAAGTTTTAATAAAAACCATAGTACAACATTGAGGGCGCATCCGCAATTACATTTGTTTCCAAGTCATATCAATTACCACCACACGGTACTGTCGTTCCGAATTATGGTCATGTTACTCCTTACCAGGTTGTAACAAATTTTGTATACAAAACCCCAAATTTACCGACTGTAATTGTATCCTTACAAATACTCAATAACTGTTTAATATATAATAATTAAGTGAGGTTTTGTAAAAACAGTTAACAAATAGAGGATTACTCACATTGCTGTCTTAGATTATCCGTAAGGGTTTCCTGGTGACAATCTATAAATTACACAAATGCACGCGTGTTAGTATAATAACCCATTTCAACATTAGTAATACCCTCCCCGAGACGGCATTCCAACGACTACGTCGGGCAGAACCACGACAGCCGTTACGGAACCCTAGATCAATCGGGCAGAGTATCTAATACGTCTCCAGGGGTTATGATACTTACATCGGAGCAGAACCTCGCTATTTAGGGGGGTATTATACCCGTGTATTATGCCTACTACAAGAAAATTGAGAGAAAGAAAGATTTCTGAACGATTCTCGACTGAAATCCGATGGCCTCCATTTATAGGGCCTGATTTCAGCTTTTACGCGGCCCGCGTAAATGTTAACACAGGGCTACGCGGCCCGTGTCAAACCCTGGTCAACGCGTAGCTTGGCTGGGTCAGCAGGTAGGGTCGCCGGGTGTTGGGCCACGTGGCCGCACCGGGCTTTGCCAGGTTTTTAAGTTCACGCGGCCCGCGTAAGTGTAAGCAAAGGCTTACGCGGCCCGCCTAAACCCCAAAAATCAGTTTTTATTTATTTTTAATAATATTTAATGTATTCGGGGCCCGTTTTCACGTATGGGGTGTATTTTAGGACATATTGGGATGTTTAAAATATTTTTAGGGTGTCGGAAAATATTCGAGGGTGTCGGTTTACTTTAGGGTTGTTATAGTAACATATCATCAACTCACAACAACAACATCTTATATCTAATCTAATACGAGAAACAGGAACACCGAATCCGACGCCAGCGATTAACGGCAAAAAAACGTGTGAAGATCCGACGGGTCCGACGCAGGTGATTAAAGGTCGCTGCAATTTCCTTTGCTTTTCCAATTGCCTCTATTTTAGTTGGGTGGTGGTAGTGGTCCTCTGTTACATGTTACAGAGAAGAAGTTTGGGGGGGGGGGGATAGGGTGAGGTGGGAGATAGGTTATTGTATTTAAATATAGTGGTGGGGCCCACTTATTTATTATTATTATTAGAAAGAAGGGTAATTTGGTAATTTCACACGAAATTAACTGAGCAAACTAACTTCCATCCGCTTTAGGGACTATCCGAGTAACAAGTGAACAAACCACAAGGAGCAAACATGCTATTTTTAAAAGGTGAGGACTAAAGGTGAAAAAGTGACAAACCACAGGGACCATCCGGGCAATTAACTCCTTTTCTTAGACGAACAACAAAATCTTAATCATTCGGGTAAACCTAATGATAAAAAGACACTCACGTCTGCGAATACAGATGGCACTGGTGACCCGACCTATCATCATTTCAGAGGAAATTCACCGCCCAAAGACCTATTGTGGTAAAAGCCCTAGCTCAACTGAGCATTTCGCTACTCAAGCTTATAACCTTCACTTTGGAAAGTCATGATCTACCAATACAACAAATATAAAGTTTAGAAAAAAAATTATGAAAGCATAACTTTGTAGTGATGTCAAATAAATTTACTTTTATGGTTAAGATATCGAATATTAGCTTTACTATTTGTAATAACATGACGTTAATCATACCAAACTTCCTTTTAATGTATAATATGAATCACCTTTTTGAATTGTAGCGAATACTATGCTTGTACATCACATCTTTGAACACCTTATTAAAGTGCGTGTTTGAATTGTTACTGAAAGATTCTTTTGGGGTAAAAAGTTACTTTTGTAAATAATCGTTTTATCTATCGATCAATAATTAACATTTATTTGTGACGTGATTAAGAGGTATTTAGGTATGTAAAATGGTGTCCCATTCCAAGTGGTCGAGGGTTCGAGTCCTACGGTGGACGCTGGTGTAAAATTAAGAGTAGATTAGATTGTTAAAAAACATGATTAAGACTCACGGGAAACGACAATGGCGAACTCAAGATTTGTTTTCATGGAGGGGAATCAAGGGGTTTAACCAAACTTTTAAGGAAGACAATTAAGGTTTTTACCTAAAAGACACATCAAATGTTTAAAGGGCATGACTGCCCCTCCTTCATGAGTAGGTCCGTAATTAGAAAATGGTACATCTAAAAAAGGATACATGACAATTAACGGTACATCTAAAAAAAGGATACATGACAATTAACGTAAGGTCCCGTATGCAAATCATACTAAGAAACAATTTTGGGAAAGTGGTCGGTCTCGAATGCCCTTAATTTAAACAGGATTCTGAGGTGCTTCTACCTCTCCTCCGGGTTAAGGGTGAATCTGGCGAAAAGAAAGTTGTTTGGGGTCGGGGTCAATGATAATCAAGTTCAGAATATGGCAGCCGTTCTTAGGTGTCGAGCTGGGTCTTTTCCCTTCAAATATCTAGGCCTACAAGTGGGCGCCAACATGAACTTGTCTAAACACTGGAAACCGGTGATTGATACGTTTAAGAATCGGCTCTCAGTTTGGAAGGCCAATACATTGTCATATGGGGGTCGGATCACGTTGATAAAATCCGTTCTTAATGCATTACCTGCGTATTATTTCTCGCTATTCAAAGCCCCAAAACAGGACATCCGGGATTTGGAACGAATAAGGCGGGATTTCCTATGGGGAATGTCATCAGAGCAACAAAAAATAAGTTGGGTGGCATGGAATAATCTTTGTGCTCCGAAGATGAAAGGCGGCATTGGAATTGGATCGCTTAAGGAGGCAAACATCGCTATGCTAGCGAAGTGGTGGTGGCGATTCAAGATAGAGAAACATAATATTTGGAGGAAGGTTATATGGAGCTTACACCACAACGCAAGGTCATGGCGTGGGGTTCCGGTTAAGTTGTCGGTTCCGGGGTTATGGAAACAAGTGGGCAGAATTTCTATTAACCTAGCTGCAATGGGGATTGATCTTGAGAGGCTTTTTTCAGTTATATTAGGTCGCGGGCAGGATGTCTTATTTTGGCGGGAGGCTTGGGCTGCAAACGGGCCTTTTCAATCGAAGTATCCAGCTCTGTTTAGGCTGGAACAGGAGAAAAACGCCAAGGTTGCGGGCAGGTTTAAACTGGAGAACGGGGTGAGAACATTCACACCATGCTGGACGCGCCTCCCAAACAGTGCTCATGAGCTGGTTGAACTAGAAGACTTGTGGGTGACTTTATCATCTGTTCAGAGTACAGGGGTGGAGGATCGGTGGGAGTGGGCCCTCAACCCGATGGGCTCATTCACAGTTAGCAGTCTAAGGGACCAGCTGGATGAGCAGGCTGACGCGAACGGAGGGGCGGGTTTTCGCTGGAACAACTGGACTCCGCTGAAAGTTAATTTTTTAGCTTGGCGAGTCTATTTGGACCGACTTCTTACTATGGAGGCTTTACCTAAAAGAAATGTACAAGTTCCTTCGACGTCGTGTGCTATGTGCCAAGATTATGAAGAGACTTCTGATCATTTGTTTGCCTCGTGTCCTTTTGCACAAGGAGTTTGGGACTAGATTGGATGCTGGTGCAGAATAGCGCCATGCTATTTTTTCGGAGCAAAGGATGTTATTCAGGCCCATGATTACTTGACTCGGTCACTTAAGTGGAAAAAGGTAATTTATTTGATCTTTCAAACTGTTGTATGGTGTATTTGGAGGGCTCGTAACGAGCGGGTATTCGAGGGAAAGACGCAGCAGGTAAGAAAAGTTGTGGAGGATGTCAAGACCATGGGATTCTTGTGGTTTAGAAACAGAGCAAAGATGCCCCATATCACATGGAGCCAATGGGTTGATTTTAATGTAACTGGTATGGGACTATAACATTCTGTTTGATGTCTTTGGGGTTTGTAATGTTTGCTAACTTAAGGTTAGTATGTATATAAATGAAATGTTTTGTTGGCCGTTAAAAAAATACTAAGAAACAATTTTAATAGACACATGAGTAGATATTTGAATAAGTTTTACGTAATTAAAGTAGTAAAAAAGGTAAAGTGAACTAAAGGAGGTTGAGTTGAAGCAACGATAAGTACTTCTCGTGATTTGTCAATAAATTATATCATTAATTATGTGAAGCAAACAACCAACAATCCCACGGCAACATGTGATTTAGATCTTTTATTATAATGTTGCCATTTATATATCCACGTGGATTTTTTTTTATAATTTTAGAAAGAGAGCTTATCAGATGTGGATGTGGGACCATCCATCAATGGTGGATCGAATTTGTATGGGCAGCAGTAATGTTCTCTGTTTTTTTTCTTTTTATTATAAACATATTTTATTTTATTATTGTATAAAGGGTAAATTACAATTTCATTCTTTATGTTTGTATTAGATTGTAATGGATAATCTTTAAGTTCAATAATTACAGTTATAATCATTTATTTGGAAAACTCATTACGTCTTTCATCTTTTAGCACTAACCAAGTTAAAATTTTCAGTTAAATCTAATCAATTAAGGGTAGTTTTGTAATTTTACCTATTCACTTAAAAAATATATTTAAAAAGAACAGAAAAAAATATTTATTTATATTTAGGGCATGTTTGGCTAAGCTTATTTAACTCAAAAAGAAGTTTTTGTTAAAATGAGTTATTGACTTATGACTTTTTGAAAAGTAGTTTTTAAAAAAGTGTTTGGATTAGCTTATGTGGTGGAAAAAGCCAATAAGCCAAAAAGTTTTGAAAAGTCATGATATTCTAGCTTTTTAAAATAACTTTTCTACCTTAGACAAAAAGTTATTTTGAAAAGTCATTTTCCTTTATCCAAACATTATTTTGACTTATCGGTTTTTTTGAAAAAGCCAATAAATCAATAAGTTGTTTTAAAAAGCTTAGCCAAACATGCTCTTATAAATCAAACACTCATACATTTACACACTCAACTTTCTCTCTAACCCTGTAACCTAAGCTCTTCACCACCAGCAATCCTGCCGCCAGCCACCACCACCGCTGTAAGCACCACCACCCTAGCATCACCATCGTAAGCACCATCACCGCCTAACATTCTCACTCCACGTCTCTCTTTTCTTGGTTGATTGCAGCGGTGGAATGATGTCAGAGGGGGTGACAAGATTCCAGATCTGCAAAATCGAAGTTTGAGAGGTTGGTGGAATGGTGCGGTTGTGTTTGATTCAGAGGTTAGTTCGCTCGATTAAGTTAATCATTACATCCGATTGATTCAGAGGTGCACTTTGCTCGATTCAGAGGTTTGATCAGATGCTTGCTTTTGTTCATAGTGCAAGGTTAATTATTACATCCCATTTGATTTCTGAACTGGGTTTTGTTAAAAATTGAATCTTTTTTAACTTTCTTTAAGATTTCTCCATTTTTTTAACTTGTGGACCAGTGTTGAAGAAGCACATGCATCTCACTTGTATAGTTATAAGCATGGGTTTATAGGATTTGTAGTGGCTGTCACAGTTGTGGTGGTGGTGGGAGTTGGCTGGAGAGAGAAAACTGATATTGAGATAAAGAGAGATTGGTGGTGGTTATGGTGGTGATGAAAAAAGAAGGGGAAAGAATGAAAAAGGTAAGAGATAGAAGTGGGTTTTTAAATTTAGGTTTTAGTTTTCTTTAATTAAGTTGGTAAAATGACTAAAATACCCTTAACTGATTAGATTTAACTGAAAATTTTAACTTGGTTAGTGCTAAAGGACGAAAGATGTAATGAATTTTCCGGATAAAGGATTGTAACTTTAATTATTGAAGTTAAAGGCTATCCATTGCAATACGATACAAACATAAAGGACGAAAAAAATTACCCTTGTATAAACTTTCATGAATAAAATTGCATTTTTATATATTATTATGTTTTATTTATTTTACTTGTAAACCACGTAACTTTCCAAAAGTCATACACAGTAAAAGGTCACTATAGACGAAATATTGGAAATCCATGTTTTGTTTTGTTTTGGAAGATCCTAGACACTTTATGTTTTCACTGTTTAATTAATCTATAAATATGTACAGTTTAAAGATTGAAAGGAATACATTCTTGGCAATTGAGGTCTTTGGAATATAGGGTGTCAAATCGAACTTGGCTTAGAAAAGAAAAGCAAGAATATGATTTGTTTTTCAATTTTCTATTTTAATTCTTGCTCTTGATCAATAGTTTTTGAAGATCCTTTTAAAATTATATAAATAATTAGTAATTCGATCAAGAGAAAATTAAACAAAAAGTCATTTTAAACCTTGATAATGTTTGGCTATGTGTATGTGTACTCTGTCGGCAAGTTTTGACATAAACTGGTATTGGGATATAGAGGCGTGCCAATGGCGTAAATGAGTAGGTCAGCTTGTTTGTGTGGTTGTATATGTATAAACTTGCGATGCGATAGACTTTTTTGACGTTTAGATGACTAGTCCAAGGAATACTAATTTGACACCTAAAACAATTAGTGGTTTAAGAGCGACTTGACGCTAAACATCATCGATACAAAGAATTTAAAAAAAGGACTTGATATAAGCTCTAATAGGCCCATCTTCTATCTTAGTCACTCCCAATTCTTGGACAAGCTAGCCCTTGAGCACACTACACTGTCTTTTGATCCATATAATTTCTCAACCATCCAATTCTTGGACAAGCTAGTCCTTGAGCACACTACACTGTCTTTTGAACTTTCTCAACCATATATAATCTTAAATACAATAATGTTGATAATAAACGATCTTACAAAATCCTAAATGACACTTAGAAAGACGAAACTTTTGCAACCTCTAATATAGAGCGGACGCGTGGCACCTCAGTAGACAAGACATTTGGGATCCACGCCACCTTATAATAAACATTTGATAAAGGCTAAAACACAGTCCACACAGATGCACATCAAGAACTAATAGCTAACGGTGATTATATATGTTGGCATTAACTCATATTAAAGATGTTTCGGAAAACAACATCACGAAGTAATGTGCGGTTACCAACATTAGGGAAACATCTTTGTGTTACGAAATCAGTTTTGTACTTATTTCTTGAGGGTTTTGCTTATTTCTTGAGATTAAAGGGAAATAGTATTTATAAAAAGTATGGAACATTTAGTGAACTGTGTTGATGGAAAGTGTACTTATTTTTGTTTGAACGAATGAACATAAACTTTTTTTTTTGTATCTTTATTTAAACGAGGCATGTTGGTAAAGATTCATTTATAATGTGTGTGTATGTTAGTATGGGGTGCGTGTGAAGTTGTGTCCTCTAACGTTCATATAGCCAGTGGCGAAGCTTGAAAATTTTCACCGGGAGGACGGAAGTCACCGGACCTAAAAATTTTATATAGGTAATTTTTTTCTTATAAAACCGGGGGGTCGAAAACGTATATATCTAAAAGAGTAAATTACAAAAATCGTCCTTTATGTATGTCACTTATTGCAAACTGTGTCCTTTATCTTCAATAATTACAGAAAACGTACTCGATGTTTGCAAACCCTTGCAAGTTATGTCCTTTAGCCCTAACTCAGTTAATTTTGTGGTTAAATCTGACCAAATGGACCCCACATGAGGGTATTTTGGTCATTTTACTCTCATGTGGGGTCCATTTGGTCAGATTTAACCACAAAAATACCCTCATGTGGGGTCCATTTGGTCAGATTTCACCACAAAAATTAGAGTGAATTGCAAGGATCATCCTTTATCTTTATACCCATTTGCAGGCGCTGTCCTTTATGTTTAAAATTGACGAGTTTTGTACTTTATGTTTTCAAATCATACACGTTTTATCCTTTAGCCCTAACCCAGTTAGATTTTTCTGTTAAATCTGGTCATGTGCAATGCACATGAGGATAAAATTGTCTTTTCATCTTATTCTTTAAAAATACATATAAAAGAAAAAAAGCACTCAATAAGGACCATTTTATAAATAATATATATATCCAGGGACTATTTTGTATATAAATAAAATACATGTATACAAATAGAAAAAAAGCACTCTACGGTATTTCTCTCTCTCTAGTTCCTCCTCCACACAACAATCTCTCCGACGACCTGAAACCCTTTCTCCGGCAGCCACCTACAGACCCCGCCGCACCTGAATGTTGAAACCCATACACTCCTCAAACCCTATAACTTCACCATCGCATACCATCCCCTCCACTATTAAAAATCTGAAAAAAGACGATGAAGTTTGGAATAGGTTTCGTAAGTGACAAACCTGGAACGATAGGTTCTTGGAGGGTGCAGATTCGAAAGTCGGGTTTTGTGGTTTCAAAGATTTTGAGCATATACTTATCATAAATCTATAATATAGCGATGGAATAGGGTCACAAGGTTACGGTCTAAAAATATACAGAGCAGTCTCAGGTAATCAAACCATCCACTGCAAATTGAAAAGTTAAGGAACTTTGAAACCTATTTGCGATCTAGAGTTATTCTTTTTGTGGGTTTCTTAGTTTTGTTTTTGTTCGACTGGAAGAAGTAAATTATAGAGGATTGAGTGAGTGTGGTGGTTTATGGTGGTTGTTGGAATGATTTGGGAAGAAACAGGGGGATGTGTGTAGATTATTTTTTCTAGGTGGAGATGTGGGGGTTGTATGAAAAAGAAACATTCATGTCGGTTACAAATTTTGGTGGTGGAGGGTGGTGTTTTTGTATGGTGGATGGCAGCTGATAATGGCTGATAGTGGTGGTTGTTGGTGGTGACTGGTGAAGAGAGGTGTAGAGAGAGATGTAGGGAGAGGGGAGACATATTATTTATACATATTATATAACTTTTTAAATTTATTTTCGTTTATTTGCTAAAAATGGGTAAAATGACTAAAGTGCCCTTTAGTCATTTGATTTAAAAAAAAAATTAACTGAGTTACCGCTAAAGGACAAAACGTGTATGATTTGAAAACATAAAGTACAAAACTCGTCAATTTTAAACATAAAGGACAGCGCCTGCAAATGGGTATAAAGATAAAGGACAATTCTTGCAATTCACTCCAAAAATTAACTGAGTTAGGGCTAAAGGACATAACTTGCAAGGGTTTGCAAACATCGAGTACGTTTTCTATAATTATTGAAGATAAATGACACAGTTTGCAATAAGTGACATACATAAAGGATGATTTTTGTAAACTCTATCTAAAAAATTCTATACGAAACGTACATACATAACACTACTGAGCGAAAAGTTCGGGGGTCAGACGCCCCTCTCGGCCCCTTGAAAGCTACGCCCCTACATATAGCATATTTACGGGCATGTATTTTTTAAATATGAACAACTTCATTTTCTTACTGAACGAACACACAAATAAATTTGTTTATTTATGTGTTCGTGTAATTCATTTGTTCTATTAAAGTTGAAACTAAATATGGTAATTAAAGGGTTTGCAACAAGAGCCTCCTTGTAATACAATCTTAAACATGTACAGAAATCAAGGGTATGGTAGCAAATAACCGAAATATGCGTTAAGCAACAACATAAAACTTATGAAGTAAAAATAAATCAAAACTAGGGTTAAGACTCGCCCGCATTACGGTGCGGGTATATCGTAAACACTGAATGGATTAGTCCAAACGTTATATGATGCATTAACAATATGAAAACACACATTTCGACGTATCCAGTTGAACTCAGTGTAACTTGTATAAGCATTGTGATTGGATCAAACGTAAAGTAAATGGAATTCATATCGAACAATCATAACGTATTATATGTGACCCAACTTATACAAAGAAAACGTAACGGGTACGAAGGAAAATATGCACATGTAATCGAAATGGATTAATTAGAGCTTTCGAAAAAATGGGAGAAAAAGAAACCATAATTTGACTTTACTCGTCTCGAAACAAACTTTACGAAACATACATAAAATAAACACGAAAACATATTATATTTGACCTAAATTATTTCTCAAAAAAGTTTACGTCGAAACGTAGAACAACTTGAATTTATACGAAAACGTACATAGAAATATGCACGTAAAAATGGTTTCTTTAAACGAAAACGTATTATATTTGACCTGACTCATCTATAAAAAAAGTTTACGTCGGAACGTAGAAGAAATCATATTTACACATACTCGTACATAAAATATGCACGTAAAAAATAGTTTTTAAGTAAAGAAAGTATAGAGGTAAACTGAAGCAAAAAATTAGTAAAAAATTTAATAGGTTAAAAACGTTCGTAAAACCGTGACAAGTAGCACCAATGCCACAACCACATCGACTCTCAACATCGTAAAAATAAAATAGATAAAATGATAAAAATTACACTGAACGAAAAACAGACTAAAATTGTTGAACCACGTACACCCGTTACAATGTCTTAATGCGAAGAAATTAAACAGAAACGTAAAAGTAGAAAATAATAACTTAGTTGATCTACGACCCGCCCTTGCGGCGAACTTTTCAAAAGGGGAAAAATGGACGCGTTGCGACGGGTCTGTCAAATATGAAAAAATATAGCAAAACCATTGAACCACACATGCACGCTACGACATGTTAACTCGCAAAATTTAGAACAAAACGTAAAACGAAAAACTTGCGAAAGATAAAAAGTATGGGGTACGAAAGTTGTAAATAATAAAGTGTTGTGTTAAATTATAAAAGATGAAAAACTTTGAGGTAAAAGTAAAAAAAAATGAAAAGAGGTTAAAATGTAAAATATGAAATGTTAAGATGAAAAACTTTGAGGTAAAAGTAAAAAAATGAAAAGAGGTTAAAATATAAAATATGAAATGTTTGGGTTAAATATGAAAAACCTAATTTTTTTTTTGAAACACTCCCTAAGCACAAGGTACAAGTCATGATGCACATATAAATTGCTTATTTATATATGGAATAAGATGGGTTCAAGAAAACATGAGGAATCCAACAACATATGAGATCAAAAATACTGTATAATTAGCAACGGTATGTTGAGAAATAATCAACTATATCATATTGAATTTAAAGTATGAAACACATATACATAACATGTTATAAGAGTTGGGTAGGGTTCATGCGAGAACCATCTTTATTGCGAGAACCAATGTAAACACAACAAAATAAATCAACTACACCACCAAAAACCTAACACCCTCCTCCCCCAATCTAAATGCTAAAAACCAAAACCCCCTAAAAACCTAAAAAAAAACCTAACATATCCTTCTCCTATAAGAAATATTTCATAAAAAATATTAAATTTTTTATGTGTTTTTTAGATTTTTTAGGTATTTTTGAATGTGTTCATATTGGTTCTCACGGTTCTCGCAATAAATAATGGTTGGTAACGAATCCTTCACCTATAAGAGTTATGGTAGGACCTAGCTTAATTTTGCCACAATCTTGCTACTTCCACATGGCAAGATGATGACAACGGGTTTGGTCAAAGTTTTGATTGAATGGAAAAGATGAATAGAGGGGGACATAATTATCAAGTGACCCAGTAGTCATGATTCAAATCTATACAAGCATTAGTATATCAGAAATCACATGAATAAGTGCACAACTTTGTAACTCCACTTTCTTGGCATACAATAAGAACTACCAATAGGGGATCAATTCAAAAACCCTATTACGCTATAGGGTGTGGTCATGATCCTCATAGTTACCATGACCTTCCATATCAGCATCATGTCAACCACTTCTAATCCATCATCTAAAACCACTACCCTAAGGGTGTGGTCATGACCCAAACCACTATTCTTTTATTTTAATTTATTTTTGTGAAAAGGAAAAGGAAGTATTAAAAAAGTAAAAGAGTCTCATGGTTGGCATGGAGTCATGGTTGTCATGGTTTAATCCATACCAACCATATTAAATAAGGCAAGAAGATGATGTAACAATTCATTAATGGTGTTATATGACATTAATAACCCACACCCTTTATCCTTATGATATCCATCACATTAATGCTTATAATCCATATCTAAATAAGTGTCTCTATTCATGCAATCATTCAATCCGGAACTCACTCGAGAAACTATCTTGGAAATTCATTTTCCTTTTATAATGAGTACATTACGTCCAACTTGTAGCACAATATAACAATACAATATATGATTAGTAAATTGTATATGTTTTTAAGTTGTTGCACGCTATGATATGTATGTTCTATTAACATATTAGACTAATTAAGGATCCATAAATAAAGGTTGAGATACTATACAAAGCTAATTATAAGAACCGTAAGAATATATCTGAACCATTGATAATTAAAATCAAGGGTTGATATTGATTATAAATAAAACTCTTATAATTAAAAATTACTACTAACAAATTATGGGTAATTTTGTAAAATTGCTAGTCATTTGACCATTTTCCATTAAATACAAATTCCACCAAGGTTTTTTAAACTAAGATAACTTTTATATACTTCATTATTTTTAAAAAAATATATATATCATAAAATCAAGTATTTTTTTATCGAGTACCATATTGCTATACCTTCTTTGTATTTATAAAAGTGATTTTTAAAAAAGTTAACAAAAGGTGTTTTATAATTGTGCTGATAACGTGCTGATTATGTGTTAATTACAAAATAATACAAACAAACATCAAAAGTAGATATAATCAGCACATCTGGTGTGCTGATAATGGAGAACGATTGAGGATGTTGTGCTAATGTCGTTTATGTTGATAATGAAGAACGATTGAGGACGATGTGCTGATAATGAAGAACAATTAAGGATGTTATGCTAATTATATAGTGTTGTGCTGATTATATTTTTTGTAATTATTTTTAATTAGTTATAAATAAATATGGTCAAAAGGTCTAAATTACCCCTAAATTAATTTTTTATTGATGGACACTTGTTAATTATGTGTTGGTTCTTACGGTTCTTACAAAGTATTTGATCCCATTCCCCATAAGGGTCTTACAAACTTAAGTGTTTGTATTTGATCTCATTCCCCATAAATAATATGTTGCTTCTTACTTATTCGTAATCATGGTTAAGCTTCATAGTACACTGCATCATCAGCTTAATATATTAAACTAATTATTAAAGGAAGAAAAAAACAAAAACCATTATATGTTGGGAGGTATCAGTTTAAAAGATTGGCATAAATCTATATTATTATTTCTATTATTGTTCTTGTTGTAGTGTAGTATTATACATAGACATATTAAAATCGAAAGTCGGTTTGTGAGCGGGTTGTACTGTAGCTAATAGTACAACCATTTAAAGCATGTGTACAAGCTTAAGTAAGGTTTAGCCTAAAGTTGAGGGACTTGAACACAGTGGCGAAGCTTGAGATTTCCGACCGAAGGGTCGAAAACGTATATACCAAAAATTTCTATAAAATCCGGGGGTCAAAAACGTATATACCCAAAAATTTCTATATGAAAACTATTTACTCTCTACTACTGAGCGAAAAGTTCGGGGGGTCAGCCGCCCCCTCCCCCTCCACAAAGCTACGCCCCTGCTTGAACATGACATGCTCTTTTTTTTATCTACATTTCTGTGTAAGTTTTGTTCAAAACATAACCTCATGTATTAATGTACAAGTTATCTAAACACCTTCATACAAACATATATGTACACATGTGGGTAACGCGCTCGCCACAATATGCGGGTAATCATACTAGTTAATACTAAACTAGTAACGATAAGAATTGGTCTGATACCGATCGAACAATGTCGGTACCAGTGTCATTGCTATTAAAACCGCGATCGGTTATATTAGAACCGACATCGGTATTCAATTTTTTATTGATGTAAAAACATGTATCCATATCCTTTTGGCTTGTCATGACTTTATTTTTCTTGATTTTCGCTTTCGGTTGCTCTAGCAGTACCAGTACGGGTATCGTAACAGACAATATCGACACCGACCGAATCCCCATCGCATAGTGCGAGAAATTCCACTGGTTTCTTTTACATTTGCCTTAAAATTTAACCACTTTTGCCCCGTATCTTCAAAGTATGATTTTAGGTATTTTCAAATCCTAATTTTACCTGTTAAAACATGTTTAAAGTTCATGATATGTTCCTGATTACAAGTGTCACACCCCAACCGATGGCAGAATCATCGGGGCGTGGCACTAGGCGAATCAGATTGCTAAAGAGAATCCATAACAACTATATTGCGATAATATTTATTACATTCGTTATCCCATACTAACAAATAATACAATCACGTAAGTCATCACAGATTTCTTGTCCTCTCGAACAATTCAAATCCGACAACCTAGATTTTAGGTGAGTTTCTAGACTTCCTAGCTTGATTTGATGTAGACTCCAACTAAACCTGCAACATACGTTAAAATAATGTCAATACAAAGTATTGGCGAGTATACATGTTTGATATGTAATAGCATAATAGATTAAAAGTGCTGCGAATTTCCACATGCATAAACGTAATACACGACATATATACTCACAAAACTGATACTACCAGCTAAGTCCTCGATGCTCGATTCTTCGATTGCATAACTAGACCCCGTCGGGCGCAATAGTACTATACTAGTCGTGGTGGGACGTCACGAGTATAAGTCCTAGCATACATGCAACTAGCATCACGTATATCTATGCAAACAGTTATTCGCAAGTGATAAATTGACCAATTGAATCATTCGTTTGATAAGTTCGATTTATAAGGAACGTATGTTACACCCAAAATTCGTTAAAAAGGGGTCAAGTATACTCACAGTGCGTATTTGGTTGGATTGACGGGATAATGCCTGAGAATGCCCTGATTTCAGACTAATTTCATGAGTATTGGATAGCGCGTCAAATGATAACGGAATACACGAAAACGGATGGTAATTAGATCAAAGGCTGGCCCGTTCGAAGGGGCTGTCCGATCGGCTGGCCTGTCTGATAGGCTGGCCTGTCCAATAGGCTGGCCTGTCCTGTCCGATTGGCTGGCCTGTCCTGTCCGATAGGCTGGCCTGTTCGATAGGCTGGCCTGTTCGATAGGCTGGCCTGTCCTGTCCGATGGGCTGGCCTGTTCTGTCCGATAGGCTGGCCTGTCCTGTCCGATAGGTTGTCCTGTTCGATAGGCTGGCCTGTCCTGTCCGATAGGCTGGCCTGTCCTGTCCGATAGGCTGGCCTGTCCTGTCCGATAGGCTGGCCTGTTCGATAGGCAGGCCTGTCCTGTCCGATAGGCTGGCCTGTCCTGTCCGATAGGCTGGCCTGTCCTGTCCGATAGGCTAGCCTGACCAGCTGTATTCGACAATTTTGCAAGTCTTTTGTGTTTTTGGTCGAGACGTTTGCTGGGACGCGTTAAACAACTGAAATTCCACCAAAACCGGCTTGTTTATCGGCCGGGAATCACCCAGTTCCATCAGAACTCACCGTTCTTAGCGGTTTTCCCCTGTTTAACCCGAAATTGGTTGTCTTATCGTTAGGAATTAGATCTTTGACCAACACGACACTAGAAATGAGTAGAAGGTCGTTATAAGCCCCGATTCCACCGTTTTTGAGTGCCTTGAGAGTAAAAGAGTTGAAAGAAGGTTGGAAAACCATCCTTCAATCCTTTTATTCAAGAGTATGTGTAGGTCTGATGTGAAAATCTTGTTTATTCTTGTGGAAATCCTTTAGATCTGAGTTGTTCTTGTTGGAATGAGACCAACACTTGAAGTTCATAAGAACTCCATGATGACATCACCCTAGAACACCTCAAATCCATTGATTTCACGGTTAAAAGTTGGAATTTGAAAGATAGAAAGGTGGAGGAATGCATAAAGATCAAGGAAGTACAAGATTTGAGTTGAAAACTTACAAGAATCGCGAGAAATCGAGAGATAAAGGGGTTGGAACTTCTGGTCGAGCAGCAACAGTGACAACAAGTGTGTTGGAGGTGAATGAGGGGTATTTATAGGCAAGGAGGAAGGAAAGGAGGGCAGGCTGGCCTGTCCGATCGGTTGGCCCAGCCGTTCGGCTGGCCCGTCCGACCGGTTGGCCGAGCCGTTCGGTTGGCCCGTCCGATCGGTTGGCCCAGCCGTTCGGCTGGCCCGTCCGATCGGTTGGCCCAGCCGTTCGGCTGGCCCATCCGTACGGAGGCCTTTCGATCCTCGTTTTTGGTGCGTTGCGATAGTTTGGGCCACATTTCCATATATTTATATTATTATTTATTTATTTATTATAATTAATCACAAAAGGGTCATATATACGTATCTATATATTCAATATTCAGTGTGATGATCCAGTTACGCGTGCCTTCGAGTGCATTCTTCGATGTGATGTGCCACAGTGATTATCGGGGTACTACTTGCTCGTATTGCCATCATCGTCATGACGGCTGGAGGCATGGTACTCACCCGATAGTCCTTGTTAGCGTTGATTGTTTACGTTTTGACACCTCATGACTATCGAGGAGGGTAGAATAGGTCCTCACTAAACGTCATCGTGAGCGTTATTATTTGCGAAAATAGCTTTGTAATAGTGATAAAATATGCGTAATTATTCGATTATACTTCGATATAGCGATGTATCTGATATTGTTACATTATGATCCGAATCTCTGGTGCTAGGCGTAACGAGTGTAACGAGTAGTAACAACGCACGAAAGTGCGGGTTGTTACATTCCCCCATGCTTTAGGAAATTTCATCCCAAAATTAATCCATCAGTAGGGTCGTAAGAGCTGATGCGAATGGGAGTAGCGATTTAAAAATGTTTAGATTAGCGAGTGATCGATTAAGATTCGACGAGCGGGGGCGGTGAGAAGATGGGATTCGAACAACCAAAAGCAGTAACACACACAAAAGCGATTCCATAGCGTTTTAAATTTACAGATAGTCGGTTATTCTTCGAAGATGCTTTAGGAAGATCTCCCCACGGCGCGGTTTTGTGTCTTTCACTTGTTCTTAGTTACGTCTGTAATTGTACGGTCTTTGTTTGACGTGTCTGTTTAGTTTTGGTCGAGTCGACCAAGTCAAGATATCCTCCTATCTTGATTTGGTACGACATTTACTTTGTGATGTTTGTAAAACAGCTGCATGTCTGCAGTCTGTTAGTTAGTTATGTTTGTTTCTGCTGTTTCTGTTTGAAGTCTGCAAGTTATTATCTGTTTGCAGCCTACCCACGAAGAATCCCTTCTTCGTGGGAAACACATCTTCACAAACAACGTGTTTCATAACGAAGAACCTATTCTTTGTGGGATCAGTTGTTCATTGATCAAGTCTACGAAGAATCACATTCTTCGTGGGCCTGGACATTCTTCGTGGCCCAGTAACATTCTTCGTAGTGTTACTGGGTATGAGCTTATAAATAGACAGCTTCACAGTTTCAGTAAGAGAGCTTTCAGAGTCTGTATGTGCTTGTACTAGTTCTCTTCAGATTAATCAAGATAGTGAATCTTTGGTTACTTTGTGTTTGTTTTTCTTTGCTTTGGTTTGCATACTTACGTGGATTCCCCACTCGTTAGTGTGTTGTAAAACAAGGAAGTAGGTTTATTCTTGATCCTTCAAGTGGACCTACAAAATTTACAGTCATGCCAAGTTTAGGTCTAATATTTGCCGAAATATAAGAATTCTCGTAGACATTTTCTTTAAAACATGAGACCATGAATGACAAACGTCCAATAGCTTTTAACAATACAACATCTTTGGTTTTCAAACAACAATCTCAAACCAACTTTATCCAGCCATCCGTAAATATACAATGACCATCTCTCTTCTTTACTCGTACTAACCATGTTTTGTCATTATCATGTAGTTCTACAGTTTGACCGTAGGGGACCTCCTTCCTCCACAACAAAATTCCTAAAATTAAGTGGTAGCAAATATCTTATATCAAAAATTAATGTACAATCCTAACAGTAACACGAAAGTAAAAAAAGATAAAATATAAAATCATCTTCATTCAGAAATTTTAAAAAGGATAGTGTTAGGTTGGACGGATTCATATCTGCAACAAAAGATTTAAACTTACAAGTTATAAAGACGAACATCTAAGAAAACTTATAGCAAACTGCTATGCTGAAAGTAGATGCTATCATAAGTTTATGATTATCATGGGAAAAAAACAGGAAACGAAAATTATCCTTTCGAAAAACAGCTAAACAAATCAACAACAAAAACATCATATCTATTATTTTATTTCCGTAATGTAGAACTTGATGAAGAAAACATTCGTTACCATTCAAATACAATAAAATAATTTAAAAAAAACATCAGTTAAACTAAATCAATACTTAAAAAACAAAAGTACCAAATATTATGACAACTATTTGTATAATCACACACTTAGGGTTTCATAAAAATACAGTCCAAAACAAAAATTATCTCTCACAATAGTTAAACAAATCAACAACAACCAAAAATCATATGGTTCATTTATCAACCATAATGCAGAAGACGCCATCAAGAAGATGCATCCACAAATTGTCTCAGAGAATGCTATCAATAACTTCATTGAAGTTAATGCAGTACTTAATCAATAAACTACACCAGATTACATCAACTATTATGATCGAAACAAAGAATATGAAACGCCATTTATGAGAAACAGATTCTCATAACATCAAATAATGAAAACCTAACATTTATAACACAAACAATAAGATCAAAGAAACAATACCTGGTTTTACAGTGTCTAATATATATAATGCAGAGGTCTTAAGAGCTTTGATAAGAAGCTTATGAGAAAAGTTCCGAAGGTATTCTGTGATGTTTATGTTCAATAATGGAGTTGAGTAGAGCTTATATAGAGGATCCGAAAACCTAATACAGATGCTCCATTTACACGGGTTGGATCCATGTAAGTTTTATAAAATTTATACTTTACCCCCTTTTCTTTAAAATAATGTAATTTTAGCACATTTTACCATAAGATTTTAATGAATGATCATGTGTGTTGTTAAATTCATAACTTATTAGGTTTGTTCTTTACGGATTGCATAAACATTCATACATTAATAAATACTCGACAACAATTTACACGATTTACACTTATGTAATATCTAAAAACACAAGTAGTCTTTAGAAAATTTACATACAAAAATTTATTAAAAACACAAATCACTATACATTGCTCTTTACGAATTGCAGGAGTATACGTAAATTCATAAATACTCTTTTACAATAATACACATTATACACTAATATAACATTTAATAAAAATACCACACATAATAAATTTAAAGCATTAATACTAATATCATAAGTATCATAGTTTTATAAGGCATTATAATGCTTCTTACATGTTTTTCGATCTAAAAAACATCATCCAAAATTTATAATAAATTTGAGTAAGTAGAAGATACAATTACATGTTCAAAAGTCAGCAACCATGACATAACAACATGTCATCACAGGTTTTGTAGAACTTCTTTGTAAAACACATTAGTAGTGGTTGTACAAACTCGTTTTGCTTTATTACAAATCAAAATTTTCAATCCCTTCCTGCTTTTTACCCTAGATACAACAACATAGAGTTGGCCATGACTAAACACTGGACGTGGAAGATACAAGCCAACACGTTCCAACGATTTTCCTTGACTTTTATTTATTGTCGTAGCAAAGCATAGTGAAAGTGGGAATTGTCTTAGAGAAATCTTCACTGGTATTCTTTTATCAGAAGGTGTCACCTTTAATCTTGAAATCAAAGTATGATGACCTATATTAGTTCCTGTGATAATTATTGCTTCAATCAGAACTTTTCCGAGTTCCGTGACTTGAAATGTGTGCCGTTACACCATCCATTTGCCTGATCAATGTTTCTGAGTAACATTACTGGAGCACCAACTTTCAATACTAATTTATAGTGAGGTAAACCAGACAAATGAAGATTGTTTAACACATGAAGAGGAAATAATGCCATATTAATCTCTGATTCTTCCTCAGATTGATATAAACTATCTGAACTAAAATAAATGTTCCCTTCACCAGGCAGACTCTCTAACAACTCTTCATTTATTGAATCCACTACTTCATTTGTTGGAGCAAGAATGGCTCATTGTTGGAAATACGCTAAATCCCACAAACACTTATTCATATCCAGATATGTAAATGAAATTAGAAAAGAAATAGGATTGACTTGATCATGAATAAGTAAATCATCTGGAATTTCAATATCTACCTCACCATCATTTTCATCACCAAGGAGACCATCACCAAGCTTTAAAATCCATTCTGCAAATTCCTTTATTTCTTGTAAATCTGTTTGCTTACATCCAACTCTTAATCTCATAAGCTTTAGTACTTGACAATGTTGCCATATATAAGAAGAATACAAAGAAGCATCGACTATCATGCTTCTGGTACCTTTAGGGATGACTAGAAGAATTTGTCTAAAATCACCATCAAATAGAACGACCTTTCCTCCAAAAGGCTTGCCTTCTATGTTCGATTGACTGGAACGTGATATGTCTCTCATTGTCCTATCGAGAGCCTCGAAACAATGATTGTGAGTCATAGGTGCTTCATCCCAAATAATCAAAGTTGTTCTTTTAATTAAATCACCTAATTCAGTATTAGGCTCTATCAAACATATTGAATCCTCGTTAATGTTGATTGGAATTACAAACCTTGAATGAGCAGTTCTACCACCATCTAACAAAAGTGATGCAATTCCCCTAGATGCAACATTCAATACAACTTCACATTTGGATCGTAATGCAGCTGCGAATGTCTTCCAAAGAAACATTGTCCCAATTCCACCATAACCGTATACAAAGAAGATACCTCCATCACCTTTTCAACCGCTTTCATAACAATTTTATAAATTCTTTGTTGTTTGGCAGTTAAACACTTTAGATAACCAGCATGTTCCCTTTGTAGAGTCTCTTTGTCATACGATAGTTATTTCATTATCAATCGATTGTTCAACGATGAAACATAATTGTTCGGAACACTTGGCATGTTAGGAAAGTTTTTCAGTGTACTCCTATTGCTATGTAGCAACTTTTCAATTTGGGATAGACAAATGTTTTCAACTTCTTTTTCTTGAAGAACCAAATCTAAAACAAATATAAAAAAGTATTGATTTTTTCACAATCCAGAAGCTATTGCATAATATTAATGTAGTTGGTTATAGCTTTAATAAAGTAATTAAATTACATGCAATACCAGTTATCTTCCGTTGTTGGTATAGAATGTCTTCACATAACATGGACTTGGTTTGCGACCAAAAAACACCAGGACGAGATATGGAGTTTGACAGTAGCAACATTACAAAAAAGTCCTCAAGAAGTCTACGGTTAACCATGTGCTAGCTTCTTTGATGGCATCAACATATTCCTTATCATCATCCAACAGTCCTCATGCAAAACATGCATCTTTGAATGTTTCAAAAACTTGTCCATCAACTGTTTTTATATCTTCAAAACAGGTTAGTCCCCTAAGATGATTCAATAAAATCCTTAAGTAATAACAATCACCAAGTGATGGTGGGACATAATGTATCCTCCTAACTGATCCATATGGATGCTTTCTTCGACACCATCTGTAACAGCTTTCTGATCAATACAAGAGACAATTAATAGTGAATCCAAGCTAAATGAAGACCGAATCAATGAATTCCGCCTCTGATTCAGTCTGAGCACTCTTCTGATCGACTCGTTAGGTCGTTTCATGATCCTACAAGTGGTATCAGAGCTCAGGAGGAAGAGTTCTTACCGTTTAGCTCGTTTTCGCTGGAATATTCTGATTTCTACACCTTCTTTCTTCATCAGAATGAGTTTTATTGGTCAAAATTGGATCAAAATTTCACAGATTATAGGAAATTGGACATAGACAAATCCCTGAAAGTTTGACACTGAAATTCGGACTAAAAATGGACCAAATTAGGGCCCGAGTTGATTTCGCTTATACGGACATTCTGTGATTTCGCTCTTAGATCACCCTAATTTCGCTCCAGTGGACAAGTTCAAGGGTGATTTCGCTCTTAGGACATCATTCTTGAGATTTCGCTCCAAAGGTTCTTCTGATTTCGCTCCAGTGTCACATCAATCAGTGATTTCGCTCATGTGTCAGGCTAATTTCACTCCAGTGTCAAGTGTTTAAGTAATTTCGCTCCAGAGTACTGATCTGATTTCGCTCCTAGTGAACTATATCAGTGTTTTCGTCTTTGTGAACACTGTAATTTCGCTTATAAGTCACTGATTTCGAAAAACGTGCTAGGTCACCATCTAATTTCACTCAAAGGGACAATAGTTGTTTTTGTGAGAAAATTTGTCGGGACAGTTTAAAAGACGACAATGGTCTTTGATGAAAAAGAAAACAATGATCTTGAAAGAATAAATGGTTGGTATCGAGGATATTTTAGTAGTCATTATCAAGGTTTGCCCAAGAATGTTTGGAGTATCCGGTTTGAATGTTTTCTGTGTAAGAAAGATGAAAAATTGGATGATTTGGAGAAGCGATTTGATCATTTGATTGACTATTTGAAAGAAAATCAGATAGTAATATCAGAAGCTGAAATGGTATCAAAGTTTGCTAATGGATTGCCAGCTGAATGGGATGATTTTTTGAAAAATCTGAGAGAAAATTCTAGTTTTTCAAAATTATCTTTGAGTAAATTCATCAGTAAACTTAAAAATCACAGTTATGAAATTTATAACAAGAAGAGAGATTTGATGGATAAAATAAAAATGAATTTAGATGATTTGAATTTAGAAGTGATAGATGAAATAAACAAAAGAGTCAATATTTGTTGGGCAGCAAAAAGAAATTTGAAATACGATATGAAAAGGGGTTGTTATATTGATGAAAATGAAAATCCTCTTGATTTCGTTAAAATCTTTGGTGCAGGAACGTATAAGATAGAGAAAGAGCAAGCTCCAAAGAATGAAGAATCTGTGAAGAATGAATCTTCTAATTCTGAATCAGTGTGCTCCAAATGTGACAACTTTAAGACTGACAATGACAAACTCTTGAAGGATGCGGAAAGTTTAACATCGGAAGTCAAGAAGTTGAAAGATGATAAGCAAACTGATGTAAAACAGATTCTGGATTTACAGGAAAATTGTGAGAAGTTCAAATCTGAGAATGTTAAACTGTTAAATGACTTAAACAGTTTAACATCAGAAAACAAAATTTTGAAAGAAAAAGAAAAAGACTTTGAAAGCAAAAAAGAAATCTTCAGAAAATGAAGATTTCTGGATAAAACTGGAAAACAAGAATCTGAAAGCAAATGAAACAAAATTTCAAGAACAGATAAAAGCTTTGGTCAATGAAAAGTCTGTTCTTGAAAACATTAAGATTGAGAATGAAAAATCAGTCAAGTCTCATCTTGAAAGAATATCTCAGCTTGAAAACGAAGCTGAAAATTCAAGAAACAAGATTGATGAACTTGAAAATAAATTGAAAGGTTTTGTGACTTCATCAGATAGTTTGAATTTTCCATGTCCAAAACCGATCAATTCAGTTCCAATAAGTGACGATGTCACAAATTTTGACAAAGTCAAAATTGAAGATTGTGATGAAAAATCTGATGATGAAAATGAAAAAATTGAAAAACAAAAATTGTTTTTGAAATTAAAAGAAAAATTTCAGAAAACTGTTCTACTATCGACTGAAAAGGGAGAATGCTCTAAGCAAAAACCTTTGAAGAAGAAAGTGGAACAGAAACAAAAAATTAAAAATGAGAAAAATGTTCAAAAAGATAATAAAAGCTCATCAGATCGATTATCCAATCAAAATCAAAAATCACAAAAATTGAAAAATGATAATTCAAAAATTGTTGGTAATAAGTGGTGCAGGTCGGACCACAGTGCTCAAAAGCCAAATCCAGCAAACATGAGGAAGGAATATCACCAAGCCAAACAATGCTATGATCTGAGCATCTGGTATGAAAGTGGTGATTAGTATGATAACAGAGTGTGTTACCAATGTGGTTATCAAGGACACATTGCTGTTAACTGCCAGAATTGGAGCTATGAGACGAGAAGATGTTATAATTGCAACATCAGAGGTCATATTGCCAGAGATTGCCCAAGAGGATCGAATAACAGATTGAGGGCTAATTCTCAAAAATTGGCAAAGATTCCAGTCAAAGTCAAGCCCCATGAACAGAAGGTTCTAAAATATAAAGTTCAAGAACAGAAAGTTCAAGAAAAGAAAGTTAAACTTTCACAGGGGCAGAAAGACAGACTGAGAAAGAAGAGGAAGAAGGCGAGAGAATATCTGGAGAAGATATTGTCCCCAGGTTCATCTGTTGGTAAGAATAAGAGTTCTGATGAATCAATTCCCTCGATTGCAAAGTCAAGCAATACGAATTCATCGGATACAAATCTGAGGACAAAAGAAGAAAAGAAGAAGAAGAAAATGGTCGGCGATGAATCTGACGTGATAAAGTCAGACAAGTCACCTTCAGGCAATGAATCTGACAGATCAAAGTCAGACAAGCCATGTGCAGGCAATGATTCTGGTTCGTCAAAGCCAGAGGAGCCTGGTGTTGAGATAAAAAAGGAGAATTTGGGTTTAACAATGGATGATGTAAATTTTCCACCATCGTTGAACAAG
Organism: Helianthus annuus; assembly: GCF_002127325.2. Lineage (NCBI taxonomy): Eukaryota > Viridiplantae > Streptophyta > Magnoliopsida > Asterales > Asteraceae > Helianthus > Helianthus annuus. Next base: position 160,694,809 of record NC_035436.2, read on the forward strand.
AATTCAAAATCACCCAAGGATCGTCAGGCTTGGGTGAATCTGTTCAAATAGAAAAGCCTGACTTGCCGGAGCTCCCAAGTTGGTATTCGCGGAGCATGAATCGGCATCATTCTTTAAAATGCTTATAAAATGTTTTTTTTTTGAAAAGCAGGAATTACCGGAACTCCCAGGTTTGTAAGAGTGGAGTAGGAATCGGCACCTTGAGAATTCAACCAACAGATGGTAATTGGTTGAAAAGCAGGTTTGAGTTGTATGTTTGTGATTGATACAAGTGGTTCAGAATTTGAACCAGGTTGATCCTACAAGTGGTTAATCAAGGTCATTAAATTGAACTTGAGTTAACTATCATTCATAAGATTGGTAAACAATGTGATGAAATGACCCCAAAACTTTACAAGTGGTAAAATAAACAAAACCTATTTTCCGGAAAAACCATTCTGATTAAAACAAACTTAAGTGTTTTGAAATCTTAATGGGAAAATAGTTTGTTGTGAGGGGGAGTTCTGATTGTTTATGCCAAGCGAATGGAGAATTGAGGCAATTCGATATCAGTTGTCATGTTCTGTATAGTTTGTTTTCAATTTCTTTAAATGTTTTTGAATTTAAGGGGGAGTAAGAAATTTTCAGAAAATCCAAAAACATTAGAAAATTTGAAAAAGACAAAAACATGATAAAACTGAAAGAGTTTTTGTTGTATAAAAGAGGAAATGATAGTACATCAGTGGACTATCACAGCACGCTAAAGAAATGTAAAGATAAAATGTGATAAACTATCTCACTGTGGATGTGTCAGTAGGTTTTTACACATTTAGTAAACTGTAACGAGATATAAACCTAAGTACAAACTTGCTTATTCTGTGGGTTAACAACTTCTTGGATATATAGGTAACCCCTGAAATCTTGTTTGAAAGGTCCCGTATTCTGAGATACTAGGTCTTTATGCTCAGTGATATCTAGGGTATTATCCCGGGACTTCCGCTGTATGGAAGTACTGACCTAGTCCCCGGATAACGCTTTCCACAAATGCTTGAAACATAGCATTGATGTGTTTAAAATGCAACATATAAATTACATCAAATGAGGCATAAAACTAACCCTTTTTAAGTACTAATGTTGGAAAAAGAGTGTTTTTGTCTTCCTTTTGTATTTTCAGGATTAAATGAGCTCAAATTCACAAAAGAAGCAAAAAGACAGCTAAATCTAACATAAATACAAGAAAAGGAACATAAGTGGATTGCCCGACCCCTCAACAGCATCCTCCCAAGCAAAATAGAGAAGGCAGAAGACTGAACACGCCCCGTGCTCAGCCAGCACGGGGCCGTGCCCAAGAAGCAGCAGAAAAGACAAACCTATAGAAGCTTCTATTGCCCACCACGGGGCCGTGCCCAGTGAACACGTGGGCGTGGCGAAAGTACAGCAGGCGCATTAATTGTAATTGCGAATTACAATTAATGAAGAGAGAGAGTGTCAGACAGGCACGGGGCCGTGTCCAGCGGACACGGGGCCGTGCCCAGCCTTCTGTTCAGCCTATAAATATGAGTGCTTGGTTTCATTGCAACTCATCCCTTGGCACACCACCTCTCTCACACTTCATCCACCACCCACCACCATCACAACACCATCATCCACCACCATCATCCATTGTCCATCATAGAGTGTGTGAGTCATCTCGGGATCCAAGATTGATCGTAAGAGTTCTTGACAATCAAGGCCATGTTTGCCTAAGTCTCTTACATCACTTGGTGAAGACAAGTGTTTAGTTTAATACTTTTTATTTTCAATCTTTTTGCACTTTTTATTTGGTTTTGTATTAATGACTTTAATAACTAGTTGCTTATGTTGAAGGTGATCTTTCCTTACGTTTGTCCGTGGTGTCTTGGCATTATTTTACTGTCTATATAAAATAAAAGATTTTCACCATTCATATCTCCACGGTCTATATGGAGGTATGTTGGCTACCTGGTCGGGGGTTAAGGGAACGGTTTGGTAAGGGTCTTGCCCTTGTTCAGCGTTTAGAGGTCCTGCAAGGGACCTGGGTCAATTTTAGTAGGATCTCCTTCAATGCCCATAGGTATTGGATGGCGGGGATCCAAACTCTTTGACCCCCTCATAAGTTAACTACTATTAATACTATAACCCGACTATTTAGGACTGTATTCCTGCTGACTCAGACTACTTAGTCGAGGGTAACGTCACCGCCAAAAGCGGGGCCTACCATAATTTGCATTAATAACTTAATTCATTATCTTCTAATAATCCAACCCTTTAGGATTGTATCCTTGCTGACTCAAACTACTGGGTTGAGGGTAACGTCGCCTTCAAAAGAGGGTCCTACTACAATAACTAAGATAATCTCTTAAACAAGTGCAAAAGTGCGAAAATAATCAAAGGTTATACTAATACACGAGTCGGATCCAAGTGATTCATCTTGTCTATCTGTTTTTATTTTTATTTTATTTTTCAGCATTTAGTTAGTTTTTATTTCTCTTAGTTTAAAAATTTTTTCTAACATTTTGATTTGATTAGATGTTGAGGATAAACCGGTATTAAAAGCTCTTGTGTCCTTGGACGACCTCGGTATCTTACCAACACTATACTACGTCCACGATGGGTGCACTTGCCCATATGTGTGTTTAGTGTTAGTAAATATCGTGTTTTATAAATTTAAAACTTGGCTAAAAGTGTAAAAAGGGCTTAAATTATACATCAAAAATATATTACACCTAACGCACATCAAGTTTTTGGCGCCGTTGCCGGGGACACAAGGATTTTAAGAAAGCTTAAAATCAACGGCCTAATCTATTTTTCAAAACCTTTTTAAAACGCGCGCACATTTTTCTACATTTTAGTTTAGTTTGCATTTACAGTAGCCTGAACAAGGGGTCCTGCTCACTGAACACGCCCCGTGCTGCATATTTTTTAGTTAGATACCCATATACAGAGTCTGAACACGGGGCCATGCTCACTGAACACGCCCCCGTGTCCAACGTGACCAGTAACTTTAATTAAAACACCCAGATACAGATCCTGAACACGGGGCCGTGTTCACCCAACACGGGGCCGTGTCCAGCCTTCTGTTTCCGACTTTGTTTTTGTTTTCTGGTCCCGAGACTCAGTTGTAGTCTGCTGAGTGATTCTTATGGATCAATACTCAGGAGGTTACAACTACACCTATGAGGAGGATGATTATATGAGAAACTATTGCACTAATTGTGGTAATCCGCACTCGGTACAACATGGTAACTTGTTTCAACCATCTACTTCATACAACTATTATGAGGAGCCCAGGTACGAGCCATCAACTTCATACACATCCTATGAAGACCAAAGGTATGAACCTAACCCCTCATACTCATATTTTGATGAACCAAGGTATGAGCCTTCATACTCATACTTTGAAGATTCAATATATGAGCCACCACCTTCATATACTTATTATGAGGAACCATGGCATGAACAACCCACCTCATATGAGTACTATGAAGAACAAAATTTTGACCCTTATCCATCATATACTTACAATGAAGAACAATGGTGTGAACCATCTACTTCATATGGGTACTATGAGGAACCAAGGATTGAGCAACCGGATTCAAGCTTTGAGGATCCCAATCCTTTTTCTATCACCGAAGTGACCAATAGGATATTAGAACACATTAAAACTATCGAACGTTGCATAAAAGAATCTCGCGCAAGGGAAGAGGATCCCCGCGCAAGAGAATAATTAAATTGTAATAATAACGTAGAGATAGTTGAAAATGTAAAAATGGAAGAACGAGAAAGTGAAAAACCGACACATGAGTTAAACATTGAGAGAGGTGAGGACGATAACGCTAAATTACAAGAAGAGTCCAATTTTGAAGAAATTAGTCTCTTGTCACCTTCTTTTGAAAATCATTGTTTAGTAACCCCTCATGCTAAGTTTTTAAAAGAGCTAAACACTAATACTAAAATTGAAGAAATGGTAAGTGTTAAGTTAACTAATGATCAAACTTCGCTAATAAAAGAAGATCCTTTTGAAATTAACATTACACCGGTTCCGTGTTTCTTTTAAAATTCCTTTATTAGTAATATCACCATTGATAAAGATCTTTGTGTTAACATAATGCCTAACTATATTTTTGAAAAGTTAAGTATTAGTGATTTTGCTCCACTTCAAATACCCATTTTTCTATCCGATCGGAAAGTAATAAAATCAATCGGTGTAGTTGAGGATGTCTTGGTTCAAACAAATCAAATGGTTATTCCAACCGACTTTGTCATCCTCGATGACGCTCCTCTAGTCTTAGGAAAACCTTTTGTGAAAACTCATGAAACTTTGAAAAACCGGAAATTTAACAATCTACCTCTTCAATTAGGGGCATTCAAAAGGAGCATAGATCTTGAGCATTCAATGAAATATCCTTTTGGCAATAATGACCCCCTAATTGAAGATGAGGATGAGCCACCCGATACAACTAAAGAAGATGACCACTTTGTTGAAGAAGAGGTCGCCATAGAACAAACTTTTAAGGTTCTTGATCTAGATGAGCCAGAAAATAAGGTGTCTTCTAACGACCCACCCATTGAGCTCAAAGAACTTCCTAAAGGTTTGGAATATGCTTTTCTAGACAAAGATGGTAATTTACCTGTAATTATTTCATCTAAATTAAGTAGCGTAGAAAAAGAAAAATTAGTTAATCTTCTTAAAAAAACACAAGAATGCGATTGCTTGGAAGCTTGTAGATATTAAAGGAATAAGTCCTTCCATGTGCACGCACAAAATTTTAATGAATGATGACTACAAAACAATAATTCAACCACAACGAAGAGTTAATCCCAATGTACAAGAGGTGGTTAATAATGAAGTCATCAAGCTACTTGACGCCGGACTAATCTATCCTATCTCCGATAGTCCATGGGTGAGTCCCGTCCAAGTAGTCCCAAAGAAAGGAAGTATGACGGTAATAACTAATGAAAAAAATGAATTAATACCAACAAGAACCGTCACAGGATGGAGAGTTTGTATAGACTATAGACGATTAAATGAAGCAACTAGGAAAGACCACTTTCCTTTGCCCTTCATTGATCAAATGTTAGAACGACTATCCGGTCATAAATCTTACTGTTTCTTGGATGGTTTTTCAGGTTACTTTCAAATCCCAATAGCACCTGAAGACCAAGAAAAGACGACTTTCACATGCCCCTACGGAACTTTCGGCTATCGACGCATGCCATTCGGTCTATGTAATGCACCTGCAACATTCCAACGTTGTATAGTAGCCATTTTCCATGACATGATAGAAAAGACAATGGAAGTCTTCATGGACGACTTTTCTATCTTTGGAGACTCATATGACCAATGCCTCGATAACCTTGAACGAATGCTATCCCGATGTGAGGAAACTAACCTCGCCCTTAACTGGGAAAAATGCCATTTCATGGTAACAGAGGGAATAGTACTCGGTCATAAAATCTCATGCGAAGGTATGGAAGTTGATCGAGCAAAAATAGAAACTATTTCTCGATTGCCTCCACCATCCTCTGTTAGAGCAATCCGAAGTTTCTTAGGGCATGCCGGATTTTATAGAAGGTTTATCAAGGACTTTTCAAAAATTTCAAGACCTCTAACAAAATTACTTGAAAAAGATGCACCTTTCATCTTTGACAAGGAATGCAATCAAGCATTTCTAACCCTCAAGGAAATGCTAGTCAATGCACCTATCATGATAGCGCCTGATTGGAAATTTCCTTTCGAAATCATGTGTGATGCAAGTGACTTTGCTGTTGGAGCAGTCTTGGGACGACGAAAAGAGAAGCATTTCCACCCAATTTATTATGCTAGTAAAACGCTTAACGATGCACAAGAAAATTACACAACTACAGAAAAGGAATTACTAGCTGTGGTATTTGCTTTTGATAAATTCCGTTCTTACCTTGTTCTTTCTAAAACTGTAGTCTATACAGATCATGCAGCTATCCGATACCTCTTCAAGAAACAAGACGCGAAACCCCGTTTGATCAGATGGATTCTACTCCTCCAAGAGTTCGACATTGAAAGCAAAGACAAAAGAGGAGTAGAAAACACTGCTGCGGATCATCTTTCACGCCTTGAAGACCCAGCTTTGGAGGCAACCAGGGACGAGCAGATCAACGAAAAATTTCCTACAGAATCCTTGGAAATGATGGAAAGCAGACAAGAACCGTGGTATGCCGACTATGCTAATTATTTAGCTAGCGGTATAGTCACCAAAGGATGGCTGCATCATCAAAGAAAGAAATTCTTTGCTGATGTAAAGCATTACTTTTGGGAAGACCCTTATCTTTTCAAAATGTGTGCCGACCAACTCATCCGAAGGTGTGTCCATGGTAATGAAGCACGAAGAATTCTCCGTCATTGTCATGAAGGTCCATACGGAGGGCATCATGGTGCCACTAGTACCGCACGAAAGGTATTTGATTCAGGATTTTATTGGCCAACCATTTACAAAGATGCACAAGATCTTGTAAAGACATGTGACGCTTGCCAAAGATCAGGTAATATTTCTTCCAAAAACGAGATGCCTCAAAACGGCATTCTCGTTTGTGAAATTTTTGATGTGTGGGGACTCGATTTTATGGGACCATTCCCACCGTCAAAAGGAAACAAATATATACTTGTGGCAGTCGATTACTTGTCTAAATGGGCAGAGGCCGAAGCTCTTCCAACAAACGATGGAAGAGTAGTGGTAAAATTTCTGAAAAAGTTATTCTCTCGTTTTGGAACACCAAAAGCTTTGATAAGTGATAGAGGTACCCATTTTTGCAATCATCAACTCGAAAAAATATTAACAAGGTATGGGGTCTATCACCGGGTCTCAACAGCATATCACCCTCAAACAAATGGGCAAGCCGAAGTGACTAACCGAGGTTTAAAACGAATACTTGAAAAAACCGTAGGTTTAAATAAAACGGAATGGGCTGATAAATTAGATGATGCTCTATGGGCTTTTCGAACTGCTTATAAAACCACTATAGGCACAACCCCATATAAGCTCGTCTATGGAAAAAGTTGTCACTTGCCAGTAGAAATAGCTCACAGGGCCTACTGGGCAATAAAAAGTGTAAACTTAGATTTAGAAACTGCAGGTAAAAATCGATTCTGTCAAATGAATGAATTAGACGAATTAAGGAATTATGCATACTCTAACTCCAAAATTTATAAGGAAAGAATGAAAAATTTACACGATAAATATATTAAGTCTAATGAATTTCGGGTAGGAGACCAAGTTCTGTTGTTTAATTCGCGACTTCGATTATTTCCTGGTAAACTAAAATCTAGGTGGTCAGGACCTTTTTCTGTCACCCATGTTTTTCCTCACGGTGCAGTAGAAATTAAAGCTCGAAATGGTATACCATTTAAAGCCAATGGCCAACGGCTAAAACTCTACCGAGGATCCATTGAGGATGAAGAAGAGGAGATCTTGCTTCAAACGGTTAACGAATGAAAAGCACCCACATCATACCCGGTATGTCACAAACAAGCGAGTATACATCGAAACCGGTAAGTCTTCTAACCATGTCTTCGGAAAAATGGGCACTCACACAAGCACTTTTCCTAAAAAAAAATATTTTCAAAACTTTTGCTCGGCACGAGGCCGTGTTCGCTGGACACGGGGCCGTGTCGACGCAACTGTCGGGATAAAACCCCTTTTTCATAACAGTTACCTCATTCCACACGCCCCGTTTTGCCGAAAACGCTCTGATTCAAGGCGATTTTCCGCAGATTTCTGACGTTACTTCCACGTTTAACAACATCAAGGTATGATTCTATCATCATTAATAGTAGGTTAGTTACTTGCATGTAGTTAAACATGAAAGATTTGGGGAAAAATCTAGGGTTCTTCAAGTTCATCCGGATCGAACTTCAAATTTTTGATGTAATCTGTTAGTATTAGTTTAGATTAGTATAATGGGAAGTAAATACACTTGTATTGTTGATGGATTTGTCCGATTTCTCACTAAAACCTCAAACCCTTGTTTTTGAACCAAAAAAGATGAAATTGGAAGGGTAAACTGGTTGTTTTGGGAAAAACGACACTTAGGGTTTCATTTTCGGGGGAAACCGCACCTACTTGGCCAAAAATTTTCAGATTTTCGGGACCGGGACGAAAAATGAAGTTTTTGGGTTACAGACGTCTGGACACGGGGTCGTGCCCACTGAACACGGGGCCGTGTCCAGCCCACTGTTTGCAGTTTCTTTAGAAAATCTCATTGTTTCGCGCTAACTTTTGGTGTATTCTTTCAGATGGCAAAGTTCACAAGGTTCAATGCAAGTGAGCTCGATGCTAGGCAAGATACGAAATACTTCAAACAAGACCAGAGGAGTACCCCAGGCAAGCATGCACGGACCTGTTAACCTTGGTAAACCAGCTGGACCGATTCAACAACATCGTTACGGGACCACTGAGGGTTGCATTGACCACTCGGCTTCGGTCGGTGCATCAATGCACCATGGAGTTCTATAGCACTTTTACCTTCACCTCAAGGTGTGACCCGTTCGACAATGAAGGGGTTGCATTTTGGTGTGGCGGGACAAGGTACTCGATCTCTATGGCTCAGTTTGGAGCAATTGTGGGACTGTACGGGGAAGAGGAATCGGGAAACGAGGAAAACACCGGGGGATTACGAGATTTGGATGAAAATGAACGTCAAGCCGCATGGGCCCAAATCGGTGAAGGAATCTACAACCCTAGCAGCACCAAGAGTACCAAACTGAGGGACCCACTCTATCGCTACATTCACAGGCTCCTCACCTACTCTCTTAGCCAACGTCACGACAGTAGTGGCGTTGTAGGGTTGAAAGATTTGGTTGTCCTTCACTGTATCCACAACCGGAAGCCTCTTGATGTTCCATATCTTCTGTTACGAAACATGCATCTCAACCGCCTTGCTCGTCCTCCAATACCTATCTTCTTTGGAGGATGGGTGTACCGCCTCTTCAAGCACTTCACGCGAATTACAAGGTCCTTTGAAAGAAGCCCATGGTCAGGACGAGTTGACTACCACATTTTCCGAGCCATGAACTTACTTTATGAGGCAGAAGACGGGTCAGTGAGCTTCCAAAGGACGCAAGGCTATGCATGGAACCCGCAGGAGGCCCTAGTTCTTCACGCACCACCTCCCCACTACCAGTATCAACCCCACGATGATCTGGGTCAATCCTCCTCACAGGGAGGCGGTTTTCCTAACTTTCAAAGCTTACATGATCTTTTGCAGGAAAACCTCATGTGTACCAGGAACACCTACAATCTCGCCAACAATACATACCACCGGGTCGGAGCTATTGAACGTAACATCAACGATATACAAGACGATATCAGCAGCATCCGGGAGTATATGGCGGGGCATGGGGATGGAGGTGATGACAACGATGAAGACATGGACTGGGGGGAGCAGGAGCAGGTTGATGGGAAGCCCACAGGTTTAAGTCCCTTTATCTATCGAACAGTTTGTGGCCTGCGTGCCAAGTGTTGAACAATTTACTTTCCTTGACTACTTTTATTTTCCGCTTTATTTTTCTTTTACTTTATGCTTGGAACAATTAACTATGGTAATGTAGGATGTTTGTGTTGCTTGGTGTGGTATTAAGTGATGAAACAGGTACAAACCGAGGCTTAGAGTGCTAAGCCTTAGCACTCATAAGGCCAGGATGGAAAAACCGGAGGAAGGAACCTATTTTTCAGGCTTACAGACTGTCCACACGTGGACGTGTCCAGCCGACACGCCCCCGTGCTCACCTCCCAGACCTGCTGTTTGGGTACTTTTCTGCATGTTTTTGTCAGACATGGGGCCGTGCCTAACCAACACGCCCCCGTGTCCGCCTTCTGTAAGTTTTTATTACTGGCAGTTCACCACAGGGTCGTGTCCAATGAACACGGGGCCGTGTCCAGACTGCCAGTAACATAAATCTTTGCTCTTAACACTATATTACACATCTAATCAACCTAAAAATTTATTTTTGAGACACATTGAGGACAATGTGTAATTTAAGTGTGGGGGGGATGCTAAAACCTTGAAATTTTGCAAATCCTAATAACAAGCCTTACACAAAACTCTATTGGAACCGCTAATCACCCCAAATTTTTTTCAAAAATTTCCATTTTTTTTACTTGTCTAAAGTTTAAGTTGGGAATTCTAAGATTAATAAGGTTATATTTTTATAAATTTACAACCAAGAGCGTCGTGATAAAAAGAACCAACATAAGAAAATTATGAAACGGGCATGACAAGCTTAGTTAAAATTTGATTATATATACTTGATCACATAGAAAAACCCATTCCCACAAAAAGTGAGTTTTGAGCCTTTATTGAGCATACAAATATACATCTTTAGACTAAATGCTCATTTTTTCGTTTCTTGTGTGAATAGCCACTTGGTTCTTACGACTTTAGAACTTGCCACGACGATTCATTCCCGGTCCTTACCAACTTAAACCCAAGTAAGTAAATGATGGAGGCATTAGGACTAACCCTTTTTCTTTCTACACCATTATTTTTCATTTTTTTTACCACCTACCTAAAATCCCCCTAGTTAACCCCTTTGAGCCTAAACCTTTCATTTCTTTACCTTAAAACCCTTTTACCCACCAAAACTCTTTTTATTTTTTTTACCCTTTATTTTAGTGACAGGCTCGGTTTTCGTGTGACTAAAAAAAATGATGAAGTAAGAAATAAACAAACAAAGCTCTTAAAACAAAAAGCTTGTTTGAAGAAATACTTCATTAAGAATAAAAAGTCACTAAAACAAAATGTTTTACGAAAACCGACGCTTTTTACGCTTTTCGCCTTTTTTTTACTAACCACTAACCCACTCACCCACCTTTAGCCCGAGCCTTTACCCAAAAAGTCCTCTTGATATTTACAAAGGTAACAAGTTAAAAAGGAGGAGGATTGATTTCTTGGCAAGCCTATGGTAGGAATAAGTTCCACGCCGCTCTCGAGTGATTCACTAAAAATACACCTTCGGCCGAGTGTGAGTGATTTCTCCCGTGAGGTATGCGAACTTGTATATAAATGGAATTTTAAAAAGGCATGCTATGCCCAAATAAGTAATTTATCCTATGAAACGTTCTAAATAAATCATAATGAATAGGATTGTAAATAAATGAAAATAAAACCAAAAAAATCTTGGATTCCCGACACTCTATGACAAGCCAAAACCTTCTCTTCTACCCATTCCATTTGGGAGTGTAAGCCACGTATTAAAGAGTTTTGCTTGAGGACAAGCAAAAATTCAAGTGTGGGGGTATTTGATGTGTTTAAAATGCAACATATAAATTACATCAAATGAGGCATAAACTAACCCTTTTTAAGTACTAATGTTGGAAAAAGAGTGTTTTTGTATTCCTTTTGTATTTTCAGGATTAGATGAGCTCAAATTCACAAAAGAAGCAAAAAGACAGCTAAATCTAACATAAATACAAGAAAATGAACATAAGTGGATTGCCCGACCCCTCAACAACATCCTCCCAAGCAAAATAGAGAAGGCAGAAGACTGAACACGCCCCGTGCTCAGCCAGCACGGGGCCGTGCCCAAGAAGCAGCAGAAAAGACAAACCCATAGAAGCTTCTATTGCCCACCACGGGGTCGTGCCCAGTGAACACGGGGGCGTGGCGAAAGTACAGCAGGCGCATTAATTGTAATTGCGAATTACAATTAATGAAGAGAGAGAGTGTCAGACAGGCACGGGGCCGTGTCCAGCTGACACGGGGCCGTGCCCAGCCTTCTGTTCAGCCTATAAATAGGAGTGCTTGGTTTCATTGCAACTCATCCCTTGGCACACCACCTCTCTCACACTTCATCCACCACCCACCACCATCACAACACCATCATCCACTACCATCATCCATTGTCCATCATAGAGTGTGTGAGTCGTCTCGGGATCCAAGATTGATCGTAAGAGTTCTTGACAATCAAGGCCATGTTTGCCTAAGTCTCTTACATCACTTGGTGAAAAAAAAGTGTTTAGTTTAATACTTTTTATTATCAATCTTTTTGCACTTTTTATTTGGTTTTGTATTAATGACTTTAATAACTAGTTGCTTATGTTGAAGATGATCTTTCCTTATCGTTTGTCCGTGGTGTCTTGGCATTATTTTACTGTCTATATAAAATAAAAGATTTTCACCATTCATATCTCCACGGTCTATATGGAGGTATGTTGGCTACCTGGTCGGGGGTTAAGGGAACGGTTTGGTAAGGGTCTCGCCCTTGTTCAACATTTAGAGGTCCTGCAAGGGACCTGGGTCAATTTTAGTAGGATCTCCTTCAATGCCCATATGTATTGGATGGCGGGGATCCAAACTCTTTGACCCCCTCATAAGTTAACTACTATTAATACTATAACCCGGCTATTTAGGACTGTATCCCTGCTGACTCAGACTACTTAGTCGAGGGTAACGTCACCGCCAAAAGCGGGGCCTACCATAATTTGCATTAATAACTTAATTCATTATCTTCCAATAATCCAACCCTTTAGGATTGTATCCTTGCTGACTCAAACTACTGGGCTGAGGGTAACGTCGCCTTCAAAAGAGGGGCCTACTACAATAACCAAGATAATCTCTTAAACAAGTGCAAAAGTGCGAAAATAATCAAAGGTTATACTAATACACGAGTCGGATCCAAGTGATTCATCTTGTCTATCTGTTTTTATTTTTATTTTATTTTTCAGCATTTAATTAGTTTTTATTTCTCTTAGTTTAAAAATCTTTTCTAACATTTTGATTTGATTAGACGTTGAGGATAAACCGGTACTAAAAGCTCTTGTGTCCTTGGACGACCTCGGTATCTTACCAACACTATACTACGTCCACGATGGGTGCACTTGCCCATATGTGTATTTAGTGTTAGTAAATATAGTGTTTTATAAATTTAAAACTTGGCTAAAAGTGTAAAAAGGCTTAAATTATACATCAAAAATATATTACACCTAACGCACATCAGCATCGCCCTCAGCAAGCTGATGAAACAATAAAATCGATAGTCGCTGCTGTTGTAACAAAAAGATCCTCTAAAGGGGACACACCGAAAGTCGAAGCCGTCATCTCTTTGCGTATACGGAAGTATCGACCTGAGCTCTCACGGCCCTCGCATCTTACCCTTTACAGATATCATCTGTGGTATACTCACCTGTAAGACTGAATATTGGGATCTGGATACGGGAGTATATTCAAGTAGTGGGACACACGAATAAGTCTAAGTAATTAAGACACTAATTGCATATCTCGAAACAGTTGAAATTTGTGTGAAAATTTAAAAGGACAAACATACTGACAATCTAGGTGAATTGTTTAGAGCTTAAAATGAAATCTAGCTTAACGGTGCTAGTAATTTGTCTTAAAAACTGATATGATCCTCTTGCACGAACTCACAAAAATATTGTTTGTACAGATTTCATTTATGCATTTAAAATTCTGTTTCTGATTTATGTTTCATATTTTTTTTGAAAAATCCAAAAAGATTTTCGACAACTGATGTTGAAAAGCTGATATTCAAAATCTCAAAGGCTAAACATGATGAACAGATGGTTTGGTTAATTGGTTTGAAATGTTTAAGATGATTCATTAAGTTGAATCAGATTTTGAAATGTTTCAAAGTTTGTTAAGTTTTAAATGTGAAAATTCTCGAATGTTTAGTTGATTCATTAAATTGAATCACAACATGGTTTGTTGTAATAGAGTGTTTGAGTTGTGCAGGTGTTTGAGCTGAACAGGGATAAAGCCAGGATTCGGTTTAAAGGCAAAATCTAATTTCAGACAGTATACCCAGCATGATGATAGGGAGAGTCTGACGAACAAATTCCAGACAGCAATCCTAGCATGATGAGAGGAAGAGTCTGATGAAATTAGAGCCAAAGAGAGATCCTGGAACATCATTTATGCAGACCGATCAAGATTGAAGAGTTAACATGTTGAAGACTCTCACTGAAGATTCCGTCAACATTCAAGGGGGAGTCTGTTGGTGCAGTTGTCGGTCGACTACATCTTCGTTTGAGTCTTAGGATAGGATTGTTTGTACAATGCACGGAAATCAAGAAAACACGTTTTAGTGTTGATTTCACTCATAATGACACCTGGTCATATGAGCGAAATCATCAACAACTTGATTTCGCTTATTGTGTCATTTAAGGTGATTTCACTTATTTGGTCATGTATGATTTCGCTCATGTGGACCTTGTGTCTCTTGGGGAGAAATCTCAGCACTATATATAGGTGTCATGAGCGAAATCACATAGTAGTAGTCTTGTTTCCGACGGCGAAGCTCCGTCGAAGTGTCTTCGCATCTGTAACAGCTTTCTGATCAATACAAGAGACAATTAATAGTGAATCCAAGCTAAACGAAGACCGAATCAATGAATTCCACCTCTGATTCAGTCTGAGCACTCTTCTGATCGACTCATTAGGTCGTTTCACGATCCTACACTTCTGACATTGCTGAGAAAGGAAAAGCTTTATGCTAAATTCTCAAAATGCGAATTCTGGTTGCAAGAAGTGCAATTCCTTGGACATTTGGTTAATCATGAAGGAATTCATGTGGATCCCACAAAGATCGAGGCGATTACCAAATGGAAAGTCCCTGAGTCACCAAAGGAAGTAAGAAGTTTTCTTGGACTGGCAGGATATTATAGACGTTTTATTCAAGATTTCTCTAGAATAGTCATTCCATTAACCAAACTAACCTGCAAATCAGTTAAGTTTGAATGGGGACCAAAACAGGAGGAAGCCTTTAGGATTTTAAAGCAAAGGTTAACCAATGCACCGATACTCGCGTTACCAGAAGGAACTGAAGACTTTATAGTCTATTGTGACGCATCTAAGTTAGGATACGATGTGTGCTGATGCAACATCAAAAGGTTATAGCTTATGCCTCTAGACAGCTTAAGAAACATGAAGAGAATTATACAACCCATGATCTAGAGTTAAGAGTTATAGTCTTTGCCCTTAAGATTTGGAGACATTATCTTTATGGTAGTAGGTTTGTTATATTTACAGATCATAAGAGCTTAAGATATGTTTTTGGGCAAAATGAATTAAATATGAGACAGAGACGTTGGATGGAAATCCTTAGTGATTATGATTGTGATATCCAGTATCATGCAGGAAAAGCTAATATAGTAGCTGATGCTTTAAGTAGAAAGTATCATGAAAAGCCAAAACGAGTATGCTCTCCCAGATTAAATCTGTAGATAGATTTAAATGAGCAAATTAGAGAGGTACAGGAAACAACAATCAAGGACGATGCTGAAAATTTAAAAGGAATGATTAAGGAATTAAAACAAGGAGCAGATGGAATTTGGAGATTCCATAAGAAAAGGATCTGGATACCTATTTAAAGGAACTTACGAAACCAAATTCTAGAAGAAGCCCATAAGTCTAAGTATACGATACATCCTGGTAGTGATAAGATGTATCAAGATTTAAGGAAGAATTTCTGGTGGATAGGAATGAAAAAGGATATAGCAAACTATGTTGCTAAATGTCTAACCTATTCACAGGTTAAAGTTGAACATCAGAAACCTTCAGGGTTATTGCAACAATTAGAGATGCCAATCTGGAAATGGGAATTGATAACGATGGATTTTGTTACCAAATTACCCAAGACATGAAAAGGTAATGATACAATCTGGGTGATTGTAGACAGATTAATCAAATCTGCTCATTTCTTACCAATGAAGGAAACTTTCAGTATGGAACAGTTAGCCAAGTTATATGTAAATGAAATAGTTTCATTAGATGGAACTCCTTTATCTATTGTGTCTGATAGAGATAGCCGTTTTACATCTCATTTTTGGACAAGTTTCCAAAAAGCAATGGGAACCCGGTTAAATCTAAGCACAACTTATCATCCTCAAACGGACGCACAAAGCGAAAGGACAATTCAGACAATGGAAGATATGCTTAGAGCCTGTGTAATTGATTTTGGAAGAAATTGGGACGATCATTTACCATTAATAGAATTTTCCTACAACAACAACTATCATACCAGCATCAATGCTGCACCGTTTGAAGCACTTTATGGATGAAAGTGCCGAACTCCAGTCTGTTGGGTAGAAATTGGAGAAAAGCAATTATCTGGGCCAGAGATATTGCAAGAAACAACAGATATAATTATTCAAGTCAAGGAAAGACTAAAAGAAGCACGAGATCGTCAAAAGAGTTATGCAGATAACAGACGAAAACCATTGGAATTTCAAGTTGGAGATAAGGTATTATTAAAAGTTTCTCCATGGAAAGGAGTAGTCAGATTCGTTAAAAGAGGAAAGCTAAGCCCAAGGTATGTCAGACCTTTTGAGATTATCAAAAGAATAGGACCAGTAGCTTATCAGCTACAATTTCCAGAGGAAACGACAGGAATACATGATGTGTTTCATGTATGTAATCTCAAGAAATACTTAGCAGACGAATCACTAATATACATCTTCAGGATATAGAGGTAAATGAAAAGCTTAAGTTTGTAGAGAAACCCATTCAGATTGAAGATAGAAAGATCAAGAATCTCAAACACAAGAGATTAGTTCTAGTCAAAGTAAAATGGGATTCAAAGAGAGAACCAGAATACACATGGGAGCTCGAGTCATAAATGCAACGGAAATATCCACACCTGTTGCAGTGAATCTCGAGGACGAGATTTAAAACAAGGTGGGGAGGATATAACAACCATCAAAAATACCCCTAAACGCCCTAAATATACCCCGTATACGCTAAATTACACCCGTATAATCTTAATTTTTATAAAAATCAAATAAAGAAAAGAAATTAGGGTGCTCGCGGGCCGCGACCGAGTTCACCAAGTGAGTCGCGGGGCGTGACCGAGAGATACCTGGCGAAACCACAACGTGCCACGTGGCACGACACTTGGCTAACCTATACTGGTGACTAACCAGACCTAGCCCTAGCTAGGTCTGGCTCGCGGGCCACGAAGGACAGGGACAAGGCTCTCGCGAGGCGTGAAAGACCCCGAAATCAGCCTATAAAAAGAGGCCATTGGCCTCAGTCTCAAATCGCTCAAATTTTCTTTCTCTCTGTCCCTTTAAGTGCAAAAATTATCGGGTATTATACCCCTAAAACACGAAGCTATGCCTTGTTGTAAGTATTTTAACCCCCGATCACTAATTCGTTACCATACCCGATTAATCTAGGGCTCTGTAACGCATGTCAAGGCTCTGCCTGACTCAGTTCGTTGGAGTTCTGTCTCGTGTTGTAAGGCTAATGTGATTTGGGTTATCTTACTAACACGTGTGTATTGTTTATTTTTAATAGATAATCAGGAACACAAACAGGAAGCTATATATTTACCTAAGTAAACAATGTGAATCATTCTCTTTTTCTACCAAACCGTTTTTACAAAACCTCAAATATTTTCAGTTATACTTACAATGATTGAGTCTATGTATTCTACAATTGCTGCCGGTATGTGGGGTTTTGTATACACTTCTAGTAATCCGTTACAATTGGACAATGAGTTAGCCAATGAGTAACATGACCACAGTCATGGAAATGCCAACATGACAAATACTGAATGAGTATATTGGTAGATATAAACATTGTAATCGCTCTCAATACTGTAAAATTATAAAAGCCTGTTTTGATTAAACTGGGATGCACTCACCAGTATTTCTTGCTGATAAAACCTTTGTAAAATGCGTTTTAGGTAACTTAATGTGAAGCTATAAGAAGCCAGCTATGGAGCACTGAAGGCTTAAAGAAGTGGCTATAAAAGTTACCTAAACAAAAGGAGATTATGTTTTCAATAATTAGGGTTTATCCCTATAAATGTGTTATCAATGGAACATGGGTTTTTTATCCCATTTAATTATTATAAAAGTTTGGTGTTTTTAAACTCTGAAATTATTTCCTAACTACGATCCTGATGTTTTAAATTCCGCTGCCAAATTAATAAACACCGATACCACTCGCTCTGTGTTCTCGCGGTGCCCGCTCCCGGGGTAGGGGTCGGGGGCTGCGACAGATTGTCTCCCAATCTCACTATCATGGTTCTCTATAGTTTGCTCATCGCCTCATTATCTACAATATTGCCATTCATGAAAATATTATGATATGAAATGTGTCAGCTTTTTAAGGTATTAAAATTTGAGACCCGACATTGTCACTGTCTCTGCAAACTTAAACCGGATGGTAAACTAGACAGTAGGGCTGTCCAAATCGTTCGCTGCTCGGTCAAAAAATTAATGCTTGAAAAATGCTTGTCCGATTTTCAGCTCGGTTTGTAAATGAGCCGATCTGCTCATCTCAGTTTGTAAACGAGTCATGTACAAGCAAAGGTTCGCTCCGTTCGGCCGAACTCATGAGCAATCCTACTCTCTATAGCACCATTGACATCACCTTCCACCACATTATAATTACTACTTATACTCTCAACTTTTGAATTTTTCCTTTTCATTTTATTGTAATTATTATTTAGATCTTAAACTTTTAGTTCTTTTTTCCTTTTACTTATTTTTTATGTTTCTTTTTAGTTTTTTCTTCGAACGTAATATTTTTCTAAATTTCGTATGTACAATTGTAAGTGGATTATTTTGTTTTCGTTTCGAACCCGTCACGAGTATTCTTTTGTAGTTATAACAAGTGTCCATACCTTAACGAACAGAACCAGTAACTTTTTCTTTACTTTCAATTATGTCGTCATTAGTTGCTTATAAAATACACCCTTGAAGTTCTATTGCCGTCAATAATCGAAGCTATTCGTTGAATATATAATTACAACCATATTGTACTAAGTGCAAAAACAGTCCTTTGGCAAAGGAAATAATGATTGATGGGATTCCATTTGACCAATATTGCAATTGCAAGAAAAGACGATATGTCTAAAAGAATTTATTGAATTTCAAACATTAAGGTTTATTATAATATATTACCTTATAGTACTATTATCTATGCTACTATTATAAACGAATTTATCTCCTCTAATATTGTAAAAGAGTTATCACCTAAAAGGTTGGGAGTTACATTTGCACTTTGATCTTAGCCCTTTAAAGAATTGAGCAATTTCAAGAGGTGGTGATTATTACTTGATGTATTTATTTGGAATGTGAGAAACAATAAAAGATTTCATAACAAGAAAGTCATGGTTGAAGAGATTATAGTAAATATTAGGTCGTTTGTTTTTTTTAATGGTTTAAGCATAGATCTAATTCCGAGTCGGTCATTTGGGCCGACTGGTATGCCTTTTATTTGATGTAGTCCTGTTTTGTGTTGCCACGCCCATTTTTGATTTGGTGTTTTGTTGTTGGTTACAAAAGCTACCAATAAAAAAACCCTAATAGGTTATCAACTGATAACTAAAAGGTAATTTAACAGGGAAATTAAAACTTTTCGATCATTAAAAATATCACCAACCGTCGTTTAAAAAAAAAAAAAACACAGGCGAAACTTCATGGGGACCAGGGGCGCCCCGACCCCCCTGATTTTTCGTGTCGTAGTGTAATTTTACCAGAAAATTCTTTTACTGTAAAATACTGATTTTTTAAGAGCCCCCTCCCTCCTCACTTCGACCTGATTTTTCTTTCAAGCTCCGCCAGTATAAAATTATATCACCAACCCTAAGCTTTAAAATCCGGAATCACAAAATGTAGCACTAATTTATAATATAGAAGCTTTTAAGGGGCTGGAGGGGGCGGCCGACCCCCAAACTTTTCGCTCAGTAGTTTCGTATAGAAATTTTGAGTATATACGTTTTCGACCCTCCGGTTTTATAGAAATTTTTAGGTTCGGTGACTTCCGTCCCCCGGTCGGAAATCTCAAACTTGGCCAAAGAGAGTGAAATAACAAAAGGTTGAGGTTAAACTAAAAAGATATAACATTAGGTACCCTATTAACAAAATATTTGATTAGTAATGTAGTTAACTCCCTCTAGTCGCATCCATAAATATAATCAATCATAAATTGTGTAAAATAAAACAAAAAACTTTACGGCTACAACCAATAATCACCACGACTACAAGGTCGACTTATCTTTGTCATGATATGTATTGACATTATCATAATTTGAATATTATACGTTTCTTTTCTTTTATGATGTCAAACATGATCTACCACCGTAATTATCATTTAGACATTTTACACGTAATCTCAAATCCAAATTCATGATAATGATGAACCCATTATGAGCATCAAAAGAGACCCAAGACGGATCTTGATTCTTTTCTTTATACGTAAAAAAGGTAAGTTAATAGAACATAAATTCTTTTCAAAATTTCCGATTTCAGAATAACGAAAGGCATATTACAAACAACATTTGATGCATACCACTAATTTAAACAATATATGTTCTTTCCTTTTTAGATGCATTATAAATTCTGCATTGAATATGATGCTTGGCTTAATCAGTGGAGATATCAATCATCATATCACATCATTTTTGTTGATGCTTGTGATTACCTCCAACCAAAAAAAGAATATATGTGTGATAAGTATGTATGAGTTTCATTTATTTGACTTATCAAAATGATAACAATTTTCTCATTAAAAGAATGTGTCACCCATATGAATCTTTCCAATATAACGTCGAATGTAGTTCCTTGCGATAATATGTGGTTATAACGTGGCCGCATGGATACCATATATTCAATGAGAAACAAATTCTAAGAAATTTAGACCAACAACGCGGTATTGTGGCCATGTGGATTCCATATATCCAATGAGAAACAAATTCTAAGGTATTTAGACCAACAACGCGGTTTCTAACCTTTGTAACTAATTTCTAGTCTTGCCACCTAGACGACGTTTGATGGTGGTCCGCTTCTGGACGGCAATTCCAAACGCCCACGATATGGGTGTTCTAAGCATTGGTAAACTAATGGTTAGTGGAAAGTTACCATCGAGCAATAAGTCAGTAGTATCCATGCTTAGTGGTAAGGTTCGATACTCACGATCCTCATTACTAAGAATGTTCTATTAAGCTTTTCCACTTATGCAAGCATTAATAATCACTATTTGGTGTACCATTTCACATAGAGTTACAATGTTTTAACTCTATCATTGTGATGATTTGATCTCCATATACTTATCGAGTCTGTTTAATACAAGAAGTTACAACTTGGTTTTCACATAAAAGAACATCCAATATATCTTGTTATAGTTACTTTGTTAGGTTAGAAATGAAAAGTATCATGCTAGGATTATGTCGGATATTTGTCGGAAAAGTTATCCGACCAACATTTTCCGACAAAGTAACTTTTGTTGGAAATCGGTCAAAAACACCATTTTCTGACAAATTTCCAACCAAAACTTTTGTTGAAAACTTGTGACTTATAATAAACAAAATAATACAAAAAGCAATCTAAAACAAAAAGAGCAGTAAAGAAACATCATAAGAAAAAGGTGTGAAATAATATTCTTCCATTATAATTATGTAAACTACACACTTCATGTAGATTATTCTACTGAACGTAATGCTCATTTAATGAATGGAAATAGCAATCAAGACGAAGAAGCTTTTTGGTGGGCCTTTTGTTGTTCCATTTAACATGAACTTGTATAATATACGATAACTACGTACGTACTCATGACTTCCAACCATTTTTTGTTAGAAATTTTGTGCATAGAGACACTAAGAATTTTTTTTATGACTAGTCGATATCGGTTCATAAAATAAATAGAGGTATAGAAATTACTAAAATTTGTGATTCGACGTTCCGAAGTGTGGCAAAGAAGAAGCATAAAGAGATCATTCAATCGAACGACTAAATCCCGAGAACAAATTGTGAAGTGAAAGATATATAACGTATAGTAGTTACTTTCATATACATATTTATGTCGGTTTCATCAAGGGTACTTTTCAAACATCTTTATAGTACATTTATTTCGTATAATAAGTCCACTTACTTTAAAGGGTGCCTGGTTTATTCTAGGGAATAAGAACGTGAATCACTCTTATATAATTAGTTGAAGGTTTTCTGCGTGATACGACTACATGTATTGTTCAGTTGGTTTGGTTATTATTTTCAACGAAAACCGAAGCCATTGATTATTATATTTTATTAACCAATCGGTTTTCAGTTAATTGGTTAGCTGATAGTTATTGGTTTGATTCCTTTAATTTCGATTAATAGGCAAAATCAAACTTGGGTTAAAATTAACTTTTGCTTAGATGTACACGAAATAGATGTACAAATACATGAAATAAATGTATATATATGCATGAAATGGAAGTATAAATTAATAATATAGAGGTATAAAGATGAAATACATGAAATAAAAGTATAAAAGCTAGAAAAATATGAATGGTTCGATTAATTTTGGTTAAACGATGGCACAAAAATGGGTAATTAATTTTGGGTAATTCGGGTTTCGGCTAATCTGTTTTCAATTAATTCAGTTTTTTGTTGATTTCAGTTGGGTTTCATATATTTTCGGTTAACAATTCAATTATTGTTTACCTTAGACAATGTTAATCAAATAACGTATCAATTTGTTTAATTAAAAAAACTAAAGCAATACTATAATCAAATTAAAAAGAGAATAAAATACTCACTTTTATGATGTAATTTTTTTTAAATAAATATTAACGTACAAAAAAGTCATGAGCGATTAAAAATCATGGGCATAGTTAATTTTTTATAAGAGAATAAAGTATAACTATACTAATTATCTATAATTTTATTAAACATGAGGGATTAAAGTGTAATTAACATCAAGGAATTAAAGTGTAATTAATGTTTGAAAGAATAATTTCCCCTCATTTTTTTGTACCTTTTGCATTAAAGCAAAAAAGGTTCTTAATTCTTAGATATTTTAAAATGATCTTGTCTTAGACTGAGGGGAGTGGGGCGACTCCCACTCTCAGATCGCCTGGTATCGCCTGGAACACCGCCCCCGGGGGCGACTTGGGTGGCGACCCCCTCTTGCCCGACTCAACCACGTCGCCCAACTCTCACACTTTCCCACAATATATCCGTTGCCAACGGATAGTTTGGCCAAGGTTTTTTTTTTTTTTTTTTTTTTTTTTTTTTTTTTTTTTTTAAATCCAACCTTTATAAATAATACCCCATATCAAACACATTTTTACCACAATCTTCTCTTAAATCATCAAAATTTATACCAATCTTCTATCAACTCATCAAAATGTATCCCCACAACATCCCTCCTTTCAACCAAAATACACAATCTTCCAATCCACAACCCGATATGGCGGACCCAAACGTTTTAAATAACCCCGCTTTTTACGCCTATTTCAATAATATGGCGGACCCAAACGTTTTAAATAATTTTTTTATTTTGGTTGAAGTAATTTTTTTTTAGTTGATGTATTTTTTTATTTTGGTTGAAGTAATTTTTTTTTAATTGATGTATTTTTTTATTTTGGTTGAAGTAATTTTTTTTTAGTTGATGTATTTTTTTTATTTTGGTTGAAGTAAAAAAAGACTTTTATAAAAAATAGGACTTTTTTTATATCTTTTACATAAAAAAAGACAAAATAAATCAATCCACGTGTCGCAAGACGCCCTACCTAGCAAGGTTGCCGCACTCCCCCTTTTTTGGTCAAAATCCTCTTATGTGACGTGGCGCCACGTGTCGCAAGACGCCCACTCAAAAGGTTGCCCCACTACACTCAGTCTTAGGGTGAAGGGAGTGGTTACCTATTTGGAATAGGTAAACTCCCTATTCATCCAATCAAATAGTGTCACGTCAATTCACCTAATTTGTTTACCTAATGCTTAAAAATGTTGGTGGTTTACCTAATGGGGTTTAGGTAAACTATTTAAAAAAAAGAAAAAATGTGATTGGTTGAGAATGAATGAACCTCACCACACACCCATCTCTCTCCCCCTTCCCTCCCTCTCACCGAATCGGTAAAAAGGTTGGCGGTGGAGTTGGGTTCAGTACCGAGTGGGTTACCGCCCCCACTCCGTTCACCCTTATGCATTACATATAGTATAAATTATATAAAACTTTAAAAATAATCTAGTTTGAAAAGAAAATAAATTTTAGTATTCAATGAAAATTTTAACTTTGTTTACATTATTAATCAATGGTTTTCGGTTAATCGGTTTGGTTTATCTGGTTAGTTGACAGTTTTTGGTTTGATTCGTTTAATTTCAATTAACAGGCAAAACCAAACTTGAGCTAAAGTTTTTGCTTAGAAGTATACGAAATTGATGTATAAATACATGAAATGAATGTATATATGCATGAAATGGAAGTTTAAATAAATAAAATAGAGGTATAAATATGAAATACATGAATTAAAAGTATAAAAACTAGAAAATATGAAAATATGAATGGTTCAGTTCGGTTAATTTTGGTTAAACGATGATACAAAAAATCAATAACCGGTTTTGGAGAATTCAGGTTTTGGATAGTTCAGGTTTTAGTTAATTCAATTTTTTTTATTTCGATTCAATTTCATCTATTTTCGTTTAACAATTCAATTATTGTTCACCCTTAAACAGTGTTAATAAAATAACATATCAATTTTTTTAATTACAAACATTATAGCATTACTATACTCAAATTAAAAAGAGAATAAAATACTCAATTTTATGGTGTATTGTTTTAAATTAATATTAACGTACAAAAAAATCATGACCATTTAAAAATCATGGGCATATTTATTTTTTTATAAGGGGATAAAGTATAACTATACTAATTATCTATAATTTTGTTAAAGACGAGGGAATAAAGTGTAATTAAGAATTAAAGTGTAATTAGTGTTTGAAAGAATAATTTGCCCTCATTTGTTGTATCTTATGCATTAAAGCAAAAAAATGTTCTTAATTTTTGGATATATTAAAATGAACTTGTCTTATGCGTTACATATAGTATAGATTATATAAAACTTTAAAATTAATCTATTTATAAAAGAAAATGAATTTTTATATTCAATGAAAAAATTTAAGTAAGGATTCAGCATTGCATATAATAATCTTACTTCTAATAAATGATTTTAAAAAACACCATGTATCAACACTGTATCATTATTTAAAAAAATCTTTTTAATAAAAATTGATTTTTTTTTATTATTTTTTACATCGGGTTAATATTATAGAATGGGAACGTTGTTTATTTTAAATTTTGTCTTTTAATATCCACCTTACTTCAAAATTCAAATATAATTAAATATATTTCATAACCTTTCCAACAAACTCTTTCCTTACTTTAAATATATCTTTAATTTATAATGATGATGGTACTTTTTGAGTTAAGCTATACCAAAAACATATTTTTATGAAATCTTTTTATATTAATTTTATAACGAAAAAGATTTTTTTTTTTTTTGCGTATTTGTATGCAAACCTGCAGCAAATTCTCTTAATTATTTTAGAAGATTATTTTCATTGTATTCAGTTTTATAATGAAAATGATATTTTTTGCATGTTGGTATTGCAAATCTGAAGCAAATTCTTTGAAAAATTTTGATTTGGAATTTAGATGTTTTTATTTCACAATATAAAATATGCAAATCTGAAGCAAATCCTCTGAAAAATTTAGATTTAGATTTTAGGTGTGTTTATCTCACAGAATAGAATGGAATCGTAATAGAATTGGAATGTAGATTCACTCATTATGTTGATCAATTCCATTTCACTTTTTTGTTAAAAGCAAGAAAATAAGAAATGAAATCAATAGTTCAATTCAACCAAAACTCCATTTCATTTTATGAAATGAATGCTAGTTTAGTCTTATTGTACTATACGAACCACCTACTTTTCATTATTTAAGCCATATAGTACACTTGACTATAACCTAATACAAATGAAATAAATAAAACTATTAATATATTTCGGTTGTTACATAAAAATCAGATTCTATTGAATAAATAAGTAAATAATCAAGTCATGTACTTTAAAAAACCAAAATGTGTTAACTGAATTTAAAAAGAAATTGTAACAAGTCAGAGTTTGGTTGGTAAAAAACATGCTCGATTACTATTAAAAAATTAAAATGTACTAGAATCTAGTTTCTTTAGTAAGCAACCATTGCAAAACATATAAGTATCCCAGAGGTTAAAGTAATTTGAAAAATACGGACCTACGTACTTTTATTTGTGACTGATTACCGATGAACTTTACTGATGGATCACCGACGGTGAGCGTTGCTGACGGATCCCAGAATCAAGCCTTAATCAAGCATTGGGCTCGGTTCTAGCATATGCTTTGAAAAGTAGCGACTTCGCTTCTATGATTTAATAAAAGATAACAGAATTTAGATCAATTATATAAATTTTGGCAACATAATGACTAAATATGGAACATCTACTTTACATGTTTAAATAATTACAACTGTATAAATACATTTTTGTGGGCCTTAACATGTGTGAGTTAGTTTAAGTTTTACAAAGCAAACATGTTATATAAATAACTAACTACATTACATTTCCACATCTTGCTAATAAATTACATCATATTACTAATAAATTTCCACATTTAACCATCACTAGTGCTCTAGTGGTAGCCACGGGTATTTAAGTTCCACTTATGGTGGGCCCGGGTGAGTTTTCTCCTCAAGGTCTCAAGTTCGAGTCTTGGTGATAGGGGTTTCTCATTGAGGGGTTTAAATTGGGGATATATTGTGCGAGGGGGCTCTCTAGCGCGGACCCGGTTAAGACAACGTATGCTAGACCTCCCGACATTCGCGAATAATTCACACCTTTCAAAAAAAAAAAAAATTTCCACATCTGGTAATGGTAGAGGATCCTGTACATTAATCTAATATTGTGAGAATGATGAGAAATAATGTGGTGATGACAAGTGTCCTATATCTAAATTAATTCAAAATGGTGAATTAGTAATTTTCTATTTATTTTCAATTAATTGATTAAAAGATATCTGCCCAAAATAAACGCCACCCTTTATTATAGGAATTCGAATTTAAAAATTAATCTAAATATTTGTGTCATCTCATTCACCGGTTATTAATTCTGTAGTGCAACCACCATTCAGAACTGTATAGTGTTATATATTTTTATATAGTGTTATATAGTATTACATGGTGTTATATGGTGTTATGAGTAGGGTTCACACGGAAAGTGTGTTTTTCCTAGAAAGTCTAGGAAGCGATCTGGTCCATCCGATTGGTGTGTTTAAGGGTTGAGATTAAATCAATGGCAATCTTGTAATATTTGTGTTTAATTAATTGATTGTTTTAAATAAGTAGGGGCAATTTTGTCAATGGCCGTGTTTTAAATCAAATAGATAACCGCCCAGTTCCCAAATTCAAGCGATTTTCCCTCTCTCTCTCTCTCCAAACCCATCTTGGAAACCCCAATCCCTACCAAAAATAACTATAATCATGGAAGAAGATAACTTTAGAAACGATGGAGAGCACCAGATCAAATTAAAACACTTCTCCATCTCCACCATCTCCGAGTTCATCATCACCATTCAAATATTGTTCTTATCATCTCCGTTTTCTTGACGATGTGTTTTAACAGCACGCAAATTAATACAGTTGTGTTTTAGCAGCAAGCAGATTCATACAGTTGTGGTTTAGCATCCAGATTCATACATATGTGTTTTAACAGCAAGCAGATTCATACAATTGTGTTTTAGCATTCAGATTCATACAGATGTGTTTTAACAGCAAGCAGATTCATACAGATGTGTTTTAACAACAAGCAGATTCATACAGATGTGTTTTAACATCCAGATTCATACAGATGTGTTTTAACAGCAAGCAGATTCATACAGTTGTGTTTTAACAGCAAGCAGAATCATACAGATGTGTTTTTACATCCAGATTCATACAGATTCATACAGATGTGTTTTAACAGCAAGCAGATTCATACAGATGTGTTTTAACAGCAAACAGATTCATACATATGTGTTTTAACATCCAGATTCATACAGATATGTTTTAACAGCAAGCAGATTCATACAGCTGTGTTTTAGCATTCAGATTCATATAGTTGTGTTTTAACAGCAAATAGATTCATACAGTTGTGTTTTAACAGCAAGCAGATTCATACACTTGTGTTTTAGCATTCTGGGATCTATAAAAAAATTGACTTTAGCCCTATAAATTGTTAAAACACAGCACCAAGAACATGCTGATAAATTCCAGTAATCTTCTGAACAATGGAATATGCGATGTAATGTGACATGGAATTTTAGTTAATGAACACATTGACTTTCAGATTTGAATTCGAAAATAATAAAAATTCCGAAAATCATGGAATTTTAGTTAATGAAGATACATTTCAAAAATAAAATTAAAATGTGAAATTACATGATAGCCCTTCTACTTAAAATCCGTCAATGACACATGTCCAATTCTTATTCCTTCCTAGACTTTCTAGGAAAAATAGACTTTCCACCCAACTCCTACTCATGGTGTTATATAATGGTTTTTGGTGTTATATAAATTTGTAATGTTATATAATTCTATAGTGCAACCACCAAAAAACGCTATATAACACCATCAATTATTAATTTTGTAGTGCAACCACCATTCAGAACTATATAGTGTTCTTTGGTTTATATAGTGTTATATGATAGATGCATAGTGTTATATAATGTTATATTTTTCTGGTAGCATGTCTATGATGGATGTATAGTGTTATATGATGTTACATAGTGTTATATGGTGTTATATAGTGTTATATGATGGATGTATAGTGTTATATGATGGATGTATAGTGTTATACATTTCTTGTAGCAGTTACATATTTCTGTATTTTTAGAATTTAGGATCGATAGAATTTAGCAGTTAAATTTGAATCGCTAGAATTTCGGAGTGAATCACTGGAATTTAGGAGATGTTACCTAATTTTAAACATATACAAAGAAACTATTACCCCTACAATTTTTAAATCAGCCCATATAATTAAAACACAATTTATAATTTGGTCCCTATTGATCTCAACCATTAGATCAAAGATCTAATGGTTTAAAACACTTCTTACATTTCTCACACTTTAGACACTTTGTACACTATCCCTACCCTTCCACATCTTACTAATAAATTTCCACATTTTTGCAGAAATGATGCTAGTTTGAAAAAATATTTCACAACTAATGCCACTCTAAAAAATATTTCACAATTAGTGCCAAAGCCATTCAAAATAGCGAATTTACATGAGATGTAGGCTTTGTTAGGAAAAATCAGTGAATGTGTAAGTTATAATCATTGGTGAAGGTACAAAAGCCAATTTGAATGGCGAATTTTGTACTTTAAGCCATTGTTAATGGCGAATTCTGGTAAGTACTGACAAGATGCCATTATAAATGGTGAATTACGATGAAGCTTTTACAGAGTTTGCCATTTTGAATGGCGAATTTGAATGGCTTTATGTGCAGATTTTGCCTTTTTGAATGGCTTTATGTGAAGCTTTTGCAGAGTTCGCCATTTTGAATGGCTTTTGTACCTTTACAAATGATTAAGTCTTACACTATCACTGATTATTCCTGGCACAACCCTAGGCCTCATGTAAATTCGCCATTTTGAATGGCTTTTGCACTAATTGTGAAAAACTTTTGAGAGTGGCATTAGTTGTGATATAGTTTTTGAAACTGGCATCATATCTGCCAAAAACTCTAAAAAATTACAAGTTATAGTAACTGCTATGCACTGGTACACTGAATTTTTTTACCCAGTATAAACGGGATGACTTTTGACACTATGTAATTAGAAGCCTCGCATGTGCCATATGAAGTGTTATAACATGCATAAATTTGGAAACCACATATAAAGATGAGGATTCCAAGACCACCATTGTAGAGTTTTGTTAAAGAAACAGGGATACCAAATATAAAGAAGAGGATTCAAAAACCATCTCTGCCATGTTTTAATTCCTAGAACACCAATCCAAATATTCTAGTTATTGTCAAATAAACAAAGAAGGTGTAAAATAACTAGGTTTTGTCGAGGGATGAATGAAAGCAATTGTAGTTATTCTAAACTTGTATTGAAAGAAAATGTATTGATTGTTGTGTTTTTACAAAGAAATACAAGAGGCCTATTTATACACAAAAACAATAATCTATACACGGAAACGTATTGAATGATTGGTGCTGGAAACAGGCTGGCGAATAGCTAGCAAATCTTTGATCGGAAATGATGACCAGATCTGATCCTATAATTTAGCCTTTGACAATCCTTTCTGTTTAACACTCCCCCTCAAGTTGAGTAGTGGGATCTCCGATACTTAACTTGTTTAGGCATTTGCTGAATATTCTCTTAGTAACCACCTCTGTTAGGATATCTGCTATTTGAGCTTCAGACCGCACAAAAGGTAGTTCAAGTATTCCTGATTCTAGCTTTTCTTTAATGAAGTGTCTACCTACTTCTACATGCTTTGTACGATCATGCTGAACCGGATTTTCTGAGATTTGAATAGCTGCTTTGTTGTCACACATGATTTTAGTTGGTTCTGTCGGAGGAAAACCGACTTCAGTTAGAAGCTTCTGTAACAACCGTTTAATTTCCAATTTTATATAATAAAATATACTTAATTATATATATAAAGTACCTTAGTTTAACATAAGTACAAAATCAAAGTTTGAAAGTAACACCTACTAGTCAACTACCGACTAGTTTAAACATTCATAACATGATTAGCAAATCATTTACATCAAAAACATTGTCTAAACAAAGTTAAGTTGACGCGGAAGCTTCAAAATTCGTGTTCGGTTCATGATAACATGCTTGATCACCATCCAGAAAGACCCCATCTTTACCTAGAGTCAAAACCACTTAGAAAGTTAGTCTTGGCATAAATATAATGCATATAAACAAGTTCTAGTATCAAATCATCTAAATAAAATAAAATTTCAATTTTCGTCCTGTCGCGTGTCGCGAAAGACCTTCGCGTGGCGCAGGTGGCCCCGCGTGTCGCGCCAGTGCCTCCTGCTCCCCTCGCGTGGCGCGGGGGAGTGCGTTTTCCAGCAGGTCCAGTTTCTGGACCTGCATTTTACCCAGCTCCGGAAATTCACTAAGTCCAACTTTAAATCCTCATAACTTTTTACTCGGTTATCCGTTTTAAGTGATTCTTTTTCCTATGAGTCTGTAATAAAATTACGGAGCCAACCATGTAAATTTCATATTATAAAAACCGAATTACGAACAAACGGACTACAAAATCCTTGTTTCAGTTATTCGACCCATTAGCTATATGTGCCTAATACCAATTTCTCATTCTAAAACCTTTTTGATGTAATTACCCAATTCCCAGGGCTTATAAATCTTGGCGTATTTACGCCATTCCATGGCTTTACGCTCCCATTAGGATATCATGCTTGTTTCTCTAAATTCAAGCAAACCGCTTTGAGCGATAATTACAATTGACTTCTATCGCCTGATCCGATATCTCGGATGCATAAACCTTAAACAACATAACCAACTCATTGACGTATTATTATCCGATGCTAACGCAATATGGGACTCTCAAGTCTCTTTACACTTGATTATTTCAAGGGTATAGTTTTGACCCGTTTGGTTGTCAAGTGATATCCACCACTTTGTTGACAAGCCAAAGTATTGCTAACCATTATATTGACCCGTTTGATTGTCGAGTGAGGTTCACCACTTCAATGACATGTCAAACACGTATGTTGCACTACAACACTAACAAAATATGAGACTCTCGAGTCTCTTTACACTAGATTATTTCAAAAACATAGTTTTGACCCGTTTGGTTGTCAAGTGATATCCACCACTTTGTTGACAAGCCAAACTATTGCTAACCATTATATTGTCCCGTTTGATTGTCGAGTGAGCTTCGCCACTTCCATGACATATCAAACGCGTATATTACACTATAACACCATTTGTAGCCTATTTACCAAACATGTATGTGTAATGTAACGGAACTAAAGTCACGTACCTTCAAAGTACTCCTTTCAATCGTGCGTCACCACCGGCTTGTCCGCTTGACGATCCGGATTCCTTGTCTAAAGAGTTCAATTCATAACAAGTTTAGAACTCTTTCATAAGCTTTAACGCATAATTCTATATAATAATCAAATCTGCGTTTTCACCCAACTATCAACATTTTAACCCTCACTTAGGCGTTTTATCAAACACCTAGCGGGTCAGATTTTTGCATAAACAAAACCAAGTTCATGACTTGCAATCTTCATATAATTTAACTTTGATTAGGCAAATTTACATAAATTTTAACATTCTTAATTCAGAGATTACCTCCTAAAACTCAGGTTTCACTAGAACAAGAATCAAAATTTCTAGTGTTTATCAAGTTCCTACTAACACATTAATCACCTACAATGGTGATTATGAACCCACAATCATCATGCAAGACTTTAACAAGAAATCATCTACGGTTTATCCCTAGACATCATATCACTTCTAATTTCATCAATACTTCACATAATCAAGCTCAATTTCAGTTTTTCACAATTAATGTAGAATTTAGGATGAATTAAAACATCAAGATTTTGCATATCTTATGATCCTTTCAACAGAGTGATCACTAATTCGTGTTTAGAATTCGATTTGGGACGAAATTGAACCTCCAATTGATCAATTTTTAGTGAGCTAGGGTTTGGAGAGGAGCTCTTGGTCGCTCCTGGGTTCTGATCGATCCAGACACACACTTAGGTGTGTGTTTGGAATTTATTTTATTTATTTATTTATAATTCAGGTTTCAAGTTTAACCATTCTAGTCCCTCATTTATTGCTTTCTTTATGATTTAAGAGTTTTCCATCCATTTATTTGATATCATAAGACTCATAACTAACTGGGTTATCTATTCCTAGTTAGTTTGTCTTGTTTCTTTCACGTTTTGAAATTTTATTATAAAGTATTGTATTTTCGGGATGTTACAAGTCCACCCCCCTTAAAGAGGGTTTCGTCCCCGAAACCAGAATACGTACCGAATAATCTAGGGTAGAGTTGTTGCATCTCTTCTTCGGACTCCCATGTGGTATCCGAACCCTTCCTGTGTTCCCATTTGACCTTTACTTGTTTAATCACTTTGTTCCTTAAGCTTTTTACCTTACGATCTAGAATCGCGATTGGCTTAACCGCGTAGTTGAGACTGTTATCCACCTCGATGTCATCGTAGTGGATATGAGCAGTTTCGTCGGCTAGGCAGTTCGAGACGGTATGCTACTTTACCAACCCGTTCTGTGATTCTGAATGGCCCAATAAATCTTGGGCTCAACTTTCCTCTTTTTCTAAACCGAATTATTCCGCTCCACGGCGATACTTTCAACATTACCTTATCGCCCACTTGAAATTCAATCGGTCTCCTTCGTTTATCCGCATACGACTTTTGTCGATCCTGAGCTGCTTTTAAGTGAGTTCGGTCCAAGTCGATTTTCTCATTCGTAGATCGGATTATATCAGTATGTGCTAGTTCACGTGGACCCACTTCTCCCCAACACACCGGGGTTCGACACTTTCTACCATATAGCATCTCATACGGGGCCATTCCAATACTCGTGTGATAGCTGTTGTTATATGAAAATTCGACCAAGGGTAGATAGACATCCCAACTACCCCCAAAGTCGATAATGCAAGCCCGCAACATATCCTCAAACGTTTGTATTATTCTTTCACTTTGCCCATCCGTTTGCGGATGGTAAGCAGTGCTAATGAACAGTTTAGTTCCCATTTGTTCTTGGAATTCTTGCCAAAAGTTCGAAGTAAACCGAGTATCTCTGTCAGACACAATGGATATCGGTACCCCATGACGTGCCACGATTTCATTGGTGTATACCTCTGACATCTTCTCGGATGTATAAGTCTCACGAATCGGAATGAAGTGAGTACTTTTCATCAATCTATCCACGACTACCCATATAGCATCAAACCCGCGGTTGGTTTTGGGCAGTTTGGGCAGCAAATCCATTGTGATTTATTCCCATTTCCAAACTGGGATGTCCAGTGGTTGCAACTTACCATATGGCTTCTGGTGCTTTGCTTTGACTTGCAAACAGGTCAAACACTTCTCCATATATTTCACAATATCTCTTTTCATTCCGGGCCACCAATAGTTTTGTTTTAAATCATTATACATCTTGGTTGCCCCCGGATGGATCGAGTAACGAGATTTATGGGCCTCGTCAAGTAGGAGCGCCTTGGCTCCACATGAATTTGGAACCCAAATCCTCCCAAATCGAGTTTTCAACCCTTGGTTACCATCCGCCAAGTCTTTTAACTAGCCAACTATTCTTTCCCTTTTCACATTTTCTTCCTTCCTTGCTTCAGTTTGAGATTTCCGGATTTGCTCAAGCAAACCCGATGTCACAATTAGTTGCATCGATCGCACTCGAATAGGCGTATAATCTGTCTTTCGACTCAACGCATCAGCCACCACATTAACTTTTCCCGGGTGGTAATGTATATCACAATCAAAATCCTTGACAGTTTCAAACCACCGCCTCTGTCTCATGTTTAATTCCTTTTGATCGAAGAAATATTTCAAGCTTTTATGGTCGGTAAAGATAGTGCATTTTACCCCATACAAATAATGCCTCCATATCTTTAAGGCAAACACTACCGCTGCCAACTCGAGGTCGTGTGTAGGATATTTCTTTTCATGAGTCTTTAGCTGCCTCGAGGTATAGGCTATAACCTTGCCTCATTGCATCAAAACGCAGCCAAGCCCCGAATGCGATGCATCCGAGTAAACTACCATATCATCAGTCCCATCCGGTAATGACAATACCGGTGCATGGGTCAGTTTTTCCTTAAGCGTTTGGAACGCCTTTTCTTGATCGTCGCCCCAAATAAACTTTTCGTCCTTACAGGTTAGTTTGGTTAACGGCATAGCAATTTTGGAGAAATCCTGTATGAATATCCGATAATAACCCGCAAGCCCCAAGAAGCTTCTGATCTCCAAAGGGTTTCTTGGGGGATTCAATCTCGCCACTGCTTCTATTTTCGACGGATCTACTAACACCCCATTTGCACTAATGACGTGCCCCAGAAACTACACCTCTCGTAACCAGAAGGCACATTTTGAAAACTTTGCATACAATTTCTCTTTTTTGAGCGTCTCCAATACTTCACGTAAATGACTGGCGTGTTCTGCCTCATCCTTTGAATATACCAAAATGTCATCAATGAATCCTATTACCGACTTATCCAGCATCGGCTTGCAAACCCGGTTCATGAGATCCATGAAAACCAGGACATTACGAGGAACTCGTAATGCCCGTACCGTGTACGGAATGCTGTTTTTGGTATATCCTCCTCTTTAACTTTTAATTGATGATACCCCGATCTAAGGTCAATCTTGGAGAACAAACTTGCGCCTTGAAATTGGTCAAATAGGTCATCAATTCTTGGAAGCGGATACCGATTTTTCACCGTGAGTTTGTTCAACTCCCGGTAATCGATACACATGCGCATGCTCCCATCCTTCTTTTTCACAAACAGCACCGGTGCGCCCCACGGAGACACACTTGGCCGTATAAACCCTTTGTCGAGCAGGTCCTGAATTTGGGACATTAATTCTTGCAATTCTGATAGCGCGAGCCGATACGGCGCCTTGGCCACAGGTTTTGCGCCCGGAATCAATTTGATTCCGAACTCTACCTCCCGTTCTGGCGGTAGTCCCGGTAAATCTTCTGGAAATACATCGGCGTAATCACGTACCACCGGTACGTCTTCAATCTTTGGCGTTTCTTTATCCGGTTCATTTGCATATATCATGAATGCTTTGCACCCACGCCTCATGAGTTTGTGAGCCTTTAACATTGTGCACATAACGGGATTACCTCCTTTTTCGCCATAAATGGTAACGTGTTTTCCACTTGGAGATGTCAATTTTATCTCCTTGCGGAAACACACCACTTTCGCATGATGTCGGGATTACCAATCCATCCCAACAACCACTTGAAATTCTCCCATCGACATCGGGATCAAGTCTATTGAATATTCTTCACCATCAATATTTATCTTACAATCTTGGCATACATCACACACAATGAAACTTTTGTTATCACCTATTTCTACCTCTAATGGCATAGGTAATTTTGTTAGTACGAAGGAAGGATGTCAATAAATCCATGCGAAATAAAGGATTTATTCGCACCCGTATCAAATAACACATGTGCGGGAATTGAGTTAATAGCAAATATACCTGAAACCACATCGGGTTCCCTTTTCACCTCTGCTGCTGTTAATTGGAAAGGTCTAGCTTTTGCTTTTGGTGTCTCAGTATGTGTATCCTTGCCTTCTTTCTTTCCAATCAACTCCGGGCACTCAGACTTCTTGTGACCCGGCTGATAACATTTATAAAATACCGACACTTTCCTCGGGCACAACGCAGTTGTGTGCCCTGTTTTCCTACAGATAGGACACGGTTTGTCCTTAAACCGACACTCACCCTTGTGCCCTTTCCCGCATACCCTGCAGTTTGGTGACCCGCTTTTTCCTTCTTGTTTCTCGATGATTCGGTCGTGCGCGCCTTTTTCGTCGGGCTTGGATTAACTACCTACGCCCTTCTTTCGCCTCTTTCAATCTGTTTCTTCAACTCTATCTCCCGTTCCTGAGCAACGTTTATAATCTTGGTGAGGGTCTCATACTTTGAAGGAGTCATAAACTCCCTATATTCGGTGCTCAACATATTATAGTAATAATATATTTTCTGCTCTTCGTTTGTTATCAGTTCATCACAAAACTTCATTTTATCCATGAATATTCCCGTGATTTTATCGATAGATTCACCCTTGTGTCGAAGCTGCATGAATTCTTCCTTGATTTTGTTAATGACTGCCTTGGGACTATGATGTTTAAGAAACAGCGTCTTAAACTCAGCCCATGTCATAGCCATAGCCGCTTCACTTCCAATTCCTTTCTTCTTGTTATCCCACCAGTCTTACGCCTGACCCCTTAACTGACCCGTGCCATAGGCTACGTAGCCATCTGTATCACAATGGGTCCTTTCGAATACTCCCTCCATATCGCTTAGCCACTATTGGCATACTATCGGGTCAACCTACCCATTGTAAATTGGCGGTTTGCACGCCATGAACTCTTTATATGAACAAGGCTTTCGTCCTCCCAACTTTTCCTTTGCTAAATTGGTATTATCCTCCAATTTCTTGATTCTCTCATCCACCATTGATAATACCGTGTTTTGGATTTGATCAATGAAACCCGACAAACTGTTTTCGATTGCCTTTCCTACCTCCTCTGCAATCACTTCTCTCATTTGCTCGGTGACTCTCGACACCGCATCATCGTTACCTCTATCCGTCATCTTTAAACTGAAATGCTTACATCGAGCGTTAATGATGTGCACAAAATGCAACATATAAATTACATCAATTGTGGCATAAAACTAACCTTTTTTTAGTACTAATGTTGGAAAAAGTGTGTTTTTGTCTTCCTTTTGTATTTTCAGGATTAAGTGAGCTTAAATGAACAAAAGAAGCAAAAAGGCAGCTAAATCTAACATAAATACAAGAAAAGGAACAAACGTGCCATGCCCGACCCCCCGACAGCATCCTCCCAAGCAAAACAAGAGAATAGAAGGCTGAACACGCCCCGTGCTTAGTGATCACGGGGGCGTGCCCAAGTGTCAGCAGAAAAGACAAAGTTGTAGAAGCTTCTATCGCCCACCATGGGGTCGTGCTCAGCGGACACGGGGCCGTGGTCAACTAATGTAGACAAGCTGCAATTAATGAAGAAAGAGAAGATGGATGGACACGAGGCCGTGCCCAATGGACACGAGGCCGTGTCCGTGCTTCTGTGCAGGCTATAAATAGAGGTGCTTGGTTCACTTCAAAGGCATCCATTGGCAAACCACTTCTCTCACACTTCACCCACCCACCACCACCATCACAACCCACATCCACCACCATCACAACCCACATCCACCACCATCATCCATCATAGAGTGTGTGTAGTAGTCTCAGGATCCAAGATTGATAGTAAGAGTTCTTGACAATCAAAGGCCATGTTTGCCTAAGTCTCTTACATCACTTGGTGAAGACAAGTGTTTAGTGTAATACTTTTTATTTTTAATCTTTTCGCACTTTTTATTTGGTTATGTATTAATGACTTTAATAACTAGTTTCTTATGTTGAAGGTGATTCTTCCTTATCGTTTGTCCGTGGTGTCTTGGCATTATTTTACTGTCTATATAAAATAAAAGATTTTCACCATTCATATCTCCACGGTTTATATGGAGATATGTTGGCTACCTGGTCGGGGGTTAAGGGAACGGTTTGGTAAGAATCTTGCCATTGTTCAGTGTATAGATCCTGCAAAGGACCTGGGTCAAATTTAGTAGGACCACCTTCAATACTCACCGGTATTGGATGGCGGGGGTCCAAACTCTTTGATCCCCTCATAAGTTAAACTACTATTAAAACTTTAACCCGGCTACTTAGGACTGTATCCCTCCTGACTCAAACTACTTAGCCGAGGGTAACGTCACCTTCAAAAGAGGGGCCTACCACATTATGCATTAATAACTTAATTAATTATCTTTCAATAATCCGACCCTTTAGGATTGTATCCTTGCTGACTCAAACTACTGGGTTGAGGGTAACGTCACCTTCAAAAGAGGGGCCTACTACAATAACTAAGATAATCTCTTAAAATGTGCAAAAGTGCGGAAATAATCAAAGGTTACACTGCACACGAGTCGAATCCAAGTGATTCATCTTGTCTATCTGTTTTTACTTTTATTTTTATTTTCAGCATTTTAGTTAGTTTTATTTTTCTAGTTTAAAAACCTTTTTCTAACTTTTTGATTTGATTAGACGTTGAGGATAAACCGGTACTAAAAGCTCTCGTGTCCTTTGACGACCTCGGTATCTTACCAACACTATACTACGTCCACGATGGGTGCATTTGCCCATATGTGTGTTTAGTGTTAGTGAATATCGTGTTTTATAAATTTAAAACTTGGCTAAAAAGTGTAAAAGAGGGCTTAAAATATACACCTAATATATATTACACCTAACGCACATCAAGTTTTTGGCACCGTTGGCGGGGACACAAGGATTTTAAGAAAGCTTAAAATCAACGGCCTAATCAGTTTTCAAAACTTTTTCAAAACGCGCGCACATTTTTCTGCATTTTAGTTTAGTTTGCATTTACAGTAGCCTGAACACGTGGCCGTGTCCACTGAGCACGAGGCCGTGCTGCATATTTTTCATAAAAACACCCAGATACAGAGTCTGAACACGGGGTTGTGCTCACTGAACACGCCCCCTTGCTCAACAAGACCAGTGACTTTTGTTCAAACGCCTAGATACAGACCCTGAAAACGGGCCGTGTCCACTGAACACGGGGCCATGTCTAGCCTCTGTTTCCGTTTTTATTTTTGTTTTCTGGTCCTGAGACTCTGTTGTGGTCTGTTGATTGATTCTTATGGATCAATACTCAGGAGGCTACAACTACACCTATAAGGAGGATGATTATAGGGGAGACTATTGCACTAATTATGGTAACCCACACTCGGTTCAATATTACAACTCATTTCAACCATCCACTTCATACACCCATTATGAGGAGCCCAGGTACGAGCCATCGACTTCATACACATCCTATGAAGACCAAAGGTATGAACCTTCTCCTTCATACTCATATTTTGATGAACCACGGTATGAGCCTTCATACACATCCTATGAAGACCAAAGGTATGAACCTGCCTCCTGTTCCCCTCGCGTGGCGCGGGGGAGTACGTTTTCCAGCAGGTCCAGTTTCTGGACCTGCATTTTACCCAGCTCCGGAAATTCACTAAGTCGAACTTTAAATCCTCATAACTTTTTACTCGGTTATCCGTTTTAAGTGATTCTTTTTCCTATGAGTCTGTAATAAAATTATGGAGCCAACCATGTAAATTTCATATTATAAAAACCGAATTACGAACAAACGGATTACAAAATCCTTGTTTCAATTATTCGACCCATTAGCTATATGTGCCTAATACCAATTTCTCATTCTAAAACCTTTTTGATGTAATTACCCAATTCCCCGGGCTTATAAATCTTGGCGTATTTACGCCATTCCATGGCTTTATGCTCCCATTAGGATATCACGCTTGTTTGTTGGGATTGAACCCTACCAGAGGAACAGATAATGAAAGCCAAAACTGGTTCACAATAGTGGGTTCATCATAATCAGCTGTTTGCATTAAGCTTTCCCCTTGAGAGTGGTTATCTAGCATCTGATAGACTTCAAAGCACTGCTCAATAGAACAACTGCTACTAAAGTACTGATAAAGATCAAAGGCTGAAGCTTTATCTACTGTTGTTTCCTAAGTACTGCTGAAGATTAATGCACTGCCCATTCAAGGTCTGATCACCCTTTGAAGAAAGCACTGATGCTCAACATCAGTGCTTAGCATACAACAGTGGAAAGTGAGTCGGTAGTTAGTTATAGTAGTGTCCATGTAATCAGTAGTTAGACATCAGTTGTTATAGATCAGTGGATAGAGTTTGTTAGTTTGTTAGATGTCGCTTTCATGGTGACGTCAGCTGAGATGCTTCAGTGGTTTGGTTTGCCTATAAATGTAACAGTACCCTGTACTGTTACATTTGATTTAATGAGTGGGTTCTTCTCCTCTAGTCCAATCCTTTCATCTTGTGCAATCAACCTTGGAGCATCAGGCTGAGGGGGAGTTTAGTTTGTAAGCATGCTCTTGCTTTGTATTGTAATCATTCGACTCTATGAAAAATATGTGTTTATCAAAACCATCTTCTTCCTGAATTGTGCTTACTAAGTTTGTGTTCATTTCCGCTGCACTTAATGTTTAAATTATGCAAACAAGCACAATCATGAGAGCCTCAGATCCTAACAATTGGTATCAGAGCTCGGACAGTCAAATTCGATCTAACAATCAATTTGACATAACAGTTCAGCTCAAAATTCATTGATACTAAGGTTGTTTGTATTTTGTTGAAAACAGAGTAACGAGTATGGACGTTCAAAGTTACTATTCAGATACTCTGTAAAACAACCAAGATGTCATAAGACACACAAATTTCACATAACAAGTGATCTCATGCATAAGACATCTATAGTGTTCAGATCTGAAAACATGTCTGATAACTATGGTATAATCATTTCCTTTACAAAATTGATTTCAAGTGTTAATATGAAGTTTGTGTTGTTTCCATCATGTTTGATACTAAAGTGTGAACCTCTTGTAAACAAAAACCTAGTTTCGTAAAAACACTAGTGTTTTTGTTAACATGAAAGGAGGGAAATTAAAACTTTAGTTATCGAATCTTATGTGTTGAAAAACAGGTTGAGAATCTTGTTAAAAGGATCAAATCAACTTTGTTAAGAACACATTAAGAAAATCAGGTGCTAAGACAGACTAAATCATATGTAATGTGAGATTTGACATAAGCATGTGCAAAAATGTCCAAGTCTCTCCAAACATTGCTGTAAAATGATTCTGGTCTAAGCATTTCTTCAATAAAATCCTCCCAGTAAGTATTTTAGTACTTATGAATGGGAAGGGTTAAAGGGGAAGAAGAAAAATAACAAAACTCAAAAGTGTATTTATCTCAAAACTTTTGAAGTCAAAAGAAAATGGTATAAATGTAAAACACTTAAGAGTCCAAAATTGGGTGAACAATGATCATCTAGCAACTGTATGCATTCATTGATTCAGGGAAGTTCAGGTAACAATAGTATCACCAGTGGTTGAACTTAAAAGAGGACTAGGCAAGTTTATCAGTGTCATCACATGGTAAAGTCTATATCAGGACTCTCAATTTTTGCAATCAACCGACTAGGAAATGGTCTCAAACAGTGGTTATTACAATGTATTTCAAATCATTGACCATATTCCTAAAACTTGAAATGATGAGACTATGAGTTTTAATTGAAAATATACCAGATCCTTTTTGATGTTGTTTTCAGAATAACCTTTAATTAATTTTTCTTGTAAAGGTTTTTCTCAATAAAACAGGATATATTATTCTTCATTTTTTTGTGAATAATATATTTTGTACTTTTACTTGTTTTTAATAGTAAAAGTATTAATCTCCTGTCAGGATATAGAACCTCTATTTCTTTG
Organism: Helianthus annuus; assembly: GCF_002127325.2. Taxonomy (NCBI): domain Eukaryota; kingdom Viridiplantae; phylum Streptophyta; class Magnoliopsida; order Asterales; family Asteraceae; genus Helianthus; species Helianthus annuus. The sequence continues at coordinate 160,736,748 of NC_035436.2, forward strand.
GTGATATTATCCTTAAAAACAGATCAAAAGGAAAGGGTATTTGTGCCAAGGTTTTATCAACCTCAAGTTTGTTTTGTCACAGATCAAAAAATTAATTGCTAACAGATTTTAAACTACTGAGATACTCATGTTCTAATTCAAATAATTAGACACAAAATGAGTAGCCTTAGTAAAAAAAAGGTTTTTCATCATCTGGGATACTAAACCACTGTCAGGAGTTTATAAAAGCTTCAAAACTTGTAATAAACATGTGGCAAAACCTCGAAACATAAATTCCTGGATAAACTGCTGACAAATTAAACTTTAATAATTTGCATCTAAAATGTACTTTGTTAAGTATAGCATTCCTGCAGATCAACAGATGCTGGATATGATATTGTGTTTACCCAAGACAAAATCAATTCCCTCATCTGAACAAGCAGATGCTCAAAATTTTGTCAAAAAGATTCAATCAATGATTTGTTGGTGCACAAAATGTCTGTTGACTACGTATGCATTGAGTCTTAGGTCAAGATAAGTTAGATTGGAGCTTGGAAATCAAGATTAGGGTTTACTATAGGGGTTTCGCTCATATGTCATATTTTGTGTGAGGTTTCGCTTATTTAGACTTTAGGGTTTCGCTCATGTGGTTTCTAGGGAGGTTTCGCTTATATGGCACATGGGGTTTCGCTTATATGGACTGTAATATAAGCGAAATTAGTTTGCATATAAATAGCCTGAAGTGTGTCTTCATTTGCATCTTGGAGCGGAACCTAGTCATACGCTTTGTAACGAAACTCTGTCAAATTGCAATCAGAAAGCATAAAAAGAGAAGGAATTGAAAGGAACAGCTGTGTTACTTCATTTACATTGATTCCGCCTTTGTATTTGAAGATGAACTACCTTATACTGACTGTTTAGGGTCGCAAACCGGTCCAACAAGTGGTATCAGAGCTCAGGAGTAGGAGTTCATACTACTACAGCTTGATTCTACCGAATTCTCTCATTTCTACTCACTTTCTCTCATACTTTTTCGATTTGAACTGGTTCCTACGGTTGAAATGGCCTGAATATTGAATATAACATGTGAAACATAGTAATAACAAACCCTAGAAAGATTCAGGTTAAAATACGGCTTAAAAATAGTAAAAACTGGTTAAAAACAGGGTTTCGCTTTTTCGGACATCGAAAGATTGTGCTTGATTTCGCTCATAAGGCCTTGTAAAGACCTAATTTCGCTCATTTGGACAATCAGGTTTCGCTCATAGGGACACACATCCCTGATTTCGCTTATATAGACATAGTCTGATTTCGCTTATACAGACATAGCCTAATTTCGCTTATACAGACAAATCAGATTTCGCTTTTCTGTCAACATTGATATTTCGCTCATTTGACACTGTGCTATTTCGCTTATTGTGTCAACATACTGATTTCGCTTATTTTTCACTGTTGTTCAAAATTTCGAAAATTTTTCTAAGTGTTTGCTGATTTTCTAGGTACATTCAAGATGGACGACATATTCTTGAACCCGTTCAGCGACATGTACGCATTCTCTGGAAATTCTGGAAATGATGATACTTCATCAAGCAACGCGAATGAGAATCCGCCAAATGCGAAGAAAAAGATAACGGAAGCTTGGGAATCTGAAAGTGCCTTTGGAACCTTCAATAAACCTCCAAAGCTAATGGCTATCGAGGAATATAGTCGGTGGTCAAGAAAGTTTGAAGATTGGTTGATGGCATTTGCATTTCCCAGCTGGAAGAGTCTGAAAAACGGTTATGATAATGGAAACAAAAATGGTGAAACATTAACATCAGCTGAGGAGATTGAATCATTTGTGGCTGAGCAAAAATGTGTGGCATTGTTATTTCAATCCGTCCGGGAAGACATAATCTCATTGATCGATTATTCAAATGCAAACGATCTCTGGAAAAAGCTAGAAACAAAATGTCTAGGAAGTGCTGAAATTGTGAAAAGTAAAAAGAAACTTCTTAGGAAAGAGTTTGATATGTTTGGCTGTTTAAAGAATGAATCAGTGTCAAAGATGATCGAGAGGTTTGGGCATTTGAAACTAGAGCTAGCTAGACATGAAATTACATATTCTAATGATGAGCTAGTAGACAAGTTGTTCGATTCATTACAAGACGAGATGGATTGGAGATATTATGCTCTCATGCTAAAAAAGACTATCTTGCCGAAAGATCTTACTGTGGATTTGTTGATTGAGATACTCGAAAGTCACGAGCTGGAACTGAAGAAGACATACAAAGTCAACCACTCATCCTACCAGCAGAATTTGGATTTGTATTATCCAAAAAGCATGATGCCAAAAGAAACTTCTCCCAAGACTGCGTTTTCTGCTGAGAATGTGTCCACAACTAGCAAAGAAAGTCAAAGCAGTCAAAGCAGTAGAAATCACAGTGGTTATCACAGTGGATCTTCATCATCTACAAGTCATTCTGATGCAAAGAATCGTTTTCAATGCAACATCGCAATAGACTTAAAGAATGCTCAGAATTTTGATGAGGAGTCGGCTAAACAGCAGATGATCTTTCTAGCATCTGTGTTGGAGTCGTATGAAGGGTTAGTAGCAGGGAAGATAGGCAACACCAACTTAACGAAAGAGGACTATGATCAAATAGATCCTGAAGAAACGGAATTATTCGACATTCGTTGGTGCATGGCCAGTGCGGTTCGTCGAGCACAGCGTTTCATGGAAATAACCGGCAGGAAGACAATTGGTGGTCCATCTACCAATCTGGGGTTTGATAAGTCCAAGGTGACGTGCTTCAAGTGTAAGCAGAAAGGTCACTTCAAGCGAGAATGCAGAAACGCATATGCTGATGAGTCGGAGAACCCTTTCAGAGAGGATTACTACAAGAAGGCAATTTATCACCATAATAAATCTGAGACGCCTAGATTGAAGCAGGTTGAAGAAAACAAAGAGAAATCTAGAGCTCTTGCAGTGATTTACGATGATGAGGGGTATGATTGGAGTGAAGAGGTTCTACCGGAGGAAGATGCGGCTGGTTACGCTTTCATGGCAAAGAATGAATCTGTTCCGTGGAAAGACAACAGAACTGAAGAGCAAAAGTATAAATACATAAAAATGTTGGCTGAAAACAGAATAATTAGAATATCTGGTATCTATTTGGAAGCGAAGAGAGCGAGAAGATGGGATCCGGACAGGGAGTGTTATCTTGATCAAAATGGAAATATTGCGATTGATGACAAAACTCTTGATCTGGAAGCAATAATCAAGGAGTTCAAAGATGAGGATGATTATTGGCAGAATAAATGGTGGGGAACTGGAGATGAGAAAGAGAAAGAAGAGATAGAGAAGTCAAAGAAAGTTGACACTGGGGTTATTGACACAACGCAGGAGTTAACTGCTGAAAACCTTGGAAAAATGGCTGACAAAGTGCTGGCTGCTAAAGCACTTGAGGTAGACTCTAACTCCGTGTCTGAGTCAAAAAGCCAGGTCAGTTCAAACTTGTCAACAAATGTGTCAGGTAAGAAAATTGATGGAAATGCTGATTGCAAAAATTGCATCAAAGAATGCAAATTTTGTAACACAGTCACGTATCTCAACGGTAAGAAAGTTGAAGATCTGACAACAAAAGTCAGAAGCGTTGAGAACCAAATTCTGGATCGTGACAAGATGATTAAAGCTTCAACTGAACTGATAAAAGAGTTAACTAACAAAATTGAAAATGATAAAATTGATCATGACAAAATTAAACAAGAAAATGAAAAGTTAATTCTTGAAAACCGTCAGATTTCTGAGAAGTTTGAGAAACTCAAAAGCACAATGAAAGATAATGATGATCAAAACGGTAAAACTTATAAAGAAAATGTTCAACTAAAAACCGTGCTTAGGGTAAAAGAAGAATCAATCAACCAACAACTGGATGAAATCGCTAAACTGAAACTTAAAGTTCAAGAGGCTGTAATCGAAAACGAGCGAATCCAGTTGAAGCTTAACAGTTACAGCTCCGCAAGTTTTGTTTTGCAACACATTGTTCCCAAACCCATCGGGAAAAACAAAGCTGGCGAAGATGTTTATTCTGATGGAACCGGGGTGGGTTTTCATAGAGTTCCACCGTTCATTTTGGATAATTACACGAAAAAGCAATCAGGGTTGGTTGAAATTGAAGAAGAAAGTGAAATGAAACTTCCGGATTCAATTGATGTCATGTTCACATCTTCCAATGACGATAGTGTCCAAAATGATATTGTAAAAGGTGTTGTTGAAAATGTGCTAAAAACGGACAGTGACACTACTGAGGAAGATGGGTGTTTCTTGGACAAATACATCCCGAAACAAAAGTCCAAGAATAACTTAAATGATGAACCTACTCTTGTCATGTAGAAGATGTCGGGATCTGATAAGTTGTTTTTGGATTCAGAGTTTACGATTGAGAATGTGAATGTTAAAAAGTTAACAAATGTTTTCAATTTGGTTGAAGTTGAATTGTCGGAAGTGAACTGTCTGAGTCAAACAAAGAGAGAAATGAACTTTGAAAAAGATAAATCATACTATAAGAAACCTGTTGTTCCACCGCATTTTTCTAATAACAAAAATCGAAACCATTGGTCGGGTGGTTATCAGGGTGGTAAGAATTATCAGAGAGGAAATGTTCAGAACAAAAGGTTCGTTGAAAAGAAAAAGTTTGTGAACAGTTCGAGTTCACTTGCTGATAAAGAGAAAGAGATTTTTTTCAAAATAGAATGAAGAGTTCTTTGAGAAAAGATCTTCACAGGCTCAGTCTGAAGGCACGAGTCGGGTAACTGATACTCGAACTTGCTTTAGATGTAATCAAGTTGGTCACATTGCACGAAAATGTACAAATGTGAAGCCTAAGACTTAAACTGTGAAAATTGAACAGAAGAAAGTTGAGGTGAAGGGTAAAACACCAATGATTGTTGAGAAAAAGAGTGTGAAAATTGACAACACCAAACTGAAAAATGAACCCGTAAAGAAAGTGGTAACTAAAAACGACAAGTTTTACAAACGGGTTGCATTATCTCAACAAGTTTGGAAGCCTAAAACTGAGAAAAAGATTTCACCTTATGAGGAGTCAATTCAAATTGATTATGATGCGAATTTTCCACCTCTTAAGGCTGAAAACTTTAAAATTCAAGTTGCGAGAGTTAAAACAGTCAAGGTTACATCCAAGGCTGATGAGGCCTGGGTGGACACCATGTTTGACTAAGCAGTTTGAATTGCCGGAGCTTCCTTGATCACGAAGCATGAATCAGCATCCTTATTGAAGTTTTAAATCATGATTGTTATATGTGCAGGATCTTCCGAGATTAGTTTCACGATGGATTATGGACAGTGGAGCTTCTCGACATATGATAGGGAAGACTGCATTGTTATATGATGTGAAGAATATCAATGGAGGATATGTTGGTTTGGCGGGTAATCAAGGAGGAAGGATTATTGGTGAAGGAATGTTATCCAACGGGATTGTGACATTTGAGAGAGTTAACTACATTGCTGAGCTGGAGAACAATCTGCTGAGTATCTCGCAGATCTGTGACAGGATGTATACCACTCACTTCACTGATAAAGAATGTTTGATCTTGAAACCAGGATTTGTTATCCCTGAGGAATGGATTATCATGAGGGCACCGAGAGTCAATGATCTGTACGTGTTGGATATGAGTGTAGCTACTACAACCATGGGTCAGGCTCATTGTTTTGTGTCCAGAGCAACTGAAAAAGAATCGAGATTGTGGCACCGGAAGATGGGACATATACATCTTAGAAAAATGAATCACTTGGTGCACAATGATTTGGTTACAGGAGTTCATGTCAAAGGTTTTCATCTGGAAGGGGAGTGCATTAGCTGTGTTAAAGGCAAGCAGAAGAAAAAGTCACACCCTACAAAGCAAGTCAATTCAGTCTCAAAACCCCTGGAGAGACTTCACATGGATATGTTTGGTCCGATGAATGTCAAGAGTATTACAGGAGATAAATATTGTCTTGTGGTTACTGATGATTATTCCAGATTTTCGTGGGTTTCTTTCTTGAAGATGAAAGGCGAAACGTTTGACAGTTTGATGGCGTTGTTCAAGAAGATTGAGAATCCGTACCAAAGGCGTATCAAAAGAATTCGAAGTGATAATGGTACTGAATTCAAGAACAGCAAGATGGAAGAATTTTGTGATGAAAGAGGTATTTTGCATGAGTTTAGTGCTCCGTACACTCCGCAGCAGAATGGAGTCGCAGAACGCAAAAACCGGACACTAATCGAGATGGCTAGAACTATGCTCGCAGATTCAAAGTTCCCGATTAATTTTTGGGCTGAAGCTGTTTCCGCCGCATGCTATATGCTCAACAGGGTTCTTACTGTCAAAAAGTTCAACAAAACATGCTTTGAGCTAATCAATAACCGTAAACCGAATCTGAAGTATCTAGAACCGTTCGGGTCACCCTGTATAGTTATAGAGCCTTATGGAAAGTTTGGTCCGAAGTGCATTGAGGGTATATTTGTTGGATATTCAAGTCCTACACGCCGTGTCTTCGTTCCAAGTGAAAAGCAGATTATTGAAGCTGCAAATGTTGAATGTCAAGGTTATACTATGCCGCCACAAAGTCTAGGAGATTCATGGCGATATAATTATGACAAGTTGTGGGAATCATTTGACATGATGGAAGAACAAGAGGAAGAAGAAGATTTCTTTGATGAGTTGGATATTTTGCGAGAATATGAGTCACATCAAAGGTTCCCAGCTGAGTATTCAAGGCGACCACGGGAAACTTCAAATGATGATGAAGCAGGTCCGAGTAATGCTGGTGAACACGATGATGTCCAACAGAATGAAGTTGCTCAAGATAATTAGTCGGTTCAGAATGATAATCAAGAATCTGAGAACATGCCGATCTCTGATCATGGAGATTCAGATTCTGAGGGGGAGCAGATTCAGGATTTAAGTCAAACAAACCAAATTGGTGAACAAAGTGCAAATCAAAATGTTACTAATCTGGAAGGAGATGTGGATGTTCCAAGCGAAGCAATGCCGCGAACTCTTTCATATCATCCAGAGGAGTTGATCATAGGAGATTTGCAAGCAGGCGTTCGCACGAGATGTCAAATAGACCAGGGCTTAACATGTTTTTATTCTACAGTAGCACCTTTACAAACTGAATTTTCATTATGTCACACCCCAACCGATGGCGGAATCATCGGGGCGCGGCACTGAGCGAAACAGATTGTTCAAAGAAATTCCATAACAACTATTATTACCAAATAGTTTCAATTATCACGTCCCATACCGTGACCCATAAGATAAATCTAGTTATTACAGACATAGATATTCTTCAAACAAAACATGCTCCGACAACTCAGATTTAACATATAAATATAAATTGTCTTGGTTTCTAGACTCTTCCTAGCCTCGATTTCATCACCACACGTCTAAGCATCCTAGCAACTTAAGCACCTGTCACATACGTTAAAATAAAGTCAATGCATAAAATGTAAAGGTGAGCAAACAAGTTTGATAATAGCATATAGAGTTTCAAATAGTTTACGCATAACCAGCACGTACACAGAGAGAGCAATGATGCATGTAAATTATCGACATGGACCTATCAATACCAGTGACTGCGGGTTGACTGTCCGAGACAGTTCGCAATACATGATCACCACCGTAAATCATGCAAGTAGATTGTCCTTAACAACCCCCGTGTGAACGGGTGCTGAGTCCAAACTATAGTACTACGTTGCTAAGGCAGGTAGACAGCTTCCCACGTGTAAACATAATAACAAGCATACATTAAATCACGTAATACATGCAATCGGTTAGCGTTCAAATAGTTTGTATAGTGTGTTCGATTGTGAATTTGATAGGTAACGTATGTAACACCCAAAAGTGCTAAAGCAAAAAGGGTTCGAGTATACTCACAGTGATTGATTGTGGATTGAAGGGAGCGCTGAGAGTAAGATTAGCCTGAATAGTTCGATAGCATAACGATAAGTAACGCGGAAAGGTAAACAAGTATGGATGGATCGAATGGGCTGGTCGATCGAACGGCAGGTTCGAACGAACGGCCTGTTCGATCGGCTGGTATATCCGATTGGACAGTCCTGCTCGATCGGTCGGCTGGCTCGATCGGCTGGACCATTCGAGTGGATTGTTTCTTCCTCTGGTGTGTTTGTGTTAGAGGATTTGAACTTTGGAAGTTTTTGTTGCAGTATTTGAGAACACTGAAGTGTTCCTACCTTTTCAAGTCGTTCGATCGAACGGTTCGTTCGATCGGCTAGCTCACTCGATCGGCTCGGAGCTTCATGTTAGTCCCCAACTGAATGTCACTCGATCAGACAGTCTGTTCGATCGGTTGACATTCTCTACTACGAACAAGTTGTGAAAACGGTTAAGTGTTGAAGCATAGTATCTCATGATCCGAACAGTAATGTTTATCCATCGAATGACCCATTCGATTGAATATTACTTCGTCAATACTACTTCTTCAAAAGTTTGGGAGTGTGGGGCCATGTGCTAGCCGATCGGCTGGCCCGGTCGATCGGCTGGCATATCCGATCGGCTGGGCTGTTCGAAAGCCTAGCCGTTCGGCCAGCATTTCTGACCTGGTCGGCCTTTCGTCTAACACTTGGTTGTTTGTTTATTTGTTATTCTTTCAAGATATCTTGACAACGTGTTAAACTATGATAACCTTCGTTCCCACCTGTTCCCTTGGCTCGAACAGGAATCACCCAAGTCCGGCCGGTTGAACGGTTTGGGATGTCGGTTTAGAGTTTAACCGATATCGGTGAACCTTGTTCATAGAACCCGAATCTTGAACCTTCTAAACCATTTGAATGATTGGTTAGCCGGTTCAAGCTCCGTTTCTACCGGTTTGAAAGCATTGAGTGTAAAAGAGTTGAAAGAAAGTTGGAAATCCTTCTTTCAATCCTTTACATTATGAAAATGTTTAGATTCATGATCGATCTTAGCTTGTTTATGTGGAAATCGGTTAGATCTAAGCTAATCATAGTGGAATGAGGCCAAAACATGATGTTCTTCAAGAACACCATGATGACATCACCCAAGAACACTTAGATCTTGGTGATTTCACGGTTAGATTCCAAGTTTTGAAAGATAGAAAGGTGTAGAATCAAGTAATGATCAAGAACGTACAAGAATTAGAGTGAAAACTTACCGGGATTGAGAGAAATCTGAGAAAAGGTGAAGAAGATAGCTGGTTTGGTTAGAGCTTTCCAAAAATGGAAAGTATGACAATGACAACCCTATTTATAGGCTTCCAAAATGGGAAAGTGACAGCCGATCGGCTGGGAACTCCGATCGAGTGGGCAGCTCGATCGGCTGGCAAGGTGCTAGCCGATCGGCTGGCCTGTTCGATCAGGATGTTTCCTGTTCGATCCGCCACGCACTTCGAGTATTTTGCGACGATTTTCGACGTTTCGATTCCGACGTATGATGTTATGATTTCGATAGAGTTCCTAGTCAAATTACTTTTAATCCGAACCACTATATCTAACACACAATCTTCGTTAAGTCATGTTTCGATGTCGGTTTCGATTTGAGTTCGATGGCCTTTCGAGTTTCGATTCGATTTTCGATTGATTTGCTTGAATACCACACCAAACATAAAGTAAGCATGCACAAATAACACATAAGGCACACACACACGTTTAATAATACCAAAATTCGCATGATTCGAGTCTCGAGTTTGATTGATTGTTAGATCGGTTTGATTACTGATTAGGTTAACTTTATCGCATTGTTACTTCCTATCATTCACAGTCGTAGATCGGTTCGCGTTAAAACACATTCGATTACTTCGATTCTTGCTGATTGCAACACTTACTCCACATAATACAACTAAGACACAAAATCGACTATCTATAGTCAAAGAAAATCAAAGTTGACTTGGACTTTGACTTTGACTTTGACATTCGAAAATACGGGGTGTTACAGCCTCCCCCTGTTTAGGGAATTTCGTCCCGAAATTAGGCTCGAAGGCTACACAACACCGTGATTTACCAATTTGACGCTTCAGATCTATTTATTTAAACAACTGCGGGTACTTGGCCTTCATGTCGCTTTCGAGTTCCCAAGTGAACTCCGCGCCTCGTTTGCCTTCCCACCGGACCTTCACGATTGGGATGCGAGAGCGCCTGAGTTGCTTGGTTTGGCGATCCATGATTTCGACAGGCTTTTCCACGAAGTGTAACGTTTCGTTGACCTGAAGATCGTCGAGTGGTACGATTAGATCATGATCAGCAAGGCATTTTCGGAGGTTAGAGACGTGGAAAGTCGGGTGGACGTTACTGAGTTCCTCCGGTAATTCGAGTCTGTAGGCGACTTTTCCGATTCTTTCCAGAATCCTAAAAGGTCCAACATATCGAGGCGCGAGTTTCCCTTTCTTGCCAAATCGGACTACACCCTTCCAAGGTGATACCTTTAGGAGTACGTAGTCACCAACTTCGAATTCAAGGGGCTTGCGTCTTTTATCGGCGTAACTTTTCTGTCTGTTCCGAGCTTTTACCAGGTTGTCTCTTATCTGGTGGATTTTGTCAGTCGTTTCTTGTAGAATCTCGGGAACGGTTAGTTGCGAGTGACCGATCTCGTGCCACACAATAGGCGATCGACATCTTCTACCATACAAAGCCTCGAAAGGTGCCATTTGGATGCTAGCATGATAGCTGTTATTGTACGAGAATTCCGCTAAAGGCAGGTGTTTGTTCCAACTACCACCAAAATCTATGACACACGCTCGGAGCATGTCTTCAAGAGTACGGATCGTTCTTTCAGTCTGTCCGTCGGTTTGAGGGTGGAATGCAGTACTCAGATTAAGCGACGTACCAAGGGCCGCTTGAAACGTTTCCCACAATCGCGAAGTGAACCGAGCGTCACGATCTGAAATGATGTCACGAGGCGTACCATGATTACGAATGATCTCGTCAGTGTAGATTTGGGCTAGTCGTTCCACCTTGTAGTCCTCTCGTATTGGCAAAAAGTGGGCTGATTTCGTTAGACGATCAACTATGACCCAAATACTGTCGTGACCTGATGGCGTGGGCGGGAGTTTCGTTATGAAATCCATAGCTATACTCTCCCACTTCCATATAGGTATCGGTGGTTGTTCGAGTAAGCCAGAAGGTCTTTGGTGTTCAGCCTTGACTCTCGCACAAGTTAAACAGCTTCCAACGTACAGAGCGATATCCCTTTTCATACCCGGCCACCAGTACTTATAACGCAGGTCCTGGTACATCTTGTCTACACCGGGATGAATAGAATATCGGTACTTGTGGGCTTCGTTCATGATAATCTTTCGCAAATCAGTCCGCTTGGGGATCCAGATTCGGTCCAGATAATAGAATATCCCATCTGGTTTGCTTACTAACTGAGCTCCATTGTGATAGATCCTTTCCCTCTTCAATGTACGCTCGTTAAAGCAAGCATGTTGAGCTTCTCGGATGAGGGTTTCGAGGTTGTGCTATGCTTGGATGTTTCGAGTACTGAGCACGTAACTCTTTCTGCTGAGAGCGTCAGCAACCACGTTCGCCTTGCCTGGGTGATAACAAATCTCACAGTCGTAATCATTGAGAAGTTCTACCCATCGGCGTTGACGCATATTAAGCTCTCTCTGATTAAAGATGTGTTGTAAACTCCTGTGATCAGTGTAGATTGTACACTTAGTGCCATACAGGTAGTGTCGCCAAATCTTCAATGCAAAGACAACCGCGCCTAGCTCGAGGTCATGGGTTGTATAGTTCTTCTCGTGGATCTTGAGCTGACGAGATGCGTAGGCTATAACCTTGTCTCGCTGCATGAGAACACTGCCGAGACCAAGGTTAGAAGCATCACAGTAGACAATGAAGTTGTCGCTTCCGTCGGGCAGTGTAAGAATCGGTGCGTTGCACAGCATATGCTTAAGGGTTTGAAAGGTAGTCTCTTGTGCGTTTCCCCACACAAAAGGCTTGTCCTTATGGGTAAGAGAAGTAAGCGGCACAACGATCTTAGAGAATCCCTCAATGAACCTTCGATAATAGCCCGCTAGTCCGAGAAAAGAACGAACTTCTGACGGGTTCTTAGGCGTAATCCAACTTTTGACAGCTTCAATCTTCGCAGCATCGAAATGGATACCCCGACTATTCACTATGTGTCCCAGAAACTGAACCTCCTCCAACCAGAATTCGCACTTGGAGAATTTGGCATAGAGTTGGTTCCCCTGGAGTAACTCGAGAACCAAACGTAGATGTTGCGCGTGTTCGGCTTTCGTTTTGGAATAAATCAAGACATCGTCGATGAACACGATGACGAAACGGTCAAGATACGGCTTACACACGCGATTCATGAGGTCCATAAAGACCGCGGGTGCATTGGTTAGACCAAAGGGCATAACAACAAATTCGTAATGGCCATAACGGGTTCAGAAAGCAGTTTTAGGAATGTCTTCCTCTTGGATCCGCAACTGATGGTATCCTGAACGTAGATCGATCTTAGAGAAGCATGCTGCACCTTGTAGCTGATCAAACAAATCGTCAATTCGGGGCAAGGGGTATCGGTTCTTGATGGTCAGCTTATTCAATTCCCGATAGTCGATGCACATCCGGAACGACCCGTCCTTCTTTTTGACGAAAAGGACTGGCGCACCCCAAGGAGAGGTGCTTGGGCGAATAAAGCCTTTTTCGAGTAATTCCTGGAGTTGGTTCGAGAGTTCCCGCATTTCGGATGGAGCGAGTCGATAAGGGGCTTTGGCAACGGGGTTAGCTCCAGGAATGAGATCGATACGAAAGTCGATATCACGACTTGGTGGTAGTCCGGGAAGATCATCAGGGAACACCTGAGGAAATTCACGAACCACTGGAACATCTTTGACTTCAACTTTCTTTTTCTTTCCCTTCTCCGCTACTACGATGTTGGCCAAGAAGGCTCGGTATTCCTTGCGGAGGTACTTGCTGGCTTGAATACACGACATAAGTTTGAGACCTTTCGACGTTGTTTCACCGTAAACACATAGAAAATCACCATTCGCGAGCGAGAATCGAATCATCTTTTCAAAGCACACAACTTCAGCCTGGTTTACACGAAGAAAGTCCATGCCTATTATGACATCAAAACTTCCGAGTTGCATTGGAATAAGGTCGATCAGAAAGATGTGATTGTTGAGTTCGAGGGTACAATCACGGAGTACCGAGTTAACGACAATGGTTCTTCCTGTAGCAACTTCGACTTCGAATGACGAGGATAGATAAGAGCGCTTACGACTAAGGAGCTTCTCGAATTCAAATGACACAAAGCAGTTATCGGCTCCAGCATAAAACAAACATGATGCATAAATACCATTCACAAGGAACGTACCATTAACCACGTTGTTATCCGCCTGAGCCTGGCGGGCATTGAGGTTGAAGGTTCGGGCATGGGCTGCTTGCTGCTGCTGCTGAGGCTGCTGTTGTTGTTGCTGCTGCTGGGGCTCTTGCTTGACTACCCTGTTCGGGCATCGGTTGGCAAAGTGGTTAGGGTCACCACATGCAAAGCAGACTCTAGCATTGACTGCTGGTGGTGGAGCTGCTGGTTGGCCTTGAGGAGCAGGGAGTAGAGCTTGGTTGACAGTAGCTTGAGTTGGGGTTTGGCGAGGACCATAACGGCAGTTCGCAGTGAAATGACCGTAGAGGTTGCAGTGAGTGCAAAAACGACAAGCTAGACCCACTGGGTGATGATACGAACATGTCGGGCAGAGTGGGTGAGGGCCTGTGTATGCACGCTTTGCTGGCGGTGCATTGATCACTGGAGCTGAACGCTGGGGCTGCTGCTGTTGTGCTGGTACAGATTGTAGGGGAGCAGCAGTGGTCGCGGCAGCACAGCTCTTGTTGCTGGAGCTGTTGTTGTTGTTCTTCTTCTTCCTTCTTGAAGACTTTGAGGATTGAGCAGGTGTATCGGTGGGTGTTGCAGTGGCTTGATGCAAAGACTTGGTTTGCTTATCCCAGAAACCTGCCTTGACTCGCTTATCGTTGATCTCAGCGGCGAGTAGGTAGGTTTCCTCGATCGTTGCTGGCTTGGCTGCGTGAACAAAATCGGCTACACAGTCGGGTAGGGCTCGGATATACTTCTTGATGGCTTGATCGGAGGTCCTGACTTGATCAGGACAGATAATGCTAAGCTGCTTGAAGCGAGCAGTGAGAGCAGCGTTGTCTCCATCCTTCTGCTTGATTCCCCAGAACTCGTCCTCCAGCTTTTGGCGTTCATGAGGAGGGCAAAATTCTTCGATCATGATCGCTTTCAACTCCTTCCATGATAGCCCGTAAGCTGCATCATTTCCGCGCTTGTTTCGTTCGGCCGTCCACCAGTCTAGAGCACGGGACTGGAAGACGCCTGTTGCATTGAGAGTACGGAGATGCTTAGGACATCCGCTCTGGCGCAGAGTGACTTCGACCGAGTCGAACCAGTGAAACACGGCTGTCGGACCATCTTCGCCAGTAAACTCTTTCGGTCCGCATGCTTTGAACTGCTTGAAGCTGAAAGCAGCCTTTCTTGGATCCTTGGAGATCTCAGTTCGGGATTCTTCTGACGACTTGCTAGCGTTTTCATACACCTCACTCACAGCTTTCGCCACGGTTTTGGAGATGATAGCAGCGAGACGTTGGTCTTTCTTTTCTTGACGGGTCAGACGTTGACGAGATCCAGACGACGACATGGTCTGCAACCGACATCGTCACAGGACTCAACACAATGTAATCGAATCTCTCCTCACACGTCAACCACTATCTAAAGCTTAGAATCACGTCGAGACACATAAGCACGTAAACACGTATGCACAAAACCACAGATGCACGTAAGCACAGAAGCACATAAGCACAAAATCACATAAGCACGAAAACACGTAATCATTTAATCACAGAGGCATTCAGAAAACAGAAACCTATCCTTCAAAGCTCGCGTGTCGTTTGTATAGCGATTGCGTATGGCATATCGTGTAGCACAGTATAGTATATCCTAGCTTAGTTGTATAGCATATCATATCGTAATATAGTCTAGATTGCAGCAACTGGGGATCGATTAGGGATAGAATAACGGTACAAGTCGTGTGTGTCGATTGAAATGATAGTAGAATCGAATAACATCCCAAAATATAATCACAAAACAGAGAAAGCACACATAGGCACATAAAAATCAACGAGTCATCAGAGTACACGGTTGCGGTTCTCAGAATCGAAACACATAAAATCGAGAGACAGGCTGTCTGCGGCTACTAGACATCGACTACCCAAGGCGATTCGACTATTCACAGTAGACTTGTCGTCACTTTCGACTCTAGTTGGTCGTGTTTCTACCTCGATTCTCGGGCATTCCACACGCGTTCCCTAGGTCATACTTGTGAATTCAGGTCGTTGGAGTCTGTCGAGGCCTTGGTGAGATAAGTAAGTGCAGAACAAACTGCCAAGGTCAGGGTTTCACCCCTTGGCTTAGCAATTTCTTCCTTGTTTTTAATAAAATAAAGGAGGTTACTCGTCAAAATATGGATTTCACTCCTGATTTGGCATAACCTCCTTGGTTTGTTGGTGAAAACAATGAGGTAAGCATGAATAAACGAATAAAATCAGCATAAGTCAGGCAGTTTGGTCAGGGGTTTGCGGCTTTCACACCTATTCCCAACTAAATCTACCGACTTTATTTGAAATTCGTGTGCAGTGATAGTGAAGAATTGCAGAATAAGGCACTTAAACTGGGTCTGATGGTTCCTAACTATAGTCTAGGTCTCTAAGACAGCGACCCGGACTAGGTCGTGTCTGCCTAATTCCCTCTAGTTATGGCTCTGATACCAATCTGTCACACCGCAACCGATGGCGGAATCATCGGGGCGCGGCACTGAGCGAAACAAATTGTTCAAAGAAATTCCATAACAACTATTATTACCAAATAGTTTCAATTATCACGTCCCATACCGTGACCCATAAGATAAATCTAGTTATTACAGACATAGATATTCTTCAAACAAAACATGCTCCGACAACTCAGATTTAACATATAAATATAAATTGTCTTGGTTTCTAGACTCTTCCTAGCCTCGATTTCATCACCACACGTCTAAGCATCCTAGCAACTTAAGCACCTGTCACATACGTTAAAATAAAGTCAATACATAAAATGTAAAGGTGAGCATACAAGTTTGATAATAACATATAGAGTTTCGAATAGTTTACGCATAACCAGCACGTACACAGAGAGAGCAATGATGCATGTAAATTATCGACATGGACCTATCAATACCAGTGACTGCGGGTTGACTGTCCGAGACAGTTCGCAATACATGATCACCACCGTAAATCATGCAAGTAGATTGTCCTTAACAACCCCCGTGTGAACGGGTGCTGAGTCCAAACTGTAGTACTACGTTGCTAAGGCAGGTAGACAGCTTCCCACGTGTAAACATAATAACAAGCATACATTAAATCACGTAATACATGCAATCGGTTAGCGTTCAAATAGTTTGTATAGTGTGTTCGATTGTGAATTTGATAGGTAACGTATGTAACACCCAAAAGTGCTAAAGCAAAAAGGGTTCGAGTATACTCATAGTGATTGATTGTGGATTGAAGGGAGCGCTGAGAGTAAGATTAGCCTGAATAGTTCGATAGCATAACGATAAGTAACGCGGAAAGGTAAACAAGTATGGATGGATCGAATGGGCTGGTCGATCGAGCGGCAGGTTCGATCGAACGGCCTGTTCGATCGGCTGGTATATCCGATTGGACAGTCCTGCTCGATCGGCCGGCTGGCTCGATCGGCTGGACTATTCGAGTGGATTGTTTCTTCCTCTGGTGTGTTTGTGTTAGAGGATTTGAACTTTGGAAGTTTTTGTTGCAGTATTTGAGAACACTGAAGTGTTCCTACCTTTTCAAGTCGCTCGATCGAACGGTTCGTTCGATCGGCTAGCTCACTCGATCGGCTCGGAGCTTCATGTTAGTCCCCAACTGAATGTCACTCGATCGGACAGTCTGTTCGATCGGCTGACATTCTCTACTACAAACAAGTTGTGAAAACGGTTAAGTGTTGAAGCATAGTATCTCATGATCCGAACAGTAATGTTTTTCCATCGAATGACCCATTCGATTGAATATTACTTCGTCAATACTACTTCTTCAAAAGTTTGGGAGTGTGGGGCCATGTGCTAGCCGATCGGCTGGCCCGGTCGATCGGCTGGCATATCCGATCGGCTGGGCTGTTCGACAGCCCAGCCGTTCGGCCAGCATTTCTGACCTGGTCGGCCTTTCGTCTAACACTTGGTTGTTTGTTTATTTGTTATTCTTTCAAGATATCTTGACAACGTGTTAAACTATGATAACCTTCGTTCCCACCTGTTCCCTTGGCTCGAACATGAATCACCCAAGTCCGGCCGGTTGTACGGTTTGGGATGTCGGTTTAGAGTTTAACCGATATCGGTGAACCTTGTTCATAGAACCCGAATCTTGAACCTTCTAAACCATTTGAATGATTGGTTAGCCGGTTCAAGCTCCGTTTCTACCGGTTTGAAAGCATTGAGTGTAAAAGAGTTGAAAGAAAGTTGGAAATCCTTCTTTCAATCCTTTACATTATGAAAATGTTTAGATTCATGATGGATCTTAGCTTGTTTATGTGGAAATCGGTTAGATCTAAGCTAATCATAGTGGAATGAGGCTAAAACATGATGTTCTTCAAGAACACCATGATGACATCACCCAAGAACACTTAGATCTTGGTGATTTCACGGTTAGATTCCAAGTTTTGAAAGATAGAAAGGTGTAGAATCAAGTAATGATCAAGAACGTACAAGAATTAGAGTGAAAACTTACCGTGATTGAGAGAAATCTGAGAAAAGGTGAAGAAGATAGCTGGTTCGGTTAGAGCTTTCCAAAAATGGAAAGTATGACAATGACAGCCCTATTTATAGGCTTCCAAAAGGGGAAAGTGACAGTCGATAGGCTGGGAACTCCGATCGAGTGGGCAGCTCGATCGGCTGGCAAGGTGCTAGCCGATCGGCTGGCCTGTTCGATCAGGATGTTTCCTGTTCGATCCGCCACGCACTTCGAGTATTTTGCGACGATTTTTGACGTTTCGATTCCGACGTATGATGTTATGATTTCGATAGAGTTCCTAGTCAAATTACTTTTAATCCCAACCACTATATCTAACACACAATCTTCGTTAAGTCACGTTTCGATGTCGGTTTCGATTTGAGTTCGATGGCCTTTCGAGTTTCGATTCGATTTTCGATTGATTTGCTTGAATACCACACCAAACATAAAGTAAGCACGCACAAATAACACATAAGGCACACACACACGTATCATAATACCAAAATTCGTATGATTCGAGTCTCGAGTTTGATTGATTGTTAGATCGGTTTGATTACTGATTAGGTTAACTTTATCGCATTGTTACTTCCTATCATTCACAGTCGTAGATCGGTTCGCGTTAAAACACATTCGATTACTTCGATTCTTGCTGATTACAACACTTACTCCACATAATACAACTAAGACACAAAATCGACTATCTACAGTCAAAGAAAATCAAAGTTGACTTAGACTTTGACTTTGACTTTGACTTTGACATTCGAAAACACGGGGTGTTACACATTAAGCTGTTTTATCTCACAGATCGAACCAAGAACGTATAAAGAGGCGCTTACTGAAGACTCTTGGGTCATTGCGATGTAAGAAGAGTTAAGTCAGTTTGAAAAGTTGGGAGTGTGGAAGTTAGTGGATTTGCCGGATGGTCAAAGGAAAATCAATACGAAATGGGTATTCAAGTGTAAGAGAGACGACAGAGGAGTTGTTGTAAGGAACAAAGCTCAACTTGTTGTTCAGGGCTTTAGTCAACAGGAGGGGATTGATTTTACAGAAGTCTATGCTCCTGTGGCACGACTAGAGGCAATCAGAATTTTACTTGCATTTGCGTCTTGGAAGAACTTCAAAGTATATCAGTTAGATGTAAAATCGGCGTTTCTTTATGGGAAGGTCAAAGAGGAGGTTTATGTCGGTCAGCCGCCGGGCTTTACTGACCCAATCCACAAAAACAAGGTCTACTTATTGGACAAAGCGCTGTATGGTTTACACCAGGCCCCGAGAGCCTGGTACGAGACTTTGTCTCAACACCTACTTGCCAACAGTTTCATACGTGGAAAAGTGGATGCCACTCTCTTCACTAAAGAGGTCGACGAATATCTTCTGATAGTTCAGATTTATGTAGACGATATAATCTTTGGGTCGACAAATGAGAAGTTGTGCAAAGATTTCGAACAGGTGATGAAGCAAAAATTCGAAATGTCATCAATGGGGGAGATGAAATTCTTTCTGGGACTACAAGTTGAACAACTACCTGAGGGAATTTTCATTCACCAGACGAAGTACGTGCATGATATTCTAGAAAAATTTGGAATGTCAAGTTCTACTCCAGCTGCTACCCCACTTGCAACAAATCATGGGATTCACCCAGATCTCACCGGAGACAAGGCTGATGAAACGTTCTACCGTTCCATGATAGGTTCTTTGATGTACCTAACTGCTTCACGTCCTGATATAATGTACCCAACGTGCCTCGCAGCAAGATATCAATCTAACCCGAGAGCTTCGCACATGATTATTGTGAAGAGGATATTACGCTACCTGAAGGGAACTCCTACGTTGGGGTTGTGGTATCCTAGAACAGGCGACATTACGCTTGAAGGGTATTCCGATTCGGATTTCGGATGCTGCAAAGTCAATACCAAATCAACAACTGCAGGATGCCAGTTCTTTGGACCTAGATTGGTTACCTGACAGTGTAAGAAACAAACGTCTGTGGCGCTATCTACATGTGAAGCGGAGTACGTTTCTGCTAGCAGTTACTGCTATCAGATCTTGTGGATACAGCAACAGATGCGCGACTACGGTTTGCAATTTCTTAACACACCTCTTTTTGTTGATAATGAGGCCGCTATAAATATAACAAAGAATCCAGTACATCACGCTAAAACTAAACATATAGAAACTCGTCATCACTTTATTCGCGATTGTTTCGAGAAAAAGTTTATACGAATTGAGAAAATCCACACTGATGAACAGAAAGCTGATTTACATACCAAAGCTTTTGATAAAAATCGGTTTAAATATTTGTTAAAACTGAACGGTATGAAGCTTCTTTCGGTGTCGGATGGCATAATTGGCGTTGATGAGAGTACTGTTGCGGATGAAGATGAGAAACAATCTACAATGGTTTGTCGATTTTTTACCTGTTTTGGTATTTAGGGGGAGTAGATGTATATAGATATATTTTTCAGAAAAATACAAAAACAGTAAAAATGCAAAAATACAAAAATATGATAAAATTTCAAAATCCAAAAACAATAGAAAATTGAAAAAGAGCTTGTGTAAAAAGGGAAAATGATAGTACATTGGCTAGACAATTACAGTATGCTAAAGAATTGTAAAGTTTAAATGAGTTAAACAGTCTTACTAACGATGTGTCGATAGGTTTTCGCACATTTAGTAGATTTATTGGGATATAAACCTAAAATTTCAAACTTGCGAAATTCGTGGGGAACACTACTTGGATATATAGGTAACCCCTGAAATCTCGTTTGAAAGGTCCCATATTCTGAGATACTAGGTCTTTATACTTAGTGATATCTGGGGTATTATTCCGGGACTTCTGCTGAATGGAAGTTCTGACCTAGTCCCCGAATAATACTTTCTGCAAATGCTTGAAACATAGCATCGCCCTCAGCAAGCTGATGAAACAATAAAATTGATAGTCGCTGTTGTTGTATTCAAAAGATCCTCTAAAGGGGACACACCAAAAAGTCGAAGCCGTCATCTCTCTGCGTATACGGAAGTATCGACCTGAGCTCTCACGGCCCTCGCATTTAACCCCTAACAGATATCATCTGTGGTATACTCACTTGTAAGACTGAATATCTGGGATTCTGGATACGGGAGTATATTCAAGAGGTGGGACACATGAATGAGCTAAGTTCTTAAGACACCTAAGTCGTATCCTAAGTAGATTGAAATCTGTGTGGGAATTTAAGATGGATCAGTATATCGACAATCGAGGTGAATTGTTTAAGTCTGAGTACGTAATGAAGCTTAACGGTACTAGTAATTTGTCTGAAAAGCTGATATGATTCCCTGACACGCTCACCAAAAATAAGTCTGTAAATAGTTTAATTTCTTTAATTTCTGCAATTTAAGTTTCTGTATTTCATTTCATAGTTTAGAACACTTTATTAAAATCCAAAAAGATTTTATTTCTGCTTTATTTTTGACAAACCAAAGTGGAGAGTTAATCGTTGGATTCTCGAAGGTTGAAGCAGATGCAGGAAAGTTCTGAGCTGAAGAATGAGGAGAGCTTACATTGTTGGAGTTTGAGATGTTAAAAGTTAAAACAAGTTCATTAATTTGATGCTTGTTACATTTTTCAGAAAATGTTTGAAAATATTTTTACAAAATCAGTCTGTTTCGTCAAAAGATCAACCAAGGTCATTAAATTGGACTTGGTAGATTAATTGAGTAATCAGGGTCATTAACTTGGACCTGAATACTTGAGTGGATTTCTAGTACTGATAGATTGTGTGATTTTGTGAAAAGATAGTTTGTAATGATTGATGTTTGAGACACAGGTTTTGGACTTCATCATTCCCACGAAAGCTAATTGTCAAAGCTTGAACCAGATCAAGACCTCAGATTCTAGCATATTGAGAGGGGGAGTCTATGAAAGGGGGAGTCTGGATCAACAAGTTAAAAGGGAGTCTGAAGATGAAGCCACGACAAGATTGTGAACATGTGAAGATAAAGTTTTTACAAAGAATAGACAGAGAGTTAGATAAAAGACCAAGACTGAAGACTCGGAGCTAAAGACTTCGTCAACATCCAAGGGGGAGTCTGTTGGTGCACAAAATGTCTGTTGACTACGTATGCATTGAGTCTTAGGTCAAGATAAGTTAGACTGGAGCTTGGAAATCAAGATTAGGGTTTACTATAGGGGTTTCGCTCATTTGTCATATTTTGTGTGAGGTTTCGCTTATTTAGACTTTAGGGTTTCGCTCATGTGGTTTCTAGGGAGGTTTCGCTTATATGGCACATGGGGTTTCGCTTATATGGACTATCATATAAGCGAAATCAGTTTGCATATAAATAGCCTGAAGTGTGTCTTCATTTGCATCGTGGAGCGGAACCTAGTCATACGCTTTGTAACGAAACTCTGTCAAATTGCAATCAGAAGGCATAAAAAGAGAAGGAATTCAAAGGAACAGCTGTGTTACTTCATTTACATTGATTCCGCCTTTGTATTTGAAGATGAACTACCTTATACTGATTGTTTAGGGTCGCAAACCGGTCCAACATGATTAAACTAACAGTTGCTGATGTAATAGTCTTTCAAAACCTTTCCATTTCCCTACCACTGTTGTGCTCAAACATCTGTTCCCTAAATACTATCCACTGCTGAAAGTCAACCCCTGCTCTATCATTTTCCTGATAAGCACTGTTGTTTAAAATCAGTGATGTATCCACTAATGTACTATCCACTGATAGTAAAAATCACCCACTGGTTCATTTGTTACCGTTGTAACTACTGATGGTTGATCCATCAGTGGCTCTCAAAACAACTGTCCTCCATTATTTAACCTTTCATCAGGGGTTGGCACGTGCTTAGTTTTTAGCCATCAGATCATTGTAACCGCTGCCACATCAGCATTCACTTTTTCCTTGAATAAAACCCTGATCAAAACCCCAAACAGGGTCACACACTGTCGAATTGAATTCCGAAATTCTCTTCTCAAAGTAGTTTTCAACTTTTCTTCTCAAATCACTCTTCGATTCTTCTTCATCAAAATGACGAAATCAAAGTCAAAATCAAAATCAAAATCATCCTCATCTTCTAAAGAGGCCACTCAAATGGCCGATGAACCCATTGAAATCCCATACAAATCTCCTCACAATTACTTGGGTCTACTCACAAAACCCACTACCACCAACACCTTCGATTCCATCATCGACACCTTATCTGCATCAAAGTACAAAACTTTGCTAATAGCAGATGCTCCCATTTACCAACAAACCCAGAGAGAGTTCTGGAAAAATGCTACCCTTGAAAAACAAGAAGACATCGTCATAGCCATCAACTCCTCTATACAGGGTAAAGCGATTCAAATTACTCCACAATCAATCTCAGAAGTCTTTAAACTCGCTGATCAGAAAGGTAAAACTTCTTTTTCTAAAACCGAGTTGAAAACTGATTTCTTGATAAAGGGTATGCAGAACAACCAAAAAGAGATACCTTACAAAAAGGTTTCTTTCCTTCTGCACCTAGGTTTTTATTTCACACTCTTTTGATGTGTGTCTCAAATAAAACAACTGCTTTTAACGAAATACCATTAAAGATTCAATGCCTGGTTTATGCTATTTTAAACAATGAAAATTTTAACTATTCCCAGGAGATCTTTAATGATTTGGTAAAAAATGTTGACAGCAAATCATTTTTGCTCTTTCCAAGGTTTCTAAGCTACTATTTTAAACAAAAATTTGGAAAGGAAAATGAAAATTTGCTAAAACAAGGTGTTTATTTTCAAATAAATGGTTTAACACCTGAAACATTCTCTAGAATGTTAGCACCTACAAAAACAAAAACAGAGGTGCCTGAGCAGAATTTAGCAGCTACCACTGCTCCTCAGGCATATGCTATTGAGCCCACTGCTCCAGGTGATCATAGCAGCACAATGACTGCTTTGAAACCCACACCTGCCATTACCAAAAGGACCAAAAAGAAATCTTACAAAAAGCCCTCCAAACCCAAATCAAAGGCAACCCTGGAAGATGAGATCCCAGAGCCACTGCCAGTGACAACACAAATGTCACCAATAACCACTGCTGCTACTTCCTCACAGCAGATGGAAGAAAGATCTCCACCTTTGCCTCAAACTCCTCCTGCATCCTCACAAAAGGATCAGGTTGTAAACACAGGGACCCCACAATATGAAGCTTTGGATTTAATTGGATCCATCTTCCTCTGTCCTAATCCCAAGGACATGTCTCTTTCAACACCTTTATCTTCACCCCTCACATTACCACAATCCATAATACCTTTGTTGCATGCAGTTGATATAGCACAGACACAAACCAGTTCCTCTCAAACACCTATCACTGAGAGTATACTCCAACAAGTGACTGGGTCTGATGTTTATACCTCTGCTATCCCAGCAACAACTGAGGAGGTTACACTGCAGGGATTACAAGTAATTCGTGATGGTAGTTCAAGTGGAGTAGCCACTACAAATATTGAACCCACTGGTTTACATTTGGACAGTGGTTACATTCATAAGACTCCCTTGAAGGCAATTCCTTCCATAGCACCTCTGAGAACCACCAGTGAGTTTGTTATGCCCACTGGTACCTTCAAAAGGCTATCAAGTGCTGAAGGAAGAAGACCCCAGTACCAAGAACAAGGGGCAACAATGAATGACTTTTGGGATTCTTTTCCTAAGTCACACATTGGTACAACCACTGCTGGTGGGGAATCAGATGATCCCATTAACTTGGGTGATGATTTAAAATATCAGGAATTGACGGACAGAGTTGAAAATCTTGAAACATCAGTTGCTGAAATAAAGGATATGGGGCAACAGTTGTTAAAAGCTCAAAAAGCACAATCCACTGTTGTTCCAGCTCAAGCACCTGCACAACCTGCACCTGCTGCAAATGAGCTATGGAATGTATTTCAACCCCTGCTTGAAAAACAAAAACAAATGGCTGATCAGCAGCATGCAATACATGTACAAATGCTGACAAACATGGTGGAGTCAAGATTTAAAGATACTCAAGCAGACATCAAAGCTATCAAGGCTCATATACAAAGCACCACTGGAGAAGTTCCTCCCACTATCCTCTTCATGAATAACCCCTTTTCCAGATAATGCCAAAAAGGGGGAGAAAATCAAGTGGAATAAGAAGGGAATTGAGGATGGTGCTTATATTGAACCGGAAAATGATAGCCAGACTAAAACTGCCATATCAACACACACCACTTCACCACACACCACCACAACCACTGCCCTACCACCATCATCATCTATAATCACATCACCACCACCAAAACCAAACTCACTACCATTACCTCCTGCCATAAAGCAGAAGACAACAGATGTTACAACATCTGTTGTAATGACAACAATGGTTGAAACACCAGTTGTTTCAACACCTGTTAGTCAGACACTTTCCACCACTCAAATCATTATTATTTCAACACTTGCTCAAAAGCAGAAGACACCTACTGACACATCAGTAGTTGTAATGACAACAGAGGTTGAAACACCAGTTGTTCCAACAGCTGTTAGTCAACCATCCACCACTGCTCTCAACATTTCTACATCACAACCAAAATCCCCTTCACCCAAAAAAGCTTTACACATGGAAAAGGAAATTTCAGAAGAATGCTGATGATATACCAGCACCTATTCCTTTATCCTCCACACTTTACAATGTTAATCCACAACCAATCACTCACATATCCTCCACTAGACTTGAATCTGTTGCTGAGAAATATCCACTGGAATTGGAGGCTGTAAAGGATGAAATGAAACAATTTTATACAATAGATGATCCTTGGGAAAGAAGATTTCCTTCTCTCATTGGCTTCAGGAATCCATTAAACATGAGTGAGTATCTAAAACTCAAAGCCAGGCAAGCAGATATAAGAGCCAGAATTGAATGCAAAGATCAAGGTGATAAAGCCATTACTGAAAGAATGGAGTTCTTACTCTCAAAGGTCAAGCAAATGGAAGATTATGCAAAAGACCTGAGCAAAGACATGTCAAATATGCCACCTGATGCTGCCCTACAAAAGGTAATGAGGAAGGAGTTTCTTGAATTCATCATGAAAGAAAAATTTTATCCAGCCAAAGAAGAACAATTCAGTGAATGGCCACTCATTGCACTAAAGCATGAGGTGAACAGAATCAAGAGAATTCAAAATGATCCAAGCAAGAAAAAGACAGCTCCAAACTGGAGTAAATACAAGCAGGCCATTGATAAACTCACTTCAGAATACAAGAGAAAGAAACAGGAGTTAGTGGATGCAAATATGGGAACTGCTAAAGCCATAGCAAAATGGACTAAGCAGTATACAAATGAGGCTTATGAAAGGCTGAAAAGAAGGAAAATAACAGATCCTAATGTACCAAAGAAGCCTGAATACAAAAAGCCAAAACAGGTCATTGATCCTAAACCACTGTTCACATCAGCAGATACCCTATCATTGTGATAAACAAAGAAAAAGGGAAACTGTTGACCAGTGAAGAAGAAAAAGAAAAGGAAGCTGAGTACTTTACAGAAGCCATCAAGAAAATGGATCTAAATGAAGATAGCTCAGTGAAACTTCAAAACCCTGTCAAAAAGGTATTGACCAAACCTGCATCACCAAACACTTCAGCAGACATGACAGCTATTGAGCTTGAACAAAGAAAAAGGCAAGATCTGATTGAACAAGAAGCTGCAGAAGACATAGCTGCAACAAATGAAATCATAAGAAAAGGCCTTCAATCAAATATCAGCTGAAAACTCAGAAGTAGCAAAAGGTCAGAGTATTGATCATACTGAAAACTCTGAACTATCAAAAGCTCAGAGTGCTGATCATGTTGAAAACTCTGAACCAGCAAATGTACTGAGTACTGATCAACAACCTCTCACAAGGCCACAATCCCCTGACTCATCAGTAAATAAACCTCTCCCAAGAAACCCATTGGGTTCAAAAGTACTAAAATGGATGTCTGATCAAAAGACCCATGTATTGACCCTGATCAGATCCAATGGAGAAGTGAAGCACATATCAAGCGATCAAGCACTAGGCCTGGGTGTTGAAGATCTACAAGATCTCCTTGAGCTTACACTGTGTAGGGATGAGGGTGATACAAGTTCTCAGGATTTTGAGCTTCAATTTAAAGATCAAGTTAGGGAACTTCTGATGAGATATAAAATCCAGAATAATGAAGGGTTTTGGCATTATCTGTTCCAGGGGGAGATTGTTGGGATTGAACCCTACCAGAGGAACAAATAATGAAAGCCAAAACTGGTTCACAACAGTGGATTCATCATAATCAGCTGTTTGCATTAAGCTTTCCCCTTGACAGTGGTTATCTAGCATCTGATAGACTTCAAAGCACTGCTCAATAGAACAACTGCTACTAAAGTACTGATAAAGATCAAAGGCTGAAGCTCTATCTACTGTTGTTTCCTAAGTACTGCTGAAGATTAATGCACTGCCCATTCAAGGTCTGATCACCCTTTGAAGAAAGCACTGATGCTCAACATCAGTGCTTAGCATACAACAGTGGAAAGTGAGTCAGTAGTTAGTTATAGCAGTGTCCATGTAATCAGTAGTTAGACATCAGTTGTTATAGATCAGTGGATAGAGTTTGTTAGTTTGTTAGATGTCGCTTTCATGGTGACGTCAGCTGAGATGCTTCAGTGGTTTGGTTTGTCTATAAATGTAACAGTACCCTGTACTGTTACATTTGATTTAATGAGTGGGTTCTTCTCCTCTAGTCCAATCCTTTCGTCTTGTGCAATCAACCTTGGAGCATTAGGCTGAGGGGGAGTTTAGTTTGTAAGCATGCTCTTGCTTTGTATTGTAATCATTCGACTCTATGAAAAGCATGTGTTTATCAAAACTATCTTCTTCCTGAATTGTGCTTACTAAGTTTGTGTTCATTTCCGCTGCACTTAATGTTTAAATTATGCAAACAAGCACAATCACGAGAGCCTCAGATCCTAACATTGTTTCTCTAAATTCAAGCAAACCGCTTCAAGCGATAATTACAATTGACTTCTATCGCCTGATCCGATATCTCGGATTCATAAACCTTAAACAACATAACCAACTCATTGACGTATTATTATCCGATGCTAACGCAATATGAGACTCTCAAGTCTCTTTACACTTGATTATTTCAAGGGTATAGTTTTGACCCATTTGGTTGTCAAGTGATATCCACCACTTTGTTGACAAGCCAAAGTATTGCTAACCATTATATTGACCCGTTTGATTGTCGAGTGAGCCTCACCACTTCAATGACATGTCAAACACGTATGTTGCACTACAACACTAACAAAATATGAGACTCTCGAGTCTCTTTACACTAGATTCTTTCAAAAACATAGTTTTAACCCGTTTGGTTGTCAAGTGATATCCACCACTTTGTTGACAAGCCAAACTATTGCTAACCATTATGTTGTCCCGTTTGATTGTCGAGTGAGCTTCGCCACTTCCATGACATATCAAACGCGTATATTACACTATAACAACATTTGTAGCCTATTTACCAAACATGTATGTGTAATGTAAGGGAACTAAAGTCACGTACCTTCAAAGTACTCCTTTCAATCGTGCATCACCACCGGCTTGTCCGCTTGACGATCCAGATTCCTTGCCTAAAGATTTCAATTCATAACAAGTTTAGAACTCTTTCATAAGATTTAACGCATAATTCTCTATAATAATCAAATCTGCGTTTTCACCCAACTATCAACATTTTAACCCTCACTTAGGCGATTTATTAAACACCTAGCGGGTCAGATTTTTGCATAAACAAAACCAAGTTCATGACTTGCAATCTTCATCTAATTTAACTTTGATTAGGCAAATTTACATAAATTTTAACATTCTTAATTCAGAGATTACCTCCTAAAACTCAGGTTTCACTAGAACAAGAATCAAAATTTCTAGTGTTTATCAAGTTCCTACTAACACATTAATCGCCTACAATGGTGATTATGAACCCACAATCATCATGCAAGACTTTAACAAGAAATCATCTAGGGTTTATCCCTAGACATCATATCACTTCTAATTTCAACAATACTTCACATAATCAAGCTTAATTTCGGTTTTTCACCATTAACCTAGAATTTAGGATGAATCAAAACATCAAGATTTTGCATACCTTATGATCCTTTCAACAAAGTGATCATTAATTCGTGTTTAGAATTCGATTTGGGACTGAATTGAACCTCCAATTGATCATTTTTTAGTGAGCTAGGGTTTGGAGAGGAGCTCTTGGTCGCTCCTGGGTTCTGATCAATCCAGGCACACACTTAGGTGTGTGTTTGGAGTTTATTTTATTTATTTATAATTCAGGTTTCAAGTTTAACCATTCTAGTCCCTCATTTATTGCTTTCTTTATGATTTAAGAGTTTTCCATCCATTTATTTGATATCATAAGACTCATAACTAACTGGGTTATCTATTCCTAGTTAGTTTGTTCTTATTTCTTTCACGTTTTAAAATTTTATTATAAAGTATTGTATTTTCAGGATGTTACAGCTTCCGTATCCATAGTATTTCTGTCAAGCCTTGTGCTATTCCTCGAAATTCAGCTTCTGCACAGGATAGAGCAACCACCTTTTGCTTCTTGCTTCTCCAGGTAACTAGATTTCCCCCGACTAGGGTGAAGTACCCTGATGTTGATCTTCGATCCCCTTTATCTCCGGCCCAGTCTGCATCAGTGTACCCTTGAATTTTCAGATGTCCGTTTGATTTAAAGAGGACTCCATGGTCAATTGTTCCTTTGAGATATCTCATGATTCTACATACTACTTCCATGTGTGCTATTTGAGGCTGGTGCATAAACTGGCTAACAACACCTACTGCATAGGCTATGTCAGGTCGTGTGTGTGACAGATATATCAGCTTCCCTACTAGCCGTTGATACCTCTCTTTTTCGACTAGTTTTGCTCCTTCCTCCATTTGAAGTTTTTAATTCACCATCATTGGTGTATCGGCTGGTTTGCAATCGATCATTCCCGTTTCGGCTAACATATCTAGGATGTATTTTTTCTGGAAAATAAAGATTCCTTGTTTGGACCTCAGTACTTCAATTCCAAGAAAATACTTAAGTCTTCCCAAGTCTTTCATTTCGAACTTGGAACAGGCTCTCTTTTAATTTTGTCATCTCTTCCTTGTCATTCCCTGTAATGATCATATCATCAACATATACAATTAGACATGTTACAAGTCTTCCTCTTGGTTTGATGAACAAAGTGTGGTCTGAGTTGCTTTGTTTGAATCCATATCCTTTCATTGCAAGTGTAAATCTACCAAACCACGCTCGAGGAGATTGCTTTAGACCATAAAGGGATTTTTTTAACCGACATACTTCACCTGTCTTGAAATCTGTTGCAAAACCAGGAGGAGCTTCCATGTAAACTTCTTCTGTTAATTCTCCATGCAGAAAAGTGTTCTTTACGTCAAATTGATGAAGTGGCCAATTTTCGTTTGCAGCTATTGAGAAGAGGACTCTGATGTGTTAATTTTGGCCACTGGTGAGAAGGATTCCAAGTAGTCGATCCCGTATGTTTGAGTATATCCTTTAGCTACCAGTCGGGCTTTGTACCTCTCAATGGTTCCATCTGACTTGTACTTCACTGTAAAATCCCAGCGACATCCCACGGGTTTCTTTCCTGGTGGAAGAGTACACTTTTCCCATGTATCATTTTTCATCAGGGCCTCCATCTCTGTTCTCATTGCTTTTTTCTAGTTCTCAGATTCTAAGGCTTGTTTTACATTGGTTAGAGTATGTTCAGAATATAATGAGAAAACAAACGCCTTAGCTTCATGAGACAGGCTCCCCTGGCTATGTTGGCTACCAGATAATTTGAGTTTCGAGATTCCTTCTCTGGGGAATATCGCTTGGGAGAAACTCCCCTATTTGCCCTTGATGGCAACATATATCGTTCTGGTGCTTCCCTTGGTTCAATGTGCTCTGCTGTTGTCACCGGTTCTATGTGTTCACCATCACTATGATTAGGGGAAGCAGGAGAACTTCGTTCAGCGTGCTCCTGTTCTGTGTGCTCACATTCATAATGATTAGGGGAAACATCATAATTTTCAGGAATCTCATCATTGCTTACCTTGGGCATCAGGTTGGAGGGATTTTCTTCAGTGACATTGTGCTCAGTTGGTTGTGTGTTTGTGTCAGGTGGTGATTTTCCTTTGGTACTATGATCTCCTCTGGTTATGACTTCCTCAGACGACGGGAATCGAGTCAGCCAACCCAGTGTGTCTATGTGTTCGTTCTCCCCCTGACCATTGGGTTGGGTGTTATAGAAGTATTCTGTTTCAAGAAAATCAAGGTTCATAGTAGTGTATGTGTGACCTGCTTTTGGGTTGTAACAACGATAACCTTTCTGATTAACTCCATAGCCTACAAACACACATCTCTCGGCACATGGGTCAAGTTTCGTTTGATTGGTTTTGGGTATGTGAACAAAAGCTGAGCAACCAAAGATTCGTGGTTCAAGAGTAAGAGAAGAAGGGATCTCGGTAAATGTTTCTAGGGTTTGTATGGGGGTTTTTAGTTTAAGAATTTTTGTAGGGACTGCTTCGAGCCAAAAATATTTAGGGACTTTGGATTCGATTAGGAAGGCCCGAGTCATCTCAAGAATTATTCGGTTTTTTCGCTCGGCGACCCCATTTTGTTCAGGAGTATGTGGACAGGTAGTTTGGTGAATTATCCCTTTGGTTTGACAAAACTGTTTCATGGATGCATTAACGAATTCCACCCCCCCCCCATTGTCGGACCGAAGAATTTGAGTAAATTTTTCAAAAGGAAATCCAAATGTCATGGTGTCAGTAGCACCACAGTCGAAAATCCATGGTTTTTGTTTTTTGCTACAACTTTGGGCTGTATTTGCTTTTGCAATAGCATGAGGGTCTAAAAATTTTAAATACTCATGAGAGAAGTATTGTGGTTTAGAAATAGAAGGGTCTGGATGTAACTTCCAAGACCCTTTACCTGATCCCTCTTCTCCTTCGTTCTTTTTTGCCCTAGCTGATGCCATTCCACCAAATCCAGCAAAACCATCGCCTCCGTCACTGCTGGTGGCGTTATTTTTGCCCACGATGGTGGCCGCTCGACCCCCATCCTTTCCGGTTGTTTTATTACCCTTTTTGTGTCCATCGTTCCACCATTCGGGGTAGCCAATGACCTGGAAGCATTGTTCTTTGGTGTGTTTATTCATTCCACAGTGACTACATTTGACATGAGACTTGTCCGACCGGGATGATGATTTCGGAGAGAAATCTGACCGGCGCTGCCCTTTGGAAACAAGCCTTGCCCCTTCGGCGTTGTCTGATCCGGTGGCCGCTAGTCCCGCCGCCACACCTTGTTCTGATCTGGTGACAGTGACAGTTCCGAGAATATTCCGGTGGGCTGTTTCCTTTCGGACCGCAGCGTATGCACCTTCAGCCGTCGGTAATGGGTCCCACCTTAGTATTTCTCGTTTGATTGGGTCATGTTGTCGATCAATAGCATTGAGAAATTGGAACAATTTTTGCTCCGATCTGATCTTGTTATAAGTAGCAATATATGCTGGAGAGGTCATGGGATTCGGGTCCCTGTGTTCAATCTCCCCCCAGATCCCCTGCATCACAATCCAAAACTCTTCAAGAGGTAACCCATTCTGTTTGATTCCATTCGCTTTAACATGCAAATCGAACGTTTGTAGTTTATCCTTCCCGCTACTGTAAGTTACCACTAGTGCATCCCACAGCGATTTGGCTGTGGGAAACTTAGTCAGGTTACTTGCAATGGCTGGTTCGATATTCTAAATTAACCAAGAGAACACTATAAGGTCATC
This sequence comes from Helianthus annuus, assembly GCF_002127325.2. Taxonomy (NCBI): domain Eukaryota; kingdom Viridiplantae; phylum Streptophyta; class Magnoliopsida; order Asterales; family Asteraceae; genus Helianthus; species Helianthus annuus. The sequence continues at coordinate 160,769,357 of NC_035436.2, forward strand.
TTGTTCCCACCGCTCATACCCGTTATCCGTCGGGTCTGGTGGTGATGGATTTCCTGATAAATGACCCAATAATGCCTTTGATTTTCCTCCAATGGCCACTCGAATCATTCGAGCCCATAATGCATAATTCTGTCTATTTAGTTTGAGACTGATTTTCAAACTAACTGAAAGGTTTTGTTTGGTGTTTTGGTTTTGGGAATTGAACCCATTTTTGATGAAGTTGGCTATTTGGGTTGTGAGGTCATCATTGTTGGTTTAGTTGATAGAACTATTGTCATCAGACATGTTTGTTTGGTTTTAGGTGTTGAAGGTTGGCTGGAAGAGTTATGAGAGTAACAAGGTAGATGATGAGCAAGTGATTTGGTCCTGGAACCGCTTACTGCTCTGATACCATCTAAACTTGTATTGAAATAAAATGTATTGATTGTTGTGTTTTACAAAGAAATACAAGAGGCCTATTTATACATAAAAACAATAATCTATACACGGAAACGTAGTGACTGATTGGTGCTGGAAACAGGCTGGCGAATAGCTAGCAAATCTTTGATTGGAAATGATGACCAGATCTGATCCTATAATTTCGCCTTTTACAATCCTTTCTGTTTAACAGTTATAAGTATCGAACAAAATGATAAATCAATACCATGTATGGTTTGATTAAGGTTGGGTTGCTAATTTCCGTAGAACATCAAAACTATTCATAGATATATTTACCAATAGACCATATGTTGGTAAAAATGACAGGAGATCTAAAAATTGGTATTTAATGAAATCCTAAGTAAGGAAGTAAATAAGTATAATTGATAATAATTAAAAGCCCATATATACTTGAGAGATTGTTATAGCCAGGTCCATGAGGAGCAAGATAGTAAAAGCATATGAGAAACCCTAATACTTGGGAGATTATTATTTGCATCAAACCTTATCCAAACTTAGAGAGGGAAGCTAGGAATCAAGATCTAAGATCTCATGGGTTGAGTGTTCCCACCCGTGTTTAAGTGTTTTCAAGCTTTGGTTCGATTTTAGCACAAAGGAGGTAAGAATCAAATTAAAGTTTACATGTTTAAGATGTAGAAAGTGTCACACCCCCAAATTCCACCTGCGGATGACACCCGCTTCGAGGGCGTGACCGACCAGGATCCAGCCACCAATTATACTGACTAATTAAGTTAATAATAATAAAAAAAGTAATACTTACTAACCATAAGATTAGCAAATATCAAGTTCAGAGTTTAAGGATTCAAGTTCAAACAGTAATAAGTAGCGGAAGCATAAATAACAGTTTTAAACAATGTTCATAAGGTAAGTCATGATAAATGCCCAACACACGGGCAGACGACCACTACACATCCCAAGCAGCTGCTCCAGTCACTGGCCACCTGCAAAGCATGCAGTAAGGGGTCAACAATAATGCTGAGTGAGTTCACTAGTTGTCCAGTTTTAATTACCAAAAACTCGTTTCACCAGTTAATTTATCCGTTTATACATGCCATGGGGAGCTACCCCAAAAGTTAGCGACTAAACTGTTTTTCCAATACCGAACACTAGGTAACCGTTTGCGTTTCCGCAGGATGCCCCGATGTCAATGTTCTATCATCATTGACGGATGCCTGAGTACATTAGTTCACGACCGATCCCATACCATGGCACGGTGTGAGGCTGGTAAGACCTAAATAGCGCTATCAACTAATAACCCGTTCGCCTGGCCCCGGCGACTAATCGGTATTATGTAGTAGGGACTTGAGTGATAAAGTTGCGTTTAGTGCCGTTGGTTGCATTCCGTATAAACAGTAATTAACTAAAAAGGTTTCCCAAAACAAGGGAAGATAAAGTAAGTTTGTTCCCAGTAACTAGGGAAGGAATGTAGACGGTATCCCCTTTACAAGGGGATAGGGTTGTTTTAGTCTCGTGTCCCAAACCACCGGGACGCATGCTTTTAAGTTGTGAACTCACCTTGGGTTGCTCGGTATGATACGTTACTTGGTTAAGTATGTTGGTCACCACGTCCTAGCATGGTTACCAAATATGGGTCAAGTCGGGTACAAGTAAACACACAGCGAACACGTATGGCAATACATAGCAAACACGTATAACATGCAATACACAAACAGTTGGGGTATTGGGCCTAAATAAACAGTAACAGATACATAAGCAGTCCAGTTAACAGATAATCCAACAAGCTCTTTGGCCCAATAACAGCCCAGTCGAGACAAAGGTGACTCGCAACCAAGGTTGCGACTCGCAACCGAGGTCTCGGTTCGTCACGTTTTGATTACGACTCGCAACCGGAGATTACGACTCGCAACCAGCAGTTCCGACTCGCAACCGGACCCGATACGCGTTGATTACGACTCGCAACCGGGAGGTCTCGACAAATCCTGCTGTGGTCTCGAGTAGCAACCAAAGGTTGCGACTCGCAACCGTGATTACGTGCACATGAAGACCTTCTAGAACCTGTCACCTTGTACGAACCAATAGAAATGCATTTTCATGAAACAAATATGTACTATCCACTAATATTGCAAAAACATGTTTGTTTGTCTATTTCGTGCACAAATCAGATCAAAACCAACATTTTTAAAATATTTCCATGGCATTCAAGCTGTTCATCAAATTCAAGCAACATTCATAAAACATTCAAGCCCCATTTATCACAATCCAACCCAAACCTCCTACACACTTTTCGGACAATATCACAAACAAGATTTAAACCCAAACATCTATGTATAACCCTTTAACCAATTCCTTAACAACATTCGGATAACAAAACCCATCAACCTAAACAATATAACACATCCTATTATTTATTATCATGATCCGAAACATATAACCATCTAACCAAGCATTTTAACAATCGGAAAGCACTCTATTTTCTCAAACAAGAGTAACTATCATCAACTAAATAACCAACAATCATGCAAGTATTACAAGGCAATTAATCAATCATTGTGCAACAAACACTTAGTGAACATAATAACACTAACCGGTAGAGATTCAAGGTGTGTGGGTAAGATGGATCGATGAGTGAGCTTCCGGTTGGTGGTTCCGAGCTAAAGCCGAGGATGTTCTTGATGTTGGTTGAACCCGAGAAGAAGGAGAGGGATTGTAGTGTTGTGCTAGGGTTTTAGGGTTTAGTGAAGAAGAAGGAGTGAGTGAGAGAGTGTTGTAAAAATGGTTAAGGGAGGGGAGGGTTGGTTTATATAGGATCTCGAGTGGGCTTAGGGGTGTTCCGGGTTGGGTTCTCGGTCACAAGGCCTTAACCGGCCCAAACCAAACAACCGGCCCCTTTTGTTGTACACGGTTCACTCGAGACCGGGTGGTCTCGAGTCGGGTTTGCGGGTCTCGGCTATAATACACACTCATACCTATATATGTATATACATATCATACATACACACAATGCAAGGATCACATAGAACATCAAAACAATACACGACTTTTTCATTTAATATATAAGTCATATATATATATATATACAAGTAGGTTGAATACAGGAATGGTTGTCCGGGAAAATCCGAAGTGTCACATTATCCCCAAATTTTAAGAACTTTCGTCCCGAAAGTTAAGGCAGCCACTGTCAAGCTAGCGTAAGTGAAAGCGTTTCAACGGGGTGTCACATCATCCCCCCGTTAGTTTGGAATTTCGTCCCGAAATTCGGTTGTAGCTTCAGTGCTGGGGTTTTCATTAGGGAACAACTGGGGATACTTGTGCTTCATCTGGTCTTCCCGCTCCCAGGTATACTCTGGGCCACGTCGCGAGTTCCAACGGACTCGTACGAGAGGTATCTGGCTACGTTTGAGGGTTTTGATCACTCGATCCGTGATCTCGATTGGTTCCTCAGTAAAGTGTAGCTGTTCATCAATAGTTAGTTCCTTGAAAGGAATCACAAGCGTTTCATCCGACAAACACTTCTTCAGGTTAGACACGTGGAAAACGTTGTGTACCGCACCCAGTTCTTTAGGCAGGTTCAATCTATAAGCAACCTTACCGATCTTCTCGGTAATTTCGAATGGTCCGATATATCGCGGATTAAGCTTGCCCCGTTTACCAAAGCGAACCACACCCTTCCAGGGTGAGACTTTAAGTAGAACCCGGTCACCGACCTGGAATTCCAATGGTTTCCTACGCTTATCAGCGTAACTCTTCTGACGGTCACGAGCTGCCGCCATGCGTTGTCTGATCTGGGCAATCTTTTCCGTTGTATCTACCACCATCTCTGGGCCCGTGATTTGACTATCACCGATTTCCGCCCAGCAAAGAGGTGACCGGCATTTACGACCGTACAATGCCTCAAAAGGTGCTGCCTGAATACTGGTGTGGTAGCTGTTGTTGTAAGAGAACTCTACTAGCGGTAGATGCTTCTCCCAATTCTTGCCAAAATCGATCACACACGCCCTAAGCATGTCTTCTAGGGTTTGGATGGTGCGTTCGGACTGTCCATCCGTTTGCGGGTGATAAGCGGTGCTCATGTCCAAACGTGAGCCAAAGGATTTGTGCATAGCTTGCCACAATTCCGAAGTAAAACGAGCGTCTCGGTCGGAAATAATTGAGGTTGGCACTCCGTGCCTTGAAACTACTTCCTTTAAGTAAATTTCCGCCAAGGTAGAAAACTTGTCTGTTTCCTTAATAGCCAGAAAGTGCGCGGACTTGGTCAATCGATCTACTATTACCCAAATAGCATCATTTCCGCGTTGAGACCTAGGTAGCCCTGTAACGAAATCCATGGAAATTTGCTCCCATTTCCATTTCGGGATTTCGGGTTGTTGGAGTAGACCTGCTGGCTTCTGGTATTCTGTCTTGACTCTTGCGCAAGTCAAACATTTGCTGACGTATGTTGCTATGTGGGCCTTCATACCAGGCCACCAATATGTAGTCTTCAAGTCGTGGTACATCTTGTCCGAACCAGGATGTACTGAGTAGCGGGACTTGTGGGCTTCATCCATCACGAGTTCACGTAATTCTCCATAGAGTGGAACCCAAATGCGCCCTGCTACATAGTAAGCACCATCTTCTTTCTGTTCTAGTTGCTGTCTCGACCCTCGCAGAGACTCAGCCCTGATGTTTTCCGGCTTCAATGCTTCAACTTGAGCATTTCGGATCTGGGTAGGGAGGTTAGACTGGATGGTAAGTTGCAATGCTCGCACGCGCTTTGGTATAGTGTCCTTTCGACTGAGGGCGTCTGCCACGACATTGGCCTTGCCCGGATGGTATTTGATGGCGCATTCATAGTCATTCAAGAGTTCGACCCATCGACGTTGTCGCATGTTTAATTCCTTTTGCCTAAAGATATGCTCGAGACTCCTGTGATCGGTGTAAATAGTGCACTTGGTACCGTACAGGTAATGTCTCCATATCTTAAGAGCAAAAACCACTGCTCCGAGTTCCAAATCATGCGTAGTGTAGTTCTTTTCATGCGTCTTGAGTTGTCGTGAGGTGTAGGCAATAACTTTCTCGCGTTGCATTAACACGCAACCGAGCCCATGAATAGACGCATCGCAGTAAACTACGAAGTCATCAGTGCCTTCAGGCAACGAGAGAATAGGAGCGCTACAGAGGTTATCCTTAAGCCTCTGAAAAGCAGATTCATGCGCTTCATTCCACTTGTAGGCGACGCCTTTCTGAGTGAGTGTAGTGAGGGGTTGTGCAATCTTTGAGAATCCCTGAATGAATCTGCGGTAGTAGCCTGCCAATCCCAAGAATTGGCGAACTTCAGTGGGAGTCTTAGGTGTAGGCCAGTTCTTTATTGATTCGATCTTGGCTGGATCAACATGAATTCCGTTCTTATTAACTACATGGCCGAGGAAATGGACTTCTCGAAGCCAGAAGTCACATTTAGAGAATTTGGCGTACAGCTGCTCGTTGCGAAGGAGTTCCAAAATGAGGCGAAGGTGTTGTTCATGCTCTTCTTGACTTTTCGAATAAATCAGAATGTCGTTGATAAACACAATCACGAATTTATCGAGGTAAGGCTTACATACGCGGTTCATAAGATCCATGAACACTGCCGGTGCGTTAGTCATTCCAAATGGCATAACGAGAAATTCATAGTGACCATAACGAGTCCTGAACGCAGTCTTAGAGATGTCTTCATTACGAACTCTCAGCTGATGGTAGCCTGATCGCAAGTCAATCTTAGAATAGTAGCTCGATCCTTGCAACTGATCGAATAGATCGTCGATGCGCGGGAGAGGGTAACGATTCTTGATGGTAACCTTGTTCAACTCACGATAGTCGATGCACATTCGGAATGTGCCATCCTTCTTCTTGACAAAGAGTACTGGTGCTCCCCAGGGTGATGAACTAGGACGGATAAATCCTTTATCCAAAAGTTCCTGCAGTTGCGTAGAGAGTTCCTTCAGTTCTGTAGGGGCTAGACGGTACGGTGCATGAGCTATGGGTGCTGCTCCAGGAGCTAGCTCGATTTGGAATTCAACCTGACGGTGGGGAGGGAGTCCGGGTAGTTCCTCAGGAAATACCTCGGGATAATCACGTACTACAGGAAAATCTTCAATCCTCTTTTCCTTTTCGTGGGTGTTGGTGACAAGTGCTAGGATAGCGGTGTGCCCTTTTCGTAAACACTTCTGGGCTTTTAAAAGCGAGATAATGCCTGTGACTTCTCCACCTTTGTTGCCTTGGACGATGAGGGGTTGGCCAGAACGACGAGGTATGCGAACTGCTTTTTCTTGACAGAGGATCTCAGCACGATGTTTGGATAACCAATCCATACCAATGACGACATCAAAGCTTCCAAGTTTGACAGGGAAAAGATCGATACTAAACGTATGGCCAGACAACTCTAGTGTGCAGTCGTGGATCATGTGAGTGGCCTCGATGTTCCTACCATTAGCTATCTCGACGACGTGCTTAGAACTTAATAATGCGGGCGAATGCTTAAGTTTCTTACTAATGCGAATGGATACATAACTGGCATCGGCACCGGAATCAAATAACACAGAAACATAACGATCATCAAGTAGGAACTTACCCGCCACGACGTTGGGATCGTTCCTTGCTTCTCCAGCTCCAATCACGAAAGCTCTTCCCCTCGCACCATTCCCAGCGTTGTTGTTTTGCTCATTGTTCCCAGCTCCCTGATTGTTGTTGCGGTTCTGATTCAGTTCAGGGCAATCCTTTCGCATGTGCCCTGTTGCCCCGCATTTAAAACATGCTCTGTTGTTTCCCTGCTGCTGTTGCTGTTGAGGTTGTTGCTGATTCTGCCTTGCTGGGAACTGACTCCTACAATCCTTGGCTTCATGCCCCATCTTGTGGCATCGCTGACACTGACCCTTGTTGCATGCCCCATTGTGGTGCCTGTTACACTTGTTGCACTTGGGGTAGCTTCCCCGGTAGCCACCCTGTTGCTGAGTGCCTTTGTTGTTGTCAGTTTTCCTTTGCTGAGCTGGGGCTTGAGTAGGGTTAGCATCCTTGCCCTGATTTCCATCCCACTTTCGTTTACCATCACTAGAACTTCCTTCCGCAGCACTGATCCTCTTGGGCAACCTGACCTCCTCCACAGCCTGATTGGTGAGTTTGTGGGCAAGACGAACCACGGGCTGTATGGCAGTGAGGTTGGCCGAGGTTACATGGCTCCTGATTTCCGGGACTAAGCCCTTGATGTACAATTCGATCCTTCGGTACATGGGTCGGGACAAGTTTGGACAAAGAGCAGCATAGTCGTTGGACAGCTTGGTGTAGGTCTCAATCTCTGACCCAACCATCTTGAGTTCATAGTACTCGTCCTCGAGTTTGTGGATGTCATCCCTGTGACAGTACTCTTCCTTGATCATATCTTTGAAATCCTCCCACGCAGTAGCGTTAGCAGTCTCCAAACCAAGCATTTGAATTTGCGCCTTCCACCATGAAAGTGCGCTTCCCTCTAGAGTACCAGTAGCAAACTTCACCCAATTAGCAGGGGGACACTCGCAGACAGCGAAGACAGCTTCGACCTTCTCGATCCAGTGTAGGAGACCTATGGCACCCTCAGTGCCACTGAATGGAAGAGGCTTGCAATCCATGAAGGTCTTGAAGGTACAGACACGTGGTTGCACGGGCGCAGGCTGACCTATAGGGTGAGCTGCGAAAGCTGCAGCCACTGTGTTGAGCAGGTTAGTGAACTGAGCCTGTGTCATGTTGACGTTTCCTCGTCTGCGTCCACTCATTGTCTTCATAACCAGAAAACATAGTATGAGTGTGATGCCGTAATATAGCGAGAATAAGATAGAAGAGGGGAGGCGTATCTATCTAATTAGGCAAACTAGTACGTATAGTAAAGCAGAAAGCATAAGACAAGTAAGCAAGTATATGGGTCCGAGCTATGAGGTCAGATAAGTCGAGCCTTGCACTTGGAGTGTAGTGTCGTCACGAGTCACGGGTTATAGTCTGGTTTTTCTCAAAAAGATTTTTCCCCTTTTTAAAACCAAGTTCACTATAACCAATGGCTCTGATACCAATCTGTCACACCCCCAAATTCCACCTGCGGATGACACCCGCTTCGAGGGCGTGACCGACCAGGATCCAGCCACCAATTATACTGACTAATTAAGTTAATAATAATAAAAAAAGTAATACTTACTAACCATAAGATTAGCAAATATCAAGTTCAGAGTTTAAGGATTCAAGTTCAAACAGTAATAAGTAGCGGAAGCATAAATAACAGTTTTAAACAATGTTCATAAGGTAAGTCATGATAAATGCCCAACACACGGGCAGACGACCACTACACATCCCAAGCAGCTGCTCCAGTCACTGGCCACCTGCAAAGCATGCAGTAAGGGGTCAACAATAATGCTGAGTGAGTTCACCAGTTGTCCAGTTTTAATTACCAAAAACTCGTTTCACCAGTTAATTTATCCGTTTATACATGCCATGGGGAGCTACCCCAAAAGTTAGCGACTAAACTGTTTTTCCAATACCGAACACTAGGTAACCGTTTGCGTTTCCGCAAGATGCCCCGATGTCAATGTTCTATCATCATTGACGGATGCCTGAGTACATTAGTTCACGACCGATCCCATACCATGGCACGGTGTGAGGCTGGTAAGACCTAAATAGCGCTATCAACTAATAACCCGTTCGCCTGGCCCCGGCGACTAATCGGTATTATGTAGTAGGGACTTGAGTGATAGAGTTGCGTTTAGTGCCGTTGGTTGCATTCCGTATAAACAGTAATTAACTAAAAAGGTTTCCCAAAACAAGGGAAGATAAAGTAAGTTTGTTCCCAGTAACTAGGGAAGGAATGTAGACGGTATCCCCTTTACAAGGGGATAGGGTTGTTTTAGTCTCGTGTCCCAAACCACCGGGACGCATGCTTTTAAGTTGTGAACTCACCTTGGGTTGCTCGGTATGATACGTTACTTGGTTAAGTATGTTGGTCACCACGTCCTAGCATGGTTACCAAATATGGGTCAAGTCGGGTACAAGTAAACACACAGCGAACACGTATGGCAATACATAGCAAACACGTATAACATGCAATACACAAACAGTTGGGGTATTGGGCCTAAATAAACAGTAACAGATACATAAGCAGTCCAGTTAACAGATAATCCAACAAGCTCTTTGGCCCAATAACAGCCCAGTCGAGACAAAGGTGACTCGCAACCAAGGTTGCGACTCGCAACCGAGGTCTCGGTTCGTCACGTTTTGATTACGACTCGCAACCGGAGATTACGACTCGCAACCAGCAGTTCCGACTCGCAACCGGACCCGATACGCGTTGATTACGACTCGCAACCGGGAGGTCTCGACAAATCCTGCTGTGGTCTCGAGTAGCAACCAAAGGTTGCGACTCGCAACCGTGATTACGTGCACATGAAGACCTTCTAGAACCTGTCACCTTGTACGAACCAATAGAAATGCATTTTCATGAAACAAATATGTACTATCCACTAATATTGCAAAAACATGTTTGTTTGTCTATTTCGTGCACAAATCAGATCAAAACCAACATTTTTAAAATATTTCCATGGCATTCAAGCTGTTCATCAAATTCAAGCAACATTCATAAAACATTCAAGCCCCATTTATCACAATCCAACCCAAACCTCCTACACACTTTTCGGACAATATCACAAACAAGATTTAAACCCAAACATCTATGTATAACCCTTTAACCAATTCCTTAACAACATTCGGATAACAAAACCCATCAACCTAAACAATATAACACATCCTATTATTTATTATCATGATCCGAAACATATAACCATCTAACCAAGCATTTTAACAATCGGAAAGCACTCTATTTTCTCAAACAAGAGTAACTATCATCAACTAAATAACCAACAATCATGCAAGTATTACAAGGCAATTAATCAATCATTGTGCAACAAACACTTAGTGAACATAATAACACTAACCGGTAGAGATTCAAGGTGTGTGGGTAAGATGGATCGATGAGTGAGCTTCCGGTTGGTGGTTCCGAGCTAAAGCCGAGGATGTTCTTGATGTTGGTTGAACCCGAGAAGAAGGAGAGGGATTGTAGTGTTGTGCTAGGGTTTTAGGGTTTAGTGAAGAAGAAGGAGTGAGTGAGAGAGTGTTGTAAAAATGGTTAAGGGAGGGGAGGGTTGGTTTATATAGGATCTCGAGTGGGCTTAGGGGTGTTCCGGGTTGGGTTCTCGGTCACAAGGCCTTAACCGGCCCAAACCAAACAACCGGCCCCTTTTGTTGTACACGGTTCACTCGAGACCGGGTGGTCTCGAGTCGGGTTTGCGGGTCTCGGCTATAATACACACTCATACCTATATATGTATATACATATCATACATACACACAATGCAAGGATCACATAGAACATCAAAACAATACACAACTTTTTCATTTAATATATAAGTCATATATATATATATATATATATATATATATATATATATATATATATATATATATATATATATATATATATATATATATATATATATATATATATATATATATATATATATATATATATATATATATATACAAGTAGGTTGAATACAGGAATGGTTGTCCGGGAAAATCCGAAGTGTCACAGAAAGCTTGAAATAATGTTATGCATTGATTCTAATACATTTCCGACGAAAAAGTTAGGATCTTGATGTTGAAGAAGGTAAGATTTGGTCACATCCGCCATTGTTGCATCGCTAGGTTCCAAGTATATTTCGCTAAACCCCTCAACGAAATGATTTGCTAAACAAAATTCTACGATTAATGAAATGTAGAAAAATGAAATGTATTAACCCAACGAAAACTAATGTTAAGCAAAATGTATGTTATGGAATGAAATGTTGACCAATCAAAAAGTTACATTTTGCTGACATGTTCACCCATGAAAAGTCTTACATTTCTTTAAAGTCTTGGGAACAAAAGTTGATTAGTTTACGTAAATCTCTGACCTGTTAGCTAAGTACTTAATTGTCATATTGTACATTGCTAGCATTGAAAAGTTAACTCCCAGGTGACTTCTATAAGCCTCTCTTTACTATTTTAGGCAGATATGCATGCGACCTTAAATGTTCCAATTTGTAACCTTCTATGGTTATTGTTAGCTATATATTACGTGTTTCTGATTGATGTTATACCATTGATGTTATTTGATTAAAGTTACGTGTTAAATGATTGATGATTGATGGTAAACGATTAATGGCTAGCATTTTAATGGAACATGTGAGCGCAATGATGTGGCATGTATTAATGGAGTTTTATGCTGGTATAAGCCTGCTTGGCTAGTGACAAGCAGTTGATGGTGAAGCTCGCTTCACAAATGTATGTTTAAATTAGTGACTGATGTTAACCTCATGATTGGTGTCTAGTACGGTTTGATATGGATTTTTATACATTTTATATAAAACGATATCTTGATGTTTTTAACCTAAACTAGAACTCACTTGGCATAGCTGACTTTTAGCATGTGTGTCAGGTTAAATAGGTACATAGGCATGATAGGAAGTCATGTGGCATGGAATGAATGTTATCCTACCATAAAGAATGGCATATGTTAACCTTAGATGATTTTTTATGATGTTTCATTGTTATGTTTTAAACATTTGTAAGTTGATGTATTTGGCATTTTGATGTTTTCCATTCCTACCATGTGACATTTATCAGTTTAAGAACTATGTTTTGATGCTTAAACCCAACTGTGAGGCCTCTCGGATTTAGGGCCTTATAATAAGTCTAAGCAATGGTCCTATAAAAATGTTATCCTAGTAGTAGCAACGAATTAATGACGTTGTAAACAGCCTCCCCCCCCAACACACACACGCACACAAAAAATAAACGACGAGACAAGAAGATTCATGCCTTGGTGTTCGACAATAATTCATCGGAACTAGACGATCTAAGCTATAATATAGCTAACCATCGGTAATCGAATGGTGATTGCTACGAAATACCGACATACTATGTAATGAACAATTCTTTATCTTTTAGTTTTCTACCTGGTAGTCGTTGATGATTACTGACGACAGTTATCAGAAAAGCTTCGTTAGTAATACTCATTTATTTAGTTGTGAAACATACATTTTATTGTTTCCAAAATATAACAAAACACATTTTTACAATAAAATTGGACTCTTTTAACCCACTATATATAAGTTCCTTTAAATTTCACAAGTTTTATGACTCTCAAACTTTTAACCTAGTACGACTCTAGTGATTGGCATAGTTTTATTTTTACTTTTTACATTTTTGTGATAAGTTTTCTCTCTACACATTGTCGTATTCTTATTGCCAATATTACCATGTGGTGAGTGAGGCGTAGGGTAAGCTGTAACCCGTTTATCAGGTCAACAAGATTAAATTTGTTACCTATCAATATTTTATTCATTTCAGACATCTTAAATTGTCGTAAAACTCTCAAACGAAAACACAAACTAAAAAATTAGTAATTATATACCCCATGTAAAATAATATTTCTTTGAATGCGTAAAAAGTTGAATAAAACTTTCAAACAATAATAAAACACATTATATATGTTGAGTTACTTTGATGAAATACCTCTAGAAGTGTCACACCCCAACCAATGGCGGAATCATCGGAGTGGGACGAAGAAAGATTGCTCATCACACATAGCACTACTTGTGACAATAGAATTAAAGATAAATTGATTTCATTCATAATAAAATGTTACAATACATGAAAGTTGAAATACCACATGTTAAATACAAGAAAACAATACAACAACAAGTATGAAATTTATACAACGTATTTGACCTAAGACGTCTAAATGTGTATCTAAGCATCAACACTACTTCAGTTTCAAAGCATCATCATCCTCAACCTGTAACATGTTTAAAATAAAGTTCAATGCAAAAGCAAAGGCGAGTATACAAGTTTTCACACATAGCATAAAAGATAAGTTTCAAACAATTCCATGTGGCAAGCTCTTGATACAAGATAAACAATAAAATCGGCATGTGTTCGAAAAATCAACCCAATGATGAAACGCAATAAGCTCATGACATAAGCTCAAGTTTACGGGTGGTGCGTTTATCCTATAGCTCTATATATGTCAAGGATAGGCTCGTACGAAGTTAATGATAAGTCTAACACAAAACGTATAACCCCAAGTTTAAAGTATCAAGTAATCAAGTATGCAAGCATGTATAAGAAATGTTTGTGCATTACGAAATAAGTTTAAGTGTAAGTTAATAGATAACATGTTACACCCCAAAAAGTAGTAATAAGAAAAATGGGTTCAAGTCTACTCACAAAATTGCATATGCGTTCCGATTATCCAAGAGTGACGAGTTTGCTTGTGAGTGAGGATTTGATGGTAGGGTTACATGATGTGTAGGGAGTGGTAAGATTCGGAATTTAGAAATTAAAGTAGTAAAAGTATGTATATATGAGAGTAATATCTAAGCCCTAAGAGTTTGCTTATGACACCATAATTAGTGGTTTAATGGGTCCCAAATTGCCCATTGGAATCATAAAAAGAACTCTAGAATCTTTGATATGATAGCTTAGGTTTATGACGGCTAATCATGGATTGATTAACACCACAAACTCAGCCATGTTTTTATATATTCATGTATAGTTTATATAGTAATAATACATCCTAAAACAAAGTCCAATCAAGTATTGTTATATAACATCATGTATGCCAAACATGGAGGTTAGAAAACCTCATTATAAGATTCACCACTACACATACCATCATGAAGATGGTGGGAGGGTCATGAATAACAATAAAGTAAATCTAATCTAACAAGTTACAAAATGTTCAAATGAAGGAGTGGGACTTAGTTTGGAAAGCCAAAGCTTCCATTTGTTCACACTTCACAAGTCACAAGTTCATCATATAAAAGATGATGTCTTGTGCTTGTTTTCATCATTGATTTGTTATGTATAAACAAAAATAAAATGGGTGTTTGAACCCAAAACTTTGATGGAAATCCCCTAAACACAAACCCACAACCATAGACTAAGTTGTGAGCTTGGTGGGAACAAGATTCCACCAAGTTTTCTATCAAAATGTGAACATAAAAAGAAATAAAATGAGCAGAATTTTATATGCACTTTGGACCTCAAAAATGGTGAGGTTTCACCTTCGTTTGCCCAAGAAAACTTGTGAAAACCTTTTCTAGAGGTTACCAAGTGTTTTAGAAGAAGAAACAAGAAGAAAACAGTTGAAGAAATGAGCTAGAACTCACTTTGAATGATTTAAACTTTCTACTCAAAGCTGGGAATTTTTGGAGTGATTAGAGAGTGATTTTGGAGTGATTAAAAGGTTTGTAAAGTGGAAAAGAGGCTGGATATAAGTTGGTATTTATAGGGAATGATTTAGGGTTAAGTTGGTTGGTAATTAATAATTTAGTTGGTGGTTTAAACAATAAAAAAAACAATAAATCAGCCTTTAAAAACTTACGACCAGAAGTGCTGTTATCAGCCAATAACATTTCCTATTTTTATTTGTTTTGTTGCAATTTAGGTTAGTATAGTATTTTTTTTATGTTTGTTGGTGAAAGAATCAAAATAAAAAAATGAAACATATGGTTGCTTGTTGTTCGGTCAGAAGTGGGCATTTGGTTTACTTTTATTATATTTTTTAAACAAATAATCACAACATAAATTTGTGTCATATGTTGGAGGTTTAACATGTAACTAATTAATCAATCAATTGCAACAACATGTGGTTAGTTGGGAGATTGATAATTAATAACAAAACAACTAATGCATCCTATATGTTGCGGCCGTAATTCTGTTATCCACATGATTTGTTTTTTTTAAACAACTTAGATAGTTATTGGCTGATTATAGTGGTGTAACAAATGTTGATATAATAAGAAATAAGGTCTAGCCAAAATAAACATATCAACCATTAGTTTGTGTGTGATCGGCCATAAGGCCTTTTCTAACTTTTCATGTTGACCTTTTTTTTGTTTATTGTAACAAGTATATTAGGTATTGCTAATTTTAATTAATTTCTTAATCATATATATATATATATATATATTAATGTTTTAATTTATATAAAACATGAAATTAAATAAGTTTGTATAAAATATAGTATAGGTTGTGTACTGTGAACGTATAATCAAGCTTGGTTGTAAAACAAGGTTTCCAAGGCCGAGTACTCCCCGAGTAGTCGCTACAAGGTCGGCTGCCGAGGCGACTTTCTTCGACTCCGCCTAATTACT
The DNA here is from genome assembly GCF_002127325.2 of Helianthus annuus. Taxonomy (NCBI): domain Eukaryota; kingdom Viridiplantae; phylum Streptophyta; class Magnoliopsida; order Asterales; family Asteraceae; genus Helianthus; species Helianthus annuus. The sequence continues at coordinate 160,784,980 of NC_035436.2, forward strand.
CGGAGTTGGTCAAACGCGGTCAACCTCGGCCACAATTGGATCTAGTAGGTCTACTTGGGCCTAGTTTGACTTAAATAGTAATAAAACATTATTTCTATGTCTAACATTTAAAAGAATGAATATCATTTTCACGTATTTGTTATAAATATTAGTAAATTTATGTTATTTGACATATATTTAATCTCCAAAAAGTAATTTCTTTATAATTTAACATGTCCGAGTACTCCCCGAGTACTCTCCGCCTAGACCGAGTACTCTCAACTCCCTGGTCGACCGACTAGCGAGCGCCTAGCGACTTTTGCAACCATGTAATCAAGTGTATGCACGTATAGAATATTTAGAATCACGTATCAGTTGTAAGTTACGCATGCATTTACGAGGGTACGAGTATGCATCAAACGTATATAAGGATTTAAATGTTTAAGTATGTAAAAAAAATAAATGAAGCATAATTCGTACGAAATAAATACATTTTATTACTATCGAAGTTACAAATTACGAAAACGGAGGCGAAATGCGAATACGATACGGATGTAAGTTTCCAAAAATAGGACCGTAAGAAATCTTTTCTAATTACGGTTATTTTCAAAAAAACGAGGCATTACAGTCTCCCCTCCTTTAGAAAATTTCATCCCGAAATTTATTCAAGAGAAAGACTTTAAAAATGATTTTAGTTAAAGAATGATCGGATATCGCGCGCTTAGCAATGCGTTTGTGAGTTGTTACAGTTTGCATATTTGGTCTAAATAGGTCTGCAAAACCCCGAGTTTCTCATGGCACGTTTTACGGAAGTTTGGTAACATGGTGAAAACACTTATATATAGGAAGTACCAGCGGCGTATCCACCATGTTTTAACCATGCTATGTCTGTTTCATATTCGGTGTCATGTTACGTTCTGTGTCTTACCATACACAGTAGTACACTCTATGATTCTCATGCGCCTATCACTATAATCCCGTGTGCACCCGCGATTATACTGATTGTCGCCTGATCCACATAGCTTGTACTATTTGCGTACGAATTAAGGTGTACATAAATTTTGAAAATAAGAATGTGTACGTATAAGAATGTAGTATATAAGCATGTTTATGTTTAAGTATGTAGGACCAACGTGAGTGAACCACTCGGGTTATGCCCACGTATAGGTACAAATATATGAATACAAGTATGAATATGAGTATGTGTATAGGTATAAGTATGAATACAAGTATGAGTATGCATACGAGTATAAGTGTGAAAATAAAACATATGGGTATAATTATGAATATAAGTAGGTATAAATGATGATAATTTCATGTATGACATATATTGAATACGACGAACTTAAGCATATAAAATGATTGAGAAGTTTGAGTACGGAAAAGAAGGAAAATGAATGATATAAAAGGAAATTGTCGTGAGATATTGACTAAAACATGTACGATGATATGTATGTATAGTTGTTTGAGCAAAACGTTGAGTTTATCGAATCAAAATAGATTGACTTTGATTTGGAATGTAGAATCTAGTTTGTGAATGTAAACAAATACAAAGTACCTATTGGTTATACGTGACGTATTTTGTAATGATCGGAAATGCTACTCTTGGTTTAAAAGAATTTACGTAAGCTGAAAATTGTTGGTTCCTATGAAGTTTTCTTGCCCACGTGTTTTGAATTTAAATGACATATTGAGCGGTGTATGAAAAAGATTTTGAAAATAGTAAGTTTGCATCATTTTAAAGGGTCTTGCATTAAAATAAGAAATTTGAAATTTGGAGGTTCTCGTGAAAACGTTGAATTTTAAAAAGAACTTTAGCATAATGAACTTAGTGATCGTTGAAAAGTGTTTTTAATAAAATATTTTATTGATTTTGAAAAGAGCTTGAGTAAAATGATCTTATAATAACTATTAGATCTTATAGGTATGTGAGAAAGGTTGGTTTGATTTCGATTGAGGATGAAAGTCTTTAGTATGATGATAGAATGTGAGCGTGTTTTAGTGATTAGGTTAAGTATGAAGTTCATGGGCAAGAGATTAGACCGATTAAATTGATAAATAGCATTTCGTAAGGTTTTGAAATTCGGGTAATGAAACGTTTTAAGGTATGATTAAGAATTTCGTGTATGTGAGTTATGTGAAAATAAAGTATGGGGTAAGATATACATTTAATAAATCAATGAACTTTGAAATTTTCATAAGTAGGGGTTTTGATAAATGATAAACGATTTAGGTATAAAACTTAATCGTGTTTGTATAATATAGTCTCTTTTGATGGAAAATTTTGGTAACGATCACCTAGTTAAGGGAATCACCCCTAACCCGTTGGTGAAGACGTTTTAAGAAAAGAAGGAGTGGAGTTAATCGTCAAGGTAAGGAAATCACTCCTATCTTGATGATATGTCTCCATTTTGGGGTTACAAGAAATGTAAATCTAGTTGGTGACATTTTCGAAATCATGCATGTGTATAAATGTATGAAAAGATTTAGTATGATGTGTGTATGAGAGAGAAAAATCTCGAAAATAAATTTAAATTTGAAAAGATTGCATCGAATAAGATTGATAATAGGAAAACATAGGTTTGATTAAAACTTGGATGGTTCCGAAACGGAACTTTGATTAACCAAAGTGGTTGAAAAGTCTTTCAAATTTGTGAAACATGCTTTGGCCTAATAGGTGGAATACTCTCGCCGACATGTCGGTTAACGGTATTCACCCTTCCGGTTAATACATGTCCCAAATCAATCGAAATTTCGAGACTTGGTGGGATTTATGAAAAAATCAAGAAGTGGGACTAGTCGACAAGATGTGGGTTTCACCCCTAACTTGACGATTTCGTGTCCTAAGTGTGGTTGGTACTCGTCGGGTCAGAATTTAATTTCAACACTTTGACATAGGGTACTAGAATTTGAAATTTGAATTTCTCCATCAACGTGAGGATTTCACTCCTAACTTGATGGTGAATTTCATGTTAAAAAAGGAAGAGTAGAGGGATTGAGAGTCGTTCACCAAATTGTGGGTTTTATGCCTATTTTGGAGAAGTCGTCTCGTTGGTATGATACGAGTGATTTCGAGTTTAGTATAAACGAGTAAAAACACGTATGTTCGAAATAATAATAACAAGTATGAGCACATAAAGCATTTCAAGAAAATAACACGTAAGAGACATTTCAAGAAATTAGCATGTGAATCAAGTATGGTCGAATTTGGTACTTAACTATAGACTAGGTCAAAAGCATGGAAATTTTCCTAATTCCCTATAGTTATGGCTCTGATACCAATCAGTCACTCCCCAACCAATGGCGGAATCATCGGAGTGGGACGAAGAAAGATTGCTCATCACACATAACGCTAATTGTGACAATAGAATTAAAGATAAATTGATTTCATTCATAATAAAATGTTACAATACATGAAAGTTGAAATACCACATGTTAAATACAAGAAAACAATAAAACAACAAGTATGATATTTATACAACGTATTTGACCTAAGACGTCTAAATGTGTATCTTAGCATCAACACCACTTCAGTTTCAAAGCATCGTCATCCTCAACCTATAACATGTTTAAAATAAAGTTCAATGGAAAAGCAAAGGCGAGTATACAAGTTTTCATACATAGCGTACAAGATAAGTTTCAAACAATTCCATGTGGCAAGCTCTTGATACAAGATAAACAATAAAATCGACATGTGTTCGACAAATCAACCCAATGATGAAACGCAATAAGCTCATGACATAACCTCAAGTTTACGGGTGGTGCATTAATCCTATAGCGCTATATATGTCAAGGATAGGCTCGTACGAAGTTAATGATAAGTCTAACACAAAACGTATAACCTCAAGTTTAAAGTATCAAGTAATCAAGTATGCAAGCATGTATAAGGAATGTTTGTGCGTTACGAAATAAGTTTAAGTGTAAGTTAATAGATAACATGTTACACCCCAAAAAGAAGTAAAACAAAAAAGGGGTTCAACTATACTCACAAAATTGCATATGTGTTCCGATTATCCAAGAGTGACGAGTTTGCTTGTGAGTGAGGATTTTATGGTAGGGTTACGTGATGTGTAGGGAGTGGTAAGATTTGGAATTTAGAAATTAAAGTAGTAAAAGTATTTATATGAGAGTAATATCTAAGCCCTAAGAGTTTGCTTCTGACACCATAATTAGTGGTTTAATGGGTCCCAAGTGGCCCATTGGAATCACAACAAGAACTCTAGAATCTTTGATTTGATAGCTTAGGTTTATGATGGCTAATCATGGTATGATTAACACCACAAACTCAGCCATGTTTTTATATATTTATATATAGTTTATATAGTAATAATACATCCTAAAACTAAGTCCAATCAAGTATTGTCATATAACATCGTGTATGTCAAACATGGAGGTTAGAAAACCTCATTATAAGATTCACCACTACACATACCATCATGAAGATGGTGGGAGGATCATGAATAACAATAAAGTAAATCTAATCTAACAAGTTACAAAATGTTCAAATGAAGAAGTGGGACTTAGTTTGGAAAGCCAAAGCTTCCATTTGTTCACACTTCACAAGTCACAAGTTCATAATATAAAAGATGATGTCTTGTGCTTGTTTTCATTATTGATTTGTTATGTATAAACAAAAATAAAAGGGGTGTTTTAACCCAAAACTTTGATGGAAATCCCCTAAACACAAACCGACAACCATAGACTAAGTTGTGAGCTTGGTGGGAACAAGATTCCAACAAGTTTTCTATCAAAATATGAACATAAAAAGAAACAAAAATGATCAGAATTTTATATGCACTTTGGACCTCAAAAATGGTGAGGTTTCACCTTCGTTTGCCTAAGCAAACTTGTGAAAACCTTCCTAAAGGTTATCCAAGTGTTTTAGAAGAAGAAACAATAAGAAAAGAGTTGAAGAAGTGAGCTAGAACTCACTTTGAATGACTTAAACTTTCTGCTCAAAGCTGCGAATTTTTGGAGTGATTAGAGAGTGATTTTGGAGTGATTAAAAGGTTTGTAAAGTGGAAAAGGGGCTGGATATAATTTGGTATTTATAAGGAATGATTTAGGGTTAAGTTGGTTGGTAATTAATAATTTTGTTGGTGGTTTAAAACAATAAAAAAAAACAATAATTCAGCCTTTAAAAACTTACGTCCAGAAGGACTGTTATCAGCCAATAACATTTCCTATTTTTTTTTGTTTTGTTGCAAATTAGGTTAGTATAGTATTTTTTTATGTTTGTTGGTGGAAGAATCAAAATAAAAAAAAATGAAACATATGGTTGCTTGTTGTTCGGTCAGAACTGGGCATTTGGTTTACTTTTATTATATTTTTTTATACAAATAATCACAACATAAATTTGTGTCATATGTTGGAGGTTTAACATGTAACTAATTAATCAATCAATTACAACAACATGCGGTTAGTTGGGAGATTGATAATTAATAACAAAACAACTAATGCATCCTATATGTTGCGGCCGTAATTCTGCCATCCACATGATTTGTTTGTTTTTAACAACTTAGATAGTTATTGGCTAATTATAACGGTGTAACAAATGTTGATTTAATGAGAAACAAGGTCTAGCCAAAATAAACATATCAACCATTTGTTTGTGTGTGATCGTCCATAAGGCCTTTTCTAACTTTTCATGTTGACCTTTTTTTGTTTATTATAACAAGTATATAAGGTATTGCTAATTTTAATTAATTTCTTAATCATATATATATAGAGTTAATTGCTTGGATGGTCCCTGTGGTTTCAAGTTTTTTCACGTTTAGTCCCCACCTTTTGAAAATAGCATGTATGCTCCCTATGGTTTGTCATTTTGTTACTCGGATAGTCCCCCAACATTTACTCTGGGGACTATCCGAGTAACAAAATGACAAACCATAGGGAGCATACCTGCTATTTTCAAACTAACTAATATCTACTCAGGGACTATCCGAGTAACAAAATGACAAACCATAGGGAGCATACATGCTATTTTAAAAAGGTGGGGACTAAACGTGAAAAAACTTGAAACCACAGGGACCATCCGAGCAATTAACTCTATATATATATATATATATATATATATATATATATATATATATAAATATTAATGTTTAATTTATATAAAACATGAAATTAAATAAGTTTGTATAAAATATAGTATAGGTTGTGTACTGTGAACGTATAATCAAGTGTATGCACGTATAGAATATTTAGAATCACGTATCAATTGTAAGTTACGCATGTGTTTACCACGGTACGAGTATGCATCAAACGTATATAAGGATTTAAATGTTTATGTATGTAAAAAAATAAATGAAGCATAATTCGTACGAAATAAATACATTTTATTACTATCGAAGTTACAAATTACGAAAACGGAGGCCAAATACGAATGCGATACGGATGTAAGTTTCCAAAAATAGGACCGTAAGAAATCTTTTCTAATTACGGTAAGTTTAAAAAAAAACGAGGCATTACAATCTCCCCTCCTTTAGGAAATTTCGTCCCGAAATTTATTCGAGAGGAAGACTTTAGAAAGGATTTTGGCTTAAGAATGATCGGATATCGCGCGCTTATAAATGCGTTTGTGAGTTGTTAAAGTTTGCATATTAGGTCTAAATAGGTCTGCAAAACACCGAGTTTCTCATGGCACATTTTACGGAAGTTTGGTAACATGGTGAAAACACTTACATATAGGAAGTACCAGCGGCGTATCCACCATGTTTTAACCATGCTATGTCTGTTTCATATTCGGTGTCATGTTACGTTCCGTGTCTTACCGTACACAGTAGTACACTCTATGATTCTCATGCGCCTATCACTATAATCTCGTGTGCACCCGCGATTATACTGATTTTCGCCTGATCCACATAGCTTGTACTATTTGCGTACGAATTAAGGTGTACAAAATTTTTGAAAATAAGAATGTGTACGTATAAGAATGTAGTATATAAGCATGTTTATGTTTAAGTATGTAGGACCAACGTGAGTGAACCCCTCGGGTTATGCCCACGTATAGGTACAAATATATGAATACAAGTATGAATATGAGTATGCGTATAGGTATAAGTATGAATACAAGTATGAGTATGTATACGAGTATAAGTGTGAAAATAAAACGTATGGAATTATGAATATAAGTAGGTATAAATGATGATGATTTCATGTATGACATATATTGAATACGACGAACTTAAGCATATAAAATGATTGAGAAGTTTGAGTGCGGAAAAGAAGGAAAATGAATGATATAAAAGGAAATTGTCGTGAGATATTGACTAAAACATGTACGATGATATGTATGTATAGTTGTTTGAGCAAAACATTGAGTTTATCGAATCAAAATAGATTGAGTTTGATTTGAAATGTAGAATCTAGTTTGTGAATGTAAACAAATACAAAGTACCTATTGGTTATACGTGACATATTTTGTAATGATCGGAAATGCTACTCTTGGTTTAAAAGAATTTACGTAAGTTGAAAATTGTTGGTTCCTATGAAGTTTTCTTGCCCACGTGTTTTGAATTTAAATGACATATTGAGCGGTGTATGAAAAAGATTTTGAAAATAGTAAGTTTGTATCATTTTAAAGGGACTTGCATTAAAATAAGAAATTTGAAATTTGGAGGTTCTCGTGAAAACGTTGATTTTTAAAAAGAAATTTAGCATAATGAACTTGGTGATCGTTGAAAAGTGTTTTTAATAAAATGTTTTATTTTTTTTTTGAAAAGAGCTTTATTAAAATGATCTTATAATAACTATAAGATCTTATAGGTATGTGAGAAAGGTTGGTTTGATTTCGATTGAGGATGAAAGTCTTTAGTATGATGATATAATGTGAGCGTGTTTTAATGTTTAGGTTGAGTATGAAGTTCATGGGCAAGAGATTGGACCGATTAAGTTGATAGGTAGCATTTCGTAAGGTTTTGAAATTCGGGTAATGAAACGTTTTAAGGTATGATTAAGAATTTCGTGTATGTGAGTTATGTGAAAATAAAGTATGGGGTAAGATATACATTTAATAAACCAATGAACTTTGAAATTTGCATAAGTAGGGGTTTTGATAAATGATAAACGATTTAGGTATAAAACTTAATCGTGTTTGTATAATAAAGTCTATTTTGAAGGAAATTTTTGGTAACGATCACCTAGGTAAGGGAATCACCCCTAACTCATTGGTGTGGTCGTTTTAAGAAAAGAAGGAGTGGAGTTAATCGTCAAGGTAAGGAAATCACTCCTATCTTGATGATATGTCTCCATTTTGGGGTTACAAGAAATGTAAATCTAGTTGGTGACATTTTCGAAATCATGCATGTGTATAAATGTATGAAAAGATTTAGTATGATGTGTGTGTGAGAGAGAAAAATCTCGAAAATAAATTTGAATTTGAAAAGATTGCATCGCATAAGGTTGATAATAGGAAAACATGGGTTTGATTAAAACTTGGATGGTTTCGAAACGGAACTTTGACTAACCAAAGTGGTTGAAAAGTCTTTCGAATTTGTGAAACATGATTTGGCCTAATAGGTGGAATACTCTCCCCGACATATCGGTTAACGGTATTCACCCTTCCAGTTACTACATCTCCCAAATCAATCGAAATTTCGAGACTTGGTGGGATCTATGAAAAAATCAAGGAGTGGGACTAGTCGATAAGATGCGGGTGTCACCCCTAACTTGAGGATTTCCTGTCATAAGTGTGGTTAGTACTCGTCGGGTCAAAATTTAATTTCAACACTTTGACAAAGGTCCACTAGAATTTGAGAATTTGAATTTCTCCATCAAGGTGAGGATTTCACTCCTAACTTGATGGTGAATTTCATGTTAAAAAAAGGAAGAGTAGAGGGTTGATAGTCGTTCACCAAATTGTGGGTTTTACGCCTATTTTGGAGAAGTCGTCTCGTTGGTATGATACGAGTGATTTCGAGTTTAGTATAAACGAGTAAAAACACGTATGTTCGAACTAATAATAACAAGTATGAGCACATAAAGCATTTCAAGAAAATAACACGTAAGAGACATTTCAAGAAATTAGCATGTGAATCAAGTATGGTCGAATTTGGTACTTAACTATAGACTAGGTCATTAGCATGGCAATTTTCCTAATTCCCTATAATTATGGCTCTGATACCAATTTGTCACACCCCAACCAATGGCGGAATCATTGGAGTGGGACGAAGAAAGATTGCACATCACACATAACGCTAATTGTGACAATAGAATTAAAGATAAATTGATTTCATTCATAATAAAATGTTACAATACATTAAAGTTGAAATACCACATGTTAAATACAAGAAAACAATACAACAACAAGTATGAAATTTATACAACGTATTTGACCTAAGACGTCTAAATGTGTATCTAAGCATCAACACTACTTCAGTTTCAAAGCATCGTCATCCTCAACCTGTAACACGTTTAAAATAAAGTTCAATGCAAAAGCAAAGGCAAGTATACAAGTTTTCATACATAGCGTAAAAGATAAGTTTCAAACAATTCCATGTGGCAAGCTCTTGATACAAGATAAACAATAAAATCGGCATGTTTTCGACAAATCAACCCAATAATGAAACGCAATAAGCTCATGACATAACCTCAAGTTTACGGGTGGTGCGTTAATCCTATAGTACTATATATGTCAAGGATAGGCTCGTACAAAGTTAATGATAAGTTTAACACAAAACGTATAACCCCAAGTTTAAAGTATAAAGTAATCAAGTATGCAAGCATGTATAAGGAATGTTTTTGCATTACGAAATAAGTTTAAGTGTAAGTTAATAGATAACATGTTACACCCCAAAAAGTAGTAAAACGAAAAAGGGGTTCAAATATACTCACAAAATTGCATATGCGTTCCGATTATCCAAGAGTGACGAGTTTGCTTGTGAGTGAGCATTTGATGGTAGGGTTATGTGATGTGTAGGGAGTGGTAAGATTCGGAATTTAGAAATTAAAGCAGTAAAAGTATGTATATATGAGAGTAATATATAGGCCCTAAGAGTTTGCTTATGACACCATAATTAGTGGTTTAATGGTTCCCAAATTGCCCATTGGAATCATAACAACTCTAGAATCTTTGATATGATAGCTTAGGTTTATGATGGCTAATCATGGTATGATTAACACCACAAACTCAGCCATGTTTTTATGTATTTATGTATAGTTTATATAGTAATAATACATCCTAAAACTAAGTCCAATCAATTATTGTCATATAACATCATGTATGTCAAGCATGGAGGTTAGAAAACCTCATTATAAGATTCACAACTACACACACCATCTTGAAGATGGTGGGAGGGTCATGAATAATAATAAAGTAAATCTAATCAAACAAGTTACAAAATGTTCTAATGAAGGAGTGAGACTTAGTTTGGAAAGCCAAAGCTTCCATTTGTTCACACTTCACAAGTCACAAGTTCATCATTTAAAAGATCATGTCTTGTGCTGGTTTTCATCATTGATTTGTTATGTATAAACAAATATAAAAGGGGTGCTTGAACCCAAAACTTTGATGGAAATCCCCTAAACACAAACCCACAACCATAGACTAAGTTGTGAGCTTGGTGGGAACAAGATTCCACCAAGTTTTCTATCAAAATATGAACATAAAAAGAAATAAAAATGAGCAGAATTTTATATGCACTTTGGACCTAAAAAATAGTGAGGTTTCACCTTAGTTTGCCCAAGAAAACTTATGAAAACCTTCGTATTGGTTATCCAAGTTTTTTAGAAGAAGAAACAAGAAGAAAAGAGTTGAAGAAGTGAGCTAGAACTCACTTTGAATGACTTAAACTATCTGCTCAAAGCTGGGAATTTTTGGAGTGATTAGAGAGTGATTTTGGAGTGACTAAAAGGTTTGTAAAGTGGAAAAGGGGCTGGATATGAGTTGGTATTTATAGTGAATGATTTAGGATTAAGTTGGTTGGTAATTAATAATTTAGTTGGTGGTTTAAACAATAAAAAAAACAATAATTCAGCCTTTAAGAACTTACGACCAGTAGGGCTGTTATCAGCCAATAACATTTCCTATTTTTTTTTGTTTTGTTGCAACTTAGGTTAGTATAGTATTTTTTTTTTTTTTTTATGTTTGTTGGTGGAAGAATCAAAATAAAAAAATGAAACATATGGTTGCTTGTTGTTCGGTCAGAACTGGGCATTTGGTTTACTTTTATTATATTTTTTTAAACAAATAATCACAACATAAATTTGTGTCATATGTTGGAGGTTTAACATATAACTAATTAATCAATCAATTGCAACAACATGTGGTTAGTTGGGAGATTGATAATTAATAACAAAACAACTAATGCATCCTATATGTTGCGGCCGTAATTCTGCCATCCACATGATTTGTTTTTTTTTAACAACTTAGATAGTTATTGGCTGATTATAATGGTGTAACAAATGTTGATATAATAAGAAATAAGGTCTAGCCAAAATAAACATATCAACCATTTGTTTGTGTGTGATCGGCTATAAAGCTTTTTCTAACTTTTCATGTAGACCTTTTTTTTGTTTATTATAACAAGTATATAAGGTATTGCTAATTTTAATTAATTTCTTAATCATATATATATATATATAGGACAAGGATCCGTTAGGAACCACCCTTTATTGCGAGAACCGCGAGAAACAATGTGAACCACCCTTTTTGGGGGTTTTAGTTTTTAGCATTTAGCTTGGAGGGGGGTTAGGTTTTTTTTTTTTTTTTTTTTTTTTGGGGGGGGGTGGGGGTTAGGTTTTTTAGCTATTTTAGGTTGTGTTCACATTGGTTCTCGCGGTTCTCGCATGAACCTTACCCTATATATATATAGGGTCAGGATTTAGAGAGAACGGTGAAAAGTGTGAGAACGGTGAGGACGATTTTGGTGGTGACATGTGGCATTGATGTTAAATTACACTAAGGGGTAATATCGTCAAAAAAAACCCACTCACATGAACTGGGTGTTCAAATAAAACGCCATAAAAACACCCAATTCAGAAAACGCCAAACATTTAAAAGCTATTTTTTAAGCTATAATTTACAACAGCTCAAAAAAACCATTTTTTTGAACGCCATAAAACATTCAAAAGCTATTTTTTGAGCTATAATTTACAACAGCTCAAAAAAACCATTTTTTAGCCAGCTCCTAGTTAAAACACCATAACAAAAAAAGCTATATTTTCAGGGTCCAAAGTGTAACTTATAGTGTGAAGAAGTGTAAACAAGTGTGAACACAAGTATTTAATTAGTTCGGGGAATGTGATTGGAAATAAAAGAATTCATACTAGTTAAAACGCCATAACAAAAAAACTATATGTTCAGGGTCCAAAGTCTAACTTATAGTGTGAACAAGTGTGAACACAAGTATTTAATTAGTTTCATCATACATGCAGCTTTGGGGTTTGGGGGAATGTGATTGGAAATAAAAGAATTCATACTCCAATGAAGACACACAAAGCTCTAGTTAAAACACCATAACAAAAAAAGCTATTTTTTTGAGCTATAATTTACAACAGCTCAAAAAACCCATTTTTAAGCCATCCGCCTAAATTAATATTTTTTTAGCTCAGAAAAATCATAATTTGTACTGTAAAAACATCGTAAAACACGCAGTTCAGAAAAACGCCATGAAAAACTCAGTTGAAAACGCCATAAAACACTCAGTTCAGAAAAACGCAATGAAAATACCTAGTTAAAACGCTATAAAAACACCTAGTTCAGAAAAACGCCATGAAAATACCTAGTCTAAAACGCCATAAAACACCCAGTTCAAGAAAAACGCCATAAAACCCAGTTAATTTTTTTTCGAAAAGTATATCAATAGTATACTCATTGGAAAGATAAAAAAACGTTGAGTTTTATGGTGTAATTTTTTTCGAAAAATAATCACGTATAAAAAAGTTATTGTCGTTTAAATATGATGGGGGAAAATGGCATGTATTAGCATGTGCACCTTTGTTTGGATATTCCTATTTTACCCCTCCTGGTAGTTCTAAGACCCTTATTATTTACAAAAATGCCATCGCATCTGTAACACCCCCAAATTTCACCTGCGGAAACCCCGCGAGGCGTGTTATGCATCAGAGTTCGAGCCACCAATCACATTGAACCAATGATAAATATTTAAATAAGTCATGACATTAATTCACCAAAATAAGTTGTCAACATAATATTAATTCTCAAAAATTGTGTAGCGGAAGCATGTAATAAGTTGTTTAGCAATTGTTTCATAATAATGCTTAAAACCAATGTATCAAATGTACTGTAATCCAAAAGCCTCGATCCATGACCACTCCAGCACTCCCAGATAGCAAGCTTCCCAATTCCAAGATACCTAACGACCTGCGAGCATGTAACACGTGTATCAGACAAAGCTGGCGAGTTCACAGTTTTAGAAAACGTTTGTTACCCGTTGTATGTAAAACAGTCCAACCAATGCAAGTAATATTGTTAATATCTCATTTCCAAACACGGACGGCTCCTGAAATACATGACTGCCCTTCCCACGTACTCCTATCTAGTACTGGGCCAGACTGGGTCATTAGTTCACCTCCGTCCTCTACAGGCACGGGGTGAGGGTGCCAAACCTAAGTAGCGCTACTAACTAATACCCGATGAGGGACTTACAAAAGATGATAGGTGAGAATATTAACCAATATACTCGTTTTTACCCAAAGACTCATCCCCCCATGGGATACCCACTGACTGTCCCCAACCACTGGGACGCATGCTCGAATGTAGTGAACTCACCTTGGTTTGCTCGGTAGAATTAATTACTCGTTTCACAACAGTGTTTTACCAAGCCCTATGATAGTTACACATAACAATCAGTTTACATACAAGCACAACACGTATCATTACACATTTAATCATCAGTTAGTGTACACGAATACAAGTGTTAATATTCATCACTAGGCATGGTATACCAACTAATCACGCACAAACTCCAACATTTAAAGTATGTTCATAACCCCTCAATATCTTTCGATTCACACATACCCTTCGTTTCACACATATCCTTCGATACACACATATCTTTCGGTCATACACATATCTTTCGATCATACATATCTTTCGATCATACATATCTTTCGATCATAGTTATCTTTCGATCATAGTTATCTTTCGATCATAGTTATCTTTCGATCATAGTTATCTTTCGGTCAACTATCAATTCCTAACAGTTTCAGCACGTCATCGATCAAACAGGCAGATTTCAATTGTTTCTCAAGAACCCTAATTAACCAAACAATAATTACATAGCATGCCATTATTATGATCAAATCACGCATCAGCCATTCAGTTTACCTAACAGATTCGCCAAAACTTCGCTATCATGTATCTCTAATCAATATCACCAACACTTCGTATAGTCGTTCCATCAATCAACATGTCTCACCGATACGGTAGCATTCATAATTCATTATCATAAGAAACAGTCAAACCCTATGTACACTAAAACAATTAACCAAACATAATCATTTTTGTATGCAACAACACAAATCATTATCATGCTAATCGGTTATCATAACGATTTCTAAATTTCACAAAACATAATCATCATCAAACATATTCCACAACTAATCGTTATAGCAAATCAGTTTACTAGTGTGCTATTAACATACGATCAGAATCTTATGATAATACTAGCAATCATTACACAACCAACATTAACAAGGATAACCATCTCCAAACTAGAAATCAATATACTAACCAGAGTATAAAGGGTGTGCAAGGAGGGGGGAAATCTTTCTGATCCGTAGAGGACTTCGAGAGAGATGAAATCTACTGCCGACATGTTTCAAAAGAGAGGTAGGGTTTTTAGAAGTTAACTAAGCGTACCATACCACATGTACTTACGTACATATATCGAAAGAAGGAATGGGCCAAACCGATTGGGCTTGAGTGGAGAGACTGGGCCGAAAGATTATGTCATAGGTCGAAAGATTAGATCCTAGGTCGAAGGATCTCAGGTCGAAAGATCTTATATCTTGTGGTCGAAAGATCTTTGGTCGAAGGATCTTATGTGTCTTGTGGTCGAAAGATATAGAATCAAGTGTTTAGCGCGTTTACTACTAACAAGTTCGTAACGTAATCCCACTAGCACAATGCCCTTTTTAAGATGCCAAGAATGTGTAGATACCAACAAAAGAGTCGTGGAATAGGATAATACTAACCTCGGGAATTCGGGTTGTCACATCATCCCCAACTTGAAAGAAATTTCGTCCCGAAATTTGACAAGTAAGTACGAGAGAGTGAAGTGGCAATTCAAGATTGCTGTGGATTTTCCTCAGGTGTTACATCATCCCCAACTTGAAGAGGAATTTCGTCCCGAAATTCACCAGTGATGACCATGGTTGGTTCAACCTCTTGAACCATTGAGGATATTAAAGTTTCGACAAATCCTTACATTTCTATGTCAACTCCAGTCCACGTATTGAGGTTTAACAAATCCACACGATTGTCTTACAACTTATGTTAGCGAACCTTGACTCCTTAGTCCGTGTTTTCGATAGGTTCCCTGATAAATACAACTGTTCTGATGACTTCATATTCCGACCAGGGTATCATAAGGGTTTTCATCGGACAACACAGTCCTACATCCATGGCATACATACCATTACGACAGTTATCCCACTCCATCAATTAGTCCGAGTTTGTGAGCCATGTCACCGTTTTATTCCAGAAATTCGAATGTTCCCACGCGTCGAAAACTACGATTACCATATTTACTATAGCGTATCGCACCCTTCTAGGGTGATACTTTCGATTATGACACTCTCGTCCACAACAAACTTCCAGAGTTTCTTAAGCTTATCAGTTTTTTTTTCCTAGAAGTTACGCGTTGCCATCAAACAATTTCCGATCTAACAATCTTCAAGGGTTTCGAGCTCAAATCCTGGTTCTGCGATTAGTTATCACCCACCTTAATTCAACAAGGAGATTAGTGTTACTGTCCAAGCGTTGCCCCAAACAAGGTTATATGCATACTTATACGGTAACAGCTGCTGTAGAACTCACCCAAAGATAAGCGTCCTTCCAGTTCTACTAAAGTTAGCCATACACATGCTCACAGCATGTCCTCGTGTGCAGGGATGGTTCGTTTACTCTGATCGTTTGCCCCCACGGTGATACTATATGTCCATGCCCAGACGTAAACCGAGGGTACCGTGTATTGCCTGTCATACATCAGGTATGGTTCCAAAATCGGAAGTAACAGGAGTTGGCACCTCGTGCTTGAGACCGCCTCTCTCAGAAGAACATCCACCGCTTGTGAAGACCCGCTAGTTTTCTAGATCGTAAGGGAGTGCGCTGGTTTCGTGAGGCAATTTACGATCACCAGGTGATATCGGTTCCGTTCTGAGTTTTAGGTAGATCAAAGACAAATTCATGGTGTTTGTTCTCGTTTCCATACGGGTGTTTCTGGTTGCTGCCCAAACAAGTAGGTCTCCGGGGTTCCACCTTGACTTTCGCGCATGTCCAACATCGTTCACATGTAGTGCTATGGGGCCTTCCTGCCCGGTCATTCATACGAGGCTTAAAATCCTAATATCTCCTATCAAGTCCAGACTACTGAAACGTCGGAGTCGGTGTGCCTTGCCCAGTGTGAGTTCCATACAGCTGCTGTATAGTGGGATCCACATCTGTTTCATGAGCTAACGAATATCGTCCGCCTTGTCAAAAGTTGCTTCTCCATGGCCTGCATGAACCCAGCTTGTGAATTCTCCTCCATCAGGTTTTCACTTCGAACAAGGTGAGTCTGGTCAGGTGGGTTAGGGTGGATAGCGAACTGTAAGGTCATGCACGTTCAAGTCTCACGGTCGTAATCATCCAAGAGTTCCGTCCAGTGTTCTCATCTTTTAATAAAGCTTCTTTCGTAGCCAGGGTACACGGGAGGCCCTTGTGATCGGTCTAAGTAACGCGTTCGGTACCGCCCAAGTAACGCCTCCAAGTGAATCCAAAGACCACGATTCCTACTACCGGTTGTGTGTGTCGTGCTGTTCTTCTTTGTAACTCCATTACGTAAGCCGTCACGGCCTCGTATTGCATTGGCGTGTGACTGGAACTCTGATTCGAACAATCGTGGTATGCCACTAGATCACCTGCACCCTCAGGCAAAGACGATTTTGAGTACGTTGAAGCATCAGAATTAGAAAGGTGAAAAGACGTTCCCCTGTTCTGTCTCTCACGAACACAACACTCTGTTGCGCCTAAGGAAGTTAAGCTGCGCGATATTTGCAAGTCATGTGATGAACCTACAGCGGCATCCACTAAAACCAAGAAATGGTTGTACCCTCGAAGGGGTCTTGGGTGTCAAATCAGTTTCTAATAAAATGGGTCCTAGCACGATCCACACGTGTTCCCACTTCGTTGTTTACATGATCAAATACATTCCCCAAATCTAGATGTTACATTCAACCAGACTTCACACGTAAAGACTCCTCCCTCAGGAGCTCTGAGATAAGCTACGGATGTCGTCCATGATGTCCTTTCCCCAAGGGAATGACCCAAAACGTCATCAATAAAGACGGTCGATTCTTGTGGTCCATGAGCTGCTGGTGTGTTGATTATCTCAATGGTCATGATGCACGAAGTCGCGCTGGCCGTATTGTGTTTGATGTGCTGTTATAAGAGCATTATTCTATTGGACTTCCGTCTAATGATAGTTCATTCGTTAGCCAATCCTCGAATGGAAGCTTGACTCTCGCAACTCGTCGATAAGTTTGCCAATACATGGTAGGGCAAACAGTCCCTGGTTGCCACTCTGTTGAGTTCTCGATAACCAGTACGCATACGAAATGGTTTATCTCCACGGATATAAATGGGGTTTCCCAAGTGAAAACTAGGTCTGACAACCTTCTTGTCGAACAGTCCTCATAGTGGCTTATACTGCTCTTGCAACCCTCCTGATGCAAGACGGTAAGAGTACGAGTTTTCGGAGCTCCCTCTCATCGTGAGATCCCTGAGTTCCTGACTAATAGTTGTGGTGACATGTCTGAAAGTTCCTCGAGTTGCACATTGAGATTAGTCACAACAATTGTTAGATCCTCGATCTTATCGCCCTTTGTCTGATTATTAAAGTTAGTTGCTACTACAGTGAGGTCATCCCTTCATAGACGCTTTCTGGGCTGTCATTACCGACACGATGCAAATCTTCTCACCACTCTGGTACTTCAATGCATAAAGTGACGCTAAATTTCTTCACACAGGGTGCGTCTGAGTGATTTGTCTAGTTAGTGAACCATTACTGACTACTATCTCGTAACCACCCAGGATAGTAGGAGTGAGACCGGTGTCGCATGCCTGTCTCCCGTAGGGTCGAGTTTGTGTCCCAACTAACATGTGAGGTCGCAGTGACTTGCCATCAGCCGGTTCCATAACATGTTTGGTTTTGCGAATCATCAGGGTTAAACAGAATTAGGGCGAAACGATTTTCTACCCATCCCAACCACCATGTTGTTATTGTCCTATCGCTGCTCACATCAATCCTAACTTCCCTTCCGTGAGCACCACTACCGGTGTAATTGTTACAATCACGCGGATTCCTCCCGTACCGTCATCGCTCCCTTGGTTGTGGTCGTTTTGGATTACCAACGTCCAATGCACGCCGAAGGCACCTTCATTTCCCTTACAGTAGGCTACTATTACAAGTACCTGGGTGTCACGAATACTGTTGCTCTAATGTTGGTGCTGGAAGCTGAACGCCACGTTCTTCCTCCACAATGTCCCTCTCTTCACACTTCGTGCCGAGTTCCAAGGTACTACTCGTTGTGTTGGAATTTACACATCCCACACTAAGATCTGTTGTCATTGCTAAAGTCCAGATTGGTTTGTAACAGTTGACCCCCACGAGTCGCTGTCCAGTGTTAAAAAAAACTTAGATTGAAGTCAGTTCGCTGGTGTTCGTTGCTGGTAATCGGGGTCGTCCAAATACTGAAGTCGGTAGGATACTACACTCATCCTGTTGTCCATCATTCCAGCAAGTGATTCGAATTATTCCCAGTGTGTTTCAAGAGTGTTGCAATAGTGATCGCACTTCGAGGTTTAGAGCGTTAGTGTGTTGGGTCCAAACAAATGAAGATAAGTGAGGAAGGTAATAACCATTCATTCGACGCTACCACATCCAACTCAGGGACGTTCGCACAAGCACCTAGCATTCTACACAGTTTGCTAGGCGTTCTGATGAGTGTTCAGGCAATGTTTGTTAACATCGAGGTTCGTAAATGTTTGATGAGAAGTGGAAAGTTCGTGTTTCAAAAAAAGTTTGTGTTCATGTAAGAGTCACTCACTGCTATGCCTCCTATAGGCTGTTGTGTGTCACATTAATCAAATAATAGAAGTGAAAAGCCGTGTACACAATATGGGGGTAAGGATGCTTGGTACATTCCGTACCAGCTTGATAGGCTGCTAAAGCCTCAGCCACGCGGGTGTTGATTAGGCCGGTCAACTCAGCCTGAGTCGTGGTGATGTTGCCACGTCCGTGTCCTCGTCCACTCATGTTTCTATAGTTGGGAATAAACCGATTTAGAGGTCGAAACGAGATGAGAGTCAAGTATCATACTGATATTTACGTACTACCAAGTTCACACATAGTAGGGCAGAACCCTCCTCACGCTCGATAAGTCTCACTGGGACTTGCATGCACCCCGCGTTATTATTAAGTGTGCACCCATAATAATAAGGCAATTTGCATGCTTATCTCAGTGCTTCTTAGCTCGCGCTCAAGGTTTCCCCCGTTCAAACAACACAACAGATGATATCCCAGGTCTATGGCTCGCATGAGTCGATGTGTGGGGTCACGCTATCAAGTCACTATGGTGCTAATTGTTTCAGTTCATATGCGTTGTGAGTGTGTGACTGTTAAACAAGTAATGTATAAATGAGAGGGAAACGAACCTTGCAATATGGAGCTGAGTGTCATGATCGATTTTCGAAGTTGTTCGGTTATAGTCTGGTTTTATAAAACGTTTTAAAACCTAGTTCACTATAACCAGTGGCTCTGATACCAACTGTAACACCCCCAAATTTCACCTGCGGAAACCCCGCGAGGCGTGTTATGCATCAGAGTTCGAGCCACCAATCACATTGAACCAATGATAAATATTTAAATAAGTCATGACATTAATTCACCAAAATAAGTTGTCAACATAATATTAATTCTCAAAAATTGTGTAGCGGAAGCATGTAATAAGTTGTTTAGCAATTGTTTCATAATAATGCTTAAAACCAATGTATCAAATGTACTGTAATCCAAAAGCCTCGATCCATGACCACTCCAGCACTCCCAGATAGCAAGCTTCCCAATTCCAAGATACCTAACGACCTGCGAGCATGTAACACGTGTATCAGACAAAGCTGGCGAGTTCACAGTTTTAGAAAACGTTTGTTACCCGTTGTATGTAAAACAGTCCAATAACCAATGCAAGTAATATTGTTAATATCTCATTTCCAAACACGGACGGCTCCTGAAATACATGACTGCCCTTCCCACGTACTCCTATCTAGTACTGGGCCAGACTGGGTCATTAGTTCACCTCCGTCCTCTACAGGCACGGGGTGAGGGTGCCAAACCTAAGTAGCGCTACTAACTAATACCCGATGAGGGACTTACAAAAGATGATAGGTGAGAATATTAACCAATATACTCGTTTTTACCCAAAGACTCATCCCCCCCATGGGATACCCACTGACTGTCCCCAACCACTGGGACGCATGCTCGAATGTAGTGAACTCACCTTGGTTTGCTCGGTAGAATTAATTACTCGTTTCACAACAGTGTTTTACCAAGCCCTATGATAGTTACACATAACAATCAGTTAACATACAAGCACAACACGTATCATTACACATTTAATCATCAGTTAGTGTACACGAATACAAGTGTTAATATTCATCACTAGGCATGGTATACCAACTAATCACGCACAAACTCCAACATTTAAAGTATGTTCATAACCCCTCAATATCTTTCGATTCACACATACCCTTCGTTTCACACATATCCTTCGATACACATATATCTTTCGGTCATACACATATCTTTCGATCATACATATCTTTCGATCATACATATCTTTCGATCATAGTTATCTTTCGATCATAGTTATCTTTCGATCATAGTTATCTTTCGATCATAGTTATCTTTCGGTCAACTATCAATTCCTAACAGTTTCAGCACGTCATCGATCAAACAGGCAGATTTCAATTGTTTCTCAAGAACCCTAATTAACCAAACAATAATTACATAGCATGCCATTATTATGATCAAATCACGCATCAGCCATTCAGTTTACCTAACAGATTCGCCAAAACTTCGCTATCATGTATCTCTAATCAATATCACCAACACTTCGTATAGTCGTTCCATCAATCAACATGTCTCACCGATACGGTAGCATTCATAATTCATTATCATAAGAAACAGTCAAACCCTATGTACACTAAAACAATTAACCAAACATAATCATTTTTGTATGCAACAACACAAATCATTATCATGCTAATCGGTTATCATAACGATTTCTAAATTTCACAAAACATAATCATCATCAAACATATTCCACAACTAATCGTTATAGCAAATCAGTTTACTAGTGTGCTATTAACATACGATCAGAATCTTATGATAATACTAGCAATCATTACACAACCAACATTAACAAGGATAACCATCTCCAAACTAGAAATCAATATACTAACCAGAGTATAAAGGGTGTGCGAGGAGGGGGGAAATCTTTCTGATCCGTAGAGGACTTCGAGAGAGATGAAATCTACTGCCGACATGTTTCAAAAGAGAGGTAGGGTTTTTAGAAGTTAACTAAGCGTACCATACCACATGTACTTACGTACATATATCGAAAGAAGGAATGGGCCAAACCGATTGGGCTTGAGTGGAGAGACTGGGCCGAAAGATTATGTCATAGGTCGAAAGATTAGATCCTAGGTCGAAGGATCTCAGGTCGAAAGATCTTATATCTTGTGGTCGAAAGATCTTTGGTCGAAGGATCTTATGTGTCTTGTGGTCGAAAGATATAGAATCAAGTGTTTAGCGCGTTTACTACTAACAAGTTCGTAACGTAATCCCACTAGCACAATGCCCTTTTTAAGATGTCAAGAATGTGTAGATACCAACAAAAGAGTCGTGGAATAGGATAATACTAACCTCGGGAATTCGGGTTGTCACATCAATCTTAATTCGGGTTGTCACTGGTGAATTTCGGGACGAAATTCCTCTTCAAGTTGGGGATGATGTAACACCTGAGGAAAATCCACAGCAATCTTGAATTGCCACTTCACTCTCTCGTACTTACTTGTCAAATTTCGGGACGAAATTTGACAAGTAAGTACGAGAGAGTGAAGTGGCAATTCAAGATTGCTGTGGATTTTCCTCAGGTGTTACAGCATCAATCTCGGCCACAAACCACTAAGATCTTGTGGCTGAGAATCGTTGTCACCGTTCTCACACTTTGAGGCGTTCTCTCCTGATCATGTTCCTATATATATATAGGGTAAGGTTAATGCGAGAACCACCTTAATTGCGAAAACCGCGAGAACTAATATGAACACAACCTAAAATAGCTAAAAAAAACTTAACCCCCACCCCCCCCTCCCAAAAAAAACCTAAACCCCCCATCCCCCCCACCCCAAAAAAAAAAAAAAAAAACCTAACCCCCCCCCAAAGCTAAATGCTAAAAACTAAAACCCCAAAAAAACCTAACCCCCCACCCCACCCCCACCCCTCAAAACCTAAACCCCCCTTCCCCCACCCCCCAAAAACCTAAACCCCCCTCCCCCCCCCAGCTAAAATGCTAAAAACTAAACCCCCAAAAAACTTAAAAAAAATAAAAAAAAATCTTTTTTTTAATATTTTTATGTTAAAATCGCTACTTTTAGTAGCAAAAAAAATTGTTTTTTTTAAATTAATTTTTTTTTTGTGGGCTACTAAAAGTAGCGATTTTTTTATAAAAAATATTAAAAAAATTTGTGTGTTTTTTAGCTATTTTTAGGCATTTTTGTTTGTGTTCACATTGGTTCTCGCAGTTCTCGCAATAAAGGATGGTTCCTAACGGATCTTTGTCCTATATATATATAGGGTTGAGTTCATTTCAAAACTCTGAATAACTACAGAACTTTCAGAACTCCTAATAAACAATTATTTTATATATAAGTTTTTGTATTTAGGATCTTTTTATGATCTATTATATGTATTTCTTTGATTACATACATGTTAAAAGTAGTTTACATATGTTTAATTGTCAAAATTATATATATATGTTATAACTAATTACATATATGTAAAAAAACTAGTTTACATATGTGTAATTATAAAATTACATAAAAAATGATAAAATTACTCTTAACATGTATGTAATCGTAAAAATACACATAATAAATGATAAAATTATCCTAAACATAAAAATATATAGATAAAAAGATTGTTTATTAGGAGTTCTGCGAGTTCTGTAAATATTTATGGTTCTGAAATGATCCTGGCTATATATATATATATATATATATATATATATATATAGGTAAAGAGTACAGTACAATATTGCTTATCGTACATTACGTACGCTTCAATCTCAGCCGTCAGATCATCTTCCGCATTTTAAAATCGCATGTTGTTTTTTCTATAACAATTTCGCATGTGATAATTTTTGATGAAATAGCATGTTGATCTTTTTTATAACAATTTCGCATGTGATAATTTTTGATGAATTCGCATGTTGTTTTTTGTACCAATTTCGCATGTGATAATTTTGATGAAATAGCATGTTGTTGTTTTGTAACAATTTCGCACGTGGTAATTTTGATGAAATCGCATGTTAAAAAACCAACATGCGAAATTGTTACAAAAAAACAACATGCGAATTCAATGCGGGAAGATAATCAGACGGCTGAGATTGTAGCGTACGTAATGTACGATAAGGGCATTTGTACGTTAACCTAACCCTATATATATATATATATATATATATATATATATAGGGGAAGGTTCAAATGAAAACCACTAGTTATTGTGAAAACTCGAAAACTAATTAAAAAAAGCCAAAAAAACATACAAAAAAATTTTTTTTTTAATTTTTTTTTTTGCAATCAAAATTTCGCAGGTTTTTTAATATAAAAAAAAATTTCAAAAAAAAAAAAAAATTTGTGTAGTGCACATGTGTAATACTGCACATATGTATGTGTACTACACATGTGTATTATTACACATGTGCACTACACAATTTTTTTTTTTTTTTTTTTGAAAAAAAGTTTTTTTTTTATATATAAAAACTAGCGATTTTTATAAAAAAAATTGAAAAAAAAAAAAATTTTGTGTGTTTTTTAGGCTTTTTTTAGTTAGTTTTCGAGTTTTCACAATAAAAGTGGTTTTCATTTGAACCATCCCATATATATATATATATATATATATATATATATATATATATATATATATATATATATATATATATATATATATATATATATATATATATATATAGGGAGGGGCTCATGCGAGAACTCCATTTATTGTGAGAACCGCGAGAACCAATGTGAACACAACCTAAAATAACAAAAAAAACCTAAAAAAACCTAACCCCCCCCCTAAGCTAAATGCTAAAAACTAAAACCCCCAAAAAAACCTAACCCCCCCCCCCCAAAAAAAAAAAAACCTAAACCCCCTCCCCCACCCCCCAAAAACCTAACCCCCCCCCCCCAAGCTAAAATGCTAAAAACTAAACCCCCAAAAAAAACCTAAAAAAATCTAAAAAAAAACCTAAAAAAATCTAATTTTTTTTAAATATTTTTTATGCTCAAATCGCTACTTTTAGTGGCAAAAAAAAATTAAAAAAAAATTTAATTTTTTTTGCTTCGAAAAGTAGCGATTTTTATATAAAAAATATTTAAAAAAAATTTTGTGATTTTTAGCTATTTTTAGGCATTTTTGGTTGTGTTCACATTGGTTCTCGCGGTTCTCGCAATAAGAGGTGGTTCTCGCATGATCTTTTCCCTATATATATATATATATATATATATATATATATATATATATATATATATAGGTAAAGGGTACTGTACAAATTCCCTTATCGTACATTACGTATGCTATAATCTCAGCCGTCAGATCATCTTCCCACAATGAAAATCGCATGTTGTTTTTTTTTGCTAATAATTTCGCATGTTATAATTTTGATGAAATAGCAGGTTGTTTTTCGTAACAATTTCGCATGTGGTAATTCAATTTCGCATGTGATAATTTTGATGAAATAGCAGGTTGTTTTTTTGTAACAATTTCGCATGTGGTAATTCAATTTCGCATGTGATAATTTTGATGAAATAGCATGTTGTTTTTTTGTAACAATTTCGCATGTGATAATTTTGATGAAATAGCATGTTGTTTTTTGTAACAATTTCGCATGTGATAATTTTGATGAAATCGCATGTTAAAAAACCAACATGCGAAATTGTTACAAAAAAACAACATGCGATTTTCAATGCGGGAAGATGATTTGTAGCGTACGTAATGTACGATAAGCGCATTTGTACGATAACCAGCCCCTATATATATATATATATATATAGGGGGAGGTTCATTTAAGAAGAAAAAGAACAAAGAGTACAATTGTAAAACATTAAATAGTTTTTCTTTCATCTCATTTATTATTATTTTTAATTAATTAATTAGTCATAAAGACTAACATCCTCCACACTAAAATTTTTGCCTAGACACATCAAAACTTATCCTACACTTTTTTGAAATTTATTCTACACATCCTAAAATTTATCCTACACAACTCGTAATTCATCCTACACACCTCATAATTTATCCTACACTTTAAATTAAAATTTTTTCTTCTTTGAATTTTTTTTTTTTTTGAAAATAAGTTACAAATTTAATTTAGTTAGCTATTAAAAAGGAAGACTAATAATTAATGATCTGTTTGTATAAAATATAATATAGGTTGTGTACTGTAAACGTATAATCAAGTGTATGCACGTATAGAATATTTAGAATCACGTATCGATTGTAAGTTACGCATGCGTTTACCAGGGTACGAGTATGCATCAAACGTATATAAGGATTTAAATGTTTAAGTATGTAAAAAAATAAATGAAGCGTAATTCGTACGAAATAAATACATTTCATTACTATCGAAGTTACAAATTACGAAAACGGAGGCGAAATACGAATACGATACGGATGTAAGTTTCCAAAAATAGGACCATAAGAAATCTTTTCTAATTACGGTAAATTTCAAAAAAACGAGGCATTACAAGAAGTAATGTCATATAAAACAAATTTTGTTGACAAATTAATATAATCTCTTAGCATGTAAATTAAACACACACACACACACACACACACATATATATATATATATATATATATATATATATATATATATATATATATACATATACATATATATATATATATAGTTATATATATATATATAGAGAGAGAGAGAGAGAGTAGGAGTTGGCTACAAAGCCAATTTTACCTATAAAGTGTAGGAAGCCACCACATAATGACATGTGGCAAGTAGTTATTTTAATGAAAATGGCAAGAAAGTAGTTTAATATTTATTCTATTTATGGTATATATTTATTAAACTAACTCATGAGAAATTTAAGAAAACCAAATATCACATTAAAATCGAATTCATGGTTATATTAGGAGCATTTCATTGTTTATCATTCAAGTCGCAATTCTTCTTCTTCTTCTTCTAAAGTGGTTCGCTGAAAAAAAAAATCATGGCGTTACAGCGTGTTTTATCACTAAAACACACTGCTATGAACACATCTATGTAGCAGTCAGTAGTAATTGGTTCGTCATGTTGTGTTTTATCAGTCAGTAACTGGTTCGTCATTGTGTTTTCTCACTAAAACACATTATTATGAACATCAAGTGCAGTAAAACACAGTACTATGATCAAACTTAAAAAAAAACGTTGACTTCAACAAACATGCTGAATACATGTATATATTGGATCTAATCACAATGTAGCTTTAACACATCAATCCTTAAAACAATATCAATGTAAAAAAAACAACACCTTTACCAAGTTAGTCACTTTGTTCGTCACATTGTATTTTATCACTAAAACACACTACTATGAACACATCTAGTATCTAACATCAAGTGCAGTAAAACACAATACTATGATCAAACTTTAAAAAAACACACTGTCTTTAACAAAACACACTGAATAGATATATATGCAGGATCTAATCACAATGTAGCTTTAAAACATCAATTCTTAAAACAATATCAATGTAAAAAACAATATTTCTACCAAGTTAGTCACTTGTTCGTCACATTGTGTTTTATCACTAAAACACACTACTATGAACACATCAAGTATCCAACATCAAGTGTAATAAAACACAGTACTATGATCATCTCTTACGTTTATATTTCATGCTGAATTTGTAATTTTGATCATGATTCTAGCTAATTTTGGTATGTGTTGGGATTGAACCCTACCAGAGGAACAGATAATAAAATCCAAAACCGGATCACCACAGTGGATTAGTCATAAGCAGCTGATTACACTAATCTTTCCCCTTGACTGTGGCTCCAACATCTGATATGCTACAAGTACTGCCCTTATCAACAACTGCTGATTCTGGAAACTACTGATCTAGTCAAATACTGATGAAAAACTAAAGCCCTGCTGCCCAATCTACTGCCTTGAGTCAAGCACTGCTGACCACGACAAGTACTGCTGGGTTCACAACAGTGGAAGGATGTAGCAGCAATTTTGTTCATCTTATGTAATGTATTGTAATATCAGTAGTTAGCATAGCAGTATTTGTATAGGTCAGATGTTAGAGTTTGTTAGTTTATTAGATGTCACTTTCATGGTGACGTCAGCTGAGATGCCTCATTGGTTTGGATTGCCTATAAATGCAACAGTACCCTGTACTGTTATATTTGATTGACTGAGCAAGTTCTTCTTCTCATGTCTAATCCTTTCATCTTGTGCAACCAACCTTGGAGTATCAGGCTGAGGGGGAGCTTAGTTTTGTAAGCATGCTTGTAATCATTTGCTTTGTAATTCAATCATTCGACTCAATGTGAAGCATTTGTTTATCAAACTATTTTCTTCTTTGATTGTGTTTACAAAGTTTGTATTCATTTCCGCTGCACTTTACACTATCTCATACTCTCTTAATGTTCAAATTATCCAAACAAACACAATTATGACAGCCTCCGATCCTAACAAATGGTATCAGAGCTTGGACAGTCAAATTCGATCTAACAATCAATTTAACAGAACAGTTCAGCTCAACATTAATTGATACTAAGGTTGATTGTATTTAGTTGAAAAACAGAGCAACGAGAAATCATGTTCAAAATGACTATTCTAAAGCTCTGTAAAACAACCAAGATGTCATAAGATTCACAAATTTCAAACAATAAGTGATGTCACGCACAAATCAACCATAGTTTTCAGATCTGAAAACATGTCTGGTAACTATGGTATGATTATCTTCATTCAAAATTGATCTCAACTGTTGTTATGAAATTTGTGATGATTTCATCATATTTTATACTAAAGTATGAACCTCAGATTAACAAAACCTATGTTCATATAAACATTAGTGTTTTGCTAACATAGAAAGAGGGAAATAAAACTTTAGTCATGAAATCTTATGTGTTAAAAAGCAGGTTGAGAATCCTCAAAAGGACCAAATCAACCTTGTCAAAACACATTAAGAAAATCAGGGGTCAAAACAGTCCAAATCATACGTAATGTGAGATGTGGTAATAAAACATGTACAAATGTGGCCAGATCTCTCAAAACATTACTACAAAATGATTCTGGATTAAGTTTTTCCTCAATAAAATCTCCCAGTAAGTATTTTTGTACTTATGAATGGGAAGGGTAAAAAGGGAAGAAGAAAATGAACAAAACTCAAAAGTGTGTTTATCTCAAAACTTTTTGAAGTCAAAAGAAAAGAGTATAAACATAAAACACTTACGAGTCCAAAGTTGGGTAAACAATGGTCATCATGCAACTGTGTGCATTCATTAATTCAGGAAAAGTTCAGGTAACAATGGTATCTCCAGTGATTGACCTTAAAAGAAGAATTTGCAATCAATTGACAAGAAAATGATCCTAAACAGTGGTCATAATAGCTTGAGAATGATGTGATCATGAGCCTTTTTGGGAAGTTACCAGATCCTTTTGATGTACTTTCAAAATAGCCTTTAATTTTAGAAAGGTGTTCTTCTCCAATAAAACCAGATATATTATTCATTTTTTTTTCTGAATAATATATTTTGTACTTTTACTCATTTTTGATAGTAAAAGTTTTCTCACCGGTCAGGATGTAACTTCTTTATTTTATGTGAAGTTATTATCCCTAAAAATAGATCAAAAGGAAATGGTACATATGTCAAGGTCATATCAAACTCAAGTTTGTTTATCACAGATCAGAAATTGATTGCAAATGGATTTTTAAACTACTAAGATACTCATGTTCTAATTCAAATAATTAGACATAAAACAAGTAGCCTTAGTAAAGAAGCCTTCATCATCTGGGATGCTGAACCACTGTCGGGAATAATGAACATGTGGCAAAACCTTGAACAAAAATTTCTGGGATAACTGCTGACAATTTAAACTTGATAATCTGCATCTAAAATGTATTTTTGTTAAGCATAGCATTTCTGCAGCTCAACAGATGTTGGACATGATATTGTGTTTACACAAGACAAAATCAATTCCCTTATCTGAACAAGCAGATGCTAAAATTATTTGTCAAAAGTTCAACCACTGCTGTACTAACAGTTGCTGATGTAATAGTCTTTCAAAAACTCACCAATTTTCCTACCACTGTTGTAATCAAACATATGGTTTTTAAACACTATCCACTGCTGAATGTCAACCTCTGCTCTCTCATCTTCATGATAAGCACTGTTGTTCAAAATCAGTGGTTCCTCCACTGATATTCTATCCACTGATGTAGTAAGAAGCATCCACTGATATTCTATCCACTGATGTAGTAAGAAGCATCCACTGATAGTAAAAATCACCCACTGTTCCATTTATTACCGTTGTAACTACTGATGTTTCACTCATCAGTGGCTCTCAAAACAACTGTCCTCCATTATTTAATCTTTCATCAGGGGTTGACACGTGGTCAGTTTTTAGCCATCAGATCGTTGTAACTGCTGCCACATCAGCACTCACTTTTTCCCTAAATAAAACCCTGGTTAAACCCAAACAGGGGCTCACACTGTCGAATTGAATTCCAAAAATTCCTTTCTCAAAGCAGTTTCCCACTCTTCATTCCAAAATTTTTCTTCGATCTTCTTCATCCAAAATAACGAAATCAAAATCAAAATCATCTTCTTCATCTGCTTCCAAAGACGCCACTCAAATGGCCGCTGAACCCATTGAAATACCATACAAATCCCCTCACAATTATTTGGGTATACTCACAAAACCCACTACCACCAACACTTTCGACTCCATCATCGACACCTTATCTGCATCAAAGTACAAAACTTTGTTAACAGCAGATGCTCCCATTTACCAACAAATTCAGAGAGAGTTCTGGAAAAATGCTATCCTTGAAAAACAAGGAGACATTGTCACAGCCATCAACTCCTCCATACAGGGTAAAACAATTCAAATTTCTCCACAATCCATTTCAGAAGTCTTTAAACTCGATGATCAGAAAGGTAAAACTTCTTTTTCAAAAACCGAGTTGAAAGATGATTTCTTGAATAGGGGGTATGTAGAACAACCAAAAAGAGATACCTTACAAAAAGGTTATTTCCCTTCTGCACCTAGGTTTTTATTCCACACTTTTTTTATGTGTGTTTCTAATAAAACAACTGCTTTTAACGAAATACCATCAAAAATCCAATGCCTGGGATATGCTATTTTAAATAATGAAAATTTTAATTATTCCCAGGAGATCTTTGATGACTTGGTGAAAAATGTTGATAGCAAAGCATTTATGCTTTTTCCAAGGTTTCTAAGCTATTACTTTGAACAAAAATTTGAAAAAGAAAATGCAGATTTGCTCAAACAAGGTACCTATTTTCTAGATGGTTTAACACCTGAGACATTCTCAAGAATGTTGACACCTTCAAAAACAAAAGCAGAGGTGCCTGAGCAGAATTTAGCATATGACACTGCTCCTCAGGTATCGGCTGCTAAGCCCACTGCTCCAGGTGATCATAGCAGCACTCCCACTGCTCTGAAACCCACACCTGCCACTACCAAAAAGACCAAAAAGAAAACATCCAGAAAGCCCCCCAAACCTAAAACAAAGGCACCTCTGGAAGATGAGATCCCAGAGCCACTGCCAGTGACAACACAAATGTCACCAATAACCACTGCTGCTACTTCCTCACAGCAGATGGAAGAAAGATCTCCACCCTTGCCTCAACCTCCTCCTGCATCCTCACAAAAGGATCAGGTTGTAAACACAGGGACCCCACATTATGAAGCTCTGGACCCACTTGGATCCATCTTCCTCAGTCCTGATCCCAAGGACATGTCACTTTCAACACCATTATCTTCACCCCTCACATTACCACAATCCATGCTACCTTTGTTGCAAGCAGTTAATATAGCTCAGACACAAACCAGTTCCTCTCAATCACCTATCACTGAGAGTATACTCCTACAAGTGACTGGGTCTGATGTCTATACCTCTGCTATCCCAGCAACAACTGAGGAGGTTACACTGCAGGAGTTACAAGTAACTCCTGTCAGTAGTTCAAGTGGAGCAGCCACTACAAATGTTGAACCCACTGGTTTACATTTGGACAGTGGTTACACTCATAAGACTCCCTTGAAGGAAATTTCTTCAAAAGCACCTCTGAGAACCACCAGTGAGGTTGTTATGCCCACTGGTACCTTTAAAAGGCTATCAAGTGCTGAAGAAAGAAGTCCCTAGTACCAAGAACAAGGGGCATCAATGAATGACTTTTGGGATTCAGTTCCTAAGTCACACATTGGTACAACCACTGCTGGTGGGGATTCAGATGATCCCATTAACTTCGGTGATGATTCAAAATATCAGGAATTGACGGGCAGAGTTGAAAACCTTGAAAACTCAGTTTCTGAAATAAAGGATATGGTGCAACAGCTGTTAAAAGCTTAGAAAGCACAGTCCACTGTCCATCTCAAGCACCTGCACAACCTGCACCTGCTGCAAATGAGCTATGGAATATATTCCAACCACTGCTGGAAAAACAAAAACAGATGGCTGATCAGCAGCATGCTATACATGTACAAATGCTGAAAAACATGGTGGAATCATTAAAGATACTCAGTCAGACATCAAAGCTATCAAGGCTCATATTCAAAGTACCACTGGAAAAGTTCCTCCCACTGTCCTCTTCATGAATGAACCCTTTCCAGATAATGCCAAAAAGGGGGAGAAGATCAAGTGGAAGAAAAAGGGAATTAAAGATGGTATCTACATTGAACCTGAAAAAGATAGCCAAACCAAAGCTGCTGTATCAACACACACCACATCACCACACACCATCACAATCACTGCCCTACCACCATCATCATCTGTAATCACATCACCACTACCAAAACCAAATTCACCACCAAAAACAACCACCCCATCATCACCTCCTGCCAAAAAGCAGAAGACAGCAGATGTTACAACATCTGCTGTAATGACAACAGTGGTTGAAACACCAGTTTTTTCAACAACTGTTAGTCAATCACAAACCACCTCTCAAATCAGTACCATTCCAACCCCTGCTCAAAAGCAGAAGACATCTACTGACACATCAGTAGTTGTAATGACAACAGAGGTTGAAACACCAGTTGTTTCAACCACTGTTTGCCAACAATCATCCACCACTACTCTCAACATTTCTTCATCACAACCAACAAAGCTTTACACCAGAAAAAGAAAAATTACTCAGGCAAATGAGGATAAATATGATCCAAATGCTGCAAACTATCCACTGGAACTGGAAGCTGTTAAAAATGAGATGAGACAATTTTACACTGAAGATGATCCTTCAACAAGAACATTTCCTTCTCTCATAGGCTTCATAGTCCCAGAGAATGTGGATGAATATCTCGAGCTCAAAGCAAGGCAGGCTAAGATAGAGCCAAAATTGAATGTGAAGGTCAAAGTGATGAAGCCATTTCTGAAAAATTGGATTTCTTGCTCACAAAACTCAAGCTGATGGAAGACTATGCACAAGAGCTGAGCAGAGAAAAGGCAGATCAACGAAAAGAGATGAGAAGAAAATACCTTGCATACATCATGAAAGAAAAATTCTGTCCTGCTGAAGAAAAACAATTTGAAGAATGGCCAATGGTTGCTTTAAAGCATGAGGCTAATAGAATTGAAAGGATTAAAATTGATGCAAGAAAGAAGAAGACAGCTCCAAATTGGAACAAATATAAAAAGCTCATTGCTAACCTAACATCTGAGTACAAAATGAAGAAACAGGAGCTGGTTGATGCTAAGGTAGACACTGCTGAAGCCATAGCAAAATGGACAAAGCAGTATACCGATGAGGCTTATGAAAGGCTTAAGAAAAGGAGAACAACTGTTTCAGACACTCCAAAGAATCCTGACTACAAAAAGCTAGAACAGCAGATTGATACTCTTAAAACACTGGTCACATCAACAGATAATCTGATCCTTGTGGAAAACCAAGAAAAAGGAAAACTGCTGACCAGTGAAGAAGAAAAAGAAAAGGAAGCTGAGTACTTCACGGATGCCATCAAGAAAATGGATCTAAAAGAAGATAGATCAGCAAAGATTCAAGACCTTGCCAAAAAGGTATTAACTAAACCTGCATCACCAAATGACTCAGCAAAAATATCAGACATTGAGCCAGATCAACAAAAGAGACAAGAACAGATTGAAAAAGAGACTGCAGAAGACATAGCTACAGCAAATAATGTCATTGAAATGGCCTTCAACAAAATGTCTGAAAGCTTACAACTTTTCACAAGACCATCATCTCCAAACTCATCAGAAAATAAATCTCTCCCGAGAAACCCATTGGGTTCAAAAGTACTAAAGTGGATGTCTGATTAAAAGACCCACGTATTAACCCTGGTCAGATCTAATGGTGAAGTGAAGTACATATCAAGGAAAGAAGCACCAGGTCTTGGTGTTGAAGATTTTGCAGGATCTCCTTGAACTTTCACTGTGCAGAGATGAGGATGACTCAAGTTCCAAGGACTTTGAAGAAGAATTTAAAAGACAAGCTAGGGAACTTTTGATGAGAAATAAAAATCCAGAATAATGAAGGGTTTTGGCATTATCTGTTCCACGGGGAGATTGTTGGGATTGAACCCTACCAAAGGAACAGATAATAAAAGCCAAAACCGGATCACCACAGTGGATTAGTCATAAGCAGCTGATTACACTAATCTTTCCCCTTGACTGTGGCTCCAACATCTGATATGCTCCAAGTACTACCCTTATCAACAACTGCTGATTCTGGAAACTACTGATCTAGTCAAAGACTGATGAAAAACTAAAGCCCTGCTGCCCAATCTACTGCCTTGAGTCAAGCACTGCTGATCATGACAAGTACTGCTGGGTTCACAACAGTGGAAGGATGCATCAGCATTTTTGTTCATCTTATGTAATGTATTGTAATATCAGTAGTTAGCATAGCAGTGTTTGTATAGGTCAGATGTTAGAGTTTGTTAGTTTGTTAGATGTCACTTTCATGGTGACGTCAGCTGAGATGCCTCAGTGGTTTGGATTGCGTATAAATGCAACAGTACCCTGTACTGTTATGTTTGATTGACTGAGCAAGTTCTTCTTCTCATGTCTAATCCTTTCATCTTGTGCAACCAACCTTGGAGTATCAGGCTGAGGGGGAGCTTAGTTTTGTAAGCATGCTTGTAATCATTTGCTTTGTAATTCAATCATTCGACTCAATGTGAAGCATTTGTTTATCAAACGATTTTCTTCTTTGATTGTGTTTACAAAGTTTGTATTCATTTCCTGTGACAACCCGCAACTTCAGGTTACTACTTTAACTTAACTACGGTTAATTTAATCATACGTTCATAGCACTGCATTTAATTAGGGTTAGTTAAATGAGTCTACGTTGGTAATTTGGGGAATTACCAGAACACGTACGTGATAACTCTCGAACACTGACAACGAACGCTAGTAATAATTATAAACAGATGGTTTATACGAAACTTACGTGCTATATGACAAATACGTGAACTGTATGCTTTAATTGTAAATTACATGGTATTATGTGGCTCTTGTGTAAAGTTATAGTATTAGGGGGTTGTTTAGAATAATTGTAAAACTCCTTTAACTTCTCCAAACCCTAATTCCCTCATAACCCTCCGTACGTATTCCAACACCCTCTAATCATCCTTAATCTTTCTTCAATCATCCTTGGCTCACAAGTGCACACACATCATCAATTCATGATCTTCAATTCATCTAGATTCAACCGGTGGTAAGTGTTTATGACTACATGTTGTGTTGTTAATCTTGTTCTTTTGATTTATACAAAACCCTAGATGATCCAAACAATTGATTTTGTGTGATTGCTTATGCCAATGAATACGTGATTGCCTAGATAAATGATTGTATAATGATTGTTTGTTGTTTGTGGTTTAATGAAAGTGAATGCTTATAATATATTCTAATGGTCCGCACTTGTATATCCTCCTAGGGTCCGAACATAACTTTCAAATGGTAATTGAGAATAGTCCGAATATGTGTGTTAATAGGTTCTGAATACAGTTGTATCTGAGTTTCGTTTTTTTGAAATATGGCTGCAAAAGTAAATGGTTATTCAGTAAAGTGTCGATTATGCTTTTTCCTTGGGGCCCGAACATATAAAAATTAACAGGTCCGGATTGTCCTATGCAGAACTCAATGCAAGTGTGCATTCTCAGTCATTTAATATAAGATGTCAGTATATTAAATGAAGGAAATCAATTATTGTTCTCACAATCCAAGTTGCATGTTCCTTTTGTCCAAGAATTCTTGTTGGTCAGTATATAAGTAAATATATGCATGCACATATGGGAGGGGATTTCTAAACTTGTGTGGATGGAACCAAAAGGTCCTGAGCATGTGCGTATGGAACTATTGGACCAAGTATTATTTTTGCTAGTAGGTAAGCTATAGGGTGTGGGGTTTATAGTTGGGACATGATTTGCCACATAGGAACATGAATGGAAGGCTACACCACCCCTTGATTGATCCACCATGGTTTGCATTGATTAAACCATGGCAACCATGGTCCTTTTTATTTTTCAACAAATAACTTCCTTTTTCTTTAGACAAAGATAAATTTAAATAAATAAGTGGCTAGTGGTTTGGGTCATGACCACACCCTTATGGTAGTGGTTTTTGATGGTGGATTAGAGGTGGGTTACATGACACTAACATGGAGGGTCATGATGGTCATGAGGATCATGACCACACCGTATGAGTTAGTAGGACTAATATTATACACTTATAACTATTGATTAATATTATATATTTATCATAATATAGGAATCATGGATTAATATTATATATTAGTGGGAATGAATCCTATTGTTAGTTTGATCGTGTAGTATTGTATTTAATAAGAGGTTTGAATATATGGGGTTATATACACATTCATGTTCTAAATAATAAAATGATAAAAGATGTTTTTCACGTTCTGAATTATTTAGGTGATAAAAGGTGCCATACATGCTTTGATATTGAATGTAATGTGAATTATGGTTGGGCCGAGTTACTGTATGATAAATTGCAATCTGACCACATTAAACACCGGATTGTTTGGATACTAGGGTATTGTAAAACCCTACTCATGTACTCATTTATATGACATTATACCTTAGGTCGTGTGTAACGGACCTAACATTTAACGCGTAGAAGCACGTAATCATATACCGAGCAATCTAAGGTGAGTTCACTACTTTTGAGCATGCGTCCCGGTGGTTGGGACAGTCAGTGGGTATCCCGTGGAGGGATAAGTCTTTTGGGTAACACGCCTAACAGGGACACTCCCTAGGTGGTAATTTGAGGGTGTGACAATTTGGTATCAGAGCCACTGGTTATAGTGAACTTGGTTTTAAAATGTTTTATAAAACCAGACTATAACTGAACTGATCCGACATTGACCATGACACTCAGCTCCAGATTGCAAGGTTCATCTCTCGTATACTCATTGTACTGCGTAACTAGTGAACACTTACATATGATATTGCATGTGATTGCACGTTTGGCACAACATTATGAATTCATGTGTTACTTGCATTGTTATAAGACTGATAGTGTGGTAGCTCCCTAAACATTCGTGATTCACATTTCGTGATGCTCTTTGTTTGCTACTCGAGTTTGAGGAACCATTTGACATGAGTTAGGAGGAGCTGAGATGAGTATGCAAATCACAATATTATTGTGGGTGCACACATAATAATAATGTGGGGTGCACGCGAGTCCCAGTGAGGCTTAACAAGTGAAAAAAAGGGGGTTCCGTTCTGTTAATAGATCGATGTGAAACACAACAGTCTATGAGAGTCATAGCAGTAGTTGTCTCTTACTAGAACGTGATCTTTTCACTCCTCTCTAAATCTTTACGAATCTCGATGCTATCGAGTATTACCTGAACACCCATCTGAACGCTTAGCAAACTGTGTAGAATGTTAGGTGCTTATACGAACGTCCCTGAGTTGGATGTTGCAGCGTTGGCTGAGTTGGTCGATACCCTCTCACTCCTTTTCATTGGTTGGAACTCTGTTTATTGACGCCTTAGATTCCGTAAGTGTGATCGTTTCTGCAACACCCTAGCAACGTACTGTGTATTAGAACGACCCTGGTTACTGGTAATGAACACCAGCAAATTGGCTTGAATCGAATCCTAAACCCTAGTAAGCGACTCATGGGAGTCAACACGTACGAATAATTCGAGACATAATCGATGACAATTGACTATAGGGTAGAATGTGTAATTGCCAGCACCAGGAGTAGTACCTCAAGATGGACCCTAATGGTGAAAGGTCGCAGGACTCCGTCTGGAGCAACGACATTAGAAATAGCAGTCACGACGATATCGAGGTACTCGCAAATCATGACTTTCGGTATGGGAATAATGGTGGCTTCATCAAGGATTGGCCGATATTAAGTCAAGACGCCAACAACCCAGGGAACAATGGCAGTGTTGGGAATTCTTGTAGCAGTAGCAACAACACTGGAAATGGTACTCGTGGTAGGGCATTTAGGATTGGCGTAGACGACGCCAGGCATGATAGCAACATGGTAGCTTGGATGGGTGGATATTCGTTTCGTCTCTGTTCTGTTTAACTCTGATGCTCCTTAAAACGAACTTGTTGTGAAATCGGCTGATGGCAAGACAAATGAACCCTCATATGTTCGTTGGGATGCAAACTCGACCTTGTGGGACAAGTGTTCGACATCAACCTTCCTACTACTATCCCTGATAGTTACAATGCAGTACTTAGTATGGATTGGTTATCCAGAAATCGCGCAGGTATACCCTGTGAAGAGAAAATTTTGTGTGGAGAATCGTTAATTGTTCTAAAGCATCAGAGTGGTACAAGGGTTAGCGTCATTTCAACCATGAAGGCCCAGAAGTGTCTACGGAGGGATTACCCCGCTATGTTAGCAACCGTTACTGATGTTAAGGTTAAGGAAAAGAGGATCGAGGATCCACCAGTTGTCCGTGACTCCTCTCGGTGTGCTACCCGAGGAGCTTTCGGACTTACTTCCACAACTGTTAGGCAGAATCTCAGTTGATCCCACGCAAGGGGCAGCCCTGATTACTCGTACTACGTACCGTCTTGCACCAGGAGGGTTGCAAGAACTATCTAACCAACTACAGGAACTATTGGACAGGAGTTTTGTTGGACATAGTTTTTTTTCGCTTTGTGGAGTCCCAGTTACAACCGTGAAGATAAGCCTTTTCGTATGTGTTCTGATTATCGAGAACTCAGCAAGGTGACAGTCTAGAACCATTTGCCTCGACCATTGTATTGACAACCTGTTGACCAGTTGCAAGGGTCTAGCTCCCATTCTAGGATTGGCTCACGAGCGAGCGATCGTCAGATGGAAGTCCAAGGAGAGGATGTTCCTAAAACGACATATCAAACGCAA
The DNA here is from genome assembly GCF_002127325.2 of Helianthus annuus. Lineage (NCBI taxonomy): Eukaryota > Viridiplantae > Streptophyta > Magnoliopsida > Asterales > Asteraceae > Helianthus > Helianthus annuus. The sequence goes on from NC_035436.2 coordinate 160,824,044, forward strand.
TGCGGCCATTGCGACTCTGCATTCCATGACCTTTGGGTTAACTAACACATAGGCAACTTTATGGATCACGTGAACCGACCATGCTACTTGATGATGTTTTGAATCATTTCCAGGAGAAAAGAACATCATAGGCAGCTTTGTATCTTATTTGAGAGCTCCTGAGGGAGGAGTCACACCGCGCGAAGTCTTGATAAATGCAACTTTTGGATTCGAGAGGTGCCTTTTTGGCCATGTAATCAACGAGGTGGAATACATTTGGATCTCGCTGAGATCCATTTTGTTAAAACTGATTGGCACCAAAGATTCTTTCAAGGATACGGCAATTTCTTGGTTTCACTAGATGCTATCGCAGATTCATCACCGGATTTTCGAAGATCACGCAGCCTTAATCTCTTCAGCACAGCAGGGTGCTGTGATCGTAGAAGACAAAACAGGAGGACGTCTTTTCAGCTTCCAAATCCCAACTCTGCAATGCACTGAGCAACGTTTTTACCCGAGGGTACGGGTGATTTAGCGGTATACCATGATGGTTCGAATCAGAGCCCCAGTTACACACCGATGCAACACGAGAGAGTGATGACTTTCGTAATGGAGTTACAAAGAGGAACTGCATGACGCACAACTGGTGGCGGAAACTGTGGTCTTTGGATTTAGTTGGAGGCATTACTTGGACGGTACCTAATGCGCTACTTAGACCGATCACAAGGGCCTCCCGTGTACCTTTGTTTCGTAAAAGCTAAAATGTGTAATGGCATCACTGGAGGGAACTTTTGGATGATTACGACTGTGAAACTTGAATGTGCACGAGCTTTGCAACTCGCTATCAACTCTAACCTACCTGATCAGACTTGCTCTGTTCAAACTGGAAAACTGAAGAGAGAGAATTATCAAGTTGAGCCCATGCGGGGCATGGAGAAGCAACCTTGGCAGGTCGGACGATATTCGCTACCTCATGGAACGAATGTGGACCTCATTATACACTAACTGTAGGAAATTTGTGTTGAGCAAAGCACAGCGGCCTCGATATCCTAGTCGTCTGGGTTTTGATGAGAGACATTAGGATTTGTAAACCTGGTACTAGTGATCGGGCATGAAGGTCCACCTAGCTAGCTATGTGAATGATGATTGACTTGTGGAAAAGTCAAGGTGAAGTATCAGCAACCAGAAACACCCATATGGAAATGGGAACAGACTACCATGGATTTTGTCACTGGGCTACCTAGAACTCGAAACGGAAACAATATCACCTGAGTGATCGTTGATTGTCTCACGTTACCAGCACACTTTCTTGCAATCAAGGTGACTGACGAGTCTTCACAGCTTGTGGATATTCCTCTGAGAGAGGTGGTTATCTAGGCACGAGGTGCCAACTCCTGTATCTCTGATTTTGATCTATACCTGATTTCTGATTGGCACTACACAACACCCTCGACTCACGTCTAGACATGAGCATTACTTGTCACTGTAGAACAAACGGTCTGAGTAAACAAACCATCTTGACACTCGAAGACATACTGCGAGCATGTGTGTGATTGACTTTAGTAAGAATTAGAAGGACATTTATCTTTCGTTGAGTTCTACTGCAGCAGTTGCCATTCTAGTATTCGGACAACTCTGTTTGAGATATGGCATGGACAGTAACGCTAATCTCCTTGTTGGATTAAGGTGGGTGACAACCTAATCACAGATCCAGGATTTGTGCTCGAACCACTTGGGAAGATTGTTTAGATCGGAAATCATTTGGCAGCAACGCGTGACCGTCAGGAAAACTGATAAGCTTAGGAAACACTGGGAGTTCGCTGTAGGCAAACATGTCATAATCGAAAGTCTCATCCTGGGAGGGTGCGGTGTGGTGCGCTTTGGGAAGTGTGGCAAGATGAAGTTACGTAACGTTGGGCCATGTTCTGGTAATGTGCATGATATCATTTATGTCTTGAATCTAAGGCGGTGTACTTCGATGAAACACTTGTGATGCCTCTATTAGAGTCTGAGATTAATGACAAGTTGCAACTGTTGAGAGTTCGTTAGCATAGTCGTATGGCAATCGTGAGAGTTCGTTGGAACTCAAGACGTGGACCGGAGTTCACGCGGGAACGTAAGAACCTGATAAAGCTCTAATATCCTCAATTGTTCAGTGGTTGAACCAACTTTTGCTATCATTGGCGAATTTCGGGACGAATTCCCTTTCAAGTTGGGGATGATGTGGTACCCGAGGAAAATCCACACCCATCTTGACTTACTGTTTCATTTCTCTGAGACTGCTTATCAAATTTCGGGACGAAATTTCTTTCAAGTTGGGGATGATGTGACAACCCGCAACTTCAGGTTACTACTTTAACTTAACTACGGTTAATTTAATCATACGTTCATAGCACTGCATTTAATTAGGGTTAGTTAAATGAGTCTACGTTGGTAATTCGGGGAATTACCAGAACACGTACGTGATAACTCTCGAACACAACGAACGCTAGTAATAATTATAAACAGATGGTTTATACGAAACTTACGTGCTATATGACAAATACGTGAACTGTATGCTTTAATTGTAAATTACATGGTATTATGTGGCTCTTGTGTAAAGTTATAGTATTAGGGGGTTGTTTAGAATAATTGTAAAACTCCTTTAACTTCTCCAAACCCTAATTCCCTCATAACCCTCCGTACGTATTCCAACACCCTCTAATCATCCTTAATCTTTCTTCAATCATCCTTGGCTCACAAGTGCACACACATCATCAATTCATGATCTTCAATTCATCTAGATTCAACCGGAGGTAAGTGTTTATGACTACATGTTGTGTTGTTAATCTTGTTCTTTTGATTTATACAAAACCCTAGATGATCCAAACAATTGATTTTGTGTGATTGCTTATGCCAATGAATATGTGATTGCCTAGATAAATGATTGTATAATGATTGTTTGTTGTTTGTGGTTTAATGAAAGTGAATGCTTATAATATATTCTAATGGTCCGCACTTGTATATCCTCCTAGGGTCCGAACATAACTTTCAAATGGTAATTGAGAATAGTCCGAATATGTGTGTTAATAGGTTCTGAATACAGTTGTATCTGAGTTTCGTTTTTTTGAAATATGGCTGCAAAAGTAAATGGTTATTCAGTAAAGTGTCGATTATGCTTTTTCCTTGGGGCCCGAACATATAAAAATTAACAGGTCCGGATTGTCCTATGCAGAACTCAATGCAAGTGTGCATTCTCAGTCATTTAATATAAGATGTCAGTATATTAAATGAAGGAAATCAATTATTGTTCTCACAATCCAAGTTGCATGTTCCTTTTGTCCAAGAATTCTTGTTGGTCAGTATATAAGTAAATATATGCATGCACATATGGGAGGGGATTTCTAAACTTGTGTGGATGGAACCAAAAGGTCCTGAGCATGTGCGTATGGAACTATTGGACCAAGTATTATTTTTGCTAGTAGGTAAGCTATAGGGTGTGGGGGTTATATTTAGGACATGATTTGTCACATAGGAACATGAATGGAAGGCTACACCACCCTTTGATTGATCCACCATGGTTTGCATTGATTAAACCATGACAACCATGGTCCTTTTTATTTTTCAACAAATAACTTCCTTTTTCTTTAGACAAATATAAATTTAAATAAATAAGTGGCTAGTGGTTTGGGTCATGACCACACCCTTATGGTAGTGGTTTTGGATGGTGGATTAGAGGTGGGTTACATGGCACTAACATAGAGGGTCATGATGGTCATGAGGATCATGACCACACCGTATGAGTTAGTGGGACTAATATTATACACTTATAACTATTGATTAATATTATATATTTATCATAATATAGGAATCATGGATTAATATTATATATTAGTGGGAATGAATCCTATTGTTAGTTTGATCGTGTAGTATTGTATTTAATAAGAGGTTTGAATATATGGGGTTATATACACATTCATGTTCTAAATAATAAAATGATAAAAGATGTTTTTCACGTTCTGAATTATTTAGGTGATAAAAGGTGCCATACATGCTTTGATATTGAATGTAATGTGAATTATGGTTGGGCCGAGTTACTGTATGATAAATTGCAATCTGACCACATTAAACACCGGATTGTTTGGATACTAGGGTATTGTAAAACCCTACTCATGTACTCATTTATATGACATTATACCTTAGGTCGTGTGTAACGGACCTAACATTTAACGCGTAGAAGCACGTAATCATATACCGAGCAATCTAAGGTGAGTTCACTACTTTTGAGCATGCGTCCCGGTGGTTGGGACAGTCAGTGGGTATCCCGTGGAGGGATAAGTCTTTTGGGTAAAAACGGGTATATTGGTTAATATTCTCACCTATCATTTTTGTAAGTCCCTTATTATGTTACCTGGAGGGTAACGGGTATTAGTTGGTAGCGCTACTTAGGTTTGGCACCCTTATACCGCTCCTAGAGAGGACAGATGTGAACTAATGACTTAGTCGGGCCCAGTACTGGATAGGAGTACGTGGGAAAGGGCAGTCATGTACTTCAGGAGCCGTCTTGTTCGGAATTGAGATATTAACAATATTACTTGCATTGGTTAATGAACTGTTTTACATACAACTGGTAATAAACGCTTTCTAAAACTGTGAACTCGCCAGCTTTGTCTGATACACTTGTTACATGCTCGCAGGTCGTTAGGTGATTGGAACATGAGCTTGTTGGCTGGAGAGCAAGAGTGGTCATGGTCATGCTGAGGACTTACTTATCAAACACTTATTTATTATGATCGTTTAGTATTTACTTTATGGTATCTTTACGCTTCCGCTGAACTTATGGTTTTGGATAACTTATGATTGGGATATCAGTATTATTAAACAATGGAACTTCATTTTAAACTTGTGATTCAATGTAATTGGTGGCTCATTGCTAGTCGTCACACGCCTAACAGGGACACTCCCTAGGTGGTAATTTGAGGGTGTGACATTTCCGCTGCACTTTACACTATCTCACACTCTCTTAATGTTCAAATTATCCAAACAAACACAATTATGACCGCCTCCGATCCTAACAGTATGCAAGATGATTATTGATAGTGAGTTTTAGATAGAGATAAAGAAATTTGCGAGATTATAGGAGGTGTGTTATTTTTGGCAGTTATTTGATTGATTTAAAACATGGTAAATGACCAGACTATCCTTAACCTATTATAACAATTAATAAATGACACACAAATATTACAAAAATGCCACCAACTTGATCTCAGCCATTAAACACACCAATCCAATAGTCAAGATCGCTTCCTACACTTTGTAGGAAAAACACACTTTGCGCAGGAACCCCACTCTCTCTCTCTCTCTCTCTCTATATATATATATATATATATATATATATATATATATATATATAAGACAAAGATCCATTAAGAACCACCCTTTATTGCGAGAACCAATGTGAACACAACCAAAAATGCCTAAAAATAGCTAAAAACACACACAATTTTTTTTTTAATATTTTTTATATAAAAATCGCTACTTTTAGTAGCCAAATTTTTTTTTTCTTTTGCTACTAAAAGTAGCGATTTTAACATAAAAAATTTAGATTTTTTTAGGTTTTTTGGGGGTTTAGTTTTTAGCATTTTAGCTTGGTGAGGGGGGGGGGGGTTAGGATTTTTGGGGGTGGGGGAGGGGGGTTTAGGTTTTTTTTTTTTTTTTTTTTTGGGGGGGGGGTTAGGTTTTTTGGGGGTTTTAGTTTTTAGCATTTAGCTTGGGGAGGGGGGTTTAGGTTTTTTTTTTTTTTTTTTTGGGGGGGGGGTTAGGTTTTTTAGCTTTTTTTTAGCTATTTTAGGTTGTGTTCACATTGGTTCTCGCGGTTTTCGCAATAAAGGTGGTTCTCGCATGAACCTTACCATATATATATATATATATACACACTAGCAAGATGGTCGCGCGATGCGGCGGGGAGCGACACATTGCATTGCGATACTTGTTTTTGATAGTTTTCTTATTCATATGATATTTATTGTAGCATTATTGTGATAGATATACATAAAAAACGAAGTAATCAAGTCATCCATTTCATTGTGTTGTGCATGGTTTAGTCAGTTCGGTTATTATCTTAAACTGAAGCCAAAACCAAATCATCGGTTAGTCTTTTTTATTAACCAATCGGTTTTCGGTTAATCTTTTCGGTTTATTCGGTTAGATTGACGGTTTTCGGTTTGGTTCATTTAATTTCGGTTAATAGCAAAAACCAAACTTGGGCTAAAACTTTTGCTTAAAAATATATGAATTTGAGGTATAAATACATGAAATGAAAGTATAAATATATTAAATAGAGATATAAAATATATGAGCTGGAGGTATAAAAGCTAGAAATATATGAAAATATGAATGATTCGATTCAGCTAATTTTTATTAAACGAGAATACAAAAAATTGATAACCAGTTGTTGGTGTTGGTGCACTTGTGTCTGTACTTTGTCTGTATTCGGTCTCGATGTAAACGATGTCCTTGTCAGTCTTGTAAGTTGACCAAGTCAACCGTCCTCCTGGTTTGACTCAGTCAACAGTTAGTTATTGGTTGTCATTTGTCTGGCTCGAAGGATGAGTGATCGAAGGATAATGTAGATCCTTCGATCACCTCGAAAGATATGCTTCGATAGATAGACCTCGAAAGACAATCTTTCGAGGTCCTTGCTGATCCTTCGAAAGCATTATATTCGAAAGATGATCCTTCGGACCATCTATCGAATCCTTCGACCATGACAACCTGTGCTGGGTATATATACCCATGCACTGTGTTTCGGATAAGATAGATGCACATAGACACACACACCTGAGAGAGAGAGTTCTTGAGAGCATCTTCCGAAACACACACACTTTGAGAGTTTACAAGTTAGATTTGTAAACATTGTGCTTGTAACTGAAACCTTCATTTGCATTAATACAAGTTGTGTTAATCGGTGAACCCTTGTGTGTTGTGTGTATACTTGCTTAATCCCGGTTTGCTCGCTAGCTTGGATTCCGCACTCGCTAGTGGGTTAGTATAACAAGGTTTGAGGTTCGTCATCCGACAAAAAGGGACCTACAAGTGGTATCAGAGCTTGGCTCTTTACCTTGTTTAAAACCGGGTTTTTCAAGTTCTTGGTGTGTGTTTGAACACTTGGTTTAACACCCATTTTTGTTGGTTTTTCTACACTTTTAAACTGGAAAACGTGTTTTAAACTTACCGGGAGTGTTCGTAAGTGGGTTGGGTAACTTGAAAACTTGTTTTTGAGTGATTTGGTGAATTCCGGCAATATTCCGGTTAAGGTTCCGGTCACCGGTTTCTGGGTTAAATTTACCATTTTGGGTAAGTTCTTGTTTGAAAATCGTGGTTGGTAAGATAGTACAGTCTGCCATACCCTTTTGCCGAAAGTTGACTTACCAACCCATCACCTTTTCACCTACCCGTCACATCTGTGTCAGTGTGTCAGTGAGCATTCGAAAGATATCCTTCGACATCAAAAGATATCTTTCAACATCGAAAGACCATCCTTCGTTCAGAGACAGCTCGATAGATAAATATCTTTCGAGTAGTCCTCCTGAGTCCGAAACATATCTTTCGATAAGGGAATCTTTTCGAAAGATAGTTGTTCGAAAGATAGTTGTTCGAAAGATAAGGATTTATCTCGACAGATAAGGATCTTTCAAGTGTGAATCTTTCGAGATTTTGAATCTTTCGAAGCCTTTGCTCGAAAGTCAACAGTGATCTTTCGAACACTGTTGATCATTCGAACAAGGGTGATCTTTCGAAAGTCAGCTATACGAAAGATAAGGATATTTAACTCGAAAGATAAGGATCTTTCAAAGGAGAATCCTTCGAGTTCTTGAATCTTTCGACATCATTGTTCGAGATTCAACAGTAATCTTTCGAGTACTGTTGATCCTTCGAACAATAGTTGGTCTTTCGATTGTGGTCAGTTTATTGTTAACAAGTTTCTGTGATCTCAGATCTTTCGATCAGGATTCTTCGGCTGTGTGATCTTTCGGAGTATTCAGTTAGCATTTATTTTGCTCATTAATCATGAATCCGAGTTGGTGGAATCCTGCTCCAGATAGTGGTAAATATACAAGTTCAGGAGTTACTCCCTCATGGTGGGGTACACCGGCTCCAGACGATGGAAAATACACGAATACAAGGTCATCTCCATCATGGGCCGAACCTCCCACACCACCTCGAATTACTGCAGAAATGTGGGCATCAGTTACCAATCAAAGGCAAAGTGAACCGAAAATAACAACAACAGATTGTTTTGGCAATCCAATACAAGTTCCTGTAAAGCCGCCTCCCACCACAGACATGTATGGAAATCCATTACCCCCAGTTGCCGTACAACACCATTATTCTACTGTAGAATCGTCACTTCTTAATCCCAAGAACAGTAGTCAGACAAAAACGGCGTTGTATGCTGAAATTGTCAAAGATGTCAGCAATGGTGGATCCTCGGGGAATGATAACAGTTCTGAACATGTTAGAAGTTCAGATGAAGATGTTTCAACTTCAGTTGAGGGTGATACAACTTCAAGTTCAAGTGAGGATGGATCTGAATGTGAATCATCAAGGGAGATTGTTGATTCTGATGTAGAAAGGCCGACACCTGAGAGTGATTCCAGTCAGGTATGTGCCGATAAACCCACTGCTGTAGATTGTGATAATTGTGCTAGATTAAGAGTTAAGTGTGCTGAACTAGAAGCAAACATGTCTGAGTTGCAAGGCAAACATAATGCTTTACAAGCTAGTTTGTTTGACTTGCAAGACAAACATGTTTCATTGAATGTCAAGTGGTGTGAATTGCAAAGCAAACACGAAGCTTTGCAAGAGAAATATGATGTGACATTTATCCACAACCAGAAGTTGACCGTGGATCTTTCAAAATGCACAGAAGCCAATATGTTTTATAAAAACCATGAAAAAGAATTTAAGTCAATGATTGAGACGTTAAAGAAAGATAAAACTGAATTGACTAAAATGGTTTCCAGAAAACAAACGGAAATTAATTTGTATATCTCACGTCTTGAGACAATGCAAAAAGAAATGGTCTGTGTAAAAACGGAAAGTGAGGCAATCCAACTCAAGCTAGATAGCTATTTGAGTTCTAGCTATGTGTTGGATCACATCATTGATGTTCAGAAAGAAAAACGGGATGTCACATGCATAGGATATAAGAAATGTCCACCACCTGTGAGACACAATTATGATGCGATGCCTGACGAGGAGGATAGAGTGTTCTTTGAACCATCTGTTCCTCTAGATGTAAAGGAGTTTGCAGCAGGACTCGGATACAAGAAAGATGTATCACCAGACTCAGATACTTCAGCAGATGCATGTGTGTCTTCTGCTGAACTGAATCAGGATCCTCCAGTCATCATTGAGGATGCTGATTCATCTGATGATGAATCTGATGATACCATCCCAGCAAAGTCTGATGCGGAAGTCAAAGATGGGGACATACCTCTCGAGAATTACATTCTATGTGATCCTCCTGCAAAACCCGCTAAGACTGTTGCAATCGAGTCCTCGTCTGCAAAAGAGTCGGAGGGTGTGAACTTGCTGTACACTCTCGTTGGTGATGATAAAATCTACTCTGAAAAAGATTTCCCTATTAAAAATGTTAATCAATCTTTAATATGTAAAGTCTTTGAAAATTCGACAAGTAAGTTTTTGGGAAAGTCAGGACCACGTGTTACAGTTGCACAGTGTCCTCCTATTCCAAAGGCCGAAATTCGAAAACAATTTGGGAATAAGAAATTACCAACAGTACAAAAACAGCAAAATCATGCCAAACCTAAAGGAAAAGCACCGACTCAGGGTCAGAGGAAACAGACCCAAAAGAAAAACAAGAATGTGAACTTTGTGAAATCTAAGGGAACGGACAAAATCGAAGCTTTTGAGAACAAATCTAACTTAGATTTTGTTAAACAAGCAACTGTGTTGAAAAGAAATGATCCAAACTGTTCAAAACCTAGTACCTCGGGATCACAAAGTTCATCATCGTCGGCTAGACGATCACATGATGCTTCGGGGATTGTTGAACGAAGATATTGTTTTGAGTGTGGAACAATTGGACATATCATTCGAAATTGTCCATATCTTCATAAGTTGAAAGCAAAGGTTGATGATCCCCGTGAACAAAATCATGCCGCCCAAGAGAATAGAAAAGGCAAACAGGGCGAAAACAAGAAAAAGGTTCGGAAGATAAACCTCGTGAAATCTAGAGGGACTGATAAAATTGATACTTCCAAAAACAAATCCAATAAGGATTTTGTTAAACAAAGTAAAATTTTGAAAAGAAACAGTCAAAACAACTATACACAACACACAAACGGTTGTGATGTAGGACCAAGTACCTCAAGATCACGAAGTTCGTCATCCGGCTATTGCAGTTATGATACTCCGAGGTTTGTTGAGCGGAGATCATGCTTTGAATGCTGTGAGTATGGACACATCATTAAGAATTGTCCATATCTCACCAAGAGAAAGACAAAAATTGATGCCCCCCATGGTAACAATTACCATAAAAGATCTGTTTCACCAAAACAGGACCCTCGTCTTGTTAAACAACGAGCAAAGAAACAGAAAAAGAAACAACGAAAAGAAGTTGAAAAGATTTTAAAACCGGAGATTATCCAAACAAGATCTGTTAAATCGGATGTTAAACATGAAAAACATAAAGAGATTTGGATACCAAAACCGGTAACTGTTTCAGGGGGAGCTACATCAATTCCGAATCATCGGGAAATGGATGTTACAATTCTCGACGATGACGGACGACCCAAGTCTGTGAAGGCTTGGGTCCCACTCTCCAACTAATCTCTGAGTGAGTGTGCAGGAAGTTCCAGGAGGAACTATTGATAGTCTTAGGATTGTTGATAGTGGAATGTCCTTGCACAAGATAGGCGACAGAAGAAATTGTTGCCTTTGATGGAGAGAGAGAAAAGAAAAGGAAAATTTGGATGAATGAAGTTGCAAAATTCGACCAAATGAAGAACGTGTCAAAATTTGGTCATTATGGTTTTTGATCGGGTCATCAGGAACGAATGAAGTGAAATGTGTGCCGATGCCTTTGCATGGATTGAACATCCGCACACCATTTCTGAAAGAGAAAGTCAAGACCTTCGCTGGTACAATGTGGAAGACCAGCCGGACCCGGAGGTTTATGATTTTATTGCTGTCAAGAGACTTTTCAGTAGTTGCAAATTCGACCTTGAAGTCCACACCGGGTGGATATCCAGTTGGGAGAGTGCTTAGATTCCTTGCAATGCACGGAACAGTTGCAGGATACGCCTTTAAATTCTTAATCTCTCCTATACTTGTCGATATTTTAGCTGCTTTGTGAATTGTTATTATCTCGCACAGCACTCTTTGACCTGACACATTGATCTCGAATATCACCTCACACGTGATTGTTTCTATATGAAACTCATCAATGTTGTCATGGTCCGCACCGCTTACCGACATGCCAACTCATTTTTCCAAAATTTGTTAAATCTTTTCTGATAAAACTTAATTTTGGTAAACGGCATTAAGGTCAAGCACAAGAGTAAACCAACATCGGAAAATCATTTTTGTAAATACCTTTGTGTTTTTAAATTTATCTTAGTTTATTGATTTTAGGGGGAGTAAGTCCAAAAATCGGAAAATCCAAAAACATCGAAAAATTCAAAAACACAAAAACAATAGAAAAACAAAAATGAGTTTCCTGGCGAGCAAAAGAGAAAATGATAGTACATCAGTGGTCTATCCAAACCTCTTTAAAACCTTAAATGAAAAACGATAAGCAGCTCTATATAAGATGTATCGGTAGGCTCACAATCATTTTAAAGTGTGCAGGGTGATATAAATCTTAAATCGCTGAAGACCAGGTGGGAACCATTCATTGGCATATGGTCTTAGTACCGAAATTTCGTTTGATAGATTGCCGAGGTTCTGAGATATTCGGTCTTTATGCTACTTATCATCTGGGTATCATGGTTGTATCTTTTACCGAAAAATAACGGGGACGCAAGTCTAGATCTTCCATGATACTATACATACGTGTACATATTGCATACTGCATTCGACCTCAATAAGTGATAAACAATCACATGTCCAAATCAAATAAGTGATAAAATATCACATTTATCCGGGTGTCAAGTTCGTCTCTCTGCTGTACGGAAGTACTGACCTGTTCACGGACTTGCACCTGTGCCCTCATGCATATGAAAATCAAATTCCTCATCAATAAGTGATTATATCACATAGGACTTGTTTTCAAATCAAAATAAGTGAGTATCTCACAATTTATACGGTCAAACAGATGATAATCGGTATACTCACCGGTAAGATGAACTCTCGTGCATACCTTGATACGGGAATGTGTCGTGATGTGGATGAACACCGGTCGGTAAGTATAAATCATACCTTAACGTATCCCCTCGCCATGATTACATCTGATAAGTTGAGTTTAAGTGGACAACAATACCGATAATTGTTATAGGATGCTTATCTTAATGTTAACTAACTGAACAACAAGAGTGTTTTGGCATGACCATACACTGATATGATTCTCTTACCCTCGAAACTCGCAAAAAGAATGTCTGTAAATATTTATGTACTGCTTAACTTTTATTATTTCTTTTAAACAGTTTCGTCGTTTGGTGCATATCAGCACGACATTAGCGGTGATGTCGTTTGATAACACTCAAAGGATTTTAAATTGTTGTCTTTTAATTTCAAAAATACCAAAAAGATTTTAGGCGTGTTTTAATATAAACTTTGTAAAAGCCAAAAAGATTTTATTTCTACTTTATTTTCGATCGTACGATGTTGGAGCACAAGTCTTCGTTACCTGAAACCTGACTGAAAACCGAACTGACTAAATCTTCATAAACGGTCAAAATTTGCAAGTTTTGAAAGTTAAACTAAAATTGACAAATTTATTATACTTTCAAACTGTCGGACGGTGTTTGATTACGACATGGTCATTCGTGTGTCATTTGGTTATACTAACTATTCCAAGCAGTTGTTCTCATTACGTGTTTAGATTTCTTGCATGTGCAGATTCTAAAGGCTAGGAGAACATGGTCGATGACACGCTTTGGAATGAAGACACGACGAGAAGGCGCTCAAAAGATGAAGATGATCGAGTTGCCGCTGGCCATCATCAACACCACAAGGATCTCACTTCATAAAGATCAAGTTATTCACGAGCATAACTCAAGGGGGAGCTTATGTTAAGGGGGAGTTTGTCAACACACTTCCTACATGACACGGGTAGTTTGTTGATACACTCTCTGCTTTCAAGACGTGAAGACTTTGAAGATCCTCCGACTTTGAAGACTTGAAAGGACATCCGAGTTTTGAGAACTCGAAGACCAAAGACCGTCGAAGTTCGAGACGAGTCTACAACTATAGAAGATAAAGACAAAGCTACAGCCAAGGGGGAGTTTGTTGGTGCACTTGTGTCTGTACTTTGTCTCTATTCGGTCTCGATGTAAACGATGTCCTTGTCAGTCTTGTAAGTTGACCAAGTCAACCGTCCTCCTGGTTTGACTCAGTCAACAGTTAGTTATTGGTTGTCATTTGTCTGGCTCGAAGGATGAGTGATCGAAGGATAATGTAGATCCTTCGATCACCTCGAAAGATATGCTTCGATAGATAGACCTCGAAAGACAATCTTTCGAGGTCCTTGCTGATCCTTCGAAAGCATTATATTCGAAAGATGATCCTTCGGACCATCTATCGAATCCTTCGACCATGACAACCTGTGCTGGGTATATATACCCATGCACTGTGTTTCGGATAAGATAGATGCACATAGACACACACACCTGAGAGAGAGAGTTCTTGAGAGCATCTTCCGAAACACACACACTTTGAGAGTTTACAAGTTAGATTTGTAAACATTGTGCTTTTAACTGAAACCTTCATTTGCATTAATACAAGTTGTGTTAATCGGTGAACCCTTGTGTGTTGTGTGTATACTTGCTTAATCCCGGTTTGCTCGCTAGCTTGGATTCCGCACTCGCTAGTGGGTTAGTATAACAAGGTTTGAGGTTCGTCATCCGACAAAAAGGGACCTACAGTTGGTTAATTTAGTTTTCAGTTAATTCATATTTTGGTTGATTTCGGTTCGGTTTTGTCTGTTTTTGGTTTGGTTTAGGTTAACGATTTAGTTATTGCTCGCCGATAACAGGTGTTGGTTAATAACTGATAGGTGCGCGCACGATGCGACGGGAAACACAGACATTGCCACGGTGTGCATTGTTCGGTTGGTTAGATTATTATCCTCAATCGAAATCGAGGTCATCGATTAGTCTATTTTATTAGCCGATCTGTTTTCACTTAATCGGTTTGGTTTATTTATTTAGATTGACGGTTTTTGGTTTGATTCGTTTAATATCAGTTAATAGCCAAAACCAAACTTGGGCTAAAACTTTTGATTAAAAATACATGAAATTTAGGTATAAATACATAAAATGGATGTATAGGTACATGAAATGGATGTATAAATACATAAAATGGGGGTATAAATATGAAATGCATGAACTGAAGGTATAAAAGTTATAAATATAAGAAAATACGAATGGTTCGGTTCAGTTAATTTTGGTTAAATGAGGGTATAAAAAATCGATAACCGTTTTTGGTTAATTCGGGTTTCGGTTAATCAGTTTCAGTTAACTCAATTTTTGGTTGATTTCGATTCGGTTTCAGTTAACGATTCAATTATTACTCACCCTTAGACACTGTTAATCACGTAACATATCAATTTTTTAATTAAAAAAAAACTATAACAATAATATACTCAAATTAGAGAGAATAAAATACTCGTATATGTAATGTAATTTAACAAAAAAATATATTAGCGTACCAAAAAGTTATGACCTTTTAAAAATCGTGGGGAGAAGTTAGTTTTTTTATAGGGGTATAAAGTGTAACTACTAACTAATTATTTATAATTTTGTTAAAAATAAGGATTTAATCACTTGACATTCTGTAGGTATCAAACATTCTCGGATAATGACTAAGTACGTTGGGCTTTAATTACTTGTAAACTAAGGAATCATCTACTTGTAATTTTTAATCCACACGTTAATACTGACCAAGACAACTATCGAAACGTCGACAAAAATGAGTAGGTTGTCACGGTACTTTTGGATTTTAAAAAAACATTATAGTTTATAAGATATGACACGAATACGTAAAAGAGTTAAAAGTTTGTTGTGGAGGGAGAAAAACGTAACTAATTACTCATAATTATGTTAAAACTTAGAGATTTAAGTGTAATAAGATGGGGGACTAAAATATAATTGTTTTTTAAAAGACCAATTTACCCACATTTTAGAGGTGCATTTATAAATTAAGAGAAGAAAAATTATTGTTTTTTTGAGTATTTTAAAATGCCAGTCCTCATGCATTATAATGTAGGAATGAAATCATGTAAGAATAATCATCCCTAACAAATTTAATTTAAAAAACTTAATATATATGGTTCCTTCTATCTTCATTCTATAGAATCTTGATTTAAAAAGCGAAGCCCATGTTACAGAATTTAACTTGACCCTTCAAAAAGGAACACTCACAACTATTCTCGTGATAACAAGTATATTATGGCCATATTGGTACATGTACGTGGTCCTCCTATCCTATCCTATCAAATCATCTCATCATTCATGAACCTTCTTTCCCTTCACAATACGTACTTTTGCACATATATATGCATATATACACACCCTTTAATTTGTTAAATTTACAACGAGAGTTCCCACTCCAGGTTCACACGTTATATGTTCTAAAAGCTTATCTAAATGATGGCCCTCAACAAGATTTTGGTGAGGTCCCCATAACGCAATTGAAGATTTCTTAAGATTTTTTGTATGTTTTTCATGTTTGATAGAGACGCATTTTCACAAACAACCGACCAATTGCTATTCATTGTCGATTTATTTCCGTTATTAGAAACAAAAATCGTTATATATATCAGATATCGTCCGTGAGGGATATCATGATCTCTATGATTTAGCTACAAATTATTTTGATCAACTGGCCCATTGGCCTACCAAGTATGAACCGTTGATAATATTAATGTTTAGTCTTAGAATTAAAATCTAGTTATCAACAATAATCTTTACCTAATTGAATACTGAAAGCAAAAGATATTTATAAAACCGTATTTGCTTTTAGTTAACATTTTCAATATAACTTTAGAAACAGAAATTGGAACACTATGAAAAGGAAGTTTGCCAATCCTTGTCATCTATGTCGTCGTCTTCTTCATCATCATCATGTGATGAAAATCGGAAAGTAGCTTAAACCAGGGACCGGTCATTGTGTAGCACGAAACTAGGGACCAGTCATTTTGTAGCATGAAACCAGCTCTAATCATATGGGTCATGTAAAGCCTAGTTAATAAACGGTTAAATTGTCTTATATTTTTGTCATGTTGAGGTTTAACAGTGTTTTATTAGATGTCTCTTTCTAACTTTTAATTATACTTTATTTATACTGTTTAAAGTATTTGTAATTCTGTTTCAGTTCAATTAATTCATTGTATATGATGTATTCTTTTAAAGAAAACTACATGTTATAAAATAACAGAAAGTTATAAAATAATAGAAAGTTATAAAAATATAGAGCTAGCATACTAAAAGTTAGAAATAAAAGAATCAAAAATGGAAAAAGGTTAACTTAGCTAGGACCATTTCTTAGACCGGTCGGTCTTGGATCAAGTCTTATTTTGGACCCATGAGACAGGCTCTGCTGGGACCAGAAAATATGAGGGTGGCTAGGCTAGAAGTTGTATGGTTGGGGTAGTTAGCCATTATATTTCAGTATCGCCGTGAGCTAAAACCTTCGTAAATAAGTTTGTGATGGTTATATCCGTCGTTTATGGTTGGGTTTGGTTAGTTTATTTTTTGATAAGTTGTGATTTTGTTTATTGTTTGATATGGTTTATGTTTATGGTTGTAGTTGGTGGCAGACATTGCTCGTGGAACTTAGATTTCTGAATACAAGAAGTCAGAAGATGACTGATGAATATGATAAATATCTGAAGATAAAGGAGATAATAATTTGGAAAAATATAATTATTAGTATAATTAGTATAATTATATAAAATGGTTAAGTTTCTAATAGAATGTTAATTTATAAACAAAATATACAAAAAAAAAAAAAAACATTATGGAGAATTATTTGGAATAAATTATATAACGAGAAGAAAAGTGAACAAAATAATAGTATTTTTTAGGGGTATTGGATTTTAATAATCCCAAGTTTCACTAATTGGCCGGTAATAATCCCAACTTCAAAAATTGCCTACAACAGTCACAACTTGTAAGATTTTGGCTACCAATGATCCTTGTCTAACTGGGTTATAACCCAGTTAGTTTTTTGAAGTTTTGAGCGGCCGAGAAGGTCACTAGAGGTTGGAGATGACAAGTGGTGGTCTCCTTTGGTGGTTTCAGGGGTAAAGAAGGTCGTCGGAATAAGTTGCAAGTCACCGGAGTTGCGTAGATGGTGGAAATTTTAAAATTTTGAGAAGCGGAGAAGATTACAGGAGGTCGGAGATGATTGGTGGTGGTCTCGTTTGGTGGTTTCAGAGGTAAAAAGGGTCGCCGGAATAAGTTGCAGGTCACCAGCCCAACAAGGTTATAACCCAGTTAGACAAGGATCATTAGTGGCCAAAATCTTACAAGTTGGGACTGTTGTAGGCAATTTTTGAAGTTGGAATTATTACCGGCCAATTGGTGAAACTTGGGATTATTAAAATCCAATACCCCTATTTTTTAATATACAAACTAACAAGTAATTGGCATGAAATGTTAAATATAAAAATATATTAAAAAATATATAAAGTATACATAAGAATGTGATATAATTTTGAGTTACAAAAACTATAAAAAAAATGTAGTTTATAAAAAAAATATGATCTATATTTCTGTAGAAATTTTATTAAAAAACCTATATCTCTCACAACTTTCTGTAGAAATTTTATTAAAAGAACTATATCTCACACAACAAGCTTATTGATTTAGTGGAGAGTTCAAATGAGAAGAAAGTTTTTCTAAGACTATACGTACTGGGGCGCGAGACCAAGCCATAGCGCCGATATGGCGCCTAGCACACCGCCCCCAGGGGCGCTATGAACCAAAAAAAAAAAAACAGCGTTATGTTTATCGCGGCGCGAGGAATTGAAATATTTTAAATTTTGACCGTTATCAAACGGTCATATATTAAAAAAAAAAATCAATTTTTTTTATTTTTAACACCATAAATAACCTCATATTCTTCCACTTTTTTTACAACTCAAACCATTCTCCTTCTCATTCTCTATATATTTTTAAAAAAACTAGTCTCACTTTATAAAAAATGGGTTCCCCGTCGGAAGAGTCTTTCACCGAAATTTACCGAAGATATTTTTCGCCCGACGAAGACGCGGCCGAGGAAGAAGCGGTTACGAGTGTATGTACTTTTGTGCTACAAACATTTGAGCACATTCGGCCACCTCCCCCTCCACGACCCATCTTGCGACGCACCTATATCTTGCGAGATCGTGAAGCCGCGAACGAGCGTTTGATGAAAGACTATTTTGACGCGGCACCGGTTCACGGACCGAATGTTTTTAGACGACGTTTTCGGATGAGCCAAAGGTTATTTTTGCGCATTAACAATGACTTGGAAAATACGTACGATTTCTTTAAGCAAAGAATGGACGCACGAGGATATCTAGGCTTCACCTCAATTCAAAAGGTCACATCCGCCTTACGCGTATTAGCATACGGAAACACGTACGACATCAACGACGACTATTTGAAGATGGCGGAGAAAACAACCCGAGATACCTTGGAACATTTTTGCTATGGTAATTTTTTAATTGTCTTTTATTTATTTACTTTTATACATTTATTTTTTCGTAACTTTTAAATTATATTTTAGGAATATGCCAGTTATATGGAAAACGTTATTTGAGAAACCCCACTTGGAACGACCTTCAAAAAATATATGAGGTGCATCTAGAAAAGCATGGAATACCCGGCATGATTGGTAGCTTGGATTGTCGTCAATGGCGTTGGTATAATTGTCCAACCGCATGGCGAGGTCAACATACGCGGGGTGATCAAAAAGGGCCAACTTTGGTATTACAAGGTGTTGCGTCATACGACCTTTGGGTTTGGTCGGCCTTCTTTGGTGTAGCCGGGTGTTTTAACGATATTAATACGTTAGAGGCTTCACCATTAATCGAGGGCTACATTTCTGGAACTACTGCGATCTAGAGAAATACATAACACGTTGAAGGCGGATTTGGTTGAGCATGCTTGGGCGATTCGCCCAATTCGATCAAACAATGATCACGACGAAGATTCCGAGGAAGAAGTGGGGGAGGAATTCGAAGACGGGAACTTTGAAGACGTAGGTTTAGATGCTGGAGAAAACGAAGAGGAAGAAGGAGAGAACGAAGATGACACCGAAGAATAAATTTATTTTTTAGGTGTAATTTTTTTTAGTGTAACTTTTTTTTTTAATTTTTAATGTAGTGTTTTTTATTTAATGAAATGTTTTTTTATTTTATAAAACTTATAAATTATTTAAAAAATAGAAAATTAAATTAATTGAGTAATGATTACACAGGGGCTTTATGACTACGGCCCCAAATTGCATAAAGCCCCATAAAGCCCCTTTGCTGACGTGGCATGCCACATGGCGCATAACGCCCCTTTGAGGGCTTTATGACTACACATGCCCTAAGAATAAAAGAAAGTTTTTCTAAGAATAAAAAAGAAGAAATTTCAATCAATAAGAATGCTTCATTTACTTTATTTAATTTTTGTATTTAATATTAGTGTAAGGGTATATTGGTAAACTTAGATGGATCATTAATTGGTAGTTTTCCTTTTTAATAACTAACTACATTAAATTTGTAACTTATTTTGAAAAAAAAAATTCAAAAAAAGAAAAAATATATAATCTAAAGTGTAGCGTAAATTACGAAGAGTTTAGGATGAATTACAAGCTATGTAGGATAAATTTCAATATGTGTAGGATAAATTTCAAAACGTGTATGATAAATTTTGATGTGTGTAAGCAAAAATTTAAGTGTGGAGGGTGATAGTGTTTATGACTAATTAATTAGTCAAAGATAATAATAAATGAATTGAGAGAAAAACTATTTAATGTTTTACATTTGTACCCTTTGTTGTTTTTCTTCTTAATATAATTTTCTTCTCAAATGAACCTTCCCTATTGATTTGATGGGTGGAGATACAATAGGAAGTTTATTTGGCTAGGAATGATAGGAAGTGATCTTGACCATCCATTAAGTTAATCAAGGGCTAAGATTAAATCAGGGAAATTAAAAGGAAGAAAAGAGGCGCGTGAGTTTGTTCAAGGGCATTCTAGTCAATCCAAGCCAATAGTTTCTCTCTCCTCCAATTCCCCCCCATTTTTTAAACGTTAATAACTCTTTCATACGACATTATTTTTTTATAAAAATTGCACCAAAAAACGAGCGTTTTTTATCTTTAAAACGAGTATACTATTGCTATATTTAAAAAAAAAATTAAAACCCAGTTGCGTAAAACGCAATAGAAAAACCACTAGTTACGTAAAACGCAATGAAAAAAAAAACCTAAAAAATGACATTTTTCTAAAACGCAATGCACCAAAAACACAAAGAAATGACTTATTTGTAAACGCAATGCACCAAAAACACATAGAAATGTCTTATTTGTAAAACGCAATGGCCAGAAAACACATAAAACTGTCTGTCACCTAAAACGCAATGCACCAAAAACACAAAGAAATGACTTATTTGTAAAACGCAATGAACCAAAAACACATGGAAATGTCTTATTTGTAAAACGCAATGGCTAGAAAACACATAAAACTGTCTGTCACCTAAAACGCAATGAACCAAAAACACAAAGAAATGTCTTATTTGTAAAACGCAATGGCTAGAAAACACTTAAAATGTCTGTTTTCTAAAACGCAATGGAATGAAAACACATAAAACTGTCTGAATTGAGCCAATTTCTGGAATAAAACTGTCTGTTACTGTGAACTGTCTGAATTGTCTACGAATTACTGTCTTCGAAATGAGCCAATTTCTGGAAAATTAATTTTTCTGATGCGTCTGCCCCTTGGACCCCGCCAGGGGCTGCCGCCCCTGGGACCCCGCTACCAGGGGCTGCCGCCCCCGGACCCCCGCAAAGATCGTAAAACGCAATGACTAAATCAAAAACCCCGATCGTGAAAATGAAATTAAAGATTTTCTTACATAGATCGAAGCCGATTTCTTCATCAATTGACGAAATTTGAATGATAGAAACACTTATCAACGCTCGAATCAAACGAATCGAGTGATTATCTCCAAAATCACCCGAAAAAAAACGAGATTTTTTATGAAATTAAACTTGGTTTTCTTCAAAAAAGCTGAAGAACACGTTGATTGGGTTCTGAATCATTGATTGGTGATGAAAATCGCACTATAATGTAGTGATTATTGAGATACAAAGTGAAGAAATAGTTGAAGATGGTGGGTTTTGAAAATTGTGGGTTTTTGAATTTACTGGGTTTTGAAAAAGGAAGAAGAAGAAGTTGGATTGACTAAAATACCCTTTCTCTTTATTTTAAAATTTGCCACATGTCATAATCCTATGGCTTCCTATCCGCGAAAATTAACTTCCTATTTGATCTTTTTCCTTGATTTAATATATATATTTTTTAATACAAATAAATGGTCTTTCTTCGGAAAAACAAACAAATAGGTTTTTAAATATAAACGATCTCTCGTAACCTTTTGAAACCGATTGAACCATCTATATATTCAAATGATTTGGTTCACGGTTGACGGTTAAGACTACTACATAGTTTTCATCATATGCATATTTGTTTATGTTTTTATCTCATTCAGGGTTTTCATCTATGACGTGACAAGTTGTGGATCAGTAGATGAGTTCGTTATGATGCCCTTCAAGAACAAAGCCGCTTTGTCTTTTTTATTTATCAAGAACACATGTAGAAGTTAAGAGATGGGACCCATATTGAAAACCAGAAACCCTTGACGGATAAGTTTTTGTCATCATTGCGTAAAAGCAATTTTCTAAATGCACCCAAAAAAATCCAAGATTTCTTGAAATTGTTGATGGAAAGGGCCAAAGGGGTCAAGATTTTAATTTGGTTTTGGTTTAAAGTTGATGTAATTAAATAGATTTTTAGTCATAAATAAGTAAGATGATGACTAAGATGAATGAAGATTAATAGATAAAGTAAAAAGACTAAAATACTCTTTAAAAGGAAGGGTGTGTATTGTAATTCTTAACTTAATGGGTATTTTAGTTAGAACCACTAAGTTTGTAACCATTGTCTCGTATTCAAACTCGACCCCTCAACATAAGGTTACACATTTTCTAGTCATTTAGTGTGACAAATCACCTTCATTGGGGGGTCTATGTCCATTCTTAGTTTTTTTACATCATTCTCTTGACTTAAGGTGGTTTGTGGCCATCACCTCGTCACCATCAATGAGGTTTCCATTGTGTCTTCATTTTCAATAATGGGTATTCTAATTAGAACCACTAAGTTCCCGTAGCCACTCAATTCACTATGTTGCCTAGAGAGACTCATACAGGCTTGTGTGGCACGTTTCGTTTGATCGGTTTTAATGAAATTTTTTCTAGGCCAAAACGATAACCTACAGTTTCGAAAAGTGACATCAAATTGCAAAAAAAAAAAAAAAAAAAAAAAAACAAAACAAAAAAAACAAAAAAAAACTAAGGATAAATAGTACAGGTTATGTAACACCCCAAAATCAAGCTTGTTAATTAAACCAAATTAACTAAGGTTGGACGGGTAAAATACCATTAGCGATAAAAGTTAACCCAATAAACATTATGATTTAAATAAATAAACCTAATGTTAAATAAAAGGTGAATGAATGCTTTTTAGAAAACAAAGTTTATAAAAGGTTGGGGCTAAACACCCCAAAAATATTAAAATTCGATTACGATGTTATATTGTTATATTTTGACATAAAGTAATTTAACTAGGAATGTCTAACCTAGTTAATAAGAGTTTACAATTTTAAAACTAAGTAGGTGTAACCTACTTAATAAGTAATAAAACTACGAGATTGAATTGGCACATTGAGGAAAGTGGGAAATATAAAAAATGGAAAAAAATATTAAAACATTCTTAATGTGTGTGTGTGTGGGGGGGGGGGGGGGGTGGTGACATTATGAGGAAAAAGAGAGGGTTTCCTCTCCAAGATTCAACAAATTCAGCCAAATCACAAGTAACTTGACTGTGTAATCCTTGCATGCTTGAAGATTTTGAAGCATCTATCGCTTATAAACCTAAGGCATGTAGTGAAATTGAGCTAATATGATAACTTAAAAATGATGCCCACCAAGTTTTCAATAAAATGCCTTAGTGAGTTTCATCAAATTGTTAGTGTATCTATATATGTCAATTGGCAGTTTGATTTTTAAAAAGTCAAGCTGGCCTAAAATAGAATGGAAAGATACATGAGATATAAGTATCCATAAGGTGATGGTCATGGTATTTGATGACTAATCTATCCATCTTGTGGATATTATGTGACAATTTAACTCTTGGCAAGCTAGGTGGAAGTTTGAAAAGGAATGGGTCAAACAGATCAAAGGTGCAAGGAAGCTCGAAGGACGCAAGGTAAGTAAAACTTACACCTCCTAGAATAGAACCACTACTTATGTAAAGGGAAGTATTTGGTTAAGAACAAGGTTAACAAAGAATCAAATGCGATTAGACAGATGATTTTGTTAAGATGAGACCCCATGGTGTAAACCATGAAATGGGTCAAAATGGATAAAGTTATGACGAGATTATATTTTGGTAATAAACGAACTAGATAAGATATGACCCTATGGTATAAACCATAACGGATCAAATGAGTAAAAATGGTATTGAATCACCTTTGGTGACAATAATAACTTGATTAAGACGAGACCTCATGGTCACCATGAAACGGATCAAAATGGGTAAAACTATGTTAGATCACATTTCGGTGATCAATTAAAGGTTTGCAGAAATAAGATCCTATGGTGTAAACCATAACAGGTCAAAATGGGTGAAACTATGTTAAGTCACGTTTTGGTAATAAACAAAGAATCATGAAAATAAGACCATAGAGTGTAAGCCA
Organism: Helianthus annuus; assembly: GCF_002127325.2. Classification (NCBI taxonomy): domain Eukaryota; kingdom Viridiplantae; phylum Streptophyta; class Magnoliopsida; order Asterales; family Asteraceae; genus Helianthus; species Helianthus annuus. The sequence goes on from NC_035436.2 coordinate 160,848,201, forward strand.
TGACGGGTCAAATGGGTAAAATGACAAGTAAATCACATGTTGGTGATTAAACAACGGATTTTAAAATGGGATCCTATGGTGTAAACTATAACGGGTCAAATGGGTAAATTGGTAATTAAATCACATGTTGGCGATTAAACAAAGAATTGTAGAAGTAAGACCTTATGATGTAAACCATAACGGGTCAAATGGGTAAACATTGTGTTGAATCGCCCTTTTGGTGATAAACAATATATGGATTGGTTGAGACGCCTAAAGAGAAAACCAAGAATGGTCAAAAGGATAAACGGGTCATATGGGTCAAATTGTGATGATATCACCATTTGAGCTCGCTATTTAATGCTTTGTCTTGTTACTTTCCAAACCTACAGGTAAGCATAATGTCACACCCTGGCTTTTGCGAAAGCGTGGGTTTATTTGGTGTGACTTCTTAATACCATAGCAACAATCACAACATGCTATATGATAAAAACATATGATGTTCATCCATTAAAATAGTTAAAAATGCATAACATATTGTTTTAAAACATCAACCACAAGAATGCGTTACAAAACGTGACTTGTTCCAAAAAGAGTTCATAAGACTCGACGAAAGACTATCAACGGCACCAGGATTGAGACATGCAACTCGTCCAGGAAAGAGTTACACTTCCCAAACCTACGACTCCGGATGACATCCTTATTAAGTACGCAGCTAATCATGCATCACTTGCCAGATCCAAATTAATTCCCCGAAATACATGTAGTTTAAAAAGTCAACAAAAAGTTGAGCGAGTTCATGTGTAAGTCTGTGTGTATAAACCGTTTAATATGTCTGTAAATAACATTGTCCCTGGTATGTAGCAATAAGGAAAAATGATCACCATTGGGTTGCAAATCCAATAGTATATGTGAATGATGCAGGAAGACTCAAACCTAGCAAATTTGTCTCCGGTATGAAGACATAGTCACCACTATGGGCCCCCGGCCTCATGGGTGTAGGCTCGCTACACCCAAATAGATCTATCACTCATGTCCCGTGGTCCTACGATCAGGATTAATGGCCTTAAGTGTCATGCTCACCACTCACTTGATCGCGTAATAAAAACCCCTCCTTAAGCTAATCATACCAATTATAAAATGTCTGAAATAATTTGTAAACATGTATTCCGCCCCCGAAGTATAAAAACCGAAAACAGTAAAGGAAAAGGGGGTCATGAACTCACCATAGTGCGTCTTGACTCGAACTTAACTCTTTCCGCTACACGACAACCTACAACGTACTAATGTCTATTAGACGAACGGGCCGTGCCTTGGCTTAGAGTTTAGTGTTTTGATTTATGTTACTTTGGTATTAATTTGTTAAAACAATAATAATTATTTTAACTTAAATAGCATTCTTAGAAAAATAGTTAGACAACTATTTCGTATCTATTTTCTCGAATATTTTACTAAGTGTTCGGATTCTCGGAAAATTTCAGCAGAGTCTGATATGTGTAAAATGCAACATATAAATTACATCAATTAAGGCATAAAACTAACCCTTTTTAAGTACTAATATTGGAAAAAGAGTGTTTTTGTCTTCCTTTTGTATTTTCAGGATGAAATGAGCTCAAATTCACAAAAGAAGCAAAAAGACAGCTAATTCTAACAAAAATACAAGAAAAGGAATAAAAGTAGACTGCCCGAACCCTCAACGGCATCTTCCCAAGCAAAGAAGAGAAAACAGAAGCCTGAACACGCCCCGTGCTCAGCCAGCACGGGGCCGTGCCCAAGAAGCAGCAGAAAAGACAAACCTGTAGAAGCTTCTATTGCCCACCACGGGGCCGTGTCCAGTGAGCACGGGGGCGTGGTGAAAGTACAGCAGACGCATTAATTGTAATTGCGAATTACAATTAATGAAGAGAGATAGTGTCAGACGGGCACGGGGGCGTGTCCAGCGGACACGGGGCCGTGCCCAGCCTTCTGTTCAGCCTATAAATAGGAGTGCTTGGTTTCATTCCAACTCATCCCTTGGCACACCACCTCTCTCACACTTCATCCACCACCATAACACCATCATCCACCACCATCATCCATTGTCCATCGTAGAGTGTGTGAGTCGTCTCGGGATCCAAGATTGATAGTAAGAGTTCTTGACAATCAAGGCCATGTTTGCCTAAGTCTCTTACATCACTTGGTGAAGACAAGTGTTTAGTATAATACTTTTTATTTTTAATCTTTTGCACTTTTTATTTGGTTTTGTATTAATGACTTTAATAACTAGTTGCTTATGTTGAAGGTGATCTTTCCTTATCGTTTGTCCGTGGTGTCTTGGCATTATTTTACTTTCTATATAAAATAAAAGATTTTCACCATTCATATCTCCACGGTCTATATGGAGGTATGTTGGCTACCTGGTCGAGGGTTAAGGGAACGGTTTGGTAAGGGTCTTGCCCTTGTTCAGCGTTTAGAGGTCCTGCAAGGGACCTGGGTCAAATTTAGTAGGATCTCCTTCAATGCCCATAGGTATTGGATGGCGGGGATCCAAACTCTTTGACCCCCTCATAAGTTAACTACTATTAATACTATAACCCGGCTATTTAGGACTGTATCCCTGCTGACTCAGACTACTTAGCCGAGGGTAACGTCACCGCTAAAAGCGGGGCCTACCATAATTTGCATTAATAACTTAATTCATTATCTTCCAATAATCCAACCCTTTAGGATTGTATCCTTGCTGACTCAAACTACTGGGTTGAGGGTAACGTCGCCTTCAAAAGAGGGGCCTACTACAATAACTAAGATAATCTCTTAAACAAGTGCAAAAGTGCGAAAATAATCAAAGGTTATACTAATACACGAGTCGGATCCAAGTGATTCATCTTGTCTATCTGTTTTTATTTTATTTTTATTTTTCAGCATTTAGTTAGTTTTTATTTTCTTAGTTAAAAACATTTTCTCTAACTTTTGATTTGATTAGACGTTGAGGATAAACCGGTATTAAAAGCTCTTGTGTCCTTGGACGACCTCGGTATCTTACCAACACTATACTACGTCCACGATGGGTGCACTTGCCCATATGTGTGTTTAGTGTTAGTAAATATCGTGTTTTATAAATTTAAAACTTGGCTAAAGGTGTAAAAAGGGCTTAATTATATATCTAAATTATATACACACTACACACGCATCAAGTTTTTGGCGCCGTTGCCGGGGACACAAGGATTTTAAGAAAGTTAGGAATCAACGGCCTAATCATATTTTTATTCTTCTTTTTAATTTTTAGGATTTTCTTAGTTTTTCAGCTTCTGCAGAGCTCAGCACGGGCCGTGCCTGGTCGGACACGGGCCGTGCCCAGCATCGTTACTGGCCGTTTTTAGTTTTCCAAGTTACAAAAGGCTGACCACGGGGCCGTGTCGGTGCAACACGGGGCCGTGTCCAACTTCCAGTAACTGGGATCTGGAAAACAATGACTGTAACTCCGACCACGGGCCGTGTTCACTGAACACGGGGCCGTGGTGAACCTTCTGACCAACATTCTTTTCTGTTTTTATTGCAGGACTTGGAACCCGACGCCAATCTTACATAGTGTATGAGCTCCAGTTCTAATAAGGACATAAAAGAACCTCTAGAGGAACCCGAACGCTTTCTCAGAAAAAGATTAAAAGCTAAAAACCAAGAGAAGGTTTCGGGTGATCCACCTCCAATGGCGGACCAACGTACCCTCATGGATTATCTACGACCTACCGTAGGTAACCTAGGCGCCGCTATCAATGCTCCGAATGTTGAAGCTAATAACTTCGAACTTCGGCCGCATCTGATACAAATGCTCCAAAACTCCGCAACCTTCCATGGGCTTGCGGACGAGGATCCCCATCTACATATCACTAATTTCTTAGAAATATGTGATACCTTTCGGATCAACGGAGCATCAAATGACGCCATCCGCCTCCGAATGTTTCCTTTATCACTAAAAGACCGAGCGAAAGCTTGGCTCAACGCCCTCCCAGCTGGATCGGTAAACACCTGGGATGAACTAGCCCAAAAATTTCTATATAAGTATTTCCCTCCCGCTAAAACGGCTAAATTAATGACTGAAATTAATACATATTCACAAGAGGACGGGGAATCCTTATATGAAACTTGGGAAAGGTTCAAGGAGTTATTACGCAAGTGTCCACATCACGGCCTTGCGATATGGCAACAAGTATCCACTTTCTATAATGGATTGTTGCCACACACAAGGCAGACACTTGATTCTAGCTCCGGGGGACTTTTAGGTAATCGACGCCCGCATGAAATATATAACCAAATTGAGGAAATTGCTCAAACCAATTTTCAATGGCACACCCCCCGAGGCAATTAATCTATTGCCCCGGGCGCCCATAAGGTCGATGAAAGCACTTCTTTACAAGCCCAAATCGAAGCCCTTTCTTCAAAAATAAAAAAATTGGAAATGACAAAAACAGTCTCGGTTATGGCTTGTGAAGGGTGTGGTGGGTCACATGAAAATTGGAGTTGTATGAAAGAAACGGACGATCAACAAGAAATGGTAAACTACATTGATAATAGACCTAGGCCGTCGGGTCCCCCAACGGGAACTTACAACCAAGGATGGCGAAACCACCCAAACCTTGGTTGGAGAGAACCCGGCAATAGTAGTAACCAACAAACCCAACGAACAAACTTTCAACAACCAAGAAATGAGTCACAAAATTTCACTCAACAACAAAGTGGACGAGAAAGGCTTGAAGATACTGTATCTCGCCTCATCTCCGACACTGAAAAGAAAAACTCGGAAAGATTTCTAAAATTAGAATCAAATTTTAGAAATTAACAAGCTAGTATTCAAAACATAGAAAAACAATTAAATCAAATAGCTCAAAATTTTGCCGAGAGACCGCAAGGCGCATTACCTAGCAATACCGAAACAAACCCAAAAGCGCAAGTTCACCTCATCACGCTACGAAACCACACCGTAGGGCCTGCAGAAGCGTCGCCGCCAACAGAAGAAATGGCACCCACACCTCTGCAGGAAAAGGACTCCCCTCCGTCACCAGAGCCTACCAAAGCTCCTCGAGTTCCGTACCCCGGTAGGTTAATTCGTCAGAAGACCAATGAGCAATTCGCGAAGTTCGAAAGTCTATTAAAGCAATTGCATGTCAATATTCCTTTTATTGAGGTCCTAACCCAAATGCCCAAATACTCTAAGTTCATGAGGGACTTCCTCACTCATAAAAAGAAAATTGAAAATTTGCAATTAGTCAATTTAGGCGAAGAATGCTCTGCCCTCGTACTCAATAAACTTCCCCAAAAGAAAATCAATCCCGGAAGCTTCTCGATTCCCTGCTCAATAGGGGAGTCCCCCGTTCGTAATGCCCTAGCCGATCTTGGGGCTAGCATTAACCTCATGCCCTCATCAATGTTTAAAAGACTTGGCCTGGGAACCACGAGTCCTACAAAAATGAGCATACAACTCGCTGATCGATCTGTCAAATTCCCACAAGGTGTCATTGAAAATGTCTTGGTAAAAGTAAGTAGATTCGTCTATCCAGCCGACTTTGTCATACTCGATATGGAGGAAGACACCGAGGTCCCCTCATACTAGGGAGACCATTTCTTGCCACCGCACAAGCGGTGGTAGATATGAATGACGGAACACTCACCTTGAGGTATGGGGATGATGAAGTAAAATTCGGAGTTGGGAAGAGAATAGAGGACGACGACCCGGTCAACTACATGAAGGTTATTGATTCGAGCTTGGATGCTGCTCTCCGACGGTGTAACATGGGACGCCAAGCATCCCACTCAGAAAATATATAACCTCACATTGGGTCTAGCCAAGGACCCTTATAAACGTGGCGCACCACAGAGGCATTCCGCGGAACTATCCTTAGTCTAGTTTAATCTTTTAGTTTTAATTTGCAGGAATAAAACACACTCATGGTGATAATGGATGAAAAAGGGAACGAGAAAAATGACCCCATGCACAAAGAACGAAGCAGCCCGACACAAATCTCCATTACAGAAGGCTCAACACGAGCCGTGCTCAACCAACACGGCCCCGTGCTGAACCACCTGCAGAAAAACGCCCAGTTCAGGTAACTGGACACGGGCCGTGTTCACCAGACACGCCCCCGTGTCCAGGCTTCTGTCTCATTTCTTTAATTTCTGTTACTGGCACCTGAACACGGGGCCGTGTCCGGTCCCCACGGGGCCGTGTCCAGACGACCAGTAACATAAATCTTTGCTTTTTAACACAACATTACACATCCAATCAACCTAAAAATTTATTTTTGGGACACATTGAGGACAATGTGTAATTTAAGTGTGGGGGGGAAGCTAACACTTTGAAATTTTGCAAGTCCTAATAACAAGCCTTACACAAAACTCTATTGGAACCGCTAAACACCCCAAATTTTTTACAAAAATTTTTCAATTTTACTTGTCTAAAGTTTAAGTTAGGAATCACAAGATTAATAGGGTTATATTTTTATAAAATTTACAACCGAGAGCGTCGTGATAACAAGAACCAACATAAGAAAATTATGAAACGGCATAACAAGTCTAGTTAAAATTTGATTATATATACTTGATCACATTAAAAACCCATTCCCACAAAAGTGAGTTTTGAGCCTTTATTGAGCATACAAATTTACATCTTTAGACTAAAATGCTCATTTTTCGTTTCTTGTGTTAATAGTCGCTTGGTTCTTACAACTGTAGAACTTGCCACGACGATTCATTCCCGGTCCTTACCAACTTAAACCCAAGGAAGTAAATGATGGAGGCATTAGGACTAACCATTTTTTCTTTCTACACCATTATTTTTCATTTTTTTTACCACCTACCCAAAATCCCCCTAGTTAACCCCTTTGAGCCTAAACCTTTCGTTTCTTTACCCTAAACCCTTTTTACCCACCAAAAACCCTTTTTATTTTTCACCCTTTATTTTAGTAACAAGCTCGGTTTTTCGCAAGCTCGTTCTTTTATGTGACTAAAATATATATATATATATATATATATATATATATATATGATGAAGTTAAAAACAAACAAAGCTATACAAACAAAAGCTTGTTTGGAGAAATACTTCAAGATAAAAAAGTCACTAAAAACAAAATGTGTTACGAAAACCGACGCTTTTTACGCTTTTCGCCCTTTTACTAACCACTAACCCAACCACCCACCTTTAGCCCAAGCCTAGCCCTTCACCCAAAAAGTCCTCTTGATATTTACAAAGGTATAAAGTTAAAAAGGAGGAGGATTGATTGCTTGGCAAGCCTATGGAAGGCGTAAGTTCCATGCCACTCTCGAGTGATTCACTAAAAAAATACACCTTCGGCCGAGTGTTGAGTGATTTCTCCCGTGAGGTATGTGAACTTGTATATAAATGGAATTTTAAAAAGGCATGTTATGCCCAAATAAGTAATTTATCCTATGAAACGTTCTAAATAAATCATAACGAATAGGATTGTAAATAAATAAAAATAAAACCCAAAAAGATCTTGGATTCCCGATACTCTACGACAAGCCAAAAACCTTCTCTTCTACCCATTCCATTTGGGAGTGTAAGCCACATTTAAAGAGTTTTGCTTGAGGAGAAGCAAAAGTTCAAGTGTGGGGGTATTTGATGTGTGTAAAATACAACATATAAATTACATCAATTAAGGCATAAAACTAACCCCTTTTAAGTACTAATATTGGAAAAAGAGTGTTTTTGTCTTCCTTTTGTATTTTCAGGATGAAATGAGCTCAAATTCACAAAAGAAGCAAAAAGACAGCTAATTCTAACAAAAATACAAGAAAAAGAATAAAAGTAGACCGCCCGAACCCTCAACGGCATCTTCCCAAGCAAAGAAGAGAAAACAGAAGCCTGAACACGCCCCATGCTCAGCCAGCACGGGGCCGTGCCCAAGAAGCAGCAGAAAAGACAAACCTGTAGAAGCTTCTATTGCCCACCACGGGGCCGTGTCCAGTGAGCACGGGGGCGTGGTGAAAGTACAGCAGGCGCATTAATTGTAATTGCGAATTACAATTAATGAAGAGAGATAGTGTCAGACGGGCACGGGGGCGTGTCCAGCGGACACGGGGCCGTGCCCAGCCTTCTGTTCAGCCTATAAATAGGAGTGCTTGGTTTCATTCCAACTCATCCCTTGGCACACCACCTCTCTCACACTTCATCCACCACCCACCACCACCATAACACCATCATCCACCACCATCATCCATTGTCCATCGTAGAGTGTGTGAGTCGTCTCGGGATCCAAGATTGATAGTAAGAGTTCTTGACAATCAAGGCCATGTTTGCCTAAGTCTCTTACATCACTTGGTGAAGACAAGTGTTTAGTATAATACTTTTTATTTTTAATCTTTTGCACTTTTTATTTGGTTTTGTATTAATGACTTTAATAACTAGTTGCTTATGTTGAAGGTGATCTTTCCTTATCGTTTGTCCGTGGTGTCTTGGCATTATTTTACTGTCTATATAAAATAAAAGATTTTCACCATTCATATCTCCACGGTCTATATGGAGGTATGTTGGCTACCTGGTCGGGGGTTAAGGGAACGGTTTGGTAAGGGTCTTGCCCTTGTTCAGCGTTTAGAGGTCCTGCAAGGGACTTGGGTAAAATTTAGTAGGATCTCCTTCAATGCCCATAGGTATTGGATGACGGGGATCTAAACTCTTTGACCCCCTCATAAGTTAACTACTATTAATACTATAACCCGGCTATTTAGGACTGTATCCCTGCTGACTCAGACTACTTAGCCGAGGGTAACGTCACCGCCAAAAGCGGGGCCTACCATAATTTGCATTAATAACTTAATTCATTATCTTCCAATAATCCAACCCTTTAGGATTGTATCCTTGCTGACTCAAACTACTGGGTTGAGGGTAACGTCGCCTTCAAAAGAGAGGCCTACTACAATAACTAAGATAATCTCTTAAACAAGTGCAAAAGTGCGAAAATAATCAAAGGTTATACTAATACACGAGTCGGATCCAAGTGATTCATCTTGTGTATCTGTTTTTATTTTATTTTTATTTTTCAGCATTTAGTTAGTTTTTATTTTCTTAGTTAAAAACATTTTCTCTAACTTTTGATTTGATTAGACGTTGAGGATAAACCGGTATTAAAAGCTCTTGTGTCCTTGTACGACCTCGGTATCTTACCAACACTATACTACGTCCACGATGGGTGCACTTGCCCATATGTGTGTTTAGTGTTAGTAAATATCGTGTTTTATAAATTTAAAACTTGGCTAAAGGTGTAAAAAGGGCTTAATTATATATCTAAATTATATACACACTACACGCGCATCAGAGTCTCCTTTGTAAATAGAGGTGTCCATGCTTAAATAGCATATCATTTTCTTTTACATATCTCCAATAGTTCATTTTCAATAACCAAACCGACATATAGACGAACAAAACGTTACTTACTTTATTTCAGCTTTGTTACTCGAAACCGAACTGTTTTCAAGGATTTTTATAAAATAGATAACCTTTTCCAAAAATTCTCAAATTTTTACAGAATGTCAGAAATGTTCCAAGATTTATTGTGTAAAAATATCAAGGTCTAGTTCGTTACCCATATTTTATAGAAAATCATTTTCTCGACTGCAATCAGATTTGTTACTTTCTGATTGCAGTTTACGGAAATATTCACTAAAAATTAACCGTAATTCCGTTTGACGAAATTCCAGTTGGAGGGTCGTCCTGACAATGGTTTCCATCTACTGTAAAAATTCCATGAGTCGGTTCCACTCAGGTTTCAGGTTATGACTTCGAAAATAACACACTTTTTCTGCAGTAAAAATGCAGCTTGAGCTGCTGTCCAAAAATAGTCTTTTAAAAATAGTAAACGGTCTCGAAAAATTATGATTCTAGTGCCATTTGTTTAGTCATTCCAAAACACTCATTTTAGGCTTCAGAAAATCATTTTTCGATTTAAAATGATCCCGTTACAGCCTGTTGAAGTTGGCTGGAAATCCAACTCAGCAAGCTGTTTACATTGTAGAAGTGACTAAAAGTTCATAAACGAAGATCCTAACCATGGTTTATTGATGAACAAATGTTAGAACTTCAATCATGCTTTAACCAACCCTAAACCATTCAGATTTCAACCTCACACAACCCTTTTATATATGGTTTTTAGGCAGAAATTTAAGTTCACATTTTAGTGTTTAAGCTTTTGTGTGTGTCATAAACATTCAACAAATCGTAACAAGAATCAAGGTGGAACAAGAGTGTGAAGAGACTTACTACTAGCACAAGGCTAGGGTAGTAATCTTAGGATGAGATGATGGTGAAATGTTGGTGACAAAACTTGAATCAAGCTTCCTTGAACACCTTCAATCTTGCACTTCTAGGGATGAATCCTCAATCTTTGAATGAGAGCTTTTGGAGAAGAAAATGGAGATGGTGAAGTAGGGTGGTGGTGAATTCGGTTATGGAGAGGGGGGGGGGTATATGAGCCGAAATTTAGAGAGAGGAGGGAGGAGATTGGTTGTAATCTTTGTAATGATGGAAATCCTTGGAAACTTGCACTCTCAAACCCTAAGATCATCATTGCCTATCTAATGGCCAATAAGAGTGAAGATTACAATCTCAAATATCTAAACAAAATATTCTCACTAATAATGGCAGAAAAATCGGTTGGGTGGGGGGGGGGTAAAGTGTAAATTTTTGGTAATTAGTAGGTAATAAGTTAGAAGGTTAAGGGTATTTCCAAGTATAGTGGGTGTATGTCATGTTTACATGGTGCATGGGGATTTTTGTGCCCATAATTTATTTAAAATGATAAAATAATATTTCTAACAATATTTTCATGTCTCGGGTAATGTCTGGTTGTTCGGTTTCACGTCGTTCTGTTAAAGCGTTTAATTATCCTGTAAAGCGTCTTTTGTGCATCTTTTTGTAACGAAATTAATTCCAACACTTAGGAAAGTGTCCAGGACCATTTAGTCAATACTCTGTATAATATGAGTGTGTTAAAAGCTGAATTGTTACTAAAAGTGCGGAAATCTGTAATTAAATTGCGTTTTAGGCACTTTCCGGCACTCAAACTATCACCTAGTGACATAGTCTTATGGTCCTCACTTCCCTACACTCCATACTGGTGTAGTGTTTTATCCCTGGCCCATACTGGCCTAAAAATAGTATCTGTCTAAGTGTTGGCATTGTCAGCATGTGTCTGAGTTATCCGCTTACTGTGCTTTGTGCATCGGGTCTGTCACTAAGAGTCTATATGAATGGATAGAGTGACTGTATGTAAAGAATGCACATGTATGTATATAACATAAATCAGTAAGCAGTTTAAAGCGTCAGATGTAATCAAGCACAGTCATTAAGCACATAATTAGGGTTAATTAATTTGTACAGTACCTGTAATTATGCGGGTTGTCACATTCTCCCCCTGTTAAGAAAATTTCGTCCCGAAATTTTAAGTTCTACTTCTAGTTGTAGGGGTCTTGGGGAATAAATGTGGGTACTTGGCCTTCATACGATCCTCACGTTCCCACGTGAATTCTGGGCCGTGTCGTGCATTCCACCGAAGTTTAACGAGCTTGAAACTACTCCGGCGTGTCTTGTTAACCTTCCAATCCGTAACCTCAACCGGTTCCTCAACAAAGTGGAGTGTGTCGTCAATATGGACCTCGTCAGCAGGAATGACAACTGTCTCTTGAGTTGGACTCTTCTTCAGGTTTGATACATGGAATGTATCATGAACGCCATTAAGCTCGGCAGGCAAGTCCAATTTGTATGCTACAAGCCCAATCCTTTGCAGGATTCTAAAAGGACCAATGTAACGCGGATTCAACTTCCCACACTTTCCAAAGCGTGCCACACCCTTCCAGGGTGAAACCTTTAACAAAACCATATCCCCAACTTGAAACTCTAAAGGTTTCCTCCTTTGGTTCGCATAGCCTTTCTGTCTGTCGCGAGCTGCCTCGATGCGTTTTCGAGTTTGAAAGATCTTGTCTGTTGTTTCCTGAACCATTTCGGGGCTAACCAGCTGTCTATCACCCGCATCAGCCTAGCATAGCGGTGATCGACACTTGCGTCCATAAAGAGCTTCAAACGGCGCGGCTCCAATACTGGTGTGGTAGCTGTTGTTGTACGAAAATTCAACCAAGGGTAAGTGTTTGTCCCAACTACCACCCAGGTCCATTACACATGCTCTCAGCATATCTTCCAATGTTTGAATTGTTCGTTCACTCTGGCCATCAGTTTGTGGGTGAAATGATGTACTCAGATTCAATTTGGAACCAAATGCCTCTTGGAAGGACTGCCAAATCCTTGATACGAAGCGTCCATCTCTATCAGAGATAATCGAGAGAGGCACTCCATGACGTGCAACAATCTCCCTCATGTATATTTTAGCAAGTTTACTCGTGTTGTCCTTTTCCTTGATTGGCAGGAAGTGCGCAGATTTTGTCAGTCGGTCTACAATTACCCAAATTGTATCATGGCCCTTGGGCATCTTTGGCAATTTCGTTATGAAGTCCATGGAAATCTGTTCCCATTTCCATTGGGGTATTACAGGTTGTTGCAGGAGACCTGAAGGTTTTTGGTACTCGGCCTTGACCTTGGCGCAAGTTAAACATCTGTCGACATATACCGCGACATCGCCTTTCATCCTAGGCCACCAATAGAAATCCTTGAGATCTTGGTACATTTTATCTGCTCCTGGATGAATCGAGTATCGTGACTTATGAGCCTCATCGAATATGACCTTTCTCAATCCTCCAAACAGAGGAACCCAAATTCGATTCATGAAACACAATGTTCCTTCCTTGTTTGGCACTAACTGTTTCTCCATTCCATGGAGATACTCATGCTCAATATTGCTTTCTTTCAAAGCTTCTCTCTGCGCGACACGAATGCGCAACGAGAGGTCTGTGTGGACAATCATTTCTAAAGCCCTAACCCTTATAGGCTTAATCCTTTCTTTTCGTCTTAGGGCGTCAGCAACTACATTCGCCTTTCCTGGGTGATACTTGATTTCACAGTCGTAGTCGTTCAACAGCTCAACCCAGCGTCTCTGTCTCATGTTAAGTTCCTTTTGATCAAAAATGTGCTGTAAACTCTTGTGATCAGTGAAGATTGTACATCTTGTTCCATACAAATAGTGTCGCCAGATCTTCAACGCGAACACTACAGCGCCTAACTCCAAGTCATGCGTGGTATAGTTTTTCTCGTGCACTTTCAGCTGGCGTGAGGCATAAGCTATAACTTTCTGTCGCTACATCAACACGCAACCTAAATCCTGACGTGAGGCGTCACAATATACCACGAAGTCGTCCGTGCCTTCGGGTAGAGCTAAAATCGGTGCGTCACAAAGCTTGTTCTTCAACAATTGAAACGCTTCTTCTTGTTTGTCGCTCCAATCAAACTTCTTGTCCTTCTGTGTGAGTGCGGTCAGAGGTTGAGAGATTTTAGAAAAATCCTCAATGAACCTTCGATAATACCCAGCCAAACCTAAGAATTGCCGAATCTCGGTTGGCGTCTTCGGGGACTCCCAATTCTTGATCGCCTCGATCTTTGTGGGATCCACGTGGATTCCATTTCCATTAACCACATGTCCAAGAAACTGGACTTCGCGTAACCAAAACTCACATTTCGAGAACTTGGCGTACAACTTCTCCTTCTTTAGCAGTTCTAGAATAGCTCTCAAATGTTGCTCGTGTTCTTCCTTCGTCTTTGAGTAAATCAAAATATCATCAATGAATACGATTACGAACTTGTCGAGGTACGGCTTGCAGACTCTGTTCATCAAGTCCATGAAAACTGCTGGAGCGTTTGTCAACCCAAACGGCATAACCAGAAACTCGTAATGTCCATATCGAGTTCTAAAAGCAGTTTTGGGAATACTTTCTTCTTGTATTCTCAACTGATGATAACCTGATCTTAGATCGATCTTTGAGTAAAAACTCGAACCTTGTAGTTGATCGAACAGGTCATCGATCGTTGGCAGAGAATATCTATTTTTGACAGTCAACTTGTTAAGCTCGCGGTAGTCTATACACATACGAAAGCTACCATCCTTCTTCTTAACGAACAAAAGTGGAGCTCCCCAAGGTGAGAAGCTTGGCCTAATGAATCCTTTATCTAACAGCTCTTGGAGTTGTGTCGACAGTTCTTGCATCTCTGACGGTGCAAGTCGATAAGGTGCCTTAGCCACAGGCGCGGCGCCTGGAACTAAGTCAATGTGGAATTCGACTTGTCTTGGAGGCGGCAATCCTGGCAAGTCTTCTGGAAAGACTTCAGGATATTCCTTCACGACAGGAATGTCTTCGATCTTTGGCTCAGCGGTTTCCTTATCCACGATGTGTGCCAAAAAGGCAACACATCCTTTCCTCAAACACTTCCTACCTTTCAAGCAGCTAATGATCCTCAATGGCGTATCGCACTTCTCTCCGTGAACTACAATCGTCTCTCCATCGGCCATTGGGATGCGGATGGTCTTTTCGTGACAAACCACTTCGGCTTTGTTGCTAGACAGCCAATCTATCCCTATTACCACGTCGAAGCTTCCCAACTCGACTGGCAGTAGGTCTAGCGTAAATTCGTTTCCTCCCAGTTCTATCATGCATCCCCGGATGACTTCACCCGTTTCCACTAGTTTCCCATTCGCCAATTCAATAGAGTACGGAACGTCTAACTTACTAGCAGTTAACCCAAGCATGTTCTTAAATTCTAACGATACGAAACTATAATCGGCACCAGTATCAAAAAGAACAGACGCATAGCGTTGATTTATAGGGAACGTACCAGTGACAACATTCGGATCTTGGCACGCTTCCCTCGCACCAATGTTAAAAACTCGGCCTTGCGCTTGATTTATCTTTGGGCATTCCCTTTTGAAGTGCCCAATGTCCCCGCAGTTGAAGCATCCTGGCCCTCGGCCATTCCCATTTCCATTCCCGCCTCGATTTCCGTTTATTCCCCGGTTACCAGCTTGATTCGGGGCATTCCCACGATTTCCGTTTCCCCCATTATTTCCTTGCGGCCTGTTTCCATTACCACGGTTGTTGTTATTGTAACCCGTTTGACCACCTTGGCCTGATCCGGCCCAACATGTCTCCTTCGAATGGCCCGTCTTCCCGCAAGATTCGCATTTTCTGAGTCGGCACGGGCTGGGATGATGGAACTGACATGTACCACACTTGGGCAGAGTGCCCATGTAACCTTTTCCTCTGTTTTCATCACCAGTCTTGGCCCTGGTCGGCGTGTTTGATTCACTTCTCTTGCTACCACTGCTAGTTCCTTGCTTGAAGTTGGAAAACTTGCGTTTGTTTTCCCCCGACGACTCCACATGAGTCTCTTTCTTTTTCTGATCATCCTTTGAAAACTTGTTTAGCCTGATGGCTTCTTCAGTCAGTGAGATGCTCAAGTCGATGGCTTCAGTAATGGTTGCTGGTTTTGACGTTGTGACCATGCTCATAATCTGAGGTGCTAACCCCCAGATGAAACGTTCCACGCGCTTGAACTCGGGCGTGACCATGTACGGCACCACATGGGACAGATCATGGAACCTTTGAACATACTCAGCAATTTTTGGTCCTTCCATCCTTAGGTTCCAAAATTCGGTTTCCAATCTCTGAATCTCAGCCCTGGAGCAATACTTCTTGCGCATCAGTTCTTTCAATTCAGCCCAAGTCATGGCGTATGCTGCAGCCTCTCCTAGGGTTTGAACTTGGAGATTCCACCATGATAGGGCACCATCAGTAAAGAGCCCAGAGATGTACGTAACTTGTTGTCCCGGTGCACATTTGCTCATTCTTATTGTCGTCTCCGTCTTTTCAGTCCAACGAGTGAAAGCCACGGCACCTCCAGTGCCATCAAAGTTTTGCGACTTGCAATCTAAGAATTGCATGAAAGTACACCCTGTACAAGCAATGTCATTTATAGGAATCATTAGCAGTCGCACAAAAATCGTCCAAATATAGTGTAATGTGTCTCCTGTGACTGATCATTACCATTTGGAGGGTTGTTGTTGTTGTTCGAAATGTTTCCGCTTGTTTCTCCTTGAGAAGCAGCATATTGTGCGATTGCGGCAGCGATGATTCCTTGCAGTTCTGCCTGGGTAGTCGGCATGCATGCTTCGCGTCGTGGAGGCATTTTTCTAGGGGATATTCCATATTGGTCAGGTCGTAGTAAGTATGATAATCATACGTATATATAGTGACATTCATCATTCACATAACATCTCATGTCATAACCATAACAAATAATCAACAATGCATGAAATTAAAAGACTTGTGATTAATGTTTCATAAGCAAACCACCAATACAATTTCACCATATGTCAAAATATTTGTCTGAGTACAATAACAAATAAACCAAAAGAAACCAAAATCGTGGTCTCCAAAAAGGTCTTCATAATCATGGCTCGAGCACTGTCTTCCCACTAAGAGTAGCCGGCCTGTAGAAAATCTGGAATCCCTGTTGCCCCGAGTATCCCTAAGATGACGGTGGAGGAGGAGGTGGGAAACGAGAGAAAATCAATCGACGCAACTGCACCAAGTCCTCCTCAAGTGCATAGGCAAAACGCAACGCAAAAGCAACCTGTCGATCGAGAGGGAGAAAATGAACGTCTGACTCCTGAGATGATGGAAAAGAAGTGTGAGATGCTGAAAACAGAGTCTGACAGGGACAGTGAGGATGTGGAGCTCTCTCGAACCGCTGGACATATCGTCTCAAGACGTCCCGTTGTAACTGCAGTGACGTGAGCGTGTCCTCTATAGAGTATCCGTCATAGAATGGATGATAAGGGTCGGATACAGGCATGACATGGGGCGCTGACCATAGGGATGGTTCACCCATCGGGTCTGAAACCGGAAGTGTAATGTGTGGGGTAAATGCAAACTGTGAAGTGATATGGGGAAACTGGGTCACGAGAGGTGCAGAAAACGACACTGGTGGAACAAAATCTGAATAAGGGACCTGCGGTAAGAACTGGCTATCCTCTGGCATGAATGGGGTGTGGCCGAAAAGCTGACTCGACGATCCCTCCCCAGGTTAGGGCGGAGGAATGTCCTGAAGGAAAGTGATAGGAAGGTCAGTACCATGGGTGTCGGATGTGGATGGAGGGAACAAGGGAGCATCGAACGGTACAGTGATAGGTGCGGGAGGGGGAATGACTGGGACTACGTACGGAGGGTAGTCATCCTCCTCAATCCACCCATTGTTGGAGTGGGCGTATCTCGGGTCAATGTGGGTAGCAAACGGTGCAAGGTCATCAAAAATAGCCATGGGATCGGGTATGGGTGCTACATCGGGTATCTCAACGGCTGGTGGTGCAACAACGGGTGTATCAGTGACAGTGACGGGGTCAATGGCAAGAACGGGATCGGAAGTGACTGGAGCGGGCTGATAATCAACGAGCATAACAGGAATCGGATCATCTGGATGAACAGGAGCCTCAGCAGGCTGCTCCAACTCCATCTCCTCATCAGCGTCCATGCGAGGAATGGAACCGAGTCCCAACGGTGGGATATGAGAAGCTATCGACTCAAAGGAACCTGAAGCGGACGAATCAGACTGAACCTCCATACCAGGAAGCTCGACCATGGGAACAATAGGATCAACATCTGGGATATCAACATGCGGAACACCGTCTTCCACCGGGGCCCCACCATCCTGGTCTCCCTCCGGGGGACCCTCGATGAGTAGGTCGATGTCACCATCGGGTAACGCGTCGATAGGTTGTTCCTCAAAGAGAACTGCAGCGAAGGGGAGATGGGCAGGGATTGGAACAAGGGGTAGGTCCTCTCCTGGTGGGCCGTCAGCTAAGGGTACATCATCTTCGAAGATCGGTAGGGCAAAAGACTGAAAGTCGTCTTCATCTGTGCTCGTGGTGTCTGAGGTGTAAACTCCCGAATCAGTAGCCATCTCGTCATCAGAGGTAAAAGTCCTCGGGTCACTCGCGTCGGATACTCCACTACCGGATGATGCCATGGTGTCTGTAACACAACCACAACATATGCACACAAATAAGGTAAGCATGTAAACAAATAATAATGAAGTCATGTATGTATCCTAGTCTTCCCAGTCTATCCCACCCAATCTCTAAGACTGAATTCCCTAGTCTCTCAGACTAACTCCCTGGCCTCTAAGACCAACCTCCCAGTCTCTAAGACTCAAATTTTCCCCAACCTCTAAGGCTAAACATCCCCAATCTCTAAGATTGAATCCCTCAGTCTCTAAGACTAAACTCCCTCAGTCTCTAAGACTGATACAAAAATTTTTGAAAAGTGTATTTGTGCCCTTTTGTTTGTAAAAATGTTTGTGCCATGGATCTGGACCTTTAGTGTATGCAAATGTAAAAACGTTTGAAAACATTTTCGTGAGAGCCCTAGTGATCATAGTCTAGACTCGAGAAGGAATCCTAGTTCGCTATGATCGAGGCTCTGATACCAAGCTGTCACACCCTGGCTTTTGCAGAAGCGTGGGTTTATTTGGTGTGACTTCTTAATACCATAGCAACAATCACAACATGCTATATGATAAAAACATATGATGTTCATCCATTAAAATAGTTAAAAATGCATAACATATTGTTTTAAAACATCAACCACAAGAATGCGTTACAAAACATGACTTGTTCCAAAAAGAGTTCATAAGACTCGACGAAAGACTATCAACGACACCAGGATTGAGACATGCAACTCGTCCAGGAAAGAGTTACACTTCCCAAACCTACGACTCCGGATGACATCCTTATTAAGTACGCAGCTAATCATGCATCACTTGCCAGATCCAAATTAATTCCCTGAAATACATGTAGTTTAAAAAGTCAACAAAAAGTTGAGCGAGTTCATGTGTAAGTCTGTGTGTATAAACCCTTTAATATGTCTGTAAGTAACATTGTCCCTGGTATGTAGCAATAAGGAAAAATGATCACCATTGGGTTGCAAATCCAATAGTATATGTGAATGATGCAGGAAGACTCAAACCTAGCAAATTTGTCTCCGGTATGAAGACATAGTCACCACTATGGGCCCCCGGCCTCATGGGTGTGGGCTCGCTACACCCAAATAGATCTATCGCTCATGTCCCGTGGTCCTACGATGAGGATTAATGGCCTTAAGTGTCATGCCCACCACTCACTTGATCGCGTAATAAAAACCCCTCCTTAAGCTAATCATACCAATTATAAAATGTCTGAAATAATTTGTAAACATGTATTCCACCCCCGAAGTATAAAACCGAAAACAGTATAGGAAAAGGGGGTCATGAACTCACCGTAGTGCGTCTTGACTCGAACTTAACTCTTTCCGCTACACGACAACCTACAACGTACTAATGTCTATTAGACGAACGGGCCGTGCCTTGGCTTAGAGTTTAGTGTTTTGATTTATGTTACTTTGGTAATAATTTGTTAAAACAATAATAATTATTTTAACTTAAATAGCGTTCTTAGAAAAATAGTTAGACAACTATTTCGTATCTATTTTCTCGAATATTTTACTAAGTGTTCGGATTCTCGGAAAATTTCGGCAGAGTCTCCTTTGTAAATAGAGGTGTCCATGCTTAAATAGCATATCATTTTCTTTTACATATCTCCAATAGTTCATTTTCAATAACCAAACCGACATATAGACGAATAAAACGTTACTTACTTTATTTCAGCTTTGTTACTCGAAACCGGACTGTTTTCAAGGATTTTTATAAAATAGATAACCTTTTCCAAAAATTCTCAAATTTTTACAGAATGTCACATATGTTCCAAAATTTATTGTGTAAAATATCAAGGTCCAGTTCGTTACCCATATTTTATAGAAAATCATTTTCTCGACTGCAATCAGATTTGTTACTTTCTGATTGCAGTTTACGGAAATATTCACTAAAAATTAACTGTAAGTCCGTTTGACGAAATTCCAGTTGGAGGGTCGTCCCGACAATGGTGTCCATCTACTGTAAAAATTCCATGAGTCTGTTCCACTAAAGTTTCAGGTTATGACTTCGAAAATAACACACTTTTTCTGCAGTAAAAATGCAGCTTGAGCTGCTGTCCAAAAATAGTCTTTTAAAAATAGTAAACAGTCTCGAAAAATTACGATTCCAGTGCCATTTGTTTAGTCATTGAAAAATACTCATTTTAGGCTTCAGAAAATCCATTTTTCGATTTAAAATGATCCCGTTACAGCCTGTTGAAGTTGGCTGGAAATCCAACTCAGCAAGCTGTTTACATTGTAGAAGTGACTAAAAGTTCATAAACGAAGATCCTAACCATGGTTTATTGATGAACAAATGTTAGAACTTCAATCATGCTTTAACGAACCCTAAACCATTCAGATTTCAACCTCACACAACCCTTTTATATATGGTTTTTAGGCAGAAATTTAAGTTCACATTTTAGTGTTTAAGCTTTTGTGTGTGTCATAAACATTCAACAAATCGTAACAAGAATCAAGGTGGAACAAGAGTGTGAAGAGACTTACTACTAGCACAAGGCTAGGGTAGTAATCTTAGGATGAGATGATGGTGAAATGTTGGTGACAAAACTTGAATCAAGCTTCCTTGAACACCTTCAATCTTGCACTTCTAGGGTTGAATCCTCAATCTTTGAATGAGAGCTTTTGGAGAAGAAAATGGAGATGGTGAAGTAGGGTGGTGGTGAATTCGGTTATGGAGAGAGGGGGGGGGGTATATGAGCCGAAATTTAGAGAGAGGAGGGAGGAGATTGGTTGTAATCTTTGTAATGATGGAAATCCTTGGAAACTTGCACTCTCAAACCCTAAGATCATCATTGCCTATCTAATGGCCAATAAGAGTGAAGATTACAATCTCAAATATCTAAACAAAATATTCTCACTAATCATGGCAGAAAAATCGGTTAGGGGGGTGGGGTAAAGTGTAAATTTTTGGTAATTAGTAGGTAATAAGTTAGAAGGTTAAGGGTATTTCCAAGTATAGTGGGTGTATGTCATGTTTACATGGTGCATGGGGATTTTTGTGACCATAATTTATTTATAATGATAAAATAATATTTCTAACAATATTTTCATGTCTCGGGTAATGTCTGGTTGTTCGGTTTCGCATCGTTCTGTTAAAGCGTCTAATTGTCCTGTAAAGCGTCTTTTGTGCATCTTTTTTTAACGAAATTAATTCCAACACTTAGGAAAGTGTCCAGGACCATTTAGTCAATACTCTGTATAATATGAGTGTGTTAAAAGCTGAATTGTTACTAAAAGTGCGGAAATCTTTAATTAAATTGTGTTTTAGGCACTTTCCGGCATTCAAACTATCACCTAGTGACATAGTCTTATGGTCCTCACTTCCCTACACTCCATACTGGTGTAGTGTTTTATCCCTGGCCCATACTGGCCTAAAAATAGTATCTGTCTAAGTGCTGGCATTGTCAGCATGTGTCTGAGTTATCCGCTTACTGTGCTAACTGTGCTTTGTGCATCGGGTCTGTCACTAAGAGTCTGTATGAATGGATAGAGTGACTGTATGTAAAGAATGCACATGTATGTATATAACATAAATCAGTAAGCAGTTTAAAGCGTCAGATGTAATCAAGCACAGTCATTAAGCACATAATTAGGGTTAATTAATTTGTACAGTACCTGTAATTATGCGGGTTGTCACACATAATGTACGGGCATGCATTGCCAAGAATTAGCAAAAGAATTGCAAGGCATTAATAACGAGTTATTGCTTTGACCCTGTCGGGTATGTGTAATGGGTCATACTCTTAGCAAGGGCTTATGGTCCCACTAAAGATGGTTGGGTTAGAATTGGATAATAGACCCGCTCAAGTGAGGTATAACTAGTATTCGGGTAAATTCGCCCTTAGAGCCAAGTATATGTCTATGATGCGAAAATATGACTAAATGAGTTTTAAAATACTAGGCCATCGGAAATCTTTATGTACTTAGGTATATTATTAATCTTGATGGGATAACGACTAAACGTGCTTGCTAGTTTTCATCTAAACTTTTAAAATGTCACACCCCAACCGATGGCGGAATCATCGGGGCGCGGCACTGAGCGAAACAGATTGTCCAGAAGTTTCCACAACAACTATTATTACAAATTCAGTTAAGTGATACGTCCCATACCGTATCCCAAATAAATAAACAAATTATCATAGAATACAACTAAACAAATAGTACTATTTCGACAACTCAGATTTAATTTATTACAAACCAAATGTTTAAAAGTACGGCCCAGAGTCATTAAGACTCGTCCGGACAAGATCTACAGAAAACTAATACCATAGATGCTTGATCGAACAACTCCAACGGCTCCATGGCTATAGTTTATTCACTTCTAGAGACCCCTAGGTAGGCTACGACCTACAACTGCTAGATGGGCTCTAAAGCTTTATTATTGCCTCGCTTTCCTAGCAAGTAAGCATCCTAATTACCTGTCACATACGTTAAAATAAAGTCAATACATAAAAATGTAAAGGTGAGCACACAAGTTTGATAGTAGCATATAGAGTTCGAATAGTTTACGCATAACCAGGCACGTACACAGAGGAAAACGATGCATGTTAATTATCGACATGGGACCATCGCTACCAACGACTGCGGGTTGACCGTCCGAGACGGTTCGCAATACATGATTACCACCGTAATCCATGCAAGTATTTGTCCTTAACAACCCCCGTGTGAACGGGTGCTGAGTCCAAACTATAGTACTATGTTGCTAAGGCAGGTAGATAGCACTCCACGTGTAAACATAATAAACAGCATTCATTTAGTCAAATAGCACATGCAAGTTGGTTAGCGTTCAAATAGTTTGTGTTTGATTGTGATTTGATAGGTAACGTATGTAACACCCAAAAGTGCTAAAAGCAAAAAGGGATCGAGTATACTCACAGTGATTGATTGTGGGTTGAACGGAGCGCTGAGAGTAAGATTAGCCTGAATAGTTCGATAGCATATCGATAAGTAACGCGGAAAGGTAAACAAGTATGGATGGATCGAATGGGCTGGTCGATCGAACGACAGGTTCGATCGAACGGCCTGTTCGATCGGCTGGTATATCCAATTGGACAATCCTGTTCGATCGGCCGGTTGGCTCGATCGGCTGGGCCATTCGAGTGGATTGTTTCTTCCTCTGGTGTGTTTGTGTTAGAGGATTTGAACTTTTTAAGTTTTTGTTGCAGCATTTGAGAACACTGAAGTGTTCCTACCTTTTCAAGTCGTTCGATCGAACGGTTTGTTCGATCGGCTAGCTCGCTCGATCGGCTAGGAGCTTCAAAGTTAGCCCTCAACTGAATGTCACTCGATCGAATAGTCTGTTCGATCGGCTGGCATTCTCTACTACGAACAAGTTGTGAAATGATTAAGTGTTGAAGCATAGTATCTCATGATCCGAACAGTAATGTTTACCAATCGGGTGACCCATTTGGTTGAACATTACTTCGTCAATACTATACTTCGAAAGTTTGGAAATGTGGGACCATGTGCTAGCCGATCGGCTGGCATATCCGATCGGCTGGGCTGTTCGACAGCTTAGCCGTTCGGCCAGCATTTCTGACCTGGTTGGCCTTTCGTCTAACACTTGGTTGTTTGTTCGTTTGTTATTCTTTCAAGGTATCTTGACAACGTGTTGAACTACGATAACCTTCGTTCCCACCTGTTCTCTTGGCTCGAACAGGAATCGCCCAAGTTCGGCCGGTTGAACGGTTTGGAATGTCGGTTTAGAGTTTAGCCGATATCGGTGAACCTTGTTCATAGAACCCGAATCTTGAACCTTCTAAACCATTTGAATGATTGGTTAGCCGGTTCAAGCTCCGTTTCTACCGGTTTGAAAGCATTGAGTGTAAAAGAGTTGAAAGAAAGTTGGAAATCCTTCTTTCAATCCTTTACATTATGAAAATGATTAGATCCATGATGGATCTTAGCTTGTTTACGTGGAAATCGGTTAGATCTAAGCTAATCATAGTGGAATGAGGCCAAAACATGATGTTCTTCAAGAACACCATGATGACATCACCCAAGAACACTTAGATCTTGGTGATTTCATGGTTAGAATCCAAGTTTTGAAAGATAGAAAGGGGTAGAATCAAGTAATGATCAAGAATGTACAAGAATTAGAGTGAAAACTTACCGGGATTGAGAGAAATCTGAGAAAAGGTGAAGAAGATAGCTGGTTCGGTCAAAGCTTTCCAAAAATGGAAAGTATGACAATGACAGCCCTATTTATAGGCCTCCAAAAGAGGAAAGTGGCAGCCAATCGGCTGGGAACTCCGATCGAGTGGGCAGCTCGATTAGCTGGCAAGGTGCTTAGCCGATCGGCTGGCCTGTTCGATCAGGATGTTTCCTGTTCGATCCGCCACGCACTTCGAGTATTTTGCGACGATTTTCGACGTTTCGATTCCGACGTATGATGTTATGATTTCGATAGAGTTCCTAGTCAAATTACTTTTAATCCCAACCACTATATCTAATATACAATCTTCGTTAAGTCATGTTTCGATGTCGGTTTTGATTTGAGTTTGATTGCCTTTCGAGTTTCGATTCGATTTTCGATTGATTTGCTTGAATATCACACCAAACATAAAGTAAGCACGCACAAGCAACACATAAGGCACACACACACGTATATCAATAACACAATTCAATAATTCAATAATTCGAGTCTCGAGTTTGATTGATTGTTAGATCGGTTTGATTACTGATTAGATTAACTTTATCGCATTGTTACTTCCTATCATTCACAGTCGTAGATCGGTTCGCATTGAAACACGTTCGATTACTTCGATTCTTGCTGATTGCAACACTTACTCCACATAATACAACTAAAACACAAAATCGACTATCTACAGTCAGAGAAAGTCAAAGTTGACTTGGACTTTGACTTTGACTTTGACATTCAAAAACACGGGGTGTTACAGCCTCCCCTTGTTTAGGGAATTTCGTCCCGAAATTAGGCTCGAAGGCTACACAACACCGTGATTTACCAATTTGATGCTTCAGATCTATTTATTTAAACAGCTGTGGGTACTTGGCCTTTATGTCGCTTTCGAGTTCCCAAGTGAACTCCGCGCCTCGTTTGCCTTCCCATCGGACCTTCACGATCGGGATGCGAGAGCGCCTGAGCTGCTTGGTTTGGCGATCCATGATTTCGACAGGCTTTTCCACGAAGTGTAGTGTTTTGTTGACCTGAAGATCGTCGAGTGGTACGATTAGATCATGATCAGCATGGCCTTTCTGGAGGTTAGAGACGTGGAAAGTCGGGTGGACGTTACTGAGTTCCTCCGGTAATTCGAGTCTGTAGGCGACTTTTCCGATTCTTTCCAGAATCCTAAAAGGTCCAACATATCGAGGCGCGAGTTTCCCTTTCTTGCTGAATCGGACTCCACCCTTCCAAGGTGATACCTTCAGGAGTACGTAGTCACCAACTTCAAATTCAAGGGGCTTGCGTCTTTTATCGGCGTAACTTTTCTGTCTGTTCCGAGCTTTTACCAGGTTGTCTCTTATCTGGTGGATTTTGTCAGTCGTTTCTTGTAGAATCTCGGGACCGGTTAGTTGCGAGTGACCGATCTCGTGCCACACAATAGGCGATCGACATCTTCTACCATACAAAGCCTCGAAAGGTGCCATTTGGATGCTGGCATGATAGCTGTTATTGTACGAGAATTCCACCAGTGGCAGGTGTTTGTTCCAACTTCCACCAAAATCTATAACACACGCTCGGAGCATGTCTTCAAGAGTATGGATCGTTCTTTCAGTCTGTCCGTCGGTTTGAGGGTGGAATGCAGTACTCAGATTAAGCGACGTACCAAGGGCCGCTTGAAACGTTTCCCACAATCGCGAAGTAAACCGAGCGTCGTGATCTGAAATGATGTCGCGAGGCGTACCATGATTACTAATGATCTCGTCGGTGTAGATTTGGGCTAGTCGTTCCACCTTGTAGTCCTCTCGTATAGGCAAAAAGTGGGCTGATTTCGTTAGACGATCAACTATGACCCAAATACTGTCGTGACCTGATGGCGTGGGCGGGAGCTTCGTTGTGAAATCCATAGCTATACTCTCCCACTTCCATATAGGTATCGGCGGTTGTTCGAGTAAGCCAGAAGGTCTTTGATGTTCAGCCTTGACTCTTGCACAAGTTAAACAGCTTCCAACGTACAGAGCGATATCCCTTTTCATACCCGGCCACCGGTACTTGTAACGCAGGTCCTGGTACATTTTGTCTGCACCGGGATGAATAGAATATCGGGACTTGTGGGCTTCGTTCATGATAATCTTTCGCAAATCGGTCCGCTTAGGGATCCAAATTTGGTCCAGATAATAGAATATCCCATCGGGTTTGCTTACTAACTGAGCTCCATCGTGATAGATCCTTTCTCTCTTCAATGTACGCTCGTTAAAGCAAGCATGTTGGGCTTCTCGGATGAGGGTTTCGAGGTTGTGCTGTGCTTGGATGTTTCGAGTACTGAGCACGTAACTCTTTCTGCTGAGAGCGTCAGCAACCACATTCGCCTTGCCTGGGTGATAACGAATCTCACAGTCGTAATCATTGAGAAGTTCTACCCATCGGCGTTGACGCATATTAAGCTCACTCTGATTAAAGATGTGTTGTAAACTCCTGTGATCGGTGTAGATTGTACACTTAGTGCCATACAGGTAGTGTCGCCAAATCTTCAATGCAAAGACAACCGCGCCTAGCTCGAGGTCATGGGTTGTATAGTTCTTCTCGTGGATCTTGAGCTGACGAGATGCGTAGACTATAACCTTGTCTCGCTGCATGAGAACACAGCCGAGACCAAGGTTAGAAGCATCACAGTAGACAATGAAGTTGTCGCTTCCGTCGGGCAGTGTAAGAATAGGTGCGTTGCACAGCATATGCTTAAGGGTTTGAAAGGCAGTCTCTTGTGCGTTTCCCCACACAAAAGGCTTGTCCTTATGGGTAAGAGCAGTAAGCGGCACGGCGATCTTAGAGAATCCCTCAATGAACCTTCGATAATAGCCCGCTAGTCTGAGAAAAGAACGAACTTCTGACGGGTTCTTAGGCGTAATCCAACTTTTGACAGCTTCAATCTTCGCAGGATCGACATGGATACCCCGACTATTCACTATGTGACCCAGAAACTGAACCTCCTCCAACCAGAATTCGCACTTGGAGAATTTGGCATAGAGTTGGTTCCCCTGGAGTAACTCGAGAACCAAACGTAGATGTTGCGCGTGTTCGGCTTTCGTTTTGGAATAAATCAAGACATCGTCGATGAACACGATGACGAAACGGTCAAGATACGGCTTACACACGCGATTCATGAGGTCCATAAAGACCGCGGGTGCGTTGGTTAGACCAAAGGGCATAACAACAAATTCGTAATGGCCATAACGGGTTCGAAAAGCAGTTTTAGGAATGTCTTCCTCTTGAATCCGCAACTGATGGTATCCTGAACGCAGATCGATCTTAGAGAAGCATGCTACACCTTGTAGCTGATCAAACAAATCGTCAATTCGGGGCAAGGGGTATCAGTTCTTGATGGTCAGCTTACTCAATTCCCGATAGTCGATGCACATCCGGAACGACCCGTCCTTCTTTTTGACGAAAAGGACTGGCGCGCCCCAAGGAGAGGTGCTTGGGCGAATAAAGCCTTTTTCGAGTAATTCCTGGAGTTGGTTCGAGAGTTCCCGCATTTCGGATGGAGCGAGTCGATAAGGGGCTTTGGCAACGGGGTTAGCTCCAGGAATGAGATCGATACGAAAGTCGATATCACGACTTGGTGGTAGTCCGGGAAGATCATCAGGGAACACCTGAGGAAATTCACGAACCACTGGAACATCTTTGACTTCAACTTTCTTTTTCTTTCCCTTTTCCGCTACTACGATGTTGGCCAAGAAGGCTCGGTATTCCTTGCGGAGGTACTTGCTGGCTTGAATACACGACATAAGCTTGAGACCTTTCGACGTTGTTTCACCGTATACACATAGGAGATCACCATTCGCGAGTGAGAATCGAATCATCTTTTCAAAGCACACAACTTCAGCATGGTTTTCACGAAGAAAGTCCATGCCTATTATGACATCAAAACTTCCGAGTTGCATCGGAATAAGGTCGATCGGAAAGATGTGATTGTTGAGTTCGAGAGTACAATCACGGAGTACTGAGTTAACGGCAATGGTTCTCCCTGTAGCAACTTCGACTTCGAATGACGAGGATAGATAAGAGCGCTTATGACTAAGGAGCTTCTCGAATTCAAATGATACAAAGCAGTTATCGGCTCCAGTATCAAACAAACATGATGCATAAATACCATTCACAAGGAACGTACCATTAACCACGTTGTTATCCGCCTGAGCCTGGCGGGCATTGAGGTTGAAAGTTCGGGCATGGGCTGCTTGCGGCTGCTGTTGAGGGCTGCTGTTGTTGTTGCTGCTGCTGGGGCTCTTGCTTGACCACCCTGTTCGGGCATCGGTTGGCAAAGTGGTTAGGGTCACCACATGCAAAGCAGACTCTAGCATTGACTGCTGGTGCTGGAGCTGCTGGTTGGCCTTGAGGAGCAGGGAGTAGAGCTTGGTTGACAGTAGCTTGAGCTGGGGCTTGACGAGGACCATAACGGCAATTCACAGTGAAATGACCGTAGAGGTTGCAGTGAGCGCAAAAACGACAAGCTAGACCCAGTGGGTGATGATACGAACATGTCGGGCAGAGTGGGTGAGGGCCTGTGTATGCACGCTTTGCTGGCGGTGTATTGATCACTGGAGCTGAACGCTGGTGCTGCTGCTGTTGAGCTGGTACAGATTGCAGGGGAGCAGCAGTGGTCGCGGCAGCACAGCTCTTGTTGCTGGAGCTGTTGTTGTTGCGCTTCTTCTTCCTTCTTGAAGACTTGGAGCATTGAGCAGGTGGGTCGGTGGGCGTTGCAGTAGCTTGATGCAGGGACTTGGCTTGCTTATCCCAGAAACCTGACTTGACTCGCTTATCGTTGATCTCAGCCGCGAGTAGGTAGGTTTCCTCGATTGTTGCTGGCTTGGCAGCGTGAACGAAGTCGGCTACACAGTCGGGTAGGGCTCGGATGTATTTCTTGATGGCTTGATCTGAGGTCTTGACTTGGTCAGGGCAGATAATGCTAAGCTGCTTGAAGCGAGCAGTGAGAGCAGCGTTGTCTCCATCCTTCTGCCTGATTTCCCAGAACTCGTCCTCCAGCTTTTGGCGCTCATGAGGAGGGCAGAATTCTTCGATCATGATAGCTTTCAACTCCTTCCATGATAGCCCGTAAGCTGCATCATTTCCGCGCTTGTTTCGTTCGGCCGTCCACCAGTCTAGAGCACGGGACTGGAAGACGCCTGTTGCATTGAGAGTACGGAGATGCTTAGGACATCCGCTCTGGCGCAGAGTGACTTCGACCGAGTCGAACCAGTGAAACATGGCTGTCGGACCATCTTCGCCAGTAAACTCTTTCGGTCCGCATGCTTTGAACTGCTTGAAGCTGAAAGCAGCCTTTCTTGAATCCTTGGAGATCTCACTTCGGGATTCTTCTGACGACTTGCTAGCGTTTTCATACACCTCACTCACAGCTTTCGCCACGGTTTTGGAGATGATAGCAGCGAGACGTCGGTCTCTCTTTTCTTGGCGGGTCAGACGTTGACGGGATCCAGACGACGACATGGTCTGCAACAGACATCGTCACAGGACTCAACACAACGTAATCGAATCTCTCCCCACACGTCTACCACTATCTAAAGCTTAGAATCACGTCGAGACACATAAGCACGTAAACACATATGCACAAAACCACAGATGCACGTAAGCACAGAAGCACATAAGCACAAAATCACATAAGCACGAAAACACGTAATCATTTAACCACAGAAGCGGTCAGAAAACAGAAACCT
This sequence comes from Helianthus annuus, assembly GCF_002127325.2. Classification (NCBI taxonomy): domain Eukaryota; kingdom Viridiplantae; phylum Streptophyta; class Magnoliopsida; order Asterales; family Asteraceae; genus Helianthus; species Helianthus annuus. Next base: position 160,877,979 of record NC_035436.2, read on the forward strand.
ATCCTTCAAATTTCGAGTACCGTTTGAATATTGTATCGAATAACCTAACTTAGTCGTGTAGCACAGTATAGTATGATATCGTCTAGCTTTGCGATAGCTGAGTGTCGTTTAGGGATAGAATAATAGTGTGAGTCACGTGTGTCGATTGAAATTTGGTAGCAGAATCGAAGAACATCCCGAAATAAAACAGAGAAGCAATTATAAACACAAAGCAGAAAAGGCACACATAAACACATAAAAATCAACAAGAGTACCAGACGACTTTGTTAAATTCGAAACATATAAAATCGAGAGATAGATTGTCTGCGGCTACTAGACATCGACTACCCAAGACAATTCGACTATTCGCAGTAGACTTGTCGTCACTTTCGACTCTAGAGGTCGTGTTTCTGCCTCGATTCTCGGGCATTCCACACGCGTTCCCTAGGTCATACTTGTGAGTTCAGGTCGTTGGAGTCCGTCGATGCCTTGGTGAGATAAGTAAGTACAGAACAAACTGCCAAGGTCAGGGTTTCACCCCTTGGCTTAGCAATTTCTTCCTTGTTTTTAATGAATATAGAGGAAATTATGCATCAAAATATGGATTCCACTCCTGATTTGGTATAATCCCCCTTGTTTGTTGGTAAAAATAATGAGATGAGCATGAATAACGAAATAAAATCGGCATGAGTCAGGCAGTTTGGTCAGGAGTTTGCGTGTAACACCTCGAAAAATTTCGTCCAATAATGTCTTGACACGTGTCATAAGGTTCCGTTATGTGAAAACATACTTTAGAGGGACTAAAAGTGACAAACAGTGAAAACTATGGAACGTAAGGGTCCAAAGTGTCAACAATGGATAAATAGACTCTATGATAACCCCACATAATGTTTATAACCTGTAACGGATGGTTCATGGATCATACGACGCGGAAATTGCACAAAAGTGAAGTATTGTAAACTATAGGGGCCAAAAGTGTCAACATGTTTAATTTATACCTCTGAGTGAACTTTTGGCAGACCCGAAGCTTTGTATAGCTAAAATATACTCACTAGAATATGTGGTAAAAATTTCATGAAGTTTCGTCAACGTATGAGAAAGTTATGGCCAAAACCGTACTTAAGGGACTAAAAGCGTCAACGTCGAATTTCAGGGCTTTTCGGTTGAGCGCAAAGTTATCCGAGGGCATTACCATGTTGGTAAAAGTCCTAAGGTTCTTAAAAACCAAGTTTGGGGGTTTACGGGTCGAGAAAAGTAGCCGAAACATCGCGTACAAGTTCAGGGGTCAAAGCTGTCAATATATGAAAGTTGTTTTGGCTGAACCAGGGTCAGGCGACCCGCCTGGGAAAGCCCAAGCGGGCCGCGTGGGTTGCCCAGCGAGCAGAAATTCGATTTTGGGTCTATTTGAGTCCGAATTTGAGTTGGATACAGTTGTTTTCGCCTCCAAATGCACCAATAACATGCCATGCATGCCTACCACTACAGTAGCCTCGAAAATTCTGGTTTAAATCAAGTTTTGATCTCATTTTGGTCACTTGCAATTGAAGAACAAGTGCTCTCAACATTCAAGAACTTCAAGCAAGCTTTCTGGAGGAAATCTGATCAACAAGGCCGACTCCTAGTGTTCACTAAACACCCATAGGACTCTTGTAAGCCTTCAATTCGTTCTTTAATCCGTTTTTGTAGTGTTTATTGCTAAAAGTCAAACTGGGTGTTCATAACCTTTGACTTTCTGATTAAACGGATTTCTTTCAGTCATTTCTCGAATTGAAACTTGTTATAGATTGGTATTTATGTGGGAAACAAACCCTCTAAAGGGCACTATCTGAATCCCACTATATGCATGCTAATTGTCGAGTCAAACATGGTTCTAAAAAGTCAACAGAATTGATTTTCGCAAAAATAAGCTTGAATGTTAATATATTAGACATGCAACCTGATTGAACATTAAAAAAATAACTTGTAATATATATAAGAATGTGTTTTAATCATCATCAACTCGACAATCTATAGTATAGCCACGAATCGGAACCGAAAGTCTTGTAAAACGATTATTTCGTAAGACTATCGATTCAGATTCGTACATGCATGTTCGAGATCTGTATTGGAAAGTAATTTTGACTATTTTTATTTTAGTTAAACTTTCTGGAATTTTCTTTGATTGAGTCTATGCTTAGCCTATTCGAATGCATGTTTCCGGTTTATGCATAAAGTTGACTATTTTGCCCTTTTTGATTTAAAACGGGATTTTTGGAAAAGTGAAAGGATAGAAATCTTTATTTTTAATATATGAACTTGCACCGAAAATTTCGGATCAGTTGGTGGTCCAGATTGTGAGTTATGGCCATTAGCGTAAAACTATATTATAAATTTACATAAACGGTCCTTTTCGCGTAGAACCCGTTTCTGGCCACGTTTTGATACGAAACTTTTTACCAACAGATGTAATATAATATTCTGGGAATTTTGATGATTTTTAATTAATTTTTGGCTGAACGGATCCTAGATCACCTAGTCATTTCGGCTTATGTCGGTTTTGACCGTTTTAGCCATAAAATGAGTTTTACACCTCTTTTTGACCCGAAACCTTTTTCTACTGATTTTATATGATGAATAAATTATTTTAAGTATTCTAGAAATATAAAAAATCTCAGATTTAATTTGAAAACCCGAAAACGCCCTTAAATCGCATATTTAGCGTTTTAAGCGCATAATGAGCGTTATACTCGTTTTAAACATATAAGACCTATACCTACTGATGTAACTTACATATTTTCATATAATAACAGTAAGTATAAGTATATAAACTCAGACTTCCAGTTTTGGCGTTTTTAGCCCTTGTGAAATTACTAAATTACCCCTACGGTGCATAGTTTGGTTTTAAATGATATATTTGGTATATGGGTCATACCCTACTGATATAATATGTTATATTAAGTATATTTACTGTATGAACCAGACCCGAAACTCAGATTCCTAATTTTACCCTTTTATTACCTTTTAAATGACCAAAATGCCCTTCTAAGGCATAAATTGAGTTTAAAATTATCCCGGGCAATATAGAACATAACTTACTGATATAATATCATATTTTAAGCATATTATCTCAGGGAACTTGCATTTGAATCATTTGGCTACCCGTATCGCCCTTATTGCGTTCGGTTCGGTTTACGTAACTAGTTTGCGTAAATTGACCGAAACGGGCCAAACGATATCATTTTTATTTCAAAATCCAGAATGTATTTAGTATACCCATATTATACAAGTATTCAAACTTGTCGGGTCTAAATCACATTCTATCCGGTCTTTCGCTTAATCGTGCGTAAACCGTATCATTCCTAAAACTAACCGGTCAAAGCTTAGGCTTAAATAAAAGGCCGTTAGGAATCTAATAGGTTAATTATAAACCTTTGTTCCAGATTAGGAGGCCCGGTAAAAGCTACCACCACTTATCGTTTGTGACTTATACTTGCTCAGGTAAATACATTTTGACTTATTTTCCCTATACGGGCTTGGGGTACGGTATTTAAAATACCGCTTGATCGGGCGCACAAGTCCTGCGCCCTATGGGTGTACAGTCTTGAATAGCTTGTGTGATTTCGTTTAAACAGTCTTGTCTTACTTAAAGGCTTTGGGGGGGTTATTGACCATGTCCTAGATATCCTTGGCATTATCTTACGAGATGGCCACGACCAGAGCACGGGGTGTAGGCGTACACCCGTCGTGTATAACTCTTTGATGTGGTGTGTCAATTAAATCTCTAGCCCGGACAGTAGATCCCGGGCCACCAGAGATATAAGTGCATGTAATTCGTTCACAAGTTTATATGATATAATTATCCCAAGTTAATAAAAATATTTATGCCTTGTGCATTTAAATAAATTTTCAATCATTTTCAAAATGAGTCAGTCGATTTGTATTTACCAGTGTAAACTGACGTATTTTTCCCAAAAGATTAAGTGCAGGTACTATACGGAAATAGGCTGGCTGTTTCCTAGAGAGCGTCCACAATAGTCTCGCAAACTCGGACGACATTTATCTGTTGAACTATTTATTTCTATTTTTATTTGATCCGCCTGTGGATCCATTTCAACTACTGTGATATTTATTATTACACTTTATTTAAAAGTTGAAATGTTTCTATTCTGCTTCCGCTGTGCATTATTATATTGTGTTGATTGTCTATGACGATGCCAACTACGTCACTGTACCCCACACCGGGCCCACCGGTGACACGTGGAAATCGGGGTGTGACATTGCGGCTTTCACACCTATTCCCAACTAAACCTACCGACTTTTATATGAAAATTCGAGTGCAGTGATAGGGAAGGATCGCAGAATTCAGCACATAAACTGGGTCTGATGGTTCCTAACTATAGTCTAGGTCTCTAAGACAGCGACCCGGACTAGGTCGTGTCTGCCTAATTCCCTATAGTTATGGCTCTGATACCAATCTGTCACACCCCAACCGATGGCGGAATCATCGGGGCGCGGCACTGAGCAAAACAGATTGTCCAGAAGTTTCCACAACAACTATTATTACAAATTCAGTTAAGTGATACGTCCCATACCGTATCCCAAATAAATAAACAAGTTATCATAGAATACAACTAAACAAATAGTACTGTTTCGACAACTCAGATTTAATTTATTACAAACCAAATGTTTAAAAGTACGGCCCAGAGTCATTAAGACTCGTCCGGACAAGATCTACAGACAACTAATGCCATAGATGCTTGATCGAACAACTCCAACGGCTCCATGGCTATAGTGTATTCACTTCTAGAGACCCCTAGGTAGGCTACGACCTACAACTGCTAGATGGGCTCTAAAGCTTTATTATTGCCTCGCTTTCCTAGCAAGTAAGCATCCTAATTACCTGTCACATACGTTAAAATAAAGTCAATACATAAAAATGTAAAGGTGAGCACACAAGTTTGATAGTAGCATATAGAGTTTGAATAGTTTACGCATAACCAGGCACGTACACAGAGGAAAACGATGCATGTTAATTATCGACATGGGACCATCGGTACCAACGACTGCGGGTTGACCGTCCGAGACGGTTCGCAATACATGATTACCACCGTAATCCATGCAAGTATTTGTCCTTAACAACCCCCGTGTGAACGGGTGCTGAGTCCAAACTATAGTACTATGTTGCTAAGGCAGGTAGATAGCGCTCCACGTGTAAACATAATAAACAGCATTCATTTAGTCAAATAGCACATGCAAGTTGGTTAGCGTTCAAATAGTTTGTGTTTGATTGTGATTTGATAGGTAACGTATTTAACACCCAAAAGTGCTAAAAGCAAAAAGGGATCGAGTATACTCACAGTGATTGATTGTGGATTGAAGGGAGCGCTGAGAGTAAGATTAGCCTGAATAGTTCGATAGCATAACGATAAGTAACGCGGAAAGGTAAACAAGTATGGACGGATCGAATGGGCTGGTCGATCGAACGACAGGTTCGATCGAACGGCCTGTTCGATCGGCTGGTATATTCGATTGGACAATCCTGTTCGATCGGCCGGTTGGCTCGATCGGCTGGGCCATTCGAGTGGATTGTTTCTTCCTCTGGTGTGTTTGTGTTAGAGGATTTGAACTTTTGAAGTTTTTGTTGCAGTATTTGAGAACACTGAAGTGTTCCTACCTTTTCAAGTCGTTCGATCGAACGGTTCGTTCGATCGGCTAGCTCGCTCTATCGGCTAGCTCACTCGATCGGCTAGGAGCTTCAAAGTTAGCCCTCAACTGAATGTCACTCGATCGAATAGTCTGTTCGATCGGCTGGCATTCTCTACTACGAACAAGTTGTGAAACGATTAAGTGTTGAAGCATAGTATCTCATGATCCGAACAGTAATGTTTACCAATCGGGTGACCCATTTGGTTGAACATTACTTCGTCAATACTATACTTCGAAAGTTTGGAAATGTGGGACCATGTGCTAGCCGGTCGGCTGGCCCGGTCGATCGGCTGGCATATCCGATCGGCTGGGCTGTTCGACAGCCTAGCCGTTCGGCCAGAATTTCTGACCTGGTTGGCCTTTCGTCTAACACTTGGTTGTTTGTTCATTTGTTATTCTTTCAAGGTATCTTGACAACGTGTTGAACTACGCTAACCTTCGTTCCCTCCTGTTCTCTTGGCTCGAACAGGAATCACCCAAGTCCGGCCGGTTGAACGGTTTGGAATGTCGGTTTAGAGTTTAGCCGATATCGGTTAACCTTGTTCATAGAACCCGAATCTTGAACCTTCTAAACCATTTGAATGATTAGTTAGCCGGTTCAAGCTCCGTTTCTACCGGTTTGAAAGCATTGAGTGTAAAAGAGTTCAAAGAAAGTTGGAAATCCTTCTTTCAATCCTTTACATTATGAAAATGTTTAGATCCATGATGGATCTTAGCTTGTTTATGTGGAAATCGGTTAGATCTAAGCTAATCATAGTGGAATGAGGCCAAAACATGATGTTCTTCAAGAACACCATGATGACATCACCCAAGAACACTTAGATCTTGGTGATTTCACGGTTAGAATCCAAGTTTTGAAAGATAGAAAGGTGTAGAATCAAGTAATGATCAAGAACGTACAAGAATTAGAGTGAAAACTTACCGGGATTGAGAGAAATCTGAGAAAAGGTGAAGAAGATAACTGGTTCAGTCAGAGCTTTCCAAAATTGGAAAGTATGACAATGACAGCCCTATTTATAGGCCTCCAAAAGAGGAAAGTGGCAGCCGATCGGCTGGGAACTCCGATCGAGTGGGCAGCTCGATCGGCTGGCAAGGTGCTTAGCCGATCGGCTGGCCTGTTCGATCAGGATGTTTCCTGTTCGATCCGCCACGCAATTCTCGTATTTTGCGACGATTTTCGACGTTTCGATTCCGACGTATGATGTTATGATTTCGATAGAGTTCCTAGTCAAATTACTATTAATCCCAACCACTATATCTAACATACAATCTTCGTTAAGTCACGTTTCGATGTCGGTTTTGATTTGAGTTTGATTGCCTTTCGAGTTTCAATTCGATTTTCGATTGATTTGCTTGAATATCACACCAAACATAAAGTAAGCACGCACAAGCAACACATAAGGCACACACACACGTATATCAATAACACAATTCAATAATTCGAGTCTCGAGTTTGATTGATTGTTAGATCGGTTTGATTACTGATTAGATTAACTTTATCGCATTGTTACTTCCTATCATTCACAGTCGTAGATCGGTTCGCATTGAAACACGTTTGATTACTTCGATTCTTGCTGATTACAACACTTACTCCACATAATATAACTAAAACACAAAATCGACTATCTACAGTCAGAGAAAGTCAAAGTTGACTTGGACTTTGACTTTGACTTTGACATTCGGAAACACGGGGTGTTACATAAAAGTTCATTGGGTTGGGAAAAGGGCTTAAATTTGACTAAAACGCCAACAAATAATGGGTTTTGGTAAACTGCATCTAAGGGTAGATTAGATTAGGAGTCCTACGTTCGAGTGATTCTTCCGATAACTATATAAGGGAGACTTGAACTAAAAAAGGCTTAAAGTCTCATAATGAGTCGTTTGGATAAAGCGCCAAACCGGAAGGTAATATGGGATTGATAACGTTTTTGCCTAGAATAACCAACCATTTGAGGTTGTGGTTGGAAGAAATGATGAAAAACTTGGTAAGAAAGTAGGAGGCATGAACTAGAACGCATAATGCCTCCTAGCAGGTCGATTGGGTAATAAACTTCAAACCGAAAGAATGATTTTGAAAGCTAAAGGATCCGGGTTCGGATCAAGGTTTTGAACCTATAAATGTGGGGGAAATTCCTAAAAATGGTAAACTTGAAGTTGGGTCAAGTTGTGTGCAAACAATTCGAAAATCTAGGTCAAGGTGAAAACTGCCAGCTTCGGAAAGTTTCTGGAAAAGTGTTCCCCCCGCGCGTAATGGGGGAAACACCTTGCTCCTCCGCAACTCCTAGAAGAGCATAGTCAACGAAAGTTAATTTTTGCTCCTACGCGCCACGCTAGGGAGCTGGACTGCCCCTGTCACACCCCGACCCGCAGCGGATTAGGTGACTAGGGTATGATGATTGTTCATATTTCATGACAACTAATTAAAAATTAGATATAATTCATAAGAGAATTAAACACATGTCATATGACCAAATAAATATTCAAATAATCCAAATGAAACAAAACATAAACGTAAACAAAATCTGGTTTATTATCTACGACATATCCCTACATGTCTTCATCCTCATCACTTTAAACCTATTCACATGTATCATGTGTAAAAATATTTTGGGTCAACATAAGTTGGTGAGTAAATCTAATATTTAAATAAAACAATTTTTGTTTATTTATTGTAAAAGGTTTAACATGCAATTCAATGTAAATAAGTGATCAAATAACACTAATAGTAAATAAACCAATGCGATAATGTGATGATGAAAACTGCGATAAATGCGGTAAAAGCGAGACCCAAGCCCACCGACGAGCGAATCTTGTGTTGTGGCGATACCAAGCTACAACCCATGGTAATGGGGAACCGGTCAGCCTATGGATCCATGTGCGTGAATGATTAGCGACGAAAAACATTAAATGATTAGTCAAATAAGTACAACTACCACATGATTACACATTGAGTTTTTGCATGTGTTTGATAAAGAAAATAACTTGAAATAAATGATGCAACGAGATAAATGACACACCCCAAAACATTTAAATTATAAAAGGGGAATTACGAAGATCTACTCAATGTTTGTGTTAGCTTTGATCCGGGAAAAATAATGCACGAGAAAGAGAACTTCAAGAGATACGAGTTACCGTAAAATATGTAATAATGACAATACCAAAAAACCAAACACATGAATATAACTATACAATTTAATCCTATGATTTGGTAAATTTTGTATTAAAAATATATTTATTAATTTCGACACCTAAAATTAGTTAATTTTATTATTTGCATGGTACGTTTTGTTTCACCACGATTTCCTAGCTCCCGAAAGATCTGCATGAGATCAGAGATCATCACCTCTTGACAGGTTTGGAGCTTTCCCGACAATATACCTTTGCAAATAATAATCTAACTGATAATTATCAGTTCCATAATTTTATTCCAAAACTAATTAATCGAGATGCATGAAAATTTATTATTAAATTTCATAACTTGTATATTTAAAGAAAAATCAAATTAATATTTATGAACTTTTATTTTCATGTTTTCCTTATTTTTATATCATTGTTGTATGATACAATATGATTAAAATATAAAATAAATTAAAAAGATAGCACAAAATTCTCAAAAATTACGAGATCTAATCTAGTGTAATTATGAACGATAAACAAGTTTCAATTTTATTAAAACAACATTCTAAAATCAAAAGCCCCAAACTTTATCATCCAAGAACCCTATAATTTAGTTCAGATTTTGGATGCCCTTTTATCATAGATGATGATAGAGTGGTTTCGTAGATCTTGAAAAATTAAATGGAATGGACACAAGAATTACTTCGTTTAATGGAGAATTGAAGGAGATATAAGAAGATGAAGTTCCTAGCCCTAGAATGTGTTCTTGCTTGAGTCCACCACTTGGAGAGAGGTTTGCACATATTGGAGGTTAAGGTTTGTGTTTTAGAGGTGGAGAAATCGTTTGAAGGTGGCTAGGGTTGTTATGGTAACGAATTTGATATAAAAGTTTCGGGTATACTTTATAACTTTAATGGAGATTTGATTTTAAATAAAATTAAGAAGTTACACAATGTATTTAGACGTTTTAGAGTATGTATTAGTGTTAGGCTTATTTTAGGGTGATATAAAATATTAATTATTGCTAAAAACAACCAAGATTGATGCTTGGAGAATAAGTGGGTCACGATCTGCAGAAAAAGAAGAATGCAGGTTACTATCGTTTGAACAAGGCCCACTGTTGTTTGAATTGGATGAGGGTCTATCATTTGAAATGGATTGGGTTGTTTGGAATGGGGTTTATTTATAACGACACGCGGGGCACCCTGTTTCAGCAAAGTTGTTTTCTTGTTGCTTTTATATGTGTTTACGATTCAACTTAAACACTAGTTGTTTTTGGTGTTTATGATAGGCTTTAGCAAAGGCAGGAAACAGACAGACGACCAAGCGCGCGAAGAACTGAACACTACTAAATCGCTATCTCATTGAAAACTTTTTTGGGAAGGTTGAAGCATGATCATGCACAACAAAGATGTAAATTAAGGGTAATTATTCGTTATGTCAGTTCGTCTGGGTTATCAGTTAACCCACACGTGTAAGTTCTAAGTTTAATATATATATGGAACCTGATCGTTCGAAGCTGTAAGATATTCGGTATAAATGGGATAGAGTGTTATAGCATTCACATCCCTTCCATCAAATTTTGTGTGAGGGTTGTTTATATATTTATATTATAAAAAGTGGTTGTAAGAGGCCGTGAGTGGAGGAGAGAAAAAATGTTACTTTTCATCTGTATATTTGAGGGGACACTGTTCACCCTCTATAATTTTTTAATATATTTTGAAAGTGATTGTGAGCGGATGAGAGAGAAAAGATAATGATAAAGGTATAAAGAAAGTATTATTTAATTAAAATAGGAGAGAATATGTAATGTTTTAGTGTAGTTCTAGGGTTAAAATGGTAGAAGGGATGTGAATGCTCTTACAAGTGGTATTCAGAGCTAAGGGTTAAGGGATTAAGGTGTTCGCTTCAAGACTTGGTAGCGTGGTCCGGTGAGTTATTATGAATAATAACGGTCTAGCATGGTTGAAAGTTGTGTAAACAACACATAGGGCTATTGTGCGAATGCACGTTACCCCAAATGAATTGGTAAAAGACTAGCATGGTTAGTGAACTACTTATGTTAACAAGTATTATAGAATGCCTTGTATTATAGTATGGGCTCATATTAATTGTGAAGTTACTAATCTCTTGAACATTTCAGATGTACGAGGCCGTATCTGAAGATGGCGGGAATCTAATAATCTACCAACGTGATGGTGGAATGGTCAGAAGTACGAAAGTAGAGCATGCTCACCAAGAACCTAAATCAAGTGATGATATTGAATAAAAGTTGAACGACAATGAAGGCCCACAAGCAAATATCACTCAGGTGTACGCTTTAATTATTGTATGAACGGTTGTATGCAACAATCATGTAGTGAATGACGGTTGCATACGGAGATTTAAGTCTTGGGAAACCTGGATGGGATACCCATCCAAGATAACGTTCCCAAGAGAGATTGGGTGATAATACACATTATTCACAATAGTGAATAACAAATGCAAAAAGGAATTCAGATTTAGAAAGTTGGATGGGGGTAACCATCAAAGTAAACGTTCTCAATAAACTCCTATGGAGGAAAAGTAACAATCACATTGGCGAATGTGATTGCATAAAAGCTTTATGAAATGAAAACATTCCATATGTTTTTTAGATGAATAAAGGTAAACCTGATAATTGTAATACAACAATAAAGAGGTTTTACAAAATAAAAATTTGAGAAGACAAACATGAACTGAGAATTTACTTAGGGGCTATTTGACAACTTCTGAATGGTTAAGTGCTGAACCAGTAAGAGGTCTGAACCATTAAGTGCTGAACCAGTAAGAGGTCTGAACCATTAAGAGGAAGTATAATGCTTAACCCTTTAGAGGCAAATGTCTGACCAATTCAGATTAGAGGTCTTAACCATTCAGACTTTGTATAATACTTAACTATTCAGAGGCAAATGTCTAAACCATTCAGACATCTGCTCACGAAACAAACAGTCTGAACCATTAAGTGTTGAACCAGTAAGAGGTCTGAACCACTAAAGAAGTAAACAAACAGCCCCTTACATGGGAAGTAATGTGTATAGTTATAATAGGTCATGTGTAGCATGTGTGGATTGCTTACCTTAATCAGGTAAGTATTAAACACATGATACCATGGACTTCTTATAATAAACACATATACGTCCAATGTAGTACAGACGAGGTGAATGGGATGTGGTAAAGGATCTTTGGGGTCATGAAGCCTTACGAGCATACTCGTATAAATGATTCTTGTGGGAATCATAGAAGCATATGGCGCACATAGAGATAAGTGATCCAAGTAGGGCTGTAAACGAACCGAACATTCAGCGAACAATTCGTGAACCGTTTGGCGGGAAGTTCGTTTATCTTCGTTCGTTTATTAAAAGAACGAACATGAACAGAGGATGTGTTCATTCGTTTATGTTCGTGAACATTCGGTAAGGTGTTCATTTATGTCCGTAAATGTTCGGTAATGTTTTCATTTATGTTCACTCATATATGTTCATTTTTGTTTTTCACTTAAAGGTTTTTATATGTTATATTTTTATTTTATTGGATTTAGTTTTTTTTTAAACTTTGAAACCCTAGTTATACTATAAACCTGCACCATCTCTCATTTGTTCATTTCAATTTCAATTTCAATTTGTATTAAATCTTGAGAAACTTCTTAATTTTTGTGTTAGTTATGTTTATGGAAATTATGTTAACTATGTTCGAATAATTATGTTAAGTACTTATTTATTTTTAGTGGATTCTTCATAATCTTTGTGATGAAAAATGCATATTTTATTCTAAAATGAATATAGGGTAATTACACTTTTCGCCCTTTATGTTTGTAGCGGGTCGCATGGATAGCCTTTAACTTCAATAATTACAGCCACAATCCTTTATTTGGATAACTCATTACACATTTCATCCTTTAGCACTAACTAGGTTAAAATTTTGAGCTAAGTCTAGTCACAGGAGGGTATTGTGGTCATTTCACACTTTTATTTTAATTGTTTTTAATAAATAAAACCAAAAGCCAACAGATATATAATTAATCCACCTTATTTCATCTCCATTAAACTCTCCCTCTCTCTCTCTCTCTCTCTAAAATAGCTGCATAAGCCCACCACCACCGCCACCTGATACATCACCACCACCATCATCATCATCATCAGAGCTACATTGTCGCCACATACTCTCTCCCCCTCTCTCGCTCTCTCTATCTCTCTCTCTCTATCTCTCTAAACTCGTAACATCACAGCCGCAGATCTAGTGGGATTTCGTCAAACCCTAGCCCCAAATCTGGTGGATTTTGATTCCGGCGAAGAAACTAAAGTGATTTCAGATGGTAGACTGGAATCGATGGTTCTTGGCTTGGAATCGAAGCTCTCCGGTTGTGAAGACTCACAGATCTGATGGTTCTTGGCCTGGAATCGAAGCTCTCCAGTCCAACCACATCAAAGTTGATTGGAATAACTTCGAAGGCATCATCACCGGAGAGATTATTAGACGGAAACCCGAAAATTCGAAGCTCATCACCGGAATAACTTTGAAGCTCTCCGGTCCAACCGGAATAACTAAGAAGGCATCATCATCGGAATAACTTCAAAGCTCTTTGGTCCAACCACACCACTGTTGACTGGTAACGTGTTCTTCTCATTCATCTCTTAAACCGACATATCACACCGGATTTGTGTTTATGGATACCCAATTCGAAACCCACGTGTACTGGATGTAAGTCAATATAAGTGGATTGGGTCGGTTAAAATTGTCAAACTTATGATTTGGTGGTGGTGGACGACCTGGATTCGGTGGTGGTGGGGTTGGATTCAGTGGTTATGGTGGTGGTTGAAGAGAGGGATAGGAGAGGGGGATAGATAACATAGAGAAACATTTAGGGTTTTATGTGTTATATATAATTATTATTATATTTTTAAACAAATGAGTAAAATTACTGATCTACCCTCTAGTGCAAGTCACATGACCAGACTTAACTCAAAATTTCAACCTAGTTAGTGCTAAAGGACAAAAGATGTAATGCTTTTTCCAAATAAAGGATTGAGACTGTAATTATTGAAGTTAAAGTCTATCCATTGCAACCCGCTACATATATTTGTTTGTGTTCTTGTGTTCATTTGCATTCGTTTACGTTCGGTAATGTTCGTGAACAGTTCATGAACACATTCATTTCCTTAATGAACGAACAAGAACAAGAAAAGTCGTTCGGTAAGCGTTCGTGAACTGTTCATGGACAGGTTCATTCCTTAATGAACGAACATGAACAAGGCCTTGTTCGTGTTCGTTCGGTTCGTTTACAGCCCTAAATCCAAGGAAATCCATAGATTAAGTCATTCATGGTCTAGATGGCCACGGTTAACGAAAAGGTATGTAAAACCAAAGTATAAATGACCCTCGGGTTTATAGAAGTGGAGGTGTTGCCTAGCGAGAAACGATCATAGTCGTGGACTATGGGCAGTGTAACAAAATGATGATGAAATGATTAATGGATCCGACATGTAAAACCCATGTATAAATGACCCATGGGGTCATAGAAGCGGAGGTATTGCCTATAAAGATCAAACATAGTCATGGGCTATGGTTTAAAAAAAACAGAAAATTCGAGATCAAACAAGGTGGTGGTGCCCCTCATCGTCTAGGGATTAACCCTTTAGAACTTTTTAAGGTTCTATGGTACTCAAAATAAGTATAATCTTGATCTAGTGTGTACTTCACACCTTCTAACTCGAATCAATGTTCTTAGTGTTTCTCAATTGGTTTTCTAGTAGATCACGATTACCTAAAATAGCTTGATGACACTAAAATCACTAACGTTTTCAAGCTCGAGTTTGGCTTGTTTATTTATTTAATTATTTATTTATATACATTTACAACTATTTTCATGTACAATTCAGTTAAAAAAATTATATAACATAATATACATTATTTAATTATTCTTGCCAAAATTTTATATTAATAATTTAATTAAAGATATATATTAAATAAAAATTATATAAATAACATGTTTGTTTAGTTTCACAAGCCAACTCAAACTCGATAAATGAAGCTCAGGTTCAGGCTTGTTTATTAAAAACTTATTTTTAGGAGCGCAGATCTAAGCTCATTTAAACTCGGCTTGATTTAAGTTTTTAACAAGTTGCAGGGCCGTTCCTAGGTTTTTGGAGACCCTAAGCGAACTTTGAAGTGGAGGCCCTTTTTTTTGCAAAATTACCCTTTTAATATATTTAGTAACAAAACCCTCCTCCTTTACCCGGGCTTGGGACCGGCAATTATAAACTAAAAAGTTTATAGTTGGCGAAGTTAAAAAAAAATTTTTGTTGAAAGTTGTATTTTTTGTATAAATTAAGTATACGTTTAAATAAAATTGATTTTTCTAGCTTTAACCGAGGCAAATTGTTTGATGAAAGAATCGTAATCAAGTTCTTCTAAAAAATCTCTTTCAATTGACATAATAGCTAAACCGTTTAATCTTTCTTGTGACATTGTAGATCTTAAATAATTTTTTATTAGTTTTAATGTGGAAAAACTACGTTCTGCTGAAGCAACGGTTACAGGAATGGTTAACATAATTCTGTAAGCAATATATGCATTTGGAAAAAAATTAAAGTTTTTAATATAAGTTAATACATTAATAAGTGTGTCAGACTCTACATGTATTATATCTCTTAGCATTTTTAGTTCTTCAAATAAATCTAAACCATTAACATCAACATGATTATCATGTTTCCAAAACTTTTCAAGATCAATGCACTTTTTTTCTAAAGTTTCTTCATTAAAGGATTTTAACTTTTTTATACTAAACAAAAAGCCAAAATAATTATCAAACTCTTTGAATTGCTCAAATCTACTTTCGAGCGAAACACAAGCTTGATCTACTATGTATAAAAAGTAATCCGTTCTAAAAGAGTCTATAGGAGTTTTCAAAGTTTCATTATCAACATTTTCATCAAATCTTCTATTTCTTTGAATAATACGTTTTCCACGAAAACTAGGTTCAATGCCCATCTTTAAAGCAAGTTCCTTAGCCGTACTCATAGCTTTTTCAAATCCTTCATCCCTAAACTTTTTAAAATAATAGATAAGTCCATCTAGTTGTTTTATAGCAACGTCAATACACATGTCTTTTGATTGTAAATTTTTACTAACTAAATTAACAGCATATAAAACATCATACCAAATAACCATCGCTAATAAAAATTCAAATTTTTCCAACTCATTTTCAACTAAAGATTTAGCCTCACTTTTAACCTTAAGATCGTCACTATCACGATACAAATCCATTAATGCATTTCTTAGTTCTGGAGCTTGAAACCTAATTGCTTTAACACTTTCTAACCGACTTTCCCAACGTGTTTGTGATAATGATTTAAGAGTTAAATATGGTATATTATCTTGTAAAATTTTCCATCTTTTAGTGGACGATGCAAACATAGAATAAATACGTTGTATGGTTCCAAAAAAATCCTCAGCTTTTTTACAAGAGATAGCCATATCAGAAATTACTAAATTTAAACTATGACAACCACATGGAGCATAAAAGGCTCTAGGATTAACTTGTAACAAGCGTTTTTGTACCCCCTTATGTTTTCCTTTCATATTTGATCCATTATCATAACCTTGTCCTCTAATGTCATCTACATTGAGTCCTATTCTATTAAGTTCTTCAATAATAGAATCAAAAAGACCTTTACCGGTTGTATCATTCACTATCAAAAATTCTAGAAAGTATTCTTTAACTTCTATTGAAGTTTGAGAAATATCTAAACATCGTAAGACAATGGACATTTGTTCCTTGTGGCTTGTATTAGGAGTGCAATCAAGAATAATTGAAAAATATTTAGCTTCTTTAACTTTTTTAATAATTTTGGTTTTGACCTCATTTGATAATAAATCTATTAGTTCATTTTGCATTTTGGGTCCAAGGTAATGGTTATGAATTTCTTTATTTTGTATGCGTCTAACATGTTCTTGCATTACCGGATCAAATTCTGCAATCATCTCAATACCGGCTAAAAATAAACCATTGTTTTCTTCATACAATTGTTCATTTGTCCCACGAAATGCTAAATTATTTTTACCAAGACCCTTTACAAGGGAAATAATTCTTTTTAGCACGTTTCTCTAATGTTCTTTTTCTTTATTTATTTGATCTTGAGCTTGTTTATCAATTGTCTTATTTTTCGCCAATCTTATCTCTAATTCCATCCATGTTCTCATATTGTTAATATGTACTTTACTTTTTTCATGTTCCTTTAATTTACTACTAATATTTTTCCAATCATTATTATTACCTTCTTTAGCTAAGATGCTTGTACATTGATTCACGTTAAACAGTTTACAACAGAAACAAAATGCTCTATCTAAATCTATAGAATAAATCAACCATTTTCTTTCTAATGTTTCTCCATTTGGTAATGTTCGCATATAGTGAGATGTATTAAAGCTTCTTGAGTGTTCATCTTGTGGAAAATCGTAATCATGAATTTTAATCGGACCTTTTTCTACGAGTATATCTCTTAGATCAATACTAATATTATTCCATTGACTTGGATCAACAAAATTCATAGGTATTTCATCGGTTGTAAATTCATCATTTGTAGGTGTATCGTTATTTGTAGGTTCATCATTTGTAGGTGTATCACTTTCATTTGTAGGTTCATTAGTTGTAGGTGTATCACTTTCATTTGTAGGTTCATTAGTTGTAGGTGCATCACTTTCATTTGTAGGTTCACTTGTTGTAGGTGTACAAAATTTTAGAAGTGCTCCCTTTTGTGATTCAATTAAAGCTTCTTGTTTACGTTTTCTTAGCCTTTTTGAATGACCGGATTCAAAACTTCTAATTCGATTTGACATTGGTAATGAGCCCTAATTTACTAAACAACTAATTAAATAGACAAACAAACAAGCCTAGTGCCTAAATAACAAGATTAGTTCAACAAATAATCACTAATTGAATCAAAAAAATAGCAACTTATGAAAGAAGATCTAACTTGTGCCAACCAGTGCCACAAATCGAATCAACGCGGCAACGCTTGCCACTGCAGTCTGCCACAAATTGAAGAACTGAATAAGCATGTCGCCACGCCACTGCCCCAAATCGACAAACAACGCTTGCCGCCACTGCCCCAAATCGAAGCACAAGCACTGAATGTATTGAACAACAAATGAACAGATTTAAATCGATTGAACAGTGGAACAACAAAAGACTGAATCGATTGAACAGTGGAACAAGAACAACAAAAGACTGAATCGATTAAACAGATATCTAGTAATCGAACTATCGAAGGTACAGAACTACAGATGTAATCGAAGATATAGATGTAAGAAAATGAAAAATAGCCGTTAGTAATTACTAATTACTTACCAACGACGATTCGTTCTTCAAGTTAATCATCTTCGCCGCCTGAATGTCGATGTACAGCGACGTTTGGTTCTTCAATATCTGAAGTCGCGTGTGTCTGTGTGAGGCTGCGGCCCCTTTTTGTGGGTTTTCTTTAATTTTAATCGGGCCTTACAGACTTACAGTTACAGAGTTACATGTTTGGGCTTTCCTATAAACCGGAAAATGGGCCTATTATATGGAAAACTCATAAGAAATTTGAGGCCTTCTAATTTGGGTGGCCCTAGGCTTGTGCCTAGGGTCCAAAGCCCATTGGGCCGGCCCTGACAAGTTGATCTTAAGTAGCTTAGGCTATGTGATGTGTTCATGAACCAAAAGATTACCACCACCCTCCACGTCAGTGTCATGTCATCCCACCCTCATCCACCAACCTAATCCACCACCTTATATGGTGTGAACCATAACCCCCGCTATTCTTCCCACTAATAAAAATCCCCTAATTGATTGAAAAAGGGTCATTGTTGTCATGGATTAAACCGTTAGAATTACCACGGTTTGCACAGAAAGACGATATAGCGGAGATTCCTTAGTCCTACATGGTAATCCATGACCCAAACCAACATCCCTTACCTATAGCGTTATTAGAAGCTATTTTAGTAATGTAAAGCAAGAATGTGACTTTGCTTTTTCCACGACAGAATGTGATATTTAATGCTAAACTACAATTCACCAATAGGGAATTTATGGCATTGTGGATTAAATGGTCCACGCCTTTTAAGTGGTAATCAATTCAATTCATCCTTTTTTAAAAGGCAGATTTGCCACATTGACATGGCAAAAAGGAATATGACATTAGATCAATTTCACACTAGGAATATTCTCTATTAGAGCCCATATAATGGTTTTGTTGGAATAAACTCTCTTTTTGACTTCAAGCAAAATCATTTTATTTCAATCAATATTTTTTTTTTCTTTCAAAAAGGAGTCAATTATTTAATAACATTGCCTAGAAGACACTAGCATGAAAGAATGAACTATTATTAAACAGAAATTGCTGAATTATGGTTCCATATGGTTTGTTCTATAAACTTTGTTAAATTTTCATAAAAAAAACAATTGTTTATTTGTAATAAACAATCAAATGGTTTGTTCTATAAACTTTGTTAAATTTTCATTAAAAAAAATTGTTTATTTGTAATAAACAATCAAATAACAGGATTCAAGAATTTAATATCTTCTTACTAAATTCATGTTCCCACACAAACTATAACTAGTTAGAAAGCAATAATATTCATAGCATTAAATTCATGTTCCAACACAAACAATAACTAGTTAGAAAGCAATAATATTCATAACATGACATTTTTACTAGTCACTATTCGAAAAATGTTCGGTAAATAGATATATATATATATATAACACCAAAAAATAAATATATAATAATGTATAACACATAAAATCCGCCCTTACATAGACTAACCTTAGATATAATGGCAGGATAAGTAAAAGTAAACCATGCCCAATTATGATCCATGCATAAGTATTATGTAGTCACTCTTAAGCAAATATCAAAACCACAATGATGGGTATTAATTGACCAAAATTTTCATCTTCTTAATAGAGTAATGTGGGGTCAGTCAGGAAGTGTCATTATTCATGAATAATGTCAACCTATTAACAAAGCACAAATTATTGTCAACATAAGCTATTCACCTCTAATTAAGAAAAAGGAATCTTGCTCCAAATACATATAAAAAATATCTTCTTTTAATCCATTTACTTTATCAATAATGGGGGCTTTAATGATTTTCTGGATACAATCTCCCAAGGGTCCCTCCCATATAGGACTATCAAATATCAATAATGTAAATCTTCATGTGCATGTGAAAATATAAGATGTGTTTTGTCATATAATGAAAAACAGAGCATTAGAACATTAATGCATAGAAACATAGTAGGCAACAAGTAGTTGATTAAGATCTTGACATAACATCACATGTGAAACTAAATGGCATCATGATATCTAATCTTCCCCGCATGTGCACCAAACCATGTGCGCGTAATTTGACCCCCACCCGTTTCTACCTTGGCATGTGCATAAATTCAAACTTATAATACAAAGCCGGTTGAATTAGAAGCAAAATTGTGGCATCTGATATAACAGAAATCATATACAAGAAGACTTTAAAAGTGGAAACAAAACAATGGGACGGGACCAGATGTATGTTTACAGATATTTATCATAACATTAGGCAAATATGACCCAGAAAGCAGTTTTAGTTCATTGTTCATATTCTTTAAAATTACAAATATATATATATATATATATATATATATGTAACACGAATTAGTTTACTAGATGTAGACATAAATGTGAGCAGGCATGAAAAAAGAACACTTGTCTAGTCAAGAATGCACTTAAATTGGTGGAAAGCTGTTAGGAAGTGCACCTTTCGGCTCAGGAGCCAAGCTTACAACACCATAGTCAAGTTCATAATAATGGCACAAAGATACTCTGCTTTCATATCGTCATTACAGATTCTAAGGGAACCAAAAGATATTACACTGCCTTCTTTCAAGTGTCTAATGAGTTGTTCTTTAGGTTTGACTCTGCAATCAAACCCGATTTGTAACTACTTAATGAATCTCTATATTAGTAGTATAGGCCACCAATAAGACTTCAACAAGTTATATTACATGACAAAAGAGTACTTTTAGCTATCCACTTGGCATGTATCTCTCTTGTTATCTTTTTCTCGTAAAGGAGCATAGTTTGTTTGTTATAAGGATATATAATTTAGTGGACAGTATGATATCACGTGTACGTCATGGTCATTGTAAGAGAATGTACCGGTTTCTTGCCGAGGCGCTAGTGTGCCGAGCTTTATACACCTTGATTAGGCCTGCAAGCCAAACGAACCTCTTATTTATATAAATAGAGTAAAGTACACGGATGGTCCTTGTGGTTTACTAGAATGTTGGATTTGGTCCCTACCTTTCCAAAAGTACACAGATGGTGTTGTGGTTTGCACTTTGTAACGCATTAGTCCCCAACCAACAAATCTAATGGTTTTAGCATGTCCAAGTTAGGGACTAAATGCGTTACAAAGAGCAAACCACAGGGAGCATCCATGTACTTTTGGAAAGAGACGGGGACTAAATGCATTACAAAGTGCAAACCACAATGACCATGTGTGCACTTTTGGAAAGCTAGAGACCAAATCCAAAATTTAGTAAACCACAGGGACCATCAGTGTACTTTACTCTATAAAATAAGATAATACAATATATATTATACACACACACATATATAATTATGATTAAAAGAACTAGATAGTATATTATGTTATAGATATAATTATGATTATATACAACATAAATAATTAAACAAATAAATAACAAAGGAGACGAGTCTGAGCCGAGCTTGATCTTGTTAAATTATTCACGCGCCGAGCTCGAACTCCCTCAAGTTTAACGAGCCAAGCTCCTAGTTAGTTAATTGACGATAAAAAGACAAAAGAATCTCATTTCTGGGAATGACGAGCATGGGGCCAAATTAAATATAAACCAAGTTATTAGCCACTCGGAGCAATTATGTGATCATGGTGGAAGTTAGCAACATCCACCTCAATCATCATTATCCTGTACTAATAAGCATATCAAACTCACCCTCCACTTACACCCTGGAGTGAGAAATCATGTTGTGATATGTCCCAAACTGATTTTTTTTTCAACATAGATCACATATTGGACGGTTGGATAAAGAGCACCCTTTGTAGGATTTGAAGAGTTAAAATCTTTTAAATGACTTTCTTAGTACGGACCCTAAGGTAGTGAGGTCCATGTAGAATGCCATATCATAAGTCAAAGAGAACCACCAAGATCTCTACATATATCAACAAATAAGTTGTTTAGAATGAAAAGAAACATGCTTTGGTGATAAAAACAACTTTAACTTAACATTTCATCAAACAACATTATCTGTAATCTCAGCGTTCTATCTTTTCTTGGTTATTTCCACTGCAAAGAAGTGTTTTAAGGCAATAAGGCATCCCTTTTGATCCCAAACTTCTTGGGGCCATGGTGTTCATGGGTCAAGATTAGAGCGGTGTTTTGTAGTATACTAAATAGCTTCTGAAAAATTAAGAATAAATTAATTAATTAAACTATTCTTATGCTAATAACTCTAATCAAATATAGTAAAGACCCTCACACATTACCATCTTCTTCAAAGATGAAGCTCTGGAAACTTCATGTTGAAGACCGACTAAAGTTAATTATCGCTAAGGCCTTTATTAGCATTTACAAGAAATCTCTATATGGAAGACACATACACACACACGCACATACATATATATATATATAGGATTAGGTTCAAACGTGAACAAAATCCCAAGAGTGAACTGCGTAAACTGATCTGGGCCCTTGATTTTTATGATCTTGAGATTAAAGTAAGTGGCATGATGGTAATTATATATATGTGTGTGTGTGTGTATCCACACACACATGTGTAAGTGTTTTGCATAAACATTTCATCCCTTTACGGGTCATTTTGACCATTACTCATCTCACTCGACCCGCTCATTTGTTACAAAGATATTACCGGCAAAGCAGCAGATTAAAAAAAAAGATACAAAGATATTACCAGCTTGTAATACATCTGATGCATCACAAAGTTTTTGAACTTTTTCCTGATAATCCTTGCCTTAATCCGCTTTTGTATAATCAAAACCGAACTTTGTCTGTGTAGTAAGATTGAAAACTCCTTTCTATCGTTTTCCCGGAGAACTGCATAAAAAGGTGAAAATGTAATCACCAGATTACACTTTGTTGGTAAAATAATCCAGTTTTCAGAATAAATCTAGAACGTGTGCAAAAATTGAAGTCTGAAAATTCTTTATTTCATCTCCCTCGGCAAATAAAGAGCTTTGTGACCTCCAAAACATCTTTGAGCACGTAATATTCCATTAAGAGTACAACTTTTGTCCTCAATAATCACCAATAATCACCACAAGAACAAAATCCATCTTTAAAGTGATGAAAACGGCTAGAATCTCTTACAACAATCTCACGCTTGACAATTTTTGCTATAAGTTTAATAACCGAATGACAATCTCCACATACACGAAGATTCTTCATCACTGTTATGGTACTTCCTTCAACGCTGCAAAGTAATGCAAAACAGATAGCAAGCCTCTCACTATGATATAATAACAACGTTTCCTTTTGTTCATCTTCAATGTCATGTAAAGCAAACATTTGATCGGGAACATAACCGAATCCCTTCAGTTTTTCTCCAATCCACTCAAGTTTCGCATATATTTCAGTTGTCATAGGGTGAGATTTATCCCCAGAATAGAATTCATGCCGTAATCCCTTCAAATTGACCCAACTGAGTCCCCGTTCTTTCGTAATCCCGTTGTTTTTCATCAGTCCACGTATTCTCGAAACATCATGCCATCTACCGGCAAAAGCGTATAGGTTAGATAAGAGTGTATAAGCAGCACTGCAATTCGGATCTACGTTGAAAATGGCTTCTGCGGCTGTTTCCGCCAATTTTAAATTTGAATGCGTTTTACACGCACTTAACAAAGCTAGCCAAATAGATGTATTCGGTTCCATCGGCATGTTTTTAGCCAACTCTACAGCTTCGTTTAACCCTCCGTTACGTCCTAAGATATCCACCATACATGCATAGTGCTCAAGCTTCACGTTCACAGACTTATCGTTTAATAAGAAGTTAAAAATGCATCTTCCTTTGTTTAACATCCCCGAACGGCTACATGCAGACAGTAGCCCAGTAAAGGTTATATCATCAGGTGAGACGCCGTTGCGTATCATTTGGTTAAAAAGGATTAACGCCCACTTGCCGTAACCATGTTGTGCACACCCAACAATCATTGAATTCCATGAAACAGTGTTCTTTTCAGCTATTGATTTGAATATGAACAACCCATCGTTTATATTCCCACATTTGGTATACAAAACAATAAGCGAATTACCTACAAAAACATCGGTTTCGAGTCCTAGTTTGACAGCTGCTCCGTTAATTTCTTTCCCTCTATCCAAAGCCTCCAATTCGCAACATGAATTTAAAGCGCTGGTAAACGAAGATTGATTAGGAAGAACATTGGATCTAAACATATCGGAAAACACTTCTAATGCATTCTCATGTTTGCAATTTATACTGTATCCGGTTAAAAGAGACGTCCACACTACTACAGAACTGTGTGCCTTCTCATAGAAAACTTTGCAACAACTATTAATATCCGCGCAATGTGCATAGAATGTAATTAAAGGAACCGTAATATATACGTCTGAGAGGTAACCAAGCTTCACTACATTGCCATGAATCAATAGACCTAAACGTAAATCTTTTACATTTGCACAAGCTGTTAACACAGATGAAAATGTCATCGAAGTAGGCTGAACACCGCAAAACAACATCTGCTTGAAAATAAACAATGCCTCATCACTCTTTCCGGTCTGATCAAGTCCGCTAATCATCGAGGTCCAAGAAATGACACTCCTACTTGGCATCTTGTGAAACAATCTCACAGCTTCTTCCACTTTCCCATTAACAAAATACCCATGAATCATCGAATTCCAAGCAGCTTCGTCTTTCAACGGCATCTCCAAAAACAGTTGTTCAGCAAGTTCAGTCCTCCCAAGCATCAACAACCCACTAACCATTGTTGTCCAAGAGACCACATTTCTCTCAGGCATTTCATCAAACAGCTTAAAAGCAACCTCCAGATACCCACAGTCAATACAACCTTTAATCATTGAATTCCACATAACTGTATCTCGAACAGGCATTTCGTCGAACACCTTCAAGGCGTTATCAAGCCGATTGTTCCTGACATAACTTTGGATCATCTTAGTACAAGAATATACATCTGGGTAACGGAATTTGTTTGGAAAGACAAGGGTATCATTCTTCTTCAGGTTTTTTAGGTGATCACATGTTATGTGGTTGACAAAAATCGTGACTTTCGTGTGTAAGATGGTATCAAATAATCTTTGTGGAACTTTGAGTCTCCTAATCATTGCACATTCGATTTGTAGTTACAGAAACAGTAAACAGTGGTACCAAGATGGATAGTGTCCTGACTTATATACTTGATGCCTACAGAACAAAAGTTCGAAAATTAGGGCAAACAATCTGGTGGTTATGAAGCGGAAGCCACTGTTGTTGCAGATTTGCTGCTTGATTCAGGGTTTGGAACAGATTATTTGATGGGACCTATTCAGGGGATGGGCGATTTGGAAACGATTATTGGTGAATGGTGGGTTATGGTAGACTGAAATTTAGCTAAATTTAAAACCGAATACCATATCGTATATGTTCGGTACTGGTCCGTTGCGAATAGTACCGATGTCGAAATTGAGCTCAATTCAAAACCGAATATGTTCAGTCGGTACGTGTATTGTACGATGCCGATACAATATCGATACAATACCCGTCCGAAATTTGGCTATACAGTGTGGGGAGGGTGGTGAGGGGTGTGGCGTGGCCACTTGGTGTGTCCATGAAACCCCCCCACCACCCTTTCAAGCCACGCGTGGCCACCGTGATTCCTCCCACGTTCTTCACGGGCCTCCTTTGATGAGTTTGAGAGATTTGATTGGTGACGAAGGATGGTGGTAGATCATTACCACACCAGATAGGTTGGTTAGGGAGGATGAAATAAATAGAACTATCGCACTTTATAACCTAATTATTTGAGTTGTAAAGAAATTTTTAAATAGGGTAATTTTAAGTTATATTTTATTATAATTAACTAGGGTGATATTCATTTCCAAGACTATGTTATTACGAGAATAAAAATAATAAACTTAGAACATGTGATTGATTGATATTTCTTAACAATAATATGGGGCAGCCAATTTTTAAACGAAGTTTATGAGGTGGTAAACCACTAACAATTCGTGAGTTTAAAAACTCGACTGGGTAGAAGTTGCGGTGGTCGTCTTCGGCTTCATCAAAACTCTTTTCCTCCCATTGAAATGTGTCAATCATTTGATCATTAATCTCTTCAACACTGTCATTTTTAGTGAGCAATATTGGTTTTGAGGTTATATAATCAGCAGAATGTACATTGTTTTGAAGTGACGAAAAAATGACATTGATTAATTTTGTTATAGAGTTTTGTTTGTCAGTGCATAGAATTGTCATGTCGTCAGGTATATAGATATTGCTTCCTTTTAACGATTCTTTAGTTCCATCTCTTAAGAGAAAATCAAAATTCCAAGGATCATTCAACCCTCTAATATTTATTGCCAAGCGCATCTTTTTCGTAAAAGCCCAAGGAGGCGACATTCATAGGCAGGAGTCTACAGTATGTGCTCTAGTTCCCTGTTTGATAACGGGCAACACGTGTCTGAAATCACCTCTCATTACCATTACCTTGCCACCAAATGGGAGACTAACGCCTATAATGTCTTACAATGTTTGATAGACTGCCTCTATCGTCTGGCGTTTAGCTATCGACACCTCATCCCATATAATTAATTTGGAGGATGATGCGTGTGTAGCGTTATATAATTTTAGTTATATTTTAAGCCCTTTTTAACACTTTAGTCAATTTTTAAATTTATAAACACGATATTATACTAACACTAAACACACATATGGGCAAGTGCACCCATCGTGAGCGTAGTATAGCGTTGGTAAGGAAGTTTCACCTTCAACATAAGAAATAACGCCAAGACACCACGGACAAATGATAAGGAAGTTTCACCTTCAACATAAGAAACTAGTTATTAAAGTCATTAATACAAAACCAAATAAAAAGTGTGAAAAGATTAAAAAACAAAAGTATTACACTAAATGCTTGTCTTCACCAAGTGATGTAAGAGACTTAGGCAAACATGACCTTTGATTGTCAAGAACTCTTACTATCAATCTTAGATCCCGAGACTACTACACACACTCTATGATGGATGATGGATGATGGTGGTGGATGTGGGTTGTAGTGGTGGTGGAGTGTGGGTGAAGTGTGAGAGAGGTGGTTTGCCAAGGGATGCTTTTGAAGTGAACCAAGCACCTCTATTTGTAGCCTGCACAGAAGCCCGGACACGGCCCCGTGTCCATTGGGCACGGCCCCGTGTCCATCCACTTTCTCTTTCTTCATTAATTTCAGTTTGTCTGCATTAGTTGACCATGCCCCCGTGTTCGCTGGGCACGGCCCCGTGTGAAGAAGCGTATCTGTACTATCAAGATTTGCTTGAATTCTGCGAATCTTAGCGTTGACCACGGCCGTGTGAAACTGGGCACTCCCTCGTGTTGGGAAATAGAAGCTTCTACAACTTTGTCTTTTCTGCACACACTTGAGCACGCCCCCGTGTCCGCTGGGCACAGGGCGTGTTCAGCCTTCTGATATCTTGTTTTTGCTTAGGAAGATGCTGTCGAGGGGTCGGGCATGCCACGTTTATTCCTTTTCTTGTATTTATGCTAGATTTAGCTGTATTTTTGCTTCTTTTGTTCATTTGCGCTCATTTAATCCTGAAAATACAAAAGAAAGACAAAAGCACACTTTTTCCAACATTAGTACTAGAAAAGGGTTAGTTTTATGCATCATTTGATGTAATTTATATGTTGCATTTTACACACATCAAATACCCCCACACTTGAATCTTTGCTTGTCCTCAAGCAAAACTCTTTATTATGTGGCTTACACACCCAAATGGAATGGGTAGAAGAGAAGTTTTTGGGCTTGTCTTGAGTGTCGGGATTCCAAGATCTTTGTTAGGTTTTATTTTTATGTTATTTACAATCCTATTCGTTATGATTTATTTAGAACATTACATAAGAGAAATTACTTATTTGGGCATAACATGCCTCTTTAAAATTCCAATTATATACAAGTTCACATACCTCACGGGAGATTACTCAACACTCGGCCGAAGATGTATTTTTGTGAAACACTCGAGACCGGCATGGAACTTACTTCTACCATATGCTTGCCAAGCAATCAATCCTCCTCCTTTTTAACTATAAACCTTTGTAAATATTAAGAGGACTTTGGGGAAGGGTTAGGCTTGGGTTAAAGGTAGGCGGTTTTGGGTTAGTGGTTAGTAGAAAAGGGCGAAAGGCGTAAAAAGCGTCGGTTTTCGTAAAACTTTTTGTTTTTTATGACTTTTTATTCAAATGAAGCATTTTTCCAAACAAAGTTTCTTTTGAGGAACTTGTTTGTTTATTGCTAGACTTCATCATCATCATTTTTTTTTATAAGGAATGTCACATGAAGACCGAGCTTTTTACTAAAATAAAGGGTTTAAAATGAAAAAGGGTTTTGGTGGGTAAAGGGTGTTTGTTTTGTGGGTTTAGAAATGAAAAGGTTTAGGCTCAAAGGGGTTAACTAGGGGGATTTTGGGTAGGTCGTAAAAAAAAACAATGGTGTTGAAAGAAAAAGGGTTAGTCCTAATGCCTCCATCATTTACTTACTTGGGTTTAAGTTGGTAAGGACCGGGAATGTATCGTCATGGCAAGTTCTAGAGTCGTAAGAAACCAAGCGACTATTCACACAAGAAACAAAAGATGAGCATTTAGTTGAAGATGTGTATTTGTATGCACAACTAAAGGCTCAAAACTCACTTTTTGTGGGAATGGGTTTTTAATGTGATCAAGTATATATAATCAAATTTTAACTAGATTTGTCATGCCGTTTCATAATTTTCTTATGTTGGTTCTTTTTATCACAACGCTATCGGTTGTAAATTTGTAAAAATATAACCTTTCTAGAACTTGTTATTCCCGAATTAAACCAAGACAAGTAAAAAAAATGAAAATTTTTGAAAAAATTTGGGGTGATTAGCGGTTCCAATAGAGTTTTGTGTAAGGCTTGTTATTAGGACTTGCAAAATTCAAGGTTTTAGCATCCCCCCACACTTAAATTACACATTGTCGTCAATGTGTCCCAAAAATAAGTTTTTTCGGTTGATTAAAATGTGTAAAAGTGGGTTAAAAACAAGATTTTATGTTACTGGGTAGCTGAACACGGGGTGTGGTGGGCTGAGCACGGCCCTGTGGTCAGACTGCCAGTACCAAAAATAAACAGAAGGCTGGGCACGGGGGCATGTTCAGCGAACACGGCCCCGTGTCCAGTTACCTGAACCGGGCGTTTTCTGCAAAACCTCGGGCACGGGGGCGTGTTGGGGTGAGCACGGCCCCGTGTTGAACTTGCTGTAATGAAGAAAAATTGTCGGGAGGCTCTGTTTTTGTGCATGGTGTGTGGGTTCAAGTTTCCCTTAGTAACCTACACTATTTCGAGTGTGTTTTATTCCTGAAAAGTAAAATTAAACTAGAAAACATAAAAGTTAATCTAAACTAAAACTAAGGATAGTTCCGCGGAATGCCTCCGTGGTGCGCCATGTTTATAAGAGTCCTTGGCTAGACCCGCCTTATCAGGTGGTTCTGGCTCATCTTCAATTAGGGGGTCGTTATTGCCAATTGGATATTTCATTGATCGCTCAAGATCGACACATTTTTTGAAGGCCCCTAATTGAATGGGTAAGTTGTTTTGCTTCCGATTTTTCAAAGCTTCGTGGGTTCTTACAAAAGGTCGTCCCAACACTAGCGGAGCGTCATCAAGGATGACGAAGTCGGTTGGGATTACCATTTGATTTGTTTGGACTAACACATCTTCAACTACTCCCGTTGATTTTATTGTTTTCCGAATAGATAGAAAAATGGGTATTTGAAGTGGAGAAAAATCACCAATACTTAATTTTTCGAAAATGTAGTTTGGCATTATATTAACACAAAGATCTTTATCAATTGTAATATTACTAATAAAGGAATTTTGAAAGAAACATGGAGCCGGTGTAATGTTAATTTCAAATGGATCTTCTTTAATTACCGTAGTTTGATCATTTGTTAACTTAATACTTACCGTTTCGTCAATTTTTGTGTTAGTGTTTAACTCTTTTAAAAACTTAGCATGAGTGGGTACTAAACAATGATTTTCGAAAGAAGGTGACAAGAGATTAATTTCTTTAAAATTAGACTCTTTTTGAATTTTAACGTTGTCGGTCTCACCTTTTTCGTTGTTTAACTCATGTGTCGGCTTTTCACTTACTTGTTCTTCCATTTTTACATTTTCAACTATCTCTTCTTTATTACAAGTTAATTCTTCCCTTGCGCGGGACTCCTCTTCCCTTGCGCGGGATTCTTTTATGCAGTGCTTGATAGTTTTAATGTTTTCTATTATCTTATCGGCTATGTGGGTGATAGAGTAAGGATCTGGATCCTCAAAGCTTGAATTCGGAAGTTCGATCCTTGGTTCCTCATAATACTCATATGAAGTAAATGGTTCACACCATTGTTCCTCATTGTAACTATATGATGGATAAGGGTCGTAACTTTGTTTTTCATAATACTCATATGAGGTGGGTTGTTCACGCCATGGTTCCTCATAATAAGCATATGAAGGTGAAGGCTCATATCTTGGTTCCTCAAAGTATGAGTATGAAGGCTCATACCTTGGTTCATCAAAATATGAGTATGAGGGAGAAGGTTCATACCTTGGGTCTTCATAGGATGTGTATGAAGTGGACGGCTCGTACCTGGGCTCCTCATAGTAGGTGTATGAAGTGGATGGTTCAAGGAGATCACAATATTGTACCGAGTGAGGGTTACCACGAATGGTGCAATAGTCTTCCCTATAATCATCCTCCTCATAGTGGTAGTTGTAATTTCCTCAGTATTGATCCATAAGAATCACTCAGCAGATCACAACAGAGTCTCGGGACCAGAAAACAAAAATAAAAACGGAAACAGAGGCTGGACACGGCCCCGTGTTCAGCGAGCACGGCCCGTGTTCAGGTTCTGTATCTGGGCGTTTTAATAAAAGTGACTGGTTTTGTGCAGCACGGGGGCGTGTTCTATCACACCCCAACCAATGGCGGAAACATCGGGATGAGACGAAGTGTGAAGATTGCTAGAGACATCATAACGCTATTTGTGACAATATTTAATAAACCGATTTCATTTCATAGATAAATGGTCAAACATACAAGGAAATTCAAATAACAACATGTTCAAAGGAAATACGTAACAACATAATCAAAATTGATACAACATATTAAACCTAAACATCTATATGTGTATCTAGGCATCAACGCTACTTCTTTTCATAGCATCGTCATCATCAACCTGTAACATGTTTAAAATACAATTCAATGCAAAAACAAAGGCGAGTATACAAGTTTAAGCATAAGTATAAGTATAAGTGTAAGAGTTTAAAACGAATCCACATGGCAACTTAGTCTATACGAGATCAACCTAGCGTGGCATGCAATATTTCTAGCCAACCTCTGTTTACGCAAGAAAGTTTAATTAATTCAACATGACCCAAGTTTAAGGGGGGGCGGTGCGTTACTCCTATAGCGCTATACATGTCAAATGGAGGCTCGTGAAAGCTAATGACTAAAACATATTACATAAGTATGGTCCACGTAAGCATCAAGTATCATAACATAGCATTCATGTATAAGGATTGTTTTCGTGCATTGCATAAAGAATAAGTTTAAGTGTGTTTTAATAAGGTAACATGTTACACCCCAAAAAGTGGTAAACATAAAAAGGGGGGTTGCGAGTATACTCACGGTTTTGCAAGTCTTGAACTTGAGAATCCGAGAGTAAGTTGGTTGTTGGATTAGCTAGTTGGAGCACCTTGTCCTTCTACACAAAGGAACAATGTGTATGAGTTTGGGGAAATCGGAAAATTAAGGATTCGGAATTAAAATGACAAGAAAGTATTATATCAAAATAATCATCTTTAATGCATAACACTTGTATGACACTTGGTAACCACAAGGGTTATAATGATTTCACGAGTTGAACACTCATAAGAATCATAACAAGGTTTAGCCTTAGATGATGTTCTACTACTTTGACAAATGAATATGAATTCAACATCAAAGGTTCAAATGTACATAGATACTACTTAGGTTATATAGTATATATTATTAAGTCCAAATGTTCAAGTATTTCAAGCATGAGGTAGAAGATTATATCTTCATTTAGGTACCTCAAAATGTGTCATGGAAGTCATGTAGGAGGTAGGAAGAACGAGCTTCCATTTAGGCACCTCGTATGCGTTCACCACTACACTTGTTGTAAAAACAAACAAGGAGGGTCATGAACTAAGACTAGTACAATAATGTAAACAATCTAAGCTATGAGAAATCATCAAATCATGTGGGGATTTTATCTTGGAAAAACCCAAGTTGTTCCATAATCACTCCTACATGAAGTTTGAAGCTTGAACATGACTTGTGGGTTAAAACCTTAATCAAAATAGAATTTCTTTGAGGTTTAACCTCTGATGTTTTATGTCTCAACCTTGTTTTTAAGCCCAACTAACCATTCATTTGATTATGAGCATTAGGACATAGGTTTGATATGAGAAAACTCAAGTTCGGTTAAGTTTATCAAAGTACTTGTATAAAATAGAAAGTTTCTTGCACTTATAACCCTTTTATGATGATCTTCCATCCTTGGTTTTCCAGGGAAAACCTATGGAAACACTCCTAGGGTTGTTACAAGTGCTAAGAAGCAAGAAAGAATGAAAAAGAAGGAAGATAAGTGAGGTTAAGCTCACTTTTGCAACTTGGAATGTTTCTGACATTTGCTACTGATTTGCACCAGATTCTTGAGTGTTTAGAGAGTGTATTAGGGAGTTTGTAAAGTGATTCAAGTGTGGGATTGAGTTGGGTTTTATAGAGGGTGTTTAGGTGAGGTTTGGTGGCTATTTAATGGAGAAAACACACCAAAGAAACACAAAATGGACCAATCCTTGAGCTTAAAACACATTCTGCCGGATTAAGGTGCTAGTGTAGCGCAAGCATCAAGCCCCATACCTGTCGCGCTACGCGACGGGGTCCAATTTTCTGGATTAAGTTTGAAAAATGACAATTTGGCCCCTGTAGTTCATAGTTTAGGGTTTTTAAGAGTTTTAGGGGTTGTTCTTGTCGTATAAGCGTAGTCTAAGGGCAAGACAAGTATGAGTATCACAAACCAAGTATAACTGAGCGTATGAATGTCGTAATTAAGTATCGTTTATGGTCAAAACACGTTTTATGCATAAGTTTAGGGTATTTACAAGTTTAGCACGTAGTTTCCAAGAATAATGAGTAAACATCAATTGTTTCACTAAATCAAATGTATGAGCAGTGGCGGACCCAGAAATTTTTCCATAGGGGTGCGAAACATTTTTAAAAATTTTAGGCCCCTAGGTATATAAGTAAAAAATCGGTTCGTATCGGGTCGGGTTGGGTCGGGTCATGTAAAACAAAAGAAATTGTGCCATAACGTCCCTACTCATGGTTCCTATCACAAACAAATTGATGCATAAGTTCATCGCTCCATAAAATAATGTTTCAATTTTAATTTTCAACCCTAGAAATCGTGTGTAATCACCCTAAAAATCATCTAAACAACATAATCACCCTAAAAATCATCTAAACAACCATAAACAACGTCAAAACACATGAAATTTCAAACCTATTTAAGAATTTTGTTACCCTTTGGTGTCGGACGGCGGTGGTTCGCGGCTGCTGATGACGTGCTGTTGTGGTTGCTGTTGTGGTCGATGATTGTTGGTAGGAGACGACCCAAGAGAGGGAGGGCGGGATAAATTCTAAGGGACTATTGGGCTTATTTTAATTATTATAGTTTGAACTTAGGTTGAGTTTGGTTAATGGGCTAGTAATTAGTGGGCTAATTATGTTTAATGAAATAGTGGGTTAAGGTATTGAGTATTTGGGTTAAGTTGGGTAGTATAAGTTTATATAATTTAGGTAGTTTTTTTAATTAGAATTTACTAAAAAAATTTAAAATATAAATCGAAAACATTTTTTACCTAAGGTGTGTGGATGAAAAATTCCAAGGGGTGCGGATGAAAAAATTCAAGGGGTGCAGATGAAAAAATTCAAGGGGTGCGGACGAAAAAATCCAAGGGGTGCAGACGGGATTTTCAACGGAAAATAGCACTAAATTTTTTTTTTCCCGGGGGTGCGCCCGCCCACCTTGATGTATATGTATGTCCGCCCCTGTGTATGAGCATGTATATGGTGTATACAACATGTATGTAACAAAATATGAGTTTTATTTATGATCCAAGTCTCGGATTTTACAACGATTACAATGAAAGAACGATTACAAGAATGCAAAGTTTCCAAAAATAGAAATACGAACAAAGCTTTCTATAAATGGAAAGTACAAAAGAGCAGGGCGTTACAGTCTCCCCTCCTTTAGGGAATTTCGTCCCGAAATTGAGGAAGACTTAAGGAAAAGATGTGGATACTTCGCCTTCATATCACTCTCGAGTTCCCAAGTAAATTCAGCGCCACGTTTTCCTTCCCATCGAACCTTGACGATAGGAATTCGACTTCACCTCAATTGCTTGGCTCCTCGGTCCATGATTTCGACTGGTTTTTCCACAAAGTG
The DNA here is from genome assembly GCF_002127325.2 of Helianthus annuus. Lineage (NCBI taxonomy): Eukaryota > Viridiplantae > Streptophyta > Magnoliopsida > Asterales > Asteraceae > Helianthus > Helianthus annuus. Next base: position 160,912,559 of record NC_035436.2, read on the forward strand.
AAGTGTTTCGTTGACTTGTAAGTCTTCGAGAGGAACGTGTAGTCCTTCGTCAGTTAGACACTTCTTCAAGTTGGATACGTGGAAGACAGGATGCACATTGTTGAGTTCTTCAGGCAGGTCCAGTCTATACGCAACCTTGCTAATCCTCTCGAGAATTCTGAAAGGACCAACGTAGCGAGGTGCGAGTTTCCCTTTCTTGCCAAATCGAACCACGCCCTTCCAAGGGGATACCTTGAGAAGCACGAAGTCACCTGTCTCGAATTCCAAAGGCTTGCGGCATTTGTCAGCGTAACTCTTTTGTCGGTTCCTGACCTTCAATAAGTTGTCTCGAACCTGTAAAATCTTGTCCGTCGTCTCTTGTATAAGCTCGGGACCAGTGATTTGAGCTTCACCGATCTCGTGCCAACAAATAGGCGAACAGCACTTGCGACCATACAATGCTTCGAAGGGTGCCATTTGAACACTCGCGTGATAACTGTTATTGTACGAGAATTCGACCAAAGGCAAGTGCGAATCCCAGTTGCCACCAAAATCTATTACGCATGAACGAAGCATATCCTCTAAAGTTTGGATAGTACGCTCGGTTTGACCTTCTGTCTGAGGATGGAAGGCAGTGCTAAGGTTGAGTTCAGTACCCATAGCAGATTGAAAAGTTTGCCAAAGGCGAGACGTAAAACGAGCATCACGATCGGAAATGATGTCAATGGGAATACCATGATGACAGATGATCTCATTAGTGTAGACTTTAGCCAATTTCTCGACTTTGAAATCGTCACGAATGGGGAGAAAGTGTGCTGACTTAGTTAATCGATCTACGATCACCCAAATACTATCATGACCAGAAGAAGTGCGTGGAAGCTTAGTGATGAAATCCATGGCAATGCTCTCCCATTTCCAGATAGGAATTCTTGGTTGTTCGAGTAAGCCAGAGGGACGTTGATGTTCAGCTTTCACTTTTAAACACGTGAGACATTTCGAGACGAAAGTGGCTATATCCTTCTTCATTTCAGGCCACCAATAGGATGTATGCATATCATAGTACATCTTGTTGGCACCAGGGTGAATAGAATACTTCGTATTATGTGCCTCCTTCATCAGGAACTTATGAAGGTTATCATGATTAGGAATCCAGATACGATTGAGATAATATAAAATACCATCAGATTTGGACACGAGACTTTCTTCAGCACCACATTGCATCTCGTTGTAGAGGTTACCCTCATTAACAGATGTATATTGAGCGTCACGTATGCGATTTTGAAGATCGTGGACGAGTTGGAAACAACGGATACTCTTGACGTGAGTTTTACGACTAAGAGCGTTGGCTACTACATTTGCTTTACCTGGATGGTATTTGATTTCGCAGTCGTAGTCGTTCAACAATTCCACCCAACGTCGTTGACGCATGTTCAGTTCCTTTTGGTCGAAGATATGTTGAAGGCTCCTATGGTCGGTGAAGACCACACACTTAGTACCATAAAGGTAGTGTCGCCAAATCTTTAACGCAAAAACAACTGCGCCAAGTTCAAGGTCGTGATTAGTATAGTTTTTCTCATGTATTTTGAGTTGCCTTGATGCATAAGCGATGACCTTGTCTCGTTGCATAAGCACACAACCAAGGCCAAGGCGGGAAGCATCGCAATATATGACGAAGTCGTTGTTTCCATCAGGAAGCGCGAGGATAGGAGCATTACACAGCATCTCCTTGAGCGTTTGAAAAGATTCCTCTTGTTCGGGACCCCAAACAAAAGGTTTCTCTTTTTGAGTCAAAGAGGTCAAAGGAACGGCGATCTTCGAGAAGTTAGAGATAAAACGACGATAATAACCAGCAAGACCAAGAAACGAACGAATTTCAGACGGAGATTTCGGTGTGATCCAATTCTTCACAGCTTTGATTTTAGCGGGGTCAACGTGAATACCAAGTTCGTTGACAGTATGACCAAGGAATTGAACCTCTTTTAACCAAAATTCACACTTGGAGAATTTGGCGTATAGATGTTCAGCACGAAGAAGTTCAAGGATAAGACGCAAGTGTTCGTTTATGCTCTTCTTGTCTCTTGGAATAGATAAGGATATCGTCGATGAAAACGATCATGAAACGGTCCAAGTACGCTTTGCATACGCGGTTCATCAAATCCATGAAAACAGCAGGTGCGTTGGTCAAGCCAAAGGGCATGACCACGAACTCGTAATGACCATAACGTGTACGGAAGGCGGTTTTAGTACGTCTTCTTCGAGGACTCGAATTTGATGGTACCCAGAACGAAGATCGATCTTTGAAAAGCAGGTCGCGCCTTGCAATTGATCGAAGTGATCATCGATGTGAGGAAGAGGGTATCGGTTCTTGATAGTAAGCTTATTGAGCTCACGATAGTCGATACACTTACGGAAAGACCCATCTTTTCTTTTTGACAAACAAAACGGGAGCGCCCCAGGGAGAAGTACTAGGGCGTATAAAGCCTTTATCAAGAACCTCCTGAAGTTGACTCGAGAGCTCTTGCATCTCAGAGGGTGCTAAACGGTAAGGAGACTTAGCGACAGGCGTAGCGCCAGGCACTAAATCAATTCGAAAGTCGACAGAACGAGCAGGAGGCGAACCAGGAAGATCGTCAGGAAACACATCAGGAAAATCACGTACGACAGGGACGTCGCTTATTCTTGGGCCTTTGTCCTTCTTTTCCACAATGTGGGCAAGAAAAGCGAAGGTACCCTTGCGTAAGCATTTGTTCGCTTGGATACACGACATAAGCTTGAGACCTTGAGAAGGTTTCTCACCATAGACGTGTAGAGAATCACCGTTTGGAAGAGGAAGGCGGATAAACTTTTCAGAACAAACAACTTCAGCACGAACTCGCCTAAGCCAGTCCATGCCTACTCTGATGTCAAAGCTACCCATTTGCATAGGTATAAGGTCGATTGAAAACGTATGATCGTTGAGAATCAAGGAACAATTGGAAAGAACGGAATCAACAGTGATGGATTTACCATTAGCGACTTCGACAGCGAAGGATTTTGGCAACTTAGAGCGTTTACACGTAAGCAATTGCTCAAATTCTAGCGACACAAAACTCTTATCGGCGCCAGTATCAAATAGACAAGAAGCATAAACATGGTTCACAAGGAACGTACCGGTAATGACGTCGTTTGCGTTCTGAGCCTGAGCAGCGGTGATGACAAAAGCTCGACCTCTAGCAGGTTGCTGAGCTTGTTGTTGCTGCTGTGGCGGTTGTTGCGGCTGCTGCTGGTGTTGCTGTTGTTGAGGTTGATAGCGCTGGGGACAGACATTGGCGAGATTATTGAGGTCGCCGCACTTGAAGCATGCTCGCACAGGAGCATTTTGAGAGAAGATTCAACAGCGGTTAGCAAAATGACCATACCTCTGACAGTTGGCACATTTGTGGCAAGGTACATTGGCAGGATGGTGAAACAGACAGGTGGTGCATTTGGGATGAGTTCCAACATAACCTTGTTTTGGTGGTTCGGTGTTTGCGGGTGCAACGGCGGCTAAAGCTTGTAAGGGTTGAGGGTTTGGCGGAGTGACGACCGCACAATTTTGGCTCGAAGCCTTCCGCTTCTTGCCTTGGTTTTTCTTGGACGATTGGGAGGGTGAGGGCTCAACAGTGGTAGCTTCAGTTGTATCTTGGCGTGCATTCTTCGTTGAAACCTTGTCATAGGTTCCATGGAGAACGCAGTTGTTGTTAAGTTCGGTGGCTATGGTAAAGGCTTTCTCTATGGTTTTAGGGTTAACAGAGGCAAGGTGGTTAGTCACGGCAGGTGTAACACAACGGATGAACTTGGCTATGGTTTTGGGGACGGAATCGACTTGTCCAGGGCAAAGGACACTCAGCTGTTTGAAGCGCGTAATCAGACCATACATATCGCTCCCCTTCTGCGTAAGGTTCCAGAATTCGTTCTCCAACTTTTGGAGTTCGTGGGGAGGACAGAAGTGGTCCTTCATAAGCTGCTTAAGTTCGTCCCAAGGCATAGCATGTGCAACATCGTTTCCCCTCTTGTTGCGTTCGGTAGTCCACCATTCGAGTGCCCTCGAACGAAAAACTCCTGTTGCATTCAAAGTTCGTAGCTCATCAGGACAACCACTTTGCAAGAAGGTAAGCTCAATCGCGTCGAACCAATTCATCATGGCGGTGGCGCCATCTTTGCCAGTAAACTCCAAGGGTTTACTAGCCATGAATTGCTTGAATTGGAAGGTTGATTTGGGTTTTTCTGCCTTTGAGTCGACAGAGCCATGTGGGGAATCAGTGTTTGGTTGAATCTTGCTAACAATGTCAGGTAGGACCTTAGCCATTTGCTTGGCCATGAATTTCATGCAATCCTTTTGTGACATGGTGTTGGATTTGGCGTTGGAGGTCGAACCCTTCTTTGACTTGGTTTTCTTTGATGCACTGCTGGATGACATCTAAGAATCGAAAGAGAAGGAATGGATGAGACTTGATCATAAATTCAAAATAAGTTTGCAAGTTTAAGCATGTAAGCATGATGTAACACGTATGGTTCACATAGTTAGCATGATTTCAACAAGTAATCAACAAGTATAAACACGTATGAATGCGTGAAAAGAGTATAAATTTAGTTTGTTCACGAGAATTATTATTGTTCTTGATAGCGCTAGACGTGCGAATTGTGTAACGGTTTGAATTGAACAAGGTAACAAGTATAAAAATCACATGTAAATTGAATCACATAAAAGAGAGGCTCATAAAACATAGGATTGTTTCGGGTAGAGAAACGTCGACTATTCCAAAGTGAATCAAAAGTCCTTTCAAATTAGAGAAACGTGCTTTGGCCTATAGGTAAGATACTCTCGTCGAGAAGCGATTAACGGTATCTTACCCTTCCAGTTACTACACGTCTCTAATCGATCGAAACAATCGAAACTTTGGCGAGAACGAAAATCCAGGAATGAGACTTAATCGACAAGGTGTGGGTTTCACCCCTAATTTGATGATTTCGTACCCTAATGTGGTTGGTACTCGTCGGGTCAAAATATAATTTCGACACTATGACGAGGGTCCACTAGAGTTTGAATTGGAAATTTACCATTAAGATGTGGATTTCACTCCTAGCTTAATGGCGAAATTTCGTGCAAAATAAGAATAAGCGGAATGGGAGTTGTTACCAAATTGTGGGTTTCACGCCTATTTTGGTAAACTCGTCCCTTTTGTATAAAGAGTGTCTTCAAGTGTATTGTGTAAAATGTCTTAGGAAAGATATAATGTAAGTATTAAGACCAAAAGGAGAGAAAGGAGCAAAGAAGGAAGCATAAAGTTTTAAGCATGAAACAAGAATGGTCAAAAAAATACGGTTCCTACTATAGACTAGGTCGAACATGGAAATTCTACCTAATTCCCTATAGTTATGGCTCTGATACCAATCTGTCACACCCCAACCAATGGCGGAAACATCGGGATGAGACGAAGTGTGAAGATTGCTAGAGACATCATAACGCTATTTGTGACAATATTTAATAAACCGATTTCATTTCATAGATAAATGGTCAAACATACAAGGAAATTCAAATAACAACATGTTCAAAGGAAATACGTAACAACATAATCAAAATTGATACAACATATTAAACCTAAACGTCTATATGTGTATCTAGGCATCAACGGTACTTCTTTTCATAGCATCGTCATCATCAACCTGTAACATGTTTAAAATACAATTCAATGCAAAAGCAAAGGCGAGTATACAAGTTTAAGCATAAGTATAAGTATAAGTGTAAGAGTTTAAAATCCACATGGCAACTTAGTCTATACGAGATCAACCTAGCGTGGCATGCAATATTTCTAGCCAACCTCTGTTTACGCAAGAAAGTTTAATTAATTGAACATGACCCAAGTTTAAGGGGGGCGGTGCATTACTCCTATAGCGCTATACATGTCAAATGGAGGCTCGTGAAAGCTAATGACTAAATCATATTACAAAAGTATGGTCCACGTAAGCATCAAGTATCATAACATAGGATTCATGTATAAGGATTGTTTTCGTGCATTGCATAAAGAATAAGTTTAAGTGTGTTTTAATAAGGTAACATGTTACACCCCAAAAAGTGGTAAACATAAAAAGGGGGTTGCGAGTATACTCACGGTTTTGCAAGTCTTGAACTTGAGAATCTGAGAGTAAGTTGGTTATTGGATTAGCTAGTTGGAGCACCTTGTCCTTCTACACAAAGGCACAATGTGTATGAGTTTGGGGAAATCGGAAGATTAAGGATTCGGATTTAAAATGACAAGAAAGTATTATATCAAAATAATCATCTTTAATGCATAACACTTGTATGAAACTTGGTAACCACAAGGGTTATAATGATTTCATGAGTTGAACACTCATAAGAATCATAACAAGGTTTAGCCTTAGATGATGTTCTACTACTTTGACAAATAAAAATGAATTCAACATCAAAGGTTCGAATGTACATAGATATTACTTAGGTTATATAGTATATATTATTAAGTCCAAATGTTCAAGTATTTCAAGCATGAGGTAGAAGATTATATCTTCATTTAGTTACCTCAAAATGTGTCATGGAAGTCATGTAGGAAGAACGAGCTTCCATTTAGGCACCTCGTATGCGTTCACCACTACACTTATTGTAAAAACAAACAAGGAGGGTCATGAACTAAGACTAGTACAATAATGTAAACAATCTAAGCTATGAGAAATCATCAAATCATGTGGGGATTTTATGTTGGAAAAACCCAAGTTGTTCCATAATCACTCCTACATCAAGTTTGAAGCTTGAACATGACTTGTGGGTTAAAACCTTAATCAAAACAGAATTTCTTTGAGGTTTAACCTCTGATGTTGTATGTCTCAACCTTGTTTTTAAGCACAACTAACCATTCATTTGGTTATGAGCATTAGGACATAGGTTTGATATGAGAAAACTCAAGTTCGGTTAAGTTTATCAAAGTAGCTTGTATAAAACAGAAAGTTTCTTGCACTTATAACCCTTTTATGATGATGTTCCATCCTTGGTTTTCCAAGGAAAACCTATGGAAACACTCCTAGGGTTGTTACAAGTGCTAAGAAGCAAGAAAGAATGAAAAAGATGGAAGATAAGTGAGGTTAAGCTCACTTTTGCAACTTGGAATGTTTCTGACTTTTGCTACTGATTTGCACCAGATTCTTGAGTGTTTAGAGAGTGTATCAGGGAGTTTGTAAAGTGATTCAAGTGTGGGATTGAGTTGGGTTTTATAGAGGGTGTTTAGGTGAGGTTTGGTGGCTATTTAATGGAGAAAACACACCAAAGAAACACAAAATGGACCAATCCTTGAGCTTAAAACACATTCTGTCGGATTAAGGTGCTAGCGTAGCGTGAGCATCAAGCCCCATACCCGTCGCGCTACGTGACGGGGTCCAATTTTCTGGATTAAGTTTGAAAAATGACAATTTGGCCCTTGTAGTTCATAGTTTAGGGTTTTTAAGAATTTTAGGGGTTGTTCTTGTCGTATAAGCATAGTCTAAGGGCAAGACAAGTATGAGTATCACAAACCAAGTATAATTGAGCATATGAATGTCGTAATTAAGTATCGTTTATGGTCAAAACACGTTTTATGCATAAGTTTAGGGTATTTACAAGTTTAGCACGTAGTTTCCAAGAATAATGAATAAACATCAATTGTTTCACTAAATCAAATGTATGAGCATGTATATGGTGTATACAACATGTATGTAACAAAATACGAGTTTTATTTATGATCCAAGTCTTGGATTTTACAACGATTACAAGGAAAGAATGATTACAAGAATGCAAAGTTTCCAAAAATAGAAATACGAACAAAGCTTTCTATAAATGGAAAGTACAAAAGAGCAGGGCGTTACAGTCTCCCCTCCTTTAGGGAATTTCGTCCCGAAATTGAGGAAGACTTAGGGAAAAGATGTGGATACTTCGCCTTCATATCACTCTCGAGTTTCCAAGTAAATTCAGCGCCACGTTTTCCTTCCCATCGAACCTTGACGATAGGAATTCGACTGCGCCTCAATTGCTTGGCTCCTCTGTCCATGATTTCGACCGGTTTATCAGTGAGCACGACCCTGTGTTCAGACTCTGTATCTGGGAGTTTTGAAAAATATGTGCAGCACGGCCCCGTGTTCATGAACACGGCCCCGTGTTCAGTCTACTGTAAATGCAAAAACTAACTAAAATGCAGAAAATGTGCGCGCATTTTAAAAAGGTTTTGAAAAACTGATTAGGCCGTCGATTTTAAGCTTTCTTAAAATCCTTGTGTCCCCGGCAGCGGCGCCAAAAACTTGATGCGTGTGTAGCGTTATATAATTTTAGTTATATTTTAAGCCCTTTTTAACACTTTAGTCAAGTTTTAAATTTACAAAACACGATATTCTACTAACACTAAACACACATATGGGCAAGTGCACCCATCGTGAGCGTAGTATAGCGTTGGTAAGATACCGAGGTCATCCAAGGACACAAGAGCTTTTAATACCGGTTTATCCTCAACGTCTAATCAAATCAAAATTTTGGAAAAAAGGTTTTAAACATGAAAAGAAAAACTAAAAATGCTGAAACTAAAAATAAAATAAAAAACAGATAGACAAGATGAATCACTTGGATCCGACTCGCCTTTAGTGTAACCTTTGATGTTTTCCGCACTTTTGCACTTTTTAAGAGATTATCTTAGTTATAGTAATAGGCCCCTCTTTTGAAGGTGACGTTACCCTCAACCCAGTAGTTTGAGTCAGCAAGGATGCAATCCTAAAGGGTTGGATTATTGAAAGATAATTAATTAAGTTATTAATGCGTAATGTGGTAGGCCCCTCTTTTGAAGGTGACATTACCCTCGGCTAAGTGGTTTGAGTCAGCAGGGATACAATCCCAAGTAGCCGGGTTAATGTATTAATAGTAGTTCACATATAAGGGAATCAAGCCATTCGTACCCCCGCCATCCAATAACAGTGGGTATTGAAGGAGGTCCTAGTAAGCTTGACCCAGGTCCTTGCAGGCCTTTGATTATCTTCACCAAGTGCTTGTCTTCACCAAGTGATGTAAGAGACTTAGGCAAACATGGCCTTTGATTATCAAGAACTCTTACTATCAATCTTGGATCTCGAGACTACTACACACACTCTATGATGGATGATGGATGATGGTGGTGGATGTGGGTGAAGTGTGAGAGAGGTGGTTTGCCAAGGGATGCTTTTGAAGTGAACCAAGCACCTCTATTTATAGCCTGCACAGAAGCCCGGACACGGCCCCGTGTCTATTGGGCACGGCCCCGTGTCCATCCACTTTCTCTTTCTTCATTAATTGCAGTTTGTCTGCATTAGTTGACCACGCCCCCGTGTCCGCTGGACATGGCCCCTTGTGCAGAAGCGTATCTGTACTATCAAGATTTGCTTGGATTCTGCGAATCTAAGCGTTGACCACGGTCGTGTGGAACTGGGCACGCCCCCGTGTTGGGAAATAGAAGCTTCTACAACTTTGTCTTTTCTGCAGACACTTGAGCACGTGACGTGGGCACGACTATACACATTTATTTACAATATTTACAATCGCACTCGGCGTAACTTGGTGTTTTAAATTTATAAAAATGGTTTATACCTTAACATTAAAATACACACAACAAAGGACAAGTGTATCCCGTCATATATGTAGCAAAGTATTGGTAAGAGCCAGATATCGATCCATGGAACACAGGCGTTATTATGTACTAAATCTTTGTCATTAATCTACCAGTAGAAAGATAAGTGAATGGTTGCTTAACTAAATTATCTAAAACTAAATCTAAAACATAACTATACTACTATTATCTTGTTTCACAAACAACCTAAACATGTTATCTATCAGATATGTCACAAAAGCACTTAATCAATTTTCCAATTTCGAGATAGCTAGTTACCGGGTCTGGATTTCTAGCATTATGATTCTTCAGAAAGTTAACGCGATGGTCACACGTTAACCACCTAAAATCATTCATTAGCGATCTATTGATATTTATTCATGCGAACCTTTAAAGATAGGTTATTTACCGGGTCTGGATTCCTAACCTCACTTATCAAAGAAAGCAATACCGATGGTCACAATACAGCCACGAGGATAAGCAATTATGTAGATTGTATAACAAACAATTTCACCTTTACACGTCTTAAACACAAATCTACCATGTCAGCAATTTTAGATCAAAACTACTAAACAAGGATCATAAACCGCATCTAAGAACATGCAATCAACACCATATAATTCGTTAGAACCCTTACGTGCAAGAAAGTATTCCTAATCAAAATAAGATATATTGTGACATCCCGAACATTTAAGGTCAGTGCCTTTAGTCACGTAATCCCTGTTTTCTCATTGTTTCTCTTTTACGCCCCTTACGACAATATAAATTGTTACAAAACGTGTGACTTTAATAATCTTGCTAAACGAAAAATCCGGTTTAATATGTTTGTGTGATAATGAGTTAGTTTAAGTGTCTAGAGTATGTGGGCCGAAATCCTTAGTAAACTACATCAAATGGTAATTGGGCCGTACACCTTGGTGGCCTAGACACTTAAGTCTCGGTTATCTCATAATCTAACAAACTGAGCCCACACCACTTGAGCCCCTTTCTAATTGTTTTTGAATAATCGGCCCAATTCTTGTGCATCTCATGACCGGCCCACCTCAATTGTTGTTTGGCAATATAAGTAGGAGGCTACGTGACATCTTTATAATTATCACATTATCACAAATTTTATAATACAACAAACCCTACCCCCTCTTCCCTGATCGCACGACTTCAGCAGCAGACCCCCCCTTTTCGTGTTAGCATCTTGACCGGTCGAGTCCTCTTGGTTAGTATATTAAATTCCTTGTTTAAGTTGATTGCTTTTGGTGACCTTGATTTTGTTATACATGATGTTATAGGGGTTTGATGCTTGATGTTATGATCGTATGTGGATATAATCGTGATACCCACTAGTATTATTGTCACACCCCAACCGATGGCGGAATCATCGGGGCATGGCACTGAGCGAAACAGATTGTTCAGAAGTTTCCACAACAAGTATTCATAAAATCCAGTTATAGATACGTCCCATACCGTATCCCGAATAAACAAATACATTATTACAGGTAACATCCAAACAAGTAATTCTGTTCCGACAACTCAGATTTAACATAAATAATTATTGTTCAATGCTTCTAAGACCCAGCCTGACAAGATCTACAGACAACTATGCCCTAGTTGCTTGTTCCTGACATACAACTATTTGTTGGGGGCCTCTAAAGCTTTATTCTAGCTTCACTTCCCTAGCAAGCACATATATTAAACACCTGTCACATACGTTAAAATAAAGTCAATACATAAAATGTAAAGGTGAGCATACAAGTTTAATAATATCATATAGAGTTCGAATAGTTTACGCATAACCAGCACGTACACAGGGGGAAATGATGCATGTTAATTATCGACATGGATCTATCGATACCAACGACTGCGGGTTGACTGTCCGAGACAGTTCGCAATACATGATTACCACCGTAATCCATGCTAGTAATTGTCCTTAACAACCCCCGTGAGAACGGGTGCTGAGTCCAAACTATAATACTATGTTGTTAAGGCAGGTAGACAGCATTCCATGTGTAAACATAACAACAAGCATTCATTTAGTCACGTAATACATGCAATCGGTTAGCGTTCAAATGGTTTGAATAGTGTGTTCGATTGTGATTTTGATAAGTAACGTATGTAACACCCAAAAGTGCTAAAGCAAAAAGGGATTCGAGTATACTCACAGTGATTGATTATGGATTGAAGGGAGCGCTGAGAGTAGGATTAGCCTGGTCGATCGAACAGCAGGTTCGATCGAACGGGCTGTTCGTTCGGTTTGAAAGTCCGTTTGAACAGTCCTGTTTGATCGGCCGGTAGGCTCGATCGGCTGGACCATTCGAGTGGCTTGTTTCTTCCTCTGAGAAGGATGTGTTTGTGTATGATGGTTTGAAATTTTGAAATTTTTGTTGTAGCATTTGAGAACACTGAAGTGTTCTTACCTTTCAGGTCGATCGATCGAACGGTCTGTTCGATCGGCCGGCATAACCGATCGGTTAGGAACTTCAGAAGTGATCCTCAGCAGGATGTCACTCGATCGAACAACATGCTCGATCGGGTGGCACTCCATACTACGAACGAGGTGTAAAATCGATTAAGTGTTGAAGCATAGTATCTCATGATCCGAAGAGTAATGTTTACCAATCGAGTAGCATATTCGATCGAACATCACCTCATCAATAGCATACTTCATGAATTTTGAAAGTGTGGGACCATGTGCTAGCCGATCGGCTGGCCCGGTCGATCGGCTGGTATGTCCGATCGGCTGGGCTGTTCGTTCGGACAGCCTAGCCATTCGGCCAGCAATTCTGACCTGGTCGGCCTTTCGTCTACCACTTGGCTGTTTTGATTGCTTTGATATGATTTCAAGGTATTTTGACAGCGAGTTAAACCATAGAACGTGGGTTCTTACTTGCTTTACCGGTTCGGACAGGAATCACCCAAGTCCGGCCGGTGAATTGTTCGGAACGGTAGTTTGATGTTTAACCCGAAAATGTTAAGATTCTTGCAAATCTTAGTTTGTTTATGTGGAAATCGGTTAGATATAAGCTAGTCATGGTTGAATGAGGCCAACGTATGATGTTCTTCAAGAACACCATGATGACATCATCCAAGAACACTTAGATCTTGGTGATTTCACGGTTAGAATTCAAGTTTTGAAAGATAGAAAGGTGTAGAATCGTGTAATGATCAAAAACGTACAAGAATTAGAGTGAAAACTTACCGGAGTTGAGAGAAATCTAAGAAAAGGTGAAGAACAAGGGTTGGTTCGGTCAGAGCTTTCCAAAAGTAGAAAGAGTGACAATGACAGGGCTATTTATAGGCTCCAAAAGAGGAAAGTGTCAACCGATCGGCCAGGACCTCTGATCGAATGGCCTGCTCGATCGAACAACCTGTTCGATCGGCTGGCCTGTTCGATCAGGGTGCTTCCTGTTCGATCAGCAACCCTTTTCGAGTGTTTCCGACGGTTTTCGATATTTCGATTTCGATGGACAATGATACGAATATGATAGAGTTCCTAGTCAAATTACTTTCAGTCCCACTACTATATCTAACATGCAATCATCTGTAATTCATGTTTCGATGTCGGTTTCGATTGAGTTTGATTGCTTTTCGAGTTTCGATTGATCACCACACAAATCATAAAGTAAACACGCACAGGTAACACTTAAGGCACACACACACGTATAACCATACCAAAATTCGCGTAATTCGAGTTTCAAGTTTGATGATAGTTAGATCGGTTTGATTACTGATTAGTTAACTTTATCGCATTGTTACTTCCTACTATTCACAGTTGTAAATCGGTCGCTTTGGTTAAACATTCGATCATTTCATTTAGACAACACTTACTCCACATAATACAGAAGCAAAAGAAACATTAATAGTCAAAGAATTCAAAGTTGACTTGGACTTTGACTTTGACTTTGACATTCGAAAACACGGGGTGTTACAGCCTCCCCTTGTTTAGGGAATTTCGTCCCGTAATTAGGCTGAGAGCTACGCATCTCCGTGATTTACCAATTTGATGCTTCAGATCTATTTAAACAACTGCGGGTACTTGGCCTTCATATCGCTTTCGAGTTCCCAAGTGAACTCCGCGCCTCGTTTGCCTTCCCATCGGACTTTCACGATAGGGATGCGTGAGTGCCTGAGTTGCTTGGTTTGGCGATCCATGATTTCGACAGGCTTTTCCACGAAGTGTAAGGTTTCGTTGACCTGAAGATCGTCGAGTGGTACGATTAGATCATGATCAGCAAGGCATTTTCGGAGGTTAGACACATGGAAAGTCGGGTGGACGTTACTGAGTTCCTCCGGTAGTTCGAGTCTGTAGGCGACTTTTCCGATTCTTTCCAGAATCTTAAAAGGTCCAACATATCGAGGCGCTAATTTCGCTTTCTTGCCGAATCTGACTACACCCTTCCAAGGGGATACCTTTAGGAGTACGTAGTCGCCAACGTCAAATTCAAGGAGCTTGCGTCTTCTATCGGTGTAACTTTTCTGCCTACTTCGAGCTTTTACCAAGTTGTCTCTAATCAGGAGGATTTTGTCAGTCGTTTCTTGTAGTATCTCGGGACCGGTTAATTGCGAATGACCGATCTCGTGCCACACAATAGGCGAACGACATCTCCTTCCATATAAGGCTTCGAAGGGTGCCATTTGGATGCTGGCATGATAGCTGTTATTATACGAGAATTCGACTAGTGGCAGGTGTTTGTTCCAACTACCACCAAAATCTATGACACACGCCCGGAGCATGTCTTCAAGAGTACGGATCGTTCTTTCAGTCTGTCCGTCGGTTTGTGGATGGAATGCAGTACTCAGATTAAGCGACATACCAAGAGCCGCTTAAAAAGTTTCCCACAATCGAGAAGTAAACTGAGCATCACGGTCAGAGATGATGTCGCGAGGCGTACCATGATTGCAAATGATCTCGTCGGTGTAGATTTGGGCTAGTCGTTCCACCTTGTAGTCTTCTCGTATTGGCAAGAAGTGGGTTGATTTGGTCAGACGATCAACTATAACCCAAATACTGTCGTGACCTGATGGCGTGGGTGGGAGTTTCGTTATGAAATCCATAGCTATACTCTCCCACTTCCATATAGGTATCGGCGGTTGTTCGAGTAAGCCAGAAGGTCTTTGATGTTCAGCCTTGACTCTTGCGCAGGTTAAGCAACTTCCAACGTAAAGAGCGATATCATGTTTCATGCCCGGCCACCAGTACTTATAGCGCAGGTCCTGGTACATCTTATCAGCACCGGGATGAATATAATATCGGGATTTGTGGGCTTCATTCATGATAATCTTTCGCAGATCAGTCCGTCTAGGAATCCAGATTCGATCCAGGTAATAGAATATCCCATCTGCCTTGCTTACAAGCTGAGCTCCATCGTGGTAGATCATTTCTTTCTTCAAGGTGCGTTCATTAAAACACGCATGTTGGGCTTCGCGGATGAGGGCTTCGAGGTTATGCTGGGCTTGAACGTTTCCGATACTGAGCATATAACTCTTTCTGCTGAGCGCGTCGGCAACCACATTCGCCTTGCCTGGGTGGTAACGAATCTCACAGTCATAATCGTTGAGGAGTTCTACCCATCGGCGTTGACGCATATTAAGTTCCCTCTGATTGAAGATGTGTTGTAAACTCCTGTGATCAGTGTAGATTGTACACTTAGTGCCATACAGGTAGTGTCGCCAAATCTTCAATGCAAAGACAACCGCGCCTAGCTCGAGGTCATGGGTTGTATAGTTCTTCTCGTGGATCTTGAGCTGACGAGATGCGTAAGCTATAACCTTGTCTCGCTGCATGAGAACACAACCAAGACCAAGGTTGGAAGCATCACAGTAGACAATGAAATCGTCGTTTCCGTCGGGCAGCGTGTAAGTCCCAAACATCCCAAGATATCACTCAAAGGTTTAATCGAACGCGGAATATAAGATCAAACCACAAGAACAAAAAGAAAAATATATTATTACCAAACTTTGTGCCGCTGCTTCGATCGCACACGGTTTCAACGAACCGTCTGGTACGATCTCTAAGAAGATTGCACACGCTCTCTAGGAACGTCTGGTACAATCTCTAAGAACCTTGCACACAATCTCTAGGATTGTCTGGTACAAGGTTCTCCATAGGGGATTACATGATTACAAAAATGAGAGGCCTACCTAACAATAAACTAGACATGACAATATATAGGAGCCTCTAACCAATTGGCCCACATGGCCTAGCCCAAACCCAAGTCCTAATCTAAGCCCAATAAACATAAACGTGTACAATAAAGATAAGCGTAAAACTATACAATTTCTGGGCCTTACAATATCCCCCTAGTTTTATGCTATCTTTATTACGGCTTAGAAAAAAAAAAATAACTTCAGTTGTTATGATCTTCAATCTTGGGTCTTTTCTTTCGGTGGTACAATAGTAAACAAGCCCACTCTCTATAAACCATCCGGTTCAACAAAGAAACTTAATCAACCCATAAGACAATTCAAGACCCACTAATATTTCGAACATGCATGGTGGAAAACTGGAAATCAGATTTTTGGCGGCCCACTTGACAAATAGTAATTGCTTATTCACGTCATTTTTTTTTTCATCTAAGTGTTCCACTTGATCTGCGTCCCTTTCACCTCCAAGATGGCTGACCCCCCATAATTAATTGTTATTCGAAAACAATTAATAGCCAAGCTCCAAGTTTTTCTTTTCTATTGTTTGTTGAAAACGATTAGCCCCAAAACCTCCACTGCCATCCTTTTCAGATAATGCAGCCAATATTTCAAATCCCATTTAAACCTTCACCCCAAGGAAAGAATCTAGACTAAATGATAGCCACAATCATAATCAATCAAATTGTCAACTTTCCTTGAAAAAGAGAATCCCTCCATATCCGCCAATCTTGAATATTATTTAAAGCCATAAACAAATTTCCAAAATTATAGGCACACATTCTCAAAATTAAACCTTCCTGCGGATCAATCCAAAAGCAAACACCAACTCTAACGAAGGACGATAATATGGATAATCTTCAAGAACACATCCACACACCAACCTCTCGACCAACAAACTGTTTGCAAATATAATCAAAATAGGACTGTTCGCAAATATAATTCAAAACCAAACACAACTTCTTTCCGACGCCGCACTGTTTCTCGACGGTAAAAACTGTCGCAATAAGTCCTTTGCTTCTTCTTCGTTTTCAATCGACAAGCAGCGACGAAGGAGATGAGCAACGTTTGACAATTCGGGGAGGCTATCAGAGAAGGAGATTGATAGTGAGGGCAGCCGGAGTTTGTCAACTGTGGTGGTGGTTTACTATTGCGGTAATGCTTCAATGAAGACGAGAGTCGAGTGTACGGTGTCGCGTTGAAGATGGTGAAGTGATTTTAATGACCGGAGAAGATGATGATGATAACTGTATATCTCTGATCGCACAAACAGTGAAGATGATGATGAATGTAATTGAATCGCACAATAGGATCGCAAAATAATCCCGGTAGTCGCACAAGACTTTGATGATCGCACAAAATTGTTTCAGTCGCACAATTTAGATGGACTAATGATTGTTGTTGTAGTCGCACAAGTCAGTCAACAAATGTAGTCGCACAAAAATTTATTTCTTTGAAGCTCCATTGGATCGCACAAAGTTGGTTGATTTTGATAATAAATCACCAACCAAATCTCGAAAATCAAGGAAAAGATTTGAAAATCAATTTCCAAAATCCTTTCCACCAATAACTTTTCTTAAAACATGCAACTAAAGTTTCTCTCTTCCCCAAATAGATCGAACACGAAAGTTTGATTTTTTTTTTAATATTCAAACTGTTCTTCGTGTTCTTCGAATCCAAAAAAAAATTCTTGTTCTTCGAACTTCCAAATCATACACATCTATAGTTCAAAAAAAAAACTTTGTGCCGCTGCTTCGATCGCACACGGTTTCAACGAACCGTCTGGTACGATCTCTAAGAAGATTGCACACGCTCTCTAGGAACGTCTGGTACAATCTCTAAGAACCTTGCACATAATCTCTAGGATTGTCTGGTACAAGGTTCTCCATAGGGGATTACATGATTACAAAAATGAGAGGCCTACCTAACAATAAACTAGACATGACAATATATAGGAGCCTCTAACCAATTGGCCCACATGGCCTAGCCCAAACCCAAGTCCTAATCTAAGCCCAATAAACATAAACGTGTACAATAAAGATAAGCGTAAAACTATACAATTTCTGGGCCTTACACAGCGTGAGAATAGGAGCGTTGCACAGCATGTGCTTGAGGGTTTGAAAGGCAGACTCTTGTGCGGTTCCGCACACAAAAGGCTTTTCTTTATGAGTAAGAGCGGTAAGTGGCATATCGATCTTGGAGAATCCTTCTATAAATCGTCGATAATAGCCCGCTAGTCCGAGAAAAGAACGAACTTCAGACGGGTTCTTAGGTGTAATCCAACTTTTGACGGCTTCAATCTTCGCGGGATCGACATGTATTCCCTGACTATTCACGATGTGACCCGAAACTGAACCTCCTCTAACCAAAGTTCATGTGACAACCCTCACTAAACCAGGTATCCGTACTATTTAATTAATAATTAATTACTGCTTAATTACTGTGCTTAACTGAAATTGCTGATGAACTGCTACTTGATTTCTAATACTTGTATATTCCTGCATCATACTTTGATTTCCGTCACTACATTATTTACATACTGAACTCTAGTGACAAACATGATGCACAAAAGCACAGTAGCATTTGAACGGATAACCTATTGAACATGCTGATAAAGCCAGCATCAGGCAGACACTGCCTCTAAGGCCTGTATGAGCCATAAATATTTTACTACACCCATAGTGAGTGTAGGGATACAAGGGTTGTAGAACTGCGTCTCTAGGGATAAGTTATAGTGACCGGATGTGCCTAAAACGTACTCTAAGCACAAAACACAGCACTTTAATTAACATATAAGCTTCTGGCTAACTAGTAAAGTGCCAAAACATGAGGAAAATATTCCTGACATTTTGAGAAATAAGTTGTGTCACTAAAAATGTTATTTACGACACTTAAAAGCTTATTTAAGCACTTTAACGGATTACCATCCAACCGAACAACCGGACTTTACCCGGAACATAAAAATATTGACAGTAACAATATTGATCTTTTTCTGAGCCAGTTAGGGTCCCTGAATACCCTAACACCCGCATTATAGCACATCACACCACTAACCAAGTTAATCACTTAACTAACTTATCTAACCAAACTAAACCCTAACTAAACTTGTTGAGATCGAACCAAGACCCCCCCCCCTGTAACCGGCCCCATAACTAGAGGGGACACCTCTAGTACAATCTTGATTATTTTAATTGTTTGTGCATAAAATCTAGGGGACACTTGAACCATTGGTTAACCATGAAGAGTTTGTCTATAAGTAACTTGATTTGGCACCAAAGATCATTCACATTTCACAACACCAAAACTCTCTCTTTCCCTTGCTCTAGCTCACGGCCGAGAGCACCCCACCCCCATCCATCATTGTTCGATCTTGATCATTCCATTTCAATCACCTACAAGTGTTAAGGGTCGCATACGAGGAGCCTTGGAGCAAACGGAAGACAAAGGACCTCTCTATCTTGCTTTTATCCACCTCTTCTTCGCATAGATTCTTCCCTAGCCTCGAGCTAGAGGTATAATGCTTAAAACTCATACTCGAACTAATCTAAGGTGGTTAATAAGATTTGTAACGGTTAAAACTCGGAAACTTGCATTTTGAAGCTTTAAAGTCTACTAAAAACATGAATCTTGATGGTTAAAAGCATATAAGTGGTGTAAAAGTTGTAGTATTTGAAAGTTGTGATTATTTAGGCCCGATCTACGTTGTGGTAGCTCGGATCACCATTTAACCCGGTTTGGTTAAGATCATGGATCTTGACATAAGCTTGTTTCGGACGGTACAAGGGTTAAAAGGTGAAACTCTACCACACGAGAAACATGAACTTGTGTAAAAGTATTTTTACTTGTAAAATAGTGTTTAAAACTAGCGGATCTACGTATCTGCAAGTGGGATTTTCAAAGGACCAAGTGTCGAGAAAATCATGTTTTCTAAAAGTCGGATAACACACTAACGAGCATGATTTTTTACAAACCACAAGTGTATAAACACTTGTGAAATGAAAAGTTTCGACAAATAACGATCCTTGTAAAAGATGACGGGAAGATGTAAAGATAGATTTTCTCTAAAAACGAGGTTTTTACGAGACCGAATTACTTGATAAAAAGATTCACAAAATATAACGGGATCTACACTATAGTTTTCGGAAAAACTACAAGTTCATGTGATTATGCGATTTACATACTTGTCGACTAGTTTGATGTGTCGGAAATTGTTGAGTGAATAAAGAAGTTGTTGAAATGATTTTGTAAAAGAAAATGATACGCTTGAAAGCGTGGCCACCTCCAGTTACAGGGGAAACTCTGGCGAAATTTTTCTAAAACCTAACACTTAGAATTATTTACAAGTGTTAGAATTATTTTGACATGTTTTCAAAATATATTTCGCCACGACTTTATTTACAAATATTCGGAGGTGGGATTTTCACAAAACTAAACGTGATAAATATATATATTTAGTAAATATATTTTCACCACACTGTTTATGATTATTTTGTGAAAAATACATAAATATTATTTTTAGGGTAAAAATAATATTTACGAACGTTAACAGATCCAAAATAATACGAACGCCTCTACGATAATTATATAAGTTACACCGGTAATTACTATTACCACACGAATGATAAAACGTAACTTACGCTTTATGCGGAAATATTTACGAACGCGTATTTTATCAACATATTATTTTTGGGGAATATTATGTGAAAAGAAAATATAATATTTTTGAGAAAAATATTTATATTTTGGAATTAGAAATAAGTATATATTAAGTGAGACTTAATGATATAATTCGAACGCACATGTATTAAATCCCCCATCCTTGGGAAGGAGATTAACTACCAAGTATATACGAAAGGTAAACACGGAATAGTTGTCTAACTATTTCCCAAAAACTTAAACTATAAAGCTAAGGCACAACCGTCCGTCTAATAGATTTAGCACATGTAGGTCGTTGCACAGCTGCCTGATTTGGAGTACTTGGTAGAGACGCACCGACTGTAAGTTCATGTCCCCCTTTTCCCTTAACTGTTTTCAGTTTTCTAAACTGCGGGGGTGAAATACATGTTACTATGATTACGAATATTTCTTATAAGGTATGGTCAGCTAAGGAAGGAACTGTTAGGTTATGTGATTTGGGTAAGTGAAACCTTAAGAACATTAGTCCTCGTAGTACGATCGAGGGATACAAGTGATAGGCCTATTTGAGCATAACAAACCCCACCCATGAGCCCTAAGGTTGGACCATGCGGTGACCTTGTCTTAACACCACCCATGCGCCCGCAGGTTGGACCATGTGGTGACCTTGTCTTAACACCACCCATGCGCCCGCAGGTTGGACCATGTGGTGACCTTGTCATAACACCACCCATGCGCCCGCAGGTTGGACCATGTGGTGACCTTGTCCTAACACCACCCATGCGCCCGCAGGTTGGACCATGTGGTGACCTTGTCCTATCCCCTCCCATGCGCCCGCAGGTTGGACCATGTGGTTACACATTAACTGATATGTTTCCTTATTTGCTTTCATACCAGAGTTTACAAAATATTCACACTTACAATGGTTATAAAGGTTTATTCGCGCGCACATACTAAACACATGAACTCGCTCAACATTATTGTTGATTTTTCAACTTACATGTATTTCAGGGAATTAAAGGATCTGGCACGGTATGGCACGTTTTCCCGCTGCACTAGTTTCCGAGGTCATCCGGGGTTTAGGGAATGTGACTCTTTCCTGGACAAGTCACAGTCCTTAAACTGTGTTTATGTTTTGTTTATTTGTTGAACAAGATTATGGTTGTTAGGGTGTATCCCCGTTAAAACAATGGTATTGTATTTGGTTTTCAAAACTTAATGGATGATCTTGCATGTTTTTAATTCATATAGCTTTGTTATGACTAAGCTATGGTATTAAGAAGTCACACCAAATTAACCACGCTTCCGCAAAGCCAGGGTGTGACAGCTTGGTATCAGAGCTCTGATCATAGCGAACTAGGATTCCTTCTCGAGTCTAGACTATGATCACTAGGGCTCTCACGAAAACATTTTTACTGCATACCACTTAAGTCCAGATCCAAAACGTTTTTACAGACACATGTTGAGCACATTTTATTATTTTAGGCTCAGTCTTGGAGGCTGAGGCTCAGTCTTGGAGGCCGAGGCTCGATCTTAGAAATCGAGGTAGATGGCTAGTGAGACTAGGAAGAGTAGGCTCAGTCATGAAGGCTGAGGCTCGGTCATGGAGGCCGAGGCTCGATCTAGGAGGTCGAGGTGGATGATAGAGCAGTCTTAGAGACTGGGAGAAATTTGGCTAGTGGGACTAGGAATATCAGTCTGGGAGGCTGGGAGGCTAGTGGGACTAGGAGAATTATTTGATTGCTTATTGCTGACTAACATGTTTATATGTGGA
Source organism: Helianthus annuus (assembly GCF_002127325.2). NCBI lineage: Eukaryota > Viridiplantae > Streptophyta > Magnoliopsida > Asterales > Asteraceae > Helianthus > Helianthus annuus. The sequence goes on from NC_035436.2 coordinate 160,934,708, forward strand.
TGTGATTGATTGTTATATGTATATGTGTTTATGTTACAAATGTCATGCTTTCATCATGTACAAGAAAGATGGACACTACGAATCCCATGGCCATAGCATCAGACGACATAGTACATCGAAGCACGAGGTGCACATTTCCGATACTACCGGCACAGACAATGACGACATTCAGCCCTTTGCGCTGCCTAAAGTCGTAGCAGAGCCTACTGATGGCCATCTCGTTGGGAATTTGCCACTCACGGTGATCCCTGCTCCTGTGCCCCTTGCCGCATATCCCATTGTTGATATGCCCCCCGACGTGGCCTCTGACGACAATAACGATCTACTAGAGGAGGACCCATTCGAGGGCGAGGCCCTATTGCTGCTGGTATTAGCCTACTGCTTGCGGACGCTCCTGCAGGGGAAACTCATGCCCATTCCCCTGTCCCAGACTCATTTGAGTTCCTGACATCCGCATTTTCACGTATACAGGGAGTGCAGCACCATTCACACGACGCCGACCCTGATACGGCATCATTAGCTGCACCGATTCCCGCACACAGCTTTGAGTTTGATCACAGTATAGAGGGTGATGTTGTTCTTCCACCTGGTTTTGATCCAGACCATGACCTTGAGTTCATACAGACCAGCCCTGGGAGGATCCTGCAACCCTCTGTGATGGTTGATCCAGCTGATTTTGAGATGGAGTTTGTTGATCCGGGGCCAGCCGTGGCCCCTAAGCCAGGCGTTGCTCCTAACACCGCATTGGAGCATGACCCTGTTCATGCCGATGCACCTGCTGTTGCTCCTTGATTGATCATCTGCTTGGACGAGAGAAAATTTGGGGTAACTGTGCAAGACAATTTATTATTACGGGGGCCCACGTAATAACGACTTGTAGTGCACAGAAATCCTGGTGGACTCTGCGGGTCAAGCTAATGAAAACCAATGTGGCAGGAAATAACTCGAACACGAATGACCAAGGCGATGAAGCCTCGAGTTCATTCTATTTCAAGCAACAAGCCAAATTGGCAAGCCTATGTGAAGGCCCAGTAATTTACTTCCCCACCCATACATTGAGTATATTTACGTGTAAAATTAGGTGAGTACATGATGGCTTATGGTGCTATGTATCTCATAGATAATTGGGAAGTTGTCTAACCCACTTCATGCCATTTCGGCAGAAGAGAATGTCACCCAGGCGTGACACAAACACCAGTATGTTGCCAAGGATAGAAGCCGAGCTGCAAAAACGCATCTCACAGGCAAATGCATGACATGAAGCACTCCGCACTAAGCGTAGCGATGGCACTACTGGGAGTAACCCCCCCCCCCAAACTGACCGCACCTATAAGCAGTTCCTGAACTGCAAAGCCTTTGAACTTCGTCGAAACAGGAAGCGCCATTGCATTTGTCATTGGTCCGAAAAGATTGACTCCATTCTAAGAATGACTAACTGTTCACCCAAACAGAGTGTTACCTTTACCTCGGGGTCATTTCTAGATGGCACACTTTCATGATAGGATCTTCAGATTCAGAACCTTGGTACAGATGCTGCTTATGCACTGAGCTTGGACGAGCTCAAGGAAATGATTAAGGAGAAATATGGTTCTAAGATTGGAATAACAGAAGTTTGAGATGGAGTCCTGGAATTTGAAAATGGACGAACCAGAGATTCCTGAACCTGTCCAGCGATCGCACGACTTGCCTAGGGTCATCACCTACTAAGTCATTGATGTTGTATGATACAGTTGGGTACCTGTAAACCTTACATTCTGGTCTCGATTCGTGGCAATGCAATCGCAGTAATCTATTTTTTATGTTCTATAACATGAGATGTTATGTGATTGATTTGTTTATAACATGGGATGTTATGTGTTGATATTGTTGTATACTTACGTACACTTTACTTACTATGACCTGACCCATACGATCATCATTTAGAAGATGCCTCCAAGACGGGATGTACGCATACCCACCAACGAGGCGGAACTTCAGGGAATCATTGCTGCAGTCATCGCACAATACGAGGCCCATCACTCCGAGCGCAACGGAGGTACCTCAGGAAATAACCCATCCAACGGCTGCACCTACAAGCAGTTCTTAGGCTGCCAGCCCCTACATTTCGACGGCACTGGGGGTGCCGTAGCCTTCGTACGCTGGATTGAGAAGACGGACACTGTTTTGCGTGCGAGCAAATGCGCCCCAAGAGATCAGGTCACGTACATTTCCGGGCTGTTCCGAGATGGGGCTCTGTCATGGTGGAAACTTCAGGTTCAAACCATGGGCGAGGCTGCTGCGTATGCTCTATCATGGAACGAGCTGAAAGAGCTAATGCATAAAAAGTACTGTTCGAGAACAGAAAGCCAGAAGGTAGAAACTGAGTTCTGGAACTTGAGGATGGAAGGTCCAAAAATAGCTGAGTATGTGGAGAAGTTCCAAGTTCTATCGCGTATCGTTCCTTACATGGTAGATCCAGAATTTAAAAGGATTGAGCGTTTCATTTGGGGATTGGCACCCCAAATCATGAGCATGGTAACGACATCAAAGCCTGCAACAATCTCTGAGGCCATCAATCTAAGTGTAGCCCTGACGGAAGAGGCAATCAGGATGAACAAATTTTCAGCCTCTGAGGAGAAGAAGGAGACTCATGTAGAGTCATCTGGGGACAACAAGAGGAAGTTGGCGAATTTCAAACAGGGTACCCAGTCGAGTAGCGACGACAAGGCCAAAAAGAGAAAAGAGTACACGGGTATCCTACCAAAGTGCGACAACTGTCGACGTCACCATAACGGGCGGTGTAGATATGGAAAATGTGGTAACTGTGGCAAGGTGGGACATGTCAAGGAAACATGTCGGCAAGGTACTGAACATGGAAATAGAGGTCAAGATGGTAACGGAAATCGCGGAGGAAATAACAACGACAACAACTATCAAGGCAGGGATGGTGACGATCAAGGCTGTGGCCAAGCATGTTTTAATTGCGGTGATGTGGGGCATTTCAGGAAGTATTGCCCTAAGAACACTCAGGCACGTGGATGAAAGCTCAACAGCGGGGATAGAATCCAAGCGTGGATATCGGTACGTCTCATAATAGTCAATGTTACGCTCTATTTGACAGTATTGTCAAATTTTAGCTTCAGAAAATATAGTTGTCTTAGTAGTAAGTAACCTAGATACCCAGTTCTCGATAGAACAAGCCTAACGGAAGCTTCGATGTGATAATTGGGATGTGCTGGTTGTCGAATAACCCAGCGGAGATTGTCGTCCGCACCCCGACGACGAACAGAGAAATGATGGTGATTCATGGAGCAGGATACGCTCCTACGGATCATCAGGCAAAGAAGACACAAAAATTTTCGCACAAAGGATGTGTTGCATTCTTGGCTCATGTCGTGGAAAAAGAAGCCGAAGAACTAAAACCCGAAGACATCCCTGTGATTGGAGAATACACCGAAGTCTTCCTCGAAGACTTGCCGGAATCGCCTCCTCAACGATTAATTCCAGGCACTACACCCGTAGTCAATGCATCGTAGCGACTTACATTTTCGGAGATGCAAGGATTGACAGAGAAGTTTTAGCAGTAGATAGAGAAGGAAGATAACAGACCAAAATTCCCTTCTGGGGTAACCCCATTACTACTCGTCAAAAAGAAGGATGATGATTTTCAAATAAACATCATCTACCGGGAGCTGAACAAGCTGACGATCAAGAATAGACACCCTCTGCCAAGAATTGATGATCTGTTTGATCAACTGCAAGGTTCAAGCTTTTACTCAAAGATCGACTTGCGATCTGGATACCATCAGTTAAGGATACAAGAGGAGAGTATCCCAAGGACAGCTTTCAGAACTCGTTATGGGCACTACGAGTTTCTGGTTATGCCGTTTGGGTTGACAAACGCACCTGCAGTATTCATGGATCTAATGAATCGAGTTTGTAAGCCGTACTTGGATAAGTTCGTGATTGTATTCATCGATGATATTTTGATCTATTCAAAGACGAAGGCTGAGCACGAGCAGCATTTAAGAGCCATTCTGGAGCTGCTAAAGAAGGAACAGTTGTACGCCAAATTCTCTATGTGCGAGTTTTGGCTACGAGAAGTGCAATTCCTTGGACACGTGGTAAATGGAGATGGAATCCACGTGGATCCAGCCAAGATCGAGGCGATCAAGGATTGGGAAACGCCAAAGACGCCAACCGAGATTCGACAATTCTTGGGTTTGGCTGGCTATTACCGAAGATTCATCGAGAACTTTTCGAAGATCGCTCAACCATTGACGCTCCTCACGCAGAAAGATAAGAAGTTTGATTGGGGAATCAAACAGGAAGAAGCATTTCAGATATTGAAAGATAAGCTTTGCAACGCGCCAATCTTAGCCCTACTAGAGGGTACAGATGATTTTGTGGTATACTGCGACGCATCGCGTCAAGGATTGGGTTGTGTGTTGATGCAACGCCAAAAGGTTATTGCCTACACGTCACGCCAGCTGAAGGTACATGAAAAGAACTATACCACACATGATTTGGAACTAGGCGCAGTGGTTTTTGCTTTAAAGATCTGGAGACACTACCTTTATGGTACGAAGTGCACAATCTTCACAGATCACAAGAGCCTCCAACATATATTCAACCAGAAGGAGTTGAACATGAGGCAAAGACGATGGGTAGAACTGTTGAATGATTACGACTGCGAGATTAAGTATCATCCAGGGAAGGCGAATGTGGTCGCCGATGCCCTAAGTCGAAAAGAGAGGATCAAGCCCATAAGGGTTAGGGCTTTGGAGATGGTTATTCGAACCGACTTTCCTCTGCGCATTCGTGCCGCGCAGAAAGAAGCTCTCAAGGAGAGAAACCTTGAAGAAGAGTATCTCCGTGGGATGGAGAAGTTATTGGTACCAAACAAGGAAGGAACGTTGTGTTTTGAGAAGAGGATTTGGGTTCCTTTGTTTGGAGGTTTAAGAAAGGTTATTTTCGATGAAGCTCACAAGTCGCGGTACTCTATCCACCCTGGAGCGGATAAGATGTACCAGGATCTTAAAGATTATTATTGGTGGCCTAGGATGAAAGGCGACGTGGCTGTTTATGTGAGCAAATGTTTAACTTGCGCTAAGGTAAAAGCGGAATACCAGAAGCCTTCAGGACTTCTGCAACAACCGGAGATTCCCAAGTGGAAGTGGGAACAAATCTCCATGGATTTTATTACAAAATTGCCAAGAACGCCGAGAGGCCATGACACTATCTGGGTGATAGTGGATCGATTAACGAAGTCAGCACACTTCTTACCTATATGAGAAAAGGATAATACGAGCAAATTGGCTGAAATTTACATGAGAGAGATTGTTACACGCCATGGAGTACCTCTCTCGATCATCTCCGATAGGGACGGAAGGTTCGTATCAAGGATATGGCAATCCTTCCAAGAAGCTTTTGGCTCGAAGTTGAATATGAGCACCGCGTTTCACCCGCAGACCGACGGTCAAAGCGAGCGGACGATACAGACGTTGGAGGACATGCTGAGAGCATGTGTTATGGATTTGGGCGGTAGCTGGGACAAGCATTTGCCTCTAGTTGAGTTTTCATACAACAACAGCTACCACACCAGTATTGGTGCCGTGCCATTCGAAGCTTTATATGGGCGCAAGTGCAGATCACCGCTTTGTTGGTCTGACGCCGGTGATAGACAGTTGGTTGGCCCTGATGTAGTCTAGGAAACCACCGATAAGATTGCACAGATACGAGATCGCATTAGTGCGGCTCGTGACCGTCAGAAAGCCTACGCGGATCGAAGCAGGAAACCTCTAGAGTTTGAGGTTGGAGATATGGTTTTGTTGAAGGTATCACCCTGGAAGGGGGTGGCACGCTTTGGGAAGCGTGGGAAGTTGAATCCGCGATATATTGGTCCGTTCAGGATTTTGGAAAGAACTGGGACCGTAGCTTACAAGCTGGACTTACCTGCTGAGCTAAATGGTGTTCACGATACATTTCATGTATCCAATATGAAGAGAAGTCCAACGCAAGGTACCGTTGCCATTCCTACCGATGAAATTCATGTTGACGACACGCTCCACTTCGTGGAAGAACCCGTTGAGGTCACGGATTGGAAAGTAAACAAGACCCGCCGGAGCAGTGTCAAGCTCGTCAAAATTCGTTGGAATGCCCGCCATGGTCCTGAGTTCACCTGGGAGCGTGAGGACCGAATGAAAGAGAAATACCCTCACTTATTTCCTAAGAACCCTGCTTCTACAAGCAGAACTTAAAATTTCGGGACGAAATTTCTTTAATGGGGGGAGAATGTGACAACCCTCACTAAACCAGGTATCCGTACTATTTAATTAATAATTAATTACTGCTTAATTACTGTGCTTAACTGAAATTGCTGATGAACTGCTACTTGATTTCTAATACTTGTATATTCCTGCATCATACTTTGATTTCCGTCACTACATTATTTACATACTGAACTCTAGTGACAAACATGATGCACAAAAGCACAGTAGCATTTGAACGGATAACCTATTGAACATGCTGATAAAGCCAGCATCAGGCAGACACTGCCTCTAAGGCCTGTATGAGCCATAAATATTTTACTACACCCATAGTGAGTGTAGGGATACAAGGGTTGTAGAACTGCGTCTCTAGGGATAAGTTATAGTGACCGGATGTGCCTAAAACGTACTCTAAGCACAAAACACAGCACTTTAATTAACATATAAGCTTCTGGCTAACTAGTAAAGTGCCAAAACATGAGGAAAATATTCCTGACACTTTGAGAAATAAGTTGTGTCACTAAAAATGTTATTTACGACACTTAAAAGCTTATTTAAGCACTTTAACGGATTACCATCCAACCGAACAACCAGACTTTACCCGGAACATAAAAATATTGACAGTAACAATATTGATCTTTTTCTGAGCCAGTTAGGGTCCCTGAATACCCTAACACCCGCATTATAGCACATCACACCACTAACCAAGTTAATCACTTAACTAACTTATCTAACCAAACTAAACCCTAACTAAACTTGTTGAGATCGAACCAAGACCCCCCCCCCTTGTAACCGGCCCCATAACTAGAGGGGACACCTCTAGTACAATCTTGATTATTTTAATTGTTTGTGCATAAAATCTAGGGGACACTTGAACCATTGGTTAACCATGAAGAGTTTGTCTATAAGTAACTTGATTTGGCACCAAAGATCATTCACATTTCACAACACCAAAACTCTCTCTCTTTCCCTTGCTCTAGCTCACGGCCGAGAGCACCCCACCCCCATCCATCATTGTTCGATCTTGATCATTCCATTTCAATCACCTACAAGTGTTAAGGGTCGCATACGAGGAGCCTTGGAGCAAACGGAAGACAAAGGACCTCTCTATCTTGCTTTTATCCACCTCTTCTTCGCATAGATTCTTCCCTAGCCTCGAGCTAGAGGTATAATGCTTAAAACTCATACTCGAACTAATCTAAGGTGGTTAATAAGATTTGTAACGGTTAAAACTCGGAAACTTGCATTTTGAAGCTTTAAAGTCTACTAAAAACATGAATCTTGATGGTTAAAAGCATATAAGTGGTGTAAAAGTTGTAGTATTTGAAAGTTGTGATTATTTAGGCCCGATCTACGTTGTGGTAGCTCGGATCACCATTTAACCCGGTTTGGTTAAGATCATGGATCTTGACATAAGCTTGTTTCGGACGGTACAAGGGTTAAAAGGTGAAACTCTACCACACGAGAAACATGAACTTGTGTAAAAGTATTTTTACTTGTAAAATAGTGTTTAAAACTAGCGGATCTACGTATCTGCAAGTGGTATTTTCGAAGGACCAAGTGTCGAGAAAATCATGTTTTCTAAAAGTCGGATAACACACTAACGAGCATGATTTTTTACAAACCACAAGTGTATAAACACTTGTGAAATGAAAAGTTTCGACAAATAACGATCCTTGTAAAAGATGATGGGAAGATGTAAAGATAGATTTTCTCTAAAAACGAGGTTTTTACGAGACCGAATTACTTGATAAAAAGATTCACAAAATATAACGGGATCTACACTATAGTTTTCGGAAAAACTACAAGTTCATGTGATTATGCGATTTACATACTTGTCGACTAGTTTGATGTGTCGGAAATTGTTGAGTGAATAAAGAAGTTGTTGAAATGATTTTGTAAAAGAAAATGATACGCTTGAAAGCGTGGCCACCTCCAGTTACAGGGGAAACTCTGGCGAAATTTTTCTAAAACCTAACACTTAGAATTATTTACAAGTGTTAGAATTATTTTGACATGTTTTCAAAATATATTTCGCCACGACTTTATTTACAAATATTCGGTGGTGGGATTTTCACAAAACTAAACGTGATAAATATATATATATTTAGTAAATATATTTTCACCACACTGTTTATGATTATTTTGTGAAAAATACATAAATATTATTTTTAGGGTAAAAATAATATTTACGAACGTTAACAGATCCAAAATAATACGAACGCCTCTACGATAATTATATAAGTTACACCGGTAATTACTATTACCACACGAATGATAAAACGTAACTTACGCTTTATGCGGAAATATTTACGAACGCGTATTTTATCAACGTATTATTTTTGGGGAATATTATGTGAAAAGAAAATATAATATTTTTGAGAAAAATATTTATATTTTGGAATTAGAAATAAGTATATATTAAGTGAGACTTAATGATATAATTCGAACGCACATGTATTAAATCCCCCATCCTTGGGAAGGAGATTAACTACCAAGTATATACGAAAGGTAAACACGGAATAGTTGTCTAACTATTTCCCAAAAACTTAAACTATAAAGCTAAGGCACGACCGTCCGTCTAATAGATTTAGCACATGTAGGTCGTTGCACAGCTGCCTGATTTGGAGTACTTGGTAGAGACGCACCGACTGTGAGTTCATGTCCCCCTTTTCCCTTAACTGTTTTCAGTTTTCTAAACTGCGGGGGTGAAATACATGTTACTATGATTACGAATATTTCTTACATGGTATGGTCAGCTAAGGAAGGAACTGTTAGGTTATGTGATTTGGGTAAGTGAAACCTTAAGAACATTAGTCCTCGTAGTACGATCGAGGGATACAAGTGATAGGCCTATTTGAGCATAACAAACCCCACCCATGAGCCCTAAGGTTGGACCATGCGGTGACCTTGTCTTAACACCACCCATGCGCCCGCAGGTTGGACCATGTGGTGACCTTGTCTTAACACCACCCATGCGCCCGCAGGTTGGACCATGTGGTGACCTTGTCGTAACACCACCCATGCGCCCGCAGGTTGGACCATGTGGTGACCTTGTCCTAACACCACCCATGCGCCCGCAGGTTGGACCATGTGGTGACCTTGTCCTATCCCCTCCCATGCGCCCGCAGGTTGGACCATGTGGTTACACATTAACTGATATGTTTCCTTATTTGCTTTCATACCAGAGTTTACAAAATATTCACACTTACAATGGTTATAAAGGTTTATTCGCGCGCACATACTAAACACATGAACTCGCTCAACATTATTGTTGATTTTTCAACTTACATGTATTTCAGGGAATTAAAGGATCTGGCACGGTATGGCACGTTTTCCCGCTGCACTAGTTTTCGAGGTCATCCGGGGTTTAGGGAATGTGACTCTTTCCTGGACAAGTCACAGTCCTTAAACTGTGTTTATGTTTTGTTTATTTGTTGAACAAGATTATGGTTGTTAGGGTGTATCCCCGTTAAAACAATGGTATTGTATTTGGTTTTCAAAACTTAATGGATGATCTTGCATGTTTTTAATTCATATAGCTTGGTTATGACTAAGCTATGGTATTAAGAAGTCACACCAAATTAACCACGCTTCCGCAAAGCCAGGGTGTGACAATTCACACTTGGAGAACTTGGCATAGAGTTGGTTCCCCTGAAGTAGCTCGAGAACCAAACGTAGATGTTGCGCGTGTTCGGTCTTCGATTTGGAATAGATCAAGACATCGTCAATGAACACGATGACGAAACGGTCTAAGAAGGGCTTACACACGCGATTCATCAGATCCATAAAGACCGCGGGTGCGTTAGTCAGACCAAAAGGCATAACAACGAATTCATAATGGCCATATTGGGTTCGAAAAGCGGTTTTGGGGATGTCTTCCTCTTGAATCCGCAATTGATGGTAGCCTGAACGCAGATCGATCTTCGAGAAACATTGGGCACCTTGCAGCTGATCAAATAGGTCGTCGATTCGAGGCAAAGGGTATCGGTTCTTAATGGTTAGCTTATTCAACTCCCGATAGTCGATGCACATCCGGAACGGTCCATCCTTCTTTTTGACAAAAAGGACTGGCGCGCCCCACGGAGAGGTGCTCGGGCGAATAAAGCCTTTTTCAAGCAATCCCTGGAGTTGATTCGAGAGTTCCCGCATTTCGGATGGAGCGAGTCGATACGGAGCTTTGGCAACGAGGTTAGCTCCAGGAATAAGGTCAATACGAAAGTCGATATCACGACTTGGCAGTAGTCTAGGAAGATCATCAGGGAACACCTGAGGAAATTCACGAACCACTGAAACGTCTTTGACTTCAACCTTCTTTTTCTTTTCCTTCTCCGCTACTACAATGTTGGCCAAGAAGGCTCGGTATTCCTTGCGGAGATACTTGCTGGCTTGGACGCATGACATGAGTTTGAGACCTTTCGACGCAGTTTCACCGTACACACATAACAAATCACCATTCACGAGCGAGAATCGAATCATCTTTTCAAAGCACACAATTTCAGCATGGTTTTCGCGAAGAAAGTCCATGCCTACTATGACGTCGAAACTTCCGAGTTGCATCGGAATAAGGTCGATTGGAAAGATGTGATTGTTGAGCTCCAGAGTACAATCACGGAGAACAGAGTTAATGTCGACAGTTCTTTTAGTAGCGACTTCGACTTCGAATGACGAGGACAGATAAGAGCGCTTACGACTAAGGAGCTTCTCGAATTCAAACGACACAAAGCAGTTATCGGCTCCAGTATCAAACAAACACGATGCATAAATACCATTCACAAGGAACGTACCATTAACCACGTTGTTATCCGCCTGAGCCTGACAGGCATTGATGTTGAAGGTTCGAGCATGGGCTGCTTGCTGCTGTTGCTGAGGCTGCTGTTATTGCTGCTGGGGCTGCTGGGGCTCTTGCTTAACCACCCTGTTCGGGCACCTGTTTGCAAAGTGGTTAGGATCACCACACGCAAAGTAGACTCGAGCATTGACTGCAGGTGCTTGAGCTGCTTGTTGGCCTTGAGGGGCGGGGAGTAGAGCTTGGTTGGCAGTAGCTTGCACTGGGGCTTGACGGGGACCAAAACGACAGTTCGCAGTGAAATGACCGTAAAGGTTGCAGTGAGCGCAAAAACGACAGGCTAGACCCACTGGATGATGATACGAGCATGTCGGGCAGAGCGGGTGAGGGCCTGTGTATGCACGCTTCGCTGGTGGTGCATTGATCACTGTAGCTGAGCGGTGGTGCTGTTGCTGCTGAGCTGGTACAGCTTGTAGAGGAGCAGCAGTTGTTGCGGCAGCACAACTCTTGTTGCTGGAGCTGTTGTTGTTGTGCTTCTTCTTTCTTCTTGATGACTTGGAGGATTGAGTAGTGGCGGTGTCGGTGGATGCTGTTGCGGTGGCTTGGTGCAGAGAATTGGTTTGCTTATCCCAAAAGCCAGACTTCACTCGCTTGTCATTGATCTCAGCGGCGAGTAGGTAAGTCTCTTCAATCGTTGCTGGCTTGGCGGCGTGAACAAAGTCGGCTACACAATCGGGCAGAGCTCGAATGTACTTCTTGATGGTTTGGTCTGGGGTCTTGACCTGATCGGGACATATGATGCTAAGCTGCTTGAAGCGAGCAGTGAGAGCATCGTTGTCTCCATCCTTCTGCTTGATGGTCCAAAACTCGTCCTCCAGCTTTTGGCGCTCATGAGGAGGGCAGAATTCGTCGATCATAATTGCCTTCAACTCCTCCCATGTTAGCTCGTAAGCTGCATCATTTCCGCGCTTGTTCCGTTCGGCTGTCCACCAGTCTAGAGCACGGGACTGGAAGACGCCTGTAGCATTGAGAGTGCGGAGATTTTCAGGACATCCGCTTTGTCGCAGAGTGACTTCGACTGAGTCGAACCAGTGAAACATGGCGGTAGGGCCATCTTCTCCGGTGAACTCTTTAGGTCCGCATGCTTTGAACTGCTTGAAATTGAAACCAGCCTTGTTTGCATCTTTGGGAGCGTCTGTTCGCGATTCTTCAGACGACTTGCTGGCGTTCTCATAAACGTTGCTCACAGCCTTTGCTACACTTTTGGTGATGATGGCGGCGAGACGCTTGTCTCTCTTCTCTTGACGAGTCAGGTGGTGTCAGGATCCAGACGACGACATGGTCTGCAACAGACATCGTCACAGGACTCAACGCAACGAAATCGAATCTCACCTCACACGTCTAGACTACTAAATCTTAAGAACACGTCGAAACACATATCGCATAAACACATAGGCACATAACCACAGATACACGTAATCATAGAGCACAGAAGCACGTAGAGCACATAGATCACGGAAACACACAAGCACGTAGAGCACGGAAACATATAAACACAGAACGCATTCCTATTTAGTCGCAGAGGTAGTCAGAATACAGAAACCTATCATTCAAAGCTCGCGTGTCGTTCATATATATTGGTCGCGTATAGTATATCGAGTAGCATCGTATAGTCGTATAGCGTGTCGAATAGTATAGTATAACTGTATTTCGTAGCATAGTATCGTCTAGAACTATAGCAACTTGTTACCATTTTGAGATAGGATAGCGATACGAGTCGTGTGTGTTAATCGGGGTGATAGCAAAAATCGAGTGATCATCAAAATCAAACATTTAAACAGGCAAACACACTTAAAACACATAAAATCGACGAATCATCAGAGTTGCATCTACCAACTCATAACACAAAATCCAGAAATGGGATTGTCTGCGGCTACTAGACATCGACTACCCAAAGTGATTCGAGTATTCGCAGTAGACCCGTCGTCACTTTCCAACTTTCGGGATCGCGTTTCTGCCTCGATTCTTGGGCATTCCGCGCGTATTCCCTAGGTCATACTTGTGAGTTCAGGTCGTTGGAGTCCGTCGAGGCTTTGGTGAGATGAGTAAAAGTTGGAATAAGTTTCCAAGATTTGGGTTTCACTCCTGGCTTAGCAATTTCTTCCTTGTTTTAGCAAAATTTGAGGAAGTTGAGCAGATAATTCGGTCGAGAGTTTGTGGTTTCCATACCTATTCCCGATGAATAATCTCCTCATTTGTGAATAAATTGCAGCTGGAACAAATAATTTAGTCGAGAGTTTTGAGGCTTTCACACCTAATCTTGACCAAATTACTCGTTCGGCGTCAGATGGTGAGGTGATAGCTGTGTAGTGCAAAGCAAGAAATATGAGGCATATAGGCTTGGTCTGTTGGTTCCTAACTATAGTCTAGGTCTCTAAGATAGCGACCCGGACTAGGTCGTGTCTAGCCTAATTCCCTATAGTTATGGCTCTGATACCAATATGTCACACCCTAACCGATGGCGGAATCATCGGGGCATGGCACTGAGCGAAACAGATTGTTCAGAAGTTTCCACAACAACTATTCATAAAATCCAGTTATAGATACGTCCCATACTGTATCCCGAATAAACAAATACATTATTACAGATAACATCCAAACAAGTAATTCTGTTCTGACAACTCAGATTTAACATAAATAATTATTGTTCAATACTTCTAAGACCCAGCCTGACAAGATCTACAGACAACTATGCCCTAGTTGCTTATTCCTGACAGACAACTATTTGTTGGGGGCCTCTAAAGCTTTATTCTAGCTTCACTTCCCTAGCAAGCAAATATATTAAACACCTGTCACATACATTAAAATAAAGTCAATACATAAAATGTAAAGGTGAGCATTCAAGTTTAATAATAGCATAGAGAGTTCGAATAGTTTATGCATAACCAGCACGTACACAGGGGGGAAATGATGCATGTTAATTATCGACATGGATCTATCGATACCAACGACTGCGGGTTGACTGTTCGAGACAGTTCGCAATACATGATTACCACCGTAATCCATGCAATTAATTGTCCTTAACAACCCCCGTGAGAACGGGTGGTGAGTCCAAACTATAGTACTATGTTGTTAAGGCAGGTAGACAGCATTCCACGTGTAAACATAACAACAAGCATTCATTTTGTCACGTAATACATGCAATCGGTTAGCGTTCAAATGGTTTGAATAGTGTGTTCGATTGTGATTTTGATAAGTAACGTATGTAACACCCAAAAGTGCTAAAGCAAAAAGGGATTCGAGTATACTCACAGTGATTGATTATGGATTGAAGGGAGCGCTGAGAGTAGGGTTAGCCTGAATAGTTCGATAGCATAACGATGAGTAACGCGGAAATGCAAACAAGTGTAAATGGATCGAATAGCCTGGTCGATCGAACAGCAGGTTCGATCGAACGGGCTGTTCGTTCGGTTTGAAAGTCTGTTTGAACAGTCCTGTTCGATCGGCCGGTAGGCTCGATCGGCTGGACCATTCGAGTGGATTGTTTCTTCCTCTGAGAAGGATGTGTTTGTGTATGATGGTTTGAACTTTTGAAGTTTTTGTTGTAGCATTTGAGAACACTGAAGTGTTCTTACCTTTCAGGTCGATCGATCGAAGGGTCTGTTCGATCGGCCGGCTTAACCGATCGGTTAGGAACTTTAGAAGTGATCCTCAGCAGGATGTCACTCGATCGAACATCATGCTGGATCGGGTGGCACTCCATACTACGAACGAGTTGGAAAATCGATTAAATGTTGAAGCATAGTATCTCATGATCCGAAGAGTAATGTTTACCAATCGAGTAGCATATTCGATCGAACATCACCTCGTCAATAGCATACTTCATGAAGTTTGAAAGTGTGGGACCATGTGCTAGCCGATCGGCTGGCCCGGTCGATCGGCTGGTATGTCCGATCGGCTGGGCTGTTCGTTCGAATAGCCTAGCCGTTCGGCCAGCAATTCTGACCTGGTCGGCCTTTCGTCTACCACTTGGCTGTTTTGATTGCTTTGATATGATTTCAAGGTATTTTGACAGCGAGTTAAACCATAGAACGTGGGTTCTTACTTGCTTTACCGGTTCGGACAGGAATCACCCAAGTCCGGCCAGTGAATTGTTCGGAATGGTAGTTTGATGTTTAACCTGAAAATGTTGAGATTCTTGCAAATCTTAGTTTGTTTATGTGGAAATCAGTTAGATATAAGCTAGTCATGGTTGAATGAGGCCAAGGTATGATGTTCTTCAAGAACACCATGATGACATCATCCAAGAACACTTAGATCTTGGTGATTTCATGGTTAGAATTCATGTTTTGAAAGATAGAAAGGTGTAGAATCGTGTAATGATAAAAAATGTACAAGAATTAGAGTGAAAACTTACCGGAGTTGAGAGAAATCTGAGAAAAGGTGAAGAACAAGGGCTGGTTCGGTCAGAGCTTTCCAAAAGTAGAAAGAGTGACAATGACAGGGCTATTTATAGGCTCCAAAAGAGGAAAGTGTCAACCGATCGGCCAGGACCTCCGATCGAATGGCCTGCTCGATCGAACAACCTGTTCGATCGGCTGGCCTGTTCGATCAGGGTGCTTCTTGTTCGATCAGCAACCCTTTTCGAGTGTTTCGCGACAGTTTTCGATATTTCGATTTCGATGGACAATGATATGAATACGATAGAGTTCCTAGTCAAATTACTTTCAGTCCCACTACTATATCTAACATGCAATCATCCGTAATTCGCGTTTCGATGTCGGTTTTGATTGAGTTTGATTGCTTTTCGAGTTTCGATTCGAGTTTCGATTGATCACCACACAAATCATAAAGTAAACACGCACAGGTAACACATAAGGCATACACACACGTATAACCATACCAAAATTTGCGTAATTCGAGTTTCGAGTTTGATGATAGTTAGATCGGTTTGATTACTGATTAGTTAACTTTATCGCATTGTTACTTCCTACTATTCACAGTCGTAAATCGGTCGCTTTGGTTAAACATTCGATCATTTCATTTAGACAACACTTACTCCACATAATACAGAAGCAAAAGAAACACTAATAATCAAAGAAGTCAAAGTTGACTTCG
This sequence comes from Helianthus annuus, assembly GCF_002127325.2. Lineage (NCBI taxonomy): Eukaryota > Viridiplantae > Streptophyta > Magnoliopsida > Asterales > Asteraceae > Helianthus > Helianthus annuus. Next base: position 160,950,863 of record NC_035436.2, read on the forward strand.
ACTTTGACTTTGACTTTGACTTTGACATGTGAAAACATGGGGTGTTACAATTATACATGATCAGAACCTGTTTTAGTGATTGTTCATCAATTTGATCCGAGTGAATGTTTAATTTGATATAACCGATTTGAATGTAGATGATATAGATTGCTTGTGCATGATGTATTAAGTTTGTAGATTATACAGTATGGTTCGTGAATTGTATATATAGTGATATATGATGGTGATCTATTTAAATAATAGGGAATTTTGTTAGTGATGTTAGTTAAGATATATGATGTTTTGGTTAGAAATGCTGGCTGATCTTTGCTGCATGTTTAGGAATGCATGGTGAATTATGTGATTATAATTCTGTATTGATGTTATAAGAATTATTAATCGACACAATTAGGGATATGGGCCGGTAATCACCAAATTGAAACATTGGGCTTGAGCATTAACTGTTAGGACCGATTTGACTCCGAAACGATTGCGTATGACACGTTCGATGTGCGGAATCCGTGAACGTGAACGACCGAAACACACGAGACGTACTCAATCTATGATTCTATAGAAACGTAAGAAAATGTACAAGCAACACTAATCACCTTTTGCCTTTCTCTCTCTACTTTCTCTCTCTAGCTTCTCTCTCTAACCTCTAACCTCCAAAGCTTCAAAATGGCAAAAATTCTAAATGAGAACCCTAATGGTTCTATTTATAGGCCAAGGGGCTTAATGAGTAAACTCATTAATTACAGAAATGCCACCTTGCCTTTTCTCTATATTTTACAATATAAAGCATATAATTCTTCTGTTTCTGCTATGAACGGAAATGACGGAGGCGATAGACATTACTGCACTAACAGACTCCCCCTTGGATATTGTCGCGGTCAATCCGTAAAAGCTCGTAGCGACTTTTCTTTCTCTCTCTCTGAGTCTTCTTGAAGCTTTAACACGTATTCAGCAACATAGACTCCCTCTTGCTTAAACAGAATCCCGGTGGATCTGTCTTCAGCTTCATCTCCCCCTTTCGGTAAACTCTTCAGGCTCCCCCTTTCGTCAAGCTTCCGTGCTTTTGGGATCGACGCCTGGCTTTCCAGTTACAAGCTCTTCCAGGAACGATACCTGGCTCCTTACACGCTTTCGTTTGCGTTGAGCTCGTCTTCAGACTCCCCCTTAGACTCGGCTGTTGGAATCGTAGTCTGGAATAACATCTGCAACACTCATACGTTTATAAGTGACAATGTTTTGAAATTGTCCAGAAATCGTATTCTGGCCCTTTTAAACTTTCTAACTCAAAATCCTGACTTAAGATATAATAATATGAATATATCCAGGATTATCTTGACTCTCTCCCCCTATCAAAAAGCTTCATAGATTTGGCAGTTTCAGCGAACAAAATCGAAAACTAGCTCTATTTAATAGATTTTAACAATATGAGCATCCAAATCCTTCACGGTTGATCATCCAAGTCCAAATTAATGACCTTGGAGATGTCACAAACTCTTTTTGACTTTTAATTTTAAACTTCAAGTTTCAAATTAATGAACTTGTTTTATTTTCAGAAAACATGATCAGCGAACTCAGATTTTGAAACTCAGCATTCAGACATCGTTTGTAAAAAATAAAGCAGAAATCAAAATCTTTTTGAATTTTTCTGAAAATATTAAGCAGTAAAGAAATATGTACAAACATATTTACAGATAATATTTTTGGTTGAGTATGCGTCAGAGGATCATATCAGTTTTTGACAAGTCACAAATACCGTTGAGCTTAGTTACACATTAAGAATTAAACAATTCACTTAGATTGTCGATATATTTGTCCACTTAAATTTTCATACAAATTTCAACTGATTCAGGATACGAATTAGATGTTTTAAGAACTTAAACTTATTCATGTGTCCCACCTCTTGAATATACTCCCGAATCCAGAATCCCGATATTCAGTCTTACAGGTGAGTATACTACAATGATATCTGTACATAAATTAGGTATGCGAGGGCCGAGGGATCTCAGGTCGATACTTCCGTATGCGCAGAGAGATATCAGCTTCGACTTTTTGGTATGTCCCCTTTAGAGGATCTTTTAGTTACAACAGCAGCGACTATCAATTTTATTGTTTCATCTGCATGCTGAGGGTTTATGCTATTTTTCAAGCATTGGCAGAAAGTATTATCCAAGGACTAGGTCAGAACTTCCATTCAGCAGAAGTCCCGGAATAATACCCCAGACATCATTGAGTATAAAAACCTAGTATATCAGAATACGAGACCTTTCAAACGAGATTTCAGGGGTTACCTATATATCCAAGTAGTATTCCCCACGAAATAAGCAAGATTGAATTTAGGTTTATATCCCGAAAAAGTTTACTAAATGTATAAAAACCTATCGGCATATCATCAGTGAGACTTTTTAACGCTATTTAATCATTACATTTCTTTAGCATACTGTAACTGTCTACTGATGTACTATCATTTCCTCTTTTTACACAAAAACTCAATTTTTGAATTTTATCATGTTTTTGGCTTTTTCAAATTTTCTAATGTTTTTGGATTTTCTGACAAATTCTATATCTTACTCCCCCTAAAATTCAAAACCATTTAAAGAAAATTTGATAACCGATGTAGATAGCTTTGCCTCGCCATCCATTTTCTGCTTCTCATGCTCTAATTGATAGTATCATGTTGTCAAATTTTGTACCCCCATGATTTACAATACATTGATTTTTACAGTTTGAAAACCGTTTTTCAATCTTGTGAAATTAATCATGTTTGTTCCGCCGTGAGGGTTTCGGCATATTCAATCAGAACTTCCCCTGATAACAAACTATTTTCCCATTATGATTTCAAAACACTTAAGTTTGTTTTAATCAAAATGGTTTTTCCGGAAAATAAGTTTTGTTTGATTCACACACGGGGTTTATTCATCACATTGTTCTTTCATCAGCTAATACGAAAATTAAATCAAGTACAACTTAATGTCCTTGATAAAACATTTCTCAAGAAAGATGCCGATTCCTACTCCTCAATTACCAACCCGGGAGTTCCGGCAAATTCAAATAACATATTTTTGAATTTTTTGAATTTTTGACAAATTTAAAAACAAACATATTTTTGATTTTTCAAATTTTGACAAAATATGAAAACATATTTTTGGTTTTTAAATTTTTCAATTTTTAGAGTTTTTGAGAATATTGTTTATTTATATACAGAAAACAAACAAACTCCCTGTTTAACCGTCGCAGGGACCAGCAGCCTCTTCCTGTCGTGCCAGGCTGCTTCGATTCTCCTTTGGTTGACATTCAGTTTTCTTCAGAAGCACCTGCACATTCAAAGTATTCAATTACTTGAACAATTTAGCCCAAGTCTGTTGAACCTTAGGCATTTCAACACAATATGCATCATTCAGCTTCGGAAAATCTTTGTCATTTTGTACAAAGACTTTGTCAATTTTGACTTCAACCTTTTCATCTTTTACCGAAGCAATTTGTTTCTTAACACTCCATGTTTGACCTTTTGGAGTACCTCGTTTGTAAAAATGTGACTCTTTTTGAACATTTGGACTCTGAACAACAACTTTTGGTTTCCAAAACTGGTTTGGTTTTGTTGCATCAACAGTTGTTTTCCAACTTTGTGTTGTTCTAAGTCTGGGTGTCACTGATTTCCATGTTTGTTGTGAGTCAGCCTTTGACATTTTCGGCTTCCAAGTTTGCTTTGAATCAAACTTGGTTGACTTCTGAGTCACAACTTCAGATTTCTGTTTCTCAACATAAACAGACTTCTTTTTCGTCTCAACACCAACAGGTTTCAGATTCGGACACTTGCGTGCAAGATGTCCAATTTGATTACATTTGAAACATGTTCTCTTGGACACATCTTTGACCTGTTGTTGTTGTTTTTTCTGAGCATGAAACTCTTCATTAGACTGTTGTCTAAATTTGAGTTCTTTCTCTTCTTCTGAACTTGTTCTGTGAACAAAGTTCATTTTTGCCTGAAAATTCGGAGTTTCATTTTTATTCCAATTTTGTTTCTTCTTATAACCCAACCCAGCCTTCATGTTTTTCTTCTTGTAACCAGGTTTGTTATAAAAAGTTTTATGACCTTTTCCAGCAAACTTTGGAATTTCAGATTTTTCAATCTCAACTATTTTGAAAACTTTGTCAATCTTTTCTGAAATCACATTCTGAATCGGGAAAACAACATCTAAGAATAATTTGTCCGATCCGATCATGGTATAGACCAATCCCTTTGAATCATCATTCAAATTTTTCTCGGATTTTGTGTTCTTCAAATATCCATCATGAAGATTTCCTTCATCTTCATCCTGTGATTCAGATTTACCTGTATCAACCGACTCTTCGTTCAACACACTTTCAACGACTTTACCTACCACCTCTGAATCATGAGAATCATCAGATTTGGAATAGGTTATGTCAATGTTTTCTGGCAATTGATCTACCAAGTTGAAAGCTTTTTCGACCTTTTCCTCATCATAAAATGTAAACTTTTCCGGTGGTGGAACTTGATGATACTCTGAGCCAATGCCTTTCTTGTTCTGCTCAGACTCACCATCACCCGGTTTTATATTGAAAATTTGTTCAAGCACATATGACGACACGTGGTAACTTTTTAACTTGTTGTTTTCCTGTTCTAAATCAACAATCTGTTGCTTTAGCTTAGCAACATCCTCAATATAGGAATTAACAACATCTTGTTTTATAGCATACATTCGTTTAAGTTCTTTGGTTGTTTCACATAAATGATTCATTCTTGATTGAGCAAATTTCATTTCATCTTTCACCTTTTCATATGACTCTTTTATAATGTGATATGATAATTTCATTGAGTCATATTCTTTCTTCATTTCTTGAACCACATTCTCTTTTTGTGAACATTCATTTGTCATTTTCAAGACGTTTTCCTTCAAAACTTCATTTTCTTTTTCCAATTTGTTACATTTTTCTGAAAGTTTTTCATCATTTTCTTTTAAAACTTTTTCTTTTTCTAGCATTTCTTTGCATTTATCTTTGAAAATGTTTTCAATTTTTGTGAACTCAAGATCTCTTGTTCTGAATTGCTCATCTTTTTCAGTACAAGCTCTGCACGGTTCCATGCATTTCTTGCACTGATCAATCGTTTTTAAGATTTCAGAATCAGAATTTACCTCAGTGATTGGCACTTCGGTGTTTTCAGCTGCCTCTGTCTGCTTCATCTCAGCATCATTCAGCTTATGTTCAACACTGACTTCATCACCAACATTACCAGCTTCCAAATTCACATTCTTTTCTTCTTTTTCTTCTTTTTCTTCTTTTCTTCTTTCTTCACTTCTTCTTCAATTTGCTGTTCTTCAGTAACAGCTTCTTTCACAACTTCTGCTTCAACAACCTTTTCAGCAACCTTCTTCAAATTATCCACCATCTCTTCAACACTCTTCTTCATTCTCTCTTCATCCCTTTTTCTCAAACATGACAACATAGCATATCTGATATCTTTTTCATACTGTTTAACGTATGCATCATCTTTCATCACCCTTCTGTAGTATTCGGCTCTCAACGGGACAACAAGAAGAACATCATCAAAAATTATGTCTTTCTTTGGAACAACCGGTTCTCCTTCTCTGTTGTAGTAACATTCTCTCATCTTATCCCATCTTCTGTTGCTGACAGCACTCTCATACTCTTCCTGCATTTCATCCATTCTGTTGTAGACCACATTTCTTTCTCTATAAGTCTTCTCACTCAAGATCTCTTCTCGAGTTTTCTCCTTGATCTCAACTTTTTCTTCATGGATTTCAGCAGTGTCTTTGTCTTTGTTTTCATCTTGAATCTCAGCAACAAAAACAAACTTTCTTTTCTCTGTAATAGCCCTGCCATGAGCTATTTTTCGAACATTTTCCAAACGATCTTCTTCTGGACAAATAGAGCTCCAATCAAACCCTTCATCATCATGAATTACAAAACAAGCTCTTGATTTATCCTTGGGTTTATCTTCAATCAACTTTGGCTCTTCTCTGCTTCGATGGTAGATCGCCTTTCGATAATAGTCATCGTTGAAAGGACGTTCATTTGCTTCAGCAACTTCTGCATTCTTACACTCTCTTTTGAAATGACCCTTTTGCTTGCATCTGAAGCAGGTCACTTTTGACTTGTCGAATCCGAGCTTCATTGATGGACCACCAAGAGATTGTTTCCCAGTAATCTCCATATATCTTTGAGCTCTCCGAATGCAGCTTGCCAAACACCAACGAATATCAATAAGCTCCATTTCCTCTGGATCAATCTGGTCGTAGTCTTCTTTTGTCAATTCAGAATTACCGATTTTTCCAGCTACAAGACCTTCATATGATTCCAGAACGGATGCAAGAAAGCTCATTTGCTGCTTTGCTGCATTGATGCTCATCGAAGGAGAATTCTTTAGTTTAAGAGCAATGTTGCACAAAATCTCCTCTCCATCTTCAGAACTAGTTTGTGAGGATGAATGATATCCAGAATGATGACTTGTGGACGTTGTTTGTGGTTCTTTCATCTTCTCACCACTGAATGCTGTCTTTGGTGAACCAACGCCTTTATCAGAAGGTACACTGCCTTTGTAGTACAAGCCAACATTCTGTTGATGTGAAGAACCAGTCATCTTGCTTTGCTTTTGAAGCTCCAAGTCATGACTTTCAATCTTTTCAAACAAAGAATCAAGAGAAATTTCATCGTATGAAGCATCATTTTTTAAGATAAAAACAAACGTTTGCCACTAATCAACTCGTGGTAACGCTTCAATCACTTTATCTATAAGTTCCTCTCTTGTTTTATCAATTTTAAAACGTTCAAGCTCGATTTTAAGGTGACAGAATCTCTCTATCATTTGCCTCACCGATTCTCCTTTTAAACCATCAAAAAGATCAAATTCTTTTTTAAGTAAAGCGATTTTGTTCTTTTTTATATGTTTGCCACCCTCAGCTTTAACACGTAAAGCTTCCCAAACCGATTTGGATGACCCACTATGATTAAGCAATGCAAATATATCATTCCTAATTGCTGACTGTATCAATGCAATCATCCTTTGTTCGGCGGCAAATTCTGCTTTGTCATCTCTGGAGAATCTTTTGAACGGTAGTTCTTCACCTTTGTCATCTTTTGGCTTTTCGTATCCATACTCTAGACAGAAGCAAATTTCATGCACATACGCTTTCGCCCAGTTGATGAACCGTTCTTTCCACCAAGTGTAGTCTTCGATACTTTCGAGAGTTGGTGGCTTTGAGTGCGTTCCGTAAAAGTTATCATGCTTGATGTTCTCATTGATCGCCTTCGTGATGGTTTTTGGTGTAACATTTGCAATTTCTGATGATTCGGATGTGAACGCGTTGAAAAACGTGTTAGAGAATTCTTCAGCCATGGTTTGAACTTCTTGAATTACCTTGAATCACCTGAATCAATCGCGTAAACAAACGATTAGTTCAAAATATCAATCAACTTGTACGCACGGGATTTTGAACAATTGATAGTGATTTGTGCAGTTCGATCGAATACGCCAGCCGATCGAGTGAACTGGTCGAATCAAGACAGTGCTAGCCGATCGAACGAAATGTCTTGCTAGCCGATCGAGCGGGATGTCTTGCTAGCCGATCGAGCGAGATGTCTTGCTAGCCGATCGAGCGAGATGTCTTGCTAGCCGATCGAACTAGATAAATTGCTGGTCGATCGAACGAGAACTATTGCTGGCCGATCGAGGTTGTTAGCCGAATGAAGACACTACACAAACAATCGCTACACGACAAAACTTGATCAAACGGTTTTCACTTCAACTAAAAGACAAATGTGCCGCCCAACTTTAGTCAAGTAATGGCCGACAATTTGTAATGGGTTGTGATAAATGTGCTGACAATCATTTATTCATATTTCAATCTCATATGACCTTTTATATTGAAACAATTTTCAAAGAATTATTGATTAGATCACATGGGTCAGTAAATCACGTGAAGTAGTAAAAGGTTCTGAATGATTTATTGAATATGATGACTTTAATGATAAATGTTGATAGGGCCGATGATATTTAGATCAGATCAATTATTAAAATATGATAGAGCCATTCACTTTAGTCACATGCACATTTATGGAATCACAGGTCAACAGATAAAGTTGACTGACAAAGCTGATAATATGATGACAGAATGTGATGTATTGCACACTGATTGGTTCTGTGTGACGGTGGATCGAACAGAAATGCTGGCCGGTCGGCTGAATGCTAGCCGATCGAGGCAACTAGCCGATCGGCTGAAACTTGTTAGAACCGGATAGGTTATCCGATCGGCTGAGGTCAATCAAGTCAAACTACTTTAATGAACGGTGCAATGAGTGACAATGTGCTGGCCTATCCAAGATTCCTAGCCGATCGGCTGGGAATATATGTTTGCTGTTCGATTGGTTGAACTTAAAGTGGATAGGACAGGGATGCTGGCCGATCGGCCGGGCTAGCCGATCGGTTGGCATCTTCAACTTAACAACAACAGCAACCATATTTCAGCTTTTTCGAACAGAAAATCCAAGATTTCTCTCAAACGGCTTGGGATTTTGACCTGAAAATTTGTAGGCTTGTAGATCAGATAGTTTCGCACAACATATCAAAAATTCAGCAATTTTTAACCGTAAAAAGTTGTTTAATTTTGCGATTTTCAGATAAAAACGTGAAGAAGATGAAGAGTGAAGAAATTTTAACAAATCTGAGTAAAATCGACTCTGAATCTGAAGAATTTCTGTGCGAATTCGTGCGTTTGATCCGTGCAATCGAGCTCCTGCTCTGATACCACTTGTTAGGACCGATTTGACTCCGAAACGATTGCGTATGACACGTTCGACGTGCGGAATCCGTGAACGTGAACGACCGAAACACACGAGACGTACTCAATCTGTGATTCTATAGAAACGTATGAAAATGTACAAGCAACACGAATCACCTTTTGCCTTTCTCTCTCTACTTTCTCTCTCTAGCTTCTCTCTCTAACCTCTAACCTCCAAAGCTTGAAAATGGCAAAAATTCTAAATGAGAACCCTAATAGTTCTATGTATAGGCCAAGGGGCTTAATGAGTAAACTCATTAATTACAGAAATGCCACCTTGCCTTTTCTCTATATTTTACAATATAAAGCATATAATTCTTCTGTTTCTGCTACGAACGGAAATGACGGAGGCGATAGACATTACTGCACTAACATTAACTCAATCACAGTAACATTTATACATTAACTGGGTCGTATTTCATTTGGGCCAATAAGATGTATAGGCAGCAAGTAAACACATATGTGTTTGGTGCATATTGTTGTTGCATGTTTTAGTAATTTGTGAACATGTAAATATGGAGTTTGTGAATATGGGTAAAGAAACCTTCTGTGATAATTGTATTGGTGGCAAACTGTTTAGGTAGATGTGGATGCTTATATGTATATCATTGCGCGGGTACTATTGTATGACAACTTGTTAACTTGGTTCACTTGAATCTTGAGTGGTGTGGAAGCACTAGGGTATTGCATAATCCTACATACATGTACTTACGTTTTATATACATTAGGTTGCGTGTAATGGATTTAACATTTAACGCGTAAAAGTATGTAACAACCGAGCAACCTAAGGTGAGTTCATCTTTTTGAGCATGCGTCCCGGTGGTTGGGACAGTCAGTGGGTATCACGGGGAGGGATAAGTCTTTTGGGTAAAACTGGGATGTTGGATAATAATCTCACCCTATCATTCTTAAGTCCCATCTTTTGTTACCGGGGAGGTAACGGGGTATTAGTTAGTAGCGCTAGTTAGGTTTGGCACCCTCACACCGTACCGGGGAGGACGGTTGTGAACTAATGACCCAGTCATGCCCAGTGTTTTGATAGGAGCACTGGGGAACGGGCAAAACATACATCAGGAGCCGTCTTGTTCAGTATCGAGATAATATCAACATTACTTTCGGAATTAAATACAATGGATTAACTAAATACTTGGTAACCAACGTTTTCGTACAACTATGAACTCACCAGCCTTGTCTGATACACTTGTTGCATGCTCGCAGGTCGTTAGATATCTTGGATTTGGGAACTTGCTGTTTGGAGTAGCTGGAGTGGTCATGCGTCGACTGGGAGGATTCATGTGATTGATTATTGACACTATACATTGGTTTTGAACAATTTAACTTTTGTTTACTATTTGCTTCCGCTGAACGTGCTGGTTTTCATTTAAACTTGTTGATGGCATTTTCTTTAATAATTGAGCATTTTTATTTATAAACTTGTATGGGTTCAAGGTAATTAGTGGCTCGATGCTGGTACGTCACACGCCTATCAGGGACACTCCCTAGGTGGTATTTTGGGGGTGTGACAGTTTGGTATCAGAGCCACTGGTTATAGTGAACTTGGTTTTAAAACGTTTTCATAAAACCAGACTATAACTGAACAGATCCGAAATCGACCATGACACTCAGCTCCAGACTGCAAGGTTTGTTTCTTGTTTACTATTGCATAGCATATCTTGTGTTTGCTTATGAATGATATTACACGTGAATGCACACTTGGCACTATAGTATGAGTTTCTATGTTACCAACCCATGTTACGTGTGATGCTTCTTGAACTTTCATGATCTATATTGTGATGTCGTGTGTCTTATTGCTCAAATTTGGGGAACCTTTTTAACACGAATTGAGAGAAGCTGAGATAAACATGCAAATTGGATTATTATTATTATTATTATGGGTGCACACATAATAATAATAATGTGGGGTGCATGTGGATCCCAGTGAAACTTGACGAGTGCAAAAACGGGTTCCACTCTGTTAATTGGTGTTATGTTAGAACTCAGTAGTCTATGGAGGTCATAGTAACGCTTGACTTCTACTTGAACTTGCATCTTAAATCCTCCCTTTTCTTGAATAGAATCATGAGTGACGTGGAGGAGGCCGCGGTGGTGGACGTGGCCACATTGCGATGATGCAGGTCGAATTAACCAACTTGATCAACACTCGTGTAGCTTAAGCCCTAGCGGCTTACCAGGCTGGTACGATGTGTGCCAATTACTTTCTCTTCTTGTGTCGTATACTCAAATCTTACTTGTGCGTTGTACGTTCTTTCGTTTTAGGTCAACCTGCGAATCAAAACAATCCACCTACTCCACCTGCTTGTACGTTCAAGATGTTCATGGATTGTAAGCCATAGACCTTCAGTGGGACTGAAGGGGCTGTAGGACTCCTGCGATGGTTTGAGAAGGCAGAAGCGGTATTTGCGATGTGTAACTGTCCTGCTGGGGGACAGAGTGAAGTATGCTACAGGCACACTCGAGGATGGTGCCCTGACATGGTGGAATACACAGGTTCAGATGTTAGGTATCGAAATGGCAAATGCCACCACTTGGGAAGACTTTAAGGAGTTGATGAGGGAGGAGTATTGTCCTCGTGATGAGGTTCAGAAACTGGAGAACGAGTACTACAATCTGAAAATGGAGGGATCTGAGATTGAAGCATTCACTAGGAGGTTTAATGATTTAGCAACTTTGTGCCCTAATCTGTCTCGACCTCCACATCGGTGAATTGAGTTGTATCTCATGGGCTTAGCACCAGCTGTTAAGGGGTACGTTACTGCTGCAAACCTAGACAACCTGCCCCGTATCGCCCGTTTGGCACATAAGATTACTGACCAAGAGGTCGAACATGGCAACTTACCGCCACGTGTTTCTGCTACTACCTCGACTGCTACAGCTACCACACCTGCCAGTGATAACAAGCGCAAGTGGAACGATACTGACAAAACAACCAGTGCAAGTCAATCTCAGAAAAGGCATGACAGTAGCCATAATCGTAGTTTTAGCCAGTCGTCATCCGTTAATCAAAGTCAGGTCAACAGCTCGGGTCAGGGTTCTTATGCGGGGAAACTACCAAAGTGCAACAAGTGCAACTATCATCATCGGGGGCAGTGTACTCGAGTATGTCACAGGTGCAACAAAGCGGGGCATATGGCCAAGGATTGTAGGGTTTCACTTCCGAACCAACAGCAGCAGCCACAGCAGCAGGATAGACAGCAGCCTCAACAGAATCAGGGCAACCGTAAGGGTTGTTCTCAGTGTGGAGCCGAGGGTCACATCAAGCGAGACTACCCTCAGTTGAATCAGAATGCGGGTAATAACAATAATAACACTGGGAACAACAATGGGAACAATGGGGGAAATGGTGCGTGTGGGCGAATGTTTACTATTGGAGCTAGGGAGGCTAGGAACGATGGCAATGTAGTGTCTGGTACGTTTTCAATAAACGATATATTTGCTTCTGTTTCATTCGACTCTGGTGCCGATTGGAGTTACGTATCTTTGGGGTTAAGTAATCGTTTAGGATTGGGTCCTACACCTCTTGTAAATAAGCATGTGGTAGAACTAGCTGATGGTAAATTGACAGAAGCTTCTCATGTTCTCTTTGGTTGTAAACTTGATCTCATGGGTCAAGTGTTCGACATTGACCTACTCCCTGTTACTATTGGAAGTTTTGATGTGGTTATTGGTATGGACTAGTTGTCCAAGCACCAGGCGGAAATTCTCTGCAAGGAGAAAATTGTGCGCATATCTCTCCCTAACGGAGAATCCTTATCGGTTCAGGGTCATCGTAGTGGTGCTATGGTTTGTATTATCTCAGTGATGAAGGCTCAGAAGTGTCTGCGTAAGGGCTACCCTGCTATTTTAGCTCTTGTTACCGATTCACAATCTGATGAGAGAAGGATAGAAGACCTTCCAGTTGTTGGTGAGTTTCCTGAAGAACTCCCTGGTTTACCTCCACATCGTCAGGTGGAATTTCGGATCGACCTCATGCCAGGAGCAGCCCCGATTGCTCGTGCTCCTTACCGTCTTGCGCCAGGAGAGTTACAGGAGTTGTCGAATCAACTCCAAGAGCTGTTGGATAGGGGTTTTATCCAACCCAGCTCTTCGCCTTGGGGAGCCCCAGTACTATTTGTGAAGAAGAAGGACGGGTCCTTTCGGATGTGTATAGATTATCGCGAGCTCAACAAGGTGACGGTCAAGAACCGTTATCCTTTACAATGTATTGACGACCTGTTTGACCAGCTGCAAGGGTCAAGTTTTTATTACAAGATCGACTTAAGGTCGGGTTATCATCAGGTACGAGTCCGCGAGGAGGATGTACCCAGAACAGCTTTTCGAACGTGGTATGGCCACTACGAGTTTTTGGTTATGCCGTTTGGGATGACTAACGCACCAGCGGTCTTCATGGACCTCATGAACCGCGTGTGCAAACCGTATCTCGGCGACTTTGTTATTGTTTTCATCGATGACATCTTGATCTACTCCAAGAGCGAGGAGGACCACGAGCGACATCTACGTCTTATCTTGGAGCTCCTGAGGAAGGAGCAACTTTACGCGAAGTTTTCTAAGTGTGATTTCTGGATTCGAGAGGTACACTTTCTTTGGCATATTGTTAACGAAAAGGGGATACATGTGGATCCTGCTAAGATCGATGCTATTAGGAATTGGGCGGCACTGAAGAATCCTTCGAAGGTGCGACAATTTCTTGGTCTTGCGGGGTATTATCGTAGGTTTATTTAGGATTTCTCGAATATCGCTCAACCTCTCACCTCCTTGACACAGAAGAACGTAGTTTATTCTTGGGGATCGAAGCAGGAGGATGCTTTCCGGCTTTTGAAGCAGAAACTATGCAGCGCGCCGATTTTATCTTTACCTGAGGGTACCGAGGATTTTGTGGTTTATTTTGATGCTCCGATTCAGGGTCTCGGTTGCGTGTTGATGCAACGCGACAAGGTGATAGCATATGCTTCTCGACAGTTAAAGGTACACGAGAAGAATTATACGACTCACGACTTGGAGTTAGGAGCCGTGGTTTTCGCGTTGAAGATTTGGAGGCATTATCTGTACGTTACCAAATGCACTATCTACATCGATCACAGGAGTCTCCAGCATATCTTCGACCAGAAGGAATTGAATATGCGGCAACGTCGTTGGATAGAGCTTTTGAATGATTATGAGTGCGCCATCAAGTATCATCCGGGTAAAGCTAATGTTGTAGCTGATGCACTTAGCCGAAAGGAGATAAAGCCTAAGCATGTTCGTGCTCTACAGATTACTATTAATTCTGGTTTACCTGATCAGATTCGTTCCGCTCAGATCGAGGCATTGAAAGAAGAAAACATCGAGGCTGAGTACTTACGGGGCATGGAAAAGCGACTTGTGGAGAGATCTGACGGCATTCATTAATTTATGGAACGAGTATGGGTTCCTCTGTATGGTAATCTTCGAGAGCTTGTGATGGACGAAGCGCACAAGTCTCGGTATTCTGTTCACCCGGTCTCAGATAAGATGTATCAGGATCTCAGGGTAATGTATTGGTGGCCAAAGATGAAGGCTTACATAGCGACATACGTGAGTAAGTGTTTGACTTGTGCTAAAGTAAAGGTGGAGTATCAGAAACCCTCGGGTCTACTTCAGCAGCCAAAGATACCCATGTGGAAATGGGAGCAGATTGCTATGGATTTTGTCACAGGACTACCAAGAACTCAGGCTGGAAATGATACTATTTGGGTGATTGTTGATCGTCTCACGAAGTCAGCGCATTTTCTAGCGATCAAGGAAACAGATAAGTTCTCTCAATTAGCTGCGGTTTATCTGAAAGAAGTGGTTTCCAGGCATGGAGCGCCAACTTCTATCATCTCAGATCGAGATCCGCGTTTCATTTTTGATTTATGGCAGTCAATGCATAAATCGTTCGGTTCACGTCTCGATATGAGTACTGCTTAGCACCCACAGACGGATGGTCAGAGTGAGCGCACCATCCAGACACTTGAAGACATGCTGCGTGCATGTGTGATTGATTTTGGGAAAGGGTGGGAGAAACATTTGCCGTTGATAGAGTTCTCCTACAACAACAGCTACCACACTAGTATTCAGGCAGCCCCATTCGAGGCACTATACGGGCGAAAGTGACGTTCTCCTCTTTGTTGGGCTGAGGTGGGTGACAGCCAGATCACAGGTCCTGAGCTTGTTCTTGAAACTTCAGAAAAGATTGTTCAAATTAGGAATCGTATGGCGGCAACGCGTGATCGTCAGAAAAGCTACGCCGACAAGCGTAGAAAACCTTTGGAATTCGAAGTTAATGATCGTGTCATGTTGAAGGTCTCACCCTGGAAGGGTGTGGTGCGTTTTGGGAAACGCGGCAAGCTTAATCCACGTTACGTTGGGCCATTCAAAATCCTGGAGCGGATCGGTAAAGTGGCTTACAAGCTTGAGCTACCTGCTGAATTGGGTAATGTTCACGATGTCTTTCACGTTTCGCAATTGAAGAAGTGTTTGTGTGATGAAAAACTGGTTGTGCCGTTTCAAGAACTCAAGATTGATGACAAGTTACAGTTTGTTGAAGATCCTATGGAGATCATGGATCGGGAGGTCAAGGTGCGTGAACATAGTCGTATTCCGATTGTTAGAGTTCGTTGGAACTCAAGACGTGGATCGGAGTTCACATGGGAGCGTGAAGATCAGATGAAGCTTAAGTATCCTCAACTTTTTCCTGAAGACAAGTCTAATTCTGGTTCTACTGGTGAATTTCGGGACGAAATTCCTCTTCAAGTTGGGGATGATGTGACACCTGGGGAAAATCCGCAACAATCTTGATTCCTCACTTCACCTCTCTGTGCTTATTTGTCAAATTTCGGGACGAAATTTCTTTCAAGTTGGGGATGATGTGACAACCCGAACATTTAAGGTCAGTGCCTTTAGTCACGTAATCCCTGTTTTCTCATTGTTTCTCTTTTACGCCCCTTACGACAATATAAATTGTTACAAAACGTGTGACTTTAATAATCTTGCTAAACGAAAAATCCGGTTTAATATGTTTGTGTGATAATGAGTTAGTTTAAGTGTCTAGAGTATGTGGGCCGAAATCCTTAGTAAACTACATCAAATGGTAATTGGTTCGTACACGTTGGTGGCCTAGACACTTAAGTCTCGGTTATCTCATAATCTAACAAACTGAGCCCACACCACTTGAGCCCCTTTCTAATTGTTTTTGAATAATCGGCCCAGTTCTTGTGCATCACATGACCAGCCCACCTCAATTGTTGTATGGAAATATAAGTAGGAGGCTACGTGACATCTTTACAATTATCACATTATCACAAATTTTATGATACAACAAACCCTACCCCCTCTGCCCTGATCAGACGACTTCAGCAGCAGACCCCCCCCCCCCTTTTCATGTTAGCATCTTGACCGGTCGAGTCCTCTTGGTTAGTATATTAAATTCCTTGTTCAAGTTGATTGCTTTTGGTGACCTTGATTTTGTTATACATGATGTTATAGGGGTTTGATGCTTGATGTTATGATCGTATGTGGATATAATCGTGATACCCACTAGTATTATACATGATCAGAACCTGTTTTAGTGATTGTTCATCAATTTGATCCGAGTGAATGTTTAATTTGATATAACCTATTTGAATGTAGATGATATAGATTGCTTGTGCATGATGTATTAAGTGTGTAGATTATACAGTATGGTTCGTGAATTGTATATATAGTGATATATGATGGTGATCTATTTAAATAATAGGGAATTTTGTTAGTGATGTTAGTTAAGTTATATGATGTTTAGGTTATAAATGCTGGCTAATGTTTGCTGCATGTTTAGGAATGCATGGGGAATTATGTGATTATAATTTTGTATTGATGTTATAAGAATTATTAATGGACACAATTAGGGATATGGGCCGGTAATCACCAAATTGAAACATTGGGCTTGAGCATTAACTCAATAGTTTAGCAAACAATTAATTTAGTCACAGTAACATTTATACATTAACTGGGCCGTGTATTTCATTTGGGCCAATAAGATGTACAGGCAGCAAGTAAATACATATATGTTCGGTGCATATTGTTGTTGCATGTTTTAGTGATTTATGAGCATGTAAATATGGAGTTTGTGAATATGGGTAAAGAAACCTTCTATGATAATTGTATTGGTGGCAAACTGTTTAGGTAGATGTGGATGCTTATATGTATATCATTGCGTGGGTACTATTGTATGACAACTTGTTAACTTGGTTCACTTGAATCTTGAGTGGTGTGGAAGCACTAGAGTATTGCATGATCCTACATACGCGTAGTTACGTTTTATATACATTAGGTTGCGTGTAACGGATTTAACATTTAACACGTAAAAGTACGTAACAACCGAGCAACCTAGGGTGAGTTCATATTTTGAGCATGTGTCTGGTGGTTGGGACAGTCAGTGGGTATCCCGGGAGGGATAAGTCTTTTGGGTAAAACTGGGATGTTGGATAATAATCTCACCCTATCATTCTTAAGTCCCATCTTTTGTTACCGGGGAGGTGACGGGGTATTAGTTAGTAGCGCTACTTAGGTTTGGCACCCTCACACCGTACCGGGGAGGACGGTTGTGAACTAATGACCCAGTCATGCCCAGTGTTTTGATAGGAGCACTGGGGAACGGGCAAAACATACATCAGGAGCCGTCTTGTTCCGTATCGAGATATTATTAACATTACTTTCAGAATTAGATACAATGGATTAACTAAATACTTGGTAACCAACGTTTTCGTACAGCTATGAACTCACCAGCCTCGTCTGATACACTTGTTGCATGCTCGCAGGTCGTTAGATATCTTGGATTTGGGAACTTGCTGTTTGCAGTAGCTGGAGTGGTCATGGGTCGACTGGGAGGATTCATGTGATTGATTATTGACAGTATACATTGGTTTTGAACAATTTAACTTTTGTTTACTATTTGCTTCCGCTGAACGTGTTGGTTTTCATTTAAACTTGTTGATGGCATTTTCTTTAATAATTGAGCATTTTTATTTATAAACTTGTATGGGTTTAAGGTAATTAGTGGCTCGATGTTGGTACGTCACACGCCTATCAGGGACACTCCCTAGATGGTATTTTGGGGGTGTGACATATAAATAAGTGATTTCATGGTGTAAACAAAGTCTATAAATAAGTGATTAATCAAGAAATAGTTACCATCCCACTAACCACATATTCATTATGCAAGATAATCAAACATAATCAGGAAGTCAACATCAATGAAACATTCGTTATATAATCATGAAGATTCAAACATGAAAAAGTACTAAAGCTTCATACAAATAAGATTACAATGTAACGAATATTCAAGAAACAAGTTTATAACTATTATTACATAAACTACATTAAACATAAACTAACATCAGCTCATAACTTGCAAAATGATCAGAATACATGTTCAAGAACAAGGAATCGAACCATAAACAAGCAAGGAATTGACGGGTTGGATTAGTTATGCTTCCATTCGGTCTTCAAGGTTCAAAGTGGTCTGATCAGGACTACTTTGGAACCCAGAAATCGCCCAGAAAGATGGAGAAAAACCCAACACTTGAACCAGTAGCAAATGCTGCTATTAATAGGAGATTTTCTGATCGGCAGGTCGTGCGGGTCGCACGGTCATGCGACAGGTGTTGTCGGGTGACGTCAGTTTCTCCGATCCCAATTCAGCCAAGTGGACTAGTGGACAAGTTGCCTGGGTCATCAGATCGGCACGGTAGTGCCGCTGGTTGCACGGTAGTGCGGCGTCATCAGTTTGTTGATCAGAAATGTTGGTCAAGACTTGGCACGGTTGTGCGTCGGGTCGCGCGATAGTGCAGCCCGGGAAAACATCGGCACTGTCTCTTGCACTAGTAGTGCTTCCGAGATCGGAGGATCAGCACGGTAGTGCCGTCAGATGGCATGGTCGTGCCACACCTTGCAGTCATCAGAATTTTGTTCTTTTCATCAGAAATGCATCAGTCCGTTTTCATCAGAATTTTCTTTTGTGCTTTGTTTAAGACCTGAAAATATAAAAGTACTAAATTTGGTACCTAAACATCATGTTTTCGGTCAAAAACGCTTAAAATGGAAGTTTTCCGGGGTATAAAAACATGTATATTTTAACGTATATCAAACATCCCCACACTTGAACTTTGCTTGTCCTCAAGCAAACTAAAAATAAAATACATAATCAAATCTGAATATTCACAAGGTTCACTAATTTGTTTGGTGGTCAAATTGGTTTTCAAAAAGTCATCATCAAAGATTTAAAACAAACAAGCTTTGTTAGATATATGAAAGGATAACCAAAAAGCAATGATTCTACGTTCGATTGACTTAGCATGCAAATCCTTATATTTCTCACAATGTTCACACACACTCGGTTAAATTTATGAATCATACATATAATATGTATGTAAAACACTTGATGCCTAGTCAATGAATCATGCAATATCATAAGCTTGTCAAAAGATCTAATCTCCACCAATTAATATTTGAAATGCATAAATCAAGAGGTCTTTGATGGGTTGTAATGTTAGGCTACGGTTTTAGGGTATGGAATGGATATTTGAAAGTAGCAAGAAAGGTTAAAACTTGGCCAAAAACTTGGTGCTTTATTTTCTAGGATTCTGATCACGTTGCTAAGCTACTTGTGTAGGTCTTTAGAGTTTATTCTTTTTACTCTCTATTTTCTTTCTTGACAGTTTTTCCTTAATTCCCTTAGAGAGTTTTGACAAACGGTTTTCTTTTTTCTTTTTTTTTTTTTTACATACTAAAGTGAAACTTATATCTATCTAGAAAGCTTATGGCCAAATTTTTAACGAGAATAAGGGTAAATAAGAAAAGGTTATATTTGGGTAAGTAGGCTTAATATTTTGGGTAAAGTTAAGAAAAATACGGAAAATAGGCTCAACATGGCGAACTAATGGATAATGATGGGTGCGGGTTATAAACAAAGAAAAAGGCTGACAAAGGGGTATCCTAAATGCCTCTATCATTTCTATGTAATTTCACATATTCATGATTTTGAAAAGCGTACAAATGACAAGTTCTAAATTACACAGAACATCCGGCTCACTCATTTTTCCGCAAAAACAAAGAAGCATTTGACAAGAAAGCTGTAAAGGCTCAAAAATATGCTCACGTAAACGGAAGGAATGGGTATAAATATAAAGATAAACATGCAAGTCTTTCATTTTGTTTTATCACGCTTTTTAGTTATCTTTTTCAAAAATTAATTTGGCTTGTCGATTTTTATCAAATTTGATGCTTTCTAAAGAACACAAATTGACCATTTTTGTTTTATTTTTCGAAAATATATACAAAAATGAGAGCAATTAAGGACAAACAAAGCTTGTTTAAAACCTTTTAAACCCCTCCCTACACTTGAACTTCACATTGTCCCCAATGTGAAATACTTATTAGTTAAGCAATTATGAAGAGCTAAACTTAATAATGTGAAAAGGGAAAGAGGTACTCCCTTAGAGTTGGAGTTGACTTGTTTGAGTAGACTTTGATTTGAAGTCGTCTCAACTCTGTGTGCATTTCTTTATAAATCTGCCAATTATGTCACTCGCTAAAATAGTCAACATTACCGTTGATCAAAATGTTAGATAATTCAACCAAATCCGTAATTTAAACAAAGCAAACATACTAGTTAAACACTTAAAACAGACATAAAGTTTAAAAATATCCCAAACAAAGTACTGAATAGAAATAACATAAACATTAGTTTCTGAACTGTTTTGCCCTACCCCCTCCTACTCCTCATCATCATCACCATCATGGTGGTGTGTTCCAGATGAACCCGCCCCATAGTTACCTGTGTCTCCAAATGGAAACTGTGGAGGGTTGCCGAAGTGGCTAGGATATACGCTTTGTAGCCCTCCGAAGATGTAGGAAAAACCTGCATACATTTCCTTTCGCGTGGTGTGTTGAGATGCCCGCATAGCTAACTGGTCGGCTCTCATAGCGTCTTGAGTTGCTCGCATAGCCTCCTGGTCGGCTCTCATAGTGTCTTGAGAGACCTGCATATGCTGGAACTGCTGGTATAATTCAGGGTAGGAAGGTATTCCTGGAGGCCAGTTTTGCTGGTGTTGATACTGATGTTGGTGCTCTTCATGATGTGGATGATCATGTGGTGGTGGCTCAAGTACCTGATGCTCCTCCATGTTGACGTCCTCGTCCTATGGTGCTAGTGGTAGCGGATCCCATATTTCCCCATTTAGACCCCTCAGTCGCGGGCCATTGTCTGTATCCACTACCAGACCCATCGCTATCAAAGACCTCATATCCACATCTCCTCCTGCATGAACCATTGTGAGACCATTGACTACATCATCTCTCATAATACCCAAGTTGTATGCCAACTGAGTCACATATTCACCACCATGTATTTCACAGCTTGTAGTCCTCCCCGCACTGTTTACGAAAAAATTCTGCCATTCTAGCTGCGAGGTTGACGTGCACTCTAGTCACTAAGGAATATAAGAAAAGAAGATCCGGAGTGGGACAGTTTCCTGCGCTGTCCATGCGTCCACAGATGGTGTGACTCATGACCTGATGAATGACCCTCAGAAGCGAGTCTCGTAGTCGTGAAGCTTTAGCTTTTCTAGCTTCATAGGGTGGTTCAACTGCCACTTGTGCCCAAAAGTTAGCCCGTTGCTGATCATTATCAAACTTGTAGATATTGGTGAAAAGTTCTGAATCAATGTCTTCAGCTGAATATATGCCCAATCTTCTTCCAAGTCTAGCAACTGACCACTTATGCCACTTTCTTTCCAACATGAACTGTATTGTCTCCCTGTTTTTAAAGTCTGGATTTTCGCTTCTTGGTTATTCATAAGTGTATGAAGCGAAGAATTCCAATGTTAGCTCAAGATAAATGGGTCGTGCAATGTTGAACAACCTTGACATTGGATGTGACATCATGTCGGATAGCCTCTCTTCTTGGTTTAAGGTTGTCAAAGTGTCCCAGTTGATTCTTCTCGGTTCACCGATTTGTCCCCGTCTATTCCATAAGGCTTGTAATCTTGCAATACAGGGTTGTTCTTTCGATTTGTTTTCACTGAACTGGAGGAATCTGTGATTCATCTGCATACAGGAATACAACAAAATAAGAGCAGAATATAAAAATTTCATCGCCGCCACCGGAACAGGCTGTTTACAACATTCTGTTGTCGCTTCAGCAGTCGCACGGTCGTGCGTCTGGTGGCACTACCATGCCATTCCCTGATCGCTCAACAGCTTGTTTCCGGGAAATCATGTCGCACTGCCATGCCAAATTGGCGCTGCCGTGCGACTCGGTGTCGCAGCTTTGAATCGATAATCTGTACTTGATTTCCGACCGGCACTGTCATGCCGTTTCAATGGCGTGACCGTGCGACAACAAATCACATCAGAAAACAGTCTAATTCACTGATTTTAACTTGTATCTTTCAAAATTTAACTTGTAATCAGTGAATAGACCTCGAATCAAGTACTAGAACTACTGATTTAACAATAAACACTCAAGAACAAGGGTTTATTTGACTTTTATGAAGAAAACCCCAAAATTTCTTGATTCAAACACCAGATCTATGTCAGAAACTAAGTTTAATCTGCAAAACAAGTAGGAAACATACCTTGGAAGATGATTGAAGTGAAATCTAGGCAAAAACCGGTTGATTTTTAGGTGTAGGCAACCTGGAACTCCCGTGCGGCGACTAGGGTTTCGAAAAAATGATATGTTTTTACTGCAGATTCGCTTAAATACCCTACTTTTTACTGTCCGTATTTCGAGTCGCACGGTCGTGCGACTGGTGGCACGGTCGTGCCATCCTTGATCGCTTTCCTGGTTCGACCTGTGTTATCGGGTTGCACGGTAGTGCAGCAGTCGCACGGTAGTGTGATCTGATGACCATCTGATACACGAGTTCTTGGTCTGTTTTGACTAAGGAGTGCATGACCGTGCCGATTTGACACGACCGTGCAACACCTGGGCCTTTTTGTGTTATTTTTCACAGTAAGCTTTTAACTCCGAACTTTCACCCACTTTTTCCATTTTTGCACTATTTCATATATTTTAACAATTAATTAACTTCAAATTTCCAAAAATTATGGATCTAACATGTATGTACCTATGTTTAAAACCGAAAAATTAACGAACTAGAAATTAAAAATTAAAAACTAATATATACAAAATTACCCTTAGCGTGTGAAAACACGCTCGCTAAATTTGTCAGCGAGTCGATAGCTAGACTCATTCTCCCCACACTTGTTTTAAGTGTGCGGGACGTGGAGTTCGAGAATTTCCTCCACCGGGTCAACCGGTCCGTTGATGTAACTTTTGAGTCTATGACCGTTGACTTGAATGTTTCCCCGCTTAAATTTTTTATGACGACGGCTCCGTATGGAAATACTTCTTTGACCGTGTATGGCCCCGTCCATTGGGATCTTAATTTCCCGGGGAATAAACACAGTCTTGAGTTATATAACAAGACAAGATCCCCTATACGGAGATCCTTATGGTCTCTCAACCTCTTGTCATGAAATCTCTTGACTTGCTCCTTGTATCTGCTAGAACTTTCGTAGGCATGGCTTCTTAGCTCTTCAAGCTCGTGTATTTGCAAAAAAACGGGCTTCACCTCCGCTTTTTAAATCCATATTTGCCATTTTCAAGGCCCAAAATGCCTTGTGTTCTAGCTCGACAGGTAGGTGACAGGCTTTTCCATAAACCAACCTAAAGGGTGTGGTCCCACTAGGTGTTTTAAATGTTGTTCTAAAAGCCCACAGAGTGTCATCTAGTTTGTCTGACCAATCCTTGCGGTTATTATTAATGGACCGCTCAAGGATTCTTTTCAAACCCCGATTCGTGACCTCCACTTGCCCGCTCGTTTGAGGGTGGTATGGCGTAGCCAATCTATAATGAACACCATAACGGGACAAGGCTCGTTCCAATTGCGCATTACAAAAATGCATCCCTCGGTCACTGATTAGTGCTTTTGGAGCACCAAATCGGGCAAATAAACTTTTTAAGAACCTCACAACTACCCTAGCACTGTTCGTAGGCAAAGCTTGAGCTTCGGCCCATTTTGAGACATAGTCTACAGCAACTAGGATGTATTTGTTACCTCGTGAGGCTAGAAATGGTCCCATGAAGTCGTACCCCATATATCAAAGACTTCACATACTTGCATTGGATGCTGAGGCATTTCATTGCGTGTGAAGATATTCGTTGCCCTCTGGCAAGCATCACACGCTCTAACCCATTCTTGCGCATCGCGAAAGATTGTGGGCCAGTAAAACCCAGAGTCTAACACTTTCTTTGCAGCGTAGTTTGCTCCATGATGACCTCCGGTGGGCCCTTCGTGACAGTGGTGCAGAATGCTAGCTGCCTTTTCTCCAAATACACATCTTCGGATCACCTGATCGGATCCGATTCTAAACAAGTATGGTTCGTCCCAAATATAGTACTTCAGATCTGCAAAGATCATATAACAAACAATTTCACCTTTACACGTCTTAAACACAAATCTACCATCTCAGCAATTTCAGACCAAAACTACTAAACAAGGATCATAAACCGTATCTAAGAACATGCAATCAACACCATATAATTCGTTAGAACCCTTACGTGCAAGAAAGTATTCCTAATCAAAATAAGATATATCTTGTATAAAACCAATACCCTGGTCTGGTTTCATGGTGTAAACAAAGTCTACAAATAAGTGATTAATCAAGAAATAGTTACCATCCCACTAACCACAGATTCATTATGCAAGATAATCAAACATAATCAGGAACTCAACATCAATGAAACATTCGTTATATAATCATGAAGATTCAAACATGAAAAAGTACTAAAGCTTCATACAAATAAGATTATAATGTAACGAATATTCAAGAAACAAGTTTATAACTATTATTACATAAACTACATTAAACATAAACTAACATCAGCTCATAACTTGCAAAATGATCAGAATACATGTTCAAGAACAAGGAATCGAACCATAAACAAGCAAGGAATTGACGGGTTGGATCGGTTATGCTTCCATTCGGTCTTCAAGCTTCAAAGTGGTCTGATCAGGACTGCTTCGGAACCCAGAAATCGCCAAGAAACATGGAGAAAAACCCAACACTTGAACCAGTAGCGAATGCTGCTATTTATAGGAGATTTTCTGATCGGCACGGTCGTGCCACGGGTCGCACGGTCGTGCGACAGGCGTTGTCGGGTGACGTCAGTTTCTCCGATCCCAATTCAGCCAAGTGGACTAGTGGACAAGTTGCCTGGGTCATCAGCTCGGCACGGTAGTGCCGCTGGTCGCAGGGTAGTGCGGCGTCATCAGTTTGTTGATCAGAAATGTTGGTCAAGCCTTGGCACGGTCATGCGTCGGGTCGCACGGTAGTGCAGCCCGGGAAAACATCGACACTGTCTCTTGCACTAGTAGTGCTTCCGAGATCGGAGGATCGGCACGGTAGTGCCGTCAGATGGCACGGTCGTGCCACACCTGGCAGTCATCAGAATTTTGTTCTTTTCATCAGAAATGCATCAGAATTTGTCCGTTTTCATCAGAATTTTCTTTTGTGCTTTATTTAAGACCTGAAAATATAAAAGTACCGAATTTGGTACCTAAACAACGTGTTTTCGGTCAAAAACGCTTAAAACGGAAGTGTTCCGGGGTATAAAAACATGTATATTTTAACGTATATCAGCATGCCCCCGTGTCCGCTTGGCACGGGGCGTGTTCAGCCTTCTGATATCTTGTTTATGGATGATCATTATCTACATGGTTATATTTTGGCTACAAAAGAAGTCGCTAACCGCATTAAATTATGCAATAGTTGTGTAACTACTCTCAAGTTTTGCTTCTAGAATCTTTTCCATGATCTAGAAAGATAAGCGTTAAGAAACCTCCCCTTCTGGAAGGTTTTTTTTTTGTATTGTAAACAGTTAATATTTAATAAAACTTAACTCCTATATTGTACATCTTCTAAATAATTAATTATTTGAAAATTTTAATTTTTAGATAAATCTAAATCATCAATGTTGAAATTTACTATCACATTGCAGTGAATTTTGAAACCTAATATCTATTAAATTCGTGGATTTACAATTTTTCATTGTAAAAAGAAAGCTAAAAATATTTTCACAGTTTTATCTCCTTAATTTTTTTAAGTTAAAAAAACTATACCAACACTATATTCGAATTAAAGAGAATAAAATACTTGTTTTTATTAAATTTTAAAAAAATATATATTAACGTGCAGTCGTTTAAAAATCATGAAGGTAGTTAATTTTTTATAAGGGGGAAAATGTAACTACTAATTAATAAATTGGAATTTGGTTAAAGATAAGAGTTTAAAGTTTAAGATGAAGTGGTAAAGTGTAACTAGTGGTAAATAAACTAATTTATCCTCGTTTTAGAGTTATACCTTATGTATTAAATTTATAAAGCGTTTTAATTTTTGAGAATCTTAAAATACTCCTGGAAAATGGATATTGGATATAAATAACTCCAACTTTCACCAATTGGCCAATAATATTCCCAACTCTCGATTTGTATCACAACACTCCCAACTTTCAACTTATTATCCTCTAGTACTCCCTAACTAACTGAACCCTAACTCAGTTAGCTGATGTCAGATGCCACGTCATAAAAAGGCCACATTAGCTGGCACATCAGCTGCCACGACATAAAAATGAAACACCATCTGCCACGTCATCAAAAAAGCCACATCAGCTTCCACGCCATATGCCAGGTCAGCAAAAAAGGTCACATCAGATGCCACATCAGCAAAAACTAACTGGGTTAAGTTTCAGTTAGTTACGGAGTGCTAGAGGAAAATAAGTTGAAAGTTGGGAGTGCTGGTGTACAAATCGAAAGTTAGAAGTGTTATCGGCCAATTAGTGAAAGTCGTGATTATTTAAATCCAATAGGAAAATGTGTTATAATATAACTAGGTTAGAACCCTGTGTATTACACAGGTTGAATAAATATAATTTTATACACTAAATAATAAAACAATATATCTTTAAAAACCTCGTTTATTACACGGGTTGAATAAATGTAATTTTATATATTAAATAATAAAAATGTCATATATTTAAGAACCTTGTGTATTGTACGGGTTGAATAAATGTAATTTTATATACCAAATAATAAAAAAAAGTTATAGCTTTAAAAACCTTTTATATTACACGGGTTGAATAAATATAATTTTGTATACTAAATAATAAAAAAAAGTTATATCCTTAAAAAAACCCGTGTATTCACGTGTTGAATAATTTAATTATATACCAAATAATAAAAATATTTGTATCTTAAAAACTCCGAATATTACACGGGTTGAATAAATGTAATTTTGTATAGTAAATAATAAAAAAGTTATATCTTTAAAAAACACAGTGTATTACACGGATTGAATAAATCTTATTTTATATACCAAATAATAAAAAAAGGTTGTACCTTTAGAAAAGCTAATTGATATATTTGATAAGCGATGAATAGGGTGATTGTAGAGATTGTTCTTGAAAAGAAGATATGTCATTCAAGAAGTAAATCAGCAACCATTTGAATGATAAAATGTTAATACCAACTCCGAAAATTTGATTTATAAATTATCTAATAAAATCGATAAAATTATTTTTAATAATGAAAATATAAATAAATAATATATTAATAAAAAATTATGTTTTTATGATAAATAATTTGTCTTATTTAAAAATATCTTAAATTAACAATTTAAATTTGAGGATAACATTTTTTTAGAAAAATAGAAGGACTATATTCGAAATTCAAAGTAGAATAGGATTTATTATTAATTTGTTTTCTATTTAATTATTATAAAATAAGTTGGAGAATGTGACGGGAATATCAAAATGTATATGTCCTTAATAAATGACATGTGACACATATCCATTTCTTTTATTTTATAAAGTATAGATACAGATATAGATGCAGATAAATTCAAATATTGTTACACGTTTATATATTGTTACACGCTTATAAATTTATTTTCTTTTATTATATAAGTAGCTTAGAACCTCGTATTTTACACGGGTTGCATAAACTTTATTTTATATAATACGTAATATATTTAAAATATCTCGTGTATTGCACGAGTTAAATAATATAATGTAATCGATTAACACATACAGTCATCAAGATATGTATTTAAATGATGAATCGATGTAGTATTTACTTATTAAAATTTTAATTTGTTTTTCTGTTTATTATTAGGTTAGAAACATGTGTATTACACGTGATAGAACCAATGAAATATTAGATGATTATTAATAAACGGAAAAAATAAAATAAATAAGAGAGATCTATGAAGTTTCTAATTTAATATTATTTTCTCATTTATGTATCCTATTAAATATTAAATAATAATAATGTTAAGAATAATTTAACTAAATCTAATTTAAATGAGAATAAAAATTTATATATTTGCGTGGTTCTAGAAAGAAAAAAAATTGTTCTATCTCCTACGGAGAAATAGAAAATACTAAAGTTTGATAAAAAAGCTATTATCCTTATTAAAATATATTTAGTTAAACTATTGTTTAATTGGAAAAAAAAAATTAATAAATAAGATAAGAAAGTATCAGATATTGACACGTGTAAAATAAAGATTTTAATTTATTAATATTAGTATAGATGAAGAAGTATAGATATAGATATAAATAAATTCAAATATTGTTACACGCTTATAAATTGTTACAAACTTATATATATTTACGTGTTTAATTAGATTGTTGGTAAAAAAAGAAGATTGTTATAAATACAGATATATTCCCTCTTAATTATCCTCTTAATTCTCCTCCTAATTCCCCCCTTAAGTTACACTTTGACTACATTAATGTTCAGTTACATTTTGACTAATCATTGTATATATATGTGTGGTTGGTAAATGAAAGGGACACACTACTCATTTTCCTTATTTCATTTCACGTTATCAGCACCTCTGCTCTATAATTCTTTGATTGTTGAAGATCCATCATTCTCTAGTTTGGTGTTTTTGCTAGTTGGTGTACTTGACTCCACTATTTCCATAGGTTCAGTTTTTTTTTCCAGATTCATCCATTCAGGTATGTAACAGCCTTAAATCTCCGGTTTATTTTATTTGGATGATATACTTGTTTTTATTAGATAGACACATACCATGTGCATAGATAGCATATATCTTAGTTTTAAAAAGAAATAAAAAACAACACTGTTTGATTTGGGTTGACAGCGCACACGTCAAACCCACTGATCTACATCTTCTGATTGGAAATTGATAAGTTTTTTTTTAATTGTTTCAAACAAAAACCGGCTGTCATCTTCTTTATAGTTGAGCATTAGTTTAGTTTTGTTTATCTCATTCTAAAGGACCATACAAAATCATTTTTAGTTAACAAAATCATCAACAACCGTTTCTCTTCCATCCAGAACAAAAGAAATAAGCTTTTAGATCTGGATTTTAGGACCAACATCAACAAGCTTTTAGATCAAGTTTTTTTTTTTTTTTTAACAAGAAAAAGGGGGTCTTACAAGAATATGTCCGATGGTTACAACTTACAACCATCATATATCCTACCTTGATGTGAATACGGAGATCCCGTTTTTAACGTACCTGCTGCGCCGGAACCCTAAGACCATGTGTAGTCATAAAGCCCTCAAAGGGGCGTTATGCGCCATGTGGCATGCCACGTCAGCAAAGGGGCTTTATGGGGCTTTATGCAATTTGGGGCCGTAGTCATAAAGCCCCTGTGTAATCATTACTCAATTAATTTAATTTTCTATTTTTTAAATAATTTATAAGTTTTATAAAATAAAAAAACATTTCATTAAATAAAAAACACTACATTAAAAATTAAAAAAAAAAAGTTACACTAAAAAAAAAATTACACCTAAAAAATAAATTTATTCTTCGGTGTCATCTTCGTTCTCTCCTTCTTCCTCTTCGTTTTCTCCAGCATCTAAACCTACGTCTTCAAAGTTCCCGTCTTCGAATTCCTCCCCCACTTCTTCCTCGGAATCTTCGTCGTGATCATTGTTTGATCGAATTGGGCGAATCGCCCAAGCATGCTCAACCAAATCCGCCTTCAACGTGTTATGTATTTCTCTAGATCGCAGTAGTTGAGCATTTGCGAGTCTCTCTTCCGTTGTCGCTTGGGGTAGTTCGACCAAATCTTCGGGAATATAGTTTTGGCATATCGCTTTTCCATCATCCTCAATGATCATATTATGCAAAATGATGCAAGCATACATGGCCATTCGTATTTTATCCTTATGCCACATGCGACAAGGATTCCTGATAAAATGCCATCGTTGCTGTAGAACCCCAAAACACCTCTCGATGTCCTTTCTCGAAGACTCTTGTAATTTTTTAAAATACTTCCTTTTTTCATCGAAAGTTTCAGAAAACGTTTTAACAATAATCGAATACTCGGGGTAGATACCATCGCCCAAGTAGTAGCCATGCTCGTAATCGTTCCCGTTTGCATGGAAACCGGCCTTTGGTATAGTTCCAGAAATGTAGCCCTCGATTAATGGTGAAGCCTCTAACGTATTAATATCGTTAAAACACCCGGCTACACCAAAGAAGGCCGACCAAACCCAAAGGTCGTATGACGCAACACCTTGTAATACCAAAGTTGGCCCTTTTTGATCACCCCGCGTATGTTGACCTCGCCATGCGGTTGGACAATTATACCAACGCCATTGACGACAATCCAAGCTACCAATCATGCCGGGTATTCCATGCTTTTCTAGATGCACCTCATATATTTTTTGAAGGTCGTTCCAAGTGGGGTTTCTCAAATAACGTTTTCCATATAACTGGCATATTCCTAAAATATAATTTAAAAGTTACGAAAAAATAAATGTATAAAAGTAAATAAATAAAAGACAATTAAAAAATTACCATAGCAAAAATGTTCCAAGGTATCTCGGGTTGTTTTCTCCGCCATCTTCAAATACTCGTCGTTGATGTCGTACGTGTTTCCGTATGCTAATACGCGTAAGGCGGATGTGACCTTTTGAATTGAGGTGAAGCCTAGATATCCTCGTGCGTCCATTCTTTGCTTAAAGAAATCGTACGTATTTTCCAAGTCATTGTTAATGCGCAAAAATAACCTTTGGCTCATACGAAAACGTCGTCTAAAAACATTTGGTCCGTGAACCGGTGCCGCGTCAAAATAGTCTTTCATCAAACGCTCGTTCGCGGCTTCACGATCTCGCAAGATATAGGTGCGTCGCAAGATGGGTCGTGGAGGGGGAGGTGGCCGAATGTGCGCAAATGTTTGTAGCACAAAAGTACATGCACTCGTAACCGCTTCTTCCTCGGCCGCGTCTTCGTCGGGCGAAAAATATCTTCGGTAAATTTCGGTGAAAGACTCTTCCGACGGGGAACCCATTTTTTATAAAGTGAGACTAGCTTTTTAAAAAATATATGAAGAATGAGTATGGAGAATGAGTATGAGGTTTGAGTTGTAAAAAAAAGTGGAAGAATATGAGGTTTTATAGTGTGAAAAATTAGAAAAATTGAATTTTTTTTTTTTTTTTTTTAAAATATGACCGTTTTGTAACGGTAAAAAATTAAATTTTTCTTCTTCCTCGCGCCGCTATATTCTTCACGCCTTTCTTTTTTTTTTTCTCAAAGCGCCCCGGGGGGCGGTGTAATCGGCGCCATACCGGCGCTATGTTGCTTGAACGCGCCCCATTACATGTGGCCTAAGTTTTGGGTTGCTGAACCCATTACCGGAGAGTTTATCGATATTTGTTTTTTTTCTCGTTTTCGAGTTCTCTGGTTTGTTTCCGGGAATCCCCATTGTGACGAGCTTCGTCGCCACCCACCACACCCATGATGGCGAGTTTTACGCGACAGTTACGGCCTACAACCGTTCATATTAGAACCAGAAGATAAAACCATCGGAGCGATTTTTCTGGAAGAAGTAATGTGATAGCATTTTTCAAGGAGAAACGTTTTCTTAGTCTTGGCGATTTTTCTGGAAGAAGTAATGTGATAGCATTTTTCAAGGAGGCTGTTTTGTTTTGTTGAAAGCCCTTATACCCTATCATATATTATTTTATTTTTCCCAATCTATGACTAAGACCACCTTTTCCAAACTGATCCAGCGACGGACACGTTTTTTTTTCCACTACCGTTATTTTTAATTTTTTTTTTGAAACTGAAAAGTTTCTTTTACATATTTTTTTTTCTAGCCAACAAAATTAAAAAGAAATTGAGACTATGGTTTTCTCTATATTTAAATGCATTACTCTATAAAATATCTTGTACAACACTATCACATTTGTCCCCCACTAATGATTACTATAATTCATATTATTATTATTATTATTTAATAATTGATTTTGATCGGGGAAACTATTACATAATATAATATAAGTCTTTTTTACCAAATTCAATAAAATACTTTAATAGATATTGTGCATAACACGAGTATTCCATCACAATATATATATATTTCGTATATACCTTTGAATTCAAATTTGTTATAGAGTTTTTTACTTTATTCGAATATTACTAATTTACAACACTAATTTTTGACATGCATAATTATAATGTTACAACATAATTAAAACATACAAAGTTAATAAACGAGTTTGTTTTCCTTCTCTATTTTATAAACATACTTAAAGTTTAGAACCTGCAGTTCTAGCAAAAGAGAATTCGAAGTTCTCATGCAATATTTATTTTATACACATGCTCTCGAGTTATGGAAAAACAGTCAAGAAAGATTTGACCACCTGAAGTTGGTCTTTCTCTCTAAAACTCGCTACAAGTGGGTTCATTTAAGGCTACGAGATCATAAGACTGTTAGTGAGTACAACTCTGCCTTTCTTCGTATCACCTCTGAGCTTAAATTATGTGGTGAACAAATCACCGACAAAGACATGATTGAGCAAACTATCTCAACGTTCCATTTATCAAACATGCTCCTGGCGCACCAGTATAGGGAACGTAATGTCATGTTTGTTGGTCGTGGAACAAAACAACAAGCTCATACTACAAAATCATTAAATGCGTGTTATGTGATGATTTTTTTTACACTATATTTTTTTTCTTTGTTTGGTTTTTATTTTAACTCTAGTGGTATTTTATGTTTTGAACTATTGTTATGGTTTCACTTAAAATCTTTGTGATGTTTGATTCATATTTGTGTGATGTGATTTTTTTTACTCAAGCAAGTAGTTCGTTATATTAATTTATTTCATTATTTCCAGAGGAAATATTTTTACAAGCTCCAATAAAGCTATTATTGGTGATGAATGTCTCGTAGATAGTGGTACTACCAACACTATTCTCAAACATAAGAAATTTTTCTCTGAGTTGTCTCCTGCAGAGACACTTGTTGGTACTATTTCTGGTGTATGTGATCTTATAGAAGGCTCTGGAAGAGCAAGCATCATATTACCATCAGGTACTAAACTAATTATAAATGATGCATTATACTCTAGTAAATCAAGACGAAATTTACTTAGTTTTAAAAGTATTCGACAAAATGGTTACCACCTCAAAACACCATCCGAAAATAATATTGAATACTTACAAATTACTTCAAATGAAAATGGTAAAGATACCATTGTAGAAAAGCTAAAAGCTTTATCCTCTGGATTATATTGTACCAATATTACTCCTATTGAATCATACATGGTGGTGAGTAACTATAAGGTACTAGATAAAGACACATTCACAATATGGCATGACCGACTAGGTCACCCTGGTAACATAATGATGAGGCGAATAATTAAAAGTGCAAATGGGCACCCTCTTTAGAATTTAAAAGTCTTGTTATCACAAGATTTATCATGTGTGCCATGCTCTCTAGGCAAACTCATTACTCGACCCTCACCAACTAAGTTGACACAAGAAAACCCCTCATTTTTGGAAAGAATCCAAGGGGACATCTGTGGGCCTATACATCCTCCTTGTGGTCCATTTCGCTATTTCTTAGTCTTAATTGATGCCTCATCGCGATGGTCACATGTGAGTCTTTTAGCTACCCGAAATGTAGCATTTGCCCGACTATTAGCCCAAATCATACAGCTGAGAGCTCATTTCCCTGACAATCCAATTAAAACCATACGAGTGGATAATGCAGGAGAATTCACATCCCAAGCTTTTAACGATTATTGTATGTCGATTGGGATAAAGGTTGAACATCCAGTAGCTCATGTTCATACACAAAATGGTTTAGCTGAATCATTAATTAAACGATTACAAACAATCGCTAGGCCTCTCCTGATGAGATGCAAATTGCCATCTTCTGCATGGGGACATGCTATTCTACATGCTGCTGCACTAATCCGATTAAGACCAACTGCCGATCATGAATACTCCCCATTACAACTGGTCTCCGGAAGAGAACCAAATCTGTCCCACCTCAAAATATTTGGTTGTGCGGTATATGTACCGATATCGCCACCACAACGTACCATTATGGGACCACAAAGAAGACTGGGCATTTACATCGGTTTTAACTCCCCGTCTATTATTAAATATTTAGAACCATTAACGGGTGACATGTTTACAGCACGCTTTGCTGACTGTCAGTTTAATGAGACAGTATTCCCAGTCTTAGGGGGAGATAAGACTAAAGAAAGACTGGTAACACAAGAGTTAACATGGAATGCATCATCATTATCGAATCTCGACCCCCGAAGTGGTCAATGTGAATCTGAAGTCCAAAAGATTATACATTTGCAAAGAATCGCAAATGAATTACCAGATGCATTCACAGACACAAATAGGGTGACAAAGTCATATATACCAGCATCAAATGCACCTGCTCGAATTGAAGTAATCCCAGAAGCGATTACCATACAAAGAAAACATGGGAGACCAATAGGTTCCAAAGATAAAAACCCACGTAAGAGAAAAGAGCAGAATAAATCAGTTGGTGAAAATTTAATAACTGAAACCCTAGAAGAGGTAAATGTCCCAGAAGAGACAAATATAACTCCAGAGGAAAATGAAAATCCAGAAGACACACTGGTACCAAACGAAAACGAGATCTCTATCAATTATGTACAAAATAGTACATATGGAACCGAAATGAAACACGTGTTAATGATATATTTGCATATTCTATAGCAACGGATGTAATCAATGAAAATGATTATGTACCTAAAACTCTAGAAGAGTGCATGCACAGAGTTGATTGGCCAAAATGGCAAGAGGCCATAAAGGCTGAGTTAGGTTCGCTTGAAAAGCGAAATGTTTTCGGACCTGTAGTCCGAACACCCATAGACGTTAAACCAGTAGGTTATAAATGGGTGTTTGCTATAAAAAGAAATGAAAAGAAAGAGATTGTACGATACAAGGCACGTCTTGTAGCACAAGGGTTTTCCCAAATCCCAGGAGTTGATTATGAGGAAACGTATTCCCCTGTAGTGGATGCGATAACCCTTAGATTTCTAATTGGCCATGCAATCTCAGAAGGACTTCGAATGAGACTTATGGATGTCGTCACTTCATACTTGTACGGGACACTAGAAAATGACATCTACATGAAAATCCCTAAAGGATTAAAAATGCCTGAAGCATTAAAATCAATACCTCGAGACATGTGTGCTATAAAGCTAAAAAGATCTTTATATGGTCTTAAACAATCTGGCCGTATGTGGTACAATCGGCTCAGTGAATATCTTGAAAAAGAAGGATACAAGTCTGATGTAGTCAGTCCATCTGTTTTTATAAAAAGATCACTCTCAAAATTCACTATAATAGCAGTCTACGTGGATGATATAAACATCATTGGGGCTCCTGAAGAGATAGAAAAAACTGCTAATATATTAAAGAGAGAATTCGAGATGAAAGACCTTGGCACAACAAAATTATGTCTCGGCCTGCAGTTCGAGCATTTACGCAACGGTACATTCATACATCAGTCAAATTACATCCAGAAGATGTTAGTACGTTTTAATATGGACAAAGCTCATCCGTTCAGCATACCCATGGTTGTCCGACCGCTAGATCCTCAAAAGGACCCTTACCGCCCTCAAGAAGAAGGCGAAGAAGTATTTGGTCTAGAAGTACCGTACTTAAGTGCGATCGGTGCTCTTATGTATCTTGCAAATAACACGAGACCTGATATTGCATTCTCGGTACATGTACTAGCGAGATACAGTTCAAACCCAACACGTAGACACTGGATTGGAATAAAACACATATTCCGATATATTTGTGGGACACAAGACTTAGGTCTTTTCTACCAGAAAGATCAAAAGTCCCAGCTTGTTGGGTATGCTGATGCTGGATATCTATCAGACCCACATAAAGCAAAATCTCAAACAGGTTATGTATTCACATATGGTGGCACAACAATTTCTTGGAAGTCAACTAAGCAAACACTTACAGCAACGTCATCAAATCATGCCGAACTAATTGCACTATATGAAGCCGGTCGAGAATGCGTGTGGTTGACATCAATGATTACTCACATACAAGAAGCATGTGGATTAGAACAGATCAAGAAGGAGCCGACAATTATTTATGAAACAATGTTGCTTGCATAGCTCAGATCAAAGAAGGTTACATCAAGGGTGATCGAACAAAGCACATTTCACCAAAATTCTTCTCAACATATGACTTGCAGAAAGAAGGGGCAATTGATGTTTGCCAAATCAAGTCAAGTGAAAATTTAGCTGACCTATTTACAAAATCTTTACCAAGAAACAGTTTCGAGCAACTATCACACAAGATCGGTCTCCGTAGATTGAAAGATGTTTGTTGAATTCGGGGGGAGAATTATACACACTGTACTCTTTTTCCCTTAACTAAGTTTTGTCCCATTGGGTTTTCTTAGTAAGGTTTTTAATGAGGCAGTACAACTAATCCAGTAGTATGTTTAGTTTATTATATAGGTCCTGAAGTATCTATTTAATATCATCCTGAAGTATGTTATTAACTGTGTATAATAAATAATAATATATATCTGAGGGGGAGTGTTATAAATACAGATATATTCCCTCTTAATTATCCTCTTAATTCTTCTCCTAATTCCCCCCTTAAGTTACACTTTAACTACATTAATGTTCAGTTACATTTTGACTAATCATTGTATATATGTGTGTGGTTGGAAAATGAAAGGGACACACTTCTCATTTTCCTTATTTCATTTCAAAGATATCTTTTCTAGCGGTACAAAACGGAAAAAATGCGCCGTTGAAATTTTAGATATTTTATTTTTTTATAAAATTCTAATATATTTACACACTTGTAAATCTATACATTTTTTTTACTTTCCAACTGTTTCCAATCATTCTAGACACATAATATAAAGAATGACTGAGCAAAAGCAACCAAAGAATATACCATCTTTTACCTTGCCTTGCCTTGAACCATAATACGTTCACCTTTACAACCCAACAAAACCCTTTAACTCAAGCATCCATGACAAGCAAAGAACCAAAAAAAGATTACAAAAAACATGCTTAAATGAACAATATATTATCTATAAGAACACTCACCAATCACCCCTCAACCTTAACATAAATCACACCAACATTCTACGTACGATCTCATTATCTTTTCCATTCTCCGAAACCAAATCGAAATGGCTAGCGATCAAGTGAGACCTTTTGTATGTCATTTGTTAGTGTCACTCCTGTTGGTCTTGAACTTTTGTATGTATGCCATTCTTCTAGGCATCGGTGGTTGGGCAATGAATCAAGCCATTGACCATGGTTTTATCCTCGGTACATGCATCCTATCCTCCCTTCATGTGCATACATTATACATACAATTATACATGTTTGATATATATATATATATATATATATATATAGGGGAAGGTTCAAATGAAAACCACTAGTTATTGTGAAAACTCGAAAACTAATTAAAAAAAGCCAAAAAAACATACAAAAATTTTTTTTTTTTAATTTTTTTTTTTGCAATCAAAATTTCGCAGGTTTTTTAATATAAAAAAAATTTCAAAAAAAAAAAAAAAAATTTTGTGTAGTGCACATGTGTAATACTGCACATATGTATGTGTACTACACATGTGTATTATTACCCATGTGCATTACACAGAAATTTTTTTTTTTTGAAAAAAATTTTTTTTTTATATATAAAAACTAGCGATTTTTATAAAAAAAAATTGAAAAAAAAAAAAAAATTTTGTGTGTTTTTTAGGCTTTTTTTAGTTAGTTTTCGAGTTTTCACAATAAAAGTGGTTTTCATTTGAACCATCCCATATATATATATATATATATATATATATATATATATATATATATAGTGTAAGGTTCATTGGGGAACACTAAAAAAGTGGGGAACAGTGGGGAACCGACTCGAACGAACTCCGATTGGACTCATTCCAGCGGCTTTAGAACCGGCTCGTCGAACCCTAACTAGGATCTCTTAACCCTAAACCCTAAATCATAACCCCTAAACCCTAAATATATTAGGGTTTGGCTTTTAGGGTTTAGCTTTAGGGTTTAGCCTTATGGTTTAGCTTTAGGGTTTAGTTTTAGGGTTTAGCTTTAGGTTTAGCCTTTAGGGTTTAGCTTTTAGGGTTTATAGTTTAGATTTTACGGTTTACCTTAGATTTTAGCCTTATTTTTTAGCTTTAGGGTTTAGAGTTTAGGAGTTAGGATTTAGGGTTTAGGGTTAAGAGATCTTAGTTAGGGTTTGACGAGCCGGTTCCAACGCCGCTGTAATGAGTCTAATCAGAGTTCGTTTGAGTCGGTTCCCCGCTGTTCCCCACTTTTATAGTGTTCCCCAATAAACCTCACACTATATATATATATATATATATATATATATATATATATATATATATATATATATATATGGGAAGGTTCATTGGGGAACACTAAAAAAGTGGGGAACAACGGGGAACCGACTCAAACGAACTCTGATTGGACTCATTCCAGCGGCGTTGGAACCGGCTCGTCGAACCCTAACTAGGATCTCTTAACCCTAAACCCTAAATCATAACTCCTAAACCCTAAATATATTAGGGTTTGGCTTTTAGGGCTTAGGGTTTAGCTTTAGGGTTTAGATTTAGGTTTAGCCTTTAGGGTTTAGCTTTTAGGATTTATAGTTTAGATTTTACGGTTAAGCTTAGGTTTTAGCCTTATTTTTTAGCTTTCGGGTTTAGAGTTTATGAGTTAGGATTTAGGGTTTAGGGTTAAGAGATCCTAGTTAGGGTTCGACGAGCCGGTTCCAACGCCGCTGGAATGAGTCCAATCCGAGTTCGTTTGAGTCGGTTCCGCGCTGTTCCCCACTTTTTTAGTGTTCCCCAATGAACCTTCCCCTATATATATATATATATATATATATATATATATATATATATATATATATATATATATATATATATATATATATATATATATATATATATATATATATATGGGAGTTCTAAATAATGAAACCGATCGCAATGAGTACTACACCTCTTGCATTCGAAGAACTACCACATTCTTAATGTCGTGAGTTTTGGTAATCCGGTTCCTCCTCAGACAAATATATTTGAATTATTCTTGATATTGCACATGTTAAATATAAATTTTGATATAAACACATATTACCCTAACATGAATTATCCATACCAAGTTAAAGAGAATATAACATTACTCGCTATAAATGAGGCATTTAAGTAAATACTATATATTTATTTGTTACTTTAGTAATAATAATTAGATATACATAATATATATATATATAATTAAATTTATACATTATGTTATGATATGTAAAGAATGTGAAGTAAATTCTTAAATCTCATTCTTATCTTGGGGAATGAGACGAAGTAGAAAAAAAACCGATTAACACATAAATGTTTCTTTAAAATTTGGGGATGATAATGAGAAGGCTCTTAAATCTTAATTGAGATGGAGTTTATGGCGATGGAGATGAATTGTGGTGGGTATATCTAATTATAATAAAAGATTTATGCTAATGTCATATAATATTCTCTCTTTCACTTCATTAATAATATTGTTACCTATTAATTAAATTTTGTTTGAGTTAATAGATTTAATAGATAAGTTCATCCATTTAGTTGAAATAATCACTTCACTTCACTGTTTTTAATATATAAGCTCAAATCCGAGTGTTATTATTTTACATATATTTTGTGGTGTTGATATGAAATATTAATGCATATGATTAAAAAGAATAACATTTTTAATAACGTAACACAATGTTTCTTTGATAATAACAATTTTTTTTTCAAAAGGTAAACAAATCATTTAATTATATTTATACTTGATTTACGCAAAACTGCTAAGTAAATCAAACCATATGCTTATCCATTTTAACAAATAATAAAATTATAGATAATTTAAATATTATTTAATCATAAACTAGGATTAGATATTAGTAAATTAATAATATCATTAATGAATTGAAGGAGAGAATCTGATGTGGTATTATTTGAAGTCTTTTATTAGAATTAGATATTTATATTTATTTGTTATTATATGTTTAGAAATATTAGATTATTAGATAATTTATTATAATATCAATATTAAATTGATTGAGAAAATACCATGTGGCATTAGAAGAACTCATTTATCATAATTAGATGACATGTGGCATTAGAAAGACTCTTTTATTATAATTAGATATATATATATATATAGCGCAATTCTATTAAGGGGACCGCTAGAATGAGAACCACCACGAGTTGTAAGAACCACACCATCCGGGTCGCCGTTTACCACGATTTTTTTTACAACTAGATGTGTGTATTATAAACACAGCTGTAAAAAAAATTTAAACGCCCCCCCCCCCTGAGGGGGTAGTTTTTTACACCACAAGTTTGGTGTTTTTATTTTTTTTCTTTTTTTTTTACACCAAACTTGTGGTGTAAAAAACTACCCCCTCGGGGGGGGGGGGGGGGGGGCGTTTAAATTTTTTTTTTACGGCTGTGTTTATAATACACACATCTAGTTGTAAAAAAAATCGTGGTAAACGACGACCCGGATGGTGTGGTTCTCGCGGTTCTTACAACTCGGGGTGGTTCTCATTTTAGCGCAATTCTATATATATATATATATATATATATATATATATATATATATATATATAGGGTTAGGTTCATTTGTGAACAACCCCCTTAATAGTGAATTGTGTGAACTAATCCTAGCCCTTGATTATCAATACACAAGTGTAAATCAATGGCTAGGATTTGATCAGGATTTGATAATGAAAATACACTAGTATATTTTACGATTTGATGTGTATATATATATGTGTGTGTGTGTGTGTTTGGAGAAGGTTCTATACAGGACACTAAATATTATGAGAGCATGCATAACACAATGAATCATCCATTTTTTAATCCTAAAAACCTAAAAAGTAAATGGAAATGTTACAAATGTAAGATTTATTGTTTCTCACACTAGAATTCAAAACAAAATATGGAAAATTTTTCTTTTCTATATAACCTGCATATATGTGTAGGCTATGTGTAGCTAAAAATATATGGTTTTTTATGTATATATAATACACATATGAATGTAAGAAACATAAAATTTAAAAAATATGAATCTTAAATCCCAAAATTTACGTGTAACAGCCAGAGGCTGCCACGTGTTACATAACAACTTTTACTTTTTCAGAAAAAAGATGAAAGTCTGCAAAAGCTGTTACACGTAACAGATGACAGTCTCTGATTGTTACACGTAACACAGTCTTCAAAAAAGTGTAACAAGTAACAAGGTAAGTTCAGTTTATAGCTAATTTAATCAATTAATCTGCATGGTCAGTAAAGTTAGCCATCTCAACTGTACACTTGTGAGCGTAAATATTGTTTTTTACAAGGTATAACCTTGGGGGGAATTGGGAATATTAAAATTGGTGAAGGTGCAAGGATTGCTTCCGGTTCTCTTGTTATTAAGGATGTTACAAAATTCTGGGCACGTGTGATTGAACAACTTTTTAGGCTCAAGTTATGCGAACCCGAATGGTTGATTTTGAAGCTCGGGTTGAAGAAGAAAGGAATCTACTTGCATCTCGTCTTGAAGAAGAAAAGAATCTACTTGCAACTCGTCTTGACGAAGAAAGGAAGCAAGGGAAGAACTTCAAAAACAACTTCAAGAATTTACGATAAATTGGCGTGCTCCCTCTAGTTAGTTGTAGTTTTTTATATCTTTTTGGAATTACGTTGAATTGTATTAGCTTACGGTTTAAACGTATTGGATCTTACGTTGTGACGCATGATTTTTGAATTTATGTCATAACTTTGGTGAATTTTGTAAAACAGGTTTTTGGTATTACAGATTATTTCTGGAATTTTTGGCCAGAAAAATGCAGCAATATTAATTATTTTTTTTGCAGTATTTTTTATTTAATAAACTAGGTGGTTGGAAATGTGTCACAACATAAATAGCTTTTGTCGGAAAACGGTAAAAAATAGTAGACTTTTTTTCTTTATTTTGTCAGAAATTTGTCACAAAACATACTCCAGTTTTGTCAAAAAACCATCACAAAAATACCCAGTTTTCGTAGGAAATTTGTAACAACACTTCTTATTTATTTGTTGGAAATGGGTCACAAAAAAATACTCAGCTTCCTCGGAAATTTGTAACAACATTATTTGTAGAAAATTGGTCACAAAAAATACTCAGTTTCCTAGGAAATTTGTAACAATACTTCTGATTTATTTGTAAGAAGTGCGTCACAAATAATGTTGTATTAAAATTTGTTAAGTTTTTTTGTTTTTTTTTTTTTGTCAGAAATGTGTAGCCAAAAAATAAATCCTAAAAGATAATAATTAAATATATTGTAGGAGATTCGTAGCAATTTGCGACGTAATAATTTCGTAGAAAATGTGTAGGAAGTTGCGTAGGAAATGCGTTGAAAACAGGTTTCCTACGAGCTGTTTTCCTATATCAGGTGTTGGTCATAAATGCGTAGAAAAACCAGTTTTATGAGGCATTTCCTAGGAAAACTGGTGTAAGAAGTTTCAGATTTTCTAGTAGTGAAAAGAGGTCCATTCATTCAGGTTTCTTAACTAAAATATGAGTTTCCTTTCTATCCCTTCTCATATATATATATATTACTAATGAATGTATTGTAACGTATATATGTATGGTATAATAAATCAGGTCCAGAGCATGAGTTGCCGGCTCATTTTTCACCAATTTATTTCCCAATGGGAAATTGGGCCACAAGATTCTTTGTGACTTTTACATTGATCGTGGGTGTTGTTGGTATTGCGTCGATTTTAGTTGGATTCGATTATTATCGAGCTTTAGAGTCCCCTAGCAAGTATGCAGCACTATCCGCTAGGAATTCTGAATATCATCCGCTTTAATTGCATGGACTCTTACTATCCTTGCCATGGGGTATAATATTTCATTCTACTCTTTTGTGTGTATATATATATATATATATATATATATATATATATATATATTTATGTTTACAATAAAAAGTGTATAAATATGATTTAATGCAGATTTGCATG
The DNA here is from genome assembly GCF_002127325.2 of Helianthus annuus. Classification (NCBI taxonomy): domain Eukaryota; kingdom Viridiplantae; phylum Streptophyta; class Magnoliopsida; order Asterales; family Asteraceae; genus Helianthus; species Helianthus annuus. Next base: position 160,994,099 of record NC_035436.2, read on the forward strand.
GAAGGAAATCGAGCTTGAAGGAAGAAATGTTCGCTTGGTGAGTTCATTCGTTGTAAACTATACTAAAGTAATAATATAAAATAGAGTTAAGTGTCATTTACGTCCTTGTGGTTTGTTCTTTTTTGCCACTTCAAACCAAATTTCATAGTTATACCATTTTTCTCACTAACATTCTTGAAATGTGTAATTTCAGTCCAAAAAACTAACCCCAATTAATACTCAGTTAGATCAGGAGTAAAATTGTCATTTTACATAGTGGTTCGGAGGTTGGTGCACGGTGTAAAACCTCCAAACCACTATGTAAAACGTCCAAACCATTATGTAAAATGACCATTTTACCCTTGAGCTAACTGAGTTTTTTAACTAGGGTTAGTTTTTTGGATTGAAATAACACGTTTCGATAATGTCCGGACGAAAAATGGTACAATTTTGAAATTTGGCCTAAAGTGACAAAAGTGGATAAACCACAGAGACGTAAATGGCACTTAACTCTGTAAAATATGATGAGTAGTTTTTTTTAATAATAACTTATTATTATTTATTTTTGCAATTTAGAGAACCATGGAGGCATTCACAATTATTCTATCGGTAACTCAACTCGTATACGTAGCGGCCCTTTATGGAATCGATGCGGTGACTTCGCGAGATAATCGGTCGTGTCTATAGGCTTGTGATTGTGCTTGGATTGATTTGTTTATTTGCCTCCTTTTGTTTTTGTGTATTGTTTTAACATTAGCTAATGTGATTTTATTTATGATATGCAAATATGCAATAAAGAATGCAATGAATAAAAAATACGGAAAATTTTACAGAATAATAACCAAGTTTTCCCTTTGTTACAATAAAGTCATTTATTCTCTTTTTGTCTCCTTAGAGACACTCAAGTTCCATTTTCTCTTCTAATATTGTGTAATTACCAGGTTATAAGGTTAACATCTTTTTTTTTTTTTTTTAATTTTAATGGTTACATGGATCAAATATTTGTGACATGGCTTTTTTTTCAGCAAAAAGAAAAATTAAATCATATTGATTATTAAAGTTCATTATGATAATTCCCAAACCATCCATTTGATCCACTATTCAATCTCTAAATCATCTACCTCGATTCAATGGGTTTCAATCGACTGACATCGCTAGAGGGTTTTTGGTCGACAGATTGTTACAGCCAACCGTATTCTTTTCATGAAGATGAGGGATCTGAAGATATCTACATCTTCCGACATTGTAACTATTTTGATGTACTAAGACAAAGATGTGGAATCGGAAGAGTGAGATTGTTAAGATCAAGATGGTTTGTTACTATACATTATTGAAAAATATAAGAATCGGGTACTCATATTAAAGATGAAAAGACGCTCGATTTTATGATATAATTTAAAAATAAAACAAATGACGTATAACAAAACGTTTAAAAATAGGGGGGAAAGTATGTGACTTGCATTTGCATGCTTCCTAGCACGTGAGAAGCATGTGCATATTGAGTTTTTTCTCTTGACGAAACTACCCTTTTCACTTGACTTTTCATTGGACACTTCTCACTCTCTAGTCCTTCTTATTTATATAACCTCCTCTGTACTATAACTCAACATGTGAAGCCTAATAACCATATAAATTGTAAAGCCAAAACTTAGGTTCAAGTCCCACTGACGACAGAGGATTAAAGAAACTAGCCGTTCCAAATACATGAGTTTGGCCACGATTCTTGAAATCTTATCCCGTCAACGCATCTCAAAATCGTAGGAGTGTTTAAGTTTTCCATAATAGTGTTTGAAGTATATTTTGAATGCTTAATTGGTTGATTGTGGTGAATATCTGTTGAAAATTGTGATCTTATTTGTAGAAATAAAACTGAATAAGGTGTAGCTAAAGTCTTGAACGATGCAAAGTTTAAACTTTGATTCTTTTAAGTTTATATAAACAAATATATTGGTTCACCAATTATCATTTTTTATAATATTACTGTAACACCGTGCCCCTTTCAAGGCTAATGTATCACTGTAACTAGAATCAAATGTCATTTCATTAAATAATTTAAAACTTTACAACGATTTACAATAACTGCAAAAACATCATTAATTTCGTTTGAGAAAATCTTTGGTCTTGAATAATTCTTGAGTCCACTTCTAAGTCTTCTCTGAATAATCCTGTAACCTAACGTACATAAAAGATCCATGCACGCATGAGTATTTACTCAGTTGGACAACAACTATACAATAAATAATTCCTAACAATATCTATAAAATACAATACATATATTCAGTAGCACTTTCAGTAGTTCACATTTAATAGTTCACATAATAGCACATTTAGTGGTTCACGTATCACATTCAGTGATATCACCGAAAGGTGACCACTGTTATCTCTGAAAGGTGACCGATGAATGTGAACTAGGGGGGGGGGGGGGGTATTCCACGGTCCTCTCAACCGCTGGAGTGATCATACTTCACAAGATAGCTTAGCCCCATAGTTGTCTGGAGTGATCAGCGGTGACGGTGGTTTCAACAATCACCTTTCGATGATAACAGTGGTCACCTTTCGATGATATTAATAATGCAATAAATATGTTCTTGTATAATACCATATACTTTAGCAATTTTAGTGTCACGTACAATAACGAATTTAGATTCCCAACTACGAGGTAGCGGAAACCCAAATCCGTGGATGTTTTTTTTCCAAAGAGGTGTAGGCGGAAAAAACATTTACCAAAATGGGTGATTTGAAAAATATTTACCAAAATGGGTATTTTTCTTTATTTTTAACTAATCTATTATAAATCTTCTCTTTTTTAACTCAATTATCGCTTTTATACTTTTTTTCTTCAATCAACTCATTACTTTTTATATATACCTAACTTATTATATTTTTGTTTTTATTTTTATGATCAAACCATGTTAAAACACATTGAAATTGTTGAGAAATACCTCTCACCTATCTTTTTTAGATAATATTTCATTCACTATTATGTCCATATACATACATGATTATCAATTCAATACTATTTTTATTGAATAAATAATGACAGAGCAACATGTTTACTCGATTTTCATTTTATTGAATCAATAATGACATAGCACATTGTTTACTCGATTCTGTAGATATGTTGGTCCATTGGCATAATTTAAACTCATACTTATCTCTTTTAAATTATTAACTTATTTTTTCAAAAGTCACGAACAACAATTTTTTTTGATTTCGTTAATGAACTAATACGAACATATGTTTCGTCGTTTATTTATGTTCGTAAATGTTTGTTTATGGTTGTTCATTTAAATCCGTTCAAGTTGGTTCATCTACCCACCCTTATTTATGTTTACTTGTTTACGTTAACTTATTTTCGTTAGTTTGCATAAATTTAAATTCCTGCGTCTATGTTTCTCTATGTATTCATTTTTTTTTTGTTACATTATAATTTAGTCTAGTTTTATAAGTTTAAAGTATTAGTCATTACAGATAAATCTAACTTTATTAATTTTTTTTCCAATAAATTGATGTTGATGCTTGATAGGAGTAGATATTATCACTATCTTGGTGTTCTTTTATAATCCTGAAATTACATTAGCAAATTTTATATTAAATGTATTTATCTTACATAAATATAAAGGAAAATAAAAGAAAAACATTAAAAAACAAAAAAGAAAGAACTAAAATAAGTTAGTTAAAAAATAAAGAGTAAACTGTCATTTTGGTCCTTATGGTTTGAGCACTTTTGCCATTTCAGTTCAAATCTCAAACTTTTTAAATCTGGGTACCTGTGGTTTCACTTTTATTGCCATTTTAGTCCAAAATTCAAAACCTCCATTTTTTAATTGTTGCAACCTGCCTATTTTGTCTTTTTGTTCATGGGCATTTTTATCCATCTGAATTTAATATACCATATTAATAAGAGTTAATTGCCAAAATCGCCCCTGAGGTTTGGGCACATTTGCCATTTTAGTCCAAAATGACACTTTTGTACCATTTTGCCCCCCACGTTTGTAACTTTTTGCCATTTTCATCCAAAACACTAACTTTGTTTATTTTTTCTGTTAAGTTAAAGGATATTTGGATGCAAATGGTAAATATAAACCACAGGGATGAAAATGGCAAATGTGCTCAAACTCTTTTTAATTTCTTTTATTTAGTTAATTTTGTCATATATATAATAAAAAAATATACATGTAATTTTTATACGAAAAAAATAATAGTTTTGTCACATATTTTTTTATAAATTTTCATCCATCCACTAATTAAGTTAATTTTTTTCTATTAAGGCGAAAGATGTTTTAAATTTTATAAATTAATTTTTTTCTATTAATTTTATAAATTAATACAGGATCTTTTATTTATTAAATTTCAAAAGAAATCTAAATACAATTATGAATATTTTTGTTTTGTAAATTAGGTATAATATTCTTTTTAACGAGCAACGATACCATACTTCTTTGGTATTGGTACCAAACTGCACCATATCGGTACCAGTTCTAATTTTACATGTTATGGTTACCACCACTATAGAATGAAACATCAGACGCGGTCAACGTTTTTTTTAGACACGGTCAAAAAAAAAAAAAACCGTCATAAAAAAGTGAGATAAATATTGTTCAAAATTTGTTTAAGAAACAACCAAACCCCGTCTAAAGGGTTTTATAATGAACCAATTTAAAATGCTTGCATCTTCCGAGCCATCCTACTTCATTTGCTGGATAAAAAACAAGTTTAAGTTTTAAGTTGATTTTTTTAAAATTTATTTATTTTTTGTATCAAGGTTATTATATGCACATAACACACTTTAAGCATGTAGTACAACCAGCTAATGCCCATTTGTGTTACAAATTTATAATATATAATGTGACAAAATTAACTAAATAAAAGAAATTAAAAAGAGTTTGAGCACATTTGCCATTTTCGTCCTTGTGGTTTATAGTTACCATTTTCATCCAAATATCCTTCAATTTAACAGAAAAAATAAACTAAGTTAGTTGTTTGGATGAAAATGGCAAAAAGTTACAAACGTGGGGGGCAAAATGGTACAAAAATGTCATTTTGGACGAAAATGGCAAATGTGCTCAAACCTCAGGGGTGATTTTGGCAATTAACTCTATTAATAATTAATAACCTAAATTAAATATCTAAAACACAGAGCAAATTAAAACCTTAAGAACATCAAATATCTAAAATCGTCACAAAAATCAAAATAGAACATGAAAATTCAATATCTAACTCTTGCTATTCAGCCTGCAATTCAGCCTTCAAACTTAACCAAAACAGAACATGAAAACCTGATGTCTTCTCTCCTCTGGCAACAACCGCCATGAACCACCACCACTCTCGCTATTCAGCCTGCAATTGAGCCTTCAAACTTAACCAAAACAGAACATGAAAACCTGATGTCTTCTCTCCTCCGGCAGCAACCGCCATGAACCTCCACCACTCTCAACATCCCAACACCATCCATCACTTACTGTTCTCCACCGCCCCCTGCCACCGCACCACTTCCAACCACTAACCACCGCCCCACCTGCCACCGCACCACTTCCAACCACTAACCACCGCCTCAGATCTGAGTAGGATGAGAAAGGCGGCGGTGGTTGAATCCTCATCGCATCCTTTCCACCTCTACCTACCTCCGCCACCGTCAAAGCACCTGCAACAACCACAACAACATCCACCGTGTTTAAACCATCGGCAACCACCACCTGTCACCTTCCTTCATTCTCCCACAACCACAAAAACCTAGAGAGAGAAACACCTCAAAACCTCCAATCTAGAGAGAGAAACCTCTCAAAAATGTCAAAACCTAAAGAGAGAAACACCGCGTCCTTTGCGTAGGCTTTCGGCATCACCGTCAGTTGTACCGGAATCATCACCGGCGGTTGTTGTTGTGGCGGTGGTGTTATAGAGAGAGAGAAGAGAGAGAGAGTTAGAGGTGGTGTTATAGATATAGAGAAGAGAGAGAGTCAGAGGTGTGTTTATACTAAATAATCTTAAAGTTCTTTTTAATAATGACCAAAATGGCCCTGAAGAAAAGGACAAAACCCAGGTTTTTTTTTAGAAATCTGACCTGATTTGATATTTGGACTAAAATGGCAATAAAAGTGAAACAACAGGGACCCAGATTTAAAAAGTTTGAGATTTGGACTAAAATGGCAAAAGTGGTCAAACCACAGGAACCAAAATGGCAATTTACTCAAAAATAAAATAAAACATATAATGAGTTATTTGGTTAAAAAAATGATATTGAATAAAAATAAAAGCAAAAAATGCAATATATTAGATTAAAATAAAGAAATAAATGAAAACACTCATCTTGGTAAATAATTATTTTAAATAATCTGTTTTGATAAATATTTTTTCCACCACCATCATTTTGGAAAAAACTTAAAAGAAAACACCTATTTTGGTAAATATTTTTTTTTTAAATCAGCTATTTCGGTAAATATTTTTTCCACCACAACCCTTTTGGAAAAAAAAAAAAACTCTAAATTGTTTAGAGTGCATACCTTAATCGAGTAGGTTCAAACTCGAGTAACTATGACGTTTTCCTGCAACTATATATGATAACCTAACTAGGGCTGCAAACGAACCAAACGTTCGGTGAACAGTTTGTGAACTGTTCGGCAGGAAGTTCGTTTGTGTTCGTTTGTTCATGAAACAAACGAACACAAACAAGAAATTTCGTTCGTTTAGAGTTAAATGAACAAACATGAACAGGGGGCGTGTTCATTCATTTTATGTTTGTGAACGTTCGGTAACGTGTTCGTTTGTGTTCGATAGTTCATTAGTATTTTTAGCTTTTATATTTTATTTAAATACTTCAAAATTCCGACAAATAAAATATTTATTAACTGTCAATGTATTATATATTTTGTTCATGAACGTTTGTTTGTGTTCGTTTGTTACCATTTGTGTTCATAAATATTAGTTTGTGCTCATTTGTGTTCATCATCGTTAGTTTTCATTCATTGCCTAAAATTAACAAACGAACACGAACAAGTTCATTTCCTTAACACACAAACATAAAATCTCGTTCGGTAAGCGTTTATGAACAGTTTGTGAACACATATATCTCCTAACAAATAAACACGAACAAAGACTTATTATTGTTGTTCGTTCGGTTCGTTTGTAGCCCTAAACCTAAGTATAGATTTATTCGAGATCAATGTCATATTTATTGTGAGCTTTCTAAATTTGACGTCCGATTAAATATACATAAGATCCAACTAAATCAAAATAAGTAATTATTTTGAAAACAACTTTTAAATTAATTAAACCATGATCTATTTTTAATTGAAAACATGAGAATGCATGTGTTCAAGGAACACCGACTGTACCAAAAGCAAGAACATATAAAATACATATATTAATATATTCAGAATTGAAAACATGAGAATGCATGTGTTCAAACTTCAAGGAACACCGATTGTACCAAAAGAAAGAACATAGAAAATACATATATATTAATATATTCAGTGACGTCTCTAAAAATTTATGTACGCTGTTTGAGTTTGTAAAATATGTCTATATGCTTTAACGGTAAATAATATAATTACGAAAATGATAAAAATTGTAGTACTTAATAAACAGTGCAATTATGATAATGACAAATTCATAATGTTATAATGAGTTACATACCGTAATAACTAATAAGTTAATAGTTAACCAATGATTCGTGCAGCCTTCCTTGCATTCTTCATAGCAAATCACTGGATCAACTCTTCATAGCAACTGTCTAGTATGATTAATATACAATTTACATCGTTATTTGCAGATTACCGCGATCTACCAATATAGGACAATACTCAATAGTCAATTCAATATGATACGCCGTACGCGGATATGGGCAACATGGTTATGATGTTAACAACAATTAACAGACTAACAGTTTAAAAATTAACACTAAACCGACGAACGGACCTTTTTGAGTTCTAAATCTTCTTATCGATGTTCTTGTTCGCATCTCTGATCGATGTTGTTCTTGTTCACGTCTCTGAATCTTCTGTTCGCAGCAGCCCAGGCCCAGCGATTCAGTGAAGTTCTGATGAAGTGATGATGTCCGACTGTTCGTTACTCTGATGAGTTTGTTCGTCTCGTCCTTTTAGACTCCAGGAGTCCATGAAATTGCCGTCATGTGTAATAATTTTTATTAAAATCATATTAGTATTGGGCCAATAAACCTAATGTGTACTGGGCTAAATTATAAATCATTAAAAAGTATTTGATATTGGGCATATATTGGAATTGGTAGGTGTTTACAATTTAAAAAAAAATAACATATATATATCCAAGTGTGTTATATATTTTTTTTAAAAAAATCATATTACTATTGGGCCAATAAACCTAATATGTAGTAGGCTAAATTATAAACATTAAAAAATATTTTGATAATGGGCCTATATTGGAATTGGTATGTATTTACAATTTTTTTAAAAATAACACACACACACACACACACACACATATATATATATATATATATAACAAATTTTTTTTAAAAAAAATCACGTGCCTCTCAAAATCACGGGCCTTGTGCGGAAGTCCTCCTCGCACACCATCATAGCCGGCCATGAATATATTATACTAGGTTATGGACCCGCGTATTACACGGATGGAATAAAGATAATATATTATGTAAACCGGTGTAACACACAAAACTATAACCTAGTGCCTTAGATAATAATAATTAATAATGATAATAATATAATAATTACAAATAAATGATAATAACAATAACATTTTTTCCCAGTTGTCCCCCAAGGTTTGCATTTTTTTGCCAATTTCATCTAACCATTAACTTCAACAAAAAGTCAGTTAAATAAGGCATTTTTATCTTTTTACTTATTTAATTTATAATTTTTTTAAATCCAGATAAAACTCACCCCATTAATTTATATCACCGGTAGGTAAATTTGTAAACTTAAAAAGCTATGTAAATATGTTCTACAATAAGACTATGGGGTGTGAAGGGGCTTGGGTTGGGGGCATTGCTCGACACGTGACGAGTGTGCGACCCACAAGGTAAATTGTATATTAAAATGATATAATAAGAATAATAGTAAAAATAATAATAAATTAAAGGAGAGAATGGCATATGGCGTAAGCTAAATTTTAAAGAGAGAATGTCATGTGCAATTAACTTGAATCCATTATTAGTATTAGATTATCTATATATATATATAAATGAGATGGATTTGGGCAATGTGGCATTTGTCTTTGGCCATGTAGGATGATGTGGCAATCTGATTTAGGAGGGAAATCCATTTTGCTATCTACATTCACGATTTTAAAACAAATGCACGCGGGATCCGAATGGATTTGGGTCGACCAAATGATCCAAATGGATTCTTTATATCCCAGTTTCATTCTCTTCATCTCTATCGTCACCTTCAAAACCCTAACGCCGCTACGCATCATCTTCAGCAAATCCAAAAATCTTCTTCAGCAAATCGACAATGGTGATTCTCATGAACCTTCTCACCACTGATCCCTTAGATTCGGGTCACATATATAATACGCTTCTTCTCTTGCACCTTGGAAACCCTAATTTTGATATCCATTGTTTTGGCCATTTCACTCTGTTTCGCAAAGAAGAGATCAATCATTCATCAAAGCAAACCCTAATCGCACCAACAATCACCACGCTTCTTTTCTAAAAAACCCTAAATATCAAATTCATGTTCCTTCTGGTTGAACCATCTATGAATGCATCAAGTATCAGTAAGTAATTTTGCTATTGTTAATCCTTTTCTTAGACTGTTGTACGATATTCTTTCATTGCATTTTGTTATCGCATCTTTCCCCTTTTCACAGCAACCCTAAAATGAGAACCATACATGATGACCAAACTCAGTTTTCTGATTTGTAGGTTTAAGCTTTCTCCTTTGAAGTTTTTTGGCGTTGTTAGTCTTTTCAATTTTGTCTGGTGAGAGGATAACATTTTGCAAGTCTCCTGATTTTGTTTCTAAACTCATATTTTTCTGTTATTTGTTGTTGGAATTCATTTATGTTGAAATTTTGTACAAACATAACCTGTGAAAGAGATGTCACATGGTGGAGTGGATGATGTGTATCAGGTACGAGGACGGTAATGGTGCTCGCCGCTTCAGAAATGGCCATCGCTGACCACCATCTGATTCGTCCACCAAATCGCCGCTTTGTTCTATTCATGGGTTAGTATATATCGATTCATAAAATTTTTATAATTTAATCTTCCAAATTCATGGATATTTTTGATCAATTTATGCCATAACAACATCTATGAAATTAAAAAAAAAAAGAGAAAAGAAAAAATTAGATGTTGTGACCAAAATCTGAAGTTTTTTTTAACCGGTTTACTAATGTATGATCAATTTGGTTGTGGATTATTCTTATAAAACTTGAAAATGCCTCAATTTTAGAATACACTTTAAGCTTCCAAAGGGGCTGGGCCGAGGTTTTTTTTTTTTTTGAGAAATTGTAATTTTAGTAGAGAATGATGTTCTCTTTTGATGGATCAATACAAGTCTCTTGATTGCTGATAGTGCCACCAACCATGACTTCAATTTATGTTTAATACTTCACTTTATGCAACAAGGGATTCATAACGCGTGCTCTGTGTTTATTGTAGTAATGTAATTATTGGGTTCTATATGTTTGTTATCATTTTGGCATGAGAAACGAGCTTACATGTTGGGCGAGTGCAGCTTTGTGATTTTATTCTTGAACATCCTGCTATTTCTCGATTTCATGCTGGTAAGCTTCGGCTTTCATTCCCCTTTTAAGAACCAATATATATTTTTTTACCCAAAACATTTGCAGCCCTTATTGGCCTTATCTTTACTACTTGCACACCGTATATAATGCCTTTCACTTTTAGTTAAATAATGTTCCAGGTTGCGCCTAAGACCTTAGAAACAAGCTTATAGTCAGCATCTGCCGTTCTTGCGCAAGTAAGTGATTAGTTGAGTGACCAAATATGTTCGGTTGGTATCACTTGAATGCAAAAATAGCCAATCGGGGTTTTTTTATCAACCAACTGATACTTTTTCGTTCCTTAAACTGGGTTTTAGGATTGTAGATGAAAGAGCATTTGTTTTTTCATTCAGATTTGAAAAACTTAGAGATAAATTAAAGGTGCCAAACGCTTTTGGGTCCTTTTAACCTGTTCGACCCACTGGACCAGTTTCCCATTTAGCTTAATCTTTTGTTAATTTGATCTTTTAAGACAAACCATAACCAAGTTGACCCGTTCACAAATAAATATGCTGAAATTGCCGCCTTTGACTAAGATTTATACAATGTGTTGTAAAGGCTTAAGTAAGTGACTTTCTATCTCTTAGCTTTCTAAGTGGTTCATTTAAAATAATAAACTATAAAATATATATATATCTTATTATATATAGTATACATACACATGAGAATTAGAAGTCTGACTCTACTTTTAGTATGTTCTATCATTGTTAAATTTTAGGTCTGGTATACAAATGGAAAGAGCTAGCGTAGAAGATAGCAATGTCAATTTAGATTTAGAGAGAAGCAATGTACTTTTAATGGTCCCAAGTGGCTCAGGTATGACTCATGAGGCTATTCAACTGTTTTACTTATTCTTCTTTCTTTCTTTGCATATCAGATACTCTTAAGTTGCTAGCGTAGATCATTTAATGTTTAGTCACAAATGTCATGTGTCATTGTGGCGTACTCTCACATTTAATTAGGCATATTTGGTGAGATTTGTCTAATAATTATATCAGATATACACATATATAATATTAAACGAAAAGGATGAGGGAATATTGTTATGGCACAAGTGGGTTCCTTTATACCGATTGGTGTGAATATTCTTATGGCACAAGCGGGTTTCTTTGCTCCTTCTGACAAAGCTATCATTTTTATCCGTAATTGCATTTTTGCTCGTGCTGGTGTTGGTGCTGGTGTCGGTGCCACTGATAAGTCATTATATATTATCCATGAGTTGGGCAGTGGCATATAAAGTTGTGATGGCTTAGGTTAGTTTTATAATCATCATCTGATACTCAATTTATCATACTGCATGTTTGAGCGTTTGACTTAATAGTTGATTCTTACATTAATTTATTTTTTTTGGAGGAGGTTTAGCATACTGCATGTTGGAGCGTTTGAATGAAAGTTATTGGAAACTATGGAGCGTCGACATTGGCTATATCGGTGAAAATCGTCGAAGGATAGCCCCGGTGAAACCGAAAGCTTAGAAGGATCAATCAGGTTTTGTACTCTCATTTTGATGATTAAGCATTTTTAGTTCAACAGTCAGGTCTCATTAAGATGTTGAACACTGTCGTTCATACAACGGGGAGCATAATTATGAAGGAGAAAAAATAATAACCATGCAAAATAATATATGGTTTGGAACTGTGGAACGTATATGGAAAAGTTTTCAGGTATCCGAGCTATTATGCTACAGGGTATGAGTAATGGTACTCTTGATATCACTCTTAACCAATGGGGGCATAAGGTATGTATATTTGTATACACATGCTTTTCTATATGTTATACATGTAAAATAAGAAGAAACTTATAATTAAGCGTTTGTACTAAACTTACCATATATTTAGGTTGGCATTGAAGGAGAATTCCTTCGTTTAGTTATGTTGATCTGTACAAGAGTGTTAGGGAAATTATGCAGCCTATTAGTAACTATAATGATGTGAATATATTAACGAAAGTTAGCACCAGGTTAAATAATGCGGTTACAAGCACAACTCTGAGATGCTTGATACAATGATGAGTCTTAATCTTGACGAGAACAATGGAGGTAGCTACTAAATATTGAAATAAAAAGTTATATGATTTCATTGAGTGTGATGTGTTTGAAACTGATGGATAGCTTTGTTTTAAAGGGAGAAAATAATACAACCAACCAGGTTCGCTTCTAATCATTCCCCATAAACTGACCTTACTATAAAAATAACAACTTTTCACATGTATATACCTAACACGTTTTGAGTAAAAGTGGAAGACCTTTTGTGTTAACATCTTTTGTGAAGAAAAGTTTTCAGTTGGTGGTGATGAGTAAAGATTATACGTACTATGAAATCGTTAATTTAAATGTAATTTAGGAAATTCAAACACATTTTTCATTAAAAAATATTTTTTACCACATGAAAATAAAATATATATATTCAAATTATTTTTTTAGAACAACGATTTTTGTCAGTTTGCTGTGTGTCTATTGATGATGATCCAGATTTCCTTTATTTCACTTTTTGTTGTTAGCCACTGTACGCTACGACGATGCTACATACTCCGACGCGTGAACTATCTAAGGTTGCAAATTGGAGAACAATGACGCCTTTGGTGGTGTCGGTTTGGTCAAAGGATGGGCGGTGGTGTTGATATCGGTGGGAGCATCCGTGAACTCCAGCGACTATAGGGTTCCATGAAGGGCTTTGATGGTGTATAGATAACTGGTTTTTTATATGTAATATACCGAGTTTAAAAGATTTGCGATTTATAGATAACTGGTGAAACGGTCGGTAAAGAGAAAGTAGTGGCAGAATGCACGATAGAAAAGCTGAGATGGCTCGCCAAGCTGACGCCTTTATTGCTCTTTTGGGTATAGATTTTTTTACTGTTTCATAAAGATTCCAAGTCTTGAAATAATCTTAAAAATTTATTATATTCCGTTGGTGAACTTTCTCAGGTGGTTATGACACTCTTGAAGAACTGTTGGAAGTCATTACATGAGCTAAGCTAAAAATTCCATCATAAACCTGTAAGAAAATTAACACCTACAAGTTGTACATTATGCATAGAACATAGTACTCCAATGATATTAGATTGTTAGTTGATAATTCAAGTAATAAACACCGAAAGAATTAAAAAGCGCATCTTTTTGGTCAAATGTTGGGAAGTATAACTATGGAAGAATCACGTGCATGTGGGTCGATGGTTTAGAAGATTTCTTGCATCATCATACCTTTTTTTTTGTGGGGACAGTTAAATAACGATGTCTTTTTGTGGGGATAGCTAAATAATGAGCATAAGATGATTCACGTACACATTGGATTTTTTAGGTAAATCTTATTCAACTTTCCAGGTGTTATAGTTTTGAGTATTAGATTAAATGATCTGATTAGGGTTTTGGATATTGATTTAGTTTTAAATTGAAGAAGAGTGTATTATTGTTTATGATCTCTTATTTTCGATGATTTCAATAAGTAATGTTGCTTGGAATTGAGGTCTTATAGTTTCTATTGTACGTTTATCGTTTTGGATTTGGTAGCGATTGCAGAATAACAAGTAATTTTTATATTCAGTCGAGCACTATAAGTGTTTGATCAGATGCCTCAATGATACACTCAAGCTTATGATCCAATAATTAAGGTGAAATCCTTCCACTAAGTACATCATTAATTCGTTCATCTTTATTAGGTTATATGTTTTATTTCATGTTGTTAGGATTGATATAGATGGTGTCAACAGAAAAGGCATCAAAATTGGGATGTAATTAGCTAAAAAATGACCAGTATTTGTCTTTGTTTTTGTTGTATACATGTACATATTACTAATATGCGTTTTAAGTACTCAGAAAAGGGTAAACTTCAATATTCGTTAGTAAATTCATAGAGGTGTTGGTCAATGAGGAAAAACTTTAAGGTAAGATTGGCAATTTGCAATCTGTTAGCTAGATAAGTTCTAGATAAGTTGGTTTTTAGTAGGCCTATCAATAGAAAGAAAGGAGATAAGAAGTATGTTTTTGTGTTGCACATATTGAGACATGGGCTTGGCAAATGTATGCACTAGATTAATGCAAAAATCAAACAGTGATAAAAAGTAGTACTTCACAAAATACACGTGATAAAAAAGACACGCCATGTTAAGGTACTGCAGTGTGGTGCAAGATTCTGGGATGTGAAAGCTATCTTTGGGGGTAATTATGTTATATTACTGTTGTCACTCTGCTCTTATATATTATATATTTCACTTAATATTTTAATTTCATTGAATTTTTATTAGCTAATAACACCGAAGAAAAGAGGGAATCTGCCTTAAAGGAAGAGTGGAGAGACGATGATGCATTGATTTATAATAATACAGTGCAGATATGGGATTGCGAAGGTTAGAAGTGGGCGACCATAGCGGCAACTATTGACAACTATGGTAATCATGTTACATTAATTTGATATTTAATTTAAAATCTTGAACAGGTTATGGCCCCGAATAATTACATCGAGTTCATTAACGATCTTACATCATTCGTCAACAACAAGTTTATCTCAATGGACCGTATTGATGATGCAGTGACCAGAATCTTACGCGTCAAATTTACCTTGGGCCTGTTTGAGAACCCTCTTGCCGATTACAGTATGGTTAACGAGGTTGGAAGCCAGGTCAGTTAATTATTTTGCATTTTTGTTCCAACTTCCAAAACATGTATGTATATAAGTGGTTCCTTATTTCTATTAAATTCTTTTGCTTTACGCAAATATAGGCACACAGAGAAATAGCAAGGGAGGCAGTGAGGAAATCATTGGTGTTGCTGAAATCATGTTTGTTAGCTGTTTTATAGAAGACTAGGAGTTCACATTTTATGTTATTCGTAAGCCAATATTGAAATCCAATGTAATGTGATTGTGCATATCAAAATATATCGTGTTTGTGTGTTTCAAAAGTTGGTGACGGTGGTGGTGTTAAAGCCTTGGAAAGTTCATGATAGTTTTTTTAGTTTTTGGTACATGTTATGTGTTATAATAAAGAACGGACATAACATTAATAAAGTTCTAATAATCTATTATAATAAATAAAAGTTTTTTTTTTTTTTTTTTTTTTTGTCGTGGGTCATTCAGTGAAGCAACTTTCTGCCTCTGGTTATTGCCCAAAGTTTCTGACCCTACTCGCAACCCTAATGACTACAACTTTCAATTCAAAACAATTATAAAACAATTTTCTGACATAGTTCGATTAATACAAAGTAAATTTTCCTACCCGCGAAGTTCGCGGGTGATAACCTAGTACTATATATACAATAACAAGATGGGGTAATAGTGCTAGGCAGCTCTACCCCATTGGTCCAATCAATTTACGATTTTATCCCTATTTAAAATTACGTTTTTGTCCCCGGCTCCAAATTACGTTTTTACCCCCAATTAAAAATAAAACTATGCTTTTAAACCTAGCTAAATATTATGATTTTGCTATAGGTTTAAAATTACGATTTCATCCCCAGTTTAAAATTACAATTTTGTCCGCAGTTCAAAATTACGTTTTTATCCCCGGTTCAAAATAAAATTATACTTTTGCCCCCAGCTAAAAATTACGATTTTACCCCCAGTTCAAAATAAAATAGGGTTTTGCCCTCGGCTTAAAATTATGATTTTTCCCTAGGTTCAAAAATATAATTTTGCCCCCGTTTCAAAAATTACGATTTCGCCCTTAGTTCAAAATTTTGATTTCGCCCCAAGTTCAAAATATAATTATGCTTTTGCCCCCAACTTAAAATTACGATTTTGCCCTTAGTTCAAATTCCAGGCTGTTGTCTGGCACTCCCTCATTAGTCCGGGTATATTACGATTTTACCCCAAGTTCAAAATTACGAATTTGCCCCTGGTTTAAATTTACAGTATTGCCATCACTTTCGCTTTTGGCAAATTACGATTACAATTTTGCTCTCAGTTCAAAATTAGAGTATCGCCATCGTTTTAGTGTTTTTTTTTGCAAAATTGTAGAAGCGTTTTCTTTCAATTGGTTGACTCTATTTAATTTTTTTCCCATGTCAAGAAGCTGCCTAACACTCACTCATTAGTCTTGACAAATTACAGTATTGCCCCGAGCTCAATATTACGGTCTAACCATCATTTTAGTTTTTTTTCTAGCAAAACTATGATAGCGTTTTTTAATTGGTTGAAAATCATTTGTCCTATCGCTCCGCAACACGGGCGGGCATCAACTAGTTATCTTCATATTGCTGAAATCAATCCATTTCGTTTTGGTCGTTAAAAAATATTCGTGATACTTGAAATTTAATTTTATAATTTAGTAATATAAGAAAAAGAAGAAATTATCTTCAATATTTTGACAACCAAAAACTAACAGTCAAAGCTTTCAATGAAGTAAGATTCAAAAACTATAAATTGTAGAGTGAATTTCAAGTTTTGTCATTTATCTTTAGAGAAAAATGTCCGGATAGTTCTTGTGGTTTTGCCTTTTTTCACCTATAGTCCCCAACTTTTTAAAATTACCTGAATAGTCCTCAAGTTTTCATTTTTTGTTCCCGGATAGTCCCTGAGTCTAACTTCAGTTTGTTTTCTCTGTTAAGAGGGTGTGAAATGACAAAAATACCCTTTCCTTAAAAGGCCAAAACATAGGGACTATCCGGGCATCTTCTTCATTTTTATTTATAAAACCCCACCACCACACTTCATCTTCAACCTCCACCCATCATCACTCTCCTCCACCCTCGACCATCACCGCTGCCGGCTCTGTTCAGATTTGAGCAGAATGTTGTTGCCCTTCACGTGCCAAAAAAACCCATCATGAAATTAGATTTCCTATTTGTTATTTCATATACACATAACAACACAATTTGAACTCCCTCATCAAACATAATCTATTCATTTTATTTCATATCCAATTGTTCAGATTCTCTCTCTCTCTCTCTCTAACAGTGATAAATTACGGGAGGCTTGAACCAAAATCACAAGCCGAATCATCAGAAGAAGCAGCTAACAAACCACCCACAAAATCAAAATCGAAGCTAAAACTCCTCCTCCTCGTCATCGGAATCATCCTCATTGTGGCGTCGGCGGTGTAGGTGGCACTGGCAGTAACGCTCCGACCAAAGTCGTCCGGCGGATCTGGTTCAATGATCCGGCTGAAACCGACGAAAGCCATTTCCCGGGTGTGCAGCCGTACACTCTACCACGACTTGTGCGTGAACTCGTTTCTAGATTTCCCGGGTTCACTGAGCGCCACGGATAAAGACCTGGTTCATATTTCACTAAGCTCAAATCTGATTGTGGCGGTGATGGTGGAGGGTGGAGGAGGGTGATGGTGGGTGGAGGTTGAAGATGAAGTGTGGTGGTGGGGTTTTATAAATAAACATGAAGAAGATGCCCGTGTAGTCCTTATGGTTTGGCCTTTTTAAGGAAAGTGTATTTTTGTCATTTTACACCCTCTTAACAGAGAAAACAAACTGAAGTTAGACCCAGGGACTATCCGGGAACAAAAAATGAAAACTTGGGGACTATTCAGGTAATTTTAGAAAGTTGAGGACTATAGGTGAAAAAAGGCGAAACCACGGGGACTATCCGGGCATTTTTCTCTTACTTTATAATGAATTTCAGGTGGTATTTTTTATCTTTCAAATTGACGAGTCTTATACTTAATGTTTTAAAATCTTGAACGTTATGTCTTTTAGCCTTAATTCAGTTATATTTTTCTGTTAAATCTGGTCATGTGACTTGCACATGAGGGTATTATTGTCATTTCATTTTTCAGGAACTAGTTATGTAAATAAATTAAATACCTAACCATTAAAAAATTAAAAAGGGACTAGTTATGTAAATAAATTAATTTATTTACACAACTAGTCTCTGAAAAATGAAATGACAATAATACCCTCATGTGCAAGTCACATGAACAGATTTAACAGAAAAATCTAACTGGGTTATGGCTAAAGGACATAACGTGTAAGATTTTAAAACATTAAGTACAAGACTCGTCAATTTGAAAGATAAAGGACACCGCCAGAAATTCACTATAAAGATAAATGACAAAATTTGAAATTCACTCTAAATTGTATGTATATATAATAATTTAGGGGTGCTAAACGGGTCATGTTCGCAGGTTGACGGGTTCAACCCGACCCGTACCTGAAACTTTTAGATGAACCTGAACCTGACCCGAACCCGAAAATTGTGTCATATATATGAACCCGAACCTGACCTGAATATTCTCAGGCTGATCCGAACCCGACCCATTCAACCTGATTTTTTTATTTATTATTTTTTTCAGCAAATTAATATATAAAATTAACATCTACTACGTTAAAACACAATTTTATATAATAAAATTACATTAAAATAATAAAATCTTGTGCCACTTTCTTTTTTTAAGTTATAATTATAGTACAAAATACACATTCAATTTAATTTATGACATAAAACATATTGTAAAAATAGAATTTTAATAGAAACAATTTAAATGGGTCAACTCGCCAATCCGACCAGGTTGACCTGAACCAGACCCGTTTTACTAAACGGGTTCGCGGGTTCAACCTAAACTGACCCAAACTCGTTTAAACTAAACCCAAACCCGCAAATTCCATATTAGATTCATGTTATGTTTTCAGGTTGTATGAGAAATTCACACCCCTATGTCATATACATATTATGGCGAGTGAATATCATGTAAAAGTCAATCGAATAGAGCCATTAAAAATATAGAGTAAATTGCCAAAATCGTCTCTGAGGTTTGGGCACGTTTGCCATTTTCATCCAAAACAACATTTTTGTACCATATATTCCTTCACTTTTGGGATTTTTTGTCATTTTCATCCATACATCTGACTTTTTTTTTTTTTTTTTTTTTGCCAAAATCCTCCCTGAGATTTGTGATTTTTTGTCATTTTCATCCAAATATTTGATGGAAAAAATAAAACAAATTAGATGTTTGGATGAAATGGCAAAAAGCCCCAAAAGTGAAGGACTATATTGTAAAAAAAAATGTTTTGGATGAAAATGATAAACATGCCCAAACCTTAGGGACGATTTTGGCAATTTACTCAAAAATATATAGTAAACTAAATCCACCATTATATCTTAGAGCAGTTTTTCTTATTGTCGATCAACGAAGTTCATAAGTTTAATAATCTTGCGTGCATCTTCATAGAATATCTGCAAGGACATGGAAGTATAGGGTTGTGATCAAATACAAAGTCTCCTAAAAATAAAAAGTCATAATAAGTATATCAAATGGACTTCGATTGATCTCATTCAAGCTGCATTGGAACCGTCTCATCGAACTCTACGATATGAGATTTTAAGTTTTTGCTTTTAAATGTTTAACTTGTAGACTTTAGAATTTTTATTTACGTTATTATGTCTTTTTATTTATCATTGTGTATTTTCTATATTTGTGTCATTATGTCTTTTTTGCGACTCATTGTGTCTTTTTCAATCCAAATTGTGTTATATTTCTCGGCATTGTGTTATATATTGCGATCCATTGTGTCTTTTGTACACTTCTTAGTTTTAGGAGCCTTTGTAGAATAACTTTACCTAGTATAGTATCAAATACAAAGGGCAAAATAAATATGAATGGGTAAGAAGGATTCTAGTCCATTGATCTTAGAGTTGGAGGGTTAAGATTAGTTTTAGTGAAAAGAAAATAGTGAAAGGCATAAAGTCAATCCTACATTTATTGACCTTCTCTATCCACATGTAAGACATATGTTAATTCCTCCATCAATTTAAAATGTCCATAATTTTTTCATACGACATTTAAAAAAAAATCACCTTAAAAAAATCACCATAATAACGAGCGTTTTATTATCTTTAATATGAGTATGATATTGCTATATAAAAAAATAAAACTTTTATTTGGACTGGGTTTTCTTTGCATTATGTTAAAGGTTCTGATCATTGTATCTTTCAACTAGGTTTTCCTCATTACATTGTTACTAGGGTTTCTATATATTGCGTTATTATCAAAACTTATAACACAATGTTAATTTGGCTTCTGTCTACTACGTTTTTATGAGAACCTATAGCACAATGTATAACATAATGAAGATGGTGTTATATTTGGGTTTTCTATACACTCTGTTATTTGTTCTAATTATTGTGATTTTTCAACTAGGTGAGTTTTCTATACATTGTGTTATAGGTTTTAGTCGTTGTGTTTACTTTGCTATCCATTGTGTTTTAATTTGTTGTCTGTTCAATATTCTGTTTTAATTTGTTGTTCATTGTGTTTTACTTTGTTGTTCATTGTATTTTTAGTTTGTTGTTCATTGCGTTTTTAGTCTGTTGTCCATTGTGTTTTTCGTCTGTTGTCCATTGTGTCTTTTATCTGATGTCATCAATTGTGTTTTTAGTCTACTTTCCATCACATTTTTAGTTTGATACTCATTGTTTATTTACGTTTAATTTTTTTTGTTCCTTGTGTTTTAGTGTGTTGTTCATTGCGTTTTTAGTCTGTTATCCATTGTGTTTTTAGTCTGTTGTCCAATGTGTCTTTTATCTAATGTCATCAATTGTGTTTTAGTCTACTTTCCATTACGTTTTTAGTTTGATACTCATTGTGTCTTTTATTTATTGTCATCGATTATGTTTTTGGTCTATCTTCCACTGTGTTTTTAGTTTGATACTCATTATGTTTTACGTTATGTTCATTGTGTAATACGTCACTGGGTTTTCAATTTTTTTTGAAAAGTATAACAATAGGGTGCTCATATTAAGATAAAAAGACACTCGATTTTATGGTATATTAAAAAAATGACGTATTAAAAAGTTACAGAATAACATGTGACTTACATGTGCATGTTTTTAGGCATATGACTTGCATGTGCATATTCTCTTTTTTTTTGGTCTTTGACAGATATAGCATTCCCACTTGATTCCTCATTAGTCACTTGTCACTTTATAGTGGCTTCTTATCCTCCTTATTTTTAAACATCTTTGTACTATAACTCAGCCCACTGTTAATTCACCTTAGGATGCGAAAAGGATTTGCTACCCAGAACGCGTTACGATGGTGTCATAAGCTTCATAGCGGCTTCAAGATATTGTGAGGACACTACAAATTAAGGTGAATGTGGGTGTAGGTTCGTGGGTTAACTTTTATAACAAAGCGATACAAGTGAGCGAAAACGATTGTGATTGTGGTGCCTTTCGAGATGAGAGTAGCAATTGAAGTTTGGAAATTCCCGTGATCTCAGGCCGATGATTGAACCCGAATTTGACTAGATTTAGACAGTGATCACGTGTGATTGTGATCTCTAAATTTTGGGTTCAAGATTGGAGTTAGTTTTGGTAAGTTTTGGTGATTGATTCGATGCCGATTAGGGTGGGCAGAGTGGGTTCGGTGAGTGGAGTGGGGAGGGGAGTTTGCCGCGTGGGGAGGTGTTGCCGGCCCTGTTTCGGTGAGTGTTTGAGTGCTTGGGCTGTGACTACTCACCGAGTGTTTGAGTGATTGTTCTAGAAATAAAAAATATGTATTAAAAAAAGAGTGGGTGTTTGACCATTGCTAGTGTTTGTGTGGAAAATGAGGACTGGAGTCAGGACTTGATATGACATGATATTATTGGTTAGGGAATAAGTTTACCAACTCACCATTTGATGACCACTCCCTCCACCCTTAGGATGATTTAAGGTTCCCGGAATCAAAGGAGGTGAGATTTCCCGCTAAAACGTTGTGGCATGGGTTTTGAAACTTGTTTTCTTTTATGACCTTGTAATTTTAAAAAATGCAATTAGGCACCCAAACTTTCATTTTCCAAAAACAAACAATTCGTTTTTTTCTCCCACGTCTTTCAAATAACATTTTATTTTCAATAAAATAAGTTTCACATAATATTCATGATATTTCTAAACCTTTTTTGTAAATTATGGAATTTTATAAACTTTTTAAATGTGACAATTGAATGGCTTTTAATAACTTATATTTTAGGGTTCGAAAGTCAGTTTATTACAATTACTATTACTATTACTAATTATTATATATATCAAATTACATTGCATATTTGCTACAGTGTCTCTTTATCTTCTTTTGGTCTTTTATTTTCATTTTAGGTTTTCTTTTTTGTTGTTTTTTTTAAGATTTAGTCACACACTAGTATTTTAAGTAAGTTGTGTTTGTAAATTATATTGATTGTCTGTATTGTATAGGTAACATAATGAATCAAACCGGTATCAACCGATGTAAAACATGTATCGTTTTTATTTTGATTATATCATGACCTTATTTTTTAGGTTTTCTCTTTCGGTTGCTATATCTAGTGTCGGTATCATATAGATAGTGTAATGAACCGAACCAATACGACTGGATTCCTGCTATTAACGTTATTTCTACCATTGTGTCTACGTTAAAATGTGTTAAAAATCAGGCCGCCCCGCTGCGGAGCGCGGGTTTAACCACTAGTTTCAATTATTCACAAACATGAGCTATCTATAAGACTATAAACCATTGAAACAGAAAAAGATGTTTTCTAACTTGAATGGGATCATGACGATGTTACTACAGCTATGGTGGGAAAAAAAACATTTTCAGTTACTTGTGTATCAATTTTAGATCGCTGGGTGTGGGGTTTGGGTTGACATGTGACGGAGATGGGCTCCATCAGGCCACCCCAAAAAAAGTGGGGTGTAGTAGCGGCGTGGGTTGGGGGCTTGGGTCAACATGTGGAAATTTATTATTTTTTTTATATTTTGACATTATCTACTATAACAAAAACCATCGCCGACAATAGTTCTTCCATTCGATTGGTGGAGTTGGGCGGCCACCTGCCACCCACAATTTGTTTTTTTTTTGTTTTTTTTTGTTAAATTACGATTTTGTCCCGTTTATATTTATAGTCATGCATGACACTTCCCTATTGGCCCAACAAATTTACGATTTTATCCCGTTTTAAAATTACGATTTTACCATCTGTTCAAAATTATGCTTTTACCCTCAATTAAAAATAAATTTATGATTTTACTCCCAACTAAAAATTTTCATTTTTTTCCCTCGGTTCAACATTATGATTTTGCCCCGTATAAATTTACAGTTTTCCATTAGTTTTTTTTTCTTATAATAACGATTTTGCCATCTTTTCAAAATTAGGTTTTTACCCCCATTTTAAAATAAATTTACGCTTTTTTCCCAGCTAAAAATTTCAATTTTGCACTCGGTTCAAAACTACGATTTTGCCCCGTTTCAATTTACAGTTTTGTCATTAGTTTTTTTTTCTCACACAACAAAGTTACGATTTTGCCATCAACCCCATTGGTCCATTTAATTTACGATTTTATCCCTGAAACAAAATTATGATTTCCCCCTCAGTTCAAAATTACGTTTTCCCCATCGTTTTAATTTTTCTAGCAAAACTATAAAAGTTTTTTTTTAATTGGTTGACTCGATTTAATTTTTTTTCGTCTAAAGGAGCTGCCTAACACTCGCTCATAGTCCTGAAAAATTACAGTTTTGCCCTGAGCCCAAAATTACAGTCTTATCATCGTTTTAGTTTTTTTCCTAGCAAAATTATAGTAGTGTTTTTTTAATTGATTGAGAACTATTCGGACATCGCCCCGCAACACTGATGGGGGCATCAACTAGTTTATAAAACAAAACACACCACTAATTTAATTTAAATAAAAAATTTACATAAAATCCTAATAAATTAAAAAAACAACTTGATAGATCCTAAAAAAATTAAAAAAAAAACAACTTAATAAATCCTAATAAAATAAAAAAACTTCATAATTCTAAAAAAAGTTAAAAAGTATGATAAATATTAAAATGGGGAATCCAACGAAATTCCGGGTTCCCATCGTGCCTGTATTCGATTTTGGCGATCTCCACTCGATCGTCGTAGCTTAGGTCGCCCGCAGGCACACGATCGAAGAATGCTTTAAACTGATCCAGGTGCGGTTTTAGCTCCCGCCACTTATGTTGACACGCGTTCAAGTTGTGACACGCGTTTCCAACATGTTGTTGGTATTCCCGAAACGCTCGTGTCTAGTCGGCGGTTTGACCACGGCGTAGCGTTCGTTGTGTGTCAACGATTGACGTCACTAGCGCTAGTTCCTCCTCCTCGGTCCAGTTAACCATTTTCGGTTTTTGGGTTGGTTTTGGATGAAAATTTGTGTTTGAAGAAAGTAGGTGTAAAAAATTTGGGGGTTTGGGGTGAATACTTATAGGTAAAAATTAGTAAAAAAATTTAAAAGTTTGATTTACATAACGGTTACCGCCATGGCCAACGGTTAGCCCAAACGGCTATCGGTAATGGTCATATTTTGCTAGCCAATCCCAACAATCCACATCATCTAGCCAACCCGCCCCACGCCAGGCTTCATAGCCACGCTAGAGGGGCAACGCCGTTACCCTGGCTGGCCTGATGTGGCTAAAGCGGTGTTGGTTTGGTTCCCACACCTCAAACCCAAGCCCACACCCCATGGTCTTAAAGCTAACATTAGTGTTACCTGTTGCAGTCACAACGGTTAAGAGATCGTTTTGGCAACGAAGATTATAAAGACAAATTGGCACAATCAAATGGATGGAGATTTTCTGAATGCTTGCGTAATTTGTGTTATAGAAAAGAAGCACTTCAAAGTGGTACAAATGAAGATGTACTTGAGCGTTTCTAAAAGATGAAATCACGTAGAGGACAATTATAATAAATTTTTAAAAACGCTTATAGTTTATAAGTTTATTTTACATATGTTTCTTTTTTGCACCCACTGAGTAAAAATCATATATCTGCCATTGGAAGTTAAGTTTGGAGAAACTGGATTTCTAAAATGTTGCCTTAGGCTATATGTTTATTTAAAGTGGCCTTGGTTATCCACACATCCCCCATTTTATTTGCACATTCATTGAACCCTATAGGAAGCGTATAGGGCAATACAGTTCCTCTGGGTCCAAGCGTATTGAGCAATACACTTCCTATATGTGTACTTGAATTACAAACGTTTCAGAAGATGGTCAGCTAATGATTAGAGGATCAGGGGAATCATATAGGGCCATACGCTCCCTGAAGGAATTTTTTTTTCAAAAGACCAGGGGAATCATATAGGGCTATACGTTCCCTGGAGGAATTTTTTTGCAATAGTAGCATATTGTTATTAGTATCTTTTTGAACTTTATTTTTTTTAAATTAATATGTTGGTTTTTTTGTTATAAAATGATGTTGGTTTTTTTTGTTATAAATTTATAAAAGACGTAGTGAAATTAAGCAATCAAAACAAACTAAACATATCCAAATTAAACAAATATTACAAATACTCAAAATTAAATTCAATTGTTTGTATAGTACTGCATCATATAATAATAACATAAACCACTATCGTTATCAATCCTCGCCAGACTCAGCGAGCTTATCCTCCATAAAGTTCGGGTCACGCCTAGTAGAGTGTGATGGGTTGTGCCGCGTATAGGACGTGCCTGGTGCCTATAAAAAATTGAACATGTTGGTGCATCCGTCTGTCGCCTACGTCTTGTATCGAGTCTTGATTAGATATAGATAGAATAGGGCATAGAATCCAAGAAATTGGTATTTGCAAGTGATTCCGCTTGAAATGACCATTTGTCATTTCAAGCGAAATACCATAACTTCCTGATTCCGCTTGAATTGTATAGAAGCTAATTTCGCTCGAGTTGTTATGTAGTGTTTCCGCTTGAACCGAACATGTGATGTTCAAGCGGAATAGGGTGGCCTATAAATAGGTCTCTTTGGAGCGAAATCATTAGAGTGGTATTCCGGTTTGCAACGAAGTGCTGCCGAAGTGTTGTCGTGCTTGTATAAGGATTGTATATCAATAAAATCAACAGTTTAAAGTGAATACGGCTAAGATAACATCAATTCATTTGTTTCCGTCTCTTGAATTGGTGAATTACTCTTCTGATTGACTCGTTTGGGTCTGAAAACGATCCTACAAGTGGTATCAGAGCTCAGGAGGAAGAGTTCTTGCCATTTCAGCTGTATTTTCTGTTTTTCTACACCTTCTTCTTTAAAATCGAAATTTTTTTACGGTAAAAGTAGCTCAATTTTTCACATAACACGCACAATCATGTTTTGATAAATCCTTGAAGGTTTCAGAAGTAAAATCAATCTAATACTTGAGATTTTTGCTATATCGCTTGAAATCGTTTTCGAAAAAGATGACGTCACAGTGATTTCGCTTGAAATCAGCTTTTGTTTCCTCTTGAAAGATTGATTTCGCTTGTACATTTCATCTGATCCCGCTCGAAACAGAGATTCCGCTTGAAGTATCATCTGATTCCGCTTAAAGGTTGATTCCGCTTGGAAAATTCTTGTGATTCCGCTCCAACGTGCATATTCTGTTTGAAATTGTAATTGTTGATTCCGCTTCAAAGCTTCAAACAGAGATTTCACTTGAAGTACATTCGTGTTATTTCGCTTGAAAACTTGAAAAGTTGTGAACTTTTGAAAAATTGAAACATGGACAACGAGTTCTACAATGCCTTTGCTGGTCCAATGAGCATTACTCAGACCGCATTGCTTGAAAATGAAATGGGGACTTCACAAAAACCGCCTAAGCTTTTGGATATTGATGATTATAACGGTTGGTCCGAACGGTTTGGTAACTGGGTTGAAGCTTATCATTTGGATGCTTGGGAACATACTGAAATTCCATATGAAAGGCCAACAAAGAACGGTAATCAGTTAATGCCAATCAGAGAAATGAGTGCTGATGAGAAAAAGAAGTATAGAGATGAGAAATTGATGGTGAGTCTGTTACAGCAAGCGATTAAAGAGGACATTTTGATTCTGCTTCAACATGATGGAAGTGCGTATTCGATTTGGAATGAATTGGAAGCAAAATTTCTGGGAAGTGATGATATGCTCAAGAACAAGATGTCACTTATGAAGAAAGAATTTGATCTGTTTCGTGGTTTGAAATCAGAAAACACCAAGCAAATTATTGAAAGATATTGTAACTTGGTGAGAAATATGACGAAATTAGGCATCAAAAAGTATACTGATGAGCTGATTGAAAAACTTGCGGATGCGTTACCACATGATATTTGGGGAACGTATCTGATGATGTTGAGAAACAACAGAAAAGAATATAAAAAGTTAACACTGGGTGAGTTCATCAAACATCTTGAAGCTCAAGAGATGGAGCAGAGAAAGATTGCTAGGATGAAGAATTATGATGGAGAACAAGATATCGGTTTGTATTTCAAAAGTGGTGTTAGTGAGAAGACAAATTTTTCTCCAAAGGTTGAAACTGCTTTTAATGCGAAAGGTTCTTCTGAAAGTTCATCTCAGGGATCAAGCAACACAACAGGATTTTCTTCATTTCCAACATTTGATCCACAGTTTTCTACAACAAAGAGTGGCAAAGTTCTTCAATGCAACATTGTCTTAAAACTTGAAAATGATCAAAATTATACTGAGGAAGTTGCTAAAAGTCACATGTCTTTGTTGGTGACAGTGCTTGAATCCTATGGAGGCTTAGTTGCAGGGAGGATCGGGAATCCAATGCTCACAAAAGAGGATTACGATCAAATTGATGCTGAGGAAATGGAATTGATGGATATAAAATGGTGCATGGCTAGTGTGTTAAGACGGGCTGAAAAGTTCAAACAAATTACAGGCAGAGATGATTTTCGTGAGGCACATGTTTCAACTTTAGGTTTTGATAAGTCTAAAGTTACTTGTTTTCATTGCAGGGAAAAGGGGCATTTCAAGAGAGAGTGCACTAATCGAGAAGCGAGTGGAGCTCAAAATCCTTTCGGAAACAAAGACTACTACAAAAAGGCGATTTATCATCAAGTTGGACATCAGCCACATCAACAACAACAGGCACAAACTGCACATGGTAGAAAAGAAATTGAAGATTCAAAGAGAGCGTGTCTGGTTAATCAGGACAAGGATGGTGATTCAGTTGGGATAAATACATTCCAACTGACAGTAAAGTGTGTTTGGCAGATCAAGATGATGAAAAATTTCCAGAAGGTTTCAGTTGGGACAATTTTTGTCCAGACAAAGAATTTATGGAGAAAGAGATGTTAAATGCTAAAGCTTTTGTTGCTAATGCTTCTGATATATATTGGGCAGAAAAATACAGAAAAATTAGGGAAGCTGAAGAGGAGAAATGGAGAAAAACTGAAGAAGAAGAAGAAGAAGAGGAAAGGAGAAAAGTTGAAGCTGAGAAAAAGAAAAGAGCAGTAGAAGTTCAAGTGAGAACAGTCAAAGAAGTTCCAGAGTTTGAGATCAAAGCTGATGCTGAGGCAGTCAAAGTTTCGGAGAAATGCATGAATTGTGATTCTCTGATCAAACAAAACAATGAGTTGCTCCATAACATAAAAAGGTTGAAAGAATCATATGATACCTTGAACAGAGAAATGAACAAGTACAACGAGTCAAGTAGTGAACAAGCTGTAGCAATGAATACACTCAAAGGAGCATACATGAGGCAGCTTGACAATGTTAACTACTACACAGAAAAGTATGCTGAACTAGAATTGAAGGTGGCAACACAAAGAATAGAAACTGAAAGGGTTAACAATTTATTAAAAAGTTACTCATGTTCTACTTTTGTTGTTGATAGGATTTACCCTATTGTGGAAAGAATGAAGACTTTTGAAGAAGAGAAGACTTCGGAAGAAAAGAAGTCCGAGAGAAAAGAAGATGATGAAGTGAAAATTTCTAGTAAGAAGCCAAGTGTTGTCTACTATAGATGTCCGTCCCCGGTCGAAAATGGATATTCTCCTCGAAATCCAAATTCCGAAAGAGTCAAAAAGGCAACAAATTTACAATGGGAGTCTGGTTTGTCGGATAATTTGCTAGAAAATATTGATGTTACGTTCACATCGTCCGACACTGATCATGAGTCAAAGTTGATAAAAAGTGTGGTCGATCAGGTGTTGGATAAAGATGACATTGAGGAGTCAAAACTGGAGTCCAAATCCGAGTCAAAGTCGGAGTCCGATATGTCAAAGTCAATAATCAAAAAGACAAATGGGTTTATGATAAGGAATTTTTGCTATCAAAATCTAATTTGAATGACGAATCGGTCAAAGTAGCATATACTTTGAAAGATTCTGACAAATTATATTCTGATGAGATTTTTCCAATAAGAAGTGTTAGAATTGAAATGATTAACAAGGTTTTCAAAATCACAGAAATTAATATTTCTGAAATAAAAGATTTAAATCTTTCTGGAAAACCTAAACAATACACTTCAAGAGATCAACAAAGAATTAACAAGAAAATGGGTTACAATTGTGGTTATAGTTTCCAAAAGAAACCAAACCATAATGGTAATTTCAAAAAGAAAGGTCTTGGATTTAATCAACCGAAAAATCATAAAAATGAAAAAGTTTATAAACCAAAAACTATGTTTGATTCAGGAAAATCTCCAGAGGCTGAGAAAGAACAAGCTTTCAGGAAGCAGACAAATCAAGAATTCCTTGCCAAAAAGCAAGAAGAATTGAAGAAGAAAGTTGTTCAGAAAAAGACAGAAACAAGAACCTGTTTTTAGTGCAAAACTGCTGGTCATATTACTAAAAATTGTCCGAAGATATTCAAACCAAAACAGGAAGTTTCTGAGAAACTTAAGGAAAAGATTGTTGAAAAAGTCGAACCACCAACAAACAAACTTAAAGTTTTTGAAAATTCAATTTATGAAGTTGGTGAGTGTTCGAAAAAGGTTTTCAAAAAGAAAGAAACAATTAACAACCAAAAATGGGTTGTTAAGAAGTCAAGAGACAGTTCAGGTGATGAATCTGATTCCATAAAATCAGAGGAGCCGCAGGTTGTTGTGAAAGATGAGAAGAAAGTTCCTCAAGTGGATGATGTGAATTTTCCACCACTAAGTGCTAAAAATTTGAATCTAAAATTGGAAAAGTTGAAATTTCAAACCAATTCTTTTCTAAAAAGAAAGATTTGGATATTGAAAAAGCCTTTAACCCAGCAGTGAAAAATATTTTTGGAAAAATGATTGAGGGAAAGGCTAAAGGGGTAAAAGAGTTTTATCAATCAAAAAGGAAAGATGGAACCCAAATGAGACTGAAAAGGTTACACCCAAGGCTGCTCAGGCTTGGGTGGATATATTCTTCGTTGAATAGAAACCTGACTTGCCGGAGCTCCCAAGTTGGTAATCGCAGAGCATGAGTCGGCATCTTTTTTGAAAATGATTTAAAATTGAGAAGTGTGAATTGCCGGAACTCCCAGGTTGGTTAGTGTGGAGTAGGAATCGACATCTTGAGAATTCAACCAACAAGTGGTAATTGGTCGAAAAGCATTGTTGCAGGTGTTTGATTTTTGATCTTACAAGAAGTTAATCAAGGTCATTAAGTTGAACTTGATTTAGCTATCATTCAAAAGATTGGTAAAACAATGTGATGATTTGATCCCCATTTACTACAAGTGGTAAAATCAACAAAACTTATTTTTCGGAAAAACCATTTTGATTAAAAAAACTTAAGTGTTTTGAAATCATAATGGGAAAATAGTTTGTTGTGAGGGGGAGTTCTGATTGTTTACGCCAAGTGGATGGAGAATTGAGGCGATTTGATATCAGTTTTCATGTTCTTGTACAGTTTATTTTCAAATTTCTGTTAAATGTGTTTGAATTTTAGGGGGAGTAAAAATTTAAAAAAAAATTCAGAAAATCCAAAAACATTAGAAAATTGAAAAAGCCAAAAACATGATAAAATGAAAAATGAGTTTTTGTTGCATAAAAGAGGAAATGATAGTACATAAGTGGACTATCACAACATGCTAAAGAAATGTAAAGTTAAAATGTGATAAACAATCTCACTGCGGACGTGTCAGTAGGTTTTTACACATTTAGTAGATTGTGACGAGATATAAACCTAAATTTCAAACTTGCTTATCTCGTGGGGAACATTTTTTAGATATATGGGTAACCCTCGAAATCTTGTTTGAAAGGTCCCTCTTTTTGAGATACTAGGTCTTTATACTCAGTGATATCTGGGGTATTATCCCGGGACTTCTGCTGAATGGAAATTCTGACCTAGTCCCCGTATAATACTTTCTGAAAATGCTTGAAACATAGCACAGCCCTCAGCAAAAATGATGAAACAATAAAATTGATAATCATTGCTGTTGAAGAAAAGATCCTCTAAAGGGGACACACCTAAAGTCGAGCCGTCATCTCTCTGCTGAACGGAAGTTCTGACCTGAGCTCTCACGGTTTCTCATCTAACCCCTTTACAGATATCATCTGTGGTATACTCATCTGTAAGACTGAATATTGGGATCTGGATGCGGGAGTATATTCAAGTGGTGGGACACGCGAATAAGTTTAAGTTCTTAAGACATTAATCTCGTTTCTCGGAACAGTTGAAATTTGTGTGAAAAATTTAAGTGGACCAGTATACTGACAATCTAGGTGAATTGTTTAGAACTTAAAATGAAATCAAGCTTAACAGTGTTGGTGATGTGTCTCAAAACTGATATGATCCTCTTGCACGAACTCACAAAAATATTGTCTGTAAATATTTTCTTTACTGCATTTATATTCATTCAAAAATCCAAAAAGATTTTAGTGTGTTTTAGCATAAACTTTTGAAAATCCAAAAAGATTTTCGATAACTGATGTTGAAAAGCAGATTTTCAAAATTCCAAGTGCTAAACATGAAGTACAGGTTTGGATAAAGAGTGTGTGAAAATGATTGTATTTTTAAGAGATTTTCAGAGAATAAATCATTTGGAATGTTTACCTCAATTGGGATCCTCTTGCACGAACTCACAAAAATATTGTCTGTAAATATTTTCTTTACTGCATTTATATCCATTCAAAAATCCAAAAAGATTTTAGTGTGTTTTAGCATAAACTTTTGAAAATCCAAAAAGATTTTCGATAACTGATGTTGAAAAGCAGATTTTCAAAATTCCAAGTGCTAAACATGAAGAACAGGTTTGGATAAAGAGTGTGTGAAAATGATTGTATTTTTAAGAGATTTTCAGAGAATAAATCATTTGGAATGTTTACCTCAATTGGTTTCTAAAATTTTAAAAGATTTAAAATTTGAAGAAACTTATGTGTTGGGTAGAGATTTGTGCAGGATAAGATCTAGGCAACGATCTTGAACCTGTGATTTCCAGACTACAATCCAGCAGATTGAGAGGGGGAGTTTGAAGACATCAAGATAGAGATTGAGTAAAGATGCTTACAATGGAGAATACTTCGGAGAGAAGCACAAAGACTGATAAAGACTGAAGGTTTGACAAATGAAGACTCGACACTGAAGACTCCGTCAACATCCGAGGGGGAGTTTGTTGGTGCATCCGTCTGTCGCCTTTCTCTTGTATCGAGTCTTGATTAGATATAGATAGAATAGGGCACGGAATCCAAGAAATTGGTATTTGCAAGTGATTCCACTTGAAATGACCATTTGTCATTTCATGCGAAATACCATAACTTCCTGATTCCGCTTGAATTGTATAGAAGCTGATTTCGCTCGAGTGGTTATGTAGTATTTCCGCTTGAACCGAACATGTGATGTTCAAGCGGAATAGCCTATAAATAGGTCTCTTTGGAGCGAAATCATTAGAGTGGTCTTCCGGTTTGCAATGAAGTGCTGCTGAAGTGTTTTCGTGCTTGTAAAAGGATTGTATATCAATAAAATCAACAGTTTAAAGTGAATACGGCTGAGATAACATCAATTCATTTGTTTCCGCCTCTTGAATTGGTGAATTACTCTTCTGATCGACTCGTTTGGGTCTGAAAACGATCCTACAGAACAAAATACTCATTACATAACCTTAAAATTGTTCGTAGAAAATGAAATAAAACAAAATAACATACCTGCATAGAAAGGTTGGACAGAGGAAAGAGCGACATGGTCTGGCCAGACTAAGGAAAATGTGGCATGGAAAGGTCGGGCTGAGTATAGGACAGGCCGTAAGCCTATAAGAATTTAAACAAAATATCCATTACATAACATTAAATTGCTCGTAGATAAATGAAATAAAAATAAGATAACATACCATACCTGCATGGACGGGATGGGCTGGGTAAAGGATGGCATGGACGGGTCGGGCTGCTGCGTAAAGAACGAGCCCTGGTCCGGATAAACTCATGGTGGTGGACGGGGTGGAACCGATATACCCATATACTTATATATTTCACACATGCCAGTCATCAGCCACCCCATGTCATCATGCATCTTGTCACACCCCGATATTTCCACATATACCGGTGGGCCCGGTGGGGAGTATCGTGACGTAGTTGATATCATCATTGTCAATACACACAATATTATAGCACAGCGGAAGGCTTGGTGAATAAACTATTACAAACCATAATGTCTAAGTGTTCGAGTTTATGAATATACAGACTGGAATGTAATAAGATCCACATGCGGATCATAAATGTACAAAGAAACAAAAACAACAGACTTCAGGTATCTTATGGATTTGCAAGATCCTCTATGGCACCCTATAGCTCCAGCCTATTTCGAGAAGTACCTGTCAATCAGCCTTTAAGAAAATACGTCAGTTTACACTGGTAAATACAATTTAACTGACTCATTTTGAAAACATTTATGAAAATTGATTTGAATGCACATGGCACAAACCATTTATAACTTGGGACAATCTTTAATAAAATCTTGTATACAGTTTTACATGTTTGTCATACATGTGGGGCCGGTTTGGAAGCCGGACATGATTAACTGACTCACCACTTATAAAACCCACAGAGGAGTTATCCCCAACTTGTGGGTAATTTAATATTTAGCATTTGCATCTGTCAGGTATATGCCTGCACCCCGTGCATAGGTCGTGGCCATTAATAACTTAAATGAGCCGAGGATATCCAGGACATGGTCATGTTAACCCCCAATGTTTATGTTATCAAACAAAACAGATTAAAACGGGTTATGCAAATTTATTAATCACAATCCGATTAAATGATTTCATACCCGACCAAGCGGTATTATTATAATACCGTATCCCAAGCCCGTATAAGGGAAAATAAGTTAAAAGTATTTACCTAATGCTAGCAGTAAAATTCCTAAAGCTTTTGAAGGCACCTTCTACCGGAAGCTATTTAATTTGTATAGAAGGTTTATTAACCTATTAGGATGCTAATGGGTCTTTGTTTAAGTCAAGGACTTAGACCAGCTAGCTAGAAGGAAACCTTACGGTTCTAAACGCTAGATTAAGCGGAGACCGGGATAGAATGTGATTTAGACCCGACAAGCTTGGATACTTGTATAATATGGGTAAACTAAACACATTCTGCAAAATGAGAATTAAATGATAAGGTTAAGCCCGTTTCGGCTATTTTACGTAAATTAGTCACGTAAACCGACCCGAACGCATAAATGCATAACGGGTAACCAAATAAATTATATACAGGTCTTAATCATTATTATGCTCAAAATATGTTAATATATCAGTAATATATTAACATATATGCCCAAAAAGTAATTTAAACCAAAATAAGTCCCATAAGGGCATTTTGGTAATTTTAATGCCCATAAAAGAGTTTAAATACTAAACTGAGTTCCAGGTCTGATTTACTCAGTAAAAACATGCATTTTTATAAGTTATATCAGTAGGGTATTATATATATGTGAAATATATCTTATATAACCAAACTATGCACCGTAGGGGCATTTTGGTAATTTCACATAAGCTTTAAAGGTCAAAATAGACTTCTGAGTTTAAAAACTTTGGCTTACTGTATAATTATATAATTTAGCTTAAAACATCAGTGGGTTTTTATATGCCAAAAATAGTTTTGACCCATACTAGGTGCTAAAAACGCTTAAAAGTCGGTTTAAAGGGGTTTTCGGGTTAAAATAGGAAATCTGAGTTTTTGATTAGTTTCTAAGTTTCAAAATATTCTATTTATCATATAGAATCAGTAGCAAAAGGATTGGCATTGAAAAGTTACGTAAAACTCATTTTATGCATGAAAAAGGGTAAAACCGACAATTACCGAAATCAAGCTATAATCCTATGTTATGCTCAGCCTAAAAATAAACAAAAATCTTCAAAAATCCCAAAATATTATTTTACATCAGTAGGTAAAAAGTTTGGTGCCAAAAATCAGGTTTAGATAGGCTTTATTCTAATTACACCATTTAAGTAATAAAAACTCCTTAATTACGCTATTGAGCATAACTCCTATTCTAGACCTCAAACTGATGTCAAATTTTCGGGACATGTCTAAATATCAGTAGCAAAGGTGTTAGTCCATTCACATTTCTAAAAGTCTCAGTTGTGTGTCAAAAGGGCGTTTAAGGCATTAATAAGCATAATTACGATCAAGTGCATATAATTCAAACCACTAGGCATCATGCAATATAACTCTAGAGGGTTATACTACTAAGTAATGTGGTCCTAATGGAAGCTTAAAACATGGAAGAATTAATCTTAAACGGGTCAGAACTGAAAGTCGAAGCAAAAGTCAAGCTTTGGCGATTTTCGGTTATAAACTGACCTTAGACTATTAATTGTCGGGTTAGGACTGATAAAACATGTTTAATTATTAACTACCAAGTCATTAGAATGTTAAAACATAAATTTAGAACCTCTGGTTTATTAATTTTAATCATTTTTGCAATTTCTATCCAATTTGATTTCTTGTCAAACTACTTTGACCCGACAATTGACCAGTCAAACGAGATAATTAGGAGATGCCCTTTTAAGGGTTAATCACCTACACTAATGTGGTCCTAAAACCACTTTCAATTTGATCAGTGGTTAAACTATAAGTAATTAAAACGAAAGTCAAACTAAATTTACGATAAGTTTGACTTTAGAGTACTTAAGCTAATTAAAACGATTAAACAAGAAATTAGAGGCTTACTAAAGGTCCAAGCAGTCTTTTCTACACTTCAAAGTCTTCTCCTTGTCCTAAGCAAGCTCCAGATGTTGTAGATTAGCAAATGTTTGCAAGAGTGCTTTGGAACTCAAGAACTAGCTCCCTTATATAGTAAAGTCCTTGAATCTAGATCACTTCCAGGTGTAATGGGACATCCTAGGATCACCCCAGGTGTCCTAGTTGATGAATTAAACCGACTTATAGCTCCTTAGGTCGTTACAAACTAGGCTAAGGCGGTGGAACAGCCAAAACCCGCACCTGGCATGAATTTTCTGTTATTGGCACTCTCTGGCGGGCCGCGTAAGCCATGGGGGGGGGGGGGGGGTTACGCGGGCCGCGTGACCTGTCTGAACTGGTAAAACAAGTTTTGATGTTGGCAGTTTTAGTCCCTGGTGCTTTTAAACCCTTTTTAACTTTATTTTTGGCAATCAAGGCCCTTGTTGTTAGTTTGTTGAAGTCCAATGATGTGTAAACAAACTTCGTTAAGCTCGGGTTCGTTAAATATCTCTATGAAAGCAAGTTTCGTCAAGTTGACACTTATAGCCCAAAGTCTTGAAAACATGCTTAACGATATCGGAATCACGTGAAATTTTTATCACTTATTCTTGGGAGTATATTTGAATATTTTGAAGCCTCGGTTTCGTTTAAAGGTCACTCAGAGGTCAGAATTGACATATTGACACTTTTAACCCTTGTAATTTTATAATCTTCCGATTATTTTCACAAACGGCTTCTTATATCCAATTGATCACCCGTTTAAGAATATTTTCTTCACGTATGGTCATTCAGAGGCACAAGTTTGGCATGTTGACACTTTTAGTCCCTTCGTTTACATATTTTCACTGTTTGTCAACTTTAGTCCTTCAAACTCCATTTTTCGCATATTTAGAGTTTAGGACATGTGTCTATACCTAATTGGACACGTTTTTACGTGGTGTTACATCCTCACCCCCTTAAAAGAAATCTCACCCCGAGATTTACTGGAACAAGTGAGGGTACTTCTGTTTCATTGTGGACTCGACTTCCCACGTAAATTCGGGACCTCTGCGAGCGTCCCATTTGACCTTTACTATAGGCACATGTTTTCTTTGGAGCTTTTTAACCTGTCGATCCTCGATCGATATAGGTCTTTCAACAAATCTCAAGCTTTCATCGATTTGAACGTCTTTATGAGACATAGCTAGCGATTCATCGGCTAGGCATTTCTTGAGATTACAAATGTGGAACACATTATGGATTCCACTCAGCTCTTCTGGCAAGTTTAACTTATATGCTACACTGCCTACACATTCGATAATCTTGAATGGTCCAATATATCTAGGGCTCGACTTGCCCTTTTTTACCAAAATGCATCACACCTTTCCAGGGTGACACTTTCAATAGAACTTTATCGCCTACCTCAAACTTTAGAGGTTTTCGCCTCATATCAGCATAACTTTTCTGCCTATCTCTGGCAGCTTTCAGGCGATCACGAATTTGGACAATCTTGTCCGTCGTTTCTAGGACTATATCAGGTCCTGATAACTGAGCTTCTCCTATTTCTGCCCAACAGACAGGCGTTCTGCATTTCCTACCATATAATGCCTCAAAAGGCGCAGCCTGAATGCTTGTATGGTAGCTATTGTTATAGGAGAACTCAATCAAGGGTAGGTGGTCATCCCAACTACCACCTAAATCAATAACACATGCTCGAAGCATGTCTTCCAAAGTCTGAATTGTACGCTCACTCTGTCCATCAGTCTGAGGGTGGTAAGCAGTACTAAAACTCAAATGTGTGCCTAAAGATTATTGGAAACTTTTCCAAAAATGCGAGGAGTATCTAGTATCTCTATCAGAGATAATAGCCACCGGTACGCCATGAAGAGTTACAATCTTATCTACATATAACTGGGCTAATTTGTCGGAGCTATGAGTCTCCTTAATGGGCAAGAAATGTGCTGACTTCGTCAGTCTATCAACAATAACCCATATGGTATCATTTCCATGCCTTGTTTTAGGTAAATTGGTTATGAAATCCATGGTTACCATCTCCCACTTCCACTTAGGGAGTTCTGGTTGTTGAAGTAGACCTGATGGCTTTTGATGTTCAGCTTTAATCTGAGCACAAGTCAGGCACTTAGCTACATGTGTGGCAATAGATTTCTTCAAACCTATCCACCAATAATTAGCCTTCAAATCTTGATACATTTTATCACCTCCAGGGTGAACTGAGTACTTGGAGTTTTGGGCTTCCTGGAGAATTACATCTCGAAGTCCCCCTTGAATAGGAACCCAAATTCTTCCAATCATTCTGAGGATTCCATCTGTCACGACCCCCGACCCCATCTGGCCGGAATCGGTGCCGTGAGCAGTCCAGTGGTACCGGTGATTATTTTGAAAAACATTGCAGCGGAATTTCATCAGGACCGTGAGTTAGGAAAAATATCAGAGTTTAGAAACACCGGATTTTATTTAAAAAGATGGAATAAATTCCATGTTTTACAAAGGTAGCTTTTAATAAAAATAATATTTCTTAATTTGAAAATAAGCCACTTCTTGAAGTCCTTCAGTGTCGGATTCAATCCTTACTCCAATCTATTGTAATTACCTGAAACGCGTTTTAAAAAGATTTTGTCAGCGGGGAAATACTGAGTGAATTATTCTAGTTACTGAAAACGACACATTTTAAGATTATTCACAGTGTTAAGATCTTTTACGCATGTTTCTGATATCAACCAATTACCCACAGTATTTGTCACTCGACCGAATCTGTGACAGTGGTCATATCACCATTGGCTGCCCCAATGAATGACGTAAATCAATTAAATTAGGTACGCCCACCTAAAATGATTTAAACTGTAATATTGTGCACAATACCCCACATACTGGCTGCAATTTGGTGATTACATCAACTTAATCACTGGTATTATAATCTCGGAAAATGAATTTGGAGTATTGTAAAATAGTTAATAACTCACAAACGGTGAGAAAAAAATAAAAGAAGAATAACTCACAATTCAACCTGCAGGATTGAGTTAACAAACTTCCTGATTCTACTTCTTCCGATAATTAGGCATGCACTTTATTATTCTGGATCTTCTGATGATTTAATAGTTTGTTTGATTGTAAGGGTGTAGTTGGGAGTGTTTTTGGTGGTTTAACAGAATAGAATACGTATTGGTGTAAAACCTAAATCAAATCTTAACGAATTTTACAAGAACCAGGTTAATGATCAATACAGCAGTTACGATAATTCCCCGAGATCAATTTTTACAATGAATGTCCAAGTGCAATACTTCAGCTCATTTATCAAAATGACAAACGACAAAGTATAGTACTTCAACTCGTATATCGAATTATCGACAACGACAAAGTACAATGCTTCGGCTCATTATCGAATTATCGACAACGATAAAGCATAGCCCAATGTGGGCGGCACTTAGACATTCTTTGGGTATATTGATCCCGGAAACTGAATCGTAATAGCGATCGACTAATTACCCTGTTTTGCGGCAGCGATTCGATAATTGTGTGTGTGTGTTGGACTGTTTTGCTTATAATTCGACCTACGTAACTCCGATTTTCGTCGTTCAAGTGCCAAAATTCAAGTCCCAACCCCTGCTATTTATACTGAAATTTTGACACCGTCGCGTAGCGCGAGGGGTACCCCCTTAGCCGTCGCGCTACGCGAGTGACCACCCTATTTTCATAGAGTAGCCCTTCGTGCATGTAGGCTTGCTGTGTCGATGGTTTTATAAATTTCGAATTTTATAATGAGTTATGAAGATAATCGTTATTAGGGTTTTGCCCCCCCCTGAGTTTTAGGGCCCCTGATCCTGATTCTGATTGCTCTGGAAATTCTAGGGTTAGTGCAGAATTACTTGGGTGTCTCAACTATGGTTCCCTATTGGGTAAATAAAATAATAGGCATGACTTTTGATGAAAGTTTGTTTATAAAATAAAACTAATAAATAATAAGTAATAGTTTTGGGTAACTTATAAAAAGAGAGTAGAATGGTGGGAAAAGGAATGGACCCACTGTGTAACTTTAGGGTTCAACTAGAAGGACTCCTGGTATAAATTTTGGGTATAACTTTTGGAGTTATTAAAAATATATATTGCACTCGTGTTAAGTATAGTACCCCTAATTCAACCTTGTCCCGAAGTCCCGAGACTAAATCCCAACAACTTAGTCGGGCAGAGCCCTGAGGCTCAGATCAATCGGAAAGGGTAGCGGTGATTGGGAGTTACAATACTTAAAACGAGGCAGAGTTTTATTATTATTATAGGTGAAATCATAATAATATATATAGGAATCGATCAAGAAGCAGACGAGAAAAAGAAATGAACACTTGAATGTGGAAAGGAATTTCTATATATATAGCTGAGGTATATAACTGTATGAAGGACACGAATTTCTGAAGTGATGACATGAGTTTGAAAAGGGGACACATGTTCGATTTCAAATATTTGGAAAATAGGCATACTACACGTAGATACTTTAATATAGATTTCATGCTTTATTCATAATATTAAAGGTTTTGATTTATTTTATTCTCATATTTACGTATTCTTACAATTCAATTGAATTGTAACTTTAATTAACTATTATTATTATTATTATATTATTATAATTAATTTAACTGCTTCACTTATTTGACGTGTATAACTTTTAAGATATGATGTTTTATAAAACAATAAATATGTCTTTAGAACAAGAATATTTTTGTCTACAATTTGAACCAAGTTTCATTGAAAATAGAGTAGGTTCAGATATAATATATTTTTATAGTTTAATTATTAAGTGGTTCCTGAGTCAGTCCAGGTACTTCATATTTCTAGTGGTCAACTTACCTGTAATCTACCCGTCTAATAATATAAGTTTTTATAGACTTTTATTTTATTAGAAAGGTCACCCATATACAGGCCAATTAATTATATTAACCAACTATATATAAAATAGTGTTTAAACTATTTGGGTTGAATAATTATATTAAAAATAACTAGTTACTAGCTACTAGTGTTTAATAACTTTAATCAAACCTTATAATTTATATGATAAAAATTGGTATGTTACATCCTCCCCACCTTGTTTTAAATCTCGTCCTCGAGATTTGGGCTATGATATTTCTTTTTAGAGTTATGTTACTTTTTGATTAAAAAGAATAATATTAAGGTAAATGATACCAAATCAAAATATCAAATTTGGTGACTATGAATTGTACAATAGATAGGATTCAATGGTTCAACTGAATTAGTGTAAGAATTTAATGACAAACGAATGAGATGAAATGGTATAGTTTCCAAGATGACTAGGTTCAGGCCAAAAGATATATGATAAATAGATTTTAAAATAAATGTGAAGGACTTTTGGAATCAATAAGAAATCTTATTTGATTGACAACTGAGGAAGACTTAGAATTGACGGGTTCAAAAAGGAAATAAAAGCATGAAAATTGATTTGTCAAATAGTAATTTATGATATGAGAAATTCTATGTATTGAGATAAGTGAATTGCAAAGATACACCACAGGACAATAAGGTTAGTGTATTAGAGTTCCATGTTGTTTTAAATGGTGAAATAATGTGATAGTATACTATTAGTGACTATATTTTTCATACTATGTCCTAGAGATGGAAATAAAAATAAGTTATTTTGACATGACCAACTATTATATTATATTTGTAAAGCAAATGTAATATATATTACTTGTTTCGCATTTTTACTATATGAAAAAGGGTTACCATTAAATAGTATTTTGTTATATAGATTACAAAACACTATAGTGAAGTTATTACATTTACAAAATATTTTAGTATTATGATT
The DNA here is from genome assembly GCF_002127325.2 of Helianthus annuus. NCBI lineage: Eukaryota > Viridiplantae > Streptophyta > Magnoliopsida > Asterales > Asteraceae > Helianthus > Helianthus annuus. Next base: position 161,036,375 of record NC_035436.2, read on the forward strand.
TTGTAAAAGAATCACTATTGTTTAAATGAAGGTTGTGAATAAAAGGGGTAAAAGTATTTGTAAAATATTTTATATAACACTGGGTCAATTCTATGTGATTACTTATTTTTATTTTGAAACTATATAGTGTTGTAAAATGTAGTTTATAAATGTTGTGGTGACGATTCTTTATGTATTACAATGTTCTTCTAACCCAATGTAGTCGCTGACTACTATATTATTCTTATATGGTTATTTTCTTATTAGAGTGTTATGATACATAATTACCACAATATAGGTGATACATAATTATTTATTTTATTCGTCCCTTTAATTCTGGTATTGTTTTATGAAAATATGTTTTCTCTTTACAGTACAAAGTAAAATATATAATTTTAAGATTTACTAAATAAGTATGATGACTTAATTAACTAGTCATTATCATGGCGGATATTGGATAGCGCTGCCTTGTTTAAGCATAGGTGGCCAGTCCATGCCTAACTAAGGCTAGACTATTCAATACCTGTCCTTGACAATAATCCTAGTATCTGAAAATAATAATACCAATAATATTACTAATAATAAAATTTATATTAATTGTCAATAATAAATGCATAAACTTAAATGAGAATATACTTTAAACAAAATTTTATACGTAAAAATATAATTTCTTTACCTTAATGGTTTTAACAAAATTTTAATTACAGAAATACTATATTGTAAGTTTCTTTATATAATCAATTAAGTTTATACAATGTTTTTCGATTAATGATGATAAGGTAAGAAATATCACGAAAGGCTCGATTGGTTGTAAGGACTACGGATTTTAGGACATGAAATGGTGGAGCATTATTATAGTACATAATTGTGTTAAGATTTCTTTTATAAAATAAATCAATAAAGCGAATTCAATATAAATAAATAATTAAATCTTAGATTAGCGTAATCTTTAACTTTTGTGAAAATGTCATCACAAAGTGATCGTGATCAAAGAGATGATTTGATGAATTAGAAGACTAAATAAGCATATTATGGTTTAAGAGAATTGAAGTGCTTGTTAGGACTATTTTGAATATGATGGTTTCAATCCATCATATGGGACTTTGAATTGAGTACGTATTGCGAGCAAGTTAACTGGGTTTGGATAAAACGAGTTTTAATAAGAAAGTTCAAACATGATCACAAAGAAACCATGTATCCTCTTTCAAAAAGAAAATCGAGTTTTTCAGTAAATTCATTGATTCGATATTAAAGAGTCATTGCTTTGTAAAACGCGGTTTACAATGCAAAGATCAAGTATAGCGGAACGATATTTGAACTTTTGATAAAACAACAAATTGAAAGGATGCCTTCCTAGGGTCTTATAACTCAAATGAACCACATGCGCAACAAATAGTGCATGTGTATCGTGTGGATTTACCAAGAAACGAAATGGATCAATATTTGCTATTATGAAAGAATTCTTTATGGTATGATGACTATTAAAAGAACACGAAAGTCAACTTATTATAGGCAGAAGTTAGAATTGCAACGAAAGAAATATAAGAACTTCTTATCTGAAATTTTGTGTGATAACTATTTGTTAAATAACATTATCAGAGAATGTCGAATGAAGTGAAATGAAATCAGGGATTTGTAAAAATATATGACTTCTTTTGTAGTGCTAATAATTATGACTCAGGTTAGACTATGCACCGATGTTTGTGAAATATTGTTCCAACGTACCTTTGTGATATTTTGATCGTTTGTAAGATCATGTGGCAAAGTGCCGATTTTTTGATTGAGGAGTTCTTTTACTAATGGCATTAGAGTAGGTATCATCGTGCCTAATTTATATTTTTCAAAGATCTTGCCTTTGGAAGTCGTGTGTGATAAACTTCGACATCTGTGGATGTATAATTTAAGTTTCATGTGTTTTCTTGTGCATTAGCACAACTTGACATGTTTCTTACTTGCGTTCATAATTTATGGCGTTAATAATTTATGGTAACATTTTGGTAATTCTTATATTTTTGATGGTGTCCCAACTTAATGGGTTTCCAGTATTATTTTATTGCACGAGTTACGAGGTAGATGATTAAACGAAAGAATGTTTGACATCAAAATTAAAGATATATGCGAAAGATTCCTGATAAAGAAATCTATATACATATGCTTGTGCTTTATTCTTAATTGACTTTTGGAATTCCTTATAGATATACATGTCTATATTATATATTTCATATGTTGTAATATGCATACCTTTCATAGGGTTAAATGTATATAATAGATTCATATTCCCAAAAAAACCAGTTAGATATTTGGTCATGATACTATTTAGGGAAATCTTGTTACTGGTTTGACATACCATTTATCCCGTCTTATCCGGTTCGCGCCGGAGCGGTAATTTCAGTATATCCGGACAAGCTGGAGAGTCTGCTACTCTATACCCAGTTTTGCCGGAGAAAATTTCCTATTTCCCATAAGTAGTATCTTTTTCAAAAAGTGCCTCTTTTTATTAGGGCTTTAATCCGGAATCAAGGAAATTTATATTTCCATAATATATTTTTATTCTTGACTAAGTAATACCAATAAACAAGAATAAATAGCAATTAAATGCTATTGCCTGCTAGTTGTTATTCTTATTGAATACCAATTATACTTATTTATACTCATATAAGAAATTTTATCTTGAAGCTTATATTAAGACAAAATTCTTAAGTTCGAGTCTAAATATCATTCAGAGTGCTATCAAATAATATTAAGTTTCTAACTTTCCGTTTAAGCTTAGGTATTATTATAACACCTATTTGCGTAAACAAGTGGCTTAGCTTATACTAAGGCATCTTTTCTTATGTTCAAGTCTAAATACTATCAGATGTGCTACCAGTTAAGTTAATAGCAATTTCCTAACTTTTATATTTAAGCTTAAGTATTGTTATCACAACACTTATTGGCTTAAAGTAGTGGCTTAGCTCTGATACCACCTTCTGTCACGACCCCCGACCCCATCTGGCCGGAATCGGTGCCGTGAGCAGTCCAGTGGTACCGGTGATTATTTTGAAAAACATTGCAGCGGAATTTCATCAGGACCGTGAGTTAGGAAAAATATCAGAGTTTAGAAACACCGGATTTTATTTAAAAAGATGGAATAAATTCCATGTTTTACAAAGGTAGCTTTTAATAAAAATAATATTTCTTAATTTGAAAATAAGCCACTTCTTGAAGTCCTTCAGTGTCGGATTCAATCCTTACTCCAATCTATTGTAATTACCTGAAACGCGTTTTAAAAAGATTTTGTCAGCGGGGAAATACTGAGTGAATTATTCTAGTTACTGAAAACGACACATTTTAAGATTATTCACAGTGTTAAGATCTTTTACGCATGTTTCTGATATCAACCAATTACCCACAGTATTTGTCACTCGACCGAATCTGTGACAGTGGTCATATCACCATTGGCTGCCCCAATGAATGACGTAAATCAATTAAATTAGGTACGCCCACCTAAAATGATTTAAACTGTAATATTGTGCACAATACCCCACATACTGGCTGCAATTTGGTGATTACATCAACTTAATCACTGGTATTATAATCTCGGAAAATGAATTTGGAGTATTGTAAAATAGTTAATAACTCACAAACGGTGAGAAAAAAATAAAAGAAGAATAACTCACAATTCAACCTGCAGGATTGAGTTAACAAACTTCCTGATTCTACTTCTTCCGATAATTAGGCATGCACTTTATTATTCTGGATCTTCTGATGATTTAATAGTTTGTTTGATTGTAAGGGTGTAGTTGGGAGTGTTTTTGGTGGTTTAACAGAATAGAATACGTATTGGTGTAAAACCTAAATCAAATCTTAACGAATTTTACAAGAACCAGGTTAATGATCAATACAGCAGTTACGATAATTCCCCGAGATCAATTTTTACAATGAATGTCCAAGTGCAATACTTCAGCTCATTTATCAAAATGACAAACGACAAAGTATAGTACTTCAACTCGTATATCGAATTATCGACAACGACAAAGTACAATGCTTCGGCTCATTATCGAATTATCGACAACGATAAAGCATAGCCCAATGTGGGCGGCACTTAGACATTCTTTGGGTATATTGATCCCGGAAACTGAATCGTAATAGCGATCGACTAATTACCCTGTTTTGCGGCAGCGATTCGATAATTGTGTGTGTGTGTTGGACTGTTTTGCTTATAATTCGACCTACGTAACTCCGATTTTCGTCGTTCAAGTGCCAAAATTCAAGTCCCAACCCCTGCTATTTATACTGAAATTTTGACACCGTCGCGTAGCGCGAGGGGTACCCCCTTAGCCGTCGCGCTACGCGAGTGACCACCCTATTTTCATAGAGTAGCCCTTCGTGCATGTAGGCTTGCTGTGTCGATGGTTTTATAAATTTCGAATTTTATAATGAGTTATGAAGATAATCGTTATTAGGGTTTTGCCCCCCCTGAGTTTTAGGGCCCCTGATCCTGATTCTGATTGCTCTGGAAATTCTAGGGTTAGTGCAGAATTACTTGGGTGTCTCAACTATGGTTCCCTATTGGGTAAATAAAATAATAGGCATGACTTTTGATGAAAGTTTGTTTATAAAATAAAACTAATAAATAATAAGTAATAGTTTTGGGTAACTTATAAAAAGAGAGTAGAATGGTGGGAAAAGGAATGGACCCACTGTGTAACTTTAGGGTTCAACTAGAAGGACTCCTGGTATAAATTTTGGGTATAACTTTTGGAGTTATTAAAAATATATATTGCACTCGTGTTAAGTATAGTACCCCTAATTCAACCTTGTCCCGAAGTCCCGAGACTAAATCCCAACAACTTAGTCGGGCAGAGCCCTGAGGCTCAGATCAATCGGAAAGGGTAGCGGTGATTGGGAGTTACAATACTTAAAACGAGGCAGAGTTTTATTATTATTATAGGTGAAATCATAATAATATATATAGGAATCGATCAAGAAGCAGACGAGAAAAAGAAATGAACACTTGAATGTGGAAAGGAATTTCTATATATATAGCTGAGGTATGTAACTGTATGAAGGACACGAATTTCTGAAATGATGACATGAGTTTGAAAAGGGGACACATGTTCGATTTCAAATATTTGGAAAATAGGCATACTACACGTAGATACTTTAATATAGATTTCATGCTTTATTCATAATTAAAGGTTTTGATTTATTTTATTCTCATATTTACGTATTCTTACAATTCAATTGAATTGTAACTTTAATTAACTATTATTATTATTATTATATTATTATAATTAATTTAACTGCTTCACTTATTTGACGTGTATAACTTTTAAGATATGATGTTTTATAAAACAATAAATATGTCTTTAGAACAAGAATATTTTTGTCTACAATTTGAACCAAGTTTCATTGAAAATAGAGTAGGTTCAGATATAATATATTTTTATAGTTTAATTATTAAGTGGTTCCTGAGTCAGTCCAGGTACTTCATATTTCTAGTGGTCAACTTACCTGTAATCTACCCGTCTAATAATATAAGTTTTTATAGACTTTTATTTTATTAGAAAGGTCACCCATATACAGGCCAATTAATTATATTAACCAACTATATATAAAATAGTGTTTAAACTATTTGGGTTGAATAATTATATTAAAAATAACTAGTTACTAGCTACTAGTGTTTAATAACTTTAATCAAACCTTATAATTTATATGATAAAAATTGGTATGTTACACCATCCTTCCCAGGTGTTAACTGTTCAACAGTTATACCTAACTTTTCATTTGGAAGGTTAACCTCCAAAACAGCATCTTTCTATGCAGCTAATAGTCTTTCATTCAGACTATTCTTCAACTCAATGCTCTTGGCATTGATCCTAATTGGTTTAACTCTTTCCTTTCAGCTTAGAGCATCAGCGACCACGTTCGCTTTACCTGGATGGTAGCGAATCTTGCAATCATAGTCATTCAGAGTTTCCATCCAACGTCGTTGTCTCATATTGAGCTCTTTCTGATTGAACAGGTGTTGGAGACTTTTGTGATCTGAATAGATCACACATTTTGTTCCATATAGATAATGTCTCCATAACTTAAGCGCGAATACAACGGCACCCAGTTCCAAATCATGGGTGGTGTAATTCTTTTCATGCACCTTCAGTTGTCGTGATGCATAGGCAATCACCTTGCCACGCTGCATAAGTACACACTCCATGCCGGTGTGTGAAGCAACACAGTATACAACAAACTCTTCTACTCCTTCTGGTAGAGATAGGACCGGAGCATTGCTCAATCTTTGCTTAAGAATCTCAAAGAATTCTTGTTGCTTTAGACCCCAATCAAATTTCACATTCTTACGGGTCAAAGAAGTTAATGGTGCAGCTATTCTCGAGAAGTTTTCGATGAATCTTCTATAATATCCAGCTAAACCTAGAAAGATGCGAATTTCTGTAGGCGTGTTAGGTGCTTCCCAATTCATAACAGCTTCTATCTTGGCAGGATCTACTTGGATACCTTGCTCCCTAACAACATGTCCAAGGAATTGGACTTTGCGAAGCCAAAACTCGCACTTGGAGAATTTTGCATATAATTTCTCTTGCCGAAGCAATCCTAAGTAGGGGTATTCAAGATCGGATTATCCGCTTTTCGGATATCCAAAAATTTCGGATAGTGAATATTGATATCCGAACCCGAATCCGAAATTTCGTATATCCGATTTTCGGATATCCGAAATTCCGGATACGGATTCGGATATCTAAACAGATATCCGAATTAAAAACAAAAACAAAAAAAAAATCCATTTTCTGCTTCACAACATCACTTGTATTCGGTGAGTCCAGCCATCAAAAAATCAACAAAGTCATAATAAAATTCAAGCTTCAATAATTCAAAGTTTCATCCAAGTACAAACATTCGACACAAACTGATTCGTGAACACAACAATAAAAATGATGAATCCTAATATAAGCACTAAACATCCATTATACATCTTTGTAAACCTGTAATAACATATAATATATATTATTATGTAAAATGATGAATCCAACCATCAAACCCACATAATTTCAATATGTAACACATTTTCAACGAACTGATCATCATTGCTAGCCCGAATCAGCTGCTGCAGAGCTTCTTTGGCTGAAATAGAGTGGCGAACCGACCTGCCGGATTTAGGGCGGCCTAAATGCATCTTGGAAACGAACTGGGTTGACCTCCGACAAGAGAAATCAGTAGCAAGTTTGGATTTTAACGATGAAACTGGAGCAGATCTAGGGTTCCGGTGGGGGTTCCAACTGCGACGGCGGTAGGGAGTGGGACAGGGGGTTTGGTTATGGTGGTGTTTCTTGGTGGTGGAAGGTGATGGAGGGTGGATGGAGGTGTGGCCGTTGTAGGTGCGGCGGTGGTGGTGGCTGTGGTGGTTCTGGTTGGGCTTAGCGACGGAGGAGGCGATTGGTGGATAGGGTAGGGTTTGATGGGGAGATAAGAAGATTAGATGGAGGTTCTGATGTTGCGTGAGTGTAGATTTAGGGTAAAAATAAATGGGTTGGATCATGATGGGTAGGCCGTAAACAAGTAATACATATATAAAAATATTATTTATTTATGTTTTTCGGATTCGGATAATTCGAATATCCGAAATTTTTGAAAATTAACATCCGAATCTGAATCCGAAACTTCGGATTATCCGATTTTCGGATATTTCGGATACGGGTTTTCAGATATTTCGGATTCGAATTCGGATTCGGATTTTTTTGAACACCCCTAATCCTAAGATACACCGAAGGTGCTTTTCATGCTCAACTTGGCTACGAGAATAGATAAGTATGTCATCTATAAAGACAATGACAAACTTATCTAGGTATGGTTTGCAGACTCTATTCATGAGGTCCATGAATGTTGCAGGCGCATTAGTGAGCCCGAAAGGCATTACTAAGAATTCAAAATGTCCATACCTCGTTCTGAATGCTGTCTTCGGTACATCTTCAGTTCGGACTTTGAGTTGATGATACCTAGATCTAAGATCAATCTTCGAGAAATAGCTCGTTCCTTGGAGTTGATCGAATAAATCATCGATCCGGGGCAAAGGATAACGATTCTTGATCGTTACCTTATTCAATTCACGGTAATCAATGCATAAGCGCATTGAACCGTCTTTCTTTTTCACAAATAGGATTGGAGCTCCCCAAGGCGAAGAGCTGGGTTGAATGAAACCTTTATCCAACAAGTCGTCCAATTGAGTTCCGAGCTCTTTCATTTCTGTAGGCGCTAAATGATAAGGTGCTCGTGCAATAGGTGCAGATCCTGGTAGGATGTCTATCCTGAACTCTACTTGCCTCTCAGGAGGTAATCCAGGTAATTCATCAGGAAAAACATCAGGATACTCTGAGATGATTGGAATGTCTTCAATCTTAGGCTTAGGATCATTCATAGTCACCTGTTCCATATAAATGAAAAATCCACTCTTCAAACATTGGGATACTTTAAGAATAGACACATTGCTAGGTAACCCATATTGTGTATCTCCTTGAATAGTGACTGATTCACCAGAAGGGGTTTTGATAATGACAAGCTTTTTATCATAGGCAATTTGGGCTTGGTTATGCGACAACCAATCCATGCCTAAAACTATATCAAAACCAGCCAATTTCATTGGCAAGAGGGATAGCGGGATAGAATGATTCTTAATGGATATAGAACATCCATCAAGAAGAGTTGAAGCTGTTTCTAAGGTACCATCGGCAAGTTCTACCTCATATTTTATGCCTAGAGTCTTAATAGGCAAATTCAACAACTTACAGAACTTATGGTCAACAAAAGACTTATCAGCACCGGAATTAATTAAGACTCTAGCATAATTATTATTGATGAGGAAGGTACCTGTTATGACGTTCTCGTTGTTCACCGCTTCCCTCGCGTTCATCAGGAACACTCTTGCATTGTTTTTCTTTCCCTCTTCGGGCTTCTTTGCGTTCTTGGGGAAATTTGTTTTGATGTGCCCCTTTTCATTGCAACCATAGCAGGTTGCATCCTTAATATTTCGGCACTCAACAGACTTGTGCCCCTTCTTTTTACAAATCCCACATGGTTTGGCCTGTGGGTCCTGGTTGCACTTCCCAAAGTGCCTCTTATGACATGTCTTGCACCTGGGCTTATCATTCGACTTCCCCTTTTTGGAACCAGAGTTCCCCTTGCCCTTCTTGTTCGATTGAGAAGACTGGTCATCCTCTCTTTTCCTTTTTCCTTCATTAGTAGCCTTCTTTGCCCTACTCCTCACCACATCCAAAGTGAGGGACAATGACAGATCCACCGCGGATCTATAGGTGGCTGGCTTAGAGGCCTTAACATTTCCCTTTACTTCAGGGGCCAGACCACCAATGAAACGCGCAATGTGTTTGGGCTCAGGAGTGACTAGATATGGCACAAGCCTTGACATAGAATTGAAGCTAGTCACATAGGATCTACAATCCAGATCCTTCATCACTAAGGTGAGGAATTCGGTCTCTATTCGCTCGACTTCGTGCTGAGGACAATAGGTGTAACACCTCGTAAAATCACGTCCAATGATGTATTGACACGTGTAATAAACCCTGATGAAGTCAAACAGCGAAGTTGAGGGACTAATTTTTCGAAAAATCGAAAACTTTGATTTTGAAAGGACTAGAAGTGTTAGCATACCTAAAATAAGTTCAAAATAACCTCTCACGATGGTGATGTTCACAAATGTGCCACTTGATGATAAAGTGTAGCCGTTTGCGTAATTAATTGAAAGTTTGCGCAATGAAGGGTTAAAAGCGTCAACATGTTAATTCTTACCTCTGAGTGACCTTTTAACAAACCGGGAGCTTCATGATATTGAATTATACTCTTGGGAATGCCAAGTAATGGCCAACTAAGGTTTTTATGCCTATAAGTAAAGTTACGCGCAACTTTGCAAGTTAGAGGGACTAAAAGCGTCAATATGTTTAATTATACCTCTGAATGGACTTTTAGCGAACCCGAAGCATCGTGATGTTTAATAATACTATCAAGGATGCCTAATATGGATTAGATGAGGCTTCAATGCTAATAAATGATGAAATGCGCAAGTTTGCGCAATAGAGGGGCCTAAAGCGTCAACTTTTGAATCTACGCCATTCGGTGACCATTTAAGCAAGCGGGAGCGTAGTAATATTTAAATATATGCTGGAGAATGATTGTTATGGGCAATGGAAGGCTTAGATATCATTAATCGGCATTTCGCGCTACTTTGCGCAATTAAGGGACTAATTGCGTCAAACTGCAAAAGGAGGTCGAATCGTATGGTAACGGACCTTTCGGAATATGTTAATAAGTTAATCATACCCTATTTATCCTTTATATAGCTTAGATATAGGCTTAGAGGTGTTCGGTGCGCAAAAATAAACTTTTATGTCATGCAGGGACTAAAAGTGTCAAAAAGTGCACAAGTTTGCACTTTTGCGCATATCTCGCATTCTGAACATCCCCGGACACCCAAAAATTTATGTAAGCACTAAAATATTTTATTTTAGTGTGTGGCATGATAAAATTCCACTCGTCGCGTAATTTGGACCGTTTTTAGCGTCCGTCCGTGTTTCGTCGTGATTCGACGCATAACGTGACCGTACGACCAAACGAACCGACATCCGACATGTTTTTGAACATGTTTCTGGTCCCCTATGTTTAATCATCCTAGTAGAGCCTTAAAAAGAGGTTAACGGGCCTTGAACGTGCCTGAAATGACCATATGAGCTCTCAGGGACCATTTCTGCCAGTTTTAAAACTGCAGTTGCTGATCTGGGCTGTTAGGCGGGCCGCGTGGGTTTCCTGCTGTTCCATACGCGGGCCGCATGGCCTGCACAACTGCAGAAAACTGGTTTTAAGCTGCTGGTTTTGCTGAAAATGGATTCTATACTCACATTCATCAATCTAGGGGCTGCCCATAGGATCATAAAACCACTTAACACCTGTAATGATCTGAATATGGCACCCCGACACTTGTCGCGATCCTACGAGGTCCCGAAAAGTATATAAGGAGGTGGGTTTTTCACTTTCACCTCACACCTCCTTTCATTTCTGCTTTGGCTCTTTAAATTCAAGGGGATCCTGATCATATTAGGAACCTCCTTCAGTCCTTTGGACTCTTAGTAAGTATTCTTTTGTGCTAATTTAGTTGGTTTAGCGTTTTAAACCAAAAAGTCAAGCGTTATCGATAAACTCTTTGACTTTTAAACGGCTGAGCCATGGTTCGTAACGAACATGGCTACGTGACCGTAATTAGGTAGGTAATTAACCCTTAAAAGGGCGCCTCCTAATTACCACGTTTACTTAGTTTAATTGTCGGGTCAACTTAAAGTCAAGCGGGTTAGTTTTAAATAAAATGCATAACTATTAAATTAGAAGTTATAAAATCAGTTTTGCCACATTAATAACTTGGTAAATATTAGTTGAACATGTCTAAGCATGATTCAACCCGACAATTCTAAGTATAGGCCCGGTTCGGAGCCGAAAGTCGCGAAAGTTGACTTTTGCTTTGACTTTCAAATCTGACCCGAATTAGACTTATTTAGATATGCCTTAGGATTCCTTTAGGATCATGTTATAGGTTAGTATAACCCTCTGAGGTTATACAACCTGAATCCTTAGTTATCCTATTCATTTTGCAAGTTTTCGTTATATGCCGAATTGTTGACCGTTATGCCCTTTTGATCTTAAAACGACATTTTTGAAAATGTGAAAGGATATAAACCTTCACTACTGAATTATAAACTTGTCCCTAAAATTTGACATCAGTTTGAGGTCTAGATTAGGAGTTATGCTCAATAGCGTAATTAGAAGCTTCTTTAGTAATTAAATAGCGTAAATTGCATATAGCCTATCTAAACCCAAATTTTTATACAAAACTTTGTACCTACTGTATTAAAATAATATTTTGGGATTTTTAGAAATTTTTATTTAATTTTAGGCTGAGCATAACTTACTGTTCTAAGCTTAAGTCGGCTAATGCCGGTTTTGCCCTTTTGGGCTATAAAATGAGTTTTATAAATCCGATTGACCCCAAACCTTTTTCTACTGATCTAATATGTTAAATAAATTATTTTGAGCCTTCTGGAATATTAAAAATATCAGCTTTCTATATAAAACCCGGAAATGGCTCCAAATCGCCTTTTTAAGCGTTTTTAACGCATAAGTATGTACTAGAACCTAATTAAGCATATGAGGTTGAAACCTACTGGTGTATTCAGTAAAATTTTAGATTTTAAACAGTAGGAGAATATCTTAAGATCAGAATTCCAAGTTTTGACCTTTTAAGCATATGTGAAATTACCAAAACGCCCCTACGGAGTCTAGAATGGTTAAGATTGATAAATTTCACATAGGACTTATACCCTACTGTTATAACTTAATAAAATGAGTAGGTTTACTGATTTATTCAGACCTGTAACTCAGAATATCATTTAAACACTTTTACACCCTTTAAAATGACCAAAATGCCCTTATGAGGCATAGTTTGGGTTTAAAAACCATTTGGGGCATAATGGAAGGTATCATTCTGATATCACAACATGTTTAAGGCATATTAACTTAGGAAACCTGTATATGACTCTTTTGGTTACTCGTTACGCACTTTATGCGTTCGGATCGGCGTAGGTAACTAGTTTACCCATTTTAGTCGAAACGGGTTAAACCATATCATTTCAATCTCAAAATCCAGAATGTGATTAAGTTACCTATATTAAACAAGTATGCAAGCTTGTTGGGTCAAAACCACATTCTAAAACGGTCTTTGCCTTATCGTGCGTTTAAACCGTAATCTTCATTTGAGAACTAACCGGTCTAGGCTTAGGCCAAATTAAAGACCCGTTAGAAATCTAATAGGTTATTAAAAACCTTCGTTCCAGATTTAGGAGCCCAGTAAAAGCTATCTGTACTTGCTTGGTGGTATACGGCTGGGATTAAATTTATTTAGCTCAGGTAAATACGTTTAACTTATTTTCCCTATACGGGCTTGGGGTACGGTATATAAAATACCGCTTGGTCGGGGAATTGACCTTAACCGGTCTTGGTTATGTGTAGTCAAATTAACCCGTTTGAAAATGCTGTTTTGTTTGTTTAACGCCTTTGGGGGCTACATGACCATGTCCCGGATATCCTTGGCATCATTCAAAGAATGGCCACGACCTTAGCACTCGGGTGTAGGCGTACACCCGTAGTGCTGTACAACATGTATAATCGTCGGTACGAGAGAAGTCTTGCGGCGGAATTATATTAAGTGATGTGTCTATTAATCTTTAACCCGGCACGACCCGGGCTACTGAACGCAGAACGAACATGTAATTCTTTTACAAGATTATTAAGCAAAATAATTATCCCAAGTTATAAAAAGTTTTATGCCACGGGCATTTAAATAAATTTTTAAACGTTTTCAAAATGAGTCAGTTAAATTGTATTTACCAGTGAAAACTGACGTATTTTCCCAAAAAGGCTAAGTGCAGGTACTACGCGTAATAGGCTGGTTTCTCCTAGCATCAAATAGAAGTCTCGCAAGCTTAGATGTTAAAGTATGTTGAACAAGTTTCCTCTTTGTTTTAATCCTCCTGTGGATCTATTACTTTCCGTTTGTAATACTTGGATATTACTTCATTTCGGATTGTAATATATTTATCTTTTGCTTCCGTTGTGCATTATAATTTGTGTTGTTTGACTATGATGATATCAACTACGTCACGGTAATCCCCCACCGGGCCCACCGGTGACACGTGGAAAAATAGGGGTGTGACAGGTTGGTATTAGAGCCAACACTGAGTGAATTAAACACTAGCCCTTTTTGTGTTTAATCTCAGTTACACAATTGCACATTTCTTAATTCTTGAGTCTAGACAAGAACTTAGGACTAATTCAAATTCGTTTTGTTTTGTCCCTGATTGGTTCCTTTGATTATTTTTCTGATTAGCCCCTGCATGGGCAAGTCATTTCAATAGAAGTCCCGTTTAGGGCAACCAAGTATATTGTATAAATTTAAGGGAACGGTTAGACTTAAAATAACATTCCCATTATAAGATCTACCATTATAGTAAAATGGCAAAATCTAAAAAGGACAAGACCTAGCTCAGGTGTCATTTTAAGACGGGGCCAAGATGGTAGTTCCTCAATTAGATTCAGATCCTTGTTAACATCTCAATTTAGGATTGCTCTGCGAATTATATTAAAAGAGAATCTTAGGGGTAAAACCTAGCCACGTGTCATTATAGACATGGCCAAGATGGTAGAACTTGTCTAAAGGATTCCAAAATTTTGTTAACATCTGTAGGCATGTTAGCGTAATTGGGTAAATTGTGATGCAGTATAAATCACACATGCCATCTTTGAAAATTGGGATTTATTTAAAAATTCCCTGTAAGTAAAATAGCCATCCATTAAGGATGAAGTGCCTACGGGTAATAAATAACGTCCTCTGGGACTCAGAGACAGTAGAAGTCTGCACTCACTGTCTGGAAAGGGTAATGAACTTGGATTCAAACCCTAGTACCTCGACTCTATGAGAGTCCCGGTTATAAATTAGACTTGTCTGCGTGACTAGGCCTTTGGTGCCAATATTAAAACCGTAATGTAGGATTGTATAAAGGTCCTGAGCATATAAATGATTAACATATTAACCAGAAATGGTTATTTAAAACCATGGTTAATAAATCATAATACTGTAAAACTTTCTAAAATAAACCTTGTCCATTATTTTCTTATGAGGCAATTACATGGCAAGGTCAGATAAGGTAAACAACCGTCCGGTGAAAAACCATGGGTTATAAATTTTAGAAAATTCATAAGCCTATTCTAAGGATTCAAATCCTTGTAAATACCTGTAAACATGTTAACATTCCTGGCAGATGTGATTCAATCACATAATTCATCTTTATACTGGATTACCCGAAATCCTTCTTATTTGGTGAATAAAGCATCCATTAAGGATGTAACGCTTACGGGCCATATTCATTGTCATATAAGACAAAAGACAGTGGTAGCATACGACTCCCTGTCAAGAAAAGGCAATGAACAAACGTTCAAAGCCTAAATACCTGATTCTGCAAGATCATGGTTTATAATTTAAAGTTGCCCTTGTGACTTGGCCTTTTGTGCCATAGTTATATTTTAAAATAAATTTAGGATAATTATGATGGAAATCCTGAATAAAATAAATATCATTCCTTTTCTGCCAGTGAATATATTAAAAAGAATCTTAAAAGGTATAACCTAGCTTAAATGTCAGTAAAGACCTAGCTATGATGGTAAAACCTGTAGCAAAAAGATTCGATTCCTTGATAAACATATTAACACTCTTGACAACAGTGATGCGGTAAAATCACATTTGTCATCTTTATATTGGGAATTTCCAAACTCCTTATTTAGCCTAAATGATCAGAATGAATCATGGCTAATAATCGTCGAACATGATGTATATGTCAAAACATCCTTTTAAGATGTATGCCTACGGGCAAAGATGTATTCATGGTAGAGATAGTTATTCATAACTTCCTGTCGAAAGGTAATGAGTTATGAAATTTTCCGATCCAAAGGAATCTTTGATTATGTTTTAGATTGTCCTTATGACAAGGCTTTGTGCCATCTAAAGAATCCTTTAAAACAAGCCTTCGTGCTGTATAAAGTGTCTGTACGACATTGACAGTTGTGACTTATATCCCCTGTCTAATAAGAAGGATTAGATTCTGTATAAACGCCAAAGATGGTTTATTTTCAAAACCTAGGCAAAACATAATCAAATAAATCTTATACTATCTAATGGCCTATAAGGTTTAATTTCACCATGGCTATTTAATCATAAAAATTCGACGATTGGCCATATAATTAAGTAAATTATTATTACCTGGTTTTTAGCCTTCAAAGCTTCATCATGGCGGATTTACGTGAAGCCCACAGTTATTCAGTTGATCAGAGTAACACAGTAAGACTGATCTTAACGAGCACTGAGATACAAGCTATGTTGGATATAGCCGTAAACAAAGCAGTGGACCGAGTATTTAAGGATCATAAGAGACAGTGCAAGAGTATCCCAATTAAGGTTACAAAAAGGGGTAAGACTGGTCCGAATTATAACTAGTCCAAGCCAATTGAGGCAAAACCCAAATGTAAAACCTACGGGAAAACAACACTTCGGAAAATGTATCCAAAAGCAGATCACGAGATGTGGCATCTGTATAAAGACAGATCACAAGACTCATGAACGCAAGGACTTGAAGGACGCCACATGCTATGGTTGTGGCGAGAAGAGGCACAAAAAGACCCACTGCCCAAAGAAGGCGACTAAAGAGAAGGGCATTTAGAAGTCACAAGCTAAGCCTTGTAAAATCTGTGATAAGGAAAGGCACAAATCTTTGGAGTGCCAAGATAGAAAGGACGCAACCGCTATGGTTGTAAGGAAATAGGGCACATCGAAGACTGATTGCCCAAATAAGACCAAGAAGCCTGGAAAGGCTATGAGAAAAGTCATAAAAAGGCTTAAGAAGCCAAATGCTGCTCGCATTAGAACACATGCCGCTGCTCATGAGAAGAGCTATATTCATACCCCCAAATGTAAAGAATAAACCCAACAAAAGCATATATGGCAAGGAGCTCCATTCCTTTTAGGATATATTTGATAGTACTTCGTCTCTTGGAAGTCAAGAGACTTCAATAGTAAAAAGGGGCCATCTATTACTGATGTATTGCAAAATACATCGGTATTCGCGTCGGTTTTAGTCGTTAGTTAGTTAGTTTTAGTGTCGGTTTAGTTTAGAATGTACATACTATTGATTTATTTGTGTTTCCAGGTCTTTACAGCCAAAAGGAGCGAAAACGAGCAGGATTCTGGAAAGGCGGAAGGCTGGCACGGAAACCGAGGAAGTCGGGAGCTGAAACGAAGAAAAATTGCAGTTCTGGAGCTCCAAGGCGGGCCGCGTAGACTTAACAGGCATTCCCATGCGCCCCGCATTGACTTAAAGGAGAAATAGAGGAATAACATCCTCTCGCGCCCCGCGTTAACTTAACCAGAAACTCTAGGCGGGCCGCGAGAGACTTGTAAAGTGAATCAGGATTTTAAACCCTAGGCGACCCGCATAAGCTCAAGCCATTTCTTCACGCGGGCCGCCTAAAGAGACTGTGTCGGCAGAATTACGCGAATTGTATGGATTTTTAGGGTTTTCGATTATATAATGCATCCTAAGCGTACACAACCGATTATCGACGAACTAGGGCAACTTTGGGAAAGAATTGGCTGCTGATTGAAGGCTGTGGACGTGCTTGAAGCATCTTGGAAGCTTGGAATCATTGGGATAGCGTTTTTGAGCATTCGGGAGTGAAGATTCGGGTTCTACATACCTTTTTCTTTCGTTCTTTGTTTGTTTAGACTTTGTTACCAATGAATTCAGTTGATACAATGCTTTTGACTTTGTTTTTGATGATGTTTTCCGGCTAAAACCATAAACTACCTAGGCGATGACTATGGCATGACAAAGTTTGGATTTTTATTTGATTATTGATGTGGTTGTGGACTTTTCTTGTATTGTAAACACTATGATAGTTTGTCTTGGTGCATATGTGTGCTTGTGATTATTTATTTATTGTTTATTTGTTCCATTCGATTCTTGGTGACGGTCTTTATCACGGAATAGAGTCGAATTAGGGTCTTGACTTAGGTGAGTGTCTATATCACATAATAGGTCATTAATTCTTTAGGGTGAAAAAGTGCACTAGTAACCTTAGGAACAATATTCGGTAATTAATTAAAATCAAGTGTGCTGCTAGACTCGTCGCGGAAAGGCTCGAGGATATTGATAGGTCTCGGAGTAGTTATAAGGAATTAACCACCCATTGTCTATTAAGCCAAGATTAAACCCGTAGTTGCTTTAGACGTTCGCGCGGCAAAGTAGAGCGTCTTACATAAGCACTTTCAAGAAACTAGAGGACGGACAAGAAATCTAGAAAACCGGTGAGCGTAACATCCTAGGTAGTGCCACAAGAATCGCCTCGAGAGTGTTTGAGGGGCTTAGTGGTATCTTAATAGGTTTAGCATTAGAAGATCCCGGTTCCACACCACATCATTATCATATAGGAATCCATTTTGAGTTTAGCCTGCGTCTAGCCTAGGTAGTCTTCATTCTCACTGATCAGACCCTTCGTTTGAGTTCGTGTCTAGCTTTCTAGTATTATTTTATTATTTTATTTAGGATTTTTAGAAACCCCCCCCAAATTAATAAACAATTTAGTATGTCGTGTCAGTTTGAGTCTAGATAGAGTCGTAGCGTAGTCAGTAGAGTCTCGTGGGTTCGACACTCGGACTTACTTTAGCTTTACTACGTCGATCGGTTCACTTGCCGGTTGCGTGTTTTAGGGTTTAGGTCGAGTCTTAGTTTTATAAATCTAAAGCTTAGAGAGTCTAGAAATAGGGTAATTTAGTTAGTTTTATTTGACCCATTTTCAGCACATCAAGTTTTTGGCGCCGTTGCCGGGGACTCTTGGCGATTGCGCTGATTACTTTGTTTGGACTTACTTGACATATTACGTGCTATTTTGTTTCTTTGTTTGAGTCGTAGGTGTCTAAGTATTTTAGTGTCTTTTTATAGTTAGTCGAGTCGTTTAGTAGAGTCTTCTTACTTGTTTGTTTTCGGTTTTTGCAGTGGATGCCCCATACGCGCTCGCAGGGACCGCCGCCGTTGCCGTTTGCACTCAAGTCTTCCTTCTCATCGTCTACGTCCGAGGTACGTGCTTCTAGCTCTACTTCATTTTCTCAGTCCACCCTAGTTTTCGATTCTACACCAAAATCTTCACCCCACAATTCCCCCCCACCCACCCGCCCACCTAGTCCACCACCCGTAGCTCACATGGCCCGTAGGACAGTTTACGACCAGGCTACCACCGGCTTCGCCGGTGGTAATTCCCCCATCACCCTTCCTGAGATCCCGAACGATCGGTCGTGGCAGATACCATCCTACATTATGACCGCCATCACCAATTCCTGCCAGTTCCATGGTCGTGACGACGAGGATGCCCCCGCCCATATCAATCGCATCACTCGTCTCTGCAGCACCTTCTCCATTGAGGGTGTCAATCTTGATGCTAGGTATCTTCAGGTTTTTCCGTTCTCACTTGCTGGACGCGCAGCCGTCTGGTTCGATTCCCAGCCTGCTGGCACTTTCTGTACTTGGGCAGGCCTTCGCGATGCATTCTTAGCCAAATATTTTCTGCCAGCCAAGGCATCTCGCCTTCGTGACCAGATCCACTCATTTCGTATGGAGCCAGATGAGCCTTATCACTTAGCTTGGGAGCGTTTTCAGACCCTGATTACCCGTTGTTCTCAGCATGGTCTATCTGACTGGGCGTTAGTAGAGAAGTTCTACAATGGACTTACTCCTGAGATTAGGGCTCGTTTCGATACTTCAGCAGGAGGCCAGCTTATGGGAAAGAAGACAGTGGCGGAGTGCAATGATTTATTTGAGAGTTTTGCCCACTCCGATATGGACTACAGCACTACCAGCAGGACTTCCATTCCTGCGCGTACCACCTCGGCCGGTCGAGGGGTAAACCAAGTTGGCTTGGATTCATCGGTAGCTGCTGCAGTCGAGAGAGCGAAGGAGGAATTGAGGCAAGAGATGAGGCAGGAGTTGAATGAGATAAAGAAGAAAGTCGATAGGTGTGAGGTTTGTCGAGGGGGACATGATACCATAGATTGCCCCACGCTCACTCTTGAGCAGGTAGAGTACATAGCCGGTCAGCCTAGGGGTCCCACGAACCCGTTCAATAATTCTAGTTCCAACTGGCGCGGTAGTGGTCATTCGAGTGGGTATCGTTCGTCTGGAAATCCTCCTGGATTTTCATCTGGTCAGTATCAGAGTAGAGGGCCCGGTATTTACACGCAGTCTAGTTCAGGGCAGTTCAGTGGGTCGGGGTCTAGTGGTCAGTTTTCCAGTAGGGGACCGCCTCAGGAGAGTCAGGGTGGTGGGAAAGCTCCTGAGGTTAGCACGAGTAGATTAGAGGAGATGTTTGCTCAGATGATGACGCGGAGCGATACGTTCATGAAAAATCATAGTGGGAAGAGTTTAGGAGAGGTATTGAGAGAGAGAGAGGTTGAAGAAGTAGAGGAGGAGGTTGATGAGGAGATCGAGATGGAGGCTCCAGGCAAGGTGCACACGAGGCTAGCCCCAGCAAGTACCGCACATGCCGAGGAGTCGCCAGTAGAGCAGAGAGTGGAGAGGCAGCCGACGAGAGGTCGGCCGGCACCGGTGATTGATCATTCTCGCCTTCCATTTCCCGCCCGTGCCAGGCAGCAGAAATATGCTCAGGAGTACGGGAAATTCCTTGAGATGTTTACTCAGTTGAAGATCAATCTTCCGTTCATCGAGGCGCTTCAGTCTATGCCTAAGTATGCGAAATTCCTTAAAGATCTTTTGAAGCGTAAGGAGAGAATCGGTGAGCTTTCGAACATTCCATTGACAGGGGGTTGTTCCGCGGTAGTCTTGAATAAGCTACCAGAGAAGTTGACCGACCCTGGCACATTCACGATTCCATGTTTCTTTGGGGGAGCCGCTACCCCTTCTCACGCCTTAGCCGATTTAGGGGCCAGCATCAATTTGATGCCATTCTCGTTGTATGAGCGTCTTGGTCTAGGAGAGCTTACACCCACGCGCATGTCATTGTCCTTGGCTGACCGATCAGTCAAGTATCCTCGTGGGGTAGTAGAGAATTTGCTGGTGAAGGTCGATAGGTTTGTGTTCCCAGTAGACTTCGTTGTGCTTGATATGGAGGCCGATGAGAGAGTTCCTATTATTCTTGGCCGTCCATTCCTTCGAACCGCAAAGGCGATCATTGTCGTCTTTGACGGTAAGATTTCTCTTCGTGCGGGTGACGAGGTTGTCACATTTGAGATCGATAGAGCGATGCAGCATCCTAGTTGTGGAGATGATGTTAGTGGGCCGTGTCATTCCGTCTATTTTCTCAATTCATTCATATCTTGTGTCGACACGTGCTTCGAGTACATTAGTGGATCCGATCTGGTAGGTGAGGGAGTTGTTGACGAGCATTCTGAGGATGAGGTAGAGGAGGTAGAGGAGGAGTGTTTAGATGAGAGCGATGAGGTTAGTGCTGAGCCATTAGGGCTCGATGCGATTAGTGATGAGAGTACTCCGGTAGAGATTCCACCGCCTTTAGAACTTAAGGTTCTTCCATCCCATCTCGAGTACGCATTTCTAGGAGAGAAGCCGAGTATGCCTGTCATCATTTCTTCGAAGTTGACAGAGGAGGAGAAGTCAAGGCTGATTGAGGTGCTTAGAGAGCACAGTGATGCGATTTCATGGAGGCTATCCGATATCAAGGGCATCAGCCCTACCTTTTGCACGCATCGCATTCTGATGGAGGACGTTTTCAAGCCTGTAGTGCAGCCGCAGCGTCGGTTGAATCCAAATATGCAGGAGGTAGTGAAGAAGGAGGTGATGAAGTTGTTAGCGTCTGGGTTGATCTATCCCATTTCTGATTCAGCTTGGGTGAGTCCTACGCAGGTTGTCCCGAAGAAAGGGGGGATGACGGTTGTTCTGAATTCGAAGAATGAGCTTATTCCGTCTCGTACTGTTACGGGTTGGCGTGTGTGCATTGACTATCGAAAGTTAAATGACGCCACTCGTAAAGATCATTTTCCGCTCCCATTCATTGATCAGATGCTTGAGCGTCTCGCGGGTCAGCAGTTCTATTGCTTTCTCGACGGGTTTTCGGGTTATTTCCAGATTCCTATTGCACCAGAGGATCAGGAGAAAACCACTTTTACATGTCCATATGGCACATACGCGTACCGACGCATGCCGTTTGGATTATGTAACGCTCCTGCTACATTCCAGCGTTGTATGATCGCGATCTTTCAGGATATGGTCGAGAGTTCGATGGAGGTGTTTATGGACGACTTCTCAGTGTATGGTAGTTCTTTCGATCAGTGTTTGACGAATCTTGAGAGGATGCTGAAGAGATGTGTGGAGACGAAGTTGATGCTGAACTGGGAGAAGTGTCACTTCATGGTGACTGAGGGGATTGTGCTAGGGCACAAGATTTCGCGAGCAGGTATTGAGGTTGATAGAGCGAAGATAGATACGATTAGCCAGCTTCCTCCGCCGACTAGTGTCAAGTCGGTTCGTAGTTTTCTCGGTCATGCGGGATTTTATAGGCGCTTCATTAGGGATTTTTCCAAAATCACTCGCCCCATGACGCGATTGTTGGAGAAGGACGTTCCTTTCGTCTTTGACGAGGAGTGCCTTCGAGCGTTTGAGTTTCTGAAGGAGAGGTTAGTGAGTGCACCGATCCTCGTATCGCCTGATTGGAGCTTACCATTCGAGCTGATGTGCGATGCGAGTGACTACGCAGTTGGTGCGGTGTTAGGGCAGAGACGGGAGAAGCATTTTCACCCGATTTACTATGCGAGTAAAACGCTGAATGATGCCCAGGAAAATTACACCACTACGGAGAAGGAGTTGTTGGCGGTGGTGTTCGCGTTCGATAAATTCCGATCATATCTCGTTCTTTCGAAAACCGTCGTGTTCACTGATCATTCTGCTCTGCGTCACTTGTTTCAGAAGAAGGACGCGAAGCTGCGTCTTATACGATGGATTCTGCTTCTTTCCGAGTTCGACATTGAAATTAAGGATAAGAAGGGGGCAGAAAATGTGGCGGCGGACCACTTGTCTCGCCTAGAGGATCCGAAGCGTGAGGAGATTCGTGAGGCGGCGATAGGAGACAGATTCCCTCACGAGTCTATTGATGCTGTCACGGCTGGAACCGTGGACCTCCCGTGGTTCAGCGATATAGCCAATTATTTGGCCGATGGGTTTGTGATGGAGAGTTTGAGTTTGCAGGAGAAGCGCAAGTTGACGAGGGACGCTAGGAAGTACATTTGGGACGATCCCTATCTCTTCAGGATAGGCGGTGATCGAGTCCTGAGGAGGTGTGTTAGTAGGGAAGAAGGTGCGGGGATCCTGAGACACGTGCATGAGGGTTTGACTGGAGGACACCATGGTGCGCATGTGACCGCACAGAAGGTGTTTGATTGTGGTTTCTATTGGCCGACGGTGGTAGATGATGCGGCCGAGTTTGTTAGGAAGTGTGACCGGTGCCAGCGGACCGGCAACATCTCATCCAAGGATGAGATGCCCCAGAATCCCATTCAAGTGTTGGAAGTCTTTGACGTTTGGGGCATCGATTTCATGGGACCATTTCCATCTTCGAGTGGAAATCGGTACATCCTCGTTGCAATTGACTACGTTTCGAAGTGGGTGGAAGCTCAAGCTTCGCCTACGAATGATGCACGAGTGGTGGTGAGGTTCTTGAAGAAGTTGTTTACGCGATTTGGTACGCCTAGAGCCATTATTAGTGATCGCGGCACGCATTTTTGCAATGCGGTTATGGAGAAGGCGTTGGAGAGATATGGAGTTACGCACCGCTTGTCCACCGCGTATCATCCACAAACGAGCGGTCAAGTGGAGAATGCGAATCGAGGAGTGAAGCGGATTTTAGAGAAGACGGTAGGGAAGAGTAGGCAAGATTGGTCCGACAAGTTGGACGATGCGTTGTGGGCTTTCCGAACCGCCTACAAGACGCCATTAGGTACGACACCGTTTATGATCGTCTACGGGAAAGCGTGCCACTTACCGGTCGAGTTAGAGCATCGGGCTCTTTGGGCGCTCAAAACGGTGAATTTAGATTTGACCGAGGCCGCTAGGAGACGATTTTTCCAAATCCATGAGTTAGAGGCGCTTCGTGACGCCGCGTATGATCGTTCTTGGAGTATCAAGGAGAAGTCGAAAGCGTTGCATGATAGGAAGTTGCGAAAGTTGAAGGAGTTTAAAGTGGGCGATCGGGTGCTATTATTCAACTCGAGGTTGAAATTGATCGCCGGGAAGTTGAAGTCGAGGTGGTCCGGGCCGTACGTCGTGAAGGAGGTTTTCCCGTACGGTACCGTTGAGTTGTTTGATGAGGAGAGTTCGCATGTGTGGAAGGTAAATGGGCATAGGTTGAAACACTACATAGGAGGTCCCATCGATACCGCCGAAGAGGAAACCGTTCCTCTTTCGGACCCGCCTAGCACCGCCCCGTAGGTTCTTGAGTGAAAACTCAAGTGTAGAGTTTGTATTTTGCGTCGTTGTCCGTGTCGTGTCCTTAGTTTAGTTTTTGTGAGTTTTTGCGTCATTTGTGTCGTTTTGTGTGTTCTTGCGTCTTGTGTGTGTCGTGAGTATTTTTGCAGGTTTCATCACCTTTACGGAGCCGAGATCGATCACCGAACAGCTGCACAGGTACGTTTAACGCTAAAAACGCGTAAATAAATGCAGGGGGTAAAATGGGGATTAATGAAAATGAATTTTTGCTGAAACTTGCTGTTGCTGTTAACCAAACAGCAGTTCTGCACTGTCCATGCGGCCCGCGTAGGGTTTTTCCTATTTAACGCGGCCCGCCTGGACTTAAAAGGAAATGCAGATTAAACGAACACTCGCGGACCGCCTTCACTTACCCTTACACTCTACGCGGGCCGCCTGGTTGTTAAATGGTTTTAAAAAAATAATAAAGTTCACGCGGGTCGCGTGAACAGTTCAGTCGGGGTCACCAACAAAACCCCCAATCTGTGCTTCATTTCAAACCCTAACCCTTTAACACTTCTCTCCGGCGATTTCACACCCATCACTACCTCCCTTCACCACCATTCACCACCCCACTACCACCATTTTCGTGCACTGTTTACCACCACTGAAACCCCATCACCACCGATCTCCACCCTTGAACCACCACCACACCCACTGTTAATCACCACCGTTCCATCCACCACTACCCGTCAACCGCCACCTCATCGCCAACCACCAGACCATTGTTGAGACCACTGTTGACACCCACCAGATTGTTCTGCTCATTCGGTTCGGTTACGCTACAAGGTATGAATTCCTGCATTATGTTTATGTGTCGAGTCAGTGGTTTGTCTGATGTTCTGTTTCTTTTTTGTATTGAGTCGAGTCCAGTTTAGGGCAGTGTCGGGTCTGAAAGTTTTAGTTTAATCGAGTCAGTATCACTCATGTGCTGGTCATTTTTGTGTCGAGTCATTGTCTGCAGGTCCTAATCTGATGTTTGAGCAGTCCGGTTACTCAGTCAGGACCACAGTCGAGTCGAGTCAGTCATGTCATAGTGTAGAGAGGGTGCGGGCGGTTTGGTTTGGTTTGCTATGATTGATTGATTTCTTGCTTTGAGCGATGTGCGCGTGGGGTGTGATAGATACATATAGGTGGGGTGGTTTTGTCCGCGGATGTATCGGTCATGTTATTTGGACGCGGACGTTCGTTTTAGGATATGGTAACCTCCAAGTGTGGGGAGGCTTTTCGCGCCGTTTCATAAAAATTCCATTTTTCACCAAACTTTGCGCGCATTGCTTCCATTGCTTCCGCACTTGGTGTGTGATGATTTCTCGGCACTTAGAATTGCTCGAGGGCGAGCAAGGTGCCGGGAGGGGGTAAAAGTGTAAATTTTTGTAAAATGAGTCATAAGTGTCGTTTTTAGGGTTTTGTGCGTCGTTTTGCGTCGTTTAGGGTCCGTTAGTGTGTTTCGAGTCATAGTTGCGTCGTGTTAGTGTCGTGTCGTGTCGTGCACGTACTATTGCATCGCTCGATTTTAGGCCGCGTCGCCCGTACTCAATCTCCATTCGGGCGAGGTTGGCCTAGGTTCGGGTTGTTTTTGTGATATGCACTTATATCGGACAACGGCCGCGAATGAAATGCTATACGGCCGTCATCCGATTGTACATTATTATATTATTATTTTATTATTTATATAAAGAAAAAAAAATAATAAAATAAATAAATAAATAAAAAAACAGAAAAATTCCAAAAAAATCAAAAAATTCAAAAATACCAAAAATAGCTTGTGATTACTAACGGTTCACCTGTTTTGCATGTTTATTTGATCTGTTGTGAACAGGATGTCAGGTGAAGGATCATCTTCGGGTGTCAAGCGCAAGAGGCGCACTACTCGTGCCCAGGCAGCTGCACAGGAGCAGCCGGATGCTCCGGTGCTTCGAGAGATTAGATATAGGGATACTGGGGTCCCGCACGGGCAGAGTGAGAAGCTGTTTGAGAGCCCGTTGTTGCGTTTTACGGTGGGGTCATATGAGTTTATGAAATTCGAGGCAATTAAGAAGGTGAAGTTGTTAGAGAGTAAAAGGATTGACTGGGATTTGGTTAGGAAGTTGGGACAGGTCGAGAGAGTTCAGGAGCTTCTAGGGGATAAGTTTAGGTGGGCGATGGAGTGTGAGATGCCTCAGTATCTGGAGCTGACTATGGAGTTTCACTCCACATTCATTTATAGGCACCCAGGGGGGTTCGATCAGCCGGATGTGGTTTCGTTTGCGTTGGGCAAACAGGTTTACAATATGAGTCTAATGCAGTTTGCAGAGGCGACAGGGTTGTATTCGGCTGAGGAGGTTGGGTCAGATGAGTTTAGAGGTTTATTGAGGCAGGTTTTGAGAGACCCGGCAGAGGCGTGTGTCGTGAAGGAGGATTTGGCACGTTTCTGGCGCACCATTGCTATTTCACCATATTCTAGCAATTTGGTGGCGTCAGACATTAGAGATCCGGTTTATAGGTTCGTGCACAAGATTTTATGTTCTACTTTGATAGGGAAGCACGAGGGAGACAAGGTAAACCAGCACAGTTTGTTTTGTTTGATGTGCATGGTTGAGAGGCGGCCAGCCAACCTAGCTAGTATCTTGGCATGGTCCTTAGCGAGGCCGAAGAAGGGGGGTGGTACGGCCAGATTGTATGGTGGGCCGTATATCACGATGTTGGCAGCCAATTTGGGTGTGTTTGCTGAGTTTCCGGCGGAGAGGATGACTGAGGGACCCGCTCCATCTCTCGTGGAGTTGAGGAGTTTACAGCTAGCTAGGATCGTCACGTTTATCGAGCCGCTAGCATGGACAGAGATTCTGCCAGCACCACCGTCTCCGGATCCGACTTCCGAGGAGGCAGCAACCACCACGATTCCGGAGCGGTACCAGGTGCCACTTCAGAGACATCAGCTCCCAGCACGGGAGTATCCTTTCAGGCAGCCGCGGCCAGAGCCGCTTACTTTAGAGGGTTTATACGATCGGGTGGAGCAGGTTAGGCATGAGATGCAGCTGGGTTTTCAGGTTTTGTATGATCACTTCCATATACAGCTACCACCGGTATTGCAGCCACAGCAGGGGGGTCCCGCTGGTGGAGAGGAGGAGCCTGCTGGTGGAGAGCAGGGTGGAGCAGGAGATGCATGAGGAGGAGCAGCAGTGCTTGTAGCAGTTATATCTTTTGTTTTATTTTTATGTTGTTTTTGATCCTCGTTAGTCGGTTTGTATTGATATGATATATTGGTTGGTCGGGTTGTGGGTTGGTTGATACTTGTGATGATACCTTGATGGTTTATATTATTTTGGGTTTAGTATGTTTTGAGTGATAGGTTGATTTTGATGCCGCTTCCGTTCGCGTGTCCGAGTTAGTACAGTTTGCTGAGCGCGTTTTGGATTGGAGGGCATGTGTGGTATCGACTGGCATACTGACAGTCTCACATATGATTCAGCTAAGTCGTTCCACTTGTATACTTGTATATTTATTTATTTATTTTTGTTTTTAGGTTTTAGGAGTCAGGTTTACATCCTTGCATTAGGGACAATGCAACATTCAAGTGTGGGGATGGGAACTTTTAGTTAGTGAGTCTTGAGTCGAAAAAAAAAATCCAAAAAAAAAAATTAAAAAAAATAGAAAATGTCTTTTGAAATAAGAAGTTTGCAAAATAAAAACGGAAAATGATAGAAAAGTCGGGTTTTTGATCGGGTTCAAATAATAATAATATGAGATAAAAAAATCGTGCTTGTGTCTAGTTTGGGATGCGCGGGTAAGCTTGATTCGGTTTCGGGTTCCGTTGATATTAATTATACCTAATTGTCGGTCTACTAGTGGGTTCTCATCTAGGGAAAGTGGGGAAATTGAAACCGCCAATAATAGTATAAGGGATGCCGTTATAAGCTAAGATCGTTAGAGTTTTTGGTCATTATCTCGTTGAAAAAAAAAATAAATAAATAAGCGAGCTAGAAACTAAATGAAAGTAGCCATTCTATGTAATCTGTGGTTGGGGATAGCGACTCTACAGCCGGAATACCGCTAGAATGTGTGAAATCGACCTTGCAAAATAAATAAAAAGTACCGAGGCCTATGTAATCTGTGGTTGGGGATAGCGACTCTACAGCCGGAATACCTCTAGGATTAGGGAAAGCAACGTCTACGCTCGTAAATGTGAAAAAAAAATGAAAAAATGGGAAGAATAGATTTGATTTTAAACTCTCTTGATCTTGGTATAAGGCGGTTAGGAAATAACCCAGTGGTGGTTCCTTTTGTCCTATAAGCTTGAGGGGGGAGTAGGTGGACTTGCAATTCGTAGCGTGAGACCCTAGGTGGATTGACCGAACTTGAACCTAAATTGCATGATAAGGGCTTGAAACCGGGTTGGGTTTAAGAGGATCATTATACTTGCAATCGCGGCTAACACGAGTATCGATTTAATAAAATAACCTAAGCTTTTGTCCCGATCGACTGTCTTGGCTATAATTCCGTTTGCATTATTCTTTTTCGAGGACGAAAAAAAGATAAGTGTGGGGATATTTGATGTATTGCAAAATACATCGGTATTCGCGTCGGTTTTAGTCGTTAGTTAGTTAGTTTTAGTGTCGGTTTAGTTTAGAATGTACATACTATTGATTTATTTGTGTTTCCAGGTCTTTACAGCCAAAAGGAGCGAAAACGAGCAGAATTCTGGAAAGGCGGAAGGCTGGCACGGAAACCGAGGAAGTCGGGAGCTGAAACGAAGAAAAATTGCAGTTCTGGAGCTCCAAGGCGGGCCGCGTAGACTTAACAGGCATTCCCACGCGCCCCGCATTGACTTAAAGGAGAAATAGAGGAATAACATCCTCTCGCGCCCCGCGTTAACTTAACCAGAAACTCTAGGCGGGCCGCGAGAGACTTGTAAAGTGAATCAGGATTTTAAACCCTAGGCGACCCGCATAAGCTCAAGCCATTTCTTCACGCGGGCCGCCTAAAGAGACTGTGTCGGCAGAATTACGCGAATTGCATGGATTTTTAGGGTTTTCGATTATATAATGCATCCTAAGCGTACACAGCCGATTATCGACGAACTAGGGCAACTTTGGGCAAGAATTCGCTGCTGATTGAAGGCTGTGGACGTGCTTGAAGCATCTTGGAAGCTTGGAATCATTGGGATAGCGTTTTTGAGCATTCGGGAGTGAAGATTCGGGTTCTACATACCTTTTTCTTTCGTTCTTTGTTTGTTTAGACTTTGTTACCAATGAATTCAGTTGATACAATGCTTTTGACTTTGTTTTTTATGATGTTTTCCGGCTAAAACCATAAACTACCTAGGCGATGACTATGGCATGACAAAGTTTGGATTTTTATTTGATTATTGATGTGGTTGTGGACTTTTCTTGTATTGTAAACACTATGATAGTTTGTCTTGGTGCATATGTGTGCTTGTGATTATTTATTTATTGTTTATTTGTTCCATTCGATTCTTGGTGACGGTCTTTATCACGGAATAGAGTCGAATTAGGGTCTTGACTTAGGTGAGTGTCTATATCACATAATAGGTCATTAATTCTTTAGGGTGAAAAAGTGCACTAGTAACCTTAGGAACAATATTCGGTAATTAATTAAAATCAAGTGTGCTGCTAGACTCGTCGCGGAAAGGCTCGAGAATATTGATAGGTCTCGGAGTAGTTATAAGGAATTAACCACCCATTGTCTATTAAGCCAAGATTAAACCCGTAGTTGCTTTAGACGTTCGCGCGGCAAAGTAGAGCGTCTTACATAAGCACTTTCAAGAAACTAGAGGACGGACAAGAAATCTAGAAAACCGGTGAGCGTAACATCCTAGGTAGTGCCACAAGAATCGCCTCGAGAGTGTTTGAGGGGCTTAGTGGTATCTTAATAGGTTTAGCATTAGAAGATCCCGGTTCCACACCACATCATTATCATATAGGAATCCATTCTGAGTTTAGCCTGCGTCTAGCCTAGGTAGTCTTCATTCTCACTGATCAGACCCTTCGTTTGAGTTCGTGTCTAGCTTTCTAGTATTATTTTATTATTTTATTTAGGATTTTTAGAAACCCCCCCCCCCCAAATTAATAAACAATTTAGTATGTCGTGTCAGTTTGAGTCTAGATAGAGTCGTAGCGTAGTCAGTAGAGTCTCGTGGGTTCGACACTCGGACTTACTTTAGCTTTACTACGTCGATCGGTTCACTTGCCGGTTGCGTGTTTTAGGGTTTAGGTCGAGTCTTAGTTTTATAAATCTAAAGCTTAGAGAGTCTAGAAATAGGGTAATTTAGTTAGTTTTATTTGACCCATTTTCAGCACATCAATTACAGAAGATTGTTGGAGGCAGTAGGAACCACTAGATGTATCAGCGGTTATGCTAGAAAGTACACGGTAAGGTATCCACCACCGTCATTCGATGGTAATATCCTTAATTAGTAAGGACCTTATTAGGGTAACCTATTATTCACATCACGAAATGGAAAAGATGGAATAAGAATTCTCTGACCCTCGCCATAAAAGTTTTAGACCATAAACAATATGTTTCAAATTCAGTATCTTTGACTAAGATAGTACCCCCTTTCCAATTACCTAGAATCCAAGCTTAAATGCAAGCAATTAAAGGTGGTTAGCAGATATAACACCTCGAAAATTCGTGTTCAATAAAATAAAGACACGTATCATGTGGGACAAACGTGTCAGGGACCCGGATCAAATACGGACGTATGGTAGGATTTAAAAAGGGCGTCATGTTATTTAAATACCTCTGAACGACCCATGGGCGACATGTTATTAAAATACCTCTGAGCGACCCAATATATAAATCCCAAGACCATGAATCAATACGATAAATGTCCAATAAATTAGCCGGTTGTTCCTAGATAAATTAATTTCATAGGTCTCAAGCTTGCTCATTATGAATCCATGATGGATCTACCTCCGCTACTCACGTTTTATAGATTAAGAAATAATCAGTCAAAGCTATGACTGCCCTAAAATTTTTAAGGATTCTACAGCTAAGTTAAAAGGGATTAAGAATGGAGGCGTTTAACCCTCTTGATGTATGATTAGAGGCAGTTCACCTTAGTAAAGACATTAGATAACTCACTTATTATGATTTCATTTCTAAGAATTACGTTTGGTTTCAGGTACTGCTACGTCTCTTATAAGACCATAAGCTTAGTAAACTTTTAGAAATTTGCCCATAAGAACCCCAGATACTAAGTGTAAGGTAAAACTTACAAGCAAAATCATAAGAACCATTTCCTTTATCCCTATCAGAAACCTTCAGTTGTAGAATTTTAGAAGTATCCTCTCTAGAGGAGGTGCGTTAGCATATATAATTGATATCTCTTTAATCTCTATTGATTAAGAATACCAGATGGTATGACAAAAAGCGCCATATGAGGGTTGGTGTATCCTAGCAAGTTCCATAGATTGCTTCCATGCCTGATCAACATGGATGTTTAATGCATGGGACCACAAAGATATCCCAATGGTCATATGATACTAAAGTCAATTAATGGTATTTAAAGAAGATACTCAGAATGGAATTGTCCAAATAAATGTTCCCGATTAAGAAATTCGTGGACTTGTAACCTAAATATGTCACCTATTGACATAAGCAAGGATGGATAAACCGGAGTCTAAGATATGAAAAATCTCTATAACCTCCTTGTACCTTGATTATTTTCTCCTATGATTACCCTATTCACCTTCTGAGAGGCAAGTAGAGTTAAGATTCACATCCCGATTAGGGCTGCATTATTGTGAAATCTCCATTTTGGCTAGTACCATCACTGGAAGAATAAAAACCCTAATTAAGATAAATTTTAAGATAAAGGTTCTTAAAGCCTAATTCGTGATTCTAATAATTCCAGTTTTATATAGATTAAGAAAGACGGTTCAATGATTACCGCATCCTTATATAGATGACGATTAAAGAATCGTCATTGACTGCCCAGGATCGTCGACTTGTTCGACTAACTGTAAGGATTAACTATTCCTTAAGATTGGTTAAGCAATGGTTGGAATAACCATCTCACCTTAAGATTAGCTTTTCTATAATAGTTGTTATATAAGTATCAAGGTTGCTCCTTGGGAGACCTTGTATAGATAAGATGTTAAACATCTATTGTTAGACAGAAAATTGGTAAGTCCAATTATCAGGATCTGAAAGTTTCCTTGGAAACAACGAATAAGATCATGAAAATCCATAATCATCTGTAAGTTGCCAGCATTCGGCAGAGAATCAAGGATTCATGGAAATAGCAAACCTCCTAAGTTCTTGTTAAGAAATAAAGTTCAACAAAAGATATCACCCTGGAAAGGTGTGCCAATCTGTTAATTGTTAGGCTAGCTAAGCTCTGAATATATGAAATCATTCGAAGGAATTGAATGTATCAAGATCAAATAGCTTATAAGCTAAAACCTATTTAAGGAGCTTGGCGGATCTCGCAATACGTTACACATTAAGGATTTAAGGATGTGTCACCTATAAGTCAAGAAGCATTAACTCATGTGATAGGCAGATCTATGATATGATGAGAAACCTGTATCGATTAAGGACCGGCAGGTTAAGAATGCTCGAAAGGGATACATTTACCTAATATAGAGGTCAACTTGGGAGCTTGGAAAGACTCCAGACATGCTATGAAAGTTAAGTCCGTTATGCGACAAAAGAAACTTCCAGCATTTTAGCAAATCTCAAGGTCGAGATTTTTTTATGGGGGTGAGGATGTAACACCTCGTAAAATCACGTCCAATGATGTATTGACACGTGTAATAAACCCTGATGAAGTCAAACAGCGAAGTTGAGGGACTAATTTTTCGAAAAATCGAAAACTTTGATTTTGAAAGGACTGGAAGTGTTAGCATACCTAAAATAAGTTCTAAATAACCTCTCACGATGGTGATGTTCATAAATGTGCCACTTGATGATAAAGTGTAACCGTTTGCGTAATTAATTGAAAGTTTGCGCAATGAAGGGTTAAAAGCGTCAACATGTTAATTCTTACCTCTGAGTGACCTTTTAACAAACCGGGAGCTTCATGATATTGAATTATACTCTCGGGAATGCCAAGTAATGGCCAACTAAGGTTTTTATGCCTATAAGTAAAGTTACGCGCAACTTTGCAAGTTAGAGGGACTAAAAGCGTCAATATGTTTAATTATACCTCTGAATGGCCTTTTAGCAAACCCGAAGCATCGTGATGTTTAATAATACTATCAAGGATGCCTAATATGGATTAGATGAGGCTTCAATGCTAATAAATGATGAAATGCGCAAGTTTGCGCAATAGAGGGGCCTAAAGCGTCAACTTTTGAATCTACGCCATTCGGTGACCATTTAAGCAAGCGGGAGCGTATTAATATTTAAATATATGCTGGAGAATGATTATTATGGGCCATGGAAGGCTTAGATATCATTAATCGGCATTTCACACTACTTTGCGCAATTAAGGGACTAATTGCGTCAAACTGCAAAAGGAGGTCGAATCGTATGGTAACGGACGTTCCGGAATATGTTAATAAGTTAATCATACCCTATTTATCCTTTATATAGCTTAGATATAGGCTTAGAGGTGTTCGGTGCGCAAAAATAAACTTTTATGTCATGCAGGGACTAAAAGTGTCAAAAAGTGCACAAGTTTGCACTTTTGCGCATATCTCGCATTCTGAACATCCCCGGACACCCAAAAATTTATGTAAGCACTAAAATATTTTATTTTAGTGTGTGGCATGATAAAATTCCACTCGTCGCGTAATTTGGACCGTTTTTAGCGTCCGTCCGTGTTTCGTCGTAATTCGACACACAACGTGACCGTACGGCCAAACGAACCGACACCCGACATGTTTTTGAACATGTTTCTGGTCCCCTATGTTTAATCATCCTAGTAGAGCCTTAAAAAGAGGTTAACGGGCCTTGAACGTGCCTGAAATGACCTTATGAGCTCTCAGGGACCATTTCTGCCAGTTTTAAAACTGTAGTTGCTGATCTGGGCTGTTAGGCGGGCCGCGTGGGTTTCCTGGTGTTCCATACGTGGGCCGCATGGCCTGCACAACTGGAGAAAACTGGTTTTAAGCTGCTGGTTTTGCTGAAAATGGATTCTATACTCACATTCATCAATCTAGGGGCTGCCCATAGGATCATAAAACCACTTAACACCTGTAATGATCTGAATATGGCACCCCGACACTTGTCGCGATCCTACGAGGTCCCGAAAATTATATAAGGAGGTGGGTTTTTCACTTTCACCTCACACCTCCTTTCATTTCTGCTTTGGCTCTTTAAATTCAAGGGGATCCTGATCATATTAGGAACCTCCTTCAGTCCTTTGGACTCTTAGTAAGTATTCTTTCGTGCTAATTTAGTTGGTTTAGCGTTTTAAACCAAAAAGTCAAGCATTATCGATAAACGCTTTGACTTTTAAACGGCTGAGCCATGGTTCGTAACGAACATGGCTACGTGACCGTAATTAGGTAGGTAATTAACCCTTAAAAGGGTGCCTCCTAATTACCACGTTTACTTAGTTTAATTGTCGGGTCAACTTAAAGTCAAGCGGGTTAGTTTTAAATAAAATGCATAACTATTAAATTAGAAGTTATAAAATCAGTTTTGCCACATTAATAACTTGGTAAATATTAGTTGAACATGTCTAAGCATGATTCAACCCGACAATTCTAAGTATAGGCCCGGTTCGGAGCCGAAAGTCGCGAAAGTTGACTTTTGCTTTGACTTTCAGTTCTGACCCGAATTAGACTTATTTAGATATGCCTTAGGATTCCTTTAGGATCATGTTATAGGTTAGTATAACCCTCTGAGGTTATACAACCTGAATCCTTAGTTATCCTATTCATTTGCAAGTTTCCGTTATATGCCGAATTGTTGACCGTTATGCCCTTTTGACCTTAAAACGACATTTTTGAAAATGTGAAAGGATAGAAACCTTCACTACTGAATTATAAACTTGTCCCTAAAACTTGACATCAGTTTGAGGTCTAGATTAGGAGTTATGCTCAATAGCGTAATTAGAAGCTTCTTTAGTAATTAAATAGCGTAAATTGCATATAGCCTATCTAAACCCAAATTTTTATACAAAACTTTGTACTACTGTATTAAAATAATATTTTGGGATTTTTGGAAATTTTTATTTAATTTTAGGCTGAGCATAACTTAGTGTTTTAAGCTTAAGTCGGCTAATGCCGGTTTTGCCCTTTTGGGCTATAAAATGAGTTTTATAAATCCGATTGACCCCAAACCTTTTTCTACTGATCTAATATGTTAAATAAATTATTTTGAGCCTTCTGGAATATTAAAAATATCATCTTTCTATATAAAACCCGGAAATGGCTCCAAATCGCCTTTTTAAGCGTTTTTAACGCATAAGTATGTACTAGAACCTAATTAAGCATATGAGGTTGAAACCTACTGATGTATTCAGTAAAATTTAATATTTTAAACAATAGGAGAATATCTTAAGATCAGAATTCCAAGTTTTGACCTTTTAAGCATATGTGAAATTACCAAAACGCCCCTACGGAGTCTAGAATGGTTAAGATTGATAAATTTCGCATAGGACTTATACCCTACTATTATAACTTAATAAAATGAGTAGGTTTACTGATTTATTCAGACCTGTAACTCAGAATATCATTTAAACACTTTTACACCCTTTAAAATGACCAAAATGCCCTTATGAGGCATAGTTTGGGTTTAAAAACCATTTGGGGCATAATTGTAACACCTGGGGAAAATCCGCAACAATCTTGAATTGTCACTTCACTCTCTCGTACCTATTTGCTAAATTTCGGGACGAAATTTCTTTCAAGTTGGGGATGATGTGACAACCCGACTTCTTGAGGTTAGTATTATTCTATTCCCCGACTCCCGTGTTGTATTTACATAACCTAGATCCTTGTGTTAGTGGGTATATGTGCAAACTTGTATTTGTTTATGGGTAACGTATTGGAATATTTGAGTTATACTAAGACATCTTTCAACCCAAGATCATTCGACCGAAGGATCCTGGAACCGAAAGATCC
Organism: Helianthus annuus; assembly: GCF_002127325.2. Lineage (NCBI taxonomy): Eukaryota > Viridiplantae > Streptophyta > Magnoliopsida > Asterales > Asteraceae > Helianthus > Helianthus annuus. Next base: position 161,072,511 of record NC_035436.2, read on the forward strand.
AACCTTCGAAGGATCCAACCTTCGAGGGATCACGAAGCATAGGAACCAACTTTCGATAACCTTCGATCCGAAAGTTCATCTTTCGAAGATCCTTCGAGCCAAGGCCCAGTCTCTCGACTAAAGGCCTTAACCTTCGGCCCAGGCCCAAAACCTTACGTATATTAAACGACAGTTACGTAGTAATGCACAGAACCAATCGAAATTCCAAACCCTAGTTCCCTCTTGTGCGACGGCAGCAGATTTCAGAATCCCTTTTCCTCTTTCGATACATTGATAATCTCGGTTAGTCTTGTATCTACTAATCGTTGTGTTTATGAAGTTTACGTTAAACGATTATGTTGTCTTGAATTGTTAGTTGGGGTAATACCATTGATAGTTGAAAGATGATTGTGTTCAATTATGATTGCTTATGACATGATACTAATTAGTCGAATTGGTGTATGATGGTTTCTTGTTATCTTGAGTTGATGATTGACACACAACCGACCGAAGGACATACTTGTTGTTTTGTGTTACATATTAGCCGATTAACAAATTCTGATATGATGAATGTGTATGTGGATTAGGTCGTTAGACATTATGCGTAAAATCTTGGTGACTAGTTAGCATGGATGTTGGTTTCGATTAAGGTCTTGTTTTGTTAGACGGTATAACATAAACTGCTGGGGTAAACGGGTTAGATCTGGATACATGTTTACGGTGATGCTTGATGCTCAATTAGGGTTTGTGCCGTAACTGTTTGTTGAATGAAAACTGCTGTGATTGAATGATAACCGTAGCATCGAAAGATAACTGTTGATCGAAACATTGTTGATGATCGAAAGATAACTGTGTTAGTCGAAACATATCTGTTGTACTCGAAACATATCTGTTGTGCTCGAAAGATAGCTGGGTTTGTCGAAAGATAGGTCATGTGTCGAATGATATCTGATATGTCGAATGACCATGTGTCGAATGATATCTGATATGTCGAATGATGATGTGTCGAAAGATGGTTGTTGTGTAAAACAGAAACATGAACCGAAAGATAATACTTGTGTACACTAGTTTGTGATCAATGTGAAACGATATGTGATGTGCTTGTATACAACTGACTGTTAAATGTAAATATCATAGGGCTTGGTAAATCACCGTGGTTAAACGAATAATTAATTCTACCGAGCAATCCCAGGTGAGTTCACTACATTCGAGCATGCGTCCCAGTGGTTGGGGACAGTCAGTGGGTATCCCATGGGGGGGATAAGTCTTGGGTAAAAACGGGTATATTGGTTAATATTCTCACCTATCATCTTTTGTAAGTCCCTCATCGGGTATTAGTTAGTAGCGCTACTTAGGTTTGGCACCCTCACCCCGTGCCTGTAGAGGACGGAGGTGAACTAATGACCCAGTCTGGCCCAGTACTAAATAGGAGTACGTGGGAAGGGCAGTCCGTGAGCCGTCCGTGTTTGGAAATGAGATATTAACAATATTACTTGCATTTGGGTATTAAACTGTTTTACATACACCGGGTAACAAACGTTTTCTAAAACTGTGAACTCGCCAGCTTTGTCTGATACGTGTGTTACATGCTCGCAGGTCCCTAGGTACTAAGACAGCAGGAACTTGCTGGCTGGAGGACGTGAGTGGTCATGGTTGCTTGCTGGATTTATTATCAGACTCTTTATATTATGTTCGTTTGGGATAACACTTATATTACGTTTCATTAATGCTTCCGCTAAACTTATGGTTTTTGAATGATGTATGTTGGGATTTTATTAACTTTAAACAACGAAGTTTTATTGCAAACTTGTGATTCAATGTAATTGGTGGCTCATTGCTAGTCGTCACACGCCTAACAGGGGCACTCCCTAGGTGGTAATTTTGGGGGTGTGACAGTTTGGTATCAGAGCCACTGGTTATAGTGAATTGGTTTTAAAAATGTTTTCTAAAACCAGACTATAACTGAACTGATACGACATACTGATACGACATGGACCATGACACTCAACTCCAGGCAGCGAGGTTCGTCTCTTGTTTACTATTGTATAGCATAGTTAGTACATACTTATGATTGGTATCACACTCGAACGCACATAAGATGTTACAATATGAATTACTATGCTACCTGCCCATACTATGTGTTTTAAGAGTAGGACTCTTCTTGTGTTTACATGATCTATGTTGTGATATCGACGGTCGTACTGCATGGATTAGGGGAAACCTTCTAACACGAGTAGGGAGGAACTGAGATAAGCATGCAAATCAGGTTATTATTATGGGTGCACACATAATAACAACGTGGGGTGCATGTGAGTCCCAGTAAATCTCGACTAGTGTGAAAAAGGAATCCCGCGTTGTTAGTCAATGTTGTGTTAGAACCTCAAAAACTGTGAATACTATAGCAATACTTGACATCTGTTTGAAATAGTCAGTTAATTTGTTACTTCTCCCCATATTTATAGAATCATGAACGGACGTGGTGGAGGTCGTCGTGGTGGACGTAATGGAGGCCGCGGTGGTGGGCGTGGCGAAATTCATATGACCCAAGCAGAGCTAGAAGCATTACTCAACGCCCAGGTGGCTGCAGCCTTGGCAGCTTATCAGGCTGGTATGACATGTACCAGACATTCCTTTCCTTTGAGTCGTGAACTCAAATCTTACTTGTTGGTTTATTTTCTCTCGTTAATAGGTCAGCCGGCGCCACAAAACCAGCCTCACCCACCGGTCTGCACTTTTAAAACTTTCATGGATTGCAAGCCACAGACCTTCAGTGGCACTGAAGGGGCTGTGGGGCTTATACGCTGGTTCGAAAAGGCGGAGTCAGTGTTTGCGATATGTAACTGCCCAGCTGGGGATAGGGTAAAGTTTGCTGCAGGCACACTACTGGATGGTGCCTTGACTTGGTGGAATGCCCAGGTCCAACTGCTAGGGATTGAGGCGGCGAACGCCACTACGTGGGAGGATTTCAAAGAACTGATGAGAGAGGAATACTGTCCTCGAGATGAGATAGCAAAGTTAGAGAATGAGTACTATCATCTGACTATGGTGGGGTCTGAAATCGAGGCGTATGTGAAGCGGTCGTATGAGTTAGCTGATTTGTGTCCGAACTTGTCTCGGCCCATGCCACGAAGAATCGAGTTGTTCATTAAGGGGTTACCCCCACGAGTGAAGGGTTTGGTCACTGCCGCAAACCTCAACAACCTGATCCAGATCGTTCGTTTGGCGCATAAAATCACTGATCAGGAGGTGGAGAGCGGGGATCTGCCACCGCATATTTCTACTACCACTGCTACTACTATCGCTACTACAGCTACTACCCCTGCCATAGACAGCAAGCGTAAGTGGAACGATACAGACAAGGGGTCCAACTCCGCACAGCCTCAGAAGAAGGCAGATACTGGCAGCACCCGCAGTTTCAGTCAGACGGCATCAGTGAATCAGAACTCGAGCAACAGATCAGGGCAGGGATCATATGCAGGGAAGTTACCCTTGTGCAACAAGTGTGATTTTCATCACAAGGGGCAGTGTACTCGGGTTTGTCATCGGTGTAATCGACCAGGGCACAAGGCCAAGGATTGTAGGGCCGCACTTCCAGCTCAGCAGCAGCCAGCGCAGCAGACGGGTAGGCAGCAGCCTCAGCAAGCTCAGGGTACTCAGAGGGGGTGTTATCAGTGTGGGGCTGAGGGGCACTTCAAACGAGACTGCCCTCAGCTAAGACAGAACACAGGGGGTGGTAACGGGAACAACAATACAGGGAACAACGGGGGTAATGTTGCGCGTGGGCGCGGGTTTGTGCTGGGAGCTGGGGAAGCGCGGAACGACGGCAACGTGGTTACTGGTACGTTTTCAGTAAACGGTGTTATTGCTTCTATTTTATTTGATTCTGGTGCCGACTGGAGTTACGTGTCTTTAGAGTTTAGTTCCCAGTTAGGATTAAGTCCTACACTCCTCGTAATGAAACACATAGTAGAAATCGCAAATGGTAAAACAATCGAAGCTACGCATGTTCTATTTGGGTGTAAAATCGATCTTCTGGGTCAAGTCTTCGACATTGACTTGATCTCTATTACTCTTGGAAGCTTCGACATGATTGTTGGTATGGACTGGTTGTCCAAGTACCAAGCGGAGATTCTCTGTAAGGAGAAGATCATACGTGTTCCCCTTTCCAGTGGAGAATTTTTATCAGTTCAAGGTCATCGCAGCGGGACCCCAGTTAGTATTGTTTCGGCAATGAAGGCTCAGAAGTATTTGCGTAAGGGCTATCCTGCTATATTAGCTCTTGTTACCGATTCATCGTCTGATGAAAGGAAGATCGAGGATCTTCCAGTGGTTCGGGAATATCCTGATGTATTTCCTGAGGAACTCCCTGGGTTACCTCCACATCGTCAGGTGGAATTCCAGATTGATCTTGCCCCCGCGGCAGCCCCAGTTGCTCGTGCTCCTTATCGTCTAGCGCCGGGAGAACTGCAGGAACTATCGAATCAACTCCAAGAGCTGTTGGATAGGGGTTTCATCCGACCTAGCTCTTCCCCCTGGGGAGCTCCAGTCCTGTTTGTGAAAAAGAAGGATGGGTCCTTACGAATGTGTATAGATTATCGCGAGCTTAACAAAATGACAATTAAAAACCGTTACCCTTTGCCGCGTATTGACGACCTGTTTGACCAATTGCAAGGGTCAAGTTTTTACTCCAAGATCGACTTAAGGTCGGGTTACCATCAAGTACGGGTCCGAGAGGAAGACGTTCCCAAAACTGCATTTCGGACGCGATACGGTCACTATGAGTTCTTAGTTATGCCATTCGGGTTAACCAACGCACCAGCGGTCTTCATGGACCTCATGAACCGCGTGTGCAAGCCATACCTTGATGACTTCGTTATCGTTTTTATTGACGACATTCTAATTTACTCCAAGAACAAGGAGGATCACGAACGACATCTACGCCTTATACTAGAACTCCTGAGGAGGGAGCAGTTGTACGCGAAATTTTCGAAGTGCGATTTTTGGATTCGGGAGGTACATTTTCTGGGGCACATAGTTAACGAGATGGGCATACATGTGGATCCTGCCAAGATTGACGCCATTAGAAATTGGGCGGCACCAAGGAACCCTTCGGAGGTGCGACAATTTCTCGGTCTAGCAGGTTATTATCGTCGTTTCATTCAGAACTTCTCAAAGATTGCACAGCCCCTCACCATGTTAACACAGAAGAAAGTAGTCTATTCTTGGGGGACGAAACAGGAGGATGCTTTCCAGCTTTTGAAACAAAGGTTATGCAGCGCGCCAATCTTATCTCTACCAGATGGCACTGAGGATTTTGTAGTTTATTGTGATGCTTCGATTCAGGGTCTCGGTTGCGTGTTGATGCAACGCGAGAAAGTGATAGCTTACGCTTCTCGACAGTTGAAGGTTCACGAGAGGAACTACACGACACATGACTTGGAGTTAGGAGCAGTAGTGTTTGCACTAAAGATTTGGAGGCACTATTTATACGGCACGAAATGCACCATCTATACCGACCACAAGAGCCTTCAGCACATCTTCGACCAGAAAGAATTGAATATGCGACAGCGTCGTTGGGTAGAGTTGTTCAACGATTACGAGTGTGCCATCAAATACCACCCAGGTAAAGCTAACGTGGTAGCTGATGCACTTAGCCGCAAAGAGACAAAGCCTAAACGTGTTCGCGCACTACAACTCACTATTCATTCCAACCTTCCTGATAAGATTCGTACGGCCCAGACTGAGGCATTGAAAGAAGGGAACATCGAAGCTGAGGGTTTGCGCGGTATGGAAAAGCAGCTTGAGCAGAAATCTGATGGTATCTACTACATCATGGAAAGAATATGGGTTCCTCTGTTTGGTGATCTTAGAGAACTTGTGATGGATGAAGCACACAAGTCACGATATTCTATTCACCCGGGGTCAGACAAAATGTATCACGATCTTAAGGTTATGTATTGGTGGCCGAATATGAAAGCCCTCATCGCCACATACGTGAGTAAATGCTTAACTTATGCTAGAGTTAAAGCAGAACACCAGAAGCCTTCGGGTCTACTACAGCAGCCAGAAATACCTAAGTGGAAATGGGAACAGATCGCTATGGATTTCGTTACTGGATTACCAAGAACTCAGGCGGGAAACGATGCTATATGGGTAATTGTTGATCGACTCACGAAATCGGCACACTTTATAGCAATTAAGGAAACAGATAAGTTTTCGCAACTTGCAGCAGTGTATCTTAAGGAGGTAGTTGCTAAGCACGGAGTGCCAACTTCTATCATCTCAGATCGAGATCCACGCTTTACTTCTGAATTATGGCAGTCTATGCATAAATTGTTCGGTTCGAAACTCGACATGAGCACCGCTTACCACCCACAGACGGATGGTCAGAGTGAGCGCACTATTCAGACACTTGAAGACATGCTGCGGGCATGTGTGATCGATTTTGGGAAGGGGTGGGAGAAACACTTGCCACTAATAGAGTTCTCCTACAACAACAGCTACCACACAAGTATTCAGGCAGCTCCGTTCGAAGCATTGTATGGGCGGAAATGTCGTTCTCCTCTCTGTTGGGCTGAGGTAGGTGACAGCCAACTCACAGGTCCTGAACTCATTCTGGAAACTTCACAAAATATAGCTCGGATCAGGGATCGCATGGCAGCAGCGCGTGATCGTCAGAAAAGTTATGCTAACAAGCGTAGGAAGCCTTTGGAGTTCGAAGTTAATGATCGAGTCATGTTGAAAGTTTCACCGTGGAAGGGTGTTGTACGCTTCGGGAAGCGTGGCAAGCTTAATCCACGTTACGTTGGGCCATTCAAAATTCTAGAGCGAATCGGCAAGGTCGCTTACAGGCTCGAGTTACCTGCGGAATTAGGCAATGTACACGATGTGTTTCACGTTTCCCAACTAAAGAAGTGTCTGGTTGATGAGACACTAGTTGTGCCATTTCAAGAGCTCAAGTTGGATGACAAGCTGCAGTTTGTTGAAGAGCCTATTGAAATCATGGACCGGGAGGTCAAGGTGCGTAAGCACAGTCGAATTCCGATTGTTAGAGTTCGTTGGAATTCAAGGCGTGGACCGGAGTTCACGTGGGAACGCGAGGATCAGATGAAACTAAAGTACCCTCACCTTTTTCCCAAAGACAAGGCAGAGTCAAGCAAAACTAGTGAATCTCGGGACGAGATTCCCTTTCAAGTTGGGGATGATGTAACACCTGGGGAAAATCCGCAACAATCTTGAATTGTCACTTCACTCTCTCGTACCTATTTGCTAAATTTCGGGACGAAATTTCTTTCAAGTTGGGGATGATGTGACAACCCGACTTCTTGAGGTTAGTATTATTCTATTCCCCGACTCCCGTGTTGTATTTACATAACCTAGATCCTTGTGTTAGTGGGTATATGTGCAAACTTGTATTTGTTTATGGGTAACGTATTGGAATATTTGAGTTATACTAAGACATCTTTCAACCCAAGATCATTCGACCGAAGGATCCTGGAACCGAAAGATCCAACCTTCGAAGGATCCAACCTTCGAAGGATCCAACCTTCGAGGGATCACGAAGCATAGGAACCAACTTTCGATAACCTTCGATCCGAAAGTTCATCTTTCGAAGATCCTTCGAGCCAAGGCCCAGTCTCTCGACTAAAGGCCTTAACCTTCGGCCCAGGCCCAAAACCTTACGTATATTAAACGACAGTTACGTAGTAATGCACAGAACCAATCGAAATTCCAAACCCTAGTTCCCTCTTGTGCGACGGCAGCAGATTTCAGAATCCCTTTTCCTCTTTCGATACATTGATAATCTCGGTTAGTCTTGTATCTACTAATCGTTGTGTTTATGAAGTTTACGTTAAACGATTATGTTGTCTTGAATTGTTAGTTGGGGTAATACCATTGATAGTTGAAAGATGATTGTGTTCAATTATGATTGCTTATGACATGATACTAATTAGTCGAATTGGTGTATGATGGTTTCTTGTTATCTTGAGTTGATGATTGACACACAACCGACCGAAGGACATACTTGTTGTTTTGTGTTACATATTAGCCGATTAACAAATTCTGATATGATGAATGTGTATGTGGATTAGGTCGTTAGACATTATGCGTAAAATCTTGGTGACTAGTTAGCATGGATGTTGGTTTCGATTAAGGTCTTGTTTTGTTAGACGGTATAACATAAACTGCTGGGGTAAACGGGTTAGATCTGGATACATGTTTACGGTGATGCTTGATGCTCAATTAGGGTTTGTGCCGTAACTGTTTGTTGAATGAAAACTGCTGTGATTGAATGATAACCGTAGCATCGAAAGATAACTGTTGATCGAAACATTGTTGATGATCGAAAGATAACTGTGTTAGTCGAAACATATCTGTTGTACTCGAAACATATCTGTTGTGCTCGAAAGATAGCTGGGTTTGTCGAAAGATAGGTCATGTGTCGAATGATATCTGATATGTCGAATGACCATGTGTCGAATGATATCTGATATGTCGAATGATGATGTGTCGAAAGATGGTTGTTGTGTAAAACAGAAACATGAACCGAAAGATAATACTTGTGTACACTAGTTTGTGATCAATGTGAAACGATATGTGATGTGCTTGTATACAACTGACTGTTAAATGTAAATATCATAGGGCTTGGTAAATCACCGTGGTTAAACGAATAATTAATTCTACCGAGCAATCCCAGGTGAGTTCACTACATTCGAGCATGCGTCCCAGTGGTTGGGGACAGTCAGTGGGTATCCCATGGGGGGGATAAGTCTTGGGTAAAAACGGGTATATTGGTTAATATTCTCACCTATCATCTTTTGTAAGTCCCTCATCGGGTATTAGTTAGTAGCGCTACTTAGGTTTGGCACCCTCACCCCGTGCCTGTAGAGGACGGAGGTGAACTAATGACCCAGTCTGGCCCAGTACTAAATAGGAGTACGTGGGAAGGGCAGTCCGTGAGCCGTCCGTGTTTGGAAATGAGATATTAACAATATTACTTGCATTTGGGTATTAAACTGTTTTACATACACCGGGTAACAAACGTTTTCTAAAACTGTGAACTCGCCAGCTTTGTCTGATACGTGTGTTACATGCTCGCAGGTCCCTAGGTACTAAGACAGCAGGAACTTGCTGGCTGGAGGACGTGAGTGGTCATGGTTGCTTGCTGGATTTATTATCAGACTCTTTATATTATGTTCGTTTGGGATAACACTTATATTACGTTTCATTAATGCTTCCGCTAAACTTATGGTTTTTGAATGATGTATGTTGGGATTTTATTAACTTTAAACAACGAAGTTTTATTGCAAACTTGTGATTCAATGTAATTGGTGGCTCATTGCTAGTCGTCACACGCCTAACAGGGGCACTCCCTAGGTGGTAATTTTGGGGGTGTGACAATAATGGAAGGTATCATTCTGATATCACAACATGTTTAAGGCATATTAACTTAGGAAACCTGTATATGACTCTTATGGTTACTCGTTACGCACTTTATGCGTTCGGATCGGCGTAGGTAACTAGTTTACCCATTTTAGTCGAAACGGGTCAAACCATATCATTTCAGTCTCAAAATCCAGAATGTGATTAAGTTACCCATATTAAACAAGTATGCAAGCTTGTTGGGTCAAAACCACATTCTAAAACGGTCTTCGCCTTATCGTGCGTTTAAACCGTAATCTTCATTTGAGAACTAATCAGTCTAGGCTTAGGCCAAATTAAAGACCCGTTAGAAATCTAATAGGTTATTAAAAACCTTCGTTCCAGATTTAGGAGCCCAGTAAAAGCTATCTGTACTTGCTTGGTGGTATACGGCTGGGATTAAATTTATTTAGCTCAGGTAAATACGTTTAACTTATTTTCCCTATACGGGCTTGGGGTGCGGTATATAAAATACCGCTTGGTCGGGGAATTGACCTTAACCGGTCTTGGTTATGTGCAGTCAAATTAACCCGTTTGAAAATGCTGTTTTGTTTGTTTAACGCCTTTGGGGGCTACATGACCATGTCCCAGATATCCTTGGCATCATTCAAAGAATGGCCACGACCTTAGCACTCGGGTGTAGGCGTACACCCGTAGTGCTGTACAACATGTATAATTGTCGGTACGAGAGAAGTCTTGCGGCGGAATTATATTAAGTGGTGTGTCTATTAATCTTTAACCCGGCACGACCCGGGCTACTGAACGCAGAACGAACATGTAATTCTTTTACAAGATTATTAAGCAAAATAATTATCCCAAGTTATAAAAAGTTTTATGCCACGGGCATTTAAATAAATTTTTAAACGTTTTCAAAATGAGTCAGTTAAATTGTATTTACCAGTGAAAACTGACGTATTTTCCCAAAAAGGCTAAGTGCAGGTACTACACGTAATAGGCTGGTTTCTCCTAGCATCAAATAGAAGTCTCACAAGCTTAGATGTTAAAGTCTGTTGAACAAGTTTCCTCTTTGTTTTAATCCGCCTGTGGATCTATTACTTTCCGTTTGTAATACTTGGATATTAATTCATTTCGGATTGTAATATATTTATCTTTTGCTTCCGCTGTGCATTATAATTTGTGTTGTTTGACTATGATGATATCAACTACGTCACGGTAATCCCCCACCGGGCCCACCGGTGACACGTGGAAAAATAGGGGTTTGACAATAGGTGTCCTTAACCAAATCAACAAACTTCTCCCAAGAGAGATTGTACAAGTGAACCTTCCCAGTGGACTGCACTAGAGCTTTCCACCATGTGAAGGCATCGCCCTTAAAAGATTGTGATACAAACATAACCACATCCTCCTTAGCGCACCCGCTAATGTCTATCACAGTCTCCATCTCGTCTAACCATTTCATACAATCAATCGCCCCCTTTTCCCCTGTAAAGTCTCTCGGCTTACAAGAGACAAAGTACTTGTAGGTACAACCCTTGGTGTACCTAGGGGTCGGCTTGAGGACTACCTGCCTCTTGGGTTCACTACCCTGATTAGATGAGTGCTGAGACTCACTTTTCTTGTGAGTATGTGGCTGAGAATGGGTTCTTGAATGAGTTTGAGACCGAACAACACTCGGCTCTTTAAACTTAGCATCTACCGCTTGAGAAACTGCCGCGGTGATCATTGCTTGCAGTTCGGCACCAGTGATATTAATCCTGGTATTGCCTTCTGCAGGATGACTGTTTGCTTCATCCGAGCCAGCCATTTCTGAATACTAAAACAAACAAGGATGATATTTAAATTATATATTGATTCACCGCATTGATGATCAGATGGTCATGGTATTATTAAACCATTTAGACCATTTTAAAATAATGATTACTAATCAAAAGAATATAATATTCTCTTATATTTATTAGACAGGGGGAAACATAATTCACAACTGTCAACATCATAAAAGACATTTAACATTAGGCTCGTCTCGAAGGACATTTAGATAGCTTAGGAAGCTTGTCACAGGGACGATTTAAGATATAACCAACGATCTCTTGGATCAGTGATCTTATAAGGGTCGAACAAAGTTCATCGCCTTTTTGACAAGAAGTTTAAAACTATCATTGTCATTGTCACACCTTTGCTTATAAACATACATCTCTAATGGATGTCTTGGTGTACACATCATATTGATGTTTATTAGCCATGATTCGCATTGACCATTTAGGCTATATATATAAGTGACTTGGAAAATCCAAGTACATTTTGGAAGCTTGTGTGGTCTCTCGTACCGCACAGCTAGGAATGCTAACATGTTTTCAAATGTTAACAGAGATTTTATTGTCTTAAAAAGGTAGTACCATCATAGCTAGTTAATACTTTGGCTAGGTTATACCTCTAAGAACTTCTTTGGCAGATCAATTATAAATTGAAAAGATATAACACGATGTAAATAAAATACATATTTAAAAACCAAAGATAAACTTCATTAAACATGAAACTAGTACAAGCGCCCTAAACGGGTCTTAGAAAGAACAACTGCCCACGCAAGGGCTTACAGGAAAAGGAAATAAGTCCACACATGGACTTTAGTACAGAAAATAAAACAATGTCCTCGCAGGGACTTAATTGAAAGACAATACAAGAAAATTTATACAGTTCCCTACTTCTTCTTGCCTTTAATAAGGTTTGCAAGGCTCTTCATGAAACTATTATGCTTCTCCTTGGTTTTTCTAGCTTTCTACTCAACCCTATCTAACCTCTCCAGGATTTCATGAGTTTGCTGCTGCTGTTGTAGCTGCTGGGGAGGAGGAGGTTGCTGGTACGGCGGGTATTGATAATCCTATACTGGGTATCCAGTTGGATAAACTGGAGGGTAAGAAGAAGGGTAAAGATGATGGTATTGAGCAGCGGTAAGGTAGGGATCCTGGTTTCCATAGCTGATGGATATCCCGATGTGTTTTCAAAAGGGTTATACCTAGAAGAACCTGGGTAAGTCGGGATAGGGTTGTCGAAACCCATAGGCGGCTAAGGTGGTGCAGAAGAAGCTGGCGGAGGATCAACCTCCGGTGCCGCGTTCGACGGCCCACCCATTTGGGGGTCCTCTGGAATAGGAGGGTAAGAACTCGAACCCTGTGGAGAACTAAAACGAGGTCCTCCTCGCACTGACATACGTGCGTTCCTCCTTTGCCTCGGAGGCTCGGGAGGTGGCTGAGGTGGCTCCTCAACAGGAAGTGGTGGAGGTGAAACTGCCTGAAGCTGGGGCTCATCCAAGGGAGGTTGAGCTGGTGAGCTATGATACGATGGAGTAAAGTACCAATCATAGGTGGCCCATTTCTCCTGAAACGAATCGGGCCCACAGTATGGTGATCCCTGAAATGGAGATCCACTTGAAATGCTTATTGGGTGGCCCGGCGTTCCGGTCTGCATTTCCGGATCTGGATCATCGTCCATCTCCATTTCCTAAGAAAAATGGTCCTCAGGGCCCAAAGGGTTGTAGCCAAGGAAGTCGTTAACATAATCATTCGGGTTGAACTGCCCCGGGGAATAGAGGGAATCCGAATGATGGAAAGAATGTGATTGCAACGAGTGGTATGATTAGTGAGATTCGTGAGAGTGATGGGATTGTTGAGAGTGGTGCGAGTGTTGGGGCTCATCTGGGATAAGTGGTCCAAAAGATGGGTGAAAGGAAGGTGAAGAGCTTAACGAGACAGAATGTCTCGCCGGCTCAAAGGAGTGACCCCACAGATCGTGTGAGTCAGAACTAGAAAGGGACGCAGACGGAGTGCGTCGGTGAGATGGTCCTGCTGCTGATGGTCCCCCTCGCATGGGACCATTTCCTCTTCCTCTAACTCTGGGAGGCATTTTGATGAACTTCCTGTCAAAGCAAGAAATCAAAACAAAATAAAATATAAATAGCAAAGGAAAGTTAAGAATAAATCCTTGGTCATTTGCCTAGACTCGAGAGTCTAAGGAATGTGCTTATTGTGTCATTGAGATTAAACATAGAAGGTTAGTGTTTAATTCACTCAATGTTGGCTCTGATACCAACCTGTCACACCCCGATATTTCCACATATTACCGGTGGGCCCGGTGGGGAGTATCGTGACGTAGTTGATATCATCATTGTCAATACACACAATATTATAGCACAGCGGAAGGCTTGGTGAATAAACTATTACAAACCATAATGTCTGAGTGTTCGAGTTTATGAATATACAGAATGGAATGTAATAAGATCCACAGGCGGATCATAAATGTACAAAGAAACAAAAACAACAGACTTCAGGTATCTTATGGATTTGCAAGATCCTCTATGACACCCTATAGCTCCAGCCTATTTCGAGAAGTACCTGTCAATCAGCCTTTAAGAAAATACGCCAGTTTACACTGGTAAATACAATTTAGCTGACTCATTTTGAAAACATTTATGAAAATTGATTTGAGTACACATGGCACAAACCATTTATAACTTGGGACAATCTTTAATAAAATCTTGTATACAGTTTTACATGTTTGTCATACATGTGGGGCCGGTTTGGAAGCCGGACATGATTAACTGACTCACCAATTATAAAATCCACAGAGGAGTTATCCCCAACTTGTGGGTAATTGAATATTTAGCATTTGCATCTGTCAGGTACATGCCTGTACCCCGTGCATAGATCGTGGCCATTAATAACTTAAATGAGCCGAGGATATCCAGGACACGGTCGTGTTAACCCCCAATGTTTATGTTATCAAACAAAACAGATTAAAATGGGTTATGCAAATTTATTAATCACAAACCGATTAAATGATTTCATACCCGACCAAGCGGTATTATTATAATACCGTATCCCAAGCCCGTATAAGGGAAAATAAGTTAAAACTATTTACCTGATGCTAGCAGTAAAATTCCTAAAGCTTTTGAAGGCACCTTCTACTGGAAGCTATTTAATCTGTATAGAAGGTTTATTAACCTATTAGGATGCTAACGGGTCTTTATTTAAGTCAAGGACTTAGACCGGCTAGCTAGAAGAAAACCTTACAGTTCTAAACGCTAGATTAAGCGGAGACCGGGATAGAATGTGATTTAGACCCGACAAGCTTGGATACTTGTATAATATGGGTAAACTAAACACATTCTAGAAAATGAGATTTAAATGATAAGGTTAAGCCCGTTTCGGCTATTTTACGTAAACTAGTCATGTAAACCGATCCGAATGCATAAATGCGTAACGGGTAACCAAATAAATTATATACAGGTCTTAATCATTATTATGCTCAAAATATGTTAATATATCAGTAATATATTAACATATATGCCCAAAAAGTAATTTAAACCAAAATAAGTCCCATAAGGGCATTTTGGTAATTTTAATGCCCATAAAAGAGTTTAAATACTAAATTGAGTTCCAGGTCTGATTTAATCAGTAAAAACATGCATTTTTATAAGTTATATCAGTAGGGTATTATATATATGTGAAATATATCTTATATAACCAAACTATGCACCGTAGGGGCATATTGGTAATTTCACATAAGCTTTAAAGGTCAAAATAGACTTCTGAGTTTAAAAACTTTGGCTTACTGTATAATTATATAATTTAGCTTAAAACATCAGTGGGTAATAAGTTTTATATGCCAAAAATAGTTTTGACCCATACTAGGTGCTAAAAATGCTTAAAAGTTGGTTTAAAGGGGTTTTCGGGTTAAAATAGGAAATCTGAGTTTTTGATATGTTTATAAGGTTCAAAATATTCTATTTATCATATAGAATCAGTAGCAAAAGGTTTGGCATTGAAAAGTTATGTAAAACTCATTTTATGCATGAAAAAGGGTAAAACCGACAATTACCGAAATCAAGCTATAATCCTATGTTATGCTCAGCCTAAAAATAAACAAAAATCTTCAAAAATCCCAAAATATTATTTTACATCAGTAGGTAAAAAGTTTGGTGCCAAAAATCGGGTTTAGATAGGCTTTATGCTAATTACGCCATTTAAGTAATAAAAACTCCTTAATTACGCTATTGAGCATAACTCATATTCTAGACCTCAAACTGATGTCAAATTTTCGGGACATGTCTAAATATCAGTAGCAAAGGTGTTAGTCCATTCACATTGCTAAAAATCTCAGTTGTGTGTCAAAAGGGCGTTTAAGGCATTAATAAGCATAATTACGATCAAGTGCATATAATTCAAACCACTAAGCATCATGCAATATAACTCCAGAGGGTTATACTACTAAGTAATGTGGTCCTAATGGAAGCTTAAAACATGGAAGAATTAAGCTTAAACGGGTCAGAACTGAAAGTCAAAACAAAAGTCAAGCTTTTGCGACTTTCGGTTATAAACTGACCTTAGACTATTAATTGCCGGGTTAGGACTGATAAAACATGTTTAATTATTAATTACCAAGTCATTAGAATGTTAAAACATAATTAAGAACCTCTGGTTTATTAATTTTAATCATTTTTGCAATTTCTGTCCAGTTTGACTTTTTGTCAAACTACTTTGACCCGACAATAGACCAGTCAAACGAGATAATTAGGAGATGCCCTTTTAAGGGTTAATCACCTACACTAATGTGGTCCAAAAACTACTTTCAATTTGATTGGTGGTTAAACTATAAGTAATTAAAACGAAAGTCAAACTAAATTTACGATAAGTTTGACTTTAGAGTACTTAAGCTAATTAAAACGATTAAACAAGAAATTAGAGGCTTACTAAAGGTCCAAGCAGTCTTTTCTACACTTCAAAGTCTTCTCCTTGTCCTAAGAGAGCTCCAGATGTTGTAGATTAGCAAATGTTTGCAAGAGTGCTTTGGAACTCAAGAACTAGCTCCCTTATATAGTAAAGTCCTTGAATCTAGATCACTTCCAGGTGTAATGGGACATCCTAGGATCACCCCAGGTGTCCTAGTTGATGAATTAAACCGACTTATAGCTCCTTAGGTCATTACAAACTAGGCTAAGGCGGTGGAACAACCAAAACCCGCACCTGGCATGAATTTTCTGTTACTGGCACTCTCTGGCGGGCCGCGTAAGCCATACGGGGGGGGGGGGGGGGGGGGTTACGCGGGCCGCGTGACCTGTCTGAACTGGTAAAACAAGTTTCGATGTTGGCAGTTTTAGTCCCTTGTGCTTTTAAACCCTTTTTAACTTTATTTTTGGAAATCAAGGCCCTTGTAGTTAGTTTGTTGAAGTCCAATGATGTGTAAACAAACTTCGTTAAGCTCGGGTTCGTTAAATATCTCTATGAAAGCAAGTTTCGTCAAGTTGACACTTATAGCCCAAAGTCTTGAAAACATGCTTAACAATATCGGAATCATGTGAAATTTTTATCACTTATTCTTGGGAGTATATTTGAATATTTCGAAGCCACGGTTTCGTTAAAAGGTCACTCAGAGGTCAGAATTGACATATTGACACTTTAACCCTTGTAATTTTATAATCTTCCGATTATTTTCACAAACGGCTTCTTATATCCAATTGATCACCCGTTTAAGAATATTTTCTTCACGTATGGTCATTCAGAGGCACAAGTTTGGCATGGACACTTTCAGTCCATTCGTTTACATATTTTCACTGTTTGTCAACTTTAGTCCTTCAAACTCCATTTTTCGCATATTTAGAGTTTAGGACACGTGTTTATACCTAATTGGACACGTTTTTACGTGGTGTTACACATCTGGTCCATTTGGCGACCGTGAGATGTTATCTCCTGACCAAGGTACCGATCAACACTCTGGGCTATCCGGCCGATAGACGATCCTCCATATTTACTACCACAATGCTGCTTTTTCCAACGTGTGACAAAATAATCCACCAGGCATAGATGGAGGCCGCACGGACAAAAAAATAAATAAACGATAGAGGTAGAAAGATCAGCCTTCGTGAAGTGCTCATAACTCTTGCCACGGGCCGCGGTGCACGTGCTAAAGCAACGATGCAAGTAACGAACTAACGGGTCCTGAACCAACTTTGCGCCTGTGTAAAAACCGGTGGGAATCATATATGGTAATACGGTTCCTCTGAATCCAGGCGTATTGAGTTATACGCTTCCTATAGTGTACTTGAAGTAAAACTTTTCAGACCAATGATTAGGGAACCAGAGGAATCATATACGACAATACGTTCCCTGGAGGAATCATATAAGGAATCACCCATGCCAGTCATCAGTCACCCCATGTCATCATGCATCCTGCAGTGTCAGAAGTCGCATTTGCTCATCCTGGTTACGCAAAATTCTATCGAGAAGACAGTTGGTTGACCAAGGCAACCTAATCGCACGATAAACTCTTTGTGGATACTAATGATCCCTTCTTCATGCTGGGCGAGACCTCAACATCATCATGCCCGCCCTCCTGCTCAGCCTATCATTAAATGGGCTCTAGTTGGATCTTGGAACAAACGTTATTAATGTATGCCTCTAGTTATTTTATTAATATATATATATATATTAAAAATAATTCGAGGCAACCTAGTTGAACCGAACTGAGCGGACCTTTGCTCATGCTCGGTTCATTTCAAACCGAATTGATCCGAACCGAGTGCTTTTTTCAATCGAGCTGAATCGAACAAGCAAATTCCGAACATTTTTTGATCGAGCATCTGTAACACCCCAAAACCTGAATGTTAATTTTGAGCATGTTTTGTTTTACTCGATGTGACATGGTAACTAAGTTAGTTAACTTAGTTATAGATATAAGATAAATATTAGGAATGGAATCTTTGTGACTAACAATTAACAAATTCAAGGGTTAAAAAGAGGATAAATGGAAAGTGTTTTATTTAAAAGAATGAAGTTGTGGCAAGTATGGGAACATGGTGGATCTTGAGGGACTTAGGGTGCTAAAATAGAAACTAAATTTATTAAATAAAATATCACACACACAAGATGTGTGTGTGCGTGACTTCGATCAGGAGAAAGAGCAGAAGGATGAACCCTAGCTCTCAAGAACATCAACACAAATTCAGCCCAATCAGAGCAAAAATCGAATGGAAAATCATGCATGAATGAAGAATTAGCATCACCCAACATTAACAAACATGTGGTAAGTTGTAGATTGGTATTTGGTGAACTTTTAAGAAATGGGTTATGAGCAAATCCGTGAAATTGTATGAAACTAAGCATGAATGGGTGTTAGAATCATTAAATAGAATATGTGTTATGCAAGGTTTTGAGTAATTTGATGTTTTGGGGTGAAACCCACTTGTAGTAGTAGAGATGATGATATGGATGATTATGCATGTTCAATACTTGTGTGATGTTGATATTGATGTTGTATGTAATGAGTAATTGTTAGATAATGGTATAAAAGTTATATGATTCTAGTTGAAATTGATGATCTATGTAATGAACTAGGAAGAGTATGCATAAAATACTTGTACTATAGGCTTAAATGATGGCATGCACACCAAGTGTTTGATGAAATGCATAGGTGGAATTATTAGATGAGATTGGATGTAAACAATGAATGAACGTGTATAGGAAGTGATAATGGTGTGTTGAATAGTGAATCAACAACAGAAGTGTGCTTTAGATATGATTCATGTAGAAGATTTGAATTGCTAGTATCATGTGGTAGTAGTATGCTTTAGGAGTGGTACCTTATGCTTAAATGATACAATGGACACCATGTGTTGCTGGACTTTCTAAATATGGCTATGAATTAATTGTGAAAAACGTGAATGTATAAGGAAGAAGAAATATTAGAATGATGATTTAGGTTGGCGAATCGTGGATTATGTTGCTACATGTAGGATTACATAAATACTAGTATGAATGGAAGTTGTTATGTGCATGTGTGAAATCTAGGTGAATGTGGTTGTATGTGTCTTACTACATGAGCGTGAGGCGTATATAGTATAATGGTTATGTTCTAACATGCCACGATCTGATGTATGTGTGTATTTAGATTGGAGTTTAGGTTGCTTGATAGTTGACTTTCTGAAAGTCAATGAATGTAGAAATGTTGTGACTAGGCTTATCCAACATGATTGTGTGATTAGGAAGGTAATGTGATGCCTAATAGATCACCATGTGTTATTTGAAGATATGTTAAATTATGTGGAATTGGAATGAAATAATTATTAAAGTAGGACTTGTGTATGTTATAATAGACTAGTTAAAGTCAATATGACCCATGTGTTGGAAATGGATGTTATTACGTATGAGTATATATGCTAACAATGTTGTAAATATGATAGCTTGAAAGAGTAAGAACCATGTCAAGATGGACCATATCATGGGAGGCAAACGGGTCAAAGAGGAAGCAAAGAAACTAGCATAAACATGACGAGCACAAGGTAAGTGACTTCCGACTCACTTCTTAGTATGCATATAGAGTTTTTATGGTTATGAATATGGAGAAAATTATGTAAGGTTATGAAATAATGGAAGTTTTAAGATAAAGTATTGATCTAGTTAGACGAGGGTAGATATGTAAGTCGAAGGTATTTTGATGTGAATAAACGGGTTGAATAAGTATGTATAAGTATGGTAGCGGTAATGAAATTCATGAGGATTAACGACCCGGGGCAAGGATTCTTAGTCTAATATGTAGGGAAATGTTTTACGGACAATTAGAAATAAGTTTCAAGTGAAACGGACGCAAAACGAGCAAGTTATGTGAGTTTTAGTTTTTAAATGGTAGGCTGAACTGGGCTCTACCATAGCTTACGGTAGCCACCGTAAGCTACGGTAGGTTCTAGGCCTTTCTTCCTGCCGTATGGCAGTAGATTTGTACCGTAAGGGTTTGTGGCCACCGTAAGCTACGGTAGCCACCGTAGCTTACGGTGGAGGTCAGGTGCACTTATAAGATTTCGTAATCATTCGTTTTTCCTTCGATTTCGGGCCCCATGAACCCATTCCAAGCCTTGATAAGTTTTTATAATGCACCTCAACCCTACCAAAGGGCTTGGCAAGTTACGGGTGCGAATGGAACTCATTCTCAAAGATCTGAAGCATACCCGAATGATATTTTAAAAAGTATTATTGACGTGTGAGTAGTAACGGGATACATGAGTGAGTATGCGGGGCTATGAATTAAGTACGTGGGTACGTATGTGTGTATGTATGTATAGTTTTTACTAGTGAGGGTATGCATGGGTATAGTTGTGATTCGTTTTATATGTGGATGCATGTATGTAGGTATAAATGTATGCTAGTAGGCATGTAAGTATGTTCGTGGGTTTTCAATACGACTGAGTAATGATGCTATTAACAGTGTACCTTGAGAATAAAGTATAATGCAGGTACAATGTTGTAATCTCACCATGGAAATGGATACTCAGACGGAAGCGCCTTACATAGAGGAATGACGGAATGGAAAGTAAAAGAGTATGAATCTTGATACGTTTATAAGGTGTACTAACGTGTGAATTGGTATGGTGAGTGTAGGTTGTACGAGGCACGGAGTATCACTGAGGAGTGAAGATCAAGGATCGAGTCACAAGTTAGATTGTACGGGATGCTCGAATAAGTAATTAGCAAACATAGTTTATGTTTCCATTTCGCAGATGAGATCTATTGATGTAATATTGTAAGATTGTCACTTTTAAATGGACTTCGAGTAAATTAAGACATTTTTAAATGAAAGAAATTTTATGGTATCAATTTCCGCTGCGTCTTTTCAGTAAAAGCGTGTTAGGGCGTTACAAGTTGGTATCAGGGCCATGGTTTGAGGAAAATCAAGTATGTGGGGGTAAATACTTGAACTCAAACCAGAGTGCTCTTGTGACAAGGAACCCGTACAATCCAAGACTCGTTCAAAATTTAAAGATAGAAGCTAATGTAAGTGTGTATTTAAGCATGTATATTATGAAAAACTAACAATATGTTATGTGAAGGGTAAGCATAGTTGTTGGAGAGGATGATCTGCGAGTACAGTCTTGGACCGACACCAAGGCAAGTAGTATGATAAATTGATTCCAGGTATGTATATTTAATATGTGTAAGTCATGTAATGGTAAAATCTAGCAAGTAAAAGAAATATTTTAAGTGAAATATAATAATGGAATGACAATGAAGTTTTGAAAATGTTACACGTGCCGAAACTTAATTCTTCAGACATAAGGTGACGATTACACGAAGACACGAAACTAGTATGCGGATTGTGTACCTGGCCAGTACACAAGAAACATATGACGTTCGTGAGACCGTGATAATTGTTACAGGTATGTCCGCTAGAACTAGGTAGTAGGTGGACGTGGGGGTGAAGAGGAATGTAAGACTTTCAGGAATGAAAGTATGAATGATATGTTAGAATCCGCGAGACGGATTCGAAGCATGAAAGGAATGAAAGCATGAATGATGTGCTAGAATCCGTGAGACAGATTCGAAGCATGAAAGGAAAGAAAGCATAATGATATGTTTGAATCCGCGGGACGGATTCAAAACATGGAAATGAATGAAAGGTGGAATGAAAAGTCCGAATTTGTAAGTAAATGGGACCGAAGAAGTAAATATTTTTTTAGCAGATATTAACTAAGCTATGTTTTAATTTTTTTTTTTTACTATATATTTATGTAAATGCGTTGTATGCAAGATGGTTAGAAGGGCAAATGAGTCACACGGGTCAAATGGTGATTACCATTTGAACCCGGTATTTAATGTTTTGATTGTTCAAGTCTTACATTTGTAAGTAAGCATAATGCATGATCATCCAATACCACAAATTGGAAAGAAATAACCAACACAAGGAATGGATAACGAGTTAATGGAACCAACTTGCATCGGTATGTGTAAAGATTATGTTTTTTATAGGAGCTTATAGCTCGACTTGAGGAGGATGTGTCAGGAGTGGACAGTTGGTAAGCATAGGTCAGAATGTAATTATAAATGGACTACCGAAAAGTCAAACAAAGTAAATGGATAGTTATTTAACTAGTATTAGTTAATAGTATGAAATATTTGATTCATTAAGTAACTAAAAACCGACGAAAGCTATTATGGTAGCAAGAAACCTTAGTAGAACGAGGTAAGCTTGAAAAGAGTTACTTGCTAGACATGTAATTAGATTGGCTTTTGGAAGTTAGAATGAATGACGGTTATGACCCAAGTGAGTGCCTCGGGTATGGACGAGGATGAAGGGTTTTTGCAAGAAAATGTTAAAGTAATGAAATAATTTTTGTAAGAATGTTCGAACGGAAAGTAAGTACAACGCGTACTATGATACTTGTATAACACTAGGTACTGAGTGGCAGTTGACCTTGAAGAGTCAAATTGCAGATGTCGGTAAATAATTATTTATGAAAGTTGAAAAGTATTACGTAAGAGACGCAATGTGTAAAGTGAAATACTAGTAGTAAGGATTTCGGAATGACATAGGTGATTCAACACTGAATACCATGAAGGGCCGAGTAGAAATAGTATGCCAAGGAATGAATATGTATCGACCTGTTATGAATAAGGAGAATAAAGAAATTAAAATGTTAGGTAATGGTCATGTATTGACCTGTTTAAACAGGTTAAACGTACCAATGTTTTGAGAAATAAGTCGTGAAAGAATTAATATAAAAATAAGAAATGCAATAAACATTATGTTTGAACAAAGTTGAATGTAACTGTGGAAATTCTGATAGAATATATATAAAACAGTAAGTATCGTTGAAAATACTAACTTGATGCTAGGCTTGTTGGCCATGTTCATTTGAACAAGACATTATTGAAAGAACGCATTTAAATGGAAGCTTAACAAGGAACAAGTATGATCAACCCAAGTATCGCATGACTCACAATGAACTGGGTCAATTCGGGTCACAGGCAATTGGATTATGCAATGGAAACGAGGTTAGTAAAACGTTTAGCTTGCGATTATAAGTAAGAATTGGTACGTAGAATGTTTATGGTATGCGTATAGTGATACGCCGACCTTTCAATGAATGTGAAAGTAAGTAGAAGGGACGTTAGTAACGGGGGGTTAGGGTATGATCGTGGTGAACATAATGAAATAATATGTACGATATAATAATAGATTGGAATAATTCGTAAAAAGTGAAAATGACACTAATAAGAGCTCTGGATAAGTTTCCGACCTTCATGTATTTGTGAAGGTAAAGTTTGCTTAATTTAAGTAGGTAGGGACAATGCGTACAATTACATTAATTATGAATAGAAATTAGGCCAAGATTTTGAATGTATTCATAATGTATTATGCACTCTGAATGGGTACAAAGAAAAGGTAAGAGTAAGAATGAGCAAGGTTTCGGGGACGAAACCTCTTTTAAGGATGGTAGATTTGTAACACCCCAAAACCTGAATGTTAATTTTGAGCATGTTTTGTTTTACTCGATGTGACATGGTAACTAAGATAGTTAACTTAGTTATAAATATAAGATAAATATTAGGAATGGAATCTTTGTGACTAACAATTAACAAATTCAAGGGTTAAAAAGAGGATAAATGGAAAGTGTTTTATTTAAAAGAATGAAGTTGTGGCAAGTATGGGAACATGGTGGATCTTGAGGGACTTAGGGTGCCAAAATGGAAACTAAATTTATTAAATAAAATATCACACACACAAGATGTGTGTGTGCGTGACTTCGATCAGGAGAAAGAGCAGAAGGATGAACCATAGCTCTCAAGAACATCAACACAAATTCAGCCCAATCAGAGCAAAATTCGAATGGAAAATCATGCATGAATGAAGAATTAACATCACCCAACATTAACAAACATGTGGTAAGTTGTACATTGGTATTTGGTGAACTTTTAAGAAATGGGTTATGAGCAAATCCGTGAAATTGTATGAAACTAAGCATGAATGGGTGTTAGAATCATTAAATAGAATATGTGTTATGCAAGGTTTTGAGTAATTTGATGTTTTGGGGTGAAACCCACTTGTAGTAGTAGAGATGATGATATGGATGATTATGCATGTTCAATACTTGTGTGATGTTGATATTGATGTTGTATGTAATGAGTAATTGTTAGATAATGGTATAAAAGTTATATGATTCTAGTTGAAATTGATGATCTATGTAATGAACTAGGAAGAGTATGCATAAAATACTTGTACTATAGGCTTAAATGATGGCATGCACACCAAGTGTTTGATGAAATGCATAGGTGGAATTATTAGATGAGATTGGATGTAAACAATGAATGAACGTGTATAGGAAGTGATAATGGTGTGTTGAATAGTGAATCAACAAAAGAAGTGTGCTTTAGATATGATTCATGTAGAAGATTTGAATTGCTAGTATCATGTGGTAGTAGTATGCTTTAGGAGTGGTACCTTATGCTTAAATGATACAATGGACACCATGTGTTGCTGGACTTTCTAAATATGGCTATGGATTAATTGTGAAAAACGTGAATGTATAAGGAAGAAGAAATATTAGAATGATGATTTAGGTTGGCGAATCGTGGATTATGATGCTACATGTAGGATTACATAAATACTAGTATGAATGGAAGTTGTTTATGTGCATGTGTGAAATCTAGGTGAATGTGGTTGTATGTGTCTTACTACATGAGCGTGAGGCGTATATAGTATAATGGTTATGTTCTAACATGCCACGATTTGATGTATGTGTGTATTTAGATTGGAGTTTAGGTTGCTTGATAGTTGACTTTCTGAAAGTCAATGAATTTAGAAATGCTGTGACTAGGCTTATCCAACATGATTGTGTGATTAGGAAGGTAATGTGATGCCTAATAGATCACCATGTGTTATTTGAAGATATGTTAAATTATGTGGAATTGGAATGAAATAATTATTAAAGTAGGACTTGTGTATGTTATAATAGACTAGTGAAAGTCAATATGACCCATGTGTTGGAAATGGATGTTATTACGTATGAGTATATATGCTAACAATGTTGTAAATATGATAGCTTGAAAGAGTAAGAACCATGTCAAGATGGACCATATCATGGGAGGCAAACGGGTCAAAGAGGAGGCAAAGAAACTAGCATAAACATGGCGAGCACAAGGTAAGTGACTTCCGACTCACTTCTTAGTATGCATATAGAGTTTTTATGTTTATGAATATGGAGAAAATTATGTAAGGTTATGAAATAATGGAAGTTTTAAGATAAAGTATTGATCTAGTTAGACGAGGGTAGATATGTAAGTCGAAGGTATTTTGATGTGAATAAACGGGTTGAATAAGCATGTATAAGTATGGTAGCGGTAATGAAATTCATGAGGATTAAGGACCCGGGGCAAGGATTCTTAGTCTAATATGTAGGGAAATGTTTTACGGACAATTAGAAATAAGTTTCAAGTGAAACGGACGCAAAACGAGCAAGTTATGCGAGTTTTAGTTTTTAAATGGTAGGTTGAACTGGGCTCTACCATAGCTTACGGTAGCCACCGTAAGCTACGGTAGGTTCTGGGCCTTTCTTCCTGCCGTATGGCAGTAGATTTGTACCGTAAGGGTTTGTGGCCACCGTAAGCTACGGTAGCCACCGTAGCTTACGGTGGAGGTCAGGTGCACTTATAAGATTTCGTAATCATTCGTTTTTCCTTCGATTTCGGGCCCCGTGAACCCATTCCAAGCCTTGATAAGTTTTTATAATGCACCTCAACCCTACCAAAGGGCTTGGTAAGTTACGGGTGCGAATGGAACTCATTCTCAAAGATCTGAAGCATACCCGAATGATATTTTAAAAAGTATTATTGACGTGTGAGTAGTAACGGGATACATGAGTGAGTATGCGGGGCTATGAATTAAGTACGTGGGTACGTATGTGTGTATGTATGTATAGTTTTTACTAGTGAGGGTATGCATTGGTATAGTTGTGATTCGTTTTATATGTGGATGCATGTATGTAGGTATAAATGTATGCTAGTAGGCATGTAAGTATGTTCGTGGGTTTTCAATACGACTGAGTAATGATGCTATTAACAGTGTACCTTGAGAATAAAGTATAATGCAGGTACAATGTTGTAATCTCACCATGGAAATGGATACTGAGACGGAAGCGCCTTACATAGAGGAATGACGGAATGGAAAGTAAAAGAGTATGAATCTTGATACGTTTATAAGGTGTACTAACGTGTGAATTGGTATGGTGAGTGTAGGTTGTACGAGGCACGGAGTATCACTGAGGAGTGAAGATCAAGGATCGAGTCACAAGTTAGATTGTACGGGATGCTCGAATAAGTAATTAGCAAACATAGTTTATGTTTCCATTTCGCAGATGAGATCTATTGATGTAATATTGTAAGATTGTCACTTTTAAATGGACTTCGAGTAAATTAAGACGTTTTTAAATGAAAGAAATTTTATGGTATCAATTTCCGCTGCGTCTTTTCAGTATAATACTTTTTATTTTTAATCTTTTGCACTTTGCCTAAGTCTCTTACATCACTTGGTGAAGACAAGTGTTTAGTATAATACTTTTTATTTTTAATCTTTTGCACTTTTTATTTGGTTTTGTATTAATGACTTTAATAACTAGTTGCTTATGATGAAGGTAATCTTTCCTTATCGTTTGTCCGTGGTGTCTTGGCATTATTTTACTGTCTATATAAAATAAAAGATTTTCACCATTCATATCTCCACGGTCTATATGGAGATATGTTGGCTACCTGGTCGGGGGTTAAGGGAACGGTTTGGTAAGGGTCTTGCCCTTGTTCAGCGTTTAGAGGTCCTGCAAGGGACCTGGGTCAAATTTAGTAGGATCTCCTTCAATGCCCATAGGTATTGGATGGCGGGGATCCAAACTCTTTGACCCCCTCATAAGTTAACTACTATTAATACTATAACCCGGCTATTTAGGACTGTATCCCTGCTAACTCAGACTACTTAGTCGAGGGTAACGTCACCGCCAAAAGCGGGGCCTACCATAATTTGCATTAATAACTTAATTCATTATCTTCCAATAATCCAACCCTTTAGGATTGTATCCTTGCTGACTCAAACTACTGGGTTGAGGGTAACGTCGCCTTCAAAAGAGGGGCCTACTACAATAACTAAGATAATCTCTTAAACAAGTGCAAAAGTGCGAAAATAATCAAAGGTTATACTAATACACGAGTCGGATCCAAGTGATTCATCTTGTCTGTCTGTTTTTATTTTATTTTTATTTTTCAGCATTTAGTTAGTTTTTATTTTCTTAGTTTAAAACTTTTTCCAACTTTTTGATTTGATTAGACGTTGAGGATAAACCGGTACTAAAAGCTCTTGTGTCCTTGGACGACCTCTGGATCTTACCAACACTATACTACGTCCATGATGGGTGCACTTGCCCCTATGTGTGTTTAGTGTTAGTAAATATCGTGTTTTATAAATTTAAAACTTGGCTAAAAGTGTAAAAAGGGCTTAAATATACATCTAAAAATATGTTACACTACACGCACATCAAGTTTTTGGTGCCGTTGCCGGGGACACAAGGATTTTAAGAAAACTTAAAATCAACGGCCTAATCATATTTTTATCTTTCTTTTTAATTTTTTAGGATTTTCTTAGTTTTTCAGCTTATGCAGAGCTCAGCACGGGCCGTGCCTTGTCGGACACGGGCCGTGCCCAGCATAGTCACTGGCAGTTTTTAGTTTTCCAAGTTACAGAAGGCTGACCACGGGGCCGTGTCGATGCAACACGGGGCCGTGTCCAACTCTCCAGTAACTGGGATCTGGAAAACAATCACTGTAACTCCGACCACGGGCCGTGTTCACTGAGCACGGGGCCGTGGTGAACCTTCTGACCAGCATTCTTTTCTGTTTTTATTGCAGGACGTGGAACCAGACGCCATCCTACACAGTGTATGAGCTCCAGTTCTAATAAGGACATAAAAGAACCTCTAGAAGAACCCGAACGCTTTCTCAGAAAAAGACTAAAAGCCAAACACCAAGAGAAAGTTTCGGGAATCCACCTCCAATGGCGGACCAACGTACTCTCATGGATTATCTACGACCCACCGTAGGTAACCTAGGCGCCGCTATCAATGCACCGAATGTTGAAGCCAATAACTTCGAACTTCGGCCGCATTTGATACAAATGCTCCAAAACTCCGCAACCTTCCATGGGCTTGCGGACGAGGATCCCCATCTACATATTACTAATTTCTTAGAAATATGTGATACCTTTCGGATCAATGGAGCATCAAATGACGCCATCCGCATTCGAATGTTTCCTTTCTCGCTAAAAGACCGAGCAAAAGCTTGGCTCAACGCCCTCCCAGCTGGATCGGCAAACACCTGGGATGAACTAGCCCAAAAATTTCTATATAAGTATTTCCCTCCCGCTAAAACGGCTAAATTAATGACTGAAATTAATACATATTCACAAGAGGACGGGGAATCCTTATATGAAACTTGGGAAAGGTTCAAGGAACTATTGCGAAAGTGTCCACATCATGGCCTTGCGATATGGCAACAAGTATCCACTTTCTATAATGGGTTGTTGCCACACACAAGGCAGACACTTGACTCTAGCTCCGGGGGACTTTTAGGTAATCGCCGCCCGCATGAAATATATAACCAAATTGAGGAAATTGCTCAAACCAATTTTCAGTGGCACACTCCCCGAGGCAATAAATCTATTGCCCCGGGCGCCCATAAGGTTGATGAAATCACTTCTTTACAAGCCCAAATCGAGGCCCTTTCTTCAAAAATAAAAAAATTGGAAATGACAAAAACAGTCTCGGTTATGGCTTGTGAAGGGTGTGGTGGACCACATTAAAATTGGAGTTGTATGAAAGAAACAGACGATCAACAAGAGTCGGTAAGCTACATTGATAATAGACCTAGGCCGTTGGGTCCTCCAACGGGCACTTACAACCAAGGATGGCGAAACCACCCAAACCTTGGTTGGAGAGAGCCCGGCAATAGTAGTAACCAACAAACCCAACGAACAAACTTTCAACAACCAAGAAATGAGTCACAAAATTTCACTCAACAACAAGGTGGACGAGAAAGGCTGGAAGATACTATATCTCGCCTCATCTCCGACACTGAAAAGAAAAACTCGGAAAGGTTTCTACAATTAGAATCAAATTTTAGAAATCAACAAGCTATTATTCAAAACATAGAAAAGCAATTAAATCAACTAGCTCAAAATTTTTCCGAGAGACCACAAGGTGCATTACCAAGCAATACCGAAACAAACCCAAAAGCGCAAGTTTATCTCATCACGTTGCGAAACCGCACCGTGGGGCCTGCGAAAGCGCCACCGCCGACAGAAGAGACTATACCCCCGCCTCTGCAGGAAAAGAACTCCCCTCCATCATCAGAGCCTACCAAGGCTCCTCGAGTTCCGTACCCCGGTAGGTTAATTCGTCAAAAGACCAAGGAGCAATTCGCAAAATTCGAAAGTCTATTAAAACAATTGCATGTCAATATTCCTTTTATTGATGTTTTAACCCAAATGCCCAAATACTCTAAGTTCATGAGGGACTTCCTCACTCATAAAAAGAAAATAGAAACTTTGCAATTAGTTAACTTCGGCGAAGAATGCTCTGCCCTCGTACTCAACAAACTTCCCCAAAAGAAAATTGACCTTGGAAGCTTCACGATTCCTTGCTCAATCGGGGACTCCCCCGTTCGTAATGCATTAGCCGACCTTGGGGCTAGCATTAACCTCATGCCCTCATCAATGTTTAAAAGACTCGGCCTAGCAACAACGAGTCCTACAAAAATGAGCATACAACTTGCTGATCGATCCGTCAAATTCCCGCAAGGTGTCATCGAAAATGTCCTAGTAAGGGTAAACAAATTCGTCTATCCGGCCGATTTTATCATACTCGATATGGAAGAAGACACCGAAGTCCCCCTCATACTAGGGAGACCATTTCTCGCCACCGCACAAGCAGTGGTAGACATGAATGACGGAACGCTCACCCTAAGGTACGGGGATGATGAAGTAAAATTCGGGGTTGGGAAGAGAATAGAGGACGACGACCCGGTCAACTACATGAAGGTTATTGATTCGAGTTTGGATGCTGCTCTCCGATGGTGCAACATGGGATGCCAAACATCCCACTCGGAAAATATATAACCTCACACTGGGTCTAGCCAAGGACCCTTATAAACGTGGCGCACCAGGGAGGCATTCCGCGGAACTATCCTTAGTTTAGTTTAATCTTTTAGTTTTAATTTGCAGCAATAAAACACACTCGTGGTGGTAAGGGATAAAAAGGGGAACGAGAAAAATGACCCCATGCATAAGAACAAGGCAACCCGACATCAATCTCTCCGTTACAGAAGGTTTAACACGGGCCGTGTCCAACCAACACGGCCCCGTGCTGAACCCCCTGTAGAAAAATGCCCAGTTTAGGTAACTGGACACGGGCCGTGTTCACCAGACACGCCCCCGTGTCCAGGCTTCTGTTTCTTTTCTCTAATTTTCGTTACTGGCACCTGAACACGGGGCCGTGTCCGGTCCCCACGGGGCCGTGTCCAGACTGCCAGTAACATAAATTTTTGCTTTTAACACCATATTACATATCTAATCAACCTAAAAATTTATTTTTGGGACACATTGAGGATAATGTGTAATTTAAGTGTGGGGGGGAAGCTAAAACCTTGAAATTTTGCAAGTCCTAATAACAAGCCTTACACAAAACTCTATTGGAACCGCTAAACACCCCAAATTTTTTTTTCAAAAATTCTCATTTTTTTACTTGTCTAAAGTTTAAGTTAGGAATCCTAAGATTAATAAGGTTATATTTTTACAAATTTACAACCGAGAGCGTCGTGATAACAAGAACCAACATAAGAAAATTATGAAACGGCATGACAAGCTTAGTTAAAATTTGATTATATATACTTGATCACATAGAAAAACCCATTCCCACAAAAAGTGAGTTTTGAGCCTTTATTGAGCATACAAATTTACATATTTAGACTAAATGCTCATTTTTCGTTTCTTGTGTGAATAGCCGCTTGGTTCTTACGACTCTAGAACTTGCCACGACAATTCATTTCCAGTCCTTACCAACTTAAACCCAAGTAAGTAAATGATGGAGGCATTAGGACTAACCATTTTTCTTTCTACACCATTATTTTTCAATTTTTTTTACCACCTACCCAAAATCCCCCTAGTTAACCCCTTTGAGCCTAAACCTTTCATTTCTTTACCCTAAAACCTTTTTACCCACCAAAAACCCTTTTTATTTTTACCCTTTATTTTAGTAACAAGCTCGGTTTTTCGTGTGACTAAAAAAAAATGAATGATGAAGTTAGAAATAAACAAACAAAGCTCTTAAAACAAAAAGCTTGTTTGGAGAAATACTTCAAAATAAAAAGTCACTAAAACAAAGTGTTTTACGAAAACCGACGCTTTTTACGCTTTTCGCCCTTTTCTACTAACCCATTCACCCACCTTTAGCCCAAGCCTTTACCCAAAAAGGTCCTCTTGATATTTACAAAGGTAACAAGTTAAAAAGGAGGAGGATTGATTGCTTGGTAAGCTTATGGTAGGAATAAGTTCCATGCCGCTCTCGAGTGATTCACTAAAAATACACCTTCGGCCGAGTGTGAGTGATTTTTCTCGTGAGGTATGTGAACTTGTATATAAATGGAATTTTAAAAAAGGCATGTTATGCCCAAATAAGTAATTTCTCCTATGAAACGTTCTAACCAAATCATAACGAATAGGATTGTAAATAAATAAAAATAAAACCCAAAAAGATCTTGGATTCCCAACACTCTATGACAAGCCAAAACCTTCTCTTCTACCCATTCCATTTGGGAGTGTAAGCCACATATTAAAGAGTTTTGCTTGAGGACAAGCAAAAGTTCAAGTGTGGGGGTATTTGATGTGTGTAAAATGCAACATATAAATTACATCAAATGAGGCATAAAACTAACCCTTTTTAAGTACTAATGTTGGAAAAAGAGTGTTTTTGTCTTCCTTTTGTATTTTCAGGATTAAATGAGCTCAAATTCACAAAAGAAGCAAAAAGACAGCTAAATCTAACATAAATACAAGAAAAGGAACACAAGTGGACTGCCCGACCCCTCAACGGCATCCTCCCAAGCAAAATAGAGAAGGCAGAAGACTGAACACGCCCCGTGCTCAGCCAGCACGGGGCCGTGCCCAAGAAGCAGCAGAAAAGACAAACCTATAGAAGCTTCTATTGCCCACCACGGGGCCGTGTCCAGTGAACACGGGGGCGAGTCGAAAGTACAGCAGGCGCATTAATTGTAATTGCGAATTACAATTAATGAAGAGAGAGATTGTCAGACGGGCACGGGGGAGTGTCCAGCGGACACGGGGCCGTGCCCAGCCTTATGTTCAGCCTATAAATAGGAGTGCTTGGTTTCATTTCAACTCATCCCTTGGCACACCACCTCTCTCACACTTCATCCACCACCCACCACCATCACAACACCATCATCCACCACCATCATCCATTGTCCATCATAGAGTGTGTGAGTCGTCTCGGGATCCAAGATTGATTGTAAGAGTTCTTGACAATCAAGGCCATGTTTGCCTAAGTCTCTTACATCACTTGGTGAAGACAAGTGTTTAGTATAATACTTTTTATTTTTAATCTTTTGCACTTTTTATTTGGTTTTGTATTAATGACTTTAATAACTAGTTGCTTATGTTGAAGGTGATCTTTCGTTATCGTTTGTCCGTGGTGTCTTGGCATTATTTTACTGTCTATATAAAATAAAAGATTTTCACCATTCATATCTCCACGGTCTATATGGAGATATGTTGGCTACCTGGTCGGGGGTTAAGGGAACGGTTTGGTAAGGGTCTTGCCCTTGTTCAGCGTTTAGAGGTCCTGCAAGGGACCTGGGTCAAATTTAGTAGGATCTCCTTCAATGCCCATAGGTATTGGATGGCGGGGATCCAAACTCTTTGACCCCCTCATAAGTTAACTACTATTAATACTATAACCCGGCTATTTAGGACTGTATCCCTGCTGACTCAGACTACTTAGTCGAGGGTAACGTCACCGCCAAAAGTGGGGCCTACCATAATTTGCATTAATAACTTAATTCATTATCTTCCAATAATCCAACCCTTTAGGATTGTATCCTTGCTGACTCAAACTACTGGGTTGAGGGTAACGTCGCCTTCAAAAGAAGGGCCTACTACAATAACTAAGATAATCTCTTAAACAAGTGCAAAAGTGCGAAAATAATCAAAGGTTATACTAATACACGAGTCGGATCCAAGTGATTCATCTTGTCTATCTGTTTTTATTTTATTTTTATTTTTCAGCATTTAGTTGGTTTTTATTTTCTTAGTTTAAAACTTTTTCTAACTTTTTGATTTGATTAGACGTTGAGGATAAACCGGTACTAAAAGCTCTTGTGTCCTTGGACGACCTCGGTATCTTACCAACACTATACTACGTCCACGATGAGTGCACTTGCCCATATGTGTGTTTAGTGTTAGTAAATATCGTGTTTTATAAATTTAAAACTTGGCTAAAATTGTAAAAAGGGCTTAAATATACATCTAAAAATATATTACACTACACGCACATTAGAAGCGTATTGAGCTATACGGTTCCTATTGAAGAACGTACAAAGTTTTTGAGGGATGTGTAGATACCATCGCCCTTTAAAGTTACTATCCTCGTGATACACATTTATTACGTTTTGTTTTTGTGCAAACTAAAACTATGTAATGATGAAATTGTTAAGATATATGTTAAAGTTTTATAGATATCTCATGAAACTGGAACTAACTCAACGCAACTAATTTTTAGTGTACACATCATGTTAACGTAGTTCACTTGAGAGCTGAGGACGTCAGTGGTATGGATATGAAGGCTACCCTACTCAAAGACTGGCATCTAGTTTGTTTATGTTTTGCTATTGAACATTTACGTTGGTTAAGGATTATGTAATGTAATTGACTTGGATGTTATGCTTCATTATTTTTAAACGTCGTCCATTGCATACAAATGAATTTTCAGTTTTAGAGCTATGTTACAAAGTTTAAACGCAACATATATGAGACCCCCGGGAATGGGGTGTTTCATTGTCGAACTTGCTACCCAAATCACATAGGACCTTACATGATAAACCACATATTAGTGACAAGTATAACACAATAACTAAACAAATTCTTTATAATACGATACCGAATTATTATGAGATTATAAAACCATCAAGAACCGATAAGTAATTTCAATAACAAAGGTTAATTAAAAGTTTTGTACTTCAAAATGTTATCAACTAATAAACTGAAACAAAATTTGCCGCTCCCTTCTATAATACTTCAACCTTTTCACTTGTCTAATACAAGTATACAACCCAATTACGCAGGGGCGGACCCTTAGGCTTGTCGGGCGGAGCCCGGGCTACGGCTCAACTTTTGACTAGAAGTGTAAAAAAATTTTTTTTTTCCGATTTTTATACATAGGACACCCCTGAACAAGTACGAGGACACCCCTGAAAAATTTTTTTACAAAATAATAAGCCCAATTATATAGGCAAGAATTATTTTCAAAAACAAATTACCATATTATCTTTCATGAGCCCAATTCAGAATTATTGTGCTAACATGTTTCTGTGGCAAGAAATCAAGAATTATTTAATAGCCCATATTATGATTCATGAGCCCAATTCAGAAATAATAGCCCAACTACTTATTTTGGGCGGCAGTTTAGGCATATCAAACGTCAGTGACAAACTCCAATTATCAATTTCTAATTCTAATGATCTCAATATCTCATCAAACGAACAAAGAGGCAATTAGGCAAAACCAGTCCGCCCCTGAATCCCTGATTATATACGACCGAACAGAACTGAACAATCGTACGATTATATACGACCCCTGATTCGATTTTCGACTGCAGCAATAACATAACAGGTTTGTTTCGATTTCGATTTTCGAACATATAATTATTACTTGTTAGTTTGATGAATGATGATGATGATTGATACTTTGGCAGCGAATAAAAAATCGAAGCTCGATTGCTCGAACAACAGCGATAGAAACTTTGGCAGCCCATTCGCACTTTGGCAGCCCATTGATTCAGCAGGGGCGGACCCTTAGGCTTGTCAGGCGGAGCCCGGGCTACGGCTCAACTTTTGACTAGAAGTGTAAAAAAATTTTTTTTTTTCCGATTTTTATACATAGGACACCCCTGAACAAGTACGAGGACACCCCTGAAAAATTTTTTTACAAAATAATAAGCCCAATTATATAGGCAAGAATTATTTTCAAAAACAAATTACCATATTATCTTTCATGAGCCCAATTCAGAATTATTGTGCTAACATGTTTCTGTGGCAAGAAATCAAGAATTATTTAATAGCCCATATTATCATTCATGAGCCCAATTCAGAAATAATAGCCCAACTACTTATTTTGGGCGGCAGTTTAGGCATATCAAACGTCAGTGACAAACTCCAATTATCAATTTCTAATTCTAATGATCTCAATATCTCATCAAACGAACAAAGAGGCAATTAGGCAAAACCAGTCCGCCCCTGAATCCCTGATTATATACGACCGAACAGAACTGAACAATCGTACGATTATATACGACCCCTGATTCGATTTTCGACTGCAGCAATAACATAACAGGTTTGTTTCGATTTCGATTTTCGAACATATAATTATTACTTGTTAGTTTGATGAATGATGATGATGATTGATACTTTGGCAGCGAATAAAAAATCGAAGCTCGATTGCTCGAACAACAGCGACAGAAACTTTGGCAGCCCATTCGCACTTTGGCAGCCCATTGATTCAGGTTTGTTTTATTGTTATTCAGTTATTTGATTCATAATTGTTTGAACTTTGAGTGTTATTTGATTCATAATTGTTTGAACTTTGAAGTGATGACGAAACCAAAATCCAAAAAACAAGCTTTAATTGGGAACTTTTTCAAAAGAAAATTCGAAGAAATTAATGATAATGAGTCAAGTCCGAGTGTTGATAATGAGAATATCCAAGCAAATGATGACGTTGATGGCGATGCAAGTCCGAATGTTGATAATGAGAATATCCAAGCAAATGATGACGTTGATGCAAGTCCGAATGTTGATAATGATAATCCTACAACTTCAATTCCAACAACACGAGGTATTATTGATTTAAATGATCTTCCTTCGGATCCACATGATAGGCCACCTATTACTAGTTATCACCCAAATCAAATAGATGACATAAGAAGGTCATATCTTGTTAAAGGAGCTTTTCAACCTCGTAGTCATAAGTTTCCCATTAAAGACTGTTATGGAAAAAAAAGACGTTTTGTTGTTAGTTGGTATAATGATTGTAGTTGGTTAGAGTATAGCATCAAAGCAGACAAAGTATATTGTTTATATTGTTACTTGTTTAAAGAAGACGTTGGTAATCAAGGCGGAAGAGATACATGGTCTTCTAGTTCTAAAGGCTTTTGTGATTGGAGTAAAAAGGGGTCATTAAAGGAACATGTTGGGAATGTTGATAGTCATCATTTAAGGGCGGCACAAAAATGTCATAATCTCATGAATCAAAAGAAACATATGGATGAGAATATGAAGAAGTTGACTAAAGAAGAAATGATTGCAAACTATTATCGATTACTTGGTTCCGTTATGAGTGCTAGATTTTGTTTAGAAAACTCTTTACCCTTTCGTGGCCATGATGAGTCGGAAGAATCTAATTCTCAAGGTATGTTTCTTTCGGTGTTAAACTTGATTAGTACTAACCACCCGGAAATTGGAAAGTACACATTAGGGAACGCAAAAAAGAACAATAAACTGACATCGCCAAAGATTCAAAAGGAGATTATTGAATGCTTTTCAAAGGAAGTAACAAAAAGCATTTGTGCAGAAATTAAAGATGATGTGTTTGGGTTGTTGGTAGATGAATCTAGTGATGTTTCTTTAAAGGAGCAAATGGCTGTAGTTGTTAGATTTGTTGATAAACTTGGGGCTATTAGAGAGAGTTTAATCGGAATTGTTCATGTGAAAGACACGACTTCTAAAACTCTTAAAGAAGCCATTGATGATTTATTAGCAAGCAACCAGTTAAGCATAAAGCAAGTAAGTAATAAAATTCATAGATTCTTTACATTATTGTAATAATCATTATTTTTAATGTTATAATTCTTTTTTGTTTTAGGTGAGAGGGCAAGGTTATGATGGTGCAAGCAACATGCGGGGAGAATTTAATGGGTTAAAAGCGTTGATTTTGAAAGATAACCCGTCAGCACATTACATCCATTGTTTTGCTCATCAACTTCAGTTGGTTATTGTGGCTGTTGCAAAAAAACATAGCGGTGTCAAAACTTTCTATGAGTTCCTTTCCATGGTTGTCACTACGGTTTCAGCTTCTTGCAAACGAAAAGATATGTTAAGGGAGGAAAAAAAGGCTAGAGTGGAAAAAGAATTACTTGAAGGTGAAATTAAAACGGGTAAAGGATTAAACCAAGAGGTTTCCCTAGCACGACCCGGTGGTACGCGATGGGGTTCACATCATAGAACCATCATCAGTTTGCTTAGATTGTTTCCGGAAGTTGTGACCGTACTCCAATATGTTAAAGAAGATGGAGATTGCAGTCAACAACGAACAAATGCAAAAGGTATTCTATCGTATTTTAAAAAACTCGAGTTTGTTTTTTATATGCATTTGATGGGAGATATATTAAGTTACACAAATGCTCTTTCAAAACACCTTCAACAAAAAGGTAAAGATTTATTAGAAGCGGCCAACTTGATAAATGGTACAAAACGAGCATTAAATGCTTTAAGACAAAATGGGTTTGAGCCGATGTTGGAAAAAGTGACTTCCTTTTGTAAAAAATACAACATTACAATGTTGGACATGTCGGAAAGTTATGGTAACCCAAGAAACCGAAAGAATGTCATTACAAATCGACATCATTTTGAGGTTGACATTTTTAATGAGGTTTTAGACATGCAAATTCAAGAATTAGGAAGTCGATTTAGTGAGGTAACAACTACTTTGATAAAAAATATGTCGGGTTTAAATCCTTCTAACGGTTTTTCTAAGTTTGACCCATTGAAGATATTGGCGTTTGCTAAGATGTACCCGGATGATTTTACTACACAAGAAATAGGGACGCTTTTGGGTGATATTGAGTCATTTCGTCACACAATAAGCGATGATGATAACTTTGACAACTTGAATGGAATAAGTGATCTTGCGCGTCTTATGGTTGAAACGGGAACGCATATTTCTTGTCCTATAGTTTATCGGGTAGTTAAGTTAGCTTTGCTTGTACCGGTTGCAACCGCAACCGTTGAAAGATGTTTTTCGAAATTGAAGCTTGTCAAGACGGATTTACGCAATCGAATGGGCCAAGAATATTTGAACAATGCTATGGTTTGTGCGGTCGAAAAGGATTTTCTTCGTGAAGTAAAAGACGAAGATGTGATGGAACGATTTCAAGCTATGAAAAAAAGAAGAGGACAAATCTATTAGGTAATTCTTTTACTTTATTTATTTATTGTCGTTTTTTTTTAATATTGTATAATTGCACGGTAAAAAAAATTTTTTGGGATACCCCTGAGTTAATGTTCTAGTTCCGCCACTGTGATTCAGGTTTGTTTTATTGTTATTCAGTTATTTGATTCATAATTGTTTGAACTTTGAGTGTTATTTGATTCATAATTGTTTGAACTTTGAAGTGATGACGAAACCAAAATCCAAAAAACAAGCTTTAATTGGGAACTTTTTCAAAAGAAAATTCGAAGAAATTAATGATAATGAGTCAAGTCCGAGTGTTGATAATGAGAATATCCAAGCAAATGATGACGTTGATGGCGATGCAAGTCCGAATGTTGATAATGAGAATATCCAAGCAAATGATGACGTTGATGCAAGTCCGAATGTTGATAATGATAATCCTACAACTTCAATTCCAACAACACGAGGTATTATTGATTTAAATGATCTTCCTTCGGATCCACATGATAGGCCACCTATTACTAGTTATCACCCAAATCAAATAGATGACATAAGAAGGTCATATCTTGTTAAAGGAGCTTTTCAACCTCGTAGTCATAAGTTTCCCATTAAAGACTGTTATGGAAAAAAAAGACGTTTTGTTGTTAGTTGGTATAATGATTGTAGTTGGTTAGAGTATAGCATCAAAGCAGACAAAGTATATTGTTTATATTGTTACTTGTTTAAAGAAGACGTTGGTAATCAAGGCGGAAGAGATACATGGTCTTCTAGTTCTAAAGGCTTTTGTGATTGGAGTAAAAAGGGGTCATTAAAGGAACATGTTGGGAATGTTGATAGTCATCATTTAAGGGCGGCACAAAAATGTCATAATCTCATGAATCAAAAGAAACATATGGATGAGAATATGAAGAAGTTGACTAAAGAAGAAATGATTGCAAACTATTATCGATTACTTGGTTCCGTTATGAGTGCTAGATTTTGTTTAGAAAACTCTTTACCCTTTCGTGGCCATGATGAGTCGGAAGAATCTAATTCTCAAGGTATGTTTCTTTCGGTGTTAAACTTGATTAGTACTAACCACCCGGAAATTGGAAAGTACACATTAGGGAACGCAAAAAAGAACAATAAACTGACATCGCCAAAGATTCAAAAGGAGATTATTGAATGCTTTTCAAAGGAAGTAACAAAAAGCATTTGTGCAGAAATTAAAGATGATGTGTTTGGGTTGTTGGTAGATGAATCTAGTGATGTTTCTTTAAAGGAGCAAATGGCTGTAGTTGTTAGATTTGTTGATAAACTTGGGGCTATTAGAGAGAGTTTAATCGGAATTGTTCATGTGAAAGACACGACTTCTAAAACTCTTAAAGAAGCCATTGATGATTTATTAGCAAGCAACCAGTTAAGCATAAAGCAAGTAAGTAATAAAATTCATAGATTCTTTACATTATTGTAATAATCATTATTTTTAATGTTATAATTCTTTTTTGTTTTAGGTGAGAGGGCAAGGTTATGATGGTGCAAGCAACATGCGGGGAGAATTTAATGGGTTAAAAGCGTTGATTTTGAAAGATAACCCGTCAGCACATTACATCCATTGTTTTGCTCATCAACTTCAGTTGGTTATTGTGGCTGTTGCAAAAAAACATAGCGGTGTCAAAACTTTCTATGAGTTCCTTTCCATGGTTGTCACTACGGTTTCAGCTTCTTGCAAACGAAAAGATATGTTAAGGGAGGAAAAAAAGGCTAGAGTGGAAAAAGAATTACTTGAAGGTGAAATTAAAACGGGTAAAGGATTAAACCAAGAGGTTTCCCTAGCACGACCCGGTGATACGCGATGGGGTTCACATCATAGAACCATCATCAGTTTGCTTAGATTGTTTCCGGAAGTTGTGACCGTACTCCAATATGTTAAAGAAGATGGAGATTGCAGTCAACAACGAACAAATGCAAAAGGTATTCTATCGTATTTTAAAAAACTCGAGTTTGTTTTTTATATGCATTTGATGGGAGATATATTAAGTTACACAAATGCTCTTTCAAAACACCTTCAACAAAAAGGTAAAGATTTATTAGAAGCGGCCAACTTGATAAATGGTACAAAACGAGCATTAAATGCTTTAAGACAAAATGGGTTTGAGCCGATGTTGGAAAAAGTGACTTCCTTTTGTAAAAAATACAACATTACAATGTTGGACATGTCGGAAAGTTATGGTAACCCA
Organism: Helianthus annuus; assembly: GCF_002127325.2. NCBI lineage: Eukaryota > Viridiplantae > Streptophyta > Magnoliopsida > Asterales > Asteraceae > Helianthus > Helianthus annuus. Next base: position 161,113,400 of record NC_035436.2, read on the forward strand.
AGAAACCGAAAGAATGTCATTACAAATCGACATCATTTTGAGGTTGACATTTTTAATGAGGTTTTAGACATGCAAATTCAAGAATTAGGAAGTCGATTTAGTGAGGTAACAACTACTTTGATAAAAAATATGTCGGGTTTAAATCCTTCTAACGGTTTTTCTAAGTTTGACCCATCGAAGATATTGGCGTTTGCTAAGATGTACCCGGATGATTTTACTACACAAGAAATAGGGACGCTTTTGGGTGATATTGAGTCATTTCGTCACACAATAAGCGATGATGATAACTTTGACAACTTGAATGGAATAAGTGATCTTGCGCGTCTTATGGTTGAAACGGGAACGCATATTTCTTGTCCTATAGTTTATCGGGTAGTTAAGTTAGCTTTGCTTGTACCGGTTGCAACCGCAACCGTTGAAAGATGTTTTTCGAAATTGAAGCTTGTCAAGACGGATTTACGCAATCGAATGGGCCAAGAATATTTGAACAATGCTATGGTTTGTGCGGTCGAAAAGGATTTTCTTCGTGAAGTAAAAGACGAAGATGTGATGGAACGATTTCAAGCTATGAAAAAAAGAAGAGGACAAATCTATTAGGTAATTCTTTTACTTTATTTATTTATTGTCGTTTTTTTTTAATATTGTATAATTGCACGGTAAAAAAAAATTTTTGGGATACCCCTGAGTTAATGTTCTAGTTCCGCCACTGCAATTACGAGTCTACGTAGTATGCTAGCAATTTCATAAAACATAATAATAATAATAATAATAATAATAATAATAATAATAATAATAATAATAATAATAATAATAATAATAATAATAATAATACCATTTAAACTTACAAAAGAATAACTTAGAAATGAATCGTGAAAAGATTATTTAAATATATAAAACCAAAACTAGATTTTCCAAAATGGAAAGAATCGATCATCGAGCAAAAGCTTTAACCAAAGCATATTCCATACCTTTTTCCTTCAAAGTTCAACCCTAAAGTAATTATAAAAATACCATTTACCTTTGCATCTACAAAACCCTTTTGTGACAAACACCCATTACAAGAAAAGAACCTAACCAATCATTATTAAAGCAGAATAAATTAATAAAACATGTAGAACGATCTAGCATTCTTGTTTCAGTACCAAGTCTTACAAAATTTAAGATAATGGCTGACGAAAGAGTGGCGTTTCTTCTTATATTGATATGGAATGCTGTGCTATTGTTCATCTATTGGGAAATGCATAAAAGCCATGTCGAAGGTTTCATAATCTATACCAACCTGTGTGCAATATATGTGCGTGTTATATATATATGCTCTTAACATTTTAAATGTACATGTTGTGTTAGGTTCAAGATCTGACTTGTTGGCTTATTTTTCATCAATTTACTGGTTGACGGAAAATGCAATATTATTCTGGGGATTTGGTTTAGCATCTGCATTTGGTGCAATTTTTTTTCTTGCTGCGAAAACTTTACCTGAGGAATACTTTAGAAAAATAGCAAAAACAATAATTCTTGCTACTGGTATTACTATTGTGGGTCTTGCTATGTTGACAAGAGGTACATTTTATTCACCCTATATATTGTATAGGAAATGATCTTATTCTAATAAGAAATATCTATCTTCAAAAGAAACATATATATCATAATATAGTGTGCATGTGTGTATAGCATTCAAAATCTAAAATGTACGAGCGAGTCTAATTGGATTTCTTATTTCTATTTCTCAGGAAAATTATATGGAGGGATTAATTACAACGAACGCAATGAAATGGAAACCTTGCCGTAAATTTTAATTGAATTTACTATTTATTGGTGTTTTAGTTTTTATTTTCTCTTCTTTTTTCTCTTTCTTTTAAAGCAATAAATATCATCTTTATGATAAGAACTACATAATTGTACATGTGAAGTTCAAATAAAAAGATTTGATTGAAAATCATTTGTATTTAAGTAACATATGGCAAGAAAAATCGTCATCATATGATATTTCCAAATGACTGGAAATTCTGATGATAGTTTTGATTTATTTGAGATGCAGGTGTATATATTTTCATCTCATAAATATTGATAATAAATTTGGTTGAACCGCTAAGTGCAATCTCAATCTCAGAAAAACGAAACCAAGCCATATTGTGGGTTAGGTGGGTGGGTCGGACCACCTGATTTTATAGTTAGTTTGTGAGAAGATCAAATATAAATAGTCTTAACATAAAAAAAACTATTAAGAGATGGATAAAGAAAATTTAAATATTTTTTCCCTACTACTTAAAAATGATGTTTAATTACAAAATCTATTATCTATTATCTATAATAAATGAATATATTTGGGCTGAGGTGGCATGATATTAGAGCCTTTTGGAATGCTTTTTGGCGGGAAAATAGGACGGTGCTCGCGGATCTTTTTTTTGAGCAACCCGACCCAATGAATTCGGACAGTATATATTTATGTAACCCTAATTCCATTTTCATTCTTCCTTGAGAAGCAACTAATCTCTCTATCTCCTTCTTGACGGTCATTTCTTTTCTAAAACCTAGGTATGATTTCCGTTAAATATCTTCTTATCATTCAATTGATTGTATCATCTTTGAAAACCTCAAGTCCATTTCGGATCCGGATGTTGTTCAAGGTAAGACTGTTTATCTGTTTTGTTCCATTCTTTTTCGAGGTAAGCCCTAATATTCGTGATTCTTTGGGTTTTTTAGATATGGACCGACGGGTGTTGACAAAAAAGGAATTACTGTTTGTTTTCGGAAGGATGTTTGGGGGTTTAGCTATGACATGTTGTGCTGATAAACTTTCTGATGTACCGACTGATCTTTAGGTCAAATTTAAACTTTCTTATTTATTTATTTATTTTCGGTCTTGCAGTTCTCTAATGGAGGAAGATGTACTTGATTATAAATGGCATATTTACCATCCCATACGACACTGCAATTTGGTGAGAGATGTGGACTGAGGTTGTTTCTGCCATGAAAATAACTTATGTGGTAGTTTGTTAGTTTCATTTTTATGACACATTGTTCATTGTTATTTATTATTTTGCGATTTTTTTGTCAGGCACCCAAGGCAAAATGGGTTCCTTTTTTAAACGTTTGTAAGTTCTTATGGATTTCTTTGAGTACATCTTTTTGTTATTTTGTCTTTTTGATTTGTCAATGTCTCACCACTTAGTTATATATGTTTTCAGGAGTTGGAGAATATATGTTTGGAATTTCGCATCATACATGCCTGTCACGTTGACTTGTGATCACCATGTTATTGATGGTATGTGTTGTTATGGCTATAATTATGTGTCTAAGTGGATTCGGTTGGGTAACGGGTCAGATGGGTACATTTGTTGATACATATATTTGTTCATGTATATTATTTAATCAAAAACAATTAATTATTAACTAATAAGAGTTCTATTTTTTATATTGGTTGCTTTTTGAACTAGGGGAAAATGGTAATGGGTAAACCCGAACCATGACCTTTTTGCAAAAGTGCCAAAGGATCATGGTTCGGGTTGAAAAGAAAGATTACTAATTTAGTCAGCTAGAAGCCAAATGTCATGGTTGGAAAGAAAGATTTTTATTTATTTAAAGTACCCAACAAAATAATATTTGGCATGTGTATTTTTAATCAAGTTATATGTTCTTAAAGTTCAGAAAAGAAAACACCGACCAAAATGGTATAGCTCAACCTTTATCCAAGTCATTGAAAAGGCTAATGTAAAAAGATCAAAACGGCCACCTTCTGTTTTAATAAGTTGGTTTTGTTACGTTAGTTAAGGTCTCAAGAAATGCAGAGACTGGGATGCGACCATGAGCTGACTTGGAGAATCCAAAGTTGAATTGCTACTCTAGATGGTTCAGTAAGTTTTTAAAATCTTTCGCGTACATACCACCATGGTGTTGCTGTGCTGCTGTATGTATCAGAGTGAAAAATTTGCATATATAATTAAATACAATCATTTAAGGGTCTATAATGATATCAAAGAAATTAAACGTTTTATGTTTTGATACATATAGTACCATACATTGTTATAGTCTAAATCTCTATAGTTAGTATCAAAAATTAGTTATTTTTAATAGGATGTTGACGGGCATGATATGCCAGTCTTGTTGTCAGTTGACATGAATAGTAAGTTGGGAAGCACTATATCAAGTTCCCGGCCTCAAAAGAATCTGGTACTTGAGTCACCCTTACAAAATGTATGCTAGCAATCTTGCCTTGACGGTTAAGCATGAGGATATGAGAAATCACTTTAGCAAGTTCTGTGAGGTGATCAGCACAACATGTGACATTTGTGCACTTTCAATCTTTGTACAATTCCGAACAATTTCTTATTCAATGAAACCTTGTGTTTATTTCCGAGATTATATAATTATTTGTGACATTGGTGCCTTTCAATCATTGTACGATTCCAAACATTTTCGTAATCAATAAAATCTTGTGTTTTATTTGCAAAAATGTATAATTATCAATCATTAAACAAATCCGGATATTTTTATTCAATAAAATCTTGTATTTTATTGGTAAGAATGTAAAATTGTGCAATGATTAACAATTTCGGTCATTTTCGTGTTCGATAAAGCTTAAATACTTTATTTGAGAAACGCGTAACCGTACAACCGAACGAACCGACATCCACGATATTTCCAGACAAAATCCAAGTTACATATGCCTTAACACCTTTATGTAACCTAAAAATTGGGTTAAAAGGGGCTAAAAGCGACAAAATGCGACAATACAAGTCCAAGGGCCAAATCTGCCAAAAAGCAAAACTTGGCCCCTGACCACAGCTTGCGGACCGTATGCCCACACCCCTTACGATCCGTATGGGGTGCCCAGCACAGCAGCAACCTGGCAGCTTCATGTTGCAAGCCTTGCTCCCCAAGAACTCGAAAATTCCAGCTTCTTGCCTTCAATTGACATGTGTTGCTAATTCTTTATTTCAACTTGCTCAATTCTTATTTTCTTTCTCCCACTCTATTGGAGCTTGCTTCCAGCTTTTGGAGGCCTCCTAATCTGAGTTCTTATAGTGTTCTCCTACACATGTAAGTACTCTTCCTAGTTCTTTCATTATTTTGGCATTTTTGAGCCAAAAGTCAACATTTTGACTTTCTGTTTGACTTTCGGTTCTGACCAAAATTGGTCAAGACAAAGTTCAATTGAACTTTGCAACATGATCGTAATCACGAAGGTTATAATCCCTTGCGATTGCACCTTCTGATTGCCACATTTACTAGGCGAAATGACGAGTCAAAGTTTTAATCAAAGATGCGCATAAGTGCATTTTACGACGAAACTATTTTTGGGCATTAAAACTCCAAGTTTTGATACCAAATCAGTTTTTATAACTTAATTAGACATGATTCAACATGTCTAACTCATCACTTCTAGTTTAGTGCTTTTATTTGGGTCATAAATCGAGCGGTTTGACCACCGCTTTGACTTTCGAATCCGACCCGTTTGGTCGATCTTAGGATTCGACCAAGCACATTTATAGGACCATAGTTGTATAGAGAATAACCCTCTGAGGTTATACCTTATGGTCTTATGATTTGATTAGTTATATGATGAGTTGATATTTATGCACTTAAAAATGACCAAACGCCCTTTTTGCGCATAAATTGGTTTTAAGCATATGTAACCAAAGGTTTGACATCTAAATTGATGTTGTAACATAATCAAACGTGTTTTGGTATATAAAACTCATCATATGAGTTATTTGACCATCCGATCATATAATTACGCTTATAACCCGTTAAAGTAGCGTAAACTACGTTAACGAGTCATAACGGGTCAAAAGCACTTAGGATCCTTTCCAAATCAGAATGTTAAGTTTTGTAAACCATATCATATGAGTTCCAACACTCATTTGGTTTATAAGACTTCATTCTATCCCATCCTCCGATTAATGTCTCGACATACTAACATAGTTATCCGACACACTAGGATGCACTTGAGCTTTGTTTATTCCATTGATCAAGGACACTTTCGCAATCCCAAGTGAGTACATAGCTCCCCTCGTTTACGCTTTCTAAATTTTTTGGGATAACTTATATGTGCTAAACCATTTTCAAGTTTTCAAAACAAAGTCTATGGTTTATATATAACACTACGATTTCAATAATGTGAATAACTTGTTGGTGCGTTATCCATGACACAAATGACATTCATTAGCTTTGGCTGAGCCAACTAGTAGTATGTTATGGTACCATAGGATTGACAATCCCATTATCGGACTGTCCACTGGATTTGGTGGAAGTTTGGGTAATGACAGAAACTGTTATGATTAACAAATCATTTGTTGGTTTGTTAATCTATTTAAAGAGACCCTTTGGTGGTCTATTAAAGATACCCTTTGGTGGTATAGTCAACACAGGTTTGAATGTGTTCATTAAAGAATGACACAATTTTCACAATTAAAACACGGACGATTGGTTTATAACACGGATGATTGATTTATGACACGGACGAATGGTTTATAACACAGACGATTGGTTTATCACACGGACGAATGGATGATTGGTTTATGGTAAGTGATTTAGATAACGAGACGGGTGTAATATGATAAAAGCATGGTAGATACGCCGCTAGTACTTCCTATATATAAGTGCTTTTATCGTATTACATATCGTAGCGTTATCCAAATCACTTGAACAAATGGTTTTGAACGATGTCATGCAACAATTTTCACTTAAGGATATAAACCACATGAAGTTTTCTTTTAAATCGATTTACTACTCGGTTTTACAAAAGAAATGTTTTGGTTAAGATTCATGGCTACAAGGTTTTCACAAACTTAAACCAACATGTTTTAGTTGGTTAGTTATATTGCAATATCAAACACTTTTGATACAAGGTTTTTATTTAGCGATTCTCGTAGTCGGACGAGGTATTGCAATATGTATCAAAGCCATAAATTTGAGACACTCACAAAACCTATGTACTTGCCAGCTTTTTATGCTGAGTCTCTTTTCACATATATTTCAAGAGCCAATGCTTGATGATTTGATTGCATACTTCACATAGGATGGACGCGGGCTTTAGTGACTTTAAAACTTGAAAGATAATTTATTTGTATTTTGTTTCTGCTTATCCCAAGACAATGTAAACAATTAACTTAATAATACAAAACTTTAAATACCATGTGTTGTGAAACAATTCCTGTAACGTGACTCCCTGATATTTCCGCCGCGTTTTGTTGTTTTACGCAATCGGGGTGTTACAGAGATTGGTATCAGAGCCATGATTATAGGGAATTAGGTTATTAGTAATACTTTTGACCTAGACTATAACCTTTCTAGGACCCTAACACAAGTTATCTTGTGTTTGGATCTTAAAACAATATCATCACATATCCATAGGTGATTACCAAAACAAACCCACAAATTACAAATTCGTTGTGAAAATCAATCATCTATCTTTAGATGATTTATTTTTAGCTTATATGCCATCAATTTTTTTTAAATCTCGTCAAAGTTTGGGTCTTATTAATGTGAAGACATGCAATCTAGAAGGGTGGGTGCCTGTACCCTGAGTTTTCTGTCTAAGGCTAGAGTGTTCGTATAAATTCGCATTATCGGACCAGTCACTCTTACCTGGGAACTCTTGGGGTGAGTGTCCACTTATAGTCTAAAACATGTCTTCGCGATTGATGCGTGTTAGTGTATATATGTTTTAGATGTATATTTTAAGCCCTTTTTACACTTTAGCCAAGTTTTAAATTTATAAAACACGATATTTACTAACACTAAACACACATATGGGCAAGTGCACCCATCGTGGACGTAGTATAGTGTTGGTAAGATACCGAGGTCGTCCAAGGACACAAGAGCTTTTAGTACCGGTTTATCCTCAACGTCTAATCAAATCAAAATGTTAGAAAAAGATTTTAAACTAAGAAAATAAAACTAACTAAAATGCTGAAAAATAAAATAAAAATAAAAAAATAGACAAGATGAATCACTTGGATCCGACTCGTGTGTAGTGTAACCTTTGATTATTTTTGCACTTTTGCACTTGTTTAAGAGATTATCTTAGTTATTGTAGCAGGCCCCTCTTTTGAAGGCGACGTAACCCTCAACCCAGTAGTTTGAGTCAGCAAGGATACAATCCTAAAGGGTCGGATTATTGAAAGATAATTAATTAAGTTATTAATGCATAATGTGGTAGGCTCCTATTTTGAAGGCGACGTTATCCTCAGCTAAGTAGTCTGAGTCAGCAGGGATACAGTCCTAAGTAGCTGGGTTAAAGTTTTAATAGTAGTTTAACTTATGAGGGGATCAAAGAGTTCGGACCCCCGCCATCCAATACCTTTGGGTATTGAAGGAGGTCCTACTAAATTAGACCCAGATCCTTTGCAGGATCTATACACTGAACAATGGCAAGACTCTTACCAAACCGTTCCCTTAACCCCCGACCAGGTAGCCAACATATCTCCATATAGACCGTGGAGATATGAATGGTGAAAATCTTTTATTTTATATAGACAGTAAAATAATGCCAAGACACCACGGACAAACGATAAGGAAGAATCACCTTCAACATAAGAAACTAGTAATTAAAGTCATTAATACAAAACCAATTAAAAAGTGCAAAAGATTAAAAATAAAAAGTATTACACTAAACACTTGTCTTCACCAAGTGATGTAAGAGACTTAGGCAAACATGGCCTTTGATTGTTAATAACTCTTACGATCAATCTTGGATCCCGAGACGACTCACACACTCTATGATGGATGATGGTGGTGGATGATGGTGTTATGGTGGTGGTGGGTGGTGGGTGAAGTGTGAGAGAGGTGGTGTGCCAAGGGATGAGTTGCAAGAGCTCCAAACACTCCTATTTATAGGCTGAACAGAAGCTCGGGCATGGCCCCGTGCCTGCTGGGCACGGCCCCGTGCCCATCTGACACCCTCTCTCTTCATTAATTGTAATTCGCAATTACAATAAATGCGCCTGCAGTAAGTTGACTACGCCCCCGTGTCCGCTGGGCACGGCCCCGTGGTGGGCAGTAGAAGCTTCTATAGGTTTGTCTTTTCTGCTGCTTCTTGGGCACGGCCCCGTGCTCGCTGAGCACGGGGCGTGTTCAGTCTTCTGTCTTCTTGTTTTGCTTGGGAGGATGCTGTCGGGGAGGCCGGGCTTGTCACTTTTGTTCATTTTCTTGTATTTATGTTAGATTTTGCTGTCTTTTTACTTCTTTCGTTATTTTGAGCTCATTTAATCCTGAAAATACCAAAGGAAGACAAAAGCACACTTTTTGTTGGGTTTTTCACATGTTTATCAAAGTAATTTTATCCGAATAAAATTAAAACGCAGCGGAATATCTATTTAAAACATGTTACTTTGCAAGATTTAAAAACATTTTAAATGCAAAAACCCAAAATCGGATCCATATATGAAATGCATGCTATCAAAATACAACCATAGGGTGTTTTAGAATACTACCATTCCAAGAGCAAGGTGATATGAAGAGGATGATATACTTGAATGGAAATCTTCAAAGGAGAAGATCTCAAGCTCGCATACCCCAAGCTTCCAACGAACACCTTATGTTGCTAGGATTTCTACACTTGAAACACAAAAGAATCCCTCTTGATCAACACACTTTGGCCGAAAATTTGAGAGAGAGTTCTTGTGTGTTCTTGCACTTGAATTCTTGAAAAATAAAATGATGGTTACAAGTCTTGGAACTCCTTTTCTCAAAAGGATGAGAGAGATAGTTGCCACCCACAATGGCCAATCAAGGAGCATCTATATATGCAAAATGCATGGACTATGATTGGACCAAAAAAAAAGTGTGAGTTCCCATGAGGGGGGGCGGCCCCTAGCTTTTATTTTAAAAAAAAATTTCTTTTATAAATTTAAGTCTTGTTTATTTTATAACCTTTTATAAAATATAACATCTCATGTTTACAAGACTTATGCAACCTTTTAAAATTGTTATTTAACCCATTAAATAACAAATAAAATATTCTCTCATAATAAATTATCCATATAATTTACTAGCTTGTCAAGTGCAATTTATTTAGAAAACCGATTTCTAAATATTGTAAGTGTTAATATTTATTTGTTTGATCATATCATAAATAAATATTGTAGGTGTTTGTCTAGCTTGTTATTGGGTATGACCCGACTTGGATCATAACGCACTAGCCACATCAATCTAATATGTGTCTTGGGCATACAGTGTCCAACAATCTCCCACTTGCACAAGATACATAGAAGATTGATGCAAGCAGTAAATGACGCCTAACAACGGTTTACTACCCCTAATACGTATGATGAAGTGCCATTCAATAACATCATCTCCTTCAAGTCCCTTACTTGAACATGATTTAGGTGAATCTATCATTTATCCTTTCGTTATAGATGTCATGTCAAATCCAGAGACACAGTGTGATCATTCTCTGTTGATTTAACTTTAACAGGCCTTAGACATCTTACTCTCAACGAATAAGAGGAACAAATCCCTTCTTGACTACATACATCTCTCACAATCACCTCGTACCACACCTGAGCTTAGCCTTGTGTACTGTCTTATTACAGACAGCGAAGAACTAAGTCAAGGTACAATATTTAGTGAATATCAAGACCCAATATGTATCTCAGGTCAGAGGATACTATGATATTCGCCTTTGCTCAAATTTACTTATGATCAATGACAAATGATTCCATGCAGTAACATTTGAGAGCGGGTCAGTCCAATATTTGTATCCCACAAATATCTATGAACTTTGGCAGCAACACTTTGCTCTATATTCATACCTAATGAATATCCACCAATCCAAGTTCATAATAGTCTTACATTCATATTTGTTCCCACAAGTATGATCGACTACGGACATTTAGAATAATTAATTTATTCACGGATTTAAACATGCTAAAATGGAACATAACTCAAAATACCATAAAGAGTTAAAATAACAATTGTTCCAATATCCAAATACAAAATAGATCAAATCCAATCACTAGAATATCGAAGTCCTAAGGCACAAGTATGACCCTCATGTTTTGGCCGTTCAAGGAGCTTCGTGAGTGGATCTGCAATGTTTTGATCGGTGTGAACTTTGCGAATACATATCTTTCCCTTTTCAACTTCATCCCTTATGTAGTTGAATCTCCGCTCAATGTGCCTAGTCTTTTGATGTGCACGAGGTTCCTTGATTTGAGCAATTGCACCCTCGTTATCACAAAAGATCTCTAGGGGGTCTTGAATGGTAGGGACTACCCCTAGGTCGGCAATGAACTTCTTTAACCACGCAGCTTCTTGTGCTGCCAATGAGGCGGCGATGTATTCTGATTCTGTAGTGGACAATGCTACAACATCCTGTTTCGAGCTCTTCCAAGAGACTGCAGCTCCATTCAAAATGAAGACATACCCAGATTGTGATCGTGAACCATCTCGATCAGTTTGGAAACTCGCATCCGTGTAACCTTTTACAACGAGTTCCTCTTCACCAGATCCATAAATTAGAAACATATCCTTAGTCCTTCTAAGGTATTTCAATATGCTCTTAACAGCCATCCAATGACTGTTACCTGGATTTTGCTGGTATCTGCTTGTCATGCTTAAAGCGCATGACACGTCCGGTCTAGTACATATCATTGCATACATTATGGATCCAATAGCAGACGCATATGGGATTCCTTTCATTCTTTCTTGCTCACCCTTTGAGCTTGGACATTGAGTTACATTCAATATTGTCCCCTTTTGAATAGGTACCAAACCTTTCTTTGAGTTCTCCATCTTGAACCTTTTCAAGACTTTGTCAATGTATGCACTTTGGTTTAAACCTATCAAGCGCCTTGATCTATCCCTATAGATCTTTATTCCCAAAATGTAGGCAGCTTCTCCAAGATCTTTAATGGAAAAACATCTTCCAAGCCATGCTTTTACACCTTCCATGGTTGGAATGTCATTTCCAAATAGTAGAATGTCATCGACATACAATACTAAGAAAGTGACGGTGCTCCCACTAGCTTTCTTATACACACAAGCTTCATCGCCGTTCTTGATGAGCCCAAAATTCCTAATCTCTTCATCAAAACAGTGATTCAAACTTCTCGATGCTTGTTTCAATCCATAGATTTATTTCTTTAACTTGCATACTTTGTAAGGATGTTTTGGATCGACAAAACCTTCAGGCTGAACCATATAGACATCTTCATCAAGATATCCATTGAGGAAAGCCGTTTTGACATCCATTTGCCAAATCTCATAGTCATAATATGCAGCTATGGCAAATAATATCCTAATCGACTTTAGCATCGCCACTGGCGAGAAGGTCTCATCATAATCAACCCCTTGAGTTTGAGTGAAACCTTTTGCTACAAGTCTCGCTTTATAAGTATCCAAGTTACCATGCATAGCTGTTTTCTTCTTGAAAACCCACTTACTTCCAACTACTTTGGAGTTAAGAGGTGGCACAACCAATTCCCAAACTTGGTTGTCATACATGGATTGCATCTCTACGTTCATGGCTTCAAGCCATTTGTCGCAATCAGATTTTGACATTGCATCATGGTATGTGGTTGGTTCATCTGAATCTACCACATAGCATCCATCCATGAAAAATCCATATCTTTCAGGTGGATTACTAATTCTACCAGATCTGCGAACGTTTTGTGTATGTTGATCAACCATTTGATCATTTTCAACAACCTCTTGTTGAGTGCTAGTATCAACCAAGAGTGTATCGGGTTGTGGTTCTTGATCCTCATCAAGTTCCACTGTTCTATTAGTTCCTTCCATAAGGAACTTATCCTCCAAGAATTTACCCTTTCGAGCAACAAATACCTTTTGCTCTGTTGGATCGTAGAAATAATATCCTATATCATCTTTAGGATATCCTACGAAGATACACTTAATGGATCGTACTTCTAACTTGTTTGGGGTGTATTGCTTCACATAAGCATCACAACCCCATACCTTCAAATATGATAATGATGGAACTGTTCCATGCCATATTTCAAAAGGTGTCTTATCCACTTTCTTGGTTGGGGCCATATTTAATATACGAGCCGCAGAGAGCAAAGCGTAACCCCAAAATGATAGAGGCAATGTGCTTCTAGCCATCATAGATCGAACCATATCCAATAAAGTTCGATTCCTCCTCTCAGACACACCATTATGTTGTGGTGTTCCAGGTGGAGTGAGTTGTGAGATGATCCCACAGCTCCTAAGATGATCTTGAAAAGCATCACTAAGGTATTCACCCCCTCTATCGGAACGAAGAATTTTGATTGTCTTGGTGAGTTGATTCTCTACTTCGTTTTGGAAGACTTTGAACATTTCAAAAACTTCATCTTTGTGTGTTAGCAAGTACACATAACCATAACGACTGAAGTCGTCGGTAAAAGTTACGAAGTATTTTTCACCATTCCTAGTCATTGGCTTAAAAGGACCACATACATCTGAATGTATGATGCCTAATAAATCTTTTGCCCTTTGGTTTGTGCCACTAAAGGGTTTCTTGGTCATTTTTCCTTGTAAACAAGATTCGCATGTATCAAATGAACCAATTTCATTTGTTTCCAAAAGACCATTCTTTTGAAGTGTTTGCATGCGATTTCTATTTATATGACCAAGACGACAATGCCAAAGATAGGTCTCACTCAAATCCATTTTGAGTTTCTTGGTGTTTGCTTGGTACATCGAATTACCAAATGATGTATTATCATGAACCAATTCATAAATACCATTTGAAGGCGTAGCTTTAAAGTAGATCATGTCATTCATCAAAGCATAAATTTCATTGTTCACAAACTTCAAATCAAATCCATATTGTCTTAAAAGGGAAACAGAAATAATGTTCCTAGTCAAACTAGGAGCATACAAAACATTTTTCAAACATATTTCCAAACCACTTGGAAGTTTTAAAACATAGTCTCCTTGGGCTTCAACTTGAACCTTCGCTCCATTGCCCATGAAGAGACTAGTGTCTCCCTTCTTGTAATGCTTATTTCTTTTGAACCCCTGCAACGAATTGCAAATATGAGTTCCACATCCGCGGGGCCGGCTTAACCAATTTGGTGGCCCAAAGCAAACTATAAATTCGGGGCCTTTTATCCGTACTTTCAATCTGATATAATATAACTATTCAATTGAAAACAATGAATTTACTTCATCATTAAAGTCTCACTAAATAGAAATAAGCAATTTTGATCTCAAATGAATCAACAAATATAAAAAAATTTAGTCTACAAGTTGGAACTGCAGATACCTTCTGATTACAAATATCAAAAAAATTAAACGATATTTAAAATCAACATGCCCTTAAAGTATCTAACTACAGATGCTTGAACACAAGAGGATTAGGAAATATCTGTTCAACAAAGGCTTGAAATAGTCAACAAACAAAAGGAACTGTGATAGTTGATAACTTTATATCTTAGGCTTTAAATTGAACGAGCAACCTATTTATCAAATGCTTAAACATAAAATAACTAGTACACATAAAATTAAAAGATCTAATAACTGGGAATAATTGGTAAATAAATAAGGTTTAACAAAAAGAATGACTTGTTCAATAAAGGCTTGACTCTTCAACCCAACAATCTGTGAGTGAGAAAACAGACCACATATCACATTTGCAACAAGTAAGAATAGAAATAAGAAAAAAAAAAGTCTCAAAGTTCACATAAAGAACAAAATAGAAAGGAGGAAAAAAGAAAGAAGATTACCAATAAACAAGTGAAACTATAATACATGTTGTTGTGGATATCTATATTTCGAATCAAACCCCTAGATGATCAAAATCTTCATACAATTCACAATTGACCAATATTATAAATCACGAAGTCTTGAAACATTGAATCGTCAAAATTAAAATCCTTGGTTCAATTGTTTTCTACCGAGTCCTGAGAGTCAATCATGAGTATTTCCATAACCATCCTCCTCATTTGATTGGATATCGGTGTCGGTTGCTCAACCCTCAATGATCGCCCCTTTGTTTGCCATAAACATCGTCCCCTCGTTTGCCTCGTTTTTTACAGACTTGTGGTGTGAACAAACCTAAACCCTTTTACTCTGGGTCTTTGAGTGGTGGCCCTTGAAGGGTGGTGGCCCAAAGCCCTTGCTTGGGTTTACTATCCCTAGGGCCGGCCCTGCACATCCGGTATCTAATACCCATGTGTTAGAAGAAATAACATTTAGATCAATATGTATCATAAAGATTGTACCTGAGGTTTGCCCTGCATCCCTCTTGTTTTTCAACTCTTTGGGATAGGTTGGACAATTCCTTTTCCAATGTCCTATCTCTCCACACTCAAAGCATGGATCGCTTGTGGCAACTTTTGCCTTCTTCTCTTTTGGTTTTGGTGGTTCTGCTTTTGCCTTTCTTTTTCCCTTCCCTTTGACGTGTCCCTTTCCCTTGGCAACATTTGCTTTGGTGTCGGGGTGATGCCCTTTCTTGCCTCCCTCATTAATCGTTAGACGTGTAAAGCCTTTTTACCCATTCCTGCTTCGGCCGTTTTGAGCATTGCATGAAGTTCACCAATGCTCTTGTCCCATCCGTTCATGTTATAGTTCATAACAAAGCTCTCAAATTTCTTTGTTAAGGAGTTGAGGATCAAATCCGTAGCCAACTCTTTAGAGACGGGACAATTGAGCCTCTCGAGGCGATCAATGTGGCTTTTCATCTTAAGGACGTAAGATGAGACCGATTGGGTTTCCTCCATTCGACATGCATGAAGCGCTCGAACCGTTTCAAAGCGTTCTACCCTTGCTTGTTGTAGGAACATTTCCTTCAATTGGGTAATCATGTCGTATGCCCCATGATGTTCAAAGTCCTTTTGAATCTCGGGAATCATAGTTCCCAACATGAGGCATGAGGCTTGCATGGAGTCCTCGGTATACTTAACCCAATCATTGTAGGCTTCTACATCTTCCTCGTCAGGTTGATCGGGAATAGGATCGTCCAACACATAGGATATCTTTTCTTGCTTGAGAACAATTCTCAAGTTTCGAAACCAATCCATGAAGTTGTTATGGTTGAGACGATCCTTTTCAAGGATGGTTCTTAGTGATAGGTTACGGACGGTTTGGGTAATCGGGTTTGCATTGTTAGCGACCATCTACAAAATTTAACAAAGTTCAATTTTAGTATTTTCGATATTATTAAAATTTTAATCATTAATACCCTTTAAATGTCTCATAGACAATTAAGAATTAAAATCTAGAATCCAACGTTACATTTAAATATTGGTTAGGTGACCTTTATCCCATTATTTAAATTAACAAGGTAGTCAACGTTTGACGATTGCAACCCTTTGCAACTTCTAGCTATATGGGATCGGTTAAACATCTTTATGTTTAGTTGGCATGTTTAATCCCATCAACACCTTTGTTCCCCATGCTTCGGTGACCCTAAGTTCATGGTTTCCAAATCAAGTCGTCCAACTTATACACACGTGTGAGTTTACACACATAAGTGGTTAGGTGACCTTTATCCCACAAACATGGTGAACCCACCTCAAATATACAAGTTTCCTCAAATGTGGTTAGGTGACCTTTATCCCACAAAGAGTTCCCAAGTAATTCGAGTGTTGTATAAAAGGATGGTGTTTGACTTGTTTTATAAAAGGGATTTTTATTTTTCAAAATTCTAGTTTAGAAAAATTTTATGTACCATGTATTTGCATGCATTCAAATCAATGGTACTTTAGTGAAAACCAATTTTTCAAGGTTCTTTTAATAAAACTCATTTTATTATAAAATTATTAATTTTTAATAAAACCTTTTATTAATCGTTTTAATGATTTTGTAAGAACCAATTTTAAGCTTGTTGTTGATTTTTTTTAGTTTGTTAAGCATGCATATCCAAATATCATCCAAACAACATTAATAAACAACCACACAAGCACAACACACATATCAATAGGTGCATAACCATAGCCAACTATTTTGACCATACTTGGTAGCCGAAACAAGTGTTGTCAAAAGGTCCTTCCTAAGGGTGAATATAGACACAAATAATGTGTCGTTGAACTCCCACTTGATCCCGCATCCAAATGCTTCAAGTCTTCATCTTGTGTTGTGATTTCTTCACATTCTTTGAGCTTCCAAATGTCTTTAATATTCAGCTCCAAACTCCTTTGGACTTCAAAAAATGTGTTTTGGTTATCGGGCTAAAATCCCATTAAGAACTATGAAGTCCTTTATGCCCGAAAATGGCAAAACCCAAAACCGCGTTTTTGTGTACATCTTCTTTTACATAAAAGTATCCTAATACATTTTTCTAGTAAAATAAAATGCATCTAATCTATTTACTTACATGCCAAATGAAAATAAATAAATTACATATTTTTACAAATGGAAGACAAAATAATAATTATTACAACCCATTGAATAATAAAATCACAAACACAAATATATCCACACAAGGTCATGGCTAGGTTATGAACACCAAAATATATATCCAAATATATATAAATTTGAAGAGCAAAATGGTTTCCTTTTACAACCTATATTTTTCGGCCAAGAATGAAAACCGAAAAATGTGGGTTTTGTCCAAACAAAACAAATCATCCATATGACATAATTTTTTCAAGATTCCTTTATGCATGTAGGAAGTAAATCTTGGAAAAACAAAAGGAAATCCATGGATAAAATTTCGGCTATTGGGTTTCTCCAAACCCGAAAACCCGAAAATTTTTAAATCCGATGAAGCAAACACTCATATAAGCGGCTCTAGATGCCATTGTTGGGTTTTTCACATGTTTATCAAAGTAATTTTATCCGAATAAAATTAAAACGCAGCGGAATATCTATTTAAAACATGTTACTTTGCAAGATTTAAAACCATTTTAAATGCAAAAACCCAAAATCGAATCCATATATGAAATGCATGCTATCAAAATACAACCATAGGGTGTTTTAGAATACTACCATTCCAAGAGCAAGGTGATATGAAGAGGATGATATACTTGAATGGAAATCTTCAAAGGAGAAGATCTCAAGCTCGCATACCCCAAGCTTCCAACGAACACCTTATGTTGCTAGGATTTCTACACTTGAAACACAAAAGAATCCCTCTTGATCAACACACTTTGGCCGAAAATTTGAGAGAGAGTTCTTGTGTGTTCTTGCACTTGAATTCTTGAAAAATAAAATGATGGTTACAAGTCTTGGAACTCCTTTTCTCAAAAGGATGAGAGAGATAGTTGCCACCCACAATGGCCAATCAAGGAGCATCTATATATGCAAAATGCATGGACTATGATTGGACCAAAAAAAAAGTGTGAGTTCCCATGAGGGGGGGCGGCCCCTAGCTTTTATTTTAAAAAAAAAATTTCTTTTATAAATTTAAGTCTTGTTTATTTTATAACCTTTTATAAAATATAACATCTCATGTTTACAAGACTTATGCAACCTTTTAAAATTGTTATTTAACCCATTAAATAACAAATAAAATATTCTCTCACAATAAATTATCCATATAATTTACTAGCTTGTCAAGTGCAATTTATTTAGAAAACCGATTTCTAAATATTGTAAGTGTTAATATTTATTTGTTTGATCATATCATAAATAAATATTGTAGGTGTTTGTCTAGCTTGTTATTTGGTATGACCCGACTTGGATCATAACGCACTAGCCACATCAATCTAATATGTGTCTTGGGCATACAGTGTCCAACACTTTTTCCAACATTAGTACTAAAAAGGGTTAGTTTTAAGCCACAATTGATGTAATTTATATGTTGCATTTTGTGCACATCACGATACATTATAAAGACCCATTTACTTTGATTAGTCACTGTGTGTCGTTTGTTTGTTTTAAGTAACGAACAAACTACCACCATTCATACGTTTCGTCGACATTTTAACATCTCTTTTGATTATCTAATGTCAACCGACGCCATATGGGTACCATACAAGTATTAATCTTCATTTGTTCATGTACCAGTTCATTCCAGAATGACATCGATCAACAATTTCCAGGTATTTATAACGTTTGTATCTACTCTCTTTATAAACATATGAACTACAAATCAACATTTGTATTTAAATTTTTGTTTTCATTAATGTATAATAATACAAGGTTGATGCTTTGGTTTGCACTATTTTTTTATTAAAATCTTTAAATGATTCATCTCTGAATCATTCTACTAACTTGAGCATTTGTTATTCTCTTAGATCTGAACGTTTTCTATTTACAGTTTATAGAAATGCATGTGATTTCTTCAACTCTGACTACCGTCGAAGAGACTTCAAGGATTACAGTGAACGCCGCCCACAGAATCGTTCGAGCTCTCGATTACGATGTTGATGAATTTTAGGCCACCTGCGACCCAGGTATGTCTTATGTCTGTGTTCATGTGCAACCAGGTTTTGTAATTTTACTTTTGGTGAATTTGTGTGATTTTGAGACTTTTTCTATGTTATTTATTTGATGCTCTAAAGTGATAGGTTTGATGCAACTTAAAATACGAGCATGTTAGGTCTTTGAGTTTGCAGGTGTGGTAAGTATTGGTTCTAATTAGCCCTAAATTCTATTTTCTTTTTTATAATTATAGGAATTAAGTTGTATGAACTTCACATGGTTCGATGAAACTGCTGACTATTGATCAATTATATCTTATAAACAAATCGAATGCTGGTAGCTACTGCCTGCTGGTGTGATGAGCGTTTCTTTGTCAGGTCCTAGACATGTTTTGGGTGGAGATCTTGCTCGTATGATACAAATATAATATAGCCTTTTTCAGTTAAAAAAGGGCACCGTGTTTGAAACTTTGAGTACTTAAATAGTTAACTTATATATTGGTAAAAGTTGGTTTGTTGTATTTAACATAAGTTTTATAATTTTCCTGTTACTATGGAATGTTTATTCATTTTATTTGTAGGGGGCGGGTCTGCTTGGACAACTGGTGTAAGAAGAAGTAATAGAATTAAAACAAAACCCTTGGGATATTGGAAGGGTGAAAGGCCCTTGCATGCATGAGTTCATAACAGTGAGTGCTTTATCCTCAAAATAAATGCTTTTACTTTCGACATTTTACATGATCCATCGTGATTTAAACTTTGACTTTTGCAAATTTGACCCGTTTACTTTTACATGGATCGATGCAGGTTATGTTAAATATCTAATGGGTCAAACATGTATAATAATAAACATGCTAATGAGCTAAGTATGTGAAACGGGTCTATATTTGTTTAATTCACTATAATAAGTTCTTGGCTTTCTGTTTTTGAGGTTTAGGATTAGCAAAAGTGTTGTTGACAAAATCATAGCTTAAAGAATGTTTTTATATATTTTGTATTTGCTTTTATTAGAAAACTCAGAGATATTGCCTGCATTGTTTTATCTTTGACATAAGACCTTTTACATTTAATTTTGTTCTAATACCTTGATATTATTATTCTCTTTAAATTTAACAATTCTTTGACGAGGGATAAGCTCGGAACCGGTACTAAAAATCGTCAAATATGAGTACCAGGACGGTACCAGTATTTGAAGGTAAAATTCGGTAAAATACAGGTACGTACTGAACCGATACCAAAAATGCCAAAAAGTGGGTATCGAATCGGTACCGAAAATAATTCGGTATGGAAAATTCGGTACCGGTACTGGTACCCGGTACCAAATGCTCATCCCTAACTTTGACACAAAATTGTAGTTGTGATAACAAGTCGTTAATGGTTTCACTTATGAGGTTTTAGATAATTGTTCAGATTTTTATCTTTTGCTCATTGTAGGGATGTAGTTTTTGGAGTTGGACCGGCTTCATGAATCTTAATAAAGATTCCCTCACATGCTTAAAGGTATATTATGCTTAGTTGGTGTTGTGCAAATTTCTCTATATTTATCACTTGGTTTGCAAGAACAAAATCTTGGTTGATGTTTTGACCTTCACAATTTGTTTTCTTTATATATATTTTTTGTGAATCCTTTTTATTTAGGGTTATTGGATTTTAATAATCCTAAGTTTCACCAGTTGGCCGATAATAATCCCAACTTTAAAAATTCCCTCCAATAATCCCAACTTGTAAAAGTTTGGCCGCCATTGATCCTTTTCAAACATATAAGAATTTGGTATCCTCAATAGATTTAATTACACATAGAGAGACTCGTTAATTGATTTAAGTGCACCTAGGTTAAAATATGTTAGAAAAAGATCAGTGGCGGCCAAACTTTTACAAGTTGGGATTATTGGAGAAAATTTTTAAAGTTGGGATTATTATCGGCCAAACGGTGAAACTTAGGATTATTAAAATCCAATAACCCACCTTTTATTTATGTTTATGATTTCATCATCCAAAGTTCAAACTTTGATAAACAGAATCTATCTTGGATGAAGCACAGTTCATCATTTTCCTTGCATTTTTATTTTTTCTCACTTATCATTTACTTCTTTGAGCTGTTGAAGCGGATCTATCGATGTAAACTTATCTATTCTTGTGGGAGATTATGATCCATTTTAAACTTTAGTGAGTTTTGTTTTATTTGAAAATTTATGTTTAGGTCAGATTATGATAAGGGATGAGCTTTACCAAAAATTTCGGTACCAAAAATCACCAAATATGTGACAACTGGCACCCAATCGGTAATTTCCGTACACTTTAATTATTATTTAATGACTGCAATTATGTGCTTAAATGTCAACATTGTCTGATTACATACTAAACAAGTGAATTCATGCACGTTTTATACTACAAGAATTACTTTATGCATTAATGGACAGCGTTGCGTCAGAAATACTAGTAAACTCACCGGTAAGACACATTGTGCCAACCACTCTGCAGAAAGCAGTTAGACGATAGAATTGGAGCCTAGGTGTAGGACCAACGACAAGAATACATTAAAACCCAAGAGTACATACAAGGGTTTATATATAGACTTTCTGGAAGCTAAAATACGCACTAAAAAGCACCCGAAATACACTTTAAAAGCTGAATTTTATATAATTCAGCAAAATTCAGCATTATAACAAGATTGTACCATGCAAAAATATGACAAATTGATCCAGAATACTTTCCTATGTGTCGGGAATTGAAAGTATCACAAAAGGGGATATAAAGGACACTAAACAGTGCAATTTAGCACTTTAACGAACCGGTATTTAACCGAACAACCGGACATTACCCGGAACACCAAAATTATGCTAGAAGCATTGTTTATTTATTTCTGAGCTAGTTATGGTCCCCGAACACCATAACACCCCTTATAACATAATAACACACTAAATCCCTAAACTTTATACTTGGAACTTAACTTATTAATGTAATTAGAGATTGAAAGTTTCATTTTACCCCCCCCCCCTTAAGAGTGGCCGGTCATGGGGACCCCACTTGTGATCTCCACAAGATATTACATAATCCTCCTAAGATATGATGAAGATATAGTGTAAGATTTGTCATGTACTTTAAAGACATATTAACCAAAGGTTAATACATCAAAATGGTTATAAGTGGACTTAGGCCATTCATTCTCACATTTCACCACTCAACACCACACCTCCCTCCTCCCTTCTCCCACCTACGGCCGTGAGCCACCACCCCCATCACCACCATCTTCAAACTTAGTTCATCCATTCCAAGCTTAACATAAGGTACAAGAAGGTGATTAACGAAGTGTGGAGCTTGTGAATCTTGAAGGACCTCACCCGTTTGCTATTATCCACTCAATCTTCATCATTGTTTCTTCCCTAGCTTTAAGTTAGTTGTAAGATTCTTGAACACCCTTGTTTACTTCCATTTTAGTTGGTTAAAAGATATAACATGTTGATTATCACAAGAACCCTAAAAGACATACACATGAATCTTGAAACACAAAGTGAAATATGATGATATCTTGATGAAATAGTGTTGTTTAGTGAATGTATGATGTTTGCTTGATGATTACTAGAAATATTGATGTTGATCATTACATGGAACTTGCTAATTTATGATTAAAAACATGATTTATCAAGATAAGGGATGATTATGTAACAACATGAAACAATCATCTCCTTGATTAAACATGAACTTGAAAGTAAAATGATTTTTCTTGAAAAGTAATAAACCAAGTGAACTAGTAACCTTGTAAATTCAAGACTTGTGAATGATTTTTCTAAAAGAACCAAGTTTAAAATATGATTTTTAAAAGATCTTGGTTTTTAATTAAACCTACACTATTTTTATTAGAAAAACAAGTGTACAAACACTTATGAAACAAGAAAAATACAAAAGAAATATTTTTAGAAAAATCATCTTACAAGTTGTAAATGGCTAACTCCTTCAAGAATGAGATTTACAAACAAACAACCATGTTTTTAAGGGTGCTAAACCTACTAAATAACATGGTAAGTTACTACAAGTTTTTACAAGAACTTCAAGTTCATGATGTAGTGTGATTTACATGATCTAGGCTTATGGTAAGACTTGATTGTGTTGTTGATGTTGTTGATGATTTAAAAGAAAATAAACACATGTTTTGGAAACATGGGAAACCTCCATTTTTAGGGGAAACTATGTCAGAATTTTTATAAATTTTGACACTTAGAAAAATATAAGTTTTTAAGAAACTTATTCCCTAAAAATGTATCTAAAAATACTTACCAAGGTTTCTCTAATTTTTGTGTTAAGAAATGATGTTTTCTTCAAGATTAAAATTGATATTAAGTATGTATATTTTTGAGAAAAATATATATATATTTATTGATCACCAAATTTTGTGTTAAGTATATGTAGTATGTATTACATGTAATAGTGTATTAGGACTTGAAAATACACTAAATACTCCTAAGGAGTGAAGATACAAAAATACACATACAACATACTTAGACAAATACAAGAGAATATATTTATGAAAATATATCACTTGATAGAATAAATAACTTGGATAAGTTATGAACATGAAATGAAGTTTTGGACAAAATACATAATTCGGGAGAAAAATACAAGATACTTATTTTTATTTTTGAGAAAATAATATAAGTAAGATACATAGTTAAAAATATAAATTATTTTTAACACAAGAACACATATACAAAAGATAGTGACTTGTACTTGTGCGATGCAAGTCTAGTGACTAACGTTAATAAAACACGTTTAGGTCACGACGCTAGATAAGCAAAAACCCGTGAAGTTTACAGCGCAAGGAGCGCAAAGTTGTGAGTTCATGCTCCCCCTTTTTTTTATCTGTTTTCAGTTTTATAACTTCGGGGGTGAAATACATATTACAAATATTACAATGTTTACTAATGGTATGACGGATACAAAAACAAGAAGCACTCTTGGTGATAACTAGTACCAAGTATGATGCGTTTTAAGGAATGATACGAGAAATCGTGTCACGAATAGGGTACCATAAGCACCATTAATCGTGTACATACTAAGACCGCAGAACAAAAGGTTAGATCTAATGGGTTTTCGGGCAGCCACACTCTTGGTGAAAACTAGTACCGAGTAGTGCTTTTGTGTCTCCGTTGTGAATCGACAACTACAAAAATGCCTATGGTTTGGTTGCTTCCTATGTCGTGTCACATGTTAATGGCCTTGCAACCCATTAACAACTTGATACATACAAGAATACTTGATTTATACAAGATACATACCATGTTTTTCATACAAAGTATACAAACGTTCAATACAAGAACTGCATGAATTCACACCAACATTATGTTGACGTTTTTCCAAAAACTTACATGTATTTCAGGTGACTGAAGTGGATGTGCGCGCAGTCATACTCTTGCTCTGGATGTTGTTTATGTTATATTTGAATAAAGTTGTAAACTTTTCAGACAATATGCCGTCTTGTGTTGTAAACACTTAAACTATGATCTCGGTTATGTAATGTTTGGCATTTGAAGTTATTTTTATGAGCATGTAGTATGTTTACCAATCGTATGCAATGAAAACCTTTCATGATCACACCTCGTGCTTCCGCCTAAGAAAGGGGTGTGACAGATTGGTATCAGAGCTGCGATTGTAGTGAACCAGGATTCCTTCTCGAGTCTAGTCTACAATCTCTAGGATCCTTTCACGAAAACAATTTTTCAAAAAGTTTTCATTGCATAAAACATTCCGCGACATCCACTGCCTGAAACTGTTTACAAGAGTCAAGAATAGACACTACGAGACTTAGGGTGCACTGGAGTAGCACTTGTCTGTGATTAAGAATTACTTGCAATTATGTGTGATAATTGATATATACATATACTAGAAGTAGAATGTCACAAGTATACGTGACTTCGTCTGAAAACAATGGCCTATCTGAAGGAAGAGATACGAGGATGAAACGAACTGTGCGGACTGTGCAAGGAGTTACATAATTATGGATGGATACATAATTATGGATGGATACATAATTATGGAATTCAGTGCACAGAAACCACAGCAAGTCTTGTCACGTATAGATTCCCTCAGTACAAGAAATGGGCAAACGTGAACACCCTTTCCCCAAGACTATTAAATACCCTTTGGAGTAATGACTTAGGGTATAAAGACAAGAACCGCCAATGTGAAGTAAGGTGTTTACCTAATTATACATGCTTGTTGCTGTATGAATTAATTTATACATTTGGCGGATTGTTTGATGTCACCTATGTGGTATATGCCTGTGTATATATATATACTACTACTGTCTCGTATGACGATATCAAACAAATGTCTAACCCTATTGGGTTGTGTTCTGTCAGAACATGGCACCCAGAAGAGCTGTGAACGCTCGTGATCAACCTCCCCCTCCCCCACTGCCAAGAACTGCTGAAGAGCTAAACGCCCTACTGGAGGAAAGGATCTCCGCAGCTATCGCCCAGTACGAGGCGAACCGTACTGAAGACAGTGGAGGACCAAGCAATGCATGGCGTAATGGGAACGGAGACTCATCTGGAGGAAAGGCAGCTCAGGGCTGCACTTTCAAGCAGTTTCTCGATTGCAAACCACTGAACTATGATGGCACTGGAGGTGCAGTGGCTTTGTACGTTGGACAGAAAAGACTGAAGCCACTATCCGCATGAGCAAGTGTACCGCGGACCAACAAGTCACTTTTGCTACTGGGTTGTTTGTTGATGAAGCTCTGACTTGGTGGAACTTGTAAGTCCAAACTCTGGGTGATGATGCCGCGTATGGCATATCTTGGGATGAGCTGAAGGAGAAAATGAGAGAGAAGTATTGCTCTCGTGCTGAACTCCAAAGGTTGGAGACTGAATTCTGGCATTTGACCATGGAAGGTGCTGACATTACTGGGTATACTCGAAGGTTCCACGATTTGTCAAGAGTGATCCCCTACATGGTGACACCTGAATTTAAACGCGTTGAACGCTACATCTGGGGATTGGCTCCAGAATTTCGCAGCTTGGTAACTTTGGCCAAACCCGCAACAATCACTGAGGCTGTAACTTTGGCTGTCAGCCTTACTGAAGATGTTGTCCGAATGAAGAAGTTATCACTAAACCCTACTGAAAAGACCGAGACGCATGCTGAGTCGTCTGGTGACAAGAAAAGGAAGCATGCGAACCTAAATCAAGCAACACATAACAACAAGGGATTCAACAACAAGAAGCGTGACACAAACCCGCCTAAGGAGGCAAAATCTCTTGCAACCATGAATGACGCTCCTGCCAAAAGGTACCTGGGCACTCTGCCCATTTGCAACAATTGCAAGCGTCATCACGAAGGGGTTTGTCGCATTCCAAAATGCGACAAGTGTGGAAAATTGGGTCACTATACTGAGGATTGTTAGGGAAAAGGAAAGAACGGAAATGGAAACCGCAACGGTGCTGGTAATAGGAAAAATGGTGGAAATGGAAATGGCAATGGTAATCCGAATGGGAATGGAGCTGGGCAAAACCAAGGATGCTTCAGTTGTGGAAGCAAGGATCATTACATGAAAGACTGCCCAAAGGGAAATAACGCTCAGGCTCGAGCATTCGTGATTGGAGCAAGGAACGCACGCGAGGACCCTAATGTGGTCACCGGTACGTTTCTCGTTAACAATCACTTTGCATCAATATTATTTGACACTGGTGCCGACTATAGTTTCATGTCTGTGGAATTTAAACACATGCTTGGAATAGAATCTAGCAGATTAGATATTCCATATTCTATAGAACCAGCCAATGGTAAGCTCGTTGAATCAGGCGAAGTTGTTAGAGGCTGCACATTAGAACTTGGTGAGCGAAGATTTAGCATCGATCTCTTACCTATTCAATTGGGTAGCTTCGACGTAGTGGTCGGAATGGACTGGTTGTCCAAGAACAAAGCTGAAGTTATTTGTCATGAGAAAATCATTCGCATCCCTTTGGCGAATGATGAAACTCTCATCGTACATGGAGAAAAACGAGACGCGTCTCTGCGAATCATCAGTTGCATGAAAGAACAGAAGTGCCTAAGGAAAGGATGCGTCGCTTTCCTAGCACATGTTGTAGACAAGAAGGCTGAGGAGTCGAAACTCGAAGACATTCCTGTGGTGAAGGAATTCCCTGATGTTTTTCCCGAAGATCTGCCAGGACTACCTCCGCAACGACAAGTCGAATTCCGTATAGACTTGGTTCCAGGAGCCACTCCTGTAGCCAAGGCACCCTATCGGCTTGCACCATCCGAAATGCAAGAATTATCTACACAACTCCAGGAGTTGTTGGATAAAGGATTCATAAGGCCAAGCTTCTCACCTTGGGGAGCTCCAGTATTGTTCGTGAAGAAAAAGGATGGAACTCTGTGGATGTGTATCGATTACAGAGAACTGAACAAGCTCGCTATCAAGAATCGGTATCCATTACCGAGGATTGATGACTTATTTGATCAGTTGCAAGGATCAAGCTACTATTCCAAGATCGACCTTCGATCTGGATACCATCAGTTAAGGATACAAGAGGAAAGCGTACCAAAGACTGCATTCAGAACACGCTATGGGCATTACGAGTTTCTTGTGATGCCATTCGGACTGACGAACGCGCCAGCGGTATTTATGGATCTGATGAACCGCGTATGCAAACCATATCTCGATAAATTCGTGATCGTATTTATCGATGATATCCTGATTTACTCGCGAACAAAAGAAGAACACGAGCAACACCTCAGAACCATTCTGGAATTATTGAAGAAAGAGAAACTTTATGCAAAATTCTCAAAATGCGAATTCTGGATTCGCGAAGTACAGTTTCTTAGTCACGTTGTGAATGAGAAGGGCATTCATGTAGACTCATCCAAGATAGAGGCGATAAAGAATTGGGAAGCCCCCAAAACCCCAACTGAAGTTCGACAATTTTTGGGCTTAGCGGGCTATTACCGACGGTTTATTGAGAATTTCTCAAAGATAGCTCAACCGCTAACCACCCTCACGCAGAAAGACAAGAAGTACGACTGGCGTGTTAAGCAGGAAGAAGCCTTCCAAATACTAAAAAATAAGCTATGCGATGCACCGATACTATCCTTACCCGAAGGCACTGAAGACTTCGTGGTATACTTCGACGCTTCACGACAAGGTTTGGGTTGCATGCTCGTGCAACGCCAAAAAGTCATCATTTACGCTTCAAGATAATTGAAGGTACATGAAAGGAATTACACCACGCATGACTTGGAACTATGCGCGGTGGTATTCGCCTTGAAGATCTGGCGACATTATTTATATGGTACTCGATGTACAATCTTCACAGATCACAAAAGCTTACAACACATATTTGATCAGAAGGAATTGAACATGCGCCAGCGGCGATGGGTCGAGCTGCTAAATGATTACGACTGTGAGATTAAGTACCATACTGGAAAGGCAAACGTTGTAGCAGACGCACTAAGCCGAAAAGAAAGGGTTAAGACCTTAAGGGTTCGAGCATTGAAACTGACTATTCAAACGAACCTCACAGCACGTATTCGGGACGCGCAACAAGAAGCCCTTAAGATGGAAAACCATAAAGCTGAATACCTCCGGGGTATGTTGAAATATATGGTGCTGAATGAAGAGGGAACCTTATACTTTAAGAAGCGTATTTGGGTTCTGCTCTATGGCAATATTCGAGAAGTCATCCTTGATTAAGCGCACAAATCGAGATACTCGATCCATCCAGGATCGGACAAAATGTATCAAGACTTAAAGGAATATTATTGGTGGCCGAGACTCAAAAGCGATGTTGCTGTTTTTGTTGGAAAGTGCCTAACCTGTGCGAAGGTTAAGGCTGAATATCAAAAACCGTCCGGCCTACAGCAACAACCAGAGATTCCCATGTGGAAGTGGGAGCAAATCTCGATGGACTTCATAACGAAATTACCCAGAACCCCGAGAGGGCATGATATGATATGGGTGATAGTTGATCGATTGACGAAATCTGCGCATTTCCTACAAATCCGAGAAAAGGATAGCACTAGAAAGCTTGCTGAGATATACTTAAAAGAAATTGTGGCACGTCATGGAGTGCCTATCGCAATTATTTCAGACAGAGATGGACGCTTTGTCTCAAGAATCTGGCAATCCTTTCAGGAAGCCTTTGGATCTCAGCTAGACCTAAGCACAGCCTCCCATCCACAAACAGACGGCCAGAGAGAACGAACCATACAAACATTAGAAGATATGCTTCGCGCATGTGTCATGGACCTAGGCGGCAGCTGGGATACTCATCTACCTCTAGTTGAGTTTTCCTACAATAACAGTTATCATACAAGCATAAAAGCCGCACCGTTCGAAGCTCTGTATGGCCGCAAGTGCCGCTCGCCCTTATGTTGGGCAGACGCTGGAGACAAACGCATGGTTGGTCCTGAACTTGTACAAGAGACAACCGACAAGATCATACAGATCCGAGAGCGCATTAAGGCGGCTCGAGATCGACAAAAGAGCTACGCTGATCGAAGACGAAAACCATTAGAATTCGAGGTGGGAGACAAAGTTTTGTTGAAGGTCTCACCTTGGAAGGGTGTAGTAAGATTTGGAAAATGTGGGAAGCTGAATCCCCGATACATCGGACCATTCAAGATCTTAGAAAGAATTGGTACCGTGGCATACAAGTTAGAGTTACCGGAAGAACTTAATGGAGTACATGATACGTTCCATGTATCCAACCTCAAAAAGAGTCCAACACAAGAAAACGTGATAATCCCTGCGGATGAAGTGCATATTGATGACGGCCTCCGATTTACAGAACAACCCGTTGAGGTTACCGACTGGAAAGTCAACAAGACCAGGAGGAGCAGTGTGAAACTTGTCAAAGTACGTTGGAACTCTAAGCACGGACCCGAGTACACGTGGGAATGTTAAGACCAGTTTAAAGAAAAGTACCCCCACCTGTTCAAGAAAACTCCTGCGGGAAATAGATCAGCCTGAATTTCGGGACGAAATTCTTTTAACGGGGGGAGAATGTGACAACTGGCACCCAACCGGTAATTTCCGTACACTTTAATTATTATTTAGTGACTGCAATTATGTGCTTAAATGTCAACATTGTCTGATTACATACTAAACAAGTGAATTCATGCACGTTTTATACTACAAGAATTACTTTATGCATTAATGAACAGCGTTGTGTCAGAAATACTAGTAAACTCACCGGTAAGACACATTGTGTCAACCATTCTGCAGAAAGCAGTTAGACGATAGACTTGGAGACTAGGTGTAGGTCCAACGACAAGAATACATTAAAACCCAAGAGTACATACAAGGGTTTATATATAGACTTCCCGAAAGCTAAAATATGCACTAAAAAGCACCCGAAATACACTTTAAAAGATGAATTTTATATAATTCAGCATAATTCAGCATTGTAACAAGATTGTATCATGCAAAAATATGACAAATTGATCCAGAATACTTTCCTAAGTGTCGGGAATTGAAAGTATCACAAAAGGGGACATAAAGGACACTAAACGATGCAATTTAGCACTTTAACGAACCGGTATTTAACCGAACAACCGGACATTACCCGGAACACCAAAATTATGCTAGAAGCATTGTTTATTTATTTCTGAGCTAGTTATAGTCTCCGAACACCATAACACCCCTTATAACATAATAACACACTAAATCCCTAAAGTTTATACTTGGAACTTAACTTATTAATGTAATTAGAGATTGAAAGTTTCATTTTAACCCCCCCCCCCTGTAACACCCCGAAAACAGGTTTGGTAATCAAACCACGTTAATAATAAAAGACGGGTAAAATACCGTTAGTGGTAAAAGTAACCCGGTAAATATTAGGATTTAAATAAATAAACCTGATATTTAATAAAACGCGAATAAATGCTTATAAGGAAAATAAAGTTTATAAAAGGCCCGAGTTAACGGGACCTAAAATAAACTTAGTCATAAATATTCCCGAACCCGCTAAGTTAACTAGGAATATTAAACCTAGTTAATAAGTGGGAATATTGTTGAAAATAATTAGGTTGTGACCTAATTAATAACTAACCAAACACGAGGGACCAAAGCTGGGTATCTTGTAAATGGAATTATAAACTTAAAAAAAAGAACAAAACACAAACACACACTCTTGTGTGTGTGTGCGTGCGTGAGATGATCAGGAGACAAGCTCCATGGGAGCTAACCCTAAAACTCAACAAAACCTTCAAATTGGAGGATCAATCGAAGGCCAAATTCAGATTTGAATACATAGAAACGATCACCGAGTCAAGGGGATCGTAAGGTATGTCGAATTTCCAACATTCATGAAGTTGTGAAAATTAGTTAACTTTGCATGATGCGATCTATGCATGAATCATAGAGGCTATGGCCGAATTTATGAAGTGTGATTGCTTAGGAACAAACCCTAAGTAGAAATTTGAAGTAAAATTTGCTATGATTCGAGTAATTAGATGATTTACCACTTTTAGACAAGTGGGTTTTGATTATGTAGTGAAGATGATAATATACACATGTTTAAAATCATCATAGTTGATATTAGAAACAAGATACTTGAACAATTTGCAAGTTTGAGTGTTGATCATACATGACTTGAAATGGGTTTTTATAATATGATGATGTTAATGCCTAATTTGTGATTAGAATCATCATATTTGATAGTAAATATATAGTACTTGAACAATTTAGGTGTTTGGGTACATGAATCATAATTACCATGAATTGGGTTTGGTATGAAAAGATGGAATTATGAAAGAAACGCGTAATTAGCTAACTTGACTAATTACATAAAATATGGGATAAAACGATTTCTAATCATAATGTTGATTTGCCTTGATTGTGCATATTATGTGATTAAAGGCATTTGATTTTAGAAAGTCGAACTAACCAATGATGAAGTAGAATAGAAA
Source organism: Helianthus annuus (assembly GCF_002127325.2). Taxonomy (NCBI): domain Eukaryota; kingdom Viridiplantae; phylum Streptophyta; class Magnoliopsida; order Asterales; family Asteraceae; genus Helianthus; species Helianthus annuus. The sequence continues at coordinate 161,145,565 of NC_035436.2, forward strand.
TTTCGACACAAAATCCGTAAGATGAAATAGTCATAATAATGATGACTAATCTAACCGTCTTACGAATTATGATGATAGTTTGACTCTTGACAAGCTACATGGAGGCTTGGGAAAGAAGCGGGTCAAACGGATCGTGTACGCGAAAAGAGCAATAACCGGATGCAAGGTAAGTGAAACTTACACCATTTTGTAAAATACTTATTTATTCTATAAGTTTTAAACTCGATAAAAACAATATTGGGAAATATGGATTTCTGGCGCAATTGATACGAGTCGGGACATACAGAAAATTGATAAAAACCATGATGATGGTAAACAGGGGTAATAGTAATATAGCAGTAAATGACAAGCATACAATGAATCTTGAGATGTTACCGTAAGGGGTAACTCATAATAAGGATAGGGATAAAATGTTAATTTAGTCGTGTGTTGATAAATATAAGTAAAAGTTATAAGACACCCTACGGCGTAAGCCAAAATGGGTTAAATAACGAGATGGTATATATATACCATTCTAAATTCAAATGCAAAACGTTTGGCCGTTTATACCAAACGGGTAAAAGGGTGACTTTTAATGCCATCTGACAAATGACAACTAATATGTGCGTGTCAAGTCTTATGCTTACATGATAATAATGGTATATGGATTAAAGCGCTACGAATTAGCATATTATAGAGGCAAGGTATCGAAACGGGTCAATAAGTTGACCCGAGCCAGGTACGTGTAATTATGGTTGTAGATAACATACTTCATGGCCAAATATGTAGCGAAAGCCCTTTGTAGTAAGTGAGGGGCTAATGTTGACTAAAACGCCCTTGAATGGTAAGTTGGGCAAACGACCCATAAAGGTCGGTTAGGAACTTATATTATGATTTTGTAACCTTTAGATGCGTATGAAAATTGTAGGCATAAATTATCAAGGGTTAAATGCCTTAAAATGTGTATTACCGCAAAAACAATATTTTTGAGGGATAAAACTCGGAATAAATAGTCTATTACATTGAATCCACCACGTTCAAAGCTGTGGTGGAAGACTAACCAAAATGAACTAGTGCAATTATGAGGCATAAGGGAAATGAGCGAAATTATGCTTAAAAGGACGTAAATGCCCTTAATGGGTCAAAACAAGCATTTGAGTATAAGCGGGTTTAAAATGCGTAGGAAACCCGTGGTTTGAGCCAAATATGATAGACAATATAGAAATTAGGAGATTCACGAGAATTTGGGATCAAACAAACAAGTTGTTTGATAAATACATGAATGGGTCAAAATAGGTAAATTTTAATTTGAGCCTAAAGCTTAAAACTCTATAAAATTTTCAATCCGGATGTCGGATGTTAACTCCATAAGATGGAGAATCAAACTACAAACGCGTAGGAAAAAGAATCGTGCAAAACGGACAAGCGGATTAAAAGTTTTGAAGGTTTTCGTTTTAGAAAACGACAAACTTGGAAAATCCAGCAGAGGCCACCGTAAGTTACGGTAGCCTTAAAGTCTTTACGCCACACACCCACTACTTTACGGTGGAAGAATTGACATTCAGGGGCTACCGTAAATTACGGTAGCCACCGTAATTTACGGTAGACCCTGTAACAAAATGTAATTTATTCAGTTTCGCTTCCCGGACTCATTTAGACATGTTTTAACCTCCGTATGACTAAAGAATTTCATGTTTATGAAATGTAGGTACATTTTGGATGCCGGAAGACGATCAAGCTCAATGAAGAACCGAACACAATAAAGATTTCATGCTTCCGCACATTGCCTCGTCGTAAATTTAAACGATGAATCCGATCACGTTATGTTGAATAACTTATTATCTGTAAAAGTTTTAATAAACCCGTATTTTTATAGTATGTCTAGTCTTAACTATACACCTAATTGTTGGTATTTTCATGTAAAACCGTTAAATAGTAACTAGGGTGTTACAAGTTGGTAATCAGAGCTCATGGTTAAAGAGTAAGGTGCGTTCGGTTCGATGCTTGATCGCAAATCCCGTAAGTACATGTATATCAATGGTCTAGTATGATTAAAGTGTTGAGAACAACCCATATGGTTATCGTGTAATACACGTTACGCCAATAAAATTCGATATAGAGTAGATATAGTCAACGAAATTACACGCGTTGATGCGTATAGTAGAAAAGCCTTGTATTATAATACGGGCGATTATTGAAGTTGATGTTACTAATTCTTGTATATGTTCTAATTGAAGTACACTCGCATCTGAAGATAGCGAGCGTTTAACAAATTGCGGATATGACGATGGGACGGTCCAAAGTATGACAAGTAAAGCATGCTCACCAAGGACCTAAATCGCGTAACGATCGCGAATAAGTTAACAGCAAAGAAAGCCTTTTAAACCAAGCATTATTAGGTGCACGTTTTAAATTATAACATGAATGGTAATATGCAACAAATACATAGATATTGAAAGTTGCATATGTAGATATAAAACTTGGAAAAATCTGAATAGAATACCTATCCAGGATATTGTCTCCAAAAAAAATAAAAAAATAAAAAAAAGTAGAGGTATTACTTACATGGGGTGTAATGTGAAAATTATAAAAAGGTCATGTATACCAGGTGTTGATCGCTTACTCTGGCCAAGTAAGTAGTGAACACGGGGTACCATGAACTTTTTATGATGGAGATGCTTACATCCGATGTAGTAAGGACGGGGTGAGTGGGACAAATTAAAAAGTACCCAAATAAATCAAATGAGCAAAATAATCGATAATAATGTAAATGCACAGCCGGATGATGGAAGCGTATTACATTAGGATAATGAGCCCGAGTGAAGGGACAAACATTAATGTAAAGTGATTAAGATATGCATTGGGAGGGGGTGTACTTACACTCGAACCCGGATGATGCAAACATGTAAAGTGATTAAGATATGCATTGGGAGGGGGTGTACTTACACTCGAACCCGGATGATGCAAACATGTAAAATGATTAAGATATGCGAAGGGAGGGGGTGTACTTACACTCGAACCCGGGAAATGAAAATATGTCTCATAACGGGCCATTTTTTTTGTAAAAACGTCAAACTTGAGGACAAAGTCGGAATATAAATGTGAAGTGAAGTCATAATGCATACCGGAAAGATTACAATAATAAGGACTTCCGTAAAACACCTGGTGGATGGGTAAGGATTAAACACATGCGTAGACCGAGAAACGGGAACTCGGATGGAGAGTTAAAAGACTCGGGTTTTGAGTCACGACTAAAAGACGACAAGATGATGTAAATAGAAATTTTGATAAATCATGTTCAACTATTGTAAAGTTGAACGGGTCAAAACAAAGAATGAAGTTGACATCCTTAAATGATAAAATTTCACATGAATAAGTCAAACGGGTCGAATATAATATAATGCCAGATGGCATGAGTAAACGCAAGCGGTATAACGGTAGCGTTAAAAGCAAAGGAATAATGGGCCCGGTAATGGGACATAATCGAATACGGATATATGTAAACTGGAGAATGGTGAGTATAAGATGAACCGATGCATAAATGACATGAGAAGTCATAAAGTCGGAAAATTTCGCCCGAAAATAAACAAATGAAGCCTTAGACTACGGTCAAGGTCAACTAAAGTTCAAAAGCGAAAATATACGATTCCAAATATAACAAGACATGCTTTGAAGCTATATATGTATATATACATTTGAATATAGACACAAATAAAAGATGAATCTGCGGGATCATCCTAACCTTCGGGAATGCGATCAGTGCTAAGGTCTACGGGACCAGAATGACCCTCGGGTCACGAATAGAAAGGGAAATAAACCTTAGGGTCCCCATTAAAAAGGGGTGAAGACCTAAGGAAATAGCCTACGAGGCTACGTGAGAGAACCTATGGGTTACTTAAGCAAAGAGAGGGAACCAGTCAAGAATCCTCGCGTAAAACAAAGACTGTAAAAGAGTAAATGTCAAGTTTTATAACCATAAATTCTGTTAGGAATTTGAATAGTAAATATTAAAGATACAGGTCTTGGCACTGATAGGTGCAAGACGGCATATTCGAAAGGAATAATTTTGACAATGAAAAGTTAAATCAACTAAACATGATGTGACTCGATCACGGTCCAGAAAAGTAATGTGAAATATAATCACATTGTATTCAGAGAAAAAGGGGTATAAAAATAATTGGACTAATAAGTTTAGTTAGTGAGACCGGTTAAGGTCAAAATTCTAATTATGAATTTGTTTAATATGCTATTTATTATAAGAATAGCGTGGAATAAACGTAAATTATAAATTCATATAACCAAAAAGGATACTACCATACTTTTTTGGTAATACTAACAAATGGTTAAAAGAAAACGTGTAATGCTGAAATGATTCGCGAGATCAAGTGCAATGAGCTTAAACTCAATGAATTACGTAAGAAAGGTTTCGGGGACAAAACCTCTTTAAGGGGGGTAGACTTGTAACACCCCGAAAGCGGGTTTGGTAATCAAACCACGTTAATAATAAAAGACGGGTAAAATACCGTTAGCCGTAAAAGTAACCCGGTAAATATTAGGATTTAAATAAATAAACCTGATATTTAATAAAACGCGAATAAATGCTTCTAAGGGAAATAAAGTTTATAAAAGGCCCGAGTTAACGGGACCTAAAATAAACGTAGTCATAAATATTCCCGAACCCGCTAAGTTAACTAGGAATATTAAACCTAGCTAATAAGTGGGAATATTGTTGAAAATAATTAGGTTGTGACCTAATTAATAACTAACCAAACACGAGGGACCAAAGCTGGGTATCTTGCAAATGGAATTATAAACTTAAAAAAAAAGAACAAAACACAAACACACACTCTTGTGTGTGTGTGCGTGCGTGAGATGATCAGGAGACAAGCTCCATGGGAGCTAACCCTAAAACTCAACAAAACCTTCAAATTGGAGGATCAATCGAAGGCCAAATTCAGATTTGAATACATAGAAACGATCACCGAGTCAAGGGGATCGTAAGGTATGTCGAATTTCCAACATTCATGAAGTTGTGAAAATTAGTTAACTTTGCATGATGCGATCTATGCATGAATCATAGAGGCTATGGCCGAATTTATGAAGTGTGATTGCTTAGGAACAAACCCTAAGTAGAAATTTGAAGTAAAATTTGCTATGATTCGAGTAATTAGATGATTTACCACTTTTAGACAAGTGGGTTTTGATTATGTAGTGAAGATGATAATATACACATGTTTAAAATCATCATAGTTGATATTAGAAACAAGATACTTGAACAATTTGCAAGTTTGAGTGTTGATCATACATGACTTGAAATGGGTTTTTATAATATGATGATGTTAATGCCTTATTTGTGATTAGAATCATCATATTTGATAGTAAAGATATAGTACTTGAACAATTTAGGTGTTTGGGTACATGAATCATAATTACCATGAATTGGGTTTGGTATGAAAAGATGGAATTATGAAAGAAACGCGTAATTAGCTAACTTGACTAATTACATAAAATATGGGATAAAACGATTTCTAATCATAATGTTGATTTGCCTTGATTGTGCATATTATGTGATTAAAGGCATTTGATTTTAGAAAGTCGAACTAACCAATGATGAAGTAGAATAGAAATTTCGACACAAAATCCGTAAGATGAAATAGTCATAATAATGATGACTAATCTAACCGTCTTACGAATTATGATGATAGTTTGACTCTTGACAAGCTACATGGAGGCTTGGGAAAGAAGCGGGTCAAACGGATCGTGTACGCGAAAAGAGCAATAACCGGATGCAAGGTAAGTGAAACTTACACCATTTTGTAAAATACTTATTTATTCTATAAGTTTTAAACTCGATAAAAACAATATTGGGAAATATGGATTTCTGGCGCAATTGATACGAGTCGGGACATACAGAAAATTGATAAAAACCATGATGATGGTAAACAGGGGTAATAGTAATATAGCAGTAAATGACAAGCATACAATGAATCTTGAGATGTTACCGTAAGGGGTAACTCATAATAAGGATAGGGATAAAATGTTAATTTAGTCGTGTGTTGATAAATATAAGTAAAAGTTATAAGACACCCTACGGCGTAAGCCAAAATGGGTTAAATAACGAGATGGTATATATATACCATTCTAAATTCAAATGCAAAACGTTTGGCCGTTTATACCAAACGGGTAAAAGGGTGACTTTTAATGCCATCTGACAAATGACAACTAATATGTGCGTGTCAAGTCTTATGCTTACATGATAATAATGGTATATGGATTAAAGCGCTACGAATTAGCATATTATAGAGGCAAGGTATCGAAACGGGTCAATAAGTTGACCCGAGCCAGGTACGTGTAATTATGGTTGTAGATAACATACTTCATGGCCAAATATGTAGCGAAAGCCCTTTGTAGTAAGTGAGGGGCTAATGTTGACTAAAACGCCCTTGAATGGTAAGTTGGGCAAACGACCCATAAAGGTCGGTTAGGAACTTATATTATGATTTTGTAACCTTTAGATGCGTATGAAAATTGTAGGCATAAACTATCAAGGGTTAAATGCCTTAAAATGTGTATTACCGCAAAAATAACATATTTTAGGGATAAAACTCGGAATAAATAGTTTATTACATTGAATCCACCACGTTCAAAGCTGTGGTGGAAGACTAACCAAAATGAACTGGTGGAATTATGAGGCATGAGGGAAATGAGCGAAATTATGCTTAAAAGGACGTAAATGCCCTTAATGTGTCAAAACAAGCATTTGAGTATAAGCGGGTTTAAAATGCGTAGGAAACCCATGGTTTGAGCCAAATATGATAGACACTATAGAAATTAGGAGATTCACGAGAATTTGGGATCAAACAAACAAGTTGTTTGATAAATACATGAATGGGTCAAAATAGGTAAATTTTAATTTGAGCCTAAAGCTTAAAACTCTATAAATTTGTCAATCCGGATGTCGGATGTTAACTCCATAAGATGGAGAATCAAATTACGAACACGTAGGAAAAAGAATCATGCGAAACGGACAAGCGGATTAAAAGTTATGAAGGTTTTCGTTTTAGAAAACGGCAAACTTGGAAAATCCTGCAGAGGCCACCGTAAGTTACGGTAGCTACCGTAACTTACGGTAGCCTTAAAGTCTTTACGCCACACACCCACTGCTTTACGGTGGAAGAATTGACATTCAGGGGCTATCGTAAATTACGGTAGCCACCGTAATTTACGGTAGACCCTATAACAAAATGTAATTTATTCAGCTTCGCTTCCCGGACTCATTTAGACATGTTTTAAACTCCGTATGACTAAAGCATTTCATGTTTATGAAATGTAGGTACATTTTGGATGCCGAAAGACGATCAAGCTCAACGAAGAACCGAACACAATAAAGATTTCATGCTTCTGCACATTGCCTCGTCGTAAATTTAAACGACGAATCCGATCACGTTATGTTGAATAACTTATGATTTGTAAAAGTTTTAATAAACCCGTATTTTTATAGTATGTCTAGTCTTAACTATGTAAAACCGTTAAATAGTAACTAGGGTGTAACACCCCCCCCCCCTTAAGAGTGGCCGGTCATGGGGACCCCACTTGTGATCTCCACAAGATATTACATAATCCTCCTAAGATATGATGAAGATATAGTGTAAGAGTTGTCATGTACTTTAAAGACATATTAACCAAAGGTTAATACATCAAAATGGTTATAAGTGGACTTAGGCCATTCATTCTCACATTTCACCACTCAACACCACACCTCCCTCCTCCCTTCTCCCACCTACGACCGTGAGCCACCACCCCCATCACCACCATCTTCAAACTTAGTTTATCTATTCCAAGCTTAACATAAGGTGCAAGAAGGTGATTAACGAAGTGTGGAGCTTGTGAATCTTGAAGGACCTCACCTGTTTGCTATTATCCACTCAATCTTCATCATTGTTTCTTCCCTAGCTTTAAGCTAGTTGTATGATTCTTGAACACCCTTGTTTACTTCCATTTTAGTTGGTTAAAAGATATAACATGTTGATTATCATAAGAACCCTAAAAGACATACACATGAATCTTGAAACACAAAGTGAAATATGATGATATCTTGATGAAATAGTGTTGTTTAGTGAATGTATGATGTTTGCTTGATGATTACTAGAAATATTGATGTTGATCATTACATGGAACTTGCTAATTTATGATTAAAAACATGATTTAGCAAGATAAGGGATGATTATGTAACAACATGAAATAATCATCTCCTTGATTAAACATGAACTTGAAAGTAAAATGATTTTTCTTGAAAAGTAATAAACCAAGTGAACTAGTAATCTTGTAAATCCAAGACTTGTGAATGATTTTTCTAAAAGAACCAAGTTTAAAATATGATTTTTAAAAGATCTTGGTTTTTACTTAAACCTACACTATTTTTATTAGAAAAACAAGTGTACAAACACTTTGAAACAAGAAAAATACAAATATTTTTAGAAAAATCATCTTACAAGTTGTAAATGGCTAACTCCTTCAAGAATGAGATTTACAAACAAACAACCATGTTTTTAAGGGTGACTAAACCTACTAAATAACATGGTAAGTTACTACAAGTTTTTACAAGAACTTCAAGTTCATGATGTAGTGTGATTTACATGATCTAGGCTTATGGTAAGACTTGATTGTGTTGTTGATGTTGTTGATGATCTAAAAGAAAATAAACACATGTTTTGGAAACATGGGAAACCTCCATTTTTAGGGGAAACTATGTCAAAATTTTTATAAATTTTGACACTTAGAAAAATATAAGTTTTTGAGTAACTTATTCCCTAAAAATGTATCTAAAAATACTTACCAAGGTTTCTCTAATTTTTGTATTAAGAAATGATGTTTTCTTCAAGATTAAAATTGATATTAAGTATGTATATTTTTGAGAAAAATATATATTTATTGATCACCAAATTTTGTGCTAAGTGTATGTAGTATGTATTACATGTAATAGTGTATTAGGACTTGAAAATACACTAAATACTCCTAAAGAGTGAAGATACAAAAATACACATACAACATACTTAGACAAATACAAGAGAATATATTTATGAAAATATATTACTTGATAGAATAAATAACTTGGACAAGTTATGAACATGAAATGAAGTTTTGGACAAAATACATAATTCGAGTGAAAAATACAAGATACTTATATTTATTTTTGAGAAAATAATCTAAGTAAGATACATAGTTAAAAATATAAATTATTTTTAACAGAAGAACACATATACAAAAGATAGTGACTTGTACTTGTGCGATGCAAGTCTAGTGACTAACGTTAATAAAACACGTTTAGGTCACTGATGCGTGCTAGTGTGTATATGTTTTAGGTATATATTTTAAGCCCTTTTTACACTTTTTAGCCAAGTTTTAAATTTATAAAACACGATATTTACTAACACTACACACACATATGGGCAAGTGCACCCATCGTGGACGTAGTATAGTGTTGGTAAGATACCGAGGTCGTCCAAGGACACAAGAGCTTTTAGTACCGGTTTATCCTCAATGTCTAACCAAATGAAAATGTTAGAAAAGATTTTTAAAACTAAGAAAATAAAACTAACTAAATGCTGAAAAATAAAATAAAAAAAAACAGATAGACAAGATGAATCACTTGGATCCGACTTGTGTGTTAGTATAACCTTTAATTATTTTCACACTTTTGCACTTGTTTAAGAGATTATCTTAGTTATTGTAGTAGGCCCCTCTTTTGAAGGCGACGTTACCCTCAACCGAGTAGTTTGAGTCAGCAAGGATACAATCCTAAAGGGTCAGATTATTGAAAGATAATTAATTAAGTTATTAATGCAAATTATGGTATGCCCCTCTTTTGGAGGTGACGTTACCCTCGACTGAGTAGTCTGAGTCAGCAGGGATACAGTCCTAAATAGCCGGGTTATAGTATTAATAGTAGTTAACTTATGAGAGGATCAAAGAGTTTGCACCCCCGCCATCCAATACCTTTGGGTATTGAAGGAGGTCCTACTAAATTTGACCCAGGTCCCTTGCAGGACCTCTAAACGCTGAACAAGGGCAAGGCCCTTACCAAACCGTTCCCTTAACCCCCGAACAGGTAGCCAACATACCTCCATATAGACCGTGGAGATATGAATGGTGAAAATCTTTTATTTTATATAGACAGTAAAATAATGCCAAGACACCACGGACAAACGATAAGAAAGAATCACCTTCAACATAAGAAACTAGTTATTAAAGTCATTAATACAAAACCAATTAAGAAGTGCAAAAGATTAAAAATAAAAAGTATTATACTAAACACTTGTCTTCACCAAGTAATGTAAGAGACTTAGGCAAACATGGCCTTGATTGTCAAGAACTCTTACGATCAATCTTGAATCCCGAGACGACTCACACACTCTATGATGGACAATGGATGATGGTGGTGGATGATGGTGTTGTGATGGTGGTGGGTGGTGGATGAAGTGTGAGAGAGGTGGTGTGCCAAGGGATGAGTTGCAATGGCTCCAAGCACTCTTATTTATAGGCTGAACAGAAGCCTGGGCACGGCCCCGTGTCCGCTGGGCACGGCCCCGTGCCCGTCTGACACTATCTCTCTTCATTAATTTTAATTCGCAATTACAATTAATGCGCCTGCAGTACTTTTGCCACGCCCCCGTGTTCACTGGGCACGGCCCCGTGGTGAGCAACAGAAGCTTCTACAGGTTTGTCTTTTCTTCTGCTTCTTGGGCACGGCCCCGTTCTCGCTGAGCACGGGGCGTGTTCAGTCTTCAGTCTTCTCTGTTTTGCTTGGGAGGATGCTGTCGAGGGGTCGGGCAGTCCACTTTTGTTCCCTTTCTTGTATTTATGTTAGATTTAGTTGTCTTTTTGCTTCTTTTGTTAATTTGAGCTCATTTAATCCTGAAAATACAAAAGGAAGACAAAAATATACTTTTTCCAACATTAGTATTTAAAAAGGGTTAGTTTTATGCCTTGTTTGATGTAATTTATATGTTGCATTTTACACACATCAAATATCCCCACACTTGAATCTTTGCTTGTCCTCAAGCAAAACTCTGTAATATGTGGCTTACACTCCCAAATGGAATGGGTAGAATAGAAGGTTTTGGGCTTGTCATAGAGTGTCGGGAATTTCCAAGATTGTTTAGGTTTTATTTTTATTTATTTACAATCATATTCGTCATGATTTATTAAAAACTTTTCATAAGGTAAATTATTTATAAAGGCATAACATGCCTTTCTAAAATTCCATTTATATACAGGTTCACATACCTCACGGGGGAAATCACTCACACTCGGCCGAAGGTGTATTTTTAGTGAATCACTCGAGAGCGGCATGGAACTTATTCCTACCATAAGCTTGCCAAGCAATCAATCCTCCTCCTTTTTAACTTTATACCTTTGTAAATATCAAGAGGACTTTTTGGGTGAAGGGTTAGGCTTGGGCTAAAGGTGGGTAGTTGGGTTAGTGGTTAGTAGAAAAGGGCGAAAAGCGTAAAAAGCGTCGGCTTTCGTAAAACATTTTGTTTTTGTGACTTTCTATTTTCAATGAAGTATTTATTGAAACAAGCTTTTGTTTGAGGAGCTTTGTTTGTTTATTTCAAACTTCATTGTAAAATAATTTTTTTTCAAAGTCACATGAAAACCGAGCTTGTTACTAAAATAAAAGTTAAATAAAAAGGGTTTTTGGTGGGTAAAAAGGGTTTTTGGTTAAGAAATGAAAAGGTTTAGGCTCAAAGGGGTTAACTAGAGGGAATTTTTGGGTAGGTGAAAATAAAAATAAAAATAATGGTGTTGAAAGAAAAAGGGTTAGTCCTAATGCCTCCATCATTTACTTACTTGGGTTTAAGTTGGTAAGGACCGGGAATGTATTGTCGTGGCAAGTTCTAGAGTCGTAAGAACCAAGCGGCTATTCACACAAGAAACAAAAAAATGAGCATTTAACGTAAAGATGTATATTTGTATGCTCAATCAAGGCTCAAAACTCACTTTTGTGGGAATGGGTTTTTATGTGATCAAGTATATATAAAGAAATTTTAACTAAGCTTGTCATGCCGTTTCATAATTTTCTTATGTTGGTTCTTTTTATCACGACGCTATCGGTTGTAAACTTATAAAAATATAACCTTGTTAGTCTTAGAATTCCCAACTTAAACTTAGACAAGTAAAAAAAAATGAAAATTTTTGAAAAAAAAAATTGGGGTGATTAGCGGTTCCAATAGAGTTTTGTGTAAGGCTTGTTATTAGGACTTGCAAAATTCAAGGTTTTAGCTCCCCCCCCCCACACTTAAATTACACATTGTCCTCAATGTGTCCCAAAAATAAATTTTTAGGTTGATTGAATGTGCAAAATGGTGTTAAAAGCAAAATTTTAGGTTACTGGCAGTCTGGACACGGCCCCGTGGTGACCGGGCACGGCCCCGTGTTCAGGTGCCAGTAACAATAATTAAAGAAAAGAAACAGAAGCCTGGACATGGGGGCGTGTTTGGTGAACACGGCCCGTGTCCATTTACCTGAACTGGGCATTTGTCTGCAGGATGTTCAGCACGGGGCCGTGTTGGCTGGGCACGGCCCGTGCTGAGCTTACTGTAACGGAGAAATTGTTGTCGGATGGCCCTGTTTTCGTGCATGGGGCTATGTTTCTCGTTTCCCTTGTCATTCTTGACCACCATGAGTGTGTTTTATTTGTTTCAACATCATCCAAACCTTAAAACCATCATTTCATTAAATTCATAGATAATTACATAGTCCTAAAATACTAGTAGTTAGATAAGTAAGCACAAGAAGCTTTAACCCAAGGAACCCTAGCCTACAAGTTATTCTAATTAGCAAAATTTCCGAGAAGATAGTAGTCTCGGTTGAATGTGGCTTCATAGAACTCCTTTCTCCGGTTATGGACCCCTCATATGTCGGCGAGCCGTTCCTCTATCTCCCTTGGGAGGAGAAAGGAGGGCTCGTTGGCATCGGTTTAAGGAGGTGCGGCTTCCACCGGGACTTCTTGCAGATCTCCAAGAGGAGGCTCCGCTAGAATATCATCCCTTCCGGTAGGGTTATTGACTCCAAGTGCTAGGTTCCAATCCTCTTGAGGGAGGATGGGTTCCATCGGAGGTGTTACAAGAATATTTAACCTCTGGTGCAAGAAGTTAATTTCTTGAAAACTATTTTCCAGCCCTACCGTAAGATAATTTATACGGTCTATTAGGACCTCCTCTACCGAAGTCATTTCATCGATTGCTTCCCTTAGCGCCATGACGTAGTGTACAAGGGTAGCTTCAATGGAAGGCCTTCCTCCACTTCTACTGTTTCTTGAATGCACTGACGATGTTTCACTATTAGGACCTCCTCTACCGAAAACAACTTATTTAATGAAACAGTATCTTGGACACGGCCCCGTGCTCAGTGAGCACGGCCCCGTGTTCACCTTTCTGTAGAATTTTGAAATAAGGAATCTTGAAGTTTTAAGTTATTTTTCTAACTTGTGAAGCCTTTTTTATCAATAGTAACTTAAAACAATGTTATACAACTTATTTTTAACAAGATTCCTTGAACAAAACTCAATATTTCTTACCATAGAGCTTGAATTCTCAAACTTTAATGGAGGTTTTTGGAGAAAGATGAAGAAGAGGAAATGGATAAAAGAGGAAAGGACAAGAGGGTTGTCGGAAACTTCTTTTAGAACATACCTAGGATAGTTGAGAGAAGATTCCTTCAAATCTCTGTTCTTAGATGGTCCAAATGTGCAGAATTCTTGGCTTCATTTATAGAAAACGACAGCGTGCTGGACACGGCCCCGTGTGCAGATAGAATCCTGACACAGTTTGTCCGTATTCTAACGTAAAAGTGAGAAGGGAATCTTTTGGTGGACACGGGGCATGTTGGCTGGACACGGCCCCGTGTCGAGGGGCTGATTATGTAGTTCGTCTATTTCTAAGGAATCTATTCGTATCGGGTGGTTCCTTACTGGATGGAACAACCCCAAAGTGCCTAAGATACCTTAATTGTCCTAGACTAAGACGAGAACGAAAGAGGTTTTCAGTGAGGGTGATTCCTATGCTATGTGTAGGTGGACAAGTCCAACCCTTTTCCGGGCTCTCGTCAAAGAAGGTATATGCCGAATCGCTCAGGTCTATGTATGCACCGAACGAAGTCGATGAAGGTATTTTTGGGAGCAACGAGGTTGTTGGAATGCGATCCCAACACTTCTTCATGGTCATTGTCTTGGGATGGATTAATGAAATCCTTCCTAAGCTCTCTTAACCAATTTAAAACTAGATTTTCTAGTTGAAATAACTCGTCAAGGAGCATTTCTCCTAGAATATCTGGTTGGGCGCATTCGAGGGAGAGATAGTGATTATTTTCGCACTTTTGCACTTGTTTAAGAGATTATCTTAGTTATTCTAGTAGGCCCCTCTTTTGAAGGCGACGTTACCCTCAACCCAGTAGTTTGAGTCAGCAAGGATACAATCCTAAAGGGTCGGATTATTGAAAGATAATTAATTAAGTTATTAATGCAAATTATGGTAGGCCCCTCTTTTGGAGGTGACGTTACCCTCGACTGAGTAGTCTGAGTCAGCAGGGATACAGTGCTAAATAGCCGGGTTATAGTATTAATAGTAGTTAACTTATGAGGGGATCAAAGAGTTTGGACCCCCGCCATCCAATACCTTTGGGTATTGAAGGAGGTCCTACTAAATTTGACCCAGGTCCCTTGCAGGACCTCTAAATGCTGAACAAGGGCAAGACCCTTACCAAACCGTTCCCTTAACCCCCGACCAGGTAGCCAACATACCTCCATATAGACCGTGGAGATATGAATGGTGAAAATCTTTTATTTTATATAGACAGTAAAATAATGCCAAGACACCACGGACAAACGATAAGGAAGAATCACCCTCAACATAAGAAACTAGTTATTAAAGTCATTAATACAAAACCAATTAAGAAGTGCAAAAGATTAAATAAAAACTATTATACTAAACACTTGTCTTCACCAAGTGATGTAAGAGACTTAGGCAAACATGGCCTTGATTGTCAAGAACTCTTACGATCAATCTTGGATCCCGAGACGACTCACACACTCTATGATGGACAACGGATGATGGTGTTGTGATGGTGGTGGGTGGTGGATGAAGTGTGAGAGAGGTGGTGTGCCAAGGGATGAGTTGCAATGGCTCCAAGCACTCTTATTTATAGGCTGAACAGAAGCCTGGGCACGGCCCCGTGTCCGCTGGGCACGGCCCCGTGCCCGTCTGATACTATCTCTCTTCATTAATTGTAATTCGCAATTACAATTAATGCGCCTGCAGTACTTTGGCCACGCCCCCGTGTTCACTGGGCACAGCCTCGTGGTGAGCAATAGAAGCTTCTACAGGTTTGTCTTTTCTGCTGCTTCTTGGGCACGGCCCCGTGCTCGCTGAGCACGGGGCGTGTTCAGTCTTCAGTCTTCTCTGTTTTGCTTGGGAGGATGTAGTCGAGGGGTCGGGCAGTCCACTTTTGTTCCCTTTCTTGTATTTATGTTAGATTTAGCTGTCTTTTTGCTTCTTTTGTTAATTTGAGCTCATTTAATCCTGAAAATACAAAAGGAAGACAAAAATATACTTTTTCCAACATTAGTACTTAAAAAGGGTTAGTTTTATGCCTTGTTTGATGTAATTTATATGTTGCATTTTACACACATCAGTCACGATGCTAGATAAGCAAAAACCGTTGAAGTTTACGGCGCAAGGAACGCAAAGTTGTGAGTTCATGCTCCCCCTTTTCTTTTAACTGTTTTCAGTTTTATAACTTCGGGGGTGAAATACATGTTACAAATATTACAATGTTTACAAATGGTATGACGGATACAAAAACAAGAAGCACTCTTGGTGATAACTTGTACCAAGTATGATGCGTTTTAAGGAATGATACGAGAAATCGTGTCACGAATAGGGTACCATAAGCACCATTAATCGTGTACATACTAAGACCGCAGAACAAAAGGTTAGATCTAATGGGTTTTCGGGCAGCCACACTCTTGGTGAAAACTAGTATCGAGTAGTGCTTTTGTGTCTCCGTCGTGAATCGACAACTAGAAAAATGCCTATGGTTTGGTTGCTTCCTATGTCGTGTCACATGTTAATGGCCTTGCAACCCATTAACAACTTGATACATACAAGAATACTTGATTTATACAAGATACATACCATGTTTTTCATATAAAGTATACAAACGTTCAATACAAGAACTGCATGAATTCACACCAACATTATGTTGACGTTTTTCCAAAAACTTACATGTATTTCAGGTAACTAAAGTGGATGTGCGCGCAGTCATACTCTTGCTCTGGATGTTGTTCATGTTATATTTGAATAAAGTTGTAAACTTTTCAGACAATATGCCGTCTTGTGTTGTAAACACTTAAACTATGATCTCGGTTATGTAATGTTTGGCATTTGAAGTTATTTTTATGAGTATGTAGCATGTTTACCAATCGTATGCAATGAACACCTTTCATGATCACACCTCGAGCTTCCGCCTAAGAAAGGGGTGTAACAAAATATGGGTACCGCTTTTGAAAATGTTCGGTACGGTATCAATACCGGTATTTGAAGGTAAAATTAAGTAAAATACCAGTACCGAAATTGCCAAAAGGTGTGTACTGAGTTGGTACCGAAAATAATTCGGTACGGGAAATTTTTTATTTTGTCTCACTTATCATTTACTTCTTTGCACTGTTCGGTTTTTTCTAGAAAACTTTGATCGAGAAATGTATGCTGGCCCAATTGGGTGGTTTGGAGGAGGGAGTGAGTTTTAATAGAAATTTTTGTACTTCAATAATATTCTCCGCGTCACAACCGCCATGGATGACGATAGCGATCGGAGCTCCGAAGCAACTCAATTCGACGACGACGGAAGATCTCTGCTCTTGCAAATTACCAGCACCCCTCAAGTTGACTAACATAAAATTCATGGTAAACAATGGCTTAACACCTCACCACATCTAAATTTACCACAGGCAAAATAGTACTTCTAGACAAGTTGCTTCCAAAATTGAAGGAGCGTGATTCACAACAGGCAAAATAGTACTTCTAGACAAGTTGCTTCCAAAATTGAAGGAGCGTGATTCAAGGGTCTTGATATTCTCACAGGTTAATACTTGAGCATATTTGTTTTTCATTTTAAATGTTTTTATTTTCAGCCTATTATTGGAGCCATTAAAGAATAATTTAGCTCAGTGGAGCCATCAAAGAATTGTTTGCTAAATATGTGTACAAAAACTTTATCTATACTATATATATCATTTATAATATTTTTTGCTTAAAGCATGTGGTTTAATTTTTTAGATCACAAGGCTTCTGGACATTCTAGAAGACTTCTTAATGTATCATAGATATTAATATTGCCGAATTGATGGAAATACTTGGTTTGGGGGAAGTTTGAGGTGGTGTTGGGGAAGGATTGGGTTGACTCCTGCCGTCGTCGAAGAGATATGGTGGTTGTAGGTGGTGGTTATGTGGGAGGTGGGTGTTGATATGGTCGTTGCAGGTGGTGGAAGAGGAGGTGAGGGTGGGAAGGGGCCATAACGCTTTTTTTAATTATACTTTTTATTGGCAAATTGGATTTAAATAATCCCAGCTTTCTAAATTTGGCTGATAATAATTCCAACTCAGTTATTGGCCGATAATAATCCAAACTGGTCAACTTTTGGCCGATAATAGTCCGCCATTAAAAATAGCTTAATGGAGTTAAGCTTTTTTTCCGAATTACAAACTGATGTTTTATGGATTTTGATCAGAACGAGGATACGAGTCGATTTACGTAAAACTTACCTCGATACGATGCTTCAAACGACTTGATTTTTGTTAATTAGAAGTTTAAACACCCAAATTGAAGCACCGTTTTCGTCGTTTGGGGTAGTATTTCGAGGTAAATTTTACATCAATCAACTCGTATACTCGTTCTAATCAAAAGCCCTAAAACATCAGTTTGTAATTCGGAAAAAAAAAACTTAACTCCATTAAACTATATTTAACGCAGACTATTATCGGCTAAAAATGGATCAGTTTGGATTATTATCGGCCAATATCTGAGTTGTGATTATTATCAGCCAAATTGAAAAAGTTGGGATTATTTAAATCCAATTTGCCTTTTTTGTTTAATGGTGGGCCTCACTAGATTTTAAATGTTTAATTCAAATTATCTCTTAGTGTTTTATTTTTTATTTTTTATTGGTAAAGGTATTTTAGTCATTGCGCACCCACCTAACACCAAAAACTAATCCTCATCCGCGCCAGGGACTATCCGGGAACAAAATTGAAAAAGTTGAGGACTATAATTGTAATTTTAGAAAGTTTGAGACTAAATGTGAAAAATGGGCAAACCACAGGGACTATCTGGGCATTTTTCTCTTTCTTAACAATAATATGGGGCGGCCAATTTTTAAACGAAGTTTATGAGGTGGCAAACCACTAACAATTAGTGAGTTTAAAAACTCGACTGGATAGAAGTTGCGGTGGTCGTCTTCGGCTTCATTAAAACTCTTTTCCTCCCCTTGAAACGGGTCAGTCATTTGATCATTAATCTCTTCAACACTGTCATTTTTAGTGAGCGATATTGCTTTTGAGGTTATATAATCAGCAGAACGTACATTGTTTTGAATTGATGAAAAAATGACATTGATTAATTTTGTTATAGAGTTTTGTCTGTCAGTGCATGGAATTGTCATGTCGTCGGGTATACAAATATTGCTTCTTTTTAATGATCCTTTAGTTCCATCTCTTAAGAGAAAATTAGAATTCCAAGGATCATTCAACGCTCTAGTATTTATTTCCAAGCGTGTCTTTTTCGTAAAAGCCCAAGGAGGCGACATTCGTAGGCAGGAGTCTACAATATGTGCTCCAGTTCCCTGTCTGATAACATGAAACACGTGTCTGAAATCACCTCTCATTACCATTACCTTGCCACCAAATGGGAGACTAACGCCTATAATGTGTTGCAATGTTTGATAGACTGCCTCTATCGCCTGGCGTTTTGCTATCCACACCTCATCCCATATAATTAATTTTGAGGACCTTATTAATTTAGCTACCCCTCTTTATTTTTTTTATGTTCACGTTGAATTACTATTAACATAAATGGGAATCTTGAATATCGAGTGAGTTGTTTTCCTTCCTAGCATATCATTAGCTACAACACCTGATGAAACGCTTGCAAAAGCAATAAGACCGCGTGAACGAGCTTGAGCTAGCCCAACTTTGTACAGAATTGTCTTTCCTGTTACCATATATAAAGAAAATTTATGGATGATCATTATCTACATGGTTATAATTGGCTACAAAAGAAGTCACTAAGTGCATTAAATTATGCAATAGGTGTGTAACTGCTCTCAACTTTTGATTCTAGAATCCTTTCCATCTTGGTTTAAAAAAGCGCGCTTGAGGCGATGAAGCGATGAAGCGATCGGAAAAACGCTTTTTTGGCTCTGAAGCGCTGCATTACATGAAGCGAGCTTTAAGCGGTGAAGCGTTGAAGCTGTGAAGCGACGCTCCAGCCAATCAGATCACTATTCGGGCCATTTTTTAATATTTGGGCCATTTTTTAAGTGACAAATTCCGGCGACGGAGTTACTTTCAACCGGAAACCAGGAAGAAGGGGGAAGAAGAAGAAGAGAGAATCTGACGGCTGCGTATATGTCTTTTAGGTTTTTAGGGTTTTTATAAGTTAAGGTTTTTAAACATTTAACCCCTCTATCTTTCATTAGTTTACATTCAGTCCCTAAAACTTCTAACTTTTTACTTAAAAAGTGTAAAGATAGTTTGTCTATTTAAACATTTAACCCCCTCTATCTTCAGTAGTTACATTTGGTCCTTAAACTTTTTAATTTATGCATAAAAGTACAAAATTAACATTATAAAATACATATATATATAATATGGATAGCTATTTTTTATACATATATATAAAATTAACATTATATATAATTATATATAATATGGAGCGCTTCGTATACGTGAAGCTCTCGCTTCGCGCTTGAAGCTTCGCTTAAAGCTTTTGGAACCAAAACGCTTCGGAGCGCTTCGCGCTTTTTAAACCAAGCTTTCCATGATCTAAAAAGATAAGCGTTAAAAAACCTGCCCTTCTAGAAGGTTTTTTCGTATTGTAAACAGTTAATATTTAATAAAACTTAACTCCTATATTGTACATCTTCTAAATAATTAATTATTTGAAAATTTTAATCTTTAAATAAATCTAAATCATCAATATTGAAATTTACTAT
This sequence comes from Helianthus annuus, assembly GCF_002127325.2. Classification (NCBI taxonomy): domain Eukaryota; kingdom Viridiplantae; phylum Streptophyta; class Magnoliopsida; order Asterales; family Asteraceae; genus Helianthus; species Helianthus annuus. The sequence goes on from NC_035436.2 coordinate 161,165,813, forward strand.
CACGTTGCAGTGAATTTTGAAAACTGATATCTATTAAATTCGTCGATTTACAATTTTTCATAGTAAAAAGAAAGTTGAGGGTGTGATAAGACTTTGAGACCATAGGTCCTGGGTTCGATTCCCATAAGGGGTTTGTCCCATATTTATTGGGTTTCATCCTAAATTGGTGTATAGGCATTATGCCTAGTGGAGATGGATATGATCGGGTGATTCCGCTGGTGGCACGATAATACTCCAATGGTCCGTCAGTGATCCAAATTTGCCGTTCAAAAAAAGAAAGCTAAAAATATTTACACAGTTTTATTTCCTTAATTTTTTAATTAAAAAAACTATAGCAACACTATACTCGAATTAAAGAGAATAAAATATTTGTTTTTACTAAATTTAAAAAAATATATTAACGTACAGAAAAGTGATTGTCGTTTAAAAATCATGAGGGTAGTTAATTTTTTATAAGGGGGAAAATATAACTACTAATTAATAAACCAGAATTTGGTTAAAGATAAGATTTTAAAGTTTAAGATGAGGTGGTAACGTGTAATTAGTGGTAAATAAACTAATTTATCCTTATTTTAGAATTATACCTTATGTATTAAATTTTTAAAGTCTCTTAATTTTTGGGAATCTTAAAATACTCTTGGAAAGGGGATATTGGATTTAAATTACCCCAACTTTCACCAATTGGCCGATAACACTCCCAACTTTCGATTTGTAGCACAACACTTCCAACTTTCAACTTATTTTCCTCTAGCACTCCCTAACTAACTGAACCCTAACCCAGTTAGCTGACATCAGATACCACGTCATCAAAAATGGCACATTAGCTGCCACGTCATAAAAATGACACACCATCTGCCACGTCATCAAAAAAGCCACATCAGCTTCCACGCCATATGCCACGTCAGTAAAAAAGGTCACATTAGATGCCACATCAGCAAAAATTAACTAGGTTAGGTTTCAGTAAGTTACGGGGTGCTAGAGGAAAATAAGTTGAAAGTTGGGAGTGCTGGTGCACAAATCGAAAGTTAAAAGTGTTATCGGCCAATTGGTGAAAGTTAGGATTATTTAAATCTAATAGGAAAATGTATTATAATATAACTAGGTTAGAACCCCGTGTATTACACGGGTTGAATAAATGTAATTTTATATACTAAATAATAAAACAATATGAAAACCTTGTTTATTACGCGGGTTGAATAAATGTAATTTTACATATTAAATAATAAAAAATGTTATGTCTTTAAGAACCCTGTGTTTTCTACGGGTTGAATAAATGTAATTTTATATACCAAATAATAAAAAAAGTTATATCTTTAAAAACCTTTTATATTACATGGGTTGAATAAATATAATTTTGTATACTAAATAATAATAAAAAAACTTATATCCTTAAAAAACCCCGTGTATTCACGTTTCGAATAAATTTAATTATCTACCAAATAATAAAAATAGTTGTATCTTAAAAACCTCTGGGTTATTACACGGGTTGAATAAATGTAATTTTGTATAGTAAATAGTAAAAAAAAAAGTTATATTTTTAAAAAACACTGTGTATTACACGAGTTGAATAAATTTTTTTTATACCAAATAATAAAAAAAGTTGTACCTTTAAAAAAAACTAATTCATATATTCGATACACGATGAATAAGGTGATTGAGGAGATTGTTCTTGAAAAGACGATACGTCATTCAAGAGGTAATCAGCAACCATTTGAATGATAAAATGTTGATACCAATTCCGAAAATTTGATTTATAAGTTATATTGTGACAATCCGAGACTTCAAGTTCCTTCATACGTATTTCTTCTTAGAGTAAATTACAAAGTTCGTCCTTTATGTATGTCACTTATTACAAAGTGTGTCCTTTATCTTTACTATTTACAGAAAACATCCTTAATGTTTGAAAAACCATTCAGGTCATGTCCTTTACCCTAAACCTAGTTTATTTTCCCAGTTAAGTCAGGTCACATGGGAAGCACGTGAGGGCATTAATGTCAATCCACCTACCAATTACAGTCCCATTTTATAAAAACCCTAAACCCCAATTTCACCTACCATCATCTCCTGCCACATACGTAACCCTAATCCCCAATTTGACCCCCTGCAAATCACCTTACGCAATCGTGCAAGAGAAAACAACATTGTAATCTTTATGAATTTTCAGTTTCTTCACGATTGTTTCGAGCAATTCCGGTAGTAAATCTGATAAATCCACCGAATTCGACATAAATTTTACCCCTTCTCCCACAATTTCAATCAGCTTTAGAAACCCTAATTTAAAGATACAATTTCATTCAATTTTGTCGGCAAATTTGGACTCGAAATCAACAAAGTTAAACAATCGTCAGCACCAATTGAATAATGGAAACCCTAATTTGAACAAAAACGGTGTAATCTGATGAATTGGGCGTACCTGAGGATGGAACCCTAAATTGGGGATGAAAAAAGGAAGAAAACGAAGAGAGTGAAGAAGAATCAGAGGGTGAACCCTAGAAAACGTGCCCCACTGATCTCATCTTGTTTTCTGTCGCTCATGTTCTTCTTCTGAATCTTTTTTCTGATTCAAAGGAGGATATGATGAAGAAGATGATGGTTATAACATGATGAATGTATGTATTGACATGGTAGATGTTTAGGGATTTTAGGCACTGAGTCCCGAAAACCTATACATACAGCTCTGAATCGAATGTAATCTTTATGGATCCCCATTGTTGTTTTCTCTTACATGATGGAGGAGATGATGGTGGGTGTAATTGGTAGGTGGATTGACATTAATGCCCTCACGTGCTTTCCATGTGACTTGACTTAACTAGGAAAATAAACTAGGTTTAGGGTAAAGGACATAAACTGAATAGTTTTACAAACATTAAGTATGTTTTATGTAAATAGTAAAGATAAAGGACACACTTTGTAATAAGTGACATACATAAAGGACGAACTTTGTAATTTACTCTTCTTATTAATATGTTTTAGTTTTTGTAATGTGCTTTGAAATGCTATTGGACCGAATAACCTGAATGATTAATATGTTGGGCCGCTCAACAATTTACAAATTGATCTTATCAAGTTCACATGTAGCTAGTGAATATATATCGAGCAATGTGCACTGATTCAAGATTCAAGGTATTGAATAATTGACTGCAACAACTAAACTAGGATTGGACCTCACATACACTATTCAAATGTATAATTGGGCCGCAAACAATTATGTTGTTATCATGGGCGTTTACCACCGTGATGCTTTTGGACCTTAACAAAGTATTCACAATTAATAATGATCAGCACATGGACGACCGTTTAATACTGAACATTTATTGCACACAACTGATTTTCGTCAAAGACTTCCTCCTCGACGAAACATAGGGAGTTTCGTTGCCTGTGGTCTTTCGTCATAAATGTTTCGTTGCCAGTGGGGCCTTTCGCCGGCCCAGATCTTCATCGAAGCCCAGGAAGGGCCCAACTCTTTTACGCAAACATAAACACGCGTAGGGTGTTTTTATCTCACCTAAACTCACAATATCTCAAACCCTAGCACTTTCACTTGTTCCTGTGAAACCGACGGCAGCCCCTCTCCCTCTCGAAGACTTCCTCAATTTCATCTTGATTCCTTCGGTTAGTATAATCTCACTATATTTCGAATCAAATCCTCTTGTCATGCGTAGTTGTATTGATACATGATTGGTATTATTGATTGTGCTCATACATGATTATATGTGTGTTAGTAATTGTATGATAATAGGAATCTTGGTCCTTATGTGATAACATGAAAGATTAGAATACCTAGGGTTGCATGGTAGCAGATTTGGTGAATCAATTGCAATAACAAAACTGATAGATTCGAATAGCGAATGTATGAATAGGGTTGGTCTTTAAAAAGGGTTTTGACATCTTGATACTGAATCTGAGGACTTAGAACAGGCATGATAAGGGTTTGACAATCTGTGTACGTTTAATATGAGGTTTGTTAATTCTGTGCAATGAACTAGTGATGATAGGGAATCGGTTAACAATTGTGTGTTGATGTGTGAAGAGGCCATGATTAGGGAACCACCATCTTGAATGTGCAGCGACGAAGAGCACAGGCTGATCTCGACGAAACATATGAGTGTTTCGCCATAACTGGTCTCGACGAAACATGTGAGTGTTTCGCCATGACTGCTCTCGACGAAACATGAGAGTGTTTCGTCATATGTGAACTTTCGTCGGACACCTCTTGAGAACAAACTAACAGAACTGTTAATATAGCATGTTGTGTGTTTAATGTGGAGGTCGATTACATAAGTTTGTCTGTGCTTGATATCAACACTAGTTGGAAACTAGGAAGCTTGTATGTATTAATGTGAATAATCACTGTAACTTTTGAACACTGTCGCATGTATGCATGTGGAATGTGAACTGATTTAGGTGAGTAGCAAACTCATTCGTTAAATGCTATTTAAGAGTCTGGTACATGAGACATGAACTTATAAAGGAACTGGATACGTGTTACATGTTTACTGTAATCATGGGATAGATGCAAACTGTAACTGACGTTGTTAGTAACCATCGATGGAAACATGAACTTGTGATTATAATCGTGCATGAAATCTGAAAGTTTACTATGTGATACGTGAAATGGATACGTGATTGTGTAACTGACTACTCTTGGTAACCACGGTAGGGTTTGATAGACCAACTGGGAACGGGTAATGTAACATAACGTACCAAGCAATCTAAGGTGAGTTCACTGCTCTTTTTCCAAGCATGCGTCCTGGGGAGGGATATCTGGTAATTGTTCCGGGGAGGAACGTCGGGTTATTGGGATGTTGGTTATTACACTCATTTCTATCATTAAGACCCCTTACATCTACCGATTAGTTGCCGGGGAGGCAACGAAGTTATTAGTTGATAGCGCTATTAGGTTTGGCACCCTCACACCGTACCGGGGAGGACGGGCGTGAACTAATTACCTTAACCTCTTGACCAATGTTTTGATAGAGACATTGGGGTTGGGCAAATAAATCTAGCTGTCATCTGCGGTAATCGAGTTAATAACAACATCGAATCAAATCATTGAATTGTTTTATACACATATCTGGTAACTAAACGCGTTAACAAAACTTTGAACTCACCAGCGTCGTCTGACACACTTGTCTGCATGCTTGCAGGTTTGTAGGTTTATATCATTGGGACTTGCTGTCTGGGATGCTGGAGTGGTCATGGGCCGAGATACATGGAATCTCAATACAAGCTTAATGGTTTATGTACACTTGGTTTACGAAACACTTAACAAATGAGTTATGCTTCCGCTGTATACAATGAATGATATTTAACGATTGTAACACCTTATGTTAATGAATGAAAGTTTTATTTAAATATATTTATGAGTTCAATGTGATTGGTGGCTTGGATCCTGGTACGTCACACGCCTCGCAAGGGTTTCCGCATGTGGTATTTTGGGGGTGTGACAGTTTGGTATCAGAGCCACTGGTTATAGTGAACTTGGTTTTAAAACGTTTTTGTAAAACCAGACTATAACCGAATAGTTCTGAATACGTGAATACGACCATGACACTCAGCTCTAGATTGCAAGGTTCGTCTATCTCACTTGTTGCATACATTACATGACTAGTACACATTTGTTTATGACGCAACATACGAACACACACTCGTCACTATAGCATGATTACATGAATTGCTTTCCTACATTATGATGCGTTGGTAGCATGTCATAGTCCTTAGATGTAAGGCCCGCATTTGCGTCTAATAGAAATGACATCCAAAAGACGCTAGAAACATAAACTTTTAGATGTCCAAACTTTTCACAATTTAAGGTAACGATACTAATATCATTAATGCACAATTTTTAACAAAATTTGGGCATGACCCGTCCATAAGACGAGCATATCCCTGTTTTAACCATTATCAAAACAAATACTTCTACAACCCGTTCGACTAAACACGACTTAAAAACCATAACATCAAGTGTTAAAAAGTGCAACTACTGACAAGGACATACAAAACAAGCTTTTTGACCCAAAACATTAATACGAAATAGCGGAAGCGCTTAATGCTCATTAAGTGTGCATGTGCTCGCTCCAAGTCGTCCGACCGCCTGGATTGAGGATTTATCTACATTCAACATAAACAAATAAGTTAGTATTCCGTCACTAACACTAATAACTAATAAATCGATTCGTCTCTAGCCCAAAATTTTACATCATTCATTTACATTACTAACCGTTGGACGGCTCATTACATTCTCGCCTCAATGAAGAGACCAAACGTCCTTCTCTTAACATACCCGCTCGCGACGGGTTCTAGCATCTTTAACATAACTTTCATTCGATTCGTTTATAACGAACGAGCATATTCTTACACTTACACCTCAATCCGAGAGAGACGGATTGAGTAGATTTTCATTCGTAGTACATCACTTTCCATACCCGGTTCGACTAGGAAGAGCCGGGTATAATGCCTTCCCTTTCGTAACTTAATCATTTCTCACCATCCGTTATGACGGATCTTACTTTCACTTCCAAATCACCATAGATTTCATACATCAAAATTTTACCATAACAACACAATACGATTTAGATTATTATGCATATAACAACATAATAGAAATAGGGTGTACACTAACGTACCTCGATCTTGCGAGCCTCCCATTTTCTTAGTGTTTGAGCCTTCTTCTTTCACGCCTACATTAAACGCATTCATTCATTTAGCCCAACACTTTTATTTCATCATTTACATAAATTTTTCATTTTCCAGTGACAATATTATCACTAACTTTTCAGATTTTTACACATTTATTCTCTTAAGCATTTCATCAAACACTTAGTGTGCGTTACATTAATAAAGCATAATGTACAAGCATTCAAAGCATGACTTTACTAGTTCATCTTGTATGTCATCAATAATCAATCAAGTTCTTACAATTCTCTAATTTTACATCAATTTATCTAGCATTCAAGTATTATAAGCAAGATCATACATCAAGATTACATATGATTATAATCCCTATGATCATCCTATTCATAACACAATTTTCACAAAGTGGGTTTTCTCTACAATCCTTCATACAACCTAAAATCAACATGATTCTTGTTCTAGAAGACGATTCTAACTCAGATTTCCCACCTTTGATACAAGAAATAAAGATTGGGTTGAACCCCTCATTCTACAAATCATAATTTCAGAAAATTAAGCTTACCACTTCACAAATTGGAACTTGCTATTCGAAATTTGAGCTCATGCATCAGATTTTCTTTTGATTTAAGCATTCAATTGCTTGATTCATGAAGCTAGGGTTTTCACCCTCTTTCCCTGCTCTTTTGTTCGATCGACCAAACACCCAGATATGGGTGTTTTCTTTTGATTTATTAGTTTAAACCCTTTTGTTTATTATTTACACATTAAACCCTCCCACTTAGAAAGAGTGTTTAACTTAGGCTTTCTCATAAACTAACTACCGTTTTGTCACATTTCATTGACTATGTTAAGTTCTTTGTTTATTTTCATTTATTACCGTACTAACATTTTTGGGGTGTTACAAGTCTACCCCCCTTAAAGGAGGTTTCGTCCCCGAAACCTTTCTCATTCCAACTACAACTTGACCACTTCTACTCTTACTTTTTCATCTATTCATTCACGATGCTTAATACAACATAGATGCATTCGGGATCTTGGCAAGAGTTTTATTTCATGCATAAACGTATTTGTACGCATTGTCCCTCCGTTCTTAAATCAAGTAAATTACTTTCATAATCACATATAAGTTAGAATCTGATCCAGAGCTCTTATTAGTGTCGTTTTCACTTTATAATGCTAGTTCCTAGCATACGTCATCACTAGCGGTTCGTTCATTGAAATTTATTCCAAATGTACACTATTGGTCGTACAAGCTTATGCTTACGGCTTGTTTCTATCTTTCTAAATAAGCGTAACATATTCATACATTTATTAATATAAATAAATTGATTTATTTCATTCTGCACACGGATCATGCACGATATAATTCATTATTGTAATCATGAGCAAACCCCATCATCCCATTACTAACGTTCTCCTAATTACTTTCTTGTTCATATGAGGGATTAGCATAACATTATACGTATACTATAAATATTTAATGACTTAGTGGTACTAATACAAAGCTACCCACTTCCTAATTATTTTTTTATACTTAATGCGAGTATAAGGCATCATTCTACGGTTACTACCGTCGGTTGAAGTAATTACAAATTTGAGTTTAGCCTCAAATTTAATCCTTCACACACTTTATTATTAGCTCCTTGCATGAACTACTTACGATAACAACTAGGTATGTTGTGTACGAGCACCATACGAGCGTTTAACCAATTCAGCTCAAACTTGCATTTAAGGCCTTTAGATCTCCCTCTTAATGACATTCATACCTTCTCACGCTGACCGTTACAGGTCGATCATTGTATACCATACCATAATTATTCTACCATTCATTTTGTTCACACTTACAATTAAATTTACGGATTCTTAATCATTAATCAAGATTTAAACATTTTACTAACCTCGCCTTCAATGCATAAGTCAGTTATCCGTGTGCCGGATCGATCCGCTTTTTTTTTTTTTTTTTTATGTGCCTTCCGTACCAGAATTGGTCTCACTCGTGAGCGTCCTTCCACTAGCTTCATACTATCACCTCACTAAGAATTCCATCATATTTATCTATAAATAATAGTTAGCACATAACCTTTCATATTTGCATCCTACAGGGTGTTTGTTCGCCGATTGTCTCTTTCACAATTTTCTTGCGTACATGCTAAAACATATCATACATTCCATTTCTTACATACTATCCTTTCATTTTATTGGTTATTTCGTCAACTTTCACAGTTTGACCTTTCAAGGTCAGACTAACACCCCCTTACTTATTGTGGTCGCATCGAGGTACACGTTCGTACCTTATACTTGCATAATTGCAAGGACTTCATTTACTTCGTTTGACTTTTCGGAAGTCTAATTGTAAATACATTCTTACATATGGGTATCAGTTATCCTATTCTGACACATCATTCTCTAGTCGAGCCCTAAGCTCCTATTAAAAATATGATCTTTTTATACGTACCTGGCGCGGGTCAAATCCCTTGACTCGTTATTCATACCTTACGACGGTTAATACTTTCCAAACTGTGACAATGCATGCCTATACATTATGCTCACCTATAAGTAATAAACTTGATAAATCGAACATTAAATACCGGGTTCAAATGGCGATCGCCATTTGACCTATTTGACTTATTTGAGTTTGGTACTTAGTTTTTATTCTTACTTGTTTAATCCGTCTTCACTTACAGATTCGAACTTTTAATTTATTACCTCTCACTCTTACTGGTTTGATCCGTGTTTGCTTATAGATCCATCCTTTCATTCCTTGCATGGTTGAATCCATTTCTCAGATTCAAACATTTTCCTCCGTACCTTTCTTTCTTCTGCCGTATCATTTACCATGTCATTTCTTATGAAACGTTTTCGTATTAATCTTCTACATTCAACTTCAAGTGTTGGGTCCTAACAATTAATTCCATGTCCTAATTCATGTAGCGCGTATCCTACATTACACGTTGTATTTCTTACGTAATACTTCCAGCATTTGTAAGTAATTATTATTTACTGACTTCTACAATATAACCCTTTAAGGTCAACCACCACCCAGTACTTTTTGTATATCAGTATTGTAGTATGTGTTGTACATACCTTCAATTCGAACATACTTACAAAACGTCTTTAGCTAACATCTGAACTAATATCCTTTCCATACCTTTCATTAACATTACCAGGTTCTCATTTATTTATACGTTCCACTTAATTTCAAATATTCGAACATGTATACATCTTCATATAAATAAATTCGAAGTGATTGCGAATTCACCTTCCTTTAGCGTCCGTGTTCATGCTTACCTTATTACTTCCTCTCAACCCTTTTTGCCATCCATGCTCAAGTCAATTGACAAGATTTCCATCCTTACATATCATTACGTTCATATTACCATTAGCTTATAGGAGCATACATACGACTGTTCACTTTCTTTCTATTCATACGTTAATCGACTTTCGTTAGTAGAATTTCATATAAATGAGACATTCGTTAATAGTTATCTCATTTCAATTCCATACAACTAAACTATCATCAAGCATAACACGTAATTCATCTAAATATGGTAGGTCATAATAATAATATCCTACTTATTTCATACTCGTATTGTATGACATGTACAGTTCACGTGATCCTCTAAACAATGCACATATACATTCACATACACGTACTTTCACATGCTAATGCTCCATGATTATACAAATAGCAAATTTCATTCAAAGCAACTATATAACATAATTTCAACATATCCTTTACTAATAAGCTCGTATGATTCACATTTAGCACATATTCGCCTCTTAATCATACTAAAGCAACTCATTATATACGCATAAGTATCACACCATTCCAAACACAGGGTACTAGCCTCTAATGCATAATTCTGATCAAAGCATACATTTATCCGAATTCTCATACGAATTCCATCTAACTCACATTCTTCAAATTATTTTCACCACTAATCTCATCATTTTTTTTTATATTCATTTATTAACAATTCAGGTTCCTTCGCATATTCAAGTACTTTAGTCTACATTTACTTCCTTCATTATTCATTATCATACGTTTCCAACTCCACTTTATACATTCGTCATTCATTTCATGCCATTCCATACCGTTACATTCGACTTTTATAAATTTTACTTTATCGCCAATGGTCTACGTAACTTTACATAACTTATTATATCTTCTAATAACTTGACAAGAACATAAAACGGGTATTTATGAGAAGTACGAGAACTTAAATTATAATTCACAAGCTTTCAATATAACACATAATTCACAAGCTTTCAATATAACACATACTTCAACCTTTGATTACAACATTTGTAATCATGCATTTCAAGTTTTTAATTCTCTACGTTTCATCATTTATTTCGTGTCGTTCTTTTTAACACCATTACATGCCTTTCATTATATCATAGTTCATTAGTCTGCATTTATTTAATTCACATTCTTACATTTCAATTTTTTTTTTTTTTGATCTTTTAAATTTCATAACTCTTATCTTGTTCGATTCATCACTTCCGACTCTTACGAATCCATTCTTATTGTAACCACTAATTGTGATTACATACATCTATTAGGCCTTATATGGACCTTGCATAGTCATTAATTAGGCTTTCGGATAATCCGGCAACTCAAAATGTGAAAAACAAAAAAATATAGCGGACCAGTTTTGCACAACCCGTCGGCGACGGCTAATGGTCCGTCGGCGACGGGCCTCATAATGTGGCGTCGGCCACTTGTTTCCGTCGGCAGACAGATAGGGCGTCGGCCCTGGAGGGGGTGGCGTCGGCGACGGGCACCCAGCCGTCGGCGACGGCCTGCCGTTTGTTAATCCGCTGCTGCTTCCATTTTAAGTGTTTTAACTCTTTTTCGGGTCCGTTTCCAGCCGTACGGTCCCTAGAACTCAGCATTTTTTTTTGCCCTCCATAATTACCCCTTCACATACTTAACTTAACTTTACAAGCACATTACACATACTTGCGTTTACCAAAAGCTTAAATTGTTACCTCATTGGCGATCTTGGAGCGAGCACACTTTTGAACGAGCCGTCGGTTTGAGTTCAAGCATCACCTCATATGCTCGAATCCCTCAAACCTTGGCTCTGATACCAACTTGTAAGGCCCGCATTTGCGTCTAATAGAAATGACATCCAAAAGACGCTAGAAACATAAACTTTTAGATGTCCAAACTTTTCACAATTTAAGGTAACGATACTAATATCATTAATGCACAATTTTTAACAAAATTTGGGCATGACCCGTCCATAAGACGAGCATATCCCTGTTTTAACCATTATCAAAACAAATACTTCTACAACCCGTTCGACTAAACACGACTTAAAAACCATAACATCAAGTGTTAAAAAGTGCAACTACTGACAAGGACATACAAAACAAGCTTTTTGACCCAAAACATTAATACGAAATAGCGGAAGCGCTTAATGCTCATTAAGTGTGCATGTGCTCGCTCCAAGTCGTCCGACCGCCTGGATTGAGGATTTATCTACATTCAACATAAACAAATAAGTTAGTATTCCGTCACTAACACTAATAACTAATAAATCGATTCGTCTCTAGCCCAAAATTTTACATCATTCATTTACATTACTAACCGTTGGACGGCTCATTACATTCTCGCCTCAATGAAGAGACCACACGTCCTTCTCTTAGCATACCCGCTCGCGACGGGTTCTAGCATCTTTAACATAACTTTCATTCGATTCGTTTATAACGAACGAGCATATTCTTACACTTACACCTCAATCCGAGAGAGACGGATTGAGTAGATTTTCATTCGTAGTACATCACTTTCCATACCCGGTTCGACTAGGAAGAGCCGGGTATAATGCCTTCCCTTTCGTAACTTAATCATTTCTCACCATCCGTTATGACGGATCTTACTTTCACTTCCAAATCACCATAGATTTCATACATCAAAATTTTACCATAACAACACAATACGATTTAGATTATTATGCATATAACAACATAATAGAAATAGGGTGTACACTAACGTACCTCGATCTTGCGAGCCTCCCATTTTCTTAGTGTTTGAGCCTTCTTCTTTCACGCCTACATTAAACGCATTCATTCATTTAGCCCAACACTTTTATTTCATCATTTACATAAATTTTTCATTTTCAAGTGACAATATTATCACTAACTTTTCAGATTTTTACACATTTATTCTCTTAAGCATTTCATCAAACACTTAGTGTGCGTTACATTAATAAAGCATAATGTACAAGCATTCAAAGCATGACTTTACTAGTTCATCTTGTATGTCATCAATAATCAATCAAGTTCTTACAATTCTCTAATTTTACATCAATTTATCTAGCATTCAAGTATTATAAGCAAGATCATACATCAAGATTACATATGATTATAATCCCTATGATCATCCTATTCATAACACAATTTTCACAAAGTGGGTTTTCTCTACAATCCTTCATACAACCTAAAATCAACATGATTCTTGTTCTAGAAGACGATTCTAACTCAGATTTCCCACCTTTGATACAAGAAATAAAGATTGGGTTGAACCCCTCATTCTACAAATCATAATTTCAGAAAATTAAGCTTACCACTTCACAAATTGGAACTTGCTATTCGAAATTTGAGCTCATGCATCAGATTTTCTTTTGATTTAAGCATTCAATTGCTTGATTCATGAAGCTAGGGTTTTCACCCTCTTTCCCTGCTCTTTTGTTCGATCGACCAAACACCCAGATATGGGTGTTTTCTTTTGATTTATTAGTTTAAACCCTTTTGTTTATTATTTACACATTAAACCCTCCCACTTAGAAAGAGTGTTTAACTTAGGCTTTCTCATAAACTAACTACCGTTTTGTCACATTTCATTGACTATGTTAAGTTCTTTGTTTATTTTCATTTATTACCGTACTAACATTTTTGGGGTGTTACATTAGATTCTTGTGATCTTATCATTTTTATAACCTCTGTTTAGCATTCGAGTTTGAGGAACCATTTGACATGAGTTAGGAGGAACTGAGATGAGCATGCAAATCGCAATATTATTGTGGGTGCACACTTAATAATAAAGTGGGGTGCATGCGAGTCCCGGTGAGGCTTAACAAGTGAAAAAGGGGTTCCGTTCTATTGTTTAATCGATGTGAAACACAACAGTCTATAGGAGTCGTAGTAGTGATTGTCTCCTACTCGAACACGATCTTTTCACTTCTCCTGAATCCTTTCAAATCTCGATGCTATCGAGTACTACCTGAACACCCAGCTGAACTCCTAGCGAACTGTGAAGAATGTTAGGCGCTTGTATGAACATCCCTGAGTTGGATGTTGCAACGACAATGATTGATCTATATCTTTCTCACCTTTCTTCGTTTGCTGGAACTTAACGTATTGACGTCTTATATCCCGAAGTGCGATCACTTCTGCAACACTATCGCAACATACCGTGTATTACTCAGTGAACTTGCAAGAACGATGGACAAGAGGGTAAACGTAGTACTTTACTGACTTCAGCATTTGAACGACCCTAGTTACCGGTAACGAACCTCAGCGATTTGACTCCAATCAAATCCTTAACCCTAGTCAGCGACTTATGGGAGTCAACTTTTACGAATTAATCGGGACATAAACGATGACCATTGACCATGGTGTGGAATGTGTAACTGCCAGCATAATGAGTAGCGCCTTAGAACGTGGCACGGAATGTGAAAAGATGGACCCTTTTGGTGGAAGATCGTATGGCTTCGTTTCAAGAAACGACATTAGAGGCAACAGTCTCGACAACATCAAGGTACTCATAATCGTAGCCTACTGTATGGAAACAAAGGTGACTTTGACAAGGGTTGACTGTTATTAAGTCAAATGACAACAACCAAGAGAACGATGACAGTGTTGGGAATCCACGTAACTGTAACGACACTGGTAGTGGTGCTTGTGGAAGGGCATTTAGGATTGGCGTGGGCCACGCCAGGATAGTAGCAGTGTGGTAGCTTGTATGGGTAGCAAATCGCTTCGTCTCGGTTCTGGTTAACCCTGACGCTTCTTGAAACCAAACCTGTTGTGGAATCAGCTAATGACAAGAGAAATGGAACCTCATATGTTTGTTGGGATGCAAACTCGACCTCATGGGACAAGTGTTCGACATCGACCTTCCTACTACTATCCTTGATGGTCTTAATGCAGTAGTTAGTGTGGATTGGTTATCCAGAGATCGCGTAGATATACCCTGTGAGGAGAAGATTTTGCGTATCCTTCTCCCTAGTGGAGGACCGTTGTCTGTTCTAAAGCGTCAGAGGATCCACCAATTCTGATGATAAGGCTAAGGAAAATAGGATCGAGGATCCACCAATTGTTTGTGACTCATCTCAGTGTGCAATTCGAGGAACTTTCTGGTTTACTTCCACAACTGTTAGTCAGAATCTCAGTTGATCTCACGCCAGGGGCAGCTCTGAATACTCGTACTCTTACCGTCTCGCATCAGGAGGGTTGCAAGAACTGTCTAAGATACTACCAGAACTGTTGGATAGGAGTTTTATCGGACCTAGTTTTTTTTCTTTGCTTCGGGAAGCCCCAGTTATATCCGTGAAGATAAGCCTTTTTGTATGTGTACAGATTATCGAGAACTCATCAAGGCGACAGTCGAGAACCGTTTGCCTCGACCATGTATTGACAACCTGTCGACTAGTTGCAAGGGACGAGCTTTCATTCGAGGACTGATTTACGAGCGAACTATTATCAGATGGAAGTCCAAGGGGAGAATGTTCTTAAAGCGGCCTATCAGACGCAATTCGGCCATACGACTTTGTATTCCACGACCTTTGGGGTAATCATCACACCAGCAGCTTTATGGATCACGTGAATCCTTTCCAGGGGAAAAGAACATCATGGGCAGCTTTATATCTTATTTGAGAGCTCCTGAGGGAGGAGCCATACCGCGCGAAGTCTTGATAAATGTAACTTCTGGATTCGAGAGGTACCTTTTTGGGGCATTTAATCAACGAAGGGGGAATGCACGTGGATCTCGCTAAGACCCATTTTGTTAGAAACTGATCGACCCCAAAGATTCCTTCGAGGATACAACAATTTCTTGGTCTAGCAAGATACGATCGCAGATTCATCACAGGATTTTCGAAGATCGCGCAACTTTAATCTCTTTAACACAGCAGGGTGCTGTGTTCATGGAAGACAAAACATGAGCACGTCTTTTCAGCTCTCGAATCCCAACTCTGCAATACACGGAGCATCGTCTTTACCTGAGGGTACGGGTGATCTAGTGGTATACCATGATGCTCCGAATCAGAGTCCCAGTTACACACCGATGCAACACGCGAGAGTGATGACTTACGTGATGGAGTTACGAAGAGGAATTGCACGACACACAATCTGCGGTGGAAACCATGGTCTTTGGATTTAAGTTGGAGGTTACTTGGACGGTACCAGATGCGCTACTTAGACCGATCACAAGGGCCTCCCGTGTACTGTTGTTTCGAAGGGGCTAAACATGTAATGACACCACTGGATGGAACTCTCGAGCGATTTCGAATAGGGAACCTAAACGCGTGCGAGCTTGCAGCTCCCCATCGACTCTAGCCTACCTGATCAGATTCACCCTATTTAAACCGAAGTGCTGAGGTAAGAGAATCTTCAAGTTGGGTCCATGCGGGGCATGGAGGAGCAACTTTTGGCAAGTCGGACGGTATTCGCTACCTCACGGAATGAATGTGGGTCTCATTACACGGCAACTATAGGGAACTTGTGTTGAGCAAGCACACTGGCCTCGATATTCTAGTCGTCTGGGTTTCGATAGGAGATATTAGGATCTATAAATCTTGTACTGGTGGTTGGGCATGAAGGCCCACCTGGCAATGTATGTGAATGATGATCGACTTGTGGGAAAGTCAAGGTGGAGTATTAGCAACTAGAAGCATCGAAACAGAAGCAATAACACCTGGGTGATCGTTGGTTGTCTTACGTAACCAACGCACTTTATTGCAATCAAGGACTCTGACGAGTCTTCACAGCTGTGAATGTTCCTTTGAGAGAGGCGGCTTTTAGGCACGAGGTTCCAACTCCCGTTACTTCTGATTTTGAGGTATACCCGATTTATGACAGGCAATACACGATACCCTTGGCTCACATCTAGACATGAGCATTACTTATCACTGTAGGACAACCAGGTAGAGTAACGAACCATCCGGACACACGAAGACATGCTGGGAGCATGTGCGTGATTGACTTTAGTAAACATTTGGGAAGGACACTTATCTTTGGGTGAGCTCTACTGCAGCTGTTACCGTATTAGTATGCATACAACTCTGTTTGAGGCGTTGCATGGACAGTAACGCTAATCTCCTTGTTAGATTAAGGTGGGTGACAACGTAATCGCGGGTCCAGGACTTGTATTTGGAACTCTTGGGAAGATCACTTGGATCGGAAATCGTTTGGCGGAAACAGGTGACCGTCAGCAAAGTTGTTAAGCTTAGGAAACACTGGGAGTTCGTTGTAGGCGACCGTATCATGTTGAAAATCTCTCCCTGGGAGGGTGTGGTACGCTTGGGAAGCGTGGCAAGCTTAATTTACATTACGCTGAGTTATTCAGAATTCTGGAAAGAAGCGGACACGTCTCTTACAAACCCGAGTTACCCGACGAATTGGGTAACGTAGATGATGTCATTTATGTCTCGAATCTAAGGCAATATTTGTCCGATTAAACATTTGTGATACCTTCGTTAGACAAGTTGCAGTTGTTAAGGAATCTACTCAAATGATGGACCAGGACATCAAGATTCGTTAGCATAGTCGAATTTCAATCATGAGAGTCCGTTGGGACTTAAGACGTGGACCAGAGTTCATGTGGGAACGCGATGATCGGAGTAAGCTCTAGTATCCTCAGTTGTTCAAACGTTGTATCAATTTCTGATATCATTGGTGAATTTCGGGACGGAGTTCCCTATTAAGTTGGGGATGATGTGGTACCCGCGGAAAATCCACAGTCATCCTGAGATTTACATCTTGCTGTTTGGATTACTTATCAAATTTCAGGACGAAATTTCTTTCAAGTTGGGGATGATGTGACAATCCGAGACTTCAAGTTCCTTCCTACGTATCTCTTGTTAATATGTTTTAGTTTTTGTAATGTGCTTTGAAATGTGTTGGGATTGAACCCTATCAGAGGAACAGATAATTAAAGCCAAAACTGGATCAGAACAGTGGATTCTGAATAAGCAGATGCTGATATACAAATCTCTCCCCTTGAAAGTGATTACAACTACTGATGACCTCCTATCTGCTGATCTTACCAAACTGCTGACTCATAACTGCTGCTCAACTAAAGATCTGATGGAAGACTAAAGTCCTGCTGATTCAATCTACTGCCTTGAGTCAAGCACTGCTGATCCGGACAAGTGCTGCTGGATTCATAGCAGTAGAAGGTTGCAGCAGCTGTTCTAAAGTCTATTTTGTAATAGAATGTATTAGCAGTAGTTAACACAAGCAGTGTCTGTATAGATCAGAGGTTAGAGTTTGTTAGGAGGTTAGATGTCACTTTCATGGTGACGTCAGCAAAGATGCTCAGTAGTTTGCAAGTGCCTATAAATAGTTCAGTACTTTGGACTGTTCTATTAGCTCTTTACATCATTCGTCTTCTTTGCACGAACAAACTACTGAGCTCGGGCTGAGGGGGAGTTTGCATTCATACATCTATCTTTGTAATCGTTATTGAAATTAAATTCAATCATTCGGTTCATTGTGTAAAAGATGTTTGATTAAAGTATTACTCTCATTTAATTGTATGCAAAGTTTGTTTTCATTTTAATTCCGTTGCACAACTCATCCATTTTCATCTTAACTTCAAACACAAAATACAATCAAAAAGAAACTCAGATCCAACAATTGGTATCAGAGCTTGGACAGTCAAATTTGATTTAACAATCATTTTGACGTAAATAGTTCAGCTCAAAACAGTTGATACTGATCGTTTGTTCGTCGTTGAAAAACAGAGTAAGGATTAATCACCACTAAAGTTGATTTCTCAGTACCTGTAAAACAACAAGAATGATGTCACAATCTCAAGACGATAAAAACAACATTGGTTCTCTCTTTAAACCACCTATGCAAAAAAGAAATGAGTACAACATCTGGCAGAGGAGGATGGGTCACATCCTCGCTCAACAAAGCACAGGTTGTTGGAAGTATGTCATCTTTGGTCCTCATGTTCCTACAGTGCCAAGCGCTGAAGATGCTAAAAAACAGATTCCAAAACCTGTTAAAAATTATACTGAAACGGATTATCAAAAGTTTGAACTAGATGCTAAAGCATTTAGTATCATAGCATCAGCGCTGCCCAACGAAATATATGTTGGATTGTTACATTGTGACAATGCCAAAGAGTTGTGGGACGCGCTTAAGGAACAGTTTGGAGGTACCGAAGAGGTCATAGAAAACAATAGGGAAATCCTGAACCAACAGTATGAAACATTTTGTCATGTTAAAGGTGAATCACTGACGCAACAATTTGAGCGGTTCAGTTGTCTCATCAGTGAACTGAGGCTTGTTAAAACCACTTTTACAAACTCAACTCAAAACAGCAGGTTCCTCAGGTCACTGCCAGATAAATGGGACACAATAGCGTTTGTCACCCGAAATTCACATGAGTTCAAGGATCTGACCTTGACCCAACTCCATGGTCGACTCCTGACCTACGAAAGGGAGTTGAACCAGAAAAGGAAGTTACAAGAGTCAGGGAAAATCGTTGATAATTATTCATTCGGTAACACTGCTCTTCTGGGTCAAGAAGAATCTGGTAGTAGTGGTAAGGATCAGGGTTATGATCACTTCATTGACATAACTGCTGGTGCAAATTTTAACAACCCTGATCCTCACTCTATAGGTTATGCATTCACTGCAAATGAAAACCAGATGTCAGACAATTTAAGCTTTGAACTAAATGATCTACAACATTTTGACCCCACTGATCTAGAGGAAATGGACATCCTGCACCAACTGGCCTTGCTAAGTGTTAGAACTAGCAAGTTTTATAAAAGAACAGGGCGAAAATTCCTAGGGTTGCATGGGAATCTAAGGGTTGGGTTGGATAAATCGAAAATCAAGTGCTATAAGTGTAACAAGTTAGGACATTTTGCTTGAGAGTGTAGGAGTCAAACAACTGGTCCCATAATTACTCACCCTAGTTCAAATCCTAGACCTCAAAATCAAAACACTGTGCACTATGCCCAATATGCCCCAGCAGCTCATGTGAACACTGCTCACTATGCTGTTGCTCCTGTGCCAGTGCATTATGTCCAAACAGCTGCTCCACAGATTCAATATGTTCAAACCCTGCTCCCCAGGCACAAGTGCAACCTGCACCACAAACCACTGCTCCAGTAGCAACACAACCAGATCAACAAAGTTTCTTTACTCAAGAGTTTGTTGACTGGAGTAGTATGCCTGAAGACCTCAGTGATGAAAACTTTGCACTCTATGCTTCTAATGTTTCTTCTCATGATGAATTTTGTTTGATGGCATTAGAGTCAATACAGGAGGGTGTTGAATCTGAAGAGAAACAGCTGGTCTCTGAAACAGTGGATGAGGTGATTGAAGCAGTGGTTACTGCTGTGGCTAATGAAGTACTGTTGGAAGAAAGTTCAGGTACCCTGATCGAACCACTGACAGATCTATGGTCTGTAGAAGATAAGAAAGAAGAAAAGGCAGGTGAAAAAGAAGAGAGAGCTGGTGATGAAGAGAATACTCAGTGTGATTGTGCAATGATGGTTGCTGCCAAGGTATCACCTCAAGTTCTAGAAAAACTATGTTCTGACAATTGCATTATTGCTTTTGCTAACATCAAAGAGGTGAATGAAAACCTTAGGAACAAAATCTTAACTGATGAAGTCAAATTTGAAAGATCTTTAAAAGAACTTAAAAACAAATTGGCTGAAAAAGAGAAAGAGATTAGCAGCATGAAAGAAGAGCAAAGCATAACCAAAACCTAACTCCAAACTATGGTAGAAAAATACCAAGTTTGCAAAAAGGAGTTAGAATCCACCCAGATCACATGTGAGAAATGGGTGGAATCATGCAAAGGGTATGAGGTTATGCTTAAGAAACAGATAAAAAGCAATGTGAAATTTGGGGTTGGTTATAGAAAACATGATGATGAAAACACTGCTTTTGAAAAATTTGTTTCAACCACTAATGTAACTGCTGAGTACATCCCCACAAACAAGAATGGCCAAGAAGTGAAAATCACTAACAAACTTGGTAACAAAATCACACTTGACAGACCAATGGGCCCCTCTGCTTTTGAGGAGATTGAAAATCATCAATTTAAACCAAAATGGTCTGATGAGTGTGATATTCTTGAAAATTTCAAGCCAATGGACTTTACATCAACTGATGGTGTTAAAGCTCCAAAAGCTGAAGTCATTCCTCTTAAGGACATCCCAGCAGTGGTTAAAACCTCTGCTGCAAAGGAGTCTGAAAAAAGGAAGAAGAAAGAAAAAATTGATAACTTATTTTGTGAATTTTGTGAGAAAAGGAACCATCTAACAAAAGACTGTTTCCACTTAAAAGCTTATGATATAAACAAAACAAGTGTCATAGTTTCGGCTGAAAGTTGCATTGTTTGTGGTAAAACAAACCACAAAACTCAAGCATGTGTGTATCTCAAAAACTTTGACATCAAAAAGAATGAGTACCTTGCGAAAACATCCTTGAGTCCATCAGCATCACCATCTGTCAAATTCATAAAGAAACAACCACTGTTTGTGCCAGTTCAAACAGATGTCACAAAACAGTTGAACCAAACATCTGTTAAAAGAGATGTTCAGGTTACTGATGCACCTCCTGCCAATCAGTTCAGAAAAGGCAAGGAAAAACAGTCTTACCAAAGGATTCCACACGTTTATGAGGTCTACAAAAATCCCTCTAAACCCAGAGTGAATAGGCATCCTTTCGGTTACCAGCAGGTGATTGGGCAAGACCCTCAACAGTGGTTAGCAAGGAACAGTACTAAAACTGTCCAAACCCCTGACTTAACCACTGTCCATCACACTGCATCCATACCAGACACTGTTGAGACTCCATCCAAAGCCCTGTTGGCTTTGGAGTCCTTAATGAACTAATCCTTTCACTTCATGTGCAGGGAGCTTCTGCATGCTTTGATTGTCTTTGGTATGTAGATAGTGGAGGCTCCAGGCACATGACAGGATGTAAAGCCCTCCTCAAAGACTTTAAAATCCATGGTGGGGGTGATATATCCTTTGGAAATAATAGTAAAGGGAAGGTTTTGGGGTCTGGAACAGTGCAATCTGGCAATGTAAAATTTGAAAATGTCAATCTAATAGACAATCTAAAATTCAACCTTCTGAGTGTATCTCAAATGAGTGACAAAGGGTTTGGGTCATTCTTCATAAAAGATTGTTGTAGGATTGTTGGACCAGAAATGGTCAAAAAGATTGAAGCAATAATAAAAAATGGTCAAACTAAACTTGTTGCTCAAAGAAGTGGCAATGTTTATGTTGTTAACATGTCAAAAGAGTGTCCCAGAGCTGATGCCTGTCTGTTCTCAGCTGCCTCTGACAAAGAGACAGAACTTTGGCACAAAAGACTGGGGCACACAAATCTTAAGACAATAACAGAAATTTCAAAAATTGGTTTGGTGAGAGGCCTACCACAAAAATTGTTTTCATGTCCTGAACATTGCATTTCCTGTTAAAAAGGAAAACAGCATAAAAGTTCCTACAAGTCCATTGAAGAGTCCAAAACAACCCAGTGTTTGCAAATGCTACACATGGATTTGTTTGGCCCAGTTCAAGTCATGAGCCTTAAAAAGAAAAGATATTGTTTGGTTAAAGTTGATGACTTTTCTAGGTTTACATGGACTTTCTTTTTGCACTCTAAAGATGAAACTGCAGGCATTTTGCAAGACTTTGTGACGCAGGTTGAAAAGCAATTTGACCTTCCAGTGAAAAGCTTTAGGAGTGACAATGGCACAGAATTTAAAAATAGGGAGTAGGATGCCTTCTGTGTGAAGAAAGGGATTGTAAGGCAGTACAGCATCCCTAGAACACCAGAGCAAAATGGGGTTGTTGAAAGAAAGAACAGAACTTTGATTGAGGCTGCCAGAACCATGCTTGCAGATTCAGGTTTGCCATTAACTTTCTGGGCAGAGGCAGTAAACACTGCTTGCTATGTCCAGAACAGAGTTTTAATAAACCCCAGGCACAAAAAGACTGCCTATGAAATTCTGTATAAAATCAAACCACTAATCTCATACTTTAAGGTATTTGGCTGCCCATGCTTTATTTTGAATTTAAAAGATTCCATTTCAAATTTGCAGCCAAAATTGATTGTGGTTATTTTCTGGGATACTCAACCACTGCCAAGGCCTACAAAGTGTTCAATGCACGGACCAAGGTAGTGGAGGAGACTTTGGATGTAAAGTTCAATGAACTTTCATCAATGAAAATCCCAGCAAATCCTGCTGAACTGTTTGATCTTGAAAAATTCACTTTTGAAAATACTGCTGTCAAGACTAACAGTGCAGGTCCATCAGAGGATACAACACCAGACTATGGGTATGAAGTCATCATCCCTCAAAGGTCTGCCACAAAGGGGAAAGCATCAGTTGTTCAAAACATCTGTCAAAGCTCAACCACTGCTACATCAACAGTTGTTGACCAAAGTAGCTCATTCACCACTGCTTCCACATCCTCAAACAGTGGATAAAAGTCAGCAGTGGTCCACTCCATTACCACCCATTCCTCCAACCTTTTGTAGCCACTGCTGGGTCATCAAAGTCATCAGCAGCGGTTAGCTCAGATGATACACATTTGCAGCCTTCACCAACAAATGCCATCATACCATACCAAGGAGATTTGATCTTCTTGAGATCTCATCCACCTGATCAAATCATTGGCAACATCAATGAAGGGGTGTTCACAAGAAGCCAGACCCAAAACATTTGTCTTTTTGCTGGTTTTCTATCACTTCATCAGCCAGTCAAGTACCAAGAGGCACTAAAAGACAACAGCTGGGTAGAAGCCATGCAAGAGGAGCTTCAACAGTTTAAGAGACAACAAGTATGGGAGCTTGTACCACTGCCAAAAGAGGTTAGTCCCATTGGCACAAAGTGGGTCTTCAAGAATAAAACAGATGAAAGGGGCACTGTTGTCAAGAACAAAGCCAGGCTTGTGGTTCAAGGTTACAGACAGGAAGAGGGGATTGATTATGATGAAACATTCGCCCCTGTTGCAAGATTGGAAGCTATCAGACTGTTCCTGGCCTTTGCTGTCAACCACAACATGAAGGTGTTTCAGATGGATATCAAAAGTGCTTTCCTCTATGGTACATTGAAAGAAGAGGTATATGTATGTCAACCTCCAGGCTTTGAGGATCCATTTTATCCTGATCATGTCTACAGGCTAAACAAAGCCTTGTATGGCCTGAAACAAGCACCTAGAACTTGGTATGAAACTCTTTCCAACTTTCTACTCTCAAATGGTTTCAAAAGAGGTACCATTGATAAAACACTGTTTCTTAAATGGAGAGGGAAAGATTTAATGATTGTCTAAATTTATGTGGATGACATTATTTTTGGAAGCACATGTACCAAAATGTGTGAAGGGTTTAGAGAACTCATGACAGCTGAGTTTGAAATGAGTGCAATGGGTGAGTTGCAATGCTTTCTTGGTCTCCAAGTACAGCAATTGCAAAATGGAACTTTCATTCATCAAAGCAAATATGCTAAAGACCTTTTAACCAAATTTGATATGAATGATTGTAAACCATGCAGCACACCCATGGCCACAAATAAGCTGGTCATGTCTGATGAAAAGGATGAGCTGATTGACCAAACACTCTATAGAAGCATGATTGGGTCCTTATTGTACCTAACTGCATCTAGACCAGACATCATGTTTGCAACATGTGTCTGTGCAAGAAGTCAATCAGCTCCCAGAAAATTAAATCTCATTGCTGTAAAAAGGATTCTCAGATACATAAAAGGTGCTCCCACACTTGGTATCTGGTATCCAGCTAATGGGAATATCAAGCTTTCAGGTTTTTCAGACAGTGACTTTGCTGGATGTCACACCACAAGGAAGTCCACTTCAGGAGGGTGCCAGTTTCTAGGTGATTGCTTAGTCTCTTGGCAAAGCAAAAAGCAAGCAGCAGTTTCAACATCCATTGCTGAGGCTGAATACATTGCTGCTGCAAGCTGTACAGCCCAACTCCTGTGGCTTCAAAATCAGTTACTGGATTTTGGTATCACTGCCTTAAAGACACCACTCATGTTGGACAGCCAGGCAGCAGAAAATATCATCAAAAATCCAGTTTCCCATTCTACCACAAAGCACATCGACATCAGACATCACTTTGTGAGGGATTGCTATGAAAAAGGTTTGATTTCTCTGCATCATGTCCCAACTAAAGACTAGCTGGCAGATGTGCTCACAAAAGCACTTGATACAGCCACTTTTGAAAGCTTGGTCTCTAGGATTGGGATGCTAAACATGGAATAACAAGCAACATCTTGTTTTTCTATGAATAAAAGCAACAAAATGTTTTCAGAAAATCAAAAATCCATCCTTAAAAATAGCTTAAAATGAAAATTTCATTTAAATCCTTAAAAGTCTGCCATAACCACTGATTGTTCAAAAGTCTGCTCTACTTCAAAAAGTCTGCCCACTGCTGAAAGGAAACCTCTGTTCTCTCATTCCTTGATAACCACTGTTGTTCAAAAGCAGTGTCTTATCCACTGATATGCTATCCACTGATAGTGAAAATCATCCACTGCCCCCTTTCCACTGCTTTCATCAGTTGCTTTCACCAAAAGTATTGTCCTTCGTTTTCACCAGTGGTTGTCACGTGGGCAGTATATAGCAGTCAGACTTTTTGTAACGGCTGCCACGTCAGCATTCACTCTCTCTCCTATAACATCCCCACTCACCATCAAAACAGGGTTTTACTGTCGAATTGAATTCTTAAAAATTCTCTTCTCAAAGCAGTTTTTCTTCTCATTTCTCACAAATTTCTTCGATCGTTTCATTTCAAAAATGACAAAATCGAAGCTCTCAGCAAAACCCACATCAAAATCATCGAAAACAGCCTCTCAAAAGGCAACTTCCACTGAAATTCCATTCAAAAAATCTCACAATCTCCTGGGTCTTCTCACAAAACCAGGAACCACAGATGTTTTCGATTCCATTATCACCAACATGGCAAAATCAAAGTACAAAACTTTGCTCACCGCCGACGCACCCATCTACTTGGCGACCCAAAGGGAATTTTGGAAGAATGCAACCCTTGAAAAACAAGGAGACATTGCAACTGCAATCCAATCTTCAATAAAAGGTAAAGCTGTCCACATTACACCACAGTCCATCTCCGAAGTCTTTCAACTCGATGACCAGGCAGGTAAAACTTCCTTCACTAAAAACGAGTTGCACATTGACTTCATTGAAAGAGGGTATGAAGCCACAATGATGAAGAAACTAACCTTAGAAAAAGGTTATTTTCCTCCTGCACCAAGATTTCTATTTCATACCCTCCTCCTATGTGTTTCAAACAAAACCACTTCTTTTAATGAGATCCCTATAAAGATTCAAAATCTGGGATATGCAATTCTTCAAGAAGAAAATTATAATTATTCTCGGGAAATCTTTAAAGAATTGGTTAATAATGTTGAAAGCAAATCATTCTTACTATTCCCAAGGTTTTTAAGCTATTATTTTCAAAAGAAATTCTGTAAGGATGATTTAGCTTTAATAAACCAAGGTGAAATAACTGCAATAAACTGCCTAACATCTGAAACTTTTTCACGAATGATAGCACCTTGCAAAACACAAGCAGGGGTACCTGAGCAGAATTTAGCAGCAACCACTGCTCCTCAGGTATCTGCTGCTGAGCCTACTGCTCTAGGTGATCAAAGCAGCAGACCAACTCTTTTGAAACCCACACCTACAAAACCCAAAAAGCTTTACAAAAAGACAAATCAAAAACCCCAAACCAATCAAAATGGTAACTCTGGAGGATGAGATACCCGAGTTAATGCCTGTGACAACACAAATGTCACAAGAAACCACTGCTGCTTCTTCCTCACAGCAGTTGGTACAAATATCTCAACCCATAACCATAACTCCTCCTGCTTCTTCACAAAAAGAACAGGTTATACACAAAGGGCCACCACATCATGATGCTCTGGATACACTCGTCTCCATCATCCACAGCTCAATGCCCGGAGCAAATCTGATTTCTACACCTACCATCACATCCTCAATTCCACCAAAAACACAATTACTGTTGGATGCAATTGATTTGAACCAGGCATTACTCAGTCCTTCTCAATCACCTGTCAATATACCTCCACAAATGACTGAGCCTGCTGTATCATTCTTTGCTAACCCACCAACACAACCTGAGGAGGTTACACCCGTTGAGTTACAAGTAACTCTTTGTGGTAATCCAAGTGAAGCAGCCACTACAACTGTTGAACCTACAGGTTTACAGTTGGACAGTGGTTACATCAGTAAGACTTCCTTGGAGGCAATTCCTTTTATAGCACCTCTGCCAACCACCAGTGGATTTATTTATCCTACTGGCAACATCAAAAGATTGTCAAGTGTTGAAGGAAGAAGACCCCAGTACCAAGAAAAAAGGGCATCAGTGGTTAAGGTTTGGAGTAAACTCCCTACTTCTACCACTGATAAAACCACTGTTAGTGGGAAATCAGATGATCCCATTAAATTGGGTGATGGTTTAAAGTACCAGAAATTGATGGCTCGTGTTGAAAAACTTGATAACTTTGTTGCCGAACTCAAAGATATGCTACAACACCTGCTACAAATGAGCTCTGGAATCTATTTCAACCTTTTCTCCATCATCAAGCACAAATAGCAGATCAGCAACATGAAAAACATGTTCAACAATTGAGAAATGCTATGGAGTCTAGGTACAAAGACACTCAGGCTGATCTAAAGGCTCTCAAAACTCAGATATTGCACTCCACTGGCACTGCTCCTCCACCAGTGTTCTTCATTGATCAACTCCCCGAAGATAATGCCAAAAAGGGGGAGAAAATTCAGGAATGGAGAAGGAGAGGAATAACAGATGGTCTCTACCTCGCACCAGAAAATTCCAATATGACCAAACAGATTCCTTTGCCAGATGGGAGTAAGAAAACTGATGTGACCACAAATGCACTTGTAGAAGCACTTGCATGTGTAAAAAGGGATAGAGAGGCCAAAAAGAAAGCCAGGGTGGATTATCCGGATCAGGGTACTTCAGGGTCAAGAGATGATGAAAATCTCACTGATGAAAAGAAGAAGCCTACTAGAAAAGTAAGGGTACCCAAATCCATTCCGGTCAGACGTTCAAAGTCTACTAAAAAACCACCACCTAAAACAGTTGTTGTAACTCCTGGTGTATCAGCTGTTGTTGGTACTTCAGTAGTTTCAACATCTGTTCCCACTTCAACACACACCACTTCAACACACACTACGTCCAATGCTTTACCTCCATCACCACCAAAATCACAATCACCTCCTGTCAAAAGGCAGAAGACAGCAGTTGTTATAACTTCTGCTGTAAAGACAACAGTAGTTGGAACACCAGTTGTTTCAACAACTGTTAGTCTATCAAAAACCACTGCCACTACAACCACCTTTCCATCCAAAACATCATCAGTCCCTCCTCAAATAAAGAGGAGAAGGCTAATTCCTAAAGATGATGTCACTTCACCATCCCCAACATCTTCAAAACCTTTAGCTCTTGTCAATATACCAAAACCAGTTCCACTCTCTTCTATTCCAATGCACAAGCTTTTACCTCCTGCAGGTGTTTAATTTCCTCTTGAACTGGAAGCAGTTAGAGAAGAAATAAAATCCTTTTATACTGAGGATGACCCTGCCAAAAGGAGTTTGCCTTCAATCAAAGGGTATCCCTGGCCCAAAAACATTGAAGAATATTTGAAGATAAAGGCCAAGCAAGCAGAGGATATCTCGAAAAGAAACACACAAGGGAAATCTGACAAAGAAGTATCAAGATACTACCAATATCTGCTCACACAAGTCAGTTCCCTAGAACATTTTGCAAAGAATGTCAGTCAACAAATTTCAGAAAGAGCAGCTGAAACTTTGAAGAAAGACTACATTGAAAGCATTATGTTTTACAAGAAATACAAAGGAGAGAGACACATGTACAAAGAGTGGACTGTTCCAGAGCTTGAAGCTGAAGCAGCCTAAATTCAAGATATGATAAAAAGGAAAGTCACTCACACTCCTCCTGATTGGGCAAAGTTCAAAAGGAATGTACCTGAAAAGCAGTTGGAACTAAAGAGAATGAAAGAAGAACTGGTTGTTGCTGAATTTGGCACTAAAAGACAAGTTGCTAGATGGAAAGAAGATTTGGTCAGGTCAACCTACAAAAGGTTGGAGGAATTAAGAAAGAAAGATCCAAAAATTCCTCAAAAACCTGACTACCCTGAAGCAGCGGTTTCAAAAGGACCATCAAAGCTGCAAATCAGGAGAGCCACTGCTCCAGCTGGTAATGCCATCTACAAAAGAAGGACACAAAGCCAGTTAGGAGCTGAAACTGTTCAAGAAATTCTTGCTGGAAATGTTGTTTTAAAAGAAGGTTTGTTAAGAACGTTAAAAGAAGAACTTGAACAGGAAAACTCTGCTACCACTGCTCAGCCAGTGATGAATAGGCCAGCCTCACCAAATACTTCTGCAAATAAACATCTCCCAAGAAACCCACCAGGCTCAAAAATACAAAAGTGGGCAACTGACAAACAGACCTGCGTATTGACTTTGCTCAGGTCTGGTGGAGAAGTGGAGAAAATATCAAGGGAACAAGCTCTTGGCCTGAGTCTTGAAGATTTGCAGGATCTCCTTGATCTTCCACTTAGCAGGAATGATGAAGATACAGATGCCCTTGACTTTGAATTACAATTTAAAGGTCAGATAAGGGAGCTGTTAATGAGGCAATAAAATATCCACAAATAATGAAGGGTTTTGGCATTATCTGTTCCAGGGGGAGATTGTTGTGATTGAACCCTATCAGAGGAACAGATAATTAAAGCCAAAACTGGATCAGAACAGTGGATTCTGAATAAGCAGATGTTGATATACAAATCTCTCCCCTTGAAAGTGATTACAACTACTGATGACCTCCTATCTTCTGATCTTACCAAACTGCTGACTCATAACTGCTGCTCAACTAAAGATCTGATGGAAGACTAAAGTCCTGCTGATTCAATCTACTGCCTTGAGTCAAGCACTGCTGATCCGGACAAGTGCTGCTGGATTCACAGCAGTAGAAGGTTGCAGCAGATGTTCTAAAGTCTGTTTTGTAATAGAATGTATTAGCAGTAGTTAACACAAGCAGTGTCTGTATAGATCAGAGGTTAGAGTTTGTTAGGAGGTTAGATGTCACTTTCATGGTGACGTCAGCAAAGATGCTCAGTAGTTTGCAAGTGCCTATAAATAGTTCAGTACTTTGTACTGTTCTATTAGCTCTTTACATCATTCGTCTTCTTTGCACGAACAAACTACTGAGCTCGGGCTGAGGGGGAGTTTGCATTCATACATCTATCTTTGTAATCGTTGTTGAAATTAAATTCAATTATTCGGTTCATTGTGTAAAACATGTTTGATTAAAGTATTACTCTCATTTGATTGTATGCAAAGTTTGTTTTCATTTTAATTCCGCTGCACAACTCATCCATTTTCATCTTAACTTCAAACAAAAAATACAATCAAAAAGAAACTCAGATCCAACAAAATGCTATTGGACCGAATAACCTGAATGATTAATATGTTGGGCCGCTCAACAATTTACAAATTGATCTTATCAAGTTCACATGCAGCTAGTGAATATATATCGAGCAATGTGCACTGATTCAAGATTCAAGGTGTTGGATAATTGACTGCAACAACTAAACTAGGATTGGACCTCACATACACTATTCAGATGTATAATTGGGCCGCAAACAATTATCTTGTTATCATGGGCCGTTTACCACCGTGATGCTTTTGGACCTTTACACTTTTGAAAACAAAGTATTCACAATTAATAATGATCAGCACATGGACGACCGTTTTTTACTGAACATTTATTGTACATAACTGAGTTTCGTCAAAGACTTCCTCCTCGACGAAACATAGGGTGTTTCGTCGCCTGTGGTCTTTCGTCATAAATGTTTCGTCGCTAGTGGCGCCTTTTGCCGGCCCAGATCTTCTTCGAAGCCCAGGAAGGGCCCAACTCTTTTACACAAACATAAACACGCGTAGGGTGTTTTATCTCACATAAACTCACAATATCTCAAACCCTAGCACTTTCACTTGTTCCTGTGAAACCGACAGCAACCCCTCTCCCTCTCGAAGACTTCCTCAATTTCATCTTGATTCCTTCGGTTAGTATAATCTCATTATGTTTCGAATAAAATCCTCTTGTCATGCGTAGTTGTATTGATACATGATTGTTATTATTGATTGTGCTCATATATGATTATATGTGTGTTAGTAATTGCATGATAATAGGAATCTTGGTGCTTATGTGATAACATGAAAGATTAGAATACCTAGGGTTGCATGGTAGCAGATTTGATGAATCAATTGCAATAACAAAACTGATAGATTCGAACAGCGAATGTATGAATAGGGTTGGTCATCTTGATACTGAATCTGAGGAATTAGAACAGGCATGATAAGGGTTTGACAATCTGTGTACGTTTAATATGAGGTTTGTTAATTTTGTGCAATGAACTACTGATGATAGGGAATCGGTTAACAATTGTGTGTTGACTAGTTCTTACTATAGTAACAATTTAAATGTCAAATTAAACTACCTAAAATTTTGACACATGTCTCAAAAACTCGAGTCATGACTCATATAATTCAACGGCGGATATGAAATGGTTTTTAACACACAGTTTTTTTAGTTTTGGACTCATTTCAATATTTCACAGTTCATATATAAGTGAGAGAATGATAGTGAGAGAAAGAAAAGACGCTCCCGGGAGGGAGAGAGTTCCGACGATCTGCCGATGCGACAACGCCACAACCGATCGATGCCACATTAAATAACTTAAATGTCTTCGCCGTTAGGAGAATGGAAAAGCATCCGGTGAAGTCAGTAAAACGCAGTAACTGCCGGTCAAGTGGATAGCCGTTTTAAAGTGTTTGTTGCACCAGAGAAGAGGTTGCGGTAAACTTAAGACCTGAGAAAACTTTTTTCTACCCGTTTTCATCTATGTTTCTGTAACTTTTCTGGCAAAGAAACCATGAATCATCGTGATAGCCACCGTTCCTGAAGTTTATGTTATATGTATATATATTAAGGTATATGCCTATTCAGAGGAGATACGACAGTTACATGAAGGTTAAGTTATTGTGGCGACGTGCCTGTTTGGAGGAGATGCGATGGTTGCATGGCAGCGTGCCTGTTCAGAGGAGATGCGATGGTTGCATGAGGGTGTTTGTGACGGTTGGTGGTTAACCGCGGTTGTTTATGGGATGTTGAGTGTAGCGTTTGATTGTAGACGGAAGGGAAGTGGACAGAAAAGTACGATGTTTTGTCGCCGTTAACTTGCAACGTTTAGTTGCTCTTTGGATGTTGTCGTATTGCAACGTTTAGTCGCCGACAAGTATCGTTGTTGTCGTATCTACGGATTCCGGCAATGCGGTTGTTTTTTACTTTGTTAATCTGTACAGACAACTCTTCATAATTAAAATCAACTTTCCATTTGGCGGTGATTCAATCATGAAGGAATTAAATTCGGTGAAGTTGTGGATGACAGTTACGGAATGTAGAGATGGAGTGCGTCGGTTGTGTATATTCATTTTAATGTTTTTGTCGGTTTCTTTCGTGTGCATATATTTTGAATGAAGCGGTGCCAGTTCTGAATGAATCGATGCCTCTAGTTGAAGCGATGCGATGGTGTTGTTAACGCAACCTAAGTTGATAAATGTATATATATACATAATGTGTGAAGAGGCCATGATTAGGGAACCACCATCTTGAATGTGCAGCGACGAAGAGCACAGGCTGATCTCGACGAAACGTGTGAGTGTTTCTCCATAACCGGTCTCGACGAAACATGTGAGTGTTTTGCCATGCCTACTCTCGACGAAACATGAGAGTGTTTCGTCATATGTGAACTTTCGTCGGACACCTCTTGAGAACAAAATAACAGAACTGTGTTAATATAGCATGTTGTGTGTTTAATATGGAGGCCGATTACATAAGTTTGTCTATGCTTGATATCAACACTAGTTGGAAACTAGTAAGCTTGTATGTATTAATGTGAATAATCACTGTAACTTTTGAACACTGGCGCATGTATGCATGTGGAATGTGAACTGATTTAGGTGAGTAGCAAACTCATTCGTTAAATGCTATTTAAGAGTCTGGTACATGAGACGTAAACTTGTAAAGGAACTGGATACGTGTTACATGTATACTGTAATCATGGGATAGATGCAAACTGTAACTGACGTTGTTAGTAACCATCGATGGAAACATGAACTTGTGATTATAATCATGCATGAAATCTGAAAGTTTACTATGTGATACGTGAAATGGATAAGTGATTGTGAAACTGACTACTCATGGTAACCACGGTAGGGTTTGGTAGACCAACTGGGAACGGGTAATGTAACGTTGCGTACCGAGCAATCTAAGGTGAGTTCACTGCTCTTTTTCCAAGCATGCGTCTCGGGGAGGGATATCTGGTAATTGTTCCGGGGAGGAACGTCGGGTTATTGGGATGTTGGTTATTACACTCATTTCTATCATTAAGACCCCTTACATCTACCGATTAGTTGCCGGGGAGGCAACGAGGTTATTAGTTGATAGCGCTATTAGGTTTGGCACCCTCACACCGTATCGGGGAGGACGGGCGTGAACTAATTACCTTAACCACTTGACCAATGTTTTGAGGAGACATTGAGGTTGGGCAAATAAATCTAGCTGCCATCTGCGGTAATCGAGTTAATAACAGCATTAAATCAAATCATTGAACTGTTTTATACACATATCTGGTAACTAAACGCGTTAACAAAACTTTGAACTCACCAGCGTCGTCTGACACACTTGTCTGCATGCTTGCAGTTTTGTAGGTTTATATCATTGGGACTTGCTGTATGGGATGCTGGAGTGGTCATGGGTCGAGATACATGGAATCTTAATACAAGCTTAATGGTTTATGTACACTTGGTTTACGGAACACTTAACAAATGAGTTATGCTTCCGCTGTATACAATGAATGACATGTAACGATTGTAACCCCTTATGTTAATGAATGAAAGTTTTATTTAAATATATTTATGAGTTCAATGTGATTGGTGGCTTGGATCCTGGTACGTCACACGCCTCGCGGGGGTTTCCGCATGTGGTATTTTGGGGGTGTGACATATATAATAAAATCGATAAAATAATTTTTAATAATTAAAATATAAATAAAATATAATAATGCAAAGATATGTTTTCGTGATAAATAATTTGTCTTATTTAAAAATATCTGAAATTAACAATTTAAATTTGAGGATAACAATCTTTTAGAAAAATAGAAGGACTATTTTGGACATTCAAACTAGAAAAAAAAATAATTGTTAATTCGTTTTCTATTTAATTAATATAAAATAAGTAGGAAAAAGAGACGGGAATATCAAAATGTATATGTCTTCAAAAAATGACATGCGACACACATCGATTTCTAGGGATGGAAAAAATACTTGAGCCCGACTGGTATACTCGAAACCCGATACAAATGGGACGGGTATGCCCGGTACCCGACGGGTATTGGGCCGGGTATGGGATCAGTTTTGAAAAATTTCGTGGGTGTGGGTCAGGTATGGAATTAGGTGATACCCGACCCGATTACCCGAAACCACATACCCGTTTACCCGAACTATATACCCTATCATACACCCGATTTTTTGAATTTTTATTTTTATTTTCATTAACCATTGTTTATTGGTGATTTATTTTAGTATGTTCATAATGTGAAAAAATAAATTTTGTTTTAGTATATGCATTTGATAATAGTATTTATATTTTGTATCTTGTGAAGTATATACATGTAAGTGTATAAATATTATAAAGTTTATTATTAATTTATGATAAAAGTTATATGTATGTAATGTACATTTTTAATTTATAATAGTTGTATAAATAACATTATATAATAATTATAATAGTGAAAAAAATGTATTTAGAAATCCCAACATATATCATTTAACAAACTAATGGGTATTCCCGATACCCGACGGGTAATTACCCAACATATACCCGACGAGTATTGGGTCGGGCATAAGACACGATTTTATAACAGGGTATGGGTATGGGATTACCAATATCCGACCCGAACCCGAGCCATTGCCATCCCTGTGAATTTCTTTTGCTATATAAATTATAAAGGTACAGATATAGATGTAGATAAATTCAAATATTGTTACACGTTTATATATTGTTACACGCTTATTCAAATATTGTTACACACTTATAAATTTATTTTCTTTATTATATAACTAGCTTAGAACCCCGTGTTTTATACGGGTTGCATAAATTTTATTTTTTATAATAAGTAATATAATTAAAATACCTTGTGTATTGCACGAGTTAAATAATATAATGTGATCGATTAACACATACAATCGTCAAGATATGTATTTAAATGATGAATTCGATGTACTATTTATTTATTAAAATTTTAATTTGTTTTTAAGTTTATTATTAGGTCAGAAACATGTGTATTACACGTGATAGAACCAATGAAATATTAGATGATTGTTACTAAACGGGAAAAATAAAAGAAATAATAAATAAATAAATAAGAGAGATCTATGAAGTTTCTAATTTAATATTATTTTCTCATTTATGTATCCTATTAAATATTAAATAATAATAATGCTAAAAATAATTTAACTAAATCTAATTTAAATGAGAATAAAAATTTATATATTTGTGTGGTTCTACAAAGAAAAACAAAAGAAAACTTGTTCTATCTCGTACGAAGAAATTGAAAATACAAAATTATATATTATTATTAATTCTAAGTTTGATAAAAAAAAGCTATCTTCCTTATCTAATATATATTTAGTTAAACTATTGTTTAATTGGAAAAAGAAATTAAAAAATAAGGTAAGAAAATACTAGAGATTGATACGTGTCAAAAAAAATAATTTTATTTATTAGTATAGGAAGAAGTATAGATATAGATATAAATAGTTCATATTGTTACACACTTATAAATTGTTATAAACTTATATATATTTACCTGTTTAACTAGATGGTTGGTAAAAAAGAAGATATCATTTCTAGCGGTACAAAACGGAAAAAAATGCGCCACTGATTTTAGATATTTTATTTTTTATAAAATTCTAATATATTTACACACTTGTAAATCTATACGTATTTTTTACTTTCTAACTGTTTCCAATCAATTCTACGCATATAATATAAAGAATGTCTGAGCAAAAGCCTCAACCAAAGAATATACCATCTTTTACCTTGCCTTGCCTTGAACCATAATACCTTCACCTTTACAACCCAACAAAACCCTTTAACTCAAGCATCCCTGACAAGCAAAGAACCAAAAAAGATTACAAGAAAAACATTCTTAAATGAACAATATATTATCTATAAGAACACTCACCCCCAACCTTAACATAAATCACACCAACATTCTACGTACGAACTCATTATCTTTTCCATTCTCCAAAACCAAATCGAAATGGCTAGCCCTCAAATGAGACCGGTAGTGTCACTCCTGTTGGTCTTGAACTTTTGTATGTATGCCATTCTTCTAGGCATCGGTGGTTGGGCAATGAATGTTGCCATTGACCATGGTTTTATCCTCGGTACATGCATTCTCTCTTCATGTGCATACATTATACATACAGTCATACATGTATGATTTATATATTATATATATATTACTAATGAATGTATTGTAACGTGTATATGTGTGGTATAATAAATCAGGTCCAGAGCATGAGTTGCCGGCTCATTTTTCACCAATTTATTTTCCAATGGGAAATTGGGCGACGGGATTCTTTGTGACTTTTACGTTGATCGCGGGTGTTGTTGGTATTGCGTCGATTTTAGTTGGATTCGATCATTATCGAGCTTGGGAGTCCGCTAGCAAGTCTGCAGCAATATCATCCGCTTTAGTTGCATGGACTCTTACCGTCCTTGCCATGGGGTATGATATTTAATTGTATACAAATAACACTATTTGACAACCGAATTCGTGGGAAATGCATAGGAAAATCAGCTTTCCAACAAATATTTTACAAAACTGTTTTTGTCGGAAAATCTGATGTGGAAAAACTTTATCTTTTGTGTGTGTATATATATATTTATAATTACACTTAAAACATGGGCGTAGTTTGGTTGGGGCTAGGGGTGCCACCACGGCCCCTACCACTGTTTCGTGCAGTAGTGTTAATTTTTTGGTATTTCATCCGAAAATTTTATAAGTATTAAGTTCGACTCCCACCAATTATTTTGCCTAAAATTCCCGGCCCCCACCAATTTTCTTGTCAATAAATTTTATACGTATTGTCGTATTTACAAAAAAAATCGTAAAGAACTAGGCTATTAGTAAATTTTTAAACTTGAAGGGGACTTTTAATTTAAGTTGAAACTTGTTAAATAATCTATAGTTTTTTTTGTGTGTGAGAACGGTCATTTAAATGAAGGAAAAATAATTAGATATTTGGCATTATTATTGTTGTTTGACCCACTGAATCGTAGACTAAACATATAAACCGAAATATAGCGATAGGAAAAAAAATTGGGTCTCATGACTTTCGGCCCTCACTGAACTTTTGTTTAAGCTCCGCCACTGACTGAAAAGTGTATAAATATGATTTAATGTAGGTTTGCATGGAAGGAAATTGAGCTTGAAGGAAGAAATGTCCGCTTGGTGAGTTCATTCTTTGTAAACTATACTAACGTAATAACATGACGAGTTGTGGTTTAATATGAACTAATTATTGTTTATTTTTGCAATTTAGAGAACCATGGAGGCATTCACAATTATTCTTTCGGTAACTCAACTCGTATACGTAGCGGCCCTTTATGGGTAATCGATGCAGTGACTTCGCGAGATGATCTATAGGCTTGTAATTGTGCTTGGATTTATTTTTTTATTTGCCTAATTTCCTTTTGTTTTTATGTACGTATCGATTAATTTGTATGATGCAACATAATCATATACACATGTATTCTTAAATTGTTTTTATTTTTATTTTTATTTTTAATAATTTAATGTGTATTGTATCTTGTCGTTTTGAATAGAGTTCATCTATCTATCTCTACTTGTGCATACATGTACTTGTTTTAAATTTCCGTAAAGAAGGTAAATTGAAATATAAGAAAATTGTTGAAATGCTATCTTAATTTTTTGGTTCCTTTATTTACACACCCATATAATCTTATTTTTACATCCCTGATAGTATACGGGCCGTATAGGCTTATACAGACCCGTATAGAATGTTTATGCACAGAATTTAATGTAGTGGAATGTTTTTTTTTTGTTTTTATATGTATATGGGTCGTATAGTTTTGAAATCTGTATACGGGCCGTATAATGTTATACGATCCGTATAGCCCGTATAGAAAAGTTAATTTTTTGGTGCAATCGGAAAACAGTTTAATAAGTTTAGCAAATTTTTAAATAGTGTTATATATATCGGATTATGTTACGAGTTTGTAGTTAAACGTATTAATAATGTTTAATAAGTTTCCACTTTGTAAAACGATAAATATGTGATATGATTATGATAAACTACGACAACAATTATTAAACAAAACAACTTAACATCTAAACATAAGATTAATATTTACAATGTTTTACATCTAAAACAAACAAAAAGATAAATTTTTACAATGTTTCAAACTTAAAATAACAAAAAAAAAAATACAATAAGCAGCTACGACGGCGGTGGTGGTGGTGGTGGTGCAGCGCCAGCTCGTGGAGGTAGGGACGCGCCAGAATGTATAGCCACAATCTCCTCGACCATCCACTGTACATCCCCCCTAACTGCAGCGACATCCGACTCGACCTGAGCGAGTCTCGACTCGACCTGAACGAGTCTCTCCTCCAACCCCGGTGGAGGCATCACACGTTGTCTCACGCTCCGTCGATTGTTGGTGCATATGTTTGTCGATTTCGTCTTGTATCGAGTCGTGTGTCTAGATAGGATAAACCAGTGCTCAGTATGCTAGAAAATAGAGTTTTAGAGTGGTGGAACCAGTTCACACGAACTGGCAAAGCCAGTTCGTATGAAATGGCCAAGTGACCATTTCACACGAAATGGCAATGTCCAGTTCATGCGAAATGGGATCTCTATATATAGCTGAGCTTGTCATTTCATTTGTAACTTCTGATTTCGGTAGCGAAGCTCTGCCGAAGTGTCTCCAAGCTTGTAAAACGTTGGGAAATCAATACTAGAGACATTTAAAGTGAATCTACATGCAAATCAAGCTGATTCAACATCAAAACGTCTGTTTCCGCCTCTCGATTTGATCAAAAACTCTTCTGAACGACTCCTTTGGTCGTGCAAACGATCCTACATCGATCGTACGGGCGATCACCGTGTACATCCTCCGCAGATACCTGTGATCTATCGACGGCTGGATCAACCCCCTCATGTACCTCGCCTCCCTTTTCGTCGCCTCCCTCCCCCTCGCTTCCCTCTCCCTCGGCTCCCTCTCCCTCATCCCCACCATACGCCCAAACCAGCCCCTGTCCCTCGACCTCGTGAACCAAACCCATCGATTGGGTCGTGCCCCTCCCAACCCTGTCAAGCTGGAGTGTTATGGTCATATCCTTTGCCACCTGCGGGGACAAGAGGCGAGGGTAATGCTTCGCCAGACGGGTGACGAAGCCCCCATAGCTGATGTGGGTAGAGGTACGCTTAAAAGCGTACTCGGCGAAGTATGCGGCCAACTTGTACGCCAACCCCCCCCCCTCCCCCGTCGGTAGATCATCACAGCGATACACCGATGTAGGTATCGGTGTAACGGGTCGTAAAGGCAACTCGCCCGCCCCTTCGGGGATCGCGAAGTGGGTGTCGCGAACTCCCCGGACCCAATAGTGCCCCACTAAGGCCACAACACGTCACTGGACGTGCTGATGGGCGCATCCATAAAATGCCTGGGACACTGAGTACTCCTGTGAGTACAGACCCAAGGCAACGGCGAACTCGGGAAGTGTCATCCTCTGAGTCTTGCCGCAAAGAATAAAAGCTACGGCAGGTGTCGTCAAAAAATGTTGTAAACCCCCACCCCGGGTGTCCTTAAATGAAAAAGTACATAAAAACTCTAAAGTAATCTCCCTGTGGGCCTGCTCTGCAGCGGCATCAAATAAGCGATCCCACGCGGAGTTAGCTGCATGAACTCCCGGACCCGACCGATCGATCCAATACCGGTCAAAAACTGAATATCAATGGTCCAGGCGCATCCAACGTCATCTCTCGTAATCTGCCCAAAAACCTGTAGGCAGCCGTACCTCGGGGGATTTTGCGAATAAACTGCCCCGACTCAGTAAAATCGGGCACAACCTCCTCCTCCTGTCCACGTACCCGTCCGCATCCACGTCCCCGACCCTGACCCTGACCTCGACCTCTACGGGCCGCAGCAGCTGCTGATGACTCAGCCATATTGTCTGTAAAAATAACAATCACAACTTAGAAATCACTATACGATTAGCGTTAACGTATTATACGATTACTGTTCTTGTATACAAACGTATTGTACATCTCATTACGCTCTGTACATATCAAGTGTAGGTTTCGTATACTCACGTATTACACATCTCGTACACACTCCGGAAACATGAAGTATACGTATCGTACGCGCAAGTATTATACGCACGTATACGCTACGTACACCTTAGATATACGTTTCCTATACGCATGTATTATACGTCCCAGATACGTTAAAAATATAACAAACAGGGAATAAAATATAAGTTTATACGGTCGTTTACAATGTGTACGATCGTATACAGTTTGAATATTCAAGATGTATATGACCGTATATATCGTATACGATCATATATAGTTTGAACATTAAAATGTTATACGAGCGTATATAGTGTATATGATCGTATACAATTTGAATATTCAATGGTTATACGATCGTATAAATTGTATACGACCGTATACACATGAATATTCAGTTACAATTTTCAGTTTCAGTTTTTTTTTTTCAAATTCAATCATACAATCTTAATCGTTACGCCTATGTACGCTATTCGATCCTTTACTATACAAGACCATACTCTAACATGTTTCGGAATCGAGTATACTATACGAAAACGTACCGTATAGGAAGAACGAGATGAAAACGTCACAAACGCCGAAGAACGCTATCCAAGAACGATTCGAGAGAAAATCGAGAGAATTTTTAGAGAATGTTGAGGCCGTATGATGGAAATGAGGTCGTATAACACGTTATACGAACTTTTGTATATGTATACGGGACGTATACATGTATACGACCCGTATACATACTTTTATTATTTTTTTAATTCATTCGTATACATCATATACGATCCCTGTTTTCGTCATGTATACGAGGCGTATACATGTATACGGCCCATATACTATTGAGTATTTTTCATTTTTCTTAAATTACTATATGCGGAAGTGATGAATATACAGTCGGTATGTGTTAACGTTGATTCGTTTTAAACCTTCTTTCAAGTTTAATTTCAACAAGTTGACAAAACATTTATACAGCATGTATGTTCATCATTACAAATTGTCAAAACATGAAATAACATTTTTAACATTTTTTCAAGTTCAATTTCAACAAGTTGCCAAAACATTTATATAACGTGTATGTTCCTCATTACAAATTGTCAAAACATGAAATAACATTTTAAATTCATAGGCAACCTAAATCCACGTATGCCCTGGTCCTGTATTCATCAACGATCTTATTATATTGGTCAATACATTCCTGGTAATAGTAATACCAACTTTATGCTGCCGTATTCCTTGTCGGTTGTCGCCAGTATCATGATGGGGTTGGCATTGGATATTCCCCTTCTAATCTGACGTGAATAACATGGTTCTTGTTTACATGTACAAGTGCGACCGTTTGATGCGGAATACTATATTCGGTTGTTCTGAACATGGGAAAAAATGAAGCACAACCACTGTCACTTAATAAGAGACAAATGACATTCCACCGGTTTGTTATCATAAGCCCCGTGAAAGGCATTTGTAGCCACTTATGGCCAGGTGTTGTGCCTATACCAGACCAATCTAATGACCGCAGAACATCTTGAAACTCAGGTTCATTTATCGTTTTCCATAAGTCGTAGTACCGGTTGCGCTCAGCCAGAAGCTCCCGCCGTATTGACAGCCACTGCCACTCTGGACGACCCCGTGTGTTTTTTTGCAAGACTGGCTGTTTGAGCTTCGTCTTATTGAGTTGTACCAAATCCTTCATCTTTTGAACCAGGTTTTTCTTAACTTCTCTCGGCTGGGCCATTAAATGTTGTTTGAGAAGCGCAAGTTCGTTGATGTATTGCAAAATACATCATTTATTCGTGTATAGTTTGTATAGTTTTCGTTATGTTTAGTTTTGTTTTTCGTTAGAATATGCGTACTATTGATCAAATCATGTTTCGCAGGTCTTGATGTTCAAATATGCGGAAAACCGAGTAAAACGAGTTAAAATATTGGAAAGTCAAGTCTTGAAGCATGTTGGAAAGATCGGGAGCCGAAAAGAAGTTAAAAAGCTGAAAAAAGAGCCTCTGGCACCCCGTGGGGAGTTTCTGGCACCCAGCGAGAGTCTGAAGGTAGTACATGAGCTGAAAAACAAGGTGGCACCCCACCACCCAGTCCCTGATCTTGTGGCGCCCAGCCAGAAGCCTGTAGCTGCAAAATTGTGCGAATTTTGTAAGGGTTTGTTATGGAAAGTCATATATAACATCTTAAACTTGGAAAAGAAACCCTAATTCGAATTTGGGACTTCTTGGGCGACTTGTTGAGCATTCTTGGAGCCTTTTCGGAGATTTTAAAGCCTAGGAATCATCGGTACGAGTTCGGGGAAGAAGACTTGAAGATTTAATCGGGTTTTTTTAGTTCTTTATTCTTGACTTTTCTTACGAAACTTGTTATGATGAATTCGTGTTCAGACATCTTTGAATTGTTTTCATGTTTTAGCATGCTCGGCTAAATTTATTAACCACCTAGACTTGATGAATGGATTAAAATAAAGTTTTTAC
This sequence comes from Helianthus annuus, assembly GCF_002127325.2. NCBI lineage: Eukaryota > Viridiplantae > Streptophyta > Magnoliopsida > Asterales > Asteraceae > Helianthus > Helianthus annuus. The sequence continues at coordinate 161,208,678 of NC_035436.2, forward strand.
CGTTTATGTTATTTGCATGATTATTATGGATTAATTGTGTTTTGTAAGCGGTTTGATTTAATGGTTTGATGTGTATGCGTACTTTGAATTGGTTTATTGTTATTACTTGCTTCATATGATTCTTAGTGACGGTCTAGATCACTACATAGAGTCATATTAGGATTTAGGGTTTCGGTGAGTGTCTATATGTAACGCCCTAACACATTTTAACCTAAGATTTGCAGCGGAAAATACATACCTAAAATTTCCTTCATGATATTCTTTCTTTCATTTAAATACATTAATCTCTTTTTATAAATTAATCCAAAACTAACATACATGTCTCAATTTAAGTGACTACGTACACACCCACATACAATCCATATCTTGACTCGATCTTCAACCGCGTACACTTCATGATGAAACATCCAAACAAGTATAACCTGCAGTCACCACATTCAATCACATTATTAGCAACCGATGACATAATGCAAAATCTTAACACGTGCATAATAGCGCGTCAACATATCATGCTTTCTCTTATACTAGCCCCTTCATCCATCCATTCGATTACTCGCATCGGATTATGGAGTCAACCTTCGCTTCCTTTGTTAACATGCCTATACTTCACATTAATTCTCAGTAGAAAACGATTAGTACAATAGCTTCCATTTATATGAACATGTCCTCAAATACAAATAACTCATCTTATTCATTCAGTTATAATTTCATTATGTAAGTTCCATTTCTTACCCAAACTTAACCGAATCTCTTTCTTAACCACTTCCAACCCATTCCATTAGAACTTAAATTAGTAATAGCATTGACCCATATCTTCTTACATTACATTCAACAATTAACATATATCATAAATACATTACCAAACGAAAGGGTAAGTTAGGAGTTCACTTACCTTGTGCGCCCGTATTTGCGTTCGCTTATTTGATTGAGTATTCGTAGCCCGTTAGCCTTCAACGCTCCCATCCATCTTGACATGATTCCTATACACTCATGTCATTACATTCACATTCTTATTAGCATATATGCTTATACTTATGAACAACCATACCAAATTCACATCTAACATACGACCTACATAAAGCATACTCAACATCATTAATCCATTTAAACAAGCATAAAGCATACTCGACATCATCCCTACATAATCTTCACATGAACTATATATGTTTACCCATTACTTGCATACAATTTCACTTATTATTGTCTTTTAGACATTTTATCATACACTTGGCGTGCGTACTACTTCCTAAGCATAAGGTACAAGTTCTTTAAGCATGTTCTTCCTTATTTCATCTTATGAACTATCACATTCAAACAAAATCTCATAATCATAAATTTCACTTCAAGTTTAACTATCTTAGTCTATCATGCAACACCTTATACAACACAAGATTACACTATAGCATCTTCAAGTTCATCATGATCATCATCTTCACACTCATGCAATGGGTTTCATTCTAAATCACCCAATTACTTGAAATTATTCATAACACAAGTTCTATTTGGTGTTTCTAACACCTCTACATGCTTAATTTCATACAATTTCATGGATTGATTATAACCCACTTCAAACAAGGTCACCAAATCTAAGTTTTAAGACATACCTTATGATCCCCTTGTGAAGGTGATCGTTAATTCACGTTCGGTTGTGAATTTGGGCTTCGTTTAGCCTTTCAATTTGGAGATTTTATGAAGTTTAGGGTTTTGGCTCCATGGGAGCTTTCCCTGCTCATTCATGAACACACACGATGTGTGTGTATGTGTGTGTGTTGTTTTCTTTTAACACAACAACTTTCAAGTTATCCCACTTTGGTCCCTCATGTTTCGTTTTAATTAAATAAGGCTTCAACTCTTCGCTTACTACTAACGAGACCAATAACCAACAAGGTTAATTATTCCTAGTAAATCCTCATTTTTCAGATTAACTTTTCTCATTAACGGTACCTTACCCGTTTCTTAATAGTAACCGGGTCTAAATTGCCAAACCCGTTTTTGGGGTGTTACACTATATCACGTTAGAAAACCTTCACTCTTTAGGGAGAATTGCGCAATAACCCCTAGAAGTAACTAGTAATAATTTTCTAAGTCTTAGTGTTCTACTAGTCCTAATACCTGGAAAGTGAGGGGCTATTGGTAGGTCTTACCCGACGAATTGCTTTAGATAGTCCTTGGAAAAGGTCATGTCTTGGTTTACCTGTCGGTTTTATTAGTCTATCAAGTCAAATTGATTACTTCAAACTACCCTAGATCTAGGATTGGAAAAGAATAGGTCAACATTAGGGTACTTACACAATAATTAGACAACTGGAAAGGCGTTTAATAACCGGTAAGATTAACGGCCTAGGTAGTTCCACAGGTTTCTCCTTGAGAAGGGTCGAGGGGCATCGATGGTTCTTAATAGGTTTAGTACTTTAAGATCCCAGTTCCATAACTCGTGCACTTAACTTAATCGGTAATCTCTTAAAAATAATCCAGGATTCTTGTCTAGGTGGTCTCGTTCTCATATAAAGAAAAGTCCTCAGTCTTAATTCGTATTAATTTAATTCTAGTTAATTTAGTAGTTTAATATAGATTTCCTAGATTTTCCGTAACCCCCCCCCCCAAAAAAAAAACAATTAAACAAGTTAAGTCGTGTCTGTCAGTGTCTGTCAGAGTCTAGTTTACGTGATACATAGAGTCTCGTGGTTCGATATCCGGACTTCCTAGGGTTATACTACATTGATCGGTACACTTGCTGATTGTGTTGGTTTAGGTCGAGTCTAGAATTAAAGCTTTTTAGTGTCTAGCTTAGAGAGTCTGATTTAGTTAATTTTTATAGTCTGTTTAGCACACATCAAGCTTTTGGCGCCGTTGCCGGGGACTCTTGGCAATCGCGTTCATTAGCTTTGATAGATTTCAGTGATAAATACGTGCCACATGTTTTATTTTGTTTTGTGTCTTTTATTTTCATCTTGAGTCGTAGTAACTTCTGTTTTCTTTTCTTGTGTTCAGGTTTTTGCTTGTAGTGGATGCCACATCTGCGCTCGCACGGACCGCCACCGCTAGTCAAGGAGTCATCATCTCATTTGGGCCAAGGCCCTCAGGTTACTTCTTCATCCTCTTCTCGTTTCCCCAATTTCGATTCCACCCCGTTACCCACCCCACCTCCTACACCACCATCTTCGCGAAACCATTCACCTAAAACCTTACCTAAGGCTTCTCCACCCGATAGCCCCACCTTTAGCATTTCTAGCATCCCAGAAAACTTAGAACAAATGGCCAACGCTAGGCAAACCGTTCACCAACAAGCCACCCAAGGCTTCACTGGTCTTGCTTCACCCATTACTGTTCCACCCATAGTTAGCGAAAACTCATGGCAGATTCCATCTTACGCCATGCAGGCCATTACCAATAGCATCCAATTCCATGGCCGCGAGGACGAGGACGCACCGGCCCACATAAACCGGTTCTCCCGTATCCTTGCTACTTTTAGCCTTCACGGTGCCCCTAACGATGCCACCTACCTACAGCTTTTCCCATTTTCATTAGCCGGCCGTGCGGCTACTTGGTTGGACTCTCAACCAACCGGTACCTTTACCACCTGGGCGGGGCTTCGTCAAGCATTTTTGAATAAGTATTTCCCGCCCGCTAAAGCCTCACGTCTTAGAGACCAAATCCATTCCTTCCGCATGGAACCCGACGAGCCCTACTACCTTGCTTGGGAGCGTTTCCAAAACCTTTGTGCTCGTTGCTCCCAGCATGGTCTTTCAGATTGGGCTTTATGTGAAAAATTTTATAACGGCCTCACCCAAGAGACTCGAGACAGGTTCGATACTAATGCGGGGGGGGGGGGCATACGATGGGTATTCTTACAGTTGCTGAATGTTTAGAGCGTTTTGAGGCATTTGCTTAGTCTCAATCCCAATCACGATCTGATCAGCGGTATCAAAGTGGTAATTCAAATACCACTACTAGTGCACCCGCACGAGGGGTGAACCATGTCACCATGGATCCTAGTTTAGCCATTGTATTGGAAAACATGTCTAGGGAACTTAAGGAAATTAAGGCTAAGGTAGACAAATGTGAGTATTGTCGAGGGGGTCACGACACGAGTGCATGTCCACTGCTAGTAGGTGAGGAGCAAGTCGATTTTGTAGGAGGGGGTCAAGGTAGAGGTCAACCTAGTGGGTTTGGTAATAATAACTTTGGTTCGGGTTTGGTTCGGGTTGGCGTAATAATAATAATAATTTTGCTTCTAACAACAATTTTCGCTCAAACGGACCCCCTGGTTTTCAAATAGCGCAAAATCCAAATAGGGGTTTAGGTTCACTCTTTAAATGGGCAGGTTAATGATGGGGGGTCAAGTAGTCAGGTTCAAACGGGTCAAGGGTCAAGCTATGATCTTGGGGGTAGTCTAGAAAGGATGGAGTCCATGATGAGTCAATTAATTGTTAGGGATCAAACCACCCAAAAGAAACTTAGCGAACATGACCTTTTGCTTAAGAATCACCAAGCTGCTTTCCAAGACCTTCAAAGGGTTGTAGGCGATATGTCTAGGAAGTTAGAGGAGAGATTACCCGGTCATTTTGCGGGTAACACCCAACCTAACCCGAATGCTCATGTAAAGGCCATTACTACCTGTAGTGGCAAAACCGTAGGGGACCCGAGCATAGAGGAGAGAGTATTCGATGAGGATGGAGATACTGTAGACGAAGAGATAGAGATGGAGGCTCCCGGCAAAGTGCAATCGAGGCTGCGCCCAGCAAGTACCGCACAGCCCGGTGAGTTTCAAGGTGAGAAGAGAGTAGAGAAACCTCCCGTGGATGTTAGGCCTTCGCCTTTAGTGAACCATGCGTATGTCCCGTTCCCTTCCCGTCTTAAGAATCAAAAATACTCGAGGGAATACGGGCAATTCTTAGACATCTTCAAGCAATTGAAGATTAATCTTCCTTTTATCGAGGCACTCCAGTCCATGCCTAAATACGCGAAATTTTTAAAGGACCTTCTTAGGAATAAGGAGAGGTTAGGGGAGTTGTCGAATGTCCCATTGCATGGAGGATGTTCGGCCGTTGTCTCAAATCAGCTTCCTGAAAAGCTTACAGATCCCGGTGTTTTCACAATTCCTTGTCTATTCGGTAGTAACACTAATACTAGAGCTTTAGCCGACCTAGGTGCTAGCATCAATTTGATGCCCTTTTCTCTATATGAGAAGCTAGACTTAGGCGAGCTTTCACCCACCCGAATGACATTATCCTTAGCTGATAGATCCGTGAAACACCCTAGGGGCATAGTTGAGAATTTGCTTGTTAAGGTTGACAAGTTCGTTTTTCCGGCCGATTTCGTCATTCTTGATATGGAAGCTGATGAAAACGTACCGTTAATTTTAGGACGCCCGTTCTTGAACACCGCTAAAGCTCTCATAGATGTCTTTTTAGGCACCATCACACTTAGAGCGGGTGAGGAATCGGTAGTTTTTAAGGTTATGAATTCGAGAGGGCCTAGTGATAGAGTGGAGGCGGTATCGTCAGTAGGGGAGTGTGAGAAGGACAAGAAAGATGAGGAGAAGGTGATGAGTGGTCCGAGTCTAGAAAAAGTAATAGAACTCACGTGTAGGGACCCACCTGATAGGAGAGTAGAGGAATTAGAAGCGAGAATGGTGCATTTAGAACCTAAGATAGAGATACTAAGTAAAGCTCAGTTAGGGGAGAGATTTCGATATGACGAGTCTAGATTCAAACCGCAAGATGAGGAGTTGAGAGGTTGTGGGAGTGATAAGGGTGTTTGGATTGATTCGGGCAATAAGTATAATGATGCTACAGCCCGTGAGTGTGTGTTTGGAGGTGAGCTGCATCTCTCTGATCCCCCATAAGTATGTGAGAAGTTGTTACTCATTAGTAGAGTTTGTATCCTTTGTATCTTCATATTTTTTTCGTAATTTTCGGTAGCTAACAGTTGTTTTTCGTAGTTTTTTGGGTCCTTGTTTGTGTTTTGAGTCATTTGCAGGAGTACATTACCGAGGATTTGCAGGAAATTGCGAGAGAAATTGAGGTTCCAGGTAAGTTTTAAGTGTTGGACAAATTTTGGTTGATTTTTGATGAGTTAAACCAAAAAAAAAAAAAAAAAAAAAAAAAAAAAACCCTCAAATTTTTCGGAAATTTATAACGTGGTGGCGGGCCGCCACCCACTTAAGATATTTCTGGCGGCCGCCAGAAGCCATGTCTGCAGCCCATTAACTTTGTGGAATTTTTTTTCGGAAATTTATATCGTGGTGGCGCCCCGCCACCCACCACATAATTTTCTGGCGGGCCGCTAAACAACATATCTGCAGCCAAAATCTTTTATTTCCCCAAAATTTCAAATCCACACTTACCATTTATCTTCTTCTCTCTCTACCGCCGTAAACCCCTAATTCTACCATGTTTCCACCGACTTCTTCCACTTTACCTGAAATTCACCTCTCCTTCGCCGATAACATCACCTTCTTCCCCACTAATAGTCGTGACCACCTCCTTACCTCACCACTTCCATCACGCAAACACCCTTTCTTCATCACCAACCCCACTGTAACCTCTAATAACCTATCTCCCCTACACCCACTTATATCAGTCCTCAACGTTCTTCTTCACATCGACCACCCCCTTACCTCCCCTCTCCACCGCCGATAACCTCTTTCTTCTCCCATCCATCGCTAACCACCGCCACTCACCTGACGAACCCCTTTACAGCCGATACCCCCTCCCCCGATTTGCCTATCCATCGCCGTACACACCAATCCACCACCGCTACTCGCCGGACTCCCACCATTATCACCCTTACATACCGATTTCATCACCCATTCAATCATGTTTCCACTTAAAATCAGGATTTCACTGTGGGGAAAGGTTCAACCAAAACCTTTCTATTTCTTCGTGTTTCTAACGAGCCCAAGGTATGTTTTCCTGCAAAGCTTTTCTTGTATTTTAGTTTAGTAGTCGAGTAGTCTGTTTGGTTTGTTTATTGAGTCGAGTTAGTGAGGTCTCTGTCTGCAGTCGTGTCCGTTTAGGTCTGTGTTCAGTCCGGTGTCGTGGTCGGGTCAGTGTTGGGTGTGTGTCATTTGTTTCTAGTCCGTTGTTTGAGTCGGTGTCAATCTTTGTTAGAGTCCGTTTGTAGAGTGCTAAGTCCTTTGGGTCGTTTCAAGTTAGTGTCAGGTCAGCTTTGAGGTCTTGTGTGTCTCATATTGGTCTTGTATGTTGGCTTCGACTCCCCAGAGGTAATTTTTGAGTCTGTTTTGTGTCTGCTAGGATTGCCATCTGCAGTGTAGAGTCAAGAAATAAGTCTGTGAGGTACAATTTGTCGTGTTTCGTAAGTGGTTCTGAGTCGTGTATTTAGCTTCATATGTCTGCGGGTCTATTGTCAGTCAGTCAAGTCAGGTTTGTGGTAGTTTCAGTCGTCTGTGTCATTGTCGAGTTTTCAGTGTCAATTATGTGCAGGTTCCATTGTGATGTTGGGCAGGTCGGTTTATTGTGTCCATAGTTGTTTTGTCGAACATGACCAGGTTTGATGTTAGAGTTTAGCATGGTTGCGGGTGGCCTGGATTGGCTTGAGTCACTTGGTTTGATTTGATTTTGGAAATGATTAATGATAGGAGGGGGGGTGGTTGTTTTGTTCTGCTCGGATATAAATTTTAACTTGGGCGACGGGGTAGTTTGATTAGGTTGCTTTGAATAATGCGGGTGTAGTTGATATAGGCGTAGTAAAGCTCTAGTGTGGGGATACGGGTCGAAACTTTTTGACGTAAAAATGTAATTTATCACCAAACACTCGACTTGTTTTCGTTGCTTCCATGTTTATGCTTTGTTTGATGATTTATCGGCACTTGGGTTTACTCGAGGGCGAGTAAAGTGCCGGGAGGAGGTAGGGTTGTAAGTCTTGTATTTTGCGTCTAGTTTAGGTCGAGTTGAGTTTTGCGTCTTTAGGGTTCTTTGTGTCGTTTTAAGTATGTTTCGAGTCTTGTTAGAGTCGTGTAGTGTCGATATGCTCACTTGATATTCAAGCCGTTTCGCTCGTACTCAATCTCCATTCGGGCGGAGTCGGTTTGTAATTGTGTTGCATAAAGTCACTTGTTTTCGAACAACGGCCGCGAACGAAATGCTATACGGCCGTTGTTTGAATGTACAATATTATATTAAAAAAATCAGAAAATTCTTAAAAAATAAAAAAAAATAATAAATAAATAAATAAATAAATAAAACCTCAAAAATAACAAAAATAGTTTGTGTTTACTGACTGTTCCCCTGTTTTTGCGCGTTTTCGAACTATTTTTACAGGATGTCAGGTGAAGGTTCCTCGTCAGGCACCAAACGCAAGCGGGGTGCTTCCACGAGATCTCAGGGGGGGCTGCTTAGGAGCAGCCGGCGAATTGACCACTGAGAGTAGTCAGTTATCGTGGAGCAGGGTTTGAGATGAGGAGTAGATGGTGTGGATTGAGGATGATGCAGCAGTGATTGAGCATATCTTTTTGTTATATTTTTCTTTTATGTTGTTTTCATCATATCTTGGTCTGTACTAATATTTTAAACAGGTTGGATGGGTTTTGGGGTTGGTTGATACACTTGTGGATGGTTGTTGAACGTGATATTACATATTATCTGTTGCTAGTGTTCGGTGTTTGCTTGATTAGGCTTGATTGTAGTAGCTGCTTTCGTTCGCGTGTCCGAGGTTAGAGTTGTTTGCTGAGCGCGTATCGAAGTGGAGGGCTTATGTGGAAACGACTGGCACTTTGACAGTCTCACATACTCAGCTAAGTCGTTTCCCTTTTTGTTGTTGTATATTTTTATTTATTTCGTTTGCAGTTTTTTTAGGTAGTTGTTGAGTCGTGTTTTCGTTCTTGCATTAGGGACAATGCAATCTCTAAGTGTGGGGATGGGATACATGTAAATAATCGAGTCTTAATTATTGAAAAGTCAAAAAAAATTGAAAAATTGAAAAATCCAAAAAAATTGAAAAACCAGAAAATGTCTTTCGAATAAAAGAAGTTTGCATTTTTAAACGGAAAATGATAGAAAAGATGAATTTTTGCTCGGGTTCGAATAATAATAATATGAGATCATAATAAATCGAGCTTGCGTCTAGTTAGGGATATGTGGATAGGCCCGGGTTTGGTTTTAAGTCCGTTTGAGCTAATATATCTTAATTGTCGGTTTACTAGTGGGTTTTCGCCTGGGAAATATGGGAAATTAAAACTGCCGATAATAGTATAAGGGGCACCGTTATAAGTTAAAAGCGTTAGAGTTTGTGATCATGAAAAAAAAAAGAATAAAAAGTGAGCTAGAAACTAAATGAAAGTAATGCATTCCTATGTAGTCTGGGTTGGGGATAGCGACTCTACAGCCGGATTACCGCTAGGGTGTGTGAAATCGATCGTGCAAAGAAAAAAGTAAAAAGTACTGAAACCTAAGTAATCTGTGGTTGGGGATAGCGACTCTACAGCCGGATTGCCTCTTGGTTAGGGAAAGTATCGTCTACGCTCATGAAAGGAAAAAAAGAGAAAGAAAAGCGAAAAAAATGGAAAAAGAAAAAAAAATCTGATTGTAAACTCTCTTGGTTTTGATATAAGACGGTTGGGAATTGGTCCAGTGATCGTTCTTTTAGTCCTATAAGCTTGAGCCGGGAGTAGATGGACCATAGATTCTAGAATGAGACCCTAGGTAGACTGACCGCACTTAAATTAAATTCACATGATAAGGGCTTAGGATTGGATTCGGGTTAAAGGGGACAAATATATTCGCAATCGCGGCTAACGTAAGTCTTGGTTTTAATTAAATATACCTATGCTTTTGACCCGAGTGATTATTTGTCTCTGACTCCGTTGCATAATTCTTTTTCGAGGACGAAAAAAGAGTAAATGTGGGGATGTTTGATGTATTGCAAAATACATCATTTATTCGTGTATAGTTTGTATAGTTTTCGTTATATTTAGTTTTGTTTTTCGTTAGAATATGCGTACTATTGATCAAATCATGTTTCGCAGGCCTTGATGTTCAAATATGCGGAAAACCGAGTAAAACGAGTTAAAATATTGGAAAGTCAAGTCTTGAAGCATGTTGGAAAGATCGGGAGCCGAAAAGAAGTTAAAAAGCTGAAAAAAGAGCCTCTGGCACCCCGTGAGGAGTTTCTGGCACCCGGCGAGAGTCTGAAGGTAGTACATGAGCTGAAAAACAAGGTGGCACCCCACCACCCAGTCCCTGATCTTGTGGCGCCCAGCCAGAAGCCTGTAGCTGCCAAATTGTGCGAATTTTGTAAGGGTTTGTTATGGAAAGTCATATATAACATCTTAAACTTGGAAAAGAAACCCTAATTCGAATTTGGGACTTCTTGGGCGACTTGTTGAGCATTCTTGGAGCCTTTTCGGAGATTTTGAAGCCTAGGAATCATCGGTACGAGTTCGTGGAAGAAGACTTGAAGATCTAATCAGGTTTTTTTAGTTCTTTATTCTTGACTTTTCTTACGAAACTTGTTATGATGAATTCGTGTTCAGACATCTTTGAATTGTTTTCATGTTTTAGCATGCTCGGCTAAATTTATTAACCACCTAGACTTGATGAATGGATTAAAATAAAGTTTTTACCGTTTATGTTATTTGCATGATTATTATGGATTAATTGTGTTTTGTAAGCGGTTTGATTTAATGGTTTAATGTGTATGCGTACTTTGAATTGGTTTATTGTTATTACTTGCTTCATATGATTCTTAGTGACGGTCTATATCACTACATAGAGTCATATTAGGATTTAGGGTTTCGGTGAGTGTCTATATCACGTTAGAAAACCTTCACTCTTTAGGGAGAATTGCGCAATAACCCCTCGAAGTAACTAGTAATAATTTGCTAAGTCTTAGTGTTCTATTAGTCCTAATACCTGGAAAGTGAGGGGCTATTGGTAGGTCTTACCCGACGAATTGCTTTAGATAGTCCTTGGAAAAGGTCATGTCTTGGTTTACCTGTCGATTTTATTAGTTTATCAAGTCAAATTGATTACTTCAAACTACCCTAGATCTAGGATTGGAAAAGAATAGGTCAACATTAGGGTACTTACACAATAATTAGACAACTGGAAAGGCGTCTAATAACCGGTAAGATTAACGGCCTAGGTAGTTCCACAGGTTTCTCCTTGAGAAGGGTCGAGGGGCCTCGATGGTTCTTAATAGGTTTAGTACTTTAAGATCCCGGTTCCATAACTCGTGCACTTAACTTAATCGGTAATCTCTTAAAAAACAATCCAGGATTCTTGTCTAGGTGGTCTCGTTCTCATATAAAGAAAAGTCCTCAGTCTTAATTCGTATTAGTTTAATTCTAGTTAATTTAGTAGTTTAATATAGATTTCCTAGATTTTCCGTAACCCCCCCCCCAAACAATTAAACAAGTTAAGTCGTGTCCGTCAGTGTCTGTCAGAGTCTAGTTTACGTGATACATAGAGTCTCGTGGTTCGATATCCGGACTTCCTAGGGTTATACTACATTGATCGGTACACTTGCTGATTGTGTGGTTTAGGTCGAGTCTAGAATTAAAGCTTTTTAGTGTCTAGCTTAGAGAGTCTAATTTAGTTAATTTTTATAGTCTGTTTAGCACACATCATTCGTTGTCTAAGTCGAAACAGTCCTCCTCGCTCGGTTTCAGTATGGAGTCCAAATTTAACTTTTTCCAAAAAGGGTCTATCAACTCCAACAGAATCATTTGACCTAAGAAACATACCAACAAACAACATAAAACGTGAATAAGATTTTGCGTGATGAAATGCTATGATTATAAAATGTGGTTGGTCAAATAATGTATTACCATTCGTTGTATACGGTTGCAACCGACACGCGTACGGCAACCCACAGCTTGTATACAAACGGCACGCGCATGTACCGTTAGATAACTTTAAGGTTTCTATAGCATTTACTTCGGCGGATATCAAGTCTAGGCAGGCATGTGAAACCTTCTTTCGTAGGAGATCAAATATTGGTTTGTTATGTGGACCCAATGTTCGGCTCCTGCTTGCTTAAATGCTGCTTTTTATTTCTGTCACCTGGTTTCTTATGAGCTTATCAATAAGTGGTACCACTTTATCCAGCGTGTAATTAGAGTCGCCTAGGTAATGCTTCAAAAGGGCATGTTGACCCTCTGCCCTGTTCGTTGTACATTGACTGAAGTTCAGATGTTGGTCGCTCCAGAACGAAACAAACCGGTCTCTATATGGTTGTAACCAGTTTGAATACAAATAGTCCATAATCTCTGTAATCAAAGTCAAGTGCAGTTAAGACAAGTCAAATAAGTACGATTATTAAACAAAAATAATATAAAACTTATCGTCGCTTTTTTTGCTTGGCAATTTTGATCGTTTTCGCTCGTACCAATAGTTGTAGTCAAGATCGGTCGTTGAGTTAATTAGCTTGCCCCACTTGTAAAGAAACCTTTCCCAGCTTTCTTCGGTTTTAAAACTTTGCCTACAATGTTTGGCAATGTTTTGCTGTATGTGCCACCTACACAATGAATGTCTAACCCTGGGAAACACGGTTGCACATGCGTTCATTAGGGCGCGATCTCTATCCGTTACTATTATACGGGGTTCCATAACACTGTCTAATGAGTGTTTCAACCTCTGTAGAACCCATGTGAAGTTTTCCTATTTCTCGTTGCTTACGAATGCATGAGCAATGTAAAACGACATCAACGTGGATGTAACACCGATAATCTGGACTAGCGGCATTTTGTACCGATTCATCTTGTAGGTGGAGTCTATAAGCAACACATGCGGGAAGGCGTGCCACAACATGTTCGAGTCTGGGTGGATGAAGAAAACATCCTCGACCCGTTCGCCGTTTTCAGATTGTTGATGCATTTATTGTCTATCGCCTTCGTCAATCCGAGTCCTAGTGAAAAGCCGGAAGATATCAAGCGCATAATGTCGTATCTAGATAGAAATGGCAAGGTGGCAAAATTGTAATTAATGATAACTATCATTAAAGTGCCTTGACCATATAAATAGGTGGTTATGTCATGTCATTAGTTAGTTTTTGGAAGATTTCTCTCACATTTGTGTTGGTGGAGATCCAAGTTTAGAGAGAGAAAGTGGTGTAATCGTGATTCTTGTATCGTACACGTCAAATCTTGCAATGGAATCACGTTAGTAGTACGTTATCGTGTGTTCGGTCACGTTCGTTCACGGATTCCGCACGTGAAACGTTCGTTACGCAATCGAACGGTCGCAAAACCGGTCCTACAATTGGTATCAGAGCAAGGAGCTCGATTGCTTGATCAAACACATCATTCGTACCAGATTTCAGAGCCAAATCAGATCCGGATTCATTGATTTCTTCATCTTCTACTCATTTCTTACGTTTTTCACTAAAAAAATGTCAAATTGAACGGGTAAATACGGTCCAAATCGTCTGATTTTTGGATATGTTGTGCGCGTAGACCCGATCTAAAACCCTACCAAGTTTCACATCGAAACTCCAAGCCGTTTTGGAGAAATCGCAGTTTTTCGATCCGAATTCGCGTCAAATTTCAGCTCAGGATCGCTTATTTGGCAATACTGTGAATCGCTTATTTGGTCAGAAAGAGGATCGCTCCAAATCAACTATGAACCGCTCTTAAGTCAATGTTATGAATCGCTTTTGTGAACAATTCATGAATCGCTCATAGGGAAATTTTTGAACCGCTTATGTGACATTGTGGTCCGCTCCAAGTGTCAGTGTATGGTTCGCTTTTAAGTCATCTTCTTCACGTGTATGTCTGATAATAACAGGTTATCAGTTGTTGTTATGGCTTGCACATGAAACGTTCAGAACATAAACCCAATCGTGTATCACCGCTCATTTAAATAGTGACAAACAATTAAACATAATCACCGACCCACTACAAGTTGTTATTGTTTGTGGGTTTGTGCATTAAAAGAAAAAACGGCCCAATAAACCCAACATCACCGCCCCACTAAGCTTTTAAACAACACAGTTAATCCAAGGCCAATATCAGTTGTCGTTTTGTGATTAATTGTGCCACTAGAAGACCAATCACATAGTTGTTGTGCAATTGTATTTAGTGGCCCAATCAACGGTTCATTAACACACCGTCCATTTGTTGTTGATTTGTTTGTTATTAATGTTACCGCCCCATTACTAAAATTTGGGTCAATCAATCATTTACTTGCACCGCCCACTTTAATAGTTTGGCCCTGTTGCCGCCCATTAATTCTTAGGCCCAATCAGCTGTGTGTTTGCTATTTTTACCGATCGTTTATTTGTGTATTTGCAGGTAAGTCGAAGTGATTAGTGGTCACCAGATTTTCATCAATCATATATTCATTAGATTTTTGCTTGTGTGAAATCTTTTTCATTGATTGAAAATCTGTCGCTGTGTATTTCTCATTATCGAATCATGGATATGGATTTCTTTAATATGACTAAAGAAACACTTGATAGAATAAAGGTATTAAAGAAAGAATTTGATTCGTTTTCAGGTGATCCAGGAGAAAACACTAAGGATATCATTGGGAGATATAGACTTCTTGTTCGTTCAATGTCTAAAATTGGTATAACTAAAGAACCAGCAGAATGGGTTGAAAAATTTGTCAGTGCTTTACCGAAAGAAGAATGGGAAGATTACATCTTGAACCTGAAGAGTTCTGGAGAATTTTCTCAACTGACGATTTGTCCACTCGTTGAAAGAATTGAAGAACAGATGAGGATTAATGATGAAAAGAAGAAAAACCAAAATGGTGATCAAAGGGCAAAGGAAGAAAAGGCTTCAAAAGTTGGAGAATCTGTGAAGAATGCATCAGTGTGTTTCAAATGTGACAACTTTAAGACTAATAATGACAAACTCGTAAAAGTTGCAAAAAGTTTGGCATTGGAGATCAAGAAGTTGACAGATGAGAAGCAAGCTGATGATAAACAGATTCTTATGATTCAGGAAATTTGTGAGAAACTGAAAGTTGAAAATGACAAACTGTTGGGTAATTTGAACAGTTTGACATCAGAAAACAAGGTTTTGAAAGAGAAAGAAAAAGACTTTGAAAGCAAAAAGAAATCCTCATTTTTGGATAAAACTTGAAAACAAAAATTTGAAAGCAAATGAAACAAAATTTCAAGAACAGATAAAAGTTTTAGTCAATGAAAAGTCTGTTCTTGAAAACATTAAGATTGAAAATGAAAAATTAATCAAGTCTCATCTTGAAAGAATATCTCAGCTTGAAAATGAGGCTGAGAATTCGAGAGCTAAAATTGATGAGCTTGAAAAGAAATTGAAAGGTTTTGTGACATCATCTGAGTTTTTGAATATTCCCTGTCCAAAACCAATCAATTCTGTTCCAATAAGTGACTGTGTCACAAACTTTGACAATGTCAAAGTAAAAGATTGTGATGAGAAATCTGATGATGTAAATGAAAAAATTGAAAAACAAAAATTATTTTTAGAATTAAACGAAAAATTCAAAAATACTGTTCTGCAATCTACTGAAATAGGTGAATGCTCAAAGCGGAAACCTGTTAAGAAGAGTGTAGAACAAAACCAAAAAGTTAAAACTGAGAAAATTGTTCAAAAAGATAATAAAAGCTCATCAGATCGATCATCCAATCGCAATCAAAAAGTACAAAAATTGAAAAACGAAAATTCAAAAATTGTTGGTAATAAGTGGTGCAGGTCAGACCACAGTGCTCAAAAGCCAAATCCAACAATCAAGAGGAGGAAAGAGTATCACCACGCTAGACAATGCTTTGATCTAAGCGTTTGGTATGACAATGGTGATTGGTATGATAACAGAGTGTGCTACAAATGTGGATATCAAGGACACATTGCTGTTAACTGCCAGAGACAGAGATTTGAGACAAGAAGATGCTATAATTGCCAAATCCAAGGACACATTGCCAGGGATTGCCCAAGGAAATCAAGTGAAAGATTGAGGGTTAATTCTCAGAAGTTGGCAAAGAAACCAGTCACTGTCAAGCCCAAGAAACTGAAAGTTTCAGAACAGAATGTCAAAGAACAGAAGGTCCAAGAACCTAAAGTTCAAGAAACGAAAGTGAAGCTTTCTCAAGGGCAGAAAGACAAACTGAGGAAGAAGAGGAAGAAAGCACGAGAGTATCTCGAGAAGATTTTGTCCTCGGGTTCACCCGACAGATCGAATAAGAGTGCTGATGAATCGATTCACTCGACAACAAAGTCAAGTAAACCGAATTCGTCAGATGCAAATCTGAGGACGAAAGAGGAAAAGAAGAAGAAAAAGGTCGGCGATGAATCTGACATGTCGAAGTCAGACAAGTCACCTTCAGGTGATGAATCTGGCTCGTCAAAGTCAGACAAGCCACATTCAGGCAATGATTCTGGTTCGTCAAAACTAGAAGAGCCAGTTATTGAGGTAAAATCTGAGAATTCAGATTTAACAATGGATGATACGAACTTTCCTCCATTGCTAAACAAGAATTCAAAATCACCCAAGGACAGTCAGGCTTGGGTGAAACTGTTTAAATGAAAAACCTGACTTGCCGGAGTTCCCAGGTTGGTAATCGTGGAACAGGAATCGGCACATTTCTTGAGAAATTTCACTCTGGTGATTTTTCGTCTTTCAAAAGATAAATCAGGGACATTAAGTTGTACTTGATTCATGTTTCCTACAAGTGGTAATTTGTAAAACAATGTGATGAAACCCCGTGTTTATGAAACGTCACTCAAAACTAATTTTCCGGAAAAACCATTTTGATTAAAACAAACTTAAGTGTTTTGAAATCATAATGGGAAAATAGTTTGTTGTGAGGGGGAGTTCTGATTGTTTATGCCAAGTGGATGGAGAATTGAAGTGATTCTCATCAAGTTGTCAACTTTGTATAGTTTGTTTCAAATTTTCCCAGAAAATCAAAATTGAAACATATTTTGATTTTAGGGGGAGAAAAATTTTAAAAAAATTAGAAAATTTGAAAAAGTCAAAAACTTTGAAAATTCAAAACTGAGTTTTGTTGTGAAAAAGAGGAAATGATAGTAAATCAGTGGACTATCACAGCACGCTAAAGAAATGTAATGTCAAATGTAATAAACGGTCTCACTGATGATGTGACGATAGGTTTTTATACATTTAGTAGATTTATTCGGGATATAAACCTAAAATTTCAAACTTGTGAAATTCGTGGGGAACACTACTTGGATATATAGGTAACCCCTGAAATATCGTTTGAAAGGTCTCGTATTCTGATATACTAGGTGTTTATACTCTATGATGTCTGGGGTATTATTCCGGGACTTCTGCTGAACGGTAGTTCTGACCTAGTCCTTAGCTAATACTTTCCGCAAAATGCTTGAAACATAGCATAAAGCCCTCAGCTGATTAGACAATAAAATTGATAATCATCTGTTGTAGCTGAAAAGATCCTCTAAAGGGGACACACTGCTAAGTCGAAGCTGATATCTCTCTGCTGAACGGAAGTTCTGACCTGAGATCCCTCAGTTCTCGCATTTAACCCCTAATTTATATACAGATATCATTGTAGTATTCTTGCCTGTAAGGCTGAATATTGGGATTCTGGATACGAGAGTATATTCAAGAGGTGGGACACATGAATCGAACTAAGTTCATAAAACACTTAAATAGTATCCTGAATAGATTGAAAATTGTATGAAAATTTAAGAGGACAACTATATCGTCAATCAACGTGAATCGTTTAGAACTTAAAATGTCTAAAAGCTTAACGGTGCGTGTGATGTGTCTCAAAAACTGATATGATCCTCTTACACAAACTCACAAAAATATGTTTGTACATATTTCATTTCTGCATTTAATTTCTGTCTTTGCATTCATGTTTCTTATTTTGAAAAATCCAAAAAGATTTTCGACAACTGATATTGAAAAGCTGACATTCAAAATCTCAAAGGCTAAACATGATGAACAGACAGGTTGGTTAATTGGTTTGAAATGTTTAAGATGATTCGTTAATTTGAATCAGAATTTGGAATGTTTCAAATTTTAAAAAAGTTTTAAATGTGAAAATTCTCAAATGTTTAGTTCATTCATTAAGTTGAATCACAACTTTATTGGTTTGTAATAGAGTGTCTGAGATGTGCAGGTTTCAAATTTTTGTTGCTACGAAAAGCCAGACTACGATCCCGACAGCCGAGTCTAAGGGGGAGTCTGAAGACGAGCTCAACGCTAAAGGAGCTTGTATCTGGAAAGTCAGGTGTCGATCCCAAAAGCACGGAAGCTTGACGAAAGGGGGAGCCTGAAGAAAATACAGATCCACCGGGATTCTGTTCGAGCAAGAGTATTTGAAGACTCTCACTAAAGATTCCGTCAACATTCAAGGGGGAGTTTGTTAGTGCAGTTGTCTGTCGACTACATCTTTGTTCGAGTTTTAGAGAGAGAGAAAGTCAAGTCGCTACGAGTTTCACTACGGGATTGACTACGGCAATATCCAAGGGGGAGATTGTTGATGCATTTATTGTCTATCGCCTTCGTCAATCCGAGTCCTAGTGAAAAGCCGGAAGATATCAAGCGCATAGTGTCGTATCTAGATAGAAATGGCAAGGTGGCAAACTTGTAATTAATGATAACTATCATTAAAGTGCCTTGACCATATAAATAGGTGGTTATGTCATGTCATTAGTTAGTTTTTGGAAGATTTCTCTCACATTTGTGTTGGTGGAGATCCAAGTTTAGAGAGAGAAAGTCTAGAGAGAGAAAGTGGTGTAATCGTGATTCTTGTATCGTACACGTCAAATCTTGCAATGGAATCACGTTAGTAGTACGTTATCGTGTGTTCGGTCACGTTCGTTCACGGATTCCGCACGTGAAACGTTCGTTACGCAATCGAACGGTCGCAAAACCGGTCCTACACAGATGCTCTATGGTAAAAAACAAACCCAACCTTCTCCAACCGGTCGAAAAGTATCTGCATTGAAGTCTCGCCGACTTGTTCCATTCGACCCAATTTGGCCTAAACGTTGTATATGGTGTTTCTTGTTGAGACATTATGGGGGTTCTGTTCTTTAATGGCAACAAGAATGTCTCGTGGTTTTATGTTCTGGTGCGTAAGCTGCTCCACCGTCCTCTCTCCCGCTGGAGTCAGCCTCATTAGGGATGGATGACCCTCTGGATACAGAAATGGTTCGTGGTTATGTTTAGCTTCCTCAACCCTTAGATCTCAATAAGCTAACCTCTTTCTGTATGTCCCGATCAGTTGGAACTTGCAACTGGTTTTCCTGGTCCCGCTGCGTCTAACCGTGGCTGTTGATTTGTGCTCGCCGGCACAATCGCACGTAAGCCAAATTTTTAACGGCTGGCCGCTTGGGGGTTTATCGTAGATGGTGCGTTTGGTGACGATGGCGTAGCCATTTTCGCGTCTGACGTCTCTACACCACTCTACCAATTCATCCATGCTAGCGAATTTCTAACGAAAACACTTTTATGTGTGAATTAATGATTAACTCAAATGAATATGATCAGGTTCGGTTCGAACCCATCAGGTTGGCGGGTTGACCCGTTTAACCAACTTATATTATATTTTATTTTTGAAAATGTATTTTTATGTTATAAGTTAGATTAATTGGGTATTTAAATAAAATGTAATTATTTTATATACATTCATATTTTTTTGTTATAAATTTAATTTTAATATAAAATTTAGGTTCGGGTCAGCTTGGACCCGTCAACACGCGAACACGACCATTTAGCACCCCTAAATAGGATGCTATGTATTATAGTTTTTGGATAATCTAAGATTTTAATAAAAACAACATCAAACGTAAAAACACTAAAATAGTTAACGTACAACAAATAAACGTATAATTAAATGTTATACGTGCTTGTTTTGAAACTCACAAGGTTCCTGGTCAGCATTTGGATCCTCGGGCGGTCCACCACTTATGGGAGGAGAATGAGAACTATCAGTCGGCGGTCCACCACTAACAGGAGGGAATTCAAAATTAACGGGGTGTTGTGATGGATAATAACCAGCATAATTAGGCTGAAAGGCATCGAAACCCCAAGTATCCTGACCTGCATCGGACGCAAGATTGGGATCGAACGGAGCATTCAGATCAAACACGCCCAGATTGTTATCTTGATTGTTATCATAACTCCCCTGATTCGCCTCGTTATCAAACACACCGAAAAAGTCACGCCATGATAGCGTAAATAATTTGAATACAGAGAAAAATAGAAGAAACGAATAAAAGTTGAATGAAAATGAATGAAATTAGTGTCGTTTATATAGAGAATTTTACGGAATATTACATCGTTTCAAATGATTAACCCACGAATCGAGGAATCTAACGTCGAGTCAAATAACTCGCACGAATATCGAGGAATCTAACGTCTAATCACATAACTCGCACGAGAATCGAGGAATATAACATCGAATCAGAGAATTTTACATCTACTCGCACGTGAATCGAGGAATAATACGTTGCGTTAAATAGTAATAAAACAATAAAATAAACGTAATTCATTGTATACGGGCCGTATAACAATATACGCCCCGTATAACATCATCGTATAATATATATACGTCCACACAAAAAATCTTATTCTAACATGGTGTATACGGGCCGTATAAGGTTATACGGGCCGTATAGAATAAAATGAACTGACAAAGGCTGCTGGGAGTCAAGTAAATTCGTTTTTTGAAAACCCTAATATTTCAGACGCAGGGACTCGTAAAATTGGCCTGCCAGATTAGATTTTCAAGTTGCTACCACAAATCCGGTCACAATTTAATTTGTTTTTCATTTAATTAACTTTGTTATTGGTTTTTATCATGTTTCCCACCAATTTGCTACCGAAAATTTAAGGTAGCAAGTAATATAGTGATGATTAGGGATGAGCACGGTATTCGTTCGATACCGAACCGGTACAGGTACCGGTACCAAAAAACAGAGAAAAGTGGTACCGGTGTCGGCACGGTACCAGTACTTACCGGTGTTTTACCCGTAAATACCGATACCGACAAACGGGGAAAATGGAAACCGGTACCAGTACGGAACCGGTTTGATACCAGTACCCGATACCAAATACTCATCCTAGTGATGACGTAATTGAACTAGGTATGATGGGCTGACAACTTGTGATTGGTTGAGAGTTTAGTAATGGTGTTATGACCCGATGAATGACTTAGACAAAATCTAAAAGTATAATATTAAAAAAAACCTATTCTATTGTAAATTGTTAAGCGGGTAAATTACTTTTTGAGTCCCTGTGTTTTAGGGGTTTTAACCACTTGAGTCTAAAATTAAAATGTTTAACGCCCTGAGTCCCTATAGCCACTTTTCTTAACCATTTGAGTCGAAATTTCTAATACCATCCACCAAGTTTGTTAACTACAATGGCAATTTAGTCATTTACACACAAAGTACAACTCTTATATGCACAAGAGTATAAGGAATAAGTGTCTAATGCATAAATATTTTAATATTATATATAAAATAAATTATATATACTGTTATACACATACCTGCACACAAACATTTCACACACACATGTTCATCCCTCCCCTCTCTCTCTCTCATCTAGACCCCTACCACCACCATTAACACCACCCAACCACCACTGCACCACCACCATCCCCACCGCACCTCCACCACTATCACCACCTTCCGTTGATCGTCAATCACCACTGTCACCGCCTGCAAACCGCACCTCCACTGTGATCACTGTCACACCCCAATATTTGTACATATCACCAGTGGGCCCGGTGGGGAGTATCGTGACGTAGTTGATATCATCATAGTCAAACATACACAGAATAGCACAACGAAAGTCTTGGAATATAAAATATTATTACAAACTCAAATGTCTGAAAATATCAAAGTATTTATTATAGACGAGCCTGTAATATCAAATCCACAGGTGGATCTTCACAGAATGTATAAAATGAAGTTTAGCAGACTTTAAGGCATCTTTAAGGATTTGCAAGATCCTCTATTTCGACACCGAGCAATCCCCCAGCCTATTACGAGTAGTACCTGCCACTTAGTCTTTGGAAAATACGTCAGTTTTCACTGGTAAATACAATTAACTTGACTCTTTTGAAAAGGGTTTATGAAAATTGATTTAAGTGCACGAGGCACAAATCATTTATACTTGGGACAATCTTTAATAAAATCTTGTATACAGTTTTACATGTTTGTCACACATATGGGGCCGGTTTGGAAGCCGGTCATGATTAACTGACTCACCACTTATAAAACCCACAGAGGAGTTATCCCCAACTTGTGGGTAATTTAATATTTAGCATTTGCATTTGTTAGGTGCATGCCTGCACCCCGTGCATAAGTCATGTCCATTAATAACTTAAATGAGCCGAGGATATCCAGGACACGGTCGTTAACCCCCAATGTTTATGTTATCAAACAATACAGATTAAAATGGGTTATGCAGATTTATCACATCACAATCCGATTAAATAATCTCATATCCGACCAAGCGGTATTATTATAATACCGTATCCTAAGCCCGTATAAGGGAAAATAAGTTAAAAGTATTTACCAGTGAAAACTGACGTATTTTCCAAAGACTAAGTGGCAGGTACTACTCGTAATAGGCTGGGGGATTGCTCGGTGTTGAAATAGAGGATCTTGCAAATCCTTAAAGATGCCTTAAAGTCTGCTAAACTTCATTTTATACATTCTGTGAAGATCCACCTGTGGATTTGATATTACAAGCTCGTCTATAATAAATACTTTGATATTTTCAGACATTTGAGTTTGTAATAATATTTTATATTCCAAGACTTCCGCTGTGCTATTCTGTGTGTGTTTGACTATGATGATATCAACTACGTCACGATACTCCCCACCGGGCCCACCGGTGATATGTACAAATATTGGGGTGTGACAGGTTGGTATCAGAGCCAACATTGAGTGAATTAAACACTAGTCTTTTGTGTTTAATCTCAATGACACAGTAGCATATTCCTTAGACATTTTGAGTCTAGATTTAACATAGGAATGCTCTCATCCCTATTAAGTAAACATTGTTTTCAATTTTATGTATTTTGAATAAGTCGCCAAGCAAGGAGGCCGTTGATAGAGATTCTCTTCAATCTGAAGCCAAGAAATGCCAAGCTTCACAATACGGCTAGAATAAGCGTGCGACTGGTGTGGAAGAAAGACCTTTATGGACTCATTCCTAGAACCAAATCTATTGAATTGCAATCAGAATTTAGAGTCCATACCGGAGGTCCCTGAGGCTCAAATTTTAAAAGTCTGTGCTAGTGGAGTCCATACCAGGTGGTCCCTGAGGCTCCCGTTTTGAAAATAATGCTAGTAAATGCTGATGATCCTTAATTCTTACCTCCAAGTTTTGGAATCCCAGACTTGGATTATATCAGTCAAAACCCAATCCGTGATCCATATCATTCCTTAACCATTGAATCCTTGAATTCTACTTCAATAACGGATCCTGATTGGAATACTTACCTTATTCACTGAGGTCTTCAGTGTCCCTACCGTATATGGTAAACAAAGAAGAGAAACAATCGAAATGGAGCAAGGAAGATATTTGAGGATCCTTCTTTCATAATATTCTTTGTCTTTCAAGTCTTTATAAGGACCTATCTCTTCTATTTAGTCCCTGTGTGGACATATCTTTCGACTTAAGACCCTATATGGGCATTTGCTATATAGTCCTTTCATGGACGTGTGATTTTATTAAAAATCCCTTTTGTGGATACACTATTTTTAATAGTCCTCTCGTGGACTTGATATTTCAATATAGTCCTCTCATGGACATTATATTTCATCACAGTCCCTTCATTGACATATTGATTCTTCAAAATCCCTTTCTGGACATATTATTCCAACAAAAATCCCTTGTGGATATGATATTTTGTTATAGTCCTTTCAAGGACATATTGTTTCATTAATAAGTCCCAATGAGGACGTGTCTCTCGACATAAAGTCCTTACGAGGACAAATATTTATTAACGTCCTTTTATGGACATGTTATATCATAAAAGTCCCAATGCGGACATATTTTATAGTCCCTTTTCGGACTTATATTTCCTTTTAGTCCCTGCGTGGACTAGAGTTATTTAAAGTCCCTGTGAGGACACCTGTACAGCAAAGCCCTTTTGTGTGCACACTGTACCAATATAGTCCTTTTATGGACATGTTATTTCATTAGAATCCCTTTGGGGATACGCTATTTTGAAATAGTCCCTTTGAGGACATGATATTTCATTGTAACCCCTATACGGATTTATAATATTTATAGTCCTTATACGGACTTATATTTTTCCTTTTAGTCCTCTGTGGACAAATATATTACTAAAAGTCCTGATTAAGGCACTATTGTAAATTCCTAATAATCTAGGAAAGTTTTGAAAATTTTATGTAGGTATTCATTTCGTCCTTTATTCTGCGATAGTTCCAAATTTTACTTGAAGTTTATCGATCGGCTGAAAATTTATAAGATCCTCTTAATGGTATAACCTAGCCTATATGTCTATGAACATGGCTACAATGGTAAAACCCTCTTAAGATAATTAATCCTTGTTAACATCTAAGAACATGTTAACATTCCTGGCTGTGTGACTTGAGAGACCACACTAGCTTCCAAAAGTACTTGGACTTTTCCAAGCCACCTTCATAGCCTATATGATCAATACGAATCACGGCTATCAAACAACAGTATGAAGTATACATCAAAACATCCAATTAAGATGTATGCCTACGGGCGATGATGTATTCATGATAATGATAGTTTTATTTTATAAACTTCTTGTCAAAAGGCGATGTACTATGTTCGACCCTTAAAAATCACTGATCCAAGAAATCATTGATTATGTTTTAAATGTCCTTGTGACAAGGCCTTTTGTGCCATCTAACTTCCCTTCGAGACAAGCCTTGTGCTATATGAGGACGTCTCTATGACATTGACATTGTGATCTTTATGATCCCCTGTCCAAGGTAATAAGCTGTGCTCAAGCCTAATAGTCTACATGATCAATGCTATCATGACCAAAATCATCAGTACGATGATTAAATCTGACATCCTTAATGATGTTTTACCTAAGGGCTATATTATGTTGTCCAATTGAGACAAGGCAATGGTAATTTTTTTGTGATTCCTTGCCCAAGGGGGTGAGCTATGCTCAAATCCCATAGTCTATATGATCATTGCGATCCTGACTAGTATCATCAATATGATGATCATAATATTAACATCCCTTGTGATGAAATGCCTATGGGCTACACTTTACTCTATTGTCAATGAGACAAAGTTAGTGGTGGTCTTTATGATCCCCTGTACAAAGTAATGGGTTATACCCAACCCCAACAGTCTATATGATCAGTATGATCATGACTAATATCATCAAATGCAATGATGATATATGAACATCCATTAGTGATGTCAATTGGGTTATCTTTGTGCCAAATAAGTCGTCTTTAGAGACAATGACAGTTGTAGTTTATGACTCCCTGTCCAAAGGTGAAGAACTATGTTCAAACCTGTAAGCCTCTAATCCAATAAGATTGCGGCTTATAAACTAATGTCCTTGATGACGAAACAATGAATTATGTTTCAAAGTCATTCATGACAAGCTAATATGCTATAGTTGTCATTCGTAACAAGTTAACATATTTAATGTTAACATTCCTAGTCACAGGCCTTTTCGTGCCAGCATTGATAAATGTCCTCCGTGACAGGCCTTGGTGCCATATCTTATAACGTCATTGTGACGAGGCCACTTTGAGCCATATCTAAATGTCCTTTGAGACAAGGCCTTTGTGCCATATAATCATTTATGTCCTTCATGACTAGGCTTTATGCCATATAATTGTTACGTCCTTCGTGACGGGCATTTATGCTATATATGTATATAATTATAATAAAAGTCATGTAAGGCTAGCCTTTGAGCTATTCATAATCGTCCTTGTGACAAAGGCAGTTCTGACATTATGATCCCCTGTCAGACTCAGACAGTTATTGGACTCGCTCCAAACCTCAAATGCCACTGATAGTCCTTTTGTGACCTAGACTAAATGTAATGGATATACATTCAAATAACATTCATTAGGAATGTTTGGAAAATAATAGCCTATACGGTTTATGGATGCCGTGGCTGATCTATGTAAGGTCATCAGGATGATGACTAACAATTGCTTAACGTGATGGTTAGTGCCAAGTTTCGAGTATGGCAAACTCGAATGAGGTGGATAGCAGTCGCGATACTATTAAGGCGACAAAAGCAAATAATGCTACAAACATAAACCTCAATATGAATGGAGTTAATCTCCAAGCTGTAATTGACGCAGCAGTTTGAGAGGCCATGGAAAAGGTCATGAAACAATTCAAAGAGCCGAATGCTTCTCGCTGTAAATTTCATTCAAAAACCTCAATCAATTGCTCATGAAAAGAGTTTTGTTCACACTTCGAATGTGAAGGATGAACCAAGGAAGGAGGATAACTTCCAGAAATCGAAGAAAAAGAGCAAATTACGGGCTTAAGAAGAACCGTCATAAGTTCAGTAAGAAGCTTGTATGTAAGAATTGCTATAAAAAAACACTGGGGACAGCGTCGAATAGGATAAAGACCAAAGCAGTGTGCATCTGCAAAGAAACTGGTCATCAGTCCCATGAATGTAGGGACATAAAGAATGCAGTCTGTTACGACAGTGGTGAGAAAGGCCACATCAGAACTAAATGCCATAAAGTTGCCAAAGAAGGCGCAACTAGGTCTGCAAAGGCTAAGAAAGGAAATGCCTGAACTTACTTGAGGAATGCCAAGAGACAGTACATGATGTCATCAAGTACATTCCTTATCATTTACCGATGATAATTCCTGCTAAGTGTCCTGTTTTAATACAGACAATAATAAGTCTTTCATAGACCATAAGCTTAGCAAAACTTTGATGATATTCATAAGAACTCCAGCTTCTAAGTCAGGTAGAACTTACCCATGAGACCTGAGAGACCGATTCTTCTATTATCGGCGATGATCCTTCTGTAAAATCTAAGAGTACTCTTTCTTTGAATAGAGTACAACAATATATGTTATTTTAAATTATTTTCTTTTCTCATTGATTTCTATCAACTGCGAGTGCCAACTATGTTTGACAAAAGCGCCATATGAGGATTGGCGTATCCCAGTGCGTCCCATAGATTATGTCCATGCCTGATCAGTATGGAAGTTTAACGCATGGAACCACTAAGATATACCAATGGTCTTATTGTACTAAAGTCAGCTAGTGGTATTCAAAGAAGATATCCATAACAGAAATGTTTAAGTAGGCGTCTCTACTTTAGGCATCCGTGCACTCGTATGTGTCCTTTGCATGGCACAATCGGCGGTAAGTGGACCAAGGTCGAAGATTGAAGCTACCTCTATCATATTTTGATAACTTGATTTCTTCTCTGTAGAACTACCCTGTTTTACCTCCTGAGAGGCAAAATGGAATTTGGATTGACATCCTATTAAGAGCTGTATCTATTATAGAAGCTCTTTATCGGTCAACATCAATAGAAATGGAAGAACTGAGAACTAACCAGATGAGTTTTTGGAGAAAGGCTTGTACAGCCTAGCATATCATCTTAAGAGCTCTGATTATGGTTGATAAAGGAAAGCATGATGCAATACGCTTGTGCATTGATTATTGCAACCTACCAAGAAACAATTAAGAATCGTTATTAGATGCCCAGGATCGTCGACTTGTTCGACTAACCATGAGGATAGTTGATTC
Organism: Helianthus annuus; assembly: GCF_002127325.2. NCBI lineage: Eukaryota > Viridiplantae > Streptophyta > Magnoliopsida > Asterales > Asteraceae > Helianthus > Helianthus annuus. The sequence continues at coordinate 161,236,341 of NC_035436.2, forward strand.
CTTAAGACTGATTCGGGTAGAAGTTGGAATAAGTATCCCACCCTGAATAAGTTCTTTTAACCAAAAGCGTGATATAAGCATAAAGGCTGCTCCATTGGAGACCTTGTTTGGAAGAAAGAGTCAACGCCCAATTGTTGGGCAGGAAATTGGGAAAGCCCAATTCTCAGGATTTGAGATTTGTATTAAAGACAATGGATATGATATTATGAATCCGTAATCGTCTGAAAACTGCCAGTAATTGGCAGAAGAACAATACGAACAAGAGGCGTAAATCTCTTAAAATTCCAAATGGGGAACAAGACTCTATCGAAAATATCAAATATGAAAAAATACAATACGTTCAGTATAAAGGGCAAGTTAAGCCTTGGGTATATAAATCATTCGAGATTATCGAATATGATGGCAGTATAGCTCATAAGCTAAACTTGCCAAGGAGCTCGGTGGAATTCACGACGTGTTCCACATTTCTAACTTAAAGAAATGCCTAGCTGATAAATCGCTAGCAATGTCTTGTAAAGACGTATAGATTGATGAAAGCCTGAGGTTTATTGAAAGACCTATATCGATCAAGAATCGACAGGTTAGGAAACTCCGAAAAGGGGCATGCACCTATTGAATAGGTCAACTGGAGTACCCGTAAAGGTCCCTAAATTACTGTGGAAGTTAAGTCCATTACACGACAGAAAGTACTTCCATCTTTTTGGAGCAAATCTCGGGGTCGAGATTTCTTTTAAGGGGGTAAGGATGTAACACCTCGTAAAATCGTGTCCAATGATGTGTTGACACGTGTAATGAACCCTAATAAAGTCAAACATTGACTATGAGGGACTAATTTTGTCAAAATCAAAAACTATGATTATAGAAGGACTGAAAGTGTCAACATGCCTAAACTAGGCCTCTGAGTGACCTTATACGATGTCCGTATTCTCAAATGAGCCACTTGTTGGACGAGAGGAGTCGTTTTCGTAATTATTTGAAAGTTTGCGCGATAAAGGGTTAAAAGTGTCAACATGTTAATTCTTACCTCTGAATGACCTTTTAACAAACCCGAAGCATTTTGATGTGCAATCATACTCTCGGGAATGCCTAATATGTGCCACATAGGGCTTTGATGCTATTCAATAATGATATGCGCAAGTTTACGCATTTAAGGGACCAAAAGCGTCAACATCGGGTAATACACCTTTGGGTGACCTTGTAAGCGAATGGGAGCGTCGAAAAATTTGAGCATGCGTTCGGGAATGCCTAGAATGGGCCATGTAAGGCTTTGATATTGATAAATGATATTACGCGTCGCTTTACGCGTTAAAAAGGACTAAACACATCATCGGGTGAAACTACGCGTTAGAAGGTCTTTTAAAGGAACCGGGAACTCCGCAATGATTAATTACACTTGCGAGCATTGTCGCTTATGATAATTATACCCTGTATTATCATAATACATCATACACGTGAGTATTGGGCCATTTACGTCACATTTGGAAGTTAAGAATGGTTCAGAAAAAAGACAGGGACTGATGTTGTCAACATCTGAAACATTGCATGGACTGAATTGGGCCTATTCACGGGCCATGAGTCATTGGACTACCCATTTCGAGGGCCAACTTAAACAAACAGCAACTTTATAATGCTGTTTTGAAGATATGTGAAGAACAGGGACCAAATGCGACATGCTGCAAAAGCTGTTTGCTGAACTGGGAGTGACACGGGCTGCGTAAGCCCAGTGGGCTTGCCTACGCGGGCTGCGTGGCCTGTATCTGCAGCTTAAATTTTTTTTTTATTTTTGTTTCTTGCTTGATGCTCACTCATATCTCTTCTCAGCCAATAATACTCGCATCCTTGGTCACCAAGACAATTATAACAGCTGTAACAACAGGTGTTATGATCTAATTAACCCTCTAGACACATGTCTTAATCCTAGAATCACCCCAAAAACTATAAATAGACCAAGAACCCATCCAATTCATTTGCACATTTCATTCCTTCTCTATCCTCTCATTCTGGAGCTCCTGAACTGATTTGGGAATTTATTTTAGTAGAAAAGATAGCATGGACCCTTTGTAAGTGTCTTAGCCCTCTCACTAGTTCAGTTTTATGATGTAAGAACCGAAAAGTCAAGTATCGTAAATAAACTTTGACTATAAACTTTGACTTTAGGTTTAAACTCTCATGGTCCAGCCACTGATCGAAATGAAAGTGGGTATAAGACCATATTTAGGTAGGTGATTAAACCCTAAAAGGGCACCTCCTAATTCCTTCGTTTGCTTAGTTAATTGTCGGGTCAAACCGTTTAGGTAAAAAGTCAAACTTGTCAGATTTGTGAATATTAATTAAAACCAATGATGCAGAGGTTATAAATTATATTTTAACACTCTAATAACTTGGTAATAATTATTAAAACATGTCTTCAACCCGACAATTCTGAGTTTAGGGTCGGTTCGCAACCGAAAGTCGCAAAAGCTTGACTTTGCTTTGACTTTTCAGTTCTGACCCGATTAAGCTTGATTCTTCCATGCTTTAAGCTTCCCTTAGGACCGTATTATGTTGTAGTATAACCCCCTAAGGTTGTATTACCTGGTCCTTAGTAGTTTGAATTATACGCTAGTTTCCGTTATTATGCTTATAAACGCCCATTTTTCCCTTTTGACATATGAGTGAGATTTTTAGAAATGTGAGAGGAGAAAAACCTTTGTTACTGATATATAAACTTGTCCCGAAAATTTGACATCAGTTCTTGGTCCCAAATAAGAGTTATACTCGATATCGTAATTAGAAGCTTTTAATTAATTAAATTGCGATATCTTGCATAAGGCATGTTTAAACTTGGATTTTGATCCAAAACTCATTACCTACTGTTCAGATATTATTTTAGGGATTGTTGGAATTATTGATCAGATTATAAACTGATCATATCATAGAGTTCTTGTATTATTCGGTAAATGACGATAATACCCTTTTCATGCATAAAATAAGATTTACAAATGATTTGAATGCCAAACCTTTTCCTACTGATTTCATATATTAAATAAATTATTTTGAGCATTCAAAACTGATCAAAATCTCAGATTTCCATAAAACTCCTTAATTATCGTCAATTAGTGATTTTTACGCTATTTAGGTGCATAGTATGGTTTTAAACCATAATTAACACCTAAGACTTGTTACCTACTGAATTTCTAAACAAATTTTAATATTATTTCAGTAGGTATAAGTCGTGAACTCAGACTTCCAAAAATATCCGTAAAAGCATATGTGAAATGACCAAAATACCCTTTCGGGGCATAGTTTGGCCGTAAATGGTAAACCTCACATATGTATGATATCTTACTGATGTAATGTGATAAAATAAATATTTTTAATGATTACCAAAGACCAGAACCTCGGTTTGCTTTAAACCTCTTATAAAGGGTAAAATGACCAAAATGCCCCTACGAGACTTAATTTGGTTTTAAATACTTTTTGGGCATATATGTTAACATCCTACTGATGTATTGACATATTCTAAGCATAATAACATATGGGACTTGTATATCGTTCATTTGGTTGCCCGTTACGCATTTACGCATTCGGATCGGTTTATGTAACTAGTTTACGTAAGTTTGCTGAAACGGGTTTAACCTTATCGTTTTTATCTTAAAATCCGGAATGTGTTTAGTTTGCCCATAATATGCAAGTCTTCGTACTTGTTGGGTCTAAATAACATTCTATTCTGGTCATCGCTTAGTCTAGCGTATCCTACCGCTTTAGATACTTTAAGCTAGCCGGTCTAAGTCTGCGACTTAAATAAGACCGTTAGCATTCTGAATTGGTTATATATTACCATCACTCCAGACTAGAGCCACCCGGTAAAAGCTACCTGCATTTAGATAGATTGGATACGACTGAGTTATTATGCTGTGAATCAAGTATTAACTCAGGTAAATACTTTTAACTTATTTTCCCTTATACGGGCCTGGGATACGGTATTATAATAATACCGCTTGGTCGGATATGGGATTATTTAATCGGACTGTGATGTAATAAATCTGCATAACCCGTTTTAATCTGTATTGTTTGATAACATAAACATTGGGGGTTAACGACCGTGTCCTGGATATCCTCGGCTAATTTAAGTTATTAATGGCCACGACCTATGCACGGGGTGCAGGCATGCACCTGACAGATGCAAATGCTAAATATTAAATTACCCACAAGTTGGGGATAACTCCTCTGTGGGTTTTATAAGTGGTGGTCAGTTAATCATGACCGGCTTCCAAACCGGCCCCATATGTGTGACAAACATGTAAAACTGTATACAAGATTTTATTAAAGATTGTCCCAAGTATAAATGATTTGTGCCTCGTGCACTTAAATCAATTTTCATAAAACCTTTTCAAAGGAGTCAAGTTAATTGTATTTACCAGTGAAAACTGACGTATTTTCCAAAGACTAAGTGGCAGGTCCTACTCGTAATAGGCTGGGGGATTGCTCGGTGTCGAAATAGAGGATCTTGCAAATCCTTAAAGATGCCTTAAAGTCTGCTAAACTTCATTTTATACATTCTGTGAAGATCCACCTGTGGATTTGATATTACAGGCTCGTCTATAATAAATACTTTGATATTTTCAGACATTTGAGTTTGTAATAATATTTTATATTCCAAGACTTCCGCTGTACTATTCTGTGTATGTTTGACTATGATGATATCAACTACGTCACGATACTCCCCACCGGGCCCACCGGTGATATATACAAATATTCGGGTGTGACAGTGATAACGGTGGAGGTGCGGTTTGCAGGCGGTGACAGTGGTGATTGACGATCAACAGAAGGTGGTGATAGTGGTGGAGGTGCGGTGGGGATGGTGGTGGTGCAGTGGTGGTGCGGTGGTGTTAATGGTGGTGGTAGGGGTCTATATGAGAGAGAGATGGGAGGGATGAACATGTTTGTGTGAAATGTTTGTGTGCAGGTATGTGTATAACAGTATATATAATTTATTTTATATATAATATTAAAATATTTATGCATTAGACACTTATTCCTTATACTCTTGTGCATATAAGAGTTGTACTTTGTGTGTAAATGACTAAATTGTCATTGTAGTTAACAAACTTGGTGGATGGTATTAGAAATTTCGACTCAAATGGTTAAGAAAAGTGGCTATAGGGACTCAGGGCGTTAAACATTTTAATTTTAGACTCAAGTGGTTAAAACCTCTAAAACACAGTGACTCAAAAAGTAATTTACCGCTTAACAATTTACAATAGAATAGGTTTTCTTTTTTAATATTATACTTTTAGATTTTGTCTAAGTCATTCATCACGTCATAACACCATTACTAAACTCTCAACCAATCACAAGTTGTCAGCCCATCATACCTAGTTCAATTACATCATCACTAGGATGAGTATTTGGTATCGGGTACTGGTTTCAAACCAGTTCCGTACTGGTACCGGTTTCCATTTTCTCCGTTTGTCGGTATCGGTATTTACGGGTAAAACACCGGTAAGTACTGGTACCGTGCCGACACCGGTACCACTTTTCTCTGTTTTTTTATACCGGTACCTGTACCGGTTCGGTATCGAACGAATACCGTGCTCATCCCTAATCATCACTATATTACTTGAAGCACTCATCAAATCATCTCATTTTCATCACTTGATATAACTAAAAATAACATTTTTAAATACATAAAATTAAATATGAAAGTCAAATAAAAAAAGTATTTTCTTTAAATTAAAATAAAATCTACATTAAGAAAAACAACATAAAGATTAAAAAAAATAGCCTATAATTTGACGGGTCAACCCTCCATTTGTTTCTTTAAGAGTGTTGTGATATACTGTTTTTAAGAGTTATGTAGTATGTGTGAAAAAAATGTGTAAAAGTTTAGTTTATATGTAGTTTAAAATGATTTTCTTAAATAATAATAAAAAATAACAGTCAAAATTGTGACTTTGTCAAACAATTTCAAGCTCTTCACTAAAATGATGGTGGCTACGAACTTCCCATCACTAGCGTGATGAGCTTGATTGCGGTGGTGTTTCATGCCATCACACCCATCACGATAACACCACCCCCTCCCCGAATGTCGCTGGATTTTGATTAAATTTTAAGACTTGATTTATTGGTCTTTACATGTGAAATACTAATAAAAAAGTGTATTATTGGAAATTGTGATTTAACTTTATAGTATGGGGAGTCATCTAGACCACCCTATCCACACATCACTCTTCCTCATTTTCATCATTTCTAGAGGAAGAAAAAGTTAGAGAGAAAGGGAGAGCACTTTAGAGAGCATAACCCGTCATTTTTTGTATGAATTTCTAAGAAAGGTTTACGGGTTCAAATAGGATTAACGAGCAAAGTACGTGTTGGCTTCTAGTCGTATGTTGACAGGAATGTTTTCAACTTCTTAAGAAAATGCTTTAAAGTAAAAGTTTTGTTGAAACACAAACCATGTTTAAAGATTAATAAAGGCAGAGGTCAAAGGATAAGTTTTTCTAAGTCAATACATTATTGAAATTTGCTATGTCCTTTTGGAGATGAATGATAACTGAGTCTTATAACATAATACCACGGTAACGACGACAAACGGTATGAGGTCCACGTGATCTAAATTTTCTGTTATGTTATGCTATGCTATTTTATGTTTGGAGACACTGGATACATAAAATGTTGATTTACACTGTGTCTAAAGAATGTTTATCTAAAGTTACGCATTCTCGTGATATACATTTATTACGTTTTCTTTTTGTGCAAAACTATGTTATGATATATGTTAAAGTTAAAATATTCTATGAAACTAGAACTAACTAACTGTAGCTAAATTTTAGTGTGCACATTAGAATTAAGGTATAAGTTCGCTTAAGAGCAGACACCATTAGCATGGATGTGAAGACAACCCTATTCGGAGACTTGCTTCTTGTTTGTTTATGTTTTGCCATTAAACAAGTACGTTGGTTTGAGGATTATGCAATTGACTTGGATGTTATGCTTTGTTATGTATGAACGTATTCCGTTGCATATGAATGGATGTTTAGTTTAAGAGGTATGTTGCAACATGTAAACCAACAGATGAGACCCCAGGTTTAGAGCGTTTCATTTTCGAACTTGTTACTCAAATCACATAGGACCTTACATAATAAACGACATGTTAGCCGTCCTCAAAAGACGATATTAGTACATGTATAATACAATATTGCAAAACAAAATCAGTTTCTTTATAATATGATAACATATTACCATGGGGTGAGATTCGGCTACAAAGTCCAAGTTTCCTAAAAAGTGTAAAAAGTCATAAAACACTATAATTTTAGCCATAAAACACACCTAAACCCCATAAATAACATAGTAGAGATTACTAAAAGGCCATATTCAAACCATAATAGTTCATAAAAACTTCAAACACACAATCGTAGAACTGTGAATATAAAACACAACATGCTAATCAACATAAAACACAATAATGTTTGTCATTCGATAATCAGAGCCTTATCATCCAAAAGACAAAACATAACCCATATATATGATGTTTTATTAATCTTCATTTTTGTTATTTGTGGGTTTTTTTTGTATGTTTTATGGTTGACATTTTAGTGATTTATGGTTTTTACACTTTTTTAAGAAATTTGAACTTTGTAGCCAACTCCTAGCCTATTACCATGAAATTATAAAAACCATCAAGAACATATAAGGAGGAAGAAACACTCAAGGGTAAGTACCCTAGCCCTGACCAACCATCACTCACCACGTCAAATTTAGTGTTAAGTACCCATTACAAGTACTGGGTCATAAAATATTTTTTTAATTCAAATAAAGTCAAATATAAAATAAATCATAAAAAGTACGTAAAAAATTTAACCATTTCATAAAAAAAATGAGAGTTTTGTGGATGGGGTAAAGTAAATAATGAGATGAATTGGTTAAATAGAGAAAGGTAAAATTATTTGAATTTGATTTTTTTAAATCACAAACTGTCAAATTGTTATCAACGGTCAAAAAAGCATCGAAGAAAACAAAATGTTGTGCGGGTACCTGAGCTAACCAGCCGAACCCGCCAAACCTACCCCAGGGGTAGCGACACCCGCGAAGCCTTACCTGCTCAGTGCCCCGGATGGCCTAAGAAATTTCAATAATGAAGGTTAATTAAAACTTTATGCTTCAAAATGATATCAACTAATAACTTGCAACAAAATTTGCCGCTCACTTCTATAATACTTCAACCTTTTCAATTGTCTAATACAACCCAATTACGAGTCTAGTTACCATTTAAACTTAAACTTATAAAACAATAACTTAGAAATGAATAGTGAAAAGACTATTTAAAGTTTAAACATAAAAAACCAAAACTAGATTTTATAAAGAATTGATCAGCGAGCAAAAGCTTTAACCAAAGCATATTCCATAACCTTTTCCTTCAAAGTTCAACCTTAAAGTAATTATAAAAATACCATTTACCTTTGCATCTACAAAACCCTTTTGTGACAAACACCCATAACAAGAAAAGAACCTAAACAATCTTTATCAAACCAGAATAAGTTAATAAAACATGTAGAACGATATTTCTTGTTTGACCAAGTCTTACAAAATCTAAGAAAACGCTTGATAATGGCTAACAACTACAACGGAGTTGGGTCAACGGCGTTACTTCTTGTAATGATATGGAATGCCGTGATATTGTGCATCTATTGGGAAATGGACACCACAAGTTTGGTGTTTTTATTTTTTTTTTCTTTTTTATTTTTTTTTTACACCAAACTTGTGGTGTAAAAAACTACCCCCTCGGGGGGGGGGGGGGAGGGGGGTTTAAATTTTTTTTTTACGGCTGTGTTTATAATACACACATCTAGTTGTAAAAAAAAATCGTGGTAAACGGCGACACGGACAGTGTGGTTCTCGCGGTTCTTACAACTCGGGGTGGTTCTCATTTTAGCGCAATATATATATATATATATGTTTCTAACCTTTTAGATGTGCATGTTGTATCAGGTTCAAGATTTGACTTTTTGGCTTATTCAATTAAAATGTGGAAGAAAATGAAATATTCATGGGACTTTGCTGGGCTTTTGTATCTAGTTTAATTGTTTTTGGTGTTGCGAAAACTTTACCTGAGGAATACTTTAGAAAAATAGCAAAAACAAAAATTCTTGCTACTGGTATGACCATTTTGGTTCTTGCTACGGCTGACATGAGGTACATTATTTTATTCACCCTTATAGGAAGTGATCTTATTCTAATAAGAAATATTTACGCCCCTCTTATTCCCACATGCCCTATATCTTATTTTTATACTCCCTATTGTATACGGGCCGTATAGAATGCTTTTGAATAGGAAAATACGCTGGGATGTGATGAAACAATGGTTAACCGGGCAGGGTTAACTCACTGATCTCGTCAAGAAGGGTTAATCCCTTCCTCCCGAGGATCGTTGACTGGATCACCGGTGGGTTGATCTCCTGCACAAGGAAACAAACCGTGACTCGTAACAAGGAGGATGGGGTGGGGGGTGCTCCTTGTTACCACTCTCCGGTGTAAGAATCAGTAATCTGCTTGGGAAGCAAAGTATGATAGTAGTAGTAGTGAGAGAGTTGTCAAGAGATACCTCAAATCTGGTTTGGGGTTGGTATTTATAGCCGAGGAGTGAAGGAGGAGGATGAGGGACAGACTGACGACGTGCTGCACCTTTGCAGGTGTGTCAGGCTTGTCGGGTGTGGAGGTTACGCCACGTCAGTCTGTTACTTACGTAGTCCTGACAGATGACTGTCATTGGCGCTACTTGCACTGGTGTGTCAGTCCCACTTGTTGGGCGTATATGATGCGGTGCGAGCCGCATCGCTGCCTGCGGTAACATCTGATGTTATCGTGTCTCTTGCTGTAGGATCAAATCGAGCCATAAATCTGATTTTGATAGTAATCAAAGATGAACACACTCAAAAATATATCTTTAAAACCCTTGAAATGATTTGCAAATGATGAATACAATATAGCCCCCAAATCTTTCTCTAAATGTGTGTTCCTAAAACCCTAATCATCACTTTCTATTTATAGCCTTTACCATTTTAGGCTAATTACATTTAAGTCCCTAGGGTTAATAACTTGCCAAAACTAGAATAAACATGAAAGCTAATTAAATGAGCTAATAAATATATTTTGTCTAAACAAAATATATTTAATTATCCAAAGCAATAAAACTATCATATCTCGAACTTCCACACGCCATATCTTTCTTCGATCTTCCCGTGTCGACTTGCGCGTTGACTTTGACTTGATGGCGTTGACTTTGTTGACTTGATTCGTTGATAACATTAGACTACACGTTTTAGACCCAACAATCTCCCCCTTAGGCTAATGTTATCAAACTCTTGCGTCATCTTTAGAACCGTCAACTTCATGCGTGTTGTAATCTTCAATTTGGCAAGCTTCAGTCTCAATTTTAGACCCAACAATCTCCCCCTAGACTGATGCTTTCCAAATATTCTTCACTGAAGATCTTCTTTTGACACTTTGCTCTGTAAAAAAAAACTTTAAACTGACAAGCTCCCCCTTTTTGCATGCATCATCTTTGACAATCAGGAACGACTTTTTCCAACTCTCTTTTGGCTTGAGTAATTCAGAAGATGTAGGAGGAGGATTCCTAACTCGGTATCTTCTGCAATCTTCAGGAAACATGTGCTTTGGTCTGGTATCTTGCTCAATTGATGATCGGCCATCATTGCAGCAAATAGGCGAAGTAACCTGCTCACAATCACAAACACAACTCCGAATTTTCTTTTAGATAGATTCAAAGTATAGACAAAACCATATTCATCTGTGGTATGCAATGGAAAGAGTATCTCAAACGGTTTAAGACACGATTGATGTAACATGGAAGACTTAGAAAAGCAACTGTACACAAATCAAGAATATTTTTGGATTTTAATTTTTTTTTTAATTTTTTTTTTTTTAACTTTCAACCTTTGAGATATAGATCTGATCAAATATGAGATCATACCAACTTGAAAAGTCTAGCCACACTTCAACTTTCTTTAGGATAGCTACGACTCAAGAACGATTGCTAGTATGTTTGTCCGCTTAAATCCATGCACCATTCTTTCGACATACTTCCGGTGAACTTGTTATCATGTTTTGGTAAATATTGACAAAAATTCAATGGCCCCCACACAGGCTATTTAGAATAGAAAACATTACGCCCGTGAGTCCCACGTCAGGACATACCCCCGCGATCAAGGTATGCACAAAGGTTCCTCATAACAGGTGAGTATATTGGTTTCATTCTCTTCAACGATAGAACGGAGATCAGGTCTGTACTTTCGTACAACAGAGATCCCAAGAACTACCGAGGGCTAAGACAGATAGTTCGGTGAACAGGTCAGTACTACCGTACAGCAGAGTTACCAAACTAATCTATCTAAGGGATTTGGCCAAAGATGGCACTTATTATGGATTTTGGCCGACAATGGCGCTTATTATACAGGGTTTGGCCCTTTTTTTTAAGGCACTTATTATTTAAAAGAATATCATAGCGTCTAGGTCAGCATGTATCTGGATGCAGCAGAAGAACAACTATGATATCCTCCGAATGAAACACCAATATAAAGACCCGAAATCTCGGACTTTGGCAATCTGTCAACGCAAGATTTAAGACCATTAAGCCATATGCCGCAATGTGTTACCCACTATGATGCGTAATGCCTGAGAAAAGCCAGAATCCTTGTGTAGACGTTATCTTTATCACCAAGATGCAGTTTACTTGTCTGAAATGCTGAACCTACCGACATATCGTTAACTTGGAGCCGTATCCTCCATCAGATCCTATTCATGCGAAGACATAATCAAGTTAGTTCCTATCATTTCTCATATAAGATCATGACTATTTTGCAATAATCACATCTCATGGTTTAGGAAGTATTTTAATACTCCCCCTAAAATTTTATTTATGTACAATCAATTACTGAAAAATTAAAAATTATAAAACATGTATTTACAAAATAAAGTCTTCCACATCATGCACACAAAAGCATATGTCAACAAGAAAATGAGCGTGTCACATTGTCGTTGAGTGCGCGACCAGGTTAGATACCATAACCAAACCTGTGATTTTCCTCTTCGAAATTATATATGGAACAACCACTGATAATAACCGGTGTTACTAACAGTCCTCCTTGGATGTTCCTACACTCATAAGAAATTCAGTTAGAGAGTGGAACCCAAGCCATCGTAGTCTTGGGTTGTCCCCTTTCATCAAAATAATAAACCTCCCGATATGCCAAATCTTTTCCCTCATTGATTTCTTTTACAACCACTTGTTTGACTCGCCAAACCTGTGTTGGTTTAAAAATTTTGTTTGTAAAAGATTTAAAATTTGAAATAATTTTATGTTTGAGACCCGGAGGGAAAGATTGAGGTTTTGATGTGTTGGTCCTTTTCATCTTTGAATCATGTGAAACCGGCTTCACATGTGGAGATCTGGATTGAAAGTTTTTCATCCGATCTTTCAAAGATGTGTGATTTTTACCTTTTGATCCAGAGAAGCAATGTTGGTTGTCTTTACCATCTGGATCGTGTCGTTCTGGGCATTGTTTGAGCACATGACCTTCTTTTCCACACCTAAAACAAGCCTTGAATGGCTTTTGAGACTTTGAAGTTCCGTGTGATGCAACTAGGGGCAGGGATTGCTTTGAGCTTGACTCAGCATGTTGACAGACGTGATGTTCGACAACTTCAGATGATCTTTTGATCTTTGACTCCCCAAGACTTTCATTCACCACTGATTCATCATCTGAGCTTGTGCAGTCTTCAATAACTAAGTGTTCTTCTAGTGGATCTTGATTGACTGGACTTGCAGTGTCATTTGAGGTTGTTGATTCTTGAACACTCGATGGTTCAAGGTTTTCAACCTTTTTACCATCATCTGTTACTGAAGTTTCTGAGTCATTTGAGCTTTCCCATTCTTGATATGACTGAAAATCTGAATCGCCTTGATCCTCACTTGAGCTTCCTTCGCCACCTTCTGAAGTTGTGGTGCTTGAGTCTTCACTGCTGCTTTCTTCATTTGGCTCCTTATCAGACTCTGACATACCTGTATGAGATGGAACAAATTCTGGAATTTCCTCGGTAAGCAATTTTCCGAATCTGTTTTGTTTCAATTCTGGAACAAACACAGGAGGTTCACACGCAACTTGTTTATCACAAAAAGCAGATTTTAAGTCAACACATTTTAAAGTTTTGTTTGATTTCTCACAGTTCCAGGCAAAACAGTTAACAGTAGTATAACTGTCGCCTGAATACCCTATTCCTATTTTCGTGCCACCACAATCCTCATCGCACACATCCTCCTCACGCTCAATCGCCTCTTCACTGCTTTCAGAAACGTTAGAAATTTTATCATTTTCACAATTGATATTTTGAGCAATCAAATCATTTTTATCAATTAAATCGTTGTCAGGATGAGGAGTTGGCATAGGCACATAGTTTTTGCTATGTGGTGGAAAGAAGAGTTTTCTTTCATTTCCTTGCCTATCCTTATACCCGATCCCATCTTTTACATACGTCGGTCGTTGGCAGTTTTTGATGTCAGTAAATGCCTTTTGACTGACATTCCATTTGTCTATTATAATTTGTAATTTATTCTTTTCGTTCAAAGCTTTTTCTAATCTATCTGTGAGATCGTTAATGATAAAATCTTTTCTAAACACAAATTCTTTTAGAGTTTGCATTTCAGCTAATGTTGAATTCAACTTTCTCTGATATGCGGCCTCGTTCTGTTTAAGCTCTTTGTTAAATTTTAAAGCTTTGTCCTTTTGTCTCTCAAATTCTAGATTTAGAGACTTATAATGTGCCACGACATCAACGCATGCAGATGTGCATAACTTTACTTTAAAGCTATGTGGAATGCTGTTTACCAAGTCCTTTTCTTCCTTCTCCTTGCTAGATTCTGCATGCTGGGCTTCAAAAGGCGTCTTCTCTTCGTTCTTTCTACCTGCTTCACTGAATCCTGCATCCACCTTCTCAATCTGCTTCACCTTATCATCCTCCTCAGTAACTTTCTTCCCATTATCAGTTGTTGACTTTGCAATTTCCACCATTTCTTTTTCACTTAAAGATGTTTTTGCAGAACTTGCTGGAAGATTATTTAGAATCCTGGCTGAAACAAATGATGAACTTCCTACACTGATTGGGGAAGGGAAACTCATGTTGGTAGGTGTTGTTGGGCTTGCTTTTGGAGTGACACCAATCTGATTCACCTCCATTTCAAGAGATTTCAAAGCGTCCACGACATCTGTCAGCGTTGTAGGATACCTTATAAAGTCATCTTTAATCTTCATGCACCGGATACTCCATTCTTTTGGTAGTGAATCTAGCAACCTTTTGATTTTAGCACGGTTGGTAACGGGAATTCCAGCTTTCTTCATCTTTGTCAGCAAATTCATGAACCTTGTAATATGATCAGACAAACTTTCACCACGAACACTTCTAAAGTTATCGTACTCCTTCTGAGTTTCATCCATGTTTTTTTTTTTATAATAATATCAAGATTGTTCAAAAGAAAAAAAAATCTGATTACTTTAATGTTTATTCAAAACAATTAAAATTAACTTTTCTCATGACCTTTTAATTAGAAAATAACGGATGTAGTTATGAGTTGAATTTGAATTTTAAAAACCCGGATGTCAAAAATTCTATACAATAGAGTTTAGTTTGGCTTTACTTCCATCTCCACAAATCACATAAACCCTAATATCATAAAATTTCAGCCGCCACCCTCTAAACACCTCTTTCTCCTTCTCTCTCTTCAACACAACAGAGAACAACCACATCAGGCATTCATCCTTTTCCCTCTCTCTACGAAGAACAATAGCAACAACAACGATCTCTGCCCTCTCTCTTTCTTCGATTCAATAACCACAAACTCTAATCTCAAAACACTTCAGCGGCCACCCTCTGTGCTTTTCTCTCACAAATCTTCTTCTCACTCAAACCCAAACACAGATCTCTTTCAAGCGTAGGCGATGACGGTATTTGCAGTGGTTGTTAGTTGTTTGATGGTGGAGGTGTAAGGAGATGTTGGTACGGTGGTTAAGGGTGAACAACGGTGAAGTGCGGTGGTGGTGACCGGAGCGAGGGGTTGTGGGTGGATTGTACGGTGGGGTGAAGGTGGAGACGGGTTGGACGATGACTAGTGGTGATGGGTTGTGAGTGACGGTGTTGTTCGCGGCAGAGGTGGTGAGATCGACGGCGGCGCTAGAGTGACGAGTGTGCAGGTAAAGAAGATATCTGACGGTGGGGGGGTGTACGGCGGTGGTCGTCTGTGGTGGGTGGTTGGAGGATGGCGGATATAAGGTGGGGTGAAGATGGTGGAGACAGAGGTGAATCGGAGGAGATGTTGGTTGTTTGCAGCGGAGGTGGCTGTGGTTAAAACAGGTGTACGGCGCAGTTGGTCGGAGGTACGTCGATGGTGAAATGGGAATGGTGGTGGAGTGGTTATGACCTTGCAGCGGAGATGGAGTGGTTGTGGCGGTTTCAGCGGTGATTGGGGTTCGAGTGGGTGGTTGTCGGATTTTTACGGAGAGGAGACGGTGATTGTAGAAATGGAGCGGGTTCTCCGGTGGGGCTCCGGGTTGGGGTTTTTGATACAGAACTGTGTTTTGTTTGTTCTTGAATATCTGAGCTTTTTTTTTTTTAATTAATAAATAAAAACTGAATCTACTTCTACCCCTTTCTGTAACTACGCTGGCAAAAAAAATTGGTCAGAATAACGACTCCTGAAAATGTGACTTACCGGCGAATTTACCAAATACGCCGGAAGACTTGAACTCGCGTTCAAGATTTAAAATCGCCGGAAATTAATTCCGCCGGAAAAGTTAAATTCGCCGGAATGATAAAAACGCTGTATTCATATATAAAATCGCTGTATTCATAAATAAAAACGCCCAGATCTTGATTAAAACCTCAAAAACTCGTCAAAAGCAATCTGATATGAACCGAAATCCCTGTAAATGATATGAAAATTCACTCTAAAACTTTCTAAAACTGTTTAATCTCATAAGTAACAATCCCAATCAACAAACAAACAAATTAAACCAGCTAAAATCAGGATTTTTGAAAAAAAAAATGAATAAAATCAAAAACCCTAAAAACTTCAAAACCTTTCAAACAAACATCAGATTTTTATGATGAATTTGAAGATTGTTGAATCCCAAATTCGAGTACCAAGCTCTGATACCAAATTGTAGGATCAAATCGAGCCATAAATCTGATTTTGATAGTAATCAAAGATGAACACACTCAAAAATATATCTTTAAAACCCTTGAAATGATTTGCAAATGATGAATACAATATAGCCCCCAAATCTTTCTCTAAATGTGTGTTCCTAAAACCCTAATCATCACTTTCTATTTATAGCCTTTACCATTTTAGGGTAATTACATTTAAGTCCCTAGGGTTAATAACTTGCCAAAACTAGAATAAACATGAAAGCTAATTAAATGAGCTAATAAATATATTTTGTCTAAACAAAATATATTTAATTATCCAAAGCAATAAAACTATCATATCTCGAACTTCCACACGCTATATCTTTCTTCGATCTTCCCGTGTCGACTTGCGCGTTGACTTTGACTTGATGGCGTTGACTTTGTTGACTTGATTCGTTGATAACATTAGACTACACGTTTTAGACCCAACACTTGCTTGTGATCAAGAAATACGCGAGATGCGGTGCTAGCCGCATCGTCGCCTGTGGTGACTGTTGCTGTTATCCAGCTTCCTTGTATTGATAGAAGTGTTTACTGGACGCGGTGCGAGGCCGCATCGCTGTGAATACTTCCGTTTTCATACACCAGATGTGATGCTATGCCGCATCACTCTACCGTTCTAATATTCCAGGTAAGTCCTCCATCACTGGACAGATTGGATTCACCTACTGTGTCGATGCGTTCCCGCATGGACATAAGTAGGTTGTTAGCTAATGGGGGTTTTGATAAGGGTAATGGTCACTCGTGGTCGATGCTGACGCGAGATCTGGGACCATACCCCTTCAGGATGTTTTTTTGATTCTACTATATACGGCTCGTATATAGTTATACGAGCCGTATACATGTGCATACGATTTGTGTATATGGCTCAATGGATTTATTTTGTGAGGTTTTTGATGTTACCAAATGTATACGGGCTGTATAACTGTATACGGGTCGTATATAAGGATGTTTTTTCAAGTATCACGTTTTTTCCAGTAAAAAAACAATCATTCTAAGGTTTCTAAACTCTTCATCACCTTTAACAATGTCGATAAACGTTGATCGGAACACGCCGCTTAAATCGGAGCACAAGTAGAGTAACGTTACCGATCAGTCCGTTGATGGAAACCTTAGCGATCGCAGAGATCTTCGCGTTGGTTATTTATCGATTCTGCTAGTTATCGGCGGCGATGGGTACAGAAATCACCAAGGGTGATTATGGATTGGTTACAGAAACCACTAGCAGAAGAACCCGACACGTCTTCTATGATGATCCGAAACATTCCGAATAACTAGCAGAAGAACCCGACACAAACAAGTTCTCCATAGTTTATTATTCAGATCTCTACTCGGTCATCTTTCCAAAGTACAACACACGATAACTTTAAACTTTATATTGTGTGATTTGACCAGGAAATGATTGGAGGTGATTGCTACTTTTAATAAACGGATTGTTGGACTTTTTGTTCCAAATGCACGCCTCAATTCATCTTTTTTACTCTTTTCTTCGATTTCAACAAATCTTTTCCTTTTCCTTCAATTTCGAGAACATTCTCCGTAACATGAGGACGTGTCGGGTTCTTCTACTAGTGGTATTTTAATGAAGTATTGAAGATTGAATGTGCAAACCGCAACCGTTTTTTACTACGGAAACGGTGGCTATGCGAAATACAACCCGCAATCGTTTGTGACTATGGGAAACATAAGTTTTCTTTTTGAGCTTGATGGATGTCCGTTATCTCAGTTGAGGCGTGCATTGTTTAAATCTGAATCAGTTGGTATGTGTTCGTATCAGCGTTATTTATCACCCTGTTGGAATTCTTGTTCCAAATGCAGCTGTAGTACCGGGACCACTGGACCAGACACATGTCACATAGTTTGTTAGTGAACAAAAGGATATGAATGACAACTTGAGGGGTCTAGCCCTAGCTAGTTTGTCAAGACAAAAGATATAAATGTAGGAAATATAATTAGATGTTACGTTTAGCTTCAATAAACCAAGAACAAAGCCTATTTCAAAACACATGTAGATGAAGTCAAATGTGATCAAACTTGGACATCAGACGTAAATCTTGAAGCAAATATGTAGTTCCCAATTGGTTACAGAAACCACTAGCAGAAGAACCCGACACGTCTTCTATCTAGTCTAACACTTGAAAATGGATATGATCGTGTTAAGATCTTTATCTATCATGTCATCGACCAACTGCTCGAAATTTCTTTCGTTTCTCATGTTAGGGAGAATGTTCTCAAAATTGAAGGAAAAGGAAAAATGGTTGCTGATGTTTGAGAATTAAACGCATGTACGTGACAAAACAAGGATCGTTCTAATAGATTAAAGATATTAAACAGTTGTCAAATTTGTTGCGGGTTGGTTTTGGAAAGAAAAAAAAGGGGTTTACGGTGTTTTGGTAGGTTGAAATAGGTGAATGGTCTTGAAAGATTTGTTGAAATCGAAGAAAAGAGTAACTAGCAGAAGACGTGTCAGGTTCTTCTGGTAGTTATTCGGAATGTTTCGAATCATCACAGAAGACGTGTCGGGTTTGTATTTCCCATAGCCACCGTTTCCGTATACAAAACGGATGCGATTTGCATATTCAATCTTCATTGCTTCATTAAAATTAACAACCTGATTCGGATTATCTTTAGTAGTGTTTGTTTGAGAACCTGATTCAGATTTAAACAATGCACGCTTGATTCAGATCTCTATTCGGTCATCTTTCCAAACTACAACACACGATAAGTTTACACTTTATAGTGTGTGATTTGACCGGTTGTCAAATTCGTTGCGTGCATTCATTACTGATCTGGAATTGGAAAACCGTTGTGTATTTGCTTACTGATTTGGAATTGGAGAACCGTTTTGTATCTGAATCAGGTTCTCAAACAAACACTACGTACCCTTCCTTTTATTCTGTAAATATTAAATAAAGAATAACACCATGCCCGTAACCGTACGTACCCATCCTACTAAAGATGAGTTGGTATTGAACCAACAAAATCCGAATACTGAAAAACCGACATTCCTTCAACCATTCTAAACCCTAGCTGGAAACAAACCAACAAAATCCGAATACAGAAAAACATCAGCAACCATTTTTCCGTACCCATCCCTGCGTTGATAGCTTCCATCTTTTTACTTGTTCTTCAATCTTTGTTACCTGTTAATGTTTTATTTTTTCTATTTTTAGAAAGGTTTGACAACTCCACGACGGTATGATAAAACCGCTTATTTTGCTAGTGGGTTTTATAAGTCAAAGTTAACGTTGCTATTCAGATTCAGGAAAACATGTCGGCTTCCGTACCCATCCCCGCGTTGATAGCTTCCGTTTTATTACAGTCATACGACACGGCTTTTTGTTCTTCAATCTTTGTTACTTGTTAATGTTATATTTTTTTCTACTTTTAGAAAGATTTGACCACCTCACGACTGTAAAATGTCTCGTGTGATTGGCACCTTAAACCCCTTATATACTTTGAGAAAAATCCAATTTTCGAATAATACGGGCCGTATAACATTATACGGCCCGTATACAATGTTCGTATATATTGTATACGACCAGGTAATTAATTTTCACATGGTGTATACGGGCCGTATAATGTTATACGGCCCGTATAGAATTAAAAAAACTGACAAAGTCTGCTGACACAGACTTTGTTAGTTTTTTAAATTCTATACAGGCCGTATAACATTATACGGCCCGTATACACCATGTGAAAATAAGTTTTTTCCATGTGTTAATATTAGGACCAATATTTAACTTATAAAAAAAGTTATATATGTGTACTTTAAAATGAAATTCTAAAGTGTACGAGTCTGATATTTTTCTTATTTCTATTTCTCAGGGAAATTATATGGAGCGAATTGTTACAATTATGGAGCCAGGTACAACTATTGTGGTTGTAAATTTCATCTCCTTAATTGGATTTACTATTTATCATGTTTGTTTTTTTTTATATTTTATTTTCTCTTCTTCTTTTTTTTTCTTTTTTAAGCAATAACTATCATCTATATGATAGGAATTATATAATTGTATATGTGAAGTTCAAGTATGAAGATTTGATTGAAAATCATTTGTATTTAAGTAACACATGGCAAATTACTGGAAATTTTGAAAATGGCTTCGATTTATTTGAGATATGGGTTTTATATTTGTGAAAACTGCGAAAATAGTTCTTAAGGTTTTGTTCTTTTGAAACTTTAGTTCAAAACTCAAAACTTTTGAATCTGGGTTCCTATGGTTTCAATTTTGTTGTTATTTTCATCAAAAAGTAAAATCTGATTAGATTTTTCAGTTAACATCTAACTTTTTTGTCTTTTTTCATCTCTTTTAATGAAGAGCAAAATGGTCTTTTCCTCCCATTTTTCAGTTAACATCCAAATGTTTCAGTTAAAAGACCATTTTGCCCTTCATTAAAAGGGATGAAAAAGATTAAAAAAACTGAACGTTAGTCGAAAAATCTGACCAGATTTTGTTTTTCGATGAAAATGACAACAAAATTCAAACCACAGGAACCCAGATTCAAAAATTTGAGTTTTGGACTAAAGTGGCAAAAATGACAGAACCTCAGGGACCATTTTGACAGTTTACTCTTTATATTATCATTCGATAAAACTTGATAAAAAAAAATTTTGATTGTACTGCTAACTATGACTTCATAATAGAGGTAAATCATGTGTCCCAGAGTAAATTGGTTGATGTCGATTGTCGATGTTTGATCCCCATACATCCATTGCTCCACAATAGATTCCCACCTCCTAACCACTTGAGCTCTATCATGGGGACCATGATTGAGAGCTCTACTCCCATGGTGGATATTGACGTAGATTTAAGAGTATGTTTGGAGAGTGTATGAGTTAGAGCATTTTGTAAGAATATTTAAACGTAAAACTGAAAAGGTTTCAGGTAACACATATTTAGTAAACTGTTGATACTATGAATTAAAGTCTCAAATCGAATATCAAACGACATAAATATGTATGGCTAACTCCCACAATATTATTTAATCAAGAAAACTACACGAAAACTTGATTCTTACAATCCTGAATACCAAATATATAGTATTTATAAGCTAACCTATCACATTAGACTTATACTAGGATTGCTCGTATAATTATCCTATAAACATCCAAACCTAACTCGTTTAGGATGCTAGATAATTATCTAATAAGTTAAATAGGATATGATAATTACAACTAATTATTAAATCATAATCACATTTAATAATTTAGAATTATCCCTTTCCTTAAAAGTTAAAACCCTCCTTGAGCCTTGTACGGCAAGTGGGTCTCATTACTCGAAATTCCCAACATGAATAACTATGATTTGATATATTTATAATGCTGGAAGCAAAATAATCGTTTCCTTGACGATTGTATCATTGTTCATAAAAGTTATTACTTTTGATACTACAATGTAATTACAAAAGAACCTTAAAAATGTCACAGAACGATATAAACTATGTATTGACTAAAAGAATTAAAGTATGTCCATGGGTTTATAGTTAGTGGCATTTTTGGGTGGAATAAAGCTTTGAACCAAAATGTCTTGGGTCCGATTCTCACAAAAGGGGGTTTTTCCCATATTTATTGGGTTTCCCCCTAATGACGGGGGTAGCCCAAGTCTCAATAATACGACTAAAACACATAACAACTCAAAAGATTAAATGGTTAAAGGGTTCAAAACCCGCGAAACATTGTAAGCAGAAGAGAACAAGCACAGTAATCAGTTACATCAACTGATAACCCACCAACTCTTCACTCAGCCGCAAAAGTGGCGTGTACAAAAGAGAACAACTTTTTATCCACAGGTCCAAAGCCTTCAACCCCTAAATGGGCAAGCCTCCTACTACAGCCGAGGTTCACTAAGTCAAAGGTTTCTCCTTTGGGAGGAAACTTTCTCTATAAATAACATTCCATACCATTTATTTTGGACATTCTGATCAGTCTGGATCTTCTTGGATCTCTGATCTTCTCTCTTGTCTCTCGAGAACTTGCTTCATGCATGCTTCTCTTCTTCATTTCAAATTATACAACTTTACTTGCCATTACATCCGAGGCTGAACCTTCTTCAGCCAAAGATCTCAAGTAAACAACAAGCATAACTAGTGAACCTCCTCCTACGTCTAGCAAACGTAGGGGGACTCCACGACCTGCGTTAGGCAAACTTCAACCCTTGAAGCCTTTTGCCTATCCAGTCTGTCCACTACTCCCAGTCTCATATTTGTTGTAACAACACCCCCTGAATTGGTTCCGCTCGTAACACGATGATACTCCAGTGTTCCTTCAGTGATCCAAATTTACCGTTCGAAAAAAAGGGTTCGAATAAAGTCAAGACAATATGTGTTGTAAGAAAATATCCTTTATAAAAAGGGGTACTTGCACCATTGCTTCGTTGTGTTGGCCCGGAACAAAGTCAATACTTGATCAAGGAGGTTCACGAAGGAATTTGTGGAGCTCATTTCGGCCCAAGATCAGAAGTCTCAAAGTTGATAAATCTCGGGTATTTTTGGCCCACCATGAACCGAGATGCAAACGAGCAACTGAAAAAATGCGAAGCCTGTCAAATACAGGCCCCAGTGCGAAAAATGTCACACCCTGGCTTTTGCGGAAGCGTGGGTTTATTTGGTGTGACTTCTTAATACCATTTACAACAATGCTATATGAAAATAAAACACATGATAGTCATCCATTCATTAAGTTTTAAAAGTTACCACAACATCATTGTTTTAAAAAGTCGACACATAAAAAGAAATACAACCATGGCATAATGAAAACATGTTCATACGACATAACAAAAGACTTGACTAAAAATATGGTTTAAGACTTGTAACCCGTCCAGGCAAGGGTCACACTTCCTAAACCTGGATGACATCATTATTCCCTACGCAGCTTGCCACTATTGCACACATCGCCAGATCCATTACTTTCCTGAAATACATGTAGTTTGAAAAATCAACAAAAAGTTGAGCGAGTTCATGTAAAAGTGAATATGTATAAACCTTTCATGTATGAATAAAAGTCCCTGGTATGTAGCAATAAGGAAAAAGAGATCACCAATGGGTTGCAAAGCCACTGGTATGTGTGAGAAGATGCAGAAAAACTCAAACCTAGCAAATTTGTTACCGGACTTCGGCTGTAAGACACAGTCACCTCTATGGGCCGACCCGGCCTCACGGGTGTGGGTTCGCTACACCCAAATAGATCTATCACTCTTGTGTCCCTCGGTCCTAACAACGAGGATTTAATGGCCTTAAGTGTTGTACCCACCACTCACATGATCTAGTAGTAAACCCTCCCTACGCTAACCATACCATGTAAATAAATGTTTGTAATAATTGTCGCATGTATTTCACCCCCGAAGTATAAAACTGAAAACAGTAAAGAGAAAAGGGGGACATGAACTCACAGAAGTGCGTATCCTGAAATAGTGGTCAATCGCAACTCGGTCTGCTACGCGACGACCTACACGTACTAATGTCTATTAGACGAACGGGCCGTGCCTTGGCTTAGGGTTTAATGTTTTTAGGAAAATAGTTAGGCAATTTCGTGTTCACACTTCTTAATTATTTTATAAGTGTATTTCCTTCCCAAGGATGGGGGTTTTTATACATGTACACTTGTAATTTCCGAAAAATATATTTTAAGTCCCACTTAGAAAATATATTTTAATCACTTGTCTAAAACGTCTTAATTCAAAATATATATATTTTTCCCAAAAATATTATATTCTACTTCATAAATTTTCCAAAATATTACTTTATCAAAAATATACGTATGAGAGTATTTTTCCGAAATACTACATAAGTTACGTTTTAGTGTGTCGTAATGCAACAATACTTATGTAACTTAGATATTTATTTTGTGAGGGTTTTGGTATTTTTTTTGGAGTCGTAATCTCATGATATCATAAGTTATATTATTTTTACCCTAAAAATAATATAATCAGTTCACAAAATAAGCAAATAATCACACAAGAGTTTTAGTATAAAATATATTCTAATTATATGTTTAACAAATTTTATTTACGAAAATCCACCTCCGGTATTTGGAAATTTTTGTAATAAAAATCATGGCGAAGTTTATTTTGAAAACCAAGTTAAAAATATATTTGTAAACACTTGTTAGAAAAATATTTCTAAGTGTTGAAATTTTAGAAAAATTTCGCCAGAGTTTCCTTTGTAAATGGAGGCGTCCATGCTTACTAGTATATCATTTTCTTTTGTAAAATCATTCAAACAATCATCATACAATTTCTAATTACCAATCTTGACAATAATAAGCATAAACCATAAACTTATGAACTTGAAAGATTTATAAAAACATGTAGTAACTTACTAGTATACTTAGTAAGTCTTGTTACCTTTAAAAATGTGATTGGTTCTTTAAAAACTTTATTTTTAAATAATTTGTATTTTTACAACTTCTAGTCATAATTTCTAAAAATATTTCTTTGTGAAATTTTCTTGTTACACAAGTGTTTCTACACTTGTTTATCCACTAAAAATGTGTTTAGTTTATGTAAGATCCAAGTTTTAACAAAACTTACACTTTTCACTTGGTTCTTTCGAAAAACCACTCATGGATCTTTAGATCTACAAGTTTACATCCTATTTAGATCTTTATTTTTCAGGAAAACATGTATTTATTTAAGTTTATAGTTTATGTGTGGATGATTTCATCTTCCTACACATCTTTATCTTTCACATCTTGCTAGTTCATGTCTTTAAACATGATCTAGCAAGTCCATGTGATGAACCATACCATTTTATCTAGTAAACAACAATCAACAAACATAATAACATAAGAATAACATGATTTCATCATTACTTTAACACTACTTCATCACTTTGTTAGCTTTTGTTCAAGACTTTGATTATGTTCTTTAGGGTTCTTAATATTTCACCATTCTTTTTGCTATTAACCAACAAAAATATGAAGAGTATGAAGATCTAAGGCACTTACTACTAGCACAAGGCTAGGGGAGTTCAAGAGCGTAAAAGTGATGGATAAAAGAAAATGAGAGAGGTCCTTGAGCTTCCGAACACACCAAGCTTACTTGTAGGATCTCTAACACCTTTGGGTATGTATGGATTGCTTGAAATGGACTTGAAGGTGGTGGTATGGTGGCGGCCGAACAAGGAGAGAAGGAGGAGAGAAAGCTTGTTTGATGTTTGAGTTTGATGAGAGAAGATGGATAACTATTGTGCTTATTTATAAACCATTCTTACCCTTTTATCCCTTGTATATTATGTTTCTAATCATCCAACAAGATCCATTATTTTAATCAAGAAATCAAAGAGGTGGGTCACCCCTTGGTGACCGTCGCCTAATGGGGTGGGGGGTATAGGGTTGGGTTTTAATGATCTAGTTACAATCTAGTTAGATTTTAAAGGTTAAGTTAGTGTGTTAAGGTGTGTTGTTAATTATATAGTGTGTTAGGGTGTTCGGGGACCCTAACTAGCTCGGAAAAGTAAAAACAATGTGTTTGGCAATATTTTTATGTTCCGGGTAAAGTCCGGTTGTTCGGTTGGGTGTTGTCCCGTTAAAGTGCTAAATAAATCTTTAAAGTGTCTTTTATGTTACTTTTAGTGAGACATTTAATTCCCAACACTTTGGAAAGTATCTAGGACTATTTTGCTAAGTTTTTGCACTTTACTAGCATTATTAAATGCTGAATTTTGGTTATTTAGTGCAGAATTCTGCATTTAAAGTATGTTTTAGGCACTTCCCGGCACTATAGCTATCACCTAGTGACGCAGTTTTATGGTCCTCACCTCCCTACACTCCCTACTAGTGTAGTATTCTATCTCCGGCTCATAATGGCCTCAAAAACATTGTCTGTCTAGGTGCTGACATTGTCAGCATGTCTCTGGGTTATCCGCTCACTGTGCTAACTGTGCTTTTGTGCATCAAGTTTGTCACTAATGTCTGTGTGTAATAAATAGAGTGACATTATAAAATGTGATGCATGTGTATGTATTTAACAGAAAACAGAAAGCAGTTTACTCACAGTGGTAATCAAGCACAGTCATTAAGCACCAATTAAATATTAATTAATTGTACGGATACCTGGAATTATGAGGGTTGTCATACTCTCCCCCCGTTAAGAAAATTTCGTCCCGAAATTTTAGGTTCTGCTCCTAGTTGTAGGGGTCTTGGGAAATAAATGGGGGTATTTCTCCTTGAATTCTGGGACGTGTCTTGCATTCCATCGAACTTTGACGAGCTTGACACTACTCCTGCGTGTCTTGTTAATCTTCCAATCAGTAACCTCAACTGGTTCTTCAACAAAGTGGAGCGTGTCCTCAATATGAACTTCGTCGGCTGGAATGACAACTATCTCTTGAGTCGGACTCTTTTTCAGGTTTGATACATGGAATGTATCATGAACACCATTAAGCTCATCAGGCAGGTCCAACTTGTATGCTACCAAACCAACCCTCTTCAGAACCTTGAATGGACCAATGTAACGTGGATTTAACTTCCCACGCTTTCCAAAGCGTGCCACACCCTTCCAGGGTGAAACCTTCAATAACACCATATCTCCCACCTCGAATTCTAGAGGTTTCCTTCTTCGGTCCGCGTAACACTTTTCTCGATCGCGAGCCGCCTTGATGCGCTCTCGGATCTGTGCAATCTTGTCGGTCGTTTCCTGGACCAATTCCGGAGCAACTATGTAACACCCCGTGTTTTCGAATGTCAAAGTCAAAGTCAAAGTCCAAGTCAACTTTGACTTCTTTTACTGTTAATGCTTCTCTTTACTTTTTGTATTATGTGGAGTAAGTGTTGTCTAAATGAAATGATCGAATGTTTAATCAATACGACCGATTTACGACTGTGAATAGTAGGAAGTAACAATGCGATAAAGTTAATCAATCAATAATCAAGCTACTCGATTCATCAATCAAAGTCGAGACTCGAATTATGTGAACCTTGGTATTGTATTACGTGTGTGTGTGTGCCTTACGTGTTACTTGTGCATGTTTATTTATATGTTTGGTGTGGTATTCAAGCGAATCAATCGAAAATCGAATCGAAACTCCAAAAGCAATCGAACTCAATCGAAACCGACATCGAAACGTGAAATGTAGATGCTTGTATGTAGATATAGTGATTGGGACTGAAAGTAATTTGACTAGGAACTCTATCGTATTCGTATCATCGTCCATCGAAATCGAAACATCAAAAATCGTCGCGAAATACTCCAGGTGGGTCGCGGATCGAACATGAGGCATCCTGATCGAACAGGCCAGCCGATCGGCTAGCATCTTCCTAGCCGATCGAGCAGCCCATTCGATCGGAGCTCCTGGCCGATCGGCTGCCACTTTCCTCTTTTGTAGCCTATAAATAAGGCTGTCA
Organism: Helianthus annuus; assembly: GCF_002127325.2. Lineage (NCBI taxonomy): Eukaryota > Viridiplantae > Streptophyta > Magnoliopsida > Asterales > Asteraceae > Helianthus > Helianthus annuus. The sequence goes on from NC_035436.2 coordinate 161,263,921, forward strand.
TTGTCACACTTTCCATTTTTGGAAAGCTCTGACCGAACCAGCCTTCTTCTTCACCTTTTCTCAGATTTCTCTCAACTCCGGTAAGTTTTCACTCTAATTCTTGTACGTTTTTGATCACTACATGATTCTACACCTTTCTATCTTTCAAAACTCGATTTCTAACCGTGAAATCACCAAGATCTAAGTGTTCTTGGGTGATGTCATCATGGTGTGCTTGAAGAACACCAAACTTTGGCCTCATTCAACCATGAATAGCTTAGATCTGACCGATTTCCACATAAACAAACTAAGATTCTTACAAATCTTAACATTTTATGAATAATTTCCAACTTTCTTCAACCTTTTACACTCAAAACCTTAAACCCGGTAGAAACGGAGCTTGAACCAGCTAACTAATCATTCTAACAGTTAAGAGGTTCAAGATTCGGATTCTATATACTAGGTTCACCGACGATGGGTTAAACTCTAAACCGACGTTCCAAACTGTTCACCGGCCGGACTTGGGTGATTCCTGTCTGAGTCGAAGAAACGAGTAGGAACGGAGGATATCATAGTTCAACTCGTTATCAAACTACCTCGAAATGACAACAAGTGATCAAATAGCCAAGTGTTAGACGAAAGGCCGACCAGGTCAGAAATGTTGGCCGAACGGCTAGACTGTTCGAACAGCCCAGCCGATCGGACATGCCAGCCGATCGGCTAGCACATGGTTCCACACCTTTCAATTTTTATGAAGTATACTATTGACGAACGCTACTCGATTGGTAAACATTACTCTTTGGATCATGAGATACTATGCTTCAACACTTAATCGTTTTCACAACTCGTTCGTAGTAGGGAATGCCAGCTGATCGAACAGTCTGTTCGATCGAGCGACATTCTGTTGAGAACCACTTCTAAAGTTCCCAGCCGATCGGTTAAGCCGGCCGATCGAGCGGACCGTTCGATCGATCGACCTGAAAGGTAAGGACATTTTAGTGTTCTCATATACTACAACGGAAACTTCAAAAGTTCAAATCCTCAAACACAAACACACCAGAGGAAGAAACAATCCACTCGAATGCCCAGCCGATCAAGCCTACCGGCCGAACGAACAGGACTGTCCAATCGGACATACCAGCCGACCGAACAGCCCGTTCGATCGGACCTGCCGTTCGATCGACCAACCTATTCGATCCATCCACATTTGTTTGCATTTCCACGTTACTCATTGTTGTGCTATCGAACTATTCAAGCTAACCTTACTCTCAGCGCTCCCTTCAATCCATAATCAATCATTGTGAGTATACTCGATCCCTTTTTGCTTTTAGCACTTTTGGGTGTTACATACGTTACTTATATCAAAACACAAATGATCACACTACTCAAACTATTGAACGCTAACCAATACGCATGTATTACGTGACTTAATGAATGCTTGTTGATTGTGTTTACACGTGGAATGCTGTCTACCTGCCTTAACGACGTAGTACTATAGTTTGGACTCAGCACCCGTTCACACGGGGGTTGTTAAGGACAATTACTTGCATGGATTACGGTGGTAATCATGTATTGCGAACCGTCTCGGACGGTTAACCCGCAGTCATTGGTATCGATAGGTCCATGTCGATAATTAACATGCTTCGTTTTCCGTTGTGTACGTGCTGGTTATGCGTAAACTATTCGAACTCTATATGCTATTATCAAACTTGTATGCTCACCTTTACATTTTATGTATTGACTTTACTTTAACGTATGTGACAGGTAACTAGGATGCTTATTTGCTAGGAAAGCGAGGCTAGAATAAGTTTCTAGAAGCCCCCAACAAATAGTTGTCTGCCGAGAACAAGCGTCTGGGGCATAGTTGTCTGTAGATCTTGTCCTCTGGCGTTACAACCAGAAAGTCAACAGAATAGGGGTCTAGAAGCAGATAAACAATTGCTGTAATAATATTTGAATCTGAGTTGTCGGAACAGAATTTCTTGTTTGGATGATTATCTGTAATGACATGTTTGTTTATTCGGGATACGGTATGGGACGTATCTTTAACTGAATTATATAAATAGTTGTTATGGATACTCCTGAACAATCTGTTTCGCTAAGTGCCGCGCCCCGATGATTCCGCCATCGGTTGGGGTGTGACAGATTGGTATCAGAGCCATAAATATAGGGAATTAGGTTAGACACGACCTAGTCCGGGTCGCTGTCTTAGAGATCTAGACTATAGTTAGGAACCATCAGACCAAGTTTATGTGCCTTATTCTGCAATTCTTCACTATCATTGCACCCGAATTTCCAATTAAATCTAAGCGATTGGTTGGGAATTGGTGTGAAAGCCGCAAACTCCTGACCAAATTGCCTGACTAATGCTGATTTCATCTATTTATTCATGCTTATCGCATTGTTTTCCAAAATGAATGAGGAGAATTTTCATCAAGACTAGGTGTGAAAACCGTGAACTCTCGACGAAATTGTCTGCTCAGTCTCCTTAAATTTTCTTAAAACAAGGAAGAGATTGCTAAGCCAAGGGGTGAAACCCTAACCTTGGTAGTTTGTTCTGGACTTTATTTATCTCACCAAGGCCTCGACGGACTCCAACGACCTGAACTCACAAGTATGACCTAGGGAACGTGTGTGGAATGCCCAAGAATCGAGGCAGAAACACGACCTCTAGAAGTCGCAAATGATGACAAGTCTAACTGTGAATAGTCGAGCTGCCTAGGGTAGTCGATGTCTAGTAGCCGCAGACAATCTATCTCCCGATTTTATGTGTTTCGATTCTGAGAACCGCAGTCGCGTACTTGGATGACTCGTTGATTTTATGTATTTCTGTGTGCTTTATCTGTTTACGTGTTTACATTTTGGTCATTATTTGATTTTACTACCATTTCGATCAACACACAGGACTCGTACTGTTATTCTATCCCCATTTGACCTCCAGTTGCTGCAATCCAGACGATATTATGCTATGCTATGCTGTGCGACTAAGTTAGGCGAATACGATGCTATTCGATATGCTATACGAACGACACGCGAGCTTTGAATAATAGGATCTTGAGGCAGTCAGAATGCTATATGTGCTTATAGGGAAATTACGTGACATTACTTGCCTCTGTGATTTAGTGCGTATGTGCTTTCCGTGACTATGTGCTTCTGTGCTCTACTTGCTTATGTGCTTTTGTGGTTAGGTGGATTCTGTGCTTTTATGTCTATGAGATTTCGTGATGTGTGTTTCGACGTGTTCCTAAGCTTTAGTAATCTAGACGTGTGAGGTGAGATTCGATTACGTTGTGTTGAGTCCTGTGACGATGTCTATTGCAGACCATGTCGTCGTCTGGATCACGTCAACGTCTGACCCGCCAAGAAAAGAGAGACAGACGTCTCGCTGCTATCATCTCCAAATCCGTGGCGAAAGCTGTGAGTGAGGTGTATGAAAACGCTAGCAAGTCATCTGAAGGATCTCATGCTGATACCCCTAAGGATTCCAGCAAGGCTGCCTTTAGCTTCAAGCAGTTTAAAGCATGCGGACCGAAGGAGTTCACCGGTGAGGATGGCCCTATTGCCATGTTTCATTGGTTCGACTCGGTCGAAGTCACCCTGTGACAAAGCGGATGCCCCGAAAATCTCCGCACTCTCAATGCTACTGGCGTCTTCCAGTCCCGTGCTCTAGACTGGTGGACTGCTGAACGAAATAAGCGTGGGAATGATGCAGCTTACGAGCTGACATGGGAGGAACTGAAGGCAATTATGATCGATGAATTCTGCCCTCCTTATGAACGCCAAAAGCTGGAGGATGAATTTTGGGTCATCAAGCAGAAAGACGGAGACAACGCTGCTCTCACTGTTCGCTTCAAGCAGCTCAGTATCATCTGTCCCAATCAAGTCAAGACTCCAGAAATGACCATCAAGAAGTATATCCGAGCTCTGCCAGACTGTGTAGTAGATTTTGTTCACGCCTCCAAGCCAGCAGCGATCGAGGAAACCTACCTGCTAGCCGCTGAGATTAACGACAAGCGGGTAAAGGCCGGTTTCTGGGATAAGCAAACCAAGTCTCTGCACCAAGCTACAACAGTATCCACCGACAACACCATTGCTCAACCCTCCAAGACATCAAGAAGGAAGAAGAAGCACAACAACAACAACAGCTCCAGCAACAAGAGCTGTGCTGCCGCAACCACTGCTGCTCATCTACAAGCTGTACCAGCTCAACAACAGCAACAGCACCACTCAGCTCCAGTGATCAATGCACCGCCAGCAAAGCGTGCATACACAGGCCCTCACCCACTCTGCCCAACGTGTTCGTATCATCACCCGGTGGGTCTAGCCTGTCGTTTTTGCGCTCACTGTAACCTTTACGGTCATTTCACTGCGAACTGTCGCTATGGTCCCCGTCAAGCCCCAGTTCAAGCTACTGTCAACCAGGCTTTACTCCCTGCCCCTCAAGGCCAACAAGCAGCTCAAGCACCAGCAGCCAACGCTCGAGTCTGCTTTGCATGTGGTGACCCTAACCACTTTGCAAACAGGTGCCCGAACAGGGTGGTTAAGCAAGAGCCCCAGCAGCAACAACCACAACAGCAGCCTCAGCAACAGCAGCAAGCAGCCCATGCCCGAACCTTCAACATCAATGTCCGTCAAGCTCAGGCGGATAACAACGTGGTTAATGGTATGTTCCTTGTGAATGGTATTTATGCATCATGTTTGTTTGATACTGGAGCCGATAACTGCTTTGTGTCGTTTGAATTCGAGAAGCTCCTTAGTCGTAAGCGCTCTTATCTGTCCTCGTCATTCGAAGTCGAAGTCGCTACGGGAAGAACTATTGTCGTTAATTCAGTACTCCGTGATTGTACTCTCGAACTCAACCATCACATTTTCCCAATCGACCTTATTCCAATGCAACTCGGAAGCTTTGACGTCATAATAGGCATGGACTTTCTTCGCGAAAACCATGCTGAAATTGTGTGCTTCGAAAAGATGATTCGATTCTCGTTCGCGAATGGTGATCTATTGTGTGTGTACGGGGAAACGGCGTCGAAAGGTCTCAAGCTCATGTCTTGTATTCAAGCCAGCAAGTATTTCCGCAAGGAATACCGAGCCTTCTTGGCCAACATTGTAGTAGCGGAGAAGGAAAAGAAAAAGGAAGTTGAAGTCAAAGATGTTCCGGTGGTTCGTGAATTTCCTCAGGTGTTCCCTGACGATCTTCCCGGACTACCACCAAGTCGTGATATCGACTTCCGCATCGACCTCATTCCTGGAGCTAACCCCGTTGCCAAAGCCCCTTACCGACTCGCACCTTCCGAAATGAGGGAACTCTCGAACCAACTCCAGGAATTACTCGAAAAAGGCTTTATTCGCCCAAGCACCTCTCCTTGGGGCGCGCCAGTCCTCTTCATCAAAAAGAAGGATGGATCGTTCCGGATGTGCATCGACTATCGGGAATTGAATAAGCTAACCATAAGTAACCGATACCCCTTGCCTCGAATCGACGATTTGTTTGATCAGCTACAAGGTGCATCATGTTTCTCTAAGATCGATCTGCGTTCAGGATATCATCAGCTACGGATTCAAGATGAAGACATCCCTAAAACCGCTTTTCGAACCCGTTATGGCCATTACGAATTTGTTGTTATGCCCTTTGGTCTAACCAACGCACCCACGGTTTTTATGGATCTGATGAATCGCGTGTGTAAGCCTTACCTTGACCGTTTCGTCATCGTGTTCATCGACGATGTCTTGATTTATTCCAAAACGAAAACCGAACACGCGCAACATCTACGTTTGGTTCTCAAGTTACTCCAGGGGAATCGACTCTACGCCAAATTCTCCAAGTGCGAATTCTGGTTGGAGGAGGTTCAGTTTCTGGGTCACATTGTGAATAGCCAGGGTATCCATGTCGATCCTGCGAAGATTGAAGCCGTCAAAAGCTGGATTACGCCTAAGAACCCGTCAGAAGTTCATTCTTTTCTTAGACTAGCGGGCTATTATAGACGATTCATTGAAGGATTCTCCAAGATCGCTGTGCCACTTACCGCTCTTACTCATAAGGACAAGCCTTTTGTGTGGGGAAACGCACAAGAGACTGCCTTTCAAACCCTCAAGCATATGCTGTGCAACGCTCCGATTCTTACGCTGCCCGACGGAAGCGACAACTTCATTGTCTAGTGTGATGCTTCCAACCTTGGTCTCGGCTGTGTCCTCATGCAGCGAGACAAGGTTATAGCCTACGCATCTCGTCAGCTCAACATCCATGAGAAGAACTATACAACCCATGACCTCGAGCTAGGCGCGGTTGTCTTTGCATTGAAGATTTGACGACACTACCTGTATGGCACTAGGTGTACAATCTACACTGATCACAGGAGTTTACAACACAACTTTAATCAGAGAGAGCTTAATATGCGTCAACGCCGATGGGTAGAACTTCTCAACGATTACGACTGTGAGATTCGTTATCACCCAGGCAAGGCGAATGTGGTTGCCGACATGCTCAGCAGAAAGCGTTACGTGCTCAGTACCCGAAACATCCAAGCCCAGCACAACCTCGAAACCCTTATCCGCGAAGCTCAACATGCTTGCTTTAACGAGCGTACATTGAAGAAAGAAAGGATCTATCACGATGGAGCTCAGTTGGTAAGCAAATCCGATGGGATATTCTATTTTCTGGACCGAATATGGATCCCAAGGCGGACCGATTTGCGAAAGATTATCATGAAAGAAGCCCACAAATCCCAGTATTCCATTCATCCCGGCGCAGATAAGATGTACCAGGACCTACGCTATAAGTACTGGTGGTCGGGCATGAAACGAGATATCGCCCTCTACGTTGGAAGTTGTTTAACTTGCGCAAGAGTCAAGGCTGAACATCAAAGACCTTCTGGCTTACTCAAACAACCACCGATACCTATCTGGGAGTGGAAGAGTATAGCTATGGATTTCATAACGAAACTCCCGCCCACGCCATCAGGTCACGACAGTATTTGGGTTATAGTCGATCGTCTAACGAAATCAGCCCACTTTTTGCCTATACGAGAAGACTACAAGGTGGAGCGACTAGCCCAAATCTACACCGACAAGATCATTCGTAATCATGGTACGCCTCGTGACATCATTTCAGACCGTGACGCTCGGTTCACTTCACGATTGTGGGAAACGTTTCAAGCGGCCCTTGGTACGTCGCTTAATCTGAGTACTGCATTCCATCCTCAAACCGACGGACAGACTGAAAGAACGATCCGTACTCTTGAAGACATGCTCCGAGCATGTGTCATAGATTTTTGTGGTAGTTGGAACAAACACCTGCCATTGGTGGAATTCTCGTACAATAACAGCTATCATGCCAGCATCCAAATGGCACCTTTCGAGGCTTTGTATGGTAGAAGATGTCGATCGCCTATTGTGTGGCACGAGATCGGTCACTCACAACTAACCGGTCCCAAGATTCTACAAGAAACGACTGACAAAATACACCAGATTCGAGACAACTTGGTGAAAGCTCAGAACAGATAGAAAAGTTACGCCGATAAAAGACGCAAGCCCCTTGAATTTGAAGTTGGTGACTACGTACTTCTAAAGGTATCACCTTGGAAGGGTGTAGTCCGATTCGGCAAGAAGGGGAAACTAGCGCCTCGATATGTTGGACCTTTTAGGATTCTGGAAAGGATCGGAAAAGTCGCCTACAGACTCGAACTACCGGAGGAACTCAGTAACGTCCACCCGACTTTCCACGTCTCTAACCTCCGAAAATGCCTTGCTGATCATGATCTAATCGTACCACTCGACGATCTTCAGGTCAACGAAACGTTACACTTCATGGAAAAGCCTGTCGAGATCATGGATTGCCAAACCAAGCAACTCAGGTGCTCTCGCATCCCGATCGTAAAGGTCCGATGGGAAGGCAAACGAGGCACGAAGTTCACTTGGGAACTCGAAAGCTGGGAAGGCAAACGAGGCACGAAGTTCACTTGGGAACTCGAAAGCGACATGAAGGCCAAGTACCCGCAGTTGTTTAAATAAATAGATCTGAAGCATCAAATTGGTAAGTCACGGCGTGGTGTAGCCTTCGACCCTAATTTCGGGACGAAATTCCCTAAACAAGGGGAGGCTGTAACACCCCGTGTTTTCGAATGTCAAAGTCAAAGTCCAAGTCAACTTTGACTTCTTTTACTGTGAATGCTTCTCTTTACTTTTTGTATTATGTGGAGTAAGTGTTGTCTAAATGAAATGATCGAATGTTTAATCAATGCGACCGATTTACGACTGTGAATAGTAGGAAGTACCAATGCGATAAAGTTAATCAATCAATAATCAAGCTAATCGATTCATCAATCAACTCGAGACTCGAATTATGTGAACCCTGGTATTGTATTACGTGTGTGTGTGCCTTACGTGTTACTTGTGCATGTTTATTTATATGTTTGGTGTGGTATTCAAGCGAATCAATCGAAAATCGAATCGAAACTCGAAAAGCAATCGAACTCAATCGAAACCGACATCGAAACGTGAAATGTAGATGCTTGTATCTAGATATAGTGATTGGGACTGAAAGTAATTTGACTAGGAACTCTATCGTATTCGTATCATCGTCCATCGAAATCGAAACATCGAAAATCGTCGCGAAATACTCAAGGTGGGTCGCGGATCGAACAGGAGGCATCCGGATCGAACAGGCCAGCCGATCGGCTAGCATCTTCCTAGTCAATCGAGCAGCCCATTCGATCGGAGCTCCTGGCCGATCGGCTGCCACTTTCCTCTTTTGTAGCCTATAAATAGGGCTGTCATTGTCACACTTTCCATTTTTGGAAAGCTCTGACCGAACCAGCCTTCTTCTTCACCTTTTCTCAGATTTCTCTCAACTCCGGTAAGTTTTCACTCTAATTCTTGTACGTTTTTTATCACTACATGATTCTACACCTTTCTATCTTTCAAAACTCGATTTCTAACCGTGAAATCACCAAGATCTAAGTGTTCTTGGGTGATGTCATCATGGTGTGCTTGAAGAACACCAAACTTTGGCCTCATTCAACCATGAATAGCTTAGATCTGACCGATTTCCACATAAACAAACTAAGATTCTTACAAATCTTAACATTTTATGAATAATTTCCAACTTTCTTCAACCTTTTACACTCAAAACCTTAAAACCGGTAGAAACGGAGCTTGAACCAGCTAACTAATCATTCTAACAGTTAAGAGGTTCAAGATTCGGATTCTATATACTAGGTTCACCGACGATGGGTTAAACTCTAAACCGACGTTCCAAACCGTTCACCGGCCGGACTTGGGTGATTCCTATCTGAGTCGAAGAAACGAGTAGGAATGGAGGATATCATAGTTCAACTCGTTATCAAACTACCTCGAAATGACAACAAGTGATCAAACAACCAAGTGTTAGACGAAAGGCCGACCGGGTCAGAAATGCTGGCCAAACGGCTAGACTGTTCGAACTGCCCAGCCGATCGGACATGCCAGCCGATCGACCGGGCCAGCCGATCGGCTAGCACATGGTTCCACACCTTTCAATTTTTATGAAGTATACTATTGACGAAGTGATGTTCGATCGAATACGCTACTCGATTGGTAAACATTACTCTTCGGATCATGAGATACTATGCTTCAACACTTAATCGTTTTCACAACTCGTTCGTAGTGGGGAATGCCAGCCGATCGAACAGTCTGTTCGATCGAGCGACATTCTGTTGAGAACCACTTCTAAAGTTCCCAGCCGATCGGTTAAGCCGGCCGATCGAGCGGATCGTTCGATCGATCGACCTGAAAGGTAAGGATATTTTAGTGTTCTCATATACTACAACGAAAACTTCAAAATTTCAAATCCTCAAACACAAACACACCAGAGGAAGAAACAATCCACTCGAATGGCCCAGCCGATCGAGCCTACCGGCCGAACGAACAGGACTCTCCAATCGGACATACCAGCAGACCGAACAGCCCGTTCGATCGGACCTGCCGTTCGATCGACCAGCCTATTCGATCCATCCACATTTGTTTGCATTTCCACGTTACTCATTGTTGTGCTATCGAACTATTCAGGCTAACCTTACTCTCAGCGCTCCCTTCAATCCATAATCAATCACTGTGAGTATACTCGGCCCCTTTTTGCTTTTAGCACTTTGGGTGTTACATACGTTACTTATATCAAAACACAAATGATCACACTACTCAAACTATTGAACGCTAACCAATACGCATGTATTACGTGACTTAATGAATGCTTGTTGATTGTGTTTACACGTGGAATGCTGTCTACCTGCCTTAACGACGTAGTACTATAGTTTGGACTCAGCACCCGTTCACACGGGGGTTGTTAAGGACAATTACTTGCATGGATTACGGTGGTAATCATGTATTGCGAACCGTCTCGGACGGTTAACCCGCAGTCATTGGTATCGATAGGTCCATGTCGATAATTAACATGCTTCATTTTCCGCTGTGTACGTGCTGGTTATGCGTAAACTATTCGAACTCTATATGCTATTATCAAACTTGTATGCTCACCTTTACATTTTATGTATTGACTTTACTTTAACGTATGTGACAGGTAACTAGGATGCTTATTTGCTAGGAAAGCGAGGCTAGAATAAGTTTCTAGAAGCCCCCAACAAATAGTTGTCTGCCGAGAACAAGCGTCTGGGGCATAGTTGTTTGTAGATCTTGTCCTCTGGCGTTACAACCAGAAAGTCAACAGAATAGGGGTCTAGAAGCAGATAAACAATTGTTGTAATAATATTTGAATCTGAGTTGTCAGAACGGAATTTCTTGTTTGGATGATTATCTGTAATGACATGTTTGTTTATTCGGGATACGGTATGGGACGTATCTTTAACTAAATTATATAAATAGTTGTTATGGAAACTCCTGAACAATCTGTTTCGCTCAGTGCCGCGCCCCGATGATTCCGCCATCGGTTGGGGTGTGACAAACTAATTGTCTATCACCTGCGTCAGCCCAACAAATCGGTGATCGACATTTGTGTCCATAAAGAGCTTCGAACGGTGTGGCTTGAATACTTGCATGATAACTGTTATTGTATGAAAATTCGACCAATGGTAGGTGAGTGTCCCAACTTCCACCTAAATCCATTACGCAAGCTCGCAGCATGTCTTCTAAGGTCTGAATCGTTCTTTCACTCTGTCCATCCGTTTGCGGGTGAAATGTTGTACTTAGATTTAACTGAGAACCAAATGCTTCTTGAAGGGATTGCCAAATCCTTGACACAAATCTTCCATCCCTATCAGAGATGATTGAGAGAGGCACTCCATGTCGTGCAACGATCTCTCTCATGTATATCTCAGGTAGTTTACTCGTGTTTTCTTTTTCCCTGATGGGCAGGAAATGCGCAGATTTCGTTAGACGGTCTACTATTACCCAAATAGTAACGTGGCCTTTAGGCGTCCTTGGCAATTTCGTTATGAAATCCATTGAAATCTGTTCCCATTTCCATTTGGGTATTTCAGGTTGCTGTAGAAGGCCTGAAGGCTTCTGGTATTCAACTTTTACCTTGGCGCACGTTAAACACTTGCTAACATATACCGCAACATCCCCTTTCATCCTAGGCCACCAGTAGAAATCCTTAAGATCTTGGTACATCTTATCTGCTCCTGGATGAATTGAGTACCGCGATTTGAGAGCTTCATCGAAAATAACCTTTCTCAATCCACCAAACAGAGGAACCCAAATTCGTTTCATGAAGCATAAAGTTCCTTCCTCGTTTGGTACCAACTGCTTCTCCATCCCTCGGAGATACTCGTCCTCAATATTTCTTTCTTTGAGAGCTTCTCTCTGCGCAGCACGGATGCGCAATGAGAGGTCTGTCTGAACAATCATTTCCAAAGCCCTGACCCTTATGGGCTTGATCCTTTCTTTTCGAATTAGGGCATCGGCGACCACATTCGCCTTCCCTGGATGATACTTCATCTCACAGTCCTACTCGTTCAATAGCTCTACCCAGCGTCTTTGCCTCATGTTAAGCTCCTTTTGGTCGAATATGTGTTGTAGGCTCTTATGATCAGTGTAGATTGTATATCGCGTACCATACAAATAATGTCGCCAGATCTTTAACGCAAATACCACCGCGCCTAATTCCAAGTCGTGCGTGTGACAACTGTCAAATTTACATGCATCCGTACGTATAATTAATATTGATTTATGCTTAATGACTGTGCTTAATTACAAATGTATATTTTATTGCTTATTGATTTCTGTTACATACATACACATGCATCACATTCATACTGTCACTCCATTTATTATATACAAACATTAGTGACAAACTTGATGCACAAAGCACAGTTAGCACAGTGAGCGGATAACCCAGAAAACATGCTGACAATGCCAGCACCTAGACAGACAATGCTTTTGAGGCCAGTATGAGCCAGAGATAGAATACTACACTAGTAGGGAGTGTAGGGAAGTGAGGACCATAAAACTGCGTCACTAGGTGATAGTTATAGTGCCCGGAAGTGCCTAAAACATACTTTAAGTGCAGGATTCTGCACTAAATAACCAAAATTCAGCTTTTAACAATGCTAGTAAAGTACAAAAACTTGGCAAAATAGTCCTAGAAACTTTCCAAAGTGTTGGGAATTTAATGTGTCTCTAAAAATAATAAAAAAGACACTTTAAAGACTAATTTAGCACTTTAACGGATCAACAACCAACCGAACAACCGGACTTTACCTGAAACATAAAAATATTGCCAAATACATTGTTTTTACTTTTCTGAGCTAGTTAGGGTCCCCGAACACCCTAACACACTTTATATTATATAACACACAATAAACTACTAAATTAACCTTAACATTCTAACTAGACTTAGTAACCAACATTGAAACCCAACCCCATACCCCCCCCCTCGAACCGGTCATGGGATGTGGGGACATCCCCACAATTCTTTTTAATATTTTATTTAGAATGTTGTTGGATAAAAGAACAAGATATACAATGGGTAAACATGAGTTTGGTCTATTTAAATGCACAAGGGATTTCCATCTTCATTTCACACTACAAATCAACACCAAGAAAACCTCCATCACCACCCCACCTCACGGCCACAACCCTCCATCACATTACTCTCATTTTCGTTCAACATTCAAGCATTCCAAGGTGATTCTACGGTGTAAGAAGGTATATTAGGAAGCTCGGAGCTTTCGGAAGTTGAAGGACCTTCACCATTTGCTTTTATCCACTTCATTTATCCTCTTGAACTCCCCTAGCCTTGTGCTAGTAGTAAGTGCCTTAGATCTTCATCTTCTTCATATTTTTGGTGGTTAATAGTGAAAAGAATGGTCAAAATGTAAGAACTCTAAAGAACATAAACAAGTCTTGAAGTATAAACTAACTAGAGATGGATTGTGGTTAAAGTGAAGATGAAATCATGTTGTTCTTATGTTGTTATGCTTGTTGAATGTTGTTTACTAGATAAAATGGTATGGTTCATCACATGGACTTGCTAGATCATGTTTAAGAACATGAACTAGCAAGATGTGAAAGTTAAAAATGTTGTGCATGATGAAATCATCCACACATAAACTATGAACTTGAATAAATACATGTTTTCTTGAAAAATAAAGATCAAAGTAAGTTATAAACTTGTAGATCTAAAGATCCATGAGTGGTTTTTCAAAAGAACCAAGTGAAAAGTATGAGTTTTGTTAAAACTTGGATCTTACATACACTTAACATATTTTTAGTGAATAAACAAGTGTAGGAACAGTTGTGTAAAAAGAAAATTTCACAAAGAAATATTTTTAGAAATTATGACTAGAAGTTGTGAATATTCAAATTCTTTAAAAATAAAGTTTTTAAGAAACTAATCACATTTTTAAAGGTAACAAGACTTACTAAGTATACTAGTAAGTTACTACATGTTTTTATAAATTTTCCAAGTTCATAAGTTTATGATTTATGCTTATTTTTGTCAAGATTGGTAATTAGAGCTTTGTCTGTTGTTGATTGAAAATTGATTGAATGATTTTACCAAAGAAAATGATATGCTAGTAAGCATGGACTCCTCCATTTACAAAGGAAACTCTGGCGAAATTTTTCTAAAATTTCAACACTTAGAAAATATTTTTCTAAACAAGAGTTACAAGTATATTTATAACTTGTGTTTCAAATGTCAACTTCGCCATAAATTTTGTTACGAAATACAAAGTATCGGAGGTGGGTTTTCGCAAATAAAAATGTGTAAATGTATATTTAGAATATATATTTTATACTAAGACACTTGTGTGATTATTTGTATATTTTGTGAACTAGTTATATTATTTTAGGGTAAAATAATATAACTTACAAAATACCATGAAAAATTACAACTCCATAATAATACCAAAAATTATAAGGAATAAAATATTTAAGTTACACACGTAATATTGAGAAACCGAATAAGAAAACGTAACTTATGAAATATTTCGGGATATACCATTTCACTATATTTTTGGTAAATATTATTTTGGAAATGAAAGAAGTGAAAATATGATTTCGTAAATATTACTAAGTATATCATATTCTTGACAACGAGAAAATATATTATTTTTGGGAGATAAAAATATATTTTCGTAGTGTAATTAGAAGATATATAATTTTTGAGAAAAATATATATTTTCTGGAACAATACATGATTAAACAAAATAAGGTTTATTTATATATATTTAAGTGAGACTTAAAATATATGGTTTTGGAAATATATTGGGAATATATTAACATGTTTTTATTTGGAATAATACACTGAAATACGACGTCGTTACTTGGCAAGACATACAAATACAAATACGAAAAACACATGTATAAGATACCCCATCCTTGGGAAGGGAATACATACTTGAGAAACATTAACAGAAAATATTGTTTAATCAGTTATTCCAAAACGAAATATGATTTAAGGTTAAAATAATTTAGTTTAACAAATAATTATAACTTGGAATAATATTGGGAACATAAGAAGCGTAACTCAAAAACCATCATACTAAGCAAAGGCACGGCCCGTTCGTCTAATAGACGTTAGTACACTGTAGGTAGTCGTGTTGGCTGAGGAGACTTGGGTTACTCATACTGAAGACGCAATACGGTGAGTTCATATCCCCATTTTCTCTTTACTGTTTTCAGTTTTATAATTCAGGGGTGAAATACATGCGATAAATATTACAAGCATTTATTACATGGTATGGTTAGCGTAGGGAGGGTTTATACTACTTAGATCATGTGAGTGGGTAGGTAGAACTTAAGGCCATAAATCCTCGTTGTAGGACCGAGAGACATGAGTGATAGATCTATTCGGGTGTAGCGAGCCCCGCTCCTGAGTCCGCCGAGTGGACCATGAGGTGACTATGTGCCCGACGCATAAATCTGCTAGGTTTGAGTATTCCTGCATCACTTCACACATATCATTGGTTTTGCAACCCAATGGTGATCTCTTTTTCCTTATTGCTACATACCAGGGACTTTCATACATACTTACAACATTTTTCAAAGGATTATACATACACACAAACAATCACATGAACTCGTTCAACTTTTGTTGATGTTTTTCAAACTACATGTATTTCAGGAAATTTTAGATGGATCTGGCGGGCGTTGGAAGTGTTTATGCTGCGTTAACAATAAAGATGTCTTCCATGGTCTCTGAGTTTGGACGGTGTGTCTTATTCCTGGACGAGACATGTTTTTCCAAACCTTGGTATTATTCAAAAGTTTTTGATGAGTCTTTAATGAACTCATAAACATTTTGTACGATTTGTAAAACTAGAATTTGTAGTCTACGTTTTAAAACGATGTTGTTATGTTTTAAACTTATTTAATGGATGACAATCCTATGGTTTTATCATATAGTTGATGTTATGATTGTGTTAGTGCATGCATCTGTCAACTTCGTCTTGTATCGTGTCTTAGTCTTAGAATGTTAGATTAGGGCTCATTGTACGAGATTTCCCGACATGTCCGTATGTGGGAAACCTTTTGAATAGTTTCGCTTATACGTACATGTCCGTATGTGGGAAACCTTTTGAATAGTTTCGCTTATACGTACATGTCCGTATGTGGGAAACCTTTTGAATAGTTCCGCTTATATGGACAACACTATAAATACCACATGAGCGAACTCATTTGTAACTTTCTTGATTTCCATACCGAGGTGCTGCCGGTGTGAGAATTGGTTGTAAACGCTGTTATATCAATCAATAAAGTGATTTAAGTGAAGATCTAGTTGTTTCTACATCAGGTACTTGTTTTCCGCACCTGTATCTGATCAAAACTCCTCTGATAGACTCGTTCGGGTCAGAATTCGATCCTACAAGTGGTATCAGAGCTTCAGGAGGAGGAGTTCTACAGAGATTTGCTGGATTTCATCAAAAATTCTTACTTCTACACATTCTTTCTTCATCAGAACGAGATTTTACGGTCGAAATTCGCTCAAAATTTCACAGATTGTGTGTTATTGATCATAGACAAATCCTTGAAAGTTTGGCATTGAAATTCGAATTAAAAATGGTAAAAATTGGGTAAAAACCAGGCTTCGCTTATTCGGACAACACAAGTTTCGCTCGAAATACATAGGTTTCGCTCGAAATAACTTGATAGTTTCGCTTATTTGAACAAATTAGTTCCGCTTATTTGAACAAATTAGTTCCGCTTATTCGAACAAGTTAGTTCCGCTTATTCGAACAAGTTAGTTCTGCGTATTTGAACAAGTTAGTTCCGCTTATTCGGACACTGATAGTTCAACTTATTCGGACACTGATAGTTCCACTTATTCGGACACTGATAGTTCAACTTATTCGGACAAACACTTGTTTCGCTTATCTGAACATTAGTAGTTTCGCTCCAATGGACATCAAGGGTTTCGCTCATTGTGCACTATCATTAGTTTCACTTATCTGTCACTGAAATTGAAAAACGTGCTAAGTCATCATGGATACCGAATTCCACAACGCGTTTGCAACACCGTCTGCTCCAGCTGCGACTGCTCAGGCCATGAACTTAGAGAACGAGACAGGAACCACCCAAAAGCCCCCGAAATTGATGAATATAGAAGAATATTACGGGTGGAAAGATCGATTCGAGAACTGGGTTCAGGAAAATCATCTCAGGTCTTGGGAATGTATATTGAAGAAGTACGTGTTGCCTAGAACAGAGTTGCAAGTTCTTAAAGAGTTATCCGAGTTTACAGATCAAGAACCGGTTATGTATAAGGCTGAGAAGATGATGATCAGTTTACTGCAACAAGCGATCAAAGAAGATATCTTCATTTTGCTACAGCACGATAAAACTGCAAAGTCAATTTGGGATGCACTTAAAGTCAAATTCGAGGGTAGCGAGAATATGATAAAGAGCAAAAAGGCACTGCTTAAGAAAGAGTTTGATCTGTTCAGCAGTCTACCGGGTGAAGATACAAAGAAGCTGATTGAGAGATACTGTCATCTTGTGCGATTAATGTCAATGTTGAGTATTACCAAAGATCGTGAAGAGTGGGTAGACAAGCTGGCTGATGCCCTACCACATAAAGAGTGGGGAACATATCTGATGATTTTAAAAAACACGGGTGTTTATTATGGGTTAACGATTTCTCAGTTTATCGAAAAGATCGAGAGTCAAGATCTGGAACAGCAGAAGATCGCCAGGATGAACAGTCCGAGTGGTCAACAGGATGTGAAGATGTACAACAAGGGTAGCATTCCAGTTCCAGAATCTGAGAGAAGTCCGAAAATCCAAACTGCATTCAGTGCTGAGGATTCATCAGAAAAGGCTGATCAGGGATCTAACAAAAGCAGTAGTGGATTCTCATCATTTCCAAGTGTCAATCCTAAAGAATCAAACACAAGCTTTCAAGCTCAGAGTACTAAAACTGGAAATGGTTACGTGATTCAGTGCAACATAGCTCTAAATCTTCCAGAAGGTCAAAGTTTTTCTGAGGATACTGCAAAAGACCACATGGCTCTACTTGGTTCTGTATTGTTATCATATGAGGGTCTTGTAGCTGGTCGGATCGGAAATCCTATGCTCACCAAAGAGGATTACGATCAAATAGACGCCGAAGAGATGGAACTAATGGATATCAAATGGTGTCTTGCTAGTGTTCTTAGGCGTGCTGAAAAATTCAAGACTATTACAGGGAGAAATGACTTTCTTGATGCTCATGTATCTACTTTAGGTTTTGATAAATCTAAAGTTACTTGTTTTCGATGCAGGGAGAAAGGCCATTTTAAACGGGAATGCAAGAGCAGAGAAGCTAGTGGTGCTCAGAATCCGTTCGGAAAAGACGACTATTACCGGAAAGCCATTTATCAGCAGGTTGGTCAATCACAAGATTCACAGACGGCTCATGGTAGAAAGATTGAGGATTCAAAGAGAGCATGTTTGGTGAACTTCAACTGGAGCAACTACATATCTCCTGATAGCAAAGCCTGTTTAGTTGATCAAGATGATGAACAACTACCTGAAGGTTTCAGCTGGGATATGTTTGTTGATGAAAAAGGAGACTTCAAAGCTTTCATTGCAAAGATTGTCAGAGAACCAGATATGTTTGCTACTTGGATGAAGTCTATTGGTGAGAATGTGAAGAGTGAGGAAGAGGAGTATATCATGTCTGATGAAAATTTAGAAAGTACTGATAAAGGTTCAAAAATTTCAAATGAGAGTGAACAAAATGTTGCTAGTTCAGAAAAGGAAGTTGTATTTGATCAAACACCGTCAGATTCTAGTTTATCAGATGCTGATTCTCAAAAATCTGTACAGTTTGATCAGTCACCAGTTGATAGTAGCAGTGATGATGAGGAAGAGAAACATATAAATGTTGCAAAATCTCATCTTTCTCCTGAAAGTTTTCATTTCTATTTTGCAGATCGCTTGGAGAAACTGAAGGAGAAAAGAGCTGCTAAAGAACAACAAAAGAAATCTGAAGACGATGTTTAGAATGTTGAAAGTGTTGCTGAGAAGATTGCTGAAGATGAGAAAGTAATTGAAGCTGAGAAGGTGAAAGAAGAAGAAAAAGTGATAGAAGTAGTGAAAACAATCGACGTTGAAAAGATTGTTGAAATTGTCAAGCCTTGCATGAAGTGTTTGGAAGCTTGCAAAGATTGTGCAGCAAAAAGACGACATTATTGCTGAGTATGAGAAGAAGAAGGAGCAGTTACTGTTCAACCTCAACTATGTGAAAGAATCTTATGATGTCTTGAACAAAACAATAACTGGTCTCCAAAAGACAAACTCAAAGAGAGAACAAGCACTAACGATGATGAATGCTGTGATGATGACAAAGCAGAAAGCCATCAACTTTTACATCGAAGAAAGTGCTAAATGGAAGCAAGAGTTGGAGACAGAGAAAATCGAGAATGAGAGGATTAGACGTTTACTGCAAAGCTATTCTAGTTATGATTATCTCATTGATCGTATTTACCCAACTGTTGCAGGAATGGAAGCTTTTCAAGACGAGAAGCCGAAGAAGAAGAAAGATTGTGGTAAGAAACCGACTGTTAGCTATAACAAGTGTCCACCTCCAATTCAGGAAGGGTATTCTCCTAGAAAACCAAATGAGGAGCAACTTGAAAAAGCAGTCAATATAAAGCTAAAAACCGACACAACTGACGTTTTACCAGATAACATTGATGTCACGTTTACCTCGTCCGATACTGATCATGAGTCTGAGTTAATCAAAAAGGTGGTCGATCAGGTGTTGGATACTGAGGAGGAATCCGAGTCAAAGTCTGAGTCTGGCGGGTCAAATTCGTCAGTCAACCGTCCAAAGTCGCCGGTCAAACGGTCTTACAGTAAAGAATTTTTTTTTATCGAAAGCAAATTTGGATGATGAAACATTTGAAGTTGCATACACTTTAAATGATTCGGACAAATTATACTATGACAAAGAATTTCCAATAAGAAGTGTTCGTTTCAACTTGATCAAAAAGGTTTTCAAATTGACAGAAATTAATATTTCTGAAATAAAAGATTTAGATCTTTCTGATAAATCTAAAAAGTACACTTCAAGAGTTCAACAACGTCTAAACAAGAAAAAGGGTTACAATTCTGGTTCTGGTTTTCAAAAGAAACCTAACCAAAATCGTAGCTATAAAAAGAAAGGTTTAGGATTTATTCCACCAGAAAATCATAAAAATGTGAAAGATTCTAAAACAAAAACAGAATTTGTGTCAGGTGGAAGTTCAGAAGATGAACAAAAGAAAACATTCTGGAGACAGTCAAATCAGGAGTTTCTCACTGAGAAGAGAAGGAATGGAACTGAAGTGTTTTATCAAAGAGAGACTCGAACCTGTTACAAGTGCAATGAGGCTGGTCGCATTGCATGGAATTGTCAGAAAAATGCCAAAACAAAACAGGGAGTTTCTAAGAAAATGAAAGAAAAAGTTGTTGATGTTGAATGTAACACCTCGAATTTTTGCGTCCAAAAATGTATTGACACGTGTCATAAGTTTACACGTGGTATTAAATATTAAATAAATGACTAATGTTGACAAACATTGAAAGTATGTGAATCCGAGGGTTCAGAATGTCAATGAGGGATAAATATACTGCATAGTAACCCTAAATGATGCTCGTACCTTCAAACGAATAAATCATGGATCGTACGGAATGAAATGCGGAAGAAAATGAGAGATTACAAACTACAGGGGTTAATTGTGTCAACATGTTTAAGTTATACCTCTGAGTGACCCTTTAACAAACCCGGGGCTTTGTAACAGTAAATTACGCTCACTAGAATGTAGGATATAAATTTCGCGAAGTTCCGTTTTAAAACGAGAAAGTTATGATCGAATTCGTTAAAAAGGGTTAAAAGCGTCCAACATTGAAAGTTATGACTTTTCGGGAAATAACAAGTTAACCAAGGGTTAATAAGTTGGGTAAAAGTTCCGAGGCCCTTATTCGTAAATTAACGAGGCCCAAAATGCAAAGTTACCCCTTCGAAACCGAAAGGCTAGGGCAATAATTACAAAAGATTTGAAAATCTTGAAAAACAAGTCTCAGGCGGGCCGCGTTAAAGAATCAAAGGATCTTACGCGGGCCGCATTGTCAGTAAAGATTTGGGCTCTGACGTAGGATTCAGGCGACCCGCGTAAGAGTTGATGTATCACTAACGCGGGCCGCGTCAGCCCCCCAGATGCAGAAAACGTGGACAGAAGCACTGTTGAGTGTTTTAACCGACCTTATGTGCAATAATGAGAGCATGGGCGCCCACTAAACGTCCCCTAGCACTCAGGGACACATGTTGGTGATCTGATAACACTTGTAGACTTGTGTGGCAATGATCTAAGGTCCCAAGTTTACTATAAAAGGGCAATAAGTTGCAACCAAGTTCCTCACACCTTCATTCAGCTCTCTGATCATTTCTGAAGCTCAAGCATTCTCTCTAAGCTTCATAAGCCGTGCATAGGACTCTTGTAAGTATGCTCCACCATTCTTAGTTCAGTTTTTGCTTAGTTTTAGCCCAAAAGTCAATCCGTCGTAATTAACGATTGACTTAGAGATAAATCACAAATGGTCCAGTGATTTGTCGAAACAAAGGTAGTTATATGTTGGTAATTATGTGGGCTTTAAACCCCTAAAAGGGCACCCTCTGATTCCCACTCTAACTAGTCCGAATGTCGAGTTAAACTTGCTTAGAAAAAGTCAACAGAATGCTAAATTACGATTTTATGCATAATCAGTAATGTAGATGGCGTGTAACCTGTTTTAACACTCATACAACATGATAATAAGTATATTAACTAGTCTAAGCTTGTTTGATCCGACCGTTTACTATTTTGACCCGGTTCGGAACCGAAAGTCGCAAAGCTTTGACTTTTGCTTTGACTTCAGTTCTGACCCGTTATGGTATGATTTAGATATGCCTTAGGACTCTCTTAGGACCAGGTTACATGATGGTACAACCCTCTTTGACCGGTTCGTTGTTTGTCCGAGTCTTTTTCACATTTCCGTTAAACGCCTAAAAGTTTACCATAACGCCCTTTTGACTTTGAAACGAGAATTTTGGATATGTGAAAGGAAAATAACCTTAGCTACTGATTTCTAAGCATGTCCCTAAAATTTCACGTCAATCCGAGGTCTAGAATAGGAGTTATGCTAAATAGCGCAATTACGGAAACTTTAGTAATTAAACGGCGCATTTAGCGTAAAGCCTATCTAAACCCAAATTTTGACACCAAACCTTTTACACACTGATGTAAAATAATATTTTGAGATTTTTAAAGATTTTTAATTATTTTTAACCTGCTCATAACCTGTGGTTATGGCATCGATTCGGTAAATACCGAATATACCCTTTTCGGACATAACTTGAGTTCTACATGGTGTTTTGACCCGATTCCAGTTGCTACTGATTTTAAATAATAAATAAAGTATTTTGAACTTTATAAGCTGTACGGAAAACTCAGATTTCCTGTAGAACTCGGAAACCTCTTTTATAATCTTTAAAATGACCGAAATACCCCTACGGGGCGTATATTGGATTTAAACTCGTTACGGGCATAATGGAAGGTATCCTACTGATACCACAGCCTTTTTAGAGCATAATAACTTAGGAAACTTGTGTAGGACACTTACGGTTACCCGTTACGCCTTTTTCGCGCACGGTTCGGTTTATGTAACTAGTTTACATGAACTAGCCGAAACGGGTCAAACCTTATCGTTTTTTTACTTCAAAATCCAGATTGTGGTTATTATACCCATATAAAACAAGTCTTCAAACTTGTTGGGTCCAAACCACATTCCATTCCCGGTTTTCGCCTTTCACGCGATTAAACCGTAATTATCCTTTGAAACTGACCGGTCTAAGCTAAGGCTAAATTAAAGACCCGTTAGGATTCTAATAGGTTATTATAAACCTTCGTTCCAGAATAGGAGACCAGTAAAAGATACTTGCATTGCTTGTTGTGGTTTAATACTTGCTCAAGTAAATACTTTTAACTTATTTTCCGTTATACGGGCTTGGGTTACGGTATTTAAAATACCGCTTGGTCGGGCAATTGACCCCAACTCAGTAGTAGTTGGGTATTATCAATGTGACCCGTTTAAAAATTGGTTTTGTTGGCTTTACGCCTTTGGGAGCTTAATGACCATGTCCCGGATATCCTTGGCAGCATTTTACGAAATGGCCACGACCTTGACACGCGGGTGTAGGCGTACACCCAACAATGTGTCCATAATTATAAAGGTATAACCGTTGGCTTTTCCCGCCACGGTTTTATGCTATGTGGTGTGTCAATTAACCTTAAACCCGGCACGACCCGGGCGACCGAACGCATAGTGAACTTGTAATTCTTTTACAAGATTTAAATTTATAAATTATCCCAAGTTATAAGGAGTTTGTGCCTTGTGCATTTAAATCAATTTTATTAAACATTTTACAAAAGTGTCGGTTGAATGTATTTACCAATGTAAACTGACGTATTTTCCCCAAAAAGATTAAATGCAGATTCTGTACGAAATAGGCTGGCCACTCCTAAGCATCGTTAGAGTCTCGCAAGCTTGGATGCCACTATCTGTTGAACAATATTTCTATTTTTATTTTGATCCCCTGTGGATTTATTTCGACTACTTGTGATACTTGGATATTACATTCGATGGTTGAAATATATCAATCTTTATGCTTCCGCTGTGCATTTAAATATTGTGTGGTTTGACTATATTGTTGCCAACTACGTCACGGTAATCCCCCACCGGGCCCACCGGTGAAACACGTGGAAATCGGGGTGTGACAGGTTGGTATTAGAGCCAATGTTGAGTGAATTAAACACTATCCTTATGTGTTTAATCTCAATGACACAATTGCACATACTCGAGTCTAGACAAGAACATAGGACAAATTCGAATTGTTATTCCAGTTTGTCTTTTATTGTTTATTGTGATTTAAAAATTTGTTAAGCAGGAAATGTGCCACCAGCAATTAGAAGAGGAGGAAGAGGCAAAGGGCCGATCACTACTCACAATGATCACGAGGTAGGACCTTCCCATATGCAAGCTCCTTCCAGCACAAGAATAAAGAACCTCAGAGGCGTAGAAGGAACCTCTTTGAGCCCGCAAGACGGTCTACCTCACACAGTTCGACACCTTCATACCGTTACTCTTTTGGACCAAATTCAGAGAACGAGCCCAGCAACCCTCAACCTTCGTTTATACCTCTCCAGCGTTCTGTTTCGCACCGTTCCTATGGCGATCCCACTCCTTTCTTCCAAGGCCAGTTCAACCCGGCGATTATGTCCAAGAACCAATAGGTTATAACCCTTTAGGCCCCGAAGACCATTTCTCCGAGGATAATGTGGTAGATATGGACGAGGACACGGATCCCATCGAACCTGCAAGAGGTACTCCCAACCATCCTACGAGATCTCTGATGGGTCATCCTTTCATGGAACACCTTATCAAGGTCCCGATAGTTACCAGGCGAGGTTTAACCAGTGCGAGTGGTACTTTACACCCTCTCACCATTCATCACCTCACCACCAGCAGCAGCAGCAACAGGATCCTTCCGAGGATTCGCGTTTCGTGGCAGTTACGCCACCGCCTCCACCGCCACCAGTTCAACAAGCACCTCCAGATCCGCCAAGGCGTAGGAGATCAGGCGCGCGGATGTCCACCCGAGGAGGGGAATTTCACTTTAGCACCCCTCGCCACTCGAGTGCAAGTCATTTTCCGCCATTGCCTGAAGAACCTCAAATGGGTGAACCTTCGGGCCACCCTGCAGAGGTGAATTCTGCACCAGTTGCACCACCTCCGCCACCATTTGTGTATGATAACCCTATACCTGCGTACGCCGGTTCCACAACATACAACCCGTTTGAGCAGCCAGCTCACACGCACTACAACTATAGTTATGCTGATGCCGACCCATACATGATAGCGACCAATTATAACGCCCTCCATCCCGAAGGACCTTATGGAAACCCTTGGGGATTAGGATACGCAGCTCATGGGTATCCAGCACCTACTAGACCTCCGGTTCAACAACCGTCGCAGCAGCCACGTTTTTCCCCACCGGAGCAGGAAGAAATCCTTCACCGTTTAAATAGGGTGGAACGAGACTTTGAGCAAAAACGAAAGAACAATCGCGGATTCTTTAAAGGCCTAGCAAACCTGTTAAAGGGGAAGAAGAAGCGAGATCATTAGTCTTTATATGTTCTATTGTATTTCCTATTTTAACCAAGTCCCTGCATGGACACTATTTGTGTTTAGTCCCTGCGTGGACAATTGCCTTTCAGTCCCTGGGTGGACTTATCTTTTTGTCCCTGTGCGGACACCTATCCATGTATTTGGTTCCTGCGTGGACTTGTTTCTGTAAACCTCTGCGTAGGTATTTGTCTATTAAAAGTCCCGTTTAGGGCAGTGTGTAATCATTTTTATGATTAATGGAATGTTAAGTTTATAAATCTCATTTTTTGTCATTTTAATACATTATTATATGAAATAGATTAAAATCATTCCTTTTAAATTAGTGTGCCTAAATAAAGAATCTTAATGGTGAGACCTAGCCTGGTGTCATTATAAGACCCGGCCGAGATGGTGAGACCTGAGTAAAAGGTTCAGATTCCTGTTAACCTCTGTAAACATGTTAACATTCTTGGCAGATGTGATTCGTTAAAATCATACGCGTCATTCTTATATAAGAATCCTTCAAAGGATTCCAGACCTGAATTAATGATTTATGAATCATGGGTTTAAATAATCAATTAAGATGATCACTTATCAAACATCCATTAGTGATGTAGAGCCTACGGGCCATACTTATTGTCATATAAGACAAAAGACAGTTGTAGTCTATGACTCCCTGTCAGAAAAGGTAAAAGAACTATGGTTCAAACCTTCATGCCTTGATTCTTCGAAATCCTGGCTAATAATATATAAAACGTCCTTGTGACTAGGCTGTTGTGCCACTAACAATATTGTTATAATTAGGATAAGTTATATTCAAATCCTAAATAAGAGTGAGTAACAAATTAACCAAATATGGTCTATGTTTACCATGGTTAATGAATTGCCATAAAAGACAATTCCATAATAAACTCCTAAATAAAATTTTGTCATTATCCTCTGTAGCAGATCAAGATCTCAAATGGCTGACCCAAATGGAGCTAATAGTCATTCAAAGGAGGATGACAATGATAACGCCCAAATTCATATAACGGGCGCAGAATTAAAAGCTTTAGTAGATGGCGCTGTTAAGGCGGCCTTAGATCGGCAGTACGAAGAGTATACCGAGTCTCAAAGCAGGACCCGATCTGCACCACACTCTAAACCAAAAACCCATTCTGAGCATCACAGCAAACCACCCTCAACCCAGTCTAAGCCTACGAAGGACGACGATCGGCACTCATCAAATGAGAATAGTGTCCGTCCTAAGAAGAAAGTGTTCACTGATGCACCTCGCGCCAAGGGTTGCACGTATAAGTACTTTGTCTCCTGCAAGCCCAGAGATTTTACTGGGGAAAAGGGCGCGGTGGATTGCATGACCTGGCTGGACGAAATGGACACAGTTGTGGACATCAGTGGTTGTGCTGAGAGGGATGTGGTGAAGTTTGTATCCCAGTCATTCAAGGGTGAAGCCCTAGCATGGTGGAGATCGTTGGTGCAAGCCTCAGGGAAGGCTGTGTTGTATAGCATGTCATGGGAGGAATTTATTGCTCTCATCAAAGAAAACTACTGCCCTCAGCACGAGGTTGAGAAGATAGAATCTGACTTCTTATCATTGGTCATGAAGAACCTGGATTGCCAGGCATATCTCACGAGTTTCAATACTCTGTCAAGATTGGTTCCATACCTTGTGACCCTGGAACCCAAACGGATCGCGCGTTTCATTGGGGGTTTGGCCCTAGAGATAAAGGCTAGTGTGAAGGCTTCAAGGCCTGCTACATTTAGATCCGTGGCAGATATATCTCTATCTCTTACGCTGGATGCAGTAAGACAGAGGTCTCTGAGAAATGCTGATGGTGAGAAGAGGAAACGTGAAGATGATGATTCACGTAGGTCAAGCAAGAAGCACCGGGGGAATCGTGACCATAAGAAGGGATTAGAGACCAAGAAGAATGACCGACAGTCGAGCGATAGGCCCAAGTGCAATGTTTGCAAGAAGCATCACTTCGGAAAGTGCAGATTTGAGCAGAAATCCCAGCCAAAGGCATGTGGGATTTGCAAGTCCTCTGAGCATAGGACTCTTGAGTGCAAGAAACTCAAAGATGCAACTTGTTATAGTTGCAACGAAAAAGGGCACATCAAGACTAACTGCCCGAAGATAGTGAAGAAGGCTGATGATGGGAAAAAGACCAATGCGAGGGTCTTTCAGATGAATGTTCAAGAGGCTATCCAGAACGACAACTCATAACCGGTACGTTTCTCATTAATGATGTATTCGCAAGAGTATTGTTTGATTCTGGAGCAGATAAATCCTTTGTGGATGATAAGTTCTGTGAGTTGCTAAGATTGCCTGTTAAAACCTTGAATGTGAAATATGAAGTAGAACTAGCTGATGGGACTATGGGAACAGTCTCAACTGTTTTAGATGGATGTGTTATATCCATTTGGAATCACTCATTTCCTTTATCCCTGTTACCCTTTAAACTCGCTGGTTTCGACGTAGTGTTGGGTATGGATTGGTTATCACATAACCAAGCCCAAATTATGTGCAACAAGAAGCAAGTGGTAATCAAGACTCCGTCTGGAGAACCACTTACCATTCAGGGCGATACTCGACATGGATTGCCTGCGCAAGTATCTATGCTAAAGGCATCCAGATGTTTGAAGAAAGGATGTGTTATTTATATGGCACAGGTGACTATTGGTGAAGAAAGACCCAAGATTGAAGACATCCCAGTCATCTCTGACTATCCTGAAGTTTTCCCAGAAGGACTGCCAAGTTTGCCACCAGATAGGGAAGTGGAATTCAGTATCGACATCATTCCAGGAGCCGCGCCTATTGCGAGAGCACCTTATAGATTGGCACCCACGGAAATGAAAGAATTGAGGACGCAGCTAGATGATCTGCTAGCCAAAGGTTTTGTTAGACCAAGTTCATCTCCTTGGGGAGCACCGATCCTGTTCGTCAAAAAGAAAGATGGTTTGATGCGTCTATGCATCGATTACCGTGAGCTGAATAAAGTTACAATCAAGAATAGGTATCCTTTGCCCAGGATCGACGATCTGTTCGATCAGTTGCAAGGAGTGAGCTACTTTTCCAAGATTGATTTAAGGTGAAGGTTAAAAATGAAGATGTGCACAAGACTGCCTTCAGGACTCGTTATGGTCACTTCGAGTTCCTAGTGATGCCTTTTGGGCTCACTAATGCACCTGCCGCATTCATGGATCTCATGAATCGCGTTTGCAAGCCGTATTTGGATAAATTTGTCATTCTCTTCATCGATGACATCCTCATCTACTCCAAGAGTCAAGCTGACCACGAGAAGCATCTTCGATGTATTCTTAAATCTGCTCCATCAAGAAAAGCTTTATGCCAAATTCGCTAAATGTGAATTTTGGCTACGAGAAGTCCAATTCCTTGGACATGTAGTCAGCGAGCGTGGTATCCAGGTGGATCCCGCCAAGGTTGAAGCCGTCATGAATTGGCAGGAGCCGAAGACACCTACGGAGATTCGCAGTTTCCTAGGTCTAGCCGGATACTACAGACGCTTCATCGAAAATTTTTCAAGAATTGTTGCACCCCTAACTTCTTTAACTAGAAAGAGTATAAAGTTTAATTGAGGCCCTAAGCAGCAAGAAGCTTTTGATATCCTCAAACAAAAGCTAAGCAATGCTCCAGTGTTGACATTGCCGGAAGGAATGGAAGAATTTGTCGTATATTGTGATGCATCACACACCGGTATGTGTTGTGTGCTTATGCAGAGGGGCAAGGTGATTGCCTATGCTTCACGACAATTAAAAGTGCATGAAAAGAATTACACCACCCATGACTTGGAGTTGGGTGCCGTTGTATTTGCACTAAAGCTTTGGAGACATTACTTATATGGCATTAAATTTGTGATCTATTTTGATCACAAAAGCCTTCAGCATCTATTCAATCAGAAAGATTTAAATATGAGGCAGCGACATTGGATGGAAACTCTAAACGACTATGACTGTGAAATAAGATACCATCCAGGCAAGGCCAACGTAGTCGCAGATGCATTGAGCAGAAAAGAAAGAGTGAAACCAATTAGGATCAATGCCAATAGCATTGAAATCAAGAACAGTCTGAATGAGAGAGTGTTAGCTGCACAGAAGGAAGCTGTGTTAGAAACTAACCATCCAAACGAAAAGCTAGGAGTAACTGAAGAGCAGTTATCCTATGGCAAAGACGGAATTCTGAGATTGAATGGAAGGATATGGGTTCCTGTTTATGGAGGTCTTCGTGACGTTATCCTTCAGGAAGCCCACAGTTCCCGATATTCCGTTCATCCTGGTGCGGATAAGATGTACCAGGATTTGAAGGCAAACTTTTGGTGGATAGGCTTGAAGAAGTCCATAGCCACCTATGTAGCAAAGTGCTTGACTTGTGCGCAAGTAAAAGCCGAGCATCAAAAGCCGTCGGGCTTGCTACAACAGCCTGAACTTCCCGAGTGGAAATGGGAAATGGTGACGATGGATTTCATCACCAAGTTGCCAAAGACAAAGAAGGGAAACGATACAATATGGGTAATAGTTGATAGACTGACCAAGTCAGCACATTTCCTACCCATAAAGGAGACTCATAGCTCCGATATATTAGCCCAGTTGTTTGTAGATAAGATTGTAGCCCTTCGTGGCGTGCCTGTGTCTATCATCTCTGATAGAGATATCAGATACACGTCACACTTTTGGAAAAGTTTCCAACAATCTTTGGGCACGCGTTTGAATTTCAGTACGGCTTACCACCCTCAGACAGATGGACAGAGTGAGCATACAATCCAAACATTGGAAGACATGCTTCGTGCATGTGCGATCGACTTAGGTGGTAGCTGGGATAACCACCTACCATTGGTCGAGTTCTCCTATAATAACAGCTACCATACGAGCATTAAGGCTGCACCTTTTGAAGCCCTATATGGTAGAAAGTGTAGAACGCCCGTTTGTTGGGCAGAAGTGGGAGATGTCCAGATGACAGGACCTGATATAATATTTGAAACAACGGACAAGATTGTCCAAATTCGCGATCGATTGAAAGCTGCCCGAGACAAGCAGAAAAGCTACACAGATTTGAAGTGTAAGCCTTTCAATTTCGAAGTAGGCGACAAGGTATACTTAAGGTATCACCCTGGGAGGGGGTGATGCGGTTCGGTAAGAAAGGCAAGTTAAGCCCGAGATACATTGGACCCTTCGAGGTAATCGAACGGGTCGGATTGGTTGCCTATAAGTTAAACTTACCGGAAGAGCTTAGTGGTATCCACAATGTGTTCCACATCTGTAATCTGAAAAAGTGTTTTGCTGACGAATCACTGGTCATACCACATACAGATGTACACATCGACGAGAGCTTAAAGTTCATTGAAAAACCTGTGTCGATCGAGGATCGACAGGCTAAGAAGCTTCGCAGGAAGTATATACCGATTGTGAAGGTAAAATGGGATGCCCGTAGAGGTCCCGAATACACGTGGGAAGTAGAGTCCACGATGAAGGAAAAATACACTCATTTGTTTCAATAAATCTCGAGGTCGAGATTTCTTTTATGGGGGTGAGGATGTAACACCTCGAATTTTTGCGTCCAATAATGTATTGACACGTGTCATAAGTTTACACGTGGTATTAAATATTAAATAAAGGACTAATGTTGACAAACATTGAAAGTATGTGAATCCGAGCGTTCAGAATGTCAACGAGGAATAAATATATTGTATAGTAACCCTAAATGATGCTCGTACCTTCAAACGAATAAATCACGGATCGTACGGAACGAAATGTGGAAGAAAATGAGAGATTACAAACTACAGGGGTTAATTGTGTCAACATGTTTAAGTTATACCTCTGAGTGACGCTTTAACAAACCCGGGGCTTTGTAACAGTAAATTACGCTCACTAGAATGTAGGATATAAATTTCGCGAAGTTCCGTTTTAAAACGAGAAAGTTATGATCGAATTCGTTAAAAAGGGTTAAAAGCGTCCAACATTGAAAGTTATGACTTTTCGGGAAATAACAAGTTAACCAAGGGTTAATAAATTGGGTAAAAGTTCCGAGGCCCTTATTCGTAAATTAACGAGGCCCAAAATGCAAAGTTACCCCTTCGAAACCGAAAGGCTAGGGCAATAATTACAAAAGATTTGAAAATCTTGAAAAACAAGTCTCAGGCGGGCCGCGTTAAAGAATCAAAGGATCTTACGCGGGCCGCATTGTCAGTAAAGATATGGGCTCTGACGTAGGATTCAGGCGACCCGCGTAAGAGTTGATGTATCACTAACGCGGGCCGCTTCAGCCCCCCAGATGCAGAAAACGTGGACAGAAGCACTGTTGAGTATTTTAACCGACCTTATGTGCAATAATGAGAGCATGGGCGCCCCCTAAACGTCCCCTAGCACTCAGGGACACATGTTGGTGATCTGAGAACACTTGTAGACTTGTGTGGCAATGATCTAAGGTCCCAAGTTTACTATAAAAGGGCCATAAGTTGCAACCAAGTTCCTCACACCTTCATTCAGCTCTCTGATCATTTCTGAAGCTCAAGCATTCTCTCTAAGCTTCACAAGTCGTGCATAGGACTCTTGTAAGTATGCTCCACCCTTCTTAGTTCAGTTTTTGCTTAGTTTTAGCCCAAAAGTCAATCCGTCGTAATTAACGATTGACTTAGCGATAAATCACAAATGGTCCAGTGATTTGTCGAAACAAAGGTAGTTATATGTTGGTAATTATGTGGGCTTTAAACCCCTAAAAGGGCACCCTCTGATTCCCACTCTAACTAGTCCGAATGTCGAGTCAAACTTGCTTAGAAAAAGTCAACAGAATGCTAAATTACGATTTTATGCATAATCAGTAATGTAGATGGCGTGTAACCTGTTTTAACACTCATACAACATGATAATAAGTATATTAACTAGTCTAAGCTTGTTTGATCCGACCGTTTACTATTTTGACCTGGTTCGGAACCGAAAGTCGCAAAGCTTTGACTTTTGCTTTGACTTCAGTTCTGACCCGTTATGGTATGATTTAGATATGCCTTAGGACTCTCTTAGGACCAGGTTACATGATGGTACAACCCTCTGTGACCGGTTCGTTGTTTGTCCGAGTCTTTTGCACATTTCCGTTAAACGCCTAAAAGTTGACCATAACGCCCTTTTTACTTTAAAACGAGAATTTTGGATATGTGAAAGGACAATAACCTTAGCTACTGATTTCTAAGCATGTCCCTAAAATTTGACGTCAATCCGAGGTCTAGAATAGGAGTTATGCTAAATAGCGCAATTACGGAAACTTTAGTAATTAAACGGCGCATTTAGCGTAAAGCCTATCTAAACCCAAATTTTGACACCAAACCTTTTACACACTGATGTAAAATAATATTTTGAGATTTTTAAAGATTTTTAATTATTTTTAACCTGCTCATAACCTGTGGTTATGGCATCGATTCGGTAAATACCGAATATACCCTTTTCGGATATAACTTGAGTTCTACATGGTGTTTTGACCCGGTTCCAGTTGCTACTGATTTTAAATAATAAATAAAGTATTTTGAACTTTATAAACTGTACGGAAAACTCAGATTTCCTGTAGAACTCAGAAACCTCTTTTATAATCTTTAAAATGACCGAAATACCCCTACGGGGCGTATATTGGATTTAAACTCGTTACGGGCATAATGGAAGGTATCCTACTGATACCATAACCTTTTTAGAGCATAATAACTTAGGAAACTTGTGTAGGACACTTACGGTTACCCGTTACGCCTTTTTCACGCACGGTTCGGTTTATGTAACTAGTTTACATGAACTAGCCGAAACGGGTCAAACCTTATCGTTTTTTTACTTCAAAATCCAGAGTATGGTTATTATACCCATATAAAACAAGTCTTCAAACTTGTTGGGTCCAAACCACATTCCATTCCCGGTTTTCGCCTTTCACGCGATTAAACCGTAATTATCCTTTGAAACTGACCGGTCTAAGCTAAGGCTAAATTAAAGACCCGTTAGGATTTTAATAGGTTATTATAAACCTTCGTTCCAGAATAGGAGACCAGTAAAAGATACTTGCATTGCTTTTTGTGGTTTAATACTTGCTCAGGTAAATACTTTTAACTTATTTTCCGTTATACGGGCTTGGGTTACGGTATTTAAAATACCGCTTGGTCGGGCAATTGACCCCAACTCATTAGTAGTTGGGTATTATCAATGTGACCCGTTTAAAAATTGGTTTTGTTGGCTTTACGCTATTGGGAGCTTAATGACCATGTCCCGGATATCCTTGGCAGCATTTTACAAAATGGCCACGACCTTGACACGCGGGTGTAGGCGTACACCCGACAATGTGTCCATAATTATAAAGGTATAACCGTTGGCTTTTCCCGCCACGGTTTTATGCTATGTGGTGTGTCAATTAACCTTAAACCCGGCACGACCCGGGCGACCGAACGCATAGTGAACATGTAATTCTTTTACAAGATTTAAATTTATAAATTATCCCAAGTTATAAGGAGTTTGTGCCTTGTGCATTAAAATCAATTTTATTAAACATTTTACAAAAGTTTCGGTTGAATGTATTTACCAGTGTAAACTGACGTATTTTCCCCAAAAAGATTAAATGCAGGTTCTGTACGAAATAGGCTGGCCACTCCTAAGCATCGTTAGAGTCTCGCAAGCTTGGGATGCCACTATCTGTTGAACAATATTTCTATTTTTATTTTGATCCCCTGTGGATTTATGTCGACTACTTGTGATACTTGGATCTTACATTCGATGGTTGAAATATATCAATCTTTATGCTTCCGCTGTGCATTTAAATATTGTGTGGTTTGACTATATGGTTGCCAACTACGTCACGGTAATCCCCCACCGGGCCCACCGGTGAAACACGTGGAAATCGGGGTGTGACATTGAACCACCAACCAATAGACTTAAAATTTTTGAAAATTCAACATATTAGGTTGGTGAGTGTTCTAAAAAGAATTTTTATAAAAAGAAAGAGAATGACAACCAAGTGTGGGTTGTTAAAAGGAATGATGTGAATGTAGGCGATGAATCTGGTTCCACAAAGCCAGAAGAGCCACAAGGTGAGGTGAAAATTTCAGTGACTGATGATGAGTTTCCATCATTGAAATTTGAAGAAGTTAAAAAGAAAATTGGAAAAGTTGATATCTCGAAACAGTTTTATACTGAGAAAAATGAATTTGATGTCGAAAAAACATTTAATGGAAGTGTTAAGAAAATTTTTGGAAAAATGTTGAACGGGAAAGCAAAGGGGGTTAAAGATTTTTATGCGACTAAAAAGGCAACATACAACCCTACTGCGCAAGAGTTGAAAGTGATCAAGTCTGAGAAGACTTGAATGGAAGTCTGTTTCCCTTAAAGTCTTAGGACTACGCCGGAGATCCTAAGTTTATATCGTGGATCATGAATCGGCATCATTCATGTTTTGATGATTATGTATGAAAATTTTTGATAAGTGTTTGAATGTTTACAGGTTGAATGACTATGCCGGATGTAACACCTCGAAAATTTACGTCCAATAATGTATTGACACGTGTCATAGACTTCCGGTATGCGAAAACATACTTTAGAGGGGCTAAAGTTGACAAACAGTGAAAACTATGGAACGTAAGGGTCCAAAGTGTCAACTAGGGATAAATAGACTCTATAATAACCCTACATAATGTTTATAACCTTAAACGGATGGATCATGGATCATACGAAGCGGAAATTGCACGAAAGTGAGGAATTACAAATTATAGGGGCTAAAAGTGTCAACATGTTGAAATTGTACCTCTGAGTGATCTTTTGGCAGACCCGAAGCCTTGTAATGCTAAAATATACTCACTAGAATATGTGGTAAAAATTTCACGAAGTTTCGTTAACGTATGAGAAAGTTATGGCCAAAACCGTACTTGAGGGGTTAAAAGCGTCAACGTCGAATTTCATGACTTTTCGGGTGAGCGCAAAGTTATCCGAGGACATTACCATGTTGGTAAAAGTCCCAAGGTTCTTAAAAACCAGATTTGAGGGTTTACGAGTCAAAATAAATAGCCAAATCATTGTAACCAAAGTACAGGGACCAAAACTGCAACAAATGAACGAAGTTTGGAAGCTGCAGACCCCAGGCGCCCGCCTGAGGCCTTACGCGGGCCGCGACCCAGCGCCCAGCTCCGGATTTCGCGAACAGTGGCCATTTTGGTCCGAATTTTGAGTGCAAAACAGCTGTGATCACCTCCATTTCTCACCAATAAGATTACATGCATGTTGGGACACCTGTTGCCTCCTTACAACATCTGATTTCCCTTATAATTCAGATCATTTGTTCACATTTTGAGGCACTTGTGTTAGTAACAAGAACACTCACAACTTCAAGAACTCACAAGGCAATTCCAGGAGCAATCTGATCGACAAGGCAACTCCCAAGTGTTATCTAAGCTTCATTAGGACCTTTGTAAGCATTCATATCATCCTCTAATCCGTTCTAGCATAGATTATTAGTTAAAAGTCAAACCGTTGTTCATATAGTTTGACTTTTCGATTAAACGAATTTGGCTCTGTCATTTCTCAAATTGAAACCACTTATAAGTTGGTATTTATGTGGGAAACAAACCCTCAAAAGGGTATTCTCTGATTCCCACTCTAAGCATGCTATTTGTCGAGTCAAAGATGTTCTTAAAAAGTCAACAGAAATCGTTTTTGCGAAATATAGCATAAATGGTAATGTAGATGACATGCAATCAGTTTGATCATCAAAAATAACTAATAATGAATATAAGAATGTGTTTTATCATAATCAACTCGACAATCTTTAGTATAAACTCGGATCGGAACCGAAAGTCTTATAAAACGACTTTTTCGTTGACTCTCGATTCGGATCCATGCATGCATGTTTGAGATCTGTATTAGAGTTTATTTTTGACCATTTATATTTATGTGTAACTCTCTGGAATTTTTACAACTTGAGTCTATGCTTAACCGATTCATATGCATGTTTCCGATTATGCTTAAAAGTTGACTATTTTGCCCTTTTTGATATAAAACGTGATTTTTGGAAAAGTGAAAGAGTAGAAATCTTTATTTCTAATTTATAAACTTGCACCGAAAATTTGAGATCAGTTGGTGGTCCAGATTTTGAGTTATGGCCGATAGCGTAAAACTATATCTTTATGTTAAATAAACGGCGCATTTAGCGTATAGTCTATTTAAGGCCACTTTTTGATATCAAACTTTTTACCCACTGATGTTAAATAATATTTTGGGATTTTTAATGATTTTTATTTAATTTTTGGTTGATCGTATCATAGATCGCTAAGTCGATTCGGCTAATGCCGGTTTTGACCGTTTAAGCCATAAAATGAGTTTTATACATCCTTTTGACCCCAAACCTTTTTCTACTGATTTTATTTGTTAAATAAATTATTTTGAGCATTCTGGAAATATAAAAATCTCAGCTTTCTTTTGAAAACCCGGAAACGGCTCTAAATCGCATTTTTTGCGTTTTTAACGCATAGTATGCGTTATACACATATTAAACATATAAGATTCATACCTACTGATGTGTTTAGCATATTTTCATATAATAACAGTAAGTATAAGTTTTTGAACTCAGATTTCCAGTTTTGACATTTTTAGCCCTTGTGAAATTACTAAAATACCCCTACGGTGCATAGTTTGATTTTAAATGATAAGTTTTGTATACGGGTCATACCCTACTGTTATAATATGTCAAACTAAGTATATTTACTGTATAAACCAGATCTGTAACTCAGATTTCTAATTTAACTCTTTTACAATCTTTTAAATGACCAAAATGCCCTTATAAGGCATAAATTGAGTTTAAAATTATTCGGGGCATAATAGAACATAACTTGCAGATATTATATCATATTTAAAGCATATTATCTCAGGGAACTTGCATATGACTCTTTTGCCTACCCGTAACGCCCTTTTAGCGTTCGGTTCGGTTTATGTAACTAGTTTGCATAAATTGACCGAAACGGGTCAAACGTTATGATTTTTATCTCAAAATCCAGAATGTATTTAGTATACCCATATTATACAAGTATTCAAACTTGTCGGGTCTAAATCACATTCTATCCGGTCTCCGCTTAATCGTGCGCGTGTACCGTATCGTCCTTAAAACTAACCGGTCAAGCTTAGGCTTAAATAAAAGACCCGTTAGGAATCTAATAGGTTGTTATAAACCTTTGTTCCAGAATAGGAGGCCCAGTAAAAGCTATCTACACTTGCCAATTGTGATTCATACTTACTCAGGTAAATACATTTTGACTTATTTTCCCTATACGGGCTTGGGGTACGGTATATAGAATACCGCTTGATCGAGCGTACAAATCTTGCACCCTTGGGTATGCAATTGATTTAATTTGATCGGCTCGTTTAAACAATGTTGTTTTACTTTAAGCCTTTGGGGGGTTAATGACCGTGTCTCGGATATCCTTGGCATTATCTTACGAGATGGCCACGACCAGAGCACGGGGTGTAGGCGTACACCCGTCATGTATAACTCTTTAATGTGGTGTGTCTATTAATCTTTAACCTGGACAAGATCCCGGGCTACCGAACGTACGAGTAGCATGTAATTCGTTCACAAGTTTATATTGCATAATTATCCCAAGTTAATAAAAATATTTATGCCATGTGCATTTAAATCAATTTTCAATCATTTTCAAAATGAGTCAGTTAATTTGTATTTACCAGTGTAAACTGACGTATTTTCCCAAAAGGTTAAGTGCAGGTACTATACGTACTAGGCTGGCTGTTTCCTAAAGAGCGTCCATAATAGTCTCGCAAGCTCGGACGACAATAAACCGTTGAACATTTATCTTATTTTATTTGATCCGCCTGTGGATCCGTTTCAACTACTCGTGATATTTATTATTACATTTTAATTAAAGTTGAAATGAATCTATTTCTGCTTCCGCTGTGCATTATTATGTTGTGTTGTTTGTCTATGACGATGCCAACTACGTCACCATACCCCACACCGGGCCCACCGGTGACACGTGAAGATCGGGGTGTGACAGGTTGGTATCAGAGCCAACGCTGAGTGAATTAAACACTAGTCTTTTGTGTTTAATCTCAGTTACACAATTGCACATTCCTCGATTTTCGAGTCTAGACAAAGAACTTAGGAAATGTTCAAATTTTCTTTTATTTTTCTAACTTTGTCTTATATATATTTGTTGTGCCACTTGTTTGATTTTTGACAGGTTCAAGATGCCGCCACGTGTACGAGGAAGGGGACGAGGAGCATTCGCCACCTCTCATGACCATGAGGCAGGTCCTTCGCATAGGCGAGCCCCATCAGCATCCCATAACACTGATGCCCGAGATCTTTGGAGATCGTTCGCTGAACCCGCTAGGCACTCACTGAGTACCTCACCTTCCCTACCACACTCTTTTGGGCCTCATTCTGAAAATGAGCCCCACAACTCCCACGGATCCTACATTCCTCTACACCAGTCACCTTATGACTACCCAGCACCCGTCTATCAGGGCCTGTACAACCCTGATGCCTACTTGGAAGAACCAGTGGGTCATAACCCACTCGGACCTGAAGACCACTTCTCGGGTGGCAATGAGATGGAGGTCGATGAGGACACCGATCCTTCCATGCCACCGTCCGGCACTCCGAACCACCCCATCGAGATATCTGATGGGTCACCGTTCAGGGGATCACCTTACAATGGTGTTGACAGCTACGAGGAGAGGTTCAAGCAGCACGACTGGGTTTTTACCCCCAGTTACCATAACTCTCCCATGCACCAGTCCTACCACAGCTCTCCTGTGCACTCACAGCATCACTCCCAGCAGCAGCAGCTTCAGCAGCAGCCTCAGCAGCATGATCCTTCAGAGGGATTCTGGCGCGACGTAGTCACTCCGCCGCCGCCACCACCTCCGGTTTTGCCTCCTCCGCCTCAGAGGCAAAGGAGGAACGCCCGTATGTCTACGCGAGGAGGGATACGCATTGGCACCCCTCGACATTCAGGTAGCAGCCGCTACTCGCCGCTTCACGAGGAGTCAGAGATGGGAGAATCTCAGCATCCCGTCTCAGAGGTTACTTCTGCGCCTATTGCGCCACTGCCACCACCGCAAAACTTTGGAGAGCCAATCCCTGCGTATGCTAGCGCAGCACAGTTCAACCCTTTCGAGCCGACTTTTCCCCCAGGTTATGACTATACAGGGGATCCCTACTGGTTAGCTTCAGGCTACAACCCTCTCAATCAGGAGAGTGCTTTTGGAGGTCCCTGGGCTACGGGACAATCAACTTTTGGATACCCACCGCATGGCTACCAGCAGCCGCAGCCTCCACAGCCACCACAGTATCAGCCACCGCCGCCGGCGCCGATGATGTCGCCACCGCAAGTCCAGGAAATCCTGCAAGGGATAAACGACGTGCGACGTGAGTTGCGACAGGAAAAGCGGGTAGATCGCCGCCATAACCGTGGAATGTTTAAGAAGATGGTTGACTTGATCAAGGGTAAGGGTAAGAAGGATTATTAAATCCTTTGTTTGTTAGCTCATTTACTCATGTCCCTGCGAGGACATTTATTCCTGTACTCTACCCCTGCGTGGGTATATTCCTCTTGTTCTACACCTGCGTGGGTATGTTGTTTCTGTTTAACCCCTGCGTGGGTTTGTTTTGTTGTTTTGTCTGTTATTTGCTTAGCTCCTGCGTGGGCATGCTATTTGAGAAAAGTCCCGTTTAGGGCGAAGTTGTACTAGTTTACTTTATGTTAAATGGTTAATTTAAGTTTTTCATTTTATCTATGTGCATGAATATAATATTCAAATAAATGAAAAATATCAATTGTTATTTTGATTTACCATTGTAATAAGAATCT
Source organism: Helianthus annuus (assembly GCF_002127325.2). Lineage (NCBI taxonomy): Eukaryota > Viridiplantae > Streptophyta > Magnoliopsida > Asterales > Asteraceae > Helianthus > Helianthus annuus. The sequence continues at coordinate 161,303,850 of NC_035436.2, forward strand.
TAAAAAGGTAAAACCTAGCTTGAATGTCTTATTAAAAGGCCTGACCAATATGGTAAAACCTGGTTAAAAAGATTCAAATCTCTGTTAACATCTGCAAACATGTTAGCATTCTTGACTAGCGTGATCTGTAAAATCACACATGTCACCCTTTTAATAAAATATCTACAGATTGTATCTGTATACATGTCTGATTATGACATGATGCCTACGGGTTATGACTATGTCATATAAAACAAAAAGGCAGTTGTGGTTTATAACTCCCTGCCAAGCAAAGGATTATTTGTTTAATTATACAATTCTAATCCTATAAAAATCTAAATTTAAAATTTAGAAGTTGTCCGAAGTGACTAGGCCTATTATGCCAATATATATATTTCATTCTATGATATAATTGCTAATGAAAGTGCTGAATGAAATCAAATAAATTAACTATTATAGTTATTAATACCATGGTTAATAAATCGTCAAGAACGATAATACTATTAGGTTTCTAAATAGACCTTGTCCTTGCTTTATTGTAGCTCTTAAAGCTACATGGCAAAATCGGAAGAAACAAACAGTCGTTCTGAGGAACACCCTGATAACACTAAGATTCATGTAACTGGTGCGGAACTACAAGCACTGGTAGAAAATGCTGTTGCCAAGGCCATGGATAGGCAATTCAGGGAATCAAGCGGAACCCGAAGTAGGACCCGAACCGTATCACATGTCAAGCCCAAGACTCATTCGGAGGCTCATAGCAAGCCGCCTTCTAAGAAAAATGAGCCGAAGAAGGATGATGAGGACAATCACTCCTCCAACCACAGTAGTGTACCGAAACAAGAAATCAAGCAGAAGCATGATACGCACAGTAAGTCCTGTACGTATAAATATTTCGTTTCATGCAAACCCAAAGATTTTACTGGGGAAAAAGGAGCAGTTGACTGCATGACGTGGTTAGATGAGATGGATACGGTTGTTGATATCAGCGGGTGTGCTGATCGGGACGTAGTAAAGTACGTGTCCCAGTCATTTAAAGGAGATGCTCTAGCATGGTGGAAATCGCTCCTACAAGCTGCCGGTAAGGCCACACTGTACGGTATGACATGGGATCAGTTTGTAGCTCTGATCAAAGAAAATTTCTGCCCGCAACATGAGGTCGAAAGGATTGAGTCGGATTTCGTATCCCTAGTGATGAAGAACCTCGACTGTCAGGCATATCTCACCACCTTCAATACCTTATCTCGATTAGTGCCATATTTGGTAACCCCTGAGCCAAGAAGGATCGCCCGTTTTATTGGGGGTTTGGCACCAGAGATCGAAGCGAGCGTTAAGGCATCAAGGCCTACGACGTTCAGATCAGTAGCTGATCTATCTCTCTCACTCACTCAGGATGTAGTCAGGCTGAGAGCCCTTAAGAGCTCAGAGGAAAACAAGAGGAAACGTGAGGATGACACCTCACGAAGATCGGAGAAACGACACCGAGGGAACAACGACCATAGGAAAGGGTCGGGATTCAAGAAAGGAGATCAGCAGTCGGGTGAGAAACCCAGGTGCAAGGTTTGTAGGAAGCATCATTTTGGGAGATGCAGACAGGAGTCTAGATCTCAATCTCAGCAGAAATTATGTGGGATTTGTAAGTCCCCGGATCATAAGGCATTGGATTGTAAGAGACTTAAGGATGCAACTTGTTATGGTTGCAATGAGAAAGGGCACATCCGGCCTAATTGCCCTAAGAACGCAAAGAAAGCCGATGAAGGAAAGAAGACCAATGCGAGAGTCTTCAAAATGGACGCCAAGGAAGCAGTTCTAGATGACAACGTCATTACAAGTACTTTTCTTGTAAATGATGTTTTTGCTAGAGTTCTATTTGATTCAGGAGCTGATAAGTCATTTGTAGATGATAAGTTCTGTAAGTTGTTAAACCTTCCTGTTAAAACCTTAAGAGTGAAGTATGAGGTGGAATTAGCCGATGGAACCATAGAAACCGCCTCGACTATCCTAGATGGGTGTGTCATATCCATTAGGAATCATTCTTTCCCGTTATCCTTGCTTCCCTTTAAGCTAGCTGGATTCGATATAGTGATAGGCATGGATTGGTTATCGCGTAACCAAGCCCAGATTGTGTGCAACCGAAAGCAAGTGGTAGTGAAAACTCCGTCTGGTGAGTCACTCACTATCCAAGGAGATACCCAGCACGGATTGCCGGAGCAAGTGTCCATGCTCAAGGCATCCAGATGTCTGCAGAAAGGTTGTGTCATTTATATGGCACAAGTTACTATTGATGAGCCAAAGCCGAAGATCGAAGATATCCCTGTTATCTCAGAATACCCTGAAGTATTCCCTGAAGAACTACCCGGTTTGCCACCGAATAGGCAAGTGGAGTTTCGAATAGACATCATTCCAGGTGCAGCGCCTGTAGCAAGAGCACCGTATAGATTGGCACCAACGGAGATGAAGGAGTTAAGGACGCAATTGGATGATCTGTTAGCTAAGGGTTTTATTAGACCTAGCTCGTCTCCTTGGGGAGCGCCAATCTTGTTCGTTAAAAAGAAGGATGGATCGATGCGTCTGTGCATCGATTACCGTGAGCTTAACAAGGTCACTATCAAGAATAGATATCCGTTGCCCAGGATCGACGATCTGTTCGATCAGTTGCAAGGAGCAAGCTACTTCTCAAAGATCGACTTGAGGTCAGGCTATCACCAGTTGAAGGTCAAAGATGAAGATGTACACAAGACAGCGTTTAGGACTCGTTATGGACATTACGAGTTCCTAGTGATGCCTTTTGGGCTCACTAACGCCCCAGCCGCATTCATGGAACTCATGAATCGCGTCTGCAAACCTTATTTAGATAAATTCGTCATCGTTTTTATTGACGACATCCTTATCTACTCGAAGAACCAAGCTGACCATGAGAAACACCTTCGTTGTATTCTCAAACTCCTACACCGTGAGAAACTTTATGCCAAATTTTCGAAGTGTGAATTTTGGCTTCGAGAAGTCCAATTCCTTGGACATGTAGTAAGCGAGCGTGGTATCCAAGTAGATCCCGCTAAGGTAGAAGCAGTCATGAATTGGCAGGAGCCGAAGACTCCTATCGAGATTCGCAGTTTCCTCGGATTGGCAGGATACTATAGGCGATTCATTGAAAATTTCTCAAGAATTGCTGCGCCCCTAACTTCGTTGACTCGTAAGAAGATTAAGTTCGATTGGGGCCCTAAGCAGCAGGAATCCTTCGACATTCTGAAGAAGAAGTTGAGCAATGCACCAGTGTTAACACTGCCCGACGGTATAGAAGAATTCGTGGTGTATTGCGATGCATCACACACTGGTATGGGTTGTGTACTCATGCAGAGAGGCAAGGTCATTGCCTACGCTTCTCGACAGCTAAAAGTGCATGAAAAGAACTACACCACCCACGATTTGGAACTGGGTGCAGTTGTATTTGCTTTGAAGCTATGGAGACATTACTTGTATGGAACCAAGTGTATAATTTATTCGGATCACAAGAGTCTTCAACATTTGTTCAATCAGAAGGAATTGAACATGCGTCAAAGGCGATGGATGGAAACTCTAAATGATTACGACTGTGAGATAAGATACCATCCAGGTAAGGCAAATGTAGTTGCCGACGCCTTGAGCAGGAAAGAGAGAGTGAAACCGATCAGGATCAATGCCAAGCGCATTGAAATAAGGAATAATTTGAACGAAAGGGTGTTGGCTGCACAGAAGGAAGCTGTGTTGGAAGCCAACTATTCTGAAGAGAAGTTAGGAGTAACTGAGGAGCAGTTATCCTACGACAAAGATGGAATGCTAAGACTGAACGGACGAATATGGGTTCCAGTTTATGGAGGACTTCGGGATGTTATCCTCCAGGAAGCCCACAGCTCCAAATATTCCGTTCATCCTGGAGCTGATAAGATGTACCAGGATCTAAAAGCAAACTACTGGTGGATTGGTTTGAAAAAGTCAGTAGCGGAGCATGTAGCAAAATGTTTGACTTGTGCGCAAGTCAAAGCTGAGCATCAGAAGCCGTCAGGTTTGCTTCAACAACCTGAAATTCCCAAGTGGAAATGGGAAATGGTGACAATGGATTTCATCACCAAGTTGCCAAAGACGAAAAAGGGAAATGATACCATATGGGTCATAGTAGATAGACTGACTAAGTCAGCTCATTTTCTACCCATCAAGGAGACTTATAGCTCCGATATGTTAGCTCAGTTATACGTTGATAAGATTGTAGCGTTGCATGGTATACCGGTATCTATTATCTCCGATAGAGATACTAGATATACGTCACATTTTTGGAAGAGTTTCCAACAATCATTGGGCACTCGTTTGAATTTTAGTACGGCCTACCATCCTCAGACCGATGGTCAGAGTGAGCGTACTATTCAAACTTTGGAAGACATGCTGCGTGCATGTGCGATCGATTTGGGTGGTAGTTGGGATAAGAACCTACCACTGATCGAATTCTCCTACAACAATAGCTACCATTCCAGCATAAAAGCTGCGCCTTTTGAGGCCTTATACGGTAGGAAGTGTAGATCGCCCATCTGTTGGGCAGAAGTTGGAGATGTCCAGTTGTCAGGACCAGATATTGTTTTTGAGACGACGGACAAGATCGTTCAGATTCGCGATCGTTTGAAAGCTGCCAGGGATAGGCAGAAAAGTTATGCGGATCCTAAGCGCAAAGATTTTCACTTCGATGTAGGTGATAAGGTGTTGCTTAAAGTATCGCCCTGGAAAGGGGTGATGCGATTTGGTAAGAAAGGCAAGCTAAGCCCGAGATATATAGGACCTTTTGAGATTGTCGAACGTGTCGGGTCAGTTGCTTATAAGTTAAACTTGCCTGAAGAACTTAGCGCTATTCATAATGTGTTCCACATCTGTAATTTGAAGAAGTGTTTCGCTGACAAAACACTGGTCATACCGCATACGGATATACACATAGATGAGAGTTTGAAGTTCGTGGAAAAACCATTGTCGATTGAGGATCGACAGGTTAAGAAGCTCCGGAGGAAGTATATACCTATTGTAAAGGTCAAATGGGATGCCCGTAGAGGTCCCGAATACACGTGGGAAGTGGAATCCACGATAAAGGAAAAATACCCTCATTTGTTTCAGTAAATCTCGAGGTCGAGATTTCTTTTAAGGGGGTGAGGATGTAACACCTCGAAAATTTACGTCCAATAATGTATTGACACGTGTCATAGACTTCCGGTATGCGAAAACATACTTTAGAGGGGCTAAAGTTGACAAACAGTGAAAACTATGGAACGTAAGGGTCCAAAGTGTCAACAAGGGATAAATAGACTCTATAATAACCCTACATAATGTTTATAACCTTAAACGGATGGATCATGGATCATACGAAGCGGAAATTGCACGAAAGTGAGGAATTACAAATTATAGGGGCTAAAAGTGTCAACATGTTGAAATTGTACCTCTGAGTGATCTTTTGGCAGACCCGAAGCCTTGTAATGCTAAAATATACTCACTAGAATATGTGGTAAAAATTTCACGAAGTTTCGTTAACGTATGAGAAAGTTATGGCCAAAACCGTACTTGAGGGGTTAAAAGCGTCAACGTCGAATTTCATGACTTTTCGGGTGAGCGCAAAGTTATCCGAGGACATTACCATGTTGGTAAAAGTCCCAAGGTTCTTAAAAACCAGATTTGAGGGTTTACGAGTCAAAATAAATAGCCAAATCATCGTAACCAAAGTACAGGGACCAAAACTGCAACAAATGAACGAAGTTTGGAAGCTGCAGACCCCAGGCGCCCGCCTGAGGCCTTACGCGGGCCGCGACCCAGCGCCCAGCTCCGGATTTCGCGAACAGTGGCCATTTTGGTCCGAATTTTGAGTGCAAAACAGCTGTGATCACCTCCATTTCTCACCAATAAGATTACATGCATGTTGGGACACCTGTTGCCTCCTTACAACATCTGATTTCCCTTATAATTCAGATCATTTGTTCACATTTTGAGGCACTTGTGTTAGTAACAAGAACACTCACAACTTCAAGAACTCACAAGGCAATTCCAGGAGCAATCTGATCGACAAGGCAACTCCCAAGTGTTATCTAAGCTTCATTAGGACCTTTGTAAGCATTCATATCATCCTCTAATCCGTTCTAGCATAGATTATTAGTTAAAAGTCAAACCGTTGTTCATATAGTTTGACTTTTCGATTAAACGAATTTGGCTCTGTCATTTCTCAAATTGAAACCACTTATAAGTTGGTATTTATGTGGGAAACAAACCCTCAAAAGGGTATTCTCTGATTCCCACTCTAAGCATGCTATTTGTCGAGTCAAAGATGTTCTTAAAAAGTCAACAGAAATCGTTTTTGCGAAATATAGCATAAATGGTAATGTAGATGACATGCAATCAGTTTGATCATCAAAAATAACTAATAATGAATATAAGAATGTGTTTTATCATAATCAACTCGACAATCTTTAGTATAAACTCGGATCGGAACCGAAAGTCTTATAAAACGACTTTTTCGTTGACTCTCGATTCGGATCCATGCATGCATGTTTGAGATCTGTATTAGAGTTTATTTTTGACCATTTATATTTATGTGTAACTCTCTGAAATTTTTACAACTTGAGTCTATGCTTAACCGATTCATATGCATGTTTCCGATTATGCTTAAAAGTTGACTATTTTGCCCTTTTTGATATAAAACGTGATTTTTGGAAAAGTGAAAGAGTAGAAATCTTTATTTCTAATTTATAAACTTGCACCGAAAATTTGAGATCAGTTGGTGGTCCAGATTTTGAGTTATGGCCGATAGCGTAAAACTATATCTTTATGTTAAATAAACGGCGCATTTAGCGTATAGTCTATTTAAGGCCACTTTTTGATATAAAACTTTTTACCCACTGATGTTAAATAATATTTTGGGATTTTTAATGATTTTTATTTAATTTTTGGCTGATCGTATCATAGATCGCTAAGTCGATTCGGCTAATGCCGGTTTTGACCGTTTAAGCCATAAAATGAGTTTTATACATCCTTTTGACCCCAAACCTTTTTCTACTGATTTTATTTGTTAAATAAATTATTTTGAGCATTCTGGAAATATAAAAATCTCAGCTTTCTTTTGAAAACCCGGAAACGGCTCTAAATCGCATTTTTTGCGTTTTTAACGCATAGTATGCGTTATACACATATTAAACATATAAGATTCATACCTACTGATGTGTTTAGCATATTTTTATATAATAACAGTAAGTATAAGTTTTTGAACTCAGATTTCCAGTTTTGACATTTTTAGCCCTTGTGAAATTACTAAAATACCCCTACGGTGCATAGTTTGATTTTAAATGATAAGTTTTGTATACGGGTCATACCCTACTGTTATAATATGTCAAACTAAGTATATTTACTGTATAAACCAGACCTGTAACTCAGATTTCTAATTTAACTCTTTTACAATCTTTTAAATGACCAAAATGCCCTTATAAGGCATAAATTGAGTTTAAAATTATTCGGGGCATAATAGAACATAACTTGCTGATATTATATCATATTTAAAGCATATTATCTCAGGGAACTTGCATATGACTCTTTTGCCTACCCGTAACGCCCTTTTAGCGTTCGGTTCGGTTTATGTAACTAGTTTGCATAAATTGACCGTAACGGGTCAAACGTTATCATTTTTATCTCAAAATCCAGAATGTATTTAGTATACCCATATTATACAAGTATTCAAACTTGTCGGGTCTAAATCACATTCTATCCGGTCTCCGCTTAATCGTGCGCGTGTACCGTATCGTCCTTAAAACTAACCGGTCAAGCTTAGGCTTAAATAAAAGACCCGTTAGGAATCTAATAGGTTATTATAAACCTTTGTTCCAGAATAGAAGGCCCAGTAAAAGCTATCTACACTTGCCAATTGTGATTCATACTTACTCAGGTAAATACATTTTGACTTATTTTCCCTATACGGGCTTGGGGTACGGTATATAGAATACCGCTTGATCGAGCGTACAAATCTTGCACCCTTGGGTATGCAATTGGAATAATTTGATCGGCTCGTTTAAACAGTCTTGTTTTACTTTAAGCCTTTGGGGGGTTAATGACCGTGTCCCGGATATCCTTGGCATTATCTTACGAGATGGCCACGACCAAAGCACGGGGTATAGGCGTACACCCGTCGTGTATAACTCTTTAATGTGGTGTGTCTATTAATCTTTAACCCGGACAAGATCCCGGGCTACCGAACGTACGAGTAGCATGTAATTCGTTCACAAGTTTATATTGCATAATTATCCCAAGTTAATAAAAATATTTATGCCATGTGCATTTAAATCAATTTTCAATCATTTTCAAAATGAGTCAGTTAATTTGTATTTACCAGTGTAAACTGACGTATTTTTCCCAAAAGGTTAAGTGCAGGTACTATACGTACTAGGCTGGCTGTTTCCTAAAGAGCTTCCACAATAGTCTCGCAAGCTCGGACGACAATAAACTGTTGAACATTTATCTTATTTTATTTGATCCGCCTGTGGATCCGTTTCAACTACTCGTGATATTTATTATTACATTTTAATTAAAGTTGAAATGAATCTATTTCTGCTTCCGCTGTGCATTATTATGTTGTGTTGTTTGTCTATGACGATGCCAACTACGTCACCATACCCCACACCGGGCCCACCGGTGACACGTGAAGATCGGGGTGTGACACCGGAGCTTCCAGGTTGGTAAGTGCGAAGCAGGAATCGGCACTTTGATGGGTAAAATGTAGATGATTCATTCCTACAATTGATATTGATTGGTTATATCTACAAGTGGTTATTCTTACAAGTGATTTAGAGGTTGTTTGATTGCAAACAAGTGAATCAAGGACATTAAGTTATACTTGATTTACTACAGTTGATATAACTGACAAGATGATGAACCATATCCCCGTACTTAAACAAGTGATAAACTTACAAGTGATAAAAACAAATTCATTTTCCGGAAAAATCATTTTGATTAAAACAAACTTAAGTGTTTTGAAATCTAAATGAGAAAATGGTTTGTGAAAGGGGGAGTTCAGATTGTTTATGCCTAGTGAATGGCGAATTGAGGCGATTTGATATCAGTTGTCGTGTTTCTGTACAGTTTGTTTTACTTTTCATGTTTTTAAGTGAGTCAAGAGTCTAGTTATTTTCAAATTTCCTTTGAAATGTGTTTGCATTTTAGGGGGAGTAGAAAATTTCAGAAAATCCAAAAACATTAGAAAATTTGAAAAAGCAAAAAACATGATAAAATTCAAAAATGAGTTTCGTTGTGAAAAGAGGAAATGATAGTAAATCAGTGGACTGTCACAACATGCTAAAGAATTGGAAATTTAAAATGTGATAAACAATCTCACTGCGGATATGCCAGTAGGTTTTTGCACATTTAGTAGATTGTGATGAGATATAAACCTAAAAATTCAAACTCGCTTATTCTGTGGGTAACAACATCTTGGATATATAGGTAACCCCTGAAATCTTGTTTGAAAGGTCCCTTATTCTGAGATACTAGGTCTTTATGCTCAGTGATATCTGGGGTATTATCCCGGGACTTCTGCTGTATGGAAATACTGACCTAGTCCCCGGATAATGCTTTCCGCAAATGCTTGAAACATAGCATCGCCCTCAACAAGCTGATGAAACAATAAAATTGATAGTCGCTGCTGTTGAAATCAAAAAGATCCTCTAAAGGAGACACACCGAAAAGTCGAAGCCGTCATCTCTCTGCGTATACGGAAGTATCGACCTGAGCTCTCACGGCCCTCGCATTTAACCCCTGAACAGATATCATCTGTGGTATACTCACCTGTAAGACTGAATATTGGGATCTGGATACGAGAGTATATTCAAGAAGTGGGACACACGGATAAGTTCAAGTTATTAAAACATTAACATCGTATCTCGGATCAATTGAAATTTGTGTGAAAATTTAAGTGGACAAATATACTGACAATCTAGGTGAATTGTTTAGAACTTAAAATGAAATGAAGCTTAATGGTGTTGGTGACTTGTCTAAAAAACTGATATGATCCTCTTACACGAACTCACAAAAATATTGTCTTTAAATATTTCTTTACTGCATTACATGTTTCTTTATTTCAAAATCCAAAAAGATTTTCAGTGTGTTTTAGTATTAAGTTTAAAAAATCCAAAAAGATTTTTGACAACTGATATTGGAAAGCTGATTTTCAAAACTCCGAGTGCTAAACATGATGAGCAATATTTGAGGGGGAGTGTATGTTTGGAATTAAATATTTTCATAATCTAACCTTTCAAGTGGTTCATCAGATTGGAAAATCATTTTGTTTTTGAGAGTGAGTCTGAGTTAGTACATGTGTTTATGTTTGAAATATGTATGTGAGAGAAATTTACTTTGAGATAGAGCTTTTGCAGGATAAGATGAGACAGGTTATTCGTTCCTGAAATCTGAGCTAGATAAGAGCCAGGTTCCAATACCTGAGGACTCTGATTGGAGATAGCCAGGCTAAATGATCCTGAAAAGCTGTTAGATGGAAAGCCAGACAACGATCCTAAAGCTGATGATGCTGATGAACTGAAGAAATGCCAGCATATCGCAAGGGGGAGTCTGAACACCTGCAAGAAAAGATTAAGAAAGTGAACCAAGAGACAGATCAAGACTGAAGATGCGAAGACTCGACACTTAAGACTCGTCAACATCTGAGGGGGAGTCTGTTAGTGCATGCATCTGTCGACTTCGTCTTGTATCGTGTCTTAGTCTTAGAATGTTAGATTAGGGCTCATTGTACGAGATTTCCCGACATGTCCGTATGTGGGAAACCTTTTGAATAGTTTCGCTTATACGTATATGTCCGTATGTGGGAAACCTTTTGAATAGTTTCGCTTATACGTACATGTCCGTATGTGGGAAACCTTTTGAATAGTTTCGCTTATACGTACATGTCCGTATGTGGGAAACCTTTTGAATAGTTTCGCTTATACGTACATGTCCGTATGTGGGAAACCTTTTGAATAGTTCCGCTTATACGTACATGTCCGTATGTGGGAAACCTTTTGAATAGTTCCGCTTATATGGACAACACTATAAATACCACATGAGCGAACTCATTTGTAACTTTCTTGATTTCCATACCGAGGTGCTGCCGGTGTGAGAATTGGTTGTAAACGCTGTTATATCAATCAATAAAGTGATTTAAGTGAAGATCTAGCTGTTTCTACATCAGGTACTTGTTTTCCGCACCTGTATCTGATCAAAACTCCTCTGATAGACTCGTTCGGGTCAGAATTCGATCCTACAGATTGAATGCAATGATATTAAGAAAGTCACACCATAATCACGCTTCCGCAAAAGTCAGGGTGTGACAGCTTGGTATCAGAGCTTCGATCGTAGCGAACTAGGATTCATTCTTGAGTCTAGACTACGATCTTAGGGCTCTCACGAAAATGTTTTCACAACTTGTTTTTCATTGCATACACAAAACGTCCAGATCCAAGGTACAAAATATTTTTACAAACAAAACAAAACATTTTTACAAACAAAAGGCACAAATGCACACTTCAAAAATTCATATTTATAATTCAGTCTTAGAGACTGAGGGAGGTTCAGTCTTAGAGGCTGAGGGAGGATCAGCCTTAGAGGCTGAGGATAATTAGTCTTAGAGACTGGGAGTTGGTCTTAGAGACCAGGGAATTAGTCTTAGAGACTGGGAGTTGGTCTTAGAGACCAGGGAATTAGTCTTAGAGACTGGGAGTTGGTCTTAGAGGCCAGGGAGTTAGTCTTAGAGACTGGGAGTTGGTCTTAGAGGCCAGGGAGTTAGTCTTAGGGACTAGGGAGTTCAGTCTTAGAGACAGGGGAGGTTTAGTCTGAGAGACGGGATGTGTTAGTCTTAGAGACTGGGTGGTTTAATCTGAGAGGCTGGGAGATTTGTCTGAGAGACTAGGAAAGATAATGTGAATACATGACTACGTGATAAATCACTCTTATTTGCATACGCTGATTTCTAATGATTATTATGGATATACATTCTATGACTACTATGTACCGGCACACACGACACCTTCCTCAGGGAACGAATTGTCAGATAATGATGACCCTACGGCCACCGCCACAGATGATGAGACTATACCTGCGCTGGAGATATCTACGACAGACACTGAGAGTGACCCTGACATGCTGACCAAGGACGAGGACAAATTTCCAACCATCCGCGCTGCCAGACTTTGGTGATGATTTACCCTTGCTGCTGGTTTCCTTGACAAGAGTCTTCCTGTCATTCTTGATTTGGTCACCGACCGCCTTGCCATTTGGACACTTCGGTGGAGAGCACCTCTTGACTCCAATCCTCGACAATGCGCCTCCTGTGGACATTCCCTCCGAAGGTTGGTTACTCAACGAATAATTGATGATGACATTGGCATGTTATTGATGGCCCTTCTGATGACACCTATGATGATGGAAAGTTTGACGAGCACGTTGTTACTAAGTTCACTTTTTGAGACCCATGTTAACAAGCTATCCTCTGATTCTAGCATACATTCGATTTCAGACTCCTTTGAGTCTGTGACATCTGCAGTCCTACAGACAGCTGGATTACAACCTTCTACTACTGACGCAGACGACGATGACATGACTGCTGCACTATCACCTGCTTGAGGCACCACACCATTACACGACCCAGAGGCTGCCCCTGAGCTAGCTTCTGCACCTTTAGGGTCAGCTTGATGTTGCACCTACTGATCCTGCACCCTTACTTGATCATGACCCTGTTTCATTTTGGCTTACCAGAAATTGCACACCCTTATATCTGACATAGTACCCGCACCTAGTGATTTTCCTTTCGTTGAGACATTTACTGCCGCACCTTCAACCGCTGATGTTGCTCTTGTAAAGACCGACGTCCAATGTGCCAACATGCCTATCGCTTTCTTTCAAGACATACCCACACACCGGGAAGGTACTCCAGGTCAGCATTGTGACAACCCGAGCATTCAAGGTCAGTGTCGTTTAACCTTGTGATCCAAGTCTTCCGTTATTATTCCTTTACTTGTGAACGTTTGTGCTAGAATGGAACCGGTTAATATTAGATTACTACACATTCTTGATTTGGGCCGGTTACTAGTATTTGGAATTTTGAGTGATTAACAAGCACCGTACATGTAACCTACCACTTCTCCTAATTAGATTAGAGCCCAAAAACCATTATCTAATATTCCATTTGTATTATTATTTGGTGTGTGGGCTTAAATTAGAGTCCAATACGTATTAGAGTCCAATCAGGAGCAACCGCCCCCAAAACCCTTATCATGTACGTATTATAAGTTTGATTAGCTTAAAGCTTTAAACCAAAAATCGAACCCTACTCCCTGATTCTCGGTAGACGTAGGACCCCCCCCCCCCGATCAAAGATAGCAACGTTGATTTGCCAAGTTTTGGTTAGTGATTCTTGCATGTGACCTTCATTAATTGTATGGTATTGTTTACTTGTAATGATTGATTAATTGTGATACTAGGAGGATGATGTTATATAGTTTTGTGTATGTGCAATTGTGAATCACTTTCTGGCATGATAAACTATGTTGTTTAAAGGTTATATTATTATTGGACCGAACACATATGTGTGTTATATGATCATTGGACCAAGTTCATATGAGTGGTAAATAATCATTGGACCGATGTGTGTAGGAAATCGGTCAAGATTATTAATGCAATTTTATTGTGCAAATAAATTACATATTAAACCATTGACTGTTTTTGATTCATAGTTTTAATAGTCAAACTAGGGCCTAAGATAGTCATATATATGCATGTGGCGCAATTATAATAAATACGATTGGCCCAATTATAACAAATGAGGCAGTTGGTTCGGTCCATTGAGGGGTAGTATTAGTGATCATATAGAATTGTTAACTTTTATAATTGTCAGTAACCTAACGTGTGCATTAAATGAATGTTAGATGTTATATAGTTTTGTGTATGTGCAATTGTGAATCACTTTCTGGCATGATAAACTATGTTGTGTAAGGGTTATATTATTATTGGACCGAACACATATGTGTGTTATATGATCATTGGACCAAGTTCATATGAGTGGTAAATAATCATTGGACCGATGTGTGTAGGAAATCGGTCAAGATTATTAATGCAATTTTATTGTGCAAATAAATTACATATTAAACCATTGACTGTTTTTGATTCATAGTTTTAATAGTCAAACTAGGGCCTAAGATAGTCATATATATGCATGTGGCGCAATTATAATAAATACGATTGGCCCAATTATAACAAATGAGGCAGTTGGTTCGGTCCATTGAGGGGTAGTATTAGTGATCATATAGAATTGTTAACTTTTATAATTGTCAGTAACCTAACGTGTGCATTAAATGAATGTTAGAAATCTCATAAGATTCTAGGGAATTGTTATGTATGCTCGGTCCAATATAGTGAAGGTTAGTGGCATGATAAAATTATTAATCTTGCATGTTAAATGTAGCGGCCATGTGCAACTATGAATTTAATCAATATAGATACTTTTGGTGATGTGACAGTAAACATACATGTGCAATTGATGATGAGGGGATGTGTTGAAATAAACAGTGGCGGCCATGTGAGATCAAATCAAATAGTGTAGATTTGTTTTTATATATGGTATTGTCAGTAGCATGTTATGTGCAATAGATGGTTAGGTGATGTTTTGGTTTTGTTGTGAAGTTGAAATATGTGATGGTGGTGGCCTACTTCTTGAATGAGTAATTATTGGTGCCAAAAATTGAAACAATAACACACAATCAGTGGGCTTACGAAACGCAATCATTGCGCCTGCAATTCATTGGGTTTCACGCGAGTGTAATGAGCTGCGAGAATAATTAGACTTAAGTAACATAAATGGGCCACGCGCTGTATGTGGGCCGAAGGGTCATAATGAATGAATTACCTGAAACGGGGTCGCGCGGTTAATGTTATTCAGGTTGGGTCGTGCTTAATTTGGGTCGCGCTGGGCTGGGATATATCATTAGAACCATATTAAGTAATGTGTAGATATGTTGTATTGAGTTGGGCCGGTAGCTTGTTGGGACTATACGTTTGTCGAGCCAAACATGGTTAATGAACTTTCTTACTATGTGTTTAACTGATTAGACTAGTGTACGGAATGATGAGGGCCACAACTTGTATTTTTGTGTACACTAACTGATGAATACATGTGAAACAATACGTACTAAGTTTGTATGCGAACTGACTGTTATGTGCAACTATAATAGGGTTTGATTAGTCGTTTCTGTTAAACGTGTAATTATTCTTACCGAGCAAATCTAAAGTGAGTTCACTGCTCTTTTTCCAAGCATGCATCCCGGGAAGGGATATTGGGTAACGTTCCAGGGAGGAATGCAGGTTATTGGGATGTTGGTTATTACTCGGTTTCTATCATATAAGACCCCTTACATCTACCGACAGTTGCCGAGGAGGCAACGAGGTTATTAGTTGATAGCGCTATTAGGTTTGGCACCCTCACACCGTACCAGGGTGGTCGGGCGTGAACTAATTTCCTTAAAGCATGACCAATGTTTTGATAGAGACATTGGGGTTGGGCAAACACATCTTGTAGCCATTTCGGTAATCGAGTTAATAACAACATCAAATCAAATTGTTAAACTGTTTTACACATGTATCTGGTAACTAAACTCGGTAACAAAACTTTGAACTCACCAGCGTAGTCTGACACACATGTTTGCATGCTTGTAGGTTATTAGCTGTTTGCATTGGAACTTGCTGTCTGGAGTAGCTGGAGTCTCATGGGTCGATTGGAGGGATTTATGTTCTGATTTCTTGATACTATATTGGTTTTTAAACTATTTAACTTCGTTGAATTTTTGCTTCCGCTGAATACTTTGGTTTTCTTTTGAACTTGGATGGTGTTTTATTAATAATCAAGAATTTTATTTTATTTTAGAAACATGTAAGGGTTCTATGTAATTAGTGGCTCATTGCTGGTACGTCACATGCCTATCAGGGACACTCCCTAGGTGGTATTTTGGGGGTGTGACAGTTTGGTATCAGAGCCACTGGTTATAGTGAACTTGGTTTTAAACGTTTTTATAAAACCAGACTATAACCGAACAACTTCGAAAATCGACCATGACACTCAGCTTCAGATTGCAAGGTTCGTCTTCTGTTTACTTTATGCATTACTTGTTTAGTAGTCATACACTTACAGTTTGCACGAAACGATATATTAGCTACTATGGTGACTTGATAGTGTGACACTACTTTTCGTCTTTTGTGAATCATCATCCTGTAGTACCCGCTGCTTGGCTATTTGAATGCAGGGGGAAACTTTTAGCGCAAGTTAAGAGGCACTGAGATGAGCATGCAAATTGCCTTATTATTATGGGTGCACACATAATAATAACGTGAAGTGTATGTAAGTCCCAGTGAGGCTTAACGAACGTGAGAAGGATTCTGCCCTATTATGTGAAAACTTGATAGTTGTAGATTTTAATGTGGAACTTGACTTTTACCTCGTTTCGACCCTTAAGATAATTCCCTTCTCCTATATAGAACCATGAGTGGACATGGAGGAGGCCGAAGTGGTGGACGTGGCCACATTGCTATGACGCAGGCCGAATTAACCAACCTAATCAACACTCGTGTAGCTGAAGCCCTAGCAGCTAACCAACCTAAGTGCCAATTACTTTCTCTTTTTGCGTCATAAACTCGAATCTTACCTATGCGTTGTACATTCTTTCGTTTTAGGGCAACCTGCGAACCAAAACAATCCACCTGCTCCACCTGCTTGTACATTCAAGATGTTTATGGATTGTAAGCCACAGACCTTCAGTGGGACTGAAGGGGCTGTAGGACTCTTGCGATGGTTTGAGAAATCAGAATCGGTATTCGCGATGTGTAACTGTCCTGCTGGGGACAGAGTGAAGTGTGCTACGGGCACGCTCGAGGATGGTGCCCTGACATGGTGGAATGCCCAGGTTCAGATGTTGGGTATCGAAATGGCGAATGCCACCACTTGGGATGACTTTAAGGAGTTGATGAGGGAGGAGTATTGTCCTCGGGATGAGGTTCAGAAATTGGAAAACGAATACTATAATCTGAAAATGGAGGGATCTGAGATTGAAGCATACACGAAGAGGTCCAATGATTTAGCAACTTTGTGCCCTAACCTATCTCGACCCCCACCCCGGCGAATCGAGTTGTATCTCAAGGGCTTAGCACCAGCTGTTAAGGGGTACGTTACTGCTGCAAACCTAGACAATCTGCCCCGTATTGTCCGTTTAGCACATAAGATTACTGACCAAGAGGTCGAACGTGGCAATTTGCCGCCACGTGTTTCTGCTACTACTTCGACTGCTACCGCCGCTACACCTGCTAGTGATAATAAACGAAAGTGGAACGATACTGATAAAGCAACCAGTGCAGGTCAATCCCAGAAAAGGTCCGATAACAACCACAACCGTAGTTTCAGTCAGTCTTCTTCAGTTAATCAAAGCCAGGGCAGCAATCAGAATCAGGGTTCCTATGTTGGGAAGAAGCCACAGTGCAACAAGTGTGGTTATCATCACTATGGGCAGTGTGTCCGGACTTGTCGTAGATGCGAGAAGGTGGGCCATGAGGCCAAAGACTGTAGAGCCTCGCAGCCAAAACAGCAGCAACAGTAGAATCAGCAGCACCAACGACAGCAAAGGCAACAACCACAGCAGAATCAGGGTGTTAAGAAAGGGTGTTTCCAGTGCGGGGACGAAGGTCACTTCAAGCGGGATTGCCCTCAGCTGAATCAGAATGCCAATAACAACAACAATGCTGGGAACAATAACAACAGGAACAACAACAATGGGGGCAATGGAGGAAATGGTGCACACGGGAGGGTGTTCACTATTGGAGCTGGGGAAGCTAGGAATGATGGCAACGTAGTGACTGGTACGTTTTTGATAAACGACATATTTGCTTCTGTTTTATTCGACTCTGGTGCCGATTACAGTTACGTATCTTTGGAGTTCAGTAGTCGTTTAGGATTGAGTCCTACGCCTCTTGTTAATAAACATATAGTAGAACTAGCTAATGGTAAATCGATAGAGGCTTTTCATATTCTGTTTGGTTGTAAACTCGATCTCATGGGTCAAGTGTTCGACATTGACCTACTCCCTGTTACTCTTGGAAGTTTTGACGTAGTCGTTGGCATGGATTGGCTGTCCAAGCACCAGGCGGAGATTCTTTGCAAGGAGAAAATCGTGCGTATTCCTCTCCCTAGCGGAGAATCCTTATCGGTTCAGGGTCATCATAGTGGTGCCATGGTTGGTATTATCTCGGCAATGAAGGCTCAGAAGTGTTTACGTAAGGGCTACCCCGCTCTTTTAGCTCTCGTTTCTGACTCGCAGTCTGATGAGAGAAGGATCGAGGATCTTCCAGTGGTTCGTGAATTTCCCGATGTATTTCCTGAAGAACTCCCTGGTTTACCTCCACATCGTCAGGTGGAATTTCAGATCGACCTCGCGCCAGGAGCAGCCCCGATTGCTCGTGCTCCTTATCGTCTTGCGCCAGAAGAGTTACAGGAGTTGTCGAATCAACTCCAAGAGCTGTTGGATAGGGGTTTTATCCGACCTAGCTCTTCGCCTTGGGGAGCCCCAGTACTGTTTATGAAGAAGAAGGATGGGTCCTTTCGGATGTGCATAGATTATCGTGAACTTAACAAGGTGACAATCAAGAATCGTTACCCTTTACCGCGTATTGACGACCTGTTTGACCAGCTGCAAGGATCAAGTTTTTATTCTAAGATCGACTTAAGATCGGGCTATCATCAGGTACGAGTCAGAGAGGAGGATGTTCCAAAGACGTCTTATCGAACGCGGTATGGCCATTACGAGTTTTTGGGTATGCCGTTCGGAATGACTAACGCACCCGCGATCTTCATGGATCTTATGAACCGCGTGTGCAAACCGTATCTCGACGACTTCGTTATTGTTTTCATCGATGAATCTTGATCTACTCCAAGAGCGAGGAGGACCATGAGCGACATCTACGTCTTATCTTGGAACTCCTGAGGAAGGAGCAGCTTTACGCGAAGTTTTCTAAGTGTGATTTCTGGATTCGAGAAGTGCACTTTCTTGGGCATATTGTTAACGAAAAGGGGATACACGTAGATCCTGCTAAGATCGATGCTATTAGGAATTGGGCGGCACCAAAGAATCCTTCGGAGGTGCGACAATTTCTTGGTCTTGCAGGGTACTATCGTCGGTTTATTCAGGATTTCTCGAAAATCGCTCAACCCCTTACCTCCCTGACGCAGAAGAACGTAGTTTATTCTTGGGGAGTGAAGCAGGAGGATGCTTTCCAACTTTTGAAGCAGAAATTGTGCAGAGCACCGATCTTGTCTCTACCAGAGGGTACGGAAGATTTTGTGGTTTACTGTGATGCTTCGATTCAGGGTCTCGGTTGTGTGTTGATGCAACGCGACAAGGTGATAGCATATGCTTCTCGACAGTTGAAGGTGGACGAGAAGAATTATACGACTCACGACTTGGAATTAGGAGCTGTGGTATTTGCGTTGAAGATCTGGAGGCACTATCTGTACGGTACCAAATGCACCATCTACACCGATCACAGAAGTCTCCAGCATATCTTCGACTAGAGGGAATTAAATATGTGTAACACCCTTAATAATTTAACTAAAAATTTTATGAAACTTTATAAAATTCAGAGTCTACAAAATCATTTTCTTTAAAACCATACACACTTGTGGAGATACCAACCACATCCAAGATAGTGCATAACTAGATTAAAGTAACCCTTGCTAGTAAACTAATCACTAGTTTGAGGGATTTAAAAACACGATCAACAAAAGAAATTACATCATGTTTAAAGTTTAGACAAAATTAAGTTTAGTGCGGAAGCTTCGAAATATGTGTTCGGTTCTTGATATGTACTTGATCGCCATCCGGGAGGACCTCATTCATACCTGAAGTCAAACACTAAAACATTAGTTTGGACTTTAATAAGTTACATATAAACAATCCCCGACATAAAAAATTAACGAACAAAACATAATTTTTCTGGGTCCCACCGTAACTTACGGTGTCACCGTAAGTTACGGTGAAGCTGGGATGTTTTTGGTTCTGCCGTAACTCAGGAGGATCTCACCGTAACAGTTTGAGCTCCACCGTAAATTACGGTGGAACCGTAATTTACGGTGGGCTCTGCACATTTACCCTTTAACTATTTTTCAACTTTACAAGTTCATAACTCTTTACTCGCTTGTCTGTTTTAGCCGATTCTTTTTACTATGAGTCCGTAATGAAATTACGGATTCAACCATGTAATTTTTTATATCGCGGAAACCAAGATTCCGACAATCGGTTCACAATTTCCTTGTCTCAATTATCCAACCCATTAGTGAAGATGCATAGCACCTCATCCCCATTCTTAAATACCTTTTTGACGTAATTACCCAAATTCCCGAGCTCATCTATTTGATGTATTTGTGCCATTCCATGGCTTTGCGTTCCCGTAGGACTATTTACTTGTTTCTTCGGAATTCAAGCATTCCGTTTCAAACGACACTTCCATAGAGCTTCTATTGTTTGACCCGATATCCCGGGTTCTTAGTCTTAAAATTTATATAACCAATTTAATAACGTGGTACAATCCACAACTTAACGAAATATGAGACTTTCAAGTCCCTATTCTCATGATTCTTTTATAAAAGCATCTTTTGACCCGTTTGGCTAATTAGTGAAAACTGTCACTTTGTTGACATGCCAAACTAAATTCTAAGTCCTTATTTTGACCCGTTTGATGGTCGAGTGTACTTCGTCACTTAAACGACGCATCAAACGCATCCTTTACACTACAACATCAATTACATATCAAACCAAAGCATTTAAGCGTAAGTTAACGGGACTAAGTCACGTACCTTCAAAGCACACCTTTTCCGCGGGTATCACCTCCGGCGTGTCCACTTGACATTCCGGATTCCTTGCCTAAAGAGTCCAATTCATAACAAGATTAGAACTCTTTTTCATAAGCTTTAACGCATTCATTCATTAGATATGTAAATCTGCGTTTTTAGCAATCTTTAACATCTTAATCCTCATTTAGGCGTTTTATCAAACACCTTGCGGGTCAGATTTTTACATGATCTAAACCAAGTTCATAGCTTGAATTTATCACTCAAATCAACTTCAATTAGACAATATACACATATTTTAACATCAACAATTTCAGAGATTATCTCACAATTTCAGTTTTCACTAGAACAAGAGTCTTAATCCCAGTGTTTATCAAGTTCTACTAACTTACTAATCACCCACTATAGTGATTTTGATTCCTACAACTAACATGCAAGATTTTAACAAGAAATCATCTAGGGTTTGTCCCTAGACTTCACATTACTTCCAATTTCATGTTTTACAACACATAATCAAGCTCAACCTTCGATTTCAATCTCATGCAAGAATTTGAGTTGTATCAAAATAACCTAATTTGACATACCTTATGACCCCCTTGACGAGGTGATCACGATTCTATGTTTAGGTTCCGATTTCAACTGAATTTTGGCCTTCAATTTGAGAGTTTAGTAGATTTTTAGGTTTTGGAAGTGTGGGTGTCGCCCCCTTCCTTCTGTTGATCGACCAGGCCTCATTTTGAGGTGTTTGGTTTGTTTTATTTTACTAATATTAGTATTTTAAGTTTCTATTTTAACAACTTTAGTCCCTCCACTCTTATTTAGTTTATATTCTTGGCCTTTTAACTCATTCAAGTGTTACTACAAGACTCTTAACTAACAAGGTTATTTATCCTAGTTAGTTTATTCTTGTTTATTATACACTTTATAATTCTAGTATAAAGTTTTGAAATTTCGGGATGTTACAAGTCCACCCCCCCTTAAAGAGGGTTTCGTCCCCGAAACCGAATTACGTACCGAATAACGTAGGGTAGAGCTGTTGCATTTCTTCTTCGGACTCCCACGTAGTATCCGCACCATTACGGTGTTCCCATTTAACCTTCACTTGGTTGATCTTTTTGTTTCTCAAACTCTTCACTTTACGATCTAGAATTTCAATTGGCCTTACCGCGTAGTTAAAGCTGTTATCCACCTCGATATCGTTGTAGTGGACACGAGCAGTTTCGTCCGCTAAACATTTACGAAAATGTGACACGAGGAATGTGCTGTGTACTCCACTCAACTCCTCAGGTAGCTCGAGACGGTATGCTACCTTTCCAACCCGTTCCACGATTTCGAATGGCCCGATAAATCTTGGGCTCAACTTTCCTCTTTTTCTAAATCGAATTATCCCCTTCCACGGCGATACTTTCAACATTACCTTATCGCCCACTTGAAATTCTATTGGCCTCATTCGTTTATCCGCATAGGATTTTTGTCGATCCTGAGCTGCTTTTAAGTGAGTGCGGATCAAGTCGATCTTACAATTTGTAGCTCGGATTATATCAGTCTGAGCTAAACCCCGCGGACCAACTTCTCCCCAACAAACTGGGGTTCGGCACTTTCTACCATATAACATCTCGTATGGAGCCATTTTAATACTCGCGTGATAGCTGTTGTTATATGAGAATTCGACTAAGGGTAAATGGACATCCCAACTGCCCCCAAAGTCGATAATGCAAGCACGCAACATATCTTCCAACGTTTGTATTGTTCTCTCACTTTGCCCATCCGTTTGTGGATGGTAAGCAGTGCTAATGAACAGCTTGGTTCCCATTTGCTCTTGGAAACCACGCCAAAAGTCCGAAGTAAACCGGGTATCTCTGTCGGACACTATGGATATCGGTACTCCGTGACGCGCCACAATCTCATTGGTATACACTTCTGACATCTTCTCTGATGTATAAGTCTCACGAATCGGAATAAAATGTGCACTTTTTGTCAATCGATCTACAACTACCCATATGGCGTCAAAACCACGGCTAGTTTTGGGCAGTTTGGTCAGCAGGTCCATCGTAATTTGTTCCCACTTCCAAACTGGAATGTCTAATGGCTGCAGCTTACCGTATGGTTTTTGATGCTCTGCTTTGACTTGTAAACAAGTCAGGCACTTCTCCACATACTTCACGATATCTCTTTTCATTCCGGGCCACCAATAATTTTGTTTTAAATCATATACATCTTGGTCACCCCCGGATGTATCGAATAACGAGATTTATGGGCCTCGTCTAGTAAAAGTGATTTGGCTTCACATGTATTTGGAACCCAAATCCTCCCAAATCGAGTTTTTAATACTTGGTTGCCGTCCTCCAAGTCTTTTAACTGCCCTACTATTCTTTCCTTTTTCACATTCTCTTCTTTTATTGCTTCACTTTGAGATTTCCGAATTTGGTCGAGCAATCCCGATGTCACAATTAGTTGCATCGATCGGACTCGAATAGGCGCATAATCTTTCTTTCGGCTTAACGCGTCCGCTACCACATTAGCCTTCCCGGGATGATAATGTATATCACAATCAAAGTCCTTGGCAGTCTCCAACCACCGCCTTTGTCTCATATTTAATTCCTTCTGATCAAAGAAATACTTTAAGCTTTTGTGGTCGGTAAAAATAGTGAACTTTACCCCGTATAGATAATGCCTCCATATTTTCAGGGCGAACACCACTGCCGCTAATTCGAGGTCATGAGTAGGATATCTCTTTTCATGAGTTTTCAGCTGCCTTCAGGCATAGGCTATAACCTTGCCTCGTTGCATCAGAACGTAGCCAAGCCCTGAATGCGAGGCATCCGAGTAAACTGCCATATCATCTGTTCCATCCGGTAATGACAATACCGGTGCTTGTGTCAATTTTTCCTTAAGCGTTTGAAATGCCTTTTCTTGGTCCTCGCCCCAAATAAACTTTTCCTCCTTGCGGGTTAGTTTGGTCAGTGGCATGGCAATTTTGGAGAAATCTTGTATGAACCTCCGGTAATAACCCGCAAGCCCCAAAAAGCTTCTGATTTCCGAGGGATTCTTTGGTGGATTCCATTTCACCACAGCTTCTATTTTTGACGGGTCTACTAGCACCCCGTTTGCATTAATGACGTGCCCGAGAAATTGCACCTCTCGCAACCAGAAGGCACATTTTGAAAATTTTGCATACAACTTTTCTTTTCTGAGCGTCTCCAAGACTTCGTACAAATGTCTTGCATGTTCCGTTTCGTCCTTTGAGTATATTAAAATGTCGTCAATAAACACTATTACCGACTTATCTAACATAGACTTGCAGACCCGGTTCATGAGGTCCATGAAGGCCGCGGGCGCATTTGTTAACCCAAAGGACATCACCAGGAATTCGTAATGTCCGTACCGCGTACGGAAAGCCGTCTTCGGTATATCTTCCTCCTTGACTCTCAACTGGTGGTACCCCGATCTAAGGTCAATCTTGGAGATCCATTTAGCACCTTGCAATTGATCGAATAAGTCGTCAATTCTTGGAAGTGGATATCGATTTTTCACCGTGAGTTTGTTTAACTCGCGGTAATCGATGCACATACGCATACTCCCATCCTTTTTCTTAACGAACAACACCGGTGCGCCCCACGGTGACACACTTGGGCGAATAAAGCCCTTGTCGAGGAGATCTTGAATTTGAGACACTAACTCTTGCAATTCTGAGGGTGCAAGCCGATACGGTGCCTTGGCCACGGGTTTCGCGCCCGGAATCAATTCGATCCCGAACTCTATTTCCCGTTCCGGCGGTATTCCCGGTAGGTCTTCCGGGAACACATCGGCGTATTCGCGTATTACCGGCACATCTTCAATCTTTAGCGACCTTTTGTTTGGTTCATTCGCGTATATCATGAATGCCCTACATCCGTGCTTCATGAGCTTGTAAGCTTTTATCATCGAGCACATAACAGGTTTTCCTTCCTTCTCACCACGTATGATAATCGATTTCCCACTTGGAGATTTTAGTTTTATCTCCTTGCGGAAACACATGACTTTCGCATTATGTCAGGATAGCCAATCCATTCCGACCACTACTTGGAACTCTCCCATGGACATAGGAATTAAATCTATCGGGTATTCCTCATCATCTATGCTTATCTTACAATCTCGACATATATCACATACAAGGAAGCTTTTGTTGTCACCTATTTCTACCTCTAATGGCATAGGTAATTTTGTTAGTACAAAGGAAGGATGTCGAATAAGTCCATGTGAAATAAAGGACTTATTCGCACCCGTGTCAAATAGCACATGAGCAGGAATTGAATTTATGGCAAATATACCTGAGACCACATCGGGCTCCGTTTTCGCCTCCACTGCCGTTAGCTGGAAAGATTTAGCTTTTGCTTTTGGTGCTTCAGTGTGCGCACCCTTGTCTTCCCTCTTTCCGGACAATTCCGGACACTCAGATTTCTTGTGACCCGGCTGATAACATTTGTAGCATACCGAAACTTTCCCCGGGCACAATACAGCCGTGTGCCCTGTCTTCCCGCATATAGGACACGGCTTGTCCTTAAACCGGCACTCACCCTTGTGCCCTTTCCCACATACTTTACAGCTTGGCGAGCTACTTTTTCCTTCTTGCTTCTTTGATGAGTCGTTTACGCGTGCCTTTTTCGTGGGACTTGGATTAACCACTTGCGTCCTTCTTTCACCCCTCTCAATTTGTTTCTTCAACTCTATCTCTCTTTCCCGAGCGGCGTTGATGATTTCGGTGAGGGTTTCGTATTTTGAGGGAGTCATGAACTCCCGATACTCCGCGCTTAGCATATTATAATAATAATACACCTTCTGTTCTTCGGTCGTCACCAATTCATCACAAAACCTTAATTTGTCAAGAAAGGTTCCCGTGATTTTATCAATGGATTCGCCCTTCTGCCTAAGCTGGATAAATTCTTCTTTGATTCGATTAATAACCGCCTTGGGACTGTGATGTTTAAGGAAGGGTACCTTAAACTCATCCCATGTCATCGCCTTCGCTTCTTCGCTACCGATTTCCTTTTTCTTATTATCCCACCAGTCTTTTGCTTGACCTCTCAGTTGACCCGTGCCATACGCCACGAAGTCATTCGCGTCACAGTGGGTTCTCTCAAATACCCCTTCTATATCACTTAACCAC
Source organism: Helianthus annuus (assembly GCF_002127325.2). Taxonomy (NCBI): domain Eukaryota; kingdom Viridiplantae; phylum Streptophyta; class Magnoliopsida; order Asterales; family Asteraceae; genus Helianthus; species Helianthus annuus. The sequence goes on from NC_035436.2 coordinate 161,329,880, forward strand.
CTTTGGCACACTATCGGATCCACTTCTCCGTTGTAGAGTGGTGGTTTGCATGCCATAAATTCTTTGTACGAGCAACCCTTACACTCTACCAATTTCTCCTTGGCTAAATTTGCATTATCCTCTAGTTTCTTTATCCTTTCATCCACCACTGATAACACCGTGGTTTGGATTTTATCGATGAAACCCGACAAACTATTCTCGATTGTTTTTCCTACCTCTTCAGCAATCACTTCTCTCATTTGTTCGGTGACTCTTGGCACCGCTTCGTCATTTCCCTTATCCGTCATCTTTGAAACTGAAATGTTTACATTTAAACGTTAAACATTTCGTTTATAACATTGCTTCTTTTGTTTTGGTTTAGTCATGTTCTCAACTTGCTTTAACCGTTTAAATTTGGTGCACTTCCCGGGTTTGAGTGTGTTATCACACTCTTCCCATGCCCTTTAACTTCTTTCTTATTCACATATAGAACATAATTTGTTAACATAATAAGTTAACTCTTACCAGACGATCGATCAAGCTTGAACCGAACACTTTTGTTGACAACCTTAAGCTCTGATACCAACTTGTAACACCCTTAATAATTTAACTAAAAATTTTATGAAACTTTATAAAATTCAGAGTCTACAAAATCATTTTCTTTAAAACCATACACACTTGTGGAGATACCAACCACATCCAAGATAGTGCATAACTAGATTAAAGTAACCCTTGCTAGTAAACTAATCACTAGTTTGAGGGATTTAAAAACACGATCAACAAAAGAAATTACATCATGTTTAAAGTTTAGACAAAATTAAGTTTAGTGCGGAAGCTTCGAAATATGTGTTCGGTTCTTGATATGTACTTGATCGCCATCCGGGAGGACCTCATTCATACCTGAAGTCAAACACTAAAACATTAGTTTGGACTTTAATAAGTTACATATAAACAATCCCCGACATCAAAAATTAACGAACAAAACATAATTTTTCTGGGTCCCACCGTAACTTACGGTGTCACCGTAAGTTACGGTGAAGCTGGGATGTTTTTGGTTTTGCCGTAACTCAGGAGGATCTCACCGTAACAGTTTGAGCTCCACCGTAAATTACGGTGGAACCGTAATTTACGGTGGGCTCTGCACATTTACCCTTTAACTATTTTTCAACTTTACAAGTTCATAACTTTTTACTCGCTTGTCTGTTTTAGCCGATTCTTTTTACTATGAGTCCGTAATGAAATTACGGATTCAACCATGTAATTTTTTATATCGCGGAAACCAAGATTCCGACAATCGGTTCACAATTTCCTTGTCTCAATTATCCAACCCATTAGTGAAGATGCATAGCACCTCATCCCCATTCTTAAAAACCTTTTTGACGTAATTACCCAAATTCCCGGGCTCATCTATTTGATGTATTTGTGCCATTTCATGGCTTTGCGTTCCCGTAGGACTATTTACTTTTTTCTTCGGAATTCAAGCATTCCGTTTCAAACGACACTTGGATAGAGCTTCTGTTGTTTGACCCGATATCCCGGGTTCTTAGTCTTAAAATTTATATAACCAATTTAATAACGTGGTACAATCCACTACTTAACGAAATATTAGACTTTCAAGTCCCTATTCTCATGATTCTTTTATAAAAGCATCTTTTGACCCGTTTGGCTAATTAGTGAAAACTATCACTTTGTTGACATGCCAAACTAAATTCTAAGTCTTTATTTTGACCCGTTTGATGGTCGAGTGTACTTCGTCACTTAAACGACGCATCAAACGCATCCTTTACACTACAACATCAATTACATATCAAACCAAAGCATTTAAGCATAAGTTAACGGGACTAAGTCACGTACCTTCAAAGCACACCTTTTCCGCGGGTATCACCTCCGGCGTGTCCACTTGACGTTCCGGATTCCTTGCCTAAAGAGTCCAATTCATAACAAGATTAGAACTCTTTTTCATAAGCTTTAACGCATTCATTCATTAGATATGTAAATCTGCGTTTTTAGCAATCTTTAACATTTTAATCCTCATTTAGGCGTTTTATCAAACACCTTGCGGGTCAGATTTTTACATGATCTAAACCAAGTTCATAGCTTGAATTTATCACTCAAATCAACTTCAATTAGAAAATATACACATATTTTAACATCAACATTTCAGAGATTATCTCACAATTTCAGTTTTCACTAGAATAAGAGTCTTAATCCCAGTGTTTATCAAGTTCTACTAACTTACTAATCACCCACTATAGTGATTTTGATTCCTACAACTAACATGCAAGATTTTAACAAGAAATCATCTAGGGTTTGTCCCTAGACTTCACATTACTTCCAATTTCATGTTTTACAACACATAATCAAGCTCAACCTTCGATTTAAATCTCATGCAAGAATTTGAGTTGTATCAAAATAACCTAATTTGACATACCTTATGACCCCCTTGACGAGGTGATCACGATTCTATGTTTAGATTCCGATTTCAACTGAATTTTGGCCTTCAATTTGAGAGTTTAGTAGATTTTTAGGTTTTGGAAGTGTGGGTGTCGCCCCCTTCCTTCTGTTGATCGACCAGGCCTCATTTTGAGGTGTTTGGTTTGTTTTATTTTACTAATAGTATTTTATGTTTCTATTTTAACAACTTTAGTCCCTCCACTCTTATTTAGTTTATATTCTTGGCCTTTTAACTCATTCAAGTGTTACTACAAGACTCTTAACTAACTAGGTTATTTATCCTAGTTAGTTTATTCTTGTTTATTATACACTTTATAATTCTAGTATAAAGTTTTGAAATTTCGGGATGTTACAATATGCGGCAGCGTCGTTGGATAGAGCTTTTGAACGATTATGAGTGTGCTATCAAGTATCATCCGGGTAAAGCTAATGTGGTAGCTGATGCGCTTAGCCGAAAAGAGACGAAGCCTAAACGTGTTAGCGCATTACAACTCACTATTCATTCGAACCTTCCTGATAAGATTCGTTCGGCTCAGACTGACGCATTGAAGGAAGAAAACATCGAAGCTAAGGGTTTGGGAGGTATGAAAAGGCAGCTCGAGCAGAGATCTGATGGCATCTATTATATTATGGAAAGAGTATGGATTCCCTTGTTTGGTGATCTCAGAGAACTTGTGATGGATGAAGCGCACAAGTCATGATACTCTATTCATCCGGGATCGGATAAGATGTATCAGGACCTTAAAGTTTTGTATTGGTGGCCGAACATGAAAGCTATCATCGCCACATACGTGAGTAAATGCTTGACTTGTGCTAAAGTCAAAGCTGAGCATCAGAAGCCCTCGGGTCTACTTCAGCAGCCAAAGATACCCACGTGGAAGTGGGAGCAGATCGCCATGGATTTCGTTACAGGATTACCGAGGACTCAGGCTGGAAACGATACTATATGGGTGATTGTTGACCGTCTCACGAAGTCAGCGCATTTTCTAGCAATCAAGGAAACAGATAAGTTCTCGCGGCTTGCAGCAGTATATCTTAAGGAGGTGGTTTCAAGGCACGGGGTGCCAACTTCTATCATCTCGGGTCGGGATCCGCGTTTTACTTCTAAGTTATGGTAGTCAATGCATAAGTCGTTCGGCTCACAGCTCGATATAAGTACCGCCTATCACCCATAGACGGATGGTCAGAGTGAGCGCACCATTTAGACGCTTGAGGACATGCTGCGGGCATGTGTTATTGACTTTGGCAAGAGCTGGGAGAAACATCTGTCGTTGATAGAGTTCTCCCACAACAACAGCTACCACACTAGTATTCAGGCAGCTCCGTTCGAAGCATTATATGGGCGGAAATGTCGTTCTCCTCTCTGTTGGGCTGAAGTCAGTGATAGCCAGATCACAGGTCCTGAGCTTGTTCTTGAAACGTCAGAAATGATTGTTCAGATCAGGAATCGTATGGCAGCAGCGCGTGATCGTCAGAAAAGCTACGCTGACAAGCGTAGGAAACCGTTAGAGTTTGAAGTGGTTGACCGTGTCATGTTGAAAGTGTCACCGTGGAAGGGTGTTGTACGCTTCGGGAAGCGTGGCAAGCTTAATCCACGTTACGTTGGGCCATTTAAAATCTTGGAGCGGATCGGCAAAGTGGCTTACTAACTTGAGTTACCTGCTGAGTTGGGTAATGTTCACGATGTCTTTCATGTTTTGTAATTGAAGAAGTGTTTGTATGATGAAACACTGGTTGTGCCGTTTCAAGAGTTAAAGATCGACGACAAGTTGCAATTTGTCGAAGAGCCTATTGAGATCATGGACCGGGAAGTCAAGGTGCGTAAGCATAGTCGCATCCCAATTATGAGAGTTCGTTGGAACTAAGGCGTGGGCCGGAGTTCATGTGGGAGCGCGAAGATCAGATGAAACTTAAGTATCCTCAACTTTTTCCTAATGACAAGTCTAAGTCTGATGGAACTAGTGAATTTCGGGACAAAATTCCCAATCAAGTTGGGGATGATGTGGCACCCGCGGAAAATGCACCGTTATCCTGAATTAACACCGCACTGTTTGGTGGATTGCTTGTCAAATTTCGTGACGAAATTCCTTCAAGTTGGGGATGATGTGACAACCCGAGCATTCAAGGTCAGCGTCGTTTAACCTTGTGATCCAAGTCTTCCGTTATTATTCCTTTACTTGTGAACGTTTGTGCTAGAATGGATCCGGTTAACATTAGATTACTACACATTCTTGATTTGGGCCGGTTACTAGTATTTGGAATTTTGAGTGATTAACAAGCACCGTACATGTAACCTACCACTTCTCCTAATTAGATTAGAGCCCAAAAACCATTATCTAATATTCCATTTATGTTATTATTTGGTGTGTGGGCTTAAATTAGAGTCAAATATGTATTAGAGTCCAATCAGGAGCAACCGCCCCCAAAACCCTTATCATGTACGTATTATAAGTTTGATTAGCTAAAAGCTTTAAACCAAAAATCGAACCCTACTCCCTGATTCTCGGCAGACGTAGGAGCCCCCCCCCCCCCCGATCAAAGATAGCAACGTTGATTTGCCAAGTTTTGGTTAGTGATTCTTGCCTGTGACCTTCATTAATTGTATGGTATTGTTTACTTGTAATGATTGATTAATTGTGATAATAGGAGGATGATGTTATATAGTTTTGTGTATGTGCAATTGTGAATCACTTTCTGGCATGATAAACTATGTTGTTTAAGGGTTATATTATGATTGGATCGAACACATATGTGTGTTATCTGATCATTGGACCAAGTTCATATGAGTGGTAAATAATCATTGGACCGATGTGTGTAGGAAATCGGTCAAGATTATTAATGCAATTTTATTGTGCAAATAAATTACATATTAAACCATTGACTGTTTTTGATTCATAGTTTTAATAGTCAAACTAGGGCCTAAGATAGTCATATATATGCATGTGGCGCAATTATAATAAATACGATTTGCCCAATTACAACAAATGAGGCAGCTGGTTCGGTCCATTGAGGGGTAGTATTAGTGATCATATAGAATTGTTAACTTTTATAATTGTCAGTAACCTAACGTGTGCATTAAATGAATGTTAGAAATATCATAAGATTCTAGGGAATTGTTATGTATGCTCGGTCCAATATAGTGAAGGTTAGTGGCATGATAAAATTATTAATCTTGCATGTTAAATGTAGCGGCCATGTGCAACTGTGAATTTAATCAATATAGATACTTTTGGTGATGTGACAGTAAACATACATGTGCAATTGATGATGAGGGGATGTGTTGAAATAAACAGTGGCGGCCATGTGAGATCAAATCAAACAGTGTAGATTTTTTTTATATATGGTATTTTCAGTAGCATGTTATGTGCAATAGATGGTTAGGTGATGTTTTGGTTTTGTTGTGAAGTTGAAATATGTGATGGTGGTGGCCTACTTCTTGAATGAGTAATTATTGGTGCCAAAAATTGAAACAATAACACACAATCAGTGGGCTTACGAACCGCAATCATTGGGCCTGCAATTCATTGGGTTTCACGCGAGTGTAATGGGCTGCGAGAATAATTAGACTTAAGTAACATAAATGGGCCACGCGTTGTATGTGGGCCGAAGGGTCATAATGAATGAATTACCTGAAACGGGGCCGCGCGGTTAATGTTATTCAGGTTGGGTCGTGCTTAATTTGGGTCGCGCTGGGCTGGGATATATCATTAGAACCATATTAATAATGTGTAGATATGTTGTAATTAGTTGGGCCGGTAGCTTGTTGGGACTATACGTTTGTCGAGCCAAACATGGTTAATGAACTTTCTTACTATGTCTTTAACTGATTAGACTAGTGTACGGAATGATGAGGGCCACAACTTGTATTTTTGTGTACACTAACTGATGAATACATGTGAAACAATACGTACTAAGTTTGTATGCGAACTGACTGTTATGTGCAACTATCATAGGGTTTGATTAATCGTTTCTGTTAAACGTGTAATTATTCTTACCGAGCAAATCTAAGGTGAGTTCACTGCTCTTTTTCCAAGCATGCATCCCGGGAAGGGATATTGGGTAACGTTCCAGGGAGGAATGCAGGTTATTGGGATGTTGGTTATTACTCCGTTTCTATCATATAAGATCCCTTACATCTACCGACAGTTGCCGAGGAGGCAACGAGGTTATTAGTTGATAGCGCTATTAGGTTTGGCACCCTCACACCGTACCAGGGTGGTCGGGCGTGAACTAATTTCCTTAAAGCATGACCAATGTTTTGATAGAGACATTGGGGTTGGGCAAACTCATCTTGTAGCCATTTCGGTAATCGAGTTAATAACAACATCAAATCAAATTGTTAAACTGTTTTACACATGTATCTGGTAACTAAACTCGGTAACAAAACTTTGAACTCACCAGCGTAGTCTGACACACATGTTTGCATGCTTGTAGGTCGTTAGTTGTTTGCATTGGAACTTGCTGTCTGGAGTAGTTGGAGTCTCATGGGTCGATTGGAGGGATTTATGTTCTGATTTCTTGATACTATATTGGTTTTTAAACTATTTAACTTCGTTGAATTTTTGCTTCCCCTGAATACTTTGGTTTTCTTTTGAACTTGGATGGTGTTTTATTAATAATCAAGAATTTTATTTTATTTTAGAAACTTGTATGGGTTCTATGTAATTAGTGGCTCATTGCTGGTACGTCACATCTCTATCTGGGACACTCCCTAGGTGGTATTTTGGGGGTGTGACAAGCACCCGCGTAACGGTCCCTTTGGCTACAACAGCATTTTCTACGACCTCACAGGCCGCACCGTTTACTACATCCACCTCTACATCGTTGAACGAGCCATCTCGATGGTTCCTATAAAGCACTATGCTAAATCTAGACCCTTATCATCCTTCACATTATGGAGGCTACACACGGAATGGGTACTCCTGTAACATCAGCTGCAGTTTGAGGATATATAAGCCGCAGAGTTTTTGGAGCTTGAGCTGACAACACGTCATCCACCCTGTCTATTGCCAGTATACTTTCATCAAGATTCCTTTTTGCGCTCTCACCTGCTGCTATTACCCCTTTCCCAGGTTTTGATGCTCGTTTCTTTACCGCCGAGCAGCAGATCAGTTACTTACTTCGACGTACATACAAGCTCGAGGAGGAATTCAAGCATGCTAATAGTTTACTTTTCTTTCTTCCTCCACCTTAGTCACCAGTATAGTTGGTTTCTGGATTATGCGGATTGCATTACATTTGGGTAGGACATTAATGATAAGCTGAGATTGTGGAGACTTTTGAAGACCACATCTGACTACGTAATTTTGATACACTAACAGATTTAATGGACAAGGGTAGGGTGACCCTGTGTCCCTGTTGAGGTGATACATTTCGGAAGACAACACAATTGTGGCCAGGGAATAATGAGAAGCCAATCATCATTAAGCATGCGATGATACTTTATGACCAATGACCAACAAAAGCTCAGTCGCTATGTCTTCGTTAAGCGCGTTATTGACCTATATGTGTGTGCTATAATTATAATGCTACGTGCTTACTTGCTATAAATATAATTACCAAGTTACTTGGTTATACCAGGATTATACTATTGCTTGATTGGTTGGTAACCTATTATGTATATGTGCATATGGTCTCTAAGCAACTATATGCACTCCCTGCACAATAAGACCTGACCTAACCGATCTTCTTCTTAGAAGATGTCGACACAAGGGAACATCGATACCAACAACCCTCTGCCGACAACAGCAGAGTCAGAACTACAAAAGCGCATCTCACGAGCCATCACACAACTCGAGGCCCTTCGCTCCGAACACGGCGGAGGTACCTGTAACAACCCTCACAAAAAATTAATATTTAGTATGATAATTATCCAATAAGGAAATCCTAATTAAGTTTAGTATGATTAATTAATCAGTTAATCAATATTAATTAAGCTAACAAGATTAATTAAGCTAAGTAAGGTCTATTAAAAATAGATATATATGAGGTCGTATAAGAACGTTTAATATTAATAATAAAATATATTATTTTTTTTCCTTACTCCGTTTTTAATGAAACTTAGGTTAAAACGTAGATAAAAATATGCTCGTTCTAAAGACATATTCGTCGTTTTATAAAACGTTATATTTTAAAAGTTATACAAGAAAAACGAGTTAAGCAGCTGAAATAAAATAACTAAGCTAGCTAGCTAGCACGTCAAGCTAGCTAGCAAGCACGTCACTTGAATCCACATCGAACAGAAAAGGAATTGAGCTGCCTGCTTGCTTGCTATAAATAAGAAGCTTAGGATTCATTTTTCTTTGCTCATTTCTCTTCTTCTTCTCTCTATACGTTGGTGTTCTAACCAATAATCACTCAATCGCTATTACGATTCATTTTCCGAGTGATCAATATATCCAAGGAATGCCTAAGTGCCGCCCACATTGGGTTATGCTTTGTCGTTTGTCGGTAATCCGATAAATGAGTTGAAGCATTGTACTTTGTCGTTGTCGATAATTCGATAATGAGTTGAAGTACTATACTTTGTCGTTTGTCATTTTGATAAATGAGTTGAAGTATTGCACTTGGTCATTCATTGTGAGAATTTGATCTCGGGAAATTATCGTAACTGCTGTATTGATCATTAACCCGGTTTTTGTGAAATTCGTTAAGGTTCGAATCTCATGACTACCGTTAAGGTTTGATTTGGGTTTTACACCAATACGTATTCTATTCTGTTAAACCACCAAAAACACTCCCAACTACACCCTTACAATCAAACAAACTATTAAATCATCAGAGGATCCAGAATAATAAAATGCATGGTTAATTATCAGAAGAAATAGAATCAAGAAGTTTGTTAACTCAATCCTGCATGCTGAATTGTGAGTCATTCTCTTTTTATTAACTGTTTTACAATACTTCAAATCATTTTCCAAAAGTTATAATTACAGTGATTAAGTTTATGTAATCACCAAATTACAGCCGGTATGTGGGGTATTGTGCACAGTATTGTTATCATTGTTTCCTTCACATTAGGTGGGCGAGCCTAATTGTGACATACGTCACTCATTGGGCCAGCCAATGGTGATATGACCACAGTCACAGAGCTGGTCTGTGACAAATACCTATTCTTGAAATGTTGGTTGATAATAAACATATGTAAAAACCCTTAATACTGTAAATTATAACAAATGTGTCGTTTTCAGTAAAATGAATGAACTCACTCAGTATTTCCCGCTGACAAAACCTTTTTAAAACGCATTTCAGGTAATTACAGTAGATTGGAGTAAGGATTGGATCCGGCACTAAAAGACTTCAAGGAGTGGCTTATTTTATTAATTAAATCAACTTAAGAAATATTGTTTTTGGGTTATCCCGAATTAAAAGCTACCTTTGTAAAACATGGAATTTATTCCATATTTTTAAATAAAATCCGGTGTTTCTAAACTCTGATATTTTTCCTAACTCACGGTCCTGATGAAATTTCCGCTGCAATGTTTTTTTTAAATAATTACCGGTACCACTGGACTGCTCACGGCACCGATTCCGGCTAGATGGGGTCGGGGGTCGTGACAGAAGGTGGTATCAGAGCTAAGCCACTGCTTTAAGCCTATAAGTGTTGTGATAACAATACTTAAATAAAAGAGTTAGGAGATTACTATTAAATGGTAGCACAGCTGATAACAATTAGACTTGAACATAAGAAAAGATACCTTAGTATAAGCTAAGCCACTGGTTTATGCAATTAGGTGTTATAATAATACCTAAGTGAAACGGAGAATTAGAAACTTAATGTTATCAGATAGCACTTCGGATGATATTTAGACTTGAACTTAAGAATTTTGCCTTAAAATAAACTTTAAGGTAAATTACTTATATAAGTATAATGTAATGGATACTGGTATGTCATAAGAATGACGGTTAGCAGGCAATAGCACTTAATTACTATTTATTCTTGCTTATTGATATTATTTGGTCTAGAATAAGATATGTTATGGGAATACAAATTTCTTTGATTCTGGATAAAAGTCCTAATAAAAGAGACACTTTTAAAATTTTGAAAAGATACTATTTATGGGAAATAGAAAATTTTCTCCGGCAAAACTGGGTATAGAGTAGCAGACTCTCCAGCTTGTCCGGATATACTGAGGTTACCTCTCCGGCGCGAACCGAGTAAGATGGGGTATATATAAAATGTCAAACAAGTGACAAGATTTCCCTAAATAAGTATCATGGCCTGATATCAGACTTGTTTTTGGAAATAAGAATCTGTTAAATACATTAACCTTATAAAGGGTATGTATATTACAGCATGTGAAATATATGATTATATAGATATGTATATCTATAAACTTCAAAAGCCATAACAATTGATAATTAGGGATAAAGCACAAGTATATGTGTCAATAATAAATTTAGATTCCTTTATCAAGAATCTCTTACCTATATCGATATCAAACATTATTTTGTTTGATCATCTACCTCGTAACTCGAGCAACAATAATAAATGGAAACCCATTAAGTTGGGACACCATCAAAAATATAAGAATTACCAATACGTTACCATAAATTATTAACGCCATAAATTATGAACGCAAGTAAGAACCATCTAAAGTTGTGCTAATGCACCAGAAAACACATGAAACCTAAAATTTCACGTCCACAAGATATCAAAGTGTATTACCTACAATTTCCAAGGCAAGACCATTGAAAAATATAAATTTGGGCTCGATGATACCAACACTAATTCCATCAGTAAAAGAACTCCTACTTAAAAATCGGCACTTTGCCACATGATCTTACAAACGATCAAAATATCGCTGAGGTACGTTGGAACAATATTTCACAACCATCGATGCACAGTCTAATTATAGTCATAATTATTGGCACTACAAAAGATATCATCTACCTTTGCAAAACCCCTATTTCATTTCATTTCATTCGACATTCCTTGGTAATGTCACTTAACAAAGGTTATCACACGAGATTTCAGATAAAGTTCTTATATTTCTTTCGTTGCAATTCTGACTTCTGCCTATAAATAAGTTGACTTTCATGTTTCTACTTCTTTTAATAATCATCATACCATAAAGATTTCTTTCATAGTAGCAAATATCAATTCATTTCATTTCTTGGAAAATCCACACGGTACACATGCATTGTTTGTTGTGCATGTGGTTCATTTGAGTTACGAAGACCATAGGAAGGCTCCATTCCAATTTGTTGTTTTATCAAAAGTTCAAATCTCGTTTTGCTATACTTGAGCTTTGCATCGTAAACCGCATTTTACAAAGCGATAACTCTTTAATATCGAATCAATGCATTTCTTGAAAAACTCGATTTTCTTTTTGAAGGGTATACATGGTTTCTGTTGTGATCATGTCCGAACTTCCTTATTAAAACTCGTTTTATCCAAACCTAGTTAACTTGCTCGCAATACGTACTAAATTCGAAGTCCCATATGATAGATTGAACCCATCATATTCAAAATAGTCCTAACAAGCACTTCAAATCTCTTGAACCATAATATGCTTGTTTAGTCTTCAAATTCATCAAATCATCTCTTTGATCACGATCACTTTGTGATGACATTTTCACAAAATTGAAGATTTCGCTAATCTAAGATTTAATTATTTATTTATATTAAATCCGCTTTATTAAAAGCAATCTTAACACAATTATGTGCTAAGATAATGATCCACCATTTCATGTCCTAAATTCCGTAGTCCTTACAACCAATCGAGCCTTTCGTGATATTTCTTACCTTATCATCATTAATCGAAAAACATTGTATAAACTTAATTGATTATATATATAAACTTACAATATAGTATTTCTGTAATTAAAATTTTTGCTAAACCCATTAAGGTAAAGAAATTATATTTTTACGTATAAAATTTTGTTTAAAATATATTCTCATTTAAGTTTATGCATTTATTATTGGTAATTAATATTAGTTTTATTATTAGTAATAATATATTGATAGTAATAGTGTTAATATTATTTTTAGATACTAGAGTTATTATTATGGGCATGTATTGAATAGCCTAGCCTTAATTAGGCATGGACTGGCCACCTATGCTTAAACAAGGCAGCACTAATCAATATCTGACCATGATAATGACTAGTTAATAAACTAAGTCAGCATACTTAATTAATAAGTTTCAATTATATGTAAAAACATTTTTATATTATATATAGAAATATATATACTTCGTACTGTAAAGAGAAAACATATTTTCATAAAACAATTAAAAGGGACGAATAGAATTATCTAAATAATCATAAAACAAGACATATTTATCTTGATTAATAAATACTTATAGAAATATTCCTTTATAATATGTACATATTAAAATATCAAATGTCATTTACGCAAGCCAATATTTAAGTATGCTTGATATTAAAATAAACATTTATTATTCTACTTTTATGATTTAAAATACCCTAATCTTATAGTAAACATATTTGATTTTATAAATAATAACCATGAGTTCTACGATATTGGGTAAACCTATTTATAAAACATATATCATTACGGGTTTTGATATTTTAAACCTATCTATATTTATTTATTATTCTACTTTATGATAACATAAAAGGAAAAGGTATTTAGTAAACCAAAATATCACCTATCTTTAAATCAAACATTTTTAAAATCATCTGAATACAATTTTGTATTAAGACAAAAATACTCTAACCTTATTGTCTTTTCATGTATTCTTACAAATCACTCATCGCAACACATTGATTTTCTCATATTTGCCGAATCATTTTCATGGTTTCATTTCATTTTAACTGGTCAATCTTAAGTCTTCCTTAGATACCAATCAAGGTAAGTTTTCTTCTGACAAAGAACTTTACTAATTCCAAAAAGTTCTTCACATTCATTTTAAGAATCTATAGATCATATATCTTTTGGCTTAAACCCAATCACCTTGAAAAAAAAAAAAAAAAAAAAACTATACCATTTCATCTCATTCGTTCGAACATTTCATCTTTTGAAATATCTAGATTCGCTTCCTTGAAACTCACAATTTCGAAAACGGTGAATTCATTCGGTCATCATTATTGAATCCTTTCAAATCATTACAAACGCTTTGTAGCATCCGAATAGAGTTGTAGCCTGTGTTAAACCCTATTCATGAGTCATTCGTTTGATTCGTCATTTTCTTGGTACAATTATGTACTCAGATTACAATACACTAAATCCGGTTGTCCATTACCATTTAAGTAAACAATACTGATTTTCGGATAATCATTAACAAATCATTTTCCATACTCCCATTCACAAATAGATATTTATCGAATCGGAATCTCCCTCAATTGATTAAAGTAAGTTCATTTTAAATATTAAATCCAATTGTTTCTATAAATCATTTTTATTTTTAAAAATGCTCATACCCCTCAAAATATCTTTTGATTCCATTCCACGCTACATTATTCCTCTTAATTAAAAGAAGAAACATAACCCTAAGAAAATATCATAGTTTAAATCTCGAGGACGAGATTTTTATTAAGGTGGGGAGGATGTAACAACCCTCACAAAAAATTAATATTTAGTATGATAATTATCCAATAAGGAAATCCTAATTAAGTTTAGTATGATTAATTAATCAGTTAATCAATATTAATTAAGCTAACAAGATTAATTAAGCTAAGTAAGGTCTATTAAAAATAGATATATATGAGGTCGTATAAGAACGTTTAATATTAATAATAAAATATATTATTTTTTTCCTTACTCCGTTTTTAATGAAACTTAGGTTAAAACGTAGATAAAAATATGCTCGTTCTAAAGACATATTCGTCGTTTTATAAAACGTTATATTTTAAAAGTTATACAAGAAAAACGAGTTAAGCAGCTGAAATAAAATAACTAAGCTAGCTAGCTAGCACGTCAAGCTAGCTAGCAAGCACGTCACTTGAATCCACATCGAACAGAAAAGGAATTGAGCTGCCTGCTTGCTTGCTATAAATAAGAAGCTTAGGATTCATTTTTCTTTGCTCATTTCTCTTCTTCTTCTCTCTATACGTTGGTGTTCTAACCAATAATCACTCAATCGCTATTACAATTCATTTTCCGAGTGATCAATATATCCAAGGAATGCCTAAGTGCCGCCCACATTGGGTTATGCTTTGTCGTTTGTCGGTAATCCGATAAATGAGTTGAAGCATTGTACTTTGTCGTTGTCGATAATTCGATAATGAGTTGAAGTACTATACTTTGTCGTTTGTCATTTTGATAAATGAGTTGAAGTATTACACTTGGTCATTCATTGTGAGAATTTGATCTCGGGAAATTATCGTAACTGCTGTATTGATCATTAACCCGGTTTTTGTGAAATTCGTTAAGGTTCGAATCTCATGACTACCGTTAAGGTTTGATTTGGGTTTTACACCAATACGTATTCTATTCTGTTAAACCACCAAAAACACTCCCAACTACACCCTTACAATCAAACAAACTATTAAATCATCAGAGGATCCAGAATAATAAAATGCATGGTTAATTATCAGAAGAAATAGAATCAAGAAGTTTGTTAACTCAATCCTGCATGCTGAATTATGAGTCATTCTCTTTTTATTAACTGTTTTACAATACTTCAAATCATTTTCCAAAAGTTATAATTACAGTGATTAAGTTTATGTAATCACCAAATTACAGCCGGTATGTGGGGTATTGTGCATAGTATTGTTATCATTGTTTCCTTCACATTAGGTGGGCGAGCCTAATTGTGACATACGTCACTCATTGGGCCAGCCAATGGTGATATGACCACAGTCACAGAGCTGGTCTGTGACAAATACCTATTCTTGAAATGTTGGTTGATAATAAACATATGTAAAAACCCTTAATACTGTAAATTATAACAAATGTGTCGTTTTCAGTAAAATGAATGAACTCACTCAGTATTTCCCGCTGACAAAACCTTTTTAAAACGCATTTCAGGTAATTACAGTAGATTGGAGTAAGGATTGGATCCGGCACTAAAAGACTTCAAGGAGTGGCTTATTTTATTAATTAAATCAACTTAAGAAATATTGTTTTTGGGTTATCCCGAATTAAAAGCTACCTTTGTAAAACATGGAATTTATTCCATCTTTTTAAATAAAATCCGGTGTTTCTAAACTCTGATATTTTTCCTAACTCACCGTCCTGATGAAATTTCCGCTGCAATGTTTTTTTTAAATAATTACCGGTACCACTGGACTGCTCACGGCACCGATTCCGGCTAGATGGGGTCGGGGGTCGTGACAGTACCTCAGGAAATAACCCACCCAGCGGCTGCACCTACGAGCAGTTCTTGAACCACAAACCTCGAGGATTCGACGGCACTAGGGGTGCCTTAGCCTTCGTGCGCTGGGTTGAGAAGACAGATTCTGTCTTACGGTTGAGCAAATGTGCCCCAGAACATCAGGTCACATACGTAGCTGGACTATTTGTAGATGGGGCTCTGTCTTGGTGGAACCTTCAGGTTCAAACACTGGGCGAGACTACTGCATATGCTTTGACGTGGGACGAACTGAAGGAACTAATGCGCAAGAGATATTGCTCTAGGGTGGAAGCCCAGAAGTTGGAAACTGAATTGTGGAACCTGAAAATGGAAGGTCCAAAGATAGCTGAATATGTGCAGAGATTTGGCGAATTATCATAAGTTGCATCGCGTTTGGTGGAACCAGAATCTAGGAAGATCGAGCGTTTCATCAGAGGATTGGCACCTCAGATTCTAAGCCTGGTAACAACATCTAAACCTTCAACGATCACCGAGGCTATCAGCATAAGCGTGGCACTCACTGAAGAAGCAATTAGACAAGGAAAATTTTCTAGTGTGGAAGAGAAAGAGGAGACTCCTGTAGAGTCATCTGGAGATAACAAGAGAAAGTTCGCAAATTTCAAAATGATTACTCGGGCGAGTAACAAGAAAAAGGCCAAAAAGGGAAAAGACTACATGGGTATCCTACCTAAGTGCGACAATTGTCTACGTTATCATGTCGGGCGATGTAAATATGGAAAATGTGATAACTGTAGTAAGTGGGGGCAACCCAAGGAGACCTTTAGACAAGGTATTGAAAGTGGAAATAAAGGTCAAGATGATAGCGAGAATCACGGAGAAAACAACGACAACGACGAAGGCAGGACGAGTGACAAACAAAAACGTGCTGAAGGTTATCTTAACTGTGGGAGCAAGAAGCATTTCAGAAAATACTGCCCTAAGAAGAATCAGGCACAAGGATGAAAGCTCAGTAGCAGGGCTAGGGAGGCACACTAGGAATCCAAGCGTGAAAATCGGTACGTCCCATACTACTCAACGATATACATTCGTGCTGTTAGATACTGTCGCCAATTTTAGTTTCGCATTTCTAGAGGTTGAAAGTATGCTTGGTTTAGTAGTAAGTAAGTTAGGTAACTCGCACTCGATAGAACTAGCTAATGGAAGCTAGTAGAAGCCAACGAGGTAAATGGGACATGGCAAGATAGGATCCGGAGAGTGTGAGTTCACGCTTGATCTACTGCCAGTGAATTGGGAGACTTCAACAAGGTAGTTGGATGGATTGGATCAATAGGAGATGGATATCCGCACCGCGATGGCGAACGAAGAAACAATCTTGACTCATGAAGCGGGATACGCCTCTGCAAATTACTAATTGCTTGAAGGCACGAAGGATGTTGCGTAAAGAATGTGTTGTTTTCTTGGCTCATGTAGGATATGATAAGGAAATATCCTAAGGTCTTCCTTGAAGATTTGCCAGAAATACCTCCTCAACCACAAGTCAAATTTCGCATCAATTTGATTCCAGGCGCCGCGTCTGTGGTAAATGCACTCTAGAGACTTGCACTTTCGGAAATGCAAGGATTGACAGTGTAGTTTCAGTAGTGGATAGAAAAGGAAGATAACAGACCAAAATTGCCGATTTGGGTTACCCTAGTTCTGCTCGTCAAAAGAAAGGACGATGACTTTCAAATGAACATCAAACTACCAGGAGTCGGACGAGCTAGCCAATAAGAGTCAGCGACTCTTGCTAAGGATTGATAAACTACTTATTGGACTAACTGCGAGGATACAACCCGTAATTCCCGACCGATCGATGATCGAGTAGCTGTAACTTCAGGAAGAAAGTATATCGGGGGAAAATTGTGGGACAATAACTTGTTTTAAGCATACTCAAGAATGGCGTTTCCTACACGATGCACAGAACGATTCTACACCGAATACGAAACTCTGAGAGTCTAGGAAACATGTACTTAGGACCATCGGGAACCAGGTCCAAACTCACAAAGGTTGTTACTTAGGAACCACATCCATTAACTCAAAGCAGACACCATTAACCTGACATATATGCCAGTTCCATTGACCAAACCGAAAGTACTTGAATTTCTTTTACTTCTAGCGAGTAGACGTTTGCATCTCTACTCCCCTTAATGGTAGTTGCATCATGTTAATTTTCTTTGCAAAGAGCGAACACATATTTGCTTCGATATCTGGTCATTTCCTCATTTTAGCAGATACTCATTATTCCTTTTCTTGGAAACTTATTTGTCACGCATGCACCATTTGCTACGCGTGCGACTTCACTTCGTATCAAACGCTTCATTTGAGTTCAAATATTAGGACGCTAAATTTAATTACCGATTTGTGAATTCGAATGACCTACATTATTATGATTGTTGGCTCTTTTGCTATCAAGCCAACACATCCTCTTGAAACTCCTTCATTTCAAGTTACATCCATGGTTTATCTTTGCAACCATGCCGAGATTCCTTTATTGATACATACGTTCATTGCCGGGTTATGCTAAAACCAAGTTCAATTGCTTGAACTTATTCATTTCGCATATTCAGTTTAAAGACGGCATATGATCTATTGAGAGCATCATATTCAAATATTTTGCAAAGATTCTTCCGTATTCGAGTCGTGGTAGACTTGTCTGGTCTACGATTCCACTAAATCATTTGTTGATTACGATACCTTGTGGGGAATACTTTCACAAAAACTGAAGCTTGCGCTTATTTGGTCACTCACTTCATACACGGATTTAATTGATTATTTGACAATTTGCCCTAAATCCGTCTTGTTTATCACGATGAAATCGGTCTCAACATAGTTGGGTGTTGAGGCAAAGGTACATAAATTCATTTCATATCACAGGGTACCTCCTAACGATTCTTTTTGATCGATCGAATTCCTTGCGGTACTTATTTGCCTTCTCACTTTCGACCGAAAACAGTGGCTCTTTGATGTTCCATATTCAACTGAAAACTCTATGACATTGTGTAAATCAAATCTTCTGGCTTGTTTCGGTGCACTTTCATTTCATTTCCAAAATAGTGAACTTGTTCAGTCACCACTATACTTGAATTATGTCAGTATCACACCTTGTGGTGTCATTACAAACTTGAAACTTGTGCTAATCATGGTCAACCGTTTCACACAAAACTGCATATACTTTCGTCTGACTTGTCATTTAAACATTTCTGATGCAACTTTGGATCAGGACAATGATACACCAGATTCGCTTGTATTTCATTCAGTGTACTTATGGAATTTAAGAATGTAAACACACTAAACCTTACCATTCATTTCTTCGGAAGTTGACAGATCCTTTTTTTCACGTTACTATCACATTTGAGTTATTGATTTTGAATCCATATAGCGGATGCTATGGTTTGTGAAGACTCATTTGCATATTGCGATCGATCGTTTGAGAATCTTATTAGCCAAAACTCCTCTCTTGCGAAACCCCCTGCTAGCTGGATTACACTAGACTATACGTCAATTATGTCTTGTACCTTTGACATCAAAGGCCAAAAGTACATACCTTTTAACCATAGGATTCGGGTTGTCATATATTCTTGGACTCACCTGATGTGAGAAGGATTTGATTCAGTTTAGTGATTATTTACCTCGATATTATTCATATACACACGCGTGTGACGTATCCATAAGGAGTTAAGGTAGTACAAATTTCGAGGACGAAATTTTCTTAACAGGGGGAGAATGTGACAACTGTCAAATTTGCATGTATCCGTACGTATAATTAATATTGATTTATGCTTAATGACTGTGCTTAATTACAACTGTATATTTTATTGCTTACTGATTTCTGTTACATACACATGCATCACATTCATACTGTCACTCCATTTATTATATACAAACATTAGTGACAAACTTGATGCACAAAGCACAGTTAGCACAGTGAGCGGATAACCCAGAAAACATGCTGACAATGCCAGCACCTAGACAGACAATGTTTTTGAGGCCAGTATGAGCCAGAGATAGAGTACTACACTAGTAGGGAATGTAGGGAAGTGAGGACCATAAAACTGCATCACTAGGTGATAGTTATAGTGCCCGGAAGTGCCTAAAACATACTTTAAGTGCAGGATTTTGCACTAAATAACCAAAATTCAGCATTTAACAATGCTAGTAAAGTGCAAAAACTTGGCAAAATAGTCCTAGACACTTTCCAAAGTGTTGGGAATTTAATGTGTCTCTAAAAATAATATAAAAGACACTTTAAAGACTAATTTAGCACTTTAACGAATCAACAACCAACCGAACAACCGGACTTTACCCGAAACATAAAAATATTGCCAAATACATTGTTTTTACTTTTCTGAGCTAGTTAGGGTCCCCGAACACCCTAACACACTTTATATTATATAACACACAATAAACTACTAAATTAACCTTAACATTCTAACTAGACTTAGTAACCAACATTGAAACCCAACCCCATCCCCCACCCCCCCCCTTCGAACCGGTCATGGGATGTGGGGACATCTCCACAATTCTTTTTAATATTTTATTTAGAATGTTGTTGGATAAAAGAACAAGATATACAATGGGTAAACATGAGTTTGGTCTATTTAAATGCACAAGGGATTTCCATCTTCATTTCACACTACAAATCAACACCAAGAAAACCTCCATCACCACCCCACCTCACGGCCACAACCCTCCATCACACTACTCTCATTTTCGTTCAACATTCAAGCATTCCAAGGTGATTCTACGGTGTAAGAAGGTATATTAGGAAGCTCGGAGCTTTCGGAAGTTGAAGGACCTTCACCATTTGCTTTTATCCACTTCATTTATCCTCTTGAACTCCCCTAGCCTTGTGCTAGTAGTAAGTGTTGTAGATCTTCATCTTCTTCATATTTTTGGTGGTTAATAGTGAAAAGAATGGTGAAAATGTAAGAACTCTAAAGAACATTGTAGGTCCCCCGGAGGTCGAGGTTAAACCTTATCCTTGTTATGTTTAACACACTAGCAAGTGCGGAATCCAAGCTAGAATGCAAACCGGTAGTTTATATGAGAACACAAGCTACAAAGAGAAAGGTAGACACACTAGATATCAAAGTTTTCTCTTGTATTTCAGTGGACACGGTTACAGCCCTTGACCAAACTGAAAATACGCTCTCTACAAGACTAAGTTCACTCCCCCAATGAGGTGAACACATTACACGCGGTTGGATCCCACTGACCGTTTGTTCCCATTTTATAAAAATAAATATATTAAGAGAAAATTGATTTAAAATTTGAAAAACAAGTTTTTTTTTTTTTATTTTAAAATTTAATTTTCACAAACTATGTTAATATCTTGAATGAGAACAGACAGCCGAAAGATCCTTGATCGAAAGACCTGAAAAACACAAACTTGTTAAACTCAAACAGACTAGGATCGAAAGATCAATACTTGTTCGAAGGATCAACAGTGTTCGAAAGATCACTGTTGAATTTCGAACAATGATTTCGAAAGATTCTCCAAAACGAAGGATCCTTATCTTTCGAATAATAACTGTAGATCGAAATATATATCCTTCGAGAAGATTCCTTGGATCGAAGGATAAACCACAGACTTCGAAGGATGTTCGAAGGATGGTTATCTATCGAACCTCCTTTGATCGAAAGATAATCTTTCGACTTCGAAGGATATCCTTCGATCTGTACGAACACAGCAGACAAAAGGTGACAGGTTGGTGAAAAGGTGATTGGTTGTTGAAGAACTTTCGGCAGAAGGTATGTTCAGACCATACTTTCTACCAACTCTGATTTGACCAATAAAATATTACCAAAAAAGGAAGGTTCTTATCCAGAAACCGGTCACCGGAGTAAGCCGGAATTTTGGCCGGAAATTACCAAACTTCTTAAAAACAAGTTTTTAAGTTACCCAACCCGTCCTTTAACACACCCGGTTAGTTTAGAACACGTTTTTACGTCTAGAAATGCGAGAAAAACACTAAAAACGGGTGCTAAACCATGTGAGTTTTGTCCAAACACTCCAAAGTCTTGTATAAACTCGGTTTTTAACAAGGAAAAGAGCCACGGCTCTGATACCACTTGTAGGTCCCCCGGAGGTCGAGGTTAAACCTTATCCTTGTTATGTTTAACACACTAGCAAGTGCGGAATCCAAGCTAGAATGCAAACCGGTAGTTTATATGAGAACACAAGCTACAAAGAGAAAGGTAGACACACGAGATATCAAAGTTTTCTCTTGTATTTCAGTGGACACGGTTACAGCCCTTGACCAAACTGAAAATACGCTCTCTACAAGACTAAGTTCACTCCCACAATGAGGTGAACACATTACATGACTATATATACCCATAACAGTTAGTCTGGTCGAAGGATCAGAAAGACTGACCGAAAGATCATCTATCGACCAGATACCTACCGAAGGATCCACATATACCTCGAAGGATGGTATATCCTTCGAGGTCCATCTACATCCATCGAAGGTTATCTTTCGAGCTCATCGAAGGATATAAACAATCCTTCGATGACATCCTTCGACACAACAAACTTACAATCCATGTGTTAACTGTTTGGCCAAGTCAAACCAGGAGGATGGTTGACTTGGTCAAACTTACATTGAAACACATACACAAACCAACAAAAGACGTAAACAAGACTAACAAAAGACATCGTTTTATATCATTACAAAATACAGACAAAGTACAGACACAAGTGCACCAACAAACTCCCCTTGGCTGTAGCTTTGTCTCGATCTTTGTGTCTTCACGTCTCTGACGTCCTTTCAACCGTTAAGTGATGCGTTGACCATGCACTTCCCGCATTCACAAGTAGGTTGAAGCAATACAAGGCCATCTTCTGAAACTTCATTGCTTGTTCCCGATCCCTAACCAAGTAGTTGATCTCGTGATCCTTAAGAACAATAATATCCGACCTGGACATGTTAGTAATCCACATCGGATCTATTATTCGAAAGTTCTCCTGACTGTCTTGGAATAGGATCACCGCTTCTCCAGTATCTGCATCATAAACCCAGCAACGAAAGTTACCCAGAAAATCTGTCTTCATTTTCAACAACGGTATCTTCTTCATCAACTTCGGAGGATCATAAACCAAACGATAACGAGCAGTATTTGTATCTGGATCAAGCGTAAACCTGATCTGCTCGTATCGAGGAAACTGCGGCTTGTATAGCAGATCCTTCCAACCCCTTCTTCATTCCAACCTGATCTTCTTGGCAAACAGATCCACCATCTTGTCTTCGACTCGATTAATAACCTCCAGCTGAGCCAAAACAACAACATCATAATAAGGAAGTGAAAGAATGCTGAAAAGAGTCCTGAAGTACTGAAGGCCGCATTCTCGCTTCACAACTATGCAGTGAAGCTCCTTGATGAACATACAGCTGATAATACGACCTCGAGCCTGATTCTTTTCTAGATTCATGTAGTTGACTTGATCCAACGGAGGGAGCGGAGGAGGATTCCTAGCTAGGAAATCCGCTCGCCATTCGTTCACGGTCTTCTCACGGTTTTCTTGAGCTGTAGGAGAATCTGAAGAAAGATTAGCAAATTCTGCTGTCTTTTCCGCCACATACCCATCATCAAGAGCATTAAACTCCGCATTATCTTGACCAACATAAACAGGATGTTCCGGATCCGAACCGATGAAGATTTCTTCAATCGTAGAGAAATCGGTTTCGTCCGGAACTAACGGAGTAGCATCGATCATATTCACATCAACTTCATCCAATTCCTTCAGAGCTAAAACACGTTCATCAGACATCTCTGTAACATGTTCTCCCTCTTCTAATAGTTCACCCATGACTGGATGATACTGTTGAACAGTTGAAGATTCAGGGAGATCGGCAAATGCTTCCGGTTCAAGACTAACATGTTCAAGCCCTGCCGAAGCTTCCAACGATTCAGTCTGCTCAGACGGACCAGTAGTAGCTGTTGGAGGAGCAGTAGGAGCATCTTGAGACGTACCAGACCCACCTGCAGCACCGGATGCAGTTGCACCGGAACCTGAGGCAGCTGGTTGATCAGGATTTGCTGCATCATCGTCTTTGTCATCTCCACGCTTTGAGGGAACGATGCCTAAATCTTTGCACCTTTCATTCCATAGCGTACCAACTTTGTGATCAATTTTCTTGAAGTTTGCATGAACAGGCTTGAAGGCTTCTATTAAGCGATCATCACGATTTTTATAGCGCTCAGACAGCTCTTCATGCTTCTGCTTTAACACTTTTGCCTCATGCTCTAACACAGTGCTATGCCCTTTCATTATCTCAACTTCACTATCACGAGCCCTGTTTGCTTCTTTCAGCCTTTCAATCTCTAGAGCTTGTTCTTTTATCTTAAGATTCTGAGCATCAACGATAGAGACTAGCTTGTTGTGTGCCACCACATCCTGTGTTCGTTGTACACGATACTCTTCAATCTTTCTAGTATTCCGAACGACTAAGTTACCCAATTCACTGATTTGTTCGATCAGGAAGTGAATTTTCTCAGCTTTAGACAAACTAGACAATGTTTCTGCTAGAGTCGGCCGTGAAGGCTCAGGTCCTGAGGAGCCAGACTGAACAGATGGACCGAAAGTACCTGTTGGACCAGTAATAACAAGAGGAGGACGTACGTGTGTACCTGAGACGGGAGTTGCAGGCGGCTGTTGATCAACAGTCGCCGTGCGTGTCCCAGAAGACGTCTGAGGAGAAGAGACCAGCTCCAGCATCTCTGATGTAGTCAATTGATCACTGACAGGTGGTAGCTGATGCTCTGGAGGCGTTGAATGCTGGATAGAAACAGGTATAGGGGCATCACCAGCAGTTTCCTTTGATTTCTTTGAAGCACGAATACCCTGTCTTCTTGCTTTCCTCTTTCTAATCAAACCAGGAGCAGCAGGAATATAATCCTCATCTTTGTCAGACTCTGCGGTTCTAACCGGTTTCTCAATACTTTCAAAACCACGAAAATTTCCGCGCTGATCATAAGCCTTTCGCATCCCTGGAGGAGGAGGATTATCATCCTCAGAAGACGATTCATCATCACCAGAACCTCCTTCATCATCAGAAGACGAACTGCTTTCATCCACCAACTTCCTCGGCTCGTCCACCTTTCCTTTACCTTTGTCGGTCGTATCATCGCCTGACCGACTTTCAGTACCACCATCACCACCTGCACTACCACCTATATCTCCAACTACAGTACCACCAATATCACTACGGACATCAGAATCGATGAACACTCCTTGGACTTCTTCTGCAGCAACATTCACATCAACTTCAACATGTGCTGCCGCACTGGAAATTCCAGCAGACTTCCTGCTCGATGCTTTAATTCCGTGCTTAGCCCCGAGTTGTGTGTTAGCTAACGCAATTAACCTTGGCTCTTCATCATCAGAATCACTTGCATCTCGACGCCACTTGTTGTTCTGTGGTGCCTCGTAGGTCGGAACATCGAGGTAACCAATAAGCTTTCTCACTGGATCGGATTCCTTGTACTTAGACATAGACTTGAAGATCAGCAGTGTACGCTCATTCATCGGATTAACTGGAAGAACATCTGCTTCAACTTTGGGAAGATCCGGAATCTGATCATCGATCATCATTTGCAAGAATCTTGGATATAACCAAAACTTGGTTGACGTCTGTTGATTTGCTGATGGAAGTGGCCGGCGAGCATTCTCTTTCAGATTGTCGAAGATGTAACGTGATATGTTGAATGGCTTATTCAGAATTAAAGCCGTAAACAATCCCGTCAATTCAATCGGCGACAGATCGTATCCAGGCCGTTTGTTGCTCAGGCAGTGAATAAGAATATGCAATAAGAACTTGTATCGTAACGGCATAGACCCTTTGTTTATCTGATTTGCTAGCACATTATCAGAGTAACATAGCCTCATCAATAAACCACGCTGACACTGTAAATCAACAGAAGTCGAATCTTCTGGTTGATCTCCCAATTGCAAACGCGCTCTGATGGTGTTCTCGGTGATCACCACGGGTTTCTCAGTAACAAATCCTCTTATCACTTCTTGATTATCCACTGTTTCAACCACAGCAGAATTCCAGAATTCCTTGATCTGAGACTGGTAAGCGGTGTGTTGAGTAGTAATGGCGTAGTTGATTCGTGCTCGGTGAAGATACTCCATTATCCCATTGAATTCCGGACTAACTTTGCCTTCCGATTGCAGATACGCGGCCATGTTGTGTCTTGGCTCGGACATTAATTCAACTTCGGACTTTTCTCTCTTAGTTGGTTTTGCCCGTTCCTTCTTCACTTTCGGTGCCATTTCTGTTCAAGAAAAACAAAGACACGTAATGAGAAAGTTGTCAAATAGTCATCAAGGATTTCACACTTAGAAAAATTTCAATTTCTTGAAAAATTTCTAAGTGTTGTTTCCTCGAAGGATGCCATTTAGACATCGAAGGATTGACACTTGGCACGAAGGATGACAATTTGATCGAAAGATGTCATTTTCTAGAAAGATGAAGGGCCTTATCGAAGGATCAACTTTCGAAAAGTCAGTAATTTTGAAGGATATCTTGGTCAATTGAAAGATCTGACCAATCGAAGGATGATCCTTCGTAAAGTTTAGTATCCTTCGAGTCTCAGTTCGAAGGATATTTTGCAGTCCATCTTTCGACATCATCTTTCGTGATCGAAGGATGTTTTCCGGTGGCACTGTTCATCGGCGTGTTTTCCGACGACGTGTTTTCCGGTGACAGTTTAAAGTGTGCTTTAAGCCATTTGAAAACCTCAACATCAGACCGTTTAAAAACATCAACATCCTAGTGTCAATCCCGGACACTAATCCTAACTCGGATACTAAACACAAACACATGTACCGATTTAGACCAAAATCCCAAACAAAGCTCTGTTTAACCCAAACCCAAAACCCTTGACATCTGAAACTACCATTCCATGTTATGAACCTTATGATCATCAACAACTTATCACTAACATATTTACAACATTATCACATTACATATATCACATATCATTCAACAATTTCATAAATATGAGAACAAGAAAACTTTGAATCACATGATCAAATGAGGATTATCCTAACACAGATTGTTGTTTGTAAAGTGTATTAGGGTTATCCTACCGTGAATGTTGTTATAAAACTAATAGCTCAAATTTGTTTTGATTTTGGCAGAGTTTCAGTATGACCAGAGGTTTTATAATGATGAAATTTGAAATGTTATGTTGAAATGAAGAAGATGACCACTTTTATACTCTAACCTCGAAACTTGAACCGTCTCGAAGGATCAATGACCTTTCGAAAGATGAAAAGGTGCTTCGAAAGATGAGCTTTGGCTCGAAGGATCCATATCTGGATCGAAAGATACCAGATATTTGTGGATCTGGATCGAAAGATACCAGATATTTGTGGAAATCCTCGAAGGATATCTTTCGTCCTGATCCATCTTTCGAAAAGTCTGATCATCTCGAAGGATCCAATTGGTCAAATCCTTCGTTGACCAATTCATCTTTCGACCATGAGGATTGACTTTCATTGACCATCTGATCTTTCGAGGGCCATTGCTTCCTCGAAGGATCAGATTTTCACCAACACTTTGGATTTTGGGAATTTGCAATTTAAACCCTTCAAATTCTTAAAGGTTTTCAGAAGCGACCATTTTGAAAAATTGCCCGTTATGAAGTTCTGCAAAGGTCAGTTTTATGAAGTATCTCGGCTTGCCAGGTATCTGATCGAGCACCAACATCGGTTAATAAAAAAAGATTAAATTGAAAATCTTTTTGGATTTTGATAAAATAAAAGACAACAATTTTAGTATCTTTTGAATGTTATCAAACGTCATCACCGCTAATGTCGTTCTGATATGCACCAAATGACAAAAACTGTTTAAAATAAGACAAATAAAAGATAAGCAGTAAATAAATATGTACAAACACAACAATATTTTTGCGAGTTTCTGGCGAAGAGAATCATATCAGTTCGCGGTCTTTTGTCAAAACACAATTCCTTTTAATATTCTTTTACAGATATGGATAAGTATTCTACCACAATTACCGATATTGTTATCCACTTAAACTCAGCGATCAAGTGTAATCATAATACATTGAGATACATTTAAGGTATGATTTATACTTACCGACCGGTGTTCATCCACTCACGACACATTCCCGTATCAAGGTATGCACGAGAGTTCATCTTACTGGCGAGTATACCATTTATCATCCGTTTTTAACGTATATAAAATGTGAACAAGTCACTTATTTGAGTTGAAAACAAGCCCTATGTGATAGAATCACTTATTAATGAGGAACTTGATTTTCATATGCATGAGGGCACAGGAGCAAGTCCGTGAACAGGTCAGTACTTCCGTACAGCAGAGAGACGAACTTGACTCCCGGATAAATGTGATATTTTATCACTTATTTGTTTGGACATGTGATTGTTTATCACTTATTGAGGTCGAATGCAGTATGAGATATGTACACGTATGTATGGCATCATGGAAGAACTAGACTTTGTCTTTTATAGAAACAACCATGATACCCAGATGATAAACAGCATAAACCCCGAATATCTCAGAACCTCGGCAATCTATCAAACGAAATTTCGGTACCAAGACCATATGCCAATGAGCGGTTCCCACGCGGTTTTCAGTTCGTTATGTTTATATCTCCTGCATACTTTAAAATGATCGTGAGTCTACCGGTATATCATTAGTAGAGCTACTTATCATTTTCTTTTCTTTTGATTTCTAGAAACATGTTTCGACCGACCTCTGATGTAATATCATTTTCTCTTATATTACCAAGAAACTCATTTTTGTTTTTCTATTGTTTTTGTATTTTTCTGAATTTTCTCCCCCTTAAATGCAGAAAGTAAATAAATTAAAGACATATTTTTGTATTTTTGTGGTTTTTCAATGTTTTTGTATTTTTGTGGTTTTTCAATGTTTTTGTATTTTTCTTGACACTTTCTCCCCCTAAAATTCAAAAATAAAATAAAGTAAAAACATATTTTTGGATTTTTGGTTTTAGAAAAATATTTACAAAAACGATTTCCCGATGTCGGTTACTCTTGCTTCACCTTTATGCCGTTTACCAAAAGTAAATAATCGAATCTTGATTTATCAAATGCTTTGGTAAAAAGGTCGGCACGTTGGTGATCGGTATGAATGTGAACCACATCGATAAGTCTCTTTTCAAAGCAATCACGTATGAAGTGATATTTAATATCGATGTGCTTCGTTTTTGAGTGCTGTACAGGATTTCTAGTGATCTGTAAAGCAGCTTCATTATCAACATAAATAGCAGTAGTTAGGAATTCAAAACCGTAGTCCCGCATCTGTTGTTGGATCCGTAGAACCTGGGAGCAGCAACTAGACGCAGCAATGTATTCCGCTTCACATGTAGACGTAGCCATACATGTCTGCTTCTTGCACTGCCAAGTGACTAGGCGATTGCCTAAGAACTGACATCCTGCTGTAGTTGATATGCCATCTTTCTTGCGGCCGCCGAAATCAGAATCATTGTAAGCCTTGAGATCGAAGTTATCATCCTTAGGGTACCATAACCCGGTGTCAGGGCAACCCTTCAGATAACGAAAAATCCTTTTGACAGCAGCATAGTGAGAGACCTTCGGATTCGCTTGGTATCTGGCGAGAAGGCACGTTGGATACATAATGTCGGGTCTTGATGCGGTGAGATACATTAAGGATCCAATCATAGCACGATAAAGTGAAGAGTCCACAACTTCCCCTTTTTCATCTGGAGTAATCCCGTGATTCTGCGGAAGAGGAGTAGAAATTGGCTTCGAATCGGACATCTGGAACCGGCTCAAGATGTCTCCAACGTACTTGGTTTGATGGATAAAAATTCCAGATTCGGACTGATTAACTTGCAAACCCAAGAAGAACGTCATTTCACCCATCGCACTCATCTCGAATCGATCTTGCATCACCTTCTCAAATTCCTTATATAACTTATCATCAGTAGAACCAAAGATAATGTCATCGACATACACTTGTACCAACAGAAGATCTTCACCTTTTTCTTTGATGAAGAGGGTACAATCGATCAAACCCCGTCTAAACCCGTTGTTCAGCAGGTAGGTAGACAGTGTCTCATACCAGGCTCGAGGCGCTTGATGAAGACCATATAGCGCCTTGTTAAGTAGTAAAACTCTGTCAGGATGTAATGGATCTTCAAACCCCGGTGGTTGCTCGACATATACTTCCTCTTCGACTACTCCGTGAAGAAAAGCACTTTTAACATCCATCTGGTACACCTTAAATTTCTTGAAGGATGTGTAGGCTAGAAAGATTCTAATAGCCTCCAGACGTGCAACAGGTGCATACACTTCATTGTAGTCAATACCTTCTATCTGACTGAAGCCTTGAACAACTAACCTTGCTTTGTTTCGGACAACAACCCCACGGTCGTCCTTCTTGCACTTAAACACCCAACGAGTTCCGATCTTCTTGTAGTTGTCGGGCCTATCAACCAATTTCCATACGCCCAACTTCTCGAACTGCTGAAGTTCTTCTTGCATGGCTTCCACCCAGGAATCATCTTTCAATGCCTCCTTCCAAGATCTAGGCTCTTCTTGGCTAACATAGCAGGCGAAAGACCAATCATTTTGTTGTCCCGATTCTCGTATCTCAGCATACAAGCCAGCATTTTCGTTATTTCTGATTTGATTCCTTGTCCTTACACCACTGAGAACATCACCTATAATATTCTGCTGAGGATGAATGTTATGAATTCGGGTTTCAGGAACTAGAGGAATTTCAACATTGGTCCTCAAGTTATTGATATTTAAATTCCCGATATCATTCTGAAGTTGTTGAGTTGTAGAAGATGATGCATTTTCTTCTTGGACAATTGGTGCAGACACTGGATCCGTTGCTTCTGAAGTACCTTGAACCGGACGCGGTGCTTCACCATCATTTGCATCAACATACTCCTCATCTTCCGATGACAAATTGTAGTCGACAGCATCATTAAACACCTCATTTGAAACGATATTGTTGACAGAAGAAGATGCTTGTGAGTCAACAATGATTAGGCGAGCTAACTGAGAGCCAGTCGCATTCTCGCTTTCAGACAACATTTGAGCAATTGCATTGTCATCATCAAATGTCGGCAGATTAAATGAGTCGAAAAGACCATCATAATCGAACATCCATGGATCTCCAGAAGGCTTCGGTGGATTAGAATATCTTTGAACTCTTACTTCACCCCATTCTTCAATCTTCTTGGTAGTCAGGTTCCATACTCGCAGATTAGGAGTAGCATACCCAAGGAAGTAACCTTCGATAGCTTTGGCACCAAACTTCCCGTCAGGCTCAATCATGGTACATGGTGCTCCAAAAGGTTCTAGATATTCCAAGTCAGGAGTCTTCTTGTGTAGGAGTTCGAAGCACGTTTTGCCATGTCTTTTCACTGTGAGAACCCTGTTTAACGTGTAGCAAGCCGAGGCAACAGCTTCAGTCCAGAATCGAACTGGAAGCTGAGACTCAACCAACACGGTTCTTGCAGTCTCAATTAAGGTTCTGTTCTTTCTTTCAGCGACTCTGTTTTGTTGTGGCGTGTACCGAGAGCTGTATTCACGAAGGATTCCTTTTGTAGTGCAAAATTCATCCATAACCCTGTTTTTGAACTCGGTTCCGTTGTCGCTTCGAATTCGCCTCACCTTTAGATTATAAAGATTTTCCAACAAGGTGATCAAATTCTTTAGAATTTCTGGAGTCTCGCTCTTGTGAACCATGAAGTCAACCCATGAAAATCTTGAATAGTCATCAGTGACTACCAAGCAGAAAACCTCCCCGTGCACACTCTTGTGTTTGACTGGGCCGAAAAGGTCCATATGCAGACGTTCGAGTGGCATGTTTACAGTGTTAACCTTCTTCAATGGATGTGATTTCTTGATCTGCTTCCCTTTCTGACACGGCACACAGACATCTTGAAGTTGAAAATTCTTCACATTGACACCTCTCACCAGATTGTTTTTGACAAGGTGATTCATTTTTCTGAGGTGAATATGACCCATCCGTTTGTGCCAAGAAATCGTCTCCTTTTCAGTGGCTTTTGAAATAAAGCAAGTAACTTGTTTGGACTTAGTTATTGCTTGGCTCATATCAAGGACATACAAATCATTAATTCTTGGTGCTGATAAGAGAATCCATTCTTCGGGAATCTTGAATCCTGGCTTCAGCACATAACAACCGGCATCATCAAAATGCACGGTGAACTTCTTGTCGCAGATCTGAGAAACACTCAGGAGATTGTGATCCAACTGTTGCACATAATTGATTTTGTCGAAACTCACAACTCCATTTGAGATCATTCCCTCGCCGGTGATATACCCTCCTTTGTCTCCAGCAAACGCAACATATCCTCCTCTTATACTTCGCACATCGAAAAGAAGACGATAGTCGCCCGTCATGTGCCTGGAAGCCCCACTATCAACAATCCAATGACTATTAATAGTTCCTCCTGGAGCCGCCTGCACATGCAACTAACTTATCAGTTTGAGAGGGGGACCCAAGCCTTTGTGGACTTGGGTCGTCCTTGATCATCAAGGAAGGTGATTTCAATCACTTGATGATTAGGAAAAAGAACCTGTGGTGCTCCCCCTGATTGAATTACCTGCTTTTGCTTCCAAGCTGTTTGTCTTTTACCAGTATTTGAATTTATTGTTTTAGCATTTACTGGTTTTACAGTTTCAGGTTTTGCTTGTACAGGTTTTTCTTCTTTGACCTCTGATTTTAATGCCTTTTCAATTACCTTTTGATTCTTTTGCTTTAATTTCTTTTCCCTTTCTTTCAAGATACGTGGGTCTTGTTTCGGGAAAACTGGTCGTTTTTGGTAATTGATTTCTTGGGGAGCACTCGTTTTTGACTTCATCTTTTGCAGGTATGGGCAATATCTTACAATATGCCCAACTGTGCCACATTCAAAGCACGTTCTCCGCTCTACAAACCTTGGAGAAACATGTTGATGACTAGACAGAGAACCAGACAATGAACTTTGTGATCTAGACGTACTAGGGCCTAAATCACATCCGTTGGTGTGTTGGGTGTAATTATTCTGATCATTTCATTTTAAAATTCTAACTTGTTTTACAAAATCAACGTTAGATTTATCCTGAAATGTTTCAAGTTTGTCTGAACCAGTGGATCCAACAAAGTTCATTTTTGGTTCTTGTTTCTTAACAGGAGCTCTTTTGTTTTGCACCTTTTGTTGTTGAACCTTAGGTTGCTCAACCTTTGATTGTTGAATTTTAGGTTGTGCAGCCTTAGGTTGAGTAGCCTTAGACTGTTCAACTTTAGGTTGTTGAACCTTTGGTTGTTCAGTCTTAGGCCGCTGAACTTTAGGTGCTTGAACATTCTTGTTCTGAGCCTTCTTTCCCTGTACCTTACCCTTTCCGGAGTTGACTTGTTGTTTTCGCTCAATTGGTAGTTTTTGGTTTCCGTATTGTTTTCTAATTTGTTCACACGGAATTGGATCACATTGAGTGACGGTAACTTTGCCACTTTTGTTCCCCAAAAACTTATCAGTGCATCCTTCAAAAATTTGCTCAATTAAATCTTGATTTACATTTTTAATTGGAAAATCTTTGTTAGAGTAGATTTTGCTATCTCCTTTGAGCGTATTCCCTTCAGGGCTAACTACAAGGGACTCCATTGCTTTTGACATTTCAGTCTTACTCGGTTTCACTGGTGGATCACACAGAATGTCATTCTCGATAGGAATATCTGTTGTAACCGAGTTAGACTGTTGTTTCACAATTTCTTCAGATTCATCGTCCGAAGAATCAGCATCCTCAATAATGGGAGGACTCTGTTCCTTAACACACGATGAATCTGTCACATTCTCAGATTCTGATTGACCCGAGGATGATGTACCAGTTGTAAACCCGAGGCCTGCTGTAAAGTCATCTAGACCGAGTGGCACAGTAGGTTCAAAACGGGGCATATCCTCGTCATCAGGCAATTTGGAGTAATTGTGATTCATTGGGGGAGGACATGATTTGAATCCAATACATTTTGCATCCCCCTTTTTCTTTTGAACGTCAATAATGTGATCCAATACATAGCGGGAATTGGAATAGCTTTCCAGTTTCTGCTTAATTGTCTCACATTCACATCGAGTTGTTGCTAACTCTACCATTTGCTTTTCAATTGTGTCAATAAGATTATTGTTAGCATGTTGTTTTCGCAAAACAGCCTTTTGTAATTCTGAAACATCATGTCTTAATGACGCAATTGTTGCTTTAAATTCCTTTTCATTTCTGGTTAAAAACAAGTTAGCTTCGGTTGCTTTAGAAAGATCTACAATCAATTCTTGATTGTGTTTGTGTGTGATTTCAAACTGACTTTCCTTTTCTGCATATTTTAAACACTTTGCACATTCAATAGGAACAGAAATAGAGTCAGAATTAGTATCACATACCTGAGAAGTCTGACCTTCTACGTGAGCCATAAAGGCTGTATGAAAAGAAAAAGATCCATCTTCAGAGAAAAACTGAGCAAGCTTCTCGGAAGTTCCAGCAGATTTCTGGCAGAGAATAGATCTCCTCTTGCATAATGCTTCAGCTTCAGCCAAAAGCTCATCAACTTCCAAATCTAAAGCATCACTTGATAAATCACCAGCATCAAGTGATTCCCCATCCATGCTCCCACTATAACCCGAACTATCTTCATCTTCTGAAGATTCACCAGCAGACACGGGTTCCACTACCTTCTCAATCACTTTAGCATAACATGCTGTTCCACCATTTCCTCCTTCTCCAAGCTGAAGGTTCCAGTTACAGATTTCATCAGCTTGAACAACCAATCCTCTGTGGGGATTAGTGTTTGTGGATCCAGATGCATTTCCTCCAACAGGAACTATTGATCTGACAGAATTGTTGTTCTGTTGCTGTTGTGGCTGTCCTTGATTCCTGAAGGGATTCTGATTTCCTTGCTTAGGTGGCTTCTGACACTCCCGCTTGAAGTGACCCTTTTCACCACAATTAAAGCAAGTGACAGCATTCTTGTCAAAACCATACTTGGTGTTGTTGTTGCTTTCCAAGTTGGTTCTCCCCGTCCTTTCCATAAACTCCTTTGCTCTTCGAATTGCACTAGCAAGAGCCCATTTGATATCCATCATTTCAAACTCTTCTTTATCCACTTGCTGATAATCTTCATTGGTTAGATTGATATTCCCAATCTGACCTGCGACTAATCCACAATAAGCACTAACCAAGGTATTCAACATCTCCATATGCTCCTTGGCTATTTCGACAGTGACTTTGGAAAAGTTGGAAGTGTCTAATCTGACTGTGTTCGGATTGGAAGTGGCTTGAACGTTTGAAGAGCTTCCATAAAACCCTTGCTATTGCGGTTGTTGCTGCTGAGCTCCACTTGGGTCTAAGAAAGGCGGTGGTGTGAATTCCTGAGCTGTCGGTTGTACATACTGTTGTTGAGAAGAAGAATCTGGTCTTGAATACATCATCGTGTATGCTGAAGGATCAAACTGATTTGTTGTGGAAGGTCCGGTGTTTGAGATGAAAGCTGTTTGAAGCTTCGCGTGTTGAGAGGCTGGTTTTTCTCCACTGATACCTCCTGCAATCCCATAATACATCTCTGGATTTTGAGGAGTTAGTGTTCTTTTTGCTTTAAGCTTTTCTTCTACATCCTTGTTCTCCAATCTTTGAATTAACTCATAAACGGTGATTGTATCTAGAACACCATTTTCTTTAAGAATTTCAAGAAAACTGCTCCACTTTGCTGGTAAGCTATCAGCGAATCTCTTCACCATTTCTTGTGGAGTGGCAGTGACTCTAAAAGCAAACATCTCGCTCAACAAGTGATGGAACCTTGTAGATAACTCTGCCAAAGTCTCATTCTCCATACACGTGAATCCTTCAAACTCTTTCTTCCGTAATTCTTGCTTGATCTTTCTAGATTGAGCATTTCCTTCACATCGTAACGTGAGCATATCCCACAAGCTTTTAGTAGTCGTGCAGTAAACAAACTGGTGGTAAATGTCTCTGTAAAGAGCTTGTGTGAGAATCATGAATGCTTTCTTTTCTAACTCAAATTTCTTCTTATCATCATCACACATAGTGCTGTAAGTTTCTGGATTAGATCCTGCAACTTCGAACTCATTTTCAAATGGGGTGAAGAAGCACATCCATAGATCTTGACCTTGCCCCTGAACATAAGTTCTCAGCCTTTCTTTCCACCATCCCCAATCATTGATGTGATTTAGTTTTGGCGGTTTTATGCTTGTACCAGTTTCACTGTCGTTCTGCATCATTGCTTGAATGCTACTGCTTTGATTTGTGACCAATGCCCATTGATTTGCAGTTATCATTGCAGCTTGAGGTGGGGCAATAGCCTGCATCCATGCAGTTTTGTTGAAGTCTGACGCAGATTGCGTGGCTGATGATTGCGTAGCTGATGATTGTGGAGTCAAAGTTGTTGTAGTCCACGCGGTTGGATCCCACTGACCGTTTGTTCCCATTTTATAAAAATTAATATATTAAGTGAAAATTGATTTAAAATTTTAAAAACAAGTTTTTTTTTTATTTTAAAATTTAATTTTCACAAACTATATTAATATCTTGAATGAGAACAGACAGCCGAAAGATCCTTGATCGAAAGACCTGAAAAACACAAACTTGTTAAACTCAAACAGACTAGGATCGAAAGATCAATACTTGTTCGAAGGATCAACAGTGTTCGAAAGATCACTGTTGAATTTCGAACAATGATTTCGAAAGATTCTCTAAAACGAAGGATCCTTATCTTTCGAATAATAACTGTAGATCGAAATATATATCCTTCGAGAAGATTCCTTGGATCGAAGGATAAACCACAGACTTCGAAGGATGTTCGAAGGATGGTTATCTATCGAACCTCCTTTGATCAAAAGATAATCTTTCGACTTCGAAGGATATCCTTCGATCTGTACGAACACAGCAGACAAAAGGTGACAGGTTGGTGAAAAGGTGATTGGTTGGTGAAGAACTTTCGGCAGAAGGTATGTTCAGACCATACTTTCTACCAACTCTGATTTGACCAATAAAATATTACCAAAAAAGGAAGGTTCTTATCCAGAAACCGGTCACCGGAGTAAGCCGGAATTTTGGCCGGAAATTACCAAACTTCTTAAAAACAAGTTTTTAAGTTACCCAACCCGTCCTTTAACACACCTGGTTAGTTTAGAACACGTTTTTACGTCTAGAAATGCGAGAAAAACACTAAAAACGGGTGCTAAACCATGTGAGTTTTGTCCAAACACTCCAAAGTCTTGTATAAACTCGGTTTTTAACAAGGAAAAGAGCCACGGCTCTGATACCACTTGTAGGTCCCCCGGAGGTCGAGGTTAAACCTTATCCTTGTTATGTTTAACACACTAGCAAGTGCGGAATCCAAGCTAGAATGCAAACCGGTAGTTTATATGAGAACACAAGCTACAAAGAGAAAGGTAGACACACGAGATATCAAAGTTTTCTCTTGTATTTCAGTGGACACGGTTACAGCCCTTGACCAAACTGAAAATACGCTCTCTACAAGACTAAGTTCACTCCCACAATGAGGTGAACACATTACATGACTATATATACCCATAACAGTTAGTCTGGTCGAAGGATCAGAAAGACTGACCGAAAGATCATCTATCGACCAGATACCTACCGAAGGATCCACATATACCTCGAAGGATGGTATATCCTTCGAGGTCCATCTACATCCATCGAAGGTTATCTTTCGAGCTCATCGAAGGATATAAACAATCCTTCGATGACATCCTTCGACACAACAAACTTACAATCCATGTGTTAACTGTTTGGCCAAGTCAAACTAGGAGGATGGTTGACTTGGTCAAACTTACATTGAAACACATACACAAACCAACAAAAGACGTAAACAAGACTAACAAAAGACATCGTTTTATATCATTACAAAATACAGACAAAGTACAGACACAAGTGCACCAACAAACATAAACAAGTCTTGAAGTATAAACTAACTAGAGATGGGATGTGGTTAAAGTGAAGATGAATTCATGTTGTTCTTATGTTGTTATGCTTGTTGAATGTTGTTTACTCGATAAAATGGTATGGTTCATCACATGGACTTGCTAGATCATGTTTAAGAACATGAACTAGCAAGATGTGAAAGTTAAAAATGTAGTGCATGATGAAATCATCCACACATAAACTATGAACTTGAATAAATACATGTTTTCTTGAAAAATAAAGATCAAAGTAAGTTATAAACTTGTAGATCTAAAGATCCATGAGTGGTTTTTCGAAAGAACCGAGTGAAAAGTATGAGTTTTGTTAAAACTTGGATCTTACATACACTTAACATATTTTTAGTGAATAAACAAGAGCAGAAACACTTGTGTAAAAAGAAAACTTCACAAAGAAATGTTTTTAGAAATTATGACTAGAAGTTGTGAATATTCAAACTCTTTAAAAATAAAGTTTTTAAGAAACTAATCACATTTTAAAATGTAACAAGACTTACTAAATATACTAG
This sequence comes from Helianthus annuus, assembly GCF_002127325.2. Classification (NCBI taxonomy): domain Eukaryota; kingdom Viridiplantae; phylum Streptophyta; class Magnoliopsida; order Asterales; family Asteraceae; genus Helianthus; species Helianthus annuus. The sequence continues at coordinate 161,368,083 of NC_035436.2, forward strand.
TAAGTTACTACATGTTTTTATAAATTTTCCAAGTTCATAAGTTTATGATTTATGCTTATTTTTGTCAAGATTGGTAATTAGAGCTTTGTCTGTTGTTGATTGAAAATTGATTGAATGATTTTACCAAAGAAAATGATATGCTAGTAAGCATGGACACCTCCATTTACAAAGGAAACTCTGGCGAAATTTTTCTAAAATTTCAACACTTAGAAAATATTTATCTAAACAAGAGTTACAAGTATATTTATAACTTGTGTTTCAAATGTAAACTTCGCCATAAATTTTGTTACGAAATACAAAGTATCGGAGGTGGGGTTTCGCAAATAAAAATGGGTAAATGTATATTTAGAATATATATTTTATACTAAGACACTTGTGTGATTATTTGTATATTTTGTGAACTAGTAACATTATTTTAGAGTAAAATAATATAACTTACAAAATACCACGGAAATTACAACTCCATAATAATACCAAAAATTACAAGGAATAAAATATTTAAGTTACACACGTAATATTGAGAAACCGAACAAGAAAACGTAACTTATGAAATATTCCAGGATATACCATTTCACTATATTTTTGGTAAATATTATTTTGGAAATGAAAGAAGTGAAAATATGATTTCGTAAATATTACTAAGTATATCATATTCTTGACAACGAGAAAATATATTATTTTTGGGAGATAAAAATATATTTTCCTAGTGTAATTAGAAGATATATAATTTTTGAGAAAAATATATATTTTCTGGAACAATACATGATTTAACAAAATAAGGTTTATTTATATATATTTAAGTGAGACTTAAAATATATGGTTTTGGAAATATATTGGGAATATATTAACATATTTTTATTTGGAATAATACACCGAAATACTACGCCGTTACTTGGCAAGAAATACAAATACAAATACAAATACGAAAAACACATGTATAAGATACCCCATCCTTGGGAAGGGAATACATACTTGAGAAGCATTAACAGAAAATATTGTTTAATCAGTTATTCCAAAACGAAATATGATTTAAGTTTAAAATAATTTATTTTAACAAATAATTATAACTTGGAATAATATTGGGAACATAAGAAGCGAAACTCAAAAACCTTCATACTAAGCAAAGGCACGGCCCATTCGTCTAATAGACGTTAGTACACTGTAGGTAGTCATGTTGGCTGAGGAGACTTGGGTTACTCATACTGAAGACACAATACGGTGAGTTCATGTCCCCCTTTTCTCTTTATTGTTTTCAGTTTTATACTTCGGGGGTGAAATACATGCGACAAATATTACAAGCATTTATTATATGGTATGGTTAGCATAGGGAGGGTTTATACTACTTAGATCATGTGAGTGAGTAGGTAGAACTTAAGGCCATTAATCCTCGTTGTAGGATCGAGGGACATGAGTGATAGATCTATTCGGGTGTAGCGAGCCCCACTCCTGAGTCCGCCGAGTGGACCATGAGGTGACTATGTGCCCGACGCACAAATCTGCTAGGTTTGAGTCTTCCTGCATCACTTCACACATATCATTGGCTTTGCAACCCAATGGTGATCTCTTTTTCCTTATTGCTACATACCAGGGACTTTCATTCATACTTACAACATTTTTCAAAGGATTATACATACACACAAACAATCACATGAACTCGCTCAACTTTTGTTGATGTTTTTCAAACTACATGTATTTCAGGAAATTTTAGATAGATCTGGCGGGCGTTGGAAGTTTTTATGCTGCGTTAACAATAAAGATGTCATCCATGGTCTTTGAGTTTGGACGGTGTGTCTTATTCCTGGACGAGACATGTTTTTCCAAACCTTGGTATTATTCAATAGTTTTTGACGAGTCTTTAATGAACTCATAAACATTTTGTACGATTTGTAAAACTAGATTTTGTAATCTACGTTTTAAAACGATGTTGTTATGTTTTAAACTTATTTAATGGATGACAATCCTATGGTTTTATCATATAGTCCATGAAAACTGCCGGTGCGTTTGTCAACCCAAACAGCATGACTAGAGACTCGTAATGTTCATATCGAGTTCTAAAAGCAGTCTTAGGAATACTTTCCTCTTGTATTCTCAACTGATGATAACCTGATCGCAAATCGATCTTTGAGTAGAAACTTGAACCTTGCAGCTGATCGAATAGATCATCAATTCTCGACAAAGGATATCTATTCTTGATTGTCAACTTGTTCAGTTCTCGGTAGTCGATACACATGCGAAAACTATCATCTTTCTTCTTAACGAACAAAACTGGAGCTCCCCAAGGCGAGAAGCTTGTCCGGATAAATCCTTTGTCTAGCAACTCCTGAAGTTGCGTCGACAACTCCTGCATCTCCGAAGGCGCAAGTCGGTAGGGTGCCTTAGCCACAGGCGCGGCGCCTGGAACTAAGTTAATGTGGAACTCGACTTGTCTTTGCGGCGGTATTCCTGGCAAGTCTTCTGGAAAAGTTCAGGATATTCCTTTACCACTGGAATGTCTTCGATCTTTGGCTCAGCAGCTTCTTTACCACGATGTGTGCCAAGAAGGCAACACATCCCTTCTGTAAACACTTTCTAGCTTTCAGACAGCTAATGATTCTTAATGGCGTATCGCGCTTTTCTCCATGAACTACGACCGTCTCTCCATCTTCTATTGGGATGCGAATGGTCTTTTCGTGACAAACAATCTCGGCTTTGTTGCTTGACAACCAATCCATCCCTACCACCACGTCGAAACTTCCCAACTCGACGGGTAGTAGATCCAAAGTGAACTCGCATTCTCCCAGCTCAATTACGCATCCTCGGAAAACTTCATTCGCTTCAACTAGCTTTCCATTAGCCAGTTCAATTGAGTACGGAATATCTAACTTACTAGCGGTTAACCCAAGCATATTCTTAAATTCGAACGATACGAAACTTTAATCGGCACCAGTATCATACAGAACAGATGCAAAGCGTTGGTTTATAGGGAACGTACCAGTGACAACGTTTGGATCCTGGCGTGCTTCCCTTGCGCCTATGTTGAAAACTCTCCCACGGGCTTGATTCAGCTTTGGCCATTCCCTCTTAAAGTGCCCAACATCCCCAAAATTAAAACATCCTGGTCCTCGACCATTTCCATTTCCATTTCCCGCTTGAGTGTTGTTTTGGTTGCGATTTCCATTCCCAGCTTGACTCGCAACATTTCCACGGTTTCCATTTCCGCCATTTCCTCCCTGTTGGCGGTTTCCATTACCATTCCCATAACCTCGATTACCAACACGCCCAACACCAGTTCCGGCCCAACACGTATCCTTCGTGTGGCTGTTCTTTCCACATGACTCGCATTTTCTCAGTATGCACTGACCAGAATGATGGCGCTGGCACGTGTCACACTTGGGCAGAGTACCCATGTAACCCTTTCCTTTGTTCTCAACACCGGTTGCAGCTCTGGCTGGTGTGCTTGATTCACCCTTCTTGTTCACATTACTGGTACCTTGCTTGAAGTTGGAAAACTTCCGTTTATTTTCACCACATGAGTCTCTTTCTTCTTCGGTTCAGTAACTGAAAACTTGTTCAATCTAATAGCTTCCTCAGTAAGTGCCACACTGAGATCAATGGCTTCCGTGATCATTGCAGGCTTGGATGTGGTAACCATACTCATGATCTGAGGGGCCAATCCCCAGATAAAGCGCTCAACACGTTTAAACTCGGGCGTGACCATATACGGCACCACATGAGACAAATCGTGAAATCTTTGAACATACTCTGCAATCTTAGGACCTTCCATTCTTAGGTGCCAGAACTCAGTCTCTAGCTTCTGTATTTCAGCACGTGAGCAGTACTTCCTTCTCATGAGCTCCTTCACCTCATTCCATGATAACGCATAAGCTGCAACTTCTCCTAAAGTTTGCACTTGCAGATTCCACCACGATAGGGCTCCATCCAGAAACAGCCCTGAGATGTAGGTCACTTGTTGCTCAGGAGCACATTTGCTCATCCTTAGGACAAAGTCTGTCTTTTCAGCCCACCTAACAAACGCAACAGCACCTCCAGTGCCGTCGAAGTTCACGGGCTTGCAGTCGAGGAATTGCTTGTAGGTGCACCCTGCACATACGTTAGAATTTACAAATGGTATTAGCGGTCGTGCTATAAATGTCCAAATGTATCGTAGCATATCTCAAGCGGCTTAACATTATCATTGGGTGGATTGTTATTGCCGTTGTTGTTGTTGTTTGAGACATTTCCACTTGTTTCTGCATGAGAGGCCGCGTATTGTGCGATAGCTACGGCAATGATCCCTTGGAGTTCCGCCTCAGTAGTAGGCATGCGCGGGTCGCGTCGTGGAGGCATCTTCTAAAAGATGATCATGTAGGTCAGGTCATAGTAAATAAATAATATGCGTACGTAATAACATTCATTAATCACATAACATCACATGTTATAAAATTAAACATATAATTCAATAAAGCATGTAGTGAGAACGTTACCATTGAGATTCATTAATCACAACCACAATACTGTTTTACATGTTTAATTGTACATCACATATCCAAATAAGATCACGGGGCTACATCACCCCCAAAAGTACAAGTCTGTCTACACATATCATATACAAAAAGTGTGGTCTCTGAAAAGTCTTCATAAACTGGCTCAATCGCGACTTTCTCACAGAAAAAGATCGACCTGCATCAAACCAAAAATACCTATGCTGATGGCGGAGGAGGAGGAGGAAAACGAGAGAAAAGCAAGCGACGCATGTATAACCAGTCCTCCTCTAAGGCACGACAGACGCGCAGCAAATATGCAATCTGCTGCTCAGATGTCAAGAAACGAACGTCTGAATCAGGGGAAAGCAGACGTGGAGTGTGCGGTGCTGCAAAGGGGGTCTGACAGCGACAAGACGGACGTGGAGCTCTCTCCAACTCCTGAATACGACGGCTCAGCGCGTCCTGCTGTAGCTGCAGCGACGCAAGTATATCCTCCGTGGTGTACCCCACGTGAAATGGGTGGTACGGGTCAGACAATGGCATAACAAAGGGTAGGGGTGTGCAAAAAACCGAATTAACCGAACCATAACCAAATTAACCGACAAAACCGAACCGAAAAAACCGAACCAAATAAAAAACCGGTGGGTCGGTTAATGGTTTTTTTTTAAAACCGAAAGTAGCGGGTCGGTTATGGTTATCATTTTTTCCATACCCACCATAACCGAACCGAACCGACATGTAATAAATCTTTGTAGGATCTAGGACTTTTCACCATATTTTTAATATTTGATGTTTTTTACTGAAGATTTTTAGTACTTATCGGTTTTTTATATCATTTTTGGTTTTGGTTGAATGTTTATTTGAATTTATGGAATGTATCATATCATTTTATTTGAATATTCGATAATAATTGGTATTAATATTATAGATTATATGTATTTTTTAATACTATGTAATATATTAATTTATACAAATGTGCAATAACAATTTATTTCATGTTAAAAAAAATTAAGCTATTTTTAGATAAGCAACACGGTTAACCACCCATAACCGACCCGTTATAACCATCAAAACCGAATAACCATAACCACCATAACCGATTGGTTATGGTTATGGTTATCCAATAACCGACTCCGCGGTTATGGTTATGGTTTTTGGTCAAAACCGACCCAAACCGACCCATGCACACCCCTAACAGAGGGCGTAGTCCACAAAAATGGCTCGCTCGATGGTATGAAAGATGGTGCAGTAGGTGGTGCAACATGAGGAAACTGTGACAGAAACGGAAAAGATGATGACAGTACGGATGGAACAGAAACAGGCGGCTGCCTCGATGACCACTCTCCAGGACGAGGTGGCGGTATGTCCTGAAGAAATGTGATGGGTAGATCAGTGCGATGGATGTCCGTAGGGTATGGGTGAAACAGCGGAATATCAGTGGGTGCAGAAACGGGTGCTACTGGAGGAGTGACAGGTAGCACAAACGGTGGGTAATCGTCATCATCCTCGATCCACCCGTTGCGGGTGTCAGCATAACGAGGATCTATGTGAGCAGCAAAAGGTGCACGGTCAACCAAGGCCGGCACGGGATCAGGTAATGGTGCATCAACAACAGGATCATCCACCAATGGTGGAGCAACAACGGGAAAGTCAGCAATGGGTATATCATCAACAAGAGGTGCAATGACCGGTGCACCCATATCAGGCGGTGCAACGGCTGGGGCATCATCAAGAACGGGGTCGCGCTCTGGTGCAGGATCAGGAGCAACAACAGGCTCTGGGCCATGACAGGCTCGGGGTCAACAAGATCCATATCAAAATCAGCAGGAATGTCAAATAACGGATCAATGGGAGCTACTGGCGCCTCTAAGGGCTGGTCCATATGAATAAACTCGATATCCTGGTCAGGATCGAAATCAGGGGAAAAACTGGATCAAAATCGTCATCGACCTCATGGTCAAACTCGAACTCGTGTGACGGACCAGGTGCAGCGGACATCGCCATATCGGGGTCATCGTCAAGGGAGTGATGCTGCACGCTCTGGTCGTGCAAAGACGCAGATGCCACAGACTCCAATGAGTTCGGGACAGGTGAACCAACAGAAAGCTCCTCTACATGGGCCTCAGCAATAGGAAGGATAACATCAGCATCAATCGGGGCCCCGCTCTCATAGTCGTCCTCAGGCGGACCCTCCTCGAACAGCTCAATGTCGTCGTCAGATACGACATCGAGTGGCACATCTACCATGGGGAAAACAGCAAGCAGAACGGGAGCAGGGATCACCGCAAGAGGTAGATCCCCAGCAGGAATGCCATCAGCAGGCTGTATCTGAACTCCGATGTCTGGCAGAGCGAACGGCTGGAAATCATCGCCGTCCGTGCTCGTGGTGTCTGATGTGTATACGTCTCCCTCTGATGGTATATCGTCGTCTGACACAACCGCCATGGGGTCTACTGTGTCTGATACTCCTGTGTCTGAAGAAGAAACCATGGTGTCTGTAACACAACCACACATATGCACAAACATCAACATGATATCAAATAAACATGTAAGTCACAATAAAGCAAACAAGTAATTCTCCTAGTCTCCTTAGACTACCCTCCCAACCTCTCAGACTGAACTTCCTAGCCTCTCAGACTAACTCCCTGGTCTCTAAGACCAACCTCCCAGTCTCTAAGACTAAACCTCCCCAATCTCTAAGATTGAACCCTTCAGTCTCTAAGACTGAACCTCCCTCAGTCTCTAAGACTGAACCTCCCCAGTCTCTAATACTGAACTCCCTCAGTCTCTAAGACTGAAATATAATCTTTGAAAAGTGTATTTGTGCCTTTTATTTGTAAAAATGTTTTGTATCCTGGATCTGGACGTTTTAGTGTATGCAATGTAAAAAATGTTTTCGTGAGAGCCCTAGTGATCATAGTCTAGACTCGAGAAAGAATCCTAGTTCGCTATGATCGATGCTCTGATACCAAGCTGTCACACCCTGGCTTTCACGGAAGCGTGGGTTTATTTGGTGTGACTTCTTAATACCATAGCACAATCACAACAATGCTATATGAAAATATAACACATGATAGTCATCCATTCATTAAGTTTTAAAAGTTACCACAACATCATTGTTTTAAAAAGTCGACACATAAAAAGAAATACAACCATGACATAATGAAAACATGTTCATACGACATAACAAAAGACTTGACTAAAAATACGGTTTAAGACTTGTAACCCATCCAGGCAAGGGTCACACCTCCTAAACCTGGATGACATCATTATTCCCTACGCAGCTTGCCACTATTGCACACATTGCCAGATCCATTAATTTCCTGAAATACATGTAGTTTGAAAAATCAACAAAAAGTTGAGCGAGTTCATGTAAAAGTGAATATGTATAAACCTTTCATGTATAAATAAAAGTCCCTGGTATGTAGCAATAAGGAAAAAGAGATCACCAATGGGTTGCAAAGCCACTGGTATGTGTGAGAAGGTGCAGGAAAACTCAAACCTAGCAAATTTGTTACCAGGCTTCGGCTGTAAGACACAGTCACCTCTATGGGCCGCCCCGGCCTCACGGGTGTGGGCTCACTACACCCAAATAGATCTATCACTCTTGTGTCCCTCGGTCCTAACAACGAGGATTAATGGCCTTAAGTGTTGTACCCACCCCTCACATGATCTAGTAGTAAACCCTCCCTACGCTAACCATACCATGTAAATAAATGTTTGTAATAATTGTCGCATGTATTTCACCCCCGAAGTATAAAACTGAAAACAGTAAAGAGAAAAGGGGGACATGAACTCACAGAAGTGCGTATCCTGAAATAGTCGTCAATCCCAACTCGGTCTGCTACGCGACGACCTACACGTACTAATGTCTATTAGACGAACGGGCCGTGCCTTGGCTTAGGGTTTAGTGTTTTTAGGAAAATAGTTAGGCAATTTCGTGTTCACACTTCTTAATTATTTTATAAGTGTATTTCCTTCCCAAGGATGGGGGGTTTTATACATGTACACTTGTAATTTCCGGAAAATATATTTTAAGTCCCACTTAGAAAATATATTTTAATCACTTGTCTAAAACATCTTAATTCAATATATATATATATATATATATATATATATATATATTTCCCAAAAATATTATATTCTACTTCATAAATTTTCCAAAATAATACTTTATCAAAAATATACGTATGAGAGTATTTTTCCGAAATACTACATAAGTTACGTTTTAGTGTGTTGTAATGCAACAATACTTGTGTAACTTAGATATTTATTTTGTGAGGGTTTTGGTTTTTTTTTTTTTTTTTTGGAGTCGTAATCTCATGATATCATAAGTTATATTATTTTTACCCTAAAAATAATATAACTAGTTCACAAAATAAGCAAATAATCACACAAGAGTTTTAGTATAAAATATATTCTAATTATATGTTTAACAAATTTTATTTACGAAAATCCACCTCCGGTATTTGGAAATTTTTGTAATAAAAATCATGGCGAAGTTTATTTTGAAAACCAAGTTAAAAATATATTTGTAAACACTTGTTAGAAAAATATTTCTAAGTGTTGAAATTTTAGAAAAATTTCGCCAGAGTTTCCTTTGTAAATGGAGGCGTCCATGCTTACTAGCATATTATTTTCTTTTGTAAAATCATTCAAACAATCATCATACAATTTCTAATTACCAATCTTGACAATAATAAGCATAAACCATAAACTTATGAACTTGAAAGATTTATAAAAACATGTAGTAACTTACTAGTATACTTAGTAAGTCTTGTTACCTTTAAAAATGTGATTGGTTCTTTAAAAGCTTTATTTTTAAAGAATTTGTATTTTTACAACTTCTAGTCATAATTTCTAAAAATATTTCTTTGTGAGATTTTCTTGTTACACAAGTGTTTCTACACTTGTTTATCCACTAAAAATGTGTTTAGTTTATGTAAGATCCAAGTTTTAACAAAACTTACACTTTTCACTTGGTTCTTTCGAAAAACCACTCATGGATCTTTAGATCTACAAGTTTACATCCTATTTAGATCTTTATTTTTCAAGAAAACATGTATTTATTCAAGTTCATAGTTTATGTGTGGATGATTTCATCATCCTACACATCTTTATCTTTCACATCTTGCTAGTTCATGTCTTTAAACATGATCTAGCAAGTCCATGTGATGAACCATACCATTTTATCTAGTAAACAACAATCAACAAACATAATAACATAAGAATAACATGATTTCATCATTACTTTAACACTACTTCATCACTTTGTTAGCTTTTGTTCAAGACTTTGATTATGTTCTTTAGGGTTCTTAATATTTCACCATTCTTTTTGCTATTAACCAACAAAAATATGAAGAGTATGAAGATCTAAGGCACTTACTACTAGCACAAGGCTAGGGGAGTTCAAGAGCGTAAAAGTGACGGATAAAAGAAAACGAGAGAGGTCCTTGAGCTTCCGAACACACCAAGCTTACTTGTAGGATCTCTAACACCTTTGGGTATGTATGGATTGCTTGAAATGGACTTAAAGGTGGTGGTATGGTGGCGGCCGAACAAGGAGAGAAGGAGGAGAGAAAGCTTGTTTGATGTTTGAGTTTGATGAGAGAAGATGGATAACTCTTGTGCTTATTTATAAACCATGCTTACCCTTTTATCCCATGTATATTATGTTTCTAATCATCCAACAAGATCCATTATTTTAATCAAGAAATCAAAGAGGTGGGTCACCCCTTGGTGACCGTCGCCCAATGGGGTGGGGGGTATGGGGTTGGGTTTTAATGATCTAGTTACAATCTAGTTAGATTTTAAAGGTTAAGTTAGTGTGTTAAGGTGTGTTGTTAATTATATAGTGTGTTAGGGTGTTCGGAGACCCTAACTAGCTCAGAAAAGTAAAAACAATGTGTTTGGCAATATTTTTATGTTCCGGGTAAAGTCCGGTTGTTCGGTTGGGTGTTGTCCCGTTAAAGTGCTAAATAAATCTTTAAAGTGTCTTTTATGTTACTTTTAGTGACACATTTAATTCCCAACACTTTGGAAAGTATCTAGGACTATTTTGCCAAGTTTTTGCACTTTACTAGCATTATTAAATGCTGAATTTTGGTTATTTAGTGCAGAATTCTGCATTTAAAGTATGTTTAAGGCACTTCCCGGCACTATAGCTATCACCTAGTGACGCAGTTTTATGGTCCTCACCTGTAGTATTCTATCTCCGGCTCATACTGGCCTCAAAAACATTGTCTGTCTAGGTGTTGGCATTGTCAGCATGTCTCTGGGTTATCCGCTCACTGTGCTAACTGTGCTTTTGTGCATCAAGTTTGTCACTAATGTCTGTGTGTAATAAATAGAGTGACAGTATAAAATGTGATGCATGTGTATGTATTTAACAGAAAACAGAAAGCAGTTTACTCACAGTGGTAATCAAGCACAGTCATTAAGCACAAATTAAATATTAATTAATTGTACGGATACCTGGAATTGTGAGGGTTATCACAAAAAAGCCCAAAGCATGACTTGGTTCCCATCTCATCTGCTTGGCCATTCCACATATGGGGAATGGACATTGTTGGACCATTCCCTCCGGCCAAAGGAGGAGTCAAATTCCTTTTAGTAGTTGTGGACTACTTCACTAAATGGCCGGAGGTGAAACCACTGGCAAAGATAACAGGAAAGAAAATCATTGATTTTGTATGGGAAAGCATCATTTGCCGATTTGGGTTACAAGGAGTATTGGTCACGGACAATGGAAACAGTTTGCCGAAAAGCCTTTCAGCTCATGGTGCAAAGAATTCCGAATAACACAAGTCTTCAGCTCAGTGGCCTACCCTCAATCCAACGGCCAGGTTGAAAGAACAAATCGAAGCATTGTGGAGGGCATCAAAACACGATTGGGAAAGCATGACACCAATTGGCTTGAATAACTCCCAAACGTTTTATGGGCAATCAGAACCACTGAAAAAACAAGTCACAATAAAACACTTTATAGCTTGGTATTTGGATCTGAAGCTGTAGTCCCACTAGAAATAGGAGTTACAACAAAGAGAACCTTCAACATTGATCTAGAAGCAAACAAGCAAGAGACGATGTTGAACTTGTAACACCTAGAAGAAGCACGGGATCAAACAGCCATTCAAGAAGCAAGATACAAACAGAAGATGGAATCCTACTACAATGCCCGGGTAAAACATGAATGATTCAAGCCTGGTGACCTAGTTCTCAGAAACAATGAGGCAAGCAAGAAGGAAAGCCAGGGAAAACTTTGTCTCAAATGGGAAGGACCATATGCCAACCTCGAAGCTCACAAAGGAGGATCATACAAGCTAGCTGACTCAAATGGCAAAAAGCTTCTCAGGCATTGGAACGGCAAAAACCTTAAAAGGTTCCACATCTAGAAACATGTATTAGAAAAAAGTTGGCAAAGTGTTGTTTTTATTCCCTTGTAATTTACACACTTTGATGAATGAACAATGAGGTTCTTGTTGAAACTTGTCTTTTTATCCTATGATTAGGTTGAGAACCTATCAAAAAACTCCATGACAAGGGTCATGTAAGGAGATGAGCTCGCAGGCCACATCGCTCAATAGGTTCAAGGGTTGAATGGACCTATATAAGGGGTGAGTTCCTATATCAATACAACTCGATGAGACTTAGAAATTTTTCAACAAACTTGTCTCAAAGACGGGTCTGAGCAGCCTTCACCAAATGCTCCTTAAGCCTTGGAAAATCTTTCAAAAAACAAACTCTCATCAACAGGCTTACGAACCAAAATCAAACCAAGTAAAAATGATAAATAGGATAAGTGTTATGCCTTCTTGTTAAAAATACCAAGGCTAAGTGACTGCAGCACTGAACCCTTCAAGGTATAGGTAACACAAGGAAGACACACCACAAACAAAGACGGTTACATAAACAAACGCACAAGGAAAGGAGCAAAACAACAACACAAAAACAAAAGGTTGTATGAAACTTAGAATTAAGAACACCTAGTAAAGCACCAAGCCACAAACATCAAGCAACACCCGGAAGCCTCGAAGGCTTCAAGCCGCAAGTTACTTAACCAAGTTACTTTAGAAAATACACAACACAAAACAAAGGCAACATAAAAAATCACAACATAGAACAAATACTAGCAAGTTAAAGCATAACATAAAAGGGCCTTAAGGGCAGAGAAACCTACATAATTGTTCAAAGGAAGCCTTCAAGGCTCCAACCACCATAGGGACTTAAACGGCTCCCTTCCAGATAACAAGTTTAAAACATACAAAACATGAAATTGTTTTAAGTGCTAAGAGAGCTACGAATCTATTGTTTAAACATCAGTAGAAGGCTTTGAAGCCCCAGAACCATCACCCTTACCCTTCTTAGCCTTCTTCGCCTTCTTGGCCTTAGGGTCACCATCACCTGCAATTGCTGAGCCTTCAAGGCTTGCTTCTTTGGAAACATCGGCATCCTCTGAGAAAGTCTCCTCACTATCACTAGAACGGGAACGCTTCTTGGATAAGGAATCAAGCACTTCAGAACAGACCTTCTCATTAAGCCCAGCTGGTTTCAGTTCCTGTAACACGAAAAGAGGTTTACCGAAGCAAGATGAAACTTCACTTACATAAGGGTAAGTCAGCCTTTCCATCTGATGAATAGACTCCTTGAAAATTTCAGAAGCTTCAGGGCGAAACAAAGGAGATAGTTCTAAGGCTTGACCAGACTCGTGAAGTTTGAAACCAGCAACCAAGCCCAAATGCTTTCCATAGTTCAGCAATTTCGTGTAGACATCCCCAAGGGCAGAGTTAAATTCGGTAGAGTGAAGGAGATAAGTAACAACCTGCTGAAAGCCTTGCTCGATAAGCCACTGGTTATCACCAGTAGCTTGAACTACAGAAGCCTTCAAGCCTTCCTTTTTTTCAGCAAAGGCCTTCTTCTGAACATCCAAGGCCTCCCTATCAGCTTTCAGCTTCATCTTATCCGCCTCAAAACTATTCTTCAAATCTCCAATCTCGATCTCATGCCTACAGGTCAACTCACCAACCTTCTTAACCCAAGCTGCCTCCTTTTTCGCAAAGCTATCAATATCCTTCTTCATGATAGCCATAAAAGCCTTCATCTTTTCCTTCTTCTTTGAAAACTTCTCATACTCCTGCATCCCCTTCCGGAAACGAGTAACACCTTCAGCCACTAAGGCAGAAAGGTTGCTGGAGCTCAAGATCAACCTTGTCACCCTCCATCTTTGATATGGCACCTCGAACACCGGGAGGAGCAAAATTTGCCAACACATCAGCACAAACATTGGCATCCTTAAAACTGTCGCCAACCTTAACACTCCAATTCGGAACATAAACCTCATCTTCACTCAAACCCTCAACATCCTTACTCGATGAACCTTGAACAGGAGTCACTGTAACCTTCTTACCTAAAGCTTTCTTCTTACCAAGAACAACCAAATTCTTCTCCTTTTCAGCATCAGGGCCTTGACCCTCAGAAACTTCAATGTCATCGCTCAATTCCACAGGATCACAAGAAGTGGATTGAGCAGCACTCTTCAACATACGACGAGCAGAACGACGGGTCAAAGCATTAGGAACAGCAGTCTTGGTAAAACCCTTGACATTTGTAACACTAACATACCCCACATCTTCAAATCTGTGCTTAGAACCCCAAGCAACTGCATCATCACCCTCTGCAGCTTGAGCATCCATAAAAACAACATCTGATGTGTCGTCACTCTTCACAAAATCCAATGCAGACATGACTGCAAAATTTATAAGAAACAAAATATAAGGAAACAATTAAAAGGAATGTAAAAAAGCAAAGCAAGGGAAATGCATACCCTGACCACTCCTCATAAGAACCGGACTCCGATCAGGCTTATCCCACAATTTGCTAATACCCAACAAAACTAGTAAATGTTCAGGAAAAGGCCGAACCCTTGAAGGACATTCCCGGATGGCCTTAAGAAAACAATCATTCAAATCAGACTTAGAGGGTTCCGGTTCATTAAGAACAGCGTCTGGGTGTCTCCACACCATTTTAAAGGGAACAATTGACTCTAAAACCCAAAAGAACCGATCTTTCCAGGCACCAAGGGTGGTAACCATGGAAGAATCAAACAAGTGTCGACTTTAGATGTTTCGAAGGTAAACCAATCACCGTTTTTCGCCAAACGGAAAAACCGGCGGAATAACAACAAAGAAGGATCATAACCAGAGGCCCGGCATAAAACCTCAAAATGTAAAACCCTAGCCAAACCTTTAGGGTGGATTTGACCAAACGAAACTCGATAGTATTCTAAAACATTCAATACAAAGGTTGAGAACGGATGACAAAGATTGAAAAACTTGAAATGGCGACAGTATAAAGCAATCGACCCAGAAGGGCATTGATCAACGGACTTATCACAACCTGGTGCAACTGGATTGAATTTCAAACCAATGCCCCATTCCATACAAAAGGCCTCTACTTCCTCTTGATTTAGGCGAGAAAAACTAACAGAAAGATCCTTACGAGCACCGATGATTAAAACGAAGAACAGAAAAAACGAAGAAAGAAAGATGATGACTAACCTAAACGAAGGAAGCAATCAACGGAACGCTTGGAGAAGATAAGTGAAAAGTTATCAGATGTAAATAAATGGAAATAAATATTAAAAAAGAAAATTATAATTACCTGTTGTGTAATTACAACCGCCGCCTGAGAAACTGCCACCCATCACATCAGTTGTCATTTCAAAATTCAAATTCTCAACTGCTCAGAACCCCTGAAGCCTTGAAGCCTTTAAGTAATAAAAAACGATGTGTAAAACTCAGAAGCATTCGGGCATACACCCCAAACACCTCTGACTTGGGGGGCTGATGACGGGGGTAGCCCAAGTCTCAATAATATGACTAAAACACATAACAGCTCAAAAGGTTAAATGGTTAAAGGGTTCAAAACCCGCAAAACATTGTAAGCAGAAGAGAACAAGCACAGTAATAAGTCACATCAGCTGATAACCCACCAACTCTTCACTCAGCCGCAAAAGTGGTGTGTACAAAAGAGAACAGCCTTTTATCCGCAGGTCCAAAGTCTTCAACCCCTAAATGGGTAAGCCTCCTACTGCAGCAGAGGTTCACTAAGTCAAAGGTTTCCCCTTTGGGAGGAAACTTTCTCTATAAATAACATTCCATATCATTCATTTCCGACATTCTGATCAGTCTGGATCTTCTTGGATCTCTGATCTTCTCTCTTGTCTCTCGAGAACTTGCTTCATGCATGCTTCTCTTCTTCACTTCAAATTATACAACTTTGCTTGCCCTTACATCCGAGGCTGAACCTTCTTCAGCCAAAGATCTCAAGTAAACAACAAGCATAACTAGTGAACCTCCTTCTACATCTAGCAAACGTAGGGGGGCCCCACGACCTGCGTTAGGCAAACTTCAACCCTTGAAGCCTTTTGCCTATCCAGTCTGTCCACTACTCCCGGTCTCATATTTGTTGTAACAACACCCCCTGAATTGGTTCCGCTCGTGACACGATGATACTCCAGTGATCCGTCAGGGATCTAAATTTACCGTTCGAAAAAAAAAAAAGAATTAAGTATAGTAATCATTGACTAATCATGGCTGATGACGGGGGTAGCCCAAGATTAAATAAAGTGACTAGATATGCAAATGCTTAAATGGTTAAATGGTTCACTGGTTGAAAAGCTGTAAAATGAGAAAAGCGAGGAGTAAACAGTAATCAATCACATCCAGAGCTCGCTTCACCAACCCATGCCCGCAAAAGCAAAGCAGGTCTGCACAATACACGTTATTACCCAGGGGTCAAAAGCCTTCAACCCCAAAAGGGGAAACCCTCCACTGCAAGCAGGATTACTAGTCTTGTACATGCCACTTTGGGAGATGTCTTCCCTTATAAAAAGACATCTCATTTACTCCACAAAACATCCTGATCAGTTGAGATTCTCTCATCTCTGGTCATTCGTGGAGTACTTGCTCACGTCCAAGTCACTCCTTATCACATCCACCACACACATTCTGTTTGCTCTCACTTCTGGATTCGAGTACGTCTCGGAGAAAGAACCTTCAGTAGACAACAATTACAAACTAGTAAACCTCCTTCCACGTCTTGCAAACGTGGGGGGACCCCGCGACCTGCGTTAGGCAAGGTTGAACCCTTCAACCTTTTTTCCTAATCAACTCAGCTACTATCTTTGGTCTCGTGTTTGTTGCATCAACAAGTTGGCGCCCACCGTGGGGCTACGCCGCTATTTCTTCTCAAAAAAGACCTAGTAGTGTAGCTCTCTTCACTTAAAGTCACCATGTCTGAAAGTGGATCTCCGGGAGAAGTAAATCAGATTCCAAACACTTCCACCCCGGGTAGTGGCCAAGCTCATGTGGCTATACCAACATCTTTCTCGACTCCGGGGAGCACACCCGAGTTCCTTACCTTCAACGCACCAACTCCATCCAGATCTGGGGCTCCATCTCCCAATGTCGGTGTATCTGACACCCCAGCACGTGTTGAACTTACCCCCGAGGGGGTCGCAAATAATTTCCTTGAGTTAAGGTCACTCCTTAACCAGCATGTGAGTAAAGAAAGGGAAAAGGGTATAAGGATTCGTTTAGATTATGACGAACCTGAGCCAACGCTGTCTCCCGGACCACCCCTACCTCCTTTTACCACAAGAAGTGAGGCTGGTCCCAGCAACCGCCAAACCCTCACCCTTATCTGTCCACTATGACAAATCCTACGGTACATCCTATCCTCTCTTCCCAACCAATTACTAGTGGTGCTCCTTTGGGACACGAGCTAACGCTTGACCAGCTCCTACAGTCCCCAGTGACAAGCTATCCAGCTTCTGTAACAACCACGTGGGAGCAAGCTCTGTCCGTGCTCCCTTTAGCACGAAGTGCTGTTACTAGCACCCCTCTTGGAATAAACTGCTCGGTTGGTCCAGGAAGCCTTCAAGGCTTCAACCTCATACCCAATATGATGACCCAGATGATGGCCAACTTCCCGTGGCAACACTTCATTAATCAAGTGCTAGCCACTCAGGGGAATCACGGCAATAGTAACAATATAGATACAAGGCCTGAAGAAGACTTGGCTAAACCCTATAAGCCAAGCAACCTTTCATGCTTCTCAAGGCAGATAGTCGATTATGATTTTCAATCAAAGATCAAGATGCCAACCCACATCAGAACGTATGATGGGACTGAAGATCCTGAGGATCATCTCCAGATCTTCACTGGTGCAGCTCGAATAGAAAAATGGTCAAACGCTGAATGTTGCCTAATGTTCATGCAAACTCTTGTTGGATCCGCTAGAATCTGGTTCAACGACCTACCTGCTCAAAGCATTCGAAGCTTTGACGATCTCAGCAGGGGTTTTCTGGCAAACTTCTCCCAACAAAGGCGATATGTCAAAGACGCAACAGTAATCTTCCAGATAAAACAACGTGATGATGAAAGTCTTCGGGCATTCATTGAACGATACAAAAAGGAAGGTCTGACCTATGTGGGGGCAGACGAGAAAATGAGAGTGGCCGGCTTTATGAACGCCATAACCTCTAAATACCTCACACGAGATTTCAACAAGTCTCTGCCCAAAACCTTGGAAGAAGCCCTTGAAAGGGCCGAAGCTCACATTCGGGGAGAGGAAGCTGTAGACATCAAGGAACAAAGGAAAAGAGGGTCCGGCTGGCGAAGCAATAGCCCAGCTAGAAAGAGGGGAAACTTCAACTCCTATGACAGGCGCCCAAAGGGTTCAGACTCTCGAAGGTCTGAAGGTCGGAACCCTTCAAGCAGAGAAAAAGGCATAAGTTTCACTCCCCTCACAAAAACCCCTCAAGAAATCCTGGCAACAGACAAAGCCTCCCTGTCCACCTTTAGCTTCAACCGATCAGCCTCGAAGCTCTTCTTAAAATCAGTCATTTCAATCTCATGCTGCCTGGACAAGCCTTCAACCTTCTTAGACCAAGCTTCCTCCTTCTCAGCAAAGCTGCTTATCTCCTTTCTCATTGACGCCATCGAAGACTTCATTTTATCTTTCTTTTTGGAAAAGTCTTCATACTCTCGCATCCTTTGGCGAAAACGAGCAACCCCCTGAGGAAGCATAGCTGCAAGGTTGCAAGTACTAAGAATCATCCGGGACAGCATCACATCATCATCCATCTCGGAGATAGTCTTGTGAACCAAAGGAGGAGCAATATGACTTAGGGCCTCTTCACAGACAGCAGCATCTTTAAAGCTATCATCAACCTTTACCGACCAGCTTGGCACATAAACTGCATCAGGATTCAACCCTTCAACGTCCATACTCGAAGAACCTTGAACAGGTGTAGCAGCAACCTTTCTGGCTGAATCCTTTATGCCACGAACAACTAACTTCCCCTCCCTTTCAGAACCCGCCTCAACACCTTGGTCCTCAGACTCTTCAACTTCATCACTCAACTCCACCGGTTCAGTAGAGGTGGATTGAGG
Organism: Helianthus annuus; assembly: GCF_002127325.2. Classification (NCBI taxonomy): domain Eukaryota; kingdom Viridiplantae; phylum Streptophyta; class Magnoliopsida; order Asterales; family Asteraceae; genus Helianthus; species Helianthus annuus. Next base: position 161,387,002 of record NC_035436.2, read on the forward strand.
AGCAGCTTTCAAACAACGAGTAGACCGCCGAGTCGAAGTCTTGGGGGCAAGAGGCTTAGAGAAACCTTTAACATTCGACACACTAACATACCCACCACCTTCAAACCTTTGCTCGGTACCTTTAACCACAACATTTTCATCAGGAACAACAGGAACATCCCCAAAAACCACGTTCGAAGTGTCATCACTTTTGATGAAATCCAAGGCAGACATAACTGCAAACAACAAACAGACAGAACATGAGACAAAAATTTGAAAGATAAAAGAAAGAAGAAAACAAAAATGCATACCCGTGCCATCTCTCATCAGAACCGGATCCCGGTCAGCTTTTTCCCACAACTTACTAACCCCTAATAAAACCAGCAAATGCTCAGGAAAGGGACGAACCCTCGCAGGGCATTTACGAATAGATTGCAGAAAAGCATCATTTAAATCAAACTCAAGGGGTTCCGGTTCATTGAGAACAGCATCCGGGTGACGCCACACAGTTTTAAACGGAACAATAGTGTCTGAAACCCAGAAAAAACGATTCTTCCAAGTTCCAAGTGTGGTAACCATAGATGAAATAAGGCCAGAATCAACCTTAGATGCTTCAAAAGTAAACCAATCACCATTCTTGGCCAGTCGGAAAAAGCGACGGAATAACAATAAGGAGGGATCATATCCGAGGGCACGGCACAAAACCTCGAAATGTAAAACCCTAGCCATGCCCTTCGGATGAATCTGACCAAAGGAAACCCGGTAATACTCTAACAAATCCAAAACAAACAGAGAAAACGGATAGCGAAGGTTTGAAAATTCAAAGTGACGGCAATAAAGGGCGATGAAACCAGTTGGACATTTATCAATCGAAGCATCACACGCAGGAGCAGTAGGTGTAAACTCAATCCCAATGCCATATTCCTTACAAAACAACTCTACTTCCTCTTGGGTTAACCGGGAAAAGGATCTTGCTAAATCCTTAAGGGCACCCATTTTTGCAAGAAAATTATGAAAAAAAGTAAAGCAGAGGATAAACAACACTAACCTTGAAAGAAAAGGGAGAGACTTGCAGAAAATACTTGATGCAAAAATGAAACGGCAGTTAAGAAAAATATAAAACAAGTTAATATAGGGGCAAAAACGTAAATAATAACTTCTGCAAAACCGCCACCCTATCTACTGCCATACATCAATCAAATCAACTGTCAATCATTTAAAATTCAAATTCAAATATTCACTGCCTTCAGCCTTTCAACCCGTCAAGCAACGAACCCTTGAAACCTTCAAGCAATAAAACACATGCATAAAAGTCAGAAGTTATTGAGCATACTACCCAAAAACCTCTGACTTGGGGGGCTGATGACGGGGGTAGCCCAAGATTAAATAAAGTGACTAGATATGCAAATGCTTAAATGGTTAAATGGTTCACTGGTTGAAAAGCTGTAAAATGAGAAAAGCGAGGAGTAAACAGTAATCAATCACATCCAGAGCTCGCTTCACCAACCCACGCCCGCAAAAGCAAAGCAGGTCTGCACAATACACGTTATTACCCAGGGGTCAAAAGCCTTCAACCCCAAAAGGGGAAACCCTCCACTGCAAGCAGGATTACTAGTCTTGTACATGCCACTTTGGGAGATGTCTTCCCTTATAAAAAGACATCTCATTTACTCCAAAAAACATCCTGATCAGTTGAGATTCTCTCATCTCTGGTCATTCGTGGAGTACTTGCTCACGTCCAAGTCACTCCTTATCACATCCACCACACACATTCTGTTTGCTCTCACTTCTGGATTCGAGTACGTCTCGGAGAAAGAACCTTCAGCAAACAACAATTACAAACTAATAAACCTCATTCCACGTCTTGCAAACGTGGGGGGACCCCGCGACCTGCGTTAGGCAAGGTTGAACCCTTCAACCTTTTTGCCTAATCAACTCAGCTACTATCTTTGGTCTCGTGTTTGTTGCATCAACAATGGCTTAACAGGTAAGCCAAATTACCGAGTGATGAAATACATTTTTTTAACGGCGGTTGAATTTATACATAAAACTTCTAGCAGGGAGCTAGAAGCATGTTACACTACGATACATTATCAATAAGACCATCCCAATGCTTGTATCCTAATTGACACGTATTGTTTAGAGAATTTAAATCATTTCTAGCTCTCCAACAAATTACAGACAATTGTAAAATAAATAATAATATAATAATATAATATAATACTATTAAATTAATATTAATATTAATATTATTAATTAATATTAATTATATTATATTATACTATTAGAAAACAAATTGAATGAACACTAAATTCAATATATATTAATTAAATAAATAGTGATTTCAATTAATTAAAACAAACTAAATCAATAGTGATCTAGGAAATATAAGAATATGGGGTATGGGGCGGGGTTGTGACGTGGGTTGAGTACAAACGTCTAAGTCACCATCTCGGGTGGGCTTGGGTTTCGGCGTGGCCTCTTGGGCAGGGGTTTCAGCCAGGGTGATGGGCGGGGCTATCAAGATGACATGGCGGAATCTCATAACAAATTGAATGAACAGTAAATTCAATATATATTAATTAAATAAATAGTGATTTCAATTAATTAAAACAAACTAAATCAATAGTGATCTAGGAAATATAAGAATATGGGGTATGGGGCGGGGTTGTGACGTGGGTTGAGTACAAACGTCTAAGTCACCATCTCGGGTGGGCTTGGGTTTCGGCGTGGCCTCTTGGGCAGGGGTTTCAGCCAGGGTGATGGGCGGGGCTATCAAGATGACATGGCGGAATCTCATTGGCCAAAACAAGTAGCCGTTTGGGCTAGCCGTTGGCCAACGGCTATGTGTTAAAAAAAAATCTAGGAAATATTATAATATGGGGTATGGGGCGGGGGTTGTGGCGTGGGTTGGGTACAAATGCCCAAGTCACCACCCCGGGTGGGCTTGGGTTTCGACGTGGCCCCTTGGGCGGGGGTTTCAGCCCGGGCGTTGGGCGGGGCTATCAAGATGACATGGCGGGATCTCATTGGCCAAGACAAGTAGCCGTTTGGGCTAGCCGTTGGCCAACGGCTATGTGTTAAAAAAAAAGATCTAAGAAATATTAGAATATGGGGTATGGGGCGGGAGTTGTGGCGTGGGTTGGGTACAAACGCCCAAATCACCACCCCGGGTGGGCTTGGGTTTCGGCGTGGCCTCTTGGGCGGGGGTTTCAGCCCAGGCGTTGGGCGGGGCTATCAAAATGACATGGCGGGATATCATTGGCCAAGACAAGTAGCCGTTTGGGCTAGCCGTTGGCCAACGGCTATGTGTTAAAAAAAAGATCTAGGAAATATTAGAATATGGGGTATGGGGCGGGGGTTGTGGCGTGGGTTGGGTACAAACGCCCAAATCACCACCCCGGGTGGGCTTGGGTTTCGGCGTGGCCTCTTGGGCGGGGGTTTCAGCCCGGGCGTTGGGCGGGGCTATCAAGATGACATGGTGGGATCTCATTGGCCAAGACAAGTAGCCGTTTGGGCTAGCCGTTGGCCAACGGCTATGTGTTTAAAAAAAATATCTATTCACTATAAATACTCACACTTCTATTCATTTTTTTACCACAACTACTCCACCTCTTCTATAATGATCTCTATCTTATTTTTAAAAAAAATTCTCATCCAACCACAATACGAAAAATTGAATCCTCATAATCGAGGTTTTGACCCGAACAATCCGTGGGCATTCCAAGAAACATCTAGCCCAGCATCCAATCGTCCAATTGCTCCCTTTTTAATGCATTCCACGATGCCGGATATGACTGGTTACGCATCGTTTATCTCGAATCGTTTGAAGAATGATGTCAGTCAGTTTACTTAATGTGTGTATAAAAGGTAATCTAAACTGTGCAATTACTTGTATTGCTACGTTGTTACAGGATTTTATGAGCTCGGTACCAACCGGTACCGAAAATACCGTTACCGAAATCCCCAAAAGTATGTACCGGTACCGAATATACCTGGTACGGTACGGTTCGGTACCGGTTGGTACTGATACAACACCGGTATTTGAGGGTAAAAATCGGTGAACACCGGTGCCGAACCGGTACCGAAAATACGTTACGTTTTAGTTCGAGCTACTTTTTATTATTTGACATGTTTTGTCATTCTTATAGAACGATTTGGTTTAGCGTGCCGCAACGCGCGCGCATGGTAAACAACTAGTATATGATAAAATTAAAAGTGAATGAATAGTAATTCATTCTTTATTATGTGATTTTTTATTATATCATATATTCATTTATTAGACTATGGGATATGGGGCGAGGGTTGGGTCGTGGGTTGGGTATAAATATCCAAGTCACCACCCTGGGTTGGCTTGGGTTTCGGTGTGGCCTTTTGGGCGGGAGTTTCAGTCCGGGCGTTGGGCATGACTAGCGGTCCTCCGTGGCCGGCTCTCATTGGCTGGGTTGGCTAGGTCATAGCGGCTAGGTTAAAATTTTAAAAAATAACCGTTTGGCCAAGTCAAACGGTTCACCCAAGTCACTATAAAACCCCTCAACCCCACTGCATGTCCACATCGCTACTCCAAACCTTCACTCCACCTACCCGAACCCGCTACCCACACTTGATACCGGCACAACGTGAGGAACGACCGGCACAATTTAAACGCCTGCCAACACAAGTGGCACGAGCTACGACCGAAGCTCGACCGTTTTAAAACCTACTACGATAGTGTCCCGTGCGGTGATATAAGTCACGAAGACTGGATGGCGGTGGCTAACATCTAGTTCCGGGGCAATGAGCGGAAGCCGTTTGACAAGCTCGCCCTGTTCGAAATCTACCTAACGCTTTAGGCTTTTTTTTTTAATTTTGTAATCCTTTTTTTTAGAATTTTGTAATTTTTAGGAACTTTTAATAATAATTTTTGGCTTTTTTTTTTAATTCTGTGTTTATTTTTTAATTTTAGGTTTTTTAAAATTTTTATAAAACTGGCCAACCTACGCGGGCTAGCCACGCCCCACCATACCGACCCAACACGTCACTTACCAGCGGGGGGCTTGAAATCCACGTGTCAACCCATGCCCCAAACCCCCGGCCTACCATACCACACGGTCGAAAACACCAATACCTTTCGCGCAACGCGCGAATTTAAAAACACTAGTTATCATAAAAAATCTACTAAAATTTTATCAAAAATATTTTTATAATATTATCTTTTCTACGGTTATGATGTATTGCGAATATTCTCTTTGTACTTTGATTTAGCTTGGTGCCTTGGTCCTGTTTTTTCAGTTGTTTGTACATCAGGACTGTTTTTTTTCTTTAGAATAAGATTTGATGTAATTTAGTGCATAAGCTATACAAGCACAGTACACTATACTAAAAAATAAAAAATATATTTTACAAAGTCTAAAATCTTCAATTCGCAAAATATATATCATCAAAATAGGGAAAAGATCAAATAGCAAGTTAATTTTCGCTAGAAAGGATAGGAAGCCATAGGATTATGACATGTGGCAAATTTTAAAATGAAGAGAAAGGGTATTTTAGTCAATCCAACTCCTTCTTTTCCTTTTTCAAAACCCAGTAAATTCAAAAACCCACCATTTTCAAAACCCACCATCTTCAACTATTTCTTCACTTTGTATCTCAATAATCACTACATTATAGTGCGATTTTCATCATCAATCAATGATTCAGAACCCGATCAACGTGTTCTTCAGCTATTTTTGAAGAAAACCCAGTTTAATTTCATAAAAAAATCTCGTTTTTTCCGGTGATTTTGGAGATAATCACTCGATTCGTTTTTGATTCGAGCGTTGATAAGTGTTTCTATCATTCAAATTTCGTCAATTGATGAAGAAATCGGCTTCGATCTATGTAAGAAATTCTTTAATTTCATTTTCACGATCTGGGTTTTTGATTTAGTCATTGCGTTTTACGGTCTTTGCGGGGGTCCGGGGGCGGCAGCCCCCCGTAGCGGGGTCCCAGGGGCGGCAGCCCCTGGCGGGGTCCAAGGGGCAGAGCCCCTGGCTCATTTCGATTAAATTGCTGTACTAAAAACGCATCAGAAAAATTAATTTTCCAGAAATTGGCTCATTTCGAAGACAGTAATTCGTAGACAATTTAGACAGTTCACAATGGCAGACAGGATCAAAACTCCATTGCGTTTTAGAAATGAGCCATTTTTAAGTGTTTTCTGGCCATTGCGTTTTACATATAAGACATTTCTTTGTGTTTTTGGTGCATTGCGTTTTAGGTAAAACACTTTTTTATGTGTTTTCAGTCCATTGCGTTTTAGAAAACAGACATTTTAAGTGTATTCTGGCCATTGCGTTTTACAAATAAGTCATTTTTTTGTGTTTTTGGTGCATTGCGTTTTAGATAAAACACATTTTTATGTGTTTTCTGGCCATTGCGTTTTACAAATAAGACATTTCTATGTGTTTTCTGGCCATTGCGTTTTACAAATAAGTCATTTCTTAGTATTTTTGGTGCATTGCGTTTTAGAAAAATGTCATTTTTTAGGTTTTTTTTTCATTGCGTTTTACGTAACTGGTGGTTTTTCTATTGCGTTTTACGCAACTGGGTTTTAAATTTTTTTTTTTAAATATAACAATAGTATACTCGTTTTAAAGATAAAAAAACGCTCATTTTTTTGGTGCAATTTTTATAAAAAAATAATGTCGTATAAAAGAGTTATTAACGTTTAAAAAATGGGGGGGGGGGAATTGAAGGAGAGAGAAACTATTGGCTTGGATTGACTAGAATGCCCTTGAACAAACTCACGCGACTCTTTTCTTCCTTTCAATTTCCCTGATTTAATCTTAGCCCTTGATTAACTTAATGGATGGTCAAGATCACTTCCTATCCTTCCTAGCCAAATAAACTTCCTATTGTATCTCCACCCCATCAAAATATACCATATTTTAAAAAGAGTAAATTACGATTTCGGTCTCTGTGCTTTTCTCACTTTTACCCTTTTAGCCCAAAAAAGAATTTTTTAACATTTAAGCCCCCAACGTCTTTTTTTCTAACCCTTTTGACCCCTAACGTCTTTTTTTCTAACCCTTTTGGCCTCTAACATTTAATGTATGTGGTTAGTGTTAGGGGCCAAAAGGGTTAGAAAAAAAGACGTTAGGGGCTCAAATGTTAAAAAATTCTTTTTGGGCTAAAAGGGTAAAAGTGATATAACCACATGGGCCAAAATCGTAATTTACTTTTTTAAAAACATTTATGATAAAATTAAAAACTACTGAGGTTGAAAATGAAGCTATAATGACCACATCCACTTGTATAACTAAGAACATATAATCATGTACCAATGCACCAACATATTTCACACAAAATCAGCTCCATAACAACACACCCACAAAAATATAAAACCGAAAATACTATCCGATATCGCAAGGAAAAAATACAAAAAAAGATCGAAAAGTAAACGAAGAACGGCGAGCTACCCTGAACAAGTTCATGAAATGACTAGCGGTCCCATGGCTCGATATGATGATCGGTTTCTGTATTCAAAAGAATGAACAAAGATGTCATACGCAAAATCCATACATAATGTTGTTATGTTAATTATATTAACACCTAAATCATAAAAACGACGATAAGAGCAGAGAATATAAATAAAAGATTAAAATGTTATTATACAATATTATAAGTTCTTGGATGGGTTTGCATATGAGAAGATAACCTGATGTTGATGTGAGGCAATGGACCATGATCAGTATTCAGATCTGATCCAAGATCCAACTTGTCAGATCCAGATTAGATCCATGGATTTTATCAATATTAATACTAACAAAATTATAGAAATATTGGATTTTAATAATCTCAACTATTCGTCGTTGGCCGCCAACAGTCCCAACTTCAAAAATAACCACTGGCAGTCCCAACTATTGACATATTCGCCACCAATGGACCCTGACTAACAGAACCCTAACGCCGTTGGTCTCCGATCGCCGGAAAACCGTTTTTGTTCAGGAAAAGGTTTCTAAAGGTCCGATCTAAGGTTACAAAGAGGTTTTGGACAAAAATGTTGAGTTTTCCGACCACCAAGTTGAGTTTTCCGGCCAAAAAAAAGTTTCTTGGCGACTTTAATAATTGGGGCTTTTACTTGAAAAAGGTTCCTAAAGGCCCGTAATAAGGTTACAAAGAGGTTTGGGATGAAAAAGTTGAGTTTTCCGGCCAAAAATGAGTTTTCTGGCCAAAAACGTTTTTCCGGCGACCGGAGACTAATGGCGTTAGGGTTATGTTAGTCAGGGTCCATTGGAGGCCAATATGTTAATAGTTGGGACTGCCAGTGGTTATTTTTAAAGTTGGGTCTGTTGGCGGCCAATGACGAATAGTTGAGATTATTAAAATCCAATATTCCAAATTTATATGATAAAAACACAAACTTTATAGGAAACACTATTTCTCTTGCATATACAAAGTACTGAAAAATGTCACTAAATTCCACACTTTGGATCATAAAACATGTTTCTAATTCATAGTTGTTAATGGCGAATAGCGACAAATAGCGATAAGGTACCTATATGCTACATAGCGAATAGCGATAAACAGCGGGCGCCGGGCGGCTATTTTATAAATAGCGATACACTAGAAAAAAACTTTAAAAAAATTATATGTATATTATATCAAAATACCTGGTATATATGCTATTTTACATGTATGTTTAAAAAACTAACTTAAAATCCAGCTATTTCATAACTATATTTAATTGCTATTATATGAACAAAGAAATGTCGCTATCTATCGCTACAACCTTTTTAGCGAGCCTAGACCTATACACTGCGTAGCGCGCTATAGCGATCGCTACGCTCGCTATTGACAACTATGGTTTCTATAACCTTTCATGTCCACTCGAATAAACCAAACACATAAGCAACAAGTCCTAGTGTATAGTACTACTTGATTACTTGTTGACATGTTTCACATCAAGAGGGCAAGTTCGACCCGTATATGCAAAATTGGGTTAAACTTCTAACAGGCCCAAAGGTACAATAATAGTTTTAGCTAAAAAAGAAATGGGCCAAGTGGATTGAGTATTTTACAAGTCACCAAAAGTGTATCAAAGCGTTTACAAGCTCATTTTATTTAAAGAAGTTTGATCAGTATTCTAATAAAAACTTTTCATCATAATTGATACATATAACTAACTATGTAAAGGACCCGTTTTAAGATCATTAGAAGATAACCCACCTGATATTACCGCCCAGATCCTGAGAACAACTCGAATATTCCACAGCAGCTCTTCCAAGAGGTCGTATTTTGCACTGCTACTGGAGTTGAAGCTGCGGGAGCCTGCATACGTTTTCACAATTCTATAAAGCATGCCCGTCGGGATGACCAAAAGTTCAAAATACACAAATTGATAGAATAATGAAGCATAAAGATGGTGTAGATATTTTACAAACAAATTAACGATTTAATTATGATCACAAAACTATGTTGTATGCATTATAAATGCATATTTTGACCCGTTTAAACCATTTGACTCGTTTTCTTTGTCTAGCTAAGCCATTTCACTTAACCCGTTACTCCGTTAGGAATTAATCATAACTCAAATCAACTCATGCACAAGTCTTCCATATCTAATATTGCACAATATTACCCAAAATACATTCAAAGATCACAAATAGAAAAAGATAACAATTAGAAACAATGAAGAGTATACCTGTCTATCAGAGTGTTCACTTGTCTCGATTTCATTTGCACAATCTGCGCCATTAATGTCAGTAACCGAGTCTTTTGGAGGTGTAGAAGACGATACATGATCCTTCGATTCTAAAGAAGTCTTTTCAACCAACGGCTGCAATCTTTCCACCTCATCTTCTTTCAAAACCGATTCAACAACTACAGTAGAATCCGGGCTATCATCCTTCACAGCAGTCTCACAATCATCAACCGTCAGTGGTTCTTCAACCACAGGTGTTTCCTCCACAACCAAATCTTTTTTCTCCTCATTCTTAATTTCATCAAACACTTGTGACACTTGTGACACTTGTTCTAATGACGAATCAACCGGCTTAACCGGATCAACAATTGGGGATATCTCTTCAACTAAAGATTCACTAACCGTAACCGATTCAACCGGAGCAGATTCAACAACCACGACCTCCTTTTCAACCACACGAGACTCGTCATCCGAACTATCACTAGAACTCGAACTAGTTCCATTAGAATCCTTCGATTTCGACACGGTTTCAACCTCAACGTTACCCTCTTCCTCATTAGCATCCTTTGATATCGTTTCGGATGAACAATCTTCCCTCTTCACCACCTCCACTGTCGTCGTCGCACCATCATTCCCTTCCGCAACCACTTGATCCATTCAAAACAAACAACAACAGTTCAAACTTCAAATCAATCACAACAAAATGAAGTTCAAAAAGCCTTAAATAGTACAAATTCAATGAGTGTGGTAGTTAAACCAAACAACTACAACTCAAAAGTACCAAACACAACGCATCTCTACACAACTTGACCTAAAAACAAAGACCCAACACAGATAAGCAAAACCCCACAACCCACAAACAATCCAATAGAAAAACAAGTTGATGTAGATGTATGATTAAGATACAGATATGCAAACACTAAACCCACAACTTTTAGCAATAAATTAATCAACTTTATCACAATTGGGCCATACCCACAACTTGAAATGGAATAAAAAAGGGTTAGATGGATGTATTAAAGCAAAAGAAAAAGAAATAAGAGGGTACCTTGAAGAGGGTTAGGTGTGGATGAGTCATTAACCTTCTTCTTCTTGGCAGCTTTTCGCTTCTTAGAACCTGAAGGCATGATTGGATTGGATTGGATTGTGGAGATGAAGTAAGGGGGGTGGTTGTCTTCTCTTCTTTGTAAATGAATGTAAATTGTGAGGGAGTAGGGCCTGAATCTCAAGATTCAAAGTTAAAAATATACCAAAACTGTGTCACTGGCACTTTTGGCAGGGTGCATATGCTGAGGGGTATGGGTATATTTTCAAAATTACAAAACTTTAAAAATCTATTCTTGATTTTTCTTTCTTTTTTTTTCAAAGTTTTTGATTTTCTTGATCTTTTGTCTATTTAATTTTGAGATTTTGTTAAGCTCATAATGTATTTTGAGATTTTTTCTAATTTCAGATCATATTTGGTATTTTTTTTTATCTTCTTTACTTTTTATTATATATTTATATAAGTTTTTTTATTTCGTATATTAAATATTATTTTGAGTAGAAGTAAATTATACATACTGTAAAAGAGAAAGTCGGTGAAGACAATCACCGACTTTCTTTTATTTTGATTTTACTAGATTATGTAAACATTACTATGTAGAGTCGGTAGCGGGGCTCTTCCCCTCTTTGCGTCATCCGAGATCGATCGCGTTCGCCGCCTCCTCGTCCAACTTTTTTCCTTTTTTTTTAATTTCATTTGGTTACATTTTCTGCTCTTTGTGGTTGAGAATAAATACCGTGTTCCGTTTATTTTTCTCTCTCCATAAATGATATCACCATCATATTTAATAATTATTGATTGGGCTGATTTTTTTTTTTATTTTAGAAAAAAAAGTAAGCATCATATCTATAAAAATTAGACATAATTTATGAAAATGTCACGTTAATGTTTTTTCCATATACAAATTCATATATGATAAAATTTAAACTCAATGAACAGTCTTTACTATTATATTCAAATTCATATATGATAAAATTTCAACTCAATGAACAAATTAGATTTAGAATTAGAGATGAGCAAATGGTATCGGGTACAGATACCGGTCTCAAATTTACCAAACCGGTGTATTTTCGGTACCGGTTCTGTACAGGTATTCATCGGTTTTTACCAAACCGGTGTATTTTCGGTAACGGTATTGTCGGTACCGGTTGGTACCGAGCTCATCAAATCCTGTAGCAACGCATCAATGCAAGTACTTGCACCGTTTAGATTACTTTTCATACACACAGTAAGTAAACTGTATTTCGTTTGAATGAGGTTTTATATACACAACAACTTATTTTGCTTTTTTTTTTGTCTTTTTCTGTAATGAATGAATTGTAGCATGTAAAATTAACTTGGATATTTAGAATATTGATGAGCAAATCGTATCAAATCCTGTAAACGAACCGACATCGTATCGGTACCAAATTTACTATACCAAATCATTTTCGGTACTAATTTGGTACCCACCTTTTGGCGTTTTCAGAATCGTTACTTTCGGTTCGACACCGGTCTAGCACCATACCTATTTTATTGATTTTTACCTTCAAATATTACTATTATTATTAGCACTGTTGCAGAAATCGGCCTAGGCGGCCGATTAATCGGCGCCTAGGCGCTAGGCGGTCACTTACTGCCTAATTTTGAGCTAGGCGGTCAATTAATCGGTCATGGTCAAAAATCGGTCAAAATCGGTCCTAGGCGGTCAAAATCGGTCCTAGGCGGTCAAAAATCGGATTAATCGGACAATATTAGTCGGTCAAAATCGGTCCTAGGCGGTCCTAGGCGGTCAAAATTGGTCAAAATCGAACCATACTATCTGAAACTTGAAGTATTTATGTGAATTTTGAAGTATTATTTTTATATTATTGGGTATATATATATAAATTTGAAAAAATACATACAAAAATCCCATTTCGATTAATCCCGATTAATCCCGATTAGTCCCGATTAATCCCTAGGCTGTACCTCACCGCCCGACTAGCGCCTAGCGCCTTCTACAACATTGATTATTAGTAGTAGTAGTATATTCTTATTATTATTTATAAAAAAAAAAAAAAGAACTTTTTATTCTTCCAAATAAAGACGTATCCAAAAGACCTAAAATTTAAAAATATGTTAAAATCATAAAGATAGCATGTTTCGAAATAACTCGTGATTATTTATAACAAATTTCCTATGAAAGTAACTAATCTTTTATTTATTATAACAAATTTAAACATTTTTATTAGTTTCTTATAATTTTTAAAATATAATATTTTACAAGATTCGAATATATTGTTGGGACCTAGTTAATTTTTTCTACATTTTCATAGAAATTTTATTAACAAGCAAGTTGTTAACAGTGATGTACAAGTATAACGAATCCTGAAACCGTGATGAACCGAGACAATGTCGATCGAACAAAATTGGTACCAATATCAGTTTTATCAGGAATGGTATTGGTATATGTTTTTATGACTTACGATCATTGTAAAACGCATTGGAAACGTAACCTACCAAACCGAACCCGACAACTACTATTAGATTCTATGGTTTTCGACTATCGTAAAACACATGTTGTTATCCTTTTAGACATATCCCGATTTTATTTTTTTGTTACATAAATTAACTTTTGTGTAATTATACCTATTGAAGGCTTGGGGCAACACATGTCGGCTGTGGAATACCGTGCTATCCTTAGATACCGACTGATGATTCCTTTGTTCCCAGTTGACGAGCCATGTCCGGTATGCCGCAAAGCGTGTTTGGATTCTTTCGGCGAGCACGCGATCCACTGTAAAGAGCTACCAGGGTTTAAATATCGGCATGATTGGGTGAGAGATGTGTTATGTGATGTTCTTAAGCGAGCCGGGATCTCTGCCAAAAAGGAGGCTCCAGTAAATTTCCTGACTGACCCCTTAGAGGGGAGGTCCACTTTACGCCCGGCGGACATCCTTGTGTTTGGATGGGAAGGGGGGAAACACGCTTGTGTAGATCTAACTGGAGTCTCCCCTCTTGTCGGGCTCAAGGACAAGGGCTTTGTCGTAGGGCAAGCGGTGCTCAAGGCAGAGGCGAGCAAAGTGGCAAAACATGAGAAAGCCTGCCTGGAGAATCAACATGTGTTTGTCCCGTTTGCGTTTGATACCTTTGGTGGTCTCGCTCCTGACGCTGTGCGACTTTTGAATCGGGTTCAAAAAGTCGTTAATAGTAATTCTTCGTCGCTAAAGGTTTCAAACTTTGTATTTAGTAGAATTGGTTTTTCTATTCAAAAGGGGATAGCGGCGCAACTTGTTGCCCGGCTACCTGCCATTGCTTTGTAATTGCCCTTTTTCGTGTGGAATGATATTTTTTCGGCTTTCAAAAAAAAAAAAATTATACCTATATACGTTTTTTTCTTCAATACAAGTCGATTTCAATATTCCAAATACTTTTTTCACTGTCTGTAGTATGTAAATTTTATATGATAAGTTAATACTGTTGTAAACCTTATTTTATGTTTTGTATATATACCGAATTCCCGTCGTATCATGCGAAAAATCCTACTAATTTACGAACATAGAGCACCTATATATTCCTTAATGTAAAAAACATAAAAGAAATAATTTTATCTTTTTACTAAAGATATTTGTATAATGATAATTTTAGAAGACATCTATGGCAAAGAAGATAATAGTAAGACTCCTCGTTAAGGGGTGACGCTCTAGGGCCAGGGGGTCCCCTCCCCCCTCCCCTGTTTTTTTTTTTTATCATATTGTTAATTTTAGTAAAAAATTTGTAGTGTAAAATATTGGAAATTGAGTCCCCCGGCCCCGGACTTTGTTTGAGGTTCGCCAATGCCCATGTTACCTCACCCTTCACGAGGCTATACACCATAATGCGACTTTCAAAGGGGGAGCCAAGAGGGGAGGCATTACCTCCCTTAACAAGAATTACGGAGAGAGAGAGAGAGAGAGAGAGAGAGAGAGGGAGAGGGAGAGAGAGAGAGAGTGCTTTTTTAATCAATCACGTAGGTGCTGTTTGTTTTTTAAGAGGTAAAAGGTCGGCAGTCTGCGGACCATATCTGCAAACATCTGCAGGAGAAGAGGTGGACCAAAGGTCTGCAGTCTGCAAGGAGAAGACTGTTTGCTTTTTTTACTTTAAAAAAAAAAAGAGAAAGAGAACTGCCACCTGCCCCTAATTTGGCTTCTTCCCCTTCAGAAATTCAAGATCGTCAGGTTACAAATCTTCCCGATTCAAAACCCATAATTCTTTTACTAAACCCACAGACCTGTAAGATTGGCCGAAAAAAGGGCACTGTCACCGGATTTCTTGTGTTTATGCTCAGGCGTGTGAAGCTCCTGCGAGTGAGATATTGGTTATATGGAGGAAAGTTGTCAATCTCTTGCCACTTGATTCTGATTGGAGTATGTGCTGATGATTTTCCTCACATGATATGTTTAATTAAATAACTTTCCTTTGTGAAAATTGAGATGATGATGATGGTGTTGTTGCTGCAAATATGGACTTTGCAGATCTGATCCGTTTCAAATATGTAATCTGATCCGTTTCAAATATGTAGCTCTGATGCGTTTCAAATATTAAAGGAGGTGGAGGTGGAGGTGGTGGCAGAGTGGAGGTGAGCGGCGGAGGAGGTGGTGACGGAGGTGGCAGAGGAGGTGGTGTGGCTGGAGGGAGAAGAGGTTTGAAGAGGTTTGAAGACTTAGGTTGATGTCTGCGTGGGGAAGAGGTGAGGAAGATGTTTTTAGTGAGAAGCTCTTCAAGAAAACAAACAAGCTGCAGGACCCAAAGGTCTGCGCGCGTCTGCGCGACGCAGACATAAGTGCTCAGAAGAGCTTTTGCCCAAAAAACAAACACCACCGTAGTGTCACGTCATGTATTTTTTTAGTTAATTCACAACACCATTGTTAATTAATGAATTAGTTAAAAATTTACTACCTACATGATACTGGACACTGATGTGACAGGACGTTATACACTTTTTAGTTATAAACCACAATATATCATCAAAAGATTGGTATGAAAAATAATGGGTAAGCTTTGGAAAGTTGATATATGTAGTTAAACAATTGAGAGTAGAGAAAAACATATGCATGTCGACTTTTATGTCTAAGTATAGCTACACATTTTTTCCTGGATTCAATAAGTTTTATATAGCTTATTAATTAAA
Source organism: Helianthus annuus (assembly GCF_002127325.2). Classification (NCBI taxonomy): domain Eukaryota; kingdom Viridiplantae; phylum Streptophyta; class Magnoliopsida; order Asterales; family Asteraceae; genus Helianthus; species Helianthus annuus. The sequence goes on from NC_035436.2 coordinate 161,402,821, forward strand.
AATTTAAACAAAAAAATGAACTGTTATAATCTTTAATTTAACTATAGCATTGTTAATTTTTTTTAAACACTAAGACATTATCAATTATAATTGTGTGTTCAAACTAGTTACAACAATGCATCTAAGTTGTCAAAACTAAATACAACGATGGCACTAAACCAGCTATAAAGATGCTTCTAACTTTACAGTGGTGCATCCAAAGTGTTCACATCTTATGTATAAACGATTTGTGCTATTATAGTGGTGTGTCCAAACTGTCATAACGATGTGTCTAGAATCATATATAATTTAAAAGGCAATACGTCGTCAGCCTAAAATATATGTATCCCACCTTGAATACTTTGTATGATTCACAAGTCACTTTTAGACGTTGAAACCACTTTAAACATTAATAAAATTTTCAGCTTTATATACTACCCTGTCGTGGTACGAGAAAAGAATGCCCCACATAAAAAAGGGATAAATGGGTATATAGTTATAATGACATCCATAGCAAAACTTAATTCAACAATGTAGAAACATAAAATTTAATATCGGCTGTATTCTTTGGAGTCTCCCACCAAGCACACACACTAGAAGGACCAAAATAGTACCTGATAATCAGAAATAGCCCCAAATATTGACTAATTCTAGAGGACACCAATGCTTTCTAAACAGACTAACAATTATTGATATTCTAGATGTAGTGATTGACATTTATCTTTAAGTTGTAGTAACAGTTACACGTCAAAGGATTTTTGTTTTACTTTACAAAAAAAAAAAAAAAAGTTAATTAAGTAAAAGGATTATAACTTTTATACATTTAAAAGTAAAATATAACTAACTTAAAAAAGTACAAAAAAAAAAAAAACTAAATAGGCCATGATATATTAATACGTAGTGTGAAAGTAAATGTGAAATATCAAAGGTGAACTCTCAATATTAGGGCTATAAACGAACCGAACGTTCAGCGAACAGTTCGTGAACCGTTCGGCGGGAAGTTCGTTTATGTTCGTTCGATTAGCTTAACGAACGGACACGAACAAAAAATTCCGTTCGGTTAGCTTAGCGAACGAACACGAACACAAGTTTCGTTCATTCGACTGCGTTCGTGAACGTTGGGTAATATGTTCCTTTACGTTTGTTCATGTTCGTCGTTCGTGTTCGTTTGATTATATTAAAAATAACAAATTTTTTATCTAAACATATTGAAAACTTGAAACCCTGTCTTTTTCTAAGTTAGCTAAAATTTGGACACTCGAAGACATTTTTTTGGGATAATTATGTCTAGGTTAGTTAACCTTGATTTATCATTTAGTGGTGTAGAAGACTTTTTTGTGTTTTGATTTATCATTTGATGGTAGTATTTAACTACTTATATCCAATGCTTAAGAATAACAATGTTTTTTATTTTTTATTTTCAAGTTAAATGTCCGTTAACATTCGTTGTTATTTGCTTGCGTTCGTTTGTGTTTGAGACCAGTGTTCACGAACTGTTCGTGAACAACTGAATTTCCTTAACGAACGAACACGAACATAAACTTATGTTCGGTATGTGTTCGTGAACAGTTCGCGAACATGTTAATTTTCTTAACGAACGAAAACAAACATGGCCTTATTCGTGTTCATTCGATTCGTTTACAGCCCTACTCAATATATACAGGTGAGAAACTATAGAAAAACCCATATCGAGCCACCTAAAAGTAAATATAATTAGCTTTAAAAATACCAAAACTAAATATGCTAAATATCTTTTGCAATCATATATTATAATATTTAGTGTGAAAGTAAACACGAAATATCTTAATGGTTACCATGGAAGGTGAACCCTTATTACAACGGCGGATCTAAAAAAAAGTTTAGGGATAGTCTAAATATATATATATATATATATATATATATATATATATATATATATATATGACAAAGATCCGTTAGGAACCACCCTTTATTGCGAGAACCGCGAGAACCAGTGTGAACACAAACAGTAATACCTAAAAAAATCTAAAAAACACCCAAAAATTTTTTTTATTTTTTTACTATTTTTATATAAAAATCGCTACTTTTAGTATAAAAAAAAAATTTTAATTTTTTTTTTAAAAAAAAAAATTTTTTTGGCTACTAAAAGTAGCGATTTGAACATAAAAAATAGTAAAAAAATTAAAAAAAAAAATTTAGATTTTTTTTTTTATTTTTTTTTATTTTTTTAGATTTTTTAGGTTTTTTGGGGTTTAGTTTTTAGCATTTTAGCTTGGGGGGGGGGGGGGTGGGGGGGTTTAGGTTTTTGGGGGGTGGGGGAGGGGGGTTTAGGTTTTTGGGGGGGGGGGTGGGGGGTGGGGGGGGTTAGGTTTTTTTAGGTTTTTTGAGGGTTTTAGTTTTTAGCATTTAGCTGTGGGGGGGGGGGGGGGGGTTAGGTTTTTTTTTTGGGGGGGGGGGTTTAGGTTTTTGGGGGGTGGGGGTTAGGTTTTTTTTAGGGTTTTTTTAGGTTTTTTTTAGCTATTTTAGGTTGTGTTCACATTGGTTCTCGCGGTTCTCGCAATAAAGGTGGTTCTCGCATGAACCTTACCCTATATATATATATATATATATATATATATATATATATATATATATATATATATATATATATTTGACGTAGGGGTATTCTAGTATTTGCTTAACGATATCCCGATACATAAATATAGAAGAAAAAAATATTGCACTAATTTTACACTCTACTGACAAAGTTGATCCACATACATCTGCCCCTGCCTTAATATATAGAAGTGAGAAACCCTAGAAAAGCACATATCGAGCCTAATACAATGTATACAAATAACACACATCCTCAAGTTAGGGCATATATGTTAATCATGTTCGGCTTTCTCTTTTAAAAGACCACGAACTCATATCATCTCCGAGTTGCTGCCTCTTATAACTCTATACTCTGAATCATCACTTGATCTTTGTACTACGTGTTGCTTCTTACTATTCATGACACAAAATTTCCTCCAACAAACACACAATACCTAGTTGTAGACCGTCAGGAACAAGACATTCTCCACAATTTGCATCTAAGACTATCGATAGTCGTCCATCCCTAACCTTTATAAATGCACCCACATGACTATGACATTGCACTGATTAGAATACAAAACCACTTGAATTTATATGGTATTGAGATACCCAATACACGGTAAACAACATTCTAGTTTCCGTTGTAGGGTGTGGTCATGAACTGACTCGAGACAGTAACAATAAAGGAAATATATGGTTGTGTAACTGTCAAGTAGTTAAGCTTTCCAATCAACAATTTAATTTGTTGAAGATCCTTCATCTAGCTCCCGTCCTTTAAAAGACGCGCATTGGGTTATCAACTAGCTCGCAACCTATTAATCCAAACTCAGTCAACATATCAAGGACATGCTTCCGTTGAGAGATAAGTATTCTTTATGGATAACGAGATACCTATATACCAAGGAATTATTAAAGTCTACCTAAGTCAATAATCTGGAACTAAGACTAAAATAAATGTTTGAGCTCAATAATTCCAACCTTGTCATCCCATGTAATTATGATATCATCCACATAAACAACTACAACATTCTTTTAGCTCTTACAATGTATAAAAATATAGATTGATATGCATTGCGAACCATCTGAAACTCTCCCATAACACTAGAAAACCTACCAAACCATGCCATTGGAGGCTATTTACGGCTATTTAAGGAACAACGCAATATTGTTAGTGCATATGTCTGTTGACTTCGTCTTGTATCGAGTCATGTAATAGAATAGATAAACCAAGACGCGTTGTTCGAGAAAAACGGGAAACAGGTCTGAACTGACCAGTTCGTGCGAACTGATCAGTTCGTGCGACCTGGCAGTGGCTAGTTCGTGCCATGTGGCTTCCCTATATATAAAGGGTCTTGGGCTGTCATTTGTAACTTCTGATTCCGGTAGCGAAGCTCTGCCGAAGTGTCTCCAGCTCGTGTAACGTTGTGAAATCAATATAAACGACAGTTAATCTACTTCTAAGTGCATATCAAGCTGAATGAAGATCAAATCAATGAATTCCGCCTCTGATTTGGTCTAGAACTCTTCTGATCGACTCGTTTTGATCGATTCCCCGATCCTACAAGTGGTATCAGAGATCAGGAGGAAGAGTTCTTACCATTTCAGCTTGTTTTCTTCAAAAACAACTTCTTTCTACTCATCTTTTACACTTTTTCTTCAAAATTTCAACGAATTTACGGATAAAATGATCTGATTTTTACATATATCACGTAAAACTGAGTTTTAATCAATCCTCGAAAAAAATCAAAACTAAAATCAACCTAAAACTTGATAAAATGGACCAGGCCGCGTGAAAAACTTTCAGTTCGTTCGAGAATCATTCAGATCGTGTGAAACCTTGTCAAGTCGTGTGAAAAATTGTCTAGATCGTACGAGGTGAACAAGCCAAGTCGCACGGTTTGATCAGTTAGTGAACTAGCTCGCACGAGTTGATCAGGTCGCTTGAAATTACTTCCAGCTCGCACGGTTTGATTCAGGTAGCTTGAAATCTCACCAGATCGCTTGAAAGTACTCAGTTCGCACGGTTTGACATCATTTCAGGTCACACGAGGTGTTCAGATCGCTTGAAAGATCACCAGGTCACACGGTTTGATTCATCTAGCTCGCACGAGTTGTGTCAGGTCGTTTGATAGATGGTCAGTTCGTTTGAAATAGATTCTTCAGTTCGTACGGTTTGGTTAAAGGGTGTTCAGATCGTTTGAAATCTTCCCAGTTCGTTTGAAAAATATGTTTTTTGTGAACTTCAATACCGAAACATGGACAACGAATTTTATAATGCATTTGCTACTGCCCCAGGTACTCCTGTTACCGTTGCTCAGAATGTAAACATGGAAAATGAAACGGGAACGTTGCAGAAACCCCCAAAGCTGATGAGCATTGAAGAATATTACTGTTGGCAAGAACGTTTCGAAAACTGGGTTCAAGCAAATCATCTAAGGTCTTGGGAGTGTATTGAAACTAAGTACGTTCGACCTCGTAATAATATGGGAGTTATAAAGAATATTTCTGAATTTACTGAAAAAGAGAGAGAAATGTACAAGGCAGAAAAAATGATGATCAGTTTACTTCAACAAGCTGTGAAAGAAGACATTTTCATATTACTTTAACATGATGATAGTGCACGTTCGATTTGGGAAGCACTTCGTACAAAATTCGAAGGAAGTACGGAGATGATCAAGAATAAAATGTCACTATTAAAGAAAGAATTTGAATTATTCTCAAGTTTGCCAGGTGAAACTACAAAGACTCTTATTGAGAGATATTGTCATTTAGTACGATCAATGAGTCGGTTGGATATCAATAAAGATCAAGAGGAATGGGTTGAAAAATTAGCCGATGCTTTACCTCAAAAAGAATGGGGTACATATCTTATGATTTTGAAGAATACCGGAGAGTATGATAGATTGACAATTGCTCAATTCATCGAAAAACTTGAAGGACAAGATCTTGAACAACAAAAGATCGCTAGAATGAACAATTCAAGTGGTCAAAAAGATATCAAGATGTATTTCAAAGGTAATGTTCAAAATGTTGAAGCAAGTCCAAAGATCCAAACCGCTTTCAGCGCAGAAAACTCATCCGGATCACTCAATCAAAGTCAAATTAACAACAGTGGATTTGCTTCATATCCAAGTGTGAATCCTAATGTTTCAACTTCAAGTTATCAGTCTCAAAGCTCAAACAATGGTAATAGTCATGTGCTACAATGCAACATCGCGTTGCATCTTCAGAATTGTCAGAATTTCTCTAAAGAAGTCACTAAAGGTCATATGGCATTACTAGTTACCGTGTTAGAATCATATAAGAGTTTGGTTGCGGGAAGAATCGGAAATCCTATGTTAACAAAAGAGGATTACGATCAGATTGATGCTGAGGAAATGGAACTAATGGATATTAAGTGGTGTTTAGCGAGCGTGTTGAGGATAGCTGAGAAATTTAAGCAGATTACAGGAAGAGATGACTTACGTGATGCTAATGTTTCTACTTTAGGTTTTGATAAGTCTAAAGTTACTTGTTTTTGGTGCAGGGAAAAAGGACATTTCAAGAGGGAATGTACAAACCGAGAAGCAGGTGGAGCTCAGAATCTGTTCGGGAACAATGAATATTATCGAAAAGCAATATATCATCAGGTAGCTCAACAACCGTCAATTGAAGATGGAAAGAAGAAAGCTTGCATTACTATGCCTCCAAATCAAGAAGATGAAAGATTGCCAGAGGGATTTAGCTGGGACAAATATATTCCGGCTGAAAGTAACTCAAAGTTTAGAGCATTTGTTGCACAGATCATTCAAGAGCCAGAATTGATGGATGTGTTTGCAAATGATGAGAAAAGTCAAGATGAAGAGTCTGTCACTTCAGAAGATAGTTCAGAAAATGTCACTTCAGAAGATAGTTCAGAAAAGACACCAGTCTTTGATCAATCATCAATTGATAGTAGTGATGATGATCAAGAAAACAAATAAACATTGGTAAAACTCATCTATCTCCTGAAAGTTTCAAATTTATTTTGCAGATAAATTGGAGAAGCTAAAGGAGAGACGAGCTTCAAAAGAAAAGAAAGAGGTAAAATGTGAGAATGTTGTTCAGGTGGAAGAGAAGAATGAACAGAGTGAAGAGGTTAAAGTTATTGAAAAGATTGTAGAGGTCACAAAACCTTGTCTGAAATGTTTGGAACCATGCAAACATTGTGAAGAGAAAGATAAGAAGTATAGTGAGCTAGACGAGATGAAAGAAAAATTATTGTTCGATGTTAAGTACGTGAAAGAATCTTATGATGTGTTAAACAAAACAGTCAACCAGTTGGAAAAGACAAACTCAGAAAGAGAAGATGCTTTGACAATGATGAATGCAGTGATGATGTCTAAGAAAAAGGCCATCAATCATTATATTGAAGAGTGTGCAGAGTTGAAGCAGGAATTGGAGACTGAAAAGATTGAGAATGAAAGAATCAGACGATTGCTAATGGATTACTCAAGTTCTGATTACTTGATTGATAGAATCTATCCGACAGTAGCAGGTTTTGAAGCTTTTCAAGATAAGAAGTCGGAAGATACGGATACTGGTAAGAAACAAAGTGCAAATTATAACAAGTGTCCGCCTCCGATCTGGGTAGGTTATTCTCCCAGAAAACCAGATTCGGAACAACTCAGAAAGACAGTCAATATAAAGTTAAAGTCTGAAACAACTGATGAGTTACCAGAAAACATTGACGTCACATTCACATCGTCTGACATTGATCATGAGTCTGCGTTAATAAAGAAAGTGGTCGATCAGGTGTTGGATAAGGATGAGGAGTCAGAGTCAAAGTCTGAATCTGAGAGCTCAAGTTCATCAGTTGAAAGTTCGAAATCATAGGTCAAAAGGGTTTACAATAAAGATTTTCTGATGTCAAAAAATAATTTGAATGACGAAACATTCAAAGTAGCATATACTTTGAATGATTCAGACAAATTATATTCTGATGAGGAATTTCCAATTAAAAATGTGAAAATTGAAAATATTAAAACTGTTTTTAAATTGATAAAAATAAAGTTTTTAGAAATAAAAGATAAAATGGGATTTTCAAAACCTAAATATACTTCTAGAGTTCAACAACGTTTAAACAAGAAGAAAGGTTTCGGTCCAGGTCATCAAAAGAAACCAAATCATAAAAGCATTTTCAAAAAGAAGGGGTTGGGTTTTGATATTGAAAATAATCAAAATATTAAAGATTTTAAATCAAAAACTGTATTTGTTTCAGGGACAAGTTCTGAAGAAGAGGAAAAGAGCTCATTCTGGAAATAGTCTAACAAGGAGTTTCTTGCTAAAAAACAAAAGTTTGAGAAGACTGTGTTTGGAACCAAAAAGGAAACAAGAACTTGTTATAAATGCAAAAAAGTTGGTCACATCGCCTGGAACTGTCCAATGGCAACCAACACAAAACAGGAAGTTCTTTCTAAACTCAAAGAAAAAGTTGTTGATAAAACTGAACCACCAACTGAAAAATTCAAAGTGTTTAAAAATTCTACATTTGAAGTTGGTGAGAGTTCAAAAAGGTTTTACCAAAGAAATGTGAATCTTAACAATCAAAAGTGGGTTGTTAAGAAACCAGATGTTAAATCTAGCGATGAATTTGTTTCTTCGGAAGCAAAGGAGCCACTTTCTGGCGATGAATCTGACTCATCAAAGTCAGAGGAGCCACAAGTTGAGCTAAAAAGAGAAAATTCAGTACCGCCAATGGATGATGTCAACTTTCCACCATTGAGGATTGAAAATTTAAAACTAAAAGTTGGAAAAGTGGAAATTTCAAATCAATTCTATTCTGAAAAGAAAGAATTTGATGTCGAAGAGGCTTTCAATGGAAAAGTAAAACATATCTTTGGTAAGATGGTCAATGGTAAGGAAAAAGGGGTAAAAGACTTCTATGAAGCAAAAAGAAATGTTCAAAGACCAAGTGAAAGTGAACTGGTTACACCCAAAGCTGGTTAGGCTTGGGTGTCTGTATTTTTTCTTAAAAATCCTGACTTGCCGGAACTCCCAGGTTGGTAATTGGGGAGTAGGAATCGGCATCTTTCTTGAGAAATTCACAACTGTGATATTTCGATTTACAAGTGGTATTGTTGATAAGAATTTACAAGTGGTTAATCAAGGTCATTAAGTTGAACCTGATTTAACTTTCATACAAGTGGTTTAAAGAAAAGGAAAAGTGAATTTACAAGTGGTATTTGGAGAACAAAATGATGAGTTAAACCCCATGATGTGTGAATTCAACAAAACTAATTTTCTGGAAAAACCAGTTTGATTAAAACAAACTTAAATGTTTTGAAATCATAATGGGAAAATGGTTTGTTGTCAGGGGAAGTTCTGATTGTTTATGCTAAGTGAATGGAGAATTGAAGCAATTCACATCAGTTTGTCAAATTTGTAAAGTTTGTTGCATTTATTTTCAAATTTTCCCGGAAAATCAAAAATTGAAACATACTTTTGATTTTAGTGGGAGTAAAAAATTTAGAAATTTTGAAAATTTGAAAAATCCTAAAACATGATAAAATCTAAAAAAGCCAAAAACATGATAAAATCTAAAAAGTCAAAAACATTGAAAAATTCAAATGAGTTTTGTTGTGAAAAAAGAGGAAATGATAGTACATCAGTGGACTATCACAACATGCTAAAGACATGGAAAGTCAAAATGTTTTAAACAAGTCTCACTGATGATGTGCCAGTAGACTTCGCACGACTACTAGATTGTTTTTGAGATATAAACCTAAATATCAATACTTACTTATCTCGTGGGGAACATCTCCCGGAACATCTCTCGGATATATGGGTAACCCCCGAAATCTTGTTTGAGAGATTGCCTGATTTTGAGATACTAGGTCTTTATACTGTTTGATATCTGGGGTATTATACTTAGTCTTCTGATATTGCGGAAGCAATGGCCTAGACTTCATATAATACTTTACGCGCTTTAAAAGCTTGCCCTCTGCATAAAAAATTGAAAAATATCGAAAGATATGAATCAATTGCAGTTGAAGAAAAGATTCCCTAAAGGGAATACACCTAAAGTCGAGCCTTCATCTCTTTGACTAAACAGAAGTTCATACCTAAGCCCTCAAGGTCTTGCACTAACCCAGAATATATATATCAAATTGGTATACTCACCTGTAAGACTGAATCTAGGGAATTTTGATTCGGGAGTATATTCTGAGGTGGGACACGCGAATAAGTTTAAGTCCTTAAAACACTAATCCGTATCTCGAATCAATTGAAACTTGTGTAGAGGTTTAAGTGGACAACAATACTGACAATCTAAGTGAATTTGTTTAAAACTTAAAGTGTTTAAAGCTCAATGGTGTTTGTGATTTGTCTCATAAACTGATATGATCCTCTTACACAAACTCACAAAAATATGTCTGTAAATATTTCTTTACTGCTTTTCATTAAAGAAAAAATCCAAAATTATTGTCAATGTGTTTTAGTATAAAATTTTGAAAAATCAAAAAGATTTTATTTCATCTTATTTTCGACAACTGATGTTGAAAAGCTGATTTTCAAAATTCCAAGTGCTAAACATGATGAACGACAACAGGGTTGGGAGAGTTTGTTGAAATAAGAAATGTTTTTGAAATGATTAAATGGTTCATTAATTTGAAACAAATTTGAGTGTTATGAATACAAGTGGTCAAACAGAGATCATGAATCAGAGATCATCTTAATTTGAGAATATCTACAAGTGGTGTCTAAAATTGTGAAATTTACTTTTGGGTAGAAAATGTGCAGGTAAAAGCTTTGAAAGAGCTAAGCTTCGACTCCAGAGGGTTTTCCGCATAAGCATATGCAGATTAAAGCCAGGTTTTTGATCCTGTTGCTACGGAGAGCCAGGAGACGTTTCTGAATATGTGAAAGCCTGTAGATAGAAGATTCCAGACTACGATCCCAGCTTATCGAAAGGGGGAGTCTGAAGATGTAAGAGCCAGATATATATTTTGGAATAACGTTCGAGATAGAAGCTGCTGATGCTGATAAACTTAAGGAATCAAGAGACCTGAAAAAGAGAAGTAGAGAGAGAATAGAGCCAGGTTGAGATTCTGATAGAGAAAGAGAGAGATTGATAAAGATGCGTACAATGGAGAATACTTTGGAAAGAGCGTGAAGACTGAAGACTCGACACACTGAAGACTCGTCATCATCCAAGGGGGAGTTTGTTAGTGCATATGTCTGTTGACTTCGTCTTGTATCGAGTCATGTAATAGAATAGATAAACCAAGACGTGTTGTTCGAGAAAAACGGGAAACAGGTCTGAACTGACCAGTTCGTGCGAACTGATCAGTTCGTGCGACCTAGCACCAGGTCATGCGACCTGGCAGTGGCTAGTTCGTGCGATGTGGCTTCCCCATATATAGAGGGTCTTGGGTTGTCATTTGTAACTTCTGATTCTGGTAGCGAAGCTATGCCGAAGTGTCGCCAGCTCGTGTAACGTTGTGAAATCAATACAAACGACAGTTAATCTACTTCTAAGTGCATATCAAGCTGAATGAAGATCAAATCAATGAATTCCGCCTCTGATTTGGTCTAGAACTCTTCTGATCGACTCGTTTTGATTGATTCCCCGATCCTACAAATATGCATACCTAGGCCTTTTTCCTGACAATGAACCTAGGTGGCTACTCATAAATTTACCATGAGAAAGGGTCTAAAGATCCCATGTGTGATTATCATGAAGGGCCCCTATCTTGTCTTCCATGACTTGTCATCATCTAAGGTGAGCAAGAGTTGTAACCACGACCATATAGATTAGTTGGGAATCATGGTAGTCGTATAGGCAGGTGACTCACATGAGAAGTGAAAGTAGGCAACATAATAATGAATAGGGTAACAATTGTGATTTTAGGTCCCATAGGCAGGTGACTCATATGAGAAGTGAAAGTAGGCAACATAATAATGAATAGGGTAACAATTGTGATTTTAGGTCCCATTAGAAAGTGATAGGTGTATCAAGACATAATGCACCATGTGGCTTATAAATGTGTCTAACTTGTAAAGGTGTAACAAGGATTGTATTGGCAAAGATGTTCTTGGGGTACAATCTAGCAAGGGTGTATCATGGGTGGTATTTGACAATGATGTATAACAAGTAGCATATTGCTCTTAATTATACATGTTTTCCATACTATTGATCAGTTTTATATTGTAACTTTCGTAAGAGTATGGTACTTATTCATTTATATGGATTTCCAGGTTTAGATGGTGTTCATGAAGAGTTTAAATGAAAACCCAAAGCCGAAAGCAAAAGCTAAACAAGCCAGGCCGACAAGAAAGAGTCCAGACTTCAAACGGGTCTATCCCGGGATAGAAAATGAGTTACATGAGCCATAATATATGAATATTGGGTTACTCAGTGATCTAAATCAAAAAACAACCTCAGTATAGCCAGTCTGATCTGGTCAGATACGGCCCAAACTGCGGCCTAGACTCGTAAAAAACCCTAATTTTGCCTATTTAAACAACCGTGATGACCATAAACCCTAGAATTCTACCAAAGGAAAAAAACAGAATGCCCAAGGGTGATTTTGGAGGGTAATGAAGATATATTGAAGCCCAGATCGAAATTTATCACCTGGTTGACGTTTATTTGTGTTAATCGGCTCGGTTTTTCATTCATATTTAGTTGTCTACTAATTTCAGAGATGTTCGCTACCGAGTTTGTATTTTTCTTGATTATGCTTGGCTAAACTCTTGTAATTATCTAGGTTTGATTTATGTGTGATTTTAGTAAAGAGTTTTGTTATAACTTATGACGTGTATGATTGCATGTTAAGTATTAGTTTTGTGATAGATTTGTGTGGTTGTGTCGGTCTTACTAAGAGGTTATGCTTTTTTACTTGATACATACTTTCCTTAAATCACAATGGCGCTTGATAATCTAAGGCTTGAAAGCTTTACCGGTAATAAACAAATTGGAAACTTAACTGGTAAAACGTGTGAGCTACCTACAGGAAAGATCTTAATAAACAGGTTTGGAAACTAGTTAGGGTTTTCTAATTGTTGATCTAGAATAGATTGTATCTGCTTCATTAAACTAGGTTTTGGTGTGTACAAATAGCATTATTTCCATGTTTTGTGGAAGTAACCTTAATTAACTCTAAACGATTTTAGCACTTCACATAAATGTTCTTCATATAATCATTTTGGTTTGTCACCCCAGTCATGAGGATTCGACACCTGGGTGGTTGTTTTCTCTATCTGAATTCCTTAGACTTTTCTAGTTCCTTTCCAGTTATTCTCTAGTTATTTTCTTATTTGCAAATATTATTTTCTTTAAAGCAAATCACGTTTACATTGGCTAGATATTGACACATGATTAAGTATTAGGAGCCACTGTGTCCCCAGAATCGATACTTAATTTTGGCCAATACTATATTGTGTATACAATAGGTACATTTGCCTACGTGTGTGTGTAGTTTAGGTTCTGGTATTTGCCATTTTGCGAATTTAAAACTTTTGTAATTATATTTATATATACCATTCGCACACATCATATATATAAATGGTGTGTAATGGGTAGTATATAGATTTGGTGCATTATGATCAATTGTAGAATGTGGAACTAAGGACATACCATGCTTATAACCGAGTTGTGAAGTGGGTGTCTATGTTGTTTTATCCTTATGTCGTAAAGAATATGTTAAAAGTAATGGTGGGAGCTATGTCGATATGCAGTTGTAGGACTATGGTGTCGGAGACCAGTGGGATAAATGGACCAAATGAAACATGAATAATGGTAATGATGTAAGACTCAAGTATAACATGATCATGCTCAAGAAACTAGTTAGAAGTTTAAGTGGAAGGCTTGAGAAAGTAGGGACATGACTAACTAAAGTTGACATTAACACTACCGGCAAAGAAAATAATTGTAGCACTAATACCCTTTTCTGGGTACGAGTTATAACACCCCGTGTTTCTCGATAAATTCTAGAACTGACACGTGTCTCAAAAACCGTCCTCATATTAACTAAGTTTAAGGGGTTAAAATCACCAATGGATAAAAAATGGGATGTTGAGGAACCTTAAATGAAAAAATAATCAAAACTTACTTTTTCTAGTCACCATGCGGATCGTATAGGGTCCTCTTTGTGGTCCACAAGGATTCCCTAGTCATAGAAAATACTGCTGGCAGCAACGTTCCACCATCTCTTAACACCTTGCACCTCCATTGCCATTTGTCACCTCCATGTGATACCTAGGGACACTAATATAGCTCTTAGAATCCTTCTAGGACACTGTCCAAGCTTCCTTCATCCTCAATTGCTATAAATAGCAGCTTAATTCACCATTCTTCCTCACATCTTCAAACACTCACTTTTAAGTCTTATCTAACCATTTAGTCCTGGCAAATCCGAGTCCTTACTTAGACTTTTTGAAGTTGTCATCCAAAGTTGGTAAGTCCCTTTTCTTATACTCCTTCATTTATAACTGGTCTCATTGTTTAATTCCATTCGAGTGTTGTTAACTTTAAATTTTTTGTTTGACCTTCATTTATGATAACTCTGGTTAGTATTTTTTTTTTAAGTTAAACATACCCCAAATGATCTTCATAATGTAGGGATTAAAACCCCTGATTTACGCCTCATGATTTTCAAGTCTAAGTAGAGATGTACAAAAAAACCGGTTTTAAAACTGAAACCGAAAAAAAACCAAAGCAGGTTTTCTTAGCCGTTTTTTTAAAAACTGGTTTCAAACCGAACCGAACCGGCGGTTAGTAGACCGGTTAGTATGCTAGATCTTTTAAACCGGCTTAAAAACTGGTTTAACCGGTTAAAAACCGACCCAAACCGGTTAGACCAATTATTGTTTTGGGTTTAAAAAACCGGTTAGTAATTGAAACCTGTTATAGAAAAAACGGTTTTTGTTTTGGATGAAAAAAAAACGGTTCAGTTAAAAACCAGACCGGTTAAAAAAAACCGATTTGTACACCTTTACATCTAAGGGGTTCAATTTGACAAGTCAAACCTAATGTAGCACCCTTGTTATTATTTTAAGGTTTTCGTATTATTTACTAAAATAAGCATGTAATCATGATTAAATGTACTTTACTAAATATGGTTAATTTAAAACTTTTACAAATAAAGGTTAAAGTACATCGTAATGAATTTGAGTTCGTCGTTTAAGAGATAGGACGAACGTCGTGCAGAAGCTATTAACTTTATCGTGTTCGGTTCTTCTTCGAGCTTGATCTTCGTCTGGGCACTCTTGGCGATCACTTATGATCAAAACCAACTTAAAAGTTAGTTTTGATAGTTAAATAACAAGTTTAAACAAGTTATATGGGTCAAACAAACAAAATTAAACATTTTTGGAATTCGGGGGGGCTAGACGCCCTACCTAGGGGCTAGACGCTCCACCTAGCCCCCTTTTTGACAGCAAGCTATTTATTTGTTGCTGTATAATTCCTAGCCAACCCAAGTTTCACGAAAACGGACATAACTCATTCGTTATTGATCCGTTTTACACGATTCTTTTTCCTACGCGTTCGTAATTTAATTCTCCATCACATGGAGTTAAAATCCAACATCCGAATTCACAAAAATTTAGATATCAAGCTCTCGGCTTGATATTCAACTATGACACTTTTGACCCGTTCATGCTTTTACCAAATTAATTTGTTATTTTCCTTCAAAATCCCATGGTCATCATGTTATATCCGTTTACTAATTTTCAAGATTTAACTTTACGGGTTCCTTAAGAAGTTTTAACCCGTTATGCATATATACTCGTTTTGACCCGTTACGAGTATTTTACATTTTTAGACTTAAATCATGCTTCTATTGGTTTACATCATATCACCATTTTTATACGAATTCCAAGGACTCAATTTAACAAGACGCTTATTTCAAAACAACTCTTTAAAGGTTGTTTACCCTATTTACCCCTCAAGGGCTTTTTGGTCAATTTTAGTCCTTCATTTGCGCGACGAAGGACTTCCGATATTATTTGACCAAAATATCACTTTTAGCTATAATTCTAAACATGCGTACCAGACTCGGGTCGTAAGATTGACCCGTTTAAATACCTTTCGCTATTAATATCTAGTTAATAGCAATGCTAACCATGTGTTAATTCCTGTGATCATAAAACTCAACAAGCAGTCATCAAATATTATTGACAAATGGTGTTAACAACACCATTTGACCCGTTTAGTCAAAATGACCAATTGTCATTATAAGATGGCACTTAATTACCATTTCACCCCTTTAACCTATCCCGGTTTACTTTTTGAAATCATCCAACTTAAAAGTCGTTTCCTGTTTTATTTGACCCATTATGACTTATGCCAAATGGTGTCGTTTTAAATCCCTTTATCTATTCGTTAACCCATGTCCGGATTACCATTTCACCATTTTTACCCCTTTCTACCATAATTTATGGTTTCTACCATTTTCACTTGTTCCGACTAGCATTATATCGCGCCGGAACATCATGTTTCATTTACTTAATATAAATCGTATTCCATGCTCACAAATAAGCATTTTGTAATAAAACTAAAAAGGGCGTAAACTTAACTTACCTCGCATCCGAACTACGCTTTTCCTTTCCTTCTTGATTCGTTTGACCAGCTCCCTCATCAAGCTTCCACCTAGCTTGTTACGCGTCAAACTATCATCATCGTTTTCAAGGTGGTTAGTTTAATCATAATTTAATACGATTATTCCACCTTACGCATTTCATACCAAAAGTTACCATTTATCGTATTATGGGTCAATTTGACTTTTTGAAAGTCAAACATCCCTTAATATATAAAATGTACATTCATGTTCATTAGCTAGTTTAGGCATTTTCAATTTACCCGGTAGGCGTTCCTTTAAGCCATCGTTCTAACGAATCTTTTAACTCGAGTTCATGCTATTATTAACACTAAGTTAGCCTAGCTCTTGATTATCGAAGACACTATATTTCTTTATCTCACAAAATCTACGGGTTTTCCCTCTATAAGTGAAACCCGTTTTGTCATATTATTTGGCATTTATCCAAATACTTATCCAAACCAAGTTCTATCTACGAACTAGTAGGCACCTAATTTCACTTAGGCATTTTAACGAACACCTTGTGGGTAAGATTCGTATACTTTTTTGTCAAGTTCTTGGTTAATTCCCATCCAAGTTTCGAGCATCAATTTCAAGCCCTTATGTCTAGTGTTCATGAACTACATCTAGAACTTGTATCATAACATCAATATTCATGAATTTAACATCCTAATTCAAGTGTTCATCACAATGACATAAAAACCCACTTAGCACATAAATAGGTAATAATCTATTTCACAAATTTTCATCATTAATTCATCAAATCCTTACTAGGGTTTGTTCCTAGACATTGATTTATCCTAATTTCACTCTCACATCAAACATGCAAGCAATAATTTCATTTATCATAAATTCATCAAGAATTTCAACTTCACTAAACATAAAAATTTAA
Source organism: Helianthus annuus (assembly GCF_002127325.2). Classification (NCBI taxonomy): domain Eukaryota; kingdom Viridiplantae; phylum Streptophyta; class Magnoliopsida; order Asterales; family Asteraceae; genus Helianthus; species Helianthus annuus. The sequence goes on from NC_035436.2 coordinate 161,419,807, forward strand.
CATACCTTATGATCCCCTAGCTTGGGTGATCATGAATCCATGTTCAATTGTGAATTTAGACTCCATTTGGACCTTCAATTTGATGGTTTATTGGAAACTTGGGGTTTTGGCTCCTGGGGAGCTCCTGGTCGACGAACATAACATCCAGAACACACTATTTGTGTGTTTTTATGTTTAAGTTTTCTTTTTATAACTTAAGTTTCCATTTATTCAAATCTGGCCCCTCTTATTTGGTTAGTTAATTAAGTAGGACACAACCTACTTATTTCTAACAATATTCCCAACTTATTAACTAGGTTAAACATTCCTAGTTAAATTAGTGGGCTCGGGGAATCTATGACTAAGTTTATTTTAAATCCTGTTACTCGGCCTCTTATGAATTTCATTTCATTAGAAGCTTTTATTCATGTTTAAGTTAATATTAGGATTATTTATTTAAGTCCTAATATTCACCGGGTTAAATTTACGACTAACGGTATTTCACCCGTCTTTCAGTATTAACGGAGTTTGATTACCAAACCCGTTTTCGGGGTGTTAAACCTAAGTTATATGAAAGTCAAACCCAACTTTAAGTTAAACATACCCAAAATAATCTTCATAATGTAGGGATTATGTAACAACTGCCACTAAAATCCATAATTAGGATGGTAATTAATTATTAAGGAAACCCTAATTGAGAAACCCAAGTAATTCCGCATAAACCCTAAAATTTTCGTAACGATCGGAATCAGGATCAGGGCCCCTAAAACTCAGGGGGGGGGGGTTAAACCCTAGTGATGTTTATCTTCTAAATTGCTATAGAAACGAAATTGATTCGTTTAACTTGCTCACCAAGGCTAATAGGGACACGAAACAACCTAGGCTAAGAAATAGACCCGTCGCGCCACGCGACGGGTATGTATGTCTTCTTCGCGTGGCGCGAGGGAGGACAATTTTCAGGTATAAATAAGGGACGTTGGCACTTGAACTTTGGTACAAAATCGACGTCCAAATTCTCTGTAACCATCGAGTTATAGCGAATATCGTTCACACAAAACACACACCGATCACGAAGTGCTGCCGCAATCAGGGTAATAACTCGATCGCTATTACGATTCAACGTCCGATCGATTATAACTATCCAACGATTGTCCGAGTGCTGCTCAAATTGAGCTTGTACTTTGATTATTCGTCGTGATTTCGACTTGAATATTAGAGTATTGTTCGAATTCGGACTATGCTCTGTTATTCGTTGTGAATCCGATTGAATTATTAAGTATTGCACTTGTTAATCATTGTGAGGGTTTGATCTCGTGAATTGACGTAACTGCTGAATTAGTTACTAACCTATTGTGTGTGCATTATTATTAAATTAGGTTAAATCAAGGCAAATCAGTAGGCTTATACCTTGCCCGCTAAATCTGCAATGTGAGTCATTCCTCTTTTATAAACTCTTTTCTCACAGTTTGTGAGTCATTCTTCTTTTTAAATTATTTTCTCACCGTTTGTGAGTAAGTATTACAATACCTCAAATTATTTTCAAAGTATTATAATTACAGGGATTAAGTCGTGGTTATCTTAACCGCTGGTTAGTGGGGTATTGTGCACATTACTAATTTCTCACGGTTAGGCAATAAGCCCTAACATGGGTTAGGCTAATAAGACCTAACAGTGACAAAAACGTCACTAATTGGGTGACTGGACCCAATAGTGGTATGACCATCGTCACACGGGTGGCAAGACCAGATATTAATTAAGATACTGCCATAGTAATCGCTCTTATGCTGTAATTTATAACTATGTGTCATTTTTATCAAAATGAATGATTCACTCAGTATTTCCCCGCTGACAAAACCTTTTTACAACATGTTTCAGGTGACCTCCTGAATTAAGAACACGTGCTACGGAGCACTATCAAGCTTGAAGTGGTGGCTCAAATAAAATAAATAAACATGTTTGTAAAATAATGAAATTTTGATATTTACGGGGTTTATCCTAAATGTAAATAAATAATACTCGGGCAAATTTTCTAAATTTAAAACGATCCTGTTAAGACTTCCTCTATAAAAATAAATACCACGGGATTTTCTGTCCCGCGGCTCCCGAAACAGGTCAAACCGGGTCGGGGGCCGTGACAGAAAAAGGTGGTATCAGAGCCACTGATCAAGCCACTGATTTAAGCCTATTAAGTATTTAGAAAATACTTAAATTTTATTAATTACTATTCTGTGATTATGTGTTTCATTATCTGATTAATCGCATATAGCATGGAACAAATTTTATATAGAAAACTAAAACTTTAGTGTCTTTACAAGTCTAGAAGCCTTATTCCAGTAAATAAATAAATTTTTAACCTAGGATGCTTTAAAATTCTAGTTGTTCGGATAATTACACCCGTATTTCTATCAAAATTATTACAAATACTGACCTAGTAATTGTGTGTGTATTTTCAAACAGCATGAGTAATTTGTCTGATACCCTTCAGAATTTAAATCTCTATCCAGTAAGAGTAGAAGTTTCCAGAGATTTTAATAGGTATATACCAGATATGGAGGAACCTATAGAATTTAATGTTTTACCTCTCGAGCCTAAGAAACCGGAAATTGAAGAAAGTTCTAGGCAAATTAAGGGGTTACCATCTCAAGAAGAAATAGATCTTACAATAACAGACTATAGTATTATCAAGACTATTAATGAAACACAACTATCTATGAACTTAGAACCAGCTATTCCAAACCTTTCAGTACACTCGCGACCTTTCGACATAAACGAATTGTTGACTCATGAAATACAGTTACAGAACAATCCCTATAAGCTTTTTCCTCAGTTCAATCTAGAACCTTTACCGAATCTACCAAAGAGTAACAAGAATACAGCTAGACTTCACCACTTGGGTCAAGAACTAATGAATGTTGGGAATAGGATCCAAGAGATTGGGAAACAAATCTCCTGGAATTACAATCCAAGGAAACACCGTTATTAGACTATAAAGGAGTTATGCAATTACGATTATGTAATAGTAATAAGTAAAATCAGTATAAGTAAATAAATAAAACGGTTGTATATAAAAGCATGATATAAAGGAAATCTTAGAAAATTTACAGAATTAGGTTTGTTTACGTGATTATGTGCAATTAAATGTAACATTGAATTATTTCTTATATACTAATTATTGATTCATAAATTAGTTATCCAATGGAAAATGCTAATAACGAACCAGTTAACGAGGGTAATCAATCTGAGCAACAGTCAGGGGGTCAATATATGACTAGGCAGGATATAGAAAATATCGTTGCTCAAGGGATAGCTAACACTATTCCAACAATGATAGCTCAAGGGATAGCCAACGCTATTCCAGCAATCGTTACTGCTGTTAAAAATCCAATAGAACCACAGCAAATCATTCCTAGGAAACGTATTTCTGAAAATAACTTCAGTAATAGCGTAAATGGAGGCAATGATCATGCTAATCATGATAAGGAACTAGGACAAGTTCCGCTCCCTAAGAAAAAGAAAACTGCAACGCCTGGTTGCACTTATAAGGAGTTCCTTGCCTGTAAACCCGTAGAGTTCGCAGGCAATGAAGGGGCAACTGCGGCACTGCGTTGGTTAGAGAAAACCGAGGCAGTAATCAGAATAAGTAAATGTGTTGAGGAAGATAAGGTTATGTACGCTTCGCACCTTTTCAAGGAAGAAGCATTAGAATGGTGGAATACAGTATTACAAGCCAAAGGAAGTGACGTAGCCTATGCCATGGGGTGGGAAGAATTTAAGCGATTAATAGAAAGGAAATTCTGTCCCGAATATGAAAAAGAGCAAATGGCAAATAAGTTTTTAAGTCACCAAATGGTGGACGTAGATTGCCGAGGGTATACTTCAAAATTCTTTGAGTATGCCAGAATTGTACCTACTCTGGCTTCGCCAGAACCGGTACTTATCTCTCGCTATATCTGGGGTTTGATTAGTGAGATTCGTGACATTGTCAAAGCTGCGAGACCCCGCACAATTGACGATGCGGTAGAATTAGCTAACACTCTAACTGACGGAATGGTACGCACACGGGAAGAAAATAGGAGGAAGGATTTAGCCCAAAAAATTTCCCAAGAATTTCATATAGGTAATAGTAACAATTTTAAGAAAAGAGAAAACGGGCGATTTTCCACTATTCCATTTTGCGATATCTGCAAAGGAAAGCATTTTGGAAAATGTAAAGGATGCTGCAATTTTTGCAAAATTCCAGGACATCGAGAAGAGGATTGCAGGAAAAAGAAGGCAATCACTTGCTACAATTGTGGAGAACCCGGACACTTCAAGACAAGCTGCCCGAAATTAGGCAATCCAGCAAACGAAAAGACGAAACCTGCAGAAGGGACTACCAAGAAAAACGCAAGAGCTTTTCAATTAACTACTCAGGAAGCTGAACTCATTCCTGATATCATAGTTGGTACGAGTATTATTTGACTCTGGTACAAACCAAGGTTTTATAAATACTTCATTCTGTCAAACTCTTAACCTATCATTAATCAAACTTAGGCAAATCTTTTCAGTCGAAATAGGCAAAAAGGAAAATATAGAACTCTCAGGTCATAGAATTTTTCGCCAATCTAATTCCTATAAAATTAGCCGAGTTTGATGTGTGTTAGAAATAGATTGAGTAGTAACCAACCCTGCTCGAATTCTCCGTAATAAGAACTTTATAGAAAATCCAGGCACCCACCGGAGAAGTATTTATGATTACAGGAAATAAACTACGTAAAGTCACATGATGAATCATGAAGATATTCACTTAGATCCTGCTAAGATAGCAGCAAATCACTAAAATGGAAGATTTCGTAATTCTTAAATGGAAATTAGGAATCTTGTAAATTTAGCCAGATACTATAGGCAGTCTATTAAGGATTCTCTTAGATAGATATATCCTTAACTAAGCTAAAACAGTTAATCCTAAATAAAAACTTAAACAAAAAGAAGCCTCTAGCATAAATTAACAAACATTCCAATCCTAGCCTTACTAGAAAGAACAGAAGATTTTAAAGGTATACGGTGATGCTTCAAAGCTAGAAATTGAGTGTATGGTAATGCAACACAAAAAGGTAATTGTGTATGCATCAACGCAATTGCAAAAGCACGAAGAAAGCCTTACCCCTTGTAAGCTTAAAAATTTAGAAACTACAAGTTACCCTTAAAATTAGGAAACATTATCTAAGTAAGTTTACTATCCATATGGGTCATAAGAATTTAAGATATATATTGGAGCAAAGATTAAACATGAGGATAAGGAAATCCTCAGTAACTACACCTGTGATATTCAGTATCACGAAGAAAAGACTGAAGACGGTTAGAAGAATTATACAAATAATAAACAAGAGCCGTCGAAGTTCGAGTTGGAGACAAAATGCTATTGAAAGTATTTTCTTAGAAAGGAATTTATAAATTCGGTAAGAAAAGAAGCTATACGTAAAGCCATTCCCAGTAATCCAACGGATAGGACCAGTAGCTTATCGTTTACAACTACCAGAAGAATTAGCTGGAGTACATGATATGTTCATGTATCCAACCTCAAGAAATGTTTATCTGACAAATCCCTGGTAGTACCTCTTCAAGATGTAGAGGTAAATAAAAAGTTGAATCTGTAGAGAAACCACTACAAATTGAAGATAGATAGATCAAGTTTCTCAAAACCCAAACGACTAGTGCTAATAGGAATCCAGGAAAGGACCAGAGTACACTTAGGAACTGAAATCAAAGATGAAGCGAAAATACCCTCATCTATTTTAGTAAATCTCGAGGACGAGATTTTTCTTAAGGTGGGGAGGATGTAACAACTGCCACTAAAATCCATAATAAGGATGGTAATTAATTATTAAGGAAACCCTAATTGAGAAACCCAAGTAATTCCACATAAACCCTAAAATTTTCGTAACGATCGGAATCAGGATCAGGGCCCCTAAAACTCAGGGGGGGGGGGGGTTAAACCCTAGTGATGTTTATCTTCTAAATTGCTGTAGAAACGAAATTGATTCGTTTAACTTGCTCACCAAGGCTAATAGGGACACGAAACAACCTAGGCTAAGAAATAGACCCGTCGCGCCACGCGACGGGTATGTATGTCTTCTTCGCGTGGCGCGAGGGAGGACAATTTTCAGGTATAAATAAGGGACGTTGGCACTTGAACTTTGGTACAAAATCGACGTCCAAATTCTCTGTAACCATCGAGTTATAGCGAATATCGTTCACACAAAACACACACCGATCACGAAGTGCTGCCGCAATCAGGGTAATAACTCGATCGCTATTACGATTCAACGTCCGATCGATTATAACTATCCAACGATTGTCCGAGTGCTGCTCAAATTGAGCTTGTACTTTGATTATTCGTCGTGATTTCGACTTGAATATTAGAGTATTGTTCGAATTCGGACTATGCTCTGTTATTCGTTGTGAATCCGATTGAATTATTAAGTATTGCACTTGTTAATCATTGTGAGGGTTTGATCTCGTGAATTGACGTAACTGCTGAATTAGTTACTAACCTATTGTGTGTGCATTATTATTAAATTAGGTTAAATCAAGGCAAATCAGTAGGCTTATACCTTGCCCGCTAAATCTGCAATGTGAGTCATTCCTCTTTTATAAACTCTTTTCTCACAGTTTGTGAGTCATTCTTCTTTTTAAATTATTTTCTCACCGTTTGTGAGTAAGTATTACAATACCTCAAATTATTTTCAAAGTATTATAATTACAGGGATTAAGTCGTGGTTATCTTAACCGCTGGTTAGTGGGGTATTGTGCACATTACTAATTTCTCACGGTTAGGCAATAAGCCCTAACATGGGTTAGGCTAATAAGACCTAACAGTGACAAAAACGTCACTAATTGGGTGACTGGACCCAATAGTGGTATGACCATCGTCACACGGGTGGCAAGACCAGATATTAATTAAGATACTGCCATAGTAATCGCTCTTATGCTGTAATTTATAACTATGTGTCATTTTTATCAAAATGAATGATTCACTCAGTATTTCCCCGCTGACAAAACCTTTTTACAACATGTTTCAGGTGACCTCCTGAATTAAGAACACGTGCTACGGAGCACTATCAAGCTTGAAGTGGTGGCTCAAATAAAATAAATAAACATGTTTGTAAAATAATGAAATTTTGATATTTACGGGGTTTATCCTAAATGTAAATAAATAATACTCGGGCAAATTTTCTAAATTTAAAACGATCCTGTTAAGACTTCCGCTATAAAAATAAATACCACGGGATTTTCTGTCCCGCGGCTCCCGAAACAGGTCAAACCGGGTCGGGGGCCGTGACAGATTAAAACCCTTGATTTACGCCTCGTGATTTTCACGTCTAAGAGGTTCAATTTGACAAGTCAAACCTAAGTTAAATAACAGTCAAACCCAAATGTACTTAAAATGTGTTTTAATCAAATAATATCTGTAACAGGTTTGATATGATATCTTATAAACCAAATCAGTTTGTAAACTATAACAAAAATATATTTTACCATGTTCAACTTGTTACAAACCCATTTTCCCGTCCAAACTCGTTTATACGAATATGAACTGTTAAAAATGGTTTAAACCACCAAAATGAACCATAACGGGTCGATATCTTTACAGAATCTACCCAAATCCTAATATATGGTTAACAAAATCACAATATATGAGACTTCCTCCCTCATACATTTATAACCAACATTTTGTCTGGTATATCGTGTAATCTAACGATACCATTTTTCAAATCCATGTTAACCATCAAGTCTCAACAACTTATAACAATTAGTAAACAATTCTCATGGAAGTTATTTCCATCCGCTCTATGACTATAAGACCCCTAGTAGTCGCACCGTAGGTTAATAAACTTAGATCCGGTTGTACTACAAACTGGATATGTTGTGCTGAACCACTAGTACAAGTAAATACTTTTAGCTTGTATTATTAAAACTTCGGACATGGTATAAAACCTCTTTGGTTCTTGTATCCCATAATGGTGCTAAGTTCTTATCACGTAATAATTTTATTTAATATGTATTGGTTGATTAACATAAAATATTTGGTGGTTAATCATACACATATCCTGGCCCTTTGATATCCATTATTGCAATGACCATAAGCATAGGGTGTAGCTATACAACTGACATGCGTAAATGGTGTGTATATTGATCAAACACTAGCTAGTACTAGTTCTCGAATGTTACAAACATGTAAAACTGATAAATCAAGATACTTATCCCATGATTATGAAATATTTTATAAATGTGTAAGCTAACTGTATTTACCCGTGAAAGCTGCCATATTTTATAGATTGACTTATAGGTGGGAATCCTCATAAGTATGTTGGGCTAGGGTTCGGTTTATTGCTTGGAAGTTGCGACTCCATTATCAAGAACCGATGATGTCACTAAGTCCTTTTTAAAGTTTTATTTGATCCGCCTTTTGGGTTATATTGTATCGAATTTTGATACATAAATTTTAATATGTTTTGGGAGTTTCAAATACTTATACTTCATTTAATTATATGTAAACTCCCTATTTTCGTTGCGATGTTAAAATACACAATCGTCACGCTAATACCCCACATTTGGGCCCACCGGGAGAGCGAGGTGTGAAAGGTTGGTATCAGAGCTACAGTTTGAGGGATCTAGACATTAGCCTTAAATGTCTAAACTTGAATAAAAACTCACATTCACATATTCAGTAGGAAATTCCTAGTCTACGTCAATAAGATTTAGGATAGTTGACCTGAGTTTAGTATATATTTTAATGACTTTATGTCGAACTTCGTATAATAGAAACACCATATGGTAGTTGGGAGTATCTTAGTATGTACCATATATTGCTTTCATGCCTAGCTAGTATGAAGGTTAATGAATGGAACATCTTTGATCTTGCAAAAATGATATCGTAAACATAGCTGATAGTAAGCATGGGAAGTTGTTGACAGTTCTCCAGTTATGGAATCACTCGTGTCTTCATTGGTATTTCCTTCAATCTTAAGTCTATATTGACCTTCATTTGACCATAGTAGTATTTAGTGTTGTAACCATTGATTTTTAGAGCTCTTTATTTTTTGGTTCTTTTAACCTTGAGTGTTGTTTTCTTCCCTCGCTAAGTGTCACACCCCAACCGATGGCGGAAACATCAGAGTGAGACGAACGAGATTGCTCAAAGACTTCATAACACTATTACGACAATATTTAATTCAAAACTTGATTTCATTCATAGAAATAATTGCCAATTACAACATGGAAATCAGAGTACAACATTTAAAGATAAAGTACGACAAAATTTAATAACAAGTACAACATCAAAATCTAGCATTTCTAAGTGTGTTTCTAAGTCGTCCCTACTAGATTTCGTCATGATCATCATCAACCTGCAACATGTTAAAAGTATAGTTCAACACACAAGGCGAGTACACAAGTTTAATACATAGCATAAGTAATAAAGTTTTAAATAAATCCACATGGCAAACTTAGTTATCTAGATTAACGGAAAACTGGCATGTGATTATTCAAGTCAACCCAAAGTTTACGCAAATGTTTACAGACTTAACATGACCTCACGAACACGGCCGGTGCGTTACTCCTATAGTGCTATACATATTAAGGGTAGGCTCGTACGAATTTAATGACAAGTTTATCACAAAAAGAATAAATCCAGATTAACAAATCAAGTATAACGTATGCATGCATGTTTTGGATTTTTTTGTGCATTTGAATAAAGTATAAGTGTGATCGTTAATTTACTAGGTTAAACATATTGCACCCAAAAAGTGTAAAACATAAAAGGGTGTTCGAGTGTACTCACAATTTTGAAAAGCTTTCCTTTGGAATCCTGTGAAGAGGTTGAGAGTTTGAGGATGGAACACCAAGGTCACCCTACATGGGGTAAACTAAGGTGTGTGAGTAATGGATAAACGAAAGATTCGGATTGGAATTTAAAGTACAAAAGTATATCTGCATAAAAGTATTATCTAGTCTAGTTATTCGTTTTTGACACTAAGTTGTATGTGATTTCATGGGTCCTAGTTTGCCTATTGGAATCATCAACGAGAGACTTAGATTCGTAAATAAAGTAGTCTAAGTTTATAACGAATAACCATGAACCGATTATCATCACAAAGTTGGCCATGTTGATATATATACATATATTTATATAGTTATATAGTTATATATAATCCTAAAACTAAGTCCATCATAGATTGTCATATAAGTCAAGCATGGAGTATTAACCTCGTTATATGATTTACCACTACACAAATCATCACAAGGATGATTCGGAGGGTCATGAATAACAAGAAATAAAACTAGCTAATACATTCTCAAATAACCAACTAAGTCTTAACTCGGGTGAACCACCACAACATGGATAGAGTTAACTAAGTGTTGGAGGCTAGACGGGGTTATGTTACTTTGAAACTAGAAAGCTAGTTGAGTGTTCATACACAAGGTTCACAAGTGAGGTAGTGGAACTAGGATGGAAGGCCAAAGCTCCTACGGTTCACACTTTTTCCAAAACACAAGTTCATCCATATGAAATATGGTGAATCTTGGATGGTTTCAACACTTGGGATATGTATGAACTTATTAAAACAGAAAGTTTAGAGGGTGTTTTTATCTCTAAACTCATAAGAATCAACCATACACAAGAACTATAACCATGGACTTGATTAGAGGCAAGGTAGGTACAAGATTCATGTAAGAAAATATGAGTTTAATAAAGTTTAAAGCATAATCTTGCAAAATGTATACATTTAGACCGGGGAACAGAAGGTTAGATCTAATGGGTTTCAGGTAACCTCACTCTTGGCCTACTTCTACCAAAGAGTGCTTTTGTGTATTAGTCAAGGTGACAAAAATGCCTAGGTTTGGATGCTTCCTATAACAACCCTCAAAACACCCTAAAACGCTTCGGAATCGCAAAACCGAAACCGTGTATCATTATTTTAATCAAAAAATTAAATAAAATAGGTTTTATTACCGGTGGTGGCCCGCGACGGAGGAGACCTCGGTGTGTCGCGGAGCGCGATGGCCTCAGACTTAGCGGACACCCCTTGCGACACGTGTCACGTAACGTGTCAAGGCTATGTAGTGACCAGTCAAAGCTAACCTAGATAGGGGATGGGTGGCGGCCCACGACAGGCTTGGCCTATGGGCGTCACGGGGCGCGAGGGACCAATAAAACAACTATAAATAGCTCCTTCGAACAGCAGTTCATTTTCGTTCAAAACTTCTTTCTCTCTCAACTTCTATAGGCGAAAATTATAGCCATATACCCCCTTAAAAAACGAAGCTCTGCCTCGTTGTAAGTATTTTAAGCCCGATCACTAATTCATGACCCTACCCGATTGATCTATGGCCCTGTAATGTCACACCCCAACCGATGGCAGAAACATCGGGGCGCGGCACTGAGCGAAAAAGATTGTCCAGGAGAATCCATAACAACTAAAATTACCAGATATTTAACGTTACGTCCCATGCCATAACATATCAAATAAAAGCAGTTATTACAGACATAGTTGTTCTCAAAGACAAATCATAGTTTCGACAACTCAGATTTTATTAAATTTGTTTCTAGACTCCCCTAGCTTGATTCCACAGAGATCAGCAAACATAGCAAGCATCCTAAACACCTGTCACATACGTTAAAATAAAGGTTAATACACATAGTGTAAAGGTGAGCATACAAGTTTAATAGTATAATAGTAGCGAAAGCGATTTACGCATAACCAGCATGTAGTAATGCGAAGCAAGTAGGTTATCGACAATGAAATATGCACAGACATGACTGCGAGTTGTAGAATGAGCAACATATATCACCATTGTGACACGTGAAGAAATACCTTAACAACCCTTGTCCACCACAGGTGCTGAGTCCAAACTATAGTACTATTATTGCTAAGGTGTCAGGCAACAATCACTGTGTAAACATAACATACAAGCATTCATTGAATAACACGTATAACATGCAGAGCGGTTAGCGTATAAAAGTGTTGCGTTGTGTGATCGATGTGATTTGATATAGGTAACGTATGTAACACCCAAAAGTGCATAAAGCAAAAAGGGATCGAGTATACTCACAGATCATCTTTAGTAAATAAACACTTTCTTGGATTGAAGGGAGCGCTGAGAGATTAGCCTGAACACAGTACGACAGTATAAGCGTTGAACGGTGCATAAAATGGTGTCGAAGTGAAGTGAAATGGATTGTCATCCGATCGGATGACCTTCCGGACGGATGACCATTCGGTCAGAGGGTTGTCCGTTTGGGAAAGATGTGTTTGTGTATGATGTGAACTTTGAAGTTTCCGTTGTAGCATTTATAAAAATGAGAAGTGTTTCTTCAATTCAGGTCATCCGGACGGATGGCCGTTCGGTCGGATGGCGGTTCATTTGAACTGGCATTCTTTGAAGTTTTGTGAAAATTCTTAAGTGTTGAAGATCACAAGTCATCCGTTTGGATTGTCGTTCGATCGGATGGCAATCCAATCGGGCGGCAATCCGTTTAGCGAGCTGCTCGTTTGAAAACTTGTAAAAATTGTTATGTTTAGAACGTTTGGTTGAACCGAGACGGTATGATAACGTGTTAAACAACGGAAACTCCATTAGGCCCAGGTAATCCGATCAGATGGGAATCACCTCGTCCAATCAGTTAACTGTTCTTGACGGAATCTCATATTCAACCCATTAAGTCGGTCACCTCTTAAATAGTAATCCGTTCTCGGATCGACACTTCATTAGAGAATGAGTAGAAGGCCTGAATGAGCTCAGATTCTATCGGTTTTATGTGAAAAGCTGAGAATGTTGAAGAAAAGTTTGAGATACTTGAAAGATGTGTAGATTTAGGTGGAATCAGTGTTTAAACATTGTTGAAATCCCTTAGATCAGAGTTGTTCTTGGTGGGATGATGTCACACTTCAATGTTCATAAAAACTCCATGATGACATCACCCTTGAACAGCCCGAATCAACAGATTTCATGGTGAAATGGTGAGATTTGATGGTGAAAATGATGAGAAAGTGTGTGTAGATCAAAGAAGTACAAGATTTGAGATGAAAACTTACAAGAATCGCGAGGAATCGAGAGAAAAGTGGCTGAGAAGTCGAAGGGTCGGAGGAGAGCTGTCACATCACATGAACAGTGATGTGACAGGTGCTGTTTATAGGTGGAGAGGAGAAAGGCGGTGCAAAGGAGACGGGTCGGGGGGCCTTCCGATCGGATGGCCTTCCGATCGAATGGTCCTTCGATCGGATGGTTTGTGTGAGTTGGTTTCTGACTTTTCATCTCGTGCGTTGAGCGTTGCGTTGTGAGTAAGCGATGCGATAGTATTAAACAATAGTTACACAAATAAATATAACTCCTAATAACATAAAGTAAACCTTAAATTTCGAGTTCGCGATGAGATTGTGTTGTGATAGAGTTGCGATGCGATAACGATGAGATAGCGTTCAGTAGATTAGTGTTTAACTGCGATTATTGCATTTACTCAACATAATACAACTAAAGTAATATAAATTATAGCATCGATTAACAAGTCAAAGTGTACAAGTTACAATTAAGCAAGGAATGACAGACCAAATTAGCAATCTTTTCTTCCTTTGACTTTGACTTTAACTTTTACTTTGACTTCAAAAAGTTGGGTTGTTACAGCCTCCCCTACTTTAGGGAATTTCGTCCCGAAATTAAGGCGCAGGCGTAATGAATAGTTGTGGATACTTAGCCTTCATGTCACTTTCGAGTTCCCAGGTGAACTCGGCGCCGCGTTTGCCTTCCCAGCGAACCTTCACAATGGGAATGCGTGAGCGCCGGAGTTTCTTGGTCTCTCGGTCCATGATCTCGACTGGCTTTTCCTCGAAGTGTAAGGTTTCGTCCACTTGTAGATCCTCAAGTGGTACATGTAAATTCTGCTCGGATAGGCACTTTCTGAGGTTCGAAACATGGAAAGTCGGGTGGACGTTGCTAAGTTCCTCTGGTAGCTCGAGTCTGTAGGCCACTTTGTGTCGCAACCCCCGACCCCTGCCCGGGAGCGGGCGACCGCGAGCTACTCAGAGCGGGTGGTATCGGTGTTTATTAATTTGGCAGCGGAATACATCAGGACCGTAGTTAGGAAATATTTTGATCAGAGTAAAACACCAAACTTTTATAATAATAATAATTCATGGGAATAAAACTCAAGTTCATTTGACAATACATTGATAGGGATAAACCCTAATTATTGAAAACAAAATGTCTTGTTTATTTTAGGTAACTTTTATAGCCACTATCCTAAGCTTTCAGTGCTCCCCAGCTGGCTTCTATTGGGCTTTCATATTATGTTACCTGAAACGCGTTTTAAAACATTTTGTCAGCAAGAAATACTGGTGAGTGAATCCCAATTTAATCAAAACAGGTTTTATCATTTTACAGCATTGAGGGCGATCTCGCAATTACATTTGTTTATATTTCTACTTTAATTACCACCCACGGTACTGTCAATCCATGATGTGACAACCCTCACTAAACCAGGTATCCGTATGATTTAATTAGTAATTAATTGCTACTTAATTACTGTGCTTACTTGAAATTACTGATGAACTGCTACTTGATTTCTGATACACATACATATCTGCATCATACTTTACATACCGTCACTACATTATTTACATGCTGAACCCTAATGACAAACATGATGCACAAAAGCACAGTAGCACCATGAACGGATAACCTATTGAACATGCTGATAAAGCCAGCATCAGGCAGATACTGCCTCTAAGGCCTGAATGAGCCAGAAATATTTTACTGCACCCATAGTGAGTATAGGGATACAGGGGTTGTAGAACTGCGTCTCTAGGAATAAGTTACGATGACTGGATGTGCCTAAAACATACACTGAGCACAAAACACAGCACTTTAATGAACAAATCAGCTTCTAGCTAGCTAATAAAGTGCCAAAACATGAGAAAAATATTACTAGACACTTTCCAAAGTGTCAGGAATAAGTTGTGTCACTAAAAGGGCATTAACGACACTTAAAAGCTTTGTTAAGCGCTTTAACGGATTACCATCCAACCGAACAACCGGACTATACCCGGAACATAAAAATATTGACATTAACATTATTGATCTTTTTCTGAGCCAGTTAGGATCCCTGAACACCCTAACACCCGCCATAAAACATAACACACCACTAACCAAGTTAAGTGCTTAACTAACCTATTAACTTAACTAAGTAACCTAACTAGTTGTTAGAATCCAACCAAGACCCCCCCCCCATTGAAATCGGCCCAACTAGAAGGGGACAAGCTTGGAATTCTTTTTAATATTGTAATCAAGATGTTTAATATCTAGATAGCACATGATCCTTTGGACAAAAGCCTAACTAATTGTCTATAAGTAGTGAGTGTTGGCACATGAGATAATCACAACACACTTCACCATCCAAACTCTCTCCTTCCCTCTCTACAAGTCACGGCCGAACACCCCCTTGGCACCCCATCCATTTTCGATTTCTATCTTGCAAGTTCCAAGCTCTACAAGTGTCAAGGGTCACGTATTAGGAAGCTCGGAGCAAACGGAAGGCGAAGGACCTCACTCTCTAGCTTTTATCCACCCGATTTACGTCTAGATTCTTCCCTAGCCTCAAGCTAGAGGTATAATGCTTAAAACACTCTCTTGAACTAATCTAAAGTGGTTAATACGATGTGTAACGATTAAAACTCGGAATCTTGCAATTCGAAGCATTAAAGTCTACTAAAAACATGAAAAATGATGGTTAAAAGCTCACTAGTTGTGTAAATGTTGTAGTAACTGAAAGTTGTGATTATTTAGACCCGATCTATGATGTGGTAGCTCGGATCATCGTTTAACCCGGTTTGATCATGGTCATGGATCATGACATAAGCTTGTTTTGAATGAGACAAGGGTTAAAAGGTGAAACTCTACCACACGCGAATCATGAACTTGTGTAAAAATGTTTTACTTATGGAATAGTGTTTAAAACTAGCAGATCTACGTATCTGCAAGTGGTATTTTCGAAAGACCAAGTGTCAAAGAAATCATGTTTTCTAAAAATGGATCTTACACTAACAAGCATGATTTTTATAAACCACAAGTGTGTAAACACTTGTGAAATGAAAAGTTTCGACAAAATAACAAACTTTGTAAAAGATGACGAGAAGTTGTAAAGATGGATTTACTCTAAAAACGAGGTTTTTACAAGATCAAATTACTTGATATAAAGATCCACAAAATATAATGGGATTTACACTATAGTTTCGGAAAAACTACAAGTTCATGTGATTTATGCGATCTACATACTTGTCGACTAGTTCGTTGTGTCGGAAATTGTTTGATTGAATAAAGAAGTTGTTGAAAATGATTTAGTAAAAGAAAATGATACGCTTGAAAGCGTGGCCACCTCCAGTTACAGAGGAAACTCTAGTGAAATTTTTCTAAAAACCTAACACTTAGAATTATTTACACTACAAGTGTTAGAATTATTTTTGACATGTTTTCGAAATATAAATTTCGCCATGACTTTATTTACTAAATATTCGGAGGTGGGATTTTCACAAAAACTAAACGTGATAAATATATATATATTTGGTAAATATATTTTCACAACTTCGTTTATGATTATTTTGTGAAAATACATAAATATTATTTTTAGAGTAAAAATAATATTTTCAAACGTTAACAGATCCAAAATAATACGAACGCCTCTACGATAACTATATAAGTTACACTGGTAATATTTATTACCACTCGAATGATAAAACGTAACTTACGCATTATACGGAAATATTCATGAACGCGTATTTTATCAACGTATTATTTTTGGGGAAAAATTATGTGAAATGAAAATATAATATTTTTGAGAAAAATATTTATATTTTGGAATTAGAAATAAGTATATATTAAGTGAGACTTAATGATATAATTCGAACGCACATGTATTAAATCCCCCATCCTTGGGAAGGAGATTAACTACCAAGTATATACGAAAAGTAAACACGAAATAGTTGCCTAACTATTTCCCAAAAACTTAAACTATAAAGCTGAGGCATGGCCGTCCGTCTAATAGAGTTAGCACATGTAGGTCGTTGCACCGACTGTGAGTTCATGTCCCCCTTTTCTCTTAACTGTTTTCAGTTTTCTAAACTGCGGGGGTGAAATACATGTTACTATGATTACGAGTACTTTTTACATGGTATGGTTAGCGTAAGGAGGGTTACTACTTAGATCATGTGAGTGGGTAGGCGGGAACTGGAGGCCATTAATCCTCATTGTAGGACCGAGGGACGTAAGCGGTAGATCTATCTGGGTGTAGCGAGCCCAACCCCAGGTCCAACAGTACGGACCTCGGGGTGACTTTGTGCCCCGACGCAAAATCGCAAGGTTTGAGTCTTCCTACTTGCACTTCACACATATCAATGGCCTTGCAAACCGTTGGTGATCTCTTTTTCCTTATTTGCTACATACCAGGAAATTTTTATACTTACAAGTGTTTTACATACTCACTTACACATGAACTCGCTCAACATTATTGTTGATTTTTCAACTTACATGTATTTCAGGGAATTAAAGGATCTGGCACGGTATGGCACGTTTTCCCGCTGCACTATTTCCGAGGTCATCCGGGTTTAGGGAATTTGACTCTTTCCTGGACAAGTCACAATCCTTAAACCATGTTTATGTTATGTTTGAGTTTGTAATGTTTGTTGAACAAGGTTATGGTTGTTAGGGTGTTTTCCCGTTAAAACAATGTTATGGTATTTTGGTTTTAAACTTAATCGAATGGATGATCTTGCATGGTTTTTATTCATATAGCTTTGTTATGGTTAAGCTATGGTATTAAGAAGTCACACCAAACTAACCACGCTTCCGCAAAGCCAGGGTGTGACAGCTTGGTATCAGAGCTCTGATCATAGCAAACTAGGATTCCTTCTCGAGTCTAGACTATGATCACTAGGGCTCTCACGAAAACATTTTTACTGCATACCACTTAAGTCCAGATCCAAAACGTTTTTACAAACAAATGTTGAGCACATTTTATCTATTTATTTTTAGGCTCAGTCTTGGAGGCTGAGGCTCGGCCTTGGAGACCGATGTGACACCTGTGTCACTTCAACCATCAAACAAATGCCAAACCAATGAAATATTGTATTTCATACTTTGGACATATATAAATATGTGTATCGTTTGCACACATCAACTCTTGTTCGATTTCAAGCTCTAAATCGCTTTCTGGAGAATTATACGCAAACTGGTGCATAAAACGTACTCAGTTTAATGCGACAGATACTCCGGAAAATCAACACATACTCAACATACCTTAAATAACCCTTACATAACTTAGAAATAAGTTTTGAAGGCTTTGGTATGGCAAAAACAAGTTAATTCGCTTACAGGGACTAAACTTGACAAACTGCGAAAGTATGCCAATTTGAACTGTAACAAACATTCCGGAACATGTCCATAAGTTAAACATACCATAAATATCCTTTACATAGCTTAGAAATAGGCTTTGTGGGGTTTGGTATGCTAAAACAAACTTTTGGATCATTCAGGGGCTAAAAGTTTCAAAAAGTGCACAAGTTTGCACTTTTGCGCATAACTTACGTTCTGAATACATCCGGACATCCAAAAATTTATGTAAGCATCTTTATATTATGCCTTAGTGTATGGCATGAGAAAAATCCATTCGTCGCGCAATTTGGATCGTCTTTCGCGCTTATGCGCATTCCGTCGTAATTAACTGAACATCGCGACCGTACGGCCAAACGAACCGACATCCGGGATATTTTTGAGCACATTTTAAGTTCCCTATACTTTAACATCACTATAGAGCTTTGAAATGGGGTTAACGGGGCTTAAACGTGTCAAAAATGTATCAAATACCAAGTTTTGGAGCTGCAGGGACCAAAACTGTAAATCTGCCAAACTAAGGGCTTACGGACCGTAAGCCAAAACCCATACGGTCCGTAAGGAGTCCCCAGTACAGCAGATTCATTGAATCCACTTGCAGTTGGCCTTTCGTTCGTTCAAGGGGCAATGCCCTTTCACCAATCAAGAGCCAAGGGCCATTTTCAGTAACCACAACATTTTGACAAGTGTACGGGCAAGATCATGGCACGATATTCGATAAACGATCCTAACGGTTCTACTTTTCCTATAAATACCCCCCTTGTTGCCAAAAACCCACACAATCTGATCAAAATGCTCTAAGTTGATGCCTTTGCTTCATACCTGAGCTCTTTGATCTAGATTAGCATTCGGGGACCCTCCGTAAGTATTCTTTCGTTCTTTTATTTGCTTTTCGAGTCCGAAAGTCAATGTTTTGTTGACTTTCTGCATTGACCAGCCTATGGTCAATCCGAAGTTCATGGAACTTCATAACGTGAGTGTGATCACGATGGTTATAGTCCGTAGTGACTATACCTACTGATTACCACGTTATCTAGGCTCAGTGACGAGTCATAGTTTCGGCCAAAATGTGCATTCTTGCATATTTTGTAACCAAACTACCCGTGAGCATCAAAGCCGTTTGTTTTATGCCAAACCTGTTTTCTAATCTTAGTTAAGCATGTTCTAACATGCTTAGCTCGTCACTTTTAGTTTAGTGCTTATATAGGGTCGTAAGGTAAGCGATCTAAACCATCACTTATACTTTCGAACCCGACCCATTTGGTCGATCATTAGGATCCGACCAAACACATTAGGTGACCATAGCTATAACCTTCCGAGGTTATACCTTGTGGTCACGATGTTAGGCGTTCCAGACGCGTTCTACGCGAACGACGCGTAAGGTAGCATAAGCTACCTAAACGGGTCGTGATGGGTCGCAAGCACTTAGGTTAGGTTTCATTTTAGTATGTAGGCTTTGTAAACCATATTACACGAGTCTCCATACTCGTTTGGTTTACGAACCCGCATACTATCCGATCCTTCCGATTTGGCCCGGTATATTAACATAGCTACCTATTAGGTGCCATTTGATATCCCGTGATCTTTAGCATTATCTGGTTATTATACAAGAACTTCAAAGCAATCTCAGGTGAGTACGTAGAACCCCATCTTTTACTGTTTTCCAAACTGTTTTGGGGTGAAACACATGTGCCTATCTGTTACTTTCATGCTTTCCATGTTTTCACATCATATGCCTGCTATGTTGTTAGTACATTATAGTACACGATTTCATTACATTTCATGCTATGTATGCCCATTGTGTGCGTACTTAGTACATTGATTTACATTACATTTCTGTTGCATATGTTTACTCAGCATATGGACACATTGATTTACATGAACATTTCTGTTGCATATGTTTACTCAGCATATGGACACATTGATTTACATGAACATTTCTGTTGCATATGTTTACTCAGCATATGGACACATTGATTTACATGAACATTTCTGCTTCGTATGTTTACTTAGCATACTTAGTACAATTGTTTACATCACATGCCTTCATTTTGTTATGACATTTGGTTTGTTTAACATGGGACAATACATTCATTAACATTAGCTACGCCGTTCGTTAGTAGGTAGTGGTACCATAGGAATTGACAACTCCCGTTCCTGAAGTCCTGGGTTTGATAGGATTGTAAGGAATGACCGAATTCGATATACATAACTTAGATAAACCTTTAATTTGTTTAAGGGTTTATCGCCACAGTCTCAAGGCTTGGATGTATGCATATTTCACAATACCGCATAAATGTTAATATCAATAGAGCATGCATTTTTCCACAGAACATAACGTTGATTTAAACCACGTTTTACTTCAACGACTTGTTTTGTGCATTTTACATATGGTTTAAGTTGATACATTTCGCTTACCATACATGATACATTTTGGGATACACATTACATGATTTACATTGAATATAAACACGTTGACATTGACATACACATTTGGTGACTTACATTGAACATAGACATTTGACATGGTTTACACAATAAACAATTGAGTTATACAAGAAAAATCTTACATGGTGGATGGTTTGGGTAAATGGTTTGAGTAACGTGGAGTATGTAATATGATGCAAACATCGTGGATACGCCGCTGGTACTTCCTATATATAAATGTTTGTATAATATTACATATCTTAGCATTATCTAAATCATTTCAGTTTAGACAGATGACATTTTTTACAAATAACACACTTTTCACGAGACATTGTTTTACAAACGACTTATCTTATACAAACACATTTTACATGGTTATCCGTTTAACCACACAGTGTCTTCTTATTTATACATATCATCTGATTTTATCGTTTTTCAAATGATTTACAAGACAAAGCAAATTACAAGGTTCATGACTAAACATTTTCTCAAACATAAGTCATGAATTCCGTTTTCATAAAACCAATGTATCTCACAGGCATTTTTATGCTGACGCACCTATTTTCACATGTGTTTTCAGGAAATGATGCATAGGACTTATCAAGACATACTTAGGCGGACCTGTGCCTTAGTGACCTAAAACGAGACAAGAACTAGTTAATTAATGTTATGTACTCTTTAGTTCTTGTTTAAACAATGTATACTTTCATATTTGATTAATAAAACGAAACTTCATTTGCCATGGATTTGAAACAATTGATTCTGTTACAACACTCCCCGACGTTTCCGCCACGTTTTGTATGTCCTACGTGGTCGGGGTGTGACAGAAAAGTTGGTATCAGAGCCAATGGTTATAGGGAATTAGGTTATTAGTAATGCTTTGACCTAGTCTATAACCTTCCTAGGACCCTAACGCGAGTTCACTTGCGTTTAGTCATAAAACAATACCGTCACCTATCCTTAGGCGACGACCACAACAAGAGCATAAATTTCAAAACCGCTTTGAAAACCAATCATCTGTTCTAGGATGATTGATTACTAGGTTTTGAACCCTCTGTTATAAGGTTTTGAACCCTCTGTTATAAGGTTTTGAACCCCTTTGAATTTTCAAAACTCTCGTCAAAGTTTTGGGTCCTAAATAGTGTGAACACGTGCGAACTGGAAGAGTGAATGCCTGTACCCTGGGTTTTCTGTCTAAGGTTAGAGTGTTCGTACAAATCCACATAATCGGACCAGTCACTCTTACCTGGGAACTCTTGGGGTGAGTGTCCACTTATAGGCGAGCATGTCTTCGCGATACACTATGAGGATCTATTTACTTTGATTCAGCCTTGGTGTTGTTTGTTTGATTCATGATTCAAACAAATGACCATCAACCGTGATTACGGTTGGTGATTGTAACATCTTATTCTTACCCAAGACCATTTTATTTGTTTCCTTTCATGTTTTCCTCATTTAGAATGCCTCCTCGACGCGAACACCAGATAGCAACTGCCGAGCTGGCAGAAATTATTGCGCAGCAGATGGCTGCTCAATTCCCAAATCTCTTTGCTCAATGGAACCAAGCCAACAACAACAACAATGGTACATGCAATTTCAAGAACTTTAACTCGGCTAAACCACTCAAGTTTAGTGGTTCTGAGGGAGCAACTGGGCTTCTTCAATGGTTCGAGAGCATCGAGAATACCTTTCGCCACGTACAGTGTCCGGATAATCGCAAGGTCGAGTTTTCTTCAAGTGTGTTTCAGAAGAGGGCTCTTACATGGTGGAATGGGGTAATGAGAGACCGTGGTGCAGATGTTGCTCTAGCACAAACATGGGCTGAACTGAGAGCTCTTATGATGAGGGAGTTTTGTCCTCGTCATGAACAACGAGCGTTGGAGAAGGAGTTTGATGATTTGAAACAAGATAGTGGCGAACACAGGGCATATACTGATAGGTTTGAGGAGTTGAGTCTACTTTGCCCGACTATGGTCGCCCCACTCGACAAGGCTATCGAAAGGTACATCGACGGCCTGCCTGACTCGGTACAAGACATTGTCACTAGTAGCAACCCTACCACACTCCGTCAGGCCATTGAGCTATCTGCAACCTTGACTGAATCGCAGATCAGAAAGCATAAACTTTTTCGAAAGGGTGACAAGAAGCCAATCGAGGAATCAAAGACCATGGATGAACAGACTGGATCCCCTGAGAAGTCTAAGAAGCGTAAGGCTTCGCAGAATTTTGCAATTACTGCTCAACCTAACCAAAACACCCGCAACCAACCAACTCAACCTCCTACAAAGAAACCTTATGCCGGTACTGCACCGATATGCAACAAATGTAATGCACACCACTTAGCTCACCTACAGTGCCGATTATGTGCATCGTGTGGGCGACTCGGTCACCTGGCAAATGCTTGTCGATTTACCCCAAACCAAGGTGGTCCAAACCAACCTCAAGTAAATCCTGCTCAAGCTCGTCTTCCACTAGGTCCTTGCTTCAACTGTGACGAAATGGGCCATTTCCGGAGAAATTGCCCAAAGATTGCTAATGCGAATCCAGCGCAAGGATGAGCATCGGACCAACTAGAAGACAATGTTGTTTAGAGATAATCAAACCTTATGTATTATTTTCTTTTGTAGTCGAGGTCCATGAAACAGTTGTTGTTGTTTATAAATAAATCTTTTATTCTACATTGCAATGTACAAATGTGATGTCATGTATAAACAACGTATCCTCTACAATACCAACAATCAAGGAACCGTATTCCTTGAAGAACGGACTACCCCGTAATTTCTTCCATTTTATTATCTCTTGTGTTTTCCACGAATACCCAAAGTACCACTATAAATTCTTAATAGGGTACCTAAGGGTATTTCCGTATCTTCAAAAAATTATTGTACCTTAATTCGAAAATTGCGTTTTCTTGAAAACGAAATCGAATTTATAGGAGATCTTTCTATCTTCATAGTTAGATTCTTGCTAATGTTTAAAGTACCGAATGAAATCCATGAAATGGATTCCTAGTGTGCTTTAAATGCATGTACGTAATCAACAAAACAAATTAACAAATTAAAGATCTAGATAAACAATTTTGTGGTTATGTGACTATGTGTTTATGCATCTTGTCTTTCCATTTATGCATTTTGTGTTTTTGTATACTCTGGATATTCGCTATCCAACTCCTCGTAGAATCTTTCATACCTTCATACGAGGGATTCGTAGTAGGACATTCAAAAAGGTACTATCTTAAATCCTTAATGGACTTCTACGTTGTAGTTAAGTCCCTTGGATTATAAAGTACTATTCCAAAGTTTAAGGATAATATGTGTTGATATAGTTGAAGAGATTGGTTCGACAATCTAGTTAAAGACATCCTACATCGATGTAGTTAAATATTCCCCGTGGGTAGTTTAGTTAAATATTCCCCGTGGGTAGTTTAGTTAAATAGATCATTCGTTGATCTAAGTTAAAGAGATTGGTTCGACAATCTAGTTGAATATGTCATGCGTTGATATAGTTAAAGAGGCCCTCGGGTGGTCTAGTTAAAGAGATCCTACGTCGATCTAAGTTAAAGAGATTGGTTCGACAATCTAGTTGAATATGTCATGCGTTGATATAGTTAAAGAGGCCCTCGGGTGGTCTAGTTAAAGAGATCCTACGTCGATCTAAGTTAAATAGATTGGTTCGACAATCTAGTTAAAGACGTCCTACGTTGATGTAGTTAAATATTTCTCTTGGGTAGTTTAGCTGAAGAGATTATTCGTTTGATTTTTTTCCCATACGCATTATGAAATGAACTGTGCGGACTGTGCAAGGAAGTACGTAATTATGGAGGCCTACATAATTATGGAATTCAGTGCACAGAAACCACAGGAAGTTATGTCATGTGTTAAGGCCTACAGTGACAAGAGTAATGATACGGGAGAAGTCTTGGATTTTGACCCATGTCATTCATCCTTACACTCCCCAATTCTGATTTCAAGCACACACAAGTTTCCTATGATAACTCTTCACGGGAAACGTTCTCCTGCCCGTAGTTCGAAACTCCATGTTTTGTTACTACAAGGACTTCACTTTGTGGGTTGAAATTTTCGCTATGGATCCTAACATGGCCCAGAGTTTTACCTAAGGGTTCAATGGATTTGTCTGAAAGCGAAACCGTCACGGCTGTCTTCACAAGTTTCCTCTAAAACTAAATTTCGGGACGAAATTTCCTAAAGTAGGGGAGACTGTGACACCTGTGTCACTTCAACCATCAAACAAACACCAAACCAATGAAATATTGTATTTCATACTTTGGACATATATAAATATGTGTATCGTTTGCACACATCAACTCTTGTTCGATTTCAAGCTCTAAATCGCTTTCTGGAGAATTATACGCAAACTGGTGCATAAAACGTACTCAGTTTAATGCGACAAATACTCCGGAACATCAACACATACTCAACATACCTTAAATAACCCTTACATAACTTAGAAATAAGTTTTGAAGGCTTTGGTATGGCAAAAACAAGTTAATTCGCTTACAGGGACTAAACTTGACAAACTGCGAAAGTATGCCAATTTAAACTGTAACAAACATTCCGGAACATGTCCATAAGTTAAACATACCATAAATATCCTTTACATAGCTTAGAAATAGGCTTTGAGGGGTTTGCTATGCTAAAACAAACTTTTGGATCATTCAGGGGCTAAAAGTGTCAAAAAGTGCACAAGTTTGCACTTTTGCGCATAACTTACGTTCTGAATACATCCGGACATCCAAAAATTTATGTAAGCATCCTTATATTATGCCTTAGTGTATGGCATGAGAAAAATCTATTCATCGCGCAATTTGGATCGTCTTTCGCGCTTATGCGCATTCCGTCGTAATTAACCGAACATCGCGACCGTACGGCCAAACGAACCGACATCCGGGATATTTTTGAGCACATTTTAAGTTCCCTATACTTTAACATCACTTTAGAGCTTTGAAATGGGGTTAACGGGGCTTAAACGTGTCAAAAATGCATCAAATACCAAGTTTTGGAGCTGCAGGGACCAAAACTGTAAATCTGCCAAACTAAGGGCTTACGGACCGTAAGCCAAAACCCATACGGTCCGTAAGGAGTCCCCAGTACAGCAGATTCATTGAATCCACTTGCAGTTGGCCTTTCGTTCGTTCAAGGGGCAATGCCCTTTCACCCAATCAAGAGCCAAGGGCCATTTTCAGTAACCACAACATTTTGACAAGTGTACGGGCAAGATCATGGCACGATATTCGATAAACGATCCTAACGGTTCTACTTTTCCTATAAATACCCCCCCTTGTTGCCAAAAACCCACACAATCTGATCAAAATGCTGTAAGTTGATGCCTTTGCTTCATACCTGAGCTCTTTGATCTAGATTAGCATTCGGGGACCCTCCGTAAGTATTCTTTCGTTCTTTTATTCGCTTTTCGAGTCCGAAAGTCAATGTTTTGTTGACTTTCTGCATTGACTAGCCTATGGTCAACCCGAAGTTCATGGAACTTCATAACGTGAGTGTGATCACGATGGTTATAGTCCGTAGTGACTATACCTACTGATTACCACGTTATCTAGGCTCAGTGACGAGTCGTAATTTCGACCAAAATGTGCATTCTTGCATATTTTGTAACCAAACTACTCATGAGCATCAAAGCCGTTTGTTTTATGCCAAACCTGTTTTCTAATCTTAGTTAAGCATGTTCTAACATGCTTAGCTCGTCACTTTTAGTTTAGTGCTTATATAGGGTCGTAAGGTAAGCGATCTAAACCATCGCTTATACTTTCGAACCCGACCCATTTGGTCGATCATTAGGATCCGACCAAACACATTAGGTGACCATAGCTATAACCTTCCGAGGTTATACCTTGTGGTCACGATGTTAGGCGTTCCAGACGCGTTCTACGCGAACGACGCGTAAGGTAGCATAAGCTACCTAAACGGGTCGTGATGGGTCGCAAGCACTTAGGTTAGGTTTCATTTTAGTATGTAGGCTTTGCTAAACCATATTACATGAGTCTCCATACTCGTTTGGTTTACGAACCCGCATACTATCCGATCCTTCCGATTTGGTCGGGTATATTAACATAGCTACCTATTAGGTGCCGTTTGATATCCCGTGATCTTTAGCATTATCTGGTTATTATACAAGAACTTCAAAGCAATCTCAGGTGAGTACATAGAACCCCATCTTTTACTGTTTTCCAAACTGTTTTGGGGTGAAACACATGTGCCTATCTGTTACTTTCATGCTTTCCATGTTTTCACATCATATGCCTGCTATGTTGTTAGTACATTATAGTACACGATTTCATTACATTTCATGCTATGTATGCCCATTGTGTGCGTACTTAGTACATTGATTTACATTACATTTCTGTTGCATATGTTTACTCAGCATATGGACACATTGATTTACATGAACATTTCTGTTGCATATGTTTACTCAGCATATGGACACATTGATTTACATGAACATTTCTGTTGCATATGTTTACTCAGCATATGGACACATTGATTTACATGAACATTTCTGCTTCGTATGTTTACTTAGCATACTTAGTACAATTGTTTAAATCACATGCCTTCATTTTGTTATGACATTTGGTTTGTTTAACATGGGACAATACATTCATTAACATTAGCTACGCCGTTCGTTAGTAGGTAGTGGTACCATAGGAATTGACAAGTCCCGTTCCTGAAGTCCTGGGTTTGATAGGATTGTAAGGAATGACCGAATTCGATATACATAACTTAGATAAACCTTTAATTTGTTTAAGGGTTTATCGCCACAGTCTCAAGGCTTGGATGTATGCATATTTCACAATACCGCATAAATGTTAATATCAATAGAGCATGCATTTTTCCACAGAACATAACATTGATTTAAACCACGTTTTACTTCAACGACTTGTTTTGTGCATTTTACATATGGTTTAAGTTGATACATTTCGCTTACCATACATGATACATTTTGGGATACACATTACATGATTTACATTGAACATAAACACGTTGACATTGACATACACATTTGGTGATTTACATTGAACATAGACATTTGACATGGTTTACACAATAAACAATTGAGTTATACAAGAAAAATCTTACATGGTGGATGGTTTGGGTAAATGGTTTGAGTAACGTGGAGTATGTAATATGATGCAAATATGGTGGATACGCCGCTGGTACTTCCTATATATAAATGTTTGTATAATATTACATATCTTAGCATTATCTAAATCATTTCAGTTTAGACAGATGACATTTTATACAAATAACACACTTTTCACGAGACATTGTTTTAAAAACGACTTATCTTATACAAACACATTTTACATGGTTATCCGTTTAACCACACAGTGTCTTCTTATTTATACATATCATCTGATTTTATCGTTTTTCAAATGATTTACAAGACAAAGCAAATTACAAGGTTCATGACTAAACATTTTCTCAAACATAAGTCATGAATTTCGTTTTCATAAAACCAATGTATCTCACAGGCATTTTTATGCTAACGTACCTATTTTCACATGTGTTTTCAGGAAATGATGCATAGGACTTATCAAGACATACTTAGGCGGACCTGTGCCTTAGTGACCTAAAACGAGACAAGAACTAGTTAATTAATGTTATATACTCTTTAGTTCTTGTTTAAACAATGTATACTTTCATATTTGATTAATAAAACGAAACTTCATTTGCCATGGATTTGAAACAATTGATTCCGTTACAACACTCCTCGACGTTTTCGCCACGTTTTGTATGTCCTACGTGGTCGGGGTGTGACAACCGAGGCTCGATCTAGGAGATCGAGGTAGATGGCTAGTGAGACTAGGATGAATAGGCTCAGTCTTGGAGGCTGAGGCTCGGTCTTGGAGGCTGAGGCTCGGTCTTGGAGACCGAGGCTCGATCTAAGAGATCGAGGTAGATGGCTAGTAAGACTAGGAAGAGTAGGCTCAGTCTTGGAGGCTGAGGCTCGGTCTTGGAGGCCGAGGCTCGATCTAAGAGATCGAGGTAGATGGCTAGTGAGACTAGGGAGAATAGGCTCAGTCTTTGTAACAACTGCCACTAAAATCCATAATTAGGATGGTAATTAGCTATTAAGGAAACCCTAATTAAGAAACCCAAGTAATTCTGCACTAACCCTAAAATTTCCAGAACAATCGGAATCAGGATCAGGGCCCCTAAAACTCAGGAGGGGATAAACCCTAGCCAACGATTATCTTCATAACTATTTGTAAAAATCGAATTTTAGGAAACGGTCGACTCAGCATGCCTACATGCACGAAGGGCTACTCTATGAAAGTAGGGTGACCACTCGCGTAGCGCGACGCCTATAGAGGTACCCCCTCGCGCTACGTGACGGTGTCAAATTTTCAGTATAAATAGCAGGGGTTGGGACTTGAAATCTGGCACTTGAACGATGTTAAAATTCATAATATACGTCGAGTTATAAGCAAAACAGTCCAACACACACACACAATTATCGAAACGCTGCCGCAATCAGGGTAATAACTCGATCGCTATTACGATTCAACGTCCGATCGATTATAACTATCCAACGATAGTCCAGGTGCTGCTCAAATGAGCTTGTACTTTGATTATTCGTCGTGATTTCGACTTGAATATTAGAGTGTTGTTCGAATTCGGACTATGCTCTGTTATTCGTTGTGAATCCGATTGAATTATCGAGTATTGCACTGATTAATCGTTGTGAAGGTTTAATCTCGTGAATTGACGTAACTGCTGTATTAGTTACTAACCTGTTTGTGTGTGCATTGTGTTAAAACTAGGTGTAATCAAGGCTAATCAGTAGGCTTATATCTATTGCTCGTTAATTTGCAATGTGAGTCATTCTTCTTTTTAAATTGTTTTCTCACCGTTTGTGAGTAAGTATTACAATACCTCAAATTATTTTCAAGGTTATAATTACAGGGATTAAGTCTTTGTAATCACCAAATTACAGCTGGTATGTGGGGTATTGTGCACATTACTGTTATTATCACTCTATGTGAGTGAATATTACTCTATGTGAGTTATTATTACTCTGTGTGAGTACACCGTCACTATTTGGGCAACGGGACCCAATAGTGGTATGACCACAGTCACAGAAATGAATCGAGTGACAAATACCCATTCTTGATAATTGGTTGATAGAAACATTGTAATCGCTCTTAATACTGTAAATTATAACTAACAGGTCGTTTTAGAAAACAGAATGATTCACTCAGTATTTCCCCGCTGACAAAACCTTTTTCAAACATGTTTCAGGTGATCTGTGTGATCCAGGAAAAGTGCAGTAAAGCACTATCAAGCTCAGAGAAGTGGCTTAGTGTAAATAAACCAATAAAACGTGTTTTGAAAAATAAAGATTTGTGTGTGAAATCAACTTATTGTAAATTATGGGAATTATCCCTTAAACTTTGTGTAATATATTAAACGAGCATTTTACGGATAAAAGATCCTGTTATAAAAAGACTTCCGCTGCCGCATAAATTAAATACCACGGGAACTGCCTCGCGGGCCCCGACTCCGTCCAGGGTGGGTCGGGGAGCCGTGACAGCGAAGGTGGTATCAGAGCTAATAATTAAATTGAGCCACTGATCGAGCCACTGATTAAGCCTAAATTAAGTATTGTGTCCAAAATGCTTAATTTTACTAATTGCTATTCGGTGATTATATGTTTTATTAACTGGCTATTTTTAGTTACAGTATGGGTAAGCAAAAGCTGTCTGCTATCTACCACAAACTAGATGTGGCATCTTCTTCTAGAAACCAAGTAAACCTAGAAGAAGGAATCTTTGTCCGCAAGGCAAACTATGAGAATCCACTTTCCCCAGAGAAAAGGGATTCGATACTAAAAAAAGAGTCAGGAGATAAAGAAACCCCGAACCAAGAGAGTTAGGTTTAACCCAGAAGTCCAAGAGTTGGGTAATAGTACACCTTGGGAAGATAAAATAGACGGGAAATGGGCAAATCTCTATATGCTAGCTACTGTAGCAGAAAATGCTAATCTCTAAATATCCAATAAGTTGGGGCTAGTAAGAAAAATCACAATCCCGTAAATAAATAAAACTTCAGTGTTTGTTTGTTAAACTTTGTTCCAAAGTTTTAACATTGCATTTTGCATATATACTATGCAGCATGAATGAGATGTCGGAAGCCTTCCAGAATCTCAACTTATATCCAGTGCCTATCGAAGTCTCTCACGACTTTACTGGTTACATTGCTGACATAGAAGAACCTGTGGAATTCCAAGCCCCACCGCTGGAAAAAGCCAAACCTAAAAAGAAGAGAAGATATGTAGGGTGGAGGAAAGTGCGCCGTAGGAAACCTGTCACTAGGAAACTCCCTAAAATAGAAAATCATGTGAGTGTGAGCAAGGGAAAGGAAATAGAAACTGGAGAAGGTTCGAAATTACCCGAAAAGGAAATAGGAATAGATCTGAAACAAAAGGGAATAGAGATTGGCGAAAGCTCTAAACCGTCTGAGGAAATCACGTTCCAAGACGAAATAGATCGCCTACTGGAGAATTGTGATGTTTTAGAGCCTATCAACGATAATCTCTTCTCTTACCCGGCTACAGTTCAATTCCCACTAAACCTAGGACCAGCTATTCCAAGACCCACTAGTTCATACCAGACCATTAGGCCAAATGGAGGAATGGTGGACTAATGACTGGCAATTCCAAAATATAGTTAACAGTCCTTATAGCTTCCTTCCACAATTTGACCCAGAACCACTCCCAAATCCTCCCATGAGTAATGAAAACCTAGCTGAACTCCGTCAGTTCGGTGAAGAACTGATAGGTACAGGTAATAGGATCAGAGAAATGGGAGAGCATCTAACTTGGAAGTACGATGAGAGGGAGCATCGTTACTAGAACCGTAAGTTAAACCACAGAAAGCCGTATTGTATGATAGTAACTTAAAATTCTGTAAAATGGGCAATAAAACTCTGTAAGATATGGTGTGTATGGATGCATATACAATTTACCATAACAAAGTAAAAGTCGAGAAATCGACAATTTTGGTTATATTCGTGATAATCTATGTGTATCTATGTGAATTTTGTCATTGATAAGTTAGACACTAATAATTTTACCAATTAGCAGATGGAAAACGCTAACAATGAACCAATTAATGAAGTAAATCAATCTGAGCAAGAACAGGAAGATCAATATATAACTCGACAAGATATCGAGCACTTTATCGCCCAAGGGATAGCTCATGCTATTCCAGAAATTGTAGCTGCTGTTCGAAAACCTGCCGAACCACAATTAATTCCTAGTAAACGTAATCCAGAAGATAACGACAGTAACAGCATAAATGGAGGCGGTAATCATGACGATCATGATCCGCAGCAGGCCCCACTCCCTAAAAGAATGAAAGCTGCAACGCCTGGTTGCACTTATAAAGAATTTCTTGCTTGCAAACCCGCTGAATTTGCAGGTAATGAAGGGGCAACTGCAACACTGCGTTGGTTAGAGAAAACCGAGGCAGTAATTGCAATAAGCAAATGTGCCGATGGAGACCAGGTAATGTATGCATCAAATCTGTTCAAAGAAGGAGCACTCGAATGGTGGAACACGGTCCTCCAGGCAAAAGGAAGAAGGATAGCTTATGCAATGAGTTGGGAAGAATTTAAGAGTCTTGTAGAAAGAAAATTCTGTCCCGAATACGAGAAGGAACAAATGGCAAACAAGTTCCTAAGTCATCGTATGCTAGGAGTAGATTGTCGGGGATATACTTCGACATTCTTTGAATACGCAAGGGTAGTGCCATCACTGGCTTCGCCAGAACCGGTACTTATCTCTCGTTACATCTGGGGGTTAATTAGTGAAATCCGAAACATCGTTAAAGCTGCGAGACCTCGTACTATTGACGATGCTGTAGAATTAGCTAATACCCTAACAGATGAATTGGTACGCACAAGAGAGGAAGATCGCAAGAAGGAATTAGCTCAAAAGATTACCCAAGGATTTCGTATGGGTAATGCCAAGAAAAGAGGAACCGGAAAATCCTCATCATCTCCTTTCTACAAAATTTGCAAAAAGAAGCATTATGGACAATGCAACATGGTTTGCAATTTTTGCAAAATGAAAGGACATCGGGAAGAAGACTGCAGGAAGAAAACAAAAGTTTGTTATAATTGCAGAGAGAGGGGACATTTTCAATCTGAATGTCCTAAGTTAGCTAAACCTATAGTTAACCAAGCCAAACCCACGGAAGGAACAACCAAGAAAAATGCTCGTGCATTCCAGCTGACCACTCAAGAGGCCGAACTCATTCCAGATGTGATAGCTGGTACGTTCTTAGTTCACAACGTATTTGCAAAAGTATTATTTGACTCTGGTGCGAACCAAAGTTTTATAAATACTTTATTTTGCCAAGATCTTAAGTTACCATTAACCACTCTTAGGCAAAACTTCACAGTAGAAACCGCAGAAGGAAATTCTGTAAAAATAGATAAAATTTGGCAA
Source organism: Helianthus annuus (assembly GCF_002127325.2). Classification (NCBI taxonomy): domain Eukaryota; kingdom Viridiplantae; phylum Streptophyta; class Magnoliopsida; order Asterales; family Asteraceae; genus Helianthus; species Helianthus annuus. Next base: position 161,453,119 of record NC_035436.2, read on the forward strand.
GAAGGAAAAATAGAATTATTAGGCCATAAGTTTTCTGCAAATTTGTTACCAATGAATTTAGCAGGATTCGATGTAGTATTAGGAATGGATTGGTTAATAGCCAACCATGCACGGATCCTATGTGACAAAAATGCAGTAGAAATTCAAACCCCTACAGGAGAAGTAATTTTGATTACTGGAAATAAACCTCGAAAGCCACTGAAATTTATCTCAGTAATGAAATTGGCTAGTTATTCAAGAAAACAGGAAATGGTGTATATGATTTCAGTAATCATTAACACTAAGGATAAGGAACTTCAGGACATCCCGGTAGTGTCAGAATACCCAGACGTTTTTCCAGAAGAATTACCTGAATTACCACCTGATAGGGAAGTAGAGTTTAGAATTCATTTAATTCCAGGTACTGCACCAATAGCCAAAGCACCATATAGATTAGCACCTACCGAAATGCTAGAATTGAAAAAGCAATTAGATGAATTATTAAGCAAAGAATTCATACAACCGAGTTCATCCCCTTGGGGTGCACCGGTACTGTTTGTGAAAAAGAAAGATGGATCGATGAGAATGTGTATCGATTATAGAGAATTGAATAAGGTTACGATTAAGAATCGATACCCACTACCTAGGATTGATGATCTTTTTGATCAACTGCAAGGAGCTAGGTATTTCTCCAAGATAGATTTAAGATCTGGATATCATCAATTGAAGGTACAAGAAGAAGCCATACCTAAAACTGCTTTCAGAACTAGGTATGGTCATTATGAGTTTACAGTCATACCCTTTGGATTAACAAATGCCCCAGCAGCATTCATGGACATGATGAATCGAATTTGTAAACCATACTTGGATAAATTTGTAATCGTTTTCATCGACGATATACTTATTTACTCCAAAAGCCAAAAAGAACATTGTGAGCATTTACATGTTCTCTTAACTTTGTTAAGAAAAGAAAGGCTTTATGCCAAATTCTCGAAATGTGAATTTTGGCTGCAAGAAGTACAATTCTTAGGTCATGTGGTAAATCACGAAGGTATCCATGTAGATCCTGCTAAGATAGAAGCAATTACAAAATGGAAAGTCCCACAAACAGCAATGGAGATAAGAAGTTTTCTAGGCTTAGCTGGATACTATAGACGATTTATCAAAGATTTTTCCAAGATAGCCATACCATTAACTAAGTTAACCTGTAAAGCTGCTAAGTTTGAATGGGGACCTAGACAAGAAGAAGCCTTTAAGATTTTAAAGCATAGGTTGACGAATACACCAATCTTAGCTTTACCCGAAGGAACAGAAGACTTTGAAGGATGCTTCAAAATTAGGATACGGATGTGTGTTAATGCAACGCAAGAAGGTAATTGCGTATGCTTCTAGACAATTGAAAAAGCACGAAGAAAATTTTACGACTCATGATCTAGAATTAGGAGCCATAATTTTTGCCCTTAAGATATGGAGACATTATCTGTATGGAAGTAAGTTTACTGTTTATACAGATCATAAAAGTTTAAGATATATATTTGGGCAAAAAGAATTAAACATGAGGCAAAGAAGATGGATGGAGATGCTAAGCGATTACGACTGTGATATCCAATATCACGAAGGAAAGGCAAATGTAGTTGCAGATGCCTTAAGTCGTAAGTACCATGAAAAACAGAAACGAGTCCGTGCTCTGAGGTTAAATCTACAAGTAGATTTAATGGCACAAATCAAAGAAGTTCAGAAAACAGCAATCCAAGATGATGCTGAAGGAATGAAAGGTTACTTAAAAGAACTAGAACAAGGAAATGATGGAATTCGGAAATTCCATAAGAAGCGAATTTGGGTACCTAAGCAAGGAGAGTTAAGAAATAAGATTTTAGAAGAAGCTCATAAATCTAGGTATACCATGCACCCAGGAAACAATAAGATGTACCAAGATTTAAGGAATAATTTCTGGTGGATAGGAATGAAAAAGGATATAGCCGAATACGTATCCAAGTGCTTAACTTGTTCACAAGTTAAAGCTGAACACCAAAAACCTTCAGGACTACTACAACAGTTAGAAATGCCTGTATGGAAATGGGAACTTATAACAATGGACTTTGTTACAAAGTTACCCAAAACCAAAAGAGGTAATGATGCAATTTGGGTAATCATAGACCGATTAACCAAGTCAGCTCATTTCTTACCAATGAAAGAAACCTTTAGCATGGAAAGGTTAGCACAACTCTACGTGGACGAGGTAGTATCCCTACATGGAGTCCCGCTCTCCATTGTATCGGATAGAGATAGTCGTTTTACATCTCATTTCTGGAAAAGTTTTCAGAAAGCAATGGGAACTCGACTAAATCTAAGTACTGCTTATCATCCACAAACAGACGGACAGAGTGAAAGGACAATACAAACTCTAGAGGACATGCTCCGAGCATGTGTAATTGACTTTGGTGGTAATTGGGATAGCCATTTGCCATTAATTGAATTCTCCTATAACAATAGTTATCATTCAAGCATCGAAGCTGCACCATTTGAAGCACTATACGGACGTAAGTGCAGAACTCCAGTATGTTGGGCAGAAATCGGAGAAAGTTAATTATCAGGTCCTGAAATAGTACAAGAAACTACTGACAAGATAACTCAGATCAAGGAAAGACTGAAAACAGTGCGAGATCGTCAGAAAAGCTATGCAGACAATCGTCGCAAGCCTTTAGAATTTCAAATCGGAGATAAAGTACTTTTAGAAGTTTCTCCTTGGAAAGGAGTAGTACGATTCGGTAAGAAAGGAAAGCTAAGTCCAAGATACGTTGGACCATTCCCCGTGATTCAACGAATAGGACCAGTTGCTTATCGTTTACAACTACCAGAAGAATTGGCTGGAGTACATGATGTATTTCATGTATCCAATCTCAAGAAATGTTTAGCAGATGAATCCCTGGTAGTACCTCTTCAAGATGTAGAGGTAAACGAAAAGTTGAAGTTTATAGAGAAACCACTACAGATCGAAGATAGAAAAGTCAAGTTTCTCAAACACAAACGACTGGTGTTGGTCAAAGTCAAATGGAATTCAAGAAGAGGACCAGAATACACTTGGGAACTGGAATCGGAAATAAAGCGAAAGTACCCTCATCTATTCCAGTAAATCTCGAGGACGAGATTTTTCTTAAGGTGGGGAGGATGTAACAACTGCCACTAAAATCCATAATTAGGATGGTAATTAGCTATTAAGGAAACCCTAATTAAGAAACCCAAGTAATTCTGCACTAACCCTAAAATTTCCAGAACAATCGGAATCAGGATCAGGGCCCCTAAAACTCAGGAGGGGATAAACCCTAGCCAACGATTATCTTCATAACTATTTGTAAAAATCGAATTTTAGGAAACGGTCGACTCAGCAAGCCTACATGCACGAAGGGCTACTCTATGAAAGTAGGGTGACCACTCGCGTAGCGCGACGCCTATAGAGGTACCCCCTCGCGCTACGTGACGGTGTCAAATTTTCAGTATAAATAGCAGGGGTTGGGACTTGAAATCTGGCACTTGAACGACGTTAAAATTCATAATATACGTCGAGTTATAAGCAAAACAGTCCAACACACACACAATTATCGAAACGCTGCCGCAATCAGGGTAATAACTCGATCGCTATTACGATTCAACGTCCGATCGATTATAACTATCCAACGATAGTCCAGGTGCTGCTCAAATGAGCTTGTACTTTGATTACTCGTCGTGATTTCGACTTGAATATTAGAGTGATGTTCGAATTCGGACTATGCTCTGTTATTCGTTGTGAATCCGATTGAATTATCGAGTATTGCACTGATTAATCGTTGTGAAGGTTTAATCTCGTGAATTGACGTAACTGCTGTATTAGTTACTAACCTGTTTGTGTGTGCATTGTGTTAAAACTAGGTGTAATCAAGGCTAATCAGTAGGCTTATATCTATTGCTCGTTAATCTGCAATGTGAGTCATTCTTCTTTTTAAATTGTTTTCTCACCGTTTGTGAGTAAGTATTACAATACCTCAAATTATTTTCAAGGTTATAATTACAGGGATTAAGTCTTTGTAATCACCAAATTACAGCTGGTATGTGGGGTATTGTGCACATTACTGTTATTATCACTCTATGTGAGTGAATATTACTCTATGTGAGTTATTATTACTCTGTGTGAGTACACCGTCACTATTTGGGCAACGGGACCCAATAGTGGTATGACCAAAGTCACAGAAATGAATCGAGTGACAAATACCCATTCTTGATAATTGGTTGATAGAAACATTGTAATCGCTCTTAATACTGTAAATTATAACTAACGGGTCGTTTTAGAAAACAGAATGATTCACTCAGTATTTCCCCGCTGACAAAACCTTTTTCAAACATGTTTCAGGTGATCTGTGTGATCCAGGAAAAGTGCAGTAAAGCACTATCAAGCTCAGAGAAGTGGCTCAGTGTAAATAAACCAATAAAATGTGTTTTGAAAAATAAAGATTTGTGTGTGAAATCAACTTATTGTAAATTATGGAAATTATCCCTTAAACTTTGTGTAATATATTAAACGAGCATTTTACGGATAAAAGATCCTGTTATAAAAAGACTTCCGCTGCCGCATAAATTAAATACCACGGGAACTGCCTCGCGGGCCCCGACTCCGTCCAGGGTGGGTCGGGGAGCCGTGACAGTCTTGGAGGCTGAGGATCGGTCTTGGAGGCCGAGGCTCGATCTAAGAGATCGAGGTAGATGATAGAGCAGTCTTAGAGGCTGGGAGAATTTGGCTAGTGGGACTAGGAATGTCAGTCTAGGAGACTGGGAGGCTAATGGGACAAGGAGAATTATTTGATTGTTTATTGTTGACTTACATGTTTATATGAATATATGATTGATTATTATACGTATATGTGTTTGTGTTACAAACGTCATACTTTCATCATGTACTAGAAAGATGGACACTACGAATCCCATGGCCATAGTATCAGACAACATAATTTCATCGGAGCACGAGGTGTACATTTCCGATACTACCGGCACAGACGATGACGACTTTCAGCCCCTTTGCGCTGCCTGATGTCGTAGCAGAGCCTACTGATGGCCATCTTGTTGGGAATTTGCCACTCGCGGTGATCCCTGTTCCTGTGCCCCTTGCCGCGTATCCCATTGTTGATATGCCCCACGACGTGGCCTCTGACGACGATAATGATCTACTAGAGGAGGGCCCATTCGAGGGCGAGGCCCTATTGTTGCTGGTATTAGCCTCTTGCTTGCGGACGCTCCTGCAGGGGAAACTCATGCCCATTCCCCTGTCCCAGACTCATTTGAGTTCCTGACATCCGCATTTTCGCATATACAGGGAGTGCAGCACCATTCACACGACGCCGACCCAGATACGGCATCATCAGCTGCACCGGTTCCCGCACACAGCTTTGAGTTTGATCACAGTATTGAGGGTGATCTTGTTCTTCCACCCGGTTTTGATCCAGACCATGACCTTGAGTTCATACACATAGACCAGCCTTGGAGGATCCTGTAACCCTCTATGATGGTTGATCCAGCTGATTTTGAGATGGAGTTTGTTGATCCAGAGCCAGCCGTGGCCCCTGAGCCAGGCGTTGCTCCTAATACCGCATTGGAGCATGACCCTGTTCATGCCGATGCACCTGCTGTTGCTCCTTGATTGATCATCTGCTTGGACGAGAGAAAATTTGGGGTAACTGTGCAAGACAATTTATTATTACGGGGGCCCACGTAATATCGACTTGTAGTGCACAGAAATCCTGGTGGACTCTGCGAGTCAAGCTAATGAAAACCAATGTAGCAGGAAATAACTCGAACACGAATGACCAAGGCGATGAAGCCTCGAGTTCATTCTATTTCAAGCAACAAGCCATATTGGCAAGCCTATGTGAAGGCTCAGAAAATTTATTTCCCCACCCATACATTGAGTATATTTATGTGTAAAATTGGGTGAGTACATGATGGCTTATGGTGTTATGTATCTCATAGACAATTGGAAAGTCGTCTAACCCACTTCGTGCCATTTCGGCAGAAGAAGATGCCACCCAGGCGTGACACAAACACCAGTATGTTGCCAAGGATAGAAGCCGAGCTGCAAAAACGCAACTCACAGGCAATTGCACGACATGAAGCTCTCCGCTTTTAGCACAGCAATGGCACTACTGGAAATAACCCCCCAGCTGACCGCACCTATAAGCAGTTCCAAACTGCAAGCCTTTGAACTTCGACAAAACAGGAAGCGCCATTGCATTTGTTCGTTGGTCCGAAAAGATTGACTCCATTCTAAGAAAGACTAACTGTTCGCCCCAACAGAGTGATACCTTTACCTCGGGGTCATTTCTAGACGGCACACTCTCATGGTGGGACCATCAGGTTCAGGCCCTTGACACAGATGCTGCTTATGCACTGAGCTGGGATGAGCTCAAGGAAATGATGGAGGAGAAATGTGGTTCTAAGACTGGAATTCAGAAGCTTGAGATAGAGTCCTGGAATTTGAAAATGGACGAACCAGAGATTCCTGAACAAGTCCAGCGATCGCACGACTTGCCTAGGGTCGTCCCCTACTAAGTCATTAATGTTGTATGAAACAGTTGGGTACCTGTAAACCTTACATTCTGGTCTCGATTTGTGGTAATGCAATCGCGGTGATCTATTGTTTATGTTCTATGACATGGGATGTTATGTGGCTGATTTATTTATAACATGAGATGTTAAGTGCTGATATTGTTGAATACATACGTACGTTTCACCTACTATGGCCTAACCTACGTGAAACATCTTTTAGAAAATGCCACCAAGACGCGAAATGCGCATGCCCACCTCAGAGGCGGAACTTCAAAAGATAATTGTTGCAGCTATCGCACAGCACGAGGCCCTACGCTCCGGACCTAGCAGAGGCACCTCAGAAAATAACGGTTGTTCCTACCGGCGCTTCCTCAATTACAAGCCTCCGAAGTTCGACGGCACTGGGGGTGCCATAGCTTTTGTGAAATGGATTGAAAGTATGGAATCCATCTTTCGAATGAGTGGTTGTACGCCAGAACAACAAGTCCCATACGTTACTGAGTTATTTCAAGATGGAGCTCGATTATGGTGGAATCTTCAGGTTCGAATAATGGGCCTAACTACAGCATACGCGTTGACTTGGGATAAGTTAAAGGGAATAATGCGTAAGAAGTATTGCGCCCAAACAGAAACCCAGAGGTTGGAAGATGAATTCCAGAGCCTGATAATGGAAGGTCCGAAAATGTTGGAATTCATGCAAAGACTTCATGATTTGGCACGAGTCGTTCCGTACTTGGTAGAACCAGAATTGAGGAAATTAGGACATTTCATTTGGGAACTGGCACCTCAAGTCCTGAGCTTAATGAAAGCATCTACGCCACCAACAACTATGGCTGCGAGTAAGATGGGCTTGGCACTCGTTACAGAAGTCATTAGACTAGAAAAACTTGCAAAACCTGACAAGGAGACTCACGTCGAGTCATCCGGAGGTAACAAGCGGAAGTCTTCAAACTTCATGCAGGGCACCAGTGGTGTTGTCAAGAAAGGAGAATCAAGCACGCCGGCTCAGGTTACAGCTGGTAGTGGGAAGAAAGGAAAAGGATACATGGGCACCCAGCCCAAGTGAATACCTGCCAGCGCCACCATCTGGCCGCTGTGGTTTGAAAGTTCGTGAAGCTTGTGGAAAGACTGGCCACTTGAAGGATTCTTGTTGGGCCATAGCTGGCCAGAGAGGCCAGGGAGGATTCGGAAACAGAAACACCAACCGGGGCGGAAGTGGAAATCGCCCACAAGGGAACAATGGAGGTGATGGGAATAGAGTCAACAATGCTAATCAAGCGGGCGCTATGAATCGTAATCAGAGGAATAATCAAGCTGGTGGAAATGGGTAAAGGCCCGGATGCTTCAACTGTGGTGATCTTGGGCATTACAAGAGGAATTGCCCGGAATTAAACCAAGCCCGCGGAAGGGTTTTCAACATAGAAGCAAGGGAAGCGCGCCAGGATCCCAATGTTGTCACTGGTACGTTCCCTGTAAACCAACGCTATGCATCCGTTTTATTTGATACTGGCGCCGATTATAGCTTCGTGTCATTAGAGTTTAAGAATATGCTTGGTTTAGCCGCTAGTAAGTTAGATATTCCGTACTCGATCGAATTGGCAAATGGAAAGTTAGTAGAAGCCAATGAAGTCGTCAGGGGATGTATGATTGAATTGGGAGAGCGTGAGTTTGCTCTGGACCTACTACCAGTCCAGTTGGGAAGCTTCGACGTGGTAGTAGGAATGAATTGGTTATCAGGCAACAAGGCAGAGATAGTTTATCATGAAAAGGTTGTTCGTATCCCAACCGATGATGGTGAGACAATTGTGGTTCACGGAGAGAAGCGTGAGACGCCATTAAGAATTATTAGCTGCCTGAAAGTAAGAAAGTGTTTGCAGAAAGGATGTGTTGCTTTTCTAGCACACATTGTGGATAAGAAAGCTGAAGAACCGAAGATCGAAGACATCCCTGTCGTGAGGGAATACCCAGAAGTTTTCCCAGAAGATTTGCCTGGATTGCCGCCTCAAAGGCAAGTGGAATTCCGCATTGACTTAGTTCCAGGCGTCGCGCCTGTGGCTAAGGCACCTTATAGACTTGCTCCTTCTGAGATGCAAGAACTGTCGACACAACTTCAAGAGTTGTTAGATAAGGGATTTATCCAACCGAGCTTCTCGCCTTGGGGAGCTCCAGTTTTGTTTGTCAAGAAGAAGGACGGTAGTTTTCGGATGTGCATCGACTACCGGGAGTTGAACAAGCTGACGATCAAGAATAGGTATCCTCTGCCAAGGATTGATGATCTGTTCGACCAACTTCAAGGTTCAAGCTTTTACTCAAAGATCGATTTGCGATCTGGATACCATCAGTTAAGGATACAGGAGGAGAGTATCCCAAAGACAGCCTTCAGAACTCGTTATGGGCACTACGAGTTTCTCGTTATGCCGTTTGGTCTGACAAACGCACCTGTAGTGTTCATGGATTTGATGAATCGGGTTTGCAAGCCGTACTTGGATAAGTTCGTGATTGTATTCATCGATGATATTTTGATTTATTCAAAGACGAAGGCTGAGCACGAGCAGCACTTAAGAGCCATTCTGGAGCTGCTAAAGAAAGAACAGTTGTATGCCAAGTTCTCTAAGTGCGAGTTTTGGCTACGAGAAGTGCAATTCCTTGGACACGTGGTGAATGGAGATGGAATCCACGTGGATCCCACCAAGATCGAGGCGATCAAGGATTGGGAAACGCCAAAGACGCCAACCGAGATTCGGTAATTCTTGGGTTTGGCTGGCTATTACCAAAGATTCATTGAGAATTTTTCAAAGATCGCCTAACCATTGACGCTCCTCACGCAGAAAGACAAGAAGTTTGATTGGGGAATCAAACAGGAAGAAGCATTTCAGATATTGAAAGATAAGCTTTGCAACGCGCCAATCTTAGCCCTACCGGAAGGTACAGATGATTTTGTGGTATACTGCGACGCTTCGCGTCAAGGATTGGGTTGTGTGTTGATGCAACGCCAAAAGGTTATTGCCTACGCATCGCGTCAGTTGAAAGTGCATGAAAAGAACTATACCACTCACGATTTGGAGCTTGGGGCAGTGGTTTTTGCTTTAAAGATCTGGAGGCACTACCTTTATGGTACGAAATGTACAATCTTCACAGATCACAAGAGCCTGCAGCATATATTCAACCAGAAGGAGTTGAATATGAGGCAAAGACGATGGGTTGAACTGTTGAATGATTACGACTGCGAGATAAAGCATCATCCAGGGAAGGCGAATGTGGTCGCCGATGCCCTAAGTCGAAAAGAGAGAATCAAGCCCATAAGGGTTAGGGCTTTGGAGATGATTATTCAGACCGATCTTTCCTTACGCATTCGTACATCACAGCAAGAAGCTCACAAGGAAAGAAACCTTGAAGAAGAGTATCTCCGTGGGATGGAGAAGTTATTGGTACCAAACAAGGAAGGAACGTTGTGTTTTGAGAAAAGGATTTGGGTTCCTTTGTTTGGAGGTTTAAGGAAGGTTATTTTCGATGAAGCTCACAAGTCACGGTACTCTATCCACCCTGGAGCGGATAAGATGTACCAGGATCTTAAAGATTACTATTGGTGGCCTAGGATGAAAGGCGATGTTGCTGTTTATGTGAGCAAATGTTTAACTTGCGCTAAGGTTAAAGCGGAATACCAGAAGCCTTCAGGACTTCTGCAACAACCAGAGATTCCCAAGTGGAAGTGGGAAGAAATCTCCATGGATTTTGTTACGAAGTTGCCAAGAACGCCAAGAGGCCATGACACTATCTGGGTGATAGTGGATCGATTAACGAAGTCAGCACACTTCTTACCTATCCGAGAAAAGGATAATACGAGCAAGCTGGCTGAAATTTACATGAGAGAGATTGTTACACGCCATGGAGTACCTCTTTCAATCATCTCCGATAGAGACAGAAGGTTCGTGTCAAGGATATGGCAATCCTTCCAAGAAGCTTTTGGCTCAAAGTTGAATATGAGCACCGCGTTTCACCCGCAGACCGACGGTCAAAGCGAGCGGACGATTCAGGCGTTGGAAGACATGCTGAGAGCGTGTGTTATGGACTTGGGCGATAGCTGGGATAAGCATTTACCTTTGGTTGAATTTTCCTACAACAACAGCTACCACACCAGTATTGGTGCCGCGCCATTTGAGGCTTTATATGGGCGCAAGTGCAGATCACCGCTCTGTTGGTCTGACGCCGGTGATAGACAGTTGGTTGGTCCTGATGTAGTCCAGGAAACCACAGATAAGATTGCACAAATCCGAGATCGCATCAGTGCGGCTCGTGACCGTCAGAAAGCTTACGCGGATCGAAGCAGGAAACCTCTAGAGTTTGAGGTAGGTGATATGGTTCTGCTAAAGGTATCACCCTGGAAGGGTGTGGCACGCTTTGGGAAGCGTGGGAAGTTGAATCCGCGGTATATTGGTCCGTTCAGGATTTTGGAAAGAATCGGGACCGTAGCTTACAAGCTGGACTTACCTGCTGAGCTAAATGGAGTTCACGATACATTTCATGTATCCAATCTGAAGAAGAGTCCAACACAAGATACCGTTGGCATTCCTACCGACGAGATTCATGTTGACGACACGCTCCACTTCGTTGAAGAACCTGTTGAGGTCACGGATTGGAAAGTGAACAAGACCCGCCGGAGCAGTGTCAAGCTCGTCAAGGTTCGTTGGAATGCCAGACATGGTCCTGAATTCACCTGGGAGCGTGAGGACCGGATGAAAGAAAAATACCCCCATCTATTTCCCAAAAACCCTGCTTCTACAAGCAAAACTTAAAATTTCGGGACGAAATTTTTCTAACGGGGGGAGAATGTGACAACCCTCACTAAACCAGTATCCGTACGATTTAATTAGTAATTAATTGCTGCTTAATTACTGTGCTTACTTGAAATTACTGATGAATTGCTACTTGATTTCTGATACACGTACATATCTGCATCATACTTTACATACCGTCACTACATTATTTACATGCTGAACCCTAGTGACAAACATGATGCACAAAAGCACAGTAGCACCATGAACGGATAACCTATTGAACATGCTGATAAAGCCAGCATCAGGCAGATACTGCCTCTAAGGCCTGAATGAGCCAGAAATATTTTACTACACCTATAGTGAGTGTAGGGATACAAGGGTTGTAGAACTGCGTCTCTAGGAATAAGTTACGATGACTGGATGTGCCTAAAACATACACTGAGCACAAAACACAGCACTTTAATGAACAAATCAGCTTCTAGCTAGCTAATAAAGTGCCAAAACATGAGAAAAATATTACTAGACACTTTCCAAAGTGTCAGGAATAAGTTGTGTCACTAAAAAGGGCATTAACGACACTTAAAAGCTTTGTTATGCGCTTTAACGGATTACTATCCAACCGAACAACCGGACTATACCCGGAACATAAAAATATTGACATTAACATTATTGATCTTTTTCTGAGCCAGTTAGGATCCCTGAACACCCTAACACCCGCCATAAAACATAACACACCACTAACCAAGTTAAATGCTTAACTAACCTATTAACTTAACTAAGTAACCTAACTAGTGGTTAGAATCCAACCAAGACCCCCCCCCCCATTGAAATCGGCCCAACTAGAAGGGGACAAGCTTGGAATTCTTTTTAATATTATAATCAAGATGTTTAATATCTAGATAGCACATGATCCTTTGGACGAAAACCTAACTAATTGTCTATAAGTAGTGAGTGTTGGCACATGAGATAATCACAACACACTTCACCATCCAAACTCTCTCCTTCCCTCTCTACAAGTCACGGCCGAACACCCCCTTGGCACCCCATCCATTTTCGATTTCTATCTTGCAAGTTCCAAGCTCTACAAGTGTCAAGGGTCACGTATTAGGAAGCTCGGAGCAAACGGAAGGCGAATGACCTCACTCTCTAGCTTTTATCCACCCGATTTACGTCTAGATTCTTCCCTAGCCTCGAGCTAGAGGTATAATGCTTAAAACACTCTCTTGAACTAATCTAAAGTGGTTAATACGACGTGTAACGATTAAAACTCGGAATCTTGCAATTCGAAGCATTAAAGTCTACTAAAAACATGAAAAATGATGGTTAAAAGCTCACTAGTTGTGTAAATGTTGTAGTAACTGAAAGTTGTGATTATTTAGACCCGATCTATGATGTGGTAGCTCGGATCATCGTTTAACCCGGTTTCATCATGGTCATGGATCATGAAATAAGCTTGTTTTGAATGAGACAAGGGTTAAAAGGTGAAACTCTACCACACGCGAATTGTCACACCCCCAAAATCCACACGCGGAGTATCACCGCTTGGGAGCGTGACTGACCAGGATCAAGCCACCAATCATATTGAACATGTAATTAATATTAAGTAAAATAAATGTAAACCATCCATTCATTATGATAGGTGTTCAAAACATAACCATAGTTTTAAAGTGTAGCGGAAGCATAGTAAATAAACCAACAATAGTTAATAGTTTTAAATGTCATAATAGTTTCATCGTAGAAACCACGATCCTTGCCCACAACGACCCGCTTCTCCAGTGCAAGCTCCAAGTACCTAACGATCTGCAAGGCATGTAACAGAATGATCAACAAACTAGTTGAGCGAGTTCACAGAAAGTAAATGCGTAATAGTAAGTTCGTATGTAACAGGTGGCTCTACTGGGCCGTTAGTACGTTCTATTGGTGGGGGCTTCCCATGTTGTATAACCACTAGACTATCGTATCTATAAGTATCCTTCACAACCGAGGATAGTGATCAGTATAGGTATCCTGCACATCCGAGGATAGTGATCAGTATAAGTATCCTTCACAACCGAGGATAGTGATCAGTATAAGTATCCTTCACAACCGAGGATAGTGATCAGTATAAGTATCCTTCACAACCGAGGATAGTGATCAGTATAAGTATCCTTCACATCCGAGGATAGTAATATGGTAGTCTAGTCATAGTGTCAGTAGTGTATCTATTCAACCTTATCCTTTCAATCCCATTCCCAACACCCCGGGAATCCCATGCCTTGGTAAGAGTGTGAACTCACCTTGGTTTGCTCGGTATGCTAGGTTATGCACTCACAAGTAATTAATCACGTCCTATTGTATGCACGTATAACAAATCAGTTCATGTTCACAATGATACACATGCAATTTAATGTTCACATAACAGTCAGTTTGCATATCGGCACAACACGTATCATTTCACATTTAATCATCAACTATCATTCGATTCACATTACCCATCCTTCGATACATTGCTCATCCTTCGGTCTAACAATTATCACAATTATCACAATTATGTTTCGACACGTCTTTCAATACACAGTTATCATCTTACGATTCATGGTTATCTTTCGACACATCAGCTATGTTTCGACATAGTTATCACAGTTATCATTCGGATCGAATGCTATGTTTCGAACCAATGTCATCTTTCGGTCAATGCTATCCTTCGGTCAACACTACTATGGTTCGGTCAAAGTTATCCTTCGGTCAACACTACTATGGTTCGAAGGACAAGTATCTTTCGGTCTCAACAACTATGTTTCGACATAGTTATCCTTCGACACAGATTATGTTTCGGTCATCACACTATCTTTCGGTCAACTATCAATTCCTAACAGTTTCAGTACGTCATCGATCAAACAGGCAGATTTCAATTGTTTCTCAAGAACCCTAATCGAACCATACATGAACACAACCTATTTACATTCAATCAGGTTAACTTTAAAACACGACAAGTTCATAACTAATCAAGATCAATACTCGAACCCATGGCGTAACAATCCGATTAACATAAATATTTTCCAAGACATACATACCAACCGATTACAATATGAACAATCCGATTCAGATGAACAATATCTATCGCACATACAATGCTATCAATCATCAGGTATATACATATGCAATTAAATCGGCCCACATGCGATCAACTAGCAACAAGATCGGTTAACAATGAAATCGTGTAATCATGTGTTCGATTATCAGTTAAAGCAATTAGCACGACAAGATCATCAAAATCGTAGGACACTATTTCGCCGACTATTCAGAATTAGACACACGTACATGTTTTATCACACACACAATTAACCAAGATTAATCATATACTAAAGCACCAATCGGAACTAGAATCACTAACCACAATCCAATACTGAATCGGATTCCAAAGAGAAGGGAAAAAGGTCTTGAAGCTTGCTGCCGTCGCACAAGAGGAAACTAGGGTTTTTGAAAACTAACCGTCGACTTACATGCATTCACGTTTATAAATCGTTTCACAGGAATGGGCCAAGCCCATTAGAAAGGCTGGGCTGAAAGATGTCGAAGGATAGAGTCCTTGGTCGAAGGATATGTTTCGAGATCCTTCGAACCGAAAGTTGATCCTTCGAACTGTATGTCATGTTTCGTGATCTAGACTAAGTGTTTTAATAATAATTCTAATATTATTTTCTACCACAGCAAGTAATCACATATAGGCAAAACGACAATACGTTTCATTAAAACACAACGCGTACAATTTCAAGTCCACAATCCAAACAACTAAACAGTCAAAGTCAACGCGCATCTAATGCGAAAGTGAAAGTCAGAAACTCGAGTTGTCACACGAATCATGAACTTGTGTAAAAATGTTTTACTTATGGAATAGTGTTTAAAACTAGCAGATCTACGTATCTGCAAGTGGTATTTTCGAAAGACCAAGTGTCAAAGAAATCATGTTTTCTAAAAATGGATCTTACACTAACAAGCATGATTTTTATAAACCACAAGTGTGTAAACACTTGTGAAATGAAAAGTTTCGACAAAATAACAAACTTTGTAAAAGATGACGAGAAGTTGTAAAGATGGATTTACTCTAAAACGAGGTTTTTACAAGATCAAATTACTTGATATAAAGATCCACAAAATATAATGGGATTTACACTATAGTTTCGGAAAAACTACAAGTTCATGTGATTTATGCGATCTACATACTTGTCGACTAGTTCGTTGTGTCGGAAATTGTTTGATTGAATAAAGAAGTTGTTGAAATTGATTTAGTAAAAGAAAATGATACGCTTGAAAGCGTGGCCACCTCCAGTTACAGAGGAAACTCTGGCGAAATTTTTCTAAAAACCTAACACTTAGAATTATTTACACTACAAGTGTTAGAATTATTTTTGACATGTTTTCGAAATATAAATTTCGCCATGACTTTATTTACTAAATATTCGGAGGTGGGATTTTCACAAAAACTAAACGTGATAAATATATATATTTGGTAAATATATTTTCACAACTTTGTTTATGATTATTTTGTGAAAATACATAAATATTATTTTTAGAGTAAAAATAATATTTTCAAACGTTAACAGATCCAAAATAATACGAATGCCTCTACGATAACTATATAAGTTACACTGGTAATATTTATTACCACTCGAATGATAAAACGTAACTTACGCATTATACGGAAATATTCATGAACGCGTATTTTATCAACGTATTATTTTTGGGGAAAAATTATGTGAAATGAAAATATAATATTTTTGAGAAAAATATTTATATTTTGGAATTAGAAATAAGTATATATTAAGTGAGACTTAATGATATAATTCGAACGCACATGTATTAAATCCCCCATCCTTGGGAAGGAGATTAACTACCAAGTATATACGAAAAGTAAACACGAAATAGTTGCCTAACTATTTCCCAAAAACTTAAACTATAAAGCTGAGGCATGGCCGTCCGTCTAATAGAGTTAGCACATGTAGGTCGTTGCACAGCTGCCTGATTTGGAGTACTTGGTAGAGACGCACCGACTGTGAGTTCATGTCCCCCTTTTCTCTTAACTGTTTTCAGTTTTCTAAACTGCGGGGGTGAAATACATGTTACTATGATTACGAGTACTTTTTACATGGTATGGTTAGCGTAAGGAGGGTTACTACTTAGATCATGTGAGTGGGTAGGCGGGAACTGGAGGCCATTAATCCTCATTGTAGGACCGAGGGACGTAAGCGGTAGATCTATCTGGGTGTAGCGAGCCCAACCCCAGGTCCAACAGTACGGACCTCAGGGTGACTTTGTGCCCCGACGCAAAATCGCAAGGTTTGAGTCTTCCTACTTGCACTTCACACATATCAATGGCCTTGCAAACCATTGGTGATCTCTTTTTCCTTATTTGCTACATACCAGGAAATTTTTATACTTACAAGTGTTTTACATACTCACTTACACATGAACTCGCTCAACATTATTGTTGATTTTTCAACTTACATGTATTTCAGGGAATTAAAGGATCTGGCACGGTATAGCACGTTTTCCCGCTGCACTATTTCCGAGGTCATCCGGGTTTAGGGAATGTGACTCTTTCCTGGACAAGTCACAGTCCTTAAACCATGTTTATGTTATGTTTGAGTTTGTAACGTTTGTTGAACAAGGTTATGGTTGTTAGGGTGTTTTCCCGTTAAAACAATGTTATGGTATTTTGGTTTTAAACTTAATCGAATGGATGATCTTGAATGGTTTTTATTCATATAGCTTTGTTATGGTTAAGCTATGGTATTAAGAAGTCACACCAAACTAACCACGCTTCCGCAAAGCTAGGATGTGACACATGACTGGTGGTAATGTTACTACTCACAGTGTAGTAACAAATTTTGCATACAAAACCCCAACATACCGACGATAATTGTAGAATACAAATACTCAATCACTGTTCAATATAATTTAAAACAATTGAGGTTTTGTATAAACAGTTTGCAAAAGGTTTCACAAAAAGAAGATTACTCACATTGCAAGTTTAGATAATACTAAAGCTTCCTGGAAATCTCCTAATTATTATCTATTAAATCAAATAATGCACACATGTTAGTAAAATAACCCAATTTAAATTGACCGTACAACCCGAGACAGAATTCCAATGACTGAGTCGGGCAGAGCCGACATGCATTACAGAAGTTCTAAATCGATCGGGTATACACACGAGACAGAATTCCAATGACTGAGTCGGGCGGAGCCGACATGCATTACGGATTCCTGAATCGATCGTGTAGGGTAATAGCAGGGTTATAGTACTTACAACGAGGCAAAGCTTCGCTATATAGTGAGTATTATGACTGAGCAGAGTTTCTACTACTAGAGAAGTTAAGAGAGAATTCAGAAAATGAACGACGATCAAATGAGCTCGACCCCCCCTTATATAGGCTGATTCGGGGGTCTGTCGCGCCCCATGAAAGAGAAGGCAAGGGCCTTCGCGGCCCGCGAGCAACCACGTGTCGTCTATAGCTTTTCTGAGGCAAGGGGTAGGCCACTGAGTCACATGCCATGTGGCACGCCACGTTTCCGGATAAGGACCAGGCCGTCGCGCCCCGCGACAGACCAAAGGGTCTCCGTCGCGGCCCACAAGAGACTGTAAAACTACTTTTTTGTTGATTTTTACAAGTATAGGGCTAAAACGGGTCCGGTTTTCACGTACGGGGTATATTTAGGGACATTTAGGATGTCCAAAATATGTTTAGGATGGTTGTTATACTTTGCCAATTTTTTCCATAATTTTAAAGGGTCCAACATATCGAGGCGCGACCTTTCCTTTCTTGTCGAATCTGATCACCCCCTTCCAAGGTGAAACCTTTAGGAGTACGTGATCACCAACGTCAAATTCAAGGGGCTTGCGGCGTCTATCGGCATAACTCTTTTGACGACTCCAAGTTTTCAGCAGATTGTCTCGAATTTGGAGGATTTTGTCAGTCGTTTCTTGCAACAGCTCAGGACCGGTAATTTGCGCGTCTCCGATCTCGTGCCATACAATAGGCGATCGTCATTTTCTTCTATACAATGCCTCAAATGGTGCCATTTGAATGCTAGAATGATAACTGTTATTGTACGAGAATTCGACCAAAGGTAAGTGCGCGTCCCAATTACCACCGAAATCTATGACACACGAGCGAAGCATGTCTTCAAGGGTACGAATCGTTCGTTTAGTCTGACCGTCGGTTTGGGGATGGAAAGCGGTACTTAGATTAAGAGTAGTACCGAGAGCGGATTGAAACGTTTCCCAAAGGCGCGAGGTAAACCGACCATCGCGGTCAGAGATGATGTCACGAGGCGTCTCGTGTCGACATATAATTTCGTCGGTGTAGATCCGTGCTAATCATTCTACCTTAAAGTCTTCTCGTATCGGCAGAAAATAAGCAGATTTAGTAAGACGATCAACGATAACCCAGATGCTATCATGACCTGATGGCGTGCACGGGAGTTTCGTTATGAAGTCCATAGCTATACTCTCCCGTTTCCACATAGGGATCTGGGGTTGCATGAGTAAGCCAGCGGGTCTTTGTTTTTCGGCCTTGACCTTCGAAAAAGTCAGGCACTTCGAAACATAGATTGCGATATCCTTCTTCATTCCAGGTCACCAATACCGTAGACGAAGGTCATGGTACATCTTGTCGACACCAGGATGAATGGAATATCGAGACTTGTGCGCTTCAGTCAACAATCTATCTCGA
Organism: Helianthus annuus; assembly: GCF_002127325.2. Lineage (NCBI taxonomy): Eukaryota > Viridiplantae > Streptophyta > Magnoliopsida > Asterales > Asteraceae > Helianthus > Helianthus annuus. Next base: position 161,472,158 of record NC_035436.2, read on the forward strand.
AGGTTATTGCGACTTAGAATCCAAATGCGATCGAGAAAGTAATAGATACCGTTCGATTTGGTGACAAATTGAGATTCAGCACCACACTTCTTCATTTCCTCTCGCAAGGTATTCTCAATGAAGCAGGCGTGCTGGGCATCGCGAATTAGAGCTTCGAGGTCGTGCTGGGCTTGAGTATTACGAATGCTATGCAAATAGCTTCACCGACTTAGAGCATCGGCAACGACATTTGCTTTGCCAGGGTGGTAACGAATCTCACAGTCGTAATCATTAAGAAGTTCAACCCATCGGCGTTGGCGCATATTTAGTTCCTTTCGGTTTAAGATGTGTTGCGGGCTCTTATGGTCGGTGAAGACCGTACACTTGGTACCGTAAAGGTAGTGTCGCCAAATCTTCAACGCAAAAACAACTGCACCAAGCTCGAGATCGTGGGTTGTATAGTTTTTCTCGTAGATCTTGAGCTGACGAGACGCGTATGCGATAACCTTGTCTCGTTGCATAAGGACACAACCGAGAACAAGGTTAGAGGCATCGCAATAGACTATGAAGTCATCGTCTTCGTCGGGTAAAGCGAGAACAGGAGCATTGCAGAGCATATGCTAGAGAGTCTGAAAGGCAGTCTCTTGTTCGGTTCCCCAAACAAAAGGCTTGTCTTTATGCATCAGGGAAGTAAGCGGAACAACGATTTTCGAGAAATCAGCGATGAATCGGCGGTAATAACCCGCCAATCTGAGGAATGAACGAACTTTGGATGGAGATTTGGGTGTAACCCAACTCTTAAGAGCTTCGATCTTTGCAGGGTCGACGTGTATCCCTTGACTATTGACGATGTGACCGAGGAACTGAACCTCCTCTAGCCAAAATTCACACTTGGAGAACTTGGCATAGAGTCGATTCCCTTGGAGTAATTAGAGAACTAAACATAGATGTTGCGCGTGTTCGGTTTTCGACTTCGAATAGATCATGATATCATCGATAAACACGATGACGAAATGGTCGAGAAAGGGTTTACACACGCGATTCATCAGATCCATGAAAACCGCGTGCGCGTTGGTTAAACCAAAGGGCATAAAGACAAACTCGTAGTGGCTGTATCAGGTTTGGAATGCGGTTTTGGGTATATCTTCCTCCTGGATCCTTAACTGGTGGTAGCCTGAGAGTAGTTCGATCTTTGAGAAACACGTAGCACCTTGTAACTGATCAAATAAATCGTCAATTCGAGGCAACGGATAGCGATTCTTGATAGTCAGCTTATTCAGTTCCCTATAATCGATGCACATCCGGAACGATCCGTCCTTCTTTTTGATGAAAAGGACAGGTGCGCCCCAAGGAGAGGTGCTAGGGCGAATGAAGCCTTTATCAAGCAATTCCGGGAGTTGACTTGAGTGTTCGCGTATTTCGGACGGAGCGAGTCGATAGGGAGCTTTAGCAATAGGATTTGCTCCAGGAATGAGGTCAATACGAAAGTCGATATCACGAGAGGGCGGTAAACCAGGTAAGTCGTCGGGAAAGACACGAGGAAAATCACGAACCACAGGCACCTTGTCTATTGCCTTTTCTTTCTTTTCCTTCTCCGCTACTACGATGTGTGCCAAGATAGCTTTGTATTCCTTTCGGAGATACTTGCTCGCTTGGATACATGACATGAGTTTGAGGTCTTTTGAAGGAGTTTCGCCATACACACAAAGTTAATCACCATTTGCGAGCGAGAAACGAATCATTTTATCAAAGCAAACGACTTCAACACGATTTTCGCGAAGAAAATCCATGCCTACTATGATATCAAAACTACCAAGCTGCATCGAGATAAGGTCAATAGGGAAGACGTGATTTTTGAGTTCAAGCGTACAATCACGGAGAACAGAATGAACAGTGACGGTTCTTCCAGTGGCAACTTCAACGTCGAACGTCGTAGGGAGATGAGCGCATTTACGTTTTAGGAGCTTTTCGAATTCTAATGATACAAAACAGTTATCGGCTCCAGTATCAAATAAACACGAAGCATATATACCGTTGACAAGGAACGTACCATTAACCACATTGTTAGCTGCTTGCGCCTGGCGCACGTTGCTATTGAAGGTATGTTCGCGGGCTGCTGGCTGCTGCTGCTGCTGAGGCTGCTGCTGTTGATGTTGTTGTGCTGGTGGCTGCTGTTGTGGCTCTTGCTTCACCACTCTATTTGGGCAGACGTTTGCAAAGTGGTTGGGATCACCACATGCAAAGCAGGCTCTTGCGTGAGCAGGAGCTGCTTGTTAGCCCTGGGGAGCAGGAAGAGGAGCTGGCAGTGCAGGAGCTTGAACTTGAGCTTGAGCTTGGCGGGGACCAGTACGGCAGTCGGCAGTAAAGTGGTCGTACAGGTTGCAGTGAACACAAAATTGACATGCGATCCCAACAGGATGATAGTAGGTACAGCTAGGGCACAATGGGTGTGGACCAGTATATGCACGCTTAGCTGGCGATGCGTTGGTCACTGGTGCTGTTACCTGGCGGTTCTGGGGTTGAGATTGGGCAGGTACAACGTTCAGCGGTATGGCAGTGACTGCACAGTTCTTGTTGTTGTTGTTGTTCTTGCGCTTGCGACATGAAGACTTGGAGGCTTGCGGTGCGGCGGTTTCAGCGGTGGGAGCAGCGGTAACTTGATGGAGACTCTTGGGGGTATTTTTGAAATAACCAGCCCTAACTCGCTTGTCATTCATCTCGGCAGCGAGTAGGTAAGTCTCTTCGATGTTTGTCGTCTTCGCAGCTTGCACGAAATCAACAACACAATCCGGTAGAGCACGGATGTATTTCTTGATGGTTATGTCGGGAGTAGAGACTTGGCCAGGACAAATGATACTCAGCTGCTTAAAGCGGGCAGTTAGACCAGCGTTGTCGCCACCCTCCTACTTGATGTTCCAAAACTCATCCTCCAGCTTCTGAAGCTCATGGGGAGGGCAGAATTCCTTCATCATGATCTCCTTCAACTCCTCCCACGTAAGCCCATAGGCTGCATCATTCCCCTGCCTGTTCCTTTCGGCGGTCCACCAATCCAGAGCCCTGGACTGGAAAACGCCGGTTGCGTTGACAGTACGGAGGTTATCAGGACAATCGCTTTGGCGCAGGGTGACTTCAATTGAATCGAACCATTGAAACATGGCAGTAGGCCCGTCTTCTCCGGTGAATTCTTTGGGGCCGCAGGCCTTAAACTGCTTGAAGCTAAAAGTAGACTTTGGCGAGTCAGTCCTTGACTCCTCAGAGGACTTGCTAGCGTTCTCATTAAGCTCCCTGACAATTTGCGGAATGACCTTAGCCATTTGCTTTGCGACTAGCGCAGCGATGCGTTTGTCCTTGTGGTTGCGTCGTGCAGCTCGAGAAGTGTGCGATCCAAATGACGACATTGTCTGCAACAGACATCGCCATAGGATTCAGACACTATACATTCGAATCTCACCTCTCATCATACTACTACTAGATAAAGCTCAGGAACACATCTAATCACATAATCACGTAGGCACATAATTCACAGAAACACGTAAGCACGGAAGCACATAGTCCACGTAAGCACAGAAGCACATAAGCACGTAGTCCACGTATGCACATCTTCAACTATATTTTGCACGTATTCACCCACATATATTGCACATATTCACCTATCTTTCACAGCTGCATAAAGTGATCGAGGGTTGCGAGTGCGATTAGCGAGTAGCGATTGCGAGTAGCATAGCGGGTAGTATTGCGTGCGATTCGTTAACGTGGTGTGAGTTGTGCGTGTCGATCAAAGCGAAAAGCGTATAGTCTCCAAAAATCGAAACATATAACACATAAAACGACATAAAACACATAAAATCGAGAAGTCCACAGAGTCGGCGGTAGCGAGTTCAGAATCGAAACACATATAAAATCAGCGATTGCGAGCTTGGAATCGAAATTAGATTGTCTCGGGTGATAGACGTCGACTACCCAAAGTGATTCGACTATTCTCAAAGACTTCGAGTACACACCTTGACCTTCCGGACTGTGCTCTCGCCTCTATTTGGGCGAATGGCACGCATTCTTCCAGTTACTGCGTGACTCGGGTAATTGGAGTCCGTCGAGACTTTGGTGAGAGATTGTAAAACCAAAATCAAGAGGGGAACTAGTCATCAAGATTTGGGTTTCACCTCTAACTTAACAACTGCATTCCTGTTTTTGTGATAGAATCACGAGATAGAGAGGGAAAATCTGTGTCGAAGTATGGATTTCATTCCTGATTCAACGCAAATTCTCGTGTTTGTAGTAGAAGATGCATCGGGCGAGCGATCTTGTCGAGAGTTTGCGGTTTTCATACCTAATCTCGACCAAATCACGTGCTTACGCGTGTATTTTCGAACGAAAATTGTGTGTGTTGCCAGCCTTAGGAAAGGTTGTCCTCGCACGAAGCGGTAGCATGCGATGTTCGCGCAAGAGTGTAGTTTCCAGCGAGTTCGAGCGAGAGTATCAAGTAAGCTCGTAGAAAACCCCTACCGGGCATGCACAAGTCGGTCTGTTGGTACTTAGACTATAGACTAGGTCAATTATAAGACATCGACCCGGACTAGGTCGAGTCTCGCCTAATTCCCTATAGTTATGGCTCTGATACCAATCTGTCACACCCCAACTGATGGCGGAAACATCAGGGCGCGGCACTGAGCGAAACAGATTGTTCAGGAGAATCCATAACAACCAAAATTACCAGATATTTAACGTTACGTCCCATGCCATAACATATCAAATAAAAGCAGTTATTACAGACATAGTTGTTCTCAAAGACAAATCATAGTTTCGACAACTCAGATTTTATTAAATTTGTTTCTAGACTCCCCTAGCTTGATTCCACAGAGATCAGCAAACATAGCAAGCATCCTAAACACCTGTCACATACGTTAAAATAAAGGTCAATACACATAGTGTAAAGGTGAGCATACAAGTTTAATAGTATAATAGTAGCGAAAGCGATTTACGCATAACCAGCATGTAACACGTAGTAATGCAAAGCAAGTAGGTTATCGACAATAAAATGTGCACAGACATGACTGCGAGTTGTAGAATGCGCAACACATATCACCACTGTGACATGTGAAGAAATACCCTTAACAACCCCTGTCCACAACAGGTGCTGAGTCCAAACTATAATACTATCATTGCTAAGGTGTCAGGCAACAATCACTGTGTAAACATAACATACAAGCATTCATCGAATAACACGTATAACATGCAGAGCAGTTAGCGTATAAAAGTGTTGCGTTGTGTGATCGATGTGATTTGATATAGGTAACGTATGTAACACCCAAAAGTGCGTAAAGCAAAAAGCGATCAAGTATACTCACAGATCGTGTTTAGTAAGTAAACACTTTCTAGGATTAAAGGGAGCGCTGAGAGATTAGCCTGAGCACAGTACGACAGTATAAGCATTGAACGGTGCGTAAAACGGTATCGAAGTGAAGTGGAACGGATTGTCATCTGATCGGATGACCTTCTGGACAGATGGTCATCCGGACGGATGACCATTCGGTCGGAGGCTTCTCCGTTTGGGAAAGATGTGTTTGTGTATGATGTGAACTTTGAAGTTTCCATTGTAGCATTTATAAAAATGAGAAGTGTTTCTACAAATCAGGTCATCCGGCCGGATGGTCATCCGGCCGGATGGTCATCCGGACGGATGGCCGTTCGGTCGGATGGCGGTTCGTTTGAACTGGCATTCTTTGAACTTTTGTGAAAATTGTTAAGTGTTGAAGATCACAAGTCATCCGTTTGGATTGTCATTCGATCGGGTGGCAATCCGATCGGACGGCAATCTGTTCAGCGATCTGCTCGTTTGAAAACTTGTAAAAATTGTTAAGTTTAGAACGTTTGGTTGAGCCGAGACGGTATGACAACGTGTTAAACAACGGAAACTCAATTAGGCCCAGGTTATCCGATCGGATGGGAATCACCCCATCCGATCAGTTAACTGTTCTTGACGGAATCTCATATTCAACTCATTAAGTCGGTCACCTCTTAGATAGTAATCCGTTCTCGGACCGACACTTCACTAGAGAATGAGTAGAAGGCCTGGACGAGCTCAGATTCTATCGGTTTAATGTGAAAAGTTCAGAATGTTGAAGAAAAGTTTGAGATACTTGAAAGATGTTTAGATTAAGGTGGAATCCGTGTTTAAACATTGCTGAAGTCCCTTAGATCTGAGTTGTTCTTGGTGGGATGATGTCACACTTCAATGTTCATAAGAGCTCCATGATGACATCACCCTTGAACAGCCTGAATCAGCAGATTTCATGGTGAAATGGTGAGATTTGATGGTGAAAATGATGAGAAAGTGTGTGTAGATGAAAGAAGTACAAGATTTGAGATGAAAACTTACAAGAATCACGAGGAATCGAGAGAAAAGTGGCTGAGAAGTTGAAGGGTCGGAAGAAAGCTGTCACATTACATAAACAGTGATGTGACAAGTGCTATTTATAGGTGGAGAGGAGAAAGGCGGTGCAAAGGAGACGGATCAGAGGGCCTTCCGATCGGATGGCCATCCGGACGGATGACCATTCGATCGACTGGTCCTTCGATCGGATGGTTTGTGCGAGTTGGTTTCTGAGTTTTCGTTTCGTGCGTTGAGCGTTGCGTTGCGTTGTGAGTAAGCGATGCGATAGTATTAAACAATAGTTACACAAATAATATAACTCCTAATAATCATAAAAGTAAACCTTAAATTTCGAGTTCGCGATGAGATTGCGTTGAGATAGAGTTGCGATTGCGTTTGCGATTAATCACCACAAAACACATATAAACATGCACAAGTAACACATAAATAGCACACACACACGTAAAACAATATCCAGAACATGCGATTCAAGTTGCGATGCGATAACGATGAGACAGCGTTCAGTAGATTAGCATTTAACTGCGATTATTGCATTTACTCCACATAACAACTAAAATAATATAAATTAAACCAGCGATTAACAAGTCAAAGTGTACAAGTTACAATTAAGCAAGGAATGACAGATCGAATTAGCAATCCTTTCTTCCTTTGACTTTGACTTGTACTTTGACTTCAAAAAGTCGGGTTGTTACACGTAACGCATGTCGAGGCTCTGCCTGACTAAGTTCGTTGGGGTTCTGTCTCGTGTTGTATGGCTAATGTGATTTGGGTTATCTTACTAACACATGTGCATTGTATGTTTTAACTGGAAACTTAAGAAAACAATCAAGAAATATTACCAGGAAGCCCGTAGAAATACCTAAGTCTACAATGTGAGTCCATTCTCTTTTTCTCACAGTTTGTGAGCCATTATTTCAAATGTTTTCCAAAACCTTAAATGTTTATCAGTTAAAGTTACAGTGATTAAGTCTTTGTATTCTACAATTGTTGCCGGTATTATGGGGTTTTGTATACACTACTTGATAAGTTTCACCATTGGGCAATGGGTTAGCCAATGTGTGACATGACTATAGTCACAGATCCGGTCGAGTGACAAGTACTGAATGAGTAATTGGGTAGATATAAACATTGTAATCGCCCTTAATACTGTAAAGTTATAACAACTGATGTTTTTATTAATTGGAATGTACTCGCCAGTATTTCTTGCCGATAAAATATTTTTAAAACGCGCTTCAGGTAATTTAATGAGAAGCTATAAGAAGCCAGCTACGGAGCACTGAAGGCTTAAAGAAAGTGGCTATAAAGTTACCTAAATAAAAGTTTATGTTTTCAGCAATTAGGGTTTATCCCTATAAAGACATTATGAATGAAACATGGGTTTTATCCCATTTGTTTATTATAAAAGTTTGGTGTTTTGAAACTCTGAAATTTATTTCCTAACTACGATCCTGATGAAAATTTTTCGCTGCGTATTTAATAAACATCAATACCATCTGACTGGTTCACGGCTCCCGCTACCAGGGTGGAGTCGGGGTTGTGACAGAAGGTGGTATCAGAGCCACTGGTTTAAGAAATTGGGTGTTCTTTTAATACCTAAACTTAAACATTAATGTTAGGAAATCAATATAGAATAATTTATGTGTTATTCTGTGTAAATACATCTTAATATATATATATATATATATATACATATATATATATATATATTATGATTTTTATGTTATTTTGACAATTTTTTTGAGTACACAGTATGAGTAATCAAAATACATTCGACGTTTATCATCACCTGTCCCACTCTCCAATAGATGAAAGACTATCCAAGTTAGCATCTGGATACGTAGCCGATTCCAAGGAACCCTTTTGTTTTTAGAGAAAAATCTGAAGAAGCCTTTCCACCTAAGAAAAGAGGATAGTCTAAATAATGAGAAAAGAGGAAAATTGAAAGAAAACCACAGTAGCTACCATAACCTTATCCGAATAAACCATTCAAATCCCGTTAACCAAACAACTGTGGGTGAAAGTCGACCGTAGATTAGCAAACTATGATATGTTTCAACCGATAGCCGAAGAAACAAACTCGAACCTACATGTTTACTCAGAACCTATTCAAATAATTTCTCAACCAATACCCACATTTAACCTAAAGGAAACCTCAAGGATACCTGTACCAGCACCAAATCCAAGGGAACAATGGTGGGCCAATGACTCGGAATCTCAGAATCTCATACAAACTCTTATCTCTAGCCATAACCGCAATTTCCACCATACATCACGAATGCCAATCCAGCCATGAGCTTTGAGAATGTAGCTGAACTGAGACAAAATGGAAAGAAACTATTGTCAGCAGAACACCGAGTCCGTAATATAGGAGAAAAGCTCGCCTGTAAGTATGACGAGAGGGAACAACACATAATATATATATATATATATACACACACTTTCCTTATATTTTGATAAAATATATATAATGAGAGTAAATGATAATATATAACATGTATATATACATATCTATCGACGCATGAAAACTAAAATACTGATAGGTATGATTATAGTTGTATTAGTACAATATGAACAACAAAATGTGTTTGAATAATTGTTCCATTTTGTGATATTAATATCTAAAAATGTTTGCAATTCAAATGTCAAAGGAAATATCATGTAATCAAGAAATTCATGCTAGTAACGGAAATTCTTTGGATAAAAGTGCTATAGAAAATATAATTGCTCAAGGAATATCTAATGTCATACCTTCGATCATTGAAGCTATTAAAATTTCTGTGCCTATAAACAAGAATACTACTATAAGCTGTAAGCATACTCATCACTTCAAACCTAGCCCTAGTTTTAATGGGGGCAATGATATTCTTGTCAAGACTCCATTTCCCAAACGAAAGAAAACCACAACCTATGGTTATTCTTATAAGGAATTCCGCTCTGACAAATCCTATAAAGGAATTGGATCGTCAATAGCATAACCTACCTGTAGAAACTATAACAAAACACATTCAGGAAAATGGCATTTTTGGAAGACACACTACTACGGAGAGCCATGTCATATCCGTCCCTACTGCCCGAAACTATCTAAAGCACTAGACAACAAGGCTAAAACAACAGACGGAGCTAAGGAAAACACATAAACATTTACAACGCATGAGGCAACATCAAATTCCAATATAAGCACCAGTATGTTTTGTCTATACTAAAGTATTAGTTGATTTTGGTTCCAATCATAGTTTTATAAATAAATGGTCATTATATCATGAGGATTTCTTTCATAAAGCAAACACTCATTTGCCTCATCTCTTGACAAATTCATATGTTACACATGCATTGCTTGTTACGCATGTGATTTCACTTCAAATGATTACTTTATCAAGAGTTCAAATATTATTTCATTATACTCAATCTAAACATTTTGATTTTTGATAACCTACCTTATTGCAAAAAACGTTGACTTTTTGATATCGAGTCGACATATTTCTTGGAAAACTCATTTTCTTTTCAAAGTTACTTACATGATTTTTCATTATAACCATGTCAAAATTTCTTGTCAATACATATATCCATTGTTGGAATATGTCTAAACCAAGCTCAATTGTTTGAACTTGCTCGCAATATATATTCAATTCAAGGTCCCATATGATGGATTGAGATCATCATATTCAAAGTAATCTCAACAAACGCATGTCGAGGCTCTGTCTGACTAAGTTCGTTGGGGTTCTGTCTCGTGTTGTATGGCTAATGTGATTTGGGTTATCTTACTAACACATGTGCATTGTATGTTTTTACTAGAAACCCAAGAAAATAATCAAGAAATATTACTAGGAAGCCTGTAGAAATACCTAAGTCTACAATGTGAGTCCATTCTCTTTTTCTCACAGTTTGTGAGCCGTTATTTCAAATGTTTTCCAAAACCCTAAATGTTTATCAGTTAAAATTACAGTGATTAAGTCTTTGTATTCTACAATTGCTGTCGGTGTTATTGGGTTTTGTATACACTACTTGATAAGCTTCACCATTGGGCAATGGGTTAGCCAATGTGTGATATGACAATAGTCACAGATCCGGTCGAGTGATAAGTACTGAATGAGTAATTGGGTAGATATATACATTGTAATCGCCCTTAATACTGTAAAGTTATAACAATTGATGTTTTTATAAATTGGAATGTACTCGCCAGTATTTCTTGCTGATAAAATATTTTTAAAACGCGTTTCAGGTAACTTAATACGAAGCTATAAGAAGCCAGCTACGGAGCACTGAAGGCTTAAAGAAAGTGGCTATAAAGTTACCTAAATAAAAGTTTATGTTTTCAGCAATTAGGGTTTATCCCTATAAAGACATTATGAATGAAACATGGGTTTTATCCCATTTGTTTATTATAAAAGTTTGGTGTTTTGAAACTCTGAAATTTATTTCCTAACTACGATCCTGATGAAAATTTTTCGCTGCGTATTTAATAAACATCAATACCATCTGACTGGTTCACGGCTCCCGCTACCAGGGTGGAGTCGGGGTTGTGACAGAAGGTGGTATCAGAGCCACTGGTTTAAGAAATTGGGTGTTCTTTTAATACCTAAACTTAAACATTAATGTTAGGAAATCAATATAGAATAATTTATGTGTTATTCTGTGTAAATACATCTTAATATATATATATATATATATATATATATATACATATATATATATATATATATATTATGATTTTTATGTTATTTTGACAATTTTTTTGAGTACACAGTATGAGTAATCAAAATACATTCGACGTTTATCATCACCTGTCCCACTCTCCAATAGATGAAAGACTATCCAAGTTAGCATCTGGATACGTAGCCGATTCCAAGGAACCCTTTTGTTTTTAGAGAAAAATCTGAAGAAGCCTTTCCACCTAAGAAAAGAGGATAGTCTAAATAATGAGAAAAGAGGAAAATTGAAAGAAAACCACAGTAGCTACCATAACCTTATCCGAATAAACCATTCAAATCCCGTTAACCAAACAACTGTGGGTGAAAGTCGACCGTAGATTAGCAAACTATGATATGTTTCAACCGATAGCCGAAGAAACAAACTCGAACCTACATGTTTACTCAGAACCTATTCAAATAATTTCTCAACCAATACCCACATTTAACCTAAAGGAAACCTCAAGGATACCTGTACCAGCACCAAATCCAAGGGAACAATGGTGGGCCAATGACTCGGAATCTCAGAATCTCATACAAACTCTTATCTCTAGCCATAACCGCAATTTCCACCATACATCACGAATGCCAATCCAGCCATGAGCTTTGAGAATGTAGCTGAACTGAGACAAAATGGAAAGAAACTATTGTCAGCAGAACACCGAGTCCGTAATATAGGAGAAAAGCTCGCCTGTAAGTATGACGAGAGGGAACAACACATAATATATATATATATATATACACACACTTTCCTTATATTTTGATAAAATATATATAATGAGAGTAAATGATAATATATAACATGTATATATACATATCTATCGACGCATGAAAACTAAAATACTGATAGGTATGATTATAGTTGTATTAGTACAATATGAACAACAAAATGTGTTTGAATAATTGTTCCATTTTGTGATATTAATATCTAAAAATGTTTGCAATTCAAATGTCAAAGGAAATATCATGTAATCAAGAAATTCATGCTAGTAACGGAAATTCTTTGGATAAAAGTGCTATAGAAAATATAATTGCTCAAGGAATATCTAATGTCATACCTTCGATCATTGAAGCTATTAAAATTTCTGTGCCTATAAACAAGAATACTACTATAAGCTGTAAGCATACTCATCACTTCAAACCTAGCCCTAGTTTTAATGGGGGCAATGATATTCTTGTCAAGACTCCATTTCCCAAACGAAAGAAAACCACAACCTATGGTTATTCTTATAAGGAATTCCGCTCTGACAAATCCTATAAAGGAATTGGATCGTCAATAGCATAACCTACCTGTAGAAACTATAACAAAACACATTCAGGAAAATGGCATTTTTGGAAGACACACTACTACGGAGAGCCATGTCATATCCGTCCCTACTGCCCGAAACTATCTAAAGCACTAGACAACAAGGCTAAAACAACAGACGGAGCTAAGGAAAACACATAAACATTTACAACGCATGAGGCAACATCAAATTCCAATATAAGCACCAGTATGTTTTGTCTATACTAAAGTATTAGTTGATTTTGGTTCCAATCATAGTTTTATAAATAAATGGTCATTATATCATGAGGATTTCTTTCATAAAGCAAACACTCATTTGCCTCATCTCTTGACAAATTCATATGTTACACATGCATTGCTTGTTACGCATGTGATTTCACTTCAAATGATTACTTTATCAAGAGTTCAAATATTATTTCATTATACTCAATCTAAACATTTTGATTTTTGATAACCTACCTTATTGCAAAAAACGTTGACTTTTTGATATCGAGTCGACATATTTCTTGGAAAACTCATTTTCTTTTCAAAGTTACTTACATGATTTTTCATTATAACCATGTCAAAATTTCTTGTCAATACATATATCCATTGTTGGAATATGTCTAAACCAAGCTCAATTGTTTGAACTTGCTCGCAATATATATTCAATTCAAGGTCCCATATGATGGATTGAGATCATCATATTCAAAGTAATCTCAACAAACGCATGTCGAGGCTCTGTCTGACTAAGTTCGTTGGGGTTCTGTCTCGTGTTGTATGGCTAATGTGATTTGGGTTATCTTACTAACACATGTGCATTGTATGTTTTTACTAGAAACCCAAGAAAATAATCAAGAAATATTACTAGGAAGCCTGTAGAAATACCTAAGTCTACAATGTGAGTCCATTCTCTTTTTCTCACAGTTTGTGAGCCGTTATTTCAAATGTTTTCCAAAACCCTAAATGTTTATCAGTTAAAATTACAGTGATTAAGTCTTTGTATTCTACAATTGCTGTCGGTGTTATTGGGTTTTGTATACACTACTTGATAAGCTTCACCATTGGGCAATGGGTTAGCCAATGTGTGATATGACAATAGTCACAGATCCGGTCGAGTGATAAGTACTGAATGAGTAATTGGGTAGATATATACATTGTAATCGCCCTTAATACTGTAAAGTTATAACAATTGATGTTTTTATAAATTGGAATGTACTCGCCAGTATTTCTTGCTGATAAAATATTTTTAAAACGCGTTTCAGGTAACTTAATACGAAGCTATAAGAAGCCAGCTACGGAGCACTGAAGGCTTAAAGAAAGTGGCTATAAAGTTACCTAAATAAAAGTTTATGTTTTCAGCAATTAGGGTTTATCCCTATAAAGACATTATGAATGAAACATGGGTTTTATCCCATTTGTTTATTATAAAAGTTTGGTGTTTTGAAACTCTGAAATTTATTTCCTAACTACGATCCTGATGAAAATTTTTCGCTGCGTATTTAATAAACATCAATACCATCTGACTGGTTCACGGCTCCCGCTACCAGGGTGGAGTCGGGGTTGTGACAGAAGGTGGTATCAGAGCCACTGGTTTAAGAAATTGGGTGTTCTTTTAATACCTAAACTTAAACATTAATGTTAGGAAATCAATATAGAATAATTTATGTGTTATTCTGTGTAAATACATCTTAATATATATATATATATATACATATATATATATATATATATATTATGATTTTTATGTTATTTTGACAATTTTTTTGAGTACACAGTATGAGTAATCAAAATACATTCGACGTTTATCATCACCTGTCCCACTCTCCAATAGATGAAAGACTATCCAAGTTAGCATCTGGATACGTAGCCGATTCCAAGGAACCCTTTTGTTTTTAGAGAAAAATCTGAAGAAGCCTTTCCACCTAAGAAAAGAGGATAGTCTAAATAATGAGAAAAGAGGAAAATTGAAAGAAAACCACAGTAGCTACCATAACCTTATCCGAATAAACCATTCAAATCCCGTTAACCAAACAACTGTGGGTGAAAGTCGACCGTAGATTAGCAAACTATGATATGTTTCAACCGATAGCCGAAGAAACAAACTCGAACCTACATGTTTACTCAGAACCTATTCAAATAATTTCTCAACCAATACCCACATTTAACCTAAAGGAAACCTCAAGGATACCTGTACCAGCACCAAATCCAAGGGAACAATGGTGGGCTAATGACTCGGAATCTCAGAATCTCATACAAACTCTTATCTCTAGCCATAACCGCAATTTCCACCATACATCACGAATGCCAATCCAGCCATGAGCTTTGAGAATGTAGCTGAACTGAGACAAAATGGAAAGAAACTATTGTCAGCAGAACACCGAGTCCGTAATATAGGAGAAAAGCTCGCCTGTAAGTATGACGAGAGGGAACAACACATAATATATATATATATATATACACACACTTTCCTTATATTTTGATAAAATATATATAATGAGAGTAAATGATAATATATAACATGTATATATACATATCTATCGACGCATGAAAACTAAAATACTGATAGGTATGATTATAGTTGTATTAGTACAATATGAACAACAAAATGTGTTTGAATAATTGTTCCATTTTGTGATATTAATATCTAAAAATGTTTGCAATTCAAATGTCAAAGGAAATATCATGTAATCAAGAAATTCATGCTAGTAACGGAAATTCTTTGGATAAAAGTGCTATAGAAAATATAATTGCTCAAGGAATATCTAATGTCATACCTTCGATCATTGAAGCTATTAAAATTTCTGTGCCTATAAACAAGAATACTACTATAAGCTGTAAGCATACTCATCACTTCAAACCTAGCCCTAGTTTTAATGGGGGCAATGATATTCTTGTCAAGACTCCATTTCCCAAACGAAAGAAAACCACAACCTATGGTTATTCTTATAAGGAATTCCGCTCTGACAAATCCTATAAAGGAATTGGATCGTCAATAGCATAACCTACCTGTAGAAACTATAACAAAACACATTCAGGAAAATGGCATTTTTGGAAGACACACTACTACGGAGAGCCATGTCATATCCGTCCCTACTGCCCGAAACTATCTAAAGCACTAGACAACAAGGCTAAAACAACAGACGGAGCTAAGGAAAACACATAAACATTTACAACGCATGAGGCAACATCAAATTCCAATATAAGCACCAGTATGTTTTGTCTATACTAAAGTATTAGTTGATTTTGGTTCCAATCATAGTTTTATAAATAAATGGTCATTATATCATGAGGATTTCTTTCATAAAGCAAACACTCATTTGCCTCATCTCTTGACAAATTCATATGTTACACATGCATTGCTTGTTACGCATGTGATTTCACTTCAAATGATTACTTTATCAAGAGTTCAAATATTATTTCATTATACTCAATCTAAACATTTTGATTTTTGATAACCTACCTTATTGCAAAAAACGTTGACTTTTTGATATCGAGTCGACATATTTCTTGGAAAACTCATTTTCTTTTCAAAGTTACTTACATGATTTTTCATTATAACCATGTCAAAATTTCTTGTCAATACATATATCCATTGTTGGAATATGTCTAAACCAAGCTCAATTGTTTGAACTTGCTCGCAATATATATTCAATTCAAGGTCCCATATGATGGATTGAGATCATCATATTCAAAGTAATCTCAACAAACGCATGTCGAGGCTCTGTCTGACTAAGTTCGTTGGGGTTCTGTCTCGTGTTGTATGGCTAATGTGATTTGGGTTATCTTACTAACACATGTGCATTGTATGTTTTTACTAGAAACCCAAGAAAATAATCAAGAAATATTACTAGGAAGCCTGTAGAAATACCTAAGTCTACAATGTGAGTCCATTCTCTTTTTCTCACAGTTTGTGAGCCGTTATTTCAAATGTTTTCCAAAACCCTAAATGTTTATCAGTTAAAATTACAGTGATTAAGTCTTTGTATTCTACAATTGCTGTCGGTGTTATTGGGTTTTGTATACACTACTTGATAAGCTTCACCATTGGGCAATGGGTTAGCCAATGTGTGATATGACAATAGTCACAGATCCGGTCGAGTGATAAGTACTGAATGAGTAATTGGGTAGATATATACATTGTAATCGCCCTTAATACTGTAAAGTTATAACAATTGATGTTTCTATAAATTGGAATGTACTCGCCAGTATTTCTTGCTGATAAAATATTTTTAAAACGCGTTTCAGGTAACTTAATACGAAGCTATAAGAAGCCAGCTACGGAGCACTGAAGGCTTAAAGAAAGTGGCTATAAAGTTACCTAAATAAAAGTTTATGTTTTCAGCAATTAGGGTTTATCCCTATAAAGACATTATGAATGAAACATGGGTTTTATCCCATTTGTTTATTATAAAAGTTTGGTGTTTTGAAACTCTGAAATTTATTTCCTAACTACGATCCTGATGAAAATTTTTCGCTGCGTATTTAATAAACATCAATACCATCTGACTGGTTCACGGCTCCCGCTACCAGGGTGGAGTCGGGGTTGTGACAGAAGGTGGTATCAGAGCCACTGGTTTAAGAAATTGGGTGTTCTTTTAATACCTAAACTTAAACATTAATGTTAGGAAATCAATATAGAATAATTTATGTGTTATTCTGTGTAAATACATCTTAATATATATATATATATATATACATATATATATATATATTATGATTTTTATGTTATTTTGACAATTTTTTTGAGTACACAGTATGAGTAATCAAAATACATTCGACGTTTATCATCACCTGTCCCACTCTCCAATAGATGAAAGACTATCCAAGTTAGCATCTGGATACGTAGCCGATTCCAAGGAACCCTTTTGTTTTTAGAGAAAAATCTGAAGAAGCCTTTCCACCTAAGAAAAGAGGATAGTCTAAATAATGAGAAAAGAGGAAAATTGAAAGAAAACCACAGTAGCTACCATAACCTTATCCGAATAAACCATTCAAATCCCGTTAACCAAACAACTGTGGGTGAAAGTCGACCGTAGATTAGCAAACTATGATATGTTTCAACCGATAGCCGAAGAAACAAACTCGAACCTACATGTTTACTCAGAACCTATTCAAATAATTTCTCAACCAATACCCACATTTAACCTAAAGGAAACCTCAAGGATACCTGTACCAGCACCAAATCCAAGGGAACAATGGTGGGCCAATGACTCGGAATCTCAGAATCTCATACAAACTCTTATCTCTAGCCATAACCGCAATTTCCACCATACATCACGAATGCCAATCCAGCCATGAGCTTTGAGAATGTAGCTGAACTGAGACAAAATGGAAAGAAACTATTGTCAGCAGAACACCGAGTCCGTAATATAGGAGAAAAGCTCGCCTGTAAGTATGACGAGAGGGAACAACACATAATATATATATATATATATATATACACACACTTTCCTTATATTTTGATAAAATATATATAATGAGAGTAAATGATAATATATAACATGTATATATACATATCTATCGACGCATGAAAACTAAAATACTGATAGGTATGATTATAGTTGTATTAGTACAATATGAACAACAAAATGTGTTTGAATAATTGTTCCATTTTGTGATATTAATATCTAAAAATGTTTGCAATTCAAATGTCAAAGGAAATATCATGTAATCAAGAAATTCATGCTAGTAACGGAAATTCTTTGGATAAAAGTGCTATAGAAAATATAATTGCTCAAGGAATATCTAATGTCATACCTTCGATCATTGAAGCTATTAAAATTTCTGTGCCTATAAACAAGAATACTACTATAAGCTGTAAGCATACTCATCACTTCAAACCTAGCCCTAGTTTTAATGGGGGCAATGATATTCTTGTCAAGACTCCATTTCCCAAACGAAAGAAAACCACAACCTATGGTTATTCTTATAAGGAATTCCGCTCTGACAAATCCTATAAAGGAATTGGATCGTCAATAGCATAACCTACCTGTAGAAACTATAACAAAACACATTCAGGAAAATGGCATTTTTGGAAGACACACTACTACGGAGAGCCATGTCATATCCGTCCCTACTGCCCGAAACTATCTAAAGCACTAGACAACAAGGCTAAAACAACAGACGGAGCTAAGGAAAACACATAAACATTTACAACGCATGAGGCAACATCAAATTCCAATATAAGCACCAGTATGTTTTGTCTATACTAAAGTATTAGTTGATTTTGGTTCCAATCATAGTTTTATAAATAAATGGTCATTATATCATGAGGATTTCTTTCATAAAGCAAACACTCATTTGCCTCATCTCTTGACAAATTCATATGTTACACATGCATTGCTTGTTACGCATGTGATTTCACTTCAAATGATTACTTTATCAAGAGTTCAAATATTATTTCATTATACTCAATCTAAACATTTTGATTTTTGATAACCTACCTTATTGCAAAAAACGTTGACTTTTTGATATCGAGTCGACATATTTCTTGGAAAACTCATTTTCTTTTCAAAGTTACTTACATGATTTTTCATTATAACCATGTCAAAATTTCTTGTCAATACATATATCCATTGTTGGAATATGTCTAAACCAAGCTCAATTGTTTGAACTTGCTCGCAATATATATTCAATTCAAGGTCCCATATGATGGATTGAGATCATCATATTCAAAGTAATCTCAACAAACGCATGTCGAGGCTCTGTCTGACTAAGTTCGTTGGGGTTCTGTCTCGTGTTGTATGGCTAATGTGATTTGGGTTATCTTACTAACACATGTGCATTGTATGTTTTTACTAGAAACCCAAGAAAATAATCAAGAAATATTACTAGGAAGCCTGTAGAAATACCTAAGTCTACAATGTGAGTCCATTCTCTTTTTCTCACAGTTTGTGAGCCGTTATTTCAAATGTTTTCCAAAACCCTAAATGTTTATCAGTTAAAATTACAGTGATTAAGTCTTTGTATTCTACAATTGCTGTCGGTGTTATTGGGTTTTGTATACACTACTTGATAAGCTTCACCATTGGGCAATGGGTTAGCCAATGTGTGATATGACAATAGTCACAGATCCGGTCGAGTGATAAGTACTGAATGAGTAATTGGGTAGATATATACATTGTAATCGCCCTTAATACTGTAAAGTTATAACAATTGATGTTTTTATAAATTGGAATGTACTCGCCAGTATTTCTTGCTGATAAAATATTTTTAAAACGCGTTTCAGGTAACTTAATACGAAGCTATAAGAAGCCAGCTACGGAGCACTGAAGGCTTAAAGAAAGTGGCTATAAAGTTACCTAAATAAAAGTTTATGTTTTCAGCAATTAGGGTTTATCCCTATAAAGACATTATGAATGAAACATGGGTTTTATCCCATTTGTTTATTATAAAAGTTTGGTGTTTTGAAACTCTGAAATTTATTTCCTAACTACGATCCTGATGAAAATTTTTCGCTGCGTATTTAATAAACATCAATACCATCTGACTGGTTCACGGCTCCCGCTACCAGGGTGGAGTCGGGGTTGTGACAGAAGGTGGTATCAGAGCCACTGGTTTAAGAAATTGGGTGTTCTTTTAATACCTAAACTTAAACATTAATGTTAGGAAATCAATATAGAATAATTTATGTGTTATTCTGTGTAAATACATCTTAATATATATATATATATATATATATATATACATATATATATATATATATATATATTATGATTTTTATGTTATTTTGACAATTTTTTTGAGTACACAGTATGAGTAATCAAAATACATTCGACGTTTATCATCACCTGTCCCACTCTCCAATAGATGAAAGACTATCCAAGTTAGCATCTGGATACGTAGCCGATTCCAAGGAACCCTTTTGTTTTTAGAGAAAAATCTGAAGAAGCCTTTCCACCTAAGAAAAGAGGATAGTCTAAATAATGAGAAAAGAGGAAAATTGAAAGAAAACCACAGTAGCTACCATAACCTTATCCGAATAAACCATTCAAATCCCGTTAACCAAACAACTGTGGGTGAAAGTCGACCGTAGATTAGCAAACTATGATATGTTTCAACCGATAGCCGAAGAAACAAACTCGAACCTACATGTTTACTCAGAACCTATTCAAATAATTTCTCAACCAATACCCACATTTAACCTAAAGGAAACCTCAAGGATACCTGTACCAGCACCAAATCCAAGGGAACAATGGTGGGCCAATGACTCGGAATCTCAGAATCTCATACAAACTCTTATCTCTAGCCATAACCGCAATTTCCACCATACATCACGAATGCCAATCCAGCCATGAGCTTTGAGAATGTAGCTGAACTGAGACAAAATGGAAAGAAACTATTGTCAGCAGAACACCGAGTCCGTAATATAGGAGAAAAGCTCGCCTGTAAGTATGACGAGAGGGAACAACACATAATATATATATATATATATACACACACTTTCCTTATATTTTGATAAAATATATATAATGAGAGTAAATGATAATATATAACATGTATATATACATATCTATCGACGCATGAAAACTAAAATACTGATAGGTATGATTATAGTTGTATTAGTACAATATGAACAACAAAATGTGTTTGAATAATTGTTCCATTTTGTGATATTAATATCTAAAAATGTTTGCAATTCAAATGTCAAAGGAAATATCATGTAATCAAGAAATTCATGCTAGTAACGGAAATTCTTTGGATAAAAGTGCTATAGAAAATATAATTGCTCAAGGAATATCTAATGTCATACCTTCGATCATTGAAGCTATTAAAATTTCTGTGCCTATAAACAAGAATACTACTATAAGCTGTAAGCATACTCATCACTTCAAACCTAGCCCTAGTTTTAATGGGGGCAATGATATTCTTGTCAAGACTCCATTTCCCAAACGAAAGAAAACCACAACCTATGGTTATTCTTATAAGGAATTCCGCTCTGACAAATCCTATAAAGGAATTGGATCGTCAATAGCATAACCTACCTGTAGAAACTATAACAAAACACATTCAGGAAAATGGCATTTTTGGAAGACACACTACTACGGAGAGCCATGTCATATCCGTCCCTACTGCCCGAAACTATCTAAAGCACTAGACAACAAGGCTAAAACAACAGACGGAGCTAAGGAAAACACATAAACATTTACAACGCATGAGGCAACATCAAATTCCAATATAAGCACCAGTATGTTTTGTCTATACTAAAGTATTAGTTGATTTTGGTTCCAATCATAGTTTTATAAATAAATGGTCATTATATCATGAGGATTTCTTTCATAAAGCAAACACTCATTTGCCTCATCTCTTGACAAATTCATATGTTACACATGCATTGCTTGTTACGCATGTGATTTCACTTCAAATGATTACTTTATCAAGAGTTCAAATATTATTTCATTATACTCAATCTAAACATTTTGATTTTTGATAACCTACCTTATTGCAAAAAACGTTGACTTTTTGATATCGAGTCGACATATTTCTTGGAAAACTCATTTTCTTTTCAAAGTTACTTACATGATTTTTCATTATAACCATGTCAAAATTTCTTGTCAATACATATATCCATTGTTGGAATATGTCTAAACCAAGCTCAATTGTTTGAACTTGCTCGCAATATATATTCAATTCAAGGTCCCATATGATGGATTGAGATCATCATATTCAAAGTAATCTCAACAAACGCATGTCGAGGCTCTGTCTGACTAAGTTCGTTGGGGTTCTGTCTCGTGTTGTATGGCTAATGTGATTTGGGTTATCTTACTAACACATGTGCATTGTATGTTTTTACTAGAAACCCAAGAAAATAATCAAGAAATATTACTAGGAAGCCTGTAGAAATACCTAAGTCTACAATGTGAGTCCATTCTCTTTTTCTCACAGTTTGTGAGCCGTTATTTCAAATGTTTTCCAAAACCCTAAATGTTTATCAGTTAAAATTACAGTGATTAAGTCTTTGTATTCTACAATTGCTGTCGGTGTTATTGGGTTTTGTATACACTACTTGATAAGCTTCACCATTGGGCAATGGGTTAGCCAATGTGTGATATGACAATAGTCACAGATCCGGTCGAGTGATAAGTACTGAATGAGTAATTGGGTAGATATATACATTGTAATCGCCCTTAATACTGTAAAGTTATAACAATTGATGTTTTTATAAATTGGAATGTACTCGCCAGTATTTCTTGCTGATAAAATATTTTTAAAACGCGTTTCAGGTAACTTAATACGAAGCTATAAGAAGCCAGCTACGGAGCACTGAAGGCTTAAAGAAAGTGGCTATAAAGTTACCTAAATAAAAGTTTATGTTTTCAGCAATTAGGGTTTATCCCTATAAAGACATTATGAATGAAACATGGGTTTTATCCCATTTGTTTATTATAAAAGTTTGGTGTTTTGAAACTCTGAAATTTATTTCCTAACTACGATCCTGATGAAAATTTTCTGCTGCGTATTTAATAAACACCGATACCATCTGACTGGTTCACGGCTCCCGCTCCTAGGGTGGGGTCGGGGGTTGTGACACTTCCTATGTCGTGACAAATGTTAATGTCCTCGCGAAACATTAGCGATCTTGATTTCCTTACACTTACAGAATACAGTTTACAAATACGTTTTACAAAGTACATACCATGTTTTCATACAACTATGCCCAAACATTCAATACAAATCTACATGAATTCACACCAACTTTTGTTGACGATTTTCAAAACTTACATGTATTTCAGGAAACTAAGTGGATGCGCGCGCGGTCTCTTTGCTCAAGAATGTTGTTTATGTTTCAAGTTATTATGTGTCTATGCTCCGTTGCCACTTTTGATGGATTTGTCTGTTATATCCCGCCTCCTTGTGGTGATATAGTGGACAAAACCTTGAGGGTAAATTACACTTTTCGTCCTTTATGTTTGTATCGAATTGCAATGGATAGCCTTTAACTTCAATAATTACAGTCACAATCCTTTATTTGGAGAACTCATTACACCTTTCGTCCTTTAGCATTAACCTGGTTAAAATTTTTAGTTAACTTTAGACACATAAGGGTAATTCAGTCTTTTTACCAATTACCAAATCATTTAAAGATATTTTAATCAACCCTAAAATTCATTCTCTCTAATCTCTAAACAATATAAGTTCCCCCCTCTCTCTTCAACAACCAGATCTAGATCTTGCAATCACCACCAAACCCCATCACCACCATGAAACCTAAAATAACCAACAATCCCAAAATTCAATTTCTTTAATCACCACCTAACTCACCGCCTCTCCAAAATTCTGCTCCGATCGTCATCTTCCTCATCGTTACCGTCCGCAACGGCGTCGTTTACGCTGAAATATCAACTTCCGTCAGAAGATCTTGATTCGTTGATCTCCGTTACGACCGATGAAGATCTGGAAAAGGATTATGGTTGTTTTTGTTTCTGACGAAACCTGAATCGGTTTCTTCGATCGGATCCTTGCTGGAAAATAGTACGAAACCGGAGGATTGGTTTCTGAACGTGTTGAACGGAACCTGAATCGGTTATAAAGACTGGTACCTGCAAAATAGAGAATATTAAATACAGAAGAATGTGTCTTAGAAGTTTAACCAAACCAAAGTTACTGAAGGTTTTAGTACTAAACGGGTTGTTTTGAAAGAAAGTGAAAGTTGAAGGGGTGAATAGCAGGAGTCAAGAGAGTTTAATTAATTAGTATTTAATTATTAGTTTATATGTTTAGCATTATCAACTGTTTAGTTTGATTTATATGCAAGTTTACCAGATTATTGAAATCACTAGAACATAGGAGTTTATAATGGGTCAACACTTACCTCAATATCAATTATTAGCTAATTGGAATATGACTATTTATTTGGATAAAGGTGTGATAGGTAAGAATCCAAAAGGTGTGATAGGTAAGAATCCAAAAGGTAATACTTCTGCTCAGGATGTTCATTCGGTAACGGATTTGGAGCGAACGTGGTGGCTGAATTTGGTGGTGGTGAGGTTGGTTGAAAGATGTGATTAGCTGAGAGTTAGAGACAGGGTGTCTATTATATAATTTTTAACCAAATAAGTAAAATTACCGATCTACCCTCATGTGCAAGTCAGGTGATCAAACATAACTTAAATTTTTAACCTAGTTAGTGGTAAAGGACGAAAGGTGTAATGTGTTTTCCAAATAAAGGATTGTGACTGTAATAAAGGCTATCCATTGCAATTCGATACAAACATAAAGGACGAAATGCATAATTTACCCGAACCTTGATCTTTGTTGTTGAAATGAAGTTGTAAACTTTTCAAACAATTATCTTTTGTTATGATGTAAACTTTAAACTTAACTTGTGTTTTGAATGTTTAAACTATGAATGGTAATTTGGAGTTATTTTATATTCATGTAGTATGTTTACTTATCGTATGCAATGAGAACCTTTCACGATCACACCTCGTGCTTCCGCCTCTGAAAGGGGGTGACATAATCGCACTGAATTGGCGATGACATAAATTTGGCAGGCCATGCGCTCTCACGCGTCAAACAATTATCTTTTGTTATGATGTAAACTTTAAACTTAACTTGTGTTTTGAATGTTTAAACTATGAATGGTAATTTGGAGTTATTTTATATTCATGTAGTATGTTTACTTATCGTATGCAATGAGAACCTTTCACGATCACACCTCGTGCTTCCGCCTCTGAAAGGGGGTGACATAATCGCACTGAATTGGCACTAGACAATAACTTGTTGTTTACCCCTAATCGAGGTACTTTGAGAATGATGGTGATGATAGTGAAGTGGGAAGGTCGATTAGAAAAGATTTTGTAATATAAATTCCATTCCACTATGTGAAACCAACACTACCTTAGCATATACAAAAAGAAACCCTTAGGGTGCGTTTGGTTCGCGGAGTGTTTTGGAATTGGAATTGGATTTGGATAGGAGTTGGAAGTAATTGGATTTGGTATTTAAACATATGGGAATTGGAAACTCAATTCCATTATTGATGTGTTAGATTAGCAAATGAATTCGAATCTATCGATCCCGTCTTGTTGAGCGGGTGGGCCAGTTTGACTTAGTGGCAACCGGTTTCGGGTCGTTTATATGGGCCGGGTAGGGTCGGGTCGGGTCGACACTTTGCAAGTCGGTAGTAGGCGGGGCCGAATCGAGAGTTTCAGGTCAGTAATGGGTCGGGTCGAGATATTTCAGATTGGTAACGGGCCGGTTCAGTTAAAGAAGTTCTGGGTCGTTAATGGGTCAAGATCGCTCGTTAACGGGCCTGTTCAGGTGGAGAACTTGTGTGTCAGCGGCGGGCCGGGTCGGGTCGGGTTGACATGGTACAAGTCGAAAAGGCAAAATGGTTCGGGTCGAAACGATACCGGCTGAAACAATTTAGGTTAAAACGGTACGCGGCGAAACGGTGCGAGCCAAAACAGTTCAGGTTGAAGCGGTTCAACACGAAACAGTGTGGGTCGAAATGGTGATTGTCATTGACAGGTCTAGTTGACCAGTAGGTCGGGCATGATAGATGGTGAGGGGTGACATACGTGACGAAATCAATCAGTATAAGATTCCAATGAATTTACTTAAATTCATTTTATTCACATGTAGGAACGATTTTGAATTCCATTAGTTGAATTTGAAGAAATAATACCTAATTCTAATTCAATTATTTCGTCAACAAAACACAAAAAGATTAGAATTAAGACTCCAATTCTAACTAATTCTATAACATTTTAAGAGTCAGAATTCACATTCCAATTTTATTAAATTCCATCGAACTTTGTTGAACCAAATGGACCCTTAAAAAACATATAATAAAGGAATAATGGATTTTAATAATCCTAACTATTAGCCGTTGGCCGGAAACAGTCTCAACTTCAAAAATAACCAATGATGGTCCCACCTTTTCATATATTGTAAACCAATGGACCTTTATTAAACCGAAAAAGAGAAAAAGACAAAAAGAAATTAAGGTTCTGTTGGTAAATGTCTATTAGTTTACAATATGTGAAAAGGTGAGAACATCACTGGTTATTTTTTAAGTTGAGATCATTACCGGCGAACGACTAAGAGTATGGACTATTAAAATCCATTAAACAATACACTCCAACAAAAAAATTAAGGGGCAATTTTGCAAATCTAGAAAGATTAGGCTATTTTTTGGTCTTATAGGCTGTCAAGATCTGTGATGAACTTACATTCATCATTTTCAGCCTGATACGATATTTATTTGTCAACTAAATCTCGATTTGTAATCCTCTAGTGAGCGAAGAAGGGGCTTTCATCATGGACGCTTTAAGGAAGCAAGCAAGCAAACTTCGAGATCAAGTTGCCAAACAACAACAGGTAATAATAATTCAATCAAATCACCCCAATTTATCCGATTTAACTATCTTACCCACTTCAATTTTCAATCTTTCTAATCGAATATCCATGCATACAGTGAATATTAAACGAAAATTCAGATGTTACCTCGTGTTTTGGTGAATTGGGTTTGAGATTTATGTTTAGGGTTTTGTAATTGCGATTAGATGATAACTTAACAACCCCCCCCCCCCCCCACACACACACACACACACACAAGATAGTGTGCATAAATGTATAAACTTTACCAATTCCAGACAGCATTGGGTCTTTTGTTTTCTTTCTGTTTTTGGTATCTTTCTATGTTCCCTGAACAGACATGTGGTTTAGTTTTTGGTATCATATACATTATTTGAAAATGCAGATGAATCCCTAGTAAGAAAACAAGTTATATTTTACATGTTTAGGCAATAATCAAGTTTAAGGTTGAGAGGAACACATTTGACATCTGTCTGAGTTTAGCTGAGCTCTCTTCTACGGTTGTTCATCTAGTGATTACCTTAATTTTTGAGAACTTGAATGTACTTCTTAGACTCTACGTTATGGAATGGCGAGGGGGTGCCACCTTCGTTATTCGGTTAACGATGGCCAAAGGAGAAAAGGTGGGGCCCATGTCTTTTCCAAGCAATCACACGCCTTTCTTTCTTTTTTTTTTTTGTTTTAGTTATTGGTATCGGGCGTTCAGTTATTCCACTACACCTAGTTATTGAATGTTTAGTTATTACTCAGATTCCTACGTGGCAGTGATGTGGCGATGATTTAGCTATTCTATAACACATAGTCTTAGAGGGCGTTTGGTTCACATGAATTCAATGGAATTTAAGGGAATTGGAATTTGAATTTCATCTCTTAAGATGTTTGGTTCACAGAATTTGATGGAATTGGAATCCCAATTCCAATCTTCATGTGTTTGGTTGACAATGGAATTGGAATTAGAATTAGGCATGAATTCCTTCAAATTCCTTTAACTAAGGTAGCGTTCGTTTCATGGAATGGAATTAGGAAGTTTTTCTTTGTAAAATTGATCTTGATTGGGGGAGGGAGGAATTTGAAATCCCATGAATTTCTTTAATCAATGAAATTTGTGACTATTTCAACATTCCTTAGAAATCCTTCACTCTAATGAAGGAATGGAATGGAATGTTGAAATAGTCACAAATTTCATTGATTAAAGAAATTCATTGGATTTCAAATTCCTCCCTCCCCAAACCAAGATCAATTTTACATAGAAAAGCTTCCCAATTCCATTCCATTCCATTCCATGAAACGAACGCTACCTAAAGGAATTCAAAATCCTTCCTATTTGTGAAGGAATTAAAGTAATTCATTGGAATCTTTGACCGTTTCGACCCGCACCGTTTCAACCCGTACCGTTTCGACGTGAACGGTTTCGACTAGTACCGTTTTGACCCGTACTGTTTTGAATCGAACCGTTTCGACGCGAACCATTTCGACCCGTACCGTTTTGACCCGTACCGTTTCGAATCGAACCGCTTCGACCCGTACCTGTTCGACCCGAACTGGTGGTTGTGGATACCGGGGTGATGGATTCCAATTCATTTGACAACCAAACACAACAAAAATGGAATTGAGATTCCAATTCCAACAATTTCCAATTCCAATTGGAATGTTTAAATTCCAAATCCAATTCCTTCAAATTCTAATTCCTACACGAATTCCAATTCCATTTCCAAATCATTCCGTGATCCAAACGCCCCCTTAGTGTTTGTATGACTATAGTCTTGTAGGTGTTCTTATAGCAGAACTAAACATAGGTCATATGAGGTGTTCTGTTTCTCGCAGAACCATGTTAAAGGTTGAAGTTTAAGCATCGAGTCAGGTTGGATATGGTGATATATGCAAAACCTTAGGGGCTGTGTTTAAAAAAGCGCGCTTGAAGCGATGAAGCGCTGGAAAAAACGCTTTTTTGGCTCTGAAGCGTTACATTACGTGAAGCGAAGTGAAGCGAGCTTTAAGCGGCGAAGCGATGAAGTTGTGAAGCGACGCTCCAGCCAATCAGATCACCATTTGGGCCATTTTTTAAGCCCAACAGTCTTTACAAGGTACATATCGACCTTATATCGACGATATAGCGACTTCCTATGTGAAATCCGTCGACAAATTCCGGCGACGGAGTTGCTTTCAGCCGGAAACAAGGAAGAAGGGGGAAGAAGAAGAAGAAGAGAGATGCGGCTGCGTATCTTTTAGGCTTTTAGGGTTTTTATAAGTGAAGGTTTTTAAACATTTAACCCCTCTATCTTTCATTAGTTTACATTCAGTCCCTGAAACTTCTAACTTTACTTAAAAAGTGTAAAGATAGTTTGTCTATTTAAACATTTAACCCCCTCTATCTTCAGTAGTTTACATTTGGTCCTTAAACTTTTTAATTTATGCATAAAAGTACAAAATTAACATTACAAAATACATATATTTAATATGGATAGCTATCTTTTATACATATATATAAAATTAACATTATATATAATTATATATAATATGGAGCGCTTCGTATACGTGAAGCTCTCGCTTCGCGCTTGAAGCTTCGCTTAAAGCTTTTGGAACCAAAACGCTTCGGAGCGCTTCGCGCTTTTTTAAACCAAGCTTAGGGGAATTGTTGCGGTTATAGATTTGTTACATGATTTGGAGGGACATCTTGTTTTACTCTTAACTCTCTCCCACAAGTCTGTGCTGATGTGTACCATCAGATGCCGTGGCATCATGAAAAAGAAGACCGTGTTTCCCAACATTATTTGTTTATAATCTGCATGCTTATTATCAAATGGAATGATATAAGCACTATGCTAGTGGTGTGTTGTATAATGAACCTGAGATCTATCGAGCAACATAGAATCATGATGCAGTCTTGATATATATATATATATATATATATATATATAGGGAGCCGCTAGAATGAGAACCACCACGAGTTGTAAGAACCACGAGAACCGCGACCCGCGGGTGGCTGTTGACCACGAAATTTTTTTTACACCTAGATCCGTATATTTTAAGACCGGGTGTAAATTTTGGGTTCAAACGGCGCGCCCGAGGGGGTAGTTTTTTACGCCCAAAGTTTGGTTAAAAAAAAAAAGAAAAATTAAAAAAATTAAAAAAACCCAAACTTTGGGCGTAAAAAACTACCCCCTCGGGCGCGCCGTTTGAACCCAAAATTTACACCCGGTCTTAAAATATACGGATCTAGGTGTAAAAAAAATTTCGTGGTCAACGGCCACCCGCGGGTCGCGGTTCTCGTGGTTCTTACAACTCGTGGTGGTTCTCATTCTAGCGGTCCCCTATATATATATATATATATATATATATATATATGTAGGGAGTGGTTTATTACAAAAGACTAAGGTGGTGTTTGTTTTTCTAAAAAAGATATGCACAGCCTCTTATGTCTGTGCCGCGCAGACATTGCTATCTGCAGACTGTTTGGTTTTCCGAAGATGTTTCATTAAAAAACGTCTGCCCGAGCTCTTCTTGGTGCACACCTGGCCCCGCCACTTCTAAGATCTTAGTCTGCATAGGTTAAGCACCATCACCACCACCACTGTCCACCACCACCGTCCACCACCACCACCGTCCATCACCACCACCATCGTCCACCACCCACCACCACCACCACCACCCACCGTCCAGCACCACCACCTCCCACCACTACCATCCGTACACCACCATCAGTTTATTTTAGAGTCTACATACGTTAAAAAACAAACAGCCTTCTTCTTGCAGACTGCAGAGGTTTTGTCCACCTCTTCTTCTACAGATGTCTGCAGATGTGGTCCGCAGACCGTAAACATTTTACCTCTTAAAAACAAACAACACCTAAATTATTGCGAAAACAAGAAGAACAAACTTAATTGTTTAAGTTTTTCTATTAATGGTTCATATTTTAAAAAACTTTAACTTGTTACATACAAATGTCTATATAAGTACATAAAAGAACATTAAAAATGTGTAGGTTATGTTTTTTTAAATGTTTACCTACACATGTGTAGGTTCTATAAATAAATGAATTTGTTTATATATTTGTTTAGAATGTTAAAACAGATGAATAAACATTGCATTTCAACCATTTCCTTATATTTTAAAATTATATAAAATTTAAATAATAAATGATTTATTTTGTTCTCGCAAAAAAACTTTCTTCTGCGTAGAATTCTCCCTTATATATGTGTGTATGTGTATGTATATGTAACTTAGCAGTCTTGATATTGATCGTTTCAGGCTGTGATAAAGCAATTTAGCACGAGTGGGTATGAACATTCAGATGTAATGGTTATTGATGAGCTGGAATTGCAAAGACACCAGCAGTTAGAAAAGCTCTACAGATCCACTCGTTCAGGAAAGGTAACAACACATATGTTAATCACTTTATCTAGTAAATTTCCATTTTCCTGTAATATATCTACATTTGGCCTAATTTTTCGTTGTTTTCTCCCATAGTTGTCAATAGCGATCGTAGCGATCGCTATAGCACGCTACGTAGCGTATAGGTCTAGTGTTGCTATTAGGGTTGTAGCGATGGATAGCGAGAATAGCGACACTTTATTTATTTAATTTTTTAATATAAATAGCAATTAAATATAGCTATAAAAGCTGGATTTTAGATTTTTGTTAAATATACATGTAAAATAGCATATATACCAGGGTATTTTGATATAATATACATATAAAATTTAAAAAAAAAAAATTCTAGTGTATCGCTATTTATAAAATAGCTGCCCGCTATTTATCGCTATTTGCTATGTAGCATATAGGTACCTTATCGCTATTTGTCGCTATTCGCCATTAACAACTATGTTTTCTCCAGGATTTCCAAAGAGAACTGGTTAAAGCAGCAGAAGCTTTCACAGCCATAGGATATAAGCATATAGAAGCTGGTAAAAAAAGAAAAAAAAATCCAAACTTCTACATTATTCCATTTTCTTACATTAATCTTGCTACCGTTGTTTTATCGGTGCCCTTTGTATAATTAAAATTAGGAACCAAGTTGTCTGAAGAATGCTGTAAATACGGGGTGGAGAATGCTAGCGATGAAATTTTGGCTAAGGCAGCATCTATATATGGTGATGCACGTAAACACGTGGAAAAGGAGCAAGACGATTTCACACGACTGTTATTTTCACAGGTTTTTCATCTATTCTAATGATATATTGATATGTTATATTTATATGCATATGTAGGGCTGCAAACGAACTGAACCTTCAGCGAATGGTTCATGAACGGTTCGTTGGAAGTTCGTTCGTTTAACAAATGAACGAACATGAACAAGAAAATTTTGTTAACACGAACATAGGCCGCATTTGTTCATTTTATGTTATTGTCCGTGAACGTTCGGTAACGTGTTCGGTTAGGTTCGTTTGTGTTAATAACGTTCGGCTATGCATCAAATATTCGGATACTTGTTAATCGTTGTTCACTTTAAGTTTTCTCAACGTTTTAGATTTTAGAACCCTTGAGAGCAATGATAAACGGTGCTCCTTTGGAAGATGCCCGCCATCTTGCTCAACGCTATAGCCGAATGAGGCAAGAAGCAGAGACTCAGGTAATCATCCCTTGATATGTTAAGGGGTCGAAATTCCCTTGAACTATGTGATCGCATTGATTATAACCGAATGTGAAAGCACACAGGCATCGGAAGTTTCTAGAAGACAAGCCCGAGTTAGAGAATCTCCAATACCCGAGAATGTGACCAAGTTGCATGCAGCCGAAGCTCGAATGCAGGAACTTAAAGCAAACATGGCTGTACTAGGTAAAGAGGCTACTGCTGCGCTGGCTGCTGTTGAATCACAGCAACAACGGCTTACGTTCCAGAGACTTGTTTCAATGGTTCGTGTGCATGCGAATTTTTACTTGGAAGAATAACGTTTAAATGTTTCAACTTTTAAGATAATTTTTAATGCACTTGAAGGTTGAAGGAGAAAGAACGTATCACGAGAGAGTAGCTGCTATTCTACACCAGATAGAAGCTGAGGTTAGTGCTAACAATCTGCTTGAGGTGGCAGTTTTGACCCGTATATCTGGTTTTGTTTGTGTGATGACGTGAACTTCTTGATAGATGGTCTCTGATAAACAAAGGAGAGAATCGGCCCCACCTACAGTACCGTCCAATCTTATGTCGGATAAAACAAAGTACTTTTTGGCCGAGGTAACTTCTCATTTCTCTAATCGCACCATATTTAAATGTTGACCATTGGTCAAACATCAAACGCTCTTAAGTCAAATGATGACGAATGAAAGAACCTTGTGGATCCAAAATTCCAAATCAATACCATTAATGCATTTTTAATGATGACGGTGGCAAAATAATGAATATGTTTAACTTGTTTAAGAAAAATGGAACATGCAATTTAATGAAATGGGCCATTTATGTGAATTTTCTTTCTGAAATGTCAAGTGAGACGTAAATGTAGCGGGCCCTACCTAATTAATTAAATTGTGTTGATGTTATGCAGGCTATGCATGGGTTTGAAGCTTCTTCTGATAAGGAACTAAGCTTGGCAATTGGTGACTATGTTGTAGTGAGAAAGGTTACTAAAATTTGCACTTTGCAGTTCTACGAACGGGTCATTTTGGGGTGTATTTTATGTCAAACGGGTCGATTAATTTTTTAGCTAAAAGGGGAACGGGCCAAACTGGTTGAATGTTGGCCAAAGTTTTTTTTTTAGGAAAATAACCTTCTAATAATTAGGCTATGCGGTATGGGGGACGTCCCCAAGGCGTCGAGGACCGGCGACGGTCCGCACACCATCCCGCCCCCCCTCGTCGGCGTCGTGATCGTCTAGATGGAGACGTTGGGGACGAAGCAGAACAGGACAAAACCATTTCCATTTCTAGTGTTTCCTTTGCAAAAATTAAAAAAAAAAAAAATTAATTGCCATAATTAGTGGGGTAGGATCATTCTCCCATTTCCAGTGTTTTGTCATGGCGGATCATCCTCTATAGGACTATGATGTGGCGCCTATGTGGTGGATCATCCTCCAAGGGAGGATGGTCACCATACCGCATAGCCTTATGCATTAATAATCGGTATATGCACCATTTGTCCACTACTAAATAGGTGACATGTTTCAACCCGAACCAGTTTGACCCATTACTTGACCCGTTTCCTATCACATGTTTTACGTTTAGTTATTAGTCTTTGTAGATTCTAAAAGGAAAATGATATTCTACTCAGGTGAGCCCTTCGGGATGGTCTGAAGGAGAATGCAAAGGTAGAAACGGGTGGTTTCCATCGGCTTATGTGGAGAGACGTCAAAGGCTTCCTAACACCAATGGAACACCCGACTTTTACTAATTTTACGTGGAATCTCTTTTATTTCTCTCATGTTAATTTCCATTTGTAGCATTTCATTTGTTGTTTCTAGTTCTCATAGGTTTTGTATTTTGCGAATATTATAGCTGATCAATATGTAAGCTAAACGGCCATATGTCCGATTATGCAAATGGATTATGTTGTGTTTTGCTCCAAGAAAATCAACTTGTAAGTTGTACCTACCATAGTTGTCCATGTAACCGACGTTTATCACTGGGGATACATTAAGTAAGGGGTTGTTTGGCAGCATCTGAATGGTTAAGTGCTGAACCAGAAAGAGGTCTGAACCATTAAGTGCTGAACCAGTAAGAAGTCTGAACCATTAAGAGCTTGTATAATGCTTAACCGTTCAGAGGCAAATATCTGACCAATTCAGATTAGAGGTCTTAACCATTCAGACTTTGTATAAATCTTAACCATTCAGAGGCAAATGTCTGAACTATTCAGACATCTAGTTGTGAAACAAATAGTCTGAACCATTAAGTGCTGAACCGGTAAGAGGTCTGAACCATTAAGAACCTCATTAAAAGGTAAACAAACAGCCCCTAACTGTGTGTGGTAACCCATAATTCCATAAATACATAGATAGATGCTAGCCAGTATACTACTTATTATTATGAATAAAATGAACTCCCAAGCCCAAACTGTCAATGAGGCTAAAGTAACTAAATAATAAGCTATCAATAGGCCCACAAAATAATGTAATAAGCCCACAAAGTTCAATGTTAGGGTCCAAGAATAAAGTCACTTGAATGGTTCGGACTTTGAACCTGTCCAACTGTTGAGAAGCGAGAGCCAATTTTGTAGAAAAATTTAGGGGCTATTTGGCAACTTCTGAATGGGTACGTGTTGAACTATTAAAAACCAATATAATGCTTAACCGTTCAGAGACAAATGTCTGATCAATTTAGATAAGAGGTCTTAACCATTCAGACTCAGTATAATGCTTAACCATCCAGGGACAAATGTCTGAATTCAGACATTAGTAAGATGTTTGACCCATTAAGAGCTGAAACAAACAACCCCTTAAAATGATTTTGAATTATGTTTTCTGAAATTTAAAATATACATATATAACTATATAAGGTTATACATGTTTAAGAAAACACTAAGCAAGTCTACCATTACAAAATAATCTTTTTCGGATAGTTCCGTCACTGAATTGCAATGATGAAAAGGATAAAACATCAAAAACTATCCTAATATTTAACCTAGAGATAAAGTGGTAACTAACAAATGAAGAAAGATGATAGATGGTAAACTCCCTTAACAATCATATCTTCTAAAAATATGACTTCAAAACCTGTTATAAAACATGTTCAAGTAACCTGGTTAATACAACCTATTACGTACTTTCGCTATAAATTTTCCTAGCTCTTAAAAGCGTGTACATTATTTTCCCTCTATACACATCACCACATGATATGTACTTACGACTTCATATGATTATGAGATTGGATTTGCATGCAATGATGATTGGATTATGGGTTCAAGAAAATAACAAATTCGGATGATACATCAAGTTATATATGATATGAACATGCATAATTTTGCTTTGGTTTCTTTGATTCATTATTATATATTAAATTAGTCTTATAGAATCCCTTGACAAAACATTATCGCACTATTAATCATCAAATTTACTTTGTGAGTCAAAAAAACACTGTTTAACTTTGTACTAACTTTTAAGCTTAGTTGACTTCATAATCCATTCATCTTTCTTTCTTGAATTAATTTTCTTTTGTGCTGATTTTATATTCCTCTTTTTAACTATCATATTTTAGTTAACATTTAATGTGAATAAAAGTTAATATTTAAGTAGTCTCGATCCAAATGATTTATGACCGATTTTGTATATAATTATATAATAACTTAATATGTTGTTGATATATTTCAACACTTAGATATAAAATATCTAGAAATTTTAATTAATTAAAAAGTATAAACTAAATGTTCTTTGATTAATTATAGTTCTTATTGTTTATTAGATATTTTTATTTTAATTATAAATAAAAGAGTTATACCAATGAATTTTTTAAACATATACTGTATGCTAATTTAGGTGTATTAAATATGATAATATGAAATTATCAATATTTCTTACAAAAATTCTAATTATCAATATACATGTTGCGTTTATTTATTTTGCTAAATAAATATTATCTTTCATTTATTATTAAATCTAAGGCTTACGTCTAGATGTATTTATATAACCTTACCACCATCTCCACTTTTCACCACCATCAACCACCATTATCCACCCATCATAACATCATTTACATCTACCCTACTTTCTTGATACATAACCCTATAAAACACAAAAAAAAACCCTTCAAATTTTAGATAAGCCATAGAAAACGTCTCTATCAACTTCAGTGTCATAGAAAAATCATTCCGACCGGCATAAATCACAGTTGGTGAATGGGTATTTCTGGTTAAAGAGTAGGTAAAAGCTGAAACATAATACTTAGCTTGATTCCTGCTCTGGTTCCCTCAAATACGTAGCTTATAACAGAAGAAAAAACAATAATTTTGAGAGGAATTTGGATGGGTTTACCATGTTCGGTGTCACACCCCAACCGATGGCGGAAACATCGGGGCATGGCACTAAGCGAAACAGATTGTCCATGAGTATCCATAACAACTATTCATTACCAGATAATTAAACGTTATGTCCCATACCACAACATATCCAAATAAAAACAGTTACAAATAATTGTCTCAAAAACAAATACTATTCTGACGACTCAGATTTAACTAGACCCCTAGCTTGATTCACCAACGCACAACAATTCCTAGCATCTTAAACACCTGCCACATACGTTGAAATAAAGGTCAATACACATACTGTAAAGGTGAGCATACAAGTTTGATAATATAATAGAGTTCGAAATCGTTTACGCATAACCAGCATGTAACATGTACAAAGTGAAGGCAAGTAGGTTATCGACAGAGAAATATGCACAGACGTGACTGCAAGTTGTAGAATGCGCAACACATATCCCCACTGGGACACGTGAAGTAAAGCCCTTAACAACCCCTGTCCACGATAGGTGCTAAGTCCAAACTATAGTACTATCGTTGCTAAGGTGTCAGGCAACAATCACTGTGTTAACATAACATACAAGCATTCATCGAATAACATGTAGCATGCAATAACGGTCAGCGTATAAATAGTGTTCGCGTTGTGTGTCGAGTGTGATTTAGAATAAGTAACGTATGTAACAACCAAAAGTGCGTAAAGCAAAAAGGGATCGAGTATACTCACAGATAGCGTTTAACTTAATAAACACTGCCTTGGATTGAAGGGAGCGCTGAGAGAGTAGCCTGAACAGTTAACGATAGTATAAACGATGAGCGACGCGTAAAACAGTGAAAAGTGATAAGTGTCGAGTGGCAACTCGATCGGATGGCTATCCGATCGGTTGACCATTCGACCGGATGTCAATCCGTTCGAATGGCCATTCGATTGGATTGACATTCGTTTGGTAAGGATGTGTTTGTGTATGATGACTTTGAAGTTTTCGTTGTAGCATTTTGAAAACAGAGAAGTATCTCTACCCTTCAGGTCGATCAATCGAACGGTCGTTCGATCGGATAGCGATCCGATTGGTAGGACACTTAGTGAGAACAAGTTCACACCAGGATTGTCACTCGATCGGATAGCAATCCGATCGAACGACAACCCGTTAGTTACTGATGATCTTTGAAGTTCCAAATGTCACATGGTCGGATGGCCGTTCGATCGGATGGCTATCTGATCGGACGACAATCCGTTCGACGTTCAGATCTTTGAAAGTTTGAAGAAAAAGTTAAGTATGAATCCAGGTGCAATCCAATCGGATTGCGGTTCGATCGGATGGCAATCCGATCGGACGATCTGATCTTTTGGCAACTTGATAAGTTGTTAAGGTTTGAAGGTTTTGCGATTTGATCGAGACGGTTTTGACAACGTGCTAGACAACTGAAACCCCATCATGACCCAAGTTATCCAATCGAACAGGAATCACCCAAATCTGACCAGTTTACTGGTTCGTGACGGTTGTTCATGTTTAACCCGAAATCGGTTGTCTCTTTGATAGAAACCAGATCTTGAACCAACACATCACTAAGAAGGAGTAGAAGGTCTGTACAAGCTCCGATTCTATCGGTCTTGAGTGCATTGAATGTAAAAGAGTTGAAAGAAAGTTAGAAAACCATCTTTTAATCCTTTTAACCATGAATATGTGTAGATCTATGCGAAAACATTGTTTAATCATGTGGAAATCCTTCAGATCTGAGTTGTTCTTGGTGGAATGAAGTCAAGACTTGAAGTTCATAAGAACTCCATGATGACATCACCGTAGAACACCTCAAATCCGTTGATTTCACAGTTAAAAGTTAAGATTCAAAAGAGAAAATGATGAAGAAGTGCGTATAGATCATAGATGTACAAGATTTAGGTTGAAAACTTACAAGAATCGCGAGAAATCGAGAGAAATAAGGGCTTGAGTGCGGCTGGTCGTGTGGAGGAGCTGTCACATCACAAATGATGTGACAGGAGGGTATTTATAGGGTTTCCAAAAGAGGAAAGTGCACAAGGGTCGGATTGGCCACCGATCGGACGGCGCCTCGATCGGATGGCCACTCGATCGGTTGGCCATTCGATCCAAGTGTCCGACGTGTTGAGTTTTGTCATTTCGATTCGCGTGTTGAGTGTTGCGATGTGTTTCGAGCGAGCGATGCGATGGAATTAGTTACACAAATAACCTAACTACTATATCTAACATACAATCACTATAAATAACTTGTGTTTAGCGTTTGCGATTCGATTGCGATAGAGTTGCGATTGCATTTTGATTATTCACCACAAACATAAGCATAAATAAACATGCACAAGTAACACATAAATAGCACACACACGTGTAAAACAATATCTAGAACACATAAATCGAGTTGCTGATGCGATTGCGATGCGATAAGCGATAAAGCGATAAAACATGCGATTAAATCTCGATTATTCACAGATACTCTACATAATACAACTAAAGCGATTAAAATAAAAGATTCAATTACAAGTCAAAGAAGTCAAATCAATAAGTAAGCAAGGAGTGACAGATCGCAATTAGCAATCTTTTCTTCCTTTGACTTCAATCTTGACTTTGACTTTGACTTTCGAAACACGGGTGTTACAGCCTCCCCTACTTAAGGGAATTTCGTCCCGAAATTAGGCTTTAGCCGTAACAAACAACTGCGGGTACTTCACCTTCATGTCACTTTCGAGTTCCCAGGTGAACTCTGCGCCTCGTTTGCCTTCCCAGCGAACCTTCACAATGGGAATGCGTGAGCGCCTGAGCTTCTTGGTTTCTCGGTCCATGATCTCGATAGGCTTCTCCACAAAGTGTAATGCTTCGTCCACTTGAAGATCCTCCAGTGGAACTTGTAAATCCTGCTTGGCCAGACACTTTCTGAGGTTCGAAACGTGGAAAGTCGGGTGGATGTTGCTAAGTTCCTCCGGTAGTTCGAGTCTGTAGGCCACTTTGCCGATCCTTTCTAGAATCTTAAAGCGTCCAACATATCGAGGCACGAGCTTTCCTTTCTTGCCGAATCTGACCACACCCTTGCAAGGTGATACCTTTAGGAGTATGTGATCGCCAACGTCAAATTCAAGAGGCTTACGTCGTCTATCGGCGTAACTTTTCTGACGACTCCGAGCTTTCAGCAGATTGTCTCGAATTTGGAGGATTCTGTCAGTCGTTTCTTGCAACAGCTCAGGATCGGTTATTTGCGAATCTCCGATCTCATGCCACACAATTGGCGATCGACATTTTCTTCCGTATAACGCCTCAAATGGTGCCATTTGTATGCTAGAGTGATAATTGTTATTGTATGAGAATTCGACTAAAGGTAAGTATGCGTCCCAATTACCACCGAAATCTATGACACACGAGTGAAGCATGTCTTCAAGGGTACGAATCGTTCTTTCAGTCTGACCGTCGGTTTGGGGATGGAAAGCGGTACTTAGGTTAAGTGTAGTACCGAGAGCGGATTGAAACATTTCCCAAAGAGGCGAGGTAAACCAACCATCGCGGTCAGAGATGATGTCGCGAGGCGTCCCATGTCGACATATGATCTCATCGGTGTAGATTCGCGCTAATTTTTCTACTTTATAGTCTTCTCGTATCGGCAGAAAATGAGCGGATTTAGTCAAGCGGTCAACGACAACCCAGATGCTGTCGTGACTTGATGGTGTGCGCGGAAGTTTCGTTATGAAGTCCATAGCTATACTCTCCCATTTCCACATAGGGATCTCGGGTTGGACGAGTAAGCCAGAGGGTCTTTGGTGCTCGGCCTTGACTTTCGAGCAAGCCAGGCACTTCGAACATAGAGAGCGATATCTTTCTTCATGCCTGGCCACCAGTTCTTGTAGCGAAGGTCCTGGTACATTTTATCGGCACCGGGATGAATAGAATATCGGGACTTGTGGGCTTTGTCCATTAGAATCTGTCGTAAATCGGTCCGCTTAGGGATCCAAATTCGGTCCAGATAATGAAAAATCTCATTCGACTTATTCACTAACTCGGCTCCATCGTTGAGAATCCTTTCCTTCTTGAAAGTGCGTTCGGTGAAACAAGCATGCTGAGCGTCACGGATGGGGGTTTCGAGATGATGCTGGGCGTGAATGTCACGAATGCTTTGCAAATAGCTTCATCTACTGAGGGCATCGGCAACGACATTTGCTTTGCCAGGATGATAACGAATCTCACAGTCGTAATCGTTGAGAAGTTCTACCCATCGGCGTTGACGCATATTCAGTTCTGAAGAAACACTAGATAATTGACCGGAATCAAATTATCTAGGGGGTTAGGTTCTGCATAAAAAGGTGGTTATCTCTCGCTCGATTCAAAGGGACAAATCTTCTTCTCCGATGAACACTTCAAAACAGAACACCGTTAGCCTCGTCAAGGGGAGGACGGAGGTTCTCTCCTTGACCCGACTCCGGCGTGAGAATAAGTATGTGTTTATGAAGAAGAAGTAGTATTGACGAAGTGTGTGTAACTTGAAGTTCATACCTAAATTATTCTCTTATTTATAACCGGGAGTTTGGGCGGGAAAAACCGTTGTTGAAATATTAACGGAAGATGCTAACCCCGTAAGCGGTTATTTTTCTTCCGTTAACTCTTTTGATCGGATTGTGGAAGTACACTGATCGCGATCTTAATCAAAGGCTGGGGAAGTGCCACGTGGAAAGTGGGCAAGTGGAGGTTTCTCTCCAATTCCATGCCATCATCGTGAATCCAGGATAGCTTGGGGTGATGACATGTGTCTAGACGGTTATAACCGTCTGGTGGTGCATAATTGAGTCTTCTAGAAGATTATTGCCATAATCCAATGTGACTCTTTACTGTGTGGTATCAGTTTAGTAAATAATATCCAAGTCTGGGTATTATTTGAGTGGAAGTATTTACTGGGATTTTTATCCCTTTGTTATAGAGAGGTGGCGCAAGGACGTATTTTCCTTTTAGCGCGCATGTATTGTCTGCTGTCTTTTTTCCTAAGCTCTCTTTGTAAGGCTCGTTGCGCGGCCGCGCAAGGCCAAAAAGAAAGTTAAGAGATAAGGTTGTGGTGTGGTCCCAAGTACTTGATATGAGGTTTTTGGGACCTTAACCCTTCAAGTCCCCCCAGTCTAGTGTTGCTCTTATGCAAATAAGTGTAGCACTGGACTATGAGAGGGTGGTGCTTATAGGCTTTTTCAAGCGCGAAAGTAGGGAATCTTTTATGAGAAGATACCCTTTGTTCATGATGCTGATTTTTGAAAATCTTTGACTTTGGATATGGAAGGTACAGTAGTGACTGTGTGACAGGCTGTCGCTGTCAGGTGCATATTACTGACCGTGCTTCGTACGCGCGCGTGAACTCGCGTTTGTGTCACTTGCTACTCGCCTCTGTCGCTTGGGTAACCGTGCTACCCCGAAAAAGGTGTTGACAGTTACCTAGGCTATTTATGGCGGTGGGTATATAAGTGTTTTTTGGATTTCTCAGTAATCATTACTTTGTTGAAAATCTTTCTTCCTTTCGTCTTCTTCATCTATCTTTTCAGAAAGGATTGTGATATCTTCATCCTATGTCAACCGGAGATCGTCACGAAGATTCAACAGAAGAAATGTCTGCTGAACTTCCACCATTGAAGTGGTCTAGGGCTACTTTTGATGGTTTGGTTCGGAACTTTAGGTTTCCGGACAACTGGGGTGCCCGTTACCCTGAAGAGGGTCAAACGGCAGCGGATGCTCCGGCTGGGTATGTAACCCTATTCTGGGATTTCTTCAGTGCAGGAAACTTCCGTTTGCCTGTGTCGAAATTTTTCCTTGAATTTCTTGAGTATTACAAGTTCCATATCTCTCATTTGCACCCTATCGGTATGGTTAGGGCTCGTCATTTTGAGTTTGTTTGCCGGACGATGAATATCAACCCGACGGGTACCCGATTATGTGTTTTTCACCAAATGCATTGTTCTCAAGGATTCTATTCATTTATGCAAAGAGCCTCGGCTAAGAAGATTTTGTTGAATCCCCCCAAATCCTTTCATGATTGGAAGCAAAAGTTTTTCTTTATCAAGGTGGGAGTTATTCCGATGAGAATGACTTTTAGGGGAAAAGAGGATGTTCCCACTAAAACCATTCAAACCCCTGTTGACGAAAATTGGTACCAAGATCTGAAAGATGTTCCGTCGATTGCTTTGCCGGAGAAAGCCCTTGTTGGTGCTAGCATGAGTTTGAATTGGAGGATGGACCGGGAAGACAGACCAGTGTACACGGAAGATGGTAAAGGT
Source organism: Helianthus annuus (assembly GCF_002127325.2). Taxonomy (NCBI): domain Eukaryota; kingdom Viridiplantae; phylum Streptophyta; class Magnoliopsida; order Asterales; family Asteraceae; genus Helianthus; species Helianthus annuus. The sequence goes on from NC_035436.2 coordinate 161,514,950, forward strand.
AAAATTGGGGGTTTGCCCTTCTCCCCCCCTTTTTTTGAACTTGCTCTTCTTCCCCTGCAGTTGTTTCGTTGTACGTTGTTGCTTTTGAGAGAGAAGGCGGAAAGATGGCTACCATTGCTAAAAAGCCTGACGAAGAGCTTTGGTATCATCAGATTGTGAAGTATTTCGTTCTTCCGCGTGATGCGGATCTATCTTTTCAGCCTGCTGCTGGTGCTGGTAAATTGTTATTTCTTTAATTTTTGTCTGCTAATTTTTGCGCATTCAAATGAGTTGGACTCTGCGCTTTGTTAGTAGGCGAATTGTCTAACTTGGGTATAGGCCCTGAGAAGAAAAAACGTGTGCCAACTGCTACTGCTGCGCCTAAGAAGAATGATGCTGAAAAAGCTCAGTCTTCCAAGGCAAAAAATGTCAGGGGGGGGGGAGAAGAAAGGTATGCGCCGTTCTTCTGACTCCTTGTGTGATTGTGTGGTGGTTTCTGATTCTTTGGAGGGTCTTGCGCTTGCAGTTATTATTAGAAGGCCAAAACCAGAGCCAAAAGAAGCTGTTGATATTCCTTCGTCAAATGCCGATGATCCCATCGACTTGGAATCAAGCCCTGAGCTCTTAGTGAGGAATAAGGCAGGGAAAAGAAAACAAGGTGGCGCTGAGGCTGAAGGTCAGTCTGCAAAGAAGATTCAGAGGAAGAAAATTACCAGGAAAGGCAATCTGGACGCCATTATTTCAGAGTCTGCTCCTAGTAAGTCTTCGCTTTCTTTTTCTTAAGCGCCTTGAATATTTGTGACTCATAGTCTTTTGTTTTTCAGAAAAACCCGCTTCTCCTGTTCCCACAGAACCGCTGCCTGTGGTTAATGAAGAACTTCCACCCTCTCCTCCGTGCGCTGCTGTTGCTGATCTGTTAAAGAATACTGAGATTCCTGAGAGTGGTGCGGAAAAGGTTGTTGATCTCGGGTTTGATAAACCTGTTGATGTTGCCGTGAATGCAGAAAAGGTTACTAGCCCAGAGATTGTGGATTATGTTGGTAACCCACAAACTCCTGATGCTACTGCTCAAGACTCAGAAAAAGAGAAAACTGCCGAGGAGATTCCTGTTGCAACTTCATCTCCCAAACCTTTTAATGTTATGCCTGAGAACATTGAGAAGGTTACTCTTGAGGAGCAGGGCTCATTTTCTGGTGCTGGCAAGAATTCTCCTATCCGCCCAGAGGAAACCCTGGGGGATTATTATTATTATTATTATTATTATAGAACTTATTCGGAGAAGGACGCCTCTGAGCTCCACGCCCCTGTTTGGAATCTGAAGAAGGGTGATACTTTCTCGGATTGGCGTGTATGCCGGGATTGGTTGCAGGGGATATTTCTACCTGGGGAAATTAAGTTTCAAGAAAGTCGGCTTCATGATCAAACTTACCGTGCTTACCTTGAGGAGGCCGCTTCTTATGCTTCTACCACTCATCGCATAGTGCGTGAGTGGCATAGCATGCACAAGGAGTGGGAGGCTTTCAAGGTGTCAAAGAAGAAAGTTGCTGATGATGAAATCCGTTTTGCTCAGTTAAAGGCTAAGCTGGAAGCTGATCAGGCCATGTTTGAGGATGATCGGAAAACTGAGGAATGGTCTGTTGCGGGTTAGAAGAGGAAAGCGGAAGCCGAAGCTGCTCTCCTTTTCGAGGAACGAAAAAACTGGAAGAAAATCTATGAAAAAGATAATGCTGAAAAGGTGAATCTCCGTAACGTTATCCATAATCTCAAGGTTGAGATTGAAAAATTGAAGAAACAAGATGCGGAGGTCGAAAAGTTAAAAATAGAAAAGGCTGATGCTGAGGCTACGCGGGATGAAGCGCGTTCACACAGGGAGCGGAGTGAACAATGAGAGGTACAAGCTTGCGCCACTCTTGCTCTTAGAGACAAAGAGTTAGAAGAACTTACTGCTTTGCTTTCTGACCAGGAACAACTTAAAAAGGATCTGGAGCTTGCGCATTCCAAAAAAACTGAAACCTCCCGCCGTTTGACTGAAATTGAAGAGAAATTGAGGAATTCTGAAACGGCACGAGCCACAGCGGAAAGCGAGCTTGAACCTTTGAAATGTGACATGGCTTGGCTGAAAGAGCGCGAGATTGCCTGTGTAAGTTGACTTCTCGTTGCTTCTCTATGTGAAAACGTTTTACGCTTTTTTTTCCTTATTTTATTTTGCCTTCTCTCTTTTTCTTTTTGTGTAGGTTGCTGAGTCAGTATTGAATTCTGAAGAGCTGGATAAGACTGTTGTGCACTTGGTGGTTGCTGCGCGGAATGACGGGTATGCCCAAGGTTATTCAGAATGTTCACAGCATGTGAATAGTGCTTTGAAGGTTGACTGGGATACTAGTAAATCCGTCACTTATGGTGCCAACACTGGTGCTGCTCTTGCCGCTTTAAAGACAGAATTCAATAATTTGCAGCTTCCTGTTATGGACCTTATAAATGTTGCCTTGCAATCCGAAGACCATGTGGCGCAATTGAAGGAGATTTTCCCTGATGAAGATGAAAATCTAGCATAGGTTTCTTTTTTGTAATTGTTTTGAACAATTTGTGTAATTTTTAAGGGATTGTATTCCCTTTCTGTTAATGCGCTGCCGCGCAAGTAACTATGATACACTGCCTGTAATTTGATAATTTTTGAAGGCTTGTTAGTGTGCCATGAATAGTATGATATGTGTTTTTTAGTTTACAATATTTTGCATGTGTACAATTACTTTGATCAGGTAAGGCGAATGAAGGTGGTATGAAGCTCATGTGTGAACGTATGGCCTTGTGTGATGTAATCACTGACCGTTCATGAGACTTGTACTATATTTACCATACTGTTTTTGCGCTTACCAAAAGAAATTGCATGCACTTTGTAATAAAAAACACAAGAATAATAGAAACTTTGTTGTTTATTTCGGGATAAGGCGCAGAGGTTGTTACAAAGTCTATTAAAAATAAATACATGTTTCTTAACTTACTCTATTCTCCGCTTTAGATAACTGTAGAGTGCTTCATACTGCCGGGAGATCATAGAGTTGTTGCTCAGTTTTTCGCTTTCTTGCTCGGGCCTTCTTCGCCTCGAGTGATTTGCTTAATCTCTCTGCGCACGTTTTGTTGAAGGTGAGTGAGCTCACCACTCTTAAGAGCCTTTTCTATCTCGGTGTGTAAAAAGATGCAGTTTTTCGTAATATGCCCATTGTCCTTGTGGTATTCACAATACAGACTCGGGTCTTGTCTGCGTTTGTTTTTCATGGGTGGCGGAGGTTTAAACTGGTAATCCTCTGTGCTTAGAACTTCCGCAGGGGTTTTGGTTAACGGAGTCCATTGTCTTTCCCTGTTCTCCTGTTTGGCTTCCCTTTGCGCGGTAAGTTTGTTGATTGTGGCTCGAGCATCTTCGGACGAATAGTTCCCCGAGCTTGAATCGCGCCAACCCTTCTTGACCTTCCTTCCGCCACTTGAGCCTAGATCTGAGGGTCGGTTATGTGGTGGTGGTGGCCTGTTGGTGGTGAGATTCTTTTCTGTTTGCGCGTAGACCTTGGCCGCCACCATCACTTTTTCCCAACTCTTCGGGAGTCCTTCCGTCCCAGATAGGACCTTTATCATATCATCGCACCTGACTGCATACTTGAATTGGGCGTGAATTAGCTGTTCATGAACATCCCCGATTTCAAGTACCTCCTTGTTATAATGAGTGATGAAATCTTCCAGATTTTCATCATCGTGACGCCAAATGTTCATTACATCCGATGTGTCCTAGATTGATCGTCTTTGCTGGCTGAAATAAACCAGAAACATGTCGCGCAAATCTTTCCACGACGTGATTTTTCCAATTGGTAAGTTGTCAAACCATATTCTTGCAGCGCCAGTAAGGGTCTGAACGAAAAGGTGGCACCACATTGGTAGGGTCCAGCCTCCTACCAGCCCTGCGCTTGTAAAGACTCGCAGATGATCGTCAGGGTCTGTCATTCCGTTGAACTTGCCTATAGTAGATGGAAGCTTTTCTTTCTCTAGCGGAGCCAGAGCAATTTCACTTATAAACTTTGAATTTTCTGCCGCTTCAGCAGGACGATAAATCAGATCATAGTTGTGCTCGGCCTCCGGGTTGTAAACCGCTCGTGGTCTACACTTGTTGTATTTCGGCTGGAGTCGACTAAACACACTGGCATTGTCACTCATACGGTGAGTTGGATCATATTCACTGGTGTGGGTGTTTCGTTGAGAACCCAACCTGGTGTGAACTGATGCTCTTCGGTGAGTGTGTGACTCGTCTCGATATTCTCTTCGGCGATTTTCTAACTGAGTATACTCGTATCTCGAAGGAGATCTAGAGTAAACCTCCGTGTCTTCGATCTGAACTCGGGATGGACCGGTATGTTGAGAAACACGAGGTGTCGATGGTGTCCTGGCATGGGATACAGGTCTCCGTGGTTGTGTTTGGGGGACAGTTTGTGCACACAGCTGTGTGTATACAGCATTTAATGCCCCCTGAGATCTGACGTACCAGGAGACTGGGGTTTCTCCTGGAGGTAGAATTGAGCTCATCAGGATTTTCGGCTGTACCTCTGGGGTGACAGGCTCGTTTGGGTGATTATCGGCAAACTGTACTTCGTTGTCGTATGATGCTTCTTCTACAAGACCGTCAACCTGGGTATTGTTAATGAAATTTGGCCGAGGGCCGTGCTGCTGATGAGCTGAGGTTTCTTCCATTTGCAAATGGAATCAACAAAGTGAATCGAAAATGAGAAAAAACAGACGAAACAGAGAGATCGGTGGGCGCCAATGAAGAAACACTAGATAATTGACCGGAATCAAATTATCTAGGGGGTTAGGTTCTGCATAAAAAGGTGGTTCTCTCTCGCTCGATTCAAAGGGACAGATCTTCTTCTCCGATGAACACTTCAAAACAGAACACCGTTAGCCTCGTCAAGGGGAGGACGGAGGTTTTCTCCTTGACCCGACTCCGGTGTGAGAATAAGTATGTGTTTATGAAGAAGAAGTAGTATTGACGAAGTGTGTGTAACTTGAAGTTCATACCTGAATTATTCTCTTATTTATAACCGGGAGTTTGGGCGGGAAAACCCGTTGTTGAAATATTAACGGAAGATGCTAACCCCGTAAGTGGTTATTTTTCTTCCGTTAACTTTTTTGATCGGATTGTGGAAGCACATGGATCGCGATCTTAATCAAAGGCTGGGGAAGTGCCACGTGGAAAGTGGGCAAGTGGAGGTTTCTCTCCAATTCCATGCCATCATCGTGAATCCAGGATAGCCTGGGGTGATGACACGTGTCCAGACGGTTATAACCGTCTGGTGGTGCATGATTGAGTCTTCTAGAAGATCATTGCCATAATCCAGTGTGACTCTTTACTGTGTGGTATCAGTTTAGTAAATAATATCTAAGTCTGGGTATTATTTGAGCGGAAGTATTTACTGGGATTTTTATCCCTTTGTTATAGAGAGGTGGCGCAAGGACGTATTTTCCTTTTAGCGCGCATGTATTGTCTGTTGTCTTTTCTCCTAAGCTCTCTTTGTAAGGCTCATTGTGCGGCCGCGCAAGGCCAAAAGAAAGTTAAGAGATAAGGTTGTGGTGTGGTCCCAAGTACTTGATATGATGTTTTTGGGACCTTACCCCTTCAAGTTCTTTTTGACTGAAGATGTGTTGTAGGCTCCTATGGTCGGTGAAGACCGTACACTTGGTGCCATAAAGGTAGTGTCGCCAAATCTTCAACGCAAAACAATTGCACCTAGCTCGAGGTCGTGGGTTGTATAGTTCTTCTCATGGATCTTGAGTTGACGAGACGCGTAAGCGATAACCTTGTCCCGTTGCATGAGAACACAACCAAGACCAAGGTTCGAGGCATCGCAATGGACAACGAAGTCATCGTTTCCGTCGGGTAAAGCGAGGACGGGAGCATTGCAAAGCATATGATTGAGAGTTTGAAAGGCAGTCTCTTGTTCAGTTCCCCAATCAAAAGGCGTGTCTTTGTGCGTGAGAGAAGTAAGCGGCACGATGATTTTAGAGAATCCTTTGATAAATTTGCGATAATAGCCCGCTAGTCCGAGAAAAGAGTGGACTTCAGACGGGTTCTTAGGTGTAACCCAACTCTCAACAGCTTCGATCTTCGCGGGGTCGACGTGAATACGTTGACTACTGGCAATATGACCGAGGAATTGAATCTCCTCCAGCCAAAATTCGCACTTGGAGAACTTGGCATAGAGTCAATTCCCTTGGAGTTGTCCGAGAACCAAACGTAGATGTTGCGCGTGTTCGGTTTTCGTCTTCGAATAGATAAGGATATCATCGATGAACACGATGACGAAGCGGTCAAGAAATGGTTTACACACGTGATTCATCAGATCCATGAAAACCGCGAGTGCGTTGGTTAAACCAAAAGGCATAACAACGAACTCATAGTGGCCGTAACGAGTACGAAAAGCGGTTTTGGGTAGATCCTCATCTTGAATGCATAGTTGGTGATAGCCTGAGCGTAGATCGATCTTTGAGAAACACATAGCACCTTGTAGTTGATCAAACAAATCATCAATTCGAGGCAGGGGATAACGATTCTTGATTGTCAGCTTATTCAACTCCCTATAGTCGATGCACATTCAGAACGACCCATCCTTTTTTTAACAAAAAGGACTGGTGCACCCCAAGGAGAGGTGCTAGGGCGAATGAAGCCTTTATCAAGAAATTCCTGGAGTTGACTCGAGAGTTCGCGCATTTCGGACGGAGCTAGTCGATAAGGAGCTCTAGCAACAGGATTGGCTCCAGGAATGAGGTCGATACGAAAGTCAATATCACGACTCGGAGGTAACCCAGGTAACTCATCAGGAAAGACAAGAGGAAAATCACGAACAATGGGAACATCGTTTATGCATGTAGTTCTTTTCTTTTCCTTCTCCGCTACTACAATGTGCGCCAAGAAAGCTTGGTATTCCTTGCGGAGATACTTGCTAGCCTGGAAACACGACATGAGTTGGAGTTTCTTCGATGCGACTTCAACATAAACCCACAATTGATCACCATTAGCGAGCGAGAAGCGAATCATCTTATCAAAGCAAATGACTTCAGCATGGTTTTCGTGAAGAAAGTCCATGCCTACTATGACGTCAAAACTACCGAGCTGCATCGATGTCGATAGGAAAGACGTGATTGTTGAGTTCGAGAGTACAATCACGGAGAACAGAATTGACAGCCAAGGTTCTTCCGGTGGCAACTTCAACATTGAACGTCGAGGGGAGATGGGCGTGCTTACGATTAAGGAGCTTTTCGAATTCAAACGATACAAAATAGTTATCGGCTCCAGTATCAAATAAACACGAAGCATATATACCATTCACAAGGAACGTACCATTGACCACGTTGTTATCGGCTTGAGCTTGGCGGACGTTGATGTTGAAAGTACGTCCGCGGGCTGCTGGCTGCTATTGCTGCTGCTGCTGTTGTGGCTCTTGCTTCACCACTTGATTCGGGCACATGTTTGCGAAGTAGTTAGGATCACCACATGCAAAGCAAGCTCTAGCATGGATCGCAGGTGCACGAGCCGCCTGTTGGCCTTGAGGAGCAGGAAGTAGAGCTTGTTGAGCAGGAGCTTGACCTTGAGCTGGAGCTGGAACTTGACGTGGACTTGTACGGCAGTTGAAGTGAAGTGGCCGTACATGTACAAAGTATCTGCAAGAGATTCCCACTGGATGGTGATAAGTACAAGTAGGGCAAGCCGGGTGAGGACCAGTATACGCACGCTTAGCCGGCGGTGCGTTAGTAACCGGCGCCACTACTTGGCGGTGTTGAGACCGCGGTTGAGCAGGTACAACATGGAGAGGAGCGACAGCGGTGACAACACAATTTTTGCTACTGTTGTTGTTGTTCTTCCTCTTACGACGGGAGGACTTTGAAGACTGCAAAGCGGCGGCGGTTTCAGCGGTTGAAGCAGCGGTAGCTTGATACAAATTCTTGGAGGCTTTATCCCAGTAACCAGACTTGACTCGCTTGTCGTTGATCTCAGCAGCGAGTAAGAAGGTTTCCTCAATTGTTGTCGTCTTTGCAGCTTGAACGAAATCAGCCATGCAATCCGGAAGAGCACGGATATACTTCTTGATGGTGATTTCGGGCGTAGTAACTTGGCTTGGACAGATTATGCTTAGCTGCTTGAAGTGAGCAGTCAAACCAGCGTTGTCTCCATCTTTCTGCTTAATATGCCAGAACTCGTCCTCCAGCTTTTGGCGCTTGTGGGGAGGGCAAAACTCTTGCATCATGACGTCCTTCAACTCATCCCACGTCAGCCCGTAAGCTGCATCATTTCCGCGCTTGTTTCTCTCTGCCGTCCACCAATCTAGAGCTCGGGATTGGAAGACGCCAGTGGTGCTAAGAGTACGAAGATTATCAGGACAGCCACTCTGGCGCAGGGTGACTTCGATCGAATCAATCCATTGGAACATGGCCGTAGGCCCATCTTCGCCAGTAAATTCCTTCGGACCGCAGGCTTTGAACTGCTTGAAGCTAAAAGCATACTTAGGTGAATCAGTCCTGGATTCTTCTGAAGACTTGCTAGCCTTTTCATTCAACTCGCTAACAATCTGGGGGATGACTTTTGCCATTTGCTTAGCGACGAGGGCGGCGATGCGTTTGTCATCATGATTGCGGCGAGCGGAGTAGGAATGAAATGATCCAAATGACGACATTGTCTTCAATAGACATCGTCATAGGATTTAAAACGCTATATAATCGAACCTCACCTCACACGTACTACAACTAAAGCTCAGGAACACATTCACTCACATAATCACACATTCACGTAGGTACATAAGACACAGAAGCACGTAAGCACGTAAGGCACAAAAGCACATAAGGCAGATAAAACACAGAAACCATACTATATTTTGCACGTATTCACCTATCATTCAGAATGCGCGAGTTCGAGAATAGCGATTGCGATTAGCGAGTACACATTGAGTAGTATAGCATAAGTGTGTAACATAACACGCGATTATCCACAAGTAGCAGCGATTTGTTAGCGTATTGAGATAGATGTGCAGTGCGGGTCGTGTGTGTCGATTGTTGCGGAAATGAAAGCGAATAATTCACGAAAAATCAAAACACACAAACAGGTAAAAACCACGTAAAACACATAAAATCCACATAAAGCGACAAATATCAGAGTCAGCAGTTGGGGGCTCAGAATCGAAACACATAAAATCAGCGATTGCGAGATTGAAATCGAGGATAGATTGTCTAAGGCTTGATAGACGTCGACTACCCAAAGTGATTCGACTATTCACAAGGACTTTTAGTACACACTTTGGCTTTCGGACTATGCTCTCACCTCGATTTGGGTGAACGACACGCATCCTTCCAGTTACAGTGTGACTTCAAGTCGTTGGAGTCCGTCGAGACTCTGGTGAGAGCTTTGTAAAACCAAAACAAAGATCAGAACAAGTCATCAAGTTTCGGGTTTCACCCCTAACTTAGCGACTTTATTCCTTTTTGTGTGATAGAATCACGAGATTTGAGAGGCATTTGCGTCAAAGCACGGATTTCACTCCTGATTCAACGCAAATTCTCTTGCTTATAGATAAAAATGCGGGTCGAACAAGCGAGTCAGTCGAGAGTTTTGCGGTTTTCACACCTAATCTCGACCTAATCACTTGCTCATTTTCGAAAAATAGTGTGCAGTGATAGTGTTCAGCGAGTGCAAGCGAGAAATAGCAGGTAAGTGTGACAACTGCCACTTTCCGGCAACATTCATACACTTAAAGTACTCATTTTTAGCTACATTTTTATGCATTTTGAACACCCGAACTGCGTATTTCGCAACAAACACTTAGAATACTCATGGAATACTTACTTAGGATGCACATGATTCATTTTTATTGAATACATTTGAAACAGTTTAAACAATGCATCGAAACTACTAGAAAAGCACCTAGTAAACTAGTATTCCGACAAAAACGCAGGATCCGCAGAAACCATCTAAACGACATCTTTAGGACTCAGACGAAAGTCCAACATCTAATATATATTAAACCCTAACTAGCAATGCAAGGGTTTGATTTAAAACCTTTCCGAAGTCCGACAACACTAAAAATTGCCCGAAAAGCACTAAAAGCGACGATTTCAACACTTTTCCATAGAAATTCTGCAGAAATCAGCTGTAATATTTATACAACATGTAAAAATGATGTTTAACATAGAATTCATATGAGGATACCTTCGGGTATCATCCGAACCAATAACTACATCAATTCACACAAGTTACACAATGATGTGCGTGTAGTGTAATATATTTTTGATGTATATTTTAAGCCCTTTTTACACTTTTAGCCAAGTTTTAAATTTATAAAACAAGATATTTACTAACACTAAACATACATATGGGCAAGTGCACCCATCGTGGACGTAGTATAGTGTTGGTAAGATACCGAGGTCGTCCAAGGACACAAGAGCTTTTAGTACCGGTTTATCCTCAACGTCTAATCAAATCAAAATGTTAGAAAAGGTTTTTAAACTAAGAAAATAAAAACTAACTAAATGCTGAAAAATAAAAATAAAATAAAAACAGATAGACAAGATGAATCACTTGGATCCGACTCGTGTATTAGTATAACCTTTGATTATTTTCGCACTTTTGCACTTGTTTAAGAGATTATCTTAGTTATTGTAGTAGACCCCTCTTTTGAAGGCGACGTTACCCTCAACCCAGTAGTTTGAGTCAGCAAGGATACAATCCTAAAGGGTTGGATTATTGGAAGATAATGAATTAAGTTATTAATGCAAATTATGGTAGGCCCCGCTTTTGGCGGTGACGTTACCCTCGACTAAGTAGTCTGAGTCAGCAGGGATACAGTCCTAAATAGCCGGGTTATAGTATTAATAGTAGTTAACTTATGAGGGGGTCAAAGAGTTTGGATCCCCGCCATCCAATACCTATGGGCATTGAAGGAGATCCTACTAAATTTGACCCAGGTCCCTTGCAGGACCTCTAAACGCTGAACAAGGGCAAGACCCTTACCAAACCGTTCCCTTAACCCCCGACCAGGTAGCCAACATACCTCCATATAGACCGTGGAGATATGAATGGTGAAAATCTTTTATTTTATATAGACAGTAAAATAATGCCAAGACACCACGGACAAACGATAAGGAAAGATCACCTTCAACATAAGCAACTAGTTATTAAAGTCATTAATACAAAACCAAATAAAAAGTGCAAAAGATTAAAAATAAAAAGTATTATAGTAAACACTTGTATTCACCAAGTGATGTAAGAGATTTAGGCAAACATGGCCTTGATTGTCAAGAACTCTTACGATCAATCTTGGATCCCGAGACGACTCACACACTCTATGATGGACAATGGATGATGGTGGTGGATGATGGTGTTATGGTGGTGGTGGGTGGTGGATGAAGTGTGAGAGAGGTGGTGTGCCAAGGGATGAGTTGCAATGAAACCAAGCACTCCTATTTATAGGCTGAACAGAAGGCTGGGCACGGCCCCGTGTCCGCTGGACACGCCCCCGAGCCTGTCTGACACTCTCTCTCTTCATTAATTGTAATTCGCAATTACAATTAATGCGCCTGCTGTACTTTCGCCATGCCCCCGTGTCCGCTGGACACGGCCCCATGGTGGGCAATAGAAGCTTCTATAGGTTTGTCTTTTCTGCTGCTTCTTGGGCACGGCCCCGGGCTGGCTGAGCACGGGGCGTGTTCAGTCTTCTGTCTTCCCTATTTTGCTTGGGAGGATGCCGTTGAGGGGTCGGGAAATCCACTTGTGTTCCTTTTCTTGTATTTATGTTAGATTTAGCTGTCTTTTTGCTTCTTTTGTGAATTTGAGCTCATTTAATCCTGAAAATACAAAAGGAAGACAAAAGCACTCTTTTTCCAACATTAGTACTTAAAAAGGGTTAGTTTTATGCCTTATTTGATGTATTTTATATGTTGCATTTTACACACATCAAATACCCCCACACTTGAACTTTTGCTTGTCCTCAAGCAAAACTCTTTAATATGTGGCTTACACTCCCAAATGGAATGGGTAGAAGAGAAAGTTTTGGCTTGTCATAGAGTGTCGGGAATCCAAGATTTTTTAGGTTTTATTTTTATTTATTTACAATCCTATTCGTTATGATTTATTTAGAACGTTTCATAGGATAAATTACTTATTTGGGCATAACATGCCTTTTTTTTTAAAATTCCATTTATATACAAGTTCACATACCTCACGGGAGAAATCACTCACACTCGGCCGAAGGTGTATTTTTAGTGAATCACTCGAGAGCGGCATGGAACTTATTCCTACCATAAGCTTGCCAAGCAATCAATCCTCCTCCTTTTTAACATGTTACCTTTGTAAATATCAAGAGGACTTTTTTTGGGTAAAGGCTTGGGCTAAAGGTGGGTGAATGGGTTAGTGGTTAGTAGAAAAGGGGAAAAGCGTAAAAAGCGTCGGTTTTCGTAAAACATTTTGTTTTCGTGACTTTTTATTTTTTAGTGAAGTATTTCTTCAAACAAGCTTTTTGTTTTAAGAGCTTTGTTTGTTTATTTCAAACTTCATCATCATTTTTTTTAGTCACACGAAAACCGAGCTTGTTACTAAAATAAAGGGTAAAAATAAAAAGGGTTTTGGTGGGTAAAAGGGTTTTTAGGATAAAGAAATGAAAGGTTTAGGCTCAAAGGGGTTAACTAGGGGGAGTTTTTTAGGTGGGTGAAAAGAAAATTGAAAATAATGGTTTTGAAAGAAAAAGGGTTACTCCTAATGCCTCCATCATTTACTTACTTGGGTTTAAGTTGGTAAGAACCGGGAATGAATCGTCGTGGCAAGTTCTAGAGTCGTAAGAACCAAGCGGCTATCACACAAGAAACGGAAAATGAGCATTTAGTCTAAAGATGTGTATTTGTATGCTCAATAAAGGCTCAAAACTCACTTTTTGTGGGAATGGGTTTTTCTATGTGATCAAGTATATATAATCAAATTTTAACTCAAGCTTGTCATGCCGTTTCATAATTTTCGTTTGTTGGTTCTTTTTATCACGACGCTATTGGTTGTAAACTTGTAAAAATATAACCTTATTAATCTTAGAATTCCCAACTTAAACTTTAGACAAGTAAAGAAAAAAATTGAAAATTTTGAAAAAAATTTGGGGTGATTAGCGGTTCCAATAGAGTTTTGTGTAAGGCTTGTTTTTAGGACTTACAAAATTTCAAGGTTTTAGCATCCCCCCCACACTTAAATTACACATTGTCCTCAATGTGTCCCAAAAATAAATTTTTAGGTTGATTAGATGTGTAATATGGTGTTAAAAGCAAAGATTTTATGTTACTTGCAGTCCGGACACGGCCCCATGGGGACCGGACACGGCCCCGTGTTTAGGTGCCAGTAACGAAAATTAAAGAAAAGAAACAGAAGCCTGGACACGGGGGCGTGTCTGGTGAACACGGCCCGTGTCCAGTTACCTGAACTGGGCGTTTTTCTGCAGGGGGATTCAGCACGGGGCCGTGTTGGTTGGACACGGCCCGTGTTGAACCTTCTGTATTGGAGAAATTGATGTCGGGTTGCCTTGTTCTTGTGCATGGGGTCATGTTTCTTGTTCCCCTTTTCATCCTTTACCACCATGAGTGTGTTTTACTTATTATGGACCATTCAAACTTTAAAACCATCATTTCATTGAAATCATAGAGAGATCTTACATAGTCCTAAATTTATATTAAGCTAGATAAGGAAACAAAGAAGCATTAAACCCTGGAGTTCTAGCCTACCAATTATTTTAATTAGCAAAATTTCCAAGAAGCTAGTAGTTTTGGTTAGATATGGCCTTATAGAACTCCTTCTTCCGGGTGTGTTTTTCCTCATATGTCGGCGAGCCACTCCTCCACCTCCCTTGGAAGGAGAAAAGAGGGCTCATTAGCATCAGTTTGAGGAGTTGCGATTTCCACCGGGATCTCTTGTTGGTGCTCCATGGGAGGTTCCGCCGGAAAGTCATCCCACCCGGTAGGGTTGTTAACTCCGAGTGCCAGGTTCCAATCCTGTTGAGGGAGGACTGGTTCCATCGGGGGTGTCACAAGAATATTTAACCTCTGGTGCAAGAGGTTAATTTCTTAAAAGTTACTCTCAAGTCCCACCGTAAGATCGTTAATACGGTCGATTAAGACCTCCTCTACTGACGTTATTTCGTCGAGGGCCTCCCTTAATGTTATTACATAATGCACAAGTGTAGCTTCAATGGAGGGCCTCCTTCCTCTTCGGTTGTCTGATGAATTTACGGAAGATGTTTCGCTGTTTTCACTCGACATTCTACGAAAAACAAACTAAAGATAGTTTATTTGTTGAAACAGTAGACCGGACACGGCCCCATGCTCAGTGAGCACGGCCCCGTGTTCATCTTTCTGCAGAGTTTTGGAGCAGAGAAACTTGAAGTTTTAAGTTATTTTCTGAACTTGTGGGGTCTTTTTAAATATTAGTAACTTAAAACAATGTTTTACAACATATTTTTACTAAGATTCCCTGATCAAAACTCATCAATCCCTACCACAAAGCTTGAAAAAATCAAACTTTAATGGAGGTTCTTGGAGAAAGATGAAGAAGAAGGAAATGGTTAAAAGAGGAAAGGACAAGATGGGTTGTTGGAACCTTCTTTTAGACTTACCTAGGATAGTTGAGAGAAGATTCCTTCAAATCTATGTCCCAAGTTGGTCCAAATGTGCAAAATTCTTGGCATCATTTATAGAAAACGACAGCCTCCTGGACACGGCCCGTGTTCATTGGGCACGGCCCCGTGTGCAGGTGGAATTCTGACACAGTTTATCCGTATTCTGACGTGCTGATCAGAAGGGAATCTTTTGGTGAACACGGGGGCGTGTTGGCTGGACACGGCCGGGACTGTTTTATGAAGTTGTCTAATTTTTTAAGGAATTCTCTAGTATCGGGTGGCTCCTGATTGGTTGGAACAACCCCAAAGTGCCTAAGATACCTTAATTGTCCTAGACTAAGGCGAGAACGCAAGAGGTTGTCGGTGAGGGTAATTCCTATTTTCATTCTAGGTGGACAAGTCCAACCCTTTCCCGGGCTCTCGTTAAAGAAGGTGTATGCCGAATCGCTCAAGTCTATGTATGCACCGAACGAAGTCGATGGAGAGTCCTTCACGGCACAATCGGCACATGGACGACTATCGTCCAAGTCTTCGCTAGGAGTGAAGGTATTTTTGGGAGCAACGAGGTTGTCGGAATGCGACCTCAACATTTCTTCATGGTCATCGTCTTGGGGCGGATCAATGAAATCCTTCCTAAGCTCTTTTGACCAATTTAGAATTAGCTCTTCTAGTTGAAATAACTCGTCAAGGAGTATTTCTCCTAGAATATCTGGCTGGGCGCATTCGAGGGAGAGATAGTACTTATTTTTACTTTCGCCCCTCTTAAGGTTATAAGGAATTGGTGGGTCTATGTAGTGGGGCCTATAATTTAGAAAGTAACATTCTAATTCTTTATGTTCGCCTCCACATAATTGACACCACGTACCATAAGAGTGCCGAAAGTAAAAAGAATTACTATCACTCATATTTATGTCAGAAATTACCAACCGCCGGGATCTAACGGTTCTGTTTTCAGTAAGTGAATCTTGGGCACGGGGGCGTGTTGAGTGAGCACGGCCCCGTGTTCAGCTTACTGTCTAACTTAAAACAGGATTGCCAGTTCCAATTATTGAGCACGGGGGCGTGTTCAGCGGGCACGGCCCGTGCTGAGTTCTGCAGAAGCTGAAAAACTAAGAAAAATCCTAAAAATTAAAAAGAAAAACAAAAATATGATTAAGCCGTTGATTCCTAACTTTCTTAAAATCCTTGTGTCCCCGGAAACGGCGCCAAAAACTTGATGTGCGTGTAGTGTAATATATTTTTGATGTATATTTTAAGCCCTTTTTACACTTTTAGCCAAGTTTCAAATTTATAAAACACGATATTTACTAACACTAAACACACATATGGGCAAGTGCACCCATCGTGGACGTAGTATAGTGTTGGTAAGATACCGAGGTCGTCCAAGGACACAAGAGCTTTTAGTACCGATTTATCCTCAACGTCTAATCAAATCAAAATGTTAGAAAAGGTTTTTAAACTAAGAAAATAAAAACTAACTAAATGCTGAAAAATAAAAATAAAATAAAAACAAATAGACAAGATGAATCACTTGGATCCGACTCGTGTATTAGTATAACCTTTGATTATTTTCGCACTTTTGCACTTGTTTAAGAGATTATCTTAGTTATTGTAGTAGGCCCCTCTTTTGAAGGTGACGTTACCCTCAACCCAGTAGTTTGAGTCAGCAAGGATACAATCCTAAAGGGTTGGATTATTGGAAGATAATGAATTAAGTTATTAATGCAAATTATGGTAGGCCTCGCTTTTGGCTGTGACGTTACCCTCTACTAAGTAGTCTGAGTCAGCAGGGATACAGTCCTAAATAGCCGGGTTATAGTATTAATAGTAGTTAACTTATGAGGGGGTCAAAGAGTTTGGATCCCCGCCATCCAATACCTATGGGCATTGAAGGAGATCCTACTAAATTTGACCCAGGTCCCTTGCAGGACCTTTAAACGCTGAACAAGGGCAAGACCCTTACCAAACCGTTCCCTTAACCCCCGACCAGGTAGCCAACATACCTCCATATAGACCGTGGAGATATGAATGGTGAAAATCTTTTATTTTATATAGACAGTAAAATAATGCCAAGACACCACGGACAAACGATAAGGAAAGATCACCTTCAACATAAGCAACTAGTTATTAAAGTCATTAGTACAAAACCAAATAAAAAGTGCAAAAGATTAAAAATAAAAAGTATTATACTAAACACTTGTCTTCACCAAGTGATGTAAGAGACTTAGGCAAACATGGCCTTGATTGTCAAGAACTCTTACGATCAATCTTGGATCCCGAGACGACTCACACACTCTATGATGGACAATGGATGATGGTGGTGGATGATGGTGTTATGGTGGTGGTGGGTGGTGGATGAAGTGTGAGAGAGGTGGTGTGCCAAGGGATGAGTTGCAATGAAACCAAGCACTCCTATTTATAGGCTGAACAGAAGGCTGGGCACGGCCCCGTGTCCGCTGGACACGCCCACGTGCCTGTCTGACACTCTCTCTCTTCATTAATTGTAACTCGCAATTACAATTAATGCGCCTGCTGTACTTTCGCCACGCCCCCGTGTCCGCTGGACACGGCCCCGTGGTGGGCAATAGAAGCTTCTATAGGTTTGTCTTTTCTGCTGCTTCTTGGGCACGGCCCCGTGCTGGCTGAGCACGGGGCGTGTTCAGTCTTCTGTCTTCCCTATTTTGCTTGGGAGGATGCCGTTGAGGGGTCAGGCAATCCACTTGTGTTCCTTTTCTTGTATTTATGTTAGATTTAGCTGTCTTTTTGCTTCTTTTGTGAATTTGAGCTCATTTAATCCTGAAAATACAAAAGGAAGACAAAAGCACTCTTTTTCCAACATTAGTACTTAAAAAGGGTTAGTTTTATGCCTTATTTGATGTATTTTATATGTTGCATTTTACACACATCACACAAGCTTAGCGTTCAAATAACGACTAACGGAAACAAAGCGAAACGAATATCCGAACAATATCGGATCTTTTTTTAGTGACCATCTAATATTATTTAGATCATATTAGACTAGTAATGGTCACTTAACACCTTCTTAACAGTTAAACACTTGTGCATACAAGTTTCCTAACATAACATCTCAAAAATTCTAACATTTTATCAAAGAAAACAAGTTCAAAGCAAGGGTACCCCCCCACACTAATCTCGGTCCAACCTTCATGCGGGACCCATTTTTTTTACCTTCTCTCCACAAATATCTTACTAGTTACCTTTGGATGCAAGTGGTTACACAAGTGGGCCTAGTGGTAAAGCATGGCGAAGACTTATAACACTTTGATTCATAATCCTCTAAGCACTTCATCTCATTTTTCACCATCTTTTTCACACACTTAAGAAACTCTCTCAACATTCATATATTATCCAAGAACACCATCAAAAACATTTCACCTTTCAAGCCTTCTTTGATGATCAAGATGGAGCTTCAAGATACTTAAGGTGATCTAAAGCAACAACAAGAAGAAGCAAGCCTTTCCATCCATTCAAAAGCTTTCAAAACCCCAAGATCAACAACTTTTCTTTTCTTTAAATCATCATTAAGATCATCCCTAGCCATTAGTGCTAGAAGTAAGCTTCTAAAATCGCTTTTTCATAGTTATTTATGTATTATTTGGTTAAAGAACATGTAATAAACTAAATAATCATACAAAATAATATGAAAATACAAAGAAGCAAAATAATAATCATGATATAAAAGTGTGTTTATGTTGTGATTTAAGGATGAATACTTGCATATTTGATCTAGTTTTGATGATTAGCATATGAATAACTTGTTAGATGATGTTTAAAAACATTATCTAACAAGTATACAAGTTAATGTTTAAGGGTTTTGTTAAACATAAATGTTTAGATGGATGATCATAATCTTGGATTTTGTTAAAGTATAAGAGGTTTTTCACAAAAAAATAATACTTTTACAAAGTTATAAAAAGAAACATACAGGATGGGTTTTTTATAAAAAAGTTTGTTAAAACTAGAAGTAAATCATGGATTTTGAACTAGTTAACTTATGTTATGATCATACCAAAACCCTACATGTTATTGATTTCATCTTGTTAAGATTTTGATATAAATCTCATATGTTTTTGTTAAGAAAAATATGAGAAGATTATTGGTGATTTTACAAGAAAAAGATATGTTTTATATAAACATGGCAAAGTATATATTTCAAAAGAAATATGGCCATTTTTCTTAAAAATCGTAAGTTATAAAAACTATTATTTTTGACAAAATCTTTATTAGATTAAAAAGATTTTTAAAGAATAGTTTTTATAAAAGCAAAAATTGATATGAATATATATTTGTGAGAAAATATATATTTAGTTATCTTAACAACTTATGTGCTAAGTGTTATTTGTTTGTATTAGTTATATACTTGAAAACCAGTAACTTGAATACAATGGTACAAATAAACACAAGACACATTACAACTAAAGTCTTACAAGACTACACGAAAATACACCTTAAAAACAACCTACGGACGTTCCGAACCTTCGGACACAACTTATGGACAAATCGGACTTACGGACAACTATACGGACTATATAAGTATTACGGACTATAAATACACAATATATCGACGACTTGATAAACTACATTTTCTAAACCGAATAAGTAACCATATATTTTCTACAATATACAGAATATGTTACTTATGATTTATATTAAAAAGATATTGTTTTTGAAATATATAAACATACATATATATTTCTTACCATCTAAAATATATTGTTTTAGTGAAAGACTAAAAATACATTTTTAGAACTAATCTTAAAAATACATTATTTTTAAGGTATTTCCTATTCCTTTTAACAAGTACAACATATATATATTTTATGAAACATATCTTAGAATATATAAGTATATATATTCTATGAATACAAGATCACATATAACAAACACGCGGACATGCGTACTCCTATACGTGCAATGATATGCACTTTCACATCACCTAACACTTGGTGAAAACACATTTATACAACTACGATACAACTCACGAGATACAAGAATATGCATTTGGCGAAATATATACACTAAACAGTTATCAGTTAATACATCTAAGACACAGTTCAATGAATAACAAAGACATACAAGTCTTAACACATATTCAAGATAAAAGACTTGTACTCAAGTCATTACAAGACCGAAGTGTCTAACAAATATAGAACGTTTGTAGGTCGTGACACTATTCAGGATGACCGTACGTCAGATCACAATTACTTACCACTCACGGACGCAATTCTGTGAGTTCATGTCCCCTATTCATTTTAAATGCTTTACAACTTTACAACTATCGGGGAAAATACATGTTCAATTGTATGATAAGTCATGGAATGAAACACCTTAGATCATGTGCGATTAGGGTCATACATCTAAGCACCATTAATCCAGTTTGGACCTAGGTACAGAGGGTTAGATCTAATGGGTTTTGGAGAGCCCCACTCTTGGTCGTGGACCCATACAGAAGAGTGCGTTTGTGTCCCAGTCGGTAGTAGTCGACACGAAAATCGTCTAAGTTTGGATTGCTTCCTAATTCGTCACACATATTAATGTCCTCGCGAAACATTAATGATCAACGATTTCATTGACGCTTTACATACTACATCATTACATACAGATACATCTTATACAACTCACATTTTATGGATACAGTTTATACAACTCACATTTTATGGATACATTTTATACAACTCACATTTTACAGATACATTTTATACAACTCACATTTTACAGATACATCTCATACAACTAAACTGCATGAACTCGCCAACTTTTGTTGATGTTTTTAAACTTAACATGTATTTCAGGAAATTAGTGGACCATGCGGACATTTCAGTCAAGGAAAGCAAGTATTAAGACTCCATGCCACCATTTGAAGGGCTTGCCCGTTATATACCGCCTCTTTGCGGTGATATAGTGGTCAAAGCCTTGACATTTTAATACTTACATTTTGATGTATAAAACAATGACAACTTATTTTCATTTGATGGTTTGTAACCAATACATTTAACTTATGTTGCGTTCTTTTGAAACGATTATGACAATGGCATTGGAGCTTGTTTTTATTCATTTAGTATGTTTACTTATATTGTTATGCAATGAGAACCGATCAGATCACACCTTGCGCTTCCGCTACGAGCGGGTGTGATAGATTGGTATCAGAGCATCGATTGTAGTGAACCAATATTCTTTCTCGAGTCTAGTCTACAATCACTAGAGACCTCTCACGAAAACAATTTATACAAGAACAAGAGGTTTTCATTGCATAAACATTTTTCTAGGTCTACTACAACAAAAATTCACTTCACATAAATCAAGCGAGGACATTTCCATGGGTGAAGTCTATGAGAAATAGACACATTACATTAACAGACTATGTGCCTACAACACATTACATTACCATTTTACGCATTATAAACAGTTTACAAGTTCAACTTATACAAGATAGAAATCCTTGATTGATAGGATTTTTACATGATTATACATATAAGTTACTCATATATGTGTTGTACAAAATAT
The DNA here is from genome assembly GCF_002127325.2 of Helianthus annuus. Taxonomy (NCBI): domain Eukaryota; kingdom Viridiplantae; phylum Streptophyta; class Magnoliopsida; order Asterales; family Asteraceae; genus Helianthus; species Helianthus annuus. Next base: position 161,536,120 of record NC_035436.2, read on the forward strand.
TTGGCAAGAACAAAATGCCTTCGACTTTGAATTCCATTGTCATCCTTGACACGCATAACATCCTTAAGACACGCCATCTTTTACACAAGACATGATACTGTATTTCAGAACATAACATATTTTATACAGTACATCTTCCATGAGAATATCAACCTCACATCTATTGCGGAGCTTATGGCGAACGTGGTTCCTAAGTAAGACCATAAAGCATTGATCCCCTGGAAGATGGTTGCTTTCTCGCGGATGCTGAGATGCCTGACTTCAGTAGTGACAATGAGGTGGAGGTGGTAGCCTTAGACAACAACTCCATTAGTGGGACGAGGTCCCTATGACTCTTACAAATCGCGATTGACGACACACTTGTCCAGACAAGGAAGATGAATTACTCATCTTAAAGGTGCCCCTCCAGTTGTTATTTTTACAAAATCTCTCTATTTTTATTTCATCTAACGTCGTGTCATTCCGATTAATGACAACAGACGTTGACATATGAACTATCATGAAGTTCCCTCCTGTGTTAAACATAGACAATAGTGTCCTCTCTCTGACTGATTTTCTGCTTTGAACGAGAGAATGCAAGGGTGACCATGCAAGACAATTTATTATTACGGGAGCCCACGTAATAACAAGTTGTAGTACATGGAAATCCTGGTGGACTCTACGGGTCAAGCTAATGATCACTATTCATTCAAGAATTTTAAGTTATTACTTGAAATTGAGTCTTTTCTATCCAATAGAACACTAACCGAGATGATTACTATAACACCCTACGATATAATACAGGAAGATGATACGTATTGTTCGCACCTAACATTCGATTTACAACACGAGTTGTTCGAGACTAGTCATCTAAACAAACAAAACTTGTTAACCACTCATGGAGGATCTTTCCTCAACATTCTAGAATTCTTGTACATGAGTTGGTTCTTTGGTGTCTATGACACCTTATCTTATTTATTGGAAATGAATACAATAAATTCTGTCATTTTGACATTTGTCTTATCCAAAAGGGATAGTATGACATGAGCCATGCTACAACTTCCTCGTTGCATTCAATTCGACATCTATGAAGATCTCAGTGATCTTGTGGGAGCTCATGAGGCTCAAGCATTATTACCATATTCGTCACATGGACAAGTACAACAAAGGAATTTCTCTACTTCGGATGATCAAAGCCTATGTAGTATGGAATGCATACTATAGGGACGGAGGCCACTGGTTGGTTTCCCCTCCTCAACTAATTATTTCGTTTTCCACTTAGACATATGACCAATACACGCAAGAGGTAATACGATCTTGAGGTTTCCATGAGTGATTTCATTCTTCATTCGTGGGCACATGATAGACTATATTACCCAAATATAAGTCCAAATTCCTTGATACTAAGTATCAAAAGTAACATGGCGTAAAAAGAAATTCTACGGCCGAAAAGTTACTGATAAAGTTGAACTAAAGTTCTTATGGAACAACACGAGGGTGTAGAAATTGCACAACATGAGATTAATTGAGACGACACTAGTGACGGTACTGGTGGTACTGGTAGTTCAAGTGGTTCAAATCCCGATGGATCGGGAATGAGTAGCAATGCCACACCAGAAGATGCGACCATACAAGGCCTTAATTTTAAGACTTTTCCGGGCTGTAAGCCGCAAGACCTTGTTAATATGAGAGGTGCGGTAGGTTCTGTCCGCCAAATAAAGACAATGAAGTCGTTTAGTCATGCTAGGAAACGTATTCCTAAGTTGACAATTAGATACACAGAGAGTCTCCTGTTGAACGCCACTTTAACTTGGTGGAATCTCCAAGTACAAACACTAGGAAGTGATACTGTGAAGAGGTTGTTGGGGGAAGAACTCAAGGATCTCATGCGAGAAGAGTATTGCTCACTGATTTAAATTCAAAGGTTGGAAACAAATTCTAGAACTCGATCATGACTAGAGCCAATGTTGTTGGTTACACTCGAGGCTTTCACAATCTCTCAAGGGTTGTTCCATACTGCGTAACACCCGAATTCAAACGAATTGAGTGCTACATTTGGGATTTAGTCTCTGAGATCCAAGGCATGACCGCATCATCCTACCCTAACTAGATCACTCAAACAGTAGTTACCTGACACGCTTCTTACCAATCAAACTCATGCATGTGAAATGAGTGTCATGGCTAGTGACGGGATTGTCCTAGCTACAAATAGGGATTGGATTATCCTACAACTAAACATAGGGACTGGGCGATCCTACAACTAAACATAGGGATTGGGCTATCCTACAACTAAACATAGGGATTGCTACATCTAAACATAGGGATTGGGCTATCCTACATCTAAACGTAGGGATTGGGCTATCCTACATCTAAACATAGGGATTGGGCTATCCTACATCTAAACATATGGATTGGGTTATCCTACATTTAAACATAGGGTTCCTAAAACTATACAGTGAAGTCCTCGCCATATAGAATTCAAAATGTACTTGGCCTAGAGTCAAGTAAACTAGACGTCCCCTCATTCTATAGAATTCGCAAATGGTAAACTACTCAAGTCAGGGGAAGTTGTTAGAGAATGTTCCTTGGAACTTGGCAAGCGGAATTCAATACCGATCTCTTACCCGTTCAGCCGGGTAGTTTCGACATAGTGGTTGACGTGGATTGGCTATCCAATAACCGAGCCGAAGTCGTCTGTCATGAGATGACCATTCGCCTACCACTAGTGAGCGAAGAGACACTTGTTATTCAAAGAGAGAAGCACGACACATCATTGCGGATCATCAATTGCATGAAGGCACAGAAGTACTTACGGAAAGGTTGCACATCTTTTTTTAGCACATATTGTTGACAAGAAGGCCGTTGGGCCGAAGCTGACAGATATTTCATTGGTAAAAAAGTTTCCTGAAGTTTTTTTCTGAAGACTTGCCGGGACTATAACCATATCGACAATTCGAGCTTCACATCGACTTGGTACCGGGAACCGCACCCGTAGCCAAATCTCCATATCAATTAGCACCTTCTGAAATGCAACAGTTATCCACACAATTTCAAGAGTTGTTGGATAAAGTATTCACTAGGCCAAGCTTCTCACTTTGGGGAGCTCCAGTCCTATTTGTGAAGAAGAAGGACAGAACGTTCAGAATGTGTATAGAGTACGTAGAGTTGAATACACTCACTATCAAGGATCGGTATCCACTACCGAGGATTGATGACTTATTCGATCAATTGCAAAGTTCAAGCTTCTACTCCAAGATAGACTTACGATCGGGGTATCACAAGTTACGAATACAAGAAGAAGGCATACCAAGGACGGCTTTTCAAACTCGTTATGGTCATTACGAGTTTCTCGTTATGCCCTTTGGTTTAAACGAACGCACCAGCGGTCTTCATGGGTTTATTGAACCGCGTATGCCAGCCGTATCTTGACAAATTCATCATAATGTTCATTGACGACATTGTTAATATACTCACGATCGGCCGACGAGCACGAACAACATTTGAGACACTATACGCAAAATTTTACAAATACAAGTTTTGGATTCGTGAAGTACAATTTCTTGGGCATATAGTGAACGAGAAAGGCATTCAAGTAGACACCTCGAAGATCGAAGCAATTAAAAACTAGGAAGCGGCCAAGACTCCAACTGAAGTCCGATGATTCTTGGGATTAGCAGGGAATTATAGGAGGTTTATTGAGAATTTTTCAAAAATTGCTCACCCGCTAACCTCCCTCACACAGAAAGACAAGAAATTCGATTTGGGGTGAAAGACAAGAAGAATCATTTCAACTTCTCAAGGATAAGTTGTGCGATGCACCAATCTTATCACTACCCGATGGTACCGATGACTTTGTAGTTTACTGCGATGCTTTGCATATGCGTCAGCGACGCTGGATTGAATTGCTGAACGACTATGATTGTGAAATTAAGTACCATCCGGGCAAGGCGAACGTTGTAGTAGACGCCTTGAGCCGCAAGGAATGAGTTAGAACTTTGAGAGTTCGAGCATTAGAGATGACGATTCACACGGATCTTACCACACGAATTCATGATGCATAACAAGAAGCGCTTACGGAAGAACATATTCGAGCAGAAACACTTTGAGTCACAGAAAAACAATTAGTACCGAAAGAAGATGGAACTTTATACCATGTGGGTAGAATTTGAGTTCCACACTTTGGTGGCCTTCGAGATGTTATTTTGAGTAAGCACATAGGCCCAAGACTTGAAAGAGCACTATTGGTGGCCTAACCTCAAAAAGGATATCACGACTTATGTCGGGAAATGCTTGACCTGCGCAATGGTCAAGGCAGAATATCAGAAACCCTCAGGGTTGCTACAACAACCCGAGATTCCCGTCTGGGAATGGGAACAAATATCAATGGACTTTGTTACGAAGTTACCCAGGACCTCAAGAGGCCACGACATGATATGGGTAAACGTCGATAAATTGACAAAGTCCGCACATTTCTTGCCGATTCAGGAGAAGGATAGCACAGAGAAACTAGCAGAACTCTATCTCAAAGAAATAGTGGCTCGTCATGGAGTGCCTATTTCAATCATCTCAGACCAAGATGGTCGCTTTATTTCAAGATTTTGGAAGTCATTTCAAGAGACCTTTGGATCTCATTTAAATCTAAGCATGGCCTTTCATCCACAAACTAACGGCTAGGGCGAATGGACAATCCAAACACTCGAAGATATGCTTCGTGCGTGTGTTATGGATTTGGGCGGCAATTGGGATACTCATTTACCTTTGGTTGAGTTTTCCTACAACAACAACTACCATACAAGTATACAAACTGCACCGTTTGAAGCTCTTTACGGTCGAAAGTGTCGTTCACCGCTATGTTGGGCGGAAGCGGGCGATAAACAACTAAGTGGTCCAGAATTAGTCCAAGAGACTACGGATAAAATCTTTCAGATCAGAGACCGTATCAAGGCGGCTCGCGATCGACAAAGGAGCTACGCAGACAAGAGACGGAAGCCATTATCTTTCGAGGTCAGAGACAAAGTCTTGTTGAAAGTCTCGCCTTGGAAGGGCGTAGCAAGGTTCGGTAAGCGTGGAAAGCTTAACCCTCGATACGTAGGTCCATTTGAAATCTTGGAAAAGATTGGTACCGATGCCTACAAGCTGAAGTTACCAGAAAAACTTAGTAGTGTGCACGACATGTTTCATGTGTCGAATCTCAAGAAGAGTCCAACGCAAGAAACAGTTTTCATCCCGGAGGATGAGGTTCACATTGATAACAAACTTCAATTCACCAAAGCACCTGTTGAGGTCACAGACCGAAAGGTCCAAAAAACATGAAGGAGTCGTAACATATTAGCAAAAATTCGTTGGAACTCTCGACACGGACCCGAATATACTTAGGAACGTGAAAATCAAATTAATACCAAAATACCCCCACCTGTTCGAGAATACTCCTGCAAAGGATGACTCAGCTTGAATTTCGGGACGAAATTCTCAATAACAGGGGGAGAATGTGACAACTGCCACTTTCCGGTAACATTCATACACTTAAAGTACTCATTTTTAGCTACATTTTTATGCATTTTGGACACCCGAACTGCGTATTTCGTAACATACACTTAGAATACTCATGGAATACTTACTTAGGATGCACATGATTCATTTTTATTGAATACATTTGAAACAGTTTAAAATTAGCGTCAGCAGTTGCGGGCTCAGAATCGAAATGCATAAAATCAGCGATTGCGAGATTGAAATCGAGGATAGATTGTCTAAGGCTTGAGAGACGTCGACTACCCAAAGTGATTCGACTATTCACAAGGACTTTTAGTACACACTTCGGCTTTCGGACTGTGCTCTCACCTCGATTTGGGCGAACGACACGCATCCTTCTAGTTACAGTGTGACTTCAAGTCGTTTGAGTCCGTCGAGACTCTGGTGAGAGCTTTGTAAAACCAAAATAAAGATCAGAACAAGTCATCAAGTTTCGGGTTTCACCCCTAACTTAGCGACTTTATTCCTTTTTGTGTGATAGAATCACGAGATTTGAGAAGCATTTGCGTCAAAGCATGGATTTCACTCCTGATTCAACGCAAATTCTCTTGCTTATAGATAAAAATGCGGGTCGAACAAGCGAGTCAGTCGAGAGTTTGCGGTTTTCACACCTAATCTCGACCTAATCACTTGCTCATTTTTCAAAAAAATAGTGTGCAGTGATAGTGTTCAACGAGTGCAAGCGAGAAATAGCAGGTAAGTGTGACAACTGCCACTTTCCGGCAACATTCATACACTTAAAGTACTCATTTTTAGCTACATTTTTATGCATTTTGAACACCCGAACTGCGTATTTCGTAACATACACTTAGAATACTCATGGAATACTTACTTAGGATGCACATGATTCATTTTTATTGAATACATTTGAAATGGTTTAAACAATGCATCGAAACTACTAGAAAAGCACCTAGTAAACTAGTATTCTGACAAAAACGCAGGATCCGCAGAAACCATCTAAACAACATCTTTAGGACTCAGACGAAAGTCCACCATCTAATATATATTAAACCCTAACTAGGAATGCAAGGGTTTGATTTAAAACCATTCCGAAGTCCGACAACACTAAAAATTGCCCGAAAAGCACTAAAAGCGACGATTTCAACAATTTTCCGTAGAAATTCTGCAGAAATCAGCTTTTTAATATTTATACAACATTTAAAAATGATGTTTAACATAGAATTCATATGAGGATACCTTCGGGTATCATCCGAACCAATAACTACATCAATTCACACAAGTTACACAAGCTTAGCGTTCAAATAACGACTAACGGAAACAAAGCGAAACGATTATCCGAACAATATCAGATTTTTTTAGTGACCATCTAATATTATTTAGATCATATTAGACTAGTAATGGTCACTTAACACCTTCTTAACACTTAAACACTTGAGCATACAAGTTTCCTAACATAACATCTCAAAAATTCTAACATTTTATCAAAGAAAACAAGTTCAAAGCAAGGGTACCCCCCACACTAATCTCAGCCCAACCTTCATGTGGGACCCATTTTTTACCTTGTCTCCACAAATATCTTACTAGTTACCTTTGGATGCAAGTGGTTACACAAGTGGGCCTAGTGGTAAAGCATGGTGAAGACTTATAACACTTTGATTCATAATCCTCTAAGCACTTCATATCATTTTTCACCATCTTTTTCACACACCTAAGAAACTCTCTCAACATTCATATATTATCCAAGAACACCATAAAAAATATTTCACCTTTCAAGCCTTCTTTGATGATCAAGATGGAGCTTCAAGATACTTAAGATGATCTAAAGCAACAACAAGAAGAAGCAAGCCTTTCCATCCATTCAAAAGCTTTCAAAACCCCAAGATCAACAACTTTTCTTTTCTTTAAATCATCATTAAGATCATCCCTAGCCATTTGTGCTAGAAGTAAGCTTCTAAAATCCATTTTTCATACTTATTTATGTATTATTTGGTTAAAGAACATGTAGTAAACTAAATAATCATACAAAATAATATGAAAATACAAAGAAGCAAAATAATAATCATGATATAAAAGTGTGTTTATGTTGTGATTTAAGGATGAATACTTGCATATTTGATCTAGTTTTGATGATTAGCATATGAATAACTTGTTAGATGATGTTTAAAAACATAATCTAACAAGTATAAAAGTTAATGTTTAAGGGTTTTGTTAAACATAAATGTTTAGATGAATGATCATAATCTTGGATTTTGTTAAAGTATAAGAGGTTTTTCACAAAAAAATAATACTTTTACAAAGTTATAAAAAGAAACATACAGGATAGGTTTTTTATAAAAAGTTTGTTAAAACTAGAAGTAAATCATGGTTTTTGAACTAGTTAACTTGTGTTATGATCATACCAAAAACCTACATGTTATTGATTTCATCTTGTTAAGATTTTGATATAAATCTCATATGTTTTTGTTAAGAAAAATATGAGAAGATTATTGGTGATTTTATAAGAAAAAGATATGTTTTATATAAACATGGCAAAGTCTATATTTCAAAAGAAATATGGCCATTTTTCTTAAAAATCATAAGTTATAACAACTATTATTTTTGACAAAATCTTTATTAGATTAAAAAGATTTTTAAAGAATAGTTTTTATAAAAGCAAAAATTGATATGAATATATATTTTTGAGAAAATATATATTTAGTTATCTTAACAACTTATGTGCTAAGTGTTATTTGTTTGTATTAGTTATATACTTGAAAACTAGTAACTTGAATACAATGGTACAAATAAACACAAGACACGTTACAACAAAAGTCTTACAAGACTACACGAAAATACACCTTAAAAACAACTTACGGACGTTCCGAACCTTCGGACACAACTTATGGACAAATCGGACTTACAGATAACTATACGAACTATATAAGTATTACGGACTATAAATACACAATATATCGACGACTTGGTAAACTACATTTTCTAAACCGAATAAGTAACCATATATTTTCTACAATACACAAAATATGTTCCTTATGATTTATATTAAAAAGGTATTGTTTTTGAAATATATGAACATACATATATATTTCTTACCATCTAAAATATATTGTTTTAGTGAAAGACTAAAAATATATTTTTAGAACTAATCTTAAAAATAGATTATTTTTAAGATATTTCCTATTCCTTTTACCAAGTATAACATATATATATTTTATGAAACATATCTTAGAATATATAAGTATATATATTCTAAGAATACAAGATCACATATAACAAACACGCGGACATACGTACTCCTATACGTGCAACGATATGCACTTTCACATCACCTAACACTTGGTGAAAACACATTTATACAACTACGATACAACTCACGAGATACAAGTATATGCATTTGGCGAAATATATACACTAAACAGTTATCAGTTAATACATCTAAGACACAGTTCAATGAATAACAAAGACATACAAGTCTCAACACATATTCAAGATAAAAGACTTGTACTCAAGTCATTACAAGACCGAAGTGTCTAACAAATATAGAACGTTTGTAGGTCGTGACACTATTCAGGACGACCGTACGTCAGATCACAGTTACTTACCATTCACGGACGCAATTATGTGAGTTCATGTCCCCTATTAATTATAAATGCTTTACAACTTTACAACTATCGGGGAAAATACATGTTCAATTGTATGATAAGTAATGGAATGAAACACCTTAGATCATGTGCGATTAGGATCATACATCTAAGCACTATTAATCCAGTTTGGACCTAGGTACAGGGGGTTAGATCTAATGGGTTTTGGCGAGCCCCACTCTTGGTCGTGGACCCATATAGAAGAGTGCGTTTGTGTCCCAGTCGGTAGTAGTCGACACGAAAATCGTCTAGGTTTGGATTGCTTCCTAATTCGTCACACATATTAATGTCCTTGCGAAACATTAATGATCAACGATTTCATTGACGCTTTACATACTACATCATTACATACAGATACATCTTATACAACTCACATTTTATGGATACAGTTTATACAACTCACATTTTATGGATACATTTTATACAACTCACATTTTACAGATACATTTTATACAACTCACATTTTACAGATACATCTCATACAACTAAACTGCATGAACTCGCCAACTTTTGTTGATGTTTTTAAACTTAACATGTATTTCAGGAAATTAGTGGACCATGCGGACATTTCAGTCAAGGAAAGCAAGTATCAAGACTCCATGCCACCATTTGAAGGGCTTGCCCGTTATATACCGCCTCTTTGCGGTGATATAGTGCTCAAAGCCTTGACATTTTAATACTTACATATTGATGTATAAAACAATGACAACTTATTTTAATTTGATGGTTTGTAACCAATCCATTTAGCTTATGTTGCGTTCTTTTGAAACGATTATGACAATGGCATTGGAGCTTGTTTTTATTAATTTAGTATGTTCACTTATATTGTTATGCTGTGAGGACCGATCAGATCACACCTCGCGCTTCCGCTACGAGCGGGTGTGACAGTAAGCTCGTACAAAACCCCTATAGGGTATGCACGAGTCGGTCTGTTGGTACTTAGACTATAGACTAGGTCGTTTCTAGGACATCGACCTGGACTAGGTCGAGTCTTGCCTAATTCCCTATAGTTATGGCTCTGATACCAATATGTCACACCCCAACCGATGGCGGAAACATCGGGGCATGGCGCTGAGCGAAACAGATTGTCCATGAGTATCCATAACAGCTATTCATTACCCGATAATTAAACGTCATGTCTCATACCACAACATAACCAAATAAAAACAGTTATTACAAATAGTTGTCTCAAAAACAAAGAGTTAAATGCTTGGTTGGTCCCTGTGGTTTGCGAAAATTGCAGACTTGGTCCTAATGGTTCACTAATTACAGAGTTGGTCTTAATAGTTGTAATTTTTGCACTCAGGTGGTCCTTATCACTAACCTATGTTAAGTTTTTCAGTTAAATATGTGTAAAATGACAAGTTTACCCCTAAATAATAAATATAAAAATAAAAAACGTAAAATGACCTCATCTTCTTCCTTCAGTCTCACTCTCTTTCTAAAATAAAACCCTACAACCACCTACGCCTCCACCTCACCACCGCCACCTCCACTGTCACCTTCAACCCACCATCTCCACATGTACTTTTTTATTCATCTCCAAATTTAAATCAAACTCAATTAAAATCCTAAACCCTAACCAAATCAAATCAAAACCCATAAACAAATTTGGTTTTAACTGGTGATTATGGTATGTTGGAAACCGAGGGTTGAAATAGAGGTTTCACCAGACCACCCACCACTAGCCGTCGATGCAATCTCCGGTCATTAAACAGAGGTTTCACTGGACCACCACTAGCCGTCGATACAATCACGGGCCGCCGTTCACACACTGCCATCAATTAAACCCATGAAATCACCTACTATGCACCTTAGATCTGTACAGTGTACCAGCAATATTGTTAATTAAACCATATAAATCACCTACTACGCACCTCAAAAATCACCTTACGATGATTCACGGAATCGAAAATTCGGAATGTGATCTTGTCGGAGTAAGCAGAGTTGAATAAATATATATGGGAGTTAAATTCCTGATATTAATAATATTGGGGTTTTGGTCTAATCTTTGATGAAAAGGAAGTAAAGTCCCTTGCCTTTGTCCGTACCTGTCATGTACTTGTAACACCAACAAAATTCATAATTATGAGGTTAATTTTAAATTAGCAAAACAGGTTTTAAACTTCCTTAATATTGTGAGTGTGATTGAGTTTTTAGTCATTATTCAGCTTTGAATAAAGAAAGTAGAGGTGGGGGTAGTGGGTTGAAGGTGACGGTGACGGTGGAGGTGGTGGTGGGTTGACGGTGGAGGTGAAGATGGTGGTAGGGTTTTTCTTAGACAGAGAGTGAATGCGAGACAGATAGGAAGAAGATGAGGTCTTTATATGTTTTTTTATTTTTTTATTGTTTAGGGTAAATTTGTCATTTTACACATACTTAACTGAGAAACTTAACATAGGTTAGTGATAAGGACCACCCGAGTGCAAAAATTACAACTATTAGGACCAACTCTGTAATTCGAAAACCATTAGGACCAAGTCTGCAATTTTCGCAAACCACAGGGACCAACCAAGCATTTAACTCCAAAAACAAATATTGTTCCGACGACTCAGATTTAAGCATGTCATAACTAGACCCCTAGCTTAATTCACCAACGCACAACAATTCCTAGCATCTTAAACACCTGCCATATACGTTGAAATAAAGGTCAATACACATAGTGTAAAGGTGAGCATACAAGTTTGATAATATAATAGAGTTCGAAATCATTTATGCATAACCAGCATGTAACATGTACAAAGTGAAGGCAAGTAGGTTATCGACAGAGAAATATGTACAGACGTGACTGCGAGTTGTAGAATGCGCAACACATATCCCCACTGGGACACGTGAAGTAAAGCCCTTAAAAACCCCTGTCCACGACAGGTGCTGAGTCCAAACTATAGTACTATCGTTCCTAAGGTGTCAGGCAACAATCACTGTGTTAACATAACATACAAGCATTCATCAAATAACACGTAGCATGCAATAACGGTCAGCATATAAATAGTGTTCGCATTATGTGTCGAGTGTGATTTAGAATAAGTAACGTATGTAACACCCAAAAGTGCGTAAAGCAAAAAGGGATCGAGTATACTCACAGATAGCGTTTAACTTAATAAACACTGCCTTGGATTGAAGGGAGCGCTGAGAGAGTAGACTGAACAGTTAACGATAGTATAAACGATGAGCGACACGTAAAACAGTGAAAAGTGATAAGTGTCGAGTGGCAACCCGATCGGATGGCTATCCGATCGGTTGACCATTCGATCGGATGTCAATCCGTTCGGATGGTCATCCGATCGGATGGCCATTCGATTGGATTGACATTCATTTGGTAAGGATGTGTTTGTGTATGATGGCTTTGAAATTTTCATTATAGCATTTTAAAAACAGAGAAGTATCTCTACCCTTCAGGTCGATCAAACGAACGGTCATTCGATCGGATAGCGATCCGATTGGTAGGACACTTAGTGAGAACAAGTTCACAGCAAGATTGTCACTCGATCGAATAGCAATCCGATCGAACGGCAACCCGTTAGTTACTGATGATCTTTGAAAATTATGAAAATGATTAAGTGTCGAAGTTCCAAATGTCACATGGTCGATTGGTCGTTCGATCGGATGGCTATCTGATCGGACGGCAATCCGTTCGACGTTCAGATCTTTGAAAGTTTGAAGAAAAAGTTAAGTATGAATCCAGGTGCAATCCAATCGGATTGCGGTTCGATCGGATGGCAATCCGATCGGATGATCTGGTCTTTTTGCAACTTGAAAAGTTGTTAAGGTTTGAAGATTTTGCAATTTGATCGAGACGGTTTTGACAACGTGCTAGACAACTGAAACCCCATCATGACCCAAGTTATCTGATCGAACAGGAATCACCCAAATCTGACCAGTTTACTGGTTCGTGACGGTTGTTCATGTTTAACCCGAAATCGGTTGTCTCTTTGATAGAAACCAGATCTTGAACCAACACATCACTAAGAAGGAGTAGAAGGTATGTACAAGCTCCGATTATATCGGTCTTGAGTGCATTGAGTGTACAAGAGTTGAAAGAAAGTTAGAAAACCATCTTTCAATAGTTTTAACCATGAATATGTGTAGATCTGTGCGAAAACATTGTTTAATCATGTGGAAATCCTTCAGATCTGAGTTGTTCTTGGTGGAATGAGGTCAAGACTTGAAGTTCATAAGAACTCCATGATGACATCACCCTAGAACACCTCAAATCTGTTGATTTCACGGTTAAAAGTTAAGATTCAAAAGAGAAAATGAAGAAGAAGTGCGTGTAGATCATAGATGTACAAGATTTAGGTTGAAAACTTACAAGAATCGAGTGGAGGAGCTGTCACATCACAAATGATGTGACAGGAGGGTATTTATAGGGTTTCCAAAAAAGGAAAGTGCACAAGGGTCGGATTGGCCACCGATCGGATGGCGCCTCGATCGGATGGCAATCCGACCGGATGGCCACTCGATCGGTTGGCCATTCGATCCAAGTGTCCGGCGTTGAGTTTTGTTGTGACAACCCGAACTTTCAAGGTCAGTGACGTTAATTTGTGCCGTTATAATTCCGTTAAACTTGAACTTAACGTATAATAACTCCGTTAGATAGCTTACACCTATGTTTTTGGGCCGCTTTTATCCCTAACTACATTGGGCCGATCGCTTTTACCTTTGGGCCGTCAACACATGTGAACCAACTTGGCATTTTGTAATTAACTCGGCCCAAATCCTCTCTTTTGCTTCTTATGCGTAAACTAGGAGTATTAGCATAAAATATTGTATTGCAAACCCGAAACAAACATCACCTCCCCATCAAATATTGCGACGGCAGACCACCCCCCCACCTTCTTCGAAGCCTTTTCTCTTAGGGATCATCTCGTGTGCCTAGTTCTATACATTGCCTGGTTAGTAAATAACATCTCGGTTCTTTTCTTATGCATATATTCGTGTGATTATTGGTGTTGATTGCTTGTACACTTTGTTTAGAATATTTGATTGTTAACCACAGGATTGGAATTGTTATAATGATAGTCGTTGGTTTGGGGTTACTGTGTGTATTAGAATCAATAACTTAAATGCCCAGATGATGAACACATGATGTAATGTTTTGTGTACAGACCGATTGATCTACTGATTAATGTAATATGAACTAGGGTTTTTGCTAGACATCATTCTGTATATAACCGCTTGTATTATGTCGATGATTGGTGTCATTGGATAATGTTGATGAAATAGGGTTTGATAAACTGATGTGATATTGATACTTGTTAATGATTAGAACGATGATCAGGGTTCTGAGTGAATGTAATGCGGTAACTGTTGTTTGATCACATGAAATGTGTAACTGTGCTAGATGATGTTCGTCACCTGGGAGTCGACGAAACCTGGGAGTTTCGTAGGAGTTTCGCCGGAACTGGTGATGACGAAACATGGGAGTTTCATCGGAGCCGGTCATGACGAAACCTGGGAGTTTCATTGCATATTGTCTAAAGCATTTAGCATACTGTCTGGGCTTCACTGGGCCACTTACACACACGTGCACACTTTCTGAATTGTTACTGGGCCGCACAACTTTATTAACTCTTCTCTAGGCCCAATGCTGATATACATCAAGCAGCCCAATAGGATAATATTGTGAATATTGTTTGTCGGCCATGATTATTAGAATGATCAGATTGCATTTATTGTCATGTGATTTGTTCCCTCATCATGTCAATTCATGACATCAGGCTCATGTGTGGTTGTAACTAGTGTGTCACCAATTGCACACTTAAACTACCCTCATGCACTGATATGAATTGTGAGTAATAAGATGTGATCATGTAAACGAACTGGTATGAAGTCTAGACATCTATCACGTAATGATTGTATGTTTTGGGTTGTTGGATTCTACGGTCACTGTTACAACTTGTACATATGTGTATGTGACTCGTGTGTTATGTGTTACAAATTGCATTACGTGTTATGAAACTGACCGTCCTCGATAACCATATTAGGGTTTGGTTGATCAACGGCACCAAAGTATCTAGTCTTACCGAGCAAACCAAAGGTGAGTTCACTTCTCTTTCTTCCAAGCATGCGTCCGTTGGGGGCAATTAAACAGACAAAACTTGTAAACGGATTTTCGTAAACCCATATCCTTGTAGGGGATATTAGGCGGTTTTCAAATACCCACATCCCTGTAGGGGATGTGAGGCGGATTTCACAACGCTATCCTTGCAGGGGATATGCATCGGTTTTCAGTAAATGTTAGGTAATGGGTTTGACTGGAATGTTAAACCTGGGTTGTTGGTTAATACACGTCAATATCTATCACTCAAGTCCCTCCCACTGATCGTTGCTTGTAGGGCAACGGGGTACTAGTTAGTAGCGCTACTTAGGTTTGGCACCCTCACACTGCACCGAGGAGGTCGGGAATGAACTAGTGACCCCCATCTTGACCATTGCTTTGATAGAGGCAATGGGGTTTAGGGCAAATAATCTGGAGCCATCTGCGGTAAGAGTGTGATTAACAACAATGCATCTGTGAAACGTTTTAATCTGGTAACTGGTATCTAAACACGTTAACAAAACTTTGAACTCACCAGCGTCGTCTGACACACCTGTCTGCATGCTTGCAGGTCTAGAGGTTGATATCATTTGGAACTTGCTGTCTGGAAGTTGGAGTGGTCATGGGTCGAGATACAAGGAATCGCATCACAAGTCTAATGGTTTACTTACGCGTGGTCCATTAAACAATTAACAAATGAGTTATGCTTCCGCTATGTACAACGAATTACATGTAACGTTTTGTAATACTATATGATAATGAATGAAAGTTTATTTAAATGTACTTATGAGTTCAATGTGATTGGTGGCTAAGATCCCGATACGTCACATGCCTCGCGGGGGTTTCCGAGTGTGGTATTTTGGGGGTGTGACAGTTTGGTATCAGAGCCACTGGTTATAGTGAACTTGGTTTTAAAAATGTTTTATAAAACCAGACTATAACCGAACAGTTCTAAATACGCAAATACGACCATGACACTCAGCTCCAGATTGCAAGCTTCGTCTCTCGTTTACTCATTGTACTGCATAACTAGTGAACACTTACGTATGAAATTGCATGGGATTGCACGTTTAGCACAACAGTATGAATTCATGTGTTACTTGCATGTGTTATGTGATTGATAGTGTGGTATTTCCCTAGACATTCATGACTCACGTATTGTGATATTCCTCGTTTGACATCTGAGTTTGAGGAACCATTTGACATGAGTTAGGAGGAACTGAGATGAGCATGCAAATCACAATATTATTGTGGGTGCACACATAATAATAATGTGGGGTGCATGCGAGTCCCGGTGAGGCTTAACAAGTGAAAAAGGGGTTCTACTCTGATATTTGATCAATGTGAAACATAACAAGTCTATAGATGTCGTAGCAGTGATTGTCTCCTACTCGAACATGATCTTTTCACTTCTCTCTGAATCCTTTCAAATCTCGATGCTGTCGAGTATTACCTGAACACCCATCTGAACGCCTAGCGAACTGTGTAGAATGTTAGGTGCTTGCACGAACGACCCTGTGTTGGATGTCGCAGCGTCGAATGAATGGTCTATACCTTTCTCACCCTCCTTCGTTTGTTAGAACTTAACGTATTGACGTCTTAGACCCTGAAGTGCGATCACTTCTGCAACGCTCTGGAAACATACCATGTAATGCTCAATTAACCTGTTAGATCGATGGACAAGAGGATGGGCGTAGTACCTTGCCGGTCCCAGTATTTGGACCAACCCTGATTACTGGCAACGAACACCAGCGGATTGACTTCAATCGAATTCTTAACCCTAGTCAGCGACTCATGGGAGTCAACTCTTACAAATCAATCGGGACATAAGCGATGACAACAGATTATAGTGTGGAATATGTGACTACCAGCACAGTGAGTAGTGCGTTAGGACGTGGCAGAATGTGAAAAGATGGACTTTGAAGGTGAAAGATCATAGGGCTTCATTTCAAGCAACGACATCAAAGGAAACGGTCATGGCAACATCAAGGTACTCGTAATCATAGCCTTCAGTACGGGAATGAAGGTGCCTACAACATGAATGGGCCGTTGCCAAACTAAGACGACAACGACTAGGGAACGCCGGCACTACTGGAAATTCTCGTAGCGAAAACAACAACATGATGCTCATGGAAGGGCACTTGGGGCTGGCGTGGGTGACGCCAGGATTACAGCAACATGGTAGCCGACGCGTTCTTGGAAGCTAATCGTTTCGTTCCTGTTCTGTCCAACCCTGATACTTCCTGAAACCGGACCTGGTGTGGAATCAGCTGATGGCAAGACATTTGAAACCTCATATGTTCGTTGGGATGCAAACTCGACCTTGTGGGACAAGTGTTCGACATCGACCTTTCATCTGATATCCTTGATAGTTTCGATACAGTAGTGAGTATGGATTGGTTATCTGGATATCGCGCAGTTATACGTGGTGTAAAGGTTAGCATGATGTTAGCAATGAAAGCCAGAAAGCGTCTACGGAGGGATTACCCCGCTATGTTGGCAATCGTCACTAATGCTAAGGCTAAGGAAAAGAGGATCGAGGATCCATCAATTGTTCGTGACTCCTCTCAGTGTGTTACTCGAGGTATTTTCAGGTTTACTTCCACAACTGATTATATAGAATTTCAGTTGATCTCCCGTCAGAGACAGCCTTGATTACTCGTGTTCCTTACCGCCTTGCACCAGGAGGGTTGCAAGAACTGTCAAATCAACTATAGGAACTGTTGGACAGGAGTTTTGTCAGACCTAGTTTTTCGCCATGGGGGAGCCCCGATTATATCCGTGAGGATAAGCTTTTAGTTGGACATATGTACTGATTATCGAGAGTTCAATAAGATGACAGTCGGAAATCATCACCCATCACCTCACACTGATGACCCTCTTGACCAACTGCAAGGGTCAATCACCTACTCGGAAACCGACTTGGAATCAGGCAATTATCAGATGGAAGTCCAAGAGGAGAATGTTCCTAAGCCGACATTTCAAATGCAGTACGGCTGTTACAATTTTCAATACACCAGCAGCTTTATGGATCACATGAATAGTAAGTGTAAGCATCATCTCGTCAAATTGTTAACCGTGTTTATTGATGACACTTGGAACCACTTCCAGGAGAAAGGAACACCATGAGCAGCACTCGTATCTTATCATAGGGCTCTTAGGGCAGGAGCAACTCCACGCGAAGGCTACCCAAGTGTGACTTCATGGTTTGGGAGATTTACTTTATTGGTCGTGTAATTAACGAAGTGGGGAATACCCGTGGATCTCGCTAAGATCTGTTTTGGTTAGAAACTGATCGACACCAAAGATTTCTACAGGGATACAACAATTCCTTGGTTTCGCCAGCTACTATTGCAGATTCATCGAGGGATTTTCAAAATTGCACCGCTATAACCTCTTTAGCACAACAGGGTGCTGTGTTAGTGGAAGACAAAACAGGAGGACGTCTTTTCAGCTTTTGAAACCCAACTCTGCAATGCACGGAGCATCGCTTCTATCCAAGAGAACTGATAATCTAGTGGTATACTGATGGAGAGTGTGAAACACGAGCTTTAAGGGTGTTGTTTTGTGTGTTTTGATGTGTTTTATGCGGTTCTATGTTTCGAATGTGATAACTACGAGCTTTTGTGGTTTTACAGGTTAATCGTCTTAAAACGACGAAATTAGAGAGCTTAGTGGTGAAACTGAACAAGCACAGGTGATTATTAGAGAGATATCACGTTAAACGGGAATTGTTCGGGTTGAAAGATAGCTCAAAGGAACAAGAAACACGAAATAATGAAGTTGAGATGCTAGAGTGTCATTTGCCGAAAGTTGAAATACAACTAAACATGGAGCCAAAGATTAGTGACGTAAGTTACGCTTGGTCAACCGGAGCTTACGGTTGACCTGAGATGAATATAGATGTCAGAAAAGCGTCACAAAAGCCTATCATCGATCATCACAGATGATATGAAGACATCTTTTGACGGCTGAGAGGGTTTCAACCGGGACGGAAGCTATTGAAGATTAACCACCGAGATGAGCGGCTAAATCTTGTGGACACTTCGGGTGAATGATTGTGTAAGGCACTATTGATTTGGTTTATTGTTTTATGTATTGAGTTCGGATTGTAACCGTGTGACAGACGGTCTTTACTTGCGTTTTTATAATTCGTTTGACAAACGAATCCTGTGTTAGACAGAGACATAAATACGTTTAAATCCGATTATACTTTGTTGGTTGAAAAATTATTCATTGCATGAATAGTTGATAATTATATCGTTTAACCAATAGTATCCAATATGACAATCAGCTAAGTTATTAGTTAATCACACAATCTGAATCCCGGAGTGATCACCTTTTCTCATCATTGTTTATTACACTCACTCTTTTTCTCAATTTTTATTCGTTAATTTAGATAATTCTCACAATCAAACAAACTGATTTTCTAATTCTGTAGTAGTTAATTTAAACTTTTCATTACGACACTTTCCACAATCCTCCTCTGGTTCGATATCCGACTTACTCTAGCTACTAGTTTATTTCGGTTTTTGCATGTCACTAACGACAGACATCAAAATGGCGCCGTTGCCGGGGAGGCGTGCGCAAAGTGTTCAGTGTTAAGTTTTAGTTTAAAAAAGTTAAAAGAAAATAAAAAATCTAAAAATAGTGTCAGTTTTGTTTTGTTTTGTTTTGTTCAGCTTTATGCGTGGCGCTTGTTTTTTTGTGTTTGTGCAGGATAACAGATCTTACAATATTCTGCAGCTCTCTTAGATGCATTTTGTGCAGGGAACCACTTCACCCGTGTATCGGTTGCCACGAGGCCCGATTTAGACGGGAAAAAGCGAAATTGGAAGAACCACTGATGCCTTGCTATGATAATCCTTCCCCTCCACCATATTTCTATGATTCTGATACAACGGTGGAGGATGGTTATTACTCTGATGGATGGGATCGGGACGAGGATGCTTATTATGAGCCAAGGACGGATGGACGATGTTTCTGTTGCGGTTGT
The DNA here is from genome assembly GCF_002127325.2 of Helianthus annuus. NCBI lineage: Eukaryota > Viridiplantae > Streptophyta > Magnoliopsida > Asterales > Asteraceae > Helianthus > Helianthus annuus. The sequence continues at coordinate 161,556,263 of NC_035436.2, forward strand.
TGTCATACTTCTTATGATGAGGATGTGTGCGCGGTGTATTTGGAAAATCCAGAGTATTGGAATAAAAAAATGATGGATGCGTACATCTCAACACCGTATCAGGGATACCGACAGTATCATCCCGAGGAATATCCTGAGCCCGAGGGTGTGTATGCTTATCAGACCGAGGAGGAGAAAAAGCTTGCTATGTTGGAAGCGAGTTTGTCCAAACTCAAGCAGTATTTATCAGCACCCAACCTTTCCGATGAAGATCGAATCAGCTGCCTAGTTTCCAAGTGTCAGAAATTAAAAATGAAGATAGAAATAGAAGAGCGTCTCTCACCATTACCTGTTGATATTAGAGATTATTCTCACATGGAGGAGGAGGTTGTGGAGGATAATACCACACCAATGAATCCTTTATCTGATGAAGAGTCACTGGTGGATCAGATGGTGTGTGAGGATGAGGAGGCAGAGCAGTCTGATGAGATGAATGTGTGTACCGAACCTCTCCCCATATCAATCATTCAAATTAATAAGTGTGGGGAAGAGGGTTCGAGGAAGAAGATGAGAAGGGTGAATCTACAAGACATCAGGGTACATATCGTGAAGTGGATTAGCGAAACCCGCATGTGCAGTCTGAACATGCCGATTATACTGACAAACCTATGGAGATGGCATGTAAATTTCCGGGCATTCGTTGGAAATGTTTTGGGTAAGTGTGCATTGAGACCACCGTAACGCATAGCAGGTACGGTCTGGCTGAAGACCTTTAAACTTAGCGCTCTCGGGAGGCAGCCCGAGGATGTAGAGTTTGTACTTTGTTTTGGTTTCGTTTGGTGTGTTGTGTTTTAACAGGTTTATACAATTCTATCTTCACGGATGCAATGAATCAAGTGTGGGGATGTTTGGCAACATCCCCGGCGAGATCTCAAAGAATCCATGAGGGGCGTATGTTCCGGTTAGATTGCAGCAGCTACACCGCTACAAATACTCACTTGTTTTCTGACCAGGTGCATGTGTTTATCTATCCTTTATTTTATTTGTTTTTGTGTATTTGGTGGTGTAAAATTTTTGTGTTGGGAGTGGTTTCTTTGTGTTGAGTCGAGTTGGTTATTAGCCGTTCATGGTTTGTTAGGTGGTGTCTCTCGAGTTTAGATTATAAATTGCACCATACATTGGAGTCAATGTATCCCAAGTGTGGGGATGCGGTAACTCGAGAGAGGGTTGGTATAATTGTTGATCTTAAATGCGTGAATTGGTTGAAATTGGAAAAATTGAAAAATTTTGAAATTTTTTGTTTCTCAACTATGCTTGAACTACATGAAAACCTATGTTTTCAATCGCTAAATGGTTCCTATTGATATTAAACTAACTTAGATCCCTAGTCATGGTTGTCCCTTTAAGTTTCATGAGAGTATTTCTGACATGTTTTTAGAAAATAGTTGAGAAGAGATGCCTAACTAGGGGTAACATGCTTTAGGAATTACACATGCTACGTGTCGGAAACCCTTATTCCTTTTATTCGGTGAGATATTTGAGCCTACTAGATTTGTTACTTGAATTTCAATAAATGTTCATTTGCTGAGAGTAGGCCATGTGTTGCTTTGTGTTAGAACTTGTGTGGTTTGATACATGCTGAGACTGTGGTTTAGCGTATTCACATAGATGATAAAGGCATTAGGATTCATTCATTGTTTACATGTTAATTGTTTATCCACCCCACATTAGTTAACCATGTTGAGCCTTATACATTTCGTTTGTTACACCTTGTTTGACCTGTTTGATTACCAACCATGAATGACAATTGTGTATTTGTTATGAAAAAAAAATAGAAATGAAAAAAAAAGAGAAAAGAAAGAAAAAAAAAAGAAAAAAAAATCATTGTTATGTTCATGTTAAATAAATGGGTTGAAAATCACCCAAAGTGTTAGTACTATTGTGAAAAAGTTGTCATGGTTTGATATTCGTTTGTGTTCGCCATATAAATACAAAAATCCAAAAATATTCCCTTGCCTTTACCCTTAACGCAAAACCCAAAAGTCCCTTTGATATGTGTTACGTTATTTGATGCAGTGGAGGTTTGATTGCTATACAAGCTTATGATTGCAAAGTATCATAGTTGGTTTTGAGCGAACTATATACTAGCACATTACACGCTAGTCTTGATTAAGCCGAGAGGAGCGATTATTGTGAGGGGCGTGTGGCATGTGTGTAGTATCATAAGCATGTTAGTTTCAGTTAGGCAAGTCTTAAAGTTTATATATTCGTCAGATTGTCAATCTCGATTGTGTCAGTCTATGGGATGGGTATGGCTTGGGATCTTAAATGGTGAATTCGGTAAGGGATTCAATGGTGATTTGCTAATAAGGTGAGTAATGTTTATAATGGTTGCTTGAGGACAATCAATGTTAAGTGTGGGGATGTGATGGAGAGTGTGAAACACGAGCTTTAAGGGTGTTGTTTTGTGTGTTTTGTGTGTTTTGATGTGTTTTATGCGGTTCTATGTTTCGAATGTGATAACTACGAGCTTTTGTGGTTTTACAGGTTAATCGTCTTAAAACGACGAAATTAGAGAGCTTAGTGGTGAAACTGAACAAGCACAGGTGATTATTAGAGAGATATCACATTAAATGGGAATTGTTCGGGTTGAAAGATAGCTCAAAGGAACAAGAAACACGAAATAATGAAGTTGAGATGCTAGAGTGTCATTTGCCGAAAGTTGAAATACAACTAAACATGGAGCCAAAGATTAGTGACGTAAGTTACGCTTGGTCAACCGGAGCTTACGGTTGACCTGAGATGAATATAGATGTCAGAAAAGCGCCACCGTAATGTACGGGATGTTACCGTAGGTTACGACTCAATACACAAGAAAGAAACAGAACCTTTGCACCGTAGGCGGCGTCTCATACCGTAGCCTATGGATTCACAAGTTTGGCATCTCACATGTGAGCACATTGGACTAGGAGGCAGCCAGAGATGCACGTGGAGACATAAGGAGAAAAAAGGATTATTATTAAAAAATAAATAACATACTCATCATCAACATCACGTGGCTTTAGGCCATCACACAAAGTCAACATATCTTATCACTAATGTTCTTTGTTTTGGGGGCATTCATTAAATCGAGGGGTAGACAGAGGAGACCGCATATACATGTGAATTGGATGCCAATATTAATAACAAATATTATCATCATCATCACTGTTGCCATGTGAGATGGACTTGTGGTGCCATAGTGGGCCGCACATGGGCTGTGAAGAGGAGAAATTGGCAGCCCTCATTACGTGAGCTTTGGGTCAACAACATTATCACATCTTGGGCTTTAGGAAGATCATCAATCCATGTGGGTCGACATCTTGAACTTGGGGACTGGTGAATTTTTTGGATTGGACCGAAACCACAAAAGCCTATCATCGATCATCACAGATGATATGAAGACATCTTTTGACGGCTGAGAGGGTTTCAACCGGGACGGAAGCTATTGAAGATTAATCACCGAGATGAGCGGCTAAATCTTGTGGACACTTCGGGTGAATGATTGTGTAAGGCACTATTGATTTGGTTTATTGTTTTATGTATTGAGTTCGGATTGTAACCGTGTGACAGACGGTCTTTACTTGCGTTTTTATAATTCGTTTGACAAACGAATCCTGTGTTAGACAGAGACATAAATACGTTTAAATCCGATTATACTTTGTTGGTTGAAAAATTATTCATTGCATGAATAGTTGATAATTATATCGTTTAACCAATAGTATCCAATATGACAATCAGCTAAGTTATTAGTTAATCACACAATCTGAATCCCGGAGTGATCACCTTTTCTCATCATTGTTTATTACACTCACTCTTTTTCTCAATTTTTATTCGTTAATTTAGATAATTCTCACAATCAAACAAACTGATTTTCCAATTCTATAGTAGTTAATTTAAACTTTTCATTACGACACTTTCCACAATCCTCCTCTGGTTCGATATCCGACTTACTCTAGCTACTAGTTTATTTCGGTTTTTGCATGTCATTAACGACAGACATCATATACCACGATGGTACGAATCAGAGTCCCAGTTACGCGCTGATGCAACATGAGAAGGTGATGACTTATGTAATGTAGTTACAAAGAGGAACTGCACGATACACAACCTGCGGTGGAAACCGTATCCTTGGATTTAAGTGGAGGCATTACTTGGACGGTACCGAATGCACTACTTAGACCGATCACAAGGGCCTCCCGTGTACCTTTGTTTTGGAAGAGCTAAATCAGTTAATGGCATCGCTGGATGGAATTTTTGGGTGATTTCGACTGTAAAACTTGAATGTACACGAGCTTTGCAGCTCACTATCGACTCTAACTTACCTGATCAGACTCGCTCTGTCCAAACTGGAAAACTAGAGAAGCAACCTTTGGCAGGTCGGACGATATACGCTACCTCAAGGAACGAATGTGGATCTCATTATACGGCAACTGTAGGGAAATTGTGCTGAGCAAAGTGCACTGGCCTCGATATTCAACAAGTGAACGGGTATGAAGGCCCACCTAGCAATGTTTGTGAATGATGTTGACTTGTGGAAAAGTCAAGGTGGAGTATCAGCAACCAGAAACACCCATATGGAAATGGGAACAGACTACCATGGATTTTGTCGCTAGTCCGCTTAAAACTCGAAACGGAAGCTGGTATCACCTGGGTGATCGGTGATTGTCTCACGTAACCAGCACACTTTCTTGCAATCAAGAAAACTAGCGAGTCTTCACAACTGTGAACACTTCTCTGAGAGAGGCGGCCTTCTAGGCATGAGGTGCCAACTCCTGTTATCTCTGATTTTGATCTATACCTGATTTGTGACAGGCAATACACAACCCTCTTGGCTCACATATAGACCGGAGCATTACTTATCATCATAGGACGAACGGTTAGATTAAACGAACCATCTTGACACTTGTAGACATGCTGCGAGCATGTGTGTGATTGGCTAAGTAAAGATTGGAAGGACACCTACCTTTGGTTTCAGACAACTCTGTTTGAGGCATTGCATGGATAGTAATGCTAATCTCCTTGATGGATTAAGGTAGGTGATAACCTAATCACAGATCCAGGACTTGTACTCGAAACTTTTGAAGATTGCCTAGATCAGATATTGTTGACGATAACGCGTGACTGTCAGGAAACACTGGGAGTTCGCTATAGGCGAACGTGTTATAATCGAAAGTTTCACCTGGGAGGGTGCGGTAAGCTATTGAAAATGTGGCATGTTTAGTTTACGATGCGTTGGGACATTCGGATTGCTTGAACGAATCAGCGACATGGCTCACAAACTCGAGTTAACTGACAAATTGGATAACGTTCGCGATGATATTGGTGTCTCGGATCTAAGGCAGTGTTTGTCCGGTGAAACGCTTGTGATACCCTTGCTAGAGCCTAAGATTAATGACTAGTAGTGGTATCAGGGGATCTATCGAAAGCATGGACCAGGAAGTCAAGGTTCGATTGCATAAGTCGTATGACAATCATGAGAATTCGTTTAAACTCAAGACGTGGACCGGAGTTCACGTGGGAACGTAAGGATCTGATAAAGCTCTTATATCCTCAGTTGTTCAGATGGTTGAACCAACTTTTGCTGTCATTGGCGAATTTCGGGACGAAATTCCCTTTCAAGTTGGGGATGATGTGGTACCCGCGGAAAATCCACAATCATCTCCACATTCATCCTGAGTTATAATCTTGTTATTTTGGATTACTTGTCAAATTTCGGGACGAAATTTCTTTCAGATTGGGGATGATGTGACAACCCGAACTTTCAAGGTCAGTGACGTTAATCTGTGCCGTTATAATTCCGTTAAACTCGAACTTAACGTATAACAACTCCGATAGATAGCTTACACCTATGTTTTTGGGCTACTTTTATCCCTAACTACATTGGGCCGATCGCTTTTACCTTTGGGCCGTCAACACATGTGAACCAACTTGGCATTTTGTAATTAACTTGGCCCAAATCCTCTCTTTTGCTTCTTATACGTAAACTAGGAGTATTAGCATACAATATTGTATTGCAAACCCTAAACAAACATCAACCCCCATCAAATATTGCGACAGCAGACCCCCCACCTTCGTCGAAGCCTTTTCTCTTAGGGATCAACTCGCGTGCCTAGTTCTATACATTGCCTGGTTAGTAAATAACATCTCGGTTCTTTTCTTATGCGTATATTCATGTGATTATTGGTGTTGATTGCTTGTACACTTTGTTTAGAATATTTGATTGTTAACCACAGGATTGGAATTGTTATAATGATAGTCGTTGGTTTGGGGTTACTGTGTGTATTAGAATCAATAACTTAAATGCCCAGATGATGAATACGTGATGTAATGTTTTGTGTACAGACCGATTGATCTACTGATTAATGTAATATGAACTAGGGTTTTTGCTAGACATCATTCTGTATAAAACCGGTTGTATTATGTCGATGATTGGTGTCATTGGATAATGTTGATGAAATAGGGTTCGATAAACTGATGTGATATTGATCTTGTTAATGATTAGAACGGTGATCATGGTTTTGAATGAATGTAATGCGGTAACTGTTGTTTGATCACATGAAATGTGTAACTATGCTAGATGATGTTCGTCACCTGGGAGTCGACGAAACCTGGGAGTTTCATAGGAGTTTCGCCGGAACTGGTGATGACGAAACATGGGAGTTTCGTCGGAGCCGGTCATGACGAAACCTGGGAGTTTCGTTGCATATTGTCTGAAGCATTTAGCATACTGTCTGGGCTTCGTTGGGCCACTTACACACACGTGCATACTTTCTGAATTATTACTGGGCCGCACAGCTTTTATTAACTCTTCTTTCGGCCCAATACTGATATACATCATGCGGCCAAACAGGATAATATTGTGAATATTGTTTGACGGCCATGATTATTAGAATCATCAGATTGCATTTATTGTCATGTGATTTGTTCCCTCATCATGTCAATTCATGACATCAGGCTCATGTGTGGTTGTAACTAGTGTGTCAGCCATTATCTTGATCTAATTAACTCATACTCAGTTTTGGGTAAACTCATTTGGGCCGCACACTTAATATAGTTTATTAGTTTTGGGCTGCTTGCATCTGTTGGTTGGGCTTGAAACCAACTGGGCCGCGTGCCACGAAGATTACTGTAATGGACTGTTATGGCATTGTAGGTCTAGCATGTTTGTGATACAAGTTTCTGGTGACCCAAGTGATTATTGCATGTTATGTAATAATGTTATAAATTACGATATGATAATGTGATAATGTCACCAATTACACACTTAAACTACCCTCGTGCACTGATATGAATTGTGAGTAATAAGATGTGATCATGTAAACGAACTGGTATGAAGTCTAGACATCTATCACATAATGATTGTATGTTTTGGGTTGTTGTATTCTAAGGTCACTGTTACAACTTGTACATATGTGTATGTCACTCGTGTGTTATGTGATTATATGTAACGTTTTGTAATACTTTACGTGTGTGGTATTTTGGGGGTGTGACATTTGTCGTTTCGATTCGCGTGTTGAGCGTTGCGATGCGTTTCGAGCGAGCGATGCGATGGAATTAACCATTAGTTACACAAATAACCTAACTACTATATCTAACATACAATCACTATAAATAACTTGCGTTTAGCGTTTGCGATTCGATTGCGATAGAGTTGCGATTGCGATAGAGTTGCGATTGCGTTTCGATTTTTCACCACAAACATAAGCATAAATAAACATGCACAAGTAACACATAAATAGCACACACACATGTAAAACAATATCCAGAACGCATAAATCGAGTTGTGAATGCGATTGCGATGCGATAAGCGATAAAGTGATAAAACATGCGATTAAACCTCGATTATTCACAGATACTCCACATAATACAACTAAAGCGATTAAATTAAAAGATTCGATTACAAGTCAAAGAATTCAAATCAATAAGTAAGCAAGGAGTGACAGATCGCAATTAGCAATCTTTTCTTCCTTTGACTTCAATCTTGACTTTGACTTTGACTTTCGCAACACGGGGTGTTACATTCGGGAAGGGTGAAGAGTCGTCTTAACAATGGTGCCCCACACACATATGTATTACTTTTTAAGATATTAGGTGTAAGAGGATCGATGCGAGAGTATGAATACATCTGAAAGTTGTAAAGATGGTGCAGGTTGGTAGAAAATGGGAATCGATCAACCATTATACGCCTGAATCAGGTTTTAAGATCAACAGAAGCTTGCGACACAGAGCTCGTATGGTTTTGGTCTTCACGTTAGTCATCACCAATGGTGTTTGAGAACAAGGGTTTTGCAAGAATTTGAATGTTTTTTTGTGTTTACTAGGGTTTATCAAGAAATTAGGGTAGATGGTGGTGATGTTATGGTGGATGAGGGTGGTTTCTGGATGTTGGTGGAGGTGAAAACCGGAGATGGTGGTGGGTGATTAAGAGTGGGGAAGATGAAGTGGGTGGGGTGGTTGGTGGGCCCCATTAAAATTCATTAATATTAGTTATATATATTTCTTTTACCTATTTAGTTTTTTTATTCTATAATGATAAGGGTAGTTTTGTCATTTTGCATAGACTTAACTGGACTAATTAACCTCCATTCAGTCTGGGGACTATCCGTGTAACAACCGAGCAAACCATAGGGACTAAGAGTGTAATTTCAAAAAGTTGGAGACTAAATGTGAAATTTTGTCAAACCACAGGGACTATGTGGGTACTTTACTCTTTTTTTAAGTTTGCGTTTCTACTTTGAGTCACTATAATAAATCTTATCATATATTGTTGTAAAACAATAACACTAAAAAATAAAAATTATGATGATAACACTATAAGTATTTTGAAAAATAAATTGTACTTTATGAGGTTGTGACAAATGAATTGTACTTAAATTCTACTATGTGTATTAATGAAATAATAAATACTTTGAAATAAATACAGTTTTAATTACGAAATTGAGATAATGAGACGAGATACGAATATCATACTTGTATAGAAAATATTACATATTTAACAAAAAATCATACTATAAATAAAATATGTGTTTAAAAAGATAGGACTAAAAGTTTTTAAAAGTATAACTTTAAGTGTCAAGACAACATCTTTAATTAGTAGCTGACATTGACATTTAAACATTAAAATTAACATTTTACAATATTATATAACGTACTTATTTAGCATGATGATAAGTTAGTTAAAATGATTAAAATTAAATTTAATGTTTGACAGTTAATATTGTTAGGAAGTTTGATTTTAGGAGTTCTCATGGTTCTCACAACTCGTGGTGGGAAGTATAAGTTCTTATGGTTCTCACAACTCGTGGTGGTTCTTAATTGAACCAAAGCCCCCCCCCCCTCACTCTCTCTCTATCTCTCTCTCTCTCTCTCTATATATATATATATATATATATATATATATATATTAATAAAAGACTCTAATTAATGTCACATGACAATCTCTACTTCAACCTCACAATTTTACTTTTAATTTATTTGAAAATAAATTGGTTATCATTATCCTCCTTCTTCTTATTATTACTACTATTTATTATAAGTTATCTCAATTTTAAATTTTATGAGCTCTTCTTCTAACTTTAATTAATATTATATATTAAAACATCTTCTTAATATTATAAAATGATATTAGCAAATTATGGTTATTTAACCTCTTATAAATAAAACTAATAAAGCTTTTCACTAATTCATTGAAACTTATTTTGATAAATGGTTAATTTTGATTATGTATACTTACTCATGGGTAAGTATGGTTATGTTTGACGAATTTCAATTGTGTCTAATTAATTAAGACTATTACTAATCAAGTATCGTTATGTGACCAATTCTATCTAATCACTAATATATAAAGGCTAAGAAACAAGAAATCTTTATAAATATGTTACGTGAAATATACATAATATATAGAGATTAAAAAACAAGATGTTTTAAACCTAAAATCATAAATTATTTTTAACTTTACAATATTATTACATTTAGAGTTTACATTTATTAACGGTATTACAAATTTTTTATAATAATGTAGTTTATATTTCCTCAACCTGTGTTAGGGGTGAGCAAGAAAACCGAAATAACCGAACCCTAACCGAAAAACCAAAATAACCGAACCGAAAAAACTGAACCGAAACAAAAACCGACGGTTCGGTTTTCGGATTTTTAATAACCGAAAATTTCGGTTCGGTTTTCGGATAAACGTTTTCAATAACCGAACAAAACCGAACCGAACCGATAAGGTACAATCCATATATTTTTATGTTTAAGTTTAAATTGTTTAAGTGTTTAACCCAATGCTAGTAGAAAATGTTAATTTTATTCTTGAATGTTAAGTGTTTATAATTAAAACATTATAACTCAAATGATTTATTATTACCTATAAGATATAACAAAATTTAATATAAAATTAAATTTAATAAAAACTTTGAAGAAACAAAAAAATAGATTAGAAGGTTAGGTTTATGTAAACAATATTAATTAAAAAGGTTAACTAAAATAACTTAAACGTACACATATAAAATGATTGTTATAATATAAATTATACTTTTTATTTTTTGAATCTTACATAATTTTTTTCCAAAAACCAAAATAACCGAAAAACCGAACCGAACCGACGTAAAAACCGAAAAACCGAAACCGAACGGTTTTTAAAACCCAAAAACCGACATTTCGGTTTCGGTTTTGATTTTACCCAAAAACCGAACCGAACCGAACTGTGCACACCCCTAACCTGTGTGATAAAAATAATAAATGTATAAGATTATAATAATATTATATTCTTTAACCATGTGATAATGATTATAAAAACTTATGATTTATATTTTTTATATTTAACCCATGTAATACACGAGCTTATACCATGTGACATTTTTTCTTTAATCTAGGTCTTTTATTATTATTATTATTATTATTATTATTATTATAATTATTATTATTATTATTATTATTATTATCATTATCATTATTATTATTATTATTATTATTATTATTATTATTATTATTATTATATAACATAAAGGATATTTTCTAATAATTCTAATATTATTATTAATTAATATATAACATAAAGATATTGATCTAATTCGCACCAATCTAATCTAATTCTAATATTACTTGATTAATATATATATATATATATATATATATATATATATATATATATATATATATATATAGAGGGGTAGCGGCGTAGCTTGTTGCCCGTTTACCAACTATTTCGATGTAAATTTTTCTTCTTTTAAAGAAAGGACTATCAATGACCCAAAAAAAAAAAAAATATATATATATATAGAGGGCGGTTAACATACATTACGCCTTATCCTACATTAGGTATGAGATCACCCCAACCGTCCGATCTCGCAACCAATAAACACGGAGAAACTAATTAATTAAAAAAAATAAATGAAGTTAAAATACGTAATTAGAAGCGAGAAAGGTTAAAGTCGACAATTTCCATCTCAAGAATCCTGGTAATTCAGTGGTGATTATTCAAAATTAAAAGACTTTTTATAATTGATGCCAAACATAATATGTCGTCGAAAGTGATGATGATTTGATATTGTTGAAGTTGAAAGTGATGATGATTTTGATATTGCAGAAGTTGAAAGTGACGATGATTTTGAGTTACCTACAGGAGAATTAATGTGTCTTGCCATACGAAAACATCCTATGCGAATTTACTTTATTTATTCTCCCGTACCATTTAATAACATGCGAAATGTTTGGCTCATGATATGCGAATTCACTCTATTCCTTCTCAAAAACTAACAGTAAATAACATGCGAATTCACTCTATTTGAATGGGATTTCACAAGCGATTTCATTTGCTTGGGATTTCAAAACATGCGATTTCATTTGCCTTTTTATAACATGCGAAGATTGAATTCGCACAAGATCATACGGCTGGGATGATCGCGTACGTATCGTACGATAACCCCTATTGTATGTTACACTTTTTCTATATACATACATATATATATATATATATATATATATATATATATATAGTGGAGAGTTCAAATGAAAAAGAAATTACAAATTAAGAATAAAAAGAATAAAGAGTACAAAGGTAATTTGAACAAATCATTTAATGAGTCTGTCCTTTATTTTTGTTATTCAAATTAATGAATGTCTAGTCATTTAATGAGTCTATCCTATTAAAAAAATGTGCACCTTACACAATAAAAACAATCATGCACATGATCCTACATATTCAACTTTTCTTACACCATAAACACAACATTTCCTACACCATAAAAAAATGTTTGGGTGTAGGCAACAGAATGTGTAGGACCACAACATTTTTCATAAATTTGCGACACATAATAAAATATGTGTAGGACATTAACACTTTTAAATACTTTTGTCACTCCTAATAAAATTGGTGTATGACTTAACACATTAATGGTGGTGAAGAAGAAATTATTGTGTCATTAATGAGACTTGAGTAACTCTTGATAATATTTATTAGTATTCTATATCAAATTGTCTATCATACCCTTATTAATTAAAGCATTAATTAAAAGAGGACAAAAATGATATCTTGATTCACAACCATTGATCACAAAAATGTAGGGCTTAGATTAATTTATTTTTCTTCTTGCAAGAACATTCTTCTTAAATGAACCTCCCCCTATATATATATATATATATATAAATTTTTGTGAGTATAACTATAATTATTAATTAGTATATAACATAAGGATATTGATCTAATTCGCACGAATTTAATCTAATTCTAATATTATTTTATTAATATATATATTTATATAATATAAATATAAATTATTACTGAATATGGCTATAGAAAGTTGAAGAATTAACGAATATACCCTTTTGAATTTAAATTAATTTTATACAGTTACTAAATTCTATTTAACTTATGGTTGTAATCTATTTACAATCAATCATATATATAAGCTATTTTTCATTATTGTAAATAATATTTACATAGCGCCTCGGTTTACATTTGATCGGTGGATTAAAATATGGGACGAGTTTAGTTTTTTTAGTTGTTAACAATAACAAATATATAATTTAAAATTATAAATAGTGGAATCCCTCACACAATGCGGCAGAAATTCAACTTTGATCGGTATCGGTTTGATTTGTTACGATATCGTCATTCAGTATAGCAACTAAAGAAAAAACTAATGGAATAAATTCCTTAAATATTAGTATAAAATCTTGTGGTAACTTAAAAAATTAAATTATATTATCCTTTGCAAAAACACAAAACATGATATAAAAATGAAACTCATTAATGAAATATGTGCTCTAGCTAATATTAAGATTTAGACATATTAGCAGATTTATCATTTGTAGCTTTCCATTTCAAATTATTCATAATTCAAGTTGTGTAAATTATAAGTTATAACTTATGTATATATTGATAAATAACAATAATTATGTATGATATATTAGCATCTTAAAATGTGTTAATTATTTTGATTTTCTTCAAATTTCAAAGAAATTGGCATTTTTCTGATTATAGATGGTCTTAAACAATTTTTTATGGTATTTATCATTTTTATTTACGTGAAACCTTTTCTTTATTCAATCCGTTTAACATGCGGGTTCACAACCTAGTATATATTTATCAAAAATTGAGTGAAAAAACTTGTTATATATAATATTAAAATTGGAAAACAAGATTTGATGATGAAATATGAAATATAATATTATTTGGAATCATTTATTTTTTATAATAGTGATAACCATATATCCTTCTATGTAATTTTCTTTTGATTAAAATACTTTGAATGAATTATTGTTTTACAACACTAGAAAATTTGTGTTTTTTTTCATCAAATAAATATACATGGCCATCCACAAAGATCCATGAAATAAGTGGCCTCTAAAAATATAATAATTGTAACAGAATATATAATAAAAACTTAAAAATATTTATATAACCTTTTTTTTTTTATCTTAAATCAATCCCCAAAGAGAGCGGGGGCATGTGTAACCGTCTTTCATGCCCTTTCTCTGAGCCGGCCCTGTAAATATATAATAGGCACGTTGTAATTTTTTATTATTAACTTGTAACTTGTTTGATTATCCAACATTTTTAAATAGTTTTTGAATCATTAATCTAATATACTGTTTTTATTATAATTGTTTCAAAATATTATCTTAATGGATAAATCCCCACGTTGGTCATATTAGATATCTCAAGATTATCCTTTTTTTAAGCAATTGATACCTACTTTGTCGTTGAAGACCAGCTGAAGTATATATTGTATGTTTGCTAGAACATACTTCCTTGTATCAGTGGTTAAATAAACAAATTTAATATTTTGGGGAGTCCAATTGTTGACATTATATAATAGTTAGTTATAGCATAGAGTTTTTGACTTTACAAGCACAAGATAAATTATTTGATACTAACAAATCAAATATCAGCATCTAAACCTGAAGCACTTTTCTTCGTCCCAAATTAAAATCATATATCAACATCTAAATCGTAAGTACTAGCTATTCTTTGTTAATTTCCTGCACGCGTATGTATGTGCATAGAGAGAGAGACACATGTATGTATAATATATAGAGATTAGAGAGAGGGCAATCATTTACCAACACTAAATATTTACAAGAACACCAAGAAAGAAACATGAACCATTAAATTTGTTTAATCAGTTATTGATATTTTCTGTATTTTGTAGTGCTTATATGATACAAATGTTTAGATTGTAAACATAAAAAGTTATAAAACTAATGTGTTCATATGTATTTTTAAGCGGTGGAACAAGGCTGGAATAAGTGTAATGGTTGAATAGGTGAATGTTTAGCTTCTGGCTAGAGCCATTTGGTTTAATAAAAGTTGCCCTTTTTTGGTTAATGGGGAAAGTTCAAGAAAACCACTAGTTATCGCGAAAACTCAAAAACTAACTAAAAAAGTCTAAAAAACATACTATTTTGTTTTTTTTGCATACCAATTTTCGCTATTTAAATTATATAAAAAAAACTTTTTTTTCAAAAAAAAAAATTGTAGTACGCATGTGTATGTGTACTAAACATGTGAATTATTACACATGTGCACTACAATTTTTTTTTGAAAAAGGTTTTTTTATACATAAAAACTAGCGATTTTTAATAAAAAAAATTGTAAAAAAAAATTGGCGTGTTTTTCAGGCTTTTTAGTTAGTTTTCGAGTTTTCGCAATAAAAATGTTTTTCATTTGAACCTTCCACTTTTGTTAATATATATATATATATATATATATATATATATATATATATATATAGGATAATGCTAGATAAAAAACCCTAAAATTCTTAGAAAACTCTGGAAACCCAAATGGGAAGCCATTTTTACCCAACCTCCCGACATTTTTTTTTTTTTGAAAAAAATTACACATGTAATATACATGTTTTAGAGTGTTTTGGGCCAAAAAAAACAAAAAAGCGCCGAACGGATTTTTTAAAAAAAAAATAAACAAATTTCAGCTCCTAACACGTGTTAAGCAAAAAATCCATAATTTCGCTGAAAATTGCTGAAACTTGTTTTTTTTTTTTTTTTAAAAATATCCCTTCGGCGCTTTTTTGATTTTTTTGGCCCAAAAGTCTTAAAAACATGTATATTACATGTGTTATTTTTTTCAAAAAAAAAAATGTCGGGAGCTTGGGTTTTCTCGGGTTTTTTATATATATAGGGTTTTCTATCTAGCCCTACCCTATATATATATATATATATATATATATATATAGGGAGCCGCTAGAATGAAAACCACCCCGAGTTGTAAGAACCGTGAGAACTACACCCCACGGGTGGGCGTTCACCGTGATTTTTTTTACAACTAGATGTGTGTATTATAAACACAGCCGTAAAAAAAAATTTTAAACGTCGCGGCCGAGGGGGTAGTTTTTTACACCACAAGTTTGGTGAAAAAAAAAGAAAAAAGAAAAAAAATTAAAAACACCAAACTTGTGGTGTAAAAAACTACCCCCTCGGCCGCGGCGTTTAAAATTTTTTTTTTACGGCTGTGTTTATAGTACACACATCTAGTTGTAAAAAAAAATCATGGTGAACGCCCACCCGTGGGTGTAGTTCTCGCGGTTCTTACAACTCGAGGTGGTTCTCATTCTAGCAGCCCCCTATATATATATATATATATATATATATATATATATATATATATATATATATATATATATATATATATATATATAGGGTAAGGTTCATGCGAGAACCACCTTTATTGCGAGAACCAATGTGAACACAACCTAAAATAGCTAAAAAAACCTAACCCCCACCCCCCCCCCCAAAAAAAAAAAAAAAACCTAAACCCCCCTCCCCCAGCCCCCAAAAACCTAACCCCCCCTACACCCATCCCACCCAAGCTAAAATGCTAAAAACTAAACCCCAAAAAAATCTAAAAAAATAAAAAAAAACACACAAATTATTTTTTTACTATTTTTTACATTAAAATCGCTACTTTTAGTAGCAAAAAAAAATTATTTAAAAAAATATATTTTTTTGGCTACTAAAAGTAGCGAATTTTTTTATAAAAAATGTTAAAAAAAATTTTGTGTGTTTTTTAGGTATTTTTGGTTGTGTTCACATTGGTTCTTGCGGTTCTCGCAATAAAGGGTGGTTCCTAATGGATCCTTCTCATATATATAGGGTTAGGGGGAGCCGCTAAAATAAAAACCATCCCCAGTTGTAAGAACCACGAGAACCACTCTCCACCAATCAAACTTTACCACATGTGCACTTTTATATTATATTCTAAATGGTATTTTGGTCTTTTACTCCTAATGTCTAATCCCATGTCATATACATCTGCCATTTAAAAGATTTACAGATCTCCTCTCTCATCAAAATTTAAATCTCATCCATCTCTCTCCTGATTTGAACCTGCAATCCATCCTTTTTCTCTCTCTTCTTAACCCTTTCTTTCTTCCCCAACTTTCTTTCTTTGTTTCTATATTTGTTTCTTTGAAGCTAAGCAAACAGTCTCCAGAGAGATTTGATGAGAGAGAAAGGGAAACAGAGAAGGAGTTCGGAGAGAGGGAGAAAGACGGCGGAGGCCGGTGGCGATTCCCGGTGACGGCGCCGCCGTGAGCGATGACGATGATGATGATCGGTGACGATGACAGACGATGTCAATGATGATCATTATCATCTCAGTTGGTGGTGGGGGGTGTTGTTGGGGAAGACGTTGGTGGGAGGTAGTGGTCGGAGGCGAAAGACGGTGATGGGGATGGTGGAACTAAAAAAAACCCAGATGCAAAAATTTGAATCAGTCGACAAACCTGAAACTCAGTTGTGTTACTTCTTCTCATCTCATGGTGTCGATGAAGATGGTGGTGCTTGGTTCGGTGGATCTTCCCGACGGCAGTGGCGGCTCAGGTCAGTCGGTTCAGTCTCGTCTAAGTTCGATTTTACTTCAGGTCAGTTTCGATTCAGTCGTCTTTGTTTCGATTCGGCCAGACTCAGATTCAAGTATTAGTTCACCAGTGGTGGTGCTTGGTTCGGTGGATCTTCTCGACGGTAGTGGCGGCAGCCTATGCTTGTTCTTCGACGAATTCTCCGGTAACCCCCTTTCACTTTTCGGGTTAGATTCGTGAATCAGGTCAACTGTGTTCCGTATTGGTCAGATTTGGTTAGGCTCGAGATGGCCAGGCCTGGTCAAAGAAAAAAAAATTGGTTCAAGTCGGGTTTCAGTTCGATCAACAACAATCAACTGGAGGTTGGTTCAGATTACGGTCCGGATCAGTTTTGGGTGGTTCGGGTTCGCGACACGGTCAAAGTCAGTAACGAAAGTCAACTAGTCAAATCCTAGTCAACGGCAGTCAACTGTCGGGTCAACAGGTCAAACGCTAGTCAAAGATCGTCAAAAGCAGTCCACACGCGACCCGGTAAAGTTAACGACGCGAAAATTAGTTTTAGAATGATATAGTTATTTTTAGTTTTAGACTACGCGAATCGAGCTCGACCGATACCTCTAGTGTTTATCTATGTTTTAGTTTGTCGAAAATTTATTATATATTGATTGAATCAATTGAAATATTGTTGAATCTTGAAAAATATATCGACACTCATTTGTCGGGATCGACCAAAAACAAAGGAACCTCTGTCCATTTTTCTAAAGCCCGACAATTGAAACATATTTTGCTATAAAAACGACGCCTATTGGAATTCAAGGCATTTTTTTTAAATAAATGTAAGGTAAAACGTAAAAACGTAAAACGTAAAAACGTAAAAACGTAAAACGTAGAAACGTAAAACGTAAAAAGTTTAACGTAAAACGTAAAAAGTAAAATGTTTAACGTAAAACGTAAAAACGTAAAATATGTTAATGTAAAAAAACCGGCGCGTAAAACGTAAAACGTAAAAAACGTAAAAACGTAAAACGTAGAAACGTAAAACGTAAAAAATGTTAACGTAAAAAACCGGCGCGTAAAACGTAAAAAAACGTTAACGTAAAAAACCGGCGCGTAAAACATAAAAAAACGTTAACGTAAAAAACCGGTGCGTTAAACGTAAATAACGTTAACGTAAAAACGACGCGTGAAAAAGCCGGGTGTAAAAACGGCGCGTGAAAAAGTCGGGCGAAAAAAACGGCGTAAAAAAAGGGCGTTAAAAAAGGCGTTAAAAAAACGGCGGTAAAAAAAACGGCGTAAAAAAACAGCGCGTCAAAAAAACGTAAAACGTAAAACGGGCGAAAAAAAGGCGTAAAAAAACGGCGGTAAAAAACGGCGCGTCAAAAAAACGTAAAACGTAAAAAGTTTAACGTAAAACTTAAATTGTAAAAAGTATAAATTTTTTTTTAAAAAATTTGAATTTAAAGAAATTATGTTTTAAAAATAAAAGTAATAAAAAGTAATTAATGAATATGACAAAAAAGCAATTAAATATAATATATATAAAAAGACAAAAAAAGTAATTTTACTTAAATACCCTTTTCAATTAAAATATTAAAGACATAATAAGACAAAAAAAGACTTAATATTATTTTTAAATACTTTTAATCTCATCCATCCATCAACTTGATCTAATGGCTAGAAAGTGGTTCACGCAGTTCTTACAACTGGAGGTGGTTTTTATTTTAGCGGTCCCCTAGGGTTAGGTTAACGTACAAATGCCCTTATCGTACATTACGTACGTAATCATCTCAGCCGTCAGATCTTCATCCCACATTGAAATTGCATATTGGTTTTTTGTAACAATTTCGCATGTTGGTTTTTTAACATGCGATTTCATCAAAATTACCACATGCGAAATTGTTACAAAAACCCAACATGCGATTTCATCAAAATTACCACATGCGAAATTGTTACAAGAAACCAACATGCGATTTCATCAAAATTATCACATGCGATTTCATCCATGCTGTTTTATAACATGCAATTTCACTATATCGTACGTATTGTACGTTAAGCGATATTGTATTTTACACTTTCGCTATATATATATATAGGGGAGAGTTCATTGAGAACACTAAAAAAGTGGGGAACCGGGGAACACTTTTAAAAATTCAACTTAACATGTTAAAAATCAATTTTTCTAAAATTTTTTCGGTGCTTTTCCTTATAAATACATGTAGAAACATTTTTAATAAAAAAATAAAAAAACAAAAAAAAAATGTTTAAACAACAATTTAAAAAAAAATATATCTTATAAAATTAACTTAACATGTTAAAAATCAATTTTTCAGCTCTTTTCCTTATAAAAATGGGTAGAAACTATTCAAATAAAAAAAAATAATTTTTGTAAAAAAATAAAATTTAAGCCGTTTTTTTAACTATTTTTTTATATTTTTAGTATTTGATTTTTTATTAAAAACGCTTCTAAAAGTATATATATAGAAAAGTGTCAAATATTTTTTTCTAAAAATTGATTTTTAACATGTTAAGTTAAATTGTTAAGAGTGTTCACCGGTTTCACACTTTTTTAGTGTTCCCCAAAAAAGTAAAAAAAAAATTGTCGAGGCGTTAGTTTTGACTAATGCAAGTTTTTTTTTTACATGCTGACGTAAAATTTTACAACTGATAACTATTTTTTTTATCCGGGCATAAAAAAACTTGAATCGGTCAAAACTAACGACTCGACAATTTCTTTTACAGATATGTTTATAATGTTTTCATCTACATTTATGCAAAAAAAATTTGGCCCAGCTCGCGCCGGATCAAAAAGTTCTCACGGTTCTCGCAACTCGTAGTGGTTCTCATTTTAACTCATCCATACACACACACACAAGTGTATATATATATATATATATATATGTATGTATATGGGGGGCGCTAAAATGAAAACCACCCCTAGTTACGAGAACCACTCTCCACCAATCAGATAATGACACCCAAAAGGGTAATATAGTCATTTAATCAAAACAATCAAATCATCTATCTCTCCTCTTTAAAGTCTTTTTTTAAGGTCATTTCAATTTCTTTCTCTTCACATCAAATTTTGTTATTTAAAAAAAATTGTAAAAAAGTTTTTGTAAAAAATGTTTAAAACCGTAAAAAAAAGTTTTCGTAAAAAAATGTAAAAAAATTTAAAAACATGTGTGTAAAAAAAGGTTAAAACCGTAAAAAAGCTTTCGTATAAAGTTCTGTCTTTTGTAAAAAAAGTTTAAAATTGTAAAAACAGTTTTCATAAAAAACGTAAAAAAAAGTTTATAAAACATGTGTGTAAAAAAAAGTTTTTTTTGTAAAAAAAAGGTTAAAACCGTAAAAAAGTTTTCGTATAAATTTTTGTTCTTTGTTAAAAAGTTTTTGTAAAAAAAAATTGTAAAAAAGGTTTTTAGAAAAAAAAGTCTAAAATCGTAAAAAAAAGGTTTCGTAAAAAAAAGTTAAAAAACGTGTGTGTAAAAAAACAGCGTGTAAATATGGGACGAAAAAACAGGGCGTAAAAAACGGCTTGTAAAAAAACGGGTGATAAAACGACGCGTAAATACGAGGGCATAAAACGACACGTAAAAACGGGTCGTAAAAATGGCGCGTAAAACCTGGCGTTAAAAAACGGCACGTAAAACCAGACGGAAAAACGGCGAAAACCGTGCGTAAAACATGTCGTTGTTATATATGTAGCTTTATATGTTTTTGATTATATATCATCTGTCTACAACACTTTTTAAACTGACCAAGAATTTTTATAATGAGACTTTATCTAGATGCAGTCACTAAACACATTCCATAAATTGTAGCCATTTTTTAAGTGTTTGTTTTTTGGTGTCTAATCCGCATATATATCATCATTGCTCTTGATTTTCTTGAATATATATCTCTTAAATGTTAACATATACACTAACAACCGCATGTTGTTACCATCACAAAAATGCACACGATAGCGTGAACACAGTAGAACCATAATATAAGCGATTTTTTTACACATAACATTCCTAGAAACCAATCACAAAACATAAATAGACCACCACATGACCTCCTTGTATTTCTACATATTTATTCCAACACACGATCCGTCATGAGTGAAGCAAAATGATAGAGGGCATAAAAACGACGCGTAAAAAACAGAGCATAAAAAATAGCTCGTAAAAAACCGGCTCGTAAAACCGTTTTTTGTAAAAAAATCCTGACAAATTTTTATTTTTTGTAAAAAAAAAATCAAATTTTAAAATGTTTTTTAATTAAAAAATCAGATTTTAATAAAAAAACAATTAATTTAATAAGACAAAAAATGGAATAAAAAACAATATATACAAGAAGGCAAAACAAGAAAATTTACTAAACTACCCTTTTAATATTAAAATATAAAAAACATAAGAAGACAAAAAGATTTTAATATTATTTTTATAACGTTTAATCTCATCCATCCATTTTCAAAGATTAATGATTGGAAAGTGGTTCTCATGATTCCCTTAACTGGGGGTAGTTTTCATTTTAACGGCCCTCATATATATTAAAAAGGTAAATACAATAAAACCAACTTACTTTTGAATTATCTGAAAAAAGTGTTTTAACAATTTTTTACACCTAAAAAAATTAACATACTCTTTTTTAGTTTCACAAAAGACCCTTAACAATTTTTTTACACATTAAAGTCCCTAGACATGTTAAATTTAAATAAACTTGTGATTTATTTTACTTATTAATACTACTAAGAAGATAATTGAGATAAAATAATGTTTTACATTGGACAAATGGCAAAGCAAAGTCAGTTCAATGGTCGTCTTTTTTCCATGTTTTAATACCTTAAGTTAAAAATAATAAATAATCTTTTAAAAACAATATAATAAAAATATACGAGCATGGATGACGTAGCTCAAAATAAAATAAAAAAAAAACTAAAAACTTAAAAATCATCTATACAAATTTAAATCGTTTAAAAGTTATAAACACGTGACTTTTATTGCTATTATAATGTAATTTGTGAAATAATTTTATCATATTTCATTCGATAATAACTAAAAGATATTTTTTGTGTTCTACTTTAACTTGTCAAGGGAGTTATATGATAAAAAAATCAGAAAGTATGTTGATTATTATGTGTGAAAATTGTTAATGGATTTTTACGAATAATAACAGAAAGTGTGTTGTTTTTATACGTAAAAAGTTTGTTAAGAGACTTTTACGAGAAAAAACATAAAATATGTTGGTTTTTATGATATTTGCCCTATTTTAATTTTGTGCCGTTTACATACATATGTTTAATTTAATTTATACTATGCGTAGATTATATACATGAACAAACTGCTAAACTAATTTGTTTGAAGAAATTTTTTGTAAAAAAAAAATAATAAGTTTCAACCAATAAGAATGTTCCATTTTATTTCATTTAATATTTGCATTTATTTTTAATGTAAGGATATATTTGTAAACTTCTATATATAATTAATTTCTAGACTTCCTTTTTAATAGCTAATACATTAAATTTGTAACTTACTTTCAAAAATTTATTTTTTCAAGAAATAAAAAAAATTAATTTAGAGTGTAGGACAAATTACTAGGTGTGTAGGATAAATTACGAGTTGTGTAAGAAAAATTTAAGTTTGTGTAGTATAATTTTCAAGATGTGTAGCATAACTTTTTATGTGTGTAGGCAATGAAAATTAGTGTAGAGAATAATAGTCCTTATGAGTAATTAGAGGACCCGGGGCACTCCCGTGATAATATCACGGAATAAAGTTCGACGCGTTATATCCCACCGCCGGTCCATACTTCAACGCGTTAATCTTCCACGGAAACCGATTTTCGTGATGTATTCAACGCGTTATGGTTTATTTTTGTGAGGGTATTTGTTGGTTGGGGGGAAATTGTTGGGTGTGGTGGTGAGTGATGACCACCCCCACTAAAAATGGTTGTGAGTGATGGAAAAATGGTCAATGACATGGCGAAACTTGATTGGTGCTTGTGAGTGATAAATTCTATCACTAGTGAACCACCACTAGTCCCCTTAGTTACTTAAAATTGTAATAAATGAGATGAAAAAATAACTACTTAATACTTACAATTGTACCCTTTGTTCTTTTTATTATCAATTAAATTTTCTTCTCAAATGAACCTTACCCTAGCTCATAATTGGTAGCAAAAAATTAACAACCACCTATAACACTTATAACACTTTCCTTCTAAGAAAAAAATGAGATTAATAAAATGAATCGTTTATTATAGTTTTATAGTGACTCTATAGAGGTATATCCTATTTGGGTTCGGTCTATCAATCACGATAGTCACGTCCATTGATTTTTGGTCAAGACTCTTCACCGCCAACTCGTCTCATTAAAGACCTACATTTAACCCGCATTCAGTAACATATTTAAGAACTTTTGTCAGCGAGATAAACAAATGGATGAGGTTAGAACAGGTTAAGGAAAACGAGTCAGGACAAAAAAAAATATAAGAATCTAAATCTGTTTGTTAAAAGATAAATATGTGACATCTACTTATGAGGAGCCATTGGGTTCTAGCCCAGTGGTAAAAGACAAAGCCTCTTTAAAGAAAACTCAGTTCAAATTTGAGTAGGTGTAGTTTAGGAGTAATGTAGGTGAGGGTATGTATTAGTTGTTAAAAAAATAAATTATGAGAACTGGACAAATTTATTAGTTTCACTTCAAAATGAAGCTGAGATATACTCGATGTGAAAAGAAGAATCAAATTCTCTACATAAAACTACAGCAAATAACGTGTAATAAAACTAGGAGAGTGCAATTGTAATTTAGTCTATTTTCCTGGAAAGAAAAGCATTGGTGGGTTAAAACTTAAGATTTAAGGGGCCGGAAACATGGTATAACCACCCCCCCCCCCCCCCCCTGCAGCCTCGCTACAACATCAAGTAAATGAAGATTATGCATATATGCAATCAATCATGATTAGTAGGTTTATAATGTATATTTGACTAAACATATTTATCTAAGAGGTTAAAAATATGACTTGCTAAATACTAAATTACTTATCATTGTCATTTTTTCCTCCGGTGCCGGTATCACTTCAGGATGTCGATTCAACCATATGAATCGGTTTTTATCCACCTCTCTTGATAACCTATAACACGTAATAATTGCATCTCAACATATTAAGATTTGATTCGACTGTTAGATTTCATCCTTTAAAGTATAATTATCATCACCCATAAATAAAGTACCTCATATATAATTAACCTGCAAAAAAAAAAAAAAAAAAGAAAAAAGAAAAGAAAAAGCAAGTCAACCTCGGTCATAATTTAAGTTATTTAACAATGGAGTCAGTCTACGATCGTTTTATTTGATACAGAAAGATTTCCCTAACATCTCAAAGAAGGACCCCATTTAATGAACTGGAAGTTAGGCTTTACTTCAATAATAAAACATAAGCGTAAACAAAAGTTTTTCAAAACTAAAAAGCAGGTATGGTATCATGAATATTGTATATCTTAAACATATAATATACCAAATTTTATATATATCAAAGTTGCTTGTGATGATAGATGTCTCCATTTCTTTAAAGTGACTCTAGAGGCACACTTAAAATATTTGTGTCACAGTTTCAAAACGTGCTTCACTGCTTCTTGTTGATTGTTACCAATAATGCACTCATTATCTAGTATTATCGTTATCGATATTTGATCGATGTCGTAAGGTCGGTCAAAAATAAAGTTAAAAGTGTCCTATTCACCTTTTACTAGTAAAGGGCAAGTAGGGTGTCGAATCCACGGGGAATCAGTGGAAAGTATGAAAGTTCGTTGCTTTAATTACCATCTACGTCTAAACTAATTGCTTTTTGCAGTTTTTAGAATGATTGTGAAAACAAAATAAATTAGATTTGTAAACAATTGTGAGAAGAGGGACCAATCTCCGGGTTTTCAGGTTGTGTAGAAACACGGGTAACCTAATTACTACCAATTGGAAATCACATAGACATGATTTGCTAACTACTTGTTTTGATAAATAATTAACAGATAATATATTTGATTGCAATGATCCACGATCGAAACCGAAAGATTGATGCAACTGAATAGTAACCTAGATAATTACCAATCCTAGATTTCATAAACATGAACAAGTTCAATGGTTAAAGGTTGAAGACAATGACAACTTAGAATTTAATCCCAATTGTTGATGACAAAACCAAATAACTGATGAACAAGTATGCAAATGATAATCCAACAATGTTTAATCAAAAACAAATAAACAATAAAGATAAACTAACCGAATGATTAGTCAAATCTTTATCCAAAGGTTTGTAAAACTAAGTCAACTCGGTTCCTAACACAAACCCTAGTCCCGGAGATGATCATGGGTGGTTTAGCCGCTCATGTTCTTGATTTGATCTTCAATCTTGATGAGGAATTGCATGATTGATGATTGGATTGAGGTTTGGAACTCCAAAATTCGTCCTTGGGAAGTGGAAAACGGCTAGGGTTAATGATAATTTCGTTTGGGGAATGTTTGTGCTTAAATATGGTGGAAAAACAAGAAATTCGCAAGTCAGGTCTGGGTTCAGCGCCCAGTGCGCTGAAATCAGCGCCTAGTGCGCCAAATGGTATTTTCCTTCTGTGGTGCGCTGAAATCAGCACCTAGTGGCGCCGATTGCTACCGAACTTCCCGTTTTTCATATTTTGGCCTTCCAACTTGTGTGTATGCTTCCAATACTCCATAATGCTTCCCGACAACCTTCTGTCAAGCTCCAAAAGCCATCCGTTATGCTCCGAGTACATGTAAATCAAAATCAACTCAAAGTAACCCGTTTTCATACACATAATCATGTAAAACCTCATAATTAAACACTTTAAAACATGATTAAACACCCTCACATCACATCCCCACACTTACCTTTGATTGTCCTCAAGCAAACCAATACGGAACTACCCACCATAGTAACAACACCTCTAAGCCGCTTAACCAGTTCAACTATTTAAGTCCCAAGTCATACCCGTCCCATAGACTAACACAATCGAGATTGACAGTCCGACAAGCAATTGATGCAATTTCTAAAACTTAAGACTTGTTTACTCAGAACTAACATGCTTAGGATTACAACACATGCTACACGCCCCTCACAATAAACTCTCCTCTCGGTTTAAAAATTGAACTAGCGTGTAATGTGCTAGTATGTATAACACTCAAAACCAATCATGAAATTCTGTAAATCATAAGCTTGTATGACAATCACACCTCCACTGTATCATATAACACGGCACATATCAAAAGGACTTTCGGTTTTGGGCTTTGGCTACAGGTAGGAGATTTTTTTGCTTATATTTATATTTTTATGTGGCGAACAAACAAACGACCAAACCGTGACAACTTTATTTGCAAACATCATGGGTTGGTTTCTACCCAAGAACATAAACAATAATAAGAAAACTTTCTTTTTTTTTCTCTTTTTTTTTTCTTTCTTTTCAGTTGTTTTCTCTTTTTTTTTTTTCTTTTTCAGTTGTTCATAATTTGTCGTTCACGGTCGGTATCAAACAATTCACATTAGGTGGACAAACGAAAAGGTAACTAGGCTCAACAGGGCTACTAAGGGTGATAACTAGGTAAACATATAATGAACAAACAGGTGTACGGGATATCCTAATGCCTTTATCATTTACGTGCACATGTTAAACCACAGTCTCAGCATGCATCAAATCATACAAGTTCTAACACAGAATAACATGCGGCCTGCTCTCAACAAATGAATTCAATATGTAAAGCATTCTATCATTCTACAGGCTCAAAATCTCACCAAGAAAGGGTAAAAGGGTTGCCGACATGTAGCATATGCAATCTAAAGCATGTTACCCCTAAATAGACATCTCTTTTCACTTCTTTTATCCTTAAAACACCTGTCAGACCTACTCTCATGAAACTTAAAGGAACGACTATGACAAGGGACTATGTTAGTTTACTACCGGTAAGGAACCCATTAGTGATTGAAACGTTTGGTTTTCATATCCATTTAGTTCACTTAAGACGATGAAATTCTTTAAAATTTTCAAAATTTTCAATTTTTTTCGCTTTTCATCGTTTTCAATCACTTCAACCTCTTCAGGCCTTTGTCCAAACCTTTCCCTTCCCGGGTTTCCATATCCCCACACTTGGGCGACATTGTCCCCAATGTATCGTGCTTTTAAAATAAACCCGGGAATACCAACTAACAAACATCATGAGCGACCAATCCCTAACACAATAAGCAAAAACACATTCCCTAAACACCACATAGTTTAACACCACCAAGACACGAATAAAAATGCAATAATAAAAGTGGAACAGACTCCCCTGGTTTAAAGTGTAGAATCCTCATGTGCCCTGTTCCACCACGACCGTATAGCATTTCATTCGCAGTCGTGTCCAACAAGTACTCAGGTCAATCTCTACAGTTAGTGTTCAGATCATCCCCATCCAAATGGAGATTGAGTATGGACAGTTTTTTACTGAACTCTAATCCGCGCATTGTCCGCAACTGCAACTAGAACGTATCGGGACTTCACCAAACATCCCCACACTTGGACCATTGCATCCGTAGAGATTCATAACCTGGTAACCTGCAAAACATACTCACACAAAAACAAAACAAATATACACTACTCTACATCCTCGGGCTGCCTCCCGAGAGCGCTAAGTTTATTGGTCTTCAGCCAGACCGTACCTGATGTTCCCTTATGGTGGTCGAGTGGGATGCTTGCATCCCATGGTCTCTATGTAGGTACCCCGCCAATGCTCTAGTAAGTCATCCACTGTATTCCACATTGGACCGAATAAATTTAACCTCCGTTTTGCATTATCAACTTCAGGCGGTTTCTTTTTCTTCTTCTTCCCTCGTGGCTTCCCTTTGTCCGTTTTAAACTCCTCATGAGCCACACTTTCCTTTTTCCTTACTGCCTTGCTCCCTGCCACTTCAAACCTGTCAATCATAAAACACTCATGTTTGGTTTGAATCTCCTTTGCAGGAGAGACTTGCTTATCACCACTTTCAGCTTTTGAGTGTTCACCTGTAATAAGAGGATCAGTAGCATTTGAAAACACATTTAACCGCAACTCGCGGTCACCAAACCTCATACTTACCGTTCCATCAACACAGTTTATAATTGCATGAGCAGTCGCTAAGAACGGTCTACCCAGAATGACTGGAGGGTGCGTGTTCTTTGAACTTGTGGCACAATCAAGAACTAAGAAGTCAACTGGGTAGTAACACTCTTCTATTTTCACAATTACGTCCCTTACAATCCCCCTCGGACACATGGGAGTCTGATCAGCCAACACCACGGTGGTGTTGACTTTTTGTAGCGGACCAAAATCATATTGGTCATACAGACTCCCTGGTAAGATACTAACACACGCTCCAAGATCCAACAGTGCCCTGTCTATTTTAAATTCACCCACTTGCACTGAAATGATGGGTGCTCCTGGATCTTGGAGTTTTGGGGGAAGGGTACCCAACAAAACGGCATTCACATTTGCAGTCAAATCAAGTTTTTTAGGAAACTTGTGAAGTCGTTTTTGGGTACTTAACTCTTTCAAACACTCAACCTGATCAGGATTCTCTTTAATCGCATCGAGTAAGGGTAGATTAATTTTAACTTGTTTAAAATTCTCCCACCTTTTATCCCTTGGTGGGCCCCGTTTACTCAAAACAAATGTTTCAGATGGTTCTAATAAAGCCATAGGATATGGAACCTTCACTTTCTTACCATCAACTTCCCTAAACATTTCCTTTTCACAAAAAGATTTTTTCAACTTAGTGCTTTCCTGATCATGTTGAGAATCTGATTCAGTATCAACATCCTCCACCATCTCCTCAACTAATTGTGATGGTGGAGCTACCTCAACGTTGCCAGTTTCAAAAGTTGGACAAACACTTACCGCATTGATGTGCACATTTCTTCCATTCTTTGAGCTAGATGACTGATGTGCTGGATTAACTGTGGTAGTGCTTGGCAACTTACCTGGATCTCTTCTCAGCTGAGCTAGATCTTCTGCTAGCTGCCCCAACTGCTTCTGCATTGCTTCAGACGTTTTGTCCCGAACTTCATTCTCTTTCTGGACGTCCTTCATGAACTTCATAATAGCATCCAATTTTTCATCACTCGTTCCACCACTAGCACTTGAGGAGTTCCCTTGCTGAGTACCCGGATTATATGGGCCCTGATTTTGGTAATTACCTTGCGAGTAATTACCTTGACGACTCTGATACTGCTGGCCTCCTTGCATAGGTACCTGAAAATTAGGGTTCATTTGATTAGCAAAATTACCGTAACTAAAATTGGGGTGGTTTCGCAAACCTGGATGATATGTATTCGATTTCATATCATACTGCTTTCGTTCACCGAATACTTGGTTCACTTCTTCATTCGGACCCATCCTTGCGAGACACTCTCCAACCTGGTGTCCTAACTCACCACAATCTGTACATACAGCGAATGCATTAGCTGCCCTAACTTCAGTTCCCTTTCCCAACTTCATCTGAGCTACCTGTCGCTCTAATAGCAAATTCTGTTGTTTTAATTTCTCAACCCGTTCTTCAGCTTCATAATCAACTGATCTCGCTGATGCTGATCTTGCTCTCCTGCTAGACTGCGCCTGTCTCTTAGAAGTAGCACTCTGTCTCTCCAAATATGCCCAATCTGCAGCTTCTGTATTCGTGAGAAACGTCCCATTACTGATAGCTATGAGATCTCTTACATCATCAGGAAGTAGCCCATCGTAGAACGCTTTAATCAATTCCCATGTCTGAATGCTATGATGGGGGCATTTACTAAGCAACTCCTTAAACCTTGTGAACGCCTCATGGAACGCTTCCCCTGAATGTTGCTGGAATGCTCTGATTGCATCCCGAGCTTCACTGGTTCTATTCATGGTGTAGTATTCCTCCAAAAACACCAGCTGCATCTCTTGCCAAGTGTATATACTACCTGGAGGTAATGTCGCGAACCATTGTCGAGCTTTGTCTTTCAAGGTGAACTGAAACAACATCAACTTTACTTCATCTTTTGTAAACCCCGAAACCCCAATTGTCTGACAAATTGAATCGAAGCTTGCAATATGCAAGTATGGTTCTTCAGTTCTTTTTCCATAGAATTCCGGCAAATGGCCTAAGTATTGAGGCCTCACCTCGAAAGGTCGATTATTGTTCCCAACCGGTGTAACTATAGCTGATGAGTTGGGTACTACAACTGGTCGACAGTGACCTTCAACGCCTTGAATGGGTGCCCCTTGAACGACTTGTGGGACACCATCCACAAACTGTATCTGATCGCCCCCAACCCGATTAATAGCTCTTTGATTCCCCGCATTGAATCGTGGGACTCCATGTTGAACTAGATTTTGTGGAATCGGGCGCGGGATGTGATTTCTTTGGTTGACTTGTTGTTGTACTGGGTGTCCTTGATTCACGTTGTACCCCTCATCGTATCTGTAATCCGCGTACCTCCCATCATACTGATTCTGATAATCATCTTCTTCCCAACCAGATTCCCAAGTATGCACACTGCCTTCTCTGTGTTGAAAACCCTCATCATACCCGTGTTGATGCTGTGGTTGGTTGAGACGAATAATTTCCCCATGTCGGAGATTCAGATTTCCCGATTGGTTTTGTGGGCCTGGGTTGAATTGTGGAAATGGTTGTGGTGGTGGTTGATTCTGGTTTTGGTTATTGGGCTGGTTTTGGTTTTGAGGGATTGGTGGATCTGGAATGGGCGGGATTGGTTCGTTTTGTGGAGCTTGGTTTTGTGGCTCTTGGTCAGCCATCTCGTTAGCTGCTTGTTCAAGGTCTTGAGCAACTGTTGACGACTGAGCTTTAGCTTTCACTGCTGAACGTAGAAGAACGCGATTCTGTCGAGCAGTCTTTTCTATCTCTGAATCAAACAAAAGCGGTGATGATTTCTTGGAAAACCTGGTATGCATGCAACACGAGAATCACCTGCACACAGATAAACAAGAAACCGAGCGTAATACTGAACGAAACAAATAAAAGACAAACAAAAAGAAATATTTTTGGATTTTTGGGTTTTTTTTTTCTAATTTTTTTTCGAAAAACAACTAACTAAACTAAGCGCACCGATTCCCCGGCAACGGCGCCATTTTGATCGATGTCGTAAGGTCGGTCAAAAATAAAGTTAAAAGTGTCCTATTCACCTTTTACTAGTAAAGGGCAAGTAGGGTGTCGAATCCACGGGGAATCAGTGGAAAGTATGAAAGTTCGTTGCTTTAATTACCATCTACGTCTAAACTAATTGCTTTTTGCAGTTTTTAGAATGATTGTGAAAACAAAATAAATTAGATTTGTAAACAATTGTGAGAAGAGGGACCAATCTCCGGGTTTTCAGGTTGTGTAGAAACACGGGTAACCTAATTACTACCAATTGGAAATCACATAGACATGATTTGCTAACTACTTGTTTTGATAAATAATTAACAGATAATATATTTGATTGCAATGATCCACGATCGAAACCGAAAGATTGATGCAACTGAATAGTAACCTAGATAATTACCAATCCTAGATTTCATAAACATGAACAAGTTCAATGGTTAAAGGTTGAAGACAATGACAACTTAGAATTTAATCCCAATTGTTGATGACAAAACCAAATAACTGATGAACAAGTATGCAAATGATAATCCAACAACGTTTAATCAAAAACAAATAAACAATAAAGATAAACTAACCGAATGATTAGTCAAATCTTTATCCAAAGGTTTGTAAAACTAAGTCAACTCGGTTCCTAACACAAACCCTAGTCCCGGAGATGATCACGGGTGGTTTAGCCGCTCATGTTCTTGATTTGATCTTCAATCTTGATGAGGAATTGCATGATTGATGATTGGATTGAGGTTTGGAACTCCAAAATTCGTCCTTGGGAAGTGGAAAACGGCTAGGGTTAATGATAATTTCGTTTGGGGAATGTTTGTGCTTAAATATGGTGGAAAAACAAGAAATTCGCAAGTCAGGTCTGGGTTCAGCGCCCAGTGCGCTGAAATCAGCGCCTAGTGCGCCAAATGGTATTTTCCTTCTGTGGTGCGCTGAAATCAGCACCTAGTGGCGCCGATTGCTACCGAACTTCCCGTTTTTCATATTTTGGCCTTCCAACTTGTGTGTATGCTTCCAATACTCCATAATGCTTCCCGACAACCTTCTGTCAAGCTCCAAAAGCCATCCGTTATGCTCCGAGTACATGTAAATCAAAATCAACTCAAAGTAACCCGTTTTCATACACATAATCATGTAAAACCTCATAATTAAACACTTTAAAACATGATTTAGCACCCTCACATCAATATTGTTATTATCGTTATTTTAACTATCTGTTTTTAGACAGCAACTATAATTTATTAAGAAACTAAGCAGTTAGAAAATACAAGAAATCAATAACATTAATACACAAACCAAAACATAAACTCAACACCTCTAAGCTAGAATTTAAGAAAAGGGTGTGCATATTGGAACACCAACTTGTCTATTTACACATCAAACCCTACCTGTACCTACGCTGCGTATAGGTCTAGACGCAGCATAGGTACAGGGTAGGTACACGACCAGTCAGTCAACCTCGTACAATGTCAAATCATGCAGATATACGCTGCGTATAGAGCCATACGAAGCCATTATACGAGGCACCTATACGCTGCGTATAGAGCTATACATAGCGTATGTCAGTCAGATTTGATATTGATACAATGTCGTTCAGGCACGTGAATAAAGGTATGCACCGAGTATGGAGCTATACGAGGCTTATAATTGTGAATTTGAAACACTATTTAGATGTCCATCAGCATACGACGGAAGGAGAAATATATTGCATTCTTCACTTCCTCGGTTATTCACTTCATCGGTTACTATTTGTCACACGACTGTGAAACTATTTGGGACGGCAATTATTTATTTAGACAGTATTTTAACAACTCGTGGGGAGTGAATGATGCTAATGAGGAGGAGGAGGTTGTGTCTGGTGTCCCTGTTGATCAAAATATACAGTTTCCGGACTTGAACGAGTCTCCGACTCCACCTGTTGATGAACTATATTACCCGGCGCATCAAGTGTATACGAATTACGGATACGGGTGTGAATCTCCGCATGTGCAACAAGGTTATAATCCGGATGGATATGTAGGATACGATGAGCATGCCCCTGTTGATAAATCATATTACTCGGCACAGCAATCGTATCCGGATTACGGATACGGGTGTGAAGGTTCTGACGTGCAACAAGATATTTCGGATAGATACGGAGGACGAGGTGATGAGCCTCCGAACACACCACTGTATGATGATTATCAACCCTATAACCCAGGCAATCTATTTCAAATTAATCAAGTATCACATTAAAATTTGTATTATTGTTAAAATATTATTAATATTATTTTAATCATTAATATTTATATTATTGTCATAATATAATTATTAATTGTATTTGTATTGTTGTTAAAATTCTTAATATTATTATTATCATTATTATTATTATTATTATTATTATTATTATTATTATTATTATTGTTTATATTATAATTTGTATTATTGCTAAATTATTATTAATATTATATTTGTATAATTGTTAAAATTTGTATTATTGATTAAATATTATTAACATTATTATTATTATTATTATTATTATTATTATTATTATTATTATCGTTTGTATTGTTGTTAGAATTATTAATATTATTATTATTGTTAAAATTTGTATTATTGTTAAAATATTATTAATATTTATATTAATATTAATATTATTATTATTATTATTATTATTATTATTATTATAATTATTAATATTAGTATTGTTGTTAGAATTCTTAATATTATTATTATTTTTAAAATTATTATTATTATTTTTAAAATTATAATTATTAATATTTTTTTAATATTATATTTGTATAATTGTTAACATTTGTATTATTGTGAAAATTTATTAATATTATTATTATTGTTACTATTGGTAATATTGTTATAATATAATTATTAATTATATTTGTATTGTTGTTAGAATTCTTAATATTATTATTATCGTTAAAATTGTAATTATTATTATTATTGTTAAAGTTATAATTATTAATATTTTTTAATATTATATTTGTATAATTGTTAAAATATGTATTATTGTTAAAATATTATTAATATTAATATTATTTTTAATATTTGTTTTATTGTTATAATATATTATTAATTATATTTATTTTGTTGTTAGAATTCTTAATATTGTTGTTATTGCTAAAACTATAATTATTAGTATTGTTAAAATTATAATTATGATTTTTGTTAAAATTATAATTATTAATATTTTTGTTAATATTAAATCTGTATAATTGTTAAAAATAAATAATATTTTTATTTTTTAGTCGAAGTCGTCCGTAACAAGCGTCGAAACTGTAACGAGTCCAAAATATATATTATTTTTATTTTTTTAGTCGATGTCGTCCGTAACGAGCGTACGTCCGTAACGCGCGTCGAAACCGTAACGAGTAAAAGTATATAATATTTTTATTTTTT
The DNA here is from genome assembly GCF_002127325.2 of Helianthus annuus. NCBI lineage: Eukaryota > Viridiplantae > Streptophyta > Magnoliopsida > Asterales > Asteraceae > Helianthus > Helianthus annuus. Next base: position 161,591,122 of record NC_035436.2, read on the forward strand.
AGTCGGTGTCGTCCGTAGCGCGCATCGTAATCGTAACGAGTCTAAAATATATATATTTTTTTTATTTTATTGTCGAAGTCTGATTAACTGGTCTCCTATGTGCAGGTATCTTCACTGGCTGATCTCCTCTTCCATCACCGCTCGTGGGAAGAGCCGGGAATGGTGTACGAACGATGACCTTTTTTTCCTTTATTGCCTCTTGTACAAGAGGCCGTGCGCTCTCGCACATTGGCGCAATACTTCGCCTTCACATATCAACGACAGGAGGGCAGATTATTATACGGCGACGCCTACGTCATTGTGATAGCCTTTTCGTTTGTCTATCACTCGGAGAGTCACCCGCATTTACGCTCGACGATACAGCCGAAGAGGTTGGGGTTGAACACGCTATCCGTAATGAAGATTATAAAAAAGTTCCCACCTGACGAGAAGCGTTTTAAGGGTGTAGATGGTCGGCCCTTCGTGCCAAAGCAACTGGTAGCACAGTTCGACCTGGTATATCCCCCAGTTATGTCGGAGGAGGTGGCAGCGCATGAGCAGGATATGTACATTCCGGACCTACAACAGCCGCGCGGACCACCCGGGGCGCCTCAGTTCCCACGACATGTTGGGCCCGGTCCTGCCCTAGGATATGCGGCGTATCAGCAGTTGCGTCACGACATTGACAGGCTGGCGTATGTGATAGAGCGGTTAGCTGAGGAGGCGCATGAGCGTCGACAGCGTGAGGGGCTACCTCCACGATACTTCATTCCGGCTCGAGCCTGGCATCATCATCAGCAGTAGGATCCGCTGCCATAGTATTTTATCTTTTATTATGTATTTAGTTATATTATATCTTTTGTTATGTATGTACAAACTTATGCTGTATATATCATATTCAGTCATATGGAAACAAAATAGTATTTTAATTTAAAAGGTATAGCATGGAAACGATATAATATATTCAAACCGTACCCGGGTATTTCAAAATAATTAACGTTATAAAAAATTAGAACTTGTATAATATTTTAATTTAAACGGTATAGTATGGAAACACGGTAGAATATATTTGAACCGTACCCGAGTAACTTAATATAATTAACGGTATATAAATCTTAAACGGTATAATATTCGAACCGCACTGAGACTTGGTATAATATTTTAATTTAAACGGTATAGTATTGAAACAATATAATATATTCGAACCGTACCCGGATATTTCAAAATATTTAATGGTATAGTATTTTAAAGTTATAGCATTCGAACCACACCCATACTTGGTATAGTATTTTAATTTAAACGGTACAATATTTTAACGTTATAGCATTGGAACCGCACCTATACTTGGTATAGTATTTTAATTTAAACGGTATAGTATTCAAACGGTATAATATATTCGAACTGTACCCGAGTATTTAAAAATAATTAATGGTATAATATTTAAACGTTTATAGTATTCGAACCGCACTAGACTTGGTATAATAATTTAATTTAAACAATAACAATATAATATATTCGAATTGTATATAAGTTTTTCAAAAAAATTTAATTTTAATGGTAAATAATATTAATGGTATAACATTAACATTATATATTTTAAGTGATTTAACGTTGGAACCGAGTGAGAATTTATAACACAAATACACCAAAATAACCAAACAAAATTCTGATGGGTTATATACGTTGCGTACAGAGCTCTTAGCATATATAAACCCTAGTTGTCTGTGCCTATGATTGTTGGGCCAAGCTCTGAATTTCATGCAACCTATACGCTGCGTATAGCTCAATACATAGCGTATTAAAACCCTAAGTGTGCAAATATCAATAGTGTGGTCCTAATAAAATATCAATCCAAGACATCACTCCTCTAAATGATCACTCTGAACACCAAAATAATTGCCGGCTAACCAAAATACCGGCCAGACTATCGCAATATATATGATCAAAAGTGAGCCGAGCTTCACAAAACCGAAAGAACGCTAAAATAGCCCTTTTAACTAAACACCTATGGGAATAAACCATGACATAAATTATCATACCATGGATTTGTTAGCCACAACCGGACATCATCTAGATAAGAATGACTTTGAGGGTGTCGCCATCGTGTTCCTATGGATCGCAATTTATTTTAATATCCCAAAAGTGAATGACCCTCCTAGATTGGTGATTATGATCCAATTAGCCTAGTTAGGTGTAGTATAAAACGATTACAAAAGTCATCACCAATTGACTTTTAAAAGTAATTTTTCCACTTGTTAGCGAAGTACATCCTACCTATATAATGTATTTTTTTCACTTCTACAAGTAATTTTTTCACTCTACGGATTAACAATTAATCAACACTTTAACATAGACCTTAAGTGTGAACCTTTTGAACTGGCCAGCCTATATGAATAGAATATCAAATTTTAGTTAGTTCGTACGTTTTTTTTAACCAGTATTTAAGTTGTTTATTATTTGATTCTGTAATCTGTATATGTGAGCATACGGAACGTATTATATTTGTTTGTATACTATATACATTTCTCTATTATGGTGTATATGTTTTCAGGTTTTTTGTTTTTTTGGGTTTTAGCAATTATTCACGCCCTGCTTGTGGTGTGCACATATAATGTATATATGTGTCGGCCCTTGGGGGCAAAAGTGAAATTGCACTAATTTTTACGTTATTTTACTAATTTCGTGAAAATAACGTTAAAAGCGACGGACGGTTAATCATGCATCATGTGGTGGCGTTGATAGCCGAAGACAAGGGGTAGATGCACTAATCAGCCTTTGTACCGATTGCTAAGTGTTATTTGTCTTATGTCCAAGGCTTGATGCAAAACTACTATCGGGGGTCTCACTGGAAGTAGCTCTCTATTTCTACGAAGTAGAGGTAATGTTGTCTATATCTTACTATCCTCAGGTCTTACCTTAGTTTTGCTATTGATGAGATTTAGTGGATATGACGACGATGATGGATTTTAGGAATTATTGTAAAAGAAAGATGCCAGTTAAAAGATGTCAATTTAAAAATTAGAGTAAGTTACAAGTTTTGTCCTTTACGTTTACACCAAATTGCAGGCGTTGTCCTTTAGCGCAAAAGTTGACAAAATCTGTACTTAATGTTCCAAAATCTTGCACGTTATGTCCTTTAGATCAAACCCAGTTAGATTTTTTAGTTAAATATGGTCATGTGCCTTGCACATGAGGGTATTCTTGTGATTTTATATTCTCAGGGACTATTGAGTAAATAAATTATAACAAGGGACTATTTCTGTAAAACATAAAAAAATAAAAACCTTTAATATCTCTCTCTAAACTCATCTATCTATCTCTCTGTTCCTCTCTAAACCGAACTATCGAACCCTAACACACCTAAAGTATATGGTCCATAATCTCATACACTTTGCACGCTTATTCTTTATGATTACCACCAAAACTTTGTTGAATGCAATCCAGTGAATCCACCGAATCCGTTGATGCGATTTCTCTATTGAAGATTCCTTCAAAATTTCACAATGATGTAGTTTCTCCAATGAAGATTCCTTCAACTTTTAACAACCAAATGATGACCACGATCAAGATTTTTCAAAATGGTTCCCATCTACTTTTCGATTTTTGGTTCTTGATGAAATTTAGGTCATTTGCAATTTTGCATCCATATGTTAGTACCACCCTCAACCACCACCACCACCACTCTTCATCATCTACAAACATTTCCGATCGCAGACCTGCGATAACTACGCCACCGCCGTACACTCCCCCGTCTCCGATCTCAGATCTGGTCTGTCGTCACCAATCTTAGCCCGGTTCTGTCGTCTCCGATCTCAGATCTGTTTCATCGTCTCCTATCCCAGCCCTGTTCCGCCGTCTTCGATCACATACCTGTTGTTATATTTCAAGATTACCGTCATCTCCTATCCCAACCTTTACTCTTGAAAAATGCCCTTTTGAAAAAAATGCCCAGCCCTGTTCTTTAACATATCTGAAAAGATGCCCTGTTGTTATATTTCAGATGATCACAAACAATGCCCTTACTCTTGAAAAAAATTACCGGAGTGGTGAATACGGTCTCCGATCTCAAATATGTTAGAGAGAGAAAGAGAAGAGAGAGGGGGACTTTCAGTAGTTGTGAGAGATAGAGAGAGATATTATATTTCTTTATTTTTCAATTTATTACAAACTAGTCCCTAAACATAAGTTTTTTTTACACAATAGTCCCTGAAAAGATGAAATGACAACAATGCCCTCATGTGCAATGCATATAACCAGATTTAACCAAAAATTCTAACTGGGTTTAACCTAAAGGACACAACGGGCAAGATTTTGAAAGGTTAAGGACATCGCCTGTAAAATTTTGGCCAAAAGAACAGCGCCTACAATTTGGTGTAAACATAAAGGACAAAACTTGTAATTTACTCTAAAAATTAATGCTAGCCCCCAAAAAGGGTGTTTTGTGGAACCAACGTTGCAAGTAGTTAAAGAGAAACATGTGGCCTTCGCATTCACTTTATCGGGTAATAATTACATAAATAATTTCTTAAAATTTATTTTTATATGAATAAAACCATACTATGTACTATAAAGACTCATTATAATAGATATTGTTGAATAAAAACTTTACTATTTAACATTTTTTAAACACGGACTATATGAAACAATCATCAATTTGGTTTGATTGGACACGAACGAAATAAATAAGTCGGCTTTACTCTTATCATCCAATAATATTGTGTCACATGCCTACGAATAAACGAATACGCTGGCTATCTCACCTACTTGGTACAACTTTGTTGTCAATATCCCCTACTCCAATAGCATTGCGTCATGTGTCCATGAGTGTAATCAAACAATCATGCTAGCTCCGCCCACCTCAGCTCAGTAATGCTAGCTCCTTCCCCTTCAATAAAAATGTGTACCACTTGTCGGTTAGGGTGAACAAAAGCAACAGTTTCATCTACTTAAACTAAATCAAGTCGGCTCTTTCTCCCCATCTAATAAGAATGTGCCACGAGGCCAAGAGCGCACAAATGAATCGAAACCCCCCACCCAACTCGTTTATTGGCTCCACCCCTCCTCTAATTAAAACATGTCAAATTTTCAAGAGTGGGCATAACTTAGCTCAATTTTTAAAAAAAATTCTCAACACCCTAACTCATACAAGTTATGTTACAAAATAATCAACTTATATTAGTTGCCTTACTTCACCCTTAACTCACAATGAATGAATAATCGAGTCAGGTCTACATTCACAAAGATAATTTGTAGAAAACTAGAGGGGTGAATAGGTTTTTATAAATTTTTCTTTGATTAGCCACTAATTTTGAATGGTTTAATCTTGTTTGAAACCCAAGAATAATAATAGATAATGAATGGAACGAGTTAAGGGTAAGAAAGACAACCGATTTGTAGAGGTTCAAAAGGGATGTAAACTAATCTACGTACGTCCTCTCCCCGATTCTCCAATCGAGACTTTCTCTGCTAAAACATTTTCTTAAACGGAAGAGATCATCGGTACAAACTCATCACTAAATGAAGGTAGTGATCACCTTCTTTAACCCACTATGACTATAGTATGTCTTTACGTTTCTTCTCTAATACAAGTTAGTGATCATCCTCTTCACTAGCCAGATAGAGCAACTTGCTTTACGTTTCTTACAAATCACTATATTCCGACAGTGAGCACCCTCTCAACGCTATCTTCTAATAGTGTTTTACATTAATCACCAACCAATGATGAGACCCCTTACAAATGTATCACTCAACACGCTAGTGATAACTTCATATACAAGAATCGACTATTTAAGTTGAAGCACAACTTCTTATTTTTGCTCTTATCTTTAATCTTCAATCTTCAAACTCATTTTGATTGGATGTGTAAATATCAAGGGAACTAGAGAGATATTAGTTAGATGTGTATTTGAAAGGTTTATGAGTAAAAGGGGTAACCAAAAAAGGTTGGAGGAGGCTTGTATTTATAAGCAGGGCACAACAAACAAGAAAAAACAATCTAAACCAAATTGTGGTTAGTCCCATGGTCGATGTATCGACCATGGAATGCCCAATTTTTGTCTTTTGGCTTGTTTGGAATTTTGAACGTTGTGTAATGACTATAATCTGCCCTCAACACCTTTCCCACACCCATGCCTCTGGTTTATTACCTTCCAAAGCAACCATTTGACATCTATCAAGGTATATGTTTTCTTTTCAAAGCATGGTAGTGGTTTGATAAAGTATTGGTTTCTTTCTTTCCATTTATGGAAATTCTTTGTCTCCCATCATGATTACATTACACAAATGAAAAGAAACTAACTAGACTCTTCCATTTTGAAAATTCAAAGTCTTTCCAATTGATTACCAAGTTGTTTCATTGAATTGGGACTTTACTAGTTAAGATTAGAGAAAAACTAATTTGTTATCTTGTAATTAAGCTTTGATTAATTATCTCTCTAATCTCCAACCAATTTTCTTGATGTCTCACGCTTTGATCTTTGTAAATGATTTTTCCTTCTTGAATGTTGTAGTCTTTGAACCTATATCACATGTTGCTTTGATCTTTCACCTTTGCACTTGGTGTTTTGTTGCATTTGATGAGTATTGAAAGTGATAAGTTATTGCAATTCATATCCCGATCTTTGAACATTGTAGTCTTGATTTATTATTTTACGTATTTTGATCCTTGCACTTGGTAGGTCTTGTATATGGTGTTCTATCTGCTTTGTGAATCATTAAGTGTTAAGTGCCATATATGTAGCATATGCAATCCTAATTGGCAACCATTAATACAAGTGATAAATTCAAGACATTATCAAAACAAGGAATCATTTGGGATTTTAATCATTTCATAATCTTTCTTAAACCTTGTTTTCCTAACATAATATGTTCCCCTACAAAATCAAATAACTTAGATTTTAAAAGCGTCAAATGAATTTATATTAGATATGTTACAAAATGATAAACTAAAAACTATTTGAATTTTTCCTTTTTTGCTAATATTTTGGATTTTACTACATTGGCCTGTTACTTATCAAATACAACTAGGATTGATCCATTTTCCTAACAAATGGATTTAAATGACCGCTTCTAAGTTCTAACATATATGATTTGAACTTACAAACACGTGTGTAACATCCTACTTGCCTAGAAATACGAAGAGTAAATAAAAAAGCTTTGGATGGTGACAAACGTCCTTTCTTTTGAAGATCCTCTAAGGCCACCCTGAAAGTTCATCATGAATTCAAACCGTTTGTGTTGTTATGAATTCAAGATTGTTACTATAACTTTTATATATTTCTAATAATTATTACTATTTTTGTTTGTTTCTTTGACTTACAGTGAAGTGATACTCAGACATCATGGGTACATTTTGGGTGATAGCTCAAACAATCTGAACAACATTAAGATGAAGCACCTTCTCCAACAATGTCAACTCATATTTGAAAGCATTCAAGATACAAAACCTAGCCATAACATCCAAATATACAATCCCGCACATACAAACCGACGTACGTATTCATTCTTCATCATGCTCATCTGTGGTTTCCTCCTACCAATGCTTTACCGAAGTGTGCACTTTGCTGTAGTGTGCACTTCTTACTGAACTAGTGCACACTTTACTGAACTAGTGCACACTTTACTGAAGTGTGCACTTTGTTGTAGTGCACAATTTATTGAAGTGTGCACTTGGCTTATCAATTATAATTAAACTACATATGGTCCAATACGACATCACTTACCTTGATCCTACCATTACTTACCACCTCTTATTATGTTCCCAATCTCCTTGCTTTCAAGACTTCATTACATAATAATAAATTAAGTTTGAGAATCACTTACCTTAAGTGTCGCTTCCTCGCCGCCTTTTGACCACTTAGCCTTTCGTGCTTGAGTCCAGGCTAATGTGATTCCTATCCTTTCATGCCATCATGTCCATAGCATTGTTAGTATGCATGTTTATCCATATCAACATTCATTTCCATCTCTTATTTACGTTGAGTTTCATTAGTCAATCATTCATTAACATGCAAAAGACACGAATTGGCAATCACATTGTTCAACATTCACGAAATCCAATTCGTCATCATACATAACACAAAATTGGTCTAACACATATCGCATGATCTTTCTCTAATCTTACATTTGTGTCAAATAGCCTAAGCATGCTATTCATACATTATTGACTTTCAGAAAGTCAAATGTCTATCAAATGAACTTCCAACTTAGGAACATATGTCCATATTGATGTAATAGACCATACTAATGACACCATATACATTTCATACTCATGTTTTAAGACACATACTACCGTATAATCACCTAGATTACACACACACACATAAACAACTTCCATTCATATTAGTATTTTCATAATCCTACATGTAGCAACATAACCCATGATTAGCTAACCCAACTCATTATTCTAAAATTGCTCCTTCCTAATACATTTGCATTCTTCACAATTACTTCATAAACATTTAAGAAATTAATCAAAAACATGGTGTGCATTGCATCATTCAAGCATAAGGTACCACTCCTAAAGCATACTTCTACCACATCATTCTAACAAATCAAATCTTCCACGTGAACTATATCTAAAACACACTTCTCATGTTAGTTTACTATCAAATACTTCATTATCACTTTCTAATCAAAGTTACCCATTACTTGCATACAATTTCACATATTATTGTCATTTAGACATTTCATCCAATAATTGGTGTGCATACTAGTTTCTAAACATAATGTACAAGTATTTCATGCTTTTTTCCTACTTATCACTTTCATTCATCAACACAAGTAAAAAAATCAAACAAATTCCATCCATACTCAATTTATCTAACAAGAACTCATCACATATAACATCATACATCAAAAGGTGCACAAGAATTGGACAAGGGTGATTCACTCATATCATCATCCTTACTACTACAAGTGGATTTCACCCCAAAACATCAAATTACTCAAAATCTCGCATTAATTCTTGTTCCATATGGTGATTGTAACGCATTTGCATGCTTAATTTCATACTAATTTGTGGATTGATCATAAATCACTTTATACAAATGACCAAACTAGATTCTACAACTTTCCACATGATTATTAGCATTAGATGGTAAGGATTCTTCATTCATGCATTAATTTCAACACCAAATTTGATCTTGATTTGGCTTAAACTTGATAAGTTGAACCAGAGAGTTCTTCCTTTCTCTCTCTAGACATCGATGCACACACACACACACTAAATAATGCATAATTTTGACTATAAATCCCCTTTTGTTGACCATTTTCATGATTTCCAAAGATGTCACAATTGGCCCTTGTACTTTCCTTCATTCTTTCTATTTAACCATTTATGGTAACTAGGTTAAACAATCTAGTTAAGTTATTTCACACCATAAATCAAGTAAACGCCATGTTAATTATAACACTGGATTTTGGGGCGTTACAATTTAAGACAAGAAATCTGTTTCTCATCATTCATAGATCATCATGGCATCGTTTTGGTTGAGAATCTAAATAAGAATCATTTCAGATCTGATGTTTTGTGAGTTTTAGGGTTTTAAGGTGAAATTTTTGTTTTTACAGAAAAATGGTTGATTTTTTACGTGTTATTAAGGTAATGAATCGTGGACTATGTTTCATGGAAGTAAAATGAACGTTTTGGGCTTACAAAAAGTTATGATTTTAGGTTAAAGACAGATCTACTTGGATGAAGGTGATGAATTTAGCAACAATGGTGATGAATTCGGAGATACTGATGAATTCAATGGCACTGATAGGAAAGTATTAAAGATGATGGTGTCGATCCCTAGGTTTGCCAATGATTGGTGACATGTGTCATGGGTGACGGTTTCGCCAGTTGTAGACACTCCCGTTTCCTAACTTTCAATGCCGCCAGGGAGCAGGTTGGCGACAATGTTAGTATCAAGCCCTAACGAGAGTTAGGCAACAATGTGTTGATCGGCCTTGTCACCAAAGACACTAGCTGGAAACACTGCCTAAAGGAAACCTGAGGTCATCATGACAATGTGGCCATGATCATATCACGCGACATTGTTGGTGACACTCATGTGATAGTGTTAGAATGTGATAGGGTTTTGTGTGTTAAATTCTCGTGCAGATTAAGTGACGATTGCAATATTATAGGTATGGTAGCACACAATTATCGACTGCGAACATGTGAGTTTCTAGATCTATCTTACCTTATTGTTTTGGGGCGGTGTACATACTCACGATATTTTCAAAGTACAATGATAATGTTATTTTCTTAAATGTGATAGACTGAGAAATGGTTTTAATAAAGTCACGATGCATTTTTAAATGACAGTGAGTTAGAGTGGGAAATGTAAAGGTTCATGGTATGCATATTGCACAGTGTAGACAGTTGGTTACCTACGGGGTCATATGACAGTAGGAATGCGTTTGTCTGTTGACAGTGGTTAATCAATTACGTAGTGTATATTGTGCATGTTATGGTTACAGTACAAAAGTTGTACTCATGTTACATGTCAGTTTTGTGGTATGCTTGTATGTGCTTATTTGCGAATGTGTGCATTGGCTGTTAATTGTTAAGTTCATAGTTACCAGGTTAAACTAGAAATGACTCAACGTAGCTAACTTTTAGTATGTCAGGTGGTTCAAAGAAGTGGCTGGCTTGAGGCAAGGTTCCCCGTTAACGACTGGTATCCTTTTTATTATTGTTACTTTAATAAGACAATGTTTTAAATTGTTTTTCGTTGGATTGTAAAAACTTAGATGTTTGCGCTGCATTTTAATTAAAAGTTTTCATTTAGAATTATTTGCCTAAGAATAATTCAACATATGAGACCTTCGGATTTGGGGCGTTTCACTATTTGTTTATTATTTTGACTATCTATTAATGTATTCCTTTGTTTTGCGTATTACACTTAATTTACTATTTTGTTTATTTGTTTGTTAATTTTTTAATTTAGTTATTTGTTTAACACTAAATCTGATTTCTCAAATAATTTGTACTTGTTATTAAAAAAGGACTAAATGCACAATCTTGTTTATTTTTAGGTAAACATTTCAATATTATTTTCTAATGAAAATGAAAATATTTTAAAAGAAAAATGATCTGATAAGCGATTGTGACATTTGCTTTGATCGATATACTTAAATACGAAATAATTATAAATGGAGTTGTAGTTTTTATTTACTAAAAGTTTGTTGATTTGAATGAAAGAGCCATTTTATATTTTAATTATTTATTTGTTTGTTTATTAATTCAAAATATATGCTTTAATCTTATTCATTTAATGTAATATAATTTAGTTGTTTAAAATAGGTTTAGGGGAGTTCAGGGAACTTCATTCCGCCTATTCAAGGAAGACTACAAAAGTTTAGTGAAAAATTATGCACGCATGCTGTGATTTGTTATTGGTTAGAGAAGATGATCGAAGTTGAAAGATAAAGTCCTCAATCCTTATTGTGTTTTAAACAAAAGATTCTCAATAGTTTCAAGCAACCATGCTTGATGGAGATGTCCAAGTGAGGTTTCATGACCTTTCATATTTTATTCTCAAATGTGTTTTTAACTTGTATATTTGTGGATTGAATTATGTTCTTGGTCGGGCTAAATCGGTTGATATAAAACTATGCACTTGATCGGGGTGCAAGCCTGCAAGATGTCTAACTAGAAAGATCGGGTATCAAATTTTATTATAAGACTACCGGTATGGGAGGGGTGAGAGGGGACATGAAATGGTGGTGTGGAACTACATGTGGCATAAACTTATTTATTTAATTTATGTTGAAAAAAATCAAAAAAACAAACCAACAAATCAGGTTAAGCCACATCATCTCCACCATCTTCTCCACGCCATGGGAAGAGGTGGTCTGCCGGCGTTGGCCCAACGCCTCACACCCACACCGTATAGTCTAATACAAATGCATGTCTTATAAACACAATAGACTTGTTAATATTATATAAAGATCATTAAAATATTATTTTCCTAGTAGAATTAGTTAACTGCCACGTATAAAATTTAATTGATTATAGAATTAGCTAACTGTCACGTATAAAATTTATTTGATTATCTTTGTGACACTACTTGGTTAAAGGCAAGCATTGTTTTCTTTTTTCTCATTTAAATTAAAAATAAAAGATAAAAAATTTAAAAGCAACTCATTTATAGATGGGGACTATCAAGATATCCATTGACATGATAATGTGTAGCAAAAAAATCACTATATTTAACCTCTAGAAAAAGACCCTCATAAAAAAATACTACAAAAATTATATTGATAACATTGTATTTTGTTTTAGTTTAACTTTAACATAAAGCTTCACAACTTCATCAATCTTGGTTTGATAAACAACGCAATCCTAATTCATGCCTTTGAATGACAAACCGACCACCTTAGTTGTTTGGCGTGCATATATAACCAATTGTATTCAACATGGCCACACCATAAGCTGCAACATAACTTAATGTTAGAAATATAGTTTATATTTATGTTGTAAGGAATTGATTCTTTCTTAATAAAGTGAAAGTAATATAAAAACACATCCCTGCATTGTAGAGCCTTGATACTTCAGCCTTTGCATGACAAACAAAATCCTCTGTGTTTCATTTCAGCAACCATGGAGACAATTTTAAAGTAAGGCTCTAACTATCTGCACACCATGTTTGCCTATCTGCACACTTAGGGTTTACCTACGCTGCGTATAGGTCTATACGCAGTGTATATAAAGCTCAATTTTTGTATTTTTTTTATGTATTCCTTTATATACGCTGCGTAGGGACCTACATGGAACCTATACGCTACTACACTTTACAATACGATGCAACACGATACGCTACTATACGATACGATATAACACCCATATAGGTCTATAGGTGTATATATGTCCCGTATAGGCCTATAGGTGTGGTTTAGGTCCCGTGTAGGCCTATAGGCATATACAAGACCTACATGGAACCTATACGAGACTTGTACTATACACTATACGATACGATGCAACACGATACGCTACTATACGATAAGATATAACACCCGTATAGGCCTATAGGTGTGGTTTAGGTCCCGTGTAGGCGTATAGGCATATACAAGACCTACATGGAACCTATACGAGACTTATACTATACACTATACGATACGATACGATACGATACAATACGATACGACACTATAGTATAGGTCACGTATAGGCCTATAGGCAGATACAAGACATATATGAGACTTATACGAGGTTTATATGAGACTTATACTATACGATACGATACTTAAAAATGTCAGCATATATAAAGGGTCAAAAAGTATATTTTTACCACAAGTTTGTGGTTAAAAATAAAAATTACCCTTTATATACGCTGCGTATAGATCCCTACGCAGCGTATGAGACAAAAATGACACAACTACCCTTGTATTTGGCTTCGTATAGCCTCAACACAAGGGTATAAAGGACATTTTTAGACCTTTATATACGCTGCGTATAGGTCTCTAAGCAGCGTATATAAACCTTGTGAAAAACTGATGCTTCAAACCTACCAAAATGACCCCAAATTTTCAGATGGTTTATATACGCTGCTTAGAGACCTATACGTAGCGTATATAAACCTTGTTTTCTGTGCAATGATTGGTTATTAGGCACTGAGATCCATGGTTTATATACGCAGCGTAGAGGGTTAATCCTATACGCTGCGTATTGACCTATACGATGCGTATATAAACCCTAGTTTTGCTAGGGTTTGGTGTGCCAATAGGCACATTAGTGTGCCAATAGGCACACCCTAAAGTAAATTGGTTAATTCCAATGCGAAAACAAACAAATGTCATGAAACAATTTTCGTAAACTCCAATCAACACCAGTACTAAAACAAATAATAAAAAGGATGACACAATTAAGAAATATTATTGGTAAGGAAGTGACTGACATTGTAGCTGCTTCAATCCACACAACAAACATACATAAAAATTTTGTATTGATCTTATATAAATAATAAAGCTTAACTGAACCACTAACCTGGATATCCATGAGAAAGATGACGACCGGTGAGAGGAGGAAGGGTTGGTAGAAGCGCAATGGAGATGCTACCGTACGATGTACTTCGCTGCCGGTGGATCTGTTTGTTGGCTCCATTAGGGTTTGAAAGCTTCAAAAGATTGTGTAATAATGGATGGCGGGTCGGCTCCCTTTTTCTCTCTCTATATCTCTCGTTAGTCTCTTGTGCAGGAAATAGGAATGAAGAAAACAGTAACAAAAGGGGTAGAATAAAAACTTTCACCACAAAAAAGGTCTTGCCAAAACAAAAAGCAGCCGCTATAAGTTAGGGTTTGTATTAAGGCTCAGAGGAGGTAGATGGGAGTTAGGGTTTGAGTTTCAATAGTATAAAGGAGAAGAATCAAAAGATGATTTACGGGTTGTGTAAAATGATTGGAAGATCAAAGAGATGACGGTAGGTTTTTAGGGTTTGTGTGGTAAGGAATTGAAAAGAAGCGTGTTTTGCAGGTCTTTATAATCGGGTCATAAAATGGGTATCTCGGATCCCGCATAACCCAAAATAATAATCCATCCTTTTCCCGCCAAAAAACACAACCTAGATGCCCTAATCAAGTGACATGTGTCCCAAATTATTTTCGTTTATTATATATAACTAGCGGTAAGACCCGTGTGCAACACGGGTGGCTTTTAGAAAACCATGCATAACACATATAAATGATGAATATGGTTATATTTATAAATAGATAAGTCAGTCAGTAAATACTTAAAGTTTAGAGTATAAAAAATACGAAAATATACGATCTATTAATCTTTGTGAACGAAATAACATTTGCATTCAAGCATGTTCTTTCTCCAAAATACACTGTTTTAACTCAACAGTAGTTTCAATCCACTTCATTCTCCATAAAACACTGTTTTAACCCAACAGTGGTTTTAAAGCACTGTTTTAACCCAACAACGGTTTCAACTACTGTTTTCTCCACAAAACTCTATTTTAACCCAACAGTGGTTTCCAACATCTGTTTTTATCCATCTGTTGACCAAAGTCAACGGATGTATCAACCATTATTTTATTTTCAAAATCTCTTCACAACAACAGAGCTTTCAAAAGATAAACAGACCTTTGCCACTATTACAAGCTTTTAAACTCTCAACCCTAAATATTTATTTAATTAATTTAAATAACAAACATGGTTAATAATTTTAACACAACTAATTATATAAAATATGAAAATGTCAAACAAAGCTAACTATATAATAAAGAAAGTTCAAAAAACCAAACAGCATTCAGTAAAATACAACATAATAATTTCTAATCAATGGGCGAAACAGTAGTCTCGATAAATAAAGCTCCTTTCGGACCATTGTAGTTGTTAACATGTTGGAGGTATTTCAAAACTTCATTGCTCAGATCAACTTGAACCATATCCCCCTAAATGCTTGTTATCAGCCGCTTCTTGTTTTCAATTATATTTGTCCTTCGGCGCCTATCTACATAATCAACTATACGAGGATTTGAAGAAACACGGAATCACCGCTGGGATGATTGGACCGATTTCTCTGAGAGGGTAAAGAATCGCACCTTGTTCTTCCTCCTGAACCTAGATCTGCAATGGAGAAGAGAAGAAAGTGGAGCTGTAGAGATTGCCGATAGAAGAAGATTCTCCTATTTCCAGCTACAAAAGTGTGGCGGCTCCATTTCATCTACCCTAATAATGAGGTGAACACCTCTTTATATAGGGGATATGGGCCTCCCCTAACCTCAATGATACAGGCCCAGTTAGGGGTTATCTCTACAAGCCCACAACCTAGTGTAGTGTAAACTACAACGCGCTAGGCTTCGCGGGTTAGTACGCAATAATAATAATAAATATTATAATAAAAGCAATAAGTAATGGGAATATCCGACCGCTCGTGTCGGGTCTAATACCATACCCCATCAAGTCCCCCAGTCTAGTGCTGCTCCCGCGTGCAAGCGTGGGAGGAGTACTAGACTTGTTAGGAGTGCTCGAAAGTAAAGATTGGGTTTTAGGCTTACCTGTCGCCCAGGTGCGGGAAAGTTGCTTCCCACGATTTTTACGTCTGTCTTTAGCTGTGAGTAGAGATAATGGAGTAGTGACTATCCCCCGATTGTTCATCGTGGAAATTGGTTGGGCAAACTTGACGCACACTGATTGATTGCGGGCAGTTGCTAATTGTACTGGCACATTGCCATGAACTTGTCATGGCTTCGCGTACGTGGTTAGGTCTTGTGCACGAGTCTTGGAACTGGCTGAGTTTTGACGGTTGAGTGTGGTTAGGGCCCAACGTGCGTATGAATTATGCAGTATTTGGGACCATACCCCTTCAGGTCCCCCCAGTCCAGTGTTGCTCCCATGCGCGGAAGGCAAGTGGGTGGAATTCTGGACTGGATGAGTGTCTTCCTTTCGGATGATTTTCAAGTGTGGCCCAGCTTTAGCAGTGCACACACAGTCGTGTGGCTACTCTAAAATATTCACCTTTTGGTGACTTCGCATGGTGTGTGTGTCTTAGGCCATGAAGCATACGTATATATATATATATATTTTTTGAATCTGTGTAAATTATTGTCTACAATATTTGCACGTGTTAATCCACTTTGAACAGGTTATCGCGAATGAGAATTGGCATAAAGTTGCATCAGGATAATGAAGTGGAAACCCGAGCATGCGCTAATCCTCTGGTGTGCCACAACAACAATGTGGCGTGAAGCAAGGAGATGTGACTTTTCTTGAAGATTGTAGGTGTAAGCGAAACTTTATTTTAGCCAATGTGTTTTTGCGTATACCAAAGTGGTGCGTGCATTTGTAGCACAGTTTACGTTTTGTAAGCGTTTTCATATATGGCTAAGCATGCGCGCGCGGGCGACACACACGCTCGTATGTAAAGCAGCAGGGCCGCATGGAGATTAGCGTGCTTACATGTGTAGCAGCAAGCTCGCCTGGAGACTGGCGTGCTCATATGTAAAAGGGCCTGCACGCGCGGCGACTTACATGCATGTGTGTTCGCTCGTAAGCAAAGGAGCATGCGCGCATGGCGACTTGTGTGCTCGTATGTAAAAGAGCCTGCGCGTATGGCGACTTACGTACTCGTATGTAAAAGAGTATGCGCGCATGGCGACTTACGTGCTCGTAAGTAAAAGAGCATGTGCGTATGGCGACTTACGTGCTCATATGTGGAGCAGCAGGCTCGCATGGAGGCTGAGATGCTCGTATGTAGACCAGCAGACTCGTATAGAGACTGAGATGCTCGTATGTAGAGCAGTAGACTCGTATGGAGATTAGCGTGCTTGCATGTGTAGCAGCAGGCTCGCCTGGAGACTGGCGTGTTCATATCTAAAGGAGCATACGCGTATGGCGACTTACGTGTTCATATGTAGAGGGGAATACGCGCGGCGACTTACGTGTTCATAAGTAGAGGATCATGCACGTATGGCGACTTGCATGCTCGTATGTGGAACAGCAGGCTCGCAAGGAGACTAGCGTGCTTGCATGTGTAGCAGCAGGCTCTCCTGGAGACTGGCGTGCTCATATCTAAAGGAGCATGCACGTATGGCGACTTACATGCTCGTATGTAAAGGAGCATGCGCACTTGGCGACTTACGTGCTCGCTTGTAAGTAAATGAGCATGCGCGCGTGGCGACTTACGTGCTCATATGTGAAGGAGCATGCGCGCGTGGCGGCTTACGTGCTCGAATGTAAAGGAGGATGCGCGTGTGGTGACTTACGTGCTCGCTTGTAAGTAAATGAGCATGCGTGCGTGGTGACTTACGTGCTCATGTGTCAAGGAGCATGCGCGGATGGCGACTTACGTGCTCAAATGTAAAGGAGTATGCGCGGATGGCGACTTACGTGCTCATATGTCTTGCACCTTTTTAAGCCTTCATCGGTGTGCGTGAGGATTGCTTGCCGCGTTTTCCCGATTTAATGTATGGCCAAATCTGCAAATGTCATTATCGAATGCGGGTGTATTATGAGGCGCCCCGCCTCATGTTAGCATAAGTTGACAAGATTGATTGTAATAACGGGTTTTATATATGGAAAGGATTGTACTAAACGTTGTCCTTATAAGGAGCTTGTTCTATGTATCCCTATTCCGTAATATGTGAAAACAATTTTGACCCTCATAAGGATGTTACAATATGCTAGTTTTTTATTTTTATTACTACTAAATAAAATGTTAGTAGCGTTATGTTAAAATATTGGTTGTGCATAACCAATACGAGCATAATATATAGATATAATGCACTTTATCACTTTTTGTCAAAATAGAAACTCGACAAAGAAGGGACCTTTTTTGCAAATGGTCTTTTATTTAACATAGTTATTATTTAATTGGATTTATTAAATTGGTTTTGAAAATGTGTATAGGATGGCAGGTACTACTGACATCATGATGACAAGCACTTTGCTTAAGTAAAAAGTAAAATCCATGAGCTGGATAAAGATAATAGCAAGTATCTTGACTTGTTTTTTCATTTTATTAAATGATTTGTGGCAAACTTTGTAGAAAACGAAAGTTTTAGAGAACAGTCTCAAATTCATTTGAATATTAAAAAGGGCGCGAGACGAGCATGCATGGGTGGCGCGAGACTTGCTATTTGAATATTAAAGATGACGCCACACTGGGATTGTTTATGATATTGCTTGGTGAAATACGGTTGACTAGCATGCATGTGTGGCGCGAGACTTTGCTTGCATGCAGTGGCGCCTTCTAGCGGGAAAAGGTTTACACTTTCTTGACACTGCGTTATAGCGGACAAAGGATGCTCACGCGGTCGTGTCCGCGCATGTAGAAGTGCTTACGCGGCGGGCGTGTCCGCGCATGTAGAACTTACTCACGCAGTGTGACCGTACCTGCGCATGAAGAACTTGCTCGTGCACGAAGGCCTGTTCACGCGGGGTAACCGTGACCGCGCATGAAGGATTGGTCACGCGGCGTAACCGTGCCCGCGCATGAAGAACTTGCTCACGCGGCGGGGCCGTACACGCGCATGAAGAACTTGCTTGCGTATGAAGGCTTGGTCACGCGGCGTAACCGTGCCCACGCATGAAGAACTTGCTCGCGCATGAAGGCTTGGTCACGCGGCGTCCCCACGCATGAAGAGCTTGCTCGCGCGTGATGGGTGTTGTAATTGTTTGAGACATAATAGAGATGAAGGCAAAGTTGTACCTTGTTTGAAGCTCACTTGCGTCACATGTCGGAGAAAAATAGTTCATCGTGCGCGGGGTGATACCAACAGGATGGACCCCCGGTGCCGGTGACATGTAGACGTGCGACCGGACGTTGTTATCGTGCAGATTGTTGACGAACATGGCCGATTTGCGCGGGGGAGGAAACATTGTTGTGCCACCTTTTTGTGAACTCGATACACTTTTTGTGAACGTGAGCTTGATAAAGGCTAACCATGGCTTCCCTTATAATAACGACAAAGCATGTATATAAAGTTAAGGACATCTGGTGCACTGTTGCCTGCTGATGTCAGAAAATGTTTGTTCCATAAAGGAAGGACATGCAATTCAGGGTTGTACCGCGTGGAGCATGTGTTGTACATTTGTTTTGCAAATTACACTTTTTACAAGGTTGCCACACTTTTACAGGCTGTCACACCCCCCTTTTTTTTAATAAAAAATGAACTTTAATGCTTTTGAATATGTTATGATATGTATATCATTTTCCCCCACTTTTGCTCAACAAAAATAGGTTTGAGAATAATGCAGTTGTTTAATTAGATCAGGTAATTGAAAAAAGCAAAGAGGTGGAAAATACTTTCCGGTTTTTGATTTTCATGCCGGAAAAAAGGGTGTAACTGAAAGAGAACCCAGAGTTTCAGTTTTTACCCGGATATTTTGTGTAAAATCAGATCTAAAAGTTCTCAACTCTTTTAGAGTTTGGATGAGCACATTAATGGAGTTCTCGATCCTAAAATTAAGAATGCAGATATGAAGATTGACATGAAAGATGCATGTGCAATAAGGGTTATACCTGGTGCAACATGATTTGTAACTTGACAACTGTACACATTTTCTTTAAAAAAATGTTTGCAAATTAGAGAATAATAATAATCCATTCTTTGAATGGATCTGGATCTTTGTGCCAAAAATCAAATCCCAGGATTACTACAAAACTGTAATGATTATCCAGGTGTGGATAAGGAAACCCCCATAGAAGTTAAAAGAAAACCCACATATGAAGTGGTTGATCGGAGATCATTTTTGACACTCAAACCCAAAAACAGATCTGAAAGAAGGAACGGAGAAGAAACAAGTTGTGATTCTTAGATTTAGATTTTGAACCGGTGGGCGCCAATGAAGAAACACAAAATCATCGCCGGGATGATTGGACCGATTTCTCTGAGAGGGTAAAGAATCGCACCTTGTTCTTCCTCTTGAACCTAGATCTGCAATGGAGAAGAGAAGAAAGTGGAGCTGTAGAGATTGCCGGTAGAAGAAGATTCTCCTATTTCCAGCTACAAAAGTGTGGCGGCTCCATTTCATCTACCCTAATAATGAGGTGAACACCTCTTTATATAGGGGATATGGGCCTCCCCTAACCTCAATGGGCCAGGCCCAGTTAGGGGTTATTTCTACAAGCCCACAACCTAGTGTAGTGTAAACTACAACGCGCTAGGCTTCGCGGGTTAGTACGCAATAATAATAATAATAAATATTATAATAAAAACAATAAGTAACGGGAATATCCGATCGCTTGGGTCGGGTCTAATACCATACCCCATCAGGATTATTGAAAGCAAACACCTTGATCCAGCCTTCTTCTTCATATTTGAGCAAATCAGTAGTTAGCACAGCAGACTTTCCAACAACAATCAAATGCAGCCTCTTTGCGATGGTAAAAAAATGCCCTTGGCAAGGATTGACTCCGATACTCTCGGGAAAACGAAGCATTCTGAAAGTCTCAGAAAGAACATCGAAAGCAACTATGTTCCTCTCACCTGGTGGATACCAAGAATTTGAAACCATGAAATATATGGTTTTACCGGAATAAATTCCGGGAGATCATGAATAACTGCTTGAACCATAATTATTTACGCTCAAGAAATTTATTGTTCTCCACGACTCACGACGTCGTGAGTAAACACGAGCAGTAACCACATTACGGTAACATCTGATGTGAAGCACTTTCAGATCATTGGATTCATCAAAATACATTCCACCTGTATCAGAGTTTCGATCATGACTATTATTTAAGTAGTCGTCAGACAAAAACTTATAGTGCCTGGTTGTTGGATTCCAAAGGATCAGCTCACAACAAATCCGTTCATTGCAAACTAACAACAACCCATTAAACGACGATAGAATACGTAAGAAGGTAGGGTGGACATTGTTAGGAAAACTTATGGTTTTGCTTGTAACGACATCCAAATTATAAGCTACTATGTTGTCAACGAGAATTGACGTGTCTTTAAAGGATAGTAATTTCTTTTGTAGTGAATTCCCAATTCGGAGAGAATGCATCATCTCAAATGCATGACTTGACAGTTCCCTATGAATATTTTTGGAAAGACATTTCAAACGACCAATAGCTTCTGCAGGGAGCCTTGTGAAAATTTCATCAACGATCATTTGAAACCCAATGTTTTCCATTTTCTAATCTATATGTTCTACAATAAAAAATACAACAAATAAAATATAATTGTATATGTAAATGTTTATAAATAAGAAATAAGGAGGTTACTGTATATATAAATATACCAAAAATTTAAAAAACAAACATCATATTTGTAACTAAAAAACCGATCATAATTTTGATGAATAGAGTAACTACAATGACAGTTAAAACAAAGAATTTTAGGATTAGATAACATAGATTGTTGTGGAAGTAAAATTTTAATCAGTATTCTTGTTAAACTTTAGGATTCATAATTTGATTGTAAAATCTCAAGAGAATCATAAAAAGAGACATTCTTACAGAGGTCAAGTGAGACTAACTTACAATTAAAGAATATGATGCAACGATGCTTCGGTTTGTGTCTTGATATCGTGGTGAACAAATGTGTGTTTGAAAGCCTAAGAGATTGTAATGATATTGATAAACAAAAAACTTTGAAGATGATTGAATAGATGGATGAAGGCGGTAATGATGAAAGCAGTTTCCCAACGTAAGGCAAAAATATTTATTTTATATACCCAATGAAGGCGATAATGATTAAATAGATGATGAGACTAAAAAATATGATGCGACGATAGTTAGGCTTTTAATGCAAAACATTTTAAAAATAAGTTTTCATGGGAAAACTATAAGATTAAATATCAAGAAACCCAAAGGACAAATTTCAAACCTTCAAAAAAAAGAGGTTATCATAATTACAATTAACCTTTTTATTTACAATAAGACGAATTTTAAACACTATAAATGATTATTTACCATTCTCCGTATTTCAAAACTTCAACAATTGTCTTTTAAAATTTTCACATTGTTGACTTACGAAACATCTGTTCAGGTACAATTCAACATCCACATAATCTAAATCAAACTCAGATACAATGAGAAGAATGCTTTTATCATCATGCTTTTATAAAGATTGCAATTACATCTAATAGCCTAACAAACTCCCTACATCTACTATTAACCTAAGCACCATTACATTGAAAACCTCTGTTAAGCAGCATCTACTGAATATCATCTGTTGTTCTTTAACATTTGTTGACCCATAGCAGACCTTTGCTTCTTCAAACTTTCTTCAGACTTTGTCTTTATCAACAGATGATCACTTCAAACAGATGTTCTCTTTGGGCAAAATTACCTTTGACAGACATTTAGAGTAGCAGATGTTGAGTATTTTTAATTGACAAGAGGAAATTCTTTAAAAAACTGTTAACTTACCAAACATCTGTTCAGACACAAATCAACATCAACATAATCTAAATCAATGATATTATACAGTGAAATATCTTACAGCCCGAAGGTCAGATTTCAATTAATTGTAGGTTAAACAATCTAGCAGGAAAAAACATGTACATTTTAACATAAACATGTAAAATTATATTTAAAAACAACAGCTTTTAATGCAAAACATCTAATAGCCTAACAAACTCCCTACATCTGCTATTAGCCTAAGCACTATTACATTGAAAACCTCTGTTGAGCAGGATCTATTGAATATCATCTGTTGTTCTTTAAGATTTGCTGACCCATAGCAAACCTTTGCTTCTTCAAACTTTCTTCAAACTATGTCTTAATCAGCAGAGGATCACTTCAAACAGATGTTCTCTTTGGGCAGAGTTTACCTTTGACAGACATTAGAGGAGCAGATGTTGTGTATTTGTAATTGAGAGGAAATTTTTCAAAAAACTGTTGACTTACCAAATAATAAAAAAATAACAAAATTTCAAACCTCTGGCATAAAATAAATAATAAAAAAATCTCTTCATTTAAAGACCAACAATACTCTACATAGTAAACACATGCTTCTACAACTTCAGCAGACACGGATGTTGGGAACCTCTATTAGGCAACAACAGATGTTGGCAACAGTAGCAAGTCAACAGCCGTTAGATTGGCAGAGGATCACTTCAAACAGATGTTCTCTTTGGGCAGACTTTACCTTTGACAGACATTTAACGTAACAGATGTTGAGTATTTGTAATTGAGAGGAGGAAATTCTTCAAAAAACTGTTGACTTACCAAATAATAAAAAAAATAATAAAATTCAAACCTCTGGCATAAAAAAATAAAAAAAACATACATCATAAACACATACTTCTACCACTTCAGCGGACACGGATGTTGGGAACCTCTGTTAGGCAACAACAGATGTTGGCAACAGTGGCAAGTCTATAGTCGTTAGATTAAACAGAACTTATGAGAACAGACAACACCCTTCAGTAGTGGATGACTTTTTAGCCAAACAGAGGTTTAAAAAACAGATAGATATCAACAGACTTCTTAGCTATTTATTAAGAATGGACTTTTGATGTTTTGAATACATTATTATGCTTGACGATGATTTCGAGCAGATGTTCTCTTTTGACAAACTTTAACTTTGACAGATCTATACAGTAACATAAATTGATTCTTTATAATTCTTCAAAAAATTGTTCAAGCACAATTCAACATCAACATAATCTAAATCAAACTCAGAGACAATTTCACATCTACATCAATATCGATCTGCAATACTCAGATTATATTAAAAGTTACATAATAATACTTATGCACCCTAAAATTAGTAAAAATAAAATGCTCCACAAAGATTAATAGGATTAAAATTTATTTATGACATTAAAAGATCAACAATTACATCGAGTACTGAACAACGAAACTTTAAAATCTAACAACAAGACCAAGAAATTCAAGAATCTAACAGCAAAAATTAAGAAATTTTAGCTTCAACTCCATCCTCAACTTGCTTGATAAAGAGCTGCTTTAAATCATTGGAGTCTGCAGAAGTGTATGCATCTTATATGTATACATTCTATACATCAAAATTCCAAACTTTATGCATCTTTTAATATAAAAAAGGAAGGAAAAAACAAACTGAATCTACTTATATATCTTATTCAATAAAATCTTATCTTACAGCAGAAGCAGATACTTTCTTGCGTTTAGTAGGAACCACTGTAGATTCTACATCATAATCATCTGCCCAAATCATTCATAATCATCATTTAGTCATAACCCAGATTAATTTCACTGTACATTTAATAATCTTTCTTTATATTTAATTTAATACTATCAATATCCATATTAACATATTCTAAAACCATTATGGCTCCACAAATGCTTCTACCACTGGTCGCTCGAAGAAAACAGAGCTGAAATATATCAACAGTTTAAAATAAAAATTATCAACATTATCAACAGTTAAAAAAATCCACAAACTTAAAGTAACCCGCAGATGCTTGTATGAATTTCAAACAACTGTGATTAGACTGAAATATAAAGCGAGAATTAGAGTAGATCAGTTCAAAATTTAAAAAATCAAAATTACAAAAAAAAACATAGTTTCAACGATGTTGGAACAATGATGCTGGAACAATTGTGTGAAGCACAAAGATCTGTAATCGGAGAGTTTGTTACAGCAGAAGCAGAGAGTTTCTTGCATTTGGTAGGAATAACTGTAGAATAATCATCATCATCATCTGCTCAAATCATTCAGAATCATTATTTAGTCATAACTCAGATAAAAAACAATTACGAAAAATCAAAATAAAAAACAAGCATAATTATATATTATATATGACATTACCATCATCAAGGCAAACGACATATCACTAAAATTTGTTCTGAAAGTGGGTCAGAGAGAGCTTCGATTTTCTCTTTTCCTTTATGAATAAATGTCGAGTATTGAGAAGAAGGGATTTGAGGAAGAGATACATTGGAAGTGTGGTTTGAAAATACAAAAGCAGAGAACACGAGAGTGTAAATATGAAGGGGGAAATGAGAAAAAAACCTTTATATAAGTAGATGATTGACAGAAGTGAGAGAGTGACATGCATTAATTGCAAATTACGTATTCCCAGACATTTTGAATTTGAAATTACCGGTAATTTCAAAACATCTGCTGACATATACGCATCCCAAAGGACCTTCAACCTCTGCTGGCTTTAAAGGATAGATATGGGCAGAGGTTTTGGATGGCAAAGGTTTATATAGATTTTAAATGATTTTATATATTAAGACTTATGATGCAGTAATGACATACGAAAAGCATTGTTGGACAGCCTCTCTGTCTGCCCCATCAGCTTTTCTTATGTCACTCTGCTTTCTCCTTTTATCTATCTATTATACTAAAGCAAAATAAAGGTTGACTTTTTGACTTTGAGGTGGTTGCTTTCTTTGGCCAGAGAAATGGGTATTTGGGCGCCATTCTTATCTTCAATATATTTCCTTCAATTTCATTCAATGCTCTTCATTGCCCCCAATAATTTCCACCGCCTTCTATCTTCATCTTCTAATTCAACCTACATATACTTCGTCCGTTTCTTCATCTTCTTCAAACGATTTCTCATATTTTTCGCTGAACCATATCGAAATCTGTAAGTGTATATTGTTAATTCTTAGTTTAATCGTTATTTTTTTTCCGAATTTTAAGTATTTTTTCAGAATCTATTTTCCGGTTAAATAAACCCTAGCTTCGATTTTGGTATATGTTTATGTTATCTATCTAGATCTGTGTGGATAATAACTTTTGTTCTGTTTTTGATTAATTTTCTGAAGAAATATTGGTCTGTTGTAGAAACCCTAAGTCCGATATCTAATCCAGATCTGTGTTTTATGTTTATTAAAATTTTGTTATAGATATTGAATTTGATGCTTACTCATAGTCCTAAATCCGATTGTAATGTTTAATTTAACATTATTTTATTTTTATTATTGAATTTGATGTTTACCCAAATTCCGATTGTAATTACAGATCTGTATGTTATTGTTATTGAATTTGATGTTATTTGTTTGGAAATCCCTAAATCTCAATTTTTTTTAAAAAATGTTTAATTTTTTTTTTGAATCTGTATTCTATGCATCATAGGTTATTTGAATGCATTCTTTAATTGTTTTTTTCATTGATCATTGTTATTTTATATTAATCCTGTATCTTAATTTCATTCAAAATCTGTTTATTTTTTAGTATAAACATTATTGATGTTTTCCATTATTAATCCTGATTTATTTCAATGCATTCTTTTTAAATGTGTTTGATTATTTTGTTAATTGATCGTTTTTATTTTATATGAAGCATGTATCTGAATTTCATTCAAGATCTGTTGATTTTTGAGTATTAACATTACGGATGATTTCCATTATTAATCCTGAATTATTTGAATGCATTCTTTTTAAATGTGTTTCATTGCTTTGTTAATTGATCTTTGTTATTTTATGTTAACCCTGTATCTTAATTTCATTCAAGATTTGTTGATTTTTGATAATTAACATTACTCATGATTTTCATTATTACTCCTGAATTCTTTTTTGTCATTCAAACCTGTTGTTGTAGGTTTCCAATATGCCTGGATCTTCTTCATTAAGGTATGTTTTCTTTTTATTATTCACTAACTTATTGTATTATATATTTTGAAATATTGTTTATTGCTTTTGCTTTCCTCATTTATCATTTGTTTCGAACAACAACATTTTAATGTTTACTAACTTATTTTTTGTATAAATTAGTATTAGAGATCCCTGTTTCTGTAGGCATATGAATAAAGCAGACGAAGTTATTATGGTAAGTGATATATTATTACATATATCCCTGTTTCTTTTTTTTTGGTTGTTATCATTAAATCATATTTATGATAATTTATTTTTTTATTTTTTTAAATATTAAATTATAATTCATGTTCCACTGTTTCCTTTTGTTAGTCTATTCCTTCTGATGCTGCTTGCAAACTGTGGGGTGTGGGTAAAGCCCCTACAAATGTTATGATACATACTGATGATGGCCGGATTTTTAATGTTTGGTTAAGCGAACCTAAAGGAAATTTGTTCTTTTTCCAAGGATGGTCCAAGGTAACCCAACATTTGCGACTATCCGAAGGATGTTTGGTAGTATTCAATCCCCTAGATTGTACTACTTTTAAAGTAACATATTTCCTTGATGGTGGTAATGGTAGCTCTTTTTGGACATATCTGCTACGTACATCATCTCATTTTTATGTAAGTTATTTTTTACTTTTATTTAACTTAAAGTATTTTTTTGTTCTTTATTGATATTAAAACTTATTTATTTTCTTTCTTATCTGTTTTATAGGTCATTCCTGAATTTATTCTGCCGAATTCCTTTAATACATCCTTTGATGTAATATCCACTATAATGATGGAGAACAAAACTTTTCACTTATGATTGAAACGTCTGACGGTAAATTCGGTTTTACCATTGGTATTGACGTTATTGTTAGTCAGTTGCAATTAGAGCCTGGTTGTTTTTTGTTATTTACAAAAAAATTAGGTAATAATTTTAATTTAAAAGTTTTTGGAAAAAACGGTGTTGAAAAGAACTTTCTTGATGTGGATGTCGATGTGGTAAGTATACATTTGGGTACTTATATAAATTTTTATATATATTGTTTCATCTAATAAATGTTCTATATAAATTGCAGCCTTTTGTTGCACCTATCGATGCTTTAAATGAAAGTTACGAAGAACCACATGGTCCTGTTCATCGGTTTTCCCGTATGGCTGCTACCGATTTTGTAAGTTCTAATATCTTTTTACAAAGTACAGGAATTTAATTGTTAATATATATATTTTTTTTACCTTTTTTATTAATTATTTTTTATAACAATACAGATGCTTCCCGATCGTGTTTCTGAAATGGCAAAACTTGACCTTTGTTTAAAAGATATAACTGTCAGACTTTTGAACCGGGATCCCCCAGTGCAGTTTAGCAACGGTATTATACGTGAAAGGAAACGTGAAGGTTTTCGATATGCTTTAAGGCATTGGTCGAAGTTCATGAAAACTGCTGGAATTAAGGTCCGTGACACCGTTGACTTTTCTTTTGACGAAAATGAGCAAGTGCTAAGTGTTATAAAGGTTGTACCTTACGTTACGAGTAGTAATTAGTTATTTGACATGGTTATTGTTTTTTCCTTTTTGACCATTTAGATATTAACTTTTGATATGGTTTTCTGGTTTTAACATTGTTATGGTTTTCAACATCAATATAGTACATTTTATCATATCTTGAGATTTATTTTAACCACTATAATTGCAATCTGTATGATAATATCATATTATTAAAAAACCCATTGTGTAAGATGTTTAATATTAATTTTAAGTTATTTTATTTCCATTAAACATATACATTAAAAACGTTAAAATAAAACCTTTTAAAATATATACCAGCAATTATAATTTATACCAGTTGGTGATATGTACATATAGCAGTCATACTTAACATGTTGATATAAATGAGTTGATATATTCAGATATTAACATAGCTATTAATTTTAATAAATATGCCATTACTGTTTATATACACATGTTTATTAATATTATCACTGAAATACAAATTTCACTTAATTTACTTTGATATTTTCTTATTTTTTTAATGTTATTCTAAAAGATATATATTATTTCATAAATTCATATTATATATTCTTTATCAACTTTTTTTAACACTCATTTTTTATATGTCATTTACAAATCGTTGTGGATCCTCATGGTATTTTTTGATATTAATGGATCTATATTGAAAACCCTTTTAATTTACTGTTTTGCTTGGTGGATGTTCATGCTATGTTTTGATATTAATATAAATTTAGTTTTTTAATGTTATCTTCATCTCTGATGACTACAAAGTAATTGGAATAGGACTCGATTGAAATCGGTGGTACAATTTGAATGAATTTAATGTTTTATCTAATAAGAAGTGTTCAGTTTTGTATTAATTTATAAATTTACAGTTCTAATTCGTGGATTTTTATTCCATGTAATGTGTTCAGAGAGATTACAAGATGAACTCGATTTGCCTACGTGTCATATTTTTACTATTAACGAAGAGAGGAAGACACAAAGGATGTGTTAAATACAATTTAGATGATACATGTTCAAGGTAATAAGAAGAATTCCTCTGTTGAAGAAGAAAACAGTGAGAGTGTTTTGCTTGTAACATGGAGGTGTCATTGATGTTGTCGAGGAGTGTCAGGAATTGCTAAGTGATATTGTGACAATCCGAACTTTCAAGGTTTCTGCCGTTTAATCCAGTAATCCCAACTGATCATTATTCTTACTTACCGTTTCTTGTTTAGATGAAACTTGTCTTATGTTTTGGTGTTATTATGATCTGGTTTCACCTAAATGCCCATTATAACCCCATTATAACATTACGCTTTTTATTTGGACCGCACATGTACCGGGCCACATGCTCACACTCTAAAAACCCCACGCTATCCTCTATGTGTATCAGCCCAGTTTATTAGAGGCCCAAACAAGATATAAGCAAACACAAGTGGGTTCGGCCCACACATGTTCCAATTGGGTATGTGTATACGGTTCCATGCCTTCTATTGATAAGAACACAAGAAATAAAAACCCTAGTGCACTCCTCTTGCGACTAGGCGACCAACGACAGAAACCCTTCTCCTTCAAAATCTCCCCTTCTCGCTGCAAGCAACCCCGCCTTATCTTGTATCTAGGTTAGTCTGCTACCATTGTTTAATTGTTGCATGGTTTTCTTGGTGTGATATCATGTTGCATGTATGTGATTGTAATATGTATGGTCAGAATGCTATGTAGAGTTTTGTTTATGGATTGATTGATGCTGATTAAATGATGGAATACTGTTAGTAATGAAGTAATCGGCTAGGATGTAACTATGAAACCAGAAGGAGTGAAGATGTTTAATCGATGATTTAATGATTGTATCTGATGATTGAGTTCATGATATGTTTTGTTCGATTATGTGAGGGTCTCGGTCATATGCAGGAATATTAGGGTTAGATGAATAATAAAACTGCTGG
Source organism: Helianthus annuus (assembly GCF_002127325.2). Classification (NCBI taxonomy): domain Eukaryota; kingdom Viridiplantae; phylum Streptophyta; class Magnoliopsida; order Asterales; family Asteraceae; genus Helianthus; species Helianthus annuus. Next base: position 161,621,494 of record NC_035436.2, read on the forward strand.
GTTTAAGTCGACGAATCTTATGATAGTTTCGCCATAAGTGGGTTCGCCATCCCCTTAACTCGACTTTAGAGATGTTTCGTTATGCATGAGTTTCGTCGTAGGGATGTATAGAAACAGTTCTGTGTGTGTGGTAGTGTGTAATAATCCAGTCCGAACCCGGATAATGTTAGTTATTATGTTAATAGTAATGCCATTCTATGATAGAGTATATATATGTATACAATGGCGGCCATGTGTGAGTATTTGTAGTCTGAGTCAAATCAAGCATGTGCATATTATTACAATGTTGTCAGAATAGTCAAGTATTAATATTAGGTGAATTAAATGAAGAGTAGTGGATGCTATTGTTTGAATCCTTGCTTTGAATTTGTTTTCTTGTTAATTGATTAAGCTTTATCAATCTACTACACACGTTAACCCTTGTCGGCCACTGATCCCTTATATATGTGATTGTAAAGTTCCATAAGTTAACATGCCATCATGTGTTTTAGCTAGATTCATTAGTCATCATATAAGTAAGCGGCCCAATAAGTTGTCAGCCCACTCAATTATTCGGTCCAATAACCTCCTGAATACTTTGATAATTGTCGGCTCAAAAGGGCAACCATGTGATGATGGCTCAAAAGCCCACTCAATGATGATCCATTGTTGTATTGTCATTATTAAACTAATGAATCAAATTATGAAATGTTGTCAACTTATATAAGGATGGGTAGGTAGTCATGTGCACATGTTTAGGTGGGGGGCCGAAGACTTGCTAGACCACACACACTCACACCTATTAGTTAACATGTTATGTAATGGATCGATGATGTGGGGTGATAAGTGCATGCATGGAAGTTGTTATGTAATTATATGATCTTGACATGTTGACTAGTTCTCTGATGATGACCAGGTTATAATATATATATATTCGGTTAGAATGGTTCTTGAAAACCTCATAAACACTAATCTCTTATATGAATTAATTATATTCTAGAGACGGTCTGATGATGTTGTCATGACTTAAACTATATGAGTGTTACATTAAATCAGATGGTATGTGATTATGGAATATGTGAATTAATTGTATGTGAAATATGGAGTGATACGCGTTGTGTTTGTATGTAAACTGATTGTTATATGTGTAACCATCATAGGACTCGGTTGACCACTGTTGTTAAACGAGTAGATAATCCAACCGAGCAAACCAAAGGTGACTTCACTACACTCGAGCATGCGTCCCAGTGGTTGGGGACAGTCAGTGGGTATCCCGTGGAGGGATAAGTCTTTTGGGTAAAAACGGGTATATTGGTTAATATTCTCATCTATCATTCTTGTAAGTCCCTTATGTTGTTACCTGGAGGGTAACGGGTATTAGTTGGTAGCGCTACTTAGGTTTGGCACCCTCACACCGCTCCTAGAGAGGACGGATGTGAACTAATGACCCAGTCGGGCCCAGTACTGGATAGGAGTACGTGGGAAAGGGCAGTCATGTACATCAGGAGCCGTCTTGTTCGGAATTGAGATATTAGCAATATTACTTGCATTGTCAGTGAACTGTTTTACATACAACCGGTAACAAACGTTTTCTAAAACTATGAACTCACTAGCGTTGTCTGATACACTTGTTGCATGCTCGCAGGTCGTTAGACTATATGGATTTGGAACTTGCGGTCTGAAGTAGCTGGAGTGGTCATGGGTCATGCAGATTGGATACGAATGATGGGTTTATTGATCACATACATTTAATTTGAAACAGTTAACTATGTTTTCTTTACTTCCGCTGAACATGTTGGTTTTCATTCAAACTTATTGACGACACTTTTTAGTAATAAATAATGATTTTATTTAACTCTTGTGATTGGTTCAATATGATTAGTGGCTCATTATTGGTTTTTCACACGCCTAACGGGGACACTCCCTAGGTGGTATTTTGGGGGTGTGACAGTTTGGTATCAGAGCCACTGGTTATAGTGAACTTGGTTTTAAAATGTTTTCATAAAACCAGACTATAACCGAACAAGTTCTGAATACGACCATGACACTCAGCTCCAGACTGCAAGGTTCGTCTCTCGTTTACTCATTGTACTTCATAACTAGTGAACACTTACACATGATATTGCATGTGATTGCACGTTTAGCGCAACAGTATTAATTCATGTATTACTTGCGTGTGTTATGTGACTGGTAAGGTAGTATTTCCCTAAACACTCATGACTCACGTTTCGTAATGCTCTTTGTTTGCTACTCGAGTTGGAGGAACCATTTGACATGAGTTAAGAGGAACTGAGGTGAGCATGCAAATCGCAGTATTATTGTGGGTGCACACATAATAATAATATGGGGTGCGTGCGAGTCCCAGTGAGGCTTAACAAGTGAAAAAGGGGTTCCGTTCTGTTATTAAATCGATGTGAAACACAACAGTCTATAATAGTCATAGCAGTGATTCTCTCTCACTTGATCGTGATCTTTTTACTTCACTCTAAATCCTTATGAATCTCGATGCTAACGAGTATTACCTGAACACCCATCTGAACGCCTAGCGAACTGTGTAGAATGTTAGGTGCTTGTACGAACGTCCCTGAGATGGATGCCTCCGCGTCAAATGATTGGTCTATACTTTCCTCACCTATCGTTGTTTGTTAGAACCTAGCGCGTTAACGTCTTAGACCCTGAAGTGCGATCACTTCTGCAACGCTCTAGAAACATACCGTGTATCACTCAGTCAACTCGCAAGAACGATGGAGAAGAGGACGAGCGTAATACCTTACCAACCTTAGTATTGGACGACCCTGATTACCAGCAACGAACATCAGCAGTTTGACGCTAATCGAGTCTTTAACCCTGGTAAGCGACCTATGGGAGTCGACTCTTTCGAATCAATTTGAGCATAAGCAGTGACAACTGATTACAGTGAGGGATGTGTGACTACCAGCACAGTGATTAGCGCTTTAGGGCGTGGCACAAAATGTGGAAAGATGGACTTGGTTGAAGAAAGATCATAGGGTTCCGTTTCAAGCAACGGCAGTATAGGCAACAGTCATGGCAACATCAGGGTACTTGTAATAGTAGCCTACAGTATGGAAATGAAGGTGTCTACGGCATGGATTGGCCGTTGATAATTCAAGACGACAACAACCAGGGGAACGATGACAGTATTGGGAATCCGCATGATCGTAACAACAACACCGGTAGTGGTGCTTATGGAAGGGCATTTAGGATTGACGTAGGCGACACCAGGCATAATAACAACATGGTAGCTTGCATAGGTAGCCAACCGCTTCGTCTCGATTCTGTTTAACCCTGATGCTTCTCGAAACCAAACCTGTTATGGAACCGGCTGATGGCAAGTCAATTGAAGCCTTGTATGTTCTTTGGGATGCAAGCTCGACCTTGTGGGACAAGTGTTCGACATCGACCTTCCTTTTTGCTATCCTTGATAGTCTCGATGCAGTAGTAGTGTAGATTGGTTATCTCGATATCGCATAAATATACCTTGAGGGAAGGAAATTTTGCGTCACTTTATACTTTGAAGCGTCAGAGTGGTGTAAGGGTTGGCATCATATCAGCAATAAAGGCCCAGAAGTGTCTACGGAAGGATTATTCCGCTATGATAACACTCGTTACTGATGATTAAGACTAAGGAAAAGTGGATCGAGGATCCACCAATCGTTCGTGATTTCTTCTAAGTGCTACACGAAGAGCTATCAGGTTTACCTTCACATCGTCAGGTGAAATATCAGATCGGTATCATGTCAGAATCAGCCCTTGACACTAGTGTTCCTTATTGTCTTACACCAGGATGGTTGCAGGAACTGCCTAATCAACTTCAGGAACTATTGGGCATGAGTTTTATCGGACCTAGTTTTTTTTTCTTTCGCTTTGGGGAGCCCCAGTTATACCAATAAAGATAAGCCTTTTGTGTGTGTGCTAATTATCGAGAACTCATTAAGCTTGCATTCGAGGATTGTTTTACGAGCGAACTATTATCAGATGGAAGTCAACGGGGAGAATGTTCTTATAGCGGCTTATCAAACGCATTTCGGCCATACGACTTTGTATTCCATGAACTTTGGGGTAATCATCACACCAGTAGCTTTATGGATTAGATGTACCGGCCGTGCTTATAAAGGACGGTTGGAATCATTATCAAGAGAAAGGAACAACATGGGCGGCATATTTATCTTATTTAGAGCTCCTGAAGGCGGAGCCACTACGCACGAAGTCTTGTTAAAGGTAACTTCTGGATTCGAGAGGTACATCTTTGGATATATAAACAACGGAGTGGGAATACACGTGGATCTCGCTATGATCCATTTTGTTAGAAACAGGTCAACACCGAAGATTTCTTCGAGGATACAATAATTTTTGGTTTCGCTAGATACTATCGCAGATTCATCACATGATTTTCGAAGATCGCACGGTTTTAATCTCTTTAACACAGCAGGGTGCCGTGTTCATGGAAGACAAAACAGGAGGACGTCTTTTCAGCTCTCGAATCCCAACTCTGCACTACACTGAGCATCGCCTTTACCCGAGGGTACGGGTGATTTAGTGGTATACCATAATGCTCCGAATCAGAGTCCCAGTTACACACCTACACAACGTGAGGGAGTGATGACTTACGTGATGGAGATACAAAGAGGAATTGCACGACACACAACTGGCGGTGAAAACCGTGGTCTTGGGATTCTAGATGGAGGCATTACTTGGACGGTACCAGATGCGTTATTTAGACCGATCACAGAGGCCTCTCGTGCACCCTTGTTTCGAGGAGCTAAACATGTAACGACATCACTGGATGGGGCTATTGGATGAATACGACCGTGAAACCTGGACGTGCACGAGCTTTGCAGCCTGCTATCGACTCTAACATACCTGATCAGGCCCGCCTTGCCCAAACTGAAGAACTGAAGGAAGAGAGTTCTCAAGATAATCCCATGTGGGGCATGGGGAAGCAACCTTTGGCTGGTCGGATGATATTTGCTACTTCGTGGAACGAACACGGACCTCACTATTCAGCAACATTAGGGAACTGGTGCAGGAGAAGCACCCGGATCTCGATATCCTAACCATCTGAGTTTTGATAGGACTTATTGAAACCCGAAGACCATGTACGAATGACCGGGCCTGAAGGCCCACATACCCACGCATGAGAACGAAGTTTGACATGTGGGAAAGTCAAGGTCGGATATTAGTAAACAGAAACACATATATGGAATGAGAATAGACTGTCATGGATTTTGTCACTAGTCTACTTACAACTCAAAACAGAAACATTATCCCCTGAGTGATCATTGATGGACTCAGGTTACTAGCACTCTTTCTTGCAATCAAGAAAACTGACGAGTCTTCACGGTTGTGAATGTTCCCCTGAGAGAGGCGGCTTTTAGGCACGAGGTGCCAACTCCTGTTACCTCTGAAATTGATCTATGTATGATTTATGTCAGGCAATACACAACACCCTTGGCTCACGTCCGGACTAGAGCATTGCTTAGTGCCGTTGGGCGAACGATTAGAGAAAACGAACTCTCCCGGCACTTGAAGACATAGTGCGAGCATGTGTGTGATTGACTTAGTAAAAATTGGAAAATACCTACCTTTGGTTGAGTTTACTACAACAGTTACCATTCTAGCATTCGAACAACTATGCTTGAGACATTTTATGGACAATAACGCTAATTTCTTGTTGGATTAGGGTGGGTGACAACGTAATCGCAGGTCTAGGACTTGTACTTGAAACGCTTGGGAAGATTGTTTGGATCAGAAATCGTTGGCGGCAACGAGTGACCGTCAGGAGAGTTGTAAAGCTTAGGAAACACTGGGAGTTCGCTGTAGGCGATCGCATCATGTTAAAAACCTCACCCTGGGAGGGTGTGGTACGCATGGGAAGCTCGACAAGCCTAATTTTCGTTACGTTGAGTTATCCAGAATTCTGGAAAGAATCGGTCGCATGGCCTACAAACTCGAGTGACCCGACGAATTGGGTAACGTGCATAATATCATTTATGTCTCGAGTCTAAGGCAGTGTTTGCCCGATGAAACACTTGTGAACCCTTATTGGAGTCTAGGGTTAATGACAGGTTACGGTTGTTGAGGTGTCTACTGAAATCATGGGCTAGGACATCAAGATTCGTTAGCATAGTCGAATTCCAATTGTGAGAGCTCGTTGGAACTCAAGACGTGGACCGGAGTTCGCGTGGGAACGCAATGATCGGAGTAAGCTCTAGTATCCTCAATTATTCAAACGGTTGTGTCAACTGCTGATATCATTGCTGAATTTCAGGACAAAATTCTCTTTCAAGTTAGGGATGAGGTGGCACCAGCGAAAAACCCACAGTCATCTTGATTTAACATCTTGTCGTTTTGGGTCTTGCCGTTTTGGGTTACTTGTCAAATTTCGGGACGAAATTTCTTTCAAGTTGGGGATGATGTGACAATCCGAACTTTCAAGGTTTGTGCCGTTTAATCCAGTAATCCCAACTGATCATTATTCTTACTTACCGTGTCTTGTTTAGATGAAACTTGTCTTATGTTTTGGTGTTATTATGATCTGGTTTAACCTAAATGCCCATTATAACCCCATTATAACATTACGCTTTTTATTTGGACCGCACATGTACCGGGCCACATGCTCACACTCTAAAAACCCCACACTATCCTGTATGTGTATCGGCCCAGTTTATTAGAGGCCCAAACAAGATATAAGCAAACACAAGTGGGTTCGGCCCACACATGTTCCAATTGGGTATGTGTATACGGTTCCATGCCTTCTATTGATATGAACACAAGAAATAAAAACCCTAGTGCACTCCTCTTGCGACTAGGCGACCGACGATAGAAACCCTTCTCCTTCGAAATCTCCCCTTCTCGCTGCAAGCAACCCCGCCTTATCTTGTATCTAGGTTAGTCTGCTACCATTGTTTAATTGTTGCATGGTTTTCTTGGTGTGATATCATGTTGCATGTATGTGATTGTAATATATATGGTCAGAATGCTATGTAGAGTTTTGTTTATGGATTGATTGATGCTGATTAAATGATGGAATACTGTTAGTAATGAAATAATCGGCTAGGATGTAACTACGAAACCAGAAGGAGTGAAGATGTTTAATCGATGATTTAATGATTGTATCTGATGATTGAGTTCATGATATGTTTTGTTCGATTATGTGAGGGTCTAGGTCATATGCAGGAATATTAGGGTTAGATGAATAATGAAACTGCTGGGTTTAAGTCGACGAATCTTATGATAGTTTCGCCATAAGTGAAGCCGACGAAACATCAGTTTCGCCATCCCCTTAACTCGACTTTGGAGATGTTTCGTTATGCATGAGTTTCGCCGTAGGGATGTATAGAAACAGTTCTGTGTGTGTGGTAGTGTGTAATAATCCAGTCCGAACCCGGATAATGTTAGTTATTATGTTAATAGTAATGCCATTCTATGATAGAGTATATATATGAATACAATGGCGGCCTGTGTGAGTATTTGTAGTCTGAGTCAAATCAAGCATATGCATATTATTACAATGTTGTCAGAATAGTCAAGTATTAATATTAGGTGAATTAAATGAAGAGTAGTGGATGCTTTTGTTTGAATCCTTGCTTTGAATTTGTTGTCTTGTTAATAGATTAAGCTTTATCAATCTACTGCACACGTTAACCCTTGTCGGCCACTGATCCCTTATGTATGTGATTGTAAAGTTCCATAAGTTAACATGCCATCATGTGTTTTAGCTAGATTCATTAGTCATCATATAAGTTAGCGGTCCAATAAGTTGTCAGCCCACTCAATTATTCGGTCCAATAACCTCCTGAATACTTTGATAATTGTCGGCTCAAAAGGGCAGCCATGTGATGATGGCTCAAAAGCCCACTCAATGATGATCCATTGTTGTATTGTCATTATTAAACTAATGAATCAAATTATGAAATGTTGTCAACTTATATAAGGATGGGTAGGTAGTCATGTGCACATGTTTAGGTGGGGGGCTGATGACTTGCTAGACCACACACACTCACACCTATTAGTTAACATGTTATGTAATGGATCGATGATGTGGGGTGATAAGTGCATGCATGGAAGTTGTTATGTAATTATATGATCTTGACATGTTGACTAGTTCTCTGATGATGACCAGGTTATAATATATATATATATATATATATATATATATATATATATATATATATATATATATATATATATATATATATATATATATATATATATATATATATATTCGGTTAGAATGGTTCTTGAAAACCTCATAAACACTAATCTCTTATATGAATTAATTATATTCTAGAGACGGTCTGATGATGTTGTCATGACTTAAACTATATGAGTGTTACATTAAATCAGATGGTATGTGATTATGGAATATGTGAATTAATTGTATGTGAAATATGGAGTGATACGCGTTGTGTTTGTATGTAAACTGATTGTTATATGTGTAACCATCATAGGACTCGGTTGCCACTGTTGTTAAACGAGTAGATAATCCAACCGAGCAAACCAAAGGTGACTTCACTACACTCGAGCATGCGTCCCAGTGGTTGGGGACAGTCAGTGGGTATCCCGTGGAGGGATAAGTCTTTTGGGTAAAAACGGGTATATTGGTTAATATTCTCATCTATCATTCTTGTAAGTCCCTTATGTTGTTACCTGGAGGGTAACGGGTATTAGCTGGTAGCGCTACTTAGGTTTGGCACCCTCACACCGCTCCTAGAGAGGACGGATGTGAACTAATGACCCAGTCGGGCCCAGTACTGGATAGGAGTACGTGGGAAAGGGCAGTCATATACATCAGGAGCCGTCTTGTTCGGAATTGAGATATTAGCAATATTACTTGCATTGTCAGTGAACTGTTTTACATATAACCGGTAACAAACATTTTCTAAAACTATGAACTCACCAGCGTTGTCTGATACACTTGTTGCATGCTCGCAGGTCGTTAGACTATATGGATTTGGAACTTGCTGTCTGAAGTAGCTGGAGTGGTCATGGGTCGTGCAGATTGGATACGAATGATGGGTTTATTGATCACATACATTTAATTTGAAACAGTTAACTATGTTTTCTTTACTTCCGCTGAACATGTTGGTTTTCATTCAAACTTATTGACGATACTTTTCAGTAATAAATAATGATTGTATTTAACTCTTGTGATTGGTTCAATATGATTAGTGGCTCGTTATTGGTTTGTCACACGCCTAACAGGGACACTCCCTAGGTGGTATTTTGGGGGTGTGACAGATATCATTTCCTTACACTCCTCGGCAATGTCAATGACCCCTCTTTAAAATTCCATTAAATCTCTCTCACTGGTTGCTTCTACAACATAGGTTTTCTTTTTGTTACCTGAACCTGTATCATCTCAACTGTGTTGACTGACCCTGTATGTGTTGTTACATCAACATTCAATCATCATTTTTTTATTTTGATCAACATAGATCATCCCATTTTTATGTAAGTTATTTTTTACTTTTATCTATCTTAAAGTGTTGACTATTCTTTTTGATGTGGCTATTCTCACCACAGATCTCCTCTATATTTCCTTCAATTTACTTAAATTATTGAACCGCCTTTTTTAGATTATGTATGGAAGGTTGCAATCTTATTCAATAATTATGGAACCGTTTCCATTTGTCTTTCCTATACACAAAATCTTTCTTTTATTCTGATGTTTCATTCGTTCCCTGCAGAAGCGTGCTCTGTTTTTCGTTCATCATCAGACATCCAAATACAAGTATCGGTAAGTATATTTCACCTCTGTTTGTTTTTTTTATTTTTTATTAGATAACCCCAATTATGTTGTATGATTTGTATGTTGTTGTTCATTTAAACTAATCTGTTAATTGGTTTAGATATGAGATTTATAGCATTTGGTTGATGTAATTAGTCTGTTTATTGTTGTTCTTAGACACCGAAATTGATTTCTAATTGTTTCTGATTATTCAACTTTTGTTATTTTACACTTCATTCATTCTATCATAAACTCTAATCGCTATTTTTTATTACCTAGATGTATTTATGTTACCATGTTGTTAATCTTTTTTCAATATAACATTGTTATAATTACAATTTTTTGTTTGTCTATTTTTTATTTTCTTTCCAGATATGGAAGCTGGGTTTCTGGTTCATATGACGGATCCGTATAAATCCGAGTTGGTTAGGAACTCTGCTTTATTTGCCAACTTGATTTTGTTAGATGTTATAAATTTACTTGGTTATATGTTTATATTGTTTTTCTTATGTTATAATCTTTTTGTTATATTTGTTTTCAGGAATTCCCTAAGTGGTATAATTCATTGATAGATGTTCCTAATTATCCTGTCGGTTGTGTAGATCTAATAACAGATAGTGGTTCTAAGTGGTCTGTTGTTATTGAATCCAACACAAAGGGGGTTTTTATAATTCAAGGTTGGGTGGCAGTTATTATAATGCTTGCTGTTGAGCATAATGATTTGATAGTATTTGAAAAAGTGGATTTAAAAACATTTAAATTGAAACATATCAAATTCCACCATGGCACATATGTCAATTCTATGTTCTATTGTGTGATGACGGATACAGAATTAAAAGATCTGGTATTATTCTCATCTTATTTTTATTTTATTTTTTAAATTATGTTGTTTCATTAATTTTACTAAATATTCTTTTGTTCAGCTGCTTCCATCTGGCTTCATGGAAAATTATTTCAAGAATGATCCCTTGGAATGTCGTTTCACAATACGTTTTCAAAACAAATTGGTTTGGACGGTATACATTGTACGCCGTTTTGGATATTTCAAATGATCTTCATCTGGAATCAGGGGATTTTGTTATATTTGAATTATTGGGATATAATGATTTCAGTATTTCAGTTTTCTACAAAGATGGTTCCCATCGTATTCATCAACAGCATTTAAGAGTACAAGAAGTAATTCAAGTTCAACATCATGGTATTTTAGATGTTATAGTAGAATCCCCTGTATGTGCGGCTGATTTTTATGAGCTGAAATGGGTTTTAACGACCCGTTTTGTAAGTTTCTTCTTTTAATTATTTTTTTAACATTTTTTATTGTTATACGGTTCACTTTATTGCATAATAATATTTGTTTATGTTTTTTAATGTAGATATTTCCAAAAGAATTTGCGTCGAACGTTAACCTTGCCGACATAGGATTCATGAATGTTGTGTCTGGAAATGGCTTTTCCAATACTTTGGCTCTCCGTTTCGCCTAGGGTAACAAAAAGCTTAGATATGCATTTAGAGGTTGGACAAAGTTTATGCGCCAAGCTGGTTTGGAGGATGGATATCTTTATCTACTTCGTTATTATTTTAATAGTGCTACCTTGATGATTACCTACGCAACTTAGGAATATTAATGTTTTTATCATGGATATATTTTCATTTTACTTTTTAATCATATTGGAAATGATAATAAAGAGTTCTTTTGTTTGTTTACACATCTGTGTGTTTTTTCATTGTGTTTTGAAGTTTATTTTGTTTTATGTATGTCGTTTAACCATAATGTATTACCGTTTATCCGAACAATTTTTTTTTACCAAATTTATCTTTTAACCACTGTATCTTAATACTATTTATATAGTATTTTCTTATGTGAGAGCATTATGATATCTTCATACTACGTTATTCTATAACATATTTTTTGTCAGAAGTTGTTAATATGACATATTAAATTTATAGTATCTATTCCATTATGCTTCATATATATTATTTATTAACGAACATGAATATGCCCCTTTTTTTCTCCAGTTGATTCGTTTACAGACCTATAATTATCCCAAAAACTAAAGAAATATATTATAGATATGGATATGGATTCACATTATATGGATATGCTCCTGAATGTGTGAGATATCATATTATAGGTATTGTTGTGCAGTGCTATACAAGCCTCAATAACATCTTTTGTATATTGATTTCAGTATGCGTGTCGAAAAAGGTTGTCAGTGTTGAATTTATAACTGCTAAGGTTGTAGAATGCTAGAAAGCTTCAGTTTCAATCAAAGCTAAAGAAGGAAGTGGAAATTTCAAAGCCGTTTAATAAGGTGGTTAGTGGCATTTCAATTTACCAATTTTTTTTTCATATTAACCGATTTATGGACACGTACACTTATTGACTGTATTTTTAGAAAATAATATTATTTGACATATTTCCATGTTCATGGTTTGTTATAATTGATTTTCTGTATATTTTAATTTTGTAAAATATACAATGTTTACTTAATTAACATTGTCTACCTATTATAAATATTGTTTAAACATTTCACATTCAAATCATTCTTCTCTACTCAGAAATTTTCTATCACTTTTTATAATCCTAGGTAAGAATACCATTGACTGTTCTATAAGATATTGATTGATTGATTGATTATTTATTACAATGTGTTAGTATATATTGTTTTTTTTTCTACTAATCTTTCATGATGAATTCTATGCAGAAATGGAACATGCTACAATCACACTGTTGAAGAATTTGGACCTCAACGTTGATAACTACACCATCAGAATACGCATTGTTCGTTTGTGGACAAGAGCTGATTTCAATAACGCTAGAAAAGTTTATTGCTATGATATGATAGTCATGGACAGTGAGGTAAGCTTTCATAGACGTATGTTTTAATTTAATATTATATACAGTTAATTCTTAAAGTATGTATTTTTTTTTATAAAATAATGCTGTTCTTTGTCAGGGAACAAAAATACAAGCTTTTGTTTTGGCTAAAAACACATCTGGATATCCACATCTTTTAGAAGAAAAGCGTTGTTTGACTATTTGAAATCCTTCCTTGGGTGAGAATCGTCAAAAGGTCAAATACGCTCACGGTGGTTTGAAGATTAACCTTAATAACAACACCGTTGTTGAGGAATGTCACGAGCCTATTGGTTCTGAATGGGGTTTTGATTTTACTCCCTTTGATTCTGTTGTGGAGGATCCAACAGATGACAACAAGTTTTTTAAAAGTCCAATTGGTATCATATATCAATTAAAACTATATAATACAACATAACACATTTTGTGGCACCCGCGGAAAATCCATAGTCATCCTGATCCAACACCTTGTTGTTATGGATTACTTATCAAATTTCGGGATGAAATTTCTTTCAAGTTGGGGATGATATAACAACCCGAACTTTCAAGGTTAGTAACATTGAATCTTGTGATCTTAACTCCTCTTTGTGTTAAACGTTCTGTTCGTATAACTCCGTTAAGCTTAATTGTGCGATAACTTATTAATTAATGTATTGGCAGTTTGGGCCGCACATCTTCTAGGCCGCATGTTCACACTTTAAAACCCGATCATGTATCGGTCCAGAACATCCCGAGCCCATTACACACTTGTATGTTCTCATATTTTGTATATCTTGTAATCTCAGCCCACACTTGAAATCAATGATCCGAACCTTTTAAACCCGGTCCACCTTGGAGTTGTTTGTACCCTGGCCCAGGTTATTAGAAGCCCAAGCATAATAGAAACATAAGTGGGTTCGGTGGCCCACTTGTTCCGAATACATATGCATATGTTTTCATGCATCTCCCATATTGACACAAAAGATAAACAAACCCTAGAAACACCCCTCTTGCATTCATGGTGGTCGGCGACCAGGAAACCCCCTCTCCTTCTAGAAGCTTTCCTTTGATTTCATCTCACATCCTGGTTAGTAAATCACTTTCGTAAATTGTTTTAGTCCTCCGGTGGTATTTGATCTTTTGAGTACTTGTTTGGTTAAGGTGTGCATGATCAAAGAGCTCAAATTAATGATGTTAGTAACCTGAATTGTTAGAGGGAAATCGCTTAAGATGTTAGTTGTGCTTGATAACGATGATTCCTGTTACGTTAAATGTTAATGATTATAAACAATGATGTCTGCTGAATTGATGAGGATGATTTAGGTGGATGATAATAAAAAAAATGATATTGATTCATGTTGATGCGTTTATTTGCTGGGTTTTCTTTGAAACGTACAACCATATGTGCCCAGAGTACAACCTGGTCATGCATATTTAAAAGCTTAAGAATAAAGAGATGATGTCTTTTACATGTTTTTAAATAATGGAGAAGAATGATTTCAACGGGTTTAGGTAAGAATAATGATTTCGGTTGAATGCTCATATCTGTTGACTGTTTGAATGATGATGATGAAACTGACCTCCGATTCACTATTTTGAACGATAATGATGATGATGGTGGTTATCTATTTAGTTGTAGTTAATAATAAGAATGATGATTGATGATTGAATGTGAATATAGTGCACAACCTGGGCATAGTTTTGTCATGCATGTGATGTGTTTTAATGGTGGTACAACCCTATATGCATAAGGTACACCACAAAGTAAAGATGCATGTTTTGAATCTGTGTATTAAAGGAATTTGTCTTATTTAGATGGTAATATGATGATTGATTTAATATTAAAACAACTATTGTCTCATATGTTTGATCTTATAATATGTGTGGACCTATATTTTTGGGCCATGTATTATAACGGAACATACAGGCCTGACAACAACATTATCGTTGGGCCGAGGTTCAGTAGCCCACAAAAACAAATTAATTAAAAACATAGCGGATGGGCTGGGTATTCTGGTTGGGCCGCCGGCATTTAAGCCCACCTGGGTTGGGTTTCATTTAAGATGGAACCTACGCAAGTAAATGAGTATATTGGGTAATAGTGATTTGTTAATAAAAGGATCTTATGAATATAGGTCTATCGGGTTATATTGGGTTGTATTGGTTTCGGTAGAGGAAGTAAGGTGCAGCAGCATAAGTGTTTTGGGCTGGCCTTGGGCCGAGCAGCCCAAGTGCTGGCACAGTTCGTTGGGCCTAGTTTAAATTGGATAAGACTTGTTTCTTTTGGGCCGGTAGCTTGTTTGGACTATATGTTTGTCGAGCCGAACATGGTTAATGAATTTTCATACAATGTGCTTAACTGATTAGACTAGTGTACGGAATGATGAATGCCACTACTTGTATTTTTGTGTACAATATCTGATGAATAAATGAGGAATGATACGTAATGAGCTTGTATGCAAACTGACTGTTATGTACAACTATCATAGGACTTGGTTGATCATTGTGTACAACGAGTAATTAATTCTACCGAGCAAACCAAGGTGAGTTCACTGCGTTTTTCCAAGCATGCATCCTGGGGAGGGATATCGGGTAACGTTCCGGGGAGGAATGCTAGTTTATTGGGATGTTTGTTATTATTACTCAGTTTCTATCACATAAGACCCCTTACATCTACCGACGGTTGCCGGGGAGGCAACGAGGTTATTAGTTGATAGCGCTATTAGGTTTGGCAGCCTCACACCGTACCGGGGAGGACGGGCGTGAACTAATTTCCTTAAAGCATGACCAATGTTTGGATAGAGACATTGGGGTTGGGCAAACACATCTTGTAGCCATTTCGGTAATCGAGTTAAAAACAACATCAAATCAAATCATCAAATATGTGAAACGTTTTAATCTGGTAACTGGTATCTAATCACGTTAACAAAACATTGAACTCACCAGCGTCGTCTGACACACTTGTCTGCATGCTTGTAGGTCTATAGGTTGATATCAGTTGGAACTTGCTGTCTGGGAGGCTAGAGTAGTCATGGGTCGTGACACATGGATTTGCAATACAAGTTTATTGGTTTACGAATGCATGGTTTATGAAATACCTTACAATAAGTTATGCTTCCACCGTATACAATAAGTTATATGTAATCTTTTGTAACACTTTATGTTAATGAAAGAAAGTTTTATTCAAACAGATATATGAGTTCAATGTAATTGGTGGCTAAGATCCTGGTACGTCACACGTCCCGCGGTGTTTCCGCAAGTGGTATTTTGGGGGTGTGACAGTTTGGTGTCAGAGCCACTGGTTATAGTGAACTTGGTTTTAAAACGTTTTTATAAAACCAGACTATAACCGAACAGTTCTGAAAATAAGAATACGACCATGACACTCAGCTCCAGATTGCAAGGTTCGTCTCTTTCATCTGTTGCATACATTACATGACTAGTACACATTGTTTATGACGTTATATACGAACACACACTCGTCACTATAGCATAATTTCACGAATTGCTCGTTTATTGTATGATGCATGGTTGGTGTGTCGTAGTCCATAGATTCTTGTGACCTTATCCTTTGATAACCTCTGTTTGGCATTCGAGTTTGAGGAACCATTTGACATGAGTTAGGAAGAACTGAGATGAGCATGCAAATCACAATATTATTGTGGGTGCACACATAATAATAATGTGGGGTGCATGCGAGTCCCAGTGAGGCTTAACAAGTGAAAAGGGGTTCCGTTCTGTTATTTGATCAATGAGAAATGTAACAACCTATAGGGGTCATAGTAGTGATTGTCTCCTACTCGAACGTGATTTTTTTTTCTTTTTCATTTCCCTCTGAAACCTTTCAAATCTCGATGCTATCGAGTATTACCTGAACACCCATTTGAACGCCTAGCGAACTGTGTAGAATGTTAGGTGCTTGTACGAACGTCTCCGAGTTGGATATTGCAACATCACACTCCTCTTTGTTAGCTGGAACTCAATATACCGACGTCTTAGATCCTGAAGTATGATCACTTCTGCAACACTTTAGCCATATACCGTGTATTAACCAATCGACATGCAAGGTCGATGGACAAGAAGATGAGTGTAGTACCTCACCGACCTCAGTTTTAGGACGACCTTGATTACCGGCAACGAACATCAGCAATTTGACTCCAATCAAATCTTTAACCCTAGTCAGCGACTTATGGAAGTCGACTGTTGTGAATCAATCGGGACATAACGAATGAGGATTGACTGTAGAGCGTAATGTGCAACCGCCCGCACCATGAGTAGTGCCTTAGGGCGCAGGACACCGTTACAGGCAACAACATTAGAGGCAACAGTCGCGACAACATCAAGGTACTCATAGTCGTAGCCTACAACATGGAAACAAGGTGACAACAACCAAGGGAACGACGGCAGTACTGGAAACTCTCATAACGAAAACAACACTGGAAATGATGCCCATGGAAGGGCATTTAGGATTGGTATAGCTATTCGCGTCGTCTCTGATCCGTTTACCCCGGATGCTTCTTGAAACCGAACATGTTGTGGAATCAGCTGATGACAAGACAAATGGAAACTTCATATGCTTGTTGGGATGCAAACTCGACCTCGTGGGACAAGTGTTCGATATCAACCTTCCTACTACTATCCTTGACGGTATTGATGGAGTAGTCAGTGTGGATTGGTTATTCGAAGATTGCGTAGATATACCCTGTAAGGAGAAAATTTTTGCGTACCCTTCTCCTTAGTGGAGGATCGTTACTTGTTCTAAAGTGTCAGAGTGGCGCGAAGGTTAGCGTCATTTCAGCTATGAAAGCACAGAAGTGTCTTCGGAGGGATTATCCCGCTATGCTAACACTCGATTCTGATGTTAAGGCTATGGAAAAGAGGATCGAAGATCCACCAACTATTCATGATTCCTCTTGGTGTGCTACCCGAGGAACTTTCAGGTTTACTTCCACAATTATAGAGAAAAATCTCAGTTGATCTCGCGCCAGATGCAGCCCTGATTACTCGTACTTCATACCGTCTTTTACCAGGAGGGTTGCAAGAACTGTTTAATCAACTACAAGAACTGTTGAACAGGAGTTTTGTCAGGCCAAGCTTTTCGCTTCGGGGAGCCCCAGTTTTATCCGTGAAGATAAGCCTTTTCGTATGTGTACTGATTATCGAGAACTTAACAAGGCGACATCCAGAACCGTTTGCCACGACCATGTATTGACATCCTGTCGACCAGTTGTGGGGGTCAAGCTCCCATTCAAGGATTGACTAACGAACGAACTATCATCAGATGGAAGTCCAAGGGGAGAATGTTCCCACAACGGCATATCGAACGCAGTACGGCCATTGCGACTTTGTATTCCATGGTCTTTGAGTTAATCAACACACCAGCAGCTTATTGGACCACATGAATCAACCATGTTTATTGATCACGTTTTGGATCATTTCCAGGAGGAAGGAACAGCATGGGTGACATTTGTATCTCATTCTAGAGCTCCTGAGGGAGGAGCCACTCCGCGCGAAATCTTGTTAAATGTAACTTTCGGATTCGAGAGGTACCTTTTTGGTCATATAATCAACGAAGTGGGAATAACCGTGGGTCTCGCTAAGAGCCATTTTGTTAGAAACTGATCGACACCAAAGACTTCTTCGGAGACACAGCAATTCCTTGATTTCGCTAGATATCATTGCAGATTCATCGTGGGATTTTCGAAGACTGCGCAACGTTAACCTCTACAGCACCGCGGGGTGCTGTGAACTCATGGGGAGACAAAACAGAAGAACCTCTTTTCAGCTTTTGAAATCCAACTCTACAATGCGCTGAGCATCGTCTTTACCCGAGGGTGCGGGTGATCTAGTGGTATACTATGATGGTTCGAATCAGAGTCCCAATTACACGTCGATGCAACACGAGAAGGAGATTGCCCACGTGGTGGACTTACAGGAAGAATTGCATGAGTCACGACCTGCGGTGGAAGCCATAGTCCTTGGATTTACATTGGAGGCATTACTTGGACGATACCGAATGCACTACTTAGACCGATCACAAGGGCCTCCCGTGTACCCTGGTTACGAGAGAGTTAAATCAGTTAATGGCATCGCTGGATGGAACTTTTGAATGAATACGACCGTGAAACCTAGACGTGCACGAGCTTTGCAGCTCGCTATCCACTCTAACATACCTGATCAGACTCACCTTATTCAAATTGAAGAACTGAAGGAAGAGAGTTCTCAAGATTGACCCATGCGGGGCATGGGGAAGCAACCTTTGGCAGGTCGGATGATATTTATTACCTCATGGAACGAATATGGACCTCACTATACAGCAACCTTAGGGAACTGGTGCAGGCGAAGCACACGGGCCTCGATATCCTATTCATCTGAGTTTTGATAGGATGTATTAAAACCTGAAAACCATGTACGGATGACCGGGCCTGAAGGCCCACATAGCGACGTATGGAATCGATGTTTGACTTGTGGGAAGGTCAAGGTGGGATATTAGCAATTAGAAACACATATATGGAAATGAGAACAGGCTGCCATGGATTTTGTCGCTAGTCTACTTACAACTCAAAACGAAAACAATATCACCTGGGTGCTCGTTGATTGTCTCACGTAACCAGCACACTTTCTTGCAATCAGGGAAACCGACGAGTCTTCACAAGCTGTGAATGTTCCTCTGAGAGAGGCGGCTTATAGGCACAAGGTGCCAACTCCTATTACCTCCTATTTTGAGCTATACCTGATTTATGACAAGCGATACACAACACCCTTGACTCACGTACAGAAATGAGTATTACTTATCAACATAGGACGTACGGTTTGAGTAAACAACCCCCCCCCCCCTGACACTCGAAGACATGCTGCAAGCATGTGTGAGAATAACTTGGTGTAAATTAGAAGGATGTATACTTCAGACAACTCTGTTTGGGGCATTGCTTGGATGATAATGCCAATCTCTTTATGGATTGAGGTGGATGACCACCTAAACACAGGTCCAGGACTTGTACTCGAAACTCTTGAGAAGATTGCTTGGATCGGAAATCATCTGGCGGCAACGAGTGACCGTTAGGGAAGCTGATAGGCTTAGGAAACACAGGAAGATCGCTGTAAGCCATCGTATCATGTTAAAAGTCTCACCCTGGGAGGGTGTGGTACGCTTGGGAAGCGTTGCGAGCTTAACATACATCACTTTGAGCCATACAACACTCTGGGAAGAATAGATAACGTGACTTAAAAACTCGGGATACCCGACGAATTGGGTAACGTGCACAAAGCCATTTAAGTCTCGAATTTAAGGCAGTGTTTGTCCGATGGAACGTTTGTGATTTCTTTGTTATTTAAACGCAATGATCAAAGGAAGCTTTAATGTCCTCAACTTATTTAAACGGTGGAATCAACTTCTGACATAATTGGCGAATTTCGGGACGAAATTTCTTTCAAGTTGGGGATAATGTGGCACCCGCGGAAAATCCATAGTCATCCTGATCCAACACCTTGTTGTTATGGATTACTTATCAAATTTCGGGATGAAATTTCTTTCAAGTTGGGGATGATGTAACAACCCGAACTTTGAAGGTTAGTAACATTGAATCTTGTGATCTTAACTCCCCTTTGTGTTAAACGTTATGTTCGTATAACTCCGTTAAACTTAATTGTGCGATAACTTATTAATTAATGTATTGGCAGTTTGGGCCGCACATCTTCTGGGCCGCATGTTCACACTTTAAAACCCGATCATGTATCGGTCCAGAACATCCCGAGCCCATTACACACTTGTATGTTCTCATATTTTGTATATCTTGTAATCTCGGCCCACACTTGAAATCATTGATCCGAACCTTTTAAAACCGGTCCACCTTGGAGTTGTTTGTACCCTGGCCCAGGTTATTAGAAGCCCAAGCATAATAGAAACATAAGTGGGTTCGGTGGCCCACTTGTTCTGAATACATATGCATATGTTTTCATGCATTTCCCATATTGACACAAAAGATAAACAAACCCTAGCAACACCCCTCTTGCATTCATGGTGGTCGGCGACCAGGAAACCCCTCTCTCCTTCTAGAAGCTTTCCTTCGATTTCATCTCACATCCCGGTTAGTAAATCACTTTCGTAAATTGTTTTAGTCCTCCGGTGGTATTTGATCTTTTGAGTACTTGTTTGGTTAAGGTGTGCATGATCAACGAGCTCGAATTAATGATGTTAATAAACTGAATTGTTAGAGGGAAATCGCTTAAGATGTTAGTTGTGCTTGATAACGATGAATCCTGTTACGTTAAATGTTAATGATTATAAACAACAATGTCTGTTGAATTGATGAGGATGATTTAGGTGGACGATAATAAAAAAAATGATATTGATTCATGTTGATGCGTTTATTTGCTGGGTTTTCTTTGAAACGTACAACCATATGTGCCCAGAGTACAACCTGGTCATGCATATTTAAAAGCTTAAGAATAAAGAGATGGTGTCTTTTACATGTTTTTAAATAATGGAGAAGAATGATTTCAACGGGTTTATGTAAGAATAATGATTTCGGTTGAATGCTCATATCTGTTGACTGTTTGAATGATGATGATGAAACTGACCTCCGATTCACTATTTTGAACGATAATGATGATGATGGTTATCTATTTAGTTGTAATTAATAATAAGAATGATGATTGATGATTGAATGTGAATATAGTGCACAACCTGGGCATAGTATTGTCATGCATGTGATGTGTTTTAATGGTGGTACAACCCTATATGCATAAGGTACACCACAAGTAAAGATGCATGTTTTGAATCTGTGTATTAAAGGAATTTGTCTTATTCAGATGGTAAGATGGTAATATGATGATTGATTTAATATTAAAACAACTATTGTCTCATATGTTTGATCTTATAATATGTGTGGACCTATATTTTTGGGCCATGTATTATAACGGAACATACAGGCCTGACAACAACATTATCGTTGGGCCGAGGTTCAGTAGCCCACAAAAACAAATTAATTAAAAACATAGCTGATGGGCTGGGTATTCTGGTTGGGCCGCCGGCACTTAAGCGCACCTGGGTTGGGTTTCATTTAAGATGGAACCTACGCAAGTAAATGAGTATATTGGGTAATAGTGATTTGTTAATAAAAGGATCTTATGAATATAGGGCTATCGGGTTATATTGGGTTGTATTGTTTCGGTAGAGGAAGTAAGGTGCAACTGCATAAGTGTTTTGGGCTGGCCTTGGGCCGAGCAGCCCAAGTGCTGGCACAGTTCGTTGGGCCTAGTTTAAATTGGATAAGACTTGTTTCTTTTGGGCCGGTAGCTTGTTTGGACTATATGTTTGTCGAGCCGAACATGGTTAATGAATTTTCATACAATGTGCTTAACTGATTAGACTAGTGTACGGAATGATGAATGCCACTACTTGTATTTTTGTGTACACTATCTGATGAATAAATGAGGAATGATACGTAATGAGCTTGTATGCAAACTGATTGTTATGTACAACTATCATAGGACTTGGTTGATCATTGTGTAAAACGAGCAATTAATTCTACCGAGTAAACCAAGGTGAGTTCACTGCCTTTTTCCAAGCATGCATCCCGGGGAGGGATATCGGGTAACGTTCCGGGGAGGAATGCTAGTTTATTGGAATGTTTGTTATTATTACTCAGTTTCTATCACATAAGACCCCTTACATCTACCGACAGTTGCCGGGGAGGCAACGAGGTTATTAGTTGATAGCGCTATTAGGTTTGGCACCCTCACACCGTACCGGGGAGGACGGGCGTGAACTAATTTCCTTAAAGCATGACCAATGTTTGGATAGAGACATTGGGGTTGGGCAAACACATCTTGTAGCCATTTCGGTAATCGAGTTAATAACAACATCAAATCAAATCATAAAATCTGTGAAATGTTTTAATCTGGTAACTGGTATCTAATCACGCTAACAAAACTTTGAACTCACCAGCGTCGTCTGACGCACTTGTCTGCATGCTTGCAGGTCTATAGGTTGATATCAGTTGGAACTTGCTGTCTGGGAGGCTAGAGTAGTCATGGGTCGTGACACATGGATTTGCAATACAAGTTTATTGGTTTACGAACGCATGGTTTATGAAATAACTTACAATAAGTTATGCTTCCGCTGTATACAATAAGTTATATGTAATCTTTTGTAACACTTTATGTTAATGAAAGAAAGTTTTATTCAAACAGATATATGAGTTCAATGTAATTAGTGGCTAAGATCCTGGTACATCACATGTCCCATGGTGTTTCCGCAAGTGATATTTTGGGGGTGTGACACATTTTTATTTTGTTGACACTATTTACGTTTTTCTCAGATGTAATTGGTTTTGTGGTCAAAAGTTTTCCCTTCGAAGTAGACATGGAAACTAATAATGGAAAAAACCAGAAGAAAGTCACCTTTATGCTTGAAGACTTGAAGTATTTATTTATTTTGTCTTCACTTTTATTCCTTATACTATTATCTTTTTTATGTTATGTTATCTATACTACTAACTATATTTTTAACTATTTTAATGTTCAGCAATAAGCAGATCTTTGTGACACTTTGGGACGGTTATGCGTATCAAATAATGGAGTATGAGAGCAGCAATTGAGGTGAAAAAAATGTCGTTGTAATCATTCAGTTTGGGAAATACAGATTCTGGGGAGGTATCTTATTACTTTACATCTATTGTGTTTTTTCTTTACTGTTTCAATTTTAATAGTTGTTTAAATTAAATAAAGTTTTTTTTTTTATTATTATGTACAGGGCATTTGTTTGTTTCTAATTTGTATACCGTCACTCGAGTCTTAATTAACAGTGATATTGATGAAGTTGCTGAGTTTAAAAAAGGTTCACTATCCTAATATGTTTTTATAATTTTGAATCCATCTTTGTCAGTGTAAATAATTATTTTTCATGTTTTATTAGATTTATCGAGAAACTTTCTCCCGAAATTTCTTCCAGTTATTCTGGCTTAAGTTCTTCTGTTGTGAAGTCTGCCACTGAAGAGTTCCTTTCAGACTTGACTTTTTATCCCATTGGGTCGTTAAACTCAATAGATACGGTAACACGAATCAAAATTGTTTTAATATGTTTTCCTTTATGTTTTTTTATACATTATCTATATCTTAAACACAGACGAAGTTTGTTGTCATTCTTGGGACTATCAAGAGTTTTGCATCAAACAATGAGTGGTTTTACAACGCGTGCACAAGCTGCAACAAAAAGGTTTCAACCGTTACTTTTGTTAAAGAGAAGCAGGATGGTAGTGATGGTTTTGAAGAGGTTACTGTCTTGGAATGCAAGACTGATGTTTGTAATACAAGGACCGTTTCATCAATTCCAAGGTAAAATATTATCCATATTAAGCTTTTGTCGTCAAAAAAAACTAAATCTTATTAATATATTATGCAGAATTAGGCTTTCTATACGTGTGCAAGATTGTACTGGTATTGTGACGCTGACATTGTTTGAGCGTGAGGTGACAAAGCTTTTGAAGGTTAATGCTAATCAGCTGTTAGACAACAGCATTGAAGTATGTACTAAATAATTCCTTTTTATCATATGTTTGGTTATTCTACAACATTAAAGTATATTTATTTTTTCAACAGTTGGCAAAACAAGGAAACTTTCCAAATGAGCTAAATTCTTTACTCAATATGAAGTTTGCATTCAAGATTGTTGTTTCTTCTTTTAACATTAGCAAGAAGTCTGATGGCTACTCAGTCTCCAAGATGACTAATAACCCGATGGTTTTGTCCGAGCTTGATAAACATTTTGACACTATTCAGGTATATTTATTCCATTTCACCTTTATACTATTATTACGATTTGCCAACGATCTTTAACTTCTAATTATTATAATTTATTTTTTTAATTTTTTTTAAATAAAATCAGCCTATTGATGAGGAAGTCGTCAATGTCGAACCAGCTGATTCAAATCGTAATGTCGATTGGCCTGTTAAGGTTTAGTATCCTTTAGTTTATATATAATTTAATTTTTACTCATTATTTGTTAAATGTGTATTAATAACTCATCCCTCTTTATTTATTTGATTTTTGTAGGATTCTATATCCCAAACGAGAGACGATGTAACCCCTTGCTCAAATGTTTTTAAAGTTGGGTTTACAACATCCTTTGATCATGAGGATGCTAAGTTGGATACGATGAGCGAAGGTGACTTGAAACGCAATTTGGATACCGTGTATGACGTGGATGATTTTTCTTCGCAGTCTTCATCAAAAATGCGTAAAGTGGGTTGTGTCGATGCAGTGCTTCTAATTCCAAAGACAGAAAAGTAGTCACCTATAATTCAAACATTTTATCTCATCGTTTCTATTTGCTTTAGTATTTGGATATTTTTTGATGTTTTTTTTTCTTTGCAATTTGACAATGGTTTGACCTGTGTGGTTGTTTTATATGAACATGATTGTTTGATGGTTTAGTTTTTTGTTTTGAATAACAATTGTTTTTTGCTAATTCTTTTTGTTAATTATTCTTTTTGTTTCTTATATATATCATGATTATTCTTTTTGCTAACTCTCATTGTAATAATATATCGTTTAATTATTTATATTGTTACTAAAAATATAAGAGCTAATATCATTTTGTATACTCTACATCATTTAAAAAACGTATAATTTATTATTAACATATAAACTAATCAGGTTATAGAAAGTATTACATACTATTAAGATATCAAAATTTTAAGTTTTTTAATTAATACAGAATCAAAAAAATACAATCCGTTTTTCAAAATTTACAACATTTAAAAAACAAAACTTTTTTATTATTTAAAATATTCATATTATTTTCTAATATTTGTAACTAAAATTCATTTTTTGGTTGATTTTCAAATTCAATTTAATTATATATGTAATGTAATCTATTTAAGTAATGTAGTTAATACATTATCAATTTTTTTTATATACAATTACCAGAATTTATTCTAAATATATATATTCATCAGGTTATAGAAAGTATTACATACTATTTAAAAAAGAAAATTAACTTTTTTTAGTAATACAGAATTTAAAAAATATAATCCTGTTTTAAATTTAAAAACTTTAAATAGACTCCATTAATTTCGTCAAAAAAATTATTTATATATTTCATTTTCTAATTCCCCCTTTTTGTAACAAATAAACTGTACTCTTACATATTTTTTTATAAAATACTAATATATTTGTGCATAAAATTGACAAAATATATATTTTCCATAATTGATAGTATTACTGTAACTATAAATAATTTGATATTCTAACTATACATAATACATAACCATCTTCATCCTGTCCAACATTCATATATCAATGGAGTTTTTGAATTGTTTTTTACTTTATCTTTCAGACAACAAGATGAAGTCTCTTGTATGTGAATTTTTTCTTTAATCTTAATTTAATTTTAATATTTAATTATTATATTACTATATGTATACAGATTTTACCAAGGAATTACCATAATTGGGTAGCTGTTTTCAAGTTACCTCCTGATTGTATGGTTCAAATCAGACTGATCGAATAGTTTTTTCTGTTAGGGTTAGACAAGCAGGGTCTTCATATTTTTTTCATGATGGATGGTTTAACATGATACAGTCACTACTATTACCAAATAAGTCATTGCTTTTATTTTTGTACGAAGGTAGTCTAACTTTTCGACTCATATATTTCTATCAAGATTTGGCACTTGCTCAAGATGATTTCTTATATTGCCAAACATCACAGTTTTGTGAACATAAAGACCAATTGGTATTTATTATTGTTTATATTTATACTATATTAGCTTTTGACTAATTATATTAAAATTTTTTTAACATAATTATTTATTTTTGACTTACAGCTTATCAATAGATCTTTTGTTCATCATAAGTTGAAGAACATAGTACCTACCAGCCATGTTACTATAACTGTTTTTCTTAACCGTACATGGTTGGTTTTTATGGAGAAGCATGGTCAAAAAAAAATTTTCACTACTGGATGGAATCAAATTAAAGAAGACATGAAAATTTCAGACGAACATTATATTATTTTTTAGATGATTTCGGAATCAAAATTTGACATGATGGTTTTTAGAGGCACAGAAGATTTGGTCCGTATTCCTGAACGTCGTCTTGCACGTGTTAAAATAGAGTGTAAAGAAGAAGTTATTGAAGAAGGTGCTCCTTAAATTGTTTTAGGATACAGAATGAAGTATAAAATTATTTGTTTCCTTAGTATTATATTTAAACATTTTTTGCTCATACACTCCTTTTTATCGTTTATTAACCCACCTTTCATACATTATTTAATTATTAATTATTAATATATCTCGATGTATTATTTTGTTTATAAAATAGTTAACAACCTTTCATAAAAGGGTGTTGTTGTAATTTATGGTTATATCCATTTTATTTTCGTCAAATTTCAAACTATAGGGGATGTTTATGTAACATTTCAAATGGCGGTTGTAATTATGGACATTGTCCTTACCATACTCTACCATCAAATCATCGCTCTTATCATCCCAAGGAGAAAGGGAATCGGCAACCGGAACTACAAATCGGAATAACGCCGGAATCATCCTTCTTTAGGTTTTCTACGCCGGAACTAGGGCTTGGAATTTTGATGTAAAGGTAACAACATTTAAGTTCCTTCGGATTATTAATAAATTTTTGATTTAATCGTTTCTATCGTTGATTTTTTACCATTACATTGATGTACTTCGAATCTTAACCATTTATATTGTTGTTTTTTGTAAGATTGAGTCTTTAATTGTTAGAAAATTAGTGTTTTTAGTTTATTATTGTTATGCTATGTTCAACTTGTGTTTATATACCGATCCTACTTTAGACATAAACGTTAAATGATGATCCTGTATTTAATCATTCACTTAAAAATTGATAGATACGGGTATAAGAACTTTAAATTTCAGAATCATTAAAGTTAGTTATAATATTGTATGTTAGGTCATAGAAAATATTAATTTTTGAACCATATAACTTAGGTTTTTTCATGATTTCAATCTTCAGTATTTATAGTCGAAATAGTTGTCTGTCTGTAGTGTTTTTTGTGTATACTTTATAGAATAGTGTTCGGTAAAGTACGAGAATGTGAAATTCTTTGTTTTTTGAAATCATTTGTCTTAGCATATTTGTTGTTGCAGGTTTGAAAATGTATACTTTGTTTGTAAAGTATCTTCTGAACCCATCATCATTGAGTATAGTAAGCATTCTTTATGTTACCTATAATTCAGTTTTTTTAGTAATATTTTTTAGTATTTTGATTTTTGAAACTTATAATACTAAGTATAGTTAATATTATTATATATACAGGATGTCCCGATTACCTTTGTTACTCAATTCTATGGAGAGGATTGGGCCGATAGGAAGCTGCGTATATATAACTCAAGTGGGAAAAAATGGGTCGTAATGTTGAAACGAGTAAAAGGTATGTCGGTCTTAACTGACGGACGGCTGGGAAACAGTTGTTTCAGAACTTGAACTTCAAAAGGATTGTCTGCTTACATTTCTTCCATTGAACCATTTTGGTCTCCATCTTTCATCTTATGTTAATGGCGTATGTCGTCAATCTTATTTCACAATTAATCGTCATCTAAGAATGGGTTTTACGGTACGTAATCTCATTTCATTTTCATTACAATTTATCTTTAACATGTTTTTCACTTTTTTATAATCTAACGTACATAGCCAACATTCAATGTGTTATGTTTCATATTATGTAGATCACTGAAGATTCTTTTGTTCAACAATGTTTTGGAGACAATGTAGTGGCTGGCTCATATGAAATTAATTATAAGGGTTCTCCGTGGACAGTGTCAACAAGTAAGGTTAATTCAAACTATGTATTTTCACAAGGTTGGACCCAACTTTGCAACGATCTTGGCGTTCAAGAAGATGATTTACTGGTTTTTGAAAAAACTTAATGATGTTATGTTTGGCTTAACCGTGTATCGAGACGAGGTTGAGATAAGGTTGAGCAAGAAGGTTGAATCTGATGATGATGATGATGTAATTCAGATCTCTAAGGCCGATTATGATAAAGCGCTTTTTAAGGTTCGAATCTATTAAGTATTAAATTTTGTATCCATTTTTATCATTCTTTTAATTTTTTTTAAATATGATGTTTGCAGGACATAGAGGAAGATGATAACCAGCCCACTTCTGATCAAAGTCCATCAGGAACAGTCCCCGTCAAGTACACCGAAGAAGGTTCATGTTAAAGAGACGTTGAAAGTAGGTGATGGTTTACATTTCAAGACAAGCAAAGATGTAAGTTTACAACCACTATTATATATTTATATTAATTTAGTTATGATAATTGCGTATTATAACTCATGTTTATGAATTCAAGCTTCAATTAACCCATACGAACATTAGTACTGATTTTAAACCTACTGTTGCATCTATATCATTACTTTTATAGGCTGTTTTTTTTTGTTTGTTTGTACAAACACATTGTTTAATCAATTTGCTGTTTAAGTAAGGTACATGAAATAGTTTCAATGCTCATATTAGTTGTATTAGAGGTTTAAGAACTACATTGTTTATTTCCTAGGTTTACCAGTCAAATATTAATTAAATACTGATGACATTGTACAATTAATTTAATATCTTTAGTATATTAGAAAAATAACCTGCAACTTTATTAGATCAAATTGAAAGACAGTCTGGGATGTATGTTAGCCTTTTTTTTCTCAAAATATAGTACATTTTGTATATGTAAAATGATGCAGTATAATTTTAGCTTTAAATTTATAAAACATATAAGATGTAAAATATTTGATGTGCTAACTCTATTCTTTCACAACAGGTTAAAGGAAAGGGAAAAGGTAAAGTTTTTGTCGACCAATCCGTCACAGTCGATAATTTGAACAAACAATGCAAAGGCCGAAAACGTTCTACAACATCTGCTCAAACTGTCAAGGTATTAAATATTTTATGTATTTTTTTATGTTTACTAATATCCGTTTTTATTGTCATTCTTTGCTTAGTTATATTCATAAGGTTTGATAGAAAATTGATAATTGTTGTTGAATAACAAGTTTAAAATTTAAATTATTGAATTTTTCGTATTATATTTTTTTGTGGTCGTCTTGAATCTGTTGAGATTGATGTTCAAGTAGAATGAATCCAGTATTAGTTTAGTAAAAAGTGAATACTTTTAGAATCAATGTTCTTAATAGTTTATAAGTCGTACAAAGTGTATATATTATGTGTAAAAATCTTCAAGTAAACTATTTGTTTGTCAGCCAAATCACTATGTTATCCAATTTCATAAATAGTCTTTGTACAAGATAACTTTAATTGTACAATATATATACTATATTTGTTGTTAACTACCTCTATATATTTATTTTCCTTAAACAAGGCAAAGAAACGGTTAACTGCTGTTCAAAATGTGAAGCATCGAAAGAAGGTTACAAGGAATGCAAACAAAGTTTCCGCTGTCGGCATGGATCCTGAATTCTTCAACTTTAGTCGTAAAGCAGAATATAGGCTGGTAGGATTTGTTTTTACATGATTTACCATCATTTTTTTTATTTTTTTATATTCACTTATATTTTGCTTTCTTTCAACGTTCTTAGCGGCTTCCTGTTGAGGTTGTAAATAGAGCAGGCCTGTCTGAAAGCTTGCAACCTTTATCTGTGCAAAATATGAATGGTGATGTTGAAGTTTATGAAACAAAGACAGAGTTAAACGGTGGTACGTTACGTTACGTCGTTGATGGTTGGAGGAAATTCATGGAAGATAACCAGTTGCAGTTTGGACACATGCTGCACTTCACATATTTAACTTCACAGAGGAAGATTGTGTTGAATGATGTAACTTCGATCTAAGGAAGATAATTGATTTTATGTAAAACACCTATGTTTTGGTAAGTTGTTTGTTAGTCTTTTAAATAGAAACATTTTGGTGGTTTGGTTGATGAACATGAAAACTTTTATTACTTTACTATGGTTTAGTTTATTTAGATGTTTTGTAATGATACCAATAACTTATTTTGTAATAGGTTCAATGTTGTTAGTGTTTGATATGTCTATTTTTGTAGGTAGTTACAATCTTCATATTTCCACAATACAATTTAGTTATTTAACTGGAAAGATGTGATCAATCTCATTTTCCTTAAACTCGGTTAGTTTGTTCACTTTGTATTTTAAGCTATTGTTAGTCTAATGATTTAACATTTTATTTGAACATGTTTTTTTTTTCACAATATTTGTTTTCGCATAGTATCACTCACTTAAGTTAATTGGTGTGATTATAATGTATCTTTATAGTACTATATATATAGATATATACACAAATCAACATTGTTCTATATTTCATATTTTTTTTCTTCCGATGTAGTTCACATCATGGAAGCTATTGATTTTGACACCTTAGTCGTGGAAGTTTTGTCTAGGCTCCCTGCAAAATCAATTTGTCAATTCAAATGTGTTTGTAAAGCATGGTGTGCAGAATTATCAAGTAATCAGTTTGCCATTTTGCATTGTGTATGCCTTAATAAAGCTAAAAATCGGAAGCTAATATCTTTGAATGATATGTCAATAGATGTTGATAACGTAATCAGTGGCAAGATTGAATTTGGTTCAACGAAAAGTATATCTTTTCCTTTCGAAACTCCACCACTGTCATTACGTTTTCTTTCTTCTCTTGACGGACTTTTATTAGTTTACTGTATTAGAAAACTTATCCTTTGGAATCCAACTACTAATT
This sequence comes from Helianthus annuus, assembly GCF_002127325.2. NCBI lineage: Eukaryota > Viridiplantae > Streptophyta > Magnoliopsida > Asterales > Asteraceae > Helianthus > Helianthus annuus. The sequence goes on from NC_035436.2 coordinate 161,652,765, forward strand.
GATATACTATTTTATCTGAAGACTACCCTATACATGGATACGCTCACGAATATGATACTGGCGCTATCTACTACGATCAACCTAACCACCTTAAAGTACTCCACATAAAGCGTCGATACAATAATGTATTTGCAAGTGTCTATTCTCTACGTTTTGGTATATGGAGAGATGTCGAATTCACCAATACAACTAACTTTGGTTCAAGTTCTTATGCGTGGTCTGTTGGAACACTATACGCTAAGACTGTATACTTCATTGTTTCACAATCTTGGTGGGTAATTGGTAAGAAGTTTATAGTTGCTTTTGATGTTTTATCTGAAACATTCAAACTTATTAATTTTCCTTTGACTAAAGATCTTATTCCTAGCCAAGGGCATCTTATCACATTAAACTGGAATATTCACATGTTTGTTGTTTCCTAACCTGAAGAGCTTATTGTTGAACTCTTCAAACTCGATGGTGAAGTATGGCATAAGGTTATATCTTTTCAGAATTCTCAAACAATTTCTTTCCAAAGTAGGCGGCACCAACCACATATAATGGAGTACAACACATGGATTTTAATGAGTGATTGGGGACATATGGTTACCGTTAAACTAGACGAAGAGTTGCATTATTTACAAGATGTTGATACATTTAACGGAGTTAATGGAGCATTATTTATAGAGACTATTATTCCTCCTTTTAGTTAGAAGTTATATAATTTGTTTTGGTTCTGTTTTTATTGTTCCCAAGTACTCACTTTATTTATATAATTTATTTGTTTTATTTTGTTTTTAGAAATTATTATTTTTTTCATATTATTTTTTGTTTCGTAATGTGAATTCATTCTATTGTTGATATACACTGGTGTGCAACTGCTTTTTGTTTATATCTGTTTACCTAAATTTTATGATTTATGAGTCCGTATAAAATATTGATCGATGTACACAATTACCACCGTATAACTGTTTGTTACAGTTTATATATGAATCTTGATTGATTAAATATTACTTAACATGTGATCCAACATACCAACTCCTTAATGTAACACTTTTTTTTTAATTCTCAGCAATGCCTGAACGACCAAAGATTGATTCCGTATACAATGACATTGATAAAGAAAACACTCAGGATGGTAAGTTATTTAAAGTTTTACAGTTTTTTTCCTGCTCAATCCTAAAAAACAATAACTTTAAAATTAGCGGGCACATGATAACTAGTTTAACAACTATTTGATTATATATATATATATATATATATATATATATATATATATATATATATATATATATATATATATATATATATTTATGCGCAGTTCACCGAAATGGAAACACATCCACCGACATTGTTAACGGTATAACAATAATTCTTTCATTGTCTATTTCGATTATTTTACGCCTACTTAGTTAGCTAACTATTATGCTCAAATTGTTTATCAATTCTTCCATTTTTTTATTTATGTCTCTTCAAAGTTCGACGAGGCAGAAGACCTTTATCAAGCATAACGAATGGTATTATTTTAACTATATATTTTTATAACAAAATAAAAATTATCCTTTCTTTATGTACAACTAACTATTTTGTTTTGTTTTTGTTTGTTGATTATAATTTTTGTCAATATGTCTACGATTTTCTGTTAGCTGTCCTCCCAATTGTTACTCGAGACGAGGCATCTCATAGAAGGAAATTAAGGAAATTATACTTGGATAATAAGAGATCAAATGGAGGAACTACATCGTCATCCTTGAATATTGTATCCACCAATATTAATTCCACTTCCACTCCGTGTGTTACACAACATCGTCTAGTTTCACCTGATGGTATGTTATTTTAGAGGCTATACATTGGTTTAATTTTTTATATATTATTTTAATTACGTTTAGAAATAATTAACTTTTGTATAAATACGTGACAATGAATTTATTTGGGGTGCTTTAATATTTTCTATTAGTGACTCTGATTCTACAAAACAAGGATAGAGATAGCATGCGATTACCTAGATCTATTATTGACAAAAGAAGATCTACTACCATAGGTGTTACATCCGATAACATAGTCAATGTTATTGGTTGTCACAATTTTGAATCCACTCCTGATGTGGATAATAATGTTACTCCAAGTCCGTCAAGTATGGTAACAAGTAAGTAATTTATTAATTTAATGTTTATATATTTTTTTATGTTTGTATTGTTTTGCATCGATATTTTTGAGTATGCTTTTTGTCAATTGTACTAGGTAACATTAGTTGTAGTACCAGCAATCAGAAAACCAGAGAAAATGGTTTTCGAATTAATATTTCAACTGGCATCACATCAACCACCCGCACATCATCATTGAACTGTAATTTGCCAAGGCTATCATCTGGGAAACGTAAGTTGGTATCCAAACCACGTATTTCATCTCCTATACCAATGATCGACTTGACCAAAGAGGAAACCGTAGAACGAGATCCTTATAAAGTGTTTCTACAGGTTAGGTTTGGTGATAAGTAGTGCTACATAGTGTAAAAATACCCAGTCTTAAATATGTATATCTTATTATTGTAATGAATGTTATATATATATAACTCTAATGTTGTATGTTTTAACAGATTATTTGGATCATGGTGATCAAGTTATTACTTGTGAAGTTTGTTATGCAAAGTTATGGGATGCAGAGAAAGGAAGCGGAAGAAAAGAGGGTGGCAAAATATGTCATATGTTATGTTGTGGTTATGCCAAAGTTGTGTTACTTGATTACAAATCTGCGACACCTTACTATAAAAGTCTATCCATATCCAATGACAATGAAAGCAGGCACTTTTTGAAGAACATTCGACGTTACAATTCTATGTTCGCGTTTACGTCAGTGGGTGGTAAGGTTGACCAGACCATTAATACTGGTAATGCTCCTTTTTACTACAGAATTAGTGGTGAAAATTATCATTCTATTGGTAGTCTTGTGCCAGAAAACGGAGGGAAACCTAAATTTTGTCAGTTATACATATACGATACTGAAAATGAGTTGGCAAACAGGCAATCAGTTTTTAGGTACCATGCGTAAACTAATTTTTTTTTAATAACATTTATTTTAAGTATATATTTACTTACTATTTCAATTTTATGAAACAGGTCTTCAGACGATGCTTCCTCATCAAACTCTTCAGACGAAACTGATAATAAGCTGATACAACAAATCAAAGCAATGTTGGATGCCAACAATGTGCTTGTGAAAATTTATAGGATGGTTAGAGATTGCTTCCAACAGAATCCTAATACTACTTTAAAGCTTCGCCTTATTGGGAAAAGAGAACAAGATGGTCGGACTTATAACTTACCTACTTCCTCCGAGGTTGCTGCTCTTATTGTTGGAGATATTGATAACGCTCTCGAGAATAGAGATATCGTTGTCGAGACACAAACAGGGTCATTAAAAAGAATAAGTGAGTTGCATCCTTCCTATCTTGCACTTCAGTATCCTATTTTGTTCCCATATGGAGACGACGGTTACAGAATTGACATACCCCATAGGAGTGTCATTGATGTTACTAACAAGAAACGTCCGAATTGTACAATGAGAGAGTTTTTTTGCGTATCGTGTACAAGATCGTAGTAACCAGTTTTCATTGATTCTAAATTCTCGACGGTTATTCCAACAGTTCTTGGTTGATGCTTATACGATGATTGAGAGCGAGCGACTTAACTTTATAAGATTACAGCAACATGATCTCAGGTCTAATACATACGAGAATATCCGAAAACTAAGATATAACGGCCAACAAGATTTGTCTAAGGTTGGAAAACGTATTTTCCTTCCATCTTCATTTACAGGCGGGTCACGATATATGATGCAAAACTATCTTGACGCTATGGCCATTTGTAAATGGTATGGTTATCCTGACTTTTTTATAACCATTACCTGCAATCCCAAGTGGCCTGAGGTTCAAAGGTTTCTTAAGGATACAAATCTTAATCCGGAGGATAGCCCTGATATTTTATCGCGAATCTTTAAAATAAAGCTGGATGCAATTTGTAAAGATTTGAAAGATCGTCATTTGTTTGGAAAAGCTTCAGCTGATATGTTATTAAATTTACTTTTTTGAACACGATCTCAATGATAAGTAACAGTTTCTTACCTTTTTGTGTAGTTGTTTACACTATTGAGTTTCAGAAGCGAGGATTGCCTCATGCGCATATGTGCTTATTCATGGAGAATGATTACAAACTTCCAACTGTAGACCATGTTGATCAGTTTATTTCTGCAGAAATCCCTGATATAAACCAAGACCCGGAACTATATACGCTTGTGAAAGACCATATGATTGATGGTCCATGTGGTAACGCTAGAATGAGTTCTCCATGTATGGTTGATAGAAAATGTTCGAAAGGTTTTCCAAAGAAATTTCAGGATCACTCAACCTTGGATTGTAACGGATTTCCCTTATACAGAAGAAGAGATGACGGTTCCTTCGTTTTAAAAAATAGAATTGAGTTAGACAACAGAAGTGTTGTACCTTACAACAAAAAACTTTTGAAAAGATATCAGGCGCATATAAATGTTGAATGGTGCAACCAAACGGCGTCAATAAAGTATTTGTTCAAATATATTAATAAAGGTCCTGATAGAGCAACAGTTGCTGTGGTTCCGAGCAATAATGAAAACGAGGAAGCAGAAAATGATGAAATTAAAGAATATTATGATTGTAGGTATATATCTGCTTGTGAAGCCTCTTGGAGGATTTTTTCAAATGAAGTTAATTATAGGAGTCCTTCTGTTATGAGGTTGCCTTTCCATCTTCCTGGACAACAAACAGTTTGTTTTGGTCCTGATGAAGATATTAATCAGGTGCTAAACAAGCCATCTGTGAACTCATCAATGTTTTTGTCTTGGATGCAACGAAATCAAGATCCTAACGATACTGTTGCACGTACACTAACATATGTACAGTTTCCACGTTTTTATGTGTGGAAGCTTGACAAGCGTATATGGGTTCCGAGAATAAAAGGAAAAACAATTGGCATAATTCATTCCGTTTCTCCGTCTACCGATGAAGCGTACTATTTAAGAATTCTTCTTAACAAAGTTAAAGGACCAACATCGTTTGATGATATTAAAACAGTTAATGGTCGAGTGTACGATACTTTTAGAGATGCTTGCTATGCGCTTGGTTTGTTGGATGACGACTCGGAGTACATTGAGGCCATCAAAGAAGCAAATATATCAGGTAGCGCAGGTTATATTCGCAATTTATTCGCCACCATGTTACTGTCAAGCACTTTATCTAGACCTGAAGTAGTCTGGGAAAGCACATGGAAGTATATGACAGATGATTTTCTGTACAGATTCTCAAAGTATCATCGTGTTTCAGGTAAAATTATAAATTTCATATTATGTTTTTGTTACAGTTACTAAAAATTTACCATTAAATTTATATGTGGTTTTGATTTTTCACAGGTTTATCAATTCCTAGTGAGCAACTAAAGAACTATGTTTTATGCGAAATTGAGAAGTTTTTAACTCGAAATAATTCATCGCTTCGAAGATTTGTATCAATGCCTTACCCGGATACTTCATCTTTAGATAACTTTCGCTGCCGATTGATTAACGAAGAGCTTGCATGAGGTTAACCGTTGGAAGACCATCAGATCTAGATGAATTAGATATATTGAAAATGTCATGCATAGTTCTATCCAAAGCCTCAAATGCATGTTTATGAACCATAGGAGCTTCATCCCATATAATGAGTTTGGTCTGTTGTAGTAATTTAGCTACATCATCGTCAGGTTTAATGTGACAAACGGAATCCTCATTAAGATTCAAAGGTATATGAAACCTAGAATGCGCCGTTCTTCCTCCATCCAACAGCAATGATGCAATTCCGCTAGATGCAACGTTTAATACGATCTCACCTTTTGACCTAATTGCAGCAGACAATGTTTTCCATAAAAATGTTTTACCAGTCCCGCCATAACCGTAAACAAAAAATACTCCTCCATTGTCTCCATCAACTGCGTTCATAATTTCTTCATATACTGAACGTATGCAAGCTCTTCGTTAATCAAATTCACCTGACCTTCATAAACATTTTGTAAATCTGTTCTGTCGTATGCAAGCTCTTCGTTAATCAATCGGCAGCGAAAGTTTTGCATTCACAATTTTAGGAAAATATTACCTGTTGTTCCAAACGGTGGACGACAAGAAATTGTGAATGCCTCATTATGTTCGTCTTATCTGTGGAGGAAGTGTAAGTTGTTGACGTTAACTAGAAACATGAGGTTAACCGTTGGAAGACCATCATCTGAAGTTGAAGAGATCAGTAATTTTGCAAAATGGTTGTTGGACGTTGGTGAGGGAAATGTTGGCGGTTCCAATTATGGAGAAGCAATAATTGAAATACCACCTGAGCTTTTAATTGACAGCATATCTAATCCAATTTCTAGCCTGATTGATTTTGTCTATCCGTAAATCTTGGAGAACTACAATGATCATAATTACTTTAGTACCAGAGCTATACTTGCGCCTAAGAATGAAGTTGTTCACGAGATTAACGACAGATTGTTGGCACTTTTCCCAGGTGAAGAAAAAGAGTATCTTAGTTCTGACAGTCTATGCCCTACTGAAGATGGCAATGTTGATCAGCAAAAAATATACTCACCCGACGTGCTGAATGGTGTTAAAGTGTCTGGTTTACCAAATCATAGGTTAGTGCTTAAAGTTGGTGTTCCAGTAATGTTGTTGCGAAATATTGACTAACGAAATGGTTTGTGTAACGGTACAAGGTTAAAGGTGACAAAACTTTACAGCCGTGTTATTGAAGCTGAGATAATTTCAAGTGGAAATATTGGTTCTCGGACATTCATACCTAGAATGAATTTGGTACCTTCGGACAGAAAGATTCCTTTTGCATTTCAAAGGAGGCAATTTCCAATAACGGTATGTTTTGCGATGACGATTAACAAAAGCCAGAGCCAGTCGTTATCTAAGGTTGGTTTGTACTTAAGACAACCAGTTTTCACACATGGTCAATTGTACGTAGCTTTATCCAGGGTTACAAGACGAGATGGAATCAAGTTACTAATACTTAACAATGAAGGCAGGCCTACAAATAAAACAATGAATGTTGTATATAAAGAGATATTCAATGGATTGTGAGGTTTTTATGTTTATCATCAATTTATCTTACTTCACGTACTTTCTATCATTTTTGTTTATATTCGAAGAAACCTATAATGAAGTATTTACGCATTAAAGTATATTAAGCAGAATTAGGCTTTCTATACGTGTGCAAAATTGTACTGGCATTGTGACTCTTACATTGTTTAACGCTTAAACGTTTGGTCAACAATATTAAAATATTATGGTTTCGAAATAACAGTTTAACGCTTAAACGTATAGTATTTCTATGTGTTTACTTGGTGTTTAGCCACCCGTGTAGTACCCGGGTACTTAACCGAAATAAGTCAACTGTTTTTTTAATTAATTTTGGGAGTTTATCAATTAGCACAACTTACCTTACGAATATTCTATTATTTTTTTATAATTGTTACATCTTCATATTAAATAGAACAAACTATTTTCAAACAAATTATAGAAGATAAAACTTTGTATTCTTATGTTTAAATTTAGGCAAATTTTCTTAATTTAAAATATATAGTTTATACGGAGATTGCACAATCACATACAATTACTTACAATTATTTTATTATTTTAATGAATGTCGAATTTAAAATTACAATTAGCTACATCATTTTGCAAACTTTCTTACTTTACAATTTTAGTTTATATGTAAATATGGAAATTGGTCAATCACATAAAATTAGTTACACTTATTTACCTATTCTAATAAATGTCGAATTTAAAATTATAATTAGGTACATCATTTCCAAACTTACATGGTTCAGAATGGTCCATTTATCTAATTTTGGAGACAATATTTTCATTTATTTTCTTATTTAATGGATTTAATGGATTAATGGATTATATCTTGTGTATCATATTCTTAAAATAAAATATCCTCATTAATTATAAAGTTTACCTTCCAATGCAATTATATATAAAGCACATTTTAGTTGGTCAGATTATTTGTGTTGAGAGAAAAGGTAATTATCTCCAATTCGGAATTTCGGTTTGGTTATGTATCTTTCATTATTTTTTGTTTTTAATTTGCCATTCATCTTCATACGATTCATTTTTGCTCTATTATATGTGAAGGGGTATGGTCCCAGATCTCGCGTCAGCATCGACCGCGAGTGACCATTACCCTTATCAAAACCCCCACTAGCTAACAACCTACCTGTGTCCGGGCGGGAACGCACCGACACAGTGGTTGAATCCAATATGCCCAAGGATGGAGGAGGACTTACCTGGAATATGAGAACGGTATAGTGATGCGGCATGGCACCGCATCTGGTGTATGAAAACGGAAGCGTCCACAGCGATGCGGCCTAGCACCGCATCCAGTGAACACTTCTATCAATACAAGGGAGCTGGATAACAGCAACACTCACCACGGACGACGATGCGGCTTGGCACCGCATCTCGTGTATTTCTTGATCAAAGAGTGAGGAGCCGGAACGTCTACAGTTACCGCAAACAGCGATGCGGCCCGCACCGCATCCTGTACACTCAGCAAGTGGGACTGACACCACAGAGCAAGTAGCACCAATGGCAGCCGCCTGTCAGGTCTACGTAAGCGACAGACTGACGTGGCGACACCTCCACAACCGACATGCCTGACACACCTGCAAAGGTGCAGCATGCCGTCAGTCTATCCATCCACCTCCTCCTTCACTCCTCGGCTATAAATACCAACCCCAAACCAGGTTTGAGGTATCTCTTCAAAACTATCTCACTACTACTACTATCATACTTTGCTTCCCAAGCAGACTACTGATTCTCACACCGGAGAGTGGTAACAAGGAGCACCCCCCACCCCATCCTCTTTGTTACGAGTCACGGTTTGTTTCCTTGTGCAGGAGATCAACCGGCAGGCGATCCAGCCAGCGATCCTCGAAAGGAAGGGATTAACCCTTCTTGACGAGACCAGTGTGTTAACCCTGCCCGGTTAACCATTGTTTCATCATTGGCGCCCACCGCTACTCTTAAGCACTTTTTTGTACCATCCCTCTCCCTCTCAAAAGATCATGTCAGATCGCATACATAACACTACCGGGGATAACCTAAACCCCACCAACCTAGGGAATGCGGGGACCGCTCCCCCAGACCTAAACCCTGGCCACATCGGCACATCAACACAAAGGGGCCATCCCTAACGTTCGGACACGACTTATCACAGTATGCATCTGTGATCCCTCCGGACATGGATCCTCACACCTGGTATGACCAGCAGGCGGCCCTGCTGGGCGCAACATACAGCCGAGCTTGCGCTGAAGCACATATACAAGCCGGACCTACCCGGCACCACATACACCTGCGGGTCGTATTTTACAATACGATGGCAGGGCACCCTCGCGTCCAGCCTCCAGAAGCAGGCGTGAAGACCGCGGATCCTCTTACTGTGAGGCCCGCACAATAAATGAGGACGATTCCTCATATGGGTCTCGCACCAGAGGCCCAATACAAAGCTGCCTGGGCCCCCAAGGCGATAACAGGCGGCAATCCACAGTCCACCGCGGTTCCGACATCCAAAGCCGGCTAGGACCGCTGCCCCAACACGAAGGGTATGGCCGCACCGACCCGGACGACCATACATATTGTGGGGATTCTCATGACACGAGCAGCAGACCGGGAGGACGCAACTATTCTCCTCCCACTCACCCCCGCAACACATATCTCCGCGCTGCAAAACGCCTCGAGAACCAACCCTACAGGCCAAGAGCCGCGGCCGAAAACTCTAAATTCGCCCCAAGAATCGCACACGCCCATGTCACCACCACAAAATTCCCATTCAACATTGGGAAATACACCGGTTCGTCCGACCCGAACGATCACATGAATATTTTCATGGGCGCAGGGTGCAACGGCAGGTGGGACGAACCCACCTGGTGTCATTTTTTCCCGCAGACCCTCACGGGTCTGGCCAGGGCTTGGTTCGATTCTTCGCCAGTTGGATCACTGGCCTCATTTGAGGAACTACATGCAAAGTTCCTCGCACATTTCAGCCAGCAGCGACGTCACGTACGTGATACGCTGGACGTCATGAAGATCTGGTGAAGGGATGACAAATCTCTAGAAGCATTCGTCGTCCGCTACAATAAAGAATGCCTGGAGATAGGCGACGTGGCAGACCAAATGGCACGTAACCACTTCATCCATGCCGTCAGCGATGAACAGATGGTTATGACTATCTCCGGCAAAGACGGCTTGCCGAAGAAATGGGAGGATGTCATGACTGCGGTCAAGACATACGCCCAGACTCAGTGGTCTCTTAAACCGCACCTCACAAAGGCACAGCCCCGTGCGGAAGGTCAAACCTCCCGCTACGAGCCCAAGCGCAACAATAAGCGCAACCGGGACGCAGGGAATCGCGGCAGCGATTCCAAACCTTATTTCCCGCGCACCAACTAGTTTGACGCAAGGGCAACAATTAACGCCCAACGGGATAACCGGGCGTCAAAGAAAGAATCTCGGGACCGCAACTAGACTGAGATCACCAAGTCGCCGAGCGAAGTCTTCCTTACGGACGCGCAGACCTTTGCGACCGGCCCAACCAATGAAGTCCAAAAAAACCAGGATCTCACTCTCTATTGTGAGTACCACAAGGACTCGGGCCATATAACAAATAACTGCATCAGTCTCCAGCTGGAGATTGAGCGAGCCCTAAAGGAGGGGAAGCTGCAACACTTGTTGCCTGGTGGGCAAAAAGCCACCAGACGCATCACTCCCCATGGTGAGGGCACCTCCTCAGGGAAGAGGACCATGTATGTGGCCTCGACCCATATGATCAACGTAGGCAAAGGAAGGCCGCGCAAGGCGGCGAGAAGACCGGACAATGACTGGAAAGACGAGCAAGTCGTCTTCCCAAAAGTCTGAGGCGGTCCGCGAGACAGACGCGCCGTCGTCATCACCGGCCAACTAGCTCATTACTGCACCGAGCGATTATTCATCGACCCGGGCAGTACTTCTGATATCATATATGAGCAATGCTTCAACGAATTCGATCAAGAAGACAAAGATCGGTTGCAAGCAGTGGATTACCCGTTAGCCGGGTTCGCAGGGGAAACTGTCTTTCCCCTTGGCCAAATTACGTTTCCTGTGCGCCTCACCAGCGGAAGGCGCACACGAACAGAAGAGGTAAACTTCAAGGTTTTACCTCATACTTCCAAATCTGACGTGCTCCTTGGGAGAGAATCGCAAGGTGATTTCAACATGATTACGTCTGTACCCATTCCGCAATCGGTTTTCCAACCGAAACAGGGTCGCGATAATCTATGCACGCCGCGAAGTTATGACGTCGGACGAACTGCGCCCGACCAAGATAGCAAGGCCAACCCCCAACAATCAACCAGAAAAATGGGTCCTCAACGCAAAGTACCCAGAGCAAAAGGTCACGTTGGGCCACGCCTTGTCCCCAAACACCAAAGCGCACCTGAAGCAGCTGCTCTTCAGAAACCAAGATATTTTTGCGTGGGCACCCGCAGACATGACCGGGGTCCCACGCGACATTGCGCAACATTTCTTGAATACCTTACCAGGTATCAAACCGGTGATCCAAGGCCAACGCCACCTTGGATCCGCAAAAAACCAGGCGATGCGTGAGCAGGTCGAAGAACTGCTCTCCGCAAGCATCCTGCGGGAAGTCATGTACCAGACTTGGTTGTCCAACCCGGTCATGGTAGAAAAACCATCCGGGGGCTGGCGCATGTGTGTCGATTACAAAGACCTCAACAAAGCCTGTCCCAAGGATTGTTACGCACTTCCGGAAATCGAAGAAAAGGTCGATAATCTCGCACCGTTTCGATGGAAGTGCTTCCTCAATTGTTACAAAGGCTACCACCAGGTACAGATGGCAACCGAGGACAAAGACAAAACGGCATTCCGCACTCCTACCGGAAATTACTGCTATACAAAAATGTCGTTTTGGTTGCGCAACGCGGCCGCAACCTATCAAAAACTGATGAACGACACTTTCCGCGGGCAAATCAGCAAAAGTGTCGAAATCTACATGGACGACCTGGTCGTCATGAGCATGGAAGAGGATACCATGCTCACTGATATAGAAAGAACATTCCAAACTCTGCGAAGCGTCAATATGAAGCTCAATCCAGGGAAATGCTCGTTTGGAATGGAAGAAGGCAAATTCCTTGGATTCATCGTAACCAAAGATGGATTCAAGGTGAACCCGGAAAAAGTTCAGGCGATCGACCGCATGCCATCGCCTTCAACAATGAAAGAGATGCAACGACTAGCCGGCAGACTAGCCGCACTAAATAGATTCCTAGCCAACCATGCAGCTAAATCTTATCCTTTCATCAAGACCCTGCGGAACTGTCTTAAGAAAGAACAATTCCAATGGACTGCAGAGGCTGAAGATGCCTTCCAGGAAATGAAGGAGTGTTTGATACAACTCCCAACCCTAACCGCACCACGCAAAGACGAACCACTTATGTTATATCTATCCGCCGTAGACAATGCGGTGGGTGCGGTACTGATAGTGGAGCGGGAGGGAGTTAAAACACCCATCTACTACATCAGCAAGATGCTCAACGACCCAGAAACAAGATATTCAATAATGGAAAAGTTGGTACTAGCACTAGTACACGCATCAAGACGGTTGCGACGCTACTTCGCAAATCACGTCATAACGGTGTTAACCAACTACAGGATCGGCCCGATCCTTTCCAAACCCGACATCTCTGGGAGGTTAGCAAAATGGGCAATTGAGCTGGGCGCACTCACGCTAAACTACAAGCCGCGCCCCGCAATCAAAGGCCAGGTCCTGGCAGATTTTGTCGCCGAGGTACCGGCAAATCGCATCCAAGAATGCGAACAAGAACAAAACCCTGCACCACCGCCACCTTCTTCAGAAATGTGGGCACTTTTTACCGATGGTGCGTCCAACAAAGAAGGTGCGGGCGCAGGTCTGCGATTCGTCAGCCCCGATGGCCAGGAGCTTACCTACGCAATCCGCCTTGATTTCAAAAGCATAAATAACGAGGCAGTGTATGAGGCTCTATTGGCAGGGGTACGTCTAGCAGTTAAGCTCGGCGTACAACATCTGGAAGCACACGTCGACTCCTTGTTAGTTGCAGGGCAGGTGCGCGGTGACTATACCGCAAAAGGGGATATCATGATCCTCTACCTCGAACAAGCCTTGCAACTAAAATCAAAATTCACTTCCTTCAATATCCGCCATATCAACAGAAGTGAAAACAAATCCGCAAACGCACTGTCACAACTCGCGTCCACCAGCTTCTTACACTTGGCAAAGGAGATACGCATTGAAATTCTGCAGAATCCCTCAGTACCCCTGCGCCAGGTCAATGTCATCCAATACGGTACAACATCCTGGATGACACCAATCATTGCATACTTGCAATCAGGTGTAACTCCCGAAAGCAAGTCAGAGGCACGCAAATTGCAATACAAAGCGTGCCATTATCAAATGGGAGACGGTATCCTATACTGTAAATCATACCTGGGCCCACTCCTACGCTGCGTCGACCCCCAAGATGCCACATATCTCATCAGAGAGATACACGAGGGAATGTGTGGCATACACGCAGGACCACGCATGGTAGTGGCTAAAATCATGAATGCTGGGTATTACTGGCCTGGCATGCACCTGGATGCCGTCAAAGAATTGCGCAAGTGTATTAATTGCCAACGGCATGCCCCCAAAACCTTGCGCCCCAAGAACAACTTGATCTCGGTCACCACCGCATGGCCCTTTCAGAAATGGGCAATTGACGTGGTCGGACCATTCCCAGACGCACCAGGCGCAGTCAGATTTATCATAGTAGCCGTCGATTATTTCACAAAATGGGTAGAGGCAAAACCACTTGCCTCAACCACTGCTTTGATAACAAGGAAATTCATTTGGGAACACATCATCTGCCGTTTCGGTCTACCAATGTGCATCGTCACCGATAACGGCACCAACTTTGCTGCTGACGAATTTCAAAAATGGCTAGAAGAACTACATATTGAACACATATTCTCCTCCGTGGCACACCCGCAAGGGAATGGCCAAGTTGAGAGTATCAATAAAGGTTTAGTCGAAGGCATCAAAGCAAGGTTGGGAACAGCCAGGCGTGGCTGGGTCGATGAACTCCCAAGCACCTTATGGGATCACCGAACAAGCACAAAAACAAGCAACGGGGAGACACCCTTCAGCCTGGTCTATGGCTCAGAAGCGGTAATCCCCACGGAAGTAGGGCTTCCTTCACCTCGAATGTTGGCTATCAAAAGAATAGCCAACAACGAAGCATGCCGACTTGACTTAGAACTCCTAGAAGAAAGGCGCGAAAACGCTGCCATCAATGAGGCCAAGTACAAAACCAAGCTTGAAAAATACTACAATTCACGCGTGCGGGTTTGTACATTTAACCCGGGAGACTACGTCCTTCGCGATAATGAAGCATCTAACGTTGAGCGCCCAGGAAAACTTGCCCCCAAGTGGGAAGGACCCTACCTCATCAAAGAGGTTTTGGGCAAAGGCGCGTATAAATTACAAACGTTAGAGGGCGAAACTATCACATGTACATGGAATGCACAACAGCTTAGACGCTGCTACATGTGAGCCATGTTTTTTACATTTCCATGTAACCTACCGGGCCGCAGGCCATTTACAAATAAATAAACGAGCGATTCAATACAATATTGTTTGTTACTACTATTACAAACGCGTGTTCTACTTTGCGGTATCCGCAAAAACAGATTGGCAAAATCTTCATTCGCGATACCCACACAAAGTGCAAACCACACACAAATATTGTAATAGGCCAGCAAAATGCAGAACATTAAGTGTCTATCCGGCCAGATAGACAAGTTTTTACAAAACTTACACAATTCCTGAACCCTAATAAGGCAAACAATGGAATTGACTCGTACTCATATGACGAAGGTATATAGTATACTCGACCCCATTCACAAATGGGTAGAGTTCCGGATACACAAGTTTTTACAAAACTTACACAATTCCTGAACCCTAATAAGGCAAACAATGGAATTGACTCATACTCATACGACGAAGGTATAGAGTATACTCGACCCCATTCACAAATGGGTAGAGTTCCGGATACACAAGTTTTTAAAAAACTTACACAATTCCTGAACCCTAATAAGGCAAACAATGGAATTGACTCATACTCATACGACAAAGGTATGGAGTATACTCAACCCCATTCACAATGGGTAGAGTTCCGCATACACACGTTCAAACATGCAAGAAGTAAAAACACTTGTACAAATTGAGCAACAGTTAAACTTATACTCAAAAAATTCATGCACCCACGCGGTGCACAATGGATTTACATAAGTTCTAACGTATACAACGAGGAAAACAAAAAAGGGCACGCAGGCCAACCTAGTCCTATTTTGTACCACTGGTACCCGCGCCATCCTGGCCGCCACCAGCAGTATTTTCCTCCTTCGCGTCGGCATATAGCATCCGCAACCGGTCTACATAGTCCGCTGCATCTAAGCATTCATCAAGCTTCTCAACAGAAGAGAGAGACATGTCATAAAATGATGCAACGGCCGCCTCAAGACGCGCTTCGGTGTCCATATCACGAAACCCGGACCGTTCATTAGTGTAACCGCCTTGAGACAAAACGTTTATATGGCCGATACAATGGTTATAACCAGCTTTATAACCAGCATCAGGGGCACGCTGCTTAATCAAGTCTATACCAATTGTGGTCTCAGGCGCGTCCATGATAGCTTTAACAATCTGCAACAAAAGAACAATAAGATCATCACGTGCTAATCCAAGTAAATACAAAGGCACGAGATACTTACATGTGCAATACCGTGACTCCGCATCCACTCACGATCAGCCTCAAGCTGGTTAAACGACAAGGTCAGGGCGTCCCTAGCCTCGACAGCCTCGTTAGCCCGCTCCTCCGCTACAGTCACGTGGGCAGTAATGTCCGCAAGCTTGGCCTCGCGAGTCTGAACCTCAGCCTTTCAAAAGCAAGAAGCAGTTTGCACAAAATTAGTAAACATTCTCGAAAGGCAGAAGGAAGAATAAAACAGGAAAAGCAAACCATACCTGGAGGCTCACAACGGCCTGGTTTAAGCGAGTGCGGTCAGCATTCGCTTCATCAAGGGCATTGGCAAAATGAGCCCCCGCCTTCTTGGCCTCTTCAAGAGCCTTCGCGGTCCGGGCCTCATCCTCCTTAGCCCTGCCTGCAGCTACCTTGGCCGCAGCCTTCTCTTTGGCCAAAGCAGCGTTTGCTGCCTTCAGATTGGCCAACTCCTGGCGAGCACGAAACAGATTTTCATTCTGTTTAGCCCAAGATTCTTTCCATGTCTTGCGCTCATTGGAAAGTGTTTCTTTCCAATTCTTACGCTCCTCAGAAAGTAACTTGGCAAGAGAACGCACCTGTTTAAGCTCGGTGGTTGCAGCCCACTCCTCAGTCTGCTTATGCTTCTCAAAAGCAGCCTTATCTTTTTCAAGCTGCTCCGCACCTGCGCGAACAGCTCTAACCAACTTCTCCGCCTCAGCCCGCATCCGTGCAGCTTCTTCCTCCCTCCGACTCAACAACTTATAGTCCTCCATAATGGCGTTCGCCACTATGGAACTTCCCACAAGCATGGTGGAAAGTTGGTTGATGCGAAGTTCATGGGATGCGGCATGAGTGCGGTCAAGTTCAAACTGGGTGCCCAGGCCACCCAAAATTTCCCTACAAGCGGAAGGATCGTTGGAAATATCATCCCCCTGCATAACAGTCCAGGGGGGTCGGTGATAACTTGTACTTCGATCATGTGTGTAAGTGCGGTAATAATACTCCAATTCAGACTCTCCAGGCTGAATCGGAGGCCCATCATAACCCGCACCACCAGAAGAAGAACCAGTAACCTTCTCACCAGCAGGAGACTTCTGCGGCCCAGCACCAGATTTTTGCTTCCCAGCATCAGAAAACCGTAGATCCAAATTATCAGCATCATTTGGAGAGATCAAGTTGTTAGAAGAATCAACGGTATCAAAGATCTGGGTCGCAACCTTCTCCACAGCCTCCTCCGCCCGCACGGTCGGATCGGGCACCACCTTGACAAAAGGTGCCGCAGTTTCCTTCAGTACCCCCGCTTCCGCAGCCGTGGTACGCGGGGGAGACGAAGGAGCGTCAAAGATAGAAAAATCTTTGTCTAGCGGTTCTACAAAACAAAGAAAACAACAACTATCAGAAAACAAGTATGCATACAAAACACTTACAAAAGTTATACACTTACCAGCAGCAACCGCAGACTTCTGTTGTGTCGGACCAGCCCTTTTGGACTGAAGCTTCTGATGTTTCACCTCACCAACACCAGCAGTTTTCTGCTCAGGTTGCCTCTTCTCACCCGCAAGGGCGGAACCCGCAGCAGTCCCACCTGCAGCCGCACCACCACCTGGAACACCCCAAACCCTCAAGGGTGTCAGATACTACCACGTAATCGGTATATCTGCGGTAACAAGAACGAGAGATACCTGCAGCCTGCGACACCAAAGGAGGGGCAGCAGAACCCTCAGTTTTCTCCTTACCGCGACCCCGCGCGGGTTTCTTCAACTGCTTGTTCTCCACATTTTTCTTAGGGACAGTTTCAAACTTCCCCAGATCCCCAAGGGTACCTGCATTTAAACAATCAAGCAAGCAGATTACAAGGGTGAACTTTAAAAACAAGAGAATCTTAGAAGATACCTTCGCCTTCTGGCACGGGTGCATTCAATATCTCACGCGTAGGAACGCGGAAATTGCCAACAATTTCCAAATTAAAACCTTTCCGTTCCTCACACGCAATCAACTCAACCTTCCCTTCAAAGTCCGGCTCAAACATCCTCCATAAAGGAGCACCAGCTGATAAAACACATGCAAAGTCAGTAAGAACAAGTAAAGGGAACAAAGAAACCACACAAGGGTGATAATGCTTACCACCACTTTTTTCCCGCACAACAGGCCTTGCCTTCCGATCCGGCCTGGTGAGCATCATTCGCAACACCCACAACTGATTGTTATCCAATTTCTTGAGTTCAGTAGGCCGTAGCCTAGAGAACCAATCCATAGTCTTTGCGGTGGCAACAGGAATATCTTCCCCAGTAACACCCACATTAACGTCCCGAAACGTCATGTTGGCATACACCGCACAGTCTTTAACGTAAAAGAATTTCCGTTTCCACTGGGTTAGGCCTTTGGGAGGTGTCATCAACTTCAGGCTCCCATGCTGTTGATTAAAAGAAAAAAATCCGGTGTTCACAGTTAACTGGTAAAACCGCCGGAAGTTCTCAACGGTGACGTCCAAACCATGAGCACGGAAAGTGTACTCGAAGTTCCTGATCCGGAACATCCCAAATGGACTCAGTTGGGAAATGTGAAGGTGATAGTATTCTAACACCTCGGCAACAAACACGGTCACCGGCAATCGGAGGTTGCCATCATTAAAAAAGTCGGCCCACAGGGTGATATATCCGGCTGGAGCATCGGCACCGGTGTCACCCTCGTGTGGGTAGGTGGCACCCCACTCCGACGCCATTTGTATGGTGGTCATTAGGATCTTAAAATGACCCTTGGACCACTTCAGTATCGGTAACCCACCACCGGGAGCACCACCATCATCGTCTTCATCTTCATCAGCTGCTGCCACCGGCTGTTCAGGGTTTTCACCCTCCACATCGTGTGGATTTGATGGTTCAGCCATAAGAAATGTAGAAAAAAAAGGAAATGAGTACTAAACACTCAAAAGACCTCACCGGAATTTCAGAACACCGTATCGGAGAAGACAGAGGAATCTTTTCTCTTAACGGAATTTTTTGAAATTTTGAACAAGTGAGGGGAAACCACGAACGGTTTCCCCTTATATATCGATCGCAATTAATGCAACATGGAAACTGAATCATCACGTTCAAAAAGAGCGAATTATGCGGCAACACGTGTCAAGCGACGCTTCCACTGACAGTTACCACGCGCGCGTGGCCGCACACGCGCCTGACATAGGAGACGTTTACACTCCTGCTACAGTGCATTTAATGACCTCGGGCAGTGCAAATGTCCTTTCATTTCAGCACATGCCAGGAAATCTCACCAACTTCCACCAACTCACACGTGCGCTCAGCCACGTATACAACAAAAAGCGACAACATTATCCAAACACAAGCGGCATGTTGTTTCTCTGGTATACCGCACCATAACCCATACCACATGTCGTTTTTTTTACATACCCCTCAAAATAGCTAAAAATTATATCCTTCCATGGTTAAAGGGGTATAAACATGTCCGCACATACCCATGAGCACACGTGGAATATGCGGAACTGACATACACGAGCCCGTATAGGTGTGTCAGATACTCAGAACCAGCGTTGTTCTTTGGACTGAACCGCATCTCAGAAACAGGTAAACCGCATTGCCTTCATTCTCTTCAAGCTTCAAATCCCTCCTGTCCGTTCACAACCACAGAGGGTGCATAAACAACTTCTTCAACAAAAAGAAGGAGGGGAATGTACGTGCACGCACATCAGCAACCCTGACTCCTGATCCTTCAAGAGCCACATCCGAGCAACACACTCGGTTCAAGCGAGTATGAGGTGACAAAACCGCAGACACTCATGAGTCGCTGAGGACACACCCATAGCTCCGCAAATGGTTGCTACGGAAGAGCCACAACTAAGTCATCACATAGATGAACGAAGCTACTTCAAGGAAAACTCCTCGGTATTGGAGCGTGAAGGAAAGTGGCTAAGGAAGAGATGCGAACGAGATCCCCAATGATCATAAGAGATTTCGTCAAACAACAAGCGGCCAAATAGCGGTAACAAGTCTGCTTATGACTTTGTTACCCTACTTGTAAGACGGATAGAATAAACAATGGTGGGCATTACCATGCCTATGACCATGTTTATTTGACCATTATCCAGATTCACATTGTTCGACCAAACATGGCCAACAATGAAGCAAGTATCCAACATTGTTCACCCAACCGTGGCCAACAATATCAAGCAACGAGGTAACCGCAAAGGACGTGCGGTTACTTGAGAGCTAATTGGAAGAACATGAACACCCCACAAAAGGGATCATCATTACATGTCCAATCACTACTGAAGACCACTCTCTTCTTCATTCACCACCCTAAAGGTTGGTTCGAAGTTTATGCACATCTTCAACCACCATCTCAGAGGTTGGTTCGAAGTTTATGCACACCCCTAGCAAGGTCTCAAGGTTGGTTCGACACACCAACAGGTGGCACCCAACCCGAGGCTGAGAAGTTCGCATCAAACGAAACATTCTCACCGGTACGGAAGAGGCATCACATGACCTTTCCAGACCTCCAGCTTGATTTACAAAGAGCAAAGACCATCTACATGGCCTAGGATCTTCTCCAGACTCCAAACTACCTTCTAGACACCATAGTCCAGTACTCCTCCCACATGCAACTTGCATATGGCAGCAACACTAGACTGGGGGGACTTGAAGGGGTATGGTCCCAGATCTCACGTCAGCATCGACCGCGAGTGACCATTACCCTTATCAAAACCCCCACTAGCTAACAACCTACCTGTGTCCATGCGGGAACGCACCGACACAGTGGTTGAATCCAATCTGCCCAAGGATGGAGGAGGACTTACCTGGAATATGAGAACGGTATAGTGATGCGGCATGGCACCGCATTTGGTGTATGAAAACGGAAGCGTCCACAGCGATGCGGCCTAGCACCGCATCCAGTGAACACTTCTATCAATACAAGGGAGCTGGATAACAGCCACAGTCACCACGGACGACGATGCGGCTTGGCACCGCATCTCGCGTATTTCTTGATCAAAAAGTGAGAATCCGGAACGTCTACAGTTACCGCAAACAGCGATGCGGCCCGCACCGCATCCTGTACACTCAGCAAGTGGGACTGACACCACAGAGCAAGTAGCACCAAAGGCAGCCGCCTGTCAGGTCTACGTAAGCGACAGACTGACGTGGCGACACCTCCACAACTGACATGCCTGACACACCTGCAAAGATGCAGCATGCCGTCAGTCTATCCATCCACCTCCTCCTTCACCCCTCGGCTATAAATACCAACCCCAAATCAGGTTTGAGGTATCTCTTCACAACTCTCTCACTACTACTACTATCATACTATGCTTCCCAAGCATACTACTGATTCTCACGCCGGAGAGTGGTAACAAGGAGCACCCCCCACCCCATCCTCCTTGTTACGAGTCACGGTTTGTTTCCTTGTGCAGGAGATCAACCGGCAGGCGATCCAGCCAGCGATCCTCGAGAGGAAGGGATTAACCCTTCTTGACGAGACCAGTGTGTTAACCCTGCCCGGTTAACCATTGTTTCATCAATATGTTTTGTATATCATTCATGCAACTTGGTTGCTTACTTCACAAATTCGAGTACATAATTCTCATCAATTGTTTCTTATGAAATATTTTGTAGGATGGAACGTCTTGAATTTCAAATGTTTGCTAACCAAATCCTATCAAGGCTACCAACAAAGTGTGTTGCTCGATTAAGATGTGTTTCCAAACAATGGCGATACGAATTGTCGTCACATTTGTTTGCGATTATTCACTATCACCGTACCGCTAAATATGAAGATCGTGAGCTTATCACGTTGACCAAGTCATTAATTGATCTTCATAACTTGATTAGTGGAAAGGTAGACATTTCTTCACGGAAGATTATTTCCTTCCCCGTTGACACCCGTGTTTCAAATCTAACAGTTCTTGCTTCTGAATATGGTCTTTTACTGATGTCCATCCATTTTCTACCGAACGAATTGATTCTTTGGAATCCGACAACTAACCAATTTTTGAATTTGTGTGATAAGAAACCTAAACATTTTTTTGATTTAAAGAAAGATGCAGTTGGGATTTATATTGATTCATCTAATGATGTTAAAATATTACTTCTCCAACGTCGTAAGGATGTTGTTGTACCGCGTGTGTATTCTCGGAACACATGTGAATGGAAAACTCTAACTTTCTTGAAAGGACCAGATTACGGTTCAAGTTTATATTGGTTGTCTTCCGGAACTTTATGCAATAATGTTTTATATTTTCCATCTCCACACTATTGGACGCCTGCTAAAAGTTATACGATTGCTTTTGATGTGGATTCTGAAACTTTCTCGAAGATTGCCATACCACAATGTACTGATGTTATTGGTCGCCAAAGCAGTTTTTTCAAAATCCGCAACACACTTCATTTGTTTATTGTTGGAAACACCCCTGAAAAAAATGTGAAGCTATTTAAATTTGAAGACGAACTATGGTCAGAAGTGTCGTCTTTTACAAACATAAATTCAATTTCATTTGATTCATGGCGTAACAAATTAGCTGAGAACAAAGGTGACACTTGGTCTTTTGAGATCGATCGTTGTGGTATTGTTGAGATACAAATTGGACTGGAAGATTTTCAATACATACGAGACGTTGAGACCTTTCGAGGACTATACAAAGTAGCATCGTTTGAAGAGACCGTTGTCTCACCTATTTAGTATTTATAAGTTGATGTTACCGATATTATTTTGATTTACTATCGATATTAACACTTTATTAAAGTGTCGTATTTCCAATTTCCAAATCATTATAAAATAAAAGATTTAAATATTTAGTCATTTCATAATTGTAATTAATGATATATTTTTTTAATTCTGTATTTATGATTTAAATATTTAGCAATCCGAACGAACCTATAATAAAGATTAAGAAGATAACATGTATTGGCGTGTGTTATATTACATTTGTACTACCGCTTTACTTGCAACTTATATAAGCAATCCGAATCACATATAAACAACCACAACTTACTTTCTAAATATATCTATTTAAACATTGATTATCAACAACTGTTTATACACGAAACCAACTGTTAATTACATTCAAAAATATGGTACGTGGTTCGATGATATAATACTAATTGTCTTTAACCTTAAACTACCTATGAACAAAATAAAACATGATAACTAACGATTGCATGTCCAACAAAGAGGAAACATAAAATCAGTAGCACAAAATAGTCATGATTTCTTCTACACAAACACCTACATCATTAGAATACCTGTTAACCTGCGTTAACCCCATCCACGTGTGATAAGATCAGTAGATTTCCTGAACTTACAAATGTGAAATGCAATGTGTCACCAAAACGAAGTCCATTCTCCTTCATGAACATCGGCCAAGCTTCGATTGCATACCTTACACCATCTCCATTCTTCTGGTGCCTAAGATTCATATCGATGGTTTTTCCATTCATGTTCGTCACTTTTAACTCATGCACTTTATTTCTGAATCCGGCAAATCTTACAACATTAGCAGGCATTCTCTGCATTAATGTCGTTATTAACACGTAAGTCACCCTTATGCATGTCATAGTATTTCTGTTTATTATTAAGTAGGTTAAAAAAACATACCATGCGGTTTTCTCCCTTAATTGTGAATTCATATTTACCACTTTTCTCAACAGAATTTGTCCTTGCAACAACTTTTCGTTCAACATCCAAAATCTTCAATTCATGACCATATCTCTTTCTTTTTTCATTTACCTTATTTTTTAACACATCCATTATATTTAGAATAATATCTAAATTTATACAAATATTGATCACTAAATATTTTTAAGTTATGCTATACGTACCAAGCGCCTGCCAGTTATCTGTCCAACTGTTGGCACTTTTGGCATTTCGACTTCTTTTCCGCATATCAGCTCCTTATTGTCATCCGCATGACAATATGCCTCAATGTCACACCCCCAAAATGCCACCTAGGGAGTGTCCCTGTCAGGCATGTGACAAACCAATAATGAGCCACTAATCATATTGAACCAATCACAAGTGTTGAATAAAATCATCAATTATTACTGAAAAGTACCGTCAATAAGTTTAAATGAAAACCAACATGTCAGCGGAAGCAAATAAAAGAAAACATAGTTAACTGTTTCAAATTAAATGTATGAAATCAATAAACCCATCATTCGTATCCAACCAGCACGACCCATGACCACTCCTGCTACTTCAGACAGCAAGTTTCCAAATCCATATAATCTAACGACCTGCGAGCATGCAACGAGTGTATCAGACAACGCTGGTGAGTTCATAGTTTTACGAAAACGTTAATTACCAAGTGATTAGTTAATCCACTGAATTCAATTCTAAAAGTAATGTTGAAAACAATGTTGATAATACCCCAATACAAGACGGCTTCTGATTATTTTGCCCTTTCTCCGATGCTCCTATCAAAGCATTGGTCATGACTAGGTCATTAGTTCAACACCCGTCCTCCCAGGTACGGGGTGAGGTTGCCAAACCTAAGTAGCGCTACTAACTAATACCATGTTACCTTCCCGGTAACCAAACAACACGGAGGGACTTTAAAGGTGATAGGATGAGTATATTATCCAACATTCCCGTTTTTACCCAAAAGACTTATCCCTTCCCAGGATACCCACTGACTGTCCCAACCACCGGGACGCATGCTCAAGAGAGATGAACTCACCTTTGATTTGCTCGGTAGAATTAATTACTCGTTTATCAACAGTGGTCAACCAAATCCTATTAGGGTTACCAGCGATAGTCAGTTTCACAATTACACTAGTTACAACCCCTGGGTACACATTGCACAAACAGCAACCAGTATAGCACGTATCACCACACAATTCATAACAAGTATTCTGCCCTACACGTACTCGCATTGCAAGTTAATTCCATACATGTATGTTTCATTTTATCACTTCATCACTAATTTGCCACTTACATGAGAATAGAACCCAAACAGTTAATACATAACCCGAGTGTTAGCCTTTCATCCTACCCGGCCCAAATATATCAGACCCAATTAAATCAGCGATTCATTCTCTTCTACGGCCCAGTACGCAGCCCAACCACTTAAACTTAATAAGCGTGGTGTGTTTTTGACCTGGTGTCAATGTGCGGCCAAAAGATCTAGACCCATTCAAGTGTGAGTTCTAAATTATATTTGTTTGGGGCTGCTTGCTTAATCCTATTGGGCCGCCATTCTCAGTGAACCCACATGCAAACTGAATAGTAAAACATATAATTATGAAACATATAATTAGGATGTACCATGAAACTTGGTTACAATTGTACCGAACATTGCATTTAATACTATGAATATAACAAGAACCCTAATCGATAGGCAAGCAGTTGACATCATCATTGTTCACTATCTATTTAGTCCAATCCGATTTCAATGAAATTCACAAACTATCATAGCATTATATAATAACATATCATTCGGCCACTATACAAAGCATCAGATTTCATCAACTAAATTCACATCAGACAGATTATGGTATCCCTTATATACAAATTCCCAACCAAATAAGTCACTTGAACCCATGTGCAGGTCTCCAAGTTCCACCAACAAAACATTATCTAATTATTTATTTCACCTAATATTGAAAACATTGCTAAGATATCACATAATCGATTGGATCAAAACCACTGCACATGGCCGCCACTTTTTATTCAAGATTATCAACTTACATCAACCCATTTACCTTCAAAACCATTGGACCGTTACAGCCTACCTATATATATCAGAATTGATTATAATCCCACATTAATAACATGCACACATCGAACATGCAGCTCACATACTTATTCCATCATATCAGTTCCTTGTCTATCCCCATTCATGTGTGACGGTTTCTACAGAATACATACATACACACATATCTATGGCCATAAATAATATATTCAGATTTGCACATATGTCTAGCCATACGAACACATGCTTATATAAGCTTGTATACATAACATCATCTACATAATTCTCACATCTTTTATGTCTACTGCTATATGTGTACGTGTGTATATACATCCATATTCTATTATCATAAGAAAATAATCAAACCCTATGCACTAAAACCATTAACCAAAAAGTTACAATATCATGCGATTCATGTTTAGCAAAGAATGGGATCTAATAACATAAATGTTACACTAACCGAGAGCTTGACTAAATTAAGTTGTTGACTGAACAAGATGTTGCGTTGAAGAGGGGGGGGGGGCTGCTGCTGAAGCCGTGCGATCAGGGAAGAGGAGGTATAGGGTTTGTTTTCTTGAGATATAAGATTTGAATGTATTGTGTTAATAATCTACGTATCCCTTATGTGTTTTTATCCCCTAATAACCGACCCCAAAGAATAACAACCCATTGGTTTAATTGGGCTTCACTCGGCCCAATATGATTTTGGTGTTAAGTCCTATCGTAACCATTGGTGCATTAATTAAATAGATCTTGGGGCGGTTTAGACTTAACCTAGTTGGGATTATACCCATGCAAGTGGGCTGCTAAAGGTTTGTTTGTTATTTGCAAGTTATGAGAATATAATCCTACGTACTTACACTAAAGGTATATATGCACCAAGCCATAACAGGCTTCTACATGGGTTTGTATTGGGCTTGGGCCGATGACCTCATGTGTGGCCCAATATGTGGATAACTTGATAACCGGCCCAATGTAAAGTGTGTATATAGGTTAAACATTCGGCCCAAATACATGGAATACCAAGGACGACCCAATCACAAAGATAGCCCAACGGCTTGCCCAATTATACCCTGACACGTTTACGTTTAGCAATTTATCGAAGCAAGCACGCGTAAAAGAAGTAACAGGGAATGTTCAGGTTGTCACATCATCCCCCACTTGAAAGAAATTTCGTCCCGAAATTTGACAAGAAAATACAGAGAGTGAAGTGAGAAATCAAGATTGCTGCTGGTTTTCCTCAGGTGCCACATCATCCCCAACTTGAAAGGAATTTCGTCCCGAAATTCACCAGTTTCATCGGAATTGATTCTGCAGATTCGTACGATTTCAGATACTTAGTCTCGAGTTCCAACGAACTCTCATAATTGGAATTTGATAGTACTCGCAAACCTTAACCTCCTGGGGCATGATTTCAATAGGCACCTCGACAACTGCAACTTGACGTTAGACTCAGACTCTAAGAAGGTATCACAAGCGTTTTGTCGGACAAACCCTGCTTTAGACTCGTGACATAAATGACATCATGAACGTTACCCAATTCGTCGGGTAACTCGAGTTTTAGACGACGTGACCGATTCTTTCCAGAATTCCAGATAACCCAACGTAACGTAAATTAAGCTTGTCACGCTTCCCAAGCATGCCACCCCTTCCCAGGGTGAGACTTTCAACACAATACGATTACCTCCAGCGTTTCCCAAGTTTATCAGCTTTCCCGACAGTCACGCGTTGCCGCCAATCGTCTCTAGTAATTAAGTTGTCAACCATCTTAGTCTAACAAGAAGGTTGACCTTATCATCTATGTCCCGCACGAACCCAGCTTGGGAATTCTCTTCCTTCAGTGCTTCGACTTGGACAGGGCAAATCTGATCGTGTAGGCTAGAGTCGATGGTGAGTTGCAAGTTCATACGCGTTTAGGTTCCATAGTCATATTTGCTCAGGAGTTTCGTCCAGCAATGCCATCACATAATTAACTCTCTCAAAACAAAGGTGCACGGGAGGCCTCTTGTGATCGGTCTAAGTGGTGCAATTGGTACCGTCCAGGTGATGCTTCCATCTTAATTCCAAGGACCATGGCTTCCACCGCAGGTCGTGAATCGAGCAGTTCTTCCTGTAAGTCCACCGCGTGGGCCATCTCCTTCTCGTGCTGCATTGATGTGTAACTGGGACTCTGATTCGAACCATCATGGTATACGCCAGATCATCAGTACCCTCGGATAGAAGTGATGCTCAATGCGTTGTAGGTTAGCCCTGTTTTATTTCCCATGAATTCACAGCTCCCCGCTATGCTAAAGAGGTTGAAGTTGCGCCATCTTCGAAAATCTCATGATGAATCTGCGATAGTATCCAGCGAACCCAAGGGATTGCTGTATCCCCAAAGGAATCCGAAATTGCCTGAGGTCAATCTGAAATTCCACCTGACGATGTGGAGGTAAACCAAGTAACTCTTCAGAAAACACGTGAGAATATTTTACGGACAACTGGAAGATCCTCGATCTTCCCTTCTTCAGGTTGCGAATCGGTGACGAGAGCTAGAATAGCAGGGTAGCCCTTCAGTAGACACTTCTGGGCTTTCATGACTAAGACGATGCCAACAATGCGATGATCTTGAACTGATAAGGATTCCCCCACTAGGGAGAGGGATACGCACGATTTTCTCTTTACAGAGAATTTCCACTCAATGACTACGTCAAAACTTACAAGAATATCGGGAAGTGGGTCAATGTCGAACACTTGACCCATGAGATCAAGTTTACAACTAAAAGGACATGAGAAGCTTTTATCGATTTACTATCAGTTAATTCTACTACATGCTTATTTACAAGAGGGGTGGGAGTCAATCCTATTTGACAACTGAACCCTAAAGGCACATAACTCCAATCGAAACAAGAGTCGAACAAAACAGAAGCAAAAAGATCATTCAAAGAAGACGTACCGGCCTCAGCATTACCCTTCATTGCGAGTTTCCCCCAGCGCCAATAGTAAATACTCTTCCACGTGCTCCGTTCCCACCATTGTTCCCATTGTTGTCATTCCCAGCATTGTTGTTGTTGCCAGCATTCTGATTAAGCTGAGGGCAATCCCTCTTAAAATGACCCTCATCACCACACTGAAAGCACCCCTTCTGATTTCCCCGATTCTGTTGTGGCTGTTGCCTCTCCTGTTGCTGTGACTGCTGCTGCGGCTGCTTTGGAAGCCAGACCCGGCAATCTTTAGCCATATGACCTACCTTGTTGCACCTATGACATACTCGGGTGCACGGTCCGCGATGGTGGAACATACACTTATCACACTTTGGTAGCTTTCCCACGTAAGAACCCTGATTTGAATTGTTGCTCCGATTCTGGTTCACAGAAGACGACTGGCTGAAACTACGGTGGATGCTGTTGTCTGCCCTTTTCTGAGATTGGTTGGCACTGGTTGCTTTGTCAGCATCGTTCCACTTTCGCTTGTGATCACTAGCAGGTGTGGTAGCTGTAGCAGTCGAGGTAGTAGCAGAAACGCGTGGCGGCAAGTTGCCACGTTCGACCTCTTGGTCAGTAATCTTATGTGCCAAACGGACGATACGTGGCAGATTGTCTAGGTTTGCAGCAGTAACGTACCCCTTAACAGCTGGTGCTAAGCCCTTGAGATACAACTCAATTCGCCGAGGTGGGGGTCGAGACATGTTAGGGCACAAAGTTGCTAAATCATTAGACCTCCTAGTGTATGCTTCAATCTCAGATCCCTCCATTTTCAGATTGTAGAACTCGTTCTCCAGTTTCTGAATCTCATCACGAGGACAATACTCCTCTCGCATCAACTCCTTGAAATCATCCCAAGTAGTGGCATTCGCCATCTCAATACCCAACATCTGAACCTGGGCATTCCACCATGTAAGGGCACCATCCTCGAGTGTGCCAGTAGCATACTTCACTCTGTCCCCAGCTGGACAGTTACACATTGCAAATACCGATTCTGCCTTCTCAAACCATCGCAGGAGTCCTACAGCCCCTTCAGTCCCACTGAAGGTCTGTGGCTTACAATCCATGAACATCTTGTACGTACAAACAGGTGGAGCAGGTGGATTGTTTTGATTCGCAGGTTGACCTAAAACGAAAGAACGTACAACACACAGGTAAGATTCGAGTATACGACACAAGGATAGAAAGTAATTGGCACTTATCGTACCAGCCTGGTAAGCCGCTAGGGCTTCAGCTACACGAGTGTTGATCAAGTTGGTTAATTCGGCCTGCGTCATAGCAATGTGGCCACGTCCATGGCCTCGTCCGCTCATGTTTCTAAACAGGAAGAGGAAAGATTTAAAATGCAAGTTCGAGTAGGAGTCAAGTATTACTATGACCTCTATAGACTACTGAGTTCTAACATAACACCAATTAGCCGAGCGGAACCCTTTTCACACTCGGTAAGCCTCACTGGGACTCACATGCACCTCACGTTATTATCATGTGTGCACCCATAATAATAAGGCGATTTGCATGCCTATCTCAGTGACTCTTAACTTGCGCTAAAAGGTTCCCCACATTCAAATAGCAAATGAAAGGTTTTACAGAATCAAGGATCACAATAGTCGAAGGGTAGTGTCACACTAACAGTTCACATAACAGGGGTTGGTAACATAAGGGCTCATACTGCTGTGCCAAGTGTGTATTCACGTGTAATATCATACGTAAGTGTACACTAGATATACTATGCAATAATAAATGAGAAACGAACCTTGCAGTCTGGAGCTGAGTGTCATGGTCGATTTCGGTCCTGTTCGGTTATAGTCTGGTTTTATGAAAACGTTTTAAAACCAAGTTCACTATAACCAGTGGCTCTGATACCAAACTGTCACACCCCCAAAATGCCACCTAGGGAGTGTCCCTGTCAGGCGTGTGACAAACCAATAATGAGCCACTAATCATATTGAACCAATCACAAGTGTTGAATAAAATCATCAATTATTACTGAAAAGTACCGTCAATAAGTTTAAATGAAAACCAACATGTCAGCGGAAGCAAATAAAAGAAAACATAGTTAACTGTTTCAAATTAAATGTATGAAATCAATAAACCCATCATTCGTATCCAACCAGCACGACCCATGACCACTCCTGCTACTTCAGACAGCAAGTTTCCAAATCCATATAATCTAACGACCTGCGAGCATGCAACGAGTGTATCAGACAACGCTGGTGAGTTCATAGTTTTACGAAAACGTTAATTACCAAGTGATTAGTTAATCCACTGAATTCAATTCTAAAAGTAATGTTGAAAACAATGTTGATAATACCCCAATACAAGACGGCTTCTGATTATTTTGCCCTTTCTCCGATGCTCCTATCAAAGCATTGGTCATGACTAGGTCATTAGTTCAACACCCGTCCTCCCAGGTACGGGGTGAGGTTGCCAAACCTAAGTAGCGCTACTAACTAATACCATGTTACCTTCCCGGTAACCAAACAACACGGAGGGACTTTAAAGGTGATAGGATGAGTATATTATCCAACATTCCCGTTTTTACCCAAAAGACTTATCCCTTCCCAGGATACCCACTGACTGTCCCAACCACCGGGACGCATGCTCAAGAGAGATGAACTCACCTTTGATTTGCTCGGTAGAATTAATTACTCGTTTATCAACAGTGGTCAACCAAATCCTATTAGGGTTACCAGCGATAGTCAGTTTCACAATTACACTAGTTACAACCCCTGGGTACACATTGCACAAACAGCAACCAGTATAGCACGTATCACCACACAATTCATAACAAGTATTCTGCCCTACACGTACTCGCATTGCAAGTTAATTCCATACATGTATGTTTCATTTTATCACTTCATCACTAATTTGCCACTTACATGAGAATAGAACCCAAACAGTTAATACATAACCCGAGTGTTAGCCTTTCATCCTACCCGGCCCAAATATATCAGACCCAATTAAATCAGCGATTCATTCTCTTCTGCGGCCCAGTACGCAGCCCAACCACTTAAACTTAATAAGCGTGGTGTGTTTGTGACCTGGTGTCAATGTGCGGCCAAAAGATCTAGACCCATTCAAGTGTGAGTTCTAAATTATATTTGTTTGGGGCTGCTTGCTTAATCCTATTGGGCCGCCATTCTCAGTGAACCCACATGCAAACTGAATAGTAAAACATATAATTATGAAACATATAATTAGGATGTACCATGAAACTTGGTTACAATTGTACCGAACATTGCATTTAATACTATGAATATAACAAGAACCCTAATCGATAGGCAAGCAGTTGACATCATCATCATTGTTCACTATCTATTTAGTCCAATCCGATTTCAATGAAATTCACAAACTATCATAGCATTATATAATAACATATCATTCGGCCACTATACAAAGCATCAGATTTCATCAACTAAATTCACATCAGACAGATTATGGTATCCCTTATATACAAATTCCCAACCAAATAAGTCACTT
Source organism: Helianthus annuus (assembly GCF_002127325.2). Taxonomy (NCBI): domain Eukaryota; kingdom Viridiplantae; phylum Streptophyta; class Magnoliopsida; order Asterales; family Asteraceae; genus Helianthus; species Helianthus annuus. The sequence continues at coordinate 161,684,780 of NC_035436.2, forward strand.
GAACCCATGTGCAGGTGATGCGGGCCCAAGCGTGGAAGAGCGGGCCATCCTGTATTTGGAGGCCCAAGATCGGGTCACTAAAGGGGCTTCACTGAAATGGCTCTAACTCGGGCTACGGGGGTCCGTTTGGGGCATGTGACCAGTCAAACGAACGGGAGAACGAGCTCTATCTTGCTGCAAACGCCCTACGGCGGTTTGGGTCATCGTTCGGGCCGAGAAAACGCTTATTTCTATTATTTTTTCCCATTTTTATGTTTTTTCAAGTATTTTGGGCATTTTGTTTTTGGGCTTGTGTTTGGCCCGTTGTCTTTTTTAGGCCCGTTTCGAATTTCTGTCATTATTTATATGTCCCTTTAGTCAATGAAACAATCAGACTTGAATTTTGAGAAAACTTATTTTTCACTTCAAATTCCGTGGCCTTTGGGTTGCAATTTGGGGGTTGGGGAAGAGACACACAGGTATTCGTAGAATCAACGTGTTGATCTTCGTTTTTCGTATCACTCACTACATCAGCAGGTCTCCAAGTTCCACCAATAAAACATTATCTAATTATTTATTTCACCTAATATTGAAAACATTGCTAAGATATCACATAATCGATTGGATCAAAACCACTGCACATGGCCGCCACTTTTTATTCAAGATTATCAACTTACATCAACCCATTTACCTTCAAAACCATTGGACCGTTACAGCCTACCTATATATATCAGAATTGATTATAATCCCACATTAATAACATGCACACATCGAACATGCAGCTCACATACTTATTCCATCATATCAGTTCCTTGTCTATCCCCATTCATGTGTCACGGTTTCTACAGAATACATACATACACACATATCTATGGCCATAAATAATATATTCAGATTTGCACATATGTCTAGCCATACGAACACATGCTTATATAAGCTTTTATACATAACATCATCTACATAATTCTCACATCTTTTATGTCTACTGCTATATGTGTACGTGTGTATATACATCCATATTCTATTATCATAAGAAAATAATCAAACCCTATGCACTAAAACCATTAACCAAAAAGTTACAATATCATGCGATTCATGTTTAGCAAAGAATGAGATCTAATAACATAAATGTTACACTAACCGAGAGCTTGACTAAATTAAGTTGTTGACTGAACAGGATGTTGCGTCGAAGAGGGGGGGGGGCTGCTGCTGAAGCCGTGCGATCAGGGAAGAGGAGGTATAGGGTTTGTTTTCTTGAGATATAAGATTTGAATGTATTGTGTTAATAATCTACGTATCCCTTATGTGTTTTTATCCCCTAATAACCGACCCTAAAGAATAACAACCCATTGGTTTAATTGGGCTTCACTCGGCCCAATATGATTTTGGTGTTAAGTCCTATCGTAACCATTGGTGCATTAATTAAATAGATCTTGGGGCGGTTTAGACTTAACCTAGTTGGGATTATACCCATGCAAGTGGGCTGCTAAAGGTTTGTTTGTTATTTGCAAGTTATGAGAATATAATCCTACGTACTTACACTAAAGGTATATATGCACCAAGCCATAACAGGCTTCTACATGGGTTTGTATTGGGCTTGGGCCGATGACCTCATGTGTGGCCCAATATGTGGATAACTTGATAACCGGCCCAATGTAAAGTGTGTATATAGGTTAAACATTCGGCCCAAATACATGGAATACCAAGGACGACCCAATCACAAAGATAGCTCCAACGGCTTGCCCAATTATACCCTGACACGTTTACGTTTAGCAATTTATCGAAGCAAGCACACGTAAAAGAAGTAACAGGGAATGTTCAGGTTGTCACACTCAACCTTTTTCCTTTCATCTTAAGCTGTTAATACAACTTCTAACGTTAGATAATAATAACCAACAATTATTAACTAAGTATGTCTACATATATTAATTAACTAATTATCTATTGTTATGTTTTAAATAATTACATCATCTTTTGTTTGTTGGTTTGTCGCTTCTCTCATCTGTTTCTACCTTCGACTTTTCTTTTCCAGCAATGTTTTTATTCACCCATTCTTTGCTACTACCTTCATGAATCTGTGTATGATAGTTATTAAATTGACAAAGTCGGATTGTAATGTATTTTAATCTACATAAATGTAAAGTTAGTACCTCAGAAATCATCTGATCTATCAAGTCATCATCATCACATAATGTCTGTTAAACAATAAGATACGTAAATAAGTCATATTTATTAGTAAACTATTATACTTTAGTTGAAAATACTTACAGACTGAACGTTTTTGTAGTATGTTTCTTTAGGTATTTCCAGCAGAGAGTCATCTTCACTTTCTTCTTTGTTGGTCAACACCACCTCAACTCCTCGACGATAAATTTTTAACTCAAATATGTTGCTGTCCGTCTTCATCAATAACAGTATATCATCATCTTCTATCGCAAGATCATGAAATAATTTCGGACAACCTTTTGTGAAAACATAATTATCATTGATTTTGTCCGTCTCAACTTTCCAAATCTGACCTGCTGCATATATGTTATAACAATTGTTTACTGGCGTGTAAGAGTAACATTTTGTGACATAAGCATCTGGAATCACCTGAAAAGTTATGTAGCATTTTATTATAAAAGATAGATATGCAAGGTTTTATATTACAACTATAATAAAAAACAAATTGATTCATACATATTAGTATACTTACTATTATCTTTAAAATGCCGTAACGGTTTACTGTTAAAAAAGATTCACCACACATGTTCTCGAAGAAACAATCGATTTGAATATTTTTATCTTCCATTATCCTTAAGCGCAATAACGTCTGCTTTGTCAACTGAAGATCTCTTACCACATTACTCCATCCGTCAGTTATAACAGATTCCCCGCTTATACTTCTCAAAGAAACTGGCCAACTTCTTTGACTTTCATGATGTATCATTAATTTAGTTCTTTGCCAATAATCACCATATACACTCTTAACAAATTCTATTGGCACCACCCGTCGTTAAATTTATGATTTAGATCATATATAACACAATTTATATATACTTTTTTGTAACATTTGTAGCATACCAGTTTTAACGAGGATTGCTCATCTAACACAGCTACGCATGACGAACTCATTTTTATATACCTGTAACATAGCAACAACTGTTTTAAACATTTAGTATTCAACTTGAATGCATACTTATATGTTTATAGCAATATCAAAATTACGTCTTAAGCAATACTATATACACAGTTTTTTGTAAATATGCCTTTATATCAATAATCCTAATTCATAATTCAAATAAAATCTGTATATGTAGGCTTTAAACAATAACAAAGCAACTGTTATCAGATAAATATATTTGATTACAAGTAAATGAATACTCAATTTAGTTGATCAATTTATAACAAAATACATATTTTTTCACAAAAAGATTCACAAAATATATTAACCAAATAACAATGTTTAACCGAAATTCTATACTTTCAAACACATGCAATACAAATCTGATCCCTCTTAGAGACACACAACATACACAACATTCAATTTTATAAAAACCTAAAACCAGATTTCATGTCTAAATTTTCATTTATAGCCACAAACAAACACCTTATGAGTCAACAAAAAATATGCTCAATCTTATTTTTTATGTGGTACTTATAAGCTATTCAATCATCCAAATAACAATCTCAATCAAGAAATTCTATTTTTCACAAGAAGATCGACAAAATATATCACCCAAATCAGATAATTAACAGAAATTCTATACTTTTAAACACATGCAATAGAATCTAATCCCTCTTAGATACACCCAATATAAATAACATTCAATTTCATGAAAACCTAAAACCCTATTTCACTTCGAATTTGTTAATAATTGCTGGAAAGAAGTCGGTAAAGTAACTAAAAGTGAAGATTGTGGTTCAAGTGATCGGAAAATAAGTATGTAAATCAAACCATATAATGTCGTTCAAGTGATCGAAACTTAAGTCGGTAAAGTAACTTTACCAATTTGTTGAACCGTCGATTGTATTCTTCTTGAGCTTTGTGAATGAAGATGATAACAGTGTTGAATGAACTTGAAGTGATAGGTTATGATTGTATTTGATTTGATAATATATAAATATACATTGATCTATTTATTTGCTTTGCTATATCCGTTTGTTTTTTAACAATACATTAACTATTTTTTTTCCACTATTTTTTTCCATTATTTTGTTCACCGAATAAGGGATCGCTGCAAACTTCTATTCCACGCCTGGTACCTAGATGATGGAACGCTTATTGGAGATGCCACCCAAGTGGCTAATGCTTTAGATATAATCAGAGCTGAGGGTCCTTCCTTAGGGCTTCAACTTAATATAAAGAAAACTGAAGTTTTCTGGCCAACCTGCAATGGTGTAAAGGTTCAGGAGGGCTTATTCCCTCGGGGGATTGGGAGGCCGGTGCTGGGTGTGAAAATCTTGGGGGGTGCTGTTAGTCGTGATGCAGAGTTTATTAGTAGTATGGCTCTTAAAAGAGCGAACTGTGCAGTCGAGCTGATGAGGTGCCTTAAACGCCTACGGGACCCACAGAGTGAGCTCCTCTTGCTTCGTTCTTGTATGGGTGTTGCTAAATTACTGTTTGGTCTTCGAACGTGTCAACCTTCTTTGGTCGGGGGAGCTGTCTCTGTTTTTGATGAAGGCCTCCGGGGGGCATTAGAGGATATTGTTGTTTGTGGAGGTGCCTTTTTTGGAGATCTCCAGTGGAGGTTGGCTTCTCTCCCGACCCGGTTCGGAGGCTTAGGAATTTGTACGGCCGAGGATGCCTCTTCATATGCTTTCGTGGCTTCAAGGGCCCAATCTTGGGGTTTACAAGACCACATACTCCGAGAATGTGGTGGGGATGTTTTAGACTCTGATTACAGGAGTGCGTTGGACCTTTTGCATAGTTCTCTTCCCGACCTTGATATTGGCGGTTTCTACATTAAAGACACCGCCCCTCCTAAATCCCAGAAAATTCTGGCGAATGCCTTATATGGCGAAATTGTCAAGAGGTTTGAAGAGAAGTTTGTTTAATCCCCTCGGCAAAGAGCTGTGTTTGAATGTCTACGTGCCCCACATGCTCAGGATTTTCTGTCTGTCGCACCTATTGAAGGCTTGGGGCAACACATGTCGGCTGTGGAATACCGTGCTATCCTTAGATACCGACTGATGATTCCTTTGTTCCCAGTTGACGAGCCATGTCCGGTATGCCGCAAAGCGTGTTTGGATTCTTTCGGCGAGCACGCGATCCACTGTAAAGAACTACCAGGGTTTAAATATCGGCATGATTGGGTGAGAGATGTGTTATGTGATGTTCTTAAGCGGGCCGGGATCTCTGCCAAAAAAGAGGCTCCAGTAAATTTCCTGACTGACCCCTTAGAGGGGAGGTCCACTTTACGCCCAGCGGACATCCTTGTGTTTGGATGGGAAGGGGGAAACACGCTTGTGTAGATCTAACTGGAGTCTCCCCCCTTGTCGGGCTCAAAGACAAGGGTTTTGTCGTAGGGCAAGCGATGCTCAAGGCAGAGGCGAGCAAAGTGGCAAAACATGAGAAAGCCTGCCTGGAGAATCAACATGTGTTTGTCCCGTTTGCGTTTGATACCTTTGGTGGTCTCGCTCCTGACGCTGTACGACTTTTGAATCGGGTTCAAAAAGTCGTTAATAGTAATTCTTCGTCGCCAAAGGTTTCAAACTTTGTATTTAGTAGAATTGGTTTTTCTATTCAAAAGGGGGTGGCGGCGCAACTTGTTGCCCGACTACCTGCCATTGCTTTGTAATTGCCCTTTTTCGTGTGAAATAATATTATATTTTTGATTCAAAAAAAAAATATTTTACATAAATAGATACAGGCTTTTCATGTGTTAACTTGATATTATGGAATTTTTTTAAAGTTTTAATTCTTATTAACACATTAGAAGATATTTCAAATTTTAAACACATTTTGTGGATTCGGCTGACGTACAACTTTTTGGCACAATGTTTGTTAGTAGCTTTACTAAGATGTATTGGTGTGTGTTATCTATGATTCTACGTTCATGTGTTAATGTATATTTAGATGTCAACACTGCCGGTTCAAGTCTTATTGGCCAAAAGTCATGAAAACATCATGAAGTTTTACTTAAGAAAAACTTAATATGTAACGAACATTAGGGAGATGTAGTATTGGGATTTGGTCAACCTTTTGAAAATATTATATACAACCCGTGATTAAAATCGACAACTCATGACACACTATAATCCTAACAATATATTCATATTTCTTAAAATCTAATAAGAAATGTATTCGTCAATTAATTTTTATAAGATATTATTCATCATAATATTCACGAACCTGTAATAAAGTATTTACGTGTTAAAGTATAATTTTTTTGTTGTTTAGCCACCCGTGTATTACACGGGTACTTAGACTAGTAGAAAGTATAAATAGAAATAGATGCACCGGTGCTTTTGAGACTAATAGGACCAATACTTTTTCTTTTCATCACTAATTATGGAAGAACATCCATAATAAAAGTTTCGCAATATTTTGCTATGTTGTTCTTGATAGTTTTCTTAAACGAATTGATGTTCAAGCATTTGTCAAAAGCACCTATCAACAGATTGTTACTAAACAAGATAATAAAATCGTAGAACTATCTTGATCCATAAGCGCTAAAAAAAACCCACAAAACACCCCCATTTTAGCAGTCATATAATATTTCTACAAGTGCTTTAAAAACACTTATTTCCTCTCTATCACTACATATATCCTTATAAATCCTTACATTGCAATATCATCACCACTTTGTAACTTATTTTTCATTTTGCCTTTTTATACCCAATGAAATTATTTATAAAAGTATAAATAACTTATTATAATAAACTAATACCTTGTTAGTAAAATAAATTATATAAATTAAAGTATTGTATAAAATAAATTAAACTGGTGTAAAATATAGAAATTCTTTTTTTTTTTCAAAATTAAACCATTGCAATTTTTTTGTTATTTTAGCCAATTACCACATTTAAAAATTTTAAAATTAAAATACATGTAAAGTATAATTCGTTAAAGTACATGATGTATGAGTTATTAATGCATTGAAGAAGGTTAATACAAAAATATTTAAAAAGTTTTTATTTTAATTATTTGGGCCCGCCATCTCGAGTGGTTTCGGCCATTGAGAATGGAACATTGCCTACGAGCAAACCCCTCCACGAACGGTTCTATAGATCGTCAATGCAGATAGTGTATGATCAAATATTATGTCTATAAAATTTGATAATAGATCGTCAATGCAGATAGCCTACGGTCAAATATTATGTCTATAAAATTTGATAAGCATGAATATTGTGTTTATATGTATTTTAGTATAATGGATCAAATTGAAATCTCAATGTGGTCCACATTGTTATCTTTTGTAGGTTGATAAATAAATTTTGAACCCATCCCATGTGATGTAGGAAGACTTTTGTGCGATAAAAAAAATTATTTATAGTTCAAATACGATTTTTAGTACTAACGTATGCGTAAACGTGATCAAACTAAATAATAAATATATATTTTGAGATTGGTCTAGTAGAAACATCAATATTTTGACTAACACAACAAATCATCTTTTTTAATGCCATATATATACCGCAAACATTTTTTTTCTTTTTTAAATCCATAGATACCGGTGGACCACATAATTGCTACTGGACCACTTTTAATTGATACCTTCAACCCAAATAATTATTATTAAATAACCATGACAGATTTATAAATATGATTATCAATAAATTAATTAATAGAGTGCGGTTTATGATGACAAAGAAAAGATGAATGCGAATGGTTCTTGTCTATCAAGCTCTTCATACTTCATGAGAATTATTTGCAACTCTATAAAATTGATTTAATATTCAGTTTACTAATATATATTTGAGAAATTTATGTATAGTGAACAAAGATTTATAAAACAAAGGTTTAAGGCTTAATGAGATGCTATGAAACTTTTATTTTAGGATAATGGATTTTGTGTTTTATTGTTTTAGGATGATTAATCGGGAGGTTAATAAGCTTGACCCATATGAAATTCAAACCTAGAGTCACAACCTTCAGGAAAAGGTTTAGATTTATTTTAATCAATATCTATAAATACATTTCTCTTGTAATCCTAAGCTTGTCCATAGAATACTTGTTCTAGTTGACTATAGTTGTGGCTAATCGAGCGAACAATTTAACGCATGTGGATGACGGGGGTAGTCCCAAAAGTACGACCTAACACATTACCCTCCTAAAAACAAAGGATACTTAACTTTTCTACCCAAATAGAAGAAGGATCCCGCTCCTAAAGACCATGGTGGGACATGGTCAAGCCCTATATATAAAATGGATTGCCAAAGGTAAACCACACTTCACTTCTCACTTCATCTTCTCTACTTAACCTTATCGTCACTGGTAAGCCCTATAAATACGCCGAAAGATGATCACATGAGACATCCTCCTTTGGTGAGACTAACGGTTTGTTCATTCTTAGCAGGACGTTCCATCTAATCAGGGCCACCCGCTACAACCTAATTGCTCTCACTCCCGCCTATATTTCCATTGTAGCAACATGAATCAAACGAGTCCTTGATTTGGGAGCTATCCGTTTGTTTCTTGGATTGATGCGATGGAGTTATGCTTGGCATTTTCGAAGTCTTGTAATGCTTAAGTGATCCAAGCATTGAAGTTAAAGTACTACAAAAAAAAGTATACAAAAATAAAGCCCATCCTCTTATCTTTGGACTAGGAGTAGATTTAGATTAACGTTATAACATCCTACATGTTAACGTATTATATTTTTCGGTATATAAGAAATCTTCGTTAAGATATTGCAAATGTAACTTCAACTAAAAAATTTGGAACTGTTGGACCTAAAATGTCGACAAAACTAAAGTTAGGGTGAAATGTGGAAAATACCCAACCCTTTAGCAAATCTAATCTAATCTAATCTAATCTAATCTAATCTAACTACTATAATAAAAGAAATCACTTTAGAGACACTTGTCATCATATTAGGCCATCTCTTATAGATAATTATTATTTTAATTTAATCTCTTCTAATTAATTATATATAATCCTCCTACAAAATATTATTTAATTTAATATCTTATATTATAGATAACTCTTTTACTAAATATTATTAGTTTAGTATCTTATGAATAATTATTATTCAGTTTAATCTCCTTCTCATTTATAATATTATTTAATTGAATTAATTATATTTGAACGTTTTGTTTAGTTTGGTATAAAATAAATTTTACGAGACTTAAAATAAAATTAACTAATATTATTTATCATTTATACATTTACGAAGTTTTAAATAAATGGTTAAATTTATTGAGACTTCGTTAACAAATTTTGCAACATCAAAATAATCTATTTTTATCACAAAAACCAAACTTTGTATTGATATATTAAATATTTTTATTTTCACTGTATAAAATTACATTTACTCGACCCATGTGACACATTAGGTTTTTTATGATATAACTTTTTATTATTTGATATATAAAATTAGATTTACTCATACACGGGGTTTTTTAAGGATATATATTTTTTATTATTTAGTATAGAAAATTACATTTATTCAAACCGTTTAATGCGCATATTTTTAAAGATGTAATTTTTTTAATTGTTTGGTATATAAATTACATTTATTCAACCCGTGTAATAAATGAGTTTTTTAAAGATTATTTTATTATTTGATAAACAATATTACATTTATTTAACCCGTGTAATACACGTGGTTTTAAAGATATAACTTTTTTTATTTTGTATATAAAAATTACATTTATTAAACCTGTACAATATGGTTATTATAGATATAATTTTTATTATTTAATATATAAAATTATATTTAGTCAACCCGTACAATAAATGAGGTTTTAAAGATATAATGTTTTATTATTTAGTATATAAAATTTATTTATTCAACCCCAGGGGCGGATGTATGTAGTAACAAGGGGTAGCCTCTGCTACCGCTTGGTCGGAAATTTTTTGACGTTTTTAGTGTAAATTTTGGAAAAATTTGATGTTTTTTCGATTTCGTTACCGCCTATTTATAAAACGTTACCGCTTAATCGGAATCCTAGATCCGCCACTGTTCAACCCCATGTAATACACGGGGTTATAACCTAGTGTTAAAATAAATGGCACTTAAGGGACATGTTATGTCATTAATCAGTTAGACCATGGATATAGGAATTGTACCACGACAAAAATGCTCCAAACTGTCTCGCGTTGGTTTCTCCGTCATTTTTAGATACTCGTCGTTGATGTCGGTAGTGTTTCCATAAGCAAGGATTCGTAACGCCGACGTACACTTTTGGATACCGGTAAATCCAAGTGCCCCTCTCGCATCCGCTTTTTGTTTAAAATAATCGTAGTTGGCTTCCAAGTCGTCGACTATGCGTAGAAACAACCGCTTACTCATTCGGAAACGACGCCTAAACAATTCGTTCGAAAATGCCGGCACCTCATCAAAATAATATTTTATCAAACGATCGTGTGTCGCGCGTCGGTCTCGTTCAATATAACCTCTTTTATTTTATTCTGCTTGGGGGCGACGACAATGTAGTGGTAAATCAAAATAATGCCCCCACCATGGGGCATTATTCCACTCCTCTAACAACGGAGATTGTTCAAAAACATTGATATCATTGCATGACCCGACAACGCCAAAGTAAGCCGACCAAACCCAAAGGTCCTGTGAAGCAACTGCTTGAAGAATAATAGTGGGTCCTTTTTAGTCACCTCGTGTGTGTTGGCCTCGCCATGCAGTTGGGCAGTTATCCCAACGCCAATGCATGCAATCTATGCTCCCGATCATACCAGGCAAACCATGCTCAACATTATGTACCTCGTAGATCTTTTGAAGGTCATCCCATGTGGGCGTTCTAAGATAACGCGCACCATACACATCAATTATACCTTTATAAAAAAACATAGATAAACATAAGCTTCAAAAGAAAATTGTAAACGTACTGGTCGTTTTTTTTTTAAAAGAGTAAAGTATAGGAATTGTACCACGACAAAAATACTCCAAGCTGTCTCGCGTTGTTTTCTCCGCCATTTTTAGATACTAGTCGTTGATGTCGGTAGTCTTTCCATAAGCAAGGATTCGTAACGCCGACGTACACTTTTGGATCCCGGTAAATCCAAGTGCCCCTCTCGCATCCGCTTTTTGTTTAAAATAATCGTAGTTGGCTTCCAAGTCGTCGACTATGCGTAGAAACAACCGCTTACCAATTCGGAAACGACGCCTAAACAATTCGTTCGAAAATGTCGCCGCCTCATCAAAATAATCTTTCATCAAACGATCGTGTGCCGCGCGTCGGTCTCGTTCAGTATAACCTCTTTTATTTTTTCTGCTTGGGGGCGACGACAATGTAGTGGTAAATAAAAATAATGCCCCCACCATGGGGCATTATTCGACACGTGTCATCCCAGTCAGCATGGGGCATTATTTCATAAAGTGGTGTAGTGGGGCATTATTCCAATAACGCCCAAACAATCATTTCCCAATTATTTTTTTTTTAAATTTTAAATACTTCATTAAATTAAAAAAAATACAATACTAGAAATGAAAAAATTAAAATCCGATTAAATTAAAAAAAAACACTAGTTTTCGTCTTCGCTTTCTTCACCCTCGCCAACTTCGTCTTCCTCGTCCTCCGTTTCTTCCTCTCCCTCAGGTGGTACATACCGAACCGACCATGCGTGGTGTACCAAATCAACCATTAACTGGGAATGGTACGGTGCGTAACGCAACTCTCGCGCATTATTCTCTCTTTCTTCCATTGACGCCTGTGGATGCTCCTCTCGAACGGCTTCTGGCACATAATTCTGGCATATCGCCTTTCCTTCGTCTTCCAAAATCATGTTGTGCATGATTATACAAGCCTACATAGCATCTCTCATTTTTTGCTTGCTCCACGACAAAGATTTCTCAAATATTGCCAGCGTTGTTTAAGAACCCCAAAGCATCTCTCAATGTCTTTTCGTGAAGACTCTTGAACCTTTTTAAAGTATGCTCTTTTTTCATCAACAGGATCACTATACGTCTTCACGAAAATCGAATACCTAGGATAAATTCCGTCGCTCAAATAATATCCATGAGGGTAGTAGTTTCCATTTGCGTAAAACGACACTTTTGGAGCTTTGCCAGAAATCCACTCCTCTAACAACGAAGATTGTTCAAAAACATTGATATCATTGCATGACCCGACAACGCCAAAGTAAGCCGACCAAACCCAAAGGTCCTGTGAAGCAACCGCCTGAAGAATAATAGTGGGTCCTTTTTGGTCACCCCGTGTGTGTTGGCCTCGCCATGCAGTCGGGCAGTTATCCCAACGCCAATGCATGCAATCTATGCTCCCGATCATACCAGGCAAACCATGCTCAGCATTATGTACCTCGTAGATCTTTTGAAGGTCGTCCCATGTGGGCGTTCTAAGATAACGCGCACCGTACACATCAATTATACCTTTATAAAAAAACATAGACAAACATAAGCTTTAAAAAAAATGTAAACATACTGGTCGTTTTTTAAAAAAAAAAAGTAAAGTATAGGAATTGTACCGCGACAAAAATGCTCCAAGCTGTCTCGCGTTGTTTTCTCCGCCATTTTTAGATACTCGTCGTTGATGTCGGTAGTGTTTCCATAAGCAAGGATTCGTAACGCCGACGTACACTTTTGGATACCGGTAGATCCAAGTGCCCCTCTCGCATCCGCTTTTTGTTTAAAATAATCGTAGTTGGCTTCCAAGTCGTCGACTATGCGTAGAAACAACCGCTTACTCATTCGGAAACGACGCCTAAACAATTCTTTTGAAAATGTCCGCGCCTCATCAAAATAATCTTTCATCAAACGATCGTGTGCCGCGCGTCGGTCTCGTTCAATATAACCTCTTTTATTTTTTTCTGCTTGGGGGCGACGACAATGTAGTGGTAAATCAAAATAATTCCCCCACCACGGGGCATTGTTCGACATGTGTCATCCCAGTCAGCATGGGGCATTATTGCATAAAGTGGTGTAGTGGGGCACTATTCCAATAACGCCCATCCCAATTGTAACACCTCGAAATTTTTATGTCTAATATATAAACGACACGTGTCACTTTCGACAAAAGTATGGTAAACCCAGATTTAATTAAATATGTAAGGTAGGATTTTTTGCACACGTCGACATGTTAATTTACACCTCTGAGCAACTCCATTATAAATCCCAAGACCCTAACATGATTAACAAACATTTATACCTTAATCTGGTGATTCCTAATAATAATGATGGAGGTCCAAATTACTAATATAAGTCCTAAGAAAATAATTGCCATTTAAACCTTTGTCCATGAATTCTATCATTCAAACCAATAATCTTCATGATGGGTAGGCACCCCTGATCAAGCATGGGTTAAAGGGCCTCATACTGACATTTTCCAGACTCAAAATCATGCACTACAAGTTGTCCGTTCGAATCATGAAAGGTTAATTTTTTTTGCTTCTGGTAATGGCTTACGGACCGTAAGGGTCCTGCCTTACGGTCCGTAAAGCGCGAAGGGGTAAAACATTTTCTCTGTCAATGGCTTACGGACCGCAAGGGCCCTGCCTTACCGTCCGTAAGGGACGCCCAGCGACAGAAAGTTGGCTGTTGGCTGTTATAACAGTTTAACCGACTTACCAAGATATTTTCAGAGACATGGGCGACCCCTAACCTTTCCTAGACACTAGGAAACACTTGTAAATGATCTGGATCACCCCATAGACCTACTTGTCACCATCTTGGACGATTTGGAACACTATAAAAGGCCAATGTGTTGCAACCAAGTTCTTCACACCTTCATTCTGCTTTTCTGATCATTTCTAAGGCTCAAGCATTCTCTCTAAGCTTCCCAAGTCGTGCATAGGACTCTTGTAAGTATGTTTAACCCTTTGTGGTTTAGTTTTTGCTTAATTATAGCTTAAAAGTCAATCCGTCGTAATTAACGATTGACTTAGCGGTTAATCACAAATGGTCCAGTGATTAATCGAAACAAAGGTAGTTATATGTTGGTAATCATGTGGGCTTTAAACCCTCAAAAGGGCACCCTCTGATTCCCACTCTAACAAGTCCGAATGTCGAGTCAAACTTGCTTAGAAAAAGTCAACAGAATGCTATTTTGCGATTTTATGCATAATCAGTAATGTAGATAGCGTGTAACCTGATTTAACACTCATATAACATGATAATAAGTATATTAACTAGTCTAAGCTTGTTTGGTCCGACCATTTACTATTGTGACCCGGTTCGGAACCGAAAAGTCGCAAAGCTTTGACTCTTGCTTTGACTATAGTTCTGACCTGTTATGGTATGATTTAAATATGCCTTAGGACTCTCTTAGGACCAGGTTACATGATGGTATAACCCTCTGTGACCGGTTCATTGGTTGTCCGAGTCTTTAGCACATTTCCGTTAAACGCCTAAAAGTCGACCATAACGCCCTTTTAACTTTAAAACGAGAATTGTGGACATGTGAAGGGACAATAACATTAGTTACTGATTTCTAAACATGTCCCTAAAATTTCACGTCAATCAGAGGTCTAGAATGGGAGTTATGCTAAATAGCGCAATTATGGAAACTTTAGTAATTAAACGGCGCAATTAGCATAAAGCCTATCTAAACCCAAGTTTCGACACCAAACTTTCTACAAAATGATGTAAAATAATATTTTGAGATTTTAAAGATTTTTAATCATTTTTAGCCTGCTCATAACCTGCGGTTATGGCATCGGTTCGGTAAATACCGAATATACTCTTTTTGGACATAACTTGAGTTCTACAAGGTATTTTGACCCGATTCCAGTTGCTACTGATTTTAAATGATAAATAGAGTATTTTGGACTTTATAAACTGTTCGGAAAGCTCAGATTTCCTGTAGAACTCAGAAACCTCTTTTATAATCTTTAAAAAGACCGGAATACCCCTACGGGGCATATATTGGATTTAAAACTCGTTACGGGCATTATGGAAGGTATCTTACTGATACCACAACCTCTTTAGAGCATATTAACTTAGTAAACCTGTGTAGGACTCTCACGGTTACCCGTTACGCCTTTTGCGCGCACGGTTCGGTTTATGTAACTAGTTTACATAAACTAGCCGAAACGGGCCAAACCTTATCGTTTATACCTCAAAATCCAGAGTGTGGTTATTATACCCATATAAAACAGGTCTTCAAACTTGTTGGGTCCAAACCACATTCCATTCCCGGTTTTCGCCCATCACGCGACTAAACCGTATATATCCTTTGGAACTGACCGGTCTAAGCTAAGGCTAAATTAAAGACCCGTTAGGATTCTAATAGGTTGTTTAAACCTTCGTTCTAGAGTAGGAGACCAGTAAAAGATACTTGCATTTGTTTATAAAGGATATTACTTGCTCAGGTAAATACTTTTAACTTATTTTCCGTTATACGGGCTTGGGTTACGGTATTTAAAATACCGCTTGGTCGGGCAATTGACCCCAACTCATTAGTAGTTGGGTATTATCAATGTGACCCGTTTAAAAATTTGGTTTTGTTGGCTTTACGCCTTTGGGAGCTTAATGACCATGTCCCGGATATCCTTGGCAGCATTTTACGAAATGGCCACGACCATGACACGCGGGTGTAGGCGTACACCCGACAATGTGTCCATAATTATAAAGGTATAGCCGTTGGCTTTCCCGCCACGGTTTTATGCTACGTGGTGTGTCTATTAACCTTAAACCCGGCACGACCCGGGCGACCGAACGCATAGTGAACATGTAATTCTTTTACAAGATTTGATTGATAAATTATCCCAAGTTATAAAGAGTTTGTGCCTTGTACATTCAAATTAATTTTATTAAACATTTTTACAAAAGTGTCGGTTGAGTGTATTTACTAGTGTAAACTGACGTATTTTCCCCAAAAGATTAAATGCAGGTTCTGTACGAAATAAGCTGGCCACTCCTTAAGCATCGTTAGAGTCTCGCAAGCTTGGGATGCCATATCTGTTGAACAATATTTATATTTTTATTTTGATCCCTCTGTGGATTATATTCAACTATTTGTGATACTTGGATATTACATTTAATGGTTGGAATATATCTATCTTTATGCTTCCGCTGTGCATTTAAATATTGTGGTTTGACTATATTGTTGCCAACTACGTCACGGTAATCCCCCACCGGGCCCACTGGTGAAACACGTGGAAATCGGGGTGTGACACCAATTATTTTTTTTAAACTTTAAATACTTCATTAAATTAAAAAAAATACAATATTAGAAATAAAAAAATTAAAATCCGATTAAATAAAAAAACACTAGTTTTCGTCTTCGCTTTCTTCACCCTCGCCAACTTCGTCTTCCTCGTCCTCCGTTTCTTCCTCTCCCTCAGGTGGTACACACCGAACCGACCATGCGTGGTGTACCAAATCAACCATTAACTGGGAATGGTATGGTTCGTAACGCAACTCTCACGCATTATTCACTCTTTCTTCCATTGACGCCTGTGGATGCCCCTCTTGAACGGCTTCTGGCACATAATTCTAGCATATCGCCTTTCCTTCGTCTTCCAAAATCATGTTGTGCATGATTATACAAGCGTACATAGCATCTCTCATTTTTTGCTTGCTCCATGCACGACAAGGATTTCTCAAATATTGCCAGCGTTGTTTAAGAACCCCAAAGCATCTCTCAATGTCTTTTCGTGAAGACTCCTGAACCTTTTTAAAGTATGCTCTTTTTTCATCAATAGGATCACTATACGTCTTCACGAAAATCGAATA
The DNA here is from genome assembly GCF_002127325.2 of Helianthus annuus. Lineage (NCBI taxonomy): Eukaryota > Viridiplantae > Streptophyta > Magnoliopsida > Asterales > Asteraceae > Helianthus > Helianthus annuus. The sequence goes on from NC_035436.2 coordinate 161,701,555, forward strand.
CCTAGGATAAATTCCGTCACTCAAAAGATCTCAAATAATATCCATGAGGGTAGTAGTTTCCATTTGCGTAAAACGACGCTTTTGGAGCTTTGCTAGAAATCCACTCCTCTAACAACGGAGATTGTTCAAAAACATTGATATCATTGCATGACCCGACAACGCCAAAGTAAGCCGACCAAACCCAAAGGTCCTGTGAAGCAACCGCCTGAAGAATAATAGTGGGTCCTTTTTGGTCACCCCGTGTGTGTTGGCAATGCCATGCAGTCGGGCAGTTATCCCAACGCCGACGTACACTTTTGGATACCGGTAAATCCAAGTGCCCCTCTCGCATCCGCTTTTTGTTTAAAATAATCGTAGTTGGCTTCTAAGTCGTCGACTATGCGTAGAAACAACCGCTTACTCATTCGGAAACGACGCCTAAACAATTCGTTTGAAAATGTCAGCGCCTCATCAAAATAATCTTTCATCAAACGATCGTGTGCCGCGCGTCGGTCTCGTTCAATATAACCTCTTTTATTTTTTTCTGCTTGGGGGCGATGACAATGCTTGACATATCTCACCGCTAGTTGACAAGCACTCGTAACCGCCTCTTGCTCAAGCTCCTCATCGGTGGAACCATCGCCATCCGCAAAATACTCGTTGTAGTAAAAATTTACCATGGGTGAAGAACTAGGAGAATCCATCAAGTTTTTTATAAAATGGTTGTGTTTTTTAGAGAGTTTTTGAGATAGTTTTGGTTGAAAATGAATGAGTTTATATATATATATATATATATATATATATATATATATATATATATATATATATATATATAGGTAAAAGGTTGAAAAAAAAATCAAAGAAGTAGCCGTTATTATCTAGCCGTTGGATACTTTTGATTGGTCCGGTCAAATCGAGCAAAGCGTTTTAAATAAAACGCCATTTTGATTTTTTTTTCGAAAATAACGCCCGGAAACGCCGGGTGTAATGGAGTGGGGGGCATTATCCGGCGTTTTTTTTGAAATTTTTTTAAAAACCATGCCCCACTACGGGTTGTCTAAAATCCACAAGTTAAGTATCTAAAAACGAAAATCTAAAATCTCATATTATAGAGTTCGATAAGACGGTTACAATGCCTTTTAAATGAGGTCAATCAGAATCCGTTTGATACCCTTCTTATGACTTGTTATTTTTAAAAGACTTTGCATTTTAAACTTGTTTATACATTCGTTCTTGGGGAATTTTTACCAATCGTGTAACTTTATAAGAAGCTATGTTATTGTTCGAAAAGAATTAAAATAACTACCAGAATTGACTTGGATAGAAATTCAAGATTAAATAGCAAAGCAGAATTTGACACAATGACGATTTTGACTCCTAAAATGACAATTTGATGAACTTCAGCCTGTAGTTTTAGGTTTTCTTAATTGAATTACTAAACTTTTCTATATTATAATTTGTCCACAATTTTTTCCCCATAAACTGTTATACTTTAAAATAGGGGTGTTCAAAGTTGATTAACCGTGGATTCAGTTAACCGAGGGTTTGGTTAATTGAAAAGTATTAATCATAACCATAACCGATGGTCAGTTAACCTTGTTCGGTTAACCAATGGTTATGGATCCGTTTCGGTTAATTATCCAATGTCTATAGAATTTGTAAAATGTAAACTCATGAATTACCAATGGGTGCTGGTGGTCCATTGGCAAAGGCAAAACTTTTAAATACCTTGGGAGAGGGAAGTCTTGGGTTCAAGTCCCATAGATGACATGGAATAAAAGAAATTTGCCGTTCAAAAAATAAATAAATAAAAAATAAACTCATTAATATAAAACTTGCAAAATTATATAGATACCACATGCGAAGTTGGTGGAAGCGAACAGTGTGTTATCCGGTGTCAGGGTCTCGGAGGTCAAAGACAAATGGACGTGGTCTTTGGAAGCCGATGGGAATTTTTCTAAGGCTTCGATCAAAGGGTTGGCGGCGAAGGATCAGGAGCAGGAAGGTTCGTTTCCTTACAGTAAGTGTACTTGGGTGCCTGAGAAGTGTAATATTTTTGTGTGGAGATCTTTGCTTGACTGGATCCCAACTAGACAATCTCTAGTTAGGCGTACTATCCATATTGATTCGGTCGATTGTGTTATTTGTGGGGATGCGGTCGAATCGGTGGATCACTTGTTTATGGCTTGTGAGAAATCCATGAGGGTGTGGACTCGATTATGTGAGTGGGCGAATATTCCATCCATATTTGCATATTCTTTTGGTGATCTTGTGGAGCATCATAAGAATTGTCCAGGAAATAAGAATTACAAAGAGGTCATTAGGGGTCTTATCTTTGTTGCTTGTTGGCGCATATGGAGAGCGAGGAATGCGAAGTATTTTCGAGTAAGGAAAGCAGTTGGGAAGAGATTTTTGGGGAGGTTAGGTCTCTCGGTTACTTTTGGTTTAAAAATAGATCGAAGCATTGTAATATTGAATGGATAGAGTGGTGTAAATCCCCGTTGTATATGTTCTAGATTGGGTGCAGTTTTGGTGGTTTTTGGTGCCAGGCTGCTTGTTAATTGTCACACCCCGATATTTCCACGTATTACCAGTGGGTCTGGTGGGGAGTATCGTGACGTAGTTGATATCATTATAGTCAAATACTCACAGTTTAATGCACAACGGAAGTCTAGAAAGTAAAGTAATAATACAAACCGAAACACAAAGTATAATGAAATATTATACAAGCGGTTGTATGATTACTTTACTTTCTAGACTTTCGCTGTGCATTAAACTGTGATTATTTGACTATGATGATATCAACTACGTCACGATACTCCCCACCAGGCCCACCGGTAATACGTGGAAATATCGGGGTGTGACAGGTTGGTATCAGAGCCAATATTGAGGGAATTAAACACTAGCCTTTTGTGTTTAATCTCAATAACACAGTTGCGCATTCCTTGACTTCCGAGTCTAGGCAAAGGACCTAGGATTAATCCTAATCTTAATTGGTTTTTGTATTTTGTTATTTCTTTTGTTTTGACAGGATCAAAAGCAAAATGCCGCCAAGAGTGAGGGGCCGAGGAGGAAGAGGAAAAGCTCTAATTTTGACTAGAAACAACCATGAAGCCGGACCATCACACCGGCGCACACCATCAGCAACACTCAGCTATAGTCCTCACGAAGACTAGAGAACCTACTTGGAGCCCGCGAGACGCTCAGTCTCATTCAGTTCCTCACCGTCCTACCACCATTCGTTCGGGCCGCATCAAGATGAGGAGCCTCATGATTCACATCATTCTTTCATTCCTCTGCAACGATCGGGTTCGCACCATTCATTCCAGAACCCGACACCATATTTTCAAAGCCATTTCGACCCGATGAACCAGATAGAAGAACCAGAGGGTCCAAACCCTTTGGGACCGGCTGATCATTTCCCTGAAATCCAAAACATGGATGTGGACGAAGATCCAGATCCTGAGATGCCGCCATCTGGGACGCCCACGCATCCCATTGATATATCTAGCGGATCATCCTTCCATGGTTCGCCTTACAGGCTGATATTTGGGCCAAAAGATGGGCTTCATACAAGTGGGAGTATACTCCCCCTCACCGCAACTCACCACCACACCAGCAAGTCCCTTATGAGGATCCGCATTTTTAGGCGGTCACGCCGCCACCACCGCCAGCGCCAGAGCAGCAATTGCCTCCAGAACCACCGAGGCGAAGAAGAGGTGCACGGATGTCCGTGCCTGGGGGTTTCAATTTCAGCACCCCCCAACACTTCAGCAACAGCAATTACCCGCCGCTCTTTGAAAACCCGCAAATGGGTGGGCCTTCGAATGTAGTTTCTGAAGTCGATGTTGCACCAGTCGCACCAGGACCACACATGGGTTATGAAAACCCAATTCCTTCTTACCCAGGTGCAGCTGGGTACAACCCATTCGAGCAGCAAGCTTATTCGAGTTACAATTACAACAATGCCCCTGCCGTTGACCCGTACCTCGAGGTAGCAAACTACAATGCTCTCTACCCTGGACCCTTTCCAGCTACGTACCTAACTGGGTACCCTGCATATGGGTATCAATACCCACCGCTTCCTCAACCTCAGCAGCAGCTGCCGCAGCCACCGCAAATTCAACCACCGCAGCAGCAAGAAATCCTCCAGAGGTTACATGAGATGGAACAAAGGGTAGACTAAGAGCGTAGGAGCCGCCGCGGTCTACTAAAGGGTTTGGCAAACCCTATTAAGGGAAGAAGAAGAGAGATTATTAGAAATCCTTATTTATTGTTTTGTAATTTCATTTTCAATTAAGTCCTTGCGTGAACATTTCATTTATGTATTTGGTCCCTGCGTGGACTTGTCTTTCCTTATTTTAGTCCCTGCGTGGACAATGTTATTTCTTTAAAAGACCGTTTAGGGCATTATTCTAATTCGTAGGATTTTATTTATGAGAAATTTCCTTTTTGAAATTACAAGTTGGCATTAAACATAAACATATACATATATTGTAAATCAAAATATTAATTCAATTTTTGTTGATCTGCTATAACACCTGTCTCATTTATTAAAGATTTTAAACTAAAATAAGCAATTTTAAAACCAAAATGCATCATTTAGAAACTTAGTTATAAAAACTAAGATTTACATAGTGTTCTAGTTTAACAAGCTAACTAGTTTAAGTATTCAGAACATTTAGTTAGTGTTTACAAAATGAACATTTTGTAAAACATGATTTAATTAGCGCGGAAGCTTCAAAAGTTGTGTTCGGTTCTTGATTTCTTGCTTGATCGGCATCCAGAATGAGACGAATATCACCTAAGGTCAAAACCACATCAATTGTTTGTTTTGACAACATTATAACATGTATAAATAAGTTCCGATATCATACAAATAACAAAAAAAAAAATCAAATTTTTGGTCTGTCGCGCCACGCGACAGACTTCATTTAATCCTTCGCGTGCCGCGAGCGGCCTTGCGTGTCGCGCTCGCAACTTAACACCCCAGCGCGTGTCGCGGGGAAACATGTTTTCCAGCAGGTCCGTTTCCTGGACCTGCATATCTGCCCAGCACCAAAATTCTTAAAAATTCTAACTTTAAAAGCTCGTAACTTTTTACCTACATGTCCGTTTTGCATGATTCTTTTTCCTATGCGTCCGAATTAAATTAAGGATCCGTTTGTCATCTTTGTTAGCATCAAATTCCGGTTTATAAGCAAATAGCTTTTAAATCCCCCTTTTTTACAATTATTCAACCTGTTTTATCTATCAACATAATACATGTTTATTAGCAATGATTGTATCTAGTCCTCTTTACCCATTCCCGGACTTGTCAAATATTAGCGTTTTCGCTCCCATCACATGGTTTGCGCATACGATATCATTGTGCTTATTGTCTACAATTTTAAGCATGCACAATTTACTAAAACTAACGAATCCATATTTCTAAGTTTTTGACCCAATCCAAGGGTTTACTAAATCAATTTTAGCGTATCCAAAACTTGGCTTACGCATCAATACTTCGTTTTATATAGTGACGTTCAGGTCACTTAAAACCATCAATTTGTTAGTTTATTCTATTTTGACCCGTTTGGTTGTCGAGTGAGTTACATCACTTCATTGACATTCTAAACACGACTATTTTCACTATATCATCATCCAACATATCTAATTACTATTTTGACCCGTTTGGTTGTCGAGTGAGTTACATCACTTCATTGACAATCCAAACACGACTATTTTAACAATATTATCAACAAACATATTTAATTAACTATTTTGACCCGTTTGGTTGTCGAGTGAGTTATATCACTTCATTGACATTCCAAACACGACTATTTTAACTTTATCATCACCAAACATATCTAAATAACTATTTTGACCCGTTTGGTTGTCGAGTGAGTTACATCACTTCATTGACATTCCAAACGTGTTCTAACCTTTATTTTGACCCGTTTGATTGTCAAGTGAGCTTCTTCACTTCAATGACATACCAAACTCGTATATTACACTACAACATCATTAACATAACTATGACCAATGTTTATGCATAATGTAACAAAACCATAAGTTACGTACCTTTAAAGCGCTCCCTTCAAACGTGTATTACCACCGGCTTGTCCGCTTGACGTTCCTGTTTCCTTGCCTATAGAGTTCAACCACAAGTCGTTTAGAACTCTTTTCATATTACATAACGCATAATTCGCCATAATATACAAGTATGCGTTTTAGTTCAAATTCCAACATTTAGCTTTCTTTTAGGCATTTCTACAAACACCTAAAGGGCGTAATTTCATACAATTTACATAGGGGTGCAAACGAGCTGAGCTACTCGCGAGCTACTAGAGCTCGGCTCGAAAAAAAGCTCGAACGAGCCGAGCTTAAACGAGCTCGAGCTCGAGCCTGAGCCTAAAAAACAAGCTCGTTAATTAAACGAGCCCGAGCTTCGCTTATCGAGCTCGAGCTAGCTCGCGAGCCTAAACGAGCTTTCTGTTTATATATTTTTTATTAATATATTAAACATATATTTATAAAATAATAATTACCATTTATATAAATATAAAAAATAACTTAATTATATGTATAATAATAATTATAATTAATATAAAATAATTAATAAATACTAAACGAGTCGAGCCCGAGCCGAGCTCGAGCTTGAAAAATTACCTTCGAGCCGAGCTCGAGCTTTAGAAATAAAGCTCGAATCGAGCCGAGCTCGAGCTCGAGCTTTCATATGTTAAACGAGCTCAAGCTCGAGCTTGGTCGAGCTCGGGCTCGACTCGGCTCGTTTGCACCCCTAAATTTACAATCAAGTTCATGACTAATTATTTAGCCAAGATTAACATCAATTAGGTAAGTTCATGTCGAATTTTCACATCAACAAGTCTGAAATTACTTCATAGAACTCAAAATACACTAGAATGATAATCATAATCCTAGTGTTTGACATGTTTCTACAAAACCCACTAAACACCTATATTGGTGATTATGGATTTTCATATTGATGAACATAATTCAACGAACTAATGGCTAGGGTTTCTTCCTAGGCATGATTTCAACCCAAATTCACTCAAACAACTATCATGCAAGCTCAATTTCGAATCATAAGTGTTCATCCAGAATTTTAGATGGAACAAAATAGTAAAATTTTTACATACCTTATGATCCCTTTACGGAGGTGATCACTAATTTGTGCTTGGTTTTCGATTTGGGCTTGATTTCCCCTTTCAATTTGGTGAATTTTTGTAGTTTTAGGGTTTGAACATGAGAGCCTTTCTTGGCTCTGGTAAAATCACTGACACACACACACGTATGTGTGTGTTTTGTTTTATTTATTTGTTTTAATTTAAACTTGTTACAATTGCCCATGTTTAGTCCCTCCACATTTATAGGTTTCTAATTTGGGCTAATTTACTTCAAGCTTCCTTATTGTTTAGAAATTTATGATTAACTAGGTTAGTAAATCCTAGTTACATTATCATTCGGTAGAACCAATATATATACCATGTGTAAATAATTATCAGTTCCTAATATTTACCGGGTTTATTTTTACCACTTACGATATTCTACCCTTTTATTTTCGGTTACTTTAATATAATTAATAAACCCGTTTTTGGGGTGTTACATCTGCCATTAAATATTAAAAATATTAAAGGTATAACCTAGCCTATATGTCATGTTAGACATGGCCACAATGGTAAAACCTTTTTAAGATTCAAAATCTTTATTAACATCTGAAAACATGTTAGCATTCCTGGAAATGTGATTCAATAAAATCACACTAGTCATCCTTATATTCGATTTTTCCAATTCCTTATTCTTGCTTGATAATTTAAACATCCATTAGTGATCAAGTGCATACGGGCCATACTTATTGTCCTATAAGACAAATGACAGTTGTAGTCTATGACTCCCTGTCAGAAAAGGTGATGAACGATGTTCGAGCCTTAATGCCTTGATCCTATAAGATCATGGCTTATAAATTAAAACTGTCCTTGTGACAGGGCCTTTTGTGCCACTTTAATATCCTTAATGATTTATAACTGGGATAAATTATAATGAAAAATTTAAAATAAATATGATTATTAAATTAACCAAATATGGTTTATATTTACCATGGTTAATGAATCATCGAAAATGATGATTCCTTAATAAACCTCTGAACAATCTATTGTAAATTGTTTTATAGAAATTAAGCTTCAACATGTCAGAATCAGAAGAGGTTAATAGTCGTCCAAGGGAGATAAATGATACCACCAGAATAAATGTAGCTGGTGCAGATCTTCAAGCATTGATAGACAATGCTGTTACCAGAGCCATTGACAGGCAGTTCAAGGAACCAGGTAATACTCGTACAAAGACTCAAACTGTGGCTCATAGTAAGCCCCCTTCTAAGACACATGAGTCAAATAAGGACAACTCTCGTCACTCATCAAATCGGAAGAGTCTCCCATCTAAACAATTGTGCTTAATCAGGAGCCACGTGTCAAAGCTTGTTCTTACAAATACTTCATCTCTTGCAAGCCAAGGGACTTTACAGGAGAAAAAGGAGCCATTGATTGTATGACATGGCTCGATGAGATGGATACTGTAGTTGATATCAGTGGTTGTGCGGAGCAGGATATTGTGAAGTTTGTTTCACAATCTTTTAAAGGTGAAGCTTTGGCTTGGTGGAGGTCGTTAATCCAAGCCACAGGGAAGATCCCATTGTATAACTTGTCTTGGGATCAATTTGTTGCACTGATCAAGGAAAACTTCTGTCCTCAGCATGATGAGAAAATCGAGACTGACTTCTTGACTTTGGTCATGAAGAACTTGGATTGTTAGGCGTATGTTACAAGCTTCAGCACCATGTCCCGATTGGTTCCTTATTTGGTCACACCGGAACCAAAGTGCATAACACGTTTTATCGGAGGCCTGGCTCTAGAAATCAAGGGAAATGTGAAAGCATCTAGACCTACCACATACAGGTCAGTGGTTGATCTGTCTCTATCTCTCACACTCGATGCAGTCAGAAATAAGTCTGCCAAAGCCTCTGATGAAGGAAAGCGGAAGCGGGAGGATGAGAGTTCTCATTGTTCCGATAAGAAACGAAAGGGGAACTCAGAGCATAGGAGGAGTCCTGGGTTTAAAAAGGACACCCAACAGACAGGGGAGAAGCCCAAATGTAAAGTCTGCAAGAAACACCATTTTGGAAAGTGCAGATTCGAATCGCAGTCGCAATCGCAATCGCATTCACAACCTAAAGTTTGTGGGCTCTGCAAGTCCAAAGAGCATAGAACTTTGGATTGCAAGAAAATGAAGGATGCAACCTGTTATGGTTGCAACGAGAAGGGGCACATAAAGACCAATTGCCCGAAGAACCTAAAGAAGCCTGAAGAGGCTAAAAAGACCAATGCACGAGTCTTCCAAATGAATGCTCAGGAGGCTGTGAAAAAATGACAATGTTATAATAGGTACTTTCCTTATCAACGATGTATATGCTAGAGTTTTATTTGATTCTGGTGCAGATAAGTCTTTTGTAGACAATAAATTTTGCAAACTGTTAAATCTGCCTGTTAAAACTCTAACCATAAAATATGAGGTAGAATTGGCCGATGGTACCATAGAGACTGCTTCAACAATTTTAGATGGATGTTTCATATCAATTAGGAATCACTCTTTTCCGCTGTCCTTGCTTCCGTTGAAATTGGCAGGATTCGATATAATAGGCATGTACCGGTTATCATTTAGCCAAGCCCAAATTGTATGTGATAAGAAGCAAGTGCTTATCAAGACTCCTTATGGTGAGCTATTAACAATTTAGGGAGATACACAGTATGGTTTGCTTAAACAAGTATCTATGCTTAAAGCATCAAAGTGTTTGAAGAAAGGTTGTGTCATTTACATAGCACAGGTGACTATAGATGAACCAAAGCCCAAAATTGAAGATATTCCTGTTATTTCTGAATATTCAGATGTTTTCCCTGAAGAACTACCTGGTTTACCTCTGGACAGGCAAGTGGAATTCAGGATCGATATCATTCCTGGAGCAGCACCAGTTGCAAGAGCACCGTATCGGTTGGCACCAACAGAAATGAAAGAATTAAGAACACAGTTGGATGATTTATTGGAGAAGGGTTTTATTCGACCTAGCTCGTCCCCTTGGGGAGCGCCTATCTTATTTGTAAAGAAGAATGATGGATCAATGCGTCTATGCATTGATTATCGTGAGTTAAACAAAGTTACAATCAAGAACAGGTATCCATTGCCTAGGATCGAAGATCTATGCGATCAGCTTCAAGGGGCAAGTTACTTTTCAAAGATCGATTTGAGGTCTGGTTACCATCAGCTGAAGGTCAGAACTGAAGATATGTATAAGACTGCATTCAGGACTCGATATGGCCACTACGAATTCTTATTGATGCCTTTCAGGCTTACTAATGCACCTGCAGCATTCATGGATCTCATGAATCGCGTCTGCAAGCCCTATCTAGACAAGTTTGTCATTGTTTTTATTGATGACATACTTATTTATTCGAAGAATCAAGCTAATCATGAAAAACATCTCCGATGTATTCTTAAACTTCTGCAACAAGAGAAACTATATGCAAAGTTCTCTAAATGTGAATTCTGACTCCGAGAAGTCTAATTTCTTGGACATGTAGTGAGCGAGCGGGGTATCCAGGTGGGTTCCAGGCGTTGGGTCTAGCAGGATATTACAGGCGTTTCATTGAAAACTTTTCTAGGATTGCTACACCTCTAACTTCGTTAACTCGCAAGAATGTAAAGTTTGACTGGGTCCCAAGCAACAAGAATCTTTTGAGATCCTCAAGCAGAAATTAAGCAATGCTCCTGTGTTGACATTGCCAGAAGGGATTGAAGAGTTTGTTGTTTACTGCGATGCCTCACATACAAGTATGGGTTGTGTGCTTATGCAGAGAGGCAAGGTTATTGCCTATGCTTTATGTCAATTAAAAGTACACGAAAAGAACTACACCACCCATGATTTAGAATTGGGTGCCGTTGTATTTGCACTGAAACTTTGGAGGCATTATCTATATGGAACAAAGTGTGTGATTTATTCCGATCATAAAAGCCTTCGACACTTGTTCAATAAAAAAGATCTTAACATGAGACAGCGTCATTGGATGGAGACTTTAAAAGATTATGATTGCGAAATTCGCTACCATCCAGGCAAAGCAAATGTTTTTGCTGATGCCTTAAGCAAAAAGGAATGGATTAAACCGATAAGAATCAACACCAAGAGCATCAAACTAAAGAACAACTTGAATGAAAAATTATTAGCTGCTCAGAAGGAAGCTGTGTTGGAAACTAACTTTCCGAATGAAAAGTAGGCATAACTGCTGAGCAATTGTCTTACGGCAAGGATGGAATCCTTAGATTAAATGGTAGAATCTGGGTTCCAATCCATGGAGGATTTAGAGATGTGATCCTTCAAGAAGCTCATAGTTCAAAAATTCAGTCCATCCAGGCAATGATAAGATGTACCAGGATCTAAAGGCAAATTATTGGTGGATATGTTTGAAGAAATCTATAGCCACTTATGTGGCTAAATGTCTGACGTGCGCACAGGTTAAAGCTGAGCATCAAAAGCCGTCAGGTTTGCTGCAACAGCCTGAACTTCCCACCTGGAAGTAGGAAATGGTGACTATGGATTTTACAATAGGTTACCAAGGACGAAGCACGGGAATGATACTATTTGGGTTATAGTCGATAGGCTGACCAAGTCAGCTCACTTCCTGCCTATTAAAGAAACGCACAGCTCCGATAAGCTAGCTTAGCTGTACGTGGATGAGATAGTGTCTCTCCACGGAGTGCCGGTATCTATTATCCCCGACAGGGATACTAGATACACGTCTCATTTTTGGAAAAGCTTTCAGCAATCCCTAGGCACTCGTCTAAATTTCAGCACTGCTTATCATCCTCAGACAGATGGCCAAAGCGAGCGTATGATTCAAACTCTTGAGGATATGCTTAGGGCGTGTGCTATTGATTTGGGTGGAAGTTGGGATGACCATCTTCCTTTGATAGAATTTTCATACAACAATAGTTATCATTCAAGCATCCAAGTCGCGTCTTTTGAGGCCTTGTACGGAAGGAAGTGCAGAACGCCAGTTTGTTGGGCGGAGGTTGGAGAAACCCAATTGTCAGGACCTGATATATTCCTCGAGACGACGGATAAGATTGTCCAAATCCGTGATCGTCTCAAAGCTGCCAGGGATAGGCATAAAAGCTACGCGGATAAAAGGCGTAAACCTCTGAAATTCGAGGTAGGTGATAAAGTGCTACTCAAGGTGTCACCCTGGAAAGGGGTGATGCGTTTTGGCAAGAAGGGCAAGCTGAGCCCAAGATACATAGGACCATTCGAGATCATCGAATGTGTCGGAACTGTAGCCTACAAGCTAAATCTACCTGAAGAACTCAGTGGCATTCACAATGTGTTCCATATCTGCAACTTAAAGAAATGTCTAGCCGATGACTCGCTATCAATGTCACATAAGGACGTGCAGATTGACGAGAGCTTGAAGTTTATCGAAAAACCTTTGTCGATCGAGGATCGACAGGTTAAAAAGCTTTGAAGAAAGAGTGTGCCGATTGTGAAGGTAAAATGGGATGCCCGTAGAGGCCCAGAATACACGTGGGAAGTTGAATCCACGATGAAACAAAAATACCCTCATTTATTTCAATAAATCTCGAGGTCGAGATTTCTTTTAATGGGGCGAGGATGTAACACCTTGCAAAATCATGTCCAATATAATAAATACATGTGTCATGAACTTTAAACATGTAATGAATTGATTTCGAGGGACTAAAGTTGATAAACGAAGAAAGTATGTGTGTAGAAGGATCCAAAGTGTCAACATTTGAAAATTTTGCCTTTCAACAACCCTAGGCGATGCTTATACTCTTAAACGAATAAATTGTGAAACGTATGAAGCCGTTTGTGAAAGAAAGTGGAAGATTACAAGACGCAAGGGTTAAACGTGTCAACATGTTAAATTACTACCTCTGAGTGACCTTTTAACGAACTCGAGACTTTGTAATAATTAATTACACTCTCAAGAACAAGTGACGAAAAATTCACGAGGTTTCGATATCGTTTGATATTAAATACGTTAATTTCGCAAATAAAGGGTTAAAAGCATCAACGAGGCAAAACTAGTGTTTTCAGTTATCGTTTAACGAAACCGGACCTAAAGATGTTTGGTTATATTCTATAGATCATCAAAATATAAACTTTATGGGTTAAAAGTGCTTAAAATTGAAGTTATGAGGTTTTAAAGGTCCAGGGGTTGAATCTGCCAAGTTTGAAACTTATTGTGCTAGTTAGCCTAGGGGTGGCGCTGCGCCACACCAAAAAACCACACTGCCGTCGCGCGACGCGACGGCCTAAAATGGGCAGAATCCATGCACAGGTGCAGGTTCTGCATGTTTCTTCCCCATTTCAGCTTTAACTCGAAACTAGGGACTGTTTGCTGGTTTTTAATACCATCAAGGACACATGTTAACATCTGAATTCATCATATAACACCTGGAATGATCAGGAGGTGCTCTCAATTGCTATAAATAGAGGCATTGGGGCAGTCTCATTCACTTGCAAGTTCAAATTTTCATACACTCTCAATCTCTAAAGCCTTGGAGCATTCTCTGGAGCATCCTGAGTATCAAGGAAGCTCTCTTAAGTCTAATCTTCGTGCTAAGGACTCTTGTAAGCGTTCTTAGCTTCTGTAGTTAAGATTTTATTAGTTTAAGGTCCGAAAGTCAAAGTTAGTGTAATTATACTTTGACTTAGCGATTAATCACTAACGGTCCAGCCATTATACGAATTGATAGTAGCTATGTGTTGGTAATTAAGTAGGCGATAAACCCTTAAAAGGGCACCTTCTAATTATCACGTTATCTCAGTCAATTGTCGGGTCAAAGTACTTAACCGAAAAGTCAAACGAGTCAGTTTTATAAAATAAATCATAACTGATAATGTGGAAGCTATAAAATACGTTTTATCACTTAAATAACTTGGTAAATTATATAAGAACATGTTTAGGCATGTTCAACCCGACAATTCTGAGTTTAGGCTCGGTTCGCAACCGAGAGTCGCAAAAGTAGACTTTTGCTTTGACTTTCAGTTCTGACCCGATTTAGCTTAGTTTAGCTATGCCTTAGGATTCCTTTGTGACCATATTATGTGTTAGTATAACCCTCTGAGATTATACTACATGGTCCCTTAGAAATCTGAATCATTTGCATGTTTCCGTTAAATGCTTAAAAATTGACCATTATGCCCTTATGTTATAAAAACGAGATTTTTGAAAATGTGAGAGGACAAAAAGTTTTATTATTGATATATAAGTATGTCCTAAAAATTTGACATCCGTTTCTGGTCTCAATTAGAAGTTATGCAAGATATCGTAAAAATGAAACTTTTTGTTAATTAAATGGCATTTTCAGCATAAATCATATTTAAACCCAATTTTTGGCACCAAACTTCCTACCCGCTGTTATGATATAATATTTAGGGATTTTTGGAAATTTTTGTCAAATTTTATACTGACCATAACATAGAGTTCTCGTATAACTTGGTAATTGACGATAATGCCCTTTTCATTAAATAAATGAGTTTAACACATAATTTTCATACCAAACCTTTTTCCTACTGATATCATATGTTAAATAAAATATTCTAGGCATTAGAGACTGATCAAAACTTTAGAATTTTATAAACATCTTGAATACCGTCAATTACCGACTTTTACGCTAATTAAGCACATAGTATGGTTTAAAACCATATTTAACGCCTAAGACTTGTTACCTACTGATCTTATAAATAAATTTTTATACTTTAACAGTATGTATAAGTCTTGAACTTAGATTTCGAAATTTGACCCTAAAAGCATATGTGAAATGACCAAAATGCCCCTATGGTGCATAGTTTGGCCATAAATGATAAACCTCACATATGTATGATATCTTACTGATGTAACTTGATAAAATTAATATTTATACTATATATTTTAGACCAGAACCTCAGATTGCTATTTAACCTCTTTTATAAACTTTAAAATGACCAAAATACCCTTACGGGGCTTAAATTGGTTTTAAATTCGTTTTGAGCATAACGGAAGATATCCTACTGATATCAAAACATATTTTAAGCATAATAACTTATAGGACTTGTACATGACTCATTCGGTTACCCGTTATGCATATACGCGTGCGGTACAGTTTATGTAACTAGTTTACATAAATTAACCGAAACGGGTCAAACTTTATCATTTTTACTTCAAAATGCAGAATGTATTTAGTTTACTCATTTTATACAAGTCCTCATACTTGTTGGGTCTAAATCACATTCTAATCCGGTCTTCGCTTAATCTTTCATTTTGAGCCGTAAACCTTTCTTAAAAACTAACCGGTCTAAGTTATAACTTAAATAAGACCCGTTAGGAATCTAATAGGTTATTAAAAACCTTCGTTCCAGATTAGGAGCCCAGTAAAAGCTACTTGCACTTGCTGATTAGAATATACGGCTGAGAATAAGTTACATTTTAGCTCAAGTAAATACTTTTAACTTATTTTCCCTTATACGGGCTTGGGATACGGTAAATTATTACCGCTTGGTCGGGTATTGAATATTTAATCAATTAGTGGTTAAATCATTGAGATAACCTGTTGTAATCTGTTTTATTTGATACAAAGCATTTGGGGGTTAATATGACTGTGTCCTGGATATCCTCGGCTCATTCATTGGAAATGGCCACGACTTAAGCACGGGGTGTAGGCATACACCTGACAGTTGCGCATGTAAAACGGTATCTCACTCGTGAGGAAACTTCTTGTGGGCTTATACTAGTGGTGTGTCTATTAATCTTGTCATGGCTCTTCTATTCCGGGCCTCGAACGTACGACAAACATGTAAAACTGTATACAAGATTATTTTAAATAATTGTCCCAAGTTATAAAAGATTTTATGCCTTGTGCATTCAAACCAATTTTATAAACACTTTTCAAAAAGAGTCAGTTAATTGTATTTACCAGTGTAAACTGACGTATTTTTCAAAAAGATTAAGTGCAGGTACTACACGAAATGGGCTGGAAAACTCCTAAGTATTAATTAAAGAGTCTTGCAAGCTTTTAATACTTAAAGTCTGTTGAACAATATTTACTTTCTGTTTTAGATCCGCCTGTGGATCCATTTACAACCGTTGTGTAATATTTTAGGAAAATTGGTTTTTAATAAACCAACCTTTGTCCCGTTGGTAAATAATAATCTTACCTACGTAATTGGTATACAATAATCCTACCTATCAACATGTTGGTACTCAATAAACTTCCGTTAATTTTTCTTAACTGAAGTTAGTTTTTAAGTTTTATTTATTACACAAACAGTCCCTGTAGTTGTAATTTACTAGTTTTAACTATTTTAAAACAGGTAAATTACAGTCCCTTGAGGTTTTTTTGTTTTATAAAATAGTTAAAACTAGTAAATTACAACTACAGGGACTTTTTGTGTAATAAATAACACTTAAAAATTAACTTCAGTTAAAAAAATTAACGGAAGTTCATTGAGTACCAACATGTTGATAGGTAGGATTATTGTATGCCAATTACGTAGGTAAGATTATTATTTACCAACTGGACAAAGGTTGGTTTATTAAAAACCAATTTTCCAATATTTTATTATACTTTCAATTTGGTTTGTATTATTACTTTAGACTTCCGCTGTGCATTAAACTGTGATTATTTGACTATGATGATATCAACTACGTCACGATATTCCCCACCGGGCCCACCAGTAATACGTGAAATATCGGGGTGTGACATTAATAATATTACCTTTCAAAAAAAAATATAGATACCACATGCATATTGGTAATGGGCCCTATGTACTTAATAAAACAAACACTAATGGACCCTCAATTGGACTAAAATGTTAAAAAAGTTTAGTGGACCGTGAACTTATAAATAATATTACATTAAGAGAAAATTATATGTATATATATATATATATATATATATAGTGGGGATCTTACGGAAAGTGTGTTTTTCCTAGAAAGTCTAGGAAGCGATCTAGGCCATCCAATGGGTGTGTTTAATGGTTGAGATCATCTTGGTGACATTTTGGTAATATATGTTTCTTAAAAATAAGATTATTTAATTAATCAGGGATAGATATGTCATTTAGTTTGTTTTAAATATGAAAATAACTGTCATTCCATAAACCACCCCACATTTCTTGCGATTTTCTCTCTTTCTCTCTCTCTCTCTCTCCCCCCTTTCTCTCGTCTCTCTCTATTCCTTCTATCCTTCATGAAGAAACACAATATCAAGAAAACACATCGTGACAAATGTCACCCATCGTAATAGCATGAATGGTAAAACACAGCATCAAGAAATCCTCTAGCATTACCAGCATGAATGCTAAAACACAACGGTATTAAATTGCTGGCTGTTAAAACACAATGTCAAGAAATCCTCCAGCATTACCAGCATGGATGGTAAAACACGACGTCAAGAAATCCTCCAGCATTACCAACATGAATGCTAAAACACAACGGTATTAATCTGCTTGCTGTTAAAACACAATGTCAAGAAATCCTCCAGCATTACCAGCATGGATGGTAAAACACAGCGTAAAGAAATCCTCCAGCATTACCAACATGAATGCTAAAACACAACTGTATTAATCTGTTTGCTGTTAAAACACAATGTCAAGAAATCCTCCAGCATTACCAGCATGGATGGTAAAACACAGCGTCAAGAAATCCTCCAGCATTACCAACATGGATGCTAAAACAAAATTGTATTAATTTGCTTGCTGTTAAAACACAATGTCAAGAAATCCTCCAACATTACCAGCATGAATGATAAAACACATCGTCAAGAAATCCTCCAGCATTACCAACATGAATGCTAAAACACAACGGTATTAATCTGCTTGCTGTTAAACACAATGTCAAGAAATCATCCAGCGTTACCAAACATCATTCATATTATGGGATCTATAAAAACATTGACTTTAACCCTCTAACTGTTAAAACACAGTACCAAGAACATGCTGATAGATTCCAGATAAAGTTTAATGATCAGCGATGAATCTTGTGAGCAAGAAAACGAAGGAATGATTGATATTTACGTGAGATCAGAATTCGAAAACAAAAATTCTGAAAATTATGGAGGAAATCGGTTTCATTCGTGTACATGGATAGTTAGTTATTAAAGATAATTTCCTAAAATAAAAATAGACTGTGAAAGTACATAATTTCCCTTCTAGTTAAAATCCTTCAATGTCGCGTGTCGCATTCTGATTGCTTCCTAGACTTTCTTGGAAAAATCCACTTTCTACCCAACTCCTCATATATATATATATATATATATATATATATATATATATATATATATATATATATATATATGGGAATGTTCATTTGAGATGAAATTTAATGTGAGAAGAAAAAGGGCATAATGGTAAAATATTAAATAGTTTATAATTCCTCCCATTAATTATGTTATCTCTCATTAATAAAGCAAAAAAAACATTTTATCCTACACATTTCTAAATTTATCCTACATATATCTTACACTTACCGAAATTTACCCTACGCATATATAAATTTATCACACATTTAAGAATTTATCTTACGCATACTAAAATTTATCCTACACATGTCGAAAACTGTCCTTCACCCTAAATTATTTTATCTTGAAAGAGTATATTTAAAAGTGAGTTACAAGTTTAATTAGTTAGCTAATTAATTCCAATTAGAAATTTACCTATATGCCCTTATTAATAACATTAAATACACATATTAAATGAAGTAAAATAGAGCATTTCTATTGGTTTAAAACTTATTCTTTTTATTCTTACAAAATTTTTTCTTCTCATTTAAACCCTAAAAAAGTGGGGAACCGGGGAACACTCTTAAAAATTTAACTTAACATGTTAAAAATTAAGTTTTTTAAAATCTTTTTCGGTGCTTCTCCTTATATATACTTGTAGAAGCATTTTTAATAAAAAAAAACAAAAACTAACAATTTAAAAAAAACAATTAAAAAAGGCTAAAACTTATTTTTTAGAGAAATTGTTTTTTTATTCGACTAGTTTCTCCTCCTTTTTATAAAGAAAAACGCTGAAATTTTTTTTAAAAAAATTGATTTTTAACATGTTTAGTTAATTCTATAAGATATAACTGTTTTTTAAACATTTTTTTATATTTTTAGTTTTTGATTTTTTTATTAAAAATGTTTCTACTTGTATTTATAAGAAAAAGCGCCGAAAAAAATTAGAAAAAAATAATTTTTAACATGTTAAATATAATTTTTAAGAGTGTTCCCCCGTTAAAAATTATTATTTTTTAATTAGAAAAAAACTCTTGCTTGAATGCTATTTATAATAATGGAGTCCAAAATAGCATTTTACACTTGTGTTGATCCCTTCATGCCATGCATATATATTCATCAAGAACAAAGCTCACATGACGACATATCACTGTCATCAATCTCTTTTTCTTGAATATTTGTCCATCTCATTCAACAAAAGATTATAGAGATAACCACCTCAGAGAAGAATCCATTCAGTGAAAGCATTGCCATCTGTGGTTTTTTTTAACTAACTTTTTGGCGTTTTAAAGTGAGTAGTTTCTAGAGAACATGGCGTTTGTTTTTCTGGGTGTGATCAATTCATTGTGCATAGACCCCTCTCTTATAAGAGTTTTTTGGCGCGTAGTTTAGGCGGGATTTTTTATTATAATAAATGATAGTAATAAAGTATCTGTCTTTTCAGTTACTGTGTGTATTTACTGTTTTGTTCAGCTTTATCAGTTCTAGGGTGATAGACGTCCCATCTTCCAAGTTTGGCGTTTTTTTAAATGGCGTTTATGCAGACCAAGATGAAAAAATACAATAACGGGGAAAATATTAAGCAGGAAAAATATTTTTTATTATTTTTGGGATTTTGTAAGCAATAACTTTTTGTAGTATTTTTTTTGGCGTTTCGCAACTAAATAGAGAAATATATCATTTAATTATCTTAAGAAAAAAAAAAGATTACACAGAAGAAAACTACGAAAACAAAATTAAAACTCTTCGTCAGAAGGTACTTTATCCGAGAAGTATCCATCACTTTCATCGTCTTCTTCCTCGGAGTCTTCATCTAGACCTTCATCCCTGTCATCACTTTCACTTTCATCGGCTTCTTGTTCCTGAAGATTTTTTGGTCCTGACAAGTTGGTCTAGTGGTTAGTCACTTGGTTTCTCTCCTTGAGGTCCCAAGTTCAACTCCCACTAGCATCACTTTAAAGGAGATTGGTGGTGGCAATGAAGTTTAGAACTAGGCCTCTCTAGAGGTCGCCAGTTTGAAACCGAGCCGAACCGGGTTTACCGCAGTGGGCCTTCGGGCGGCGGGTTTTCCCCGGAACTGGTGGCTTGGTGGCTCGGGTATGCATCCAACTCTGACCGTTATGGAGGAGGGGATGCATTTGCTCGATTGAGAGCATCCCAGGATGCTTATCCGGTGATTTAGTTGGCCGTTCAAAAAAACTAACGCCATTTTTGAGTCCATGTCTGTGTTCAAATAAGTGGTGTTGTGCAATTCTTCCATGAACCCAAGCCCCTGCTTTGTCATGATGTTTTCAAGCAGGTAGTCTTCCTGCTCCCCGCTATCGTATATAACTGTCACCATGTCTGTTTCATCATCAAAATGCCATGATGTCATAACTGGGTCCGGCTTTCCATCTGCTTTGAATGGTCCAAATTTCCTTGTTAATGTTTTCATAAGCTTATGTGTTTCATGGCATTCGTTATCCAGAGCGACGCTTAGAGATAGGATACCCCTCTGTACCTCTTCTTCCATCTTCAAAATTACCTTGATCGTCCTAACATACACCTTCCTTCTATTGTCAAAATGTAGGACGAATCGCCTTATTTCCAGAGTGTATCTCCACCAAACGATGGTTGCCATTTTTGGCGTTTTGGTTAAACTTGGCGTTTTTGGTAAAAGAAGTTTTTGCATAATGATAGATTGAAGTGATTATGGAAGCGATGTTTAACGTCGTTTATATAATGATGTTTTTGGCGCGTAATTTAGGAGGGAATTACTTCTAATAAATGTTAATAACTAAATTTCAGTTACTGTGTTTCCCCTTCCTGTAATCTCCAACGCGTTTTATCACTAATTTTTGGCGTTTTGTATTTAATAGCGTTTTATTTTTTTGAATGGCGTGTTATCATTTTTTGTTGGCGTTTTGAATTTGAGCGATAAAAGACCCTTTTACCCTTAATGAAGCGCGTCCCACATAATAAAATTGATGTTATTTACGAAAACGCCACCGCACAATCTAGTCCATTGATTGTTTTGATATGACGATCTATAACCGTTCTCACACTTTCCCTCGTTTTCTCTAAATCCTGACCATATATATATATATATATATATATATATATATATATATATATATATATATATATATATGGGGTCAGGATTTAGAGAGAACGGTGAAAAGTGTGAGAACGGTGAGAACGATTTTGATGGTGACATGTGGCATTGATGCTAAATTATACTAAGGGGTAATATTGTCAAAAAACCCACTCAGATGAACTAGGTGTTCAAATAAAACGGCATAAAAACAGCCAATTCAGAAAAACGCCATGAAAATACCCAGTTAAAAACGCCATAAAACACCTAGTTCAGAAAAACGCCATGAAAAAACTCAGTTGATCAACGCCATAAAACACTCAGTTCAGAAAAACGCCATGAAAATACCTAGTTAAAACGCCATAAAAACACCTAGTTCAGAAAAAAGCCACTAAAATACATAGTCTAAAACGCCATAAAATACCCAGTTCAGAAAAACTCCATAAAACCCAGTTAATTTTTTTTTCGAAAAGTATATCAATAGTATACTCTTTGGAAAGATAAAAAAAAACGCTGAGTTTTATGGTGTAATTTTTTTTGAAAAATAATCACTTATAAAAAGTTATTGTTGTTTAAATATGATGGGGGAAAATGCATGTGACTAGCATGTGCACCTTTGTTTGGATCTTCCTATTTTACCCATCCTGTAGTTCCAAGGCCCCTATCATTTACACAAATACCACCGCATCAATCTCAGCCATAAACCACTAAGATCTTGTGGCTGAGAATCGTTCTAACCGTTCTCACACTTTGAGGCGTTCTCTCCTGATCCTGTTCCTATATATATATATATATATATATATATATATATATATATATATATGAGTGAATTTCAAGTTTTGTCCTTTATCTTTATAGTGAATTTCAGGCGCTGTCCTTTATGTTTAAAATTAACGAGTTTTGTCCTTTATGTTTTCATATCTATCACGTGTTGTCCTTTTGGCATAACTCAGTTTGATTTTTCAGTTAAATGAGGTCACGTGCATATCATGTGAGGGTAGTTCTGTCAATTTATTGCTCACCCACCTACCACGTGCAGACTCTCCCCCCAATATGATCCCTAAACTTATTGTCTTCCCCCATTTTCATCCTTCATCATTCTCTGCATAATTGAGGCGATCCTTAGGGTTTCGATCGTTAGGGTTTTGCCACACAAAGATGTCTGAACAAGAAGGGTGGTACATTCGAGAATCGCAGTTCAGAGATTTTGAAGTTGTTGAGTTTTATGGTAAGCCCTAAATTCATTCGATCATACTGTAAACCCTAAGCCCTAATTTTTTGATTAATACTGATGATTTTGAAAATGTGCAGATGGTTTTCCTCATCTACTCAGCTTACGAATTCATCATGGTGGTCGATTAACATCTTCTCCAGGCCGTGTGTATGTTGGAGGTAAGATTGATCACGTTGACTTGATTGACATTGATAAGTTCTCTGTTCATGAGCTTGATCTTATGCTGGATGAATTAGGCTATAATAGTTCAGAACCAATGTTGTACATGTTTGTAAATCCTAAAAAAAATTAGACAGTGGTCTTGAACACTTGAGCTCTGACCGAGATTGCTTGAACTTGGCTACATTTGTCGAAGAGCACAAGATAATCAATGTTTATATATCACATGGGTTGAAAAATATTAAGGAGGTATTTTCTCCACAAAAGTCTACAAGTAAACCTATCACTATAGAGGAGATTGATGAACCTGGTCCATTTTCCATTGTTCCTTTAAAGCTAAACTTTGTGGGATTAGATGAGGGCTAAAGTAGTGGTATTAGGCATAAGGTTGTGGATGAGAATGTGGAATTAGATGAGGGCCACAGTAGTGGTATTAGGCATAAGGTTGTGGATGAGAATGTGGGATTAGATGAGGGCCAGAGTAGTGGTATTAGGCATAAGGTTATGGATGAGAATGTGGGATTAGATGAGAATGAGTGTTTAGATGAGTATCACTGTTTTGATGAGAATGACTGGTTTGATGAGACTGAGGATGAACCTGATGGGAATAAAGAGAACCATGAAAATGAAGAATCAGATAGTGAATATATTGTTGATGAAGTCAATAATATGACTGAGCATGAGGTTGACATGTCTGATTACAATAGGTTTGTGGATTTAGATGTGGAGGACAATCTGAATGATGATCCAAAGATGCATCCAGATTTGGAAGGTGATATTTTAGATAATGAGCAATTTGAAAGTGGGTCAGAATCTGATGAATATGATACCAGCAGTAGGAGACAACATTTACACAATCTTAGAAGGGCAAATGAAAACAGGGCTAACTTCTACATAGGCCAGTTATTTGGAAGTAAAAAGCAAAAAAGCTGATAAAGAAGCATGCAGTTGAAACCAGGAGAGTAATTAAGATAGTTAAAGATGATCACTCAAGGGTTCGGGCAGTTTGCCAAGGTCTTAAGCCTGATTTTGATGTTGATGTTTATGACAATGGTGTCCATGCTGATAGGCAACCAAAAGGTAAAGGGGTTGGTAAGAAAAAAAAGCAAAGGTATAGGGACTGAAAAGGCAAAAAACAAAGGAAAGGGGTGTAAGGAAACTTCAGGGACTGATAAGGGCAAAAGCAAAGTTGAAGGATCTAAGGAAAAAGCATTGGAACATAATGTTGATGGGAGGGGAAAAAGGACAAATCCCCATCAATATCAATGTCCTTGGGTAATACTAGTTTCAAAGTTGAAAGATTCTGAAACCTGGTTGGTTAAAACTTTAATCACCAACCATACTTGTATTCAAACAAGAAAAATGTATGCATGTACATCTGCTTTCCTTCACAAGAGATGTTAGATCAGGTTGAAGAAAATCCAGATATCCCAGTGAGAGCAGTTCAAGAGCAGTTTCAAAGAAAATACGAACTTAGGATTTCAAGATTGAAGGCATACAGAGCTAAGGTCATAGCTAAAATACATGTTGAAGGGGATTACAAAGAACAGTATGCTTTGCTTAGGGATTATGCTAATGAGTTGCTAGATAAGAATCCAGGTAGCACTGTTAAGATTGAGGTGGAAAATGGTGATCCAAGATCCCCAAGCAGACAGTTTAAAAGGATGTATGTGTGTTTGGCAGCGTTAAAACAGGGTTTCAAGGCACTGGGGAGAGATTTCTTAGGCTTAGATGGTGCATTTATGAAAGGCCCATTCCCTGGGCAGATCCTAACATCAGTTGGTGTTGACCGCAACAATGGACTATACCCTGATTGTTATGCAATTGTGGAGTCTGAAAGCCTTAGCTCATGGACCTGGTTTCTAGAACTATTGGGTGATGACCTTGGTCTTCAAAGAAACTCAAACTTTACCTTCATCAGTGACAGGCAAAAGGTATCATTTTTCAAACTTGTTATTCATTTGTTATTCATATGTGTTTGTTATGAGATTATTCATTCATTTGTCTTGGCCAGGGGATTCTTCCTGCTATCACAAAGCTGTTTCCATGTGCTGAGCACAGATACTGTCTCAGGCACATTCATGAAAATATGAAGTTGCAGTTTAAAGGGAAGTTATACAAAGACAAATTATGGAACTGTGCAATAGCCACTATTATTCCAGAATTTACAACTGCAATTAATGAATGAGTTAAAGGCATTCAACAAGAAAGCCCATCTATGGTTGTCCAAGATCCCACCATTACATTGGTGTAGAGCATATTTCTCAGGTTTGTGTTTGGCTTACAAGTTATATTAAGTGTTTTTGTTTGATGTCTAAGTAGTATGTGATGTATTTGATAACAGGCAGGGCAGTTTCTGATATGCTACTTAACAATATGTGTGAGGTGTACAATGGAAAGATAGTAGAAGGAAGGGACAGGCCCATCATATCTGCCTTAGAGTACATAAGAGAGTATTTAATGAGAAGAATTGTGACTGTTCTGAATGTGATATAGAAATGTGAAGGCTTGTTGACACCTTGGGCCACTGAGCAGTTTGACACAATCAAGAAGGAAGCAGCACACTATCATGTGCAGTGGAATGGAGGGGAATATTATGAGGTTAGTGGTAAACCCAACAGTGCACGTGTGGTGAACTTAGATAAGAGGACATGTAGCTGCAGGAGGTGGGAAATAACAGGTATGAATGATGGTTGTATTATCTGTTTTATTGGTTATGAGTTATGGCTGTATACTGGTTATGAATGATGGCTGCAATATCTGTTTTACTGGTTCAACAGGTATGCCCTGCAGACATGCTGTGGCTGCATTATGGGTGAGGGCTGCTAATGGTGGAAGGGTGGGGGCTTTGGAGAGCTGGGTACATCCTGTCTACACAATGGATAGGTGGAGGCTAGTTTATTCACACAAGGTAAACCCACTCAATGGAAGAACTTTATGGGTAAAAACATTGTTTCATGTGACCATTACCCCACCCAAACACCACACCCAAGTTGGTAGACCAAAAAAGGGAAGAATAAGGTCAGCGGTGGAAATGGAGGACATGGCTCTTACTGGCAAGCTTTCAAGGAAGAACACGAAAGGGAAGTGTACCAAAATGTGGGGAGAAGGGCCATAATATCAGAACATGCAAGGGAAAGAAGAATGCAGGGGTGCAACAACTTAGTTTGTTGTTTGTTAGGTGTTATGTAGTTTAAAAAAACTTGTCTTTTGGTCGTTGACAAACTTGGTTCTGTATGTTAGTTATGGTACTTTAGAAACTGTCTAAAAACTTGTCTTTTGGTCGTTGACAAACTACTAATCTACTGTATTTTGGCTATGAAATGTCAGGTTATGTTTTGATGTATATAAGTGTTTGTTTATGGTTTGTTTAGTTTGTATTATCTGTTTGTTTATGGTTTGTTTAGTTTGTTATGGTTTGTTTTTTGGCTATCAAAGTATAGTGCAGTGGATTATAAATGGGTCAAACAAGCAGGTTTACTTTGTTATGTTTTCGCCAAAGATCAATGGGTCAAACAAGCAGCACAGTATTATGTGCAGATTTAGTGCATATCGCTGTTTCGCCAAATATGAATGGGTCAAACAACCACTTTATAGTCTGTTTTGGCCAAATACATCTTCATTACAACATGCTTTTGCATAACTGCACATCGATATCTTATATTACACCACAAAAACTGTGCATATTAGCACTACAACCATTTTCAGCCAAAATAAACCCTATCCAACTACAAACAATCACACCTTATAGAACATTACAACCAAAATAAATCCTATCCAACTACAAACCAACATTTTCTTCCATTTTCTAGCATTATTATCGCTCTTCTTGATCTTGTCTTCAAGAAATCTATTGGCAGCTTCAGTTACCTCGATCTTGTTAGCAAGAAATTTGTTATCGGATTCAAGTTTGTTCCTTGCCCTAAGCAAACCTGGGATTATGTCCATGCATCTTTGACATTTTGTACGATCATACCACCCAATGAATCCACAGTTTGATCCTTGGTCTGGACATGCATAAAATCTGCGACCTGGGTTGTTGTCGGTCCAAGATGTGACGATGATTGCCTCTTTCCCACAACGACACAGCACCATCTTCAATTGGCGAATCACTTGAGAAGAACTAGGGTTTTGGGTGAGAAGTCAGATGTCAATTTGGGGGAATTCTGTAGTTAGGGTTCATGATGGAGAATGAAATTGGGGCAAGATTTAGGGTTTATATTAGGGGAGAGATGAGAGGTAGTTGGGTATTAAAAGTGGGCATTAAATTGACAGAACTACCCTCACATGATCTGCACGTGACCTTATTTAAGTGAAAAATCAAACTGAGTTATGCCAAAAGGACAGCACGTGATAGATATGAAAACATAAAGGACAAAACTTGTCAATTTTAAACATAAAGGATAACGCCTGAAATTAGGTATAAAGATAAAGGACAATCCTTGAAATTCACTATATATATATATACATATATATATATATACATATATATATATATATATAGATATAGGGGAAGGTTCATTTAAGAAGAAAATTTAATTGAGAAGAAAAAGAACGAACGGTAATTTTATAAAACATTAAATTGTTTTTTTACTAATCTTATTTATTATCATTTTTTACTAATTAATTAGTCATAAAGACTATTATCCTCCACACTAACTTTTTTTGCCTACATACATCAAAAGTTATCCTACATATTTCGAAATTCATCCTACACGTTGAAATTTATCCTAAACAACTCGTAATTTATCCCACACTTTAAATTATTTTATTTTATTTTTTTTGAAAAAAAATATATTTTGAAAATAAGTTACAAAAAATTTAATGTAGTTAGCTATAAAAGAGGAATACTTCAAATTAATAACCTATGTAGATTTATCAATGTACCCTTATAGTTACATTAAATACTTATATTAAATAAAGTAAAATAAAGGATTCTTATTGGTTGAAATTTCTTCTTTTTTCTTCTTATAAAAAATTTATTCTCGTTTGAACTCTCCACTATATATATATATATATATATATATATATATATATATATATATATATATATATATATATATATATATATATATATATATATATATATTTGGCTAATCGGTTCGGTTCGGTTATTTTCGGTTTTAGATATATGATTAATCGAAACCAAAACCGAAACCGAAAATTCGGTTATTCAAAAAACAATAACCGAATCATCAGTTATTGCTTTGGTTCAGTTTTTTTAGTTTAGTTATCCGGTTTCGGTTAATTC
Source organism: Helianthus annuus (assembly GCF_002127325.2). NCBI lineage: Eukaryota > Viridiplantae > Streptophyta > Magnoliopsida > Asterales > Asteraceae > Helianthus > Helianthus annuus. The sequence goes on from NC_035436.2 coordinate 161,729,575, forward strand.
GGTTTTATATTCACCCCTACGTTTAAGATTTTACATTTATTACCTTACACTTTATTTAAGTTATTTTTTTTGTTAATCTGCTTTGCTATCCCCTATCTTTTGAGGTTTTACGTTTACCTCCTATAGTTTTTTTAAGTTCTTTTTTCATTTTTAAACAAATTCCTGAACTTTTACAAAATTACCATATAACCCTTGAACTTTAATAAAGTTATTAAAAGCTAACCTGAATCTTTTCACCTTTTTAAAACTAATAAAATTGTATATTTTATTCTTATTTACCAATTCTTGGGCGTTGCTTACTTTTATCTAGGCTTTCAACCCGTCGCAGAGTGTGGGTAATTACCAACTACTAATTTACTTTGCTATATCTAAACTTCATTGAACGTACCATACAGTCTATGAACCAGTGGCGGAGCTTGACCAAAAGTTTCGAGGGGGCGTAAAGTGATAGGACCCAAAAAAATTTTCCTATCATTATGTTTCAGGTCGGATAGGGTTGGCTATTCGATTCAAAGCGGGTCAAATAATAATAGTTCCAAATAAAACAAAGTGTATATTTACCAAACTACCCATCATTTATATACAAAGTCTATAAATATTTAGGATATACAATTTAGGAAAAATAATCAAGGGGCGATCCTATATAATTTTAAAATCTTCAGACGAAAAATCGGAATTTGTACACTTTTAACCGAAATATTGGGGTGGGCGGGTGCACCCCTGAGCACCCACTATGCTTTGCCTCTGCTATGAACTATCATTGTCGCCACACGTTTTTCACATGTTGGATCCCCGCCGCAATACGCAGGTGAGAAACCAACTAGTGATTTTAAATAACCAATTGTACTTCCACAAATGTTTCTAACTTAAATGTTAACATCACATGTCAACAAACTCATTTTGGATGTTTAATACAAATGGGTTAGATTATGTTGAAATCAAGTCATTATAGCTCAAATCCCTCTTAGGTGCTTAAATATCACGAACCTGCTGCCAATAACTTTTTTTTTTATTTTTTTATTAAACAGAGTTAAAAAGGCCATGTAGATGTTGAAATTGGTCATGAATCTATTGAATTATAATAAATTAATTATCGTCAAAATTAGTGTACTTATTGAAATATGAACTAACTGTAGGCGTTCAAGAGTTTATAGGTAATAATTGATTAAATGGGAACTCAATTAGCCAACGTGAATACATATAGTTTTCCCAAAATAAAGTATACGCTAAATTTCCCAATTTTAAGGTCCTATGTGATTTATATTCATGGTGTATACATGTGTTTAAATTTAGTACATTAATGGATTGAATAAGTTTATACGATTATATTGTTATATAACATACTAGTTCTAGACCCTAAGTTTTCAAAGTTGCATGCTAAGGTGTTGGTAACTTGCAAGATAAATTTAAATCAGAGGATGGGTTCCTAAGTACTTAAGAACTAGTTTGCACAAGGTTGAATAAAAAACGCATGATCATCGCTTGTTTGAGGACTTGTTTCCATAAGTGGTATTATTGATATTCACCATTCATATATTTGATAATTCGAATTGGATTGATCCTCACCAACTTAAGGACTTAGTTCGGTTAACTAGAAAGATATATTACATCAAGGGTGGATTGTGTATTATGTAAATCAAATTGAATTGATAGAATTGTCATTGACCATTATATAAATCATAGGCTTGACTTGATTAATAAGTTGAATTTTATCAGTGTGCATAAATATTTATTTGATTTGGGTAGACTATGAAAAGGGAAAGGTCGCTAAGATAATTCGGAGTCTCTCGGATGTCTTGTATTCATATTGAGCTTTGTTCCCAAAGTCTTTTTTTTGGTTGGGTACGTGGGAAGTTTGTTGGGGTTGGGGGAGCTATGGTAAAACTTTCTTAATTTAGTTCTTTTTATATTTATATTCGTTTGTGTCTTCAACTTTTGTCACCTCCCACATGTCTTCTTGTATTTTAGTTATATTTGAGTTGACTTCTTTCTAGGGAAAAAAAAGAAAAAAAGAAAACCAAGTACCCATAGAGTGGCAGCCAAATTACATTCTTTGAGGGATAATTGCAAGGGGTTTATAATGATGAATTCTATCATCCACTTTCCATGCATACTAACTGATCATACTTATTTTGGAGAGTTTTTTTTCTCATTCTTTTTTTGAAAGTGTTTCCGAAAACAATATATTTACAATAACATAGTCTTATTTTAAATGTGTATCTATCAAAATAGGAAAAAATCTGTTCACCTTTTTATTCAGAAAAAAAAAACAATAGATCGAGGAATTGGTCTCCCTTTTTCTCTCCATCCCACCGATTTAGCAAAGGAAATTGTTGGCACCGACAATTCGGCAGAAAACGTCGTTAAGACTACATAGTGTGGGCGTGGGGAAGGGTTGCATGGGGGTTCCTCAACGCCGGCACACCGCCCCAAATGACGTGGAGATGGTAGCGTTGAGACAAGGGTGTGGGTTTCTTCATGGGCACGGGGGAGGGATGGTGATGGGGGGTATATTTATTGTTTTTTTTTAAATAAATTACATAAAAAAGTGATTTCCACGTTTCGCTCCATGCCCCCTCCCACCTCATGCTTTTTGGAACTTGAAGGGGAAATTCCTCTCTGCTAACGTGGTTGTCACGTGATGCTTCATGCCCCTGCACACCGAATAATCTAAGCAAGACGAAAATAGAATTTGTAGCTGTGACAACCCGCAACGTCAGGTTACTACTTTAACCTAACCACAGTTAATTAATCATACATTCATGGCACTGCATTTAACTATGGTTAATTAAATGAGTCTACGTTGGTAATTCGGGAATTACCGGAACACACATATGATAACACTCGAACATTGGCGACTAACGCGAATAATAATTATAAACGGATGGTTTATACTAAACTTATGTGTTGCATGACAATACGTGAACTACATGCTTTAATTGTAAATTACATGTTATTATATGGGTCTTGTATAAAAGTTATGTTATTACGAGGTGTTTAGAGTTATTTGTGAAACTTTAATAACTACTCAAAACCCTAATCTCCCCACAAACTTCACCCTACGACAGTTGTTTTCTCCAAACTTTCCTCTGATCTTTTGGCCATACAAGTTCCACACAAATCATCAATCTTTGATCTCTTCAATCCATCTAAGGTATGTGCTTGTGTTATTTTGATAACTTGTTCTTTTGATTCTATGCAAAACCCTAGACATCCAAACAATCTATGTTTTCACTTCATGATTGATGTATGTGTGATAATTGCTGTACACTAAATGAATGAGTAACGATTGTTTGATGACTAATGATATTTGAGACATGATAGAACCGCTAGAATGATTGATTTGATTCCTGACATTGTTGATTTCTGTGCATCTGGGGGTTTTTGTTCGTGGAAACCTTGAAGACTGCATTTCTGAATTGTCAGACTTTGTGAAGTCACAAAGTTGTCCGCATTTGTTAAATGAATATGTTGTCCGCATTTGTGCTTTAACAAAATGGTCCGTATTTGATTTAACATAACAGTCCGCACATAATATCCCTTAAGGTGTCCGCAGTTGTCTAGTCCGTACTTGTAAAACTTGAACATGTTCGCACTTAACAATATACTGTCCGCACTTAAAGGTTAACACATTGTCCGCACTTAATCAAATAACCCATGATCCGCACTTGATTATATGTCCGCATGTATTGGAAGTATAGGTCCGCACATGTTAAACATCTTACTAAGTCCGCATTTAGTATAATGTCCGAACTCGTGGTTTAATAAAGTGTCCGAATTTAAGAGTTTATAGGTGGTCCGCACTTAACAGGTGGTTATAAGGATCCGCACTTATAAAAGAAACTTAGTCCGCACATATGATGTTTGATGTTGTCCGCACTTAGTATGTAGTACAATGTCCGAATTTGTGGTAACTAATAAGTGTCCGAAAGAAATAGAGGGGCCCGAGTTTGTGATCTTGTGTAGGTCCGAACTTACATTATAATACATATTGATTAAGGTGATCAAACTTGTTTAAATGTCCGAATATACATGTATTGGTAACTTACATTATCATGGTCAAGACTATCTTATAATGGTCTGCACTTATGTATCAAAAGGTCCGAATATAGAATATATATAGTGATAGTGTCAGAACTTGTTGACTTGAAATGATACTGGCGTGAGGATTTAATGCTCTAGAAGGAATGTGTGTGAATTATTATTGGTTGAATCTATGAAATGAATTCGCACATTTGGATGTATAAGGGTGCAAACGAGCCGAGTCCAAACTCGACCAGGCTCAAGCTCACGCTCGTTTAACATATGAAAGCTCGAGCTCGAGCTTGGCTCGATTCTAGCTTTATTTCTAAAGCTTAAGCTCAGCTCGAAGGTAATTTTTCAAGCTCGAGCTCGGCTTGGGCTCGACTCGTTTAGTATTTATTAATTAATTTGTATTAATTATTATTATTATACATATAATTTAGTTATTTTTATATTTATATAAATGGTAATTATTATATAAAAATATGTTTAATATAGAAATAAAAAGTATATAAACAGAAAGCTCGTTTAGGATCGCGAGCCGGCTCGAGCTCGATAAGAGAAGCTCGGGCACGTTTACTAAATGAGCTTGTTTTTAGGCTCGGACTCGAGCTCGAGCTCGAGCTCGTTTAAGCTCGGCTCGTTCGAACTTTTTTTGAGCCGAGCTTGAGTAGCTCGCGAGTAGCTCGACTCGTTTGCACCCCTAGTCATGCATGTGATTGTACATTAATTAATTAGGAGTATGTAAGTGTAAGGTCCACATTTTGATCATCAATGGCCAGCATTAATTAATATTGTCCAAGCTTGGGTGTTAGTTTATAAGGTATGGGTTTAATGGGTTTTCTTGTATGTGAAATTGGTGTTCTCAAATCATCAATTGTAGTCACCAGAGAAATCACAGTGCGTTAAACCTGTAAACCAGATTATGTTAAACACTGTTGTTTGGACTTAGGGTATTGCAAAACCTTACTCGTATACTCACTATTATGACATTATACCTTATGTCGCGTGTAACGGGCCTAACCATTAAGTAATGTTAAAAGTACGTTATCATACCGAGCAAACTAAGGTGAGTTCACTACTCTTTTACAAGCATGCGTCCCGGGCGGACAAACAAACTAATATTCCTTGGTGGAACACTTTTAACTGCTTTTGTTTAATTTCGATGTTAGTTAATGAACTCGAACACTATGACAAAAGTCCCTACTTACACACCGAGCTAGTTTCCTGGGAGGCAATGGGGTATTAGTTGATAGCGCCTATTAGGCTTGACAAACCACACACCGTACCTGGGAGGACGGGCATGAACTAATGACCTTAAACATTTGATCAATGATGATAGGCATTGATGAGGGCACCAAAAATGAACAGTCAATCGGTACAGAGTTTATTATTCATAACATGTCTTTAAACTAAACACTTACATGATTTTGTTAAACAAAACTGTGAACTCGCCAGCTTTATGCTGATACACTTTTTCTACATGCTTGGAGGTCGTTAGATGCATCACGAAATGGAACTTGCAGTCTGGGAAGCCGGTGTCGTCATGGGTTGTGTCATTTGCAAAGACATTTAATGTTTGCTTATGTTTTCTAAACATAATGATGTTGAATTGGTTAAACGACGATTTATGCTTCCGCTGAACAAATATTTGTTTGATTTTAAACATTTTGAAAAGCACTTTTCATATTAAATAAGAACATGTGTTTATTATCCTACTGTTAGTTCAATGTGATTAGTGGCTAGATCCTGATACGTCACACGCCTCCCGGTGGATTCCGCATGTAGTATTTTGGGGGTGTGACAGTAGCACCATCCAAAATAGAATCATAAGGAAAAATCTCCTCATGCAATGGATAGTTTCCCTGAGAATCGAACTTGATCATGTACTTTGGATTTAAATGTCTTTAGATGCCTCAACATGATATAAACGTACATGCAACCAAATGTTTACCTCTAACTTTTTTTGTTGACCATAAATATACGAGTGAGGTGATACCATGGCCGATCCAACGTTTTTGGAGGCCTTAAGCGAAATACAAAGTTGGGGCCCTATTAAATTGGTATATAGAAAATCAAAAAAGCAACCATTTTCTATAACTAACATTAGTAGTGCCTTCCACGCCAGCAAATCAACAATGTGAATAACTAATCCCTTTTCTGAATCTTGAATACTTAACAACCCTAAAAATATCAATTGAATCGCTAATACCAAATCCAAATCACAAATATTATAGAATAAATCATTCAATTCGCAAATATGATTTGTGATTTAGTGAAATTTTAGGGTTGCTCTGTATATACACACACATACAAATTAGTAGATGATGAAAAATTAGTCGTTGTTACCTATTGAGAATATGCAATTGAGATTGAGAGCTTAGACATTGAATAACCATAGCAATCATTCTTCCTAATGTCGGCCCTAATTTCTGTAGGTCCCTTTTTGTCGGATGACGAACCTCAAACCTTGTTATACTAACCCACTAGCGAGTGCGGAATCCAAGCTAGCGAGCAAACCGGGATTAAGCAAGTATACACACAACACACAAGGGTTCACCGATTAACACAACTTGTATTAATGCAAATGAAGGTTTCGGTTACAAGCACAATGTTTACAAACCTAACTTGTAAACTCTCAAAGTGTGTGTGTGGTTCCGGACAGAAAGCTCTCAACTTGTCTCTCTATCTCTCGGTGTGTGCACCTGTGTGAACTCTCAGAACTGAACTAACACATACACTGCATGGGTATTTATACCCAGCTCATGACGTCTGGTCCGAAGGATCCGATAGATGGTCCGAAGGATCATCTATCGATAACAATGAAATCGAAGGATCAGCATGGACCTCGAAAGATCACCTTTCGAGGTCTATCATTCGAAGCCTATCTTTCGATGCCATCGAAGGATCTACAATATCCTTCGATTGGCTATCCTTCGACACAGAACATCTTTCAATCTTTACCAACTGTTGTCCAAGTCAAACCGGAGGATGGTTGACTTGGTCAACTTACAGACTACCAAGGACATCGTTTACATACAGACCGAATACATACAAAGTACAGACACAAGTGCACCAACAAACTCCCCCTTGGCTGTAGCTTTGTCTTTATCTTCTATAGTTGTAGACTCGTCTCGAACTTCGACGGTCTTTGGTCTTCGAGTTCCCAAAACTCTGATGTCCTTTCAAGTCTTCATTGTCGGAGGATCTTCAAAGTCTTCACGTCTTGAAAGCCGAGAGTGTATCAACAAACTACCCGTATCATGTAGGAAGTGTGTTGACAAACTCCCCCTTAACATAAGCTCCCCCTTGAGTTATGCTCGTGAAAAGACTTTATCTTTATGAAGTGAGATCCTTGTGGTGTTGATGATGGCCAGCGGCAACTCGATCATCTTCATCTTTTGAGCGCCTTCTCGTCATGTCTTCATTCCAATGCTTGTCATCGATCATGTTCTCCTAGCCTTTAGAATCTGCACATGCAAGAAATCTAAACGCGTAATGAGAACAACTGCTTGGAATAGTGTAAACAAATGACACACGAGTGACCATGTCAAAATCAAACACCGTCCGACAGTTTGAAAGTTTAATAAATTTATCAATTTTAAATTCTAACTTTCAAAATCTGCAAATTTTGACCGTTTATGAAGATTTAGTCAGTTCGGTTTTCAGTCAGGTTTCAGGCAACGAAGACTCGAGCTCCAACATCGTACGATCGAAAATAAAGCAGAAATAAAATCTTTTTGGCTTTTATAAAGTTTATATTAAAACACGGATTTTAGGCGTGTTTTTGAAATTAAAAGACAATAGTTTAAAATCCTTTGAGTGTTATCAAACGACATCACCGCTAATGTCGTGCTGATATGCACCAAACGACGAAACTGTTTAAAAAGAAAACAATAAAAGTTAAGCAGTAAATAAATAAATATATACAAACATTCTTTTTGTGAGTTTTCGAGGGTAAGAGAATCATATCAGTGTACGGTCATGCCAAAACACTCTTGTTGTTTAGTTAGTTATCATTAAGATAAGCATCCTATAACAATTATCGGTATTGTTGTCCACTTAAGCTCAACTTATCAGATGTAATCATGGCGAGGGGATACGTTAAGGTATGATTTATACTTACCGACCGGTGTTCATCCACATCACGACACATTCCCGTATCAAGGTATGCACGAGAGTTCATCTTACCGGTGAGTATACCGATTATCATCTGTTTGACCGTATAAATTGTGAGATACTCACTTATTTTGATTTGAAAACAATCCTATGTGATATAATCACTTATTGATGAGGAACTTGATTTTCATATGCATGAGGGCACAGGTGCAAGTCCGTGAACAGGTCAGTACTTCCGTACAACAGAGAGACGAACTTGACACCCGGATAGATGTGATATTTTTATCACTTATTTGTTTGGACATGTGATTGTTTATCACTTATTGAGGTCGAATGCAGTATGTAATATGTACACGTATGTATAGTATCATGGAAGATCTAGACTTGCGTCCCCGTTATTTTTCGGTAAAAGATACAACCATGATACCCAGATGATAAGCAGCATAAAGACCGAATATCTCAGAACCTCGGCAATCTATCAAACGAAATTTCGGTACTAAGACCATATGCCAATGAATGGTTCCCACCTGGTCTTCAGTCGATTAAGATTTATATCACCCTGCACACTTTAAAAAGATTGTGAGCCTACCGATACATCTTATATAGAGCTGCTTATCGTTTTTCATTTAAGGTTTAAAGAGGTTTGGATAGACCACTGATGTACTATCATTTTCTCTTTTGCTCGCCAGGAAACTCATTTTTGATTTTCTATTGTTTTTGTGATTTTGAATTTTTTCGATGTTTTTGGATTTTCAGATTTTTGGATTTACTCCCCCTAAAATCAATAAACTAAGAGAAATTTAAAAACACAAAGGTATTTACAAAAATGATTTTCCGATGTTGGTTTTACTCTTGCTTGACCTTAATGCCGTTTACCAATAATAAGAAGTCAAATCTAGATTTGTCAAAAGCTTTGGTAAATAGGTCGGCACGTTGGTCATCGGTGTGGACCTTAACAACATCGATTAGCCTTTTCTCAAAGCAATCACGTATGAAGTGATATTTGATTTCGATGTGTTTGGTCTTTGAATGCTGCACAGGATTTCTAGTGATATCTAAAGCAGCAGAATTATCAACGTAAATAGGAGTAGTTAGGAATTCAAAACCGTAGTCCCGCATTTGTTGTTGGATCCAAAGAACTTGGGAGCAACAACTTGAGGCAGCAATGTATTCAGCTTCGCATGTTGATGTAGCTACACACGTCTGCTTCTTGCACTGCCATGTGACTAGGCGATTTCCTAAGAACTGACATCCAGCCGTTGTGGATTTACCGTCGATTTTGCATCCGCCAAAATCAGAATCACTGAAAGCTACCAATTCAAAGTTATTATCCCTAGGGTACCACAGACCGGTGTCAGGGTACGCCTTCAAATAACGAAAAATCCTTTTAACAGCAGCAAGATGTGAGGCCTTCGGGTTAACTTGATATCTAGCAAGCAGGCACGTTGGGTACATTATGTCTGGCCTTGATGCTGTGAGGTACATAAGAGATCCAATCATAGCGCGGTAGTTTGAAGGGCTAACAGTTTCTCCCTTCAAGTCAGGAGTAATTCCGTGATTGGTTGGCAATGGGGTACCAATGGGCGTTGCATCAGACATCTGGAACCGGCTCAAGATGTCACCAACATATTTAGTCTGATGGATGAATATCCCAGACTCTGTTTGTTGTACTTGTAGGCCCAAGAAGAAAGTCATTTCCCCCATAGCACTCATCTCGAATTTATCCTGCATAATGCGCTCGAATTCCCTACACAAGACATCATTAGTAGAACCAAAAATAATGTCATCAACGTATACCTGTACCAGAAGAAGATCTCCATCTTGTTCCTTGATGAAAAGAGTACAGTTGATAAGACCTCTACGAAAACCGTTCTCCAGCAGATAGTGTGATAAGGTTGCATACCAAGCTCGTGGTGCTTGATGAAGACCATAAAGAGCTTTGTTGAGCAACCAAACCCGATCGGGATGGATAGGATCTTCAAAACCTGGAGGCTGTTCGACATATACCTCTTCTTCAACCACACCATGTAAAAATGCACTTTTCACGTCCATCTGATAAACCTTGAATCCTTTGAAGGACGCATAGGCTAGAAAGATTCGAATTGCTTCGAGACGTGCCACTGGTGCATAGACTTCGTTGTAGTCGATTCCTTCAATCTGACGAAAACCTTGAACGACTAAACGTGCTTTGTTTCGGATAACAACTCCACGGTCATCCTTTTTGCATTTGAAAACCCAACGGGTACCAATCTTCTTGTATCCAGCAGGTTTCTCTACGAGTTTCCAGACACCCAGCTTCTGGAATTGTTGCAGTTCTTCCTGCATTGCTTCAACCCAAGCGTTATCTTTCAAGGCTTCTTTCCACGTTCTTGGTTCTTCCTGTGAGACATAACACGCGAAAGACCAATCGTTTTGTTGTCCGGATTCTCGAATAGCTGCATACAAGCCTGCATTGTTGTTGTTTCGCAACATGTTTCTTGTTTGAACGCCACTTTGCACATTTCCAATGATGTTTTGTTGAGGATGGGTATTATGAATCCTTGTTTCTGGATTATCTGGAACTGGAACATTTATACCCAGGTTGTTGAGGTTAAGATCAACAACCAATTCAAGGCCCGGAATTGACGAAGAGGATGATGCAGTAGCCTCAGCTGTTCTATGTGCATCCACTGGAGGAGTACCCTCTGAAGTACCATGAACTGCTGTTGTAGGAGCTTCCTGATCTGCATCTAGAAATTCATCATCCTCTGAAGATTCGTTCAATTCGTTTGCATCATGAAAATCCTCATTGTTGAGAGTATTGTTGTTCACCGAAGAAGATGGTTCTTGATTAACAAGAATTGGACGAACCACCGGTGAAACTGTTGCATTGTCACTCTCGAAAAACATCCTAGCCGCAACATTTTCTTCAACGGCTTCAACATTGATCGAATTGAAGAAGTCATCATACTCAAACATCCAAGGTTGACCCAGATTTTTGACTGGCAAGGTGTGCCTTTGTACTCTGACCTCAGACCATTCCTCGACCCTTTTAGTCTCTAGATTCCAGACTCGTAAGTTAGGGGTGGCATACCCAAGAAAGTATCCATCAATTGCCCTTGCCCCAAACTTTCCATTAGGATCGATGATTGTGCATGGAGCTCCAAACGGTTCTAGATAAGACAAATCTGGTTTCCGTTTTTGAAGAAGCTCAAAGCAGGTCTTGTTGTGCCTTTTGACTGTAAGGACTCTGTTCAATGTGTAACATGCAGAGGCCACAGCTTCAGTCCAGAATGGAATGGGCAACTGTGACTCTACCAACATTGTCCTAGCAGTCTCGATCAATGTGCGGTTCTTACGTTCAGCGACACCATTCTGTTGAGGAGTATAAGCTGCACTAAACTCATGAAGAATACCCTTTGAAGTGCAGAACTCCGCCATGGAATGATTCTTAAATTCAGTACCATTGTCGCTACGTATCCGCCTAACCTTCAACTTATACAAATTCTCAATCTGAATGATCAAGTTTTTGATAATGCCAAAAGTTTCACTCTTGTGTGCCATGAATGCCACCCAAGAAAATCTTGAATAATCATCTGTAATTACGAGACAGTATTGATCACCCCGAATACTTTTGTGCTTGACAGGACCGAACAAATCCATGTGCAAACGTTCAAGGGGAACTGCCACCGTGTTGATCTTCTTTGTAGGGTGCTTCTTCTTTGTTTGCTTTCCTTTCTGGCACGAAACACAGACGTCTTGAAGATGGAAATTTTTGAGGGGAACACCATTCACCAATTCATTTGAAACCAAATGATTCATTTTTCGTAAGTGAATGTGACCCATTCGTCTGTGCCAAGAGATAGTGTCTTTTTCTGTGGCTTTGGAAACGAAACAAGTTGCTTGTGCAGACGTAGTAATAGCCTGGCTCATGTCAAGGACGTACAAATCATTTATCCTTGGAGCCGACAAGAGAATCCATTCTTTTGGAATTTTGAAGCCGGGTTTCAGCACATAACATCCATTAGCATCAAAGTGTACTGAAAATTTCTTGTCACAGATTTGAGAAACACTAAGAAGATTGTGATCAAGTTGTTGCACAAAATTGATCTTGTCAAAGCTGACAATCCCGTTAGATATCATTCCTTCACCCGTTATATATCCACCTTTATCTCCAGCAAAAGCAACATAACCTCCTCTAATAGATTTAACGTTGTAGAGAAGCTTCATGTCGCCTGTCATGTGCATGGATGCCCCACTATCAACAATCCAATGACTACTGATAGTTCCTCCTGAAGCACCCTGCACATGAACTCAAATGAATTAGTTGGAGATGGGGACCCAAGCCATTGTGGTCTTGGGTCTTCCATTTTCATCAATGACAATAACTTCTTGTCTTTGATGGTTGGTGAATTGTGATGGTCCCCCTGATTCAGTAACCGATTTAGGTTTCCATGTCTGTTTTGTTTTACCAGTGTCTTTCTTTAAAATTTTAACTTCCTGATTGTTTGAAGTTTTAGAATTTTCTGGTTTTACAGCAACAGATTGTTTTTGAACCTCATCGATTTTAATTGCCTTTTCAATCTTCTTGACCTGTTGCCGTTTCTGTTTCTTTTCCCTTTCTTTTACAAGTCGGGGATCTTGTTTTGTGGAAACAGATGGCTTACGGTCAGTCTTTCCACGGGGATCATCAACCTTTCCTTTTTGCTTATGAAGATATGGACAATTACGAATAATATGTCCAATGGTTCCACATTCAAAACATGATCTTCGTTCAACAAACCCCGAAGAATCATGTGATCGTCTAGCCGATGATGTTGAACTTTGTGAACCCGAGGTACTAGGTTTTGAACTACTTGGTTCATTTCTTTTCTCGACAATAGATTTCTTGACAAAATCTAAGTTAGATTGATTTTCAAACTTTTCAATTTTGTCCGTTCCCGTCGATTTCGCAAAGTTAACCTTTTTCTTCTTCTTTTGGTTCGGCTTCTTGTCAGCTTGAGCCGGTGCTTTACCTTTGGGTTTGGTGTGATTTTGCTGTGTTGACACTGTTGGCAATTTCTTGTTGCCAAATTGCTTTCGGATTTCAGCTTTTGGAATAGGAGGACACTGTGTAACTGTAACTTTAGGTCCTGCCTTTCCCAAGAACTTACTCGTCGAATTCTCAAAGACTTTACAGATTAAGGATTGATTAACATTCTTAATGGGAAAATCTTTGTCTGAGTAAATTTTATCATCACCAACTAGAGTGTACAGCAAATTCACACTCTCCGGCTCTTCTGCAGATGAGGACTCAGTTGCAATAGTCTTAGCGGGTTGAACAGGGGGATCACATAGAATGTGATTCTCAAGAGGTATGTCCTCATTTTTGGCTACCGCATCAGACTTTGCTGGGACAGTATCGTCAGATTCATCATCAGACGAATCAGCATCCTCAATCACAACTAGAGGATCTTGATTCTGTTCAGCACTCACAAATGTATCTGCTGACACATCTGAATCTGAGGATACTTCATTTTGGTATCCGAGTCCTGCAGCAAACTCCTTAACATCTAAAGGCACAGAAGGTTCAAAGAATACCCTGTCCTCTTCATCAGGCATGGCGTCATAATTATGTCTCACTGGTGGTGGACACTTCTTGTAGCCTAAGCATGTGACATCCCTCTTTTCCTTCTGAACAACAATGATGTGATCTAACACATAGCTAGAGCTCAAATAACTGTCTAGCTTGAGTTGGATCGCATCACTTTCGGTTTTCACACAAGCCATCTCTTTTTGCATAATCTCAAGGCGAGATATATACAAATTAATATCAGTTTGTTTTCTTGAAACCATTTTAGTCAGTTCAGTTTTATCTTTCTTTAATGTTTCAATTACTGACTTAAATTCTTTTTCATGGTTTTCATAAAACATATTGGCTTCTGTGCATTTGGAAAGGTCCACAGTCAATTTCTGATTGTGGAGGAAAGTCACATCATACTTTTCTTGCAAAGCGTCATGCTTACTTTGCAAGTCACTCAAATTCTCATTCACAGTAGTATGTTTGTCTTGCAAGTCAAACAAACTAGCTTGTAAAGCATCATGTTTGCCTTGCAACTCAGACATACTTTTCTCCATTTCAGCACATCTAGCATGCAACCTAGTACATTCATCACAATTAACAGCAGTGGGTTCATCGACACATACCTGACTTGATGAACTGTCGACATTAGCCATAAAGGCTGAATGGAGAGAAGACGAAGTATAAGCAGCTTGATCCACCAGAATAGATCTTCTTTGAGTTTCTGCTGCAGCTTCTCTCAAGAGTTCATCAATATCTGCATCGATTGTTGCATTCGATGTCTCACCCACATGATCATCACCAGAATTGGATGATTCTTCATCAACACTCCTGCTGTACCCAGAAGAGTCTTCATCTTCAGACGATTCACCACCACTGGCAGAAGATTCTCCACCACTGGTGTGAACTAGCTCCTTCACAATCTGAGCAAAACATGCTGTTCCATCAGGAGCATCACCACCCAACTGGATTGACCAGTCACAACCTTCATCTACCTGAACCGCAAGTGCTCGGTTGGTTTGGTTGTTGACAGGTACCATGGTACGATCATTGTTTCTGTTCTGCCGGTTACCTTGGTTTCTGAAGGGGTTTTGATTCCCGTGCTGGGCTGGCTTGGTGCATTCCCGTTTAAAGTGACCCCGTTCACCACAGTTGAAGCACTTTACAGCTTGCTTATCGAACCCATACTTGGTGTCTCGCTTACTTTCCAAGCTGGTTCTGCCAGTACTTTCCATCCAATCCTTTGCTCTTCTCACAGCACTAGCAAAGGCCCACTTGATGTCCATCAAGTCCATCTCCTCTTTATCAATCTGCCTGTAATCTTCTTGTGTCAGATTAATGTTGCCAATCTGACCTTCTATCAACCCACAGTACGCGCTCACTACAGTGTTAAGCAGCTCCATGTGTTCCTTAGCTACTTCTACACTGATTTTAGAGAAGCTTGACGTGTCGAGCTGTACTGTACTTGACTTTGATTGTTGACCAGCAGATGATGTTCCTCCATAACATGCACGTTGTTGTTGTTGAGCAGGAAGAGGTGGAGGTGGTTGGATTGGATTTCCATACATGTCTGTGGTGGGAGGTGGCTTAACAGGAACTTGTATTGGGTTGCCAAAACAATCTGTGCTTGTGACAAACGCTGTTTGAAGTGGAGCATGTGAACCGGTTCTTGCAGACGAAGAATTGGAAGTTCCACAGTACATTTCTGGATTCTGTGGCAATGGAACTCTCTTCGCCTTCAATGTTTCCTCCTGATCCTTGTTTTCCAAAAGTTGAACGAATTCGTTGATATTAGTGGTTCTCAACACTCCGTTGTACTTCAGGATTTCCAAGAAACTACTCCATTGAGGAGGCAAAGCATCAGCAAACTTCTTCACAACTTCAGCTTGAGTTGTCACTACACTATAATTATCCAATTCCGTAAGCAGATGATAAAATCGGCTTGTCATATCTCCCAAGGACTCCTTATCCATACAAGTGAAACCTTCGAATTCTTTCTTGAGAAGATCATGACGCATTTGACGTGTTGCTGCATTTCCCACTCCTCTGTTTTTCAATCCGTCCCACAACTTCTTTGTTGTCTTGAAGCTGACAAACTAATGATAGATATCCTTGCTCAACGCCTGAGTGAGAATGGCGTATGCCTTCTTTTCCAGATCATAGGTTTTCTTTTTATCTTCTGGAAGATCAGCAAACGTAGCAGAATCTGAAGCAGCAACTTCTATGGCTTGATCGAAATCTGTGGTGAAACGTATCCACAGTTCCCTATTTTGACCAAGAACATATGTTTTAAACCTCTCAACCCATCCTGGATATTCATTCAAATGCATCAACTTTGGAGGTCGATTCAAACTTCCTGTTTCACTTTCGCTTAGTAGAATACTTTGAATGCTCGGAGTTTGATTCGATACCAATGCCCATTGATTTCCCTGAGAAGATGTCGATACCGGCGACTCGGCCCATAAAGGAGATGACCTTGTATTCGTGTATTTTCCATCGTCTGGAGCCGGTGTACCCCACCATGAGGGAGTGACATTTGATCGTGTATATTCACCATTATCTGGAGCCGGATTCCACCAACTAGGATTCATGATAGATAAGCAAAATAAATTCTAAGTGAATAATCCGAGAGATCACACAGCCGAACGATCATGTTCGAAAGATCTAACTTGTTAACAATAACCTGACCACAATCGAAGGATCAACTCTTGTTCGAAAGATCAACAGTACTCGAAGGATTACTGTTGAATCTCGAACAATAACAATGATTTCGAAAGATTCAAGAACTCGAAGGATTCCCCTTTTGAAGGATCCTTATCTTTCGAATTAAATATCCTTATCTTTCGTATAGCTGACTTCCGAAGGATCACACTTGTTCGAATGATCAACAGTGTTCGAAGGATCACTGTTGACTTTCGAGCACTGGCTTCGAAAGATTCAAAATCTCGAAAGATTCACACTTGAAAGATCCTTATCTTTCGAGATAAATCCCTATCTTTCGGACACTGTCTTTCGAAAAGATTCCTTTATCGAAGGATATGTTTCAGACTTCGAAGGATGGGTCGAAGGATGATAGTCTTTCGAGCCTTCCTTGATCGAAAGATGGTCTTTCGATGTCGAAGGATATCTTTCGAAGTCGAAGGATATCTTTCGAATGTGCACTGACACACTGACACAGATGTGACGGGTTGGTGAAAAGGTGATGGGTTGGTAAGTCAACTTTCGGCAAAAGGGTATGGCAGAGTGTACTTTCTCACCAACCAAGATTTTCAAAGATAGTTTACCCAAAAAGGAAAACCTTATCTTCAAACCAGTCACCGGAATATTGACCGGAATATGGCCGGAAATTACCAACACACTCAAAAACAAGTTTTTAAGTTACCCAACCCACTTACGAACACTCCCGGTAAGTTTAAAACACGTTTTCCAGTTTAAAAGTGTAGAAAAACCAACAAAAACGGGTGTTAAACTAAGTGTTCAAACACACACCAAGAACTTGAAAAACCCGGTTTTAAACAAGGTAAAGAGCCAAGCTCTGATACCACTTGTAGGTCCCTTTTTGTCGGATGACGAACCTCAAACCTTGTTATACTAACCCACTAGCGAGTGCGGAATCCAAGCTAGCGAGCAAACCGGGATTAAGCAAGTATACACACAACACACAAGGGTTCACCGATTAACACAACTTGTATTAATGCAAATGAAGGTTTCGGTTACAAGCACAATGTTTACAAACCTAACTTGTAAACTCTCAAAGTGTGTGTGTGGTTCCGGACAGAAAGCTCTCAACTTGTCTCTCTATCTCTCGGTGTGTGCACCTGTGTGAACTCTCAGAACTGAACTAACACATACACTGCATGGGTATTTATACCCAGCTCATGATGTCTGGTCCGAAGGATCCGATAGATGGTCCGAAGGATCATCTATCGATAACAATGAAATCGAAGGATCAGCATGGACCTCGAAAGATCACCTTTCGAGGTCTATCATTCGAAGCCTATCTTTCGATGCCATCGAAGGATCTACAATATCCTTCGATTGGCTATCCTTCGACACAGAACATCTTTCAATCTTTACCAACTGTTGTCCAAGTCAAACCGGAGGATGGTTGACTTGGTCAACTTACAGACTACCAAGGACATCGTTTACATACAGACCGAATACATACAAAGTACAGACACAAGTGCACCAACAATTTCGCCCAATCCCTAATCAGTTTCACATTGGTTACTCAAAAAACGCTACATGTAATAAGGTTCGGTGTGTTGCGTCATTGCTTTTGGATTTTGGAATGAAGCGTGCGTTGAGTAAAATCATCGCTTCGTAAAATCATAAATCTCTAGGCCTAGAAACTTTGTTTAAATGAGCCAAAAACAAGTCTAATATACAAAAATATTTATTTTGGAGGCCTTTGTTTTTGGGTGGCCCTAGGCCTTAGCCTAGGTTGATAAAGCCTAACGGGCCAGCCTTGAGTGATACGCCATAGTAATTAGGTGGTCACATAATTAAGCTCCAAAATCTTGATACGTTATCGCCGAGGTGGAGACATAATGACGCATTTAATTTGGGGTTAGAGGGATTGTTGGTTCTTTCGGGGTACGCTTGAATCATATCTCTGTCATGAATCATTTAGAATGAGCAAGAAAGTTGCTGATTCGAGGGACAAATAGAGTTGTTAACAAATGGTGTGGTTTGTGCTATGTTGGTATTTATAGGGTAGATGGGTTACTAGCTATTTAAGCAGATTCATGTTCGACATAAATAAAAGATTAGGCAAAATGTACTCCATTCTACTTGTGATATCTCCTGTTGGGTTATATAAGATCTGCTGATAATGAAAGCAAAAACCCAAGGGAACCATCTTCCCTGCCTAATGGAATAAGGTTAAAGTTCAAGTCAAAGTCCCAGAAGTTCCCCCTTGAAAGCTTCACTAACAACCAACACAAGTAGATGGTCACCAACATGTCTCATGCTAAGTCCAGTTGAGCCAAAATATACCCAACGGCTGGCCTCCTAAAAGCAGGAGCTTGAAATCACAAAGCTGCTAGTCACTAACAAGCCACCAACTATAGAAAGCCAAACTACTGGTGAGGAAATAACCACCTCTCATGTACCCGTTGGAAGGCTAAAGCATTCTTCTTAAAATCCACCGATACCAAAAATGGGGAGATTATGCAGAAAATGTAAAACTCTTTCATTTCAAACTGACATTTCATAAGAACACTTGAAAAGAATATGGAAAACGTTCAAGAAAGCCAATATTCTTCCTACCCTAGAAAACGTTAACTGTTATCTTCTAAAAGCTTTCATCAATCACTAAGCTAGCAAAGAAGGGTCAAGATGGTAGGTTAATAAGAGCTTACAATGTTGATTCTTCCATCGAGAAAGCTTCACATCAATATAATCAAGAAGCTAGGATAAATCATCAAACGCAAATCTACTGATAAAGAAATCCAACAGTTCACAAGAATACCAGAAACATGATATTCAATAGATTCAGAATTCCAGCACTTCACAAGAAAAATGAAGCCGCTCAAAAGAGATCCCGTCTTGTCACAAATTTTAAAGGTCTGATAAATCATATGTTGATAAAGGCTCAAGGTAAATATTTTTCCACATCTCTCAGTTGATTTAGAATAGAGACACGATCCTTTGTTCTTCTTCTGAGGTCTGAAGAGTTGTCTTTAGTCTTCCCTAACCCAGAGACTGTGAGATCCCAAGCACTTAAGGATTAAAAGTTGTGATGATCATATCAGAGTACCTTTCTCTAAGGTCAGGACGGTTGATCATGATGATGAAAAGGAAGTGTCCAGAACAATTGCAACTAAATATTTTAAGGACTCTTCATCAGCAAATAAGAGAACAAAACACATGCTCAAATAAGTGTGATTTTGGCATCAACAGATCTATGGGAGATTGTTGGGTTATATAAGATTTGCTGATGATAGAAGCCAAAACACAAAGGAACCATCTTCCCTGTCTGATGGAATAAGGTTAAAGTTTAAGTCAAAGTACCAGAAGTTCCCCCCTTGAAAACTTCACTAACAACCAAGTTAAACTATTGGAAAAAGAACTAAAGTGCTGGAAGATAAAGTACAAGTGACGGATGATAAAGTGCTGGTCAAAAAGTCAAAGCTAAGTCAACTCAAAAGACTAGAAGTACTGGATTCCAAAAGTGCTGGAATCATTCCAACAGTTTTGGAATCCCAAGTGTATCCTTGTATTTATAGTAGTTTAATGTAACAATCGTTTTTCCCTAACTATCCAGCAGTTTTGTAAACTACTGGCAGTTACATCATTTAATAGGTTGTTTAGGGTCACTTTCATGGTGACATCACCAACAGTTCTCTCTTCTGTAAATAGATAGTAACACGATGTAATATTTAGAACTCTTAGAGTTGAAAAGCAGAAGAACTAAGAGAGAGAGAGAGAGAGAGAGAGAGAGAGAGAGAGAGAGAGAGAGAAATACCTAGTGAGGGAAGCAAATTGTAACTTTGATTGTACTTAACCATGATGAATATATGAAATCATTTGATAGTCATTCCCAAATTCAATTGTGTATTAAACGGATGTGTTTATTATTACTATTTTGATTAATTTCTAAAACAATTTTATCTAAAACATACACAAACACACACTCTCTGATCCAATATATCTAATTGGTGTTGATTATATAAATTTATATTCTTGTCTTTCTCTTTTACATTTATTTCTTCTTCTAATTTCATTATTTGTCTAGGGCTATTAGACTCTGATTCATGTCTAAGTATTTGATTTAGAAATGTGTCATATGTTATTATATCCTGTATACTACTTGTTGAATTTTTAGCTTCATGTATAGTTCAAATTCTTTATAAAAAATTATTATTCATTTTTGAGAATGCTAATTTTTATACAGTGTTGGTTTTTAATAATTGTTATATTGTTGATGTTTAGTTTATTTATAGTCGGTGATTTTATCTACCTCTATTTGTATATTTTCTATTTGTTTTTCTAGACATTTTTTGTTTAATTATTTGGTTATTTTGTTCTTTTATGTAATCCAATTTGGTGAATACTTTTTAATTGCTTCTGTGTATACTGATTTTTTTCTAATAATTGTTTATTAGTTATTGAATCTTTCTGTAAATTATTCTCAAGATTTATAACTAGATATGTTAAAGACTATGTTCACAATTATCTAAAGTTAAATATTGACGAAAATAACCAAATAATTAAAGAATTAAAGAAAAATTGTTTAGAAAAATAAACAGAAAATATACAAAATAATAATATATAAATAGAGGTAGATAAAATCACCGACACTATAAATAAACTAAAAATTGATGATATAAAAATATAAAAAACCGAACATCGTATAAACATTGGCAGCCTTGAAAATGAGTAATAATTTTTCAGGACGAAGTAGAAGTATACATGTGCTAGAAAATCAACAAGTAGTATACATGATATAATAACATTTGACACTTTTCTAAATTGAATTCTTAGACGCGGATCAAGGTCTAACTACTCTAGACAAATAATACAATTAGGAGAAGAATAGATATAGACATAAATATAAATTTGTATAATAAATACCATTAGATATATTAAATCCTAGAATATTGAACACAATAGTAATAAGAAGCACTAGAGTCTAGAGTAATAGATAATATAGTAACTATAGATTTGTTATCACTAGAAACTATACAAACAATTAAACAATCTGGTAAGCATTTTGTACATACATGATTAATCGTTATAGGCATAAAAGCGCTAGGCCGAAAAAAACTAGAAACCAAACTTTTAGCTCTAATATTAGATAAAAGTTAGAAAACAGAAAAAAAAAATAATATCAGGAATGGAGGTTGGCTTAAGTCAAAATACAACCTTATTCTATTGCACACTAAGTATACTAAAAGACATATGGGATTTACAAAACATTATGATAGCTTTACAAACCAAGGGATATGAAAATTACGAGGATATAATATAGTCATAAGCATAGGAGTACAATGAAAGTCTACTAACAGTTCAGGAATGAAATATTAAGTAACATAAATGGAATAGTAAAAACAGTACCATCAAAATCTATACAAATGATAGGTTATCTAAAAATTATAATAAAGAAATCAGTAGTGAGAGGAAGAGGTAATAAGTTACCTATAGGACAAAGGAATATGTTGTCATTACAACAACAAAAACCACAATTATGGATTGACCAAGTATACACATGGGAACAAATAGTAGTTAAAATGTGGGAAACAGATAAAAAATATAGTGTAGATATGTTTTCCTATTTAGAAACTACACTAGCACCAATAGATTTAGGAATACAACAAAGCAAACGAGCACAAGATTTAACATAAATTATTAATTTGAAAGCTCTAGGTGATAACCCCTATAACTTTACATCACAAATCAGAACCCTTATATTAGGAGTTGATCCGACAAAAAATAATAGTTTAATATAAGATATAGCAATTAGAAACCTAAATCAATTAAGTATAGCTGACATGAAATATATAAATAAATTTACACTAGATTCTATAAGGTTATTGTCACAAACTGGAAAAGCAGAAATCTAAATCAATTAATTATAGCTGACATGAAATATATAAATAAATTTACACTAGATTCTATATGGTTATTGTCACAAACTGGAAAAGCAATGGACAATAATCTATCCAATAAATATTTAATAAAATTACCAGGAAATTTAGGAAAAAATATACATGAGTCATGGAAAACAACATATGGAGAACATCACAATAAAGGAATATGACCTAGAATAACTTATATATCTGGAATACTAAAAGAAAAATGTAAGGAGGTAGCCTTATAAGAGCAGTTAAAAAGATATGCATATGCATTTTGTAAAAAAAAAATATACACTCCAAGCCTATGGATTTTATGATAGAAAGAAAAATATAATACGAAACCCTACTTATACCAAAAATTACCGAGCAAATCATAATAAAAAGAGATATGTTTATAAACCTCAAACAAGAAAATGCAAATATTTTATCTTTGGAGATTAAAAATATCTATCTAATTAATGTTCTAATAAAAATAAAAAAAAGTAGAAAGAGCTAGTCTAGTAGAACAATTACATGATTATGAGATAAAAGTGGTTAAGACAAATGATTCAAATAACGGGTCACTTTACAATATATATAGAGAAGATAAAAAACCAATAACTAAAGTTACATATACATATATGAATAGAGATGAAAGCAAACATACATGGATTCATAGAAAAGGTAATGATTATATAAAATTGTATAATTATAGATATTATGCTAGTATAGAAAAGTGGTCACAATGTAATATATACTTCAAGAAATATGTTGAATTTATCTTAAAAAACTACCTAATATAGTTATAAGCTATACAACAAGTACTATAGAAGTAAGTACCAATATAAGCATAGAAAAATTAAACAATCCTGTTAGGAAACAATCCCGTCCTCTTGGACCAATGTTTTTGTTTTACGAGCATAAAGTATTTCGTAGGTTAGTGTATGCCTCGGTGATCCATTGCTGATTATCATTGTCTATTTTGGTGGAATTCGTCATTGATTCGTTGGTAATTGATGAAGAAAGACGTTTGTCGATTACCGGTATCGGTAGTACTTATTAGAATAATAGTGCTAACACTAAAATCCCATACATTTATGAAAGTGTGGGTAAAAGTGTATGTGCATCCATTAAGATACAGACAAAAGAGCAAATACAAAAAAAAAACTTTACTGTACAAAACGTACGAACTGAAAGTTTTGCTGAAAAAACACGGTGGCGTTTTCATAATTATTTACTCGTAGAGTAATTATCAAAATTACTCTACAAAAGATCTTGTATGGTAATTTTGATCTCGTAGAGTAATTTTGTAAAATGTTCTTCTAGGGTAATTTTGATCTCGTATGGTAATTATCAAAATTACTCTAAAAGTGTATCAAAATTACTCTGCATCAAAATTACTCTACAAGTGTATCAAAATTACTCTGCAAGTTTATCAAACAACATGCAATTCAAAATTACCATACAAGATCATTTGTAGAGTAATTATTATACTCTACAAAATTACTCTACAGTATCAAAATTACGCTACAAGAAAATTTTACAGGAATGGGATCAAGAGAAAACGATTTGAAGTGTGAGAACAGTGATAACGATTTTCAGCCATAAGATCTTTGTGATTTATGGCTAAGATGATGCGGTGACATTTTTGTAAATAATGAGAATCTTATAACTACCATATTTAAACAAGGGTGCACAGGCTAATCACATGCCATTTTCCTCCATCATATTTAAACGCCAATAACTTTTTTATACGTGATTATTTTTCTAAAAAATTACACCATAAAACTCAGCGTTTTTTTATCTTTCCAACGTGTATACTTTTCGAAAAAAAAATAAATTGGATTTTTATGGTGTTTTTCTGAACTGGGTGTTTTATGGCGTTTAGATTAGGTATTTTCATGGCATTTTTGTAAAGTATGTGTTTTTATGGTGTTTTAACTAGGTATTTTTATGGCGTTTTTCTGAACTGGGTGTTTTATGGCGTTTTCAACTGAGTTTTTCATGGCGTTTTTCTGAACTGGGTGTTTTATGGCGTTTTTAACTTGGTATTTTCATGGCGTTTTTCTGAATTGGGTGTTTTTATGGCGTTTTATTTGAACACCCAGTTTATGTGAGTGGGTTTTTTTGACAATATTACTCTTAGTGTAATTTAGCATCAATGACACATGTCAACACCAAAATCGTTCTCACCGTTCTCACACTTTTCACCGTTTTCCCTAAATCCTGACCCACATTTTACAAAATTACTCTACAATATCAAAATTACCCTACAAGATCATTTGTAGAGTAATTTTGATAATTTCTCTACGAGAAAATAATTATGAAAATACAACCGTGTTTTTTTGACTTTTTTATGCCTTACGTACGTTTTGTACGATAAGACACTTACGTACGTGAACTTAACTCTTAAAATATATAGACTACAGTGACACAAAAGTGTTTCCTAATAGAATTGAAACCTTTTGTGACACTTAACTAGAAAATGTCAGGAAACCTAAATCTCAAACTTCATGTACCATACTCTATTATTAGTATATATTAGTATATATTATTATTATTAGTATATATTAGTAAACGAATTGAAATGAATAGTGATTTTAATATTATTAGTATATATTAGTAAACGAATTGAAATGAATAGTGATTTTAATATTATAATAATATATAATTTTTAAAAATTTTTTATTATTTTAATATTATAATAATAGTTATTTTTTTTACCTTTTAACTTTAATACTTTTAATATTAGGGGTTGGGATAAGTTTGGTATCAACCGGTATCAAACCAGTAATGGTATCGAAAATACTGGTACGGTCCTGTTCGGTATCAGTACATAAGGTAAAAACCGGCACTAATACCAAAACGCCAAAAGATGGTGCCGAATTGATATTAGAAATTTTTTGGTTCGGGAAATTCAGTGCTGCTACCTGGTACCATTTGCTCATCCCTGATCACGGTTACCGACGAACAACGGTATTTTACAACTTTTTTTTTGTTGATTTTCTTCAATTTTAACTTTTTTTCTTTTTTTAGTTTCAGGGGTAGGGATGAGCTCGGTTCCAACCAATACAGAATCGGTACTGATACCGAAAATACCAGTTACAGTACCGGTATATGAAGGTAAAAAACGGTAGTGAACCGGTACTAGGAACCCCAAAAGTCGGTACCGAATTGGTACTTAAGATCTTTCGGTTCGGCAAATTTGGTATCGGTACCCAGAACAATTTGCTTATCTCTGACTACGGGTTTCATACGAACAACAACGTTACTATACAACTTGTTTGGTTAATTTTCTTTTGGTTATCTTTTAGTGTTTTTTTCTACATTTTCTTTTTATTCTTGTCAGCAATTTCGTTCGCAACACGCTCGTAGTGATTTCAAAACACATGTAAACACAGACTAAATAACAAAATATATTCGTCGCAACGCGGCAAACTTATTTAAACCTAGTCGTATCAAAATAAGAATGATATTATACATATTCTTAAAATCAATGGTCGGTGGCTGCCATATCACAGCCACCGCCATCTTCTACATATATAAATGTCTGCCATACAAGGTGCTAAAGTTGCAACTTTCTCAGGCGGTTGGTATGTGTGAATTGCAACGAGACTGCACAGGTTCGATTCCCTTCATCATTTTATTTTTTTCTTTGCAATTGCAATACCAACATCGAGCCAAAAATGTCTCATTGGTGGGTCATTAGATATGTTTCATCAAAACCAATATATATTATTTAAGATACTACTTTTTATCATTATTTAACTAATGTTTTTTTACACCAGTATTTGAAAGTTTCTTTATCTTTCAGAAAACTTTTTTAATTGCTAAATAATGTTCTTTCATACAATAGAATCATTTAATTTTTTAAGTTAATTAATGAATAAACCAACGAACCAAACACGTGTTAGATTTCGTTTTTGGTATATAAGATTTTATTTTGTAGGTTTTTTCTTTCGGTTGGTACATCTAGCGATTGGTGGCACTGTATCAGTAACTTACCATTCGTGTAACAAACTGAGCCAATATCGACTAAGTTTAAATTACTTTTACGACTTTACACCACAATGTGCGACACATTAGCCAACTTTCTTTATCTATGCCTAACTATGTTAATGTCTAAATTACTTTTACGACCCTTCACTGTCTAAATTACTTTTACGACCCTTCACTACAACGTCCGAGACACTCTTTTTTATCTATGTCTAATGAATTTAATGTCACGAAGTAACGTGTGTAATAAGGTAAAAAAAAACCAACATGTCACGTGTACGCGCTACACATTATTGACATCATCGTGCAGGGTCGATGTTGCCGCCGCAACGCGCGGCACAGGTCAAAATTCTAGTGGGTTCTTATTTAGTAAACACATATATTTTATTTATTTATTTATTTATTTTGTGAATTCTGGCAAGGATTGATATTTTAATCTAACAGTTTTCTTGTAAAATGAATTTTCCATAACTTGTTGTATTGAGCAAGTCCCATGCAACTATTCTCACATGTGTTATATATGTTGTCATGTCACATTCATTAAAGAAATTATTTTTCTATATAAAGCAACGTTGTAAGAGACTTCTTTATAGCTAGGTTGTCGGCCAAAATCAACCATTACAGAATTTGTCCTTTCACAAAAAAAGAATTCTCATTTGTAGCAAAAACATATATATTCTGAAATGGATGCTCCACAACTATTGCCACAAAGCCATGGGAGTGTGCAAGAGCTTGCAAAAGAACTCCAATTAGATGTCCCTCAACTCTACATTCAGGATAAACGAGAACCAACCTTTGTTAGTAACCACTCTACACCTTTGCCCTCTATCCCAGTCATTGACATGAACGATTTCATCAACATACTAGAATCCGACAAGGACCCGCTGAAAAACCTGCGTTCCGTATGCCAAGAATGGGGAATCTTTCAGGTTAAGTACTATCTTTATATAAATAAAACTTGTCTGATATCATCCATTTCATTAATTGAATTTATCTGTAGTTGGTGAATCATGGAGTTGATAAACTGTTGATAAAGAAAATGAAAGAAGAGGTGGTGAAGTTTTTCAACATGCCTGTGGAAGAGAAGCTAAGGTACAAGTTAATGGCAGGTGACTATCAAGGGTATGGTCAAACCATACTCCATGCTCAAGATCAGAAAGTTGACTGGGCTGATCGGTTCTATATGATCACCAATCCTGTTCATAGAAGAAAATCCAACTTACTTCCAGAATTCCCTCCAGTTTTAAGGTCTTTCTATTGTTCTTTTCTAGTCTTGATTATAAAATAGTTTTCTTTTTAAATCGTTGAGCGGGGGTGTCACGAGGTGCGACACTCATCCTTTCTGCTTTCTGGGATAGAGGAAATGTTTGCGCTTGTTTGTTTGTTTGTTTGTTTCTTTTTAAAAGAAATATCAAATATCACACTTACTTGTGTCTCTTAAACTTTGTTAAAAACTACATGTTTGCTTATTAAAATGCAAATGGCATCATGATAGTTGGCCAAGAACAATACTTTATTCTATAAAAAAAAGACTGTAATGTTTGACTTGATATATATGAATTGATGTTTAATTCTCTACCACTTATCTAATCTATAATATGATTGATTAATTAAGAACAAAAAAAATAAAGTTTGTGAATTGAAATAAAAGTAAATCTTGAGAACTTTTTCAACAGAGATACGATGGAGAACTACTTGCGAGAAATGCAAAAACTAGCTATGTATTTGTTTGATATAACTGGCCAAGCAGTACATATTGACAAACAAGAGATGATAGATGTTTTCGAAGATGGCATGCAATCAGTGAGGATGACTTACTATCCACCTTGTCCCAAACCGGATCTAGTTATCGGTTTAACCCCTCACTCGGACGCAGCTGGAGTTACCATTCTTCTTCAAGTCAATGAAGTCGAAGGTTTGGAAGTTAAGAAAGATGGAGTCTGGCTCCCTGTGAATTTTCTTCCAGATGCATTCGTTGTTAATATTGGAGACATTCTTGAGGTTAGGCCTCCCTCTTCTTCTCCATCTTAAATTCAAGATAAGTATTTGCATATGGGTCCTGCAAAATGGATTTAAAAACATATGAGAGCATTAACTATTATTTTATATGCAAATGTAAAACGTGGCTATATATACATTTAATTCGGTTTACTAAAGAACAGATTAGCTACTAGTTTATGGTTATGAGTCCTTCTCAAACATTTGTAGTTGTTGGATACTAGAATTGTCTTGTCTTCCATCTTTGACCAAAACACATCCGATGGTTTATTTATAATAAAAAATGTGAATTTTTTGGGGGTCATTCTTTCTGAAGCCAGATCGAAGTATTTTGATGTGTAACTCGAAATTTCAATCAGATGATTTAGAAATAAAAAAACTAGTACGTGTTTTTCTACCAAGTCTCTAACCCTAAAATAGACCAAGATTGCGAATTTATATTCGGTTGGCAGGTGACTTGGTTGGCGCGAACTAATGTTTAGGTTGAGTGTGACAGATAGTTCGGTATGGGTTTAATAGGAATATTTTTATGAGATCCCTGCTTCTAGTGCAACTCCATACCATCTCGTAGAGAGGGAGCCCCATTTGAAGTGTGCACTCCAAACCTCGTAAATTTAATTCAATTTTCAGTTTGTTCTTTAATTAAGTAACTCTTAATTATCTAAAATAAGTTTCTTTTACGAGCTCAAACCCGTTCATAAAAGTAATCGCCAAATTAGTCAAGTTAGAACAATTTTTTTTAACCAAAAAATATTCATTAAATTTTGACCAGCTCCAAAAGTGCGGGCTTAGCCTTAGCCAACATCCAAAAGCCTGGCTAAGCCGACAAAAGTGGGGATTATGCCTTAGCCGGCAAAGCTTATTTGAGGAAAGGTGGTTTGGCTAGAATCGTGAATGTCTGTTTTGTTAAAGGCTAAAACCCAATTACTATAATAATGTCTACTTTAATTGTATTTTAGTAAAAAATTAACTAAATAAAACTTGGTCAACTTGATTAATTCAATTGGGTGATTTCCCTAAAAAACTGAAAACTTTAGTCCCATTTAGGTCCAACCCAGTCATCCATCTTTTATGGTATTAATGAATCTGTAGATTTTTTTTTACGAGCTCAAACCCGTTCATAAAAGTTTTTTACGTGCTTGTGTATGTCTGTATTGCATTAAATCATGTTAATTTTAGAATATATACAGACCACAAATCCAGATATATATCACTAGCAATACATGGATCGTTCTCATGCTTAATAATCTGAAACTAGTAGTAATTATTTATCGATTTTGTAGATAATGAGCAACGGTGTATACAATAGCATTGAGCATAGAGCGACGGTTAATGCAACGAAAGAGAGGATTTCGTTAGCCATGTTCTTTAATCCAAAGCTTGAAGCAGATGTTGGTCCTGCTAAAAGCCTCACAACAAACACAGGAGACCCACCGTTGTATAAAACACTCGTAATGGAACAGTACCTCAAAGACTTCTTCTCGCGCAAGCTCAATGGAAAGACATTTCTCGAGAGAATGAAGATTGGATATGGTGAAGCCAGTGAAACTTGATCAAATATATATATCCTAGCATTTTGTTGATCATATATATTTAATACTCATGCAAAATAAATTATGTACGTACATATAATTTGTACAGTAGTTAATTAGCATCTTAAACCCTTTGAAGATTGGTATAATACCCTTCTCTTCTCGTTTATATTTCGTTCATTTAGGTGACTCGTTATTTACTTTTATATTTGTTAATTTGGGTTATATTTAATATCTTATTTTAACGGCAAATTTGGATCATTGACGGACTGCTGGAGTATTATCGTGTCACCAGTGAAACCACCCGATCATATCCATCTTCACTAAGCAATAATGCATATACACCAATTCAGATGGAAACATATTAAATCTGGGAAAACCGCTTGTGGGAATCAAACCCCGTAAATAGGACAACTTGGTTAATATTTATATATAAAGGACATGTCAGAGCCGTCCCCGAGAACTCTCAAAAAAATTAAGGTCTCTGGCGACAAAAAAAGTTGGGCCCAAAATTTTGGTTAAGGGGAAATGAATTAAAAAAAAAAATAATACATTAGTGGTGAAGGCAAGACTTGAACTTGAGTCCTATACATATCTTGGGATGATTTTTTCCACTACCACTAACAATTCTTATTATAATAAATGAATGCATGCACTAAATATATATATATATATATATATATATATATATATATATATATATATATATATATATATATATATATATATATATATAGGGTAGGGCTAGATAAAAAACCCTATATATATAAAAAACCCGAGAAAACCCAAGCTCCCGACATTTTTTTTTTTTGAAAAAAATAACACATGTAATATACATGTTTTTAAGACTTTTGGGCCAAAAAAATCAAAAAAGCGCCGAAGGGATATTTTTATAAAAAAAAAAAGTTTCAGCGAATTTCAGGAAAATTGTGTCTTTTTTGCTTAACACGTGTTAGGAGCTGAAATTTGTTTATTTTTTTAAAAAAAAATCCCTTCGGCGCTTTTTTGTTTTTTTTGGCCCAAAACACTCTAAAACATGTATATTACATGTGTAATTTTTTTCAAAAAAAAAAAATGTCGGGAGGTTGGGTAAAAATGGCTTCCCATTTGGGTTTCCAGAGTTTTCTAAGAATTTTAGGGTTTTTTATCTAGCATTACCCTATATATATATATATATATATATATATATATATATATATATATATATATATATATATATATATATATATATATATATATATATATATATATATTAGGGAGCCGCTAAAATGAAAACCACCCCCAGTTGTAAGAACCGCAAGAACCACTCTCAACCAATCAAAAAAAGGGGTAGTTTGGTCATTTCCTTTAAATGTCCAATCTCACCTATCTCCTCTCTCATCTCTCCTATCTAATGTTGCAGACCTTTCTCTTTCTTGAGCCCCCATTTCTCATCTCTTCTATATTAAGGAAAACCCCCCACTCAAAATTCAAATCAACCACAACCTCCTTTTCGTCATTAAAGTTGCAGCACCCCACTTCCTTCCATTTCTCCTCTTTAAAGTTGCAGCACCCCACCCCCAACTCAAAATTCAAATCAACCACAACCTCCTTCCGGCGACGGCGCCGCCGCCACGGTGGTGGTGACGGCGGTTGCTTCTGATGACGATCAAGAGTTTTACAAGGATGATGATGGTCCGAAGTGTTCACGGCCATCTTCGGTCCCCCTCCTCCCGCCGCCCCCTATTTGCGATCGGTGTTTGGTGGTGGTTGCGTTGGGTTTGGTGGCGGACCCCTAGGCGGTGGTGGTGGTTTCTGTTCTTGATTTTTTGTGTGGTGGGTGTTGCTTTCTTGTGGGTTTCTCACTCTAGAAATAGTGGGTGTTGATTTATGTTCTTGTTTTTGTTTGGTTTTTTGGTATGTTTTGGGGGGTTGATTTGTTTTTTATGTTGGGGTTTGATCTGATGGGGTTGATTTACAGCTGATTTTTTGATTTTTTTGGTAATTTTTTGATAAGTGAACAATGTGGGTTTTGATCGGTTGGATTTGGGTGGCGATGATGGGAAAAAAAACCTAAACAGATGGCGCGGCAACGACGGCGGAGGGTAGGTTTTTGAACCTGCAACCCCACTTTGCAGCCTTTTGATTATCGGATAATCTGAGCCAAACCCCGTTTTTTTTTTTTTTTTTTTTTTGCGAGATACACTTTGTTTTGATGTTGTTGGTTTTTTATTTTCCCCCCTAGTCGATGATGATAACATATATCTGAGACACCTCCAAAGTTTGCGATTTCTGTGTG
Source organism: Helianthus annuus (assembly GCF_002127325.2). Taxonomy (NCBI): domain Eukaryota; kingdom Viridiplantae; phylum Streptophyta; class Magnoliopsida; order Asterales; family Asteraceae; genus Helianthus; species Helianthus annuus. The sequence goes on from NC_035436.2 coordinate 161,761,618, forward strand.
CGTTCGTTTTTTGCGTAAAAAAGTTTTTGTAAAAAAAAAAAAGTTAAACCGTAAACTTTTTAACGTAAAATGTAAACTTTTTAACGTAAAACATAAAAACGTTAAACGTAAAATGTAAAAAGTTTTACGTAAAACGTTAAAAGGTTTACGCAACACGTAAAAAGTTTTATGTTAGCCGTAAAACGTAAAACATAAAAAGTTTTACGTAAAACGTAAAAAGTGTTATGTAAAACGTAAAACGTAAAAAGTTTTACGTAAAACGTAAAAAGTTTTACGTAAAACGTAAAAAGTTTTACGTAAAACGTAAAAACGCAAAAAGTTTACGTAAAACGGGAAAAATCGGCGCGTTAAAAAAAACGATGCTTTAAAAAACGGCGCGTAAAAAACGTGTAAAAAACGGCGCTTTAAAAAACGTCGAAAAACGGCGCGTAGAAAACGTATAAAAAACGACGCGTTAAAAATGTGAAAAAAACGGCGCGTTAAAAAAACGCCGATTGAGAAAAACGGCGCCTTAAAAAACCCGGTGTGCAAAAACCGGCGCGTAAAAGATTTTGTCTTGTTCAAAAAATTTGAATTTAAAAATGCTTTTCATAAAAAAATTATTTTTAAAAAATAAAAAGTAATATAATAAAACAAAAAAGTAATAAAAAAATAATAAAGACAAAATGACAAAATAGAGTAATTTTACTATACTACCCTTTTGAATTAAAATATTAAAGACATAATAAGACAAAATCTATTTAATATTAATTTTAGTTACTTTCAATCTCATCCATCCATTTTCTTGATCTAGAGGCTAGAAAGTGGTTCTCTCAGTTCTTACAACTGGAGGTGGTTTTCATTTTAGCGGTCCCCTATATATATATATATATATATATATATATATATATATATATATATATATATATATATATATATATATATATATATATATATATAGAGAGAGAGAGAGAGAGAGAGTAAAGTTCAAATGAGAAGAATTTTTTTGTAAGAAGAAAAAATAAGAAGTTTCAACCAATAAGAATGCTTCATTTTACTTTATTTAATACTTGCATTTAATTTTATAAGGGTATATTGGTAAACTTACATAAATCATTAATTTGTATTCTTACCATTTAATAACTAAGTAAATTAAATTTGTAACTCTTTTTCAATATATAAACTTTTTCCAAATTAAAAAAACAACTTAATTTAAAGTGTAGAATAAATTACTAGTTGTGAAGGATAAATTACGAGTTGTGTAGGATATATTTCGAGGTGTGTAGAATAAATTTCGACTGTGTAGGAGAAAATTCTATAATGTGTAGGGTATATGTAGGGAAATTTTGATATGTGTAGGTTTTGTAGATTATATGTAGGATAATTAATGATTAGTTAACTAATTAATTAAATAGAGGAAAATTAATGATATGAGTTATAAATGAAATAGTAATTTAATAATATGTTCTTTCTTCTTTTTCTTCTCACATTAAATTTCTTCTCAAATGAACCTTTCCATATATATATATAATATATATATATATATATATATATGATATGGGAGCGCTAAAATGAAAACCACCTCCAGTTGTAAGAACCGAGAGAACCACTTTCTAGCAACTAGACCAACAAGATGGATTGATAGATTAAAAGTAACTAAAATTAATATTAAATACATTTTGTCTTATTATGTCTTTAATATTTTAATCCAAAATGATAGTTTAGTAAAATTACCCTATTTTGTTTTTTGTCTTTATTATTTTTTTATTACTTTTTTGTTTTATTATATTACATTTTATTTTTTAAACATAATTTTTTTATTAAAAGTATTTTTAAATTGAAATTTTTTTAACAAAACAATTTTTTTGTGCTCCGGTTTTTGCACGCCGTTTTTACGCCCGGCTTTTTTAAGCATCGTTTTTTAACGCGTCGTTTTTGCACGCCGTTTTTACGCTCGGCGTTTTCAAGCGTCGTTTTTTACGTCCCGTTTTACCGCGGCGTTTTTTACGTCCCGTTTTTTTCGCGGCGTTTTTATGCCCCGTTTTCGCGCCTCTTGTTTAGGCGCCGTTTTATCACACGGTTTTTTTATGTTTTACAATTTACGTAGAAAAAGTTTAACGTTTTACGTTAAATAGTTTTTACATCAAAGTTTACGTTTTACGTTTTACGTTTTACGTTTTACGTTAAACTTTTGACGTTTTACGTAAAACTTTTTACGTTCTACGTTAAACTTTTTACGTTTTACGTTTTCCGTTAAAAAGTTTACGTTTTACGTTTTACGTTAAAAAGTTTACGTTTTACGTTAAAAAGTTTACGTTTTACGTTAAAAAGATTACGTTCTACGTTTTACGTTAAAAAGTTTACGTTTTACGTTTTACATTAAAAAGTTTACGTTTTACGCTTTACGTTAAAAAGTTTACATTTTATGTTAAAAAGTTAACGTTTTACGTTAAAAAATTTACGCTTTACGCGTTACGTTAAAAACTTTACGTTTTACGTTAAAAAGTTTACGGTTTTAACTTTTTTTTACAAAATCAAAGCAAATGTGTGGATCTTGAAAAAAAAGGGTTTGGCTCAAAGTTTCCAATAATCAAGGTTGCAAAGTGGGGTTCCATGTTCAAAAACCTACCCTCCACCATCCTCGCCGCACCATCGTCATTAATTTGTCAGAAAAATTGTTTCGGACTATCACTGCCAATCTTAACCCCCCAATATCAAAAACACAAATCAAAAATTGTTTCAAAAACACAAATCAAAAACTATCACTGTCGATCTCAAACCCCCCCCCAATGTAAAAAAACACAAACCAATCACCGGCACCAACAACATCTACGGCACCACCGGCACCACCAACATCGACGGCACCACCGGCACACCGCCTTTAAACACCGGCACCACCGGCATCGACGGGCACCACCGGAAATCAAACGAATTAACGGGCACCACCGGCATCGATGGGCACCACCGGCCTCGACGGGCACCACCCAATATCAAAACCACAAACCAATCACCGGCACCACTGGCATCGACGGGCATCACAAGCCAACGGTATAAAAGTTTTATTGTTTCACAATCACAAGCCAACTGCAGAACAAAAGATTCAAACTAATCACCCTTATGTCGCATAAAGATTCAAACATTCAAAACAAAGATTTAAACAGGGGGGACCATCGGCACCACCGACATCGACTACACCACCGACATCGACGGGACCACCGGCACCACCGACATCTACGGCACCACGGGCACCACCGACAATCGACGCCACCACCGACAACACAGGCACACAAAATAAAAAAGATTTCAGAAAACCCAAAAAATTGTTCCAACACATATCAAAATCTCAGCAAAAAAAAAAACCTTAAAAAAACCCATAAAGTTCGTTACCCTTTTTGAAGTTCTGTTTCAAAAAACCCAACATAATTTCAGAAAAAGCCACACTTCAAAAACCACTATATAAAAACCATAACAAAACTATTTATATTCATTCAAGCATTTGCAAAAACAATTAGTCCAAACAAGCTTTCTTAGGGTTATCAACATTACCTGCTGGTGGCTGTTAAGACACCAGATCAGAGAAGGGTTATCGACGTGGTGTTGTTGCCGACGGGGGGGTGGTGGTTGATGACGGGGACGTCACCGGTGTGGGTGTGGTGTTTGGGGGTCGTTGGAGAAATGAGCGGGGTGCCGGTGTGGGTTTGGTGTTTTTGGGGGGTCGCAGGTGTGGGGTGTGGTGTCGGTAACTTGATCTGTGTACTCAGATGAAGATGATGAACATTTGATTTTGATTTCTTGAGATGATTGTGGGTGAACGATGATGAGAGATCAGGGGTTTCAAGAGAGAGAGAGAGATAGAGATGAGAGATGAATGAATGAATTAGATTTGTGATGTCTTTAAAAGAAAGAGACAGAGGACAGAGACAGAGACATATATGACAGTGTGTGGAAATGACTATAATACCCTTTATGTTGGCATATTCTGATTGGTTGAGAGTGGTTCTCGCGGTTCTTACAATTGGGGATGGTTTCTATTTTAGTGGTTCCCTATATATAGGGTCAGGATTTAGAGAGAACGGTGAAAATTGTGAGAACTGTGAGAACGATTTTGCTGGTGACATGTGGCATTGATGTTAAATTACACTAAGAGGTAATATTGTCAAAAAACCCACTCACATGAATTGGGTGTTCAAATAAAACGCCATAAAAACACCCAATTCAGAAAACCGTCATGAAAATACCCAGTTAAAAACGCCATAAAACACCCAGTTTAGAGAAACGCCATGAAAAAACTCAGTTGAAACGCCATAAAACACTTAGTTCAGAAAAATGCCATGAAAATACCTAGTAAAAACGCCATAAAAACACCTAGTTCAGAAAAACGCCATGAAAATACCTAGTCTAAAACGCCATAAAACAACCAGTTCAGAAAAACGCCATAAACCCCTGTTAATTTTTTTCGAAAAGTATATCAATAGTATACTCGTTGGAAAGATAAAAAAACGTGAGTTTTATGGTGTAATTTTTTTTTCGAAAAATAATCACGTATAAAAAAGTTATTGTCGTTTAAATATGATGGGGGAAAATGACATGTGATTATTATGTGCACCTTTGTTTGGATCTTCTTATTTTACCCCTCTTGTTAGTTCCAATGCCCCTATTATTTACAAAAATGCCACCGTATCAATCTCAGCCACAAACCACTAAGATCTTGTGGCTGAGAATCGTTCTCATCGTTCTCTCAATTTGAGGCGTTCTCTCCTAATCCTGATCCTGTTCCTATGTGTGTATATATATATATATATATATTACAGGAAAAGGATCCGTTAGAAACCACTCTTTATTGCGAGAACCGCGAGAACCAATGTGAACACAACAAAAAATACCTAAAAAAAATCTAAAAAACACATAATTTTTTTAATATTTTTTATAAAAAAATCACTATATTTCGTTATTAAAAAAAATTGGCTACTAAAAGTAGCGATTTTTTCATAAAAATATTAAAAAAAAAATTTTGTGTGTTTTCTAGATTTTTTATAATTGTTTTAGGTTTTTTGGGGGTTTAGTTTTTAGCATTTAGCTTGGTTGGGGGGGGGGGTGTTTAGGTTTTGGGGGTGGGGGGTTGGGTTTTTTTAGGTTTTTGGTGGTGTAGTGGGTTTATTTTGTTATGTTCACATCGGTTCTTGCGGTTCTCGCAATAAAGGTGGTAAGCAATAGTTTTGTTATGTTCAAATGGATCAAGCACACAAAAATGTGAAAATTGTTCAAGGGTGTTAAGCAATAGTTTTTAATTGGAGTTGTGTTCTTAATTCACTTGCGTAAATGACCTTAGGTTTAACAAGTGGTATTAGAGCCTGACGATCTAGGATCAGTTCCGTTATAGTTTACCAATTTGTTTCAGGTTCGTAGTGTTTCTGAGCGAAGGTGTCCAACTTCCGATCAAAGTAAGTTTCCGATCGCAGGCGTATAGATTCCGATCGCGGGAAGTAACTGATCGAAGGGAAGTCAAGAAACCGAAACAACGGCAGAGTGACAGGTCCTAGGAGGAATCAAGAAATTGCGTCAAAGAAACTAGAAACAATGGTCAACGTGCATCAAATCATATCTTCAAGGTCAAGATCTTTGGCAAGTGGCCAACAGTACAGAGACGAGACAACCAACAAACGATATCAACGGTGCCATCGGGAAGTGGCAAGTGAAATCAGGTCGGGCGATATTCATCATCAAGACAACAGTTGATGAAGGTGTTTTTGATCACATTGAAGATCTAGAATTCCCAAAGCAAGCGTGGGATAGAATGTTGTTTATATCTGTCCGAGTGCAATTCCTCGTGTAATATGGGTCTATTAACCAAACATTCTGATTTGAAATGGTTTTGAAAGGTTTAACCCAATTCGACTAGTTTATATATTTTATATTATTTAAACTAGTCGTATGCGTAAATACGACATTTGTTGGTCGAATAGGTCTTTGATGAGTTTAGGTTTTGGATTTAGTTAGCTTTTAGGGTTAGGTTTTTGGGGGGTTTAAGTTTCGAGTTTAGTTTTTAGGTTTTTTTTTGGGGGGGGGGGGGTGGGGGGTTAGGTTTTTGGGTGGTGCGGTGGGGGGTTTAGGTTTCGGGTTTTTGGCGGGTGGGGTGGGTTTAGGTTTTTGGGGGATGGGGTGGGGGGTTTAGGTTTTGGGGGTGGGGTGGGATGGGATGGGAGGTTGGCCGCTTTAGGTTTTTCATAGTATTGCACATGTGTAGTACTAATTATTATTTATTTATTTTTCAAAAAAAAAAACGTTTTCTTGTATTTTAAGAATGCTAGATTTACAGTAAAAAAATGTTAAAAAAATAATAAAAACTTTTGGTGTCTTTTTAAAGTTTTTTTAGGAGTTTTCGAGTTCTCGCAATAAAAAGAGTTTACGCTTGAACCCTCACTTATATATATACATATAGGAGAAATATCCGTTAGGAACCACCTTTTATTGCGAGAACCAATGTGAACACAACCAAAAATACCTAAAAATAGCTAAAAACACATAATTTTTTTAATATTTTCCTTACTTTAAATTCATTATATTTCTTTATTAAAAAATTTTTTGGCTACTAAAAGTAGCGATTTTAAAGTAAAAAATATTAAAAAAAAAATTGTGTGTTTTTAAGATTTTTTTAAGTTTTTTTGGGGGTTTAGTTTTTAGCATTTAGCCTGGGTCGGGTGGGGGGGGGGGTGTTTAGGTTTTTTTGGGGGTGGGGGTGGGGCCGGGGGGTGGTTAGGTTTTTTTTAGAGGGTGGGGGGTTTAGGTTTTTTAGGTTATTTTATTGTATTTACATTGGTTCTCATGGTTCTCACAATAAAGATGGTTCTCAAATGAACCTTACCCCATATATATGTGTGTGTGTATGTGTGTGTATATATAGGATTAGGTTCATGAGTGAACAACTTCTTGAGAGTAATTAATTAAGTGAACTAATCTTGGCTCTTGATCATTTTTTAGATTAAAAGGGTAAGATTGACATTAGCCAATTACTTTTAATTAAAATCCCTTAATTTTCTCCTCTCTTAAATCTCTCTCTCTCTCTCTCTCTCCCTCATTTTTAATTATTTCTCTATTATTTTAATTATAAGAGTTTGAAGGGCTAATGTTTCTTTTTAAATAAACTCTTATGTTCCTTTTAAAATTAAATATTAACCCAAATTAAATTATGTTTTTTAACATATGTATATACATGTCAGTATATAAAAGACTTATACACTTGTGTATTATTACATCTTGTTTACACAGGTCGGTATATACGTGTGTACAGTAATTCACAAGTGTACATCAAACATTCAATACAAAAAAAAAATTCTGAGATATCACAAAAACAGACGATATACACAGGTGTACATCGCATTAAAAACATGACAAAATCAGAATACACCTGTGTACTTCGCATTTAAACAGAGCAAGGATAATGAATTTAAAATAGGAAAGATATTATGGATAAGGAATTAAAATGGGAAATATGTAACTGATTTCAATTATTAAGATAATGATTTAAATCTTATTTTTTTTATAAAATTACTTTCCTATTTAATTTATGAGAGAGAACATGATTTATGCAATCAATTTAAGATGAAAATTACACATATATCCTTTTTATATTTAATTAAATGGAAAAAATTAACCACATAATTACCATCATGTCACTCATCTAAATCTCAAGATCATAGAAATCAAGGGCCAAGATGAGTTCACACAGATCACAACTGAGGGGGGGTGTTCACTCTGAAACCTAATCCTATATATATATATATATATATATATATATATATATATATATGGGAGGTTCATTTGAGAAGAAAATTAAATTGAGAAGAAAGAACAAAGGGTACAATTGTAAAACATTAAATAGTTTTTCTCTTTTTTCATTTATTATTATCTTTAACTAATTAATTAGTCATAAAGTCTATCATCATCCACACTAAAATTTTTGCTTACACACATCAAAACTTATCCTACACATATTGAATTTTATCTTACACAGCTCGTAATTCATCCTACATACCTCGTAATTCATCCTACACTTTAATTTAATTTTTTTTCTTCTTTGAAATTTTTTTTTTTGAAAATAAGTTACAAATTTAATGTACTTAGCTATTAAAAATGAAGACTACCAATTAATGTTATATCTAAGTTTACAAATATACCCTTACACTATATTAAATACAAAAATTAAATGAAGTAAAATAAATGATTCTTATTGGTTGAAAATTGTTCTTTTAATATAGGGGGTGCTAAAATGAAAACCACCCCCAGTTAAGAGAACCACAAGAACCACTTTCCAACCATTGATCTTGGGAGATATATGGATGAGATTAAAAGTAATAAAAACAATATTAAATTCTTTTTGTCTTATTATGTTTTTAATATTTTAATGTTAAAAGGGAAGTTTAGTAAATTTGTTTGTTGTGTCTTTATTATATTTGTTGTTTTTTTTACTTTTTTGCCTTATTAAATTAATTGTTTTTTATTAAAATCAGAATTTTTAATTAAAAAACATTTTAAAATATGATTTTTTTACAAAAAAAAAAAAAAACAATTTTCAGGATTTTTTTTTGCAAAAAACGTTTTTACGTTACGCCCCGTTTTTTACTCGTCGTTTTTTCGCCCAGTTTTTTACCCCCGGTTTTTTTACGTGCCGTGTTTACGCCCCGTTTATGCGCCGTTTTTTACGCCCGGTTTTATAAGATTCGTATTTAAGCGTCGTTTTTTTACGCTCCATTTACGCCCGGTTTTTTACTCGCCGTTTTTTACGTCCGGTGTTACGCGCCATTTTTTTAACGCCCCTGTTTTTTACGCCGCGTTTTAATGCGCCGTTTTTTGAGATTCGTATTTACGCGCCGTTTTTTTACGTTCCGTTTTTGCGCGCCGTTTTTTACGCCCCGTTTTTTACGCCCGGTGTTACGCGCCATTTTTTAACGCGCCGATTTTTACGCCCCGTTTTAATTCGTCGTTTTTACTACCCCCCATTTTTACGCCCGGTTTTTTACTCGCCGTTTTTTACGTCCGGTGTTACGCGCCATTTTTTTAACGCGTCGTTTTTTACGCCCCGTTTTAATGGGCCCTTTTTTGATATTTGTATTTACGCGCCGTTTTTTTTACGTTTCGTTTTATGCGCTCCGTTTTTTGCGCCCGGTTTTTTACGCCCGGTGTTACGCGCCATTTTTTTAATGCCCCGTTTTAATTCGTCGTTTTTACTACCCCCCCCCCCCCCCCCCCCCCCCGCGTATTTACGCGCCGTTTTATCACCCGATTTTTTTACGAGCCATTTTTTAGGCCCAGTTTTTACGAGCTTTTTTTTACGCGCCGTTTTTTCGCCCTCTATTTACGCGCCGTTTTTTTACACACACGTTTTTTAACTTTTTTTTTACGAAAACTTTTTTACGGTTTTAAACTTTTTTTTACAAAAAAACTTTTTACAAAAACTTTTTAACAAAGAACAAAAATTTATACGAAAACTTTTTTACGATTTTAACATTTTTTTACAAAAACTTTTTTTTACATACACGTTTTTTTAACTTTTTTACGTTTTTTTACGAAAACTTCTTTTACGGTTTTAAACTTTTTTTTTACAAAAACTTTTTTACCAAAAATATTTTAAAAAAATTTTTTTATAATTTTTTTTACCAAGAGACTTTAAAGAGGAGAGAGATATGATTTGATGGTTTTGAAGAGAGAGAAATTGAAATACTTTAAAAAAGACTTTAAAGAGGAGAGATAGATGATTTGATGGTTTTGATTAAAGGACTATATTATCCTTTTGTTTGTCATTATCTGACTGGTGGATAGTGGTTCTCGCGATTCTCGCAATTGGGGTGGTTTTCATTTTAGCAGCCCCCTATATATATATATATATATATATATATATATATAGAGAGAGAGTAGGGATATGGTAAAAAGTGTTTAAAATGTGAGAAGGGTAAGAAGTGTTTTAAACCATTAGATATTTGATCTAATGGTTGAGATCAATAGGATATAGAAATGTAAATTGTGTTTTAATTAGAGGGACCTTATGTAAAATTGAAGGGCAATAGTGTCTTTTTCAATGTTTGAAATATGGTAACCGTAACCTACAAAACCAAAAATACCTACATACTCTCTTTTTTCCTTAAATATAGGAATTAATGATTCACCTTAATTGTAGAAGATCTTTGGTTACATATTCTTCATACGTTATCATAAAGAGATCTATAATCAGATTCATGGCGTGGTGTTTTAAAACAACTGGATAAATTGACTATGATTCAAGTCATGGTGTTTTATGTGGAGACATTGTTCATGTCGTGGTGTTTTAAATATCTATGATTCAAGTCATGATGTTTTATCTAGAGACATTGTTCATGTCGTGGTGTTTTAAACATCTATGATTCAAGTCATGGTGTTTTATCTCGACACATTGTTCATGGCGTGGTGTTTTATCAATACAAAACATTCCCAGATTTTAAAACACCATAACTATGATTCAAGTCATGGTGTTTTATCTGGAGACATTGTTCATGGTGTGGTGTTTTAAACATCTATGATTCAAGTCATGGTGTTTTATATGGAGACATTGTATAATCAGATTCATGGCGTGGTGTTTTAAAACAACTGGATAAATTGACTATGATTCAAGTCATGGTGTTTTATCTAGAGACATTGTTCATGGCATGGTGTTTTAAACATCTGGACAAAAATACTTTATGTCCTTTCTTTATTTTATTTCAATATTATATCTATGGTTTGCATTCACCTTGCATTATTGATCTTTATAATGGGATCAGCCGCCATCTACAATGAAAACAAATTGTTTGTTAGGTAGGATATCATATGCAAGAAATCTCCATGAATGATGTAAAATATGTGCTTCTTCTAGGTTGCCACATATATAATTGCAGGTCAATATTTTCTTTGTTTGTATCCTCACGTTCATCGATTATAAAGATATGTATCTCCTAAAATAACTCCAAAACCGTTACACACAATTAATTGATAAGAAAGGTAAATTACTAATGTACCCTTTTTAATTAATTAAGATAAAGGACACTTGTCATCCCCAAATTATTTCTCACACTTCTTACAAAAGTAGGACTTTTTACAGGATCTTTTACCTACATATATATATATATATATATATATATATATATATATATATATATATATATATATATATATATATTATAGGGCAATGATTCTTAGAGAAGTCCACCCTATTTGAGAAACTTAAGAAAAATTCTGAATCACACATTTTCGTAAACTTTTCATAATATATACATATGTATAGTATAAAATTGACTATATACATATATGTAGATTGTCAAATCTTGAATTATATACATATGTATATAGTCAATTTTAAACTATACATATGTGTATATTACGAAAAGCTTAGGAAAATTTGGTGCAGAATGCTTCTCAAGTTTTTCAATTAGCCTAGTTGGTGTGCGTTAGGTGTGATATAATTTTATTAATATTTTGAGTCAATCTACGCATTAGTCAAGTTTTAAATTTATAAAACACGATATTGTACTAACACTAAACACACACTTGGGCAAGTGCACCCGTCGTGAGTGTAGTATAGTGTTGGTAAGATACCGAGGTCATCCAAGGACACAAGAGCTTTTAATACCGGTTTATCCTCAACGTCTAATCGATCTAAATTTTTGAGAAAAGTTTTGAAACATGAAAATAAAACTAAAAAATAAAAAGATAAATAAAATGAAAAACAAACAGACAAGATAAAATCACTTGGATCGAAATCATCTTTAATGTATCCTTTGATGATTTTCGCACTTTCGGACTTTTTAAGAGATTATCTTAGTTATAGTAGTAGCTACCTCTTTTGAAGGTGACGTTACCCTCAACCCAGTGGTTTGAGTCAGCAGGGATACAATCCCAAAGGGTCGGAATATTGAAAGATAATTAAATTAGTTATTAATGCGAAAAGTGGTAGGCCCCTCTTTTGAAAGTGATGTTACCCTCGGCTAAGTGGTTTGAGTCAGCAAGAATACAATCCCAAGAAGCTGGTTTAAAGTATTAATAGTAGTTTACATATGAGGGGTTCAAGCTATTCGCACCCCCGCCATCCAATACCGTTGGGCATTGAAGGAGGTCCTAGTAAGCTTGAACCAGGTCCTCGCAGGATCTATACACTGAACGAGACAAGAACTTTACCAAACCACCCTCCTAACCCCCTTTCAGGTAGTTAACGTGCTTTATATAGATCGTAAAGACACGAATGAGCAAATCAATGACATCATGAAGAAATGGTAAATAAAATTCACCATCAACATAAGAAACTAGTTATTAAAGTCATTAATACAAACCAAAATAAAAAGTGGCGAAAGATTAAAAATCAAAAGTAATACATTAAAGACTTGTCTTCACCGAGTGATGTAAGAGATTAGCCAAACATGGCCTTTGATTGACACAAACTCTTATGATCAATCTTAGATCCCGAGACTACTACACACTCTAAAGATGGATGACGGATGATGGTGGTGGGTGTTGGTGTTGTAGTGGTGGTGGAGTGGTGGCAAAGTGGGAGAGTAGTGGTTTGCCAAGGGATGCCTTTGAAGTGAACCAAGCACCCCTATTTATAGCCAGAACAGAGCTCTGGCCATGGCCCCGTGTCCAGCCAACACGGCCCGTGGCCATCATCTTCTCTTCCTTCATTAATTGCAATTGTCAGCAGGGGGCCCTACACGACCCCGTGTCTTCTAGACACGGCCCCGTGGTCAACTCTTTGCTGTACTATCAAGATTCTACAAATCCTAGAGTTGATCACGCCCAGTGTAGAGCTGTGCACGGCCCCGAGATGGGCGTAGAAGCTTCTGCAGGTTTGTCTTGTTGTGAAGGGTCCTGACCACGCCCAATGCTCAGCTAGGCACGGCCCCGTGGTCAGGTTATGTCTTCTTGTGTTTGTCTTGGGAGACTACAACACACTCTAAAGATGGATGACGGATGATGGTGGTGGGTGTTGGTGTTGTAGTGGTGGTGGAGTGGTGGGAAAGTAGGAGAGTAGTGGTTTGCCAAGGGATACCTTTGAAGTGAACAAAGCACCCCTATTTATAGTCAGAAGAGAGCTCTGGCCAAGGCCCCGTGTCCAGCCAACACGGCCCGTGGCCATCATCTTCTCTTCCTTCATTAATTGCAATTGTCAGTAGGGGGCCCCACACGACCCCATGTCTTCTGAACACGACCCCGTGGTCAACTCTTTGATGTACTATCAAGATTCTGCAAATCTTAGAGTTGACCACGCCCCTTGTAGAGCTGGCCACGGCCCCGTGGTAGGCGTAGAAGCTTCTGCAGGTTTTTTTTATTGTGTAGGGTCCTGACCACGCCCCATACTCAGCTGGGCATGGCCCCGTGGTCAGGTTCTGTCTTTTTTGTTTTTGTCTTGGGAGATGCTGCCGAGGGGTCGGGCATGTTACTTTATTTCTTCTTCTTGTATTTATGTTGGTTTTGGCTACTTATTTGTTCATTTTGTTCTTTTAAGCTTGTTTAGTCCTGTAAATTCAAAAGAAAGAAAGAAACACGCTTTTTCCAACATTAGTACTAAAAAAGGGTTAGTTTTATGCCTCAATTGATGTAAGTTATATGTTGCATTTTGCACACATCAAATACCCCCAAATTTGAATCTTTGCTTGTCCTCAAGCAAAACTCTTTAATATGTGGCTTACACACCCAAATGGAAGAGGTAGAGGAGAAGTTTGTGACTTATCTTGAGTGTCGAGAATCCAAGATCTTTATTAAGTTTTATTTTTATTTTATTTACAATCCTATTCGTCATGATTTATTTAGAACACTTGTTAAGAAAAACTATTTATTAGGGCATAACATGCCTTTTTAAAATTCCACTTATATACAAGTTCACATACCTCACGGGAGATCACTCAACACTCGGCCGAAGGTGTATTTTTGTGAAACACTCGATACCGACATGGAACTTACTTCTACCATATGCTTGCCAAGCAATCAAACCTCCTCTTTTTTAACTATAAACCTTTGCAAATATCAAGAGGACTTTGGGGAAGGGTTAGGCTTGGGCTAAGGGTAGGTGGTTTTTGGTTAGCAAAATGGCGAAAAGCGTAAAGAGCGTCGGTTGTCGTAAAACTTTTTATTTATTTAATTTTTTTATGTCACAAGATAACCGATCTTTTTACTAAAACAAATGGGTTTGAAAAGAAAAAGGTTTTGGTGGGTAATGGGTGTTTGTTTTTCGGGTTTTGAAATGAAAAGGTTTAGGCTCAAAGGTGTTAACTAGGGGGATTTTAGGTTGTGGTGTAAAAAAGATGAAAAATAATGGTTTTGAAAGAAAATGGGTTAGTCCTAATGCCTCCATCATTTACTTACTTGGGTTTAAGTCGGTAAGGACCGGGAATGTATCGTCTTGGCAAGTTCTAGAGTCGTAAGAACCAAGCTGCTATTCACACAATAAACGAAAATGAGCATTTAGTTTAAAGATGTATGCATGTATGCTCAATAAAGGCTCAAAACTTACTTATTGTGGGAATGGGTTTATAATGTGATCAAGTATATATAATCAAATTTTTAATAGATTTGTCATGCCTTTTCATAATTTTCTTATTTGGTTCTTTTTATCACGACGCTATCGGTTGTAAATTTGTAAAAACATAAGCTTTTTAGAACTTGTTATTCCCAAATTAACCAAGACAAGTAAGAAAAATGAAAAAAAAAATTGAAAAAAATTTGGGTGATTAGTGGTTCCAATAGAGTTTTGTGTGAGGCTTTGTTATTTGGACTGCAAGATTCAAGTTTTTAGTATCCCCCCACACTTAAATTACACATTGTCCTCAATGTGTCCCAAAAATAAGTTTTAGGTTGATTGATATGTGTAAAAGGGTGTTTAAAAACAAGATTTTATGTTATTGGGGTCTAGGCATCTGGCGACGACCCCGTGTGGTCCAGGCACGACCCCGTGGTCAGAGTGCTAGTAACAGAAATTAACAAAAAGCTGGCCACGGGGCGTGTTCAGTGAGCACGGCCCGTGGTCAGTTACCTGATCTGGGACTTTTTCTGCAGAGCCTGGGCACGGGGTGTGTTGGGTTGAGCACGACCCCGTGCTGCACATGCTGGAATGTTGGAAAAGTTGACGGAAGGCTCTGTTTACGTGCATCGGGTGTGGTTTTAACGTCCCTTTGGCAATTTTCATCTTCCCTCATTTGTTAAACCATTATATAACATCCAACACCACAAAATAACTTAAACAATCATTCATTAGAGAGTGCAAGATGCGTAGGTTCTAAAAAAATTACAAAGTCCTAAAAATAAAAATAAAACTACAAAAGTCCTAAGATAGATAGGTATGTCCTAGAATGACAGAAATTTAAACCACGATGAAGTTCTACCCTAGATGTTTTCATGACAAGAAAAACAAAAACCCTAAAATGATTTTCCGATGATTAAGTGCTCTTAGAACTTCCATCCAGGGGGTGCTTCCCCAAACGTCGTTGAGCCACTCCTTAATCTCCCGAGGGAGAAGGAAGAGGGGCTCATTGTCCACAACCTCTTGTGGGGGAGGTGCGACAACCACCGGAACCTCGTGTAATGCATCTATAGGAGGTTCCGAAGGAAGGTCATCCCATCCGGTTGGGTTAACAACTTCTTGCGTAAGGTTCCAATCCTCTTGTGGGAAGATCGGTTCCACGGGTGGCATAGCAAGAATGTTCAACCATTGGTGCAAAAGGTTGATTTCTTGGAAGCTATTCTCTAATACCACCGTCAAGTAGTTGATACGGTCAATGAGGACTTCCTCCACCGATGTCATTTCGTCGAGGGCCTCCCTTAGTGCACACACATAGCGGACAAGGGTAGCTTCGATCGACGGTCTTTTTTCCCTTCGATTGTTTCTTGAGTTGATTGAAGATGTTCCACTATTTTGGCTCGACATACTAAGAAAACAAGACGAAAATTTCAAAAGTATGAAAATGAGACTCCGGCCACGGCCCCCTGCCCACTGGGCACGGCCCCGTGGTCACACCTCTGCAAGTGTTTTAACCAAGAAATATCATTGTTTTAAATTATTTTTCTATATTTTGAAACATTTCTGAACATAAATAACTTAAAACAGTGTTGTAAAACTTATGTTTAATAAGATTCCTTGGTTAAAAACCTTGCAAATACTAAAATAAAGCTTGAAGTTATGAATGTTTCAAGCTCTAATGGAGGTTGGAGAGTTTTGGAGAAGAAGGTAAGTGACAAAAAGTCACAAAGACAAGATGGTTGGAGAGAAACCTTCTTGAAAATATACCTTTTAAGGTATGTGTGAAGATCCCAACAAATCTTTGTCTTTAGAAAATGACAGCACACTGACCACGGCCCCATGTTGGCTGGACACGGCCCCGTGGTCAGACAAGGTTCTGACACTTTTTGTCTGTATTATTGGCACGAGGTGTGTTGGCCTGCACACGACCCCGTGGTGAAATTTGAGGTGGGCACGGGGTGTGTTAACCTGAGCACGGCCCCGTGGCTAGAGTATTTATGAAGCATCGTCTTATTTTAAGGTTTTTATTCAGATCAGGCGGTTCCTTACTGGAGGGAACAACACCGAAGTGCCTAAGGTACCTTAATTGCTCTTGATTTAAACAAGAATGCAAGAGGTTATCGGAAAGGTAAAACCTAAACTACTTACCGGTGGGCGAAACCAACCTTTATTCCCCTTATCTGGGCTCTTGTTAAAGAAGGTATATGTCGAATCGCTCAGGTCTATGAGCGCATCGGTAGGGGCCGATGGAGTCGTCGATGTTGGTAGAATCCGAATGTGGCCCCAACATTTCTCCTTGATAGTTGTCTTGTGATGAATACATTGCTTTCATCATAAGCTCTATTTCTTTTATTTTTAGGAGAATTCTTTCTTCGATTCGACATAATTTTTCGGAGGTTATGTTGGTTGGAAGAGATGGTTGAGGGCATTCGGTTGGATAATAATGATTGTTTTTACTTTCGCCCATCTAAAGGTGATTACAGGAAAACGATGGATCTAAATAGTGGGGCTCATAATTTAGAAAGAAACATTCTAAATCTTGATGGAATCCACCACATATTTGACACCACTCATCGTAAGAGTGGCGAAAGTAAAAATAATCAATATCATTCATATTTTTATCAGAATTTACCAACCGTCGGGATCTTACGGTCCTGTTTTCAGTAACTGGGAATTGGACACGGGGGCGTGTTGAGTGGACACGGCCCCGTGGTCAGCTACTGTCTGACTTAAAACAAAATTGCCAGTAAGGGAGATGGACATGGGCCCGTGTCTGGCTGAGCACGACCCGTGCTGAGTTCTGCAGAAATTGAAAAACTAAGAAAAATCCTAAAAAAATCCTAAACAAAATTAGAGAAATGAATAAAAATGATTAGGCCGTCGATTTTAAACTTTCTTAAAATCCTTGTGTCCCCGGAAACGGCGCCAAAAACTTGGTGTGTGTTAGGTGTGATATAATTTTATTAATATTTTGAGCCCAATTTACGCATTAGTCAAGTTTTAAATTTATAAAACACGATATTGTACTAACACTAAACACACACTTGGGCAAGTGCACCCGTCGTGAGCGTAGTATAGTGTTGGTAAGATACCGAGGTCGTCCAAGGACACAAGAGCTTTTAATACCGGTTTATCCTCAACGTCTAATCGATCTAAATGTTTGAGAAAAGTTTTGAAACATGAAAATAAAACTAAAAAATAAAAAGATAAATAAAATGAAAAACAAATAGACAAGATAGAATCACTTTGATCCAACTCATCTTTAATGTATCCTTTGATGATTTTCGCACTTACGGACTTTTTAAAAGATTATCTTAGTTATAGTACTAGGCCTCTCTTTTAAAGGTGACGTTACCCTCAACCCAATGGTTTGAGTCAGCAGTGATACAATCCCAAAGGGTTGGAATATTGAAAGACAATTATGTTAGTTATTAATGCGAAAAGTGGTAGGCCCCTCTTTTGAAGGTGACGTTACTCTCGGCTAAGTGGTTCGAGTCAGCAAGGATACAATCCCAAAAAGCCGGTTTAAAGTATTAATAGTAGTTTACATATGAGGGGTTCAAGCTATTCGCACCCTCACCATCCAATATCGTTGGGCATTGAAGGAGGTCCTAGTAAGCATGAACCAGGTCCTTGCAGGATCTATAGACTGAACGAGACAAGAACTTTACCAAACCACCCTCCTAACCCCCTTTCAGGTAGTTAACGCGCTTTATATGGACCGTAAAGACACGAATGAGCAAATCAATGACATCATGAAGAAATGGTAAAGAAAATTCACCTTCAACATAAGAAACTAGTTATTAAAGTCATTAATACAAACCCAAATAAAAAGATTTGTCTTCACTAAGTGATGTAAGATATTAGCCAAACATGGCCTTTGATTGACACAAACTCTTATGATCAATCTTGGATCTCGAGACTACTACACACTCTAAAGATGGATGATGGATGATGGTGGTGGGTGTTGGTGTTGGTGTTGGTGTTGGTGTTGTAGTAGTGGTGGAGTGGTGGCAACGTGGGAGAGTAGTGGTTTGCCAAGGGATGCCTTTGAAGTGAACCAAGCACCCCTATTTATAGCCAGAACAGAGCTCTGGCCATGGCCCTGTGTCCAGCCAACATGGCCCATGGCCATCATCTTCTCTTCCTTCATTAATTGCAATTATCAGTAGGGGGCCCCACACGACCCCGTGTCTTCTGGACACGGCCCCGTGGTCAACTCTTTGCTGTACTATCAAGATTCTGCAAATCTTAGAGTTGACCACGCCCCGTGTAGAGCTGGGCACGACCCCATGGTGGGCGTAGAAGCTTCTGCAGGTTTGTCTTGTTGTACAGGGTCCTGACCACGCCCCATGCTCAGCTGGGCACGACCTCGTGGTCAGGTTCTGTCTTCTTGTTTTTGTCTTGGGAGATGCTTCCGAGGGGTCGGGCATGTCACTTTATTCCTTCTTCTTGTATTTATGTTGGTTTTGGCTGCTTATATCTTCCTTTTATTCTTTTAAGCTCGTTTAGTCCTGTAAATTCAAAAGGAAGAAAGAAACGCGCTTTTTCCAACATTAGTACTAAAAAGGGTTAGTTTTATGCCTCATTTGATGTAATTTATATGTTGCATTTTGCACACATCAAATACCCCCACACTTGAATCTTTGCTTGTCCTCAAGCAAAACTTTTTAACACCCAAATGGAAGAGGCAGAGGAGAAGTTTGTGGCTTATCTTGAGTGTCGGGAATCCAAGATCTTTATTTTTATTTTTTTTACAATCCTATTCATCGTGATTTATTTAGAACACTGGTTAAGAAAAACTATTTATTAGGGCATAACATGCCTCTTTAAAATTCCATTTATATACAAGTTCACATACCTCACGGGAGATCACTCAACACTCGGCCGAATGTGTATTTTTGTGAAACACTCGATACCGACATGGAACTTACTTCTACCATATGCTTGCCAACCGATCAAACCTCCCCCTTTTTAACTATATATCTTTGCAAATATCAAGAGAACTTTGGGGAAGGGTTAGGCTTGGGCTCAGGGTAGGTGGTTTTTGGTTAGTGGTTAGTAAAATGGCGAAAAGCGTAAAGAGCGTCGATTGTTGTAAAACTTTTTGTTTTTGTGACGTTTATTCAAACTAAGCACATTCAAACAAGATTTCTTTGAGGAACTTGTTTGGTTATTGCAACATTCTCTATTTTTTATTTATTTTTTTTTTCATGTCACAAGATAACCGAGCTTTTTACTAAAACAAATGGGTTTGAAAAGAAAAAGGTTTTGGTGGGTAATGGGTGTTTGTTTTTCGGGTTTTGAAACGAAAAGGTTTAGGCTCAAAGGGGTTAACTAGGCGGATTTTGGATAGTGGTGTAAAAAAGATGAAAAATAATGGTTTTGAATGAAAAATGGGTTAGTCCTAATGCCTCCATCATTTACTTACGTGGGTTCAAGTTGGTAAGGATCGGGAATTTATCGTCTTGGCAAGTTCTAGAGTCGTAAGAACCAAGCGGTTATTCACACAAGAAACGAAAATGAGCATTTAGTTTAAAGATGTATGCATGTCTGCTCAATAAAGGCTCAAAACTTACTTATTGTGGGAATGGGTTTATAATGTGATCAAGTATATATAATCAAATTTTAAATAAATTTGTCATGCCTTTTCATAATTTTCTTATATGGTTCTTTTTATCACGATGCTATCGGTTGTAAATTTTGTAAAAACATAACCTTTTTAGAACTTGTTATTCCTAAATTAAACCAATACAAGTAAGAAAAATGAAAAAAAAATGTAAAAAACTTAGGGTGATTAGTGGTTCCAATAGAGTTTTGTGTAAGGCTTATTATTAGGACTTGCAATGTGACAGCTCGGAATTCCAAGGCTCTTTATGCACGTATCATTTCTATTCATGTTCTGTTGTACGTTGTGAACTAGTAATTGTTGTGGGAACTATTGAACATGCTATTGTATACTTGTTATTGTATATCTGAATTAACGTCAAGTGCTCATAACATATGATGATAACCGCACTTGGGCCCTCGGCCCAGCTCCCTTGAGCCGAAGTGAAACACAAGAGGGCTTGGCCCACTTACTCAAAATCAGCGCACATAAGGTGTGCGTGACTCTCATGGCTTCATAAAGCACAATGTTAGCAAACCTATTTCTTTCTCCCTTCTACACATCGACGGCAACAAGAGTCATCCACCCATACCCCTCAGTTGTGATCCGCTCCTCTATTATTCCACATCATCTTTTACACAAGGTCAGCATTTAATGTGTTGCTTTATGATGCATCCTTTCTGTTTATGGTTATGCTTGTGTGTGAATGCATGATGTATGTTTGTAGAAATTTCTATGGTTTATGGCTTAATAGAATACACAAGAATTATGTAAGATGTTTGGAATTGCCGATCTTGATCGGATCCGAAGGTGATGATGAATAACTGATGTTGTGTCATAAGCTTGATTGATAAACTACGATTTTGGAATTGACATAAAGCTTTGTAATCTGTTAATCATGTGCAAATAGAAATCATGGTCATGTGTTACAAATTTATGAGAAATAATTATCGCATTTGTTACTATGTTGGCCGATTTCTTATGGTTATGAGTCTATATGAAACTGTTAACAACATGATTGGGATTGTGGCACAAGGATGGTTAACGAGTTAATCAGATAAGGAAGGGTGTGTATTGATAATTATGGTTAATTACTAATTAATGAAAAGGAAACTGCTATGGGTTTAACTATGCACCAAATAGATAGGGGATGTGGTTGTCGGTTTCAAAATCTTTGGGGTCAACCACACATTTTAATTTCAGTCGCACAAGATAACCAAATCGCACAAGCACACCGAGTCGCACAAGTTGTTGTGGCTCGCACAAGGTATAGTCTAATCGCACAAGTATTTGGACTGGTAATTATTTGGGCCGGGTGTTTGGGTCGGATTGCACAACATGGCTAATCGCACAAGTTGTTGGGCCGTAGCCCAGCATGAATCCCACAACTCGGGTTGATCGCACAACCGGGTGGCAGTCGCACAAGACAGTTGGGGCTTTGTGCACTGTTGGGCCTTGGGTAGCACTCGGATCGCACAAGGCCATTCGGGTCGCACAAGACGTGTGGGCCCGAATGCCTGGGCCGCACATGGTTTTGTTTAATGTTTAGACTGTTATGTCATACATGTATATGAACTTGAATGTTAGTTGTATGTCATGGAGTGTGAACTTGTGATATGAACCTGTGAACGTGCTAAACATTTGACATGTATCACTGGATGAGTCGTATCGGGCGCAATGTGATAATTATGTGAAAGTAGGACATATGTTACTGTTGGATTTCATGAACGACTGTTATAACTCATATACTGCTTGTGTAATGTGAATGTGGAATACGTGATACATGTACATATGAAACTAACTGTTCTTGGTAACCACGATAGGGTATGGTTGACCAACTTGGTACGGGTAACGTGATGTAACATACCGAGCAATCTAAGCTGAGTTCACTGCACTTTTTCCAAGCATGCATCCCGGGGAGGGATATCGGGTAACGTTCCAGGGAGGAATGCCAGGTTAATGGGATGTTGGTTAGTACTCGGTTTCTATCATATAAAACCCCTACATCTACCGATAGTTGCCGGGATGGCAACGAGGTATTTAGTTGATAGCGCTATTAGGATTGGCACCCTCACACCGTGCCGGAAAGGACGGGCGTGAACTATTTACCTTGACCACTTGACCAATGCTTTGATAGAGGCATTGGGGTTTGGGCAAACACATCTAGTAGCCACTTACGGTAATCGAGTTAATAACAACATCAAATCAAATCATTGAACTGTTTTATACACATATATGGTAACTTAACGCGTTAACAAACCTTTGAACTCACCAGCGTTGTCTGACACACTTGTCTGCATGCTTGCAGGACTTTAGGGTTATAGCATTGGGAACTTGCTGTCTGGAAGGCTGGAGTGGTCATGGGTCGAGATACATGGAATCGCAATGCAAGTCTAATGGTTTTTCGTACATGTGGTTTAGAAACACTTAACAAACGATTTATGCTTCCGTTGTATACAATGAATGATATATATAACGTTTTGTAATACTTTATGTTAATGAATGAAAGCTTTATTTAAATATATGTAAGAGTTCAGTGTGATTGGTGGCTAAGATCCTGGTACGTCACACGCCTCGCGGGGGTTTCCGCATGTGGTATTTTGGAGGTGTGATAGTTTGGAATCAGAGCCACTGGTTATAGTGAACTTGGTTTTAAAACGTTTTTATAAAACCAGACTATAACCAAACACTTCTGAAAAGAACAATACGACCATGACACTCAGCTCCAGATTGCAAGGTTCGTCTTTTTCGCCTATTGTGTACATTGCATGGCTAGTGTACACTTGTTTATGATGTAGCATACAGACACATACTCGTCACTATAGCATAACTACATGAATTTCATGCTTACATTATGATGCGTCGCTAGTATGTCGTAGTCCTTAGATTTCTGCGATCTTGTCATTATGACAACCTCCGTTTGGCATTGTGTTTGAGGAACCATTTGGCATGAGTTAGGAGGAACTGAGATGAGCGTTCAAATCACAATATTATTTTGGGTGCACACATAATAATAATGTGGGGTGCATGTGAGTCCCAGTGAGGCTTAACAAGTGAAAAAGGGATTCTGCTCTGTTATTTGATCAATGTGAAACGTAACAAGCCTATAGGAGTCATAGCAGCGATTGTCTCCTACTCGAACGTGATCTTTTCACTCCTCTCTAAATCCTTTCGAATCTCGATGCCATCGAGTATTACCTGAACACCCATCTGAACGTCTATCGAACCGTGTAGAATGTTAGGTTCTTGTATGAACGTCTCTGAGTTGGATGTTGCAGCGTCAATGATTGGTCTATACCTTTCACACTCCTCTTCGGTTGCTGAAACTCAATGTACTGACATCTTAGATCCCGAAGTGCGATCACTTCTACAACGCTCTTGCAACACACCGTGTGTTACTCAATTGACTTGCAAGAACGATGGACAGGAGGATGAGCGTGGTACTTTACCGACCTCCGTATTTGAACAACCCTGATTATCGGCGATGAACACCAGCGAATTGGCTTCAATCGAATCCTTAACCCTAGTAAGCGACTTATGGGAGACGACTCTTACGAATCAATCGGGACATAGTCGATGACGATTAACTGTAGAGCGGAATGTGTAACCGCCCGCACCATGAGTAGTGCCTTAGGACGTGACGCGAAATGTGAAAAGATGGACCCTGTTGGTGAAAGAACGCGGGACATCGTTACAGGCAACAACATCAGAGGAAACAGTCGCGGCAACATCAAGGTACTCGTAATCGTAGCCTACAGTATGGAAATGAAGGTGCCTACAGCATGGATTAGCCGTTGATAATTCAAAACAACAACACTCGAAATGATGCTCATGGAAGGACATTTAGGATTGGCATTGGCAATGCCAGGCATAATAGCAACATGATAGCTTGGATGGGTAGCTATTCGCTTCGTTCCTGATCTGTTTGCCCCTGATGCTCTTTGAAACCGAACCTGTTGCGGAATCGACTGATGGCAAGTCAACTGAAGCCACATATGTTTGTCGGAATGCAAACTCGACCTTGTGGAACAAGTGTTCGACATCGACCTTCTTTCTACTACCCTTGATAGTTTTGATGCAGTAGTAAGTATGGATTGGTTATCCAGATATCGTGCAGATATACCCTGTGAGGAGAAAGTTGTCGCCTGTCACAGAGTATCCGAGTGGTACAGAGGTTACCATCAATTCAGCAAAGAAGGCTAGAAGTGTCCACGGAAGGAATACCCCGCTATGTTAGGCTAAGGAAAAGAGGATCGTGGATCCACCAATTGTTCGCGGTTCCTTCCTATGTGTTATGAGAAGAACTATCAAGTTTACCTTCACATCGGCAGGTGGAATATCATATCGGTATCATGACAGAAGCAGCCCTTATTACTAGTACCCCTTATTGACTGTTGGTGCATGCATCTGTCGACTTCGTCTTGTATCGAGTCTTAGTCTTAGATTGTTAGATCAGGGCACGTTTTACGAGAAAATAGAAGATTGTATGTATCATAGGAGATAGTTTCGCTTATAAGGACATAGGAAGTTTAGCTTATATGTCAACATATAGTTCCGCTTGAATGTCAGCTAAAGGTTTCGCTTGTATGACATGTATACTGAAGCGAAACCTCAGCACATATATATAGCCTCATAAGCGAAACATTTAAAACAGGTCTTGTAACTCGTACCGAAGTTCTGCTGGATCGAGATTTGGATGTAATCAGTGTCAAATCAATGCAAAAAGGTGTTTAAAGTGATTGCTAGCTGTTTCTACGTCAATTACTTGTTTTCCGCACCTGTAATTGACGAAAACTCCTCTGAACGACTCGTTCGGGTCGAGACACAATCCTACAATTGGTATCAGAGCTTCAGGAGGAGGAGTTCTGCAAAAAATAGCTGGAATTTGTCAAGATTTCTCACTTCTACACCTTCTTTCTTCAGTTCAGAAAGTTTCACCGGTCAAAATCGGCTCAAAATTTCAAGGATTGTGCGAAATAGGATATAGACAAATCCTGGAAAGTTTGGTGTTAAAATTCGCATTAAAAATGGGTCAAATGAACTTCCGTGTTGGTTCCGCTTATACGGACACTTCATAGTTTCGCTTGAGTGAACGTGTTAGTTCCGCTTATTGTTACACTTTATCCATAGTTCCGCTTGAGTGAACGTGTTAGTTCCGCTTATTGTTACAAAAGTTCAAGAGGTCCGCTTCAAAGTTCAAGAGATCCGCTTCAAATATCAAAGAGATCCGCTTCAAAAACATCCTAGGTCCGCTCCAAAGTTCAAACTGTTCCGCTTTTGTGTACACTTCAGAGAAGGTTCGCTTATTCGAACCAAGTAGATCCGCTTATTCGACATCACTGGTCCTCTCGTTGGAACATCTTATAGATCCGCTTGTTTGAACATCAAGTGGTCCGCTCGTGTGAACATCACATAGATCCGCTTATTTGATCTTGGATACTTTCGCTTTTCTGTCACATCTTCGAAGATCCGCTTTTGTGAACATTTCAATCAATCTGGTTCGCTTTTAAGGCTGTTAACGAAAATTATTAGAATTTGAAAATGGACGAGGAATTTTTCAATGCATTCGCTACACCAGTTACCCCAATGAGTATTGTTCAAAACACGATGTTGGAAAACGAAACGGGAACAATGCAAAAACCGCCCAAACTATTGAATATCGAGGACTATAAAGGATGGCAAGAACGGTTTGAAAATTGGGTACAAGCAAACTACTTGGATGCTTGGGAATGTGTGGAAACGAAGTATATTAGACCAAAGAACGACGATGATGAGGAGGTTGCGATTAAAGATTTGATTGGAGATGATAGGAAGAAATACAAAAACGAGAAAATGATGCTAAGTTTGCTACAACAAGCCATAAAGGAAGATATTTTAGTGTTATTGCAGCATAATGGGAGTTCATATTTGATCTGGAAAGCGTTAAAATCAAAATTTAAAGGAAGTGAAGAGATGGTTAAAAACAAGAAATCACTTCTAAAGAAAGAGTTTGATTTATTTCGTGGATTGAAGAATGAAACTACAAAGGAACTCATTGAACGATATTGTAATTTGGTAATGTGCATGAAAAGATTGAGCATCACAAAAACAAACGATGAACTGATTGAAAAATTGGCTGATGCATTACCCTATGAAACTTGGGGAATGTTTTTGATGATGTTGAGAAACAAAAAGGGGTTTAAAGACTTGACATTGAGCAAATTCATTGAAAAGTTAGAAGCTCAGGAAATGGAGCAGAGAAAGATTGTTAGAATGAAAGATTTTGATGGTGAACAAGATATTGGATTGTATTACAAAGTAGGGGTGAACGCAAAATCTACAAATCTATCTCCAAAAATAGAGACTGCTTTCAATGCCAAGAATTCTCCTGGAGGTTCATCATCAGGATCAAACAGCAAAACAAGTTTCACATCATTTCCGTCGTTTGATCCAAAGATTTCAGCAACGAAAAATGGGAGAAAACTTCAGTGCAATATTGTTTTGAATCTTGAGAGTGATCAAGATTATTCAAAGGAAGTTGCGAAAAGTCAAATGTCTTTGTTAGGAATGGTCTTAGAATCTTATAGTTGTTTTGTTGCAGGTCGTATCGGAAATCCAATGCTAACCAAGGAAGATTACGACCAGATAGATGCTGAAGAGATGGAGCTGATGGACATAAAGTGGTGTTTGGCTAGCGTGTTACAGAGAGCTGAGAAATTCAAGCAGATCACGGGGAGAGATGATCTTCGTGAGGCTAATGTTTCTACTTTAGATTTTGACAAATCTAAAGTCACTTGTTTTCGATGCAGGGAGAAACGACACTTCAAGAGGGAATGCACCAACCGTGAAGCAAGTGGAGCTCAGAATCCTTTCAACAACAACAATGATTACTATCGGAAAGCCATCTATCACCAAGTTGGTCAACAATCATCTCAACAACATAAACATCAAGCTCAAACTGCACATGGAAGAGATGTGATTGAAGATACTGGAAAAAGAGCTTGTGTGGTTAATCAAAATGAAAAGAAATCATTCAACTGGGATAATTACATATCATCTGATGGAAAAGCTTGTTTGATTGATCAAGATGATGAAAAGTTGCCCGAGGGATTTAGCTGGGAGAATTTCTCTTGGGATAACTACATTCCAGATCAAGCTACAGCTCATACAGCTTTTGTTGCCAGAATTGAAGAAGACAGTGATAGCGATGATGGCACTAAGTATTATGCAAAAAGAATGGCTGAACATTTGAAACAAATGGCAGAAACTGATAGTGAAGATGAGAAAGTCAAGAAGAAAAAGAAGAAGATAAAAACACCGGTGAGCAGTGATGATGAAACAACTCCGGTGATTCGAAAGAAAGTGAAAGTTCCAGAGTTCAAGATTGATGAAGAAGCTGTTGCTAAGAAGAGTCCAATAATTTGTGAAAATTGTGAAGTTGTAAAGAAACAAAATAGTTCTTTGATTCACAATATGAACAGATTAAAGGAATCTTATGATGTGCTCAACAAAGCGATGAACATGTACAATAACACAAGTGAAGAGCAAGCAACTGCAATGAAAACACTTCAGGGAGCTTTCATGGTCAAGCAAAAAGTTGTAAACAACTATATTGAGAAGTGTGCTGAACTCGAACAGAAACTGGAACTTCAAAGAATTGAAACTGAAAGAGTTAACCGTTTATTAAAGAGTTACTCATGTTCGTCTTATGTCATTGACAGGATTTATCCGATGGATGAAAGCTTGAAGGCATTTGAGGACAATGATGTAATTGAAGGAAAGAAAGGTTCTGAAGAAAAGGTTGAAGAAAAGACTCCAGTGAAGAAGATTAAGAAGAACAAAGACACTGAAAAGACGTCATCTGGTAAGAACCAAGGTTTCAGTTACAACAGATGTCCACCCCCGCTGGAAAATGGATATCTGGCTAGAAATCCAAATGATGAAAAAGTCAAAAAGGCAACAAATTTACAGTGGGAGTCGGAGTCGTCAGTCAATCTACCAGATAGTATTGATGTTGTGTTTACATCGTCTGACACTGATCAACAGTCTCAATTGATGAAAAAAGTCGTGGATCATGTGTTAGAAAACGATGAAATGGAGGAGTCAAAGTTGGAGTTCGCGTCAGAGTCAAAGTCTGGGTCAAGCACTCCGTGTCAAACAGAAAAACAGGACAAAATAGTTTATGATAGAAAATTTTTGTTATCAAAATCTAATTTGGATGATGGATTGTTTAAAGTTGCTTACACTTTGAATGATTCTGACAAATTATATTCTGATGAGGAATTTCCAATAAGAGGTGTCAAAACTGAATTGATAAACAAGGTTTTCAAACTCACAGAAATTAATATTTCTGAAGTAAAAGACTTATGTCTTAATGAAAAACCTAAAAAATACACCTCAAGAGTACAACAAAGATTAAACAAGAAAAAGAATTACAGTTCTGGTTCAGGTTTCCAAAAGAAATCAAACCATAACGGTAATTTCAAAAAGAAAGGTCTTGGTTTTATTCCTACAGAAAAACAGAAAAATGAAAAATATGTTCGTGATTTTAAATCCAAAATGTCATTTGTTTCAGGAACATCATCTGAAGAAGAAGAAGAAAAGAAAGATTTCTGGAGGCAGTCAAACAATGAATTCCTTGCAAAGAAGCAAGATGAATTGAAGAAGATGGCTGAGGAGAATACAGATACGAGAACCTGTTTCCGGTGCAACACTGTTGGACATATTGCCCAAGATTGTTCTAAGGTAATACAATCAAAACAGGGAGTATCTCGTAAACTCAAAGAGAAAGTGGTTGAGTTTGAACCACCAATTGATAGAACAAAGTTGTTTAAAAATTCTACATTTGAAATTGGTGAATGTTCAAACAAGTTTTACAAAAAGAGAGCTAAATCTGACAACCAGAAATGGGTTGTTAAGAAAGATGCTGAAAGATCTAGCGATGATTCTGACAGGTCAAATTCAGAGGAGCTATCTTCGGGCGATGAAACTGATTCCACAAAGTCAGTTGAGCCACAAGTTGTTTCAAAATGTGAAGCTGATGTAAAAGATGAAAAATCAGTTCCGATTGTGAATGATGAGGAGTTTCCATCACTCCGGGCTGAGAATTATAAAAAGAAAATTGGTAAAACTGAAATTTCTAACCAATTTTATAATGATAAACAGGAATTTGATGCTGAGAAGGTCTTTAACCCCAAAGTTCAACATATCTTTGGTAAAATGATTGATCGAAAAGTCAAAGGGGTTAAAGAATTTTATGAGAAGAAAACAAAGAAAGAAAAAGTTGAACCATCCTTGGTTTGTGAATGGGATGGTACATATTATGAACAGTAAGTTTCAGGACTTGCCGGAGTTCCCAGATTGGTAAGCGGGGAGCATGAATCGGCATCTTTCTTGAGTTTTATTCGGTAACGTCAATCATTCAAACGGTAAAAAGTTTGTTTGTGTTTGCTTATTAGTAGTATTTGTTGGTTATAATTACAAGTGGTTAGGAGAGTTGATGGTGTTTGATTGCATATGGTAAATCAAGGACATTAATTTGTACTTGTATTTTCCTACAAGTGATTGAGAGACAAGATGATGAACCACATCCCCGAACCTATGTTTGATAAACCTACAAGTGGTAAAATCAATAAAACTTATTTTCCGGAAAAAACATTTTGATTAAAACAAACTTAAGTGTTTTGAAATCTAAATGGGAAAATAGTTTGTTGATAGGGGGAGTTCTTATTGTTTATGCCAAGTGAATGGCGATTTGATGTGTTTTGATATCAGTTGTCATATTTTTGTATAGTTTGGTTTACTTTCATGTTTCTAGTGGGTCAAGAGCTTAGATAGTTTTCAAATTTCTTTAATGTGTTTGCATTTTAGGGGGAGTAGAAAAAATTTCAGAAAATCAAAAAACATTAGAAAATTTGAAAAAAGCCAAAAACATGATAAAATTGTAAAATGAGTTCTTGTTGCATAAAGAGGAAATGATAGTACATCAGTGGACTATCACAACACGCTAAAGAAATGTAAAGTAAAAATGTGATAAACAATCTTACTGCGGATGTGTCAGTAGGTTTTCGCACATTCAGTAAATTGAAACGAGATATAAACCTAATTCAAACTTGCTTGATTCGTGGGTAACTATTCTTGGATATATGGGTAACCCCCGAAATCTTGTTTGAAAGGTCCCGTATTCTGAGATACTAGGTGTTTATACTCAGTGATATCTGGGGTATTATTCCGGGACTTCTGCTGTATGGAAGTACTGACCTAGTCCCTGAATAATACTTTCTGCAAAAGCTTTGAAATATAAGCTCGCCCTCAGCAAGCTGATGAAACAATAAAATTGATAGTCGCTGCTGTTGTAACAAAAGATCCTCTAAAGGGGACCCACCTAAAGTCGAAGCCGTCATCTCTCTGCGTATACGGAAGTATCGACCTGAGCTCTCACGGCCCTCGCACATAACCCCTTTACAGATATCATCTGTGGTATACTCACCTGTAAGACTGAATATTGGGATCTGGATACAGGAGTATATTCGAGTGGAGTGATACACAACTAAGTTTAAGTTTCTAAAACATTAATTTCGTATCTCGAATCAATTGAAATTTGTGTGAAAATTTAAAGTGGACCAATATACTGGCAATCTAGGTAAATTGTTTAGAACTGAAAATGTTCAAAGCTTAACGGTGTTAGTGGTTTGTCACAAAACTGATATGATCCTCTTGCACAAACTCACAAAAATATTGTTTGTAAATATTTCATTTCTGCAGTCTCTTGATTTACAAGTGATGTCAGTTTTTTATCTTTCAGAAAATTCAAAAAGATTTTAATGTGTTTTAATATAAATTTGAAAAAAAAAACAAAAAGATTTTCGACGGCTGATATTGAAAAGCTGATTTTCAAAATTCTAAGTGCTAAACATGATGAACAGATGGTTTGGGAGAGTGTGTTGTTTTGATGAGAAGAATTATACAGTTTCAAGTGGTTCATCAGTATCAAATTGATTGATTAGTTTGTGAAAGTTTCAAATGTTGTCTAAATGCTTAAATGTTTGTTATAAAATTTATGTTTGTGGTAGAGTTTTATTCAGGAAAAGTCAGTATTTGAGGGGGAGTGCATGTTGGAGCTGAGGAACTCAAAAGATGTCAACATCAAAGTGAGGAAGTGTGTTGGTGATAAAAGAGAAAGAGATGAAGATAGAAAGAGAGAAGCCCAGAGACTGATCAAGACTGAAGACGTGAAGACACAGCATTGTCATGACTCGATAGTCGACTCGTCAACATCTGAGGGGGAGTCTGTTGGTGCATGCATCTGTCGACTTCGTCTTATATCGAGTCTTAGTCTTAGATTGTTAGATCAGGGCACGTTTTACGAGAAAATAGAAGATTGTATGTATCATAGGAGATAGTTTCGCTTATAAGGACATTGGAAGTTTAGCTTATATGTCAACATATAGTTCTGCTTGAATGTCAGCTAAAGGTTTCGCTTGTATGACATGTATACTGAAGCGAAACCTCAGCACATATATATAGCCTCATAAGCGAAACATTTAAAACAGGTCTTGTAACTCGTACCGAAGTGCTGCTGGATCGAGATTTGGATGTAATCAGTGTCAAATCAATGCAAAAAGGTGTTTAAAGTGATTGCTAGCTGTTTCTACATTAATTACTTGTTTTCCGCACCTGTAATTGACGAAAACTCCTCTGAACGACTCGTTCGGGTCGAGACACGATCCTACATTGACTCACATCAGGAAGGTTGCAGGAACTGCTTAATCAACTCTAGAACTATTGGACAGGAGTTTGGTCAGACCTAGCTTTTCGCTTTGGGGAGATAAGCCTTTTCGTACGTGTACTGATTATCGGAGAACTCAACAGGGTGACAGTTAAGAACCGCTTGCCTCGACCCAGTAATGACAACCCGTCTACCAGCTGCGAGGGTCAAGCTTCCATTCGAGGAATGACTAGCGAACGGACTATCATCAGATGGAAGTCCAAGGGGAGGATGTTCCTAAAAGGGTATATCGAATGCAATGCGGCCACCGCGACTTTATATTCCATGACCATTGGGTTAATCAACACACCGGCAGCTTTATGGACCACATAAATCGACCGTGCTTATTGATGACGTTTTGGATCATTTCCAGGAGAAGGAACACCATGAAAGGCACCTGTATTTTGTCCTAGAGCTCCTAGGGGAGGAGCAACTCCACGCGAAGTCTACCTACGTGTGACTTCAGAATTTGGGAGGTACGCTTTCTTGGCCATATAATCAACGAAGTGGGAATACACGTGGTTCTCGCTAAGACCCATTTTGGTTAAAAACTGATCGACACCAAATATTCTTTCAGGGATACATCAATTTCTTGGTCTCGTTAGATACTATCGCAGATTCATCACGGAAATTTCGAGGGTCGCACAGCTTTCATCTCATAGCACAGCAGAGTGCTGTGTATTTGTGGGAGACAAAACAGGAGGACGTCTTTTCAGCTTTTGAAACCCAACTCTTCAATGCGCTGAACATCGTCTTTATCTGAGGGTACCGGTGAATGAGTAGTATATCATGATGACTCGAATCAGAGACCCAGTTACACACCAATGCACCACGAGAGAGTGATGACCTACGAAATGGAGTTACAACGAGGAACTGCACGACACACAACCTGTGGTGGAAACCGTGGTCTTTGGATTTAAGTTGGAGGCATTACTTGGACGATACCGAATGCACTACTTAGACCGATCACAAGGGCCTCCCGTGTACCCTGGTTTTGAAAGAGCTACATCAGTAATGGCATCGATGGATGGAACTTTTGGATGATTACGATTGTGAAACTTGAATGTGCGCGAGCTTTACAGCTCGCTATCGACTTTAACTTACCTGATCAGACTCGCTCTGTTCAAACTGGAGAACTGAGGGAGGAGGATTTTCAAGTTGAACCCATGCGAGGCATGGAGAAGCAACCTTTGGCAGGTCGGATGATATTCGCTACCTCATGGAACGAATGTGGGTCTCATTATACAGCAACTATAGGGAACTTGTGTTGAGCAAAGCACACCAGCCTCGATATCCTAGTCGTCTGGATTTTTGATGGGAGATATTAGGATCTATAAATCTTGTACTGGTGGTCGGGCATGAAGGCCCACCTAGCTATGAATATAAATGATGACTTGTGGGAAAGTCAAGGTGAAGTATCAGCAACGAGAAACACCCATATGGAAATGAGAACAGACTGCCATGGATTTTGTCACTGGGCTACCTAGAACTCGAAACGGAAACAATATCACCTGGGTGATCGTTGATTGTCTCACGTTACCAGCATACTTTTTTTGCAATCAAGGAAACTGACGGGTCTTCACTGTGACACCCCGTTGATACACGCTAGCTTGGCAGTGACTGCTTTAACTTTCGGGACGAAAGTTCTTAAAACTTGGGGATAATGTGACACTCTAGGTTTTTCCATACGAACACCTTGTAATATTTTGCGTATATATAAATATTATTAAATGAAAACGTGACCTTTGTGCATGATATGTGTTGTATATATGTATTATATATATATATATATATATATATATGAGAGCCGAGACCACGACTCGCAACCACTCGGTTGCGAGTGGGCCACTCGGTCTCGAGTGGGCCTTTGAGCCGTAACCGGTTTGGGCCGAAACCCCAAGCCCAACCCGAAAACCCCCTTGTATATAAATCCCAACCTTTCCCCCACTTACCTCATTTTGTTACACCAACACAAACACACTCCTTAAACTCTCTCACTAGAAACCCCAAAAACAACAACCCACTCTCTTCTTCCAACTTTCGGATTCAAGCTCGGATCTCGCAAGGAATCTCGGTCAAGGAAACTCGGTCAAGATCATCACTCGGACACTCCATCTTCTCGGTTCCTTTTCTTTGTTTCGGCTCATTCTCCTTCTTCTCAACCGGTTAGTGTTACATATGTGTAATGGTTGTCTTGAATGCTTGATGAATAAAATGGTTATGAACTAGAAAGTACTTAGTTAGTAATATTATGCATGCTCTTTAGGATGATTTGTGAAGTTAGGCATTATGTGTAAACCACTATGTTTGAATGCTTGATGATATGTTTAAAATGACTAACAAATGGTAGTTTAAGAATGATTATGGCCAACCAATCTATGCTTCATTGTTCTTGCAAAATGATGTTGTTAAATATGAGATTTCGGCTACAAACATGTGTGTTTCTTGTTCTTGCATGATGATCTTGCTAGAAATATGTGATTTTCGGTTCAAAAATATAAGATTTTGCTAATATGAAAACCCTAGAAATGATGAACATAGGATGAACTTGTTGAATATGACTTGAAGATTCAAAAAAGGCAATGTTTGATCCAAATTTCATTAATGACAGTTTAGGAAAAGTTGTTAGTTAAACCCCATTGGCTGTTTCCCGATTTGGGCCTGATTTCACTGTACTAATTGGACTGATGCATCTGCATCATCACGTGTACATGAAAGGGACAGGATTACGACTCGCAACCGCACCGTTGCGACTCGCAACCATGGCATGACAACTCGAAACCACACGATTGCGACTCGAGACTACGACGGTTGCGACTCGCGACCACAACGTGACAACTCGAGACCACACGGTTGCGACTCGCAACCACAGCGTGACAAGCCGAGACCTCCTGGTTGCGACTCGAGACCACCTGGTTGCGACTGGGCTGTCCATTTTGGTTATTGGGCCGATATGTGTAATGTGGGCTACCTGTTAACTGGATTATGTGTTGCTGTTGACTGCTTAAATGTTAAGGCCGGCCCAATAACCCACTGTCTATATTTTTATGCATGCAACGTGATAGTTATGTGTAGATTTTACGTGATTGCTTGTACACCAAACCTGACCTATACCGGTAACCATGTTAGGACGTGGTGACCAACGTATTTGACAAGTAACCCAATCTGCCGAGCAACCCAAGGTGAGTTCACACACTTAAAGCATGCGTCCCGCGGAGGGACACGAACAAACTACCAACTTTGGGAAAAAATACTTTGACCCATTACTCCGGGGGAAAACAGAATGGGTAATTACTATCTCCGGGGGAGATACGTTTGGATACTATTTATAAATCACAACTAGCCATGCTAAACGAAACTCTATCACCTTAAGTCCCTGCTTTCAGTACCGATTAATCGCCGGGGGCGAACGGGTTATTAGTTGATAGCGCTATTAGGTTTGACAACCTCACACCGTGACCGGGGGAGATCGGGCGTGAACTAGTAGACCTCGCAACATGGTCAATGACGATAGACATTGACTCGGGGCACGAATTTATATTCCGTCAACAGTTTCGGTATCTACAGTTTAGTGAGCTTACAGATGGGGTAGCTCCCCACAACGTGATTATAAATGCTTTATCTAAACAACCTAAGTTTTGGTAAACTAAAACTGGACAACTAGTGAACTCACTCAGCATTATTGTTGACCCCTTACTGCATGCTTTGCAGGTAACCAGTGACGAAGGAGCTTGCTGCTTGGGAACGAGTAGTGTCTGTCCACCCTTGTGTTGGGTGTTACCTTATTTTGAAATATGAACTTTGTTTAAACTGCTTTACCTATGCTTCCGCTACTTATTACTGTTTGAACTTAAAACTTTAAACTCTGAACTTGATATTTGCTAACCTTATGGTTAGTAAGTATTACTTTTTGTTATCAATTTAATTATTCAGTATAATTGGTGGCTGGATCCTGGTCAGTCACGCCCTCGAAGCGGGTGTTATCCGCAGGTGGATTTTGGGGGTGTGACAGATTGGTATCAGAGCCATTGGTTATAGTGAATTTGGTTTTAAAAAAAGTGGAAAAATCTTTTTGGAGAAAACCAGACTATAACCTGTGACTCGCGACGACACTACACTCCAAGTGCAAGGCTCAACACTTTTGACCTCATAGCTCGGACCAGTGTTTACTTGTTTGCTTACCTTATGTTTCCTGTTATACTATACGTACTAGTGTGCCTAATTAGATAGATACACCTCTCTCTTCTATCTCATTCTCGCTACAACATCACACTCATACTGTGTTTTCTGGTTATGAAGACAATGAGTGGACGCGGAAGAGGAAACATCAACATGACACAGGCTCAGTTCACTAACCTGCTCAACACAGTGGCTGCAGCTTTCGCAGCTCACCCTATAGGTCAGCATGCACCTGCGCAACCACCCGTGTGTACTTTCAAAACCTTCATGGATTGCAAGCCTCTCCCTTTCAACGGCACTGAGGGTGCCATAGGTCTTCTGCATTGGATTGAGAAAGTTGAAGCTGTCTTTGCTGTCTGTGAGTGTCCCCCTGCGAATTGGGTAAAATTTGCTACTGCTACGCTTGAATGGAACGCGCTTTCTTGGTGGAAGGCGCAAATTCAGATGTTTGGGTTGGAAACTGCTAATGCTACTGCGTGGGAGGATTTCAAGGACATGATTAAGGAGGAATACTGTCACCGGGATGACATCCACAAGCTTGAGAATGAGTACTATGCGCTTAAGATGGTTGGGTCAGAGATTGAGACCTACACCAAACTGTCCAATGACTATGCTGCTCTTTGCCCAAACATGTCTCGACCTATGTACCGAAGAATCAAACTGTACATCAAGGGTTTGGCTCCAGAAATTCGAAGCCATGTAACTTCAGCCAACCACACTACCATTCAGCCGATCGTTCGACTTGCTCACAAACTTACTGATCAGGCCGTAGAAGAGGGCAGGTTGCCCAAAAGGATCAGTGCTACTGTCGGAACTTCTAGTGACAACAAGCGTAAGTGGGAAGGAAATCAAAGCAAGGATGCTAACCCCACTCAGGCCCCAGCACAGCAAAGGAAAACTGAAAACAACAAGGGCACTCAACAACAGGGTGGCTATCGCGGTAACCACCCCAAGTGCAACAAGTGCAATCGACATCACAGCGGGCCGTGTGGGAAAAGTTAGTGTCAGCGATGTAACAAAATGGGGCATGAGGCCAAGGACTGTAGGAGTCCACGTCCCGTGGGGCAGAACCAGCAGCAACAACATCACGGGAATGCCAAGGGTTGTTTCCAGTGTGGAGCTGAGGGGCACTTTAAGAAGAATTGTCCTGAACTGAACCAGAATCGTAACAACAATCAGGGAGCTGGAAACAACGATCAGAACAACAATGCTGGGAATGGTGCTAGAGGAAGAGCTTTCGTGATTGGAGCTGGTGAAGCAAGGAATGACCCCAATGTCGTGGCGGGTAAGTTCCTACTCGATGATCGTTATGTTTCTGTGTTATTTGATTCCGGTGCCGATGCTAGTTATGTGTCCCTACGTATTAGTAAGAAGCTTAAGCGTCCGCTTTCGTTACTAAGTTCTCCTCACATCGTCGAGTTAGCTAATGGTAGAAACATCGAGGCCTCACATGTTATCAAGGGCTGCAAACTAGAGTTGTCTGGTCAGACATTTAGTATCGATCTTTTCCCTGTTACTCTTGGAAGCTTCGACGTCGTTATTGGTATGGATTGGTTATCCAAGCATCGCGCTGAGATCCTCTGTCAAGAGAAAGCAGTTCGTATTCCTCGCCGATCTGGCAAACCCCTCATTGTACAAGGTGGCAAAGGTGGAGAAATCTCCGGCGTTATCTCCTTCTTGAAGGCCCAGAAGTGTTTACGAAAAGGGCACACCACTATCTTAGCACTCATCACCAACACGCAGGAAAAGGAAAAGAGGATTGAAGATTTTCCGGTAGTACGCGACTATCCCGAGGTATTTCCTGAGGAATTACCTGGACTCCCTCCCCACCGTCAGGTCGAATTCCAAATCGAGCTAGCTCCCGGAGCAGCACCTATAGCTCGTGCGCCTTATCGACTAGCCCCCGCAGAATTGAAGGAACTCTCTACCCAACTACAGGAACTTTTGGATAAAGGGTT
This sequence comes from Helianthus annuus, assembly GCF_002127325.2. Lineage (NCBI taxonomy): Eukaryota > Viridiplantae > Streptophyta > Magnoliopsida > Asterales > Asteraceae > Helianthus > Helianthus annuus. Next base: position 161,799,600 of record NC_035436.2, read on the forward strand.
TATTCGCCCTAGTTCATCACCCTGGGGAGCACCGGTACTCTTTGTTAAGAAGAAGGATGGCACATTCCGAATGTGCATTGACTATCGTGAGCTGAACAAGGTTACCATCAAGAATCGTTACCCTCTCCCGCGAATCGATGACCTATTCGATCAATTGCAAGGATCAAGCTACTACTCTAAGATTGACCTGCGATCAGGCTATCATCAGCTAAGGGTCCGTAATGAAGACATCTCCAAAACTGCATTCAGAACTCGTTATGGTCATTATGAATTCCTCGTTATGCCCTTTGGAATGACCAACGCGCCCGCGGTATTCATGGATCTCATGAACAGAGTGTGCAAACCTTACCTCGACAAGTTTGTGATCGTGTTTATAGACGACATCCTGATCTACTCGAAAAGTCAGGAAGAGCATGAACAGCACCTGCGCCTTATCCTCGAACTCCTTCGCAATGAGCAACTGTATGCCAAGTTCTCGAAATGCGACTTCTGGCTTCGAGAAGTCCATTTCCTTGGGCACGTGGTTAACAAGGATGGGATTCACGTCGACCCTGCAAAGATCGACTCTATAAAGAATTGGCCTACCCCTAAGACTCCGACCGAAGTCCGCCAATTCTTAGGACTAGCAGGGTACTACCGAAGATTTATCATGGGATTTTCGAAGATTGCTCAGCCTCTCACGGCTCTTACTCAGAAGGGTATGGCTTATAAGTGGGGTGAAGCTCAGGAAACCGCGTTTCAGACACTAAAGGATAACCTCTGTAGTGCTCCTATTCTCTCGTTGCCTGAAGGCACTGACGACTTTGTGGTTTACTATGATGCGTCTATTCATGGGCTCGGTTGCGTGTTGATGCAACGCGAGAAAGTTATTGCTTACGCCTCTCGACAACTCAAGACACACGAAAGGAACTACACTACGCATGACCTGGAACTAGGAGCAGTGATCTTTGCGCTTAAGATATGGAGACATTACCTATACGGTACCAAGTGCACCATTTACACCGATCACAGGAGTCTCGAGCATATCTTCAAGCAAAAGGAATTAAACATGCGACAACGTCGATGGGTCGAACTTCTGAATGATTATGAATGCGCCATCAAGTACCATCCGGGCAAGGCCAATGTCGTGGCAGACGCCCTCAGCCGAAAAGACACTACGCCCAAGCGCGTGCGAGCATTGCAACTTACTATCCAGTCTAATCTCCCTACGCAGATTCGAAATGCTCAGATTGAAGCTCTGAAACCGGAAAACATCAGGGCTGAGTCCCTGCGAGGATCGAGACAACGACTAGAGCAAAAAGAAGACGGCGCCTACTATGTGGCAGGGCGCATTTGGGTCCCACTTTAAGGAGATCTACGAGAGCTGGTGATGGACGAAGCCCATAAGTCCCGTTATTCAGTACATCCTGGTTCAGATAAGATGTACCACGACTTAAGGACCACTTACTGGTGGCCTGGCATGAAAGCCCACATAGCCGCATACGTTGGCAAATGTTTGACCTGCGCAAGAGTCAAGACTGAGTATCAGAAACCAGCAGGCCTACTCCAGCAACCGGAATTCCCGAAGTGGAAATGGGAGCAAATTTCCATGGATTTTGTTACGGGGCTACCTAGATCTCAACGCGGGAACGATACTATTTGGGTGATAGTAGATCGATTGACTAAGTCTGCACACTTTCTGGCCATTAAGGAAACAGACAAGTTTTCTACCTTAGCAGAAATCTATTTAAAGGAAGTAGTCTCCAGGCACGGGGTGCCAACTTCTATTATTTCCGACCGAGACGCTCGTTTTACTTCCGAGTTGTGGCAAGCTATGCACAAATCCTTTGGCTCACGTTTGGACATGAGCACCGCTTACCACCCGCAAACGGATGGGCAGTCTGAACGCACCATCCAAACCCTGGAGGACATGCTTAGAGCATGTGTGATCGATTTTGGCAAGAACTGGGAGAAGCATCTACCGCTGGTGGAATTCTCCTACAATAACAGCTACCACACTAGCATTCAGGCGGCACCTTTTGAGGCCTTGTACGGTCGTAAATGCCGATCACCTCTTTGCTGGGCGGAGATAGGTGACAGTCAACTCACAGGCCCGGAACTGGTGGTAGACACAACGGAAAAGATTTCCCAGATAAGGCAACGCATGGCGGCAGCTCGTGACCGTCAGAAAAGCTACGCTGACAAGCGTAGGAAACCGTTAGAATTCCAGGTCGGGGACCGGGTTCTACTTAAAGTCTCACCCTGGAAGGGTGTGGTTCGTTTCGGTAAACGAGGCAAGCTGAATCCACGATATGTCGGACCATTCGAAATTACCGAGAAAATCGGTAAGGTGGCTTATAGATTGAACCTGCCTGCAGAGCTGAGTGCAGTGCACAATGTTTTTCACGTGTCTAATCTGAAGAAGTGCCTGTCAGATGAAACACTCATAATTCCTTTCAAGGAACTCACTATTGATGAACAGCTACACTTTACTGAGGAACCGATTGAGATCACGGATCGAGAGATCCAAACCCTCAAACGTAGCCAGATACCTCTTGTGCGAGTTCGTTGGAACTCACGACGCGGCCCAGAGTTTACCTGGGAGCGGGAAGACCAGATGAAGTCCAAGTATCCCCAGTTGTTCCCAAACGAAAACCCCAGCACTGAAGCTACAACCGAATTTCGGGACGAAATTCCAAACTAACGGGGGGATGATGTGACACCCCGTTGATACACGCTAGCTTGGCAGTGACTGCTTTAACTTTCGGGACGAAAGTTCTTAAAACTTGGGGATAATGTGACACTCTAGGTTTTTCCATATGAACACCTTGTAATATTTTGCGTATATATAAATATTATTAAATGAAAACGTGACCTTTGTGCATGATATGTGTTGTATATATGTATTATATATATATATATATATGAGAGCCGAGACCACGACTCGCAACCACTCGGTTGCGAGTGGGCCACTCGGTCTCGAGTGGGCCTTTGAGCCGTAACCGGTTTGGGCCGAAACCCCAAGCCCAACCCGAAAACCCCCTTGTATATAAATCCCAACCTTTCCCCCACTTACCTCATTTTGTTACACCAACACAAACACACTCCTTAAACTCTCTCACTAGAAACCCCAAAAACAACAACCCACTCTCTTCTTCCAACTTTCGGATTCAAGCTCGGATCTCGCAAGGAATCTCGGTCAAGGAAACTCGGTCAAGATCATCACTCGGACACTCCATCTTCTCGGTTCCTTTTCTTTGTTTCGGCTCATTCTCCTTCTTCTCAACCGGTTAGTGTTACATATGTGTAATGGTTGTCTTGAATGCTTGATGAATAAAATGGTTATGAACTAGAAAGTACTTAGTTAGTAATATTATGCATGCTCTTTAGGATGATTTGTGAAGTTAGGCATTATGTGTAAACCACTATGTTTGAATGCTTGATGATATGTTTAAAATGACTAACAAATGGTAGTTTAAGAATGATTATGGCCAACCAATCTATGCTTCATTGTTCTTGCAAAATGATGTTGTTAAATATGAGATTTCGGCTACAAACATGTGTGTTTCTTGTTCTTGCATGATGATCTTGCTAGAAATATGTGATTTTTGGTTCAAAAATATAAGATTTTGCTAATATGAAAACCCTAGAAATGATGAACATAGGATGAACTTGTTGAATATGACTTGAAGATTCAAAAAAGGCAATGTTTGATCCAAATTTCATTAATGACAGTTTAGGAAAAGTTGTTAGTTAAACCCCATTGGCTGTTTCCCGATTTGGGCCTGATTTCACTGTACTAATTGGACTGATGCATCTGCATCATCACGTGTACATGAAAGGGACAGGATTACGACTCGCAACCGCACCGTTGCGACTCGCAACCATGGCATGACAACTCGAAACCACACGATTGCGACTCGAGACTACGACGGTTGCGACTCGCGACCACAACGTGACAACTCGAGACCACACGGTTGCGACTCGCAACCACAGCGTGACAAGCTGAGACCTCCTGGTTGCGACTCGAGACCACCTGGTTGCGACTGGGCTGTCCATTTTGGTTATTGGGCCGATATGTGTAATGTGGGCTACCTGTTAACTGGATTATGTGTTGCTGTTGACTGCTTAAATGTTAAGGCCGGCCCAATAACCCACCGTCTATATTTTTATGCATGCAACGTGATAGTTATGTGTAGATTTTACGTGATTGCTTGTACACCAAACCTGACCTATACCGGTAACCATGTTAGGACGTGGTGACCAACGTATTTGACAAGTAACCCAATCTGCCGAGCAACCCAAGGTGAGTTCACACACTTAAAGCATGCGTCCCGCGGAGGGACACGAACAAACTACCAACTTTGGGAAAAAATACTTTGACCCATTACTCCGGGGGAAAACAGAATGGGTAATTACTATCTCCGGGGGAGATACGTTTGGATACTATTTATAAATCACAACTAGCCATGCTAAACGAAACTCTATCACCTTAAGTCCCTGCTTTCAGTACCGATTAATCGCCGGGGGCGAACGGGTTATTAGTTGATAGCGCTATTAGGTTTGACAACCTCACACCGTGACCGGGGGAGATCGGGCGTGAACTAGTAGACCTCGCAACATGGTCAATGACGATAGACATTGACTCGGGGCACGAATTTATATTCCGTCAACAGTTTCGGTATCTACAGTTTAGTGAGCTTACAGATGGGGTAGCTCCCCACAACGTGATTATAAATGCTTTATCTAAACAACCTAAGTTTTGGTAAACTAAAACTGGACAACTAGTGAACTCACTCAGCATTATTGTTGACCCCTTACTGCATGCTTTGCAGGTAACCAGTGACGAAGGAGCTTGCTGCTTGGGAACGAGTAGTGTCTGTCCACCCTTGTGTTGGGTGTTACCTTATTTTGAAATATGAACTTTGTTTAAACTGCTTTACCTATGCTTCCGCTACTTATTACTGTTTGAACTTAAAACTTTAAACTCTGAACTTGATATTTGCTAACCTTATGGTTAGTAAGTATTACTTTTTGTTATCAATTTAATTATTCAGTATAATTGGTGGCTGGATCCTGGTCAGTCACGCCCTCGAAGCGGGTGTTATCCGCAGGTGGATTTTGGGGGTGTGACATTCACAGCTGTGAATGTTCCTCTGAGAGAGGCGGTTTTCAGGCAAGAGGTGCCAACTCTTGTTACCTCTGATTTTGACCTATGATTGATTTATGTCAGGCAATACACAACACCTTTGGCTCACGTCTTGACATGAGCATTGCTTATCACCATAGGACAAACGGTAAAAGTAAACGAATCATCCTGACACTTGAAGACATGCTGCGAGCATGTGCGATCGACTTGGGTAAAGGTTAGGAATAATATCTACCTTTGATAGAATCCCTTACAACGACAGTTGCTATTTCAGTATTCGAGCAGATACGTTCAAGGCATTGTATGCACGGTAATGCTGATCTCTTTGTGGGTTAAGGAGGGTGGTAGCCTAATCACAGTTCCAGGACTGGTACTCGAAGCTCCTGAGGAGATTGTTTAGAACGGGATTTGTATGAAGGCAACACATGACCGCCAGGAAAGCTGATAAGTTTAGGAAACGCTGGGAGCTCGCTGCAGGCGAACGTGTCACGATTGAAAGTCTCACCCTGGGAGGGTGCAGTGCGCTTTGGGAAGCGTGACAAGACGAATTCACGTCACGTTGGGGCCATTCGAAATTCTGGAAAGGATCGGCGACACGGCTCAAAAACTCGAGTTACCTGATGAACTGGGTAACGTTCGCGATGACATTTACGCCTCGAATCTAAAGAAGTGTTTGTCCGACGGAAAAACTTGTAATCCCCTTACTAGAATCTAAGGCTAACGACAAGTTGCAGTTATCGAGGAATCTATCGAAAGCATGGGCCAGGAATTCAAGGTTCATTAACATAGTCGATTTTCAATAGTGAGAGTTCGTTGGAAATCAAGACGTGGACCGGAGTTCACGTGGGAACGCAAATATTTGATAAAGCTCTAAGTATCCTCAGTTGTTCAAAACGGCTGAATCAACTTCTGATGCAACTAGGTGAATTTTGGGGCGAAATTCCTTTTAAGTTGGGGATGATGTGGCAACCGAGGGAAACCCACAGTCATCTCGATTTATCACTTCATTTCTCGGAGACTGCTTTTGAGATTGCTTATCAAATTTCGGGACGAAATTTCTTTCAAGTTGGGGATGATGTGACAGCTCGGAATTCCAAGGCTCTTTACGCACGTATCATTTCTATTCATGTTCTGTTGTACGTTGTGAACTAGTAATTGTTGTGGGAACCATTGAACATGCTATTGTATACTTGTTATTGTATATCTGAATTAACGTCAAGTGCTCGTAACATATGATGATAACCACACTTGGGCCCTCGGCCCAGCTCCCTTGAGCCGAAGTGAAACACAAGAAGGCTTGGCCCACTTACTCGAAATCAGCGCACATAAGGTGTGCGTGACTCTCATAACTTCATAAAGCACAATGTTAGCAAACCCTATTTCTTTCTCCCTTCTACACATCGACGACAACTAGAGTCATCCACCGTTACCCCTCGGTTGTGATCCGCTCCTCTATTATTCCACTTCATCTTTTACACAAGGTCAGCATTTAATGTGTTGCTTTATGATGCATCCTTTCTGTTTTTGGTTATGCTTGTGTGTGAATGCATGATGTATGTTTGTAGAAATTTCTATGGTTTATGGCTTAATAGAATACACAAGAATTATGTAAGATGTTTGGAATTGCCGATCTTGATCGTATCCGAAGGTGATGATGATGAACTGATGTTGTGTCATAAGCTTGATTGATAAACTAGGATTATGGAATTGACATAAAGCTTTGTAATCTGTTAATCATGTGCAAGTGAATGAAAACATGTGGAATAGAAATCATGGTCATGTGTTAGAAATTTATGAGAAATAATTATCGAATTTGTTACTATGTTGGCCGATTTGTTATGGTTATGAGTCTAGATGAAACTGTTAACAACGTGATTGGGATTGTGGCACAGGGATGGTTAACGGGTTAATCAGATAAGGATGGGTGTGTATTGATAGTTATGGTTAATTACTAATTAATGAAAAGGAAACTGCTATGGGTTTAACTGTGCACCGAATAGATAGGGGATGTGGTTGTCGGTTACAAAATCTTTGGGGTCAACCACACATTTTAATTTCATTCGCACAAGATAACCAAATCGCACAAGCACACCGAGTCGCACAAGTTGTTGTGGCTCGCACAAGGTATAGTCTAATTGCACAAGTCTTTAGACTGGTAATTATTTGGGCCGGGTGTTTGGGTCTGATCGCACAACATGGCTAATCGCACAAGTTGTTGGGCCGTAGCCCAGCATGAATCGCACAACTCGGGTTGATCGCACAACCGGGTGGCAGTCGCACAAGCCAGTTGGGGCTTTGTGCACTGTTGGGCCTTGGGTAGCACTCAGATCGCACAAGGCCATTTGGGTCGCACAAGACGTGTGGGCCCGAATGCCTGGGCCGCACATGGTTTTGTTTAATGTTTGGACTGTTATGTGATACATGTATATGAATTTGCATGTTAGTTGTATGTCATGGAATGTGAACTTGTGATATAAACCTGTGAACGTGCTAAACATTTGACATGTATTACTGAATGAGTCGTATGGGGCGCAATGTGATAATTATGTGAAAGTAGGACATATGTAACTATTGGATTTCATGAACGACTATTATAACTCATATACTGCTTGTGTAATGTGAATATGGAATACGTGATACATGTACATATGAAACTGACTGTTCTTGGTAACCACGGTAGGGTATGGTTGACCAACTTGGTACGGGTAACGTGATGTAACATACCGAGCAATCTAAGGTGAGTTCACTGCACTTTTTCCAAGCATGCATCCCGGGGAGGGATATCGGGTAACGTTCCAGGGAGCAATGCCAGGTTAATGGGATGTTGGTTATTACTCAGTTTCTTTCATATAAGACCCCCTACATCTACCGCTAGTCGCCGGGAAGGCAACGAGGTATTTAGTTGATAGCGCTATTAGGATTGGCACCCTCACACCGTGCCGGAAAGGACGGGCGTGAACTAATTACCTTGACCACTTGACCAATGCTTTTATAGAGGCATTGGGGTTTGGGCAAACACATCTAGTAGCCACTTACGGTAATCGAGTTAATAACAACATCAAATCAAATCATTGAACTGTTTTGTACACATACCTGGTAACTAAACGCGTTAACAAAACTTTGAACAAACCAGCGTCGTCTGACACACTTGTCTGCATGCTTGCAGGACTTTAGGGTTATAGCATTGGGAACTTGCTGTCTGGAAGGCTGGAGTGGTCATGGGTCGAGATACATGGAATCGCAATGCAAGTCTAATGGTTTTCGTACACGTGGTTTAGAAACACTTAACAAACGATTTATGCTCACTGCACTTTTTCCAAGCATGCATCCCGGGGAGGGATATCGGGTAACGTTCCAGGGAGCAATGCCAGGTTAATGCGATGTTGGTTATTACTCAGTTTCTTTCATATAAGACCCCCTACATCTACTGCTAGTTGCCGGGAAGGCTACGAGGTATTTAGTTGATAGCGCTATTAGGATTGGCACCCTCACACCGTGCCGGAAAGGACGGGCGTGAACTAATTACCTTGACCACTTGACCAATGCTTTGATAGAGGCATTGGGGTTTGGGCAAACACATCTAGTAGCCACTTACGGTTATCGAGTTAATAACAACATCAAATCAAATCATTGAACTGTTTTATACACATATCTGGTAACTAAACGCGTTAACAAAACTTTGAACAAACCAGTGTCGTCTGACACACTTGTCTGCATGCTTGTAGGACTTTAGGGTTATAGCATTGGGAACTTGCTGTCTGGAAGGCTGGAGTGATCATGGGTCGAGATACATGGAATCGCAATGCAAGTCTAATGGTTTTCGTACACGTGGTTTAGAAACACTTAACAAACGATTTATGCTTCCGCTGTATACAATGAATGATATATATAACGTAGAATGAAAGCTTTATTTAAATATATGTAAGAATTCAGTGTGATTGGTGGCTGAGATCCTGGTACGTCACACGCCTCGCGGGGGTTTCCGCATGTGGTATTTTAGGGGTGTGACATGCAAGATTCAAGGTTTTAGAATTCCTCCCACACTCCGCTAAAAAAAACTATACCTCACCAAAAATCCCAAAAAAAACCTAACGACCCACCCCCAAAAACCCAAACCCCCCACCCACCTCACCCAAGCTAAATGCTAAAACTAAACCCCACAACTAAATGCTAAAAAAAGTTTTTTTATATTTTTATTAAAAATCGCTAAATTCCGTCGCTAAAAAAATTGAATAAAGGTACTGATGCACATGTGCAACGGTACTTTTTGTTCAATTTTTTTTTATAAAAAACGCTAAATTTCGTCACTAAAAAAAAAGAACAACAGTGCCGCTGCACATGTGCATATGCATCGGTACATACATGCATTGGTTCTCGCGGTTCTCGCAATAAAGTATGGTTCCTAACGGGTCCTATATACATACATACTTACATACATATATATATATATATATATATATATATAAGGAGACGATCATGAGAAAACTAAAAAAATCTAAAAAACATACCAATTTTTTTTATAAAAAATCGCTATTTTTATGTATAAAAATACTTTTTTTTCAAAAAAAAAGCGTGTACTACACATGTGCATTATATGTATATGCTGCATATGTGCATTATATGCTTAGAGTTAGCTTTTGAATTTAGTTTAGCTTTTAGAATTATGTTTTTTGAGGTTTAGGATTAGGTTTTTGGGTTTGGGGGGGGAGGGGGGATTAGGTTTTGTGGGGAGGGGGTGCGGGTAGGGGATTTAGGTTTTTGAGGTGTGTTGGTGGGGGTTTAGGTTTTTGAGGGGTTTACGTTTAGAGTTTAGTTTTTTTGTTTTTTGTTTTTTAGGGGGGGGGTAGGGGGTTTAGGGATTTGGTGAGAGGGTGGATAAAGGGTTTTTTTCGGGGGGGGGGGGGGGGTTTAGGTTTTTGAGGGGGTGTCGGCGAGGGTGGGTTAGGTGGTTTAGGCTTTTTCGTATTAATGTACATACGTAGTACAACTTTTTTTTTTGAAAAAGAATTTTATATGTTAAATATTGCGATTTTTATTAAAAAAACTCAAACATAAAAAATAAAAAAAAATTGGTATGTTTTTAGGCTTTTTTTTTTAGTTAGTTTTTTTGTTTTCTCATTTAAACTAGTTTTCTCATGATCCATATCTATATATATATGGGACCGCTAAAATGAAAACCACCTCCAGTTGTAAGAACCGAGAGAACCACTTTCTAGCCATTAGATTTTCAAGATCAATGAATGAGATTAAAAGTAACTAAAAATAATATTAAATACCTTTTGTCTTATTATGTTTTTAATATTTTAATCTAAAAGAGTAATTTAGTAAAATGACTCTATTTTGTCCTTTTGTCTTTATTGTTTTTTATTAGTTTTTTATATTATTATATTAGTTTTTACTTTTTAAACATAATTTTTTTATTGAAAACATTTTTAAATTCAGATACTTTTTAAAGATTTTTTATACTTTTTACATTTTACGTTAAATTTTTTACGTTTTACGTTTTTACGTTAACGTTTCTACGTTTTACGCGCCGGTTTTTACACGCCGAGCTTTTTCAATCGTCGTTTTTTTAACGCACCGTTTTTACGCCGGGCTTTTTCAAGCGTCGTTTTTTTAGCGAGCCGTTTTTTTCACGCCGTATTTCAAGCGTCGTTTTTTTTAACGCGCTGTTTTTTACACGTTTTTTTAACGCACCGTTTTTTACACTTTTTACGTTAAGCTTTTTAAACTTTTTATGTTAAACTTTTTACATTTTACGTAAAACTTTTTATGTTGTAAGTTTTACTTTAAAATTTTTACGTTTTACGTTTTAAATTTTTACGTTTTACATTTTCAATTTCAAAACAATCTATTTGCAAAACTTTTCCTTCGAAATCAAGTTACAAACCCATCTATTTGAAATCAAAATTGACATTCAAATCCTTTTCCTTCGAAATCAAAAATCAACATTCAGATTGACCATCATAAAACAACAAATTCTCTAAAACAAGTTTTCAACCACAAAATCAACAATTTCTCAACCAAAACAACATCAGTATCTACCAATCAAATCATACACAGATCATTTGCTCAGCTAAATCAAGTTTCCAAAACCGATGGCGTACCTTTAACTACTGACGATTGTTTGCAGTGGCGGAAGTGAGAACGGAGCGATTAACAAACGACGGTGTTCGGTGGCGGTGGAGGCGTCGAGATCGGAAAACGTGGCAGCGAAGCAATAGAGGAGGCTAAGGAGAAGAAGCATAGCAAGCAGCTGGATCCAAATCAGCCGCTAACAGAGATTTGTTTCGTAAGCTGAAGATGAGGATCTTCATCAGAGATGAAGAGATCAAGAGAGAGAGAGATGTGAGGCTAAAAGTTTGAGTTTGAAAAACGTGTGAAGAGAGAGATTGGAAAGCCTTTTAAAAAGGGATGGAAAAGCCTTTCAAAGAGGGACAGACACAGACTGAGATGATGGACATGACATAAAAAGTAAATTACCTAAATACCCTTTTGGTTGTCATAATATGATTGGTGGAGACTGGTTCTCACGGTTCTTACAACTGGAGATGGTTTCTATTTTAGCGGCTCTATATATATATATAAATATATATATATATATATATATATATATATATATATATATATATATATATATATATATATATATATATATAGGGTAATGCTAGACAAAAAACCCTAAAATTCTTAGAAAAATCTGGAAACCCAAATCTCCCCCCATTTTTACCCAACCTCCCGACATTTTTTTTTGAAAAAAATTACACATGTAATATACATGTTTTAGAGTGTTTTGGGCCAAAAAAAACAAAAAAGCGCCGAAGGGATTTTTTTTTTAAAAAAATAAACAAAATTCAGTGCCTAACATGTGTTAGACAAAAATGCTGAAAGTTGCTGAAATTTTTTTTTTTTTTTAAATTATCCCTTCGGCGCTTTTTTGATTTTTTTTGGCCCAAAACTCTTAAAAACATGTATATTACATGTGTTATTTTTTTCAAAAAAAAATGTCGGGAAGTTGGGTTTTCTAGGGTTTTTTATATAGATAGGATTTTCTATCTAGCCCTACCCTATATATATATATATGTGCCGATAAAATAAATTATCTCTAGTTCGGCCACGCCATGAGCATAGCTTGATTAAGAGAACCACATTATGTTCTTATATGATTATAATTTGATGCTTTATTTATCTTTCTATTATTACTATCGTGTTCGATCAAGTCATATGTTTCTCAAACAAACTGATGTTTGATTGATGTTCTAATTTTAGTTTGTGTGTTAACATATATGAACGAATATTGTATTCACTATTGGATAAACAATTACAAACAATTACGATTGGATGAGTAAAGTTAGTTTATGGGTCAGGTGGCAAGGAATTCTAAACCCCGTTCTTTAGAATGTTGTGTAAATTAAAGGAACAAGTTGTTTACGTTAAGTACTATAAGTCGATCTATGTTTTTAAACTTGAGGAAAAAGTTGTTAACCTTATATAAGTATTATAATAAATGTCTCGGTTAAGGTTATGAGTAACTAAGTATTATATATTCAAATATTATCTTTGGTCCAGCCATGTATATAGCCCGTTCACATCTATTGACTGAAACACGTTACATTCATGTTTGCTTATTGTTCTAGTTATGTCTTGCTATTAATATTGAGGTGATTGCTTGGTTCACGTATTTCATAGAGTTGAAATTAGGTGATGCAAAGTGTTTGTTAAATGTTTACAGGGGCGGATCCAGGGGTGTTTTAGGGGTTCCCAGGAACCCTCTCAGTTTGCCAAAAAATGGAAAATTTAATGGAAACCTTGTATAATTTGGAAAAATTAGTGAAAATCTATCAAAAAGAACCCGATGAAAAAAATTCCTAGATCCGTCACTGAATGTTTAAGACACTTTAAATTATTTATTAATAATATATATTTATAATATAAGTTATATAGCTATTTACTTATTTAAACATGTTAATACCCTAATTTTAAAATTCACGGGAAAAAGGAACAACGCATGTCTTTGACTTAACTAATCCCAAAATATATAATTAACATGTATCATTGTGAATCAAACATGTTTCATCCTATTATCAAACATAACAATCAAGTCCATGTCGTTTTCATGTCTACTTTGGTTCATCATTCTTAACATCTTGTCATTTTGAAGAAGCATGTTACATGACTTACATGGTAAAAACGTATTAATTCTTACAACAAAACCTATTGGTTGGTGCAAGTAAAATTGTCTCATGAAGATAATTACGAACATAAATGTTTAATTGTTTTTCTCATCAGTCGAATAGGCACACCGGACATAATTTACAGTAAAACATAAATGTTTATATATGCATGATTTTTAGTGTCACACTGTAGATGCTTTTAAAGGATATTTTGAGCTAACATGCATATGAAATTTTGTTCCTTGAAATACACTACTTGTTGAGTAATCAACATACTTTAACACATATTAGCGAAGTTGTCCATTTACTTGTTGAGGCTATTATATATGTTTCTAGAAGACAACTTATTATCTTGGTCTTGTATACGTTCGATTATTGTCTATCACTTACGTTAGATCAATGTCTCTCTCATTTATCGTTGAAGTTGAATATTGTGGGGTAGCTAATAAAGTGATAAATATATATTGCTTTTAAAATCAACTACTTGAACTTCACAATCCTAATATCGTCTATCATGAAGCCTTTTTTTCTTGGACAGGTTGTTATAACCTAATTGTGTTTCATGGAAAAATCAACTACGTAAGTTTTATCATCTATCAATACAACGACGTACCTATTCGATCAGATTTAAGCATTTGGCCTCTCCCCAATCGCCACAAATTTAATTGGTTGTAATAATGCAAATAATGATATAGACCTATGAATTAATTAGCCCATGTCAAATTTCCTAGAGCTTTCTTATTTCCAAAGATTATTGTACTCTTAAAATGTCTGTGTATTATAACATTTTCCTTCATATAAACATACACACGTTAGTTTAGACACAAACAAATATATAGAAACAATATAAACATAAATAATTACTAATCGACCACAATGCATTAATAGACCGGGAGATCACACGTATTTGGTAAATGGAAGTATGACGTTTTACAAGAAATTTGGGTATTTACCCACACATAAAACCAATTATGTGTTGGTAGTTGTCTTTAGCTACACATAAATTAAGTGTCCTCATGTGTAGACTCGTGACTGTGCATATAGATCATTACTCACACATCATTCATGTGTAGGTAAATAACATTCTATACCTATACATATACGTGTGGCTAAAACAATTTAATATGTGTGACCTATGGGCATTGATTTCAATATATATAAAAATATATAGATGTGTTGGTATAAATATATTGATGTGTGAGCATTAATCACCATATATGTAGATAAGAATCTTCAAATACATGCTAACAATACAAAATCTGTAAGTGCAAATACAAATATACATGACCAAAATTAATATTATTATATTATTATATTATATTATATTATATTATATTATATTATATATATATATAAATACCAATTGATGATGAATAGTAGTACTTCAAAATTGATATACCAAATTACAATATAGCCTTTAGAAGTGATATCTATGGTTCATAATAGCAAAAACATTAATACATTATTTATTGATTTAAATAATTTTCTCTATATACAAATTGTAGAGGTAATATCTAATTTTCTCAATAGCAAAAACATTAATACATTATTTATTAATTTAAATAATTTTCTCAATATACATATTGTTTTCTGTTGATTTTAATTTATGAACAAATAATTTAATATTGACTACGACAAATCACTGTGTGTCGATAATTAATTTATTTTTATAATTGTGTGAAATATTCAAGTTGCTTGAGAAATTAGGTTCGAACTCTACCAAAATTAATTAGCTTTTGAAACCAGATATATATTTAATATAACATAAACCCTTAAAGTTTAGGGGAATTACATATACCCCCTATAAACTTTATAAATTACATATATACTCAATCTAAAATTTAATTTACATATATCCCCTTCCTAAAACATAAAAATATCAAATATATTCATCTTGATTTATTTTATTGAAATTAAATTAAAGAATACCTATTTTACCCTTTTCTTAAACTTCAAAATTGCTAACTTAGAGCATTCACATCTAAATAATCAAATTGTGTGTGTGGTGTTTTTAAAATATAAAAAGTATAAAAAGTGGTTGTGAGTAGAGGAGAGAGAAAATGTTACTGTTCATCTGTATATTTGGGGGGACACTGTTCACCCCCTATAATTTTTTAATATATTTTGAAAGTGGTTGTAAGTGAAGGAGAGAGAAAATGTAACTGTGTATAGTAAGATGAAAGAAACATCATGGATCTACTTTCTTTCTGCCCCATTATTATTTTGTTTCATTCTAAATAAAGTTCAAAAAGTCATCTTTCTGTTTCAAAGTGTCTATAATCAATCAATGGGTTCATATATTACTTTTTCATCACAAAGTCAAAAATTAAGAATTGCGCTTGCTATCCATCTACAAAAAATCTACAAAAACTGACTTATGAAGATGAGGAACAACTATTCGAGTCCACCAGGGGCGTAGGTTAGTAGGTGCCCAGGAGTGCACCTGCCCGCTCCAATGTTTCGGTTAAACGTGTATAATTTCTGGTTTTTCGTTCGAAAATTTTAAAATTATATAGGATCGCCCCTCCAATTATTTTGCTTAAATATTTATACAATATATAAATCAAAGTAAAGTTTGTTACCACTTTAAATCTTAAAGGTCGTCGGGCTGACCAGGTTTCATTTATCTCATACCATTATATATATATATATATATATAGGGTAATGCTAGACAAAAAACCCTCAAATTCTTAGAAAACTCTGGAAACCCAAATCTCCCCCCATTTTTACCCAACCTCCCGTCATTTTTTTTTTGAAAAAAATTACACATGTAATATACATGTTTTAGAGTGTTTTGGGCCAAAAAAAAATAAAAAAGCGCCGAAGGGATTTTTTAAAAAAAAATAAACAAAATTCAGTGCCTAACATGTGTTAGACAAAAATGCTGAAAGTTGCTGAAATTTTTTTTTTTTAAATTATCCCTTCGGCGCTTTTTTGATTTTTTTGGCCCAAAACTCTTAAAAACATGTATATTACATATGTTATTTTTTTCAAAAAAAAAAAATGTCGGGAGGTTGGGTTTTCTAGGGTTTTTTATATAGATAGGGTTTTCTATCTAGCCCTACCCTATATATATATATATATATATATATATATATATATATATATAGGGGAAGGTTCATTGGAGAACACTAAAAAAGTGGGGAACAGCGGGGAACCGACTCAAACGAACTCCGATTGGACTCATTCCAGCAGCGTTGGAACCGGCTCGTCGAACCTTAACTAAGATCTCTTAACCCTAAACCCTAAATCCTCACTTTTTTAGTGTTCCCCAATGACCCCAAAAGTTCAGATGGTTTATATACGCTGCGTATAGAGCTATACGCAATGTATATAAACCCTTGTTTTCTGTGCAATGATTGCTGACCAGGCTCTGAGATGCATGATTTACCTACGCTGCGTATAGCTCTATACGCAGCGTATAGGGGGTAACCCTATACGCTGCGTATAGACCTATACGCAGCGTAGGTAAACCCTGATTCAACTAAGGTTTGGTGTGCCAATAGGCACATTGGTGTGTCAATAGGTACACCCATTAGAAAAAGATGGGGATATATGTAATTTAGGTATTGCGTTGGGTAAATATGTAATTAGGCTTTAAAATAAGCGGATATATGTAATTTCCCAGTGATGGTGAGGGGACAACGGTGATTTAATTTAACAATGGTAGTGACGAAGGAACACTGCATGTTGTGGAGACAGGTGCATGTACATATATTCTTTTTTATAGTTTTTATTGATGTAAAACAGTTGTCGATATATATCTATTTCGGTTGTTATACCCAACGTCGGTACCATACTATATTGCACAAATACCGACCAAAAGCCCAATGAATTGAACTGATACTAAAAGGAACGAAACCAACACCGACCGAGTTCTCACCTCTAAAGAACTGAACCAATACTAATCAGATACCCGCCGCATCGCGCGGGAAAATCACACTAGTTCTTGATTAAAGCTATTATTTATCTACAATACAAAATAAAAATAAAACTAACGTAGAAATCATCATATCATTATTTTCATGGTAACTGACTATTTCCAAGGCATTATTAAACAAGCTAGGGGCACTATTATTCGATATGATTTTTGGGATTCCATGTATCTTGTTTAGAAACATCGAGATTATTGTTGAATAAATCAGCAAGTAAATCAATTGGACTTCTTCAAGTCCATGTCAAGCCTATAACTCTTCATGTGTTAATTAATTAATTAATAATTTCTTCTGTTTGACACTTTCTTTCCTCACGTTCTTATTTTGAATCTAAACAACACATCATCTTCATAGTTTCCAAGAAGTGTAAAAAGTCAACGCATATTTACATATAATAAAATTTACATGAATGGAATGAACAGTGAATTAACTATTATAATAATTTATATATTTTTAATGATTTTATTATCTTCTTTATTTTTAAGTTGGATAAGTTTGTGTTAACCGGTATTGATATCGAAAATACTGGTACAGTTATCGGTACATGAAGGTAAAATCGACACCAGCCTGGTACAGAAAACGCCAAAAGTCGGTATCTAATTGATTTTTAATCTTTTAGTTCGGAAATTTGGTACTGCTACCCGGTACCATTTGCTCATCCCTGATCACGGGCAGCGTACGAACAACAACGGTATCGTGCAACTTTTTTTTGTTGATTTTCTTCAACTTTTAATGATTTCTTTTTTTTTTTTTCATTTCAGGGGTAGGGATGAGCTCGGTGCCAACCAATATCGAATCAGTACTGGTACCGAAAATACCAGTTACGGTACCGGTATATGAAGGTAAAAACTGGTAAAAGTCGTACCGAATTGGTACTTAAGATCTTTCGGTTCGGGAAATTCGGTACCGGTACCCAGTATCATTTGCTCATCTCTGACCACAGGTTTCATACGAACAACATCATTCCATATAAATTTTTGGTTGATTTTCTTTTGGTTATCTTTTAGTGTTTTTTTCTATATTTTCTTTTTATTCTTGTCAGCGGTTCCGTGCGCAACGCGCTTGTAGTGATTTCAAAACATTGGTACTGGTACCGAAAATACCAGTTACGGAAATTACGGTACCGGTATATGAAGGTAAAAACCAATAGCGAACCGGTACAAGGAACACCAAAAGTCGTACCGAATTGGTACTTAAGATCTTTCAGTTCGGGAAATTTGGTACTGGTACCCAGTATCATTAGCTCATTTTTTACCACAGGTTTCATATGAACAACATCATTATCATACAACTTTTTTGGTTGATTTTGTTTTGGTTATCTTTTACTGTTTTTTTTTTCTATATTTACTTTTTATTCTTGTGAGCGGTTCCGTGCGCAACGCGTTTATGGTGATTTCAAAACACATGTAAACATAGACTAAACAGCAAAAAAACATTCGCCGCAACGCGGCGATAGTAAAAAACTAGTTTTCTTAATTTTTAAAGCACCATATTGCTATGGAGAGGTCATCTTTGCTTATTTGACTATTTGTCCATATTTGATTAGTTGTTTTGGTTCGCATTTTTTGAACAAGTGTAAAAAGTTGATGCCTATTTTGTTAAATTTTTTTTTTTTTGTCAACATACCTATGTTCATGATTTTCTCTTATAAAATTTTAATGATATTCTATAATCAACGTACAGGTATAGAAATTTCATGAATAATTATATCGTTTTGTTGAATTATATTCTAACGTTTTTACGATTATAGAAAGAAAAAAGAAATCCAAAGTCAGTAACTACACGGAACTTCAACATGACAGCATGACTCATGAGCCTGTTCAAAGACGTTGAGAAGTTTCCAAGATAAAAGTATAATATACAATTTTAATATGGTTTTCTTTGACCACTTATTATTTTTAAAGCGCCATATTGTTAAACGTGATCAAATTACTAAATATATATTACACAGGTTACATCAGTTAGTTCAGACATCAATATCACATCATAAGTTCATCAAGCACAAATTTACTCCGGATAGAGTTTTTATCAGGAAATATAAGTTAAGGACAGGCTATTTAGACATCCCTATATTTTAATTCAATACCCTTCTCCCTTTTAGGTGGCGTATAGGCTTATACGCGGCATATAGGCTTATACGTGACGTATAAGTGATAAGGCTGTCAACTTGTGTCAATTTATGTCTGACAACGGGGCTATACGTGGCTATAGCCCAATATGTGGTGTATTGGTTTTTTTCAAGCTGTCTGGATTTCTTAGAAAAAAAACCTAAGCTCTATGTGGCCTATGGTACTATGCAACATCTATGGATTATACGTGTGGTATATAGTTATACGACACATGTGGAGAGTTCAAATGAAAAGAAATTTTTTGTAAGAAGAAAAAAGAAGAAATTTCAAACAATAAGAATGCTTTATTTTACTTCATTTAATATAAGTATTTAATGTTACAAAAAGGGTACATTGGTAAATATACATATGTCATTAATTTGTAGTATTCCTCTTTAATAGCTAACTACATTAATTTTTTTGTAACTTATCTTCAATATATATATTTTTTCAAAAAAATGAAATAAAATAATTAAAGTGTAGGATAAATTACGAGTTGTGTAAGATACATTACGAGTTGTGTAGGATAAATTTTAAGGTGTAGGGTGAATTTCGAAATTTGTAAGATAACTTTTGATGTGTGTAGGCAAAAATAAGTTAGTGTGGAGGATACTAGTCTTTATGACTAATTAATTAGTAAAAAATGATAATAAATGAGATAAGTGAAAAACTAGTTAATGTTTTACAAAATTACCCTTTGTTCTTTTTCTTCTCAATTAAATTTTCTTCTCAAATGAACCTTCCCCTACAACACATATACCTTTTTTGGTAAATATAAAACAATTTATATGATAGCTTTACAAAAAAAAAAAAAAATCAGTGAATTTTTTGAATGAATCAACTGTTTTATATAACTAATAAATATACCTTTTTTAACAGGTAAATAAATTTATAATTACATAACAAATATGTCATAACTTCCTCAAAAACTAGCATATATTTTTTATAAATGTATTCGTGGAACAATTGTATGATATGTAAACAACTAAAACATAGTGCAAACAAGCAAAATTGTATACAAAGCTAAGAAATCATGTACCTTATTAGTTTCGTACGCAAATACGTTCACCTTAGGACATTCACTATTGAAAATGATAATCAGAGACCAGAAAGATAATCAACAAGAACTGAATTTCATTGATTTGATTCTTGCATACAAACAGGAAAAACGAGCCTTTATTTATAGGCTTTACAAGAACGAAAAAAAGGAAAGACTTGATAAATTTGGAGATGATCTTGAGGAATCAATAATTTTCTCTAAATTATTTTATTCCTTTTCTAACACTCCCCCTCAAGTTGAATTGTGGGATTGCCACGATTCAACTTGGATTGGTTTTGATTTTGGGTTTTGATTGTGTTTGGTTTTTGGTTTGGCTACCGTCTCCTTGACATGGTAGTTTGAGCTATTGAGTTACCGCCTTTCGACATGGTAACTTTTGGTTTGATTTGAGCTACCGCCTTTCGACATGGCAGCCTATTTTGGGTTTTGGTTTCCCCTCAAATTGAAAAATTCAACTTGGCCATTTGGGTCTTGGCATTTGTTTTGATTTGGGTTTGGTTTTTTTTTTTTTTTTTTTTTTTTTTTTTTTTTGAGCTATCATTTTTGAGATTTAATTTTCTGAGCTTTAATTTTTTCGAGCTTTGTTTTTTCTTTTGTTGAGCTTTGATTTTTTGAGTTTTGAGATTTTTGAGCTTTGTTTTTTTTGAACGGAAACCGTTACTTGTTTTTTTTCTTTTTTTTTTTTTTGATATTTTCTTTTATTCAAAAAGGAAGACCTTTCTTAGCTAGGTCAAACTCAAGCCCAAGTGCACTTTCTCCCTTCCATTGAAATATCTCTGACAATTCCCCTACTTTTACCACCAGAGCAATCGTAACTCCGGCCAACAAAACATGCCTTGGTGTTATCCTGTTCTTCTTGTTATCCCTAGCCGCATTTCCCGCCAATTCCAACACTTCCGCTGCAAGATATTCCAAGACGGTGGCGAGGTAAACCGGAGCACCGGTTCCGACACGCTTTGCATACCGGCCGTGTTTGAGGTAACGACTGATTCTGCCGACGGGAAACTGGAGGCCGGCTTTGATGGAGCGGGTGACGGACTTCTTCGTTGGACCGCCGGCTCTGCGACCTGCGGCACCCTTCTTAGCTTTTCCGATGGTTTCCATTTGGGTTTTTGTTTTGTGTGTGGAAATGGTTACACAGGGTCGGCGACAACTGGGGTTTTCAGCGGTGGCAGTGGATGCGGCGGCGGCAGCAAAGTTCAACGGGGTTTCAGGTTCGATTTCGGGGTTTAGGTTTTGATTTGATTTTGGTTTTTTTTTTTTTGGTTCGGAGTTGGATGGGTGACGAAGACTGGATGTGACAGTTTTGGGCTTGTGGTGTGGCGGTAGCTGGGTTTCCGCCACAGAATGGTTGTGGGTTGTGGTGGTTGAGATAGTTGTGGCGGCGGAATTGGGAAAGGTTTTAGGGTTTGTTGGTTACACAGTGGTTCGTTGGGAGTTGAAGACTGAATCTTCGTCAGGGGTTTTGAACGAAGATTGACTCTTCGCTGGGGAGTTTGACAAAGATCAATTTGTTTGAGGTTTGTTGAATGATTTTGGTTTTGGTTTGAGATTGACGAACAGAGTTTTCAAGGATCATAACTCTGCTCTGATACCATGTTGAAAATGATAATCAGAGACCAGAAAGATAATCAACAAGAACTGAATTTCATTGATTTGATTCTTGCATACAAACAGGAAAAACGAGCCTTTATTTATAGGCTTTACAAGAACGAAAAAAAGGAAAGACTTGATAAATTTGGAGATGATCTTGAGGAATCAATAATTTTCTCTAAATTATTTTTTTCCTTTTCTAACATTCACCAGCGGACACGAAGTCCTGATTTGTTTTGTGTGCCCGTCTTCATTAGAAGATTCATCGCCAAACTCGAACTCATGATTGCTCTGTTGCACGTAAGAAGGTTCACCACCATACACGAATTCATGATTGCTTTGCACGTAAGAAGGTTTACTGCCAAATATGAACTCCTGAAA
This sequence comes from Helianthus annuus, assembly GCF_002127325.2. Classification (NCBI taxonomy): domain Eukaryota; kingdom Viridiplantae; phylum Streptophyta; class Magnoliopsida; order Asterales; family Asteraceae; genus Helianthus; species Helianthus annuus. The sequence continues at coordinate 161,821,979 of NC_035436.2, forward strand.
TAACGGTATGGTTAGTCCTTAATAAATCTAACAACAAATAAGTGAAAAAAAAAAGTTATACCTGAGTGCTTTGTTGCACCCTTGTCTAGTTAGAAGATTCAACGCCAAACAAATAGTTATTGTCCCAAATCAACATCGTTCACAAATAGTATTGAATTAAAAGGATCGAACGAATATAATTGACCTACGCCTTATCGAATAGAATTGAAGAACTTAGAAGTGAGACTAATTACTTACAAATATTCGCTACATATAGTATTATTTTACAAAATATTACATCGCATTAATAAATTGGCGGGTAATTCTTAAATTGGAGGTTAAAATGTGTTGTATAGTTGTATAGTTGTATACACGATGTATAGATGATGCCAATACGATGCATGTAACATTATACTTTGTACAGGTGACGACCTATATGACACATATAAAACTATACGTGTCGCACCAATGATCAGTCTTTGTTGGAAAATGAAAACGAATATGTTATGTGTCCGGTTATCAACTAAAGATGGGGGAACCTTTTTATAATGTAATCAATCAACTAAAGATGGGGGAACTTTTTTATAATGTAATCAAATCTCCTCTGACATATACAGTGGAATGGCAATATTTGTTTATTAAAAAATATTTTTTTATTATGTTGATCTGATTAATCCGCATAGACACTTCATTAAGTTAGTACAGAAATATTGTTTAACTAAAAACAATCTGAATAAAATTCTGTATAAAGATAACTTAAGTAAGTATGCACATTTGATTTCGAATAGGGATGGGAAAAAAGCTTAAGCTCGACGGGTATACTTGAAACCTGAAACATACGGATCAGGTATACCCGAAGCCCGATGGGTATGGGCCGGGTATGGGATTTAGTGATACCCGCCCGATACCCGGCCCATTTACCCGAATAATACCAGAAATAATCATATTATAAATTTCTATACACATAAACTTACTACACGCACTTATTACTATAGGAGTAGTTCACCGTGCCTTGCTACAGTTTCTTTTAAATAAATACTTGTCATTCTATCCGACCTAAACTCCATATTTTGGTTGAAACACATTTTGGATGTTGTTTTTAGCAAGTTCTAGTCATTTATGTATTACCTCAACTATTCAACATATGTTTAACTAGGCAGTAAGTAACATTTTGGATGTTTTTAGCAAGTTCTAGTCATTTATGTATTACCTCAACTTTCTTTTTGTTCAGCAATGAAATAGGCTAAACTGCAGTTTTTGTTGGCGACTGCATACTCTTTTTTTAGGTAATATGGATGAGGAAGGAGAAGGGATTATGGATCTGATGGTTCTAATACACAAACACATGTTGATAGTGTCACGGCTCCCCGACCCACCCTGGACGGAGTCGGAGGCCGCGAGGCAGTTACCGTGGTACTCGTGGTATTTATTTTATGCGACAGCGGAAGTCTTTGATTAACAGGATCTTTTCACCGGAAAATACTTATTTAGTATATTACACAAAGTTTAAGGAATAAATCCCAAAATTTACAATAAGTTGATTTCACACAGAAATCTTTATTTTTCCAAAACATGTTTTATTTATTTACAATGAGCCACTTCCCTGAGCTTGATAGTGCTTTACTGCACTTTTCCTGGATCACACAGATCACCTGAAACATGTTTGAAAAAGGTTTTGTCAGCGGGGAAATACTGAGTGAATCACTCCATTTTCTAAAACGACCCGTTAGTTATAATTTACAGTATTAAGAGCGATTACAATGTTTCTATCAACCAATTATCAAGAATGGGTATTTGTCACTCGACCGGATCTGTGACTGTGGTCATACCACTATTGGGTCCCGTCGCCCCAATAGTGACGGTTTACTCACACAGAGTAATAATCACTCACATAGAGTAATACTCACTCACATAGAGTGATAAAAATAGTAATGTGCACAATACCCCACATACCAGCTGTAATTTGGTGATTACAAAGACTTAATCCCTGTAATTATAACCTTGAAAATAATTTGAGGTATTGTAATACTCACTCACAAACTGTGAGAAAACAATTTAAAAAGAAGAATGACTCACATTGCAGATTAACGAGCAAATAGATAATGCCTACTGATTAGCCTTGATTATACCTAGTTTAACACAATGCACACACAGGCAGGTTAGTAACTAATACAGCATTTACGTCAATTCACGAGATTAAACCCTCACAACGATTAATCAGTGCAATACTCGATAATTCAGTCGGATTCACAACGAATAACAGAGCATAGTCCGAATTCGAACAGCACTCTAATATTCAAGTCGAAATCACGACGAATAATCAAAGTGCAAGCTCAATTGAGCAGCACCCGGACTATCGTTGGATAGTTATAATCGATCGGACGTTGAATCGTAATAGCGATCGAGTTATTACCCTGATTGCGGCAGCGTTTCGTGATCGTGTGTGTTTGATTGTGATATAACAGTGAGATCTCGACGTATACAGAGGCTATGAACGTCGTTTTAACACCACAGTTCAAGTGCCAAGGTCGGCTATTTATAGCTGGAATTTCGACACGCTTACGGACCGTATGACCCAACCCTTACGGTCCGTAAAGGGACCGGTTTGCTTACGGTCCGTAAAGGGTGTGGTCTAGCTTGTAGACTAGCCTTCTCAGTGGTATAGGCACGGTGACTCATACACAAACGAAAATTCTCAATTAGACAACGTATATTTCGAGATAAATATCAATTAGGGTTTAGCCCCCCTGAGTTTTAGGGGCCCTGATCCTGATTCCGATTATTCCGGAAATTTCAGGGTTTATGCCAAATTACTTGGGTGTCTTAATTAGGGTTTTCTTATTGGATAATTATTATCCTAATTACCGGTTTTATTGACAGTTGTTACATCCTCCCCACCTTAAGAAAAATCTCATCCTCGAGATTTACTGGAATAGATGAGGATATTTTCGCTTCATTTCTGATTCCAGTTCCCAAGTGTATTCTGGCCCTCTCTTTGAATTCCACTTGACTTTGACCAATACCAGTCTTTTATGCTTGAGGAATTTGACTTTTCGATCTTTGATCGCTAATGGTTTCTCTACGAATTTCAAATTTTCATTTACCTCTATATCTTGAAGAGGTACTACCTGGGATTCATCTGCTAAACATTTCTTGAGATTGGATACATGAAATACATCATGTACTCCAGCCAATTCTTCTGGTAGTTGTAAACGATAAGCAACTGGTCCGATTCGTTGAATCACTGGGAATGGTCCAACGTACCTTGGACTTAGCTTTCCTTTCTTACCGAATCGCACTACTCCTTTCCAAGGAGATACTTTTAAAAGTACTTTATCACCGACTTGAAATTCTAAAGGTTTGCGACGATTATCTGCATAGCTCTTCTGACGATCTCGAGCTGTTTTCAGTCTTTCCTTGATCTGGGTTATCTTGTCAGTAGTCTCTTGTACTATTTCAGGACCTGATAATTGACTTTCTCCGATTTCTGCCCAGCATACTGGAGTTCTGCATTTGCGTCCATACAGTGCTTCTAATGGTGCAGCTTCGATGCTTGAATGATAACTATTGTTATAGGAGAATTCTATTAATGGCAAATGGCTATCCCAATTACCACCAAAGTCAATTACACATGCGCGAAGCATGTCTTCTAACGTTTGGATTGTCCTTTCACTCTGTCCGTCTGTTTGTAGATGATATGCAGTACTTAGATTCAGTCGAGTTCCCATTGCTTTCTGAAAACTTTTCCAGAAATGAGAAGTAAATCGACTATCTCTATCCGATACGATGGAGAGTGGGACTCCATGTAGGGATACTACTTCGTCCACGTACAGTTGTGCTAACCTTTCCATACTAAAGGTTTCTTTCATTGGTAAGAAATGAGCTGCTTTGGTTAATCGGTCTACAATTACCCAAATTGCATCATTACCACTTTTGGTTTTGGGTAACTTAGTAACAAAATCCATTGTTATGAGTTCCCATTTCCATACAGGCATTTCTAATTGTTGAAGTAATCCTGAAGGTTTCTGGTGTTCAGCCTTAACTTGTGAACAAGTTAAACATTTGGATACGTATTCGGCTATATCCTTTTTCATTCCTATCCACCAGAAATGATTTCTTAAATCTTGGTACATCTTATTGTTTCCTGGGTGCATGGTATACCTAGATTTATGAGCTTCTTCTAAGATCTTATTTCTTAACTCTCCTTGCTTAGGTACCCAAATTCGCTTCTTATGGAATCTCCAAATTCCATCTTTTCCTTGTTCTAGTTCTTTTAGGTAACCTTTCATTCCTTCAGCATCATCTTTGATTGCTGTTTTCTGAACTTCCTTGATTTGTGCCATTAAATCTACTTGTAGATTTAATCTAAGAGCACGGACTCGTTTCTGGTTTTCATGATACTTACGACTTAAGGCATCTGCAACTACATTTGCCTTTCCTTCGTGATATTGAATATCACAGTCGTAGTCGCTCAGCATCTCCATCCATCTTCTTTGCCTCATGTTTAATTCTTTTTGCCCAAATATATATTTTAAACTTTTATGATCTGTATAGACAGTAAACTTACTTCCGTACAGATTAAGTCTCCAGATCTTAAGGGCAAAGATTATGGCTCCTAATTCTAGATCATGAGTTGTATAATTCTCTTCGTGCTTTTTCAATTGTCTAGAAGCATACGCAATTACCTTCTTGCGTTGCATCAACACACATCCATAGCCTAATTTTGAAGCATCACAATATACTTCAAAGTCTTCTGTTCCTTCGGGTAAAGCTAAGATTGGTGCATTTGTCAACCTATGCTTTAAAATCTTAAAAGCTTCTTCTTGTCTAGGTCCCCATTCAAACTTAGCAGCTTTACAGGTTAACTTGGTTAAAGGGACGGCTATCTTAGAAAAATCTTTGATAAAACGTCTATAGTATCCAGCTAAGCCTAGAAAACTTCTTATCTCCATTGCTGTTTGTGGAACTTTCCATTTAGTAATTGCTTCTATCTTAGCAGGATCTACATGGATACCTTCGTGATTTACTACATGTCCTAAGAATTGTACCTCTTGCAGCCAAAATTCACATTTCGAGAATTTGGCATAAAGCCTTTCTTTTCTTAACAAAGTTAAGAGAACATGTAAATGCTCACAATGTTCTTTTTAGCTTTTGGAGTAAATAAGTATATCGTCGATGAAAACGATTACAAATTTATCCAAGTATGGTTTACAAATTCGATCCATCATGTCCATGAATGCTGCTGGGGCATTCGTTAACCCAAAGGGCATGACTGTAAACTCATAATGACCATACCTAGTTCTGAAAGCAGTTTTAGGTATGTCTTCTTCTTGTACTTTCAATTGATGGTATCCGGATCTTAAATCTATCTTAGAGAAATACCTAGCTCCTTGTAATTGATCGAAAAGATCATCAATCCTAGGTAATGGGTATCGATTCTTAATCGTAACCTTATTCAATTCCCTATAATCGATACACATTCTCATTGATCCATCTTTCTTTTTCACAAACAACACTGGTGCACCCCAAGGGGACGAACTAGGTTGTATGAATCCTTTGCTTAATAATTCTTCTAATTGCTTTTTCAATTCTAACATTTCGGTAGGTGCTAATCTATATGGTGCTTTAGCTATTGGTGCAGTACCTGGAATTAAATGAATTCTAAACTCTACTTCTCTATCAGGTGGTAATCCAGGTAATTCTTCTGGAAAAACGTCTGGGTATTCTGACACTACCGGGATGTCCTGAAGTTCCTTATCTTTAGTGTTAATGATTACTGAAATCATGTACACCATTTCCTGCTTTCTCGAATAACTAGCCAATTTCATTACTGAGATGAATTTTAGTGGCTTTCGAGGTTTATCTCCAGTAATTAAAATTACTTCTCCTGTAGGTGTTTGAATTTCTACAGCATTTTTGTCACGTAGGATTCGTGCATGGTTGGCTATTAACCAATCCATTCCTAACACTACATCGAATCCTGCTAAATTCATTGGTAACAAATTTGCAGAAAACTTATGGCCTAATAGTTCTATTTTTCCTTCTTGCCAGACTTTATCTATTTTCACAGAATTTCCTTCTGCGGTTTCTACTGTGAAGATTTGCCTAAGAGTGGTTAAAGGTAACTTAAGATCTTGGCAAAATAAAGTATTTATAAAACTTTGGTTCGCACCAGAGTCAAATAATACTTTTGCAAATACGTTGTGAACTAAGAACGTACCAGCTATCACATCTGGAATGAGTTCGGCCTCTTGAGTGGTTAGCTGGAATGCTCGCGCATTTCTCTTAGTTGTTCCTTCAGCTGGTTTGGCTTGGTTGACTACAGGTTTAGCTAATTTAGGACATTCAAATTGAAAATGACCTCTTTCTCTGCAATTATAACAAATTCTTGTTTTCTTCCTGCAGTCTTCTTCCCGATGTCCTTTCATTTTGCAAAAATTGCAAACCATGTTGCATTGTCCATAATGCTTCTTTTTGCAAATTTTGCAGAAAGGAGATGATGAGGATTGCCCGGTTCCTCTTTTCTTGGCATTACCCACACGAAATCCTTGGGTAATCTTTTGAGCTAATTCCTTCTTGCGATCTTCCTCTCTTGTGCGTACCAATTCATCTGTTAGGGTATTAGCTAATTCTACAGCATCGTCAATAGTACGAGGTTTCGCAGCTTTAACGATGTTTCGGATTTCACTAATTAACCCCCAGATGTAACGAGAAATAAGTACCGGTTCTGGCGAAGCCAGTGATGGCACTATCCTTGCGTATTCAAAGAATGTCGAAGTATAGCCCCGACAATCTACACCTAGCATACGATGACTCAGGAACTTGTTTGCCATTTGTTCCTTCTCGTATTCGGGACAAAATTTTCTTTCTACAAGATTCTTAAATTCTTCCCAACTCATGGCATAGGCTATCCTTCTTCCTTTTGCCTGGAGGATCGTATTCCACCATTCTAGTGCTCCTTCTTTGAACAGATTTGATGCATACATCACCTGATCCTCTTCAGCACATTTGCTTATTGCGATTACTGCTTCGGTTTTCTCTAACCAACGCAGTGTTGCAGTTGCCCCTTCGTTACCTGCAAATTCAGCGGGTTTGCAAGCAAGAAATTCTTTGTAAGTGCAACCAGGCGTTGCAGCTTTTATTCTTTTAAGGAGTGGGGCCTGTTGCGGGTCATGATTGTCATGATTGCCGCCTCCATTTATGTTGTTACTGCCGTTATCTTCCGGAGTACGTTTACTAGGAATTAATTGTTGTGGTTCGGCAGGTTTTTGAACAGCAGCCACAATTTCTGGAATAGCATGAGCTATCCCTTGGGCGATAAAGTGCTCGATATCTTGTCGAGTTATATATTGATCTTCTTGTTCTTGCTCAGATTGATTTGGTTCATTGTTAGCGTTTTCCATCTGCTAATTGGTAACAATTATTAGTGTCTAACTTATCAATGACAAAATTCACACAGACAAACACATAGATTATCACAACATACAAGCATAACCAAAATTGTCGATTTCTCGACTTTTACTTTGTTATGGTATATTGTATATGCATCCATACATACCGTATTTTACAGAGTTTTATTGCCCATTTTACAGAATTTTAAGTTACTGTTATACAATACGGCTTTTTGTGGTTTAACTGACGGTTCTAGTGACGATGCTCCCTCTCATCGTACTTCCAAGTTAGATGCTCTCCCATTTCCCTGATCCTATTACCTGTACCTATCAGTTCTTCACCGAACTGACGGAGTTCAGCTAGGTTTTCATTACTCATGGGAGGATTCGGGAGTGGTTCTGGGTCAAATTGTGGAAGGAAGCTATAAGGACTGTTGACTATGTTTTGGAATTGCCAGTCGTTTGTCCACCATTCTTCCAGTTCCCCTAGTGATTGGGTATGGATTAAAGGTTCGGGAATAGCCGATGTTACGATTAAAGGAAATTGGACTGTAGCCGGGTAAGGATACAAATTAGTGCGGATTGGGCTTATGACCTCACAGTTTCCTAATAGACGGTCTATTTCATCTTGGAACGTAAGTTCTTCTGGCTGTTTAGAACTTTCGCCAATCTCTATTCCCTTTTGTTTCAGATCTATTCCTATTTCCTTTTCGGGTGGTTTCGAACTTTCTCCAGTTTCTATTTCCTTTCCCTTGCTCACACTCACAGGATTTTCTATTTTAGGGAGTCTCCTAGTGGCAGGTTTCCTACGGCGTACTTTCCTCCACCATACGTATCTTCTCTTCTTTTTAGGTTTAGCTTTTTCCAGCGGTGGAGCTTGGAATTCCATGGGTTCTTCTATGTCAGCAATGTAACCAGTAAAGTCGTGAGAAACTTCGATAGGCACTGGATATAAGTTGAGATTCTGAAAAGCTTCCGACATCTCATTCATGCTGCATAGCATATATGCAAAAATGCAATGTTAAAACTTTGGAACAAAGTTTAACAAACAAACACTGAAGTTTTATTGCATATTACTTTGTACAGAAACAATGGAAATAAACACACTGGGATTTTATTTATTTACTGGGTGGTGATTTTTCTTACTAGCCCCAACTTATCAGATATTTAGAGATTTGCATTTTCTGCTACGGTAGCTAGCATATAAAGATTCGCCCATTTCTCGTCTATTTTATCTTCCCAAGGTGCACTATTACCCAATTCTTGGACTTCTGGGTTAAACCTAACTCTCTTGGTTCGGGGTTTCTTGCTCTCCTGACTCTTTTTAAGTATCGAATCCCTTTTCTCTGGGGAAAGAGGATTCTCGTAGTTTGCCTTTTGGACAAAGATTCCTTCTTCTAAATTTACCGGATTTTTAGAAGAAGATGCAATATCTAGTTTGTGGTATATGGCAGACAGCTTTTGTTTACCCATACTGTAATTAACAAATAGTTAGTTAATAACACAAATAATCACAGAATAACAGCTAGTAGAATTAAGTATTTTGTCAAATACTTAATTTAGTATTAGGCTTAATCAGTGGCTCGATCAGCGGCTCAATAGTTATTAATTCTTAGCTCTTATACCACCTTCAACTGTCACGGCTCCCCGACCCACCCTGGACGGAGTCGGAGGCTGCGAGGCAGTTCCCGTGGTACTCGTGGTATTTATTTTATGCGACAGCGGAAGTCTTTGATTAACAGGATCTTTTCACCGGAAAATACTTGTTTAGTATATTACACAAAGTTTAAGGAATAAATCCCAAAATTTACAATAAGTTGATTTCACACAGAAATCTTTATTTTTCCAAAACATGTTTTATTTATTTACAATGAGCCACTTCCCTGAGCTTGATAGTGCTTTACTGCACTTTTCCTGGATCACACAGATCACCTGAAACATGTTTGAAAAAGGTTTTGTCAGCGGGGAAATACTGAGTGAATCATTCCATTTTCTAAAACGACCCGTTAGTTATAATTTATAGTATTAAGAGCGATTACAATGTTTCTATCAACCAATTATCAAGAATGGGTATTTGTCACTCGACCGGATCTGTGACTGTGGTCATACCACTATTGGGTCCCGTCGCCCCAATAGTGACGGTTTACTCACACAGAGTAATAATCACTCACATAGAGTAATACTCACTCACATAGAGTGATAAAAATAGTAGTGTGCACAATACCCCACATACCAGCTGTAATTTGGTGATTACAAAGACTTAATCCCTGTAATTATAACCTTGAAAATAATTTGAGGTATTGTAATACTCACTCACAAACTGTGAGAAAACAATTTAAAAAGAAGAATGACTCACATTGCAGATTAACGAGCAAATAGATAATGCCTACTGATTAGCCTTGATTATACCTAGTTTAACACAATGCACACACAGGCAGGTTAGTAACTAATACAGCATTTACGTCAATTCACGAGATTAAACCCTCACAACGATTAATCAGTGCAATACTCGATAATTCAGTCGGATTCACAACGAATAACAGAGCATAGTCCGAATTCGAACAGCACTCTAATATTCAAGTCGAAATCACGACGAATAATCAAAGTGCAAGCTCAATTGAGCAGCACCCGGACTATCGTTGGATAGTTATAATCGATCGGACGTTGAATCGTAATAGCGATCGAGTTATTACCCTGATTGCGGCAGCGTTTCGTGATCGTGTGTGTTTGATTGTGATATAACAGTGAGATCTCGACGTATACAGAAGCTATGAACGTCGTTTTAACACCACAGTTCAAGTGCCAAGGTCGGCTATTTATAGCTGGAATTTCGACACGCTTACGGACCGTATGACCCAACCCTTACGGTCCGTAAAGGGACCGGTTTGCTTACGGTCCGTAAGGACCAACCCTTACGGTCCGTAAAGGGTGTGGTCTAGCTTGTAGACTAGCCTTCTCAGTGGTATAGGCACGGTGACTCATACACAAACGAAAATTCTCAATTAGACAACGTATATTTCGAGATAAATATCAATTAGGGTTTAGCCCCCCTGAGTTTTCGGGGCCCTGATCCTGATTCCGATTATTCCGGAAATTTCAGGGTTTATGCCAAATTACTTGGGTGTCTTAATTAGGGTTTTCTTATTGGATAATTATTATCCTAATTACCGGTTTTATTGACAGTTGTTACAGATAGTAATCAACATAATCAAGAAGATCAACAAATAACCACAAATCAATCTCAAGAGCAAGGTAAACGAACTTATGAAGAATCTATTTTGTCCCAATGGGTATTTTTAAGAAATTAACGGGTATACCCGATACCCACGGGTATGCCCGATACCCGACGGGTGATTACCCGACAAATACCCGACGGGTAACAGGCCGGGTATGGGACAAAGAATTACAACCGGGTACTGTGACAAATGGCAATAAACCGGCAATTCCGTACAAACTAATCACTATTTTATCTACATAATCTCATGCATTTAGCGTAATTTAATTACGTAACATTGTCGTTAATTGGATAACAAGGTTAGGACAAAGAAACAATGCTAAAACATATGTTGGTTTTCGCCACATTGCGAAATCAGGCAAACAATGTCCTAAAAGTGTTGGTAGAAAGTGCCACGTGCACTATTCACGGTTACACTATTCATGCCAGCAAACCGTGAAATCAGACCGAAACACTGAAAAACGACACTCGGATAACATAACTTCGTCCATTTATATAAGAAAACATTATTATGAAAACACATCTTGCAAAGAAACAAGACTTTCCGGTATAACGCCCTAATCTCAAAAATGTCTATTTCGGCTAAAAATATAGCACTTTTAACTTGTCCGAACCTATAACAAAGCATTTCCAGGACTTCGGAATTATGTCACTTGATAAAAACACACTAAAACATTTTAAGGATATCAATGAGATGACCAGAATCATAAGCTTTCGATATTATATCGCTATGCATTGAACTAGCCCGTTAGGAACCGACGAGCTAGTAAGCAGTATTTCTGTCATCGAAACAACCAAATGAAAACTCTAGTGAACTAGTTAAGCTAAATTTGGAACTCGGAACCACTTCCTACATCGTTCGGATGCGGTATAACAACTCGCGGAATTTCTTGTCGGTACGACATAAAAGCGTCGTAAACACGCCGACGACAAAACAAAAAGCATACCAAGTATCAAAACATGATTTTTACTAGTTTAGGGAACTAGTTAATAATAATTTTGGTTCCGAATCCCTAATTACCCCTTAGCGGTGTAATTTAACCCCGAATCACCATACCTCATATATTTGTAAAAATATATACTTTTTAACATTTTTTTATAAAAAAAGTATTTATAAAATACCCCCCCCCCTCATTATGGACGAAAATTTGGTGGGTCCTACCCCCTTAATTTTCGTTGAAATTTGTAAGTTTTGAAGTATGGTCATGGTTGAAATTTTATACATTGCATCATCATTTTAATCATATAACAAGACTTCATCCTTATCATTCTCAACAAACTTCAAACTTCAAACAAACCCCCTTGTTCCTTCTTGATTTCGGCAGCCACATACACACCCTATTTACCCACCTTCAAGCTCCACTAAACACCTTATTATTCACTAAATGTAACCATCCTAAGATCACTTATGCAAGGGTTATACATGGCGCTTTATTAGTAGCATTTTGGAGCTTAAACATTTTCTTATTTTCTTGTCTAGATTGTGCAATATTGTAAGTCTTCTAATCACCATTTTTAAGCTTCATATTAGTAGTAGATTATGGAAGTACAAGTTGATCATCAAAAAGATTAATAAAAATCACACCAAAAACCCTAACCCCAAAGCTAATAAACACTAAATATAACTATATTATGTGTTGATTTATGTTGTTTAGTGTTAATATGTTCATGTGTCCATGATGATTATGTTATTTTTGTTAATATTAGTGAGTTAAAGGCTATATTTATGTTGATCATGTTGTTAGTTTCATGTAGTATTTTATATTTGTGATCATCTTATCATGATGAACATCAATATGTGATTTAAACATGGTTATGTTCAAATCAAGAAAGATCATCATACTCATTTCATGAGCTAATCATATAATTTTTGGATTACATAAAGAAACAAGTGTTTAAATGAGTTTAAAGCTCAATCTTGGGAAGTTAGTAAACTTTGTTTTTACAAAATAAATTAAACAACTTGTTTATTATGAAAAATTACCTTAAAAAGTCTAACTTTTTATGTATAAAAAGTATATTATGAAGGTTCATGAAATGTGAAGGCTATATTAGCATATAAACATGTTTAAAAGAAACTTGGTGAATAATGGTGATTTAGTGAATTGATTATTGATTTAAACGCGTTTTTTTGTAACATGGGAAACGTCATAGTTTAGGGGAGACTATGGCGAATTTTTCTAAAAATCTAATCGCGATTAAAGAAGGGATTAAAGGGTGATTAACAATGTTAAACGCGATTAGTGGTCTTAAACGTCATTATGGAAACTTTGATGGGAATATTTAAGGTTTAAATATTCAAGAAGTTCTTATGAACTTAAACTTTTTTTTTTACAAAAATAAATGGGTAAAAATATAACAACGAGTAAATATAATTTTTGGTAAGAAAACTTATATGTTTTTGGAAACTTGCTAAGTGCATGTGATGTGTGCTATATATGTGTATGTATTAGATTCTTATAGGGTGATCAAAATAAATATACATACATGTTCCTACATGGTCCAAGAAATGCTAGTAAAATCGGACAATTAAATAGAATGGTGGAAACGGAAATACATAACACTTGAAGATGACAAATTGGGCGTATCGACATCGTGAACAAGTTACTACAAAGTCGAGTCTAAAATAACATATTTTGGATGTTAAAACGATCACATATATAAGTGACCTATAACAAGAATCCAGAAAGTCGAAAACTATAAAAATTACCAAACATTTTTCATAGGAAAAATGAACTTATTTAAGTTGCTACTTGGTAACATTTTGTCAAAAATTGCAAGATTATGTTAATGGACTCATGAAGTTAGAATTGGGCCTATCAAAGTTAGTAATGGGCTAGGCCCAAATTCCTTAATACATGGGCTAGGGCCCAATGGCAATATAACATGGGCTCGGCCCAATAACAATAAAAGACATGGGTTAGGCCCAATAACATAGATAACATGGGCTCGGCCCAATGACATGGACTCGGCCCAATAACATTAAAACATGGGTTAGGTACGATAACATAGATGACATGGGCTCGGCCCAATGACATGGGCTCGGCCCAATGATATGAGCAAAGGCTCAATGACATGCGTGCACTGCATGAGGACGTGTGAAGAACGAAGTCGATCACACATAAGTCAATACACATAGAATACATGAATACGCTTACGAATTTAATATGTATAAAATATATGTATATACATAACAATCGAGCGAGTAAACTATCAACGCTCTAAAATACAAAGTTGTTCCAAAGATAACAAATGAGAACATAATAAAGAATTCAAGATGAACAACTTGTATGCATCGATACCAGACCAGGCAAACTAAAGCTGGACGCTCGGGCTCCGCGTGTACGAGGTCCGAAAGACCTAGTGTCTAACGAAATTAGTACACATGTAGGTTATTGACACGTACGGACGCTCACTTCGATATCATAATACACGGAACACAAACTTGTGAGTTCATGTCCCCCTTTTCTCTTAACTGTTTTCGAATTTATAACTCTCGGGGGTGAAATACATGTTACATATGTTTCAATGGTATGAATTGGCTATGAAATGAACTATTAGATCATGTGAGCATAGGCTGAAACTAAAATGCCAATAACTCTCATAAGAAACATGGACAAAGGTTAGATCTAACGGGTACGGCCGAGCCCCACTCATGGTCCATTTATGACTACTTAGAGTGCTTTTGTGTCCCAGTCGAGGTGATTCGACAACGATCAAGGTGATTTGACACAGTCGAGGTGATTCGACACAGTCGAGGGGATTCGACACAATCGAGGGGATTCGACACTAATAATAGCCCACTTGGGTTGGGTACTCCCTATGTTTTCACATATATTAATGTCCTTGCAAAACATTAATTGATCTATTCATAGACGCTTTACATACTTGTTTTCAAAGGAATCTCTCAAATGTTTACAAGTTTATTGGAACTCATACAAAACGCAGGAACTCGCTCAACTTTTGTTGACTTTTTAAAACTACATGTATTTCAGGAAACAAGTCTTGAGCCGGTGATACATGATTGGATGCAATGATTACCTTTCTTACGTCACACGCAACACGCTTCCGCAACTAGCAGGATGTGACAGGTACGGGCCTGGGATTACCAATACCTGGCCCAAAACCGGCCCATTGCAATTCCTAATTTTGAATAGACGTGCAACACTTAGAATACTTTTGGAAAGTGTGCATTTTATATACAAAACCTCTAAGGCTAGAGGGTATGGTGATGGTCCTCCCTTGAGGATGGTCTGCCACGTAAGTGCCACGTAGGATGGACATGAGAATGGGGCAAAGAGGATGGAGATATGGAAATGAGGGATGATCCTAAAATATATATTATATATTGTATGTATATATGGTTTGTGAGGAAGTTTTGTCCTTATTTGGACCATCCTGGACGGCGAGAAGAAGACGGAGAGGACGAGACGGGGGGGGGGGGGCGAGATGGAGGGAGGAACGACGACGGTAGGGGACGGTCCAAAGCCGATCCCCATACCGTATAGCCTAAGCCTTCGGGTGTGTCTTAACACGCTAAGGGCATTAACGATTGCATGATTGTAGCGAAAAATAGTTTAAAAATACTATAAAGCTATTTTAAAAAAGACATTTGTTTGTAAATCTCAAACGCAACGAGTGTCTCCCGGCCACTATCACAAGTAATTCGTTCTGATAGCCAAGAGCAATACCGACTCAATTTACACACTTCCAAAATAATCTAACATACATGTAAAAGTCACCTATACTGAGTGAGTTATATTTGTAAACATGTTAACGGGATGCTAAGAAATTGAATTAATTTTTTTTCCTTCTTAAATCGAAAGCAACTAAAAATAGGGTTATGTGGAATTGCCGGGATTAAAGAATTTCCTTAGGGCAAGATGGAGTGAAATGAGGAAAAATGGATGATGTGGCACCAAAGTGGTGTTAAGGAGAGTTTAAATATGCCACATGACCTAATAACATTCAGCTTGGAGTCTTTAAATTCTACTTTTTTTTATAAACAAAAAGGAAAAATAGAGGAAACAATGAAAGTTCACTACATTTGAGCCTCTATAAGTTTCCCTCTATATTCATCGTCAAGTTATATACATGTGTATTACACAAATTTGTATTACAAAAACTATATGATTATAGAATCTGTAAAAGATTCCTATAATTAATTTATTTTTATTAGCATAACAGAGTTCATACAACTAACTTAAACATATCACAAAAACTGGCCTATGTTAATAAGCAACACCATAGCTTATGTATTACACGATTTGAATACTAAAAAAATATAAAATACGTGTATATATATATATATATAGTTACGGGTTACATTTTACATATAATAATGTATATAAATAATATTTTTTATTATTATGTACCTTTTAAATATAACTTTAATTAAAGTAAACAAAAATAACTTTTTAGTATCATTGGATTTGTTATTCTTATTAATAAATTTGATACAAATTTAATTAAAAATTAATTATTAAAAAATTATTTTAAAGTGAAATAAAGAAAAAGGCGAATAGAGCGAGAGAAAACCAATCGTCGCCGGTGGTTTGAGAGGGACAGGGAGAGAACATCGACTGTCGCCGGAGGCTCGACGAAGGGGAGAAGTGCGAGTTAGCGTTCGAGGTCGCTGAGATATCCGGCTTGACCTTTAACCCTAACCTGAACTTTCAAACCTTCCATTCGCTGTCGGGACTCGTCTCACAATAGAAACTGCTGTCTGCTGGGGAACAATCGCCGATGGTTTGACGAAGAGGAGGAATCTGTGATAGCGTGTGAGGTACGTAGTGTGTCACATTCTGATTGTGGTACTGACCTTACCTTCCACCCTACCTCGATTTTCCGACAATTCCTTTCGCCGACTAGGATTGTGGTTGCCCTGGTTTATAATCAACATGGATATGGAGAGGAGAGGGAGGGGAGGCAAAGAGACGCATAGATGGAAGGTCAAGGAAAAGCCGCAGGAGTTCAGTGCTCAAGCAGGAGATGATGAAGAATGGGAGAAGGTAAAGAACAAGAAAGGAAAGGAAAGGAAATGGTCGAAGACGAACCAAGCACCACAATATTCACAGCCAACCTACCGGAAGATATCTCAAGAAAAGAGATCTGGCTGGAGTGTAGGAGATGCGGAAATATCACGGACGTATACTTACCATTCAAAAGAGACTTGAAGGGCAACAAGTTTGCGTTTGTTAGATTTAATAGATTGCGTGATTTGGACAAATTGTTGCAGGCTTTAAACAACATCTGGATCGGGGAGAGGAAGATAAAAGCAAACATATCTAAGTTTGAAAGGGAAGAGTATAAGGAGGGGGAGGAGGTAGAAAAGAGTATGGAAGAACATGGGGCAAGACGGTAAACACGTGTTGGGCAAGAAGACAGGATAGCGACATCGGCTATGAAGAGGTTCAGAAGTTCGGTACTAGTTCCGGGACTTTTGTTGGGGATAAAATTGGACAAGGTAGGTCGTATTTGGACGCAGTAATTGGCGTTAGGAGTAAGGATTCAGGGGAAATAGTGGTATTACCGGATAGTAGCCAAGACAACATGGAGGATTGGAATAAGAGAACCATAAGTATGGAAGCTAAATCAATGGAGATCCTTTGTAGATCAAAAATATTGTTAGGAGAAATATGCACACATACAATGGAGGTCAGGTATGCAGTTGGCTTGAGAATTCTGGTAACAGTAGGTTCTCAAATGGTAGCTGAAGAAATCCTAACATCAGACAAGGAAAAGTTTGAGGAATTTTTCTTAGATATAAAGCTATGGAAGGAAGAAATGGCCTGGTATGAAAGACTTTCATGGGTTAGGGTATGTGGAGTTCCGATCAGCTTAAGGAAAAAGGAAACATTCAATGTTATCGGAGAAAGATTGGGCAAAGTGGTAAGAGAGGCTGAAGTCAGTAAAGAGGTTAAGAACTTAACAAGCACCCATCTTGGAATCATAGTTAGAACAGGGAAAGTTTTCAATGACGAGATTATAGTAAAATTTAAAAACACAACTTTTAAATGTTGGGTTGCAGAAGTTTCAGGTAACTGGGCACCAAAATTCGTTGAAGATGAGTCGGTATTCATCAATATTCCTGATGACACTACGTTCACAGACGACGATGAGGAGGAGGTGAACCCTACACACGATGATCGTCGGAATGGTGAAGAGATCATCGGAATAGAGGATCAGAGTAATAACGGTGACAATGAAAATCCGATGACTAGAGATGACGGACCGGAAAATAGGTACGATCAGGAAGAGGAATTGAATAACGGTGATGGACCGGAGAAGACGAATGAGCAGGTAGATGAAACGATAGACGGCGATAGCGGTAACAGTACAAATGAAATAAATTTCGGTGGGAACTGGAAAGAGATCTTCGCGGAATGCATGGGAAATGAAAAGTCTGGTGTGGCACAAGCATCGATGCAAAGAGGTGAGATCAACTTCAACGTTAAAATGGGTGGGGCCGGTGATATATTTACTTTTCAATCTGAATTAAGGAATGAGGGGGAAGTCAATGATGCTGGGCCTGGATTAGTTAATGCAGAATTGGGTAAGGGCAGTAGGCCCAGTCCAAATAAAACAGGTTATGTCGATGAACTAGAGGATGACCCCTTCAATTTGAACGAGATAATTTGGGGCAAAAGACAGGCAGTGACTAAAAGAAAAAAAAGAAACTCATCCTTCACGTTCACCAGACAAGGGAGCTCAATTAATAAAAGAATAAGAACTGAGGCTGGTGCGGTAGATGTCGGTCATGCTTAAATGACGAGGTATTAGACACAATTGACTTAACGTTTGATTTAAATAAAGAACCAAATTTGAATCCGAATGAAGAAACAGAGGCTACGATAGCAATTAGGAAGGCAATTGGTATAAGGATGTCCAAAAATAGGCAGGACGTACTAAGAGTTGTGAGGGAGGATTTGGTGACTAATGGTGAACCATGAATTATTTGGCCGTTAATATAAGAGGAATTGGGGGTGTGGAAAAGCCAATTTGGATAAGTAAGTTAGTTAACGATAATAAAATTTCATTTTTGTGCATCCAAGAAGTGCAGGTATCAAATGTAGATCAAGTAATGGTAGGTAGATATTGGGGTAAAGCGGATTTGGAATGGGAGTCAGTAGATGCAAGAGGAAGGTCAGGCGGTCTGATTTCAGCTTGGGATCCTGGAGTATTTTCAAAATAGAGAGTCGTTAAGCATGACTCATTCTTACTAACCATTGGGGTCCTGGCTGGAAGTAACATACAAATAGATATAGTGAATGTGTATGCCCCTTGTGATGTTATGAGAAGAAGAGCACTATGGGAGGAACTAAAAGAAACTAAAGAGTCAATAAATGAAAGAGTATGGATAATGGCGGGCGACTTTAACGAAGTAAAGATGAGCAAGAGAGGATGAACTCTATATTTGACAGTCAAGGAGCAGTGGTTTTTAACAATTTTATAGCTGAGGCGGGTCTAGTGGAATATCAGATGGGAGGTCATAAATTCACGCATATGACGGATGATGGGACGAGTCTTAGTAAAATAGATAGGATACTAGTATGTGATTCCTTTATGAATAAGTGGTCGGCGACAAGATTTGAAGCACTAACGAAGCACTTGTCGAATCACAGCCCGCTTATCTTAGTTTGTGCTAATGCCGATTTCGGGCCGAGACCGTTTAGGTTCTATAACAGCTGGTTGGAAGATGATGATATAGGCGAAGTGATAAAGGCAGTCTTGGAACAATCTAGTAGCGGGATTAGTAACATGAGAGAGATGGCAAATATTCTAAAGAGTCTCAAAATGGGTATCAAAGAATGGAGACGGACAGTGAAGTCAAAGGAGGAACAAGAAGTTCAGGATGCGATAAAAGATGTGGAGAACATAGAGAAGACGGCGGAAATCAGACGATTAACGGAAACAGAGAAGGAAAAAAGGGCTCATGGTAAATGGAAAATAAAGAATTATGAGAGGAAGAGATTAAAGGACTAAAAACAAAAAGCGAAACTCAAATGGGCTAAACTTGGGGACGAGAATTCCAAATTTTTTCACAGGATCATAAATTGTAGAAGGGCATGTAATCGCATCAACGCTATGAAGATCAATGGAGTCATGGTAACGGATCCGAAAGCAATCAAGAAGGAAGTTAAGGAAAGATTTATGTCACGATTTTCGGAACCAATAAAAAATAGGCCTACTCTAGATGGAAGGGGATTTACGAAGATTACAAAGGAACATGCAACACTATTAACTGAACGATTCTCGAGCGAAGAAATAAAACAGGCAGTATGGGCGTGTGGTAGTGATAGGGCTTCGGGCCCGGATGGGTTCTCTTTCAAGTTCATCAAAAGATTCTGGGAACAATTAAAACAAAAATTTGGCGGCGTATTAAATGATTTCTATGAGAGAGCTTTCATAGAAAGAGGATGTAACGCCTCGTTCATTGCATTGATCCCTAAAGTTAAAGACCCGCAGTCAGTAGAGGAGTTCAGACCAATTTCGTTGATCGGTTGATACATAAAATAATAGCAAAAATATTGGCTTTTAGATTAAAGAAGGTGATCCCAAGTTTAGTGAATCCGGTGCAAACGGCTTTTGTTGAAGGCAGATCTATTTTTGATGGACCATTAATCACAAGCGAGATCATATCTTGGGCAAAAAAGAGCAAGAAAAAGATGTTTATTTTCAAAGTGGACTTCGAAAAAGCATATGATTCAGTTAACTGGAAGTTTCTTTTATCAAACTTGAAAGCAATGGGATTTCCAAGTAGATGGACGAAATGGGTAGGTGTGTGTCTGAAGTCAAGTTGGGCATCGGTGCTTGTTAGTGGACCGCCTACGTCGGAATTCAAACTGGAAAGAGGGTTACGTCAAGCAGATCCGTTATCACCATTTCTGTTCATACTAGCTATGGAGGCGTTAGATGTCATCATGAAGAGGGCAGTAAGGAGAGGTGTCTATAGTGGAGTTAGCACGCCAAACGATGGCCCGTGTATAACACATCTGTGCTATGCGGATGATGTGTTATTCATGGGAGAATGGGTCAGAGTCTAATGCATTAAATCTTAATCGTATCTTGAGATGTTTTTCGTTGTGTACAGGATTAAAGGTAAATCTAAAAAAGTGAAGCTTGTTTGGAGTCGGGGTAGAGGAAGAGGAGGTTGAAAGAATGGCGGGAATTTTAAATTGCAAGATCGGTTCAATGCCGTTCAACTTCCTTGGATTAACGATTGGTGCAAATATGAAAAGGGAGAAGTACTGGAAGATAGTCATCGATAAATTCAACAAGAAATTATCAGCCTGGAAAGCTAAGAGTCTATCGTTCGCAGGAAGAATGGTATTAGCTAAAGCGGTGATGGGGGCCCTTCCGAATTATTTCTTCTCAATGTATTTAGCCCCAAAAAAGGTTATAAAAGTTTGGACGCGATTAGAAGAGACTTTATATGGGGAAGAAAAGCTGGGAAATACAAAATATGTTGGATAGCCTGGGAAAAATGACAAAACCGAGACAACAAGGTGGATTTAGACTGGGCGACTTGAGAAGCGCAAATCTCGCACTTATGGCATAGTGGTGGTGGAAATATAAAACGAAACCAGAGGAACTATGGACAAAAGTGATAAAGGCTATACACGACACTAATAGATGTTATAAAATTATGCCTATTAACAATAAATATGCAGGTATTTGGAAAGACATTGTCACTGCAGGTAAAGAACTTGGAGCTATTGGAATCTTGACAACAGAAGAGATTGTAGCAGAAGTGGGAACAGGGAACACAGTGAAGTTCTGGTTAGATAACTGGTGTGGCGGTAAGACTTTTAAAGAGAGATATCCAGCACTTTTCAAGATAGCCACGAATAGACAAATGAAAGTTGCAGATTGTGTAATCAAACTTGTAAATGAAAATCAGTGGAAAATAGGATGGGCAAGGCCACCAAGCTCTGAAGAGGAATGGGCTGAATGGAGTAACATGCTTCAACAATTAAACAACATCAAATTCAGAACTTGAGAGGACTGTTGGAAGTGGAAGTCGGCTGACAAGGGCGAATTCTCGGTTGCAGACATCAGGAAACAGATTACTAAACAAGACGGAGCCGGGGTTGAGGAACAATGGAAGTTCTGGAATAGATGGGTACCACCGAAAGTCAACTATTTCTCGTGGAGAGCGACGATCGGGAGAATCCCAGTAAAGAAGAAACTCATCAGGAGAAGGATACCGGTTATAAACCAGTCATGCTTAAGATGTCAGACACAAGAGGAAACTATAGATCACGTATTATGTGGTTGCTTATCATCGAAAGAAGTTTGGGAAAAGGTATTCGTTTGGCTAAAGTTGCCGGCGGCCACGGATCTTCAAGGGTGTAAGGAAGCGCTAGAGTATGCTAACGGATTAATAGGATCAAACGAGTAGAAGAAAATTATAAGCGTTGTGGTTCAAACAACCATGTGGAATATATGGAAATCTATGAATGAAAAGGAGTTCGAAGGCATCACTCGTAACAGTAATGATATAGTAGAAAAGATAATGGTGGAGAGCTTTATTTGGTTAAAAAGTAGGTCTAAATTCAGAGACGTGGTATGGGAGCGATGGGAGGATTTTAATATTCGAGATATAGTAAGATAGTAGATTTTAGTTGGGTGTGTTAGACTTTGTATTCTGTTTTGTTTGTTTTTGTATTGTTCTTCGGGTTTTTACAGCATATGCTGGCCCTCTTCTATTAATCATAAAATTTTACCGTTCAAAAAAAATTATTATAAAATTATGATATAACGTAACGGTTTTTATGTGAAGAATAAAATCCTTTCATAATTAATAGTGAATTTTTATGGGTAAGAAAATAAATATCACCGTTTCCTATTTTGTTGAATATTTTTTCTTTTGGTGTTGTTAATTACACCCAAAAGTCAACCTTCAGGAGAGAGAAGGATGGGGAAGAGAGAGAAAAGAGCTGGCATTAATTACCCAAAGCATTAAGTACCTAATATTTCTATTTTATTTTTTAATTATTAATTACAATCATTAGTTTTTAGCTTTTTTATTTTATTTTTTAAGTGAATATAAAGTATTTTTTATACGATCAAACTTTTATGTAATGAGTTTTCTTAATCTTTGTTATAACACACAGTTTATCATATAAATGTTTTAGTTTTTTAATTTAAGATGATTAATATATAAAGCTATGGTGCTTCGTATCATCAAAAACAATTCTAAATAACATTTATAAAGCTATGGTGCTTTGAAAAAAAAATAAGACAAATGTCTTTATTAATTATAAAACATATATGAAGTAACATTAGTATGTCTGCGGCCGGATGAGAGACAATGCATGGGTGGCGTCTATAATTATATACCCAACTTTATCGTCGTGAAAGTGATTTTGTCGATCTAGGTGATTAATCGTTATTTATTTATTTATAATGAACCTTTTCACTTTCGTGTTTAAAATAAAGTGTCTTGATTATTTATTTATTAATATTGATATTAATACTAATACTAATAATAGCATAACAAAATATAAAAAATAACAAAAGTCTTATAGAATAAAAATATAAAAAAACATAATGTTTACTTTTTTATTAGAGACTCGTTATTTATTTATTTATAATGAACCTTTTCACTTTTGTGTTTATAATAAAGTGTCTTGATTATTTATTTATTAATATTGATATTAATACTAATCTATACTATCTATAATAAGAGACTTTTGGCTGATGTAAATCTGCCTATGTGTCAACTCCTAAGCTATGCCACATGTACATGCTGATGTCGTAATTCCGTTTTGAATATTTATATATAAAAATATTAATCTAAATAATATAATAGGATTTTATTATTATGATAAAATTGGTTTTGTTTAGGAGGGAATTTTGAAATGCATGGGGAGAAGAAATTGGCATTTAATGCACCTGTAAGAAGTTATCATATCAAGTCTCTTTTCTTTCTTCTTTACACTTTCTTCTCATTCAAAATTCCAGCCGATTCCATTTCAAACTTTCTTCACACTTTCTTCTCATTTCAAAATCAGTTGTTGCTCTTGAGTTGTTAGAAGCCAGATCCGCAAAGTAGCAATTTGGGCAAACTTCAAACCTAAATTTTCTCATTCTCAACCACCTCTCATCCTCTGTTCTCTCTCTGGCGATTCAAGATATCCCTTTCTTAGTGACACCAGATCTCCCTATACGACGGCAGATCGAACGAGTTTCACCTCTCAAAATCTTCAGTTTCAGTGGATTCGCTCAGATCTAGGGTTTATCCGTACTGAGTTCCATCTGTAAGTCTACCCGTACTGATTGTTTGATGTTTTAGGGTTTATGTTTGTATATTTTTATTTGTTGTTTGTTTGAATCGGTTTATTGATTCTTCTACTTCCTTTGTTCTGTTTACTGATTAGGTGCCATAGCCAAGATATTGAAGGACTCATCATGTTGTCATGGAAGTAGATTTTCAGACAAGGACATCAATTTATTGTTAAAATTTCGGAAATCATGGCCCTTTTAACGATGTTTCCAGGTGAGCATATTTTTCTTAGTTTAAAAGACTATAATTGTTTTAGGAATGATAAATACATGGTTTGACAATTGTATTATTGATGTTTTCTCAAGTGTTCTGATGATGAAAATGGTATCTATACTGATTTCACAAACATATTACAACTGGCTGGTTTCTAGAATATGCTATGTAGTTTCGAAATTCAAATTGTTAATTGTTATGCTTTCTCCAGATATTCACTCATCAAATCACAAGATATTCACTCTAAATCTGCAGTCAATGATCAAGCTGTACACGAAGAAGATACGTTTTGGATTTAAATTTGATATTTTCAAGTTTTTTTTAGGTTTTAGGTTTTAGATTTATGTTTGTGTTTAAATTTGATATTTTTAAGTGTATTTTTAATATGTTTATGGGGTTTGATTAAGTGATAATTGACAAGAAAATGAGGAGACATCATTGGTTTATTCTTGCTTATATGGTTGTACGTTCCCTTTTAAATGCAGTTTATACTACAGTATAATTGTAGTTAAAATCGATGCTTTACGTGTATTATTGGTGTTTTATTACATAGGCAGTTGGTTACAAGGGTGAATAAAATCTTAGAAGGCATCAGAATAGAATGGACTGATGTAGCTGGTGAACCGAGGAAGCCTGGTATGACTTCCAATGATCTTTTCAACATCAATATTGGGATTGTTAAGGGTATCGCAAATTATTTCCCTCATGTGAGTAATCACCTATCTTGATTATGCAGATCCTAGAATAAGTGAACTTGTGATTCATGTTTCAATTATGTGAGATGAACACTAGAGACGGTGCCGGAATACTCGCTGTTTTGATTTGGTGAGTTTTTTTTCCTATTCGATGAGTTAGGTTTCGGGATTACATTGATTAGGTTACTTTTAACTGTTTTTGTTACGAAATTTTGTGAATTGATGTTTTTGGTTGGTTAATTAAAGGTGTGCAGTTGAAATGAGCGTTTGTTTGGAGACAATGCAACCAGGCGTCATCAAACCAATAGCCGTAAAGGTATTGTGAATTCCACTGCTATTTACTTTTAATTTGTGTGTTATTCATTTTTTTGTGAACATTAATAATTTAGGGCAATTGCGTCTCATTAATGTAGTCAATTGGGTTTGGGGCTAATATTTTGTTTATTGATTGCAGTTTGATATTCATTGGGATGCATTATCTGGTCAATAACGCCTCTATCTATTTGCCAGTATCACGTGTCTGCCCCCTTCTTCATTAAATGGTGCGTCCAACACCTTTTCGATTTTGTTTTATGTTCTTACAATTCAATCTTGTCTCTTTATGATCAGTAGTTGTAATAAACTAATAGTAAGTCATAGCAGTGGATACATTTGATACTCTTAATGTTATCACAATAAAGTCTTTTGTAACTACATGATATTAACATTTTCAAATTTACACACATACAATTGGAATATAAAGAATGTTTAATGTCTTTCGTAACTAAATACGTGGATCACTATTGATCCTATTAATCATGTCTACTAGGAGTTGATATTGAAGAATTTAGAAGAAGATTTGCGTTTAGGGTGCATTTATACATGAGTCTTAACAACAAGTCTCCCTTCACACTATTGGCCAACAAGTAAGCTAGAATCTATGATTATAGTTTCAGTAACCATGGAAGAAATTATTTATTTTTAAAATTTTTATTAAGTTTTTACTTATGAATGGATCAATTTGGCTTACGCCGTATCATTAACAGATGAAAAATAAAAAAAAGTTTACCGTAAAAGGAAACGGGTCAAAAGTCGCCGAGAATGTATTTTAAAGCCTAAAACCTCTTGAATCATTTTATTCAAACATTTAAATAACTACTCAAATAACACATTTTTTGTGATAATATATAACACCCTGATTATTTATAATATCTAAACATATTCGACAATAAAGGTTTTGTCAACCTACCCATGACACACAAAAGTTACATGTTTTGACCCATTACTGATCCGGCCCACTATTGGTTGCTTCAAGGCTTGAACTTAGACATCTAATTGTAAAAAATGAATGGGGTACATCGAGGTGAGGTCCAACATGTATTTAGTCGTTCTCTTCTTTACTAAATGTAGGCTCACACTCCCTATTTTTGATAATGCCCACCAAAAGTTAGATGTTCTTTTTTTTTCCAGATTTTTAACCTGTGTTCTTAATTGTGACCCACACAAAAATGGTATATTTTAAACAAAATTATATTTTCACATCCTTTTCACGCTTATATTTTCCAACCCGAGTTGCCACCCGGGTGATAACCTTTAATTGGCACTGTGTTACTTGGCACTGTGTTATGCCCCCGCCGCATCGCGACGGGTGTTGTAAATAAGAAAACCTTTAATTGATCGTTAGCGGTGACAAAATAATCTATTTTTAGTATTTGATTTCGATGGTTATTATACCTACCCGTGTGTTCACACGGGTCCTAGAACTATACTAATAATAGTATAACAAAATATAAAAAAGTTAAAAAAAAGTCTTATATAATAAAATAATATAAAAAACATAATTATTACTTTTTACTTTAGAATAAAATAATGTATTAAAGTACTTAATCATTACCAAGTTTGACTAATTTGGTATATTAATCCATATTTTGGGTGTATTTATCACACCCCTTTTTTTATTTAGGTTCATCGAGGAATTTAGAGGGAAAACAATTGGAAATGTGAAATCTGGTGGTGATAAGTGTAATATTTTATTCGTTTAATAGGTAGTAGATGTATGTGAGTGTCTAAAACCAAGAAAAAAAACAATATAATAAATATTTGTGTGTAAGATAGAAATGAAAAGTGGGATATAAGATGTTTTTAAAAACTAAACAAAGTTTAAAGAAAATAATTTTTTAGTTAAATTATAAGATATAGACTTTTGAATGAAAATTCTACTAGTTTTGTTATCTAAATATTGATTTTCTTTTTTATAAAAGTTAAAGATGACAATGTAGAACCATGCCAGATCATGGAGTTTAGGCCTGTAAACGAATCGAACGTTCATAAACTGTTTATGAACTTGTTCGGCGGAAAGTTTGTTTATGTTCGTTTATTTAATAAACGAACGAACACAAACAAAAAAAAATTGTTCGTTTAGTTTAATTAAATGAACGAACATGAACACACCTTGTGTTCGTTCATTTATGTTCGTGAACGTTCGTTTGTGTTCGTTCATTTATGTTCATGAACGTTCGTTTATATCTTAGTAAATACATAAATAGTTAGATTTATATAAATATTAGGTTTTCTAACTACTTATATTAATATGACTAATTAATATATTTATGAACTCTAATTTGGATGTGTTTTCGGATGAATTGTAATATATTAGACTTGTTTGTTCAATCATGTTAATTTATGTTTGTTTATATTTATTCAAATATGTTCAGTTATTTTTTTTGTTTATGTTCGTTTGTGTTCGTTAATGTTCGTGAACTGTTAGTTTAGTCTTTTAAACGAACGAACATGAACAAACACGAACATGCTCGATTTCTTAATGAACGAACATGAACAAAAAAATGTGTTCGATTATATGTTCGTGTTCGTGTTCGATTAAAGTTAAATGAACGAACATGAACATGTCTATGTTCGTGTTCATTCGGTTCGTTTATAGGCCTAATGGAGTTAAATCACTTGGTTTAGAGAATCTCGTGGTGCCTATAAAGATTCTTTATTCAATGTTGGTAAGTAGGATAACAAGATTAGTGACCATAACCTTCACGTCATGTTTCATGTTGCTTCCTAGGATCTTCATTATTGACTTTTTTTATTACCTTACGAAACACTATAAAAAATTAAATTAGTATCATCGACGACTCAATCTGTATGTATATGTGTAGTGACAGAAATATCGTCGAAAATCAGGATACGGGTAACCTATTTTTGCGACATAATGTTAACGTATTTTATCGCCAAATTATTCACTGACTTTTTAGCATGGAAATAGGCAAATAGCATGAATAAACCAATATTTTTTAACCAATGAAATTAACATATGGGTATTCTAATTTGCTCTCATGTAATTTTCTTATAAATCTATACATATAATAAAAGAAACCATTTACGGGACACTTGTCATCATATTAGGTCATGTGTTATAGATAATTTTTATTTAGTTTAATGAATCTCTTTTAATAATTAATTATAGATAACCATCGTATTAAATTATTTAGTTTAATCTCTTATAGATAATTATTATTTAGTTTAATTATAATTTAATCTCTTCTAAAAAAATTCATAATTATTTATTAATGAAACATATTTTTTAATAAATTATCTAACCTTAAATTTTAAAATTCGTTTGATGAGAAGGGAACACACTCAAATATCTTATTTACTTATTATGAGGATTTTAATTATTGTCTATTAGTTTATTTTTAGAAATTTATACATTGTTAGGTTCAATATTTGTTTTGTTATATTATTATTATTAAATTAAATATATAACTTGATTGTTCGTACTTAGGTCCTTAATCTGTTTGTCATATTATTATTATAACTAATATATGTATTTTTGTATCATTTTCAAAGATTACATGTTTCTTTGATGAATTTTATAATAGTAACATACATCATCTTTATATTAACTCATTTATGTCAATTTGATATATAAATGTCTCCATCTTTGGTTTGCATTTATAAGAAATATTTATTATATAGTTTAGATTGTTCAACCCGTGTAACACACGGGGAACTAACCTAGTATCTAAATAAAAAAAGAATGCTACATGTAACGCATATATGTAATAATGTTTAAATAATTAGAGTTTGTTTTTTTATCAACTACATTTGTATAATGTATATAACCTTTTAAATATATTCGAAAGACAATTTTTATTTAGTGTCATGCTTGTTCCACGAAAATTTCTTTCTTTCTTTTTTCGATATAGTGGAATCCGTCGCGAATTACCAGAGGATACTATTCTTCTAGTAATTGAAGGTTTGGTATATGCTTTTTAATTATGGTTAATAATTACAACATGAAGTGAATATAAAACAACAAAAAACCTGTTTCTGTAATTACTAATTTTTATGGCACTCTATTAACATATTATGTGGATGTAGTTAAAGAGGTTTTAACGAACCAATTAAAAGATACGATTGAATATGTTGAAGAAAAACAAATTCCTAAACTACGTATATTAAAAGAGGATGGATCAAGATAAAATTTTGATATTTAAAACTGGGATCAAAAGTTTGTAATCAAACATAAACCACTTTTTAACATGTTTAGTCACGAGCTATGCACTCTAATGCACAATAATAGCGATAGAAGGATTCATTAATAATGAATTCCAAGTCAAACACGTTAGATAAACTAAATTAGCATGCATTATAATAATAATAATAATAATAATAATAATAATAATAATAATAATAATAATAATAATAATAATAATAATAATAATCAGATAAGTTGAACAGACCATGTTTATGGAGCTTTAAATTGAAGTGATGATACCCATTTGCACGTCTCACTCAAGTCATGGGTTAATCGTTAGAGTTTATTATATAGGTTGTATGATCACTATGACAAGTCACACAATCGCGGACTAACCATGGTTCACAGTAAATTTTTTGTTCTCAAGCCTATGGATGTTGTGGATTGTGGGGTTGGTTAGTTTGTAGGGTCTACTGCATGACTAAATTTTTTATTGGCCGGATTGAGAGGAGCGACGCATGGTTGTCAACGACACTCAAAGAAGAAGAGAAACATTGATCTACATTACTAAAGAAAGCTGAAGAAATTATCTAAATTAGAGGGTTTAAAACTCAAATCTAACCACTATAGACGTGGCTAAGCCAAAGTCTAGGCCAAATCCAGAATTTTCTTTTCACCATGTCATAGTTTTTTTAGTGTTTGTCTAACTATGAAAAGGGTTTTTTGGGGGTTAGTTTACCTAACTTTGTTTTTCATTTTTTAATTTTTGCCGAATCGAGTCGGGTAATCAAATGTTTTGAGTTTTGGAGGTGAATACTATTATACTAGAATGGATCCATAACAAATATCTTTGTCCAAATCAAATTAACTAACATTCAAATCAAATACTCTAGATTCATATCATGTTAATCTTTATCTATTAAGAGAATCAGAATAGATAAACTGAAATCTATACTATATAATAAAAGAAACCATGTTAGGGACACATGGCGCTCTATGAGGCATTCTTAATTTTTTTTTTTTTAATATTTACTAGGTTAAAACCCCGTGTATTACACGGGTTGAATAAATATAACTTTATAAAAAAAATTATATCTTTAAAGCATTGGTTAAATAAACACGTGTATTACACGAGTTGATTAAATATAATATAATTTTTTCACGCATATGGTCGTCAAGATATGTTTTTGAAAAACAATGAACTTTGATGTATTGTAACATTTTACTTTGTTTTTTATTTATTTATTGTTAGGTTAGAAACTTGTGTATTACGCATGGTTTAATCGATTAAACTTTCAATTAAATAGTTATTAATAAGCGGAAAAAGTAAAAGAAAACGTTAAAAGAAAAAAATGTTATTTTTTTTTATTTTCATGTATGATGTTATAGTTTTACTTTCATATTTGATTAGGTTAGTATAGTAGTAGCAGAGAAATTAACAACAAATAATTTTTTTGCTCCTTTTGAAGTACTTGTGATTGATTAGAATTTGGAAATAATTCTTAACTGAGTCCGGTTCGTCATCAATTTCATTACCAATCGGTTATTAGATAGTAAATAAAGTTAAAGATTATAAACTTTTATATAAATAATTAAAACTATCTTTATCTTTATAAATAATAAAAACATTAATATATAGTTTTTAATTTTATTAACTAATATATGGTTATCATTTATCCTTATTATTATCATCAAAATATTTTAATTTTAATAATTAATATATGGTTATTAGTTATCTTTATCTTTATCATCAAAATCTCTTCTATAAATTTTAATTGAGAACACCTCATCTAAGCGACATGTGTCCCCAAAGTGGTTTCTTTTACGGCGGGGGGATTCATTAGTTATATATCATGTTAGATGAAAGGCAAATGTTTATCTCATGATCACGAACCTGTGTGTAAATCCGAGAAAAAAATAACTAAGTCGATCTCTGACTCGCACGTTGCGACAGACCTATCAAACGGGGAAAAGTAGACGCGCTACGACGAACATTTAAAACAGGAAAAAAATAGATGAAAAAGCGTTGAACCCCACACGTACGATGTGGCGTGTTAACTCGGAAATTAGAACGACACATTAAACGGAGAACTTATGAAAGATGAAAGTATATAAGAGACTAAAGTTCAAAGTAAAAAAAATGTTGAGATTAAATTGCAAAAGATGAAAAGCTTTGGGTCGAAAGTAAAAAAAAATTAAAGGTGTTAAATTGCAAAAGATGAAAACTTTTGAAATTAGAAGTGAAAAACCAAATTAATCAAAGGGGTTAAAATGCCAAAGATTGAAACTTTAGATTTAAATTTGCAAAGATTGAAACTTTAGAGTTAAAAAAGAAATCAATTTTAAATTATGAAAACATAAGAGATAAATAGATTTAGTTAAATTGATGTTTAATGTTATTATTATTTTATAAAAGAGATAAATAAAAATTAAAGGGTTAGAAATTACCAGAGAATGACATGTGTCCAAAAAGGATTTTTATTTATTGGTGTTAAATTGCAAAAGATGAAAACTTTTGAAATTAGAAGTGAAAAACCAAATTAATCAAAGGGGTTAAAATGCCAAAGATTGAAATTTTAGATTTAAATTTGCAAAGATTGAAACTTTAGAGTTAAAAAAGAAATCAATTTCAAATTATGAAAACGAAAGAGATAAATAGATTTAGTTAAATTGATGTTTAATGTTATTATTATTTTATAAAAGAGATAAATAAAAATTAAAGGGTTAGAAATTACCCGAGAATGACGTGTGTCCAAAAAGGATTTTTATTTATTAGTATAGAAAGATTATGGAAATTTAATTATTGATAATATTAAATTTAAAATTTAAAATTTATGGAAGAGATTTAATGATAAAGACAAAGATAACTGATAATAATATATTAATTATTATAAGAGTTAATTACATAGTTAGTCCCTGTGGTTTGCACAAAGTAACATACTTAGGTACTAATAGTTTAGAATCACATTCTAGGGTATTAACTTTTCATTTTGTAACATTTGAAGGTATTAACGTTATTTCTAGGCTTAAAATCACATTCTATTAGTACCTAAATATGTTATTTTTTGCAAACCACAGGGACTAACTATGTTAATACCCGAGAAGTTAATACCTCCAAACGTTACAAAATGTAAAGTTAATACCCTAGAAGGTGATTTTAAACTATTAGTACCTAAGTATGTTATTTTGTGCAAACCACAGGGACTAACTATGTAATTAACTCTTATTATAATCATATATTAATTATTAAAATCTAAAAAAATATATCAGCGTTTTAAATATTTAGAATTAATTACATAGTTAGTTCCTGTGGTTTACATAAAATAACATAGTTAGATAATTATAGTTTAAAATCACCTTCTAGGGTATTAACTTTTCATTTTGTAACGTTTGAATGTATTTAATTCTAGGGTATTAACATAGTTAGTCCATATGGTTTGCGTAAAATAACATACTTAGGTAGTAATAGAATGTGATTTTAAACCTACAAATAACGTTAATACCTTCAAGCGTTACAAAATGAAAAGTTAATACCCTACAATGTGATTTTAAACTATTAGTTCCTAAGTATGTTACTTTGTGCAAACCATAGGGACCAACTATGTAATTAACTAAAATATTTATAAAGTTAAAGATTTATTTAATTAGTAGTTTTAATTGTTTTTATATTTGATGATAAGGACAAAGATAACTGATAATCACATATTAAAATAAAAATATTTATTCTAATCAACTGTTTCATTGAAATGATTTATTCAATACATGTAGAACATATATATTTTTTATACATGTGGTATAATTAGAATCCTATTTTTAATAAAGGATCCCATTATCCCGTTTTACACTCCAATGAAATATTAATATTACATCATAATATCCAACTTATCTCTTGTGTATTTAATATTTTTTACTAAAATATTTCTTTTTTTTTCTGCTGATTATCCAACATCAAGTAATACGTAAGTTTCTAACCTAATAATAAATAAAAAACAAAGTAAAATGTTATAAACCATGTAATACACAACTCTCTAACCTAATAAACATAAAGTGAGATGTTACCATAAGTAAATAGTACCTCAAAGTTCATTTTGTTAGAAAACACATCTTGATGACTAAATGTTTTAACGGATTACATTATTCGTGTAAGACATGTGTTTATTCAAATCGTGCAATACACGAGTTTTTAAAAGATGTAACTATTTTATTACTTAGTATATAAAGTTATATTTATTCAACCCGTGTAATACACGGGGTTCTAACCTAGTAATAATAATATAATGATGTTAGAAAGATTACTTATCAAAGGAAGCTGCATACTAACTTTTGTAAAATTTTAGCCAAGAGCACCCTTAGGATATAAATGACAACTTCTCTCTTTTCTCTTTTGTGAAAGTCTTGGAATCTGAAGATAATAAGTCGGTTTAATCATTATATAACAAGAAGTATAGTATAATGAAAACCTGGTAAGGTATTATGTAATGTTAATCAACTATATATATTGATATAGTAAGGCTAATTAAAAAGGAATTTTGGGTGAAAGGAAATCAGGGTGAGAGATGAGATAACTACAACAAGCCCTAACTAAGACTATGTGTAGTGGTAACACCTTATAATGCCCTCCCCATGGGGCATTATCCGACATGTGGCGTCTTAGTCAGCAAGGGGGCATTATAGCAAAAGTGGCGTAGTGGGGCATTATGCCAATAACCCCCATTCAATCATTTCACAATTATTTTTTTTAATTTAAAACATAAAAAAACTTCATTAATTTAAAAATAAAATTACATTACTTGAAATAAAAATAAAAAAAAAACTGAAAAAAAAGAAAAAAAAAAAACTGAAAAGAAAACTGAAAAACAGAAAAAAAAACAGAAAAATAAAAAAAAGAAAATAAAAAAAACAGAAAAAATAAACTAAAAAAAATAACATGATCTAGAATCCATATTTTTCTCTAATTTTTTGGCGACGCATTTGCGCAAGGATCAACGCATCGCCTTGTAGGTGGTCGATAGGTTTGGACAAAAACTCAATGTCCTTTTCCATTTGCCGCGCCTCTTGCATCTCGTTAAATTTTTTGGTTTCGGCCACTCGTTCCTTCATGATCTCATAACGTTGGTGGCCGAGGTCGCGAATGTCTTGGAGACGACGGTTCATCTCCTCGAAATCTTCCTTTAACTCGAGATCGGAAGACGACTCGACCGTTTTTTTCCCGATTCCCTTTCTTCTACCGGTGGGTCGGACCAGCTCTTCTTGAATTCCCTCGTCAACGTCCACCGCCTCATTTAAATCAACATTGCGGGCATCCGATGTCGGAGTTGACGGGTCAACGGAGGATGATGTTTTTGACCTTTTAGCCCGACGTCTACTACTAGACGTCATTGGATTAACTACCGCCCACTTTGGACTTTTTCGTAGTAGCTCCCAACACTTATAGTACGTGAAAGGGCATTTTGTCCTCTCGTACTCCTCCAAACTCTTCGTTAAAACCCCGACGTCACCTTCACCGCTCGGCCGATTATCGTAGTTACGTTGGAAGACTTCTTGGAACCCATGACACTTGTTGTTGATGTCGGTCCATTTGCTAGAAATGGAATCTTTGTCCCGATGTTCGCCTTGACCCCACGTGCTAAAGAAGAGTGCACGAACCCTATCCCAAAAAACCGGGCCCGTTTGAAAGTTTGCTAAAAAAAAAAAAATAAGTTGTATGTTAAAAATTAAAGTAACAAAATAAGTAAAATAATATTTATATAAAAAAAATAGTTACCGGTCTCTTTGTCCTCCGAAATGTCGACAAACGCCCGAGTCAACGCGAATTCCTCTTCCTTCGTCCATTTAATGATATTTTTTGTACGCCGCGGTGCGTCCTTTTCCTTCTTCTTATGCGACCTTTTGCCGCGTTTCGATGTTTCTTGCACCGGTTCGGGTTGCGTCTCCGGTACGACTTCCACATCGGGTTCGGCTTCGGGTTGTGACGGTTGAGACCCGCCGGCTTGACCATAGCCGAAAGTGGGAGGAACAAACGGAGGGGCGCCACTCAAATAAGCCGCGTAAGTTAAAAAGCTCAGGTCCATGTCTTGACGGTTGTACGGGGTTTGCGGTTGGGTTGTGTTCGGGTTCGTGGGTCTTGCGGGGACACCAAAAGGAGGGCGGTATGGATGCATGATTGTATAAAAATAGAAGAAAGTGGGTTTTTTTATAAAAATTAGAAGAAAGTGGGAGAGAAAGTGGGAGAGAAAGTGGATTTTTTATAAAAAAAGGAGTGAATGTGGGGTATATATTTATAGTGGGAATATTTTAAATTAAAAAAAAATAAATAAAGAATGTTACCGTTGTCAAACAGTCAAGTGGGCCCCCTCTCTTTTTTAAGCGTTATAATCAAAACGCCGGAGGGAATTTTTTTCGAAAATCACGCCCCAAAACGCCCCCTGTAATGGGGGTGTGGGCGTTATAAGGCGTTATTTCGCAATTTTTTTAAAAAAAACGCTCCACTACGGGCGGTCTAATTGATTCTATCTAATACTCCCCCACACTTGAGGTGAGAGAAAATCAGAAACTCAGAAGAAGTGAATATAGTGAAGGTATAAAAAGAAAACATACAAACTAGGGGAAAAATTAAGAGCAAAACACGGTTGATACCTAATTTGAACTTCTTTGGGTTAAAAAAAAATCAAGGTCCGTGCCTGATTGCCTAATTTGTTGCTTGCTACATGGCAGCAAACAACAGCGATGAGCCAATGTTTGAGTTGAATTTGTTCTTGTTTTTATAACTCGTTGGTGTCTAGTTTGTAATTTGTTTCATGCAAGCAAATGGTGACAATGGATCTAAGGACATAACGATGACAATAAGAGGCACAGCAACAAAGCTATGATGACAAGAGTTGCGACTACGACAGAATGAGTTGTTTCCACGGTGGCATGATGACGGGAAGAGTAAATAACATATAGTAATCAATATATATGTACATTGCATTCACGTGGCAGGATGAGAAGGATACGCGGAGCAAGAAACTTGTCACACAAAGGGGACAAGGGTGAAGACGACCAATGACCAATCAATATCTAGGGGCAAAAGCCCAGAGAGGTGTGATGCAGAAAAAGAAAGTAGGCAAGAACCCTAAGGATCTAATGTCATATAGAATGAGGATAATTACCAAGGAAACCTAATCAAAATACAATTACAAAAGAAAAGCTAATCAAATCATATCTCCTAATCACCATAGATAATTCTATTAAACCTCAACTAATATATGTTATTTAATAAGGGTAAACTTCAAGTTAAGAGGTAAGCAGAAAAACCCAAAATAGGAAATAGGACACTGTTTTGAATCTTCTTTATACAACACAAACATCTAATATATTTAATTATACACTTTTGGTAACCATTCTAATAATCATAAATAGTAAAATGTAGAGTTACGCTGTGTTCACGAGTTTCATTTAACGAAAGAAAAGAAAGGATTTGAAGGAATTTAAAAAAAAAAGCGTGTTCAAGAGTTTTTTAAAAGAAGGAAATGGAGAGAAATTGAAAGAAAACTCAAGTGATTTTCTTTCATTTTAAATCTTTCCAAATTGGAGAGATTTAGAAGGAAAACATTTTTAACACATAAAATCTTTAGTTTTATTTTCACTTCTCTCGAACTCATGAACACGATATTTAATTATATCTTGCTTTCCACTAATTTTCTTTTCTCTCCTTAATTCATTTTCTCTTCTCTCCTTAACTTGGGAACACATCGTTATAGCTCATAATTTCAAAGAGATAACGACAAAAAAGGTGGGAGTATGATTGTATAAACCAATAAATTTCAAAGCTGAATTTTTTGCTTTATGAAATCAGAAAATTGTCCAATTCCGGAGCATGGCGGGGAGGAGAAGCAAGAGGTGTTTGAGCCCCAAGTCATCAAGATTTTAAAAGGCTTGTTCTAAATGTACAGTCTCGTTACTAGTTGTACTCATCTTGTGAGAGAAAAAAATGTGGGCCTCACCCTTATGTATGCGAAAAGAGTGGGATACAACTAGTAAGAGCAAGGTATAATTAGTAGCTTTTAACCACTCTATCATATGTCTGAAATTGAAAAGGAATCTAAGAGTTTTACAGTTTTATATATTTATATACAGATACACAGGGTGCCTAGATACACATATCAACTCACATTTCCTAAAAGTTTTATGTTTTGCCAAATTTACCATAAACTTTTTATTTATCTGTTTCATATTGACCTCTATTTTTTTAGTAATTAACTTAAAGCCCGTTAAAGTTTAATTCTTAATATGATAAAACTTTTAACCACTCTTATCATATGTTGCACAAACATACAAGACATCAAAACTACTTTACTATTCCATTGTTTTTATAAAGTTACATAGTTTATCCCCTAAACTTACAATGTACATTTAACTTTTGCACATTGAGGTTCGTACAATTTTTTTTTAGTGGGGATGTATTTAACTACTCTAATCATACGTTTCGACATAGCACAAATGTACAAATCATCAAATATACTTCCAGTTTCGTTGCTTTTATATATAAAGTGATTCAATTTTATCTACATCTTGACATGTATTTTTTCTAACCGAGCGTTATAGATATCTCGTCACATGAACACCCCTCCACAACACGTGGTGTTATGTAACACTCATTTTTACAACAATATATAATTTTCTCAAAGTTCGAATATACCGTTGTTGTATATTTTTTATCTACCTTTCCATATTCAAAATTGGCTCCTGTTAGTAACGTAGCAGTGCCTCTGACCGAAGAATCTTGAAAATATAGTTGTATACAAAGTAGAGTGTTTTTTGTCTCTATATCGTACTAGTGTCGTTACAAACCAAATCGATTTCAACCAAACAATGGTGATAATGTTCATTTTTGTGGTTTTCGATAAATGAGTTTTGATAGTAGCGTAACGAACTGATACCAGCCGGACATCATCGGTACCGACATAAATATTCATTTTTATGGTTTTCAGTTTCGATACAGGTTGTTTTCTGGTATTTTAAGTGGTACTACACTACCATAACTGGTATGGAGTTTGGTTTTGTTTGTTTGTTTTTTTTTTAATTTTAGTTTCTAATTTTGTTCATGCGTGATTATGTGTTTTTGTTCATGTGTGATTTAGTATCGTATGTATCGCATGTTAAGGAATATTGCACGTTAAACTTCCCATATATATATATACACACACATATGTTGTAAATATCCATTCCTTTATAAAATTTATATGAAGGTCATATAATATTAGGAATTAGCACCCTTCTTCTTGTAGTTGAGGTGCTAGTCTGTTGCTAACTTTTCTTCTACTTATTTATTTATTATTTATCTTCTCTTTAAAAAATAATTATGTCCCAAGCAACTACCAACATACATGTTTTTTTTTTTTTCTATTTAAAGCAACAAATTAGGGTTGTGTCTCGTACCCCAAACACCATTACAAATGTCGTAACATATCAGAATTATTCCAACATACTCTGAAATGGCTTCTTTGCAACACAACCATGAGAGTCTTCAAGAACTTGCAAAAGAGCTCAAGCTAGTTGTCCCTGACCGCTATGTTCAGGAACAACAAGAATCCACGTTTGTCTCTGAGGGTTCTTTGCCTTTGCCCTCTATCCCACTCATTGACCTGAAAGATTTGATCAATATGCAAGAATCCGATATCGAGCAATGGAAAAATCTGCGCTCCATATGTCATGAATGGGGAATATTTCAGGTAAAGTGACTCCATGTATTTCATTGTATGTTCTCAAATGTTCAATCCCCGTTGAATATTTGCAAGATGTGACTAAGATATTGAATTTCTTTTGCAGTTGGTGAATCATGGAGTTGACAAACTATTGGTGGAGAAACTGAAGAAGGAGGTGGTAGAATTTTATAAGTTGCCGATGGAAGAGAAGCTGAGGTACAAGTTGAAGGCAGGTGAGTATGAAGGTTATGGTCAAACCGTAGTCAACACTCAAGATCAAAAAGTTGACTGGGCTGATCGCTTTTATATGATCACCAATCCTCTTCATAGGAGAAAATCGCACTTACTTCCTCAGCTTCCTCCAACACTGAGGTCTCCGTCTCTCTCTCCCTCTCTCGCTATATATATATATATATATATACTAATCATTTTATTTTTAGTTTTTAGAATTACGAACCTGAAAGTCTAGAAGATAAAGTACTTTTAATTCAATCGTAACCAAGTCATTCCTTGTTATATTGCACAAAAGAAAGTAGTAAACAAGCATGTGAAGACATGCAACAAATTTACATGATTTCATGCAACAAATTTACATGATTCATCCACAAGAAAGGATATATTTGTTTTAGCACGGAACCTCATACGATTGTGCTAAAAGAACTCACCTTGCAAATGTTACATAATTAATATTCATTCTTTTTCGATGACGTTTACCAACCCATATTTATTAGAAATTCTAGTTGAGCTAGGTCAGGAGGGAATCCATCCAGAATGCCTGCATGTTCTGGTCACACCTAGCATAGATTAATAAACACATTTGACTAGTGATAATATTTGATATTCCCTTTGATAGAAAAAACAAATAAAGATATGTAATATATATATAGGGGAAGGTTCATTTGAGAAGAAATTTAATATGAGAAGAAAAAGAAGAAAGGGCATATTAGTAAAATCCTATTTCATTTATAACTCATATCATTAATTTTTAACTCTTTAATTAATTAGTTAACTAATCATTAATTATCCTACATATAATCTACAAAACCTACCCATATCAAAATTTTTCTACATATACCCTACACATTATAGAAATTTATCCTACACAGTCGAAATTTATCTTACACACCTCGAAATATATACTGCACAACTCGTAATTTATCTTACACAACTAGTAATTTATTCTACGCTTTAAATTAAATTGTTTTTTTAATTTTGAAAAAAAAATATATATTTTGAAAAAGGAGTTACAAATTTAATTTAGTTAGTTATTAAAGGGAAAGAATAAAAATTAATGATTTTTGTAAGTTTACCAATATACCCTTATATTAAAATTAAATGCAAATATTAAATGAAGTAAAATAAAGCATTCTTATTGGTTGAAACTTCTCCTTTTTTCTTCTTACAAAAAACTTCTTCTCATTTGAACCCTCCACTATATATATATATATATATATATATATATATATATATATAGGGGGCCGCTAGAATGAGAACCACCTCGAGTTGTAAGAACCGCGAGAACTACTTGATCCGGGGCGAGGTGGATCAATTTTTTTTTTAAAAAAACGTAGATGCATGTATTATAAACACATTCGTAAAAAAAAATTTAAAAAAAAAATGCCGTGCGTGTAGTTTTTTACACCACAAGTTTGTGGTTTACGAGTTCCGTAAATTTACGGAACTCGTAAACCACAAACTTGTGGTGTAAAAAACTACACGCACGGCATTTTTAAATTTTTTTTTTTACGAATGTGTTTATAATACATGCATCTACGTTTTTGAAAAAAAAAATTTGGTCCACCTCGCCCCGTACGGTGTGGTTCTCGCGGTTATTACAACTCGAGGTGGTTCTCATTCTAGCGGTCCCCTATATATATATATATATATATATATATATATATATATATATATATAGGGGCTGGTTAACGTATAAATGCGCTTATCGTACATTACGTACGCTACAATCTCAGCCGTCAGATCATCTTCCCACGTTGAAAATCGCATGTTTTTTTGTAACAATTTCGCATGCGATTTTCATTGCGGGAAAATGATCTGACGGCTGAGATTGTAGCGTACGTAATGTACGATAAGAGAATTTATACAGTACCCTTTACCTATATATATATATATATATATATATATATATATATATATATATAGCACAAAGGAAGTAGTTTAGGCCAAAGCCATAGTAGTAGAGGTGCTCCTAAAGGACAAAACAAATTTTAATGTGTTGAGATTATTTACATGAAAAAAACCCCCTTTTTGTTTGTTCACAATTCGTTACCTTCAATATTTATACATCTATAGAAAAAATAAAACTCCAGAATAAGTTATTATATACATGGTATACAATAAGGATAATTACAAAGATATCTAATCAAATGATGTCTATTAATTGTGGTATTGGGAAAAATTACAATAAACTCTAACTAATATATTCCATTTAATATCTTAATTTTTTTTCCCAACAGAGATACAATGGAAAAGTACTT
Organism: Helianthus annuus; assembly: GCF_002127325.2. Taxonomy (NCBI): domain Eukaryota; kingdom Viridiplantae; phylum Streptophyta; class Magnoliopsida; order Asterales; family Asteraceae; genus Helianthus; species Helianthus annuus. The sequence goes on from NC_035436.2 coordinate 161,863,429, forward strand.
GGAAGAACTCCAAAAGCTTGCCATGACTTTGTTCAACTTAATTGGCCAAGCAGTGGATATTGACCAGAAAGAGATGACAGATGTTTTTGAAGATGGATTACAATCGGTGAGGATGACTTACTATCCTCCATGCCCCGAACCAGATCGGGTGGTCGGTCTTACCCCTCATTCTGATGGTACTGGACTTACCATTCTTCTCCAAATCAATGACGTTGGAGGTTTGCAAGTTAAAAAAGATGGTGTGTGGATCCCCGTAAATTTCCTTCCAGATTCTTTCATAGTAAATGTTGGGGACGTTCTTGAGGTGAGGCCAACACAACACCAATGAATTGAAATCTTAAATATTAATTTCAAACATAGTTTTTGAACGTGGGTTGATTCCAGTTATGTTAGGCATCGACCAAGTCAGTGACTCTATATGGGTAGTTGTCCACCTTAAACATACTAAAGACTTCAATGATTCCAAATGAGCAACCTTAGTCACCAAGGTATCGACTAACCGTAGTGACAACCAAATCCATAACTCGATAGACTCGTCTATAGATCCCAGGAGACCATGAATTCAACCCATCAATCAAGAACAAAATAACAATCGAACAAAGAACAAGAAGAGAGCGATTAAGCCTAATACACAATCGTATTAATAAACTGAACAATTGAATCTGATTGTTTCAAGGTACAAAAACAAACTGAAAACCTGATCTATTTATACATACTGAAGAGGTGCGTCTAAACCACTGTGTCTCTTGAAGAATCATCGCGACCATGTCCTCCAATCGACATGTCTGCTTGTGTTTGTCGCCTCTTCAATCGACGTGTATGATCTGATACGTTGTATCCCTTCATATGTAGGTTATAGAGTTTTTAACTTGTCGCTTCTAATCCTTATACTAACTTAACCAATCTAAACATAACATAAAATTATCTATTAACCAATTACACTTCTGAACCGTATCTTTTCTTTGACACTTGATCAACAAGACTTACACAATTAAAGTCCAACAATTCCCCCCTAATTGTTTAAGTCTTGTTCTTCCAATCTTCATGTTCCTTCCTGGGCAATCCTCTGAAACCGGTGTCTTCAACCATATGCGACTTTGGGATCAACTTCTTGGGAAACTTGTTAATTGGTGATTTCCATGAACGAAGGATGGCTTCCCTTGCATGTACTGTTTACCTTTTCCGCTGCCCTGGCTGCTCTTTCCAACATTCAGACCCGCACCAATATGCTAGGTTCGCCTGATGATTTCATGCCTTCCCTCAGATGATTCTTCCAAATCGCTGAACCTTTGCCTTGATTGCAGACCATGATCTTGATTCTTTGAGCCTTGGCTCTGATACCAATATAGATCCTAGGAGACCATGAATTCAACCCATCAATCAATAACAAAATAACAATCAAACAAAGAACAAGAAGAGAGGGATTAACCGCAATACACAATCGTATTAATAAACTGAACTATTGAATCTGATTGTTTTAAGGTACAAAAACAAACGGAAACCAATCTATTTATACATACTGAAGAGATGCATCTGAACCATTGCGTCTCTTGAAGAATCATCATGACCCTGTCCTCCAATTGATGTGTCTGCTTGTGTTTGGCGCCTCTTCAATCGATGTGTATGATCTGATACGTCGTATCCCTTCGTATGTAAGTTATAGAGTTTCTAACTTGTCGCTTCTAATCCTTATACTAACTTAACCAATCAAAACATAACATAAACTTATCTATTAACTAATTGCACTTCTGACCCATATCAAACTTGATAAAAAAGACTTAGGGGCTGTTTGGTAGCCTCTGAATGGTCATTAAGAGGCTACCTCTTAATGGAACCATTAAGAATTTTACCAATGAGAATGTAGAAGAATGTGACATGTGATGATTTACCATTCAGAGGTTACCTCTTAACTATTCAGACTTGAGGTTACCTCTTATTCATTCAGAGGTTTTAAACCATTAAGAGGTAGCATCTGAATGATCATTAAGAGGGTACCAAACAGCCCCTTACACAATTAAAGTCCAACATGGTCTGTGATGGTGTAAAGTCCTACGTTTTTTGTTTCACCTTTTCTCTCGTTATACGCTGAAGAAAATCTTAGTGCTTTTTTTCTTTAACTGCCAATATCATTGTGATGGATAATGTATGTTAAAAGTCTTCCTCTGAATTTAACAAAGATGCTCACCCATCGATCTGTAAGGGTTCCCTCACCACTTATGTTTAAATCAAGGGGATTCCTTGCAAAGAAGCTTGGAGGTTTTATACACCATGGGCGAGTTAAGTTCATAAACACAATGTTACATTTCATCGGCTTGAAATATTAATTTTATAAGCTTAAATCTATATGATCCCTGGTATCCACTAACCGTAGCAACAACCAAATCCATCACTCGACAGATTGGTATGTGACGGTGTCACCTATTGTTTAATAATCACCTAAATCTCTAATCCATTGACATTTCCTCAAAATGTGTAAACCTCCTGAATCTCATATTTCTAGTTTCGCCATATCTCTCGTTTTACATTGAAGCAAATCGAAGTGTTTTTACCTTTAACAAATGTCTTGAATTTCCAAGTTGCTTCAAAGGTTGTAAAGTTCAACATCATGAATAATGATCTCACCTAAATCTCATGGAACCCCATACCAAAGGATCTATATATCTTAAATGGTCGTGTGAGGAATACCTACAAGCTTGTTAAGGTATACCAGTCGTTTGGCGTAAAATTAGTACGGTCGTTTAAGAGAAGGGCTAACATCATACATGTTGAAATCAACTCTAATATATTTTAATAATTAGCCGGTCATTCTAGTTTGATGGGACAACCATTTTGTTGTAGTGCTTACATCATATTCGCCATAATGACCAAACGATCGTTTGAGTGTACTTTCAAACGGTCGATTGAATAGACGTGGTCCAGTCACATGGTTGATTACGAACTTATATTAACAATCTGCATTATATATATACACACACTCTTATATAAGGTATTCGGTTTTATTTATTAATAAAGAGAGAATGCGTAAAAGAAGTAATGAACTTTGTTAAACGCACAAACACACAATAACTCACAAGCAGTTTTTTAAATGGATTTTACAGATTATGAGTAACGGTGCATACAACAGTATTGAGCATAGGGCAACTGTAAATGCAATGAATGAGAGGATTTCATTTGCTACTTTCTTCAATCCAAAGCTTGAAGCAAAGGTCGGGCCTGCAAAGAGCCTCCTAATGAATACCGGAAACCAACCGCTATATAAAACACTCGTAATGGAGCAGTACCTTAAGGAATTCTTCTTGAACAAGCTGAATGGAAAGACATTTCTTGAGAAAATGAAGATTGAAGATGAAGCCCATGAAACTTGATCACATATCCAACTCTTAAATATGCATATTACTCTATTAAAATAAGTTACCCGATTGTCCTATGTATAATTTGTATAATAGCTCCTAAATCACTGTTACCCTTCATTAGTCGTGAAACTTCTTGTGTTAACCGATTGGTGCTCTATTTTATAGATTATTGTTATAAAACTAATATTAGTTATTAAAGTTTATATTTATTATAAGTTTACTTCATAAAATTCTAAGAATATATAAATATTTATATACTTAGTATTTATAGTTTAATATGTTTATAAAATACATAAATATTTATAAATTATTTCATTTAAATTTAATTATTTTTTACTTTAACTATAAATATGTATACAAAATATGAAAAATGAAATAATTTATATATATGATAAACCAATCCAGCCCAGCCCAGCACGAACGAGTCAGGGATGGCTCCATACAAGTCGGTATGAACCAATTCTAAAACTTCTGTGGATGATTATTTGTTTGATGTGGGAATAAGAGAAGCAGTGGTTTTGATATGAATTTTCTACAAGTGATTAGGTTGTCTTTTTACCTTCGTAAGGAGTTTTCCACTGCTCTAAAATATCAATTAAAACTAATCTTTCATGAACATCTCGCATTGTCCTTCAGTAGCTGCCTAGACTTAAAATATTACTTTGAAGATATGACAAGTACCTAATATTCTCCATTTTTACATTAAAGTAAGACGTGTAGGGTTTCATACTTTAGTCAGAAGAGCGGAAACGTGTGTACAAACCAATCCAAACTGACATTTGGAGCGCCCACCAGGAGTCCAAATGCAAACCAAATATAAATATAAAATCACAACTTTAGGGTGTTTTACGAAAACATGCATTTTCGAGAATGTGACACACCAAGTCATAACACCTTGTTTCAACGAACAGGCCGCTAGATCCAATGACACAAAACACCCGTGAATCGAACACCTTCAAAATTAACTCGCGACACAACCCAAAATCGTTCACCATCGATTTTGCCAGCGGCATGGAACAGTGGCTAGGTGTTGAAAAGTATATATGGGCTATTCTCTTCTCTTTCAAATGGTTATAGGCTCAGTTGTATGTTTAGGCCTATTCACTATTGGGCTGCTTACATTAGTTGTTATAACGGTTTTGTAGTTTGTTGTGGTTGTGGTTGTTGTATTCAGCTGGAAGTTCAGGGGGTGTTATGAAACCTTTGAGGGACTGCGATCATCTATTGAAGAACTTTTGGACCAAAGTGTAAATTGGTTATGACCTGGTATAAATGGCTGGTTTCGGAAGCTTCATTCTCTCTCTAATCTCATTGTTTCACTTTCACTTTCTCTGTATAGTTGTTAGGGTTTGTGGCGAGTTGTTGCATCTCTGTATCGTCTTCATATCTCTCATCTGTTGTTAGAGAGATTATTGTGGTTGTTGGTAAAGATGATCACCTGTTGATGATCATCAAATTAGTTTGTATTGTTTGTACTGTTCAGATCTTACTTTTGTAATATCATTGGGATATTTGGGGGGTAAATCGTTCCGGTTTGGGTTAATAAGAGTTTTGTCACTTTGTTTTGTCGCTATATTTGTGTTCATTTTTGTTGATTGTTGTTGATTCATCATCATACCATTGTTTTTAACATGGTATCAGAGCCATTGTGCTCTTGTTGATGATCTATTTGTTAATATCCGCTGTGTATTTGTGTTCTCTGATTGTTTGTTATTGTTGTCTAGGGTTTCTGTGCTCGGAAACTTTTGTTGGTGGCAGATCTGCTTAGATCTGTTTGTTCTTGGTGACATACTTGTTGGTGCTGGACGAAACCCTAACTTAGGGTTTGCTGTCTTCTGACCATCTCTCCGATCTGTCTTCTGTGTTGGTCTCTGTAACCCTAGAAGGTTCAGAGCAAAGTAACCGGAAGTGTTATTCAGGGTATCTTCTATATCAGATTTAGTAGTTCTTGAAAACTACTAATCTGATATCTCTTGGAGCTTTTGCACCCACTGTAACTTCGTTCCTATTCCTTGTCTCTGTTGTTTTTTGTTTCTACATCATATTCAGTCTGTGTCTAGGCATCCCCTGTTTACCGGACTAGTCGGGCCGGCACTTGATGGAGTCTGTCTTCTTGCTATTTGGTGCATTGTCTAGGCTTGTTTTGTTGTATCTTGTCTTATTTTTCTTCTGTTCTGTGTTGTTATCTATTATTGCTTAGTTTTAGGTGTGACTCCTAAGTAAAGGCTCGTCCAGGCACCTGTGAGTGGCGAACCTGGAATCTGGTCCCTGACTCAGCTTCGCCCTAGGTTGTTCTTGTTTGGTTGCCTTATATCTTAGGTGTTATCTGTTGATAACTTTTGTGAACTGTTCTTGTTTGGTTGTTCGCTCTTTGTGTGTTTGTCATTATGGGTGATGGTGAAGGTACTTCTGTTACTCTTATTAGCAAGTTGGACATAGGGAACCCTCTTTCTTTGCATCCTAGTGACTCAAGTGCTTTGACCATAGTTACGATAAAACTTAAGGGCACTGAGAATTATGTTGTTTGGTCTAGTGCAATGAAACTTGCACTACAAGCTAAAAATAAGTTTGGTTTTATAAATGGAAAGTGTGAAAAACCTAATGATGATGATGTCTTAGCTGCCCAATGGGATAGATGCAACTCTGTGGGTTTAACTTGGTTATTGAATTCTGTGTCTGAAGAGTTATTTTTAAGGCATGTCTTTTCCAAACTTGCTTCTGAAGTTTGGACAGACCTAAAAGAAACTTATGATAAGGTAGATGGTTCTGATGTCTATGATTTATATAAAAGAATCAACTGTATTTCTCAAAGTGGTAGTTCAATGGCTGAGTATTATAACAAGTTGATAACTATGTGGAAGCAGTTTGATGCAATGGTGCATCCGCCTTCATGTTCTTGTCAAGCAGCCAAAGACTACAATGATTTTTCCACTTTAATCAAGTTAATGCAATTCCTCATGCGTCTTGATGATGTATATCAACCTGTGAGGACAAATTTGTTGACAAGAAAACCATTTCCTTCTGTCAAGGCTGCTTATGCCTTGATTTCTAGAGAAGAGTCACATAGACTCTCAAGTGGTGGGTCAAAGGGTCAATCTGTATCATTTGTGGCTAAGTCAAACCAATCTAATCAAAACACATCAAGGTGAAACTTTAGGGGACCTAACCCAAACTTAAAATGCACTCATTGTAATATGTTAGGTCATACTATTGATAGGTATTTTGAGATAATTGGTTATCCACCTGGTATGAAAAAGAGAACTAGTGGGTCTTTTATAAGAAACAATAGTGGTAATAATACTAATAAATCTAGTATGTCATCTGGTCCTTCTAGTTCTGCTATGTCTGCTTTACCTTTTACTACTGAGCAAATTTCAAAGTTAATGAGTTTAGTTGGTGATAAGTCTGAGGGAGATCAGGAGAAGTCTAATATGGCAGGTATGTCTGCTTGTGTGTCTGAGTTTGTTAGTTGTTCTAGCAGTGTGAGTTTTAATCATGATTATAATTGGGTTGTTGATTCTGCTGCTAACCAACACATGATTAAAAGTGATAAAGACATGTTTAATTGTATTGATGTTTCTGAGTGTGGGTTAAAGGTTGGTCATCCTAATGGGACAAGTGTTAGCGTGTTAAAAATTGGAGAACTTAGGTTAATTAACAATGTTGTTATAAAAGATGTGTTTTATGTTCATGGATACAGTGTTAATCTATTATCTCTGCACAAGTTAGCCAAAGATAATAAAATAATAGTCTTGTTTAATGAAAATAATTGTATGTTACAGGATTTGAGGTCAAAGAAAATCCTGGTTATTGGTAAATAGGAAAATGGATTGTATTTTGTAGGAAAAGATGGTAATTCTGTGAATTTGTGTTTTAATAGTGTTGTTAGAACAAATTTATGGCACAGTAGGTTAGGCCATCCTTCAGATCAAGTTTGGCTATTTTAAAAGATAATTTGGGTGTTAAATCTGTTGAACATGGTCCATGTGAGATTTGTCATAGGTCTAAACAAGTTAGAGTCCGTTTTCCTTTGAGTGATCATAAGTCTAAGAAATTAGGTGATCTGATTCACTTAGACTTATGGGGACCTTATAAAGTTTCTAGTTATGAAGGGTATAAATATTTTTTAACTGTTGTTGATGACTTTTCTAGATCTGTATGGTGTTATATACTTAAGAATAAGATGGAAGTTTTTGAAAATCTGAAAGTTTTTTATGAACTAATCTTAACTCAGTTTAAAAGGAAAGTTAAAGTGTTTAGAAGTGATAATGGTACTGAGTTCATAAATAATCAAATGACTATGTTTTATAAACAAAAAGTATTATACATCAAACTTCTTGTTCATATACCCCACAACAAAATAGGGTAGTTGAGCGTAAACATAGGCATCTTTTAAATATAGCCAGAACTTTAATGTTTCAAGGTGGCCTACCACTGAGGTTTTGGAGTGACTGTGTGCTAACTGCTGTTTATATTATTAACAGGCTGCCATCTTCTGTGTTAAATGGGAAAAGTCCTTATGAGCTTATGTTTAAATTTAAACCCTCTCTGTCTCATCTTAGAAATTTTGGGTGTCTTTGTTTTAGTACCATTTTAAATGAACCTGACAAATTTGCTTATCATGCTAATAAGTGTGTTTTGATAGGTTACTCAAATGTAAAAAAAGGTATAAACTTTGGAATTTGGATGAAAAAAAGGTTTTCTATTCAAGGGGTGGTAAGTTTTATGAACATGTGTACCCTTTTAAATCAAAACAAATTAATGATAATATTGTGTATGATGAGAGTTTAAATCTGTTAAACTTTTTTGATATATATGAAACAAATACACCTGAAGTTTCTTCTATTCCCGATGATGAAGAGGATGCTACTGAATCTCATGACACAGTCAGTGATGATCAGCAGCCAGTTCCCTCTGCATCTGCCACTCCTGGACAAACTGACTTAGGTCATAGTTTAGAATCTAGTGTAGAAAGTAGTGACAGAGAGGAGTCTGGTGAGGCGGAGGACACTGCTATATCAGATGATGAGATCAACCCATCTGAGGGAACCCTAGTAGGTCTTAGAAGATCTTCTAGGAATGTTTCTATTCCTAAAAAATTTCAGGATTATGTTCTTAATTATAGTGTGAAGTATGATATTAATAAAGTGGTTAGTTATGCTTGTTTGTCTGCTGATAATGTTGGTTTTATTAGTTGTTTGAGTAAATCAACTGAACCTAGTACTTATAGTGAAGCTTTGAAAGATCCTAAGTGGGTCGAAGCTATGAACTTAGATATGGAAGCATTGTTGCGTAATAAAACATGGGAACTTGTTGATTTGCCTAATAGTAGAAAACCCATAAGCTGTAAATGGATCTATAAAATCAAGTATAAGGCTAATGGGGAAATTGAGCGTTATAAAGCTAGGTTGGTTGCCAAGGGGTACAACCAACGGGAAGGGTTAGATTTTGGTAAAACTTTCTCACCAGTCGTGAAAATGGTTACAGTTAGATGTGTTTTAAGTTTAGTTGTTCAAAACAATTGGACCTTATATCAATTATATGTTAATAATGCATTTTTATATGGCTCAATCTCTGAAGTTGTTTATATGTCCCTTCCAGAAGGTTATTATGCTAAAAATGAGTCTAAAGTTTGCAAACTTGTAAAATCTTTGTATGGACTTAATCAAGCCCCTAGAAAGTGGAATGAAAAACTGACTAATGTGTTAGTGTAGGATTTGTTCAGAGTTCATGTGATCATTCATTATATATTTTGTCTAAATCTTCTATGTTCATTGTATTACTTATCTATGTAGATGACATAGTAATAACTAGTAACAATGATTCAGAAATTAGTAAAATTAAAAGTTTACTTAGTAATAGTTTTCAAATTAAAGACATAGGTGTTCTTTAATACTTTCTTGGTTTGGAAGTTGTGTATGATAAGTCAGGTCTATGTTTGAATCAACGAAAGTATTGTTTGGAATTATTGGCTGAGTTTGGATATCTTGGGTGTAAACCAGTAAATACTCCGATTGAACTAAGCCATGTTGTTAATAAGAAAATTGTTAGTGATAAAGAAGACTTAATAGATGTTACAGATTATCAAAAGTTAATTGGTAAATTGATCTATTTGTCTTTGACTCGTCCAGATATAAGTTATGTTGTGTAATATTTGAGTCAATTTATGCATAAGCCATTGTCTGTTCATCTTAAAACTGCTTTGAGATTGTTACGGTATCTTAAACTTAGTCCAGGTAAAGGTTTATTGTTTAAAAAGAGTAGTAGTTTTGATCTGTCATGTTTTGCGGATTCAGATTGGGCAAAGTGTTTAGGTACTAGGAAATCTGTCACTGGGTTTTGCATATTTTTAGGTGAAAATCTTGTTTCTTGGAAAAGTAAGAAACAGAGTACTGTTTCTAGGTCAACAAGAGAGGCTGCGTATAGAGCTATGTGCTCAGCCACCTGTGAACTTGTCTGGATTATGAATGTGCTTAATGAGTTGAATGTAACTTGTAATATACCTGTTCAGTTGTCTTGTGACAGTAGTGCAGCTATATCTATAGCTGCAAATCCTGTTTTTCATGAACAAACTAAGCACTTTGAGATTGACTTGTATTTTTTGAGGGAAATTCTGTCTACTGGATTTATAGATACTAAAAAGGTTGATTCTGAGGATCAACTTGCAGACATATTTACCAAAGGGTTGAGTGTTACTCAACATAATGTTTTTTTGTAAACGGTTGGGTATGATAGATCTGTTTAAACCATTTGAATGAAGGAGGGATGTTGAAAAGTATATATGGGCTATTCTCTTATCATTCAAATGGTTATGGGCTCAGTTGTATGTTTGGGCCTATTCACTGTTGGGCTGCTTACATTAGTTGTTATAACCATTTTGTAGTTTGTTGTGGTTGTTATATTCAACTGGAAGTTCAGGGGGTGTTATGAAACCTTTGAGGGACTGCGATCATCTATGAAAGAACTTTTGGACCAAAGTGTAAATTGGTTATGACCTGGTATAAATGGCTGGTTCCGGAAGCTTCATTCTCTCTCTCATCTCATTGTTTCACTTTCACCTTCTCTATAGAGTTGTTAGGGTTTGTGGCAAGTTATTGCATCTCTATATCGTCTTCATATCTCTCATCTGTTGTTAGAGAGATTATTGTGGTTGTTGGTATAGATGATCATTTGTTGATGATCATCAAGACGGTTTGTTTTGTTTGTATTGCTCAGATCTTACTTTTGTAAGATCATTGGGATATTTGGGGGGTAAATCTTTCCGGTTTGGGTTAATAAGAGTTTTGTCACTTTGTTTTGTCGCTATATGTGTGTTCATTTTTCTTGATTGTTGTTGATTCATCATCATACCATTGTTTTTAACACTAGGTAGGCAGCAGCGAGTGCGGTGGTCGTCGGCTAGGCAACGGTGGTGGAAGGGGGAGGTCGGTTGTCGATGGTTGATACGGCGGCTAGGCTAGCCGGCGTAGAGAGAGGGTTGTGTGTGATCAGGTTTCTCAGTTTACCCTAACCCTTTCTCAATTAACTCTAAGCCTTTCTTCACTTTGGGATCAAGTTACGATTTAAATTCAAGTTGGTAATTGGTAATTATAACAAAGAATAATAATTAATTTGAATTCCATAATTAGCTTTTTAAGGTCACACGGTGTGGCGTAACGCCCCTAGCCACCTCAACTGGGTGACGCCTCTAGCACCGCCTCTCCTCCGCCAAAACAACCCGCTATGCAAGCCCTCACCAACCCGTTAAGGGTTGATTTTGGTGGGGGGGGGGGTCTCTCTTGAACAATCAATTTTTTTTCTCTTTTTTCTTGTGTTTTTAGTTAATAGTTATGGGCTTTATTTCACACCGTCAATTTTAAAGGGGAGCGTCAATGTTGCCCCAAAGCTTATGTGACATAATAAAGCCCCTAGAGGATTTATCTCACACCATGCAGCCTAACTAATGTCCCTTAAATTTTATTTATTTACATACAAACCCTTTTAACTTGGATAAAGTATTCAATTAATAATTTTTTATCCAAATCACATAATTTTCGTGTAAGAACTTTTAACCCCTTAAATTATTTGTTGTTCGTTGTTTAAAGTGTAACTTTTTTTTATCGTAGCTTATTAACAACTTTAATTATCAGTGTTCGTTCGGGCATACTAATCCAACAAGACGGGTCTCCTTCCCCTTATTTCAACATATGACTCATCTTTGTAACGCATTTCGCGACCAACGTTTATGTCAAGGTTTGAGAAATGTGTATTTGAAGCTCCATCATCTAAATACAAAATGGACTACTTGTTTAGATTAGTAACGTCCCTCGCAAGAATTACCTTCTTGTTTAGATACACTAGTTCTTTTTTTCCTTTACTCGAACAGTCATCATGAGTGTGGGTTGGTCATCCACGGTTCGGGTTAAGTAAGTCTCTTCATTTTCTTTTCTTAGAAGATGGACATTCCCATGCGAAGTGTACATATTCATCACAACTAAAACACTGTTTTTTTTATATGTCACGGCTCGTATTACCAGTTTTAGCTTGCTTACCTAATGAACTAGCAAGATCTCAGCTGGTTCCTCTTCCCTGGTAATTCGAGCATCCACAGCTTCTCCCTCGGCCACGGATTTCATAGCCACCTCGCCCATGACCAGTGTCCGTTGATTCTTCTCTTTTCCTAATTTATATATAGTAGATTGTATTATATTCATGATAGGTGATTGATATGAGATTTGAGCCTGATACTTATTAGAATATAAACTTAATTATATATGTATTATGTATGTTTAGGATAATTAAACTTATAGTCATGTATGTATATGTTAATAATTAGCGGATGGTTGTGTTGGTTAGTGACACCGTTTCAAAATGGCGGTGGTTCCCTCCAAAATAAACCACCGTGTAACCGTCATAACTTATGTATATAATCACACTTGCCGGAAACGTTTGCCGGTACCAAGACATTCTGAATATCGTTCATTTTGTCCATTTCTTACTCTCTTGTTTTCCTGCACATACTTGTTATTCTCAATCATGAACATGAAACCAAATTCCCCTCTCAATTCCGCTGCAAGTTCGAATAAGTTCCTACAAAGTGGTATCAGAGCCACGCTTGAACATGATGATGATCTTAAACCGACGTCATCTGTGATGCCCTGCAAGCATTGCTCTGATGAAAAGAAGGAACGACGGAAGACGAATTCACTTCACAAGATGTTACTATTGTAATGAGCCCGGTCATCAAATCATTTCATGTAAAACAAAGGAGAACGGCGAAGCAACCCAATTGATCCGTCAAGCCATCAATACCGGTATTCAACAACAAGAAGCCAACGAAGATCTCAGCATGGAATTCATAGTCACCGGTACAGAAGGAGGCTTGTGGTCTGAGATCTGGTATGTTAGCACTGATTTTAAACATCATTACGCGGGGAATTTATATGTCTTTAAGAGAATTAAAAACATGTTCAGAGTAGAAACCAAAACCGGTGAAAATAATTTCTTCTTTATAAGAGGGATTGGGGTCGTAGATGTGATGTCAGGAAATGATAAATTTCGAATTCAGAGCGTGTTCTACACCCCTGAATTAGATCGGAATGTTCTAAGTCTGGATCAATTAGTGATTCAAGGTTATACGGTAAAGATCATTGGAGAAAAATGCAGGATTTTTCCCACTTTTAGTGTTCCCGTCTTGAATAAAAGGAATGAAATTTCCGGTTAACAAAGGAAGATGAGATTGGAATGAAAGAAAGACAATCAATAATTAACCTTGAATCAGATCATGAAGAATACAAAACAGATTATTTGAACAAATATTTCGAAAATCTCAATTTGTCTTCGAGTGAACCTGATTGGAACATCATGATTCTTCAAGCAATGACATTTAATGAATTTCAAGACTGTAAAGCCTTGCTCGAGTTAGAAGATGTTGAGTATGTTAGCAAATATAAATTTAATCTGGAAGTTAAATTTGATGAAATGGTAGACTGGTTTTTAACAAAGAAGTTGGAAATATCAACTAGGCCTATTCCGGCATATGCATCCGATAATCGAAAAGTCAATCTACTTGAATTATATATGTTAGTAAAAGGGAAGGAGGACACAGATGTGTTACTACAAACAACTTATGGGCTGTGATTGCTAAAGACATGGGGTTCGATTATCAAGATGGTGAATTCATGAGGTTAATGTATGCAATGTATCTTGATGTTCTTGTTTATTACTATAAGTTTAAAACAACACAGCAGAATGTATCTGAGAAAGAGACAGTGAAGAACGTGCTAGATGTGAGACGAAGCCGGAGTCATGAGGATCAACAAGGGACTGTTGTTGGTCGGAAGGAAAGGAACTCAGTGGGCAGTGCAGTAATGAACAAGAAGGAGAGCACTTTGCATTCTTTGCTGGTAATGACTGGAATGGACTGAAAAAGCTGCAGAAAAGAAGGAAGTTTGATTTCAAGCAAGTGGAGTAGGTGGTAGATGAAGCAAACCGAAGTGTCATGATGCACTCTTACAAATATAATCAAGTTTAGGGGAGTGTATTAGAATATAAAATTAATCTTATATGTATTATGTATGTTTAGGATAATTAAACTTATGGTCATGTATATATATGTTAATAATTAGCGGATGGTTGTGTTGGTTAGTGACACCGTTTCAAAATGGCCGTGGTTCCCTCCAAAATAAACCACCGTGTAACCGTCATAACTTATGTATATAGTCACACTTGCCGGCAACGTTTGCCGGTACCAAGACATTCTGAATATCGTTCATTTTGTCCATTTCTTACTCTCTTGTTTTCCTGCACATACTTGTTATTCTCAATCATGAACATGAAACCAAATTCCCCTCTCAATTCCGCTGCAAGTACGAATAAGTTCCTACAATACTCACTGTAACTTTTGTTGTAAATAGATTCCTTTATATTTTGTAATGTATAAGCTTCACGTTGCATCTTGCAAGGTTCAATCCTTGAAAGAGGTGTAATTCAGAATAGTATGAGAAAAATAAGTTTAGCCGTTTAAAAAAAAAGGATAACCCTATCTAATAATCATAGGAGTAAAACAAATATAACGTAAAAGAAAATTTTCCGTTAAAAAAAACAAATATAACGTCTAGAATTACTTCAATTTAAAGGAGATAAAGAAAATGAGATGGGAGTATGAACCAGTAACTTCCAAATATGAGTTTTGTTTTATGAAATCGGAGGATAATACATACAAGCTTCTTCTATAAACCGCCATCGGACCTGAAATTAACTAACATATATTTAGGGTTGTAAACGAACTGAACATTCAACGAACAATTTGTGAATCGTTCGGCAGAGAGTTCGTTTATGTTCGTTCGTCTAATAGACGGAAACAAAAAAATTTGTTCGTTAAGTTAACGAACTGTAACACCTCGAAATTTTGTGTCCAATAATGTATTGACACGTGTCATGAGTTTACACGTGGTATTAAATACTAAATAAAGGACTAAAGTTGGCAAACCTTGAAAGTATGTAAATTCGAGGGTTATAAATGTCAACAAAGGGTAAATATACTGTATAGTAACCCTAAATGATGCTCGTACCTTCAAACGAATAAATCATGGATCGTACGGAGCGAAACGCGGGAGAAAGTGAGAGATTACAAGCTACAGGGGCTAATTGTGTCAACATGTTTTATACCTCTGGTTGACCCATTGACGAACCCGAGGCTTTGTAACAGTAAAATACGCTCACTAGAATATACTATATAAATTTCGCGAAGTTCCGTTTTAAAACGAGAAAATTATGATCAAATTCGTAGGAGAGGGGTTAAAAGCATCAACAATAAAAGTTAAGGCTTTTCGGATAGTAATTAAACTAAACAGGGACTTAACAATACGGGTAAAAGTCACTAGGCCCCTATTCGTAAATAATCGAGGGCCAAATCGCAAAGTTACCCCTTCGAAACCGAAAGGTCAGGTTAATGATTACAAAAGATTTGAAAATCTTGGAAATCAGACCTCAGGCGGGCCGCGTTGATGAAATAAGCAAGCTAATGCAGGCCGCGAGCCACCTGTTGATTCGTTTACTGACATGAAGATTCAGGCGGCCCGCGTCCATGTTGCATGATCCTAATGCGGGCCGCGTAAGGACCCCAGATGCAGAAACTTTGGACATACTTGCTGTTTGAGCTTGTGAACGATCATTGAGGCAATTAATGAAGCATGGGCGCCCTCTACATGACCCCTAGCACCCAGGGCCACCTGCTGATCATCCATGATCCATTGTAGGGTGAGTTGTAATGATCCTAAGCCAAATTTTTCACTATAAAAGGCAAGGCATTGTGCACAAATGAAACACACCTCAAATCTGCATTCTAGTCCATCTCTGGAGCTCTAAACCATTCTTCTATCATCCCTAATCGTGCACCAAGCTTCAGTAAGTGTGTCTACCCTTTTGTGGCTTAGTTTTTGCTTAGTTTAGCTTAAAAGTCAATCCGTCGTAATTAACGATTGACTTTGCGATAAATCACAAATGGTCCAGTGGTTTGTCGAATCAAAGATAGTTATATGTTGGTAATCATGTGGGCTTTAAACCCCTAAAAGGGCACCCTCTGATTCCCACTCTAACTAGTCCAAATGTCGAGTCAAACGTGCTTAGAAAAAGTCAACAGAAACGCTATTTTGCGATTTCTTGCATAATCGGTAATGTAGATGATATGTAACCTGTTTAAACACTCATAAAACATGATAATAAGTATATTAACTAGTCTAAGCTTGTTTGATCCGACCATTTACTATTTTGACCCGGTTCGGAGCCGAAAGTCGCAAAAGCTTTGACTTTTGCTTTGACTTCAGTTCTGATCCGTTAAAGTTTGATTTAGATATGCCTTAGGACTCTCTTAGGACCAGGTTACATGATGGTATAAACCTCTGTGACCGGTTCGTTGTTTGTCCGAGTCTTTTACACATTTCCGTTAAATGCTTAAAAGTTGACCGGAACGCCCTTTTTGATTTAAAACGAGAATTTCGGACATGTGAAAGAATCATAACCTTAGTTACTGATTTCTAAGCATGTTCCTAAAATTTCACGTCAATCCGAGGTCCAGAATAGGAGTTATGCTAAATAGCGCAAATTACGGAAACTTTAGTAAGTTAATAGCGCAATTAGCATAACGCCTATCTAAAACCGGATTTCGACACCAAACCTTTTACTCACTGATGTAAAATAATATTTTGGGATTTTTAAAGATTTTTAATTATTTTTAACCTGCTCATAACCTGCGGTTATGGCAACGGTTCGGTAAATACCGAATATACCGTTTTCGGCCATAACTTGAGTTCTACAAAGTCTTTTGACCCGATTCCAGTTGCTACTGATTTTAAATAATAAATAAAGTATTTTAGACTTTATAAACTGTTCGGGAAACTCGTATTTCCTGTAGAACTCAGAAACTTCTTTTATAATCTTTAAAAAGACCGAAATACCCCTACGGGGCATAATATGAACTTAAACTCGTTACGGGCATTATGGAAGGTATCCTACTGATATCACAACCTCTTTAAAGCATATTGACTTAGGAAAACAGTGTAGGACTCTTACGGTTACCCGTTGCGCCTTTTGCGCGCACGGTTCGGCTTATGTAACTAGTTTACATAAACTAGCCGAAACGGGTCAAACCATATTGTTTTGACCCCAAAATACAGAGTGTGATTATTATACCCCTATAAAACAAGTCTTCAAACTTGTTGGGTCAAAATCACATTCCATTCCCGGTTTTCGTCTTTCACGCGATTAAACCGTAACTATCCGTTGAAACTGACCGGTCTAAGCTACGGCTAAATTAAAGACCCGTTAGGATTCTAATAGGTTATATTTAAACCTTCGTTCCAGATTAGGAGACCAGTAAAAGCTATCTGTAATTTATTTCGATTAAGGATTTATACTTGCAAAGGTAAATACTTTTAACTTATTTTCCGTTATACGGGCTTGGGTTACGGTATTTAAAATACCGCTTGGTCGGGCAATTGACCCCAACTCATTAGTTGTTGGGTATTATCAATGTGACCCGTTTAAAAACTTGTTTTGTTGGCTTTACGCCTTTGGGAGCTTAATGACCATGTCCCGGATATCCTTGCCATCATTTTACGAAATGGCCACTACCTCGACATCCGGGTGTAGGCGTACACCCGGCATTGTGTCTATATTAATTAAAGGTATAACCGTTGGTTTTTCCCGCCACGGCTTTATGCTTTGTGGCGTGTCTATTAACCTTTAACCCGGCACGACCCGGGCGACCGAACGCATAGTAAACATGTAATTCTTTACAAGATTTAATTATAAATTATCCCAAGTTATAAAGAGTTTGTGCCTTTGGCATTTAAACCAATTTTATTAAACATTTTACAAAAGTGTCAGTTGAATGTATTTACCAGTGTAAACTGACGTATTTTCCCAAAAAGATTAAATGCAGGTACTATGCGTAATTGGCTGGGATTTCTCCTTAGCATCATTAGAAGTCTCGCAAGCTTAAGATGCCTGAAGTCTGTTGAACAATACCCTATTATTATTATTGATCCCCTGTGGATTGTATTTCAACAATGGTGATACTTTAATATTACATTTAACGTTGAAATATATTTATCTTTATGCTTCCGCTGTGCATTCATATAATTGTGTGGTTTGACTATATTGTTGCCAACTACGTCACGGTAATCCCCCACCGGGCCCACCGGTGTGACACGTGGAAATCGGGGTGTGACAGGTTGGTATCAGAGCCAACGTTGAGTGAATTAAACACTATCCTTACGTGTTTAATCTCAATTACACAATTGCACATACTTGAGTCTAGACAAGAACAAAGGACAAATTCGAATTGTTATTCCAGATTGTCTTTTTATTGTTTATTGTTATTTAAAGTTTTGAAAGCAGGAATATGCCACCTGCAATCAGACGAGGAAGAGGAGGAAGAGGAAAAGGGACGACCATTATTCACAATGATCACGAGGCTGGACCTTCGAACATGCGAGCTCCTTCCAGTACATGGAGTGAAGAACCACAGAGACGAAGAAGAAACCTCTTTGAACCTGCGAGACATTCTACCTCGCATAGCTCAACACCCTCATACCGTCATTCATTTGTACCAGATTCGGAAAACAATCCCAATAACCCTCAACCATCCTTTATACCTCTTCAGCGATCTGCTTCGCACCGTTCTTATGGCGATCCTTCACCTTTCTTCGTAGGACCGTTTAACCCGGCGGATTATGTCCAAGAGCCGATAGGGTATAACCCTTTAGGACCAGAGGATCACTTTTCTGAAGATAATGCAGTGGATATGGACGAGGATACAAACCCTGTCGAACCTGCAAGGGGTACTCCCAACCATCCAATCGAGATTTCTGATGGGTCATCCTTTCATGTGACACCCTATCAAGGTCCCGACAGCTACCAGGCGAGGTTTGACCAATGTAATTGGTACTTTACACCTTCACATCATTTCTCGCCTCACGACCAACAGCAACAACAGGATCCTTCTGAGGATTCGCGGTTTGTGGCCGTTACGCCACCACCACCACCACCGGTTCAACCAGTAATTCCAGATCCGCCAAGGCGTAGAAGATCAGGCGCACGGATGTCCACCCGAGGAGGGGAATTCCATTTCAGCACCCCTCGCCACTCGAGTGTTGGTCACTTTCCGTCAGTGCCTGAAGAAGAACCACAATTTGGGGAACCTTCTGGTCACCCTGCAGGGGTGAATTCTACACCAGTTGCACCACCTCCGCCACCATTCGGATATGATAATCCGATACCAGCGTACGGCGCTTCCACGGCGTACAATCCGTTTGAGCAGCCGACTCACACGCACTACAACTATAACTATGATGCCGATCCATATGTGGTAGCGGCTAATTACAATGCCCTCCATGGAACCTCTTGGAGACCAGATTACTCAGCTCATGGGTATCCAATACCTCCTAGACCTCCGGTTCAGCAACCGTCGCTGCAGCCACGTTTTTCTCCGCCGGAGCAAGAAGAAATACCCCACCGTTTAAACCGTGTGGAACGAGACTTCGAACAAGAACGAAAGAGTAATCGTGAATTTCTCAAGGGCCTAGCAAACCTACTAAAAGGGAGGAAGAAACGAGATCATTAGTCTCCTTATGTATTATTGTATTTACAATTTAGTCCCTGCGAGGACATTTATCGTATTTCAGTCCCTACGCGGACTTATCTTTTAGTCCCTGCGCGGACACCTATCTTGTATTTGGTCCCTGCGTGGATATGTTTTGCTATAAGCCTCTGCGTAGGTAAATATTTATTTAAAAAGTCCCGTTTAGGGCAGCGTGTAATCATATTTGAAGTTTATGGAATGTTATGTTACACATTTTTGTTATTACTATATATGAAATAAATCAAAAATCATTCCTTTTAAATTTAAATCTGCCTAAATAAAGAATCTTAGGAGTGAAACCTAGCCAGGTGTCTTTATAAGATCCGGCCAAGATGGTAAGACCTGATTAAAAGATTCGGATTTCCTGTTAACCTCTGTAATCATGTTAACATTCATGGCAGATGTGATTCGTTAAAATCGCACGCGTCATTCTTGTATAAGAATCCTTCTAAGGATTCCAAAGCCCAAATTAATGATTTATAAATCATGGGTTAAATCATCAATAAAGATGATCATTTATTAAACATCCATTAGCGATGTAGTGCCTACGGCCAAACTTATTAAACATCCATTAGCGATGTCGTGCCTACGGGCCAAATTTTAAAACATCCATTAGTGATGTCGTGCCTACAGGCCATAATTATTGTCATATAAGACAAAAGGCAGTGGTAGTCTATGACTCCCTGTCAGAAAAGGGAAAAGGACTATGGTTCAAACCTTCATGCCTTGATTCTCTGTAATCCCGGCTAATATAATAAAAACGTCCTCGTGACTAGGCTTTTATGCCACTAACAATATTGTTTGTAATTAGGATAGGTTATGTTCAAATCCTAAATAAAAGTGAGTAACAAATTAACCAGATATGGTCTCTGTTTACCATGGTTAATGAATTGCCATAAAAGACAATTCCATAATAAACTCCTAAATAATTTTTTTTCGTTATCTTCTGTAGCAGATTCAAGTTACCATGGCTGATCCTAGTGGGGAGAATAGTCATACGAAAGAAGACGGATACGATAACGCCCAGGTTCATTTGACGGGCACTGAATTAAAAGCTCTTGTCGACAATGCTGTTAAGGCAGCCCTGGATCGACAATACGAGGAGTATACTGAATCCCGGAGCAGAACCATATCCAAACCACACTCAAAGCCGAAAACCCACTCAAAATCTCACAGCAAACCACCGTCTAAGCCCAAAAAGGACGATGATAATCACTCATCCAATGAAAACAGTGTCCGTCCAAAAAGAGTGTATACTGATGCATCTCGCGCCAGGGCTGTACCTACAAGTATTTTGTATCTTGTAAACCCCGAGATTTCACCGGGAAGAAGGGCGCGGTTGATTGTATGACGTGGTTAGATGAGATGGACACCGTGGTGGACATCAGTGGTTGCGCAGAGAAAGATGTGGTAAAGTTTGTGTCACAATCATTTAAGGGCGAGGCCCTGGCTTGGTGGAGGTCTCTGGTTCAGGCCTCGGGGAAGTCTGTTTTATACAGCATGACATGGGAGGAATTCATTTCTCTCGTCAAGGAGAATTACTGCCCTCAACATGAGGTTGAAAAGATCGAGACCGACTTTCTATCGTTGGTTATGACGAACCTTGACTGTCAAGCTTACCTCACGAGCTTCAATACATGTCCCGGTTGGTTCTGTATCTGGTAACCCCGGAGCCAAAGAGAATAGCTCGTTTTATCGGTGGGTTAGCCCCCGAAATAAAGGCAAGCGTGAAGGCCTCTCGGCCAGCGACCTTTAGATCTGTAGCCGACATATCTTTGTCCCTTACTCTTGATGCGGTCCGACAAAGATCGCTGAGGAACAAAGAGGCTGAGAAGAGAAAGCGTGAATATGATACTTCACGAAGGTCGGGCAAGAAGCACCGTGGAAACGGTGACAACAAGAGAGGGTCTGGGTCAAGGAAGGATGGGCAACAGTCTGGTGAGAAGCCCAAGTGCAAGAATTGCAAGAGACATCACTTTGGAAAGTGTAGACTCGAATCAAACTCGCAGACTCAGTCGAAGTCGTATGCTTGCGGGTTATGCAAGTCCAAGGACCACAAGACCGTGGATTGCAAAAAGATAAAGGATGCAACCTGCTACAGCTGCAACGAGAAAGGGCACATTAAAAGCAACTGCCCTAAATATGCCAAGAAGCCTGAAGAAGCCAAGAAGACCAATGCAAGAGTCTTCAGGATGGAGGCGAAAGAAGCGGTGCTAGATGATAACGTGATCACAGGTACTTTTCTCGTAAATGATATCTTTGCAAGAGTACTTTTTGATTCGGGCGCTGATAAGTCTTTCGTAGATCATAAATTTTGCAAATTGCTAAACATGCCTGTCAAAACCTTAAATGTGAATTACGAGGTAGAGCTAGCAGATGGCACCATAGAAACCGTCTCCACTGTGTTAGATGGATGTGTGATATCCATTAAGAACCACTATTTTCCTCTATCTCTACTTCCCTTTAAATTGGCCGGTTTTGACCTAGTATTGGGTATGGACTGGTTATCTCACAACCAGGCCCAAATCGTCTACAACAGAAAGCAAGTGGTGATAAAGACTCCGTCTGGTGAATCGCTTACCATTCGGGGAGATACCCAGTACGGATTGCCTGAGAAAGTGACTATGCTCAAGGCTTCAAAA
The DNA here is from genome assembly GCF_002127325.2 of Helianthus annuus. Lineage (NCBI taxonomy): Eukaryota > Viridiplantae > Streptophyta > Magnoliopsida > Asterales > Asteraceae > Helianthus > Helianthus annuus. The sequence goes on from NC_035436.2 coordinate 161,885,547, forward strand.
TGTCTAAAGAAGGGTTGTGTCATTTACATGGCACAGGTGATTATTGAAGAGCCAAAACCGAAGATAGAAGACATTCCCGTCATTTCGGAATATCCAGAAGTTTTCCCTGAAGATCTACCTGGTTTGCCACCGGATAGGCAAGTGGAATTCAGGATTGATATCATCCCTGGAGCAGCACCGATTGCTAGAGCACCTTACAGGCTAGCACCAACCGAAATGAAGGAGTTGAGGACCCAGCTGGATGAACTGCTAGCTAAAGGTTTCATCAAACCTAGCTCGTCCCCCTGGGGAGCGCCAGTCCTGTTTGTCAAGAAGAAGGACGGGTCGATGCGTCTGTGCATCGATTATCGCTTGCTTAACAAAGTCACGATAAAGAATAGATATCCCTTGCCGAGGATCGACGATTTGTTCGATCAGTTACAAGGGGCAAGTTATTTCTCGAAGATTGACTTGAAGTCAGGCTACCATCAACTGAAAGTCAGAGATGAAGACGTACATAAAACCGCATTTAGGACTCGTTATGGTCACTATGAGTTCCTAGTGATGCCTTTTGGGCTCACTGATGCACCGGCTGCGTTCATGGATCTCATGAATCGCGTTTGCAAGCCGTACTTAGACAAATTCGTCATCGTTTTCATCGACGATATTGTTATCTACTCGAAGAACCGAGCTGACCATGAGAAACACCTTCGTTGTATTCTCAAACTTCTGCATCATGAGAAACTCTATGCCAAATTCTCTAAGTGCGAATTCTGGCTTCGAGAAGTCCAATTCCTAGGACATGTTGTCAGCGAGCGTGGTATCCAAGTGGATCCCGCTAAAGTTGAAGCTGTCATGAATTGGCAAGAGCCAAAGACGCCTACAGAGATTCGTAGTTTCCTGGGGTTAGCAGGATATTACAGGCGATTCATTGAAAATTTTTCAAGGATTGCTGCACCTTAACTTCTTTGACCAAGAAGAAAGTAAAGTTCGTTTGGGGCCCTAAGCAGCAAGAGTCCTTTGATATTCTGAAGCAAAAGCTGAGCAACGCTCCTGTGCTGACATTACCTGAAGGTACCGAAGAGTTCGTAGTTTACTGCGATGCATCACACACTGGCATGGGATGTGTGCTCATGCAGAAAGGCAAGGTTATTGCCTATGCTTTGAGACAGTTAAAGGTGCACGAGAAGAATTACACCACCCATGACCTGGAGCTGGGTGCCGTTGTGTTCGCACTAAAACTGTGGAGGCATTATCTGTATGGTATCAAGTTTGTGATCTATTCTGATCACAAGAGCCTTCAACATCTGTTTAATCAGAAGGAATTAAACATGAGGCAGCGCCATTGGATGGAGACTTTAAATGATTATGATTGTGAAATCAGATATCATCCCGGCAAGGCAAATGTAGTCGCTGATGCCCTGAGTAGAAAGGAAAGGGTGAAACCCATCCGAATCAATGCCAAGAGCATTGAAGTGAAGAATAATTTGATTAAAAGGTTGTTAGCTGCACAGAGAGAAGCTGTGTTGGCAGCTAACTATCCTAAAGAAAAGCTGGGAGTAACTGAGGAGCAGTTAACTCTTAGCAAGGACGGAATATTACGATTAAATGGACGAATATGGGTTCCGATCTATAGAGGACTACGAGATGTTATCCTCCAGGAAGCCCATAGTTCCAAATATTCTGTTCACCCGGGAGCTGATAAGATGTATCAGGATCTAAAGGCAAATTATTGGTGGATAGGCTTGAAAAAGTCTGTAGCCGCTTACGTAGCCAAATGCTTGACTTGTGCGCAAGTCAAAGCTGAGCATCAAAAGCCATCAGGCTTGCTACAACAGCCTGAACTCCCCGAATGGAAGTGGGAATGTGTAACTATGGATTTTATTACCAAGTTACCCAAGACAAGGAAAGGAAATGACACAATATGGGTTATAGTCGATAGACTGACTAAGTCAGCTCATTTCTTACCCATCAAGGAGACTTATAACTCCGACATGTTAGCCCAGTTATACGTTGATAAGATTGTAGCCTTACATGGCATACCTGTGTCTATTATCTCTGACAGAGATACTAGATACACGTCTCATTTCTGGAAAAGCTTCCAAAAATCTTTGGGCACACGTTTGAATTTTAGTACGGCTTACCATCCTCAGACAGACGGTCAGAGTGAGCGTACTATTCAAACGGTGGAAGACATGCTACGTGCATGTGCTATCGATTTGGGTGGTAGTTGGGATAAGAACCTACCACTAATCGAATTCTCCTACAACAATAGTTACCATACCAGCATTAAGGTTGCGCCCTTCGAGGCATTATACGGTAGAAAGTGTAGATCGCCTGTTTGTTGGGCGGAAGTTGGAGATGTCCAATTATCAGGACCAGATATAGTCTTCAAGACGACGGACAAGATTGTCCAGATTCGAGACCGTCTCAAAGCTGCCCGAGATAGGCAGAAGAGTTACGCAGATCCAAAGCGTAAAGATTTTCACTTCGAAGTAGGTGAAAAAGTGTTACTTAAAGTATCACCCTGGAAGGGGGTGATGCGTTTCGGTAAGAAAGGCAAACTAAGCCCGAGATACATAGGACCTTTCGAGGTTATCGAACGTGTCGGGTCAGTTGCCTATAAGTTAAACTTACCGGAGGAGCTCAATGGAATTCACAATGTGTTCCACATCTGCAATCTAAAGAAGTGCTTCGCTGATGAATCACTGGTAATACCCCATACAGATGTGCATATAGATGAGAGCTTGAAATTTGTGGAGAAACCTTTGTCGATTGAAGATCGACAGGTAAAGAAGCTTCGAAGGAAGCATGTACCTATTGTTAAGATCAAATGGGATGCCCGTAGAGGTCCCGAATTCACGTGGGAGGTTGAATCCACGATGAAAGAAAAATACCCTTATTTATTTCAGTAAATCTCGGGTCGAGATTTATTTTAAGGGGGTGAGGATGTAACACCTCGAAATTTTGTGTCCAATAATGTATTGACACGTGTCATGAGTTTACACGTGGTATTAAATACTAAATAAAGGACTAAAGTTGGCAAACCTTGAAAGTATGTAAATTCGAGGGTTATAAATGTCAACAAAGGGTAAATATACTGTATAGTAACCCTAAATGATGCTCGTACCTTCAAACGAATAAATCATGGATCGTACGGAGCGAAACGCGGGAGAAAGTGAGAGATTACAAGCTACAGGGGCTAATTGTGTCAACATGTTTTATACCTCTGGTTGACCCATTGACGAACCCGAGGCTTTGTAACAGTAAAATACGCTCACAAGAATATACTATATAAATTTCGCGAAGTTCTGTTTTAAAACGAGAAAATTATGATCAAATTCGTAGGAGAGGGGTTAAAAGCGTCAACAATAAAAGTTAAGGCTTTTCGGATAGTAATTAAACTAACCGGGGACTTAACAATACGGGTAAAAGTCACTAGGCCCCTATTCGTAAATAATCGAGGGCCAAATCGCAAAGTTACCCTTTCGAAACCGAAAGGTCAGGTTAATGATTACAAAAGATTTGAAAATCTTGGAAATCAGACCTCAGGCGGGCCGCGTTGATGAAATAAGCAAGCTAATGCGGGCCGCGAGCCACCTGTTGATTCGTTTACTGACATGAAGATTCAGGCGGCCCGCGTCCATGTTGCATGATCCTAATGCGGGCTGCGTAAGGACCCCAGATGCAGAAACTTTGGACATACTTGCTGTTTGAGCTTGTGAACGATCATTGAGGCAATTAATGAAGCATGGGCGCCCTCTACATGACCCCTAGCACCCAGGGCCACCTGCTGATCATCCATGATCCATTGTAGGGTGAGTTGTAATGATCCTAAGCCAAATTTTTCACTATAAAAGGCAAGGCATTGTGCACAAATGAAACACACCTCAAATCTGCATTCTAGTCCATCTCTGGAGCTCTAAACCATTCTTCTATCATCCCTAATCGTGCACCAAGCTTCAGTAAGTGTGTCTACCCTTTTGTGGCTTAGTTTTTGCTTAGTTTAGCTTAAAAGTCAATCCGTCGTAATTAACGATTGACTTTGCGATAAATGACAAATGGTCCAGTGGTTTGTCGAATCAAAGATAGTTATATGTTGGTAATCATGTGGGCTTTAAACCCCTAAAAGGGCACCCTCTGATTCCCACTCTAACTAGTCCAAATGTCGATTCAAACGTGCTTAGAAAAAGTCAACAGAAACGCTATTTTGCGATTTCTTGCATAATCGGTAATGTAGATGATATGTAACCTGTTTAAACACTCATAAAACATGATAATAAGTATATTAACTAGTCTAAGCTTGTTTGATCCGACCATTTACTATTTTGACCCGGTTCGGAGCCGAAAGTCGCAAAAGCTTTGACTTTTGCTTTGACTTCAGTTCTGACCCGTTAAAGTTTGATTCGGATATGCCTTAGGACTCTCTTAGGACCAGGTTACATGATGGTATAAACCTCTGTGACCGGTTCGTTGTTTGTCCGAGTCTTTTACACATTTCCGTTAAATGCTTAAAAGTTGACCGTAACGCCCTTTTTCATTTAAAACGAGAATTTCGGACATGTGAAAGAATCATAACCTTAGTTACTGATTTCTAAGCATGTCCCTAAAATTTCACGTCAATCCGAGGTCCAGAATAGGAGTTATGCTAAATAGCGCAAATTACGGAAACTTTAGTAAGTTAATAGCGCAATTAGCATAACGCCTATCTAAAACCGGATTTCGACACCAAACCTTTTACTCACTGATGTAAAATATTATTTTGGGATTTTTAAAGATTTTTAATTATTTTTAACCTGCTCATAACCTGCGGTTACGGCAACGGTTCGGTAAATACCGAATATATCCTTTTCGGCCATAACTTGAGTTCTACAAAGTCTTTTGACCCGATTCCAGTTGCTACTGATTTTAAATAATAAATAAAGTATTTTAGACTTTATAAACTGTTTGGGAAACTCGGATTTCCTGTAGAACTCAGAAACCTCTTTTATAATCTTTAAAAAGACCGAAATACCCCTACGGGGCATAATATGAACTTAAACTCGTTACGGGCATTATGGAAGGTATCCTACTGATATCACAACCTCTTTAAAGCATATTGACTTAGGAAAACAGTGTAGGACTCTTACGGTTACCCGTTGCGCCTTTTGCGCGCACGGTTCGGCTTATGTAACTAGTTTACATAAACTAGCCGAAACGGGTCAAACCATATTGTTTTGACCCCAAAATACAGAGTGTGATTATTATACCCCTATAAAACAAGTCTTCAAACTTGTTGGGTCAAAATCACATTCCATTCCCGGTTTTCGCCTTTCACGCGATTAAACCGTAACTATCCGTTGAAACTGACCGGTCTAAGCTACGGCTAAATTAAAGACCCGTTAGGATTCTAATAGGTTATATTTAAACCTTCGTTCCAGATTAGGAGACCAGTAAAAGCTATCTGCAATTTATTTCGATTAAGGATTTATACTTGCAAAGGTAAATACTTTTAACTTATTTTCCGTTATACGGGCTTGGGTTACGGTATTTAAAATACCGCTTGGTCGGGCAATTGACCCCAACTCATTAGTAGTTGGGTATTATCAATGTGACCTGTTTAAAAACTTGTTTTGTTGGCTTTACGCCTTTGGGAGCTTAATGACCATGTCCCGGATATCCTTGCCATCATTTTACGAAATGGCCACTACCTCGACATCCGGGTGTAGGCGTACACCCGGCATTGTGTCTATATTAATTAAAGGAATAACCGTTGGTTTTTCCCGCCACGGCTTTATGCTTTGCGGCGTGTCTATTAACCTTTAACCCGGCACGACCCGGGCGACCGAACGCATAGTAAACATGTAATTCTTTACAAGATTTAATTATAAATTATCCCAAGTTATAAAGAGTTTATGCCTTGTGCATTTAAACCAATTTTATTAAACATTTTACAAAAATGTCAATTGAATGTATTTACCAGTGTAAACTGACGTATTTTCCCAAAAAGACTAAATGCAGGTACTATGCGTAATTGGCTGGGATTTCTCCTTAGCATCATTAGAAGTCTCGCAAGCTTAAGATGCCTGAAGTCTGTTGAACAATACCCTATTATTATTATCATTGATCCCCTGTGGATTTTATTTCAACAATGGTGATACTTTGATATTACATTTAACGTTGAAATATATTTATCTTTATGCTTCCGCTGTGCATTCATATAATTGTGTGGTTTGACTATATTGTTGCCAACTATGTCACGGTAATCCCCCACCGGGCCCACCGGTGTGACACGTGGAAATCGGGGTGTGACACGAACGAACATGAACAGAGGTTGTGTTCGTTCGTTTATGTTCGTGAACATTCGGTAATATGTTCATTTGATTTCGCTCGTTTTTAGTTTTTAAAAGTTTTAACCATAGTTATATTATATGTCTTCCTCAACATCTTTTAAACTTCTAAGTTTTTTTGTGTTAATCGTGTTTTTAATAACTATGCCAACTGTTATTGAATAATCATATTAAGTGCTTATTTATTTTTTGATGGATTCTTTGTAAGTTTTGTGATTAAAGATGTAGATTTTATTCTTAAATGAATATATGTTCGTGTGTATTCATCTATGCTGATAAACGTCGTCTGTGTTCATATATGTTCATGAACATTCGTTTGAGTTCATTTGCATTTGATAAGTGTTCGTAAACAGTTCATTTCTTTAATTAAGAAACACGAACAAGAAATCTTGTTCGATAACTATTCGTGAACACTTTATGAACATGTTCATTTCTTAACGAACGAACACGAACAAAGCCTCGTTTGTGTTCGTTCGGTTCGTTTACAACTCTACATACATTTATCAACTTTTGTTAATAATGATTTACAATTTCATAATCATAGAGTACAATCTTGGTTCTTATGTGTTGAAAGTAGTAAATGACTTTTGTTTTTTACATCATAATTTTATTTACACCCTTTAATTTTAATAAATTTGTTATACGACCCATTAATTTTAATAAAAGAAAATATTTTTGTTTTCTAACAAATTTATATTACACCTCTAAACTTTAATAAACTTACCTATATACTGTGCATGTTTGGGGTTCCTTATTTTGAAGAAAAAAGTCCTTTTACATGCCCAAAAGTCCTTTTTTTGGGTGTTTGCCTTTCCTTTTTTAGCCCAAAAGTCCTTTTCCAAAGGCAAAAGTCATGTTTTCCTGACTTTTTGTTTCCAAAAGGACTTTTCCAAAAATTGAAAATAAGTTAAGCCAAACATGCCCACTATCTGAACTTTAAGCTACAATGGTTATCAACGACGTCTAGCTTTCTTTTCAATTTCATCATCGACCTGGGTTTAGGGTTTCAAATAGAGGATTTCGATGGATCTGAAACCCTAATTCACCATCCAAAATGTCTCAAACTGGAAAATTAATGCCCAATCTAGACCAAAACAGCACGAAGATCCTCAATCTCACCGTCCCCCAGAGGATGGACCCGTACATCAAGGAGATCTTAATCACCGTTGCTCATGTCACCTTCTACGAGTTCAACGTCGACCTCAATCATTGGGTAAATTCATCTTTTTAGCTTTGATTATGGTTAATTATGGTCCTAATTTGAAATCTATTGGTTTTCTAGAATGAATTTAGGATTTTTACTAGTAGGTTGTTGTTCCCCCCCCCCCCCCCCTGTTTTGAATTGCTATTTGATCTACTGATAATTGATTGCAACTGTGATTGAATGTTCAGAGTGTTTGGTGTTCTAGATGGTATCATTTTTTATTAATTTTTTGTAATGATAGATATAGGTGTATTGAAATTTGATTTTTAAACTTTTAATCAGTTTGGGACTGAAGTTGAGATGTTAGAAATTGTTGAAAAGAAGAAAAGGAATTGGATATAGAATCTGGAATTAGGGTTGCTTATATTCAGGTTTTGTTTCCCTTCTGAACATATGATTTGTAGTAAATCGTTAAGGTTTTGTGATTTGTTAAAATTATGTTTTGTCATCATCAGTTTAGTCATTTAAGTGTGTATATATTAGCAGTTGTTTTACAAAATATTGTGAATAGACGTCTTTGGAAAACTTATAATATTGGACTAAACTAGGTTGAATACGATCTGATGGTATAAGGAGGGAGTTGTGTTTTCTTTATTGATGGTTGTAGGTGTCTCTTTGTTTAGGGTGGTGTGGTGGTTTTGTTTTATGGTAGAGTTAAGGTTCCTATGGGCTGGTTGGCGCATCCGGACACACGTTGCAACAATACATGATGTGTTATCTGCCTGCAATTCCATAAACTATACGTAATTATTTTTGATGGGATGTTGGAAGCAAGTAATCTGCATTTGGTTGCCCATGAAAGGCGATGGAGAATGAATTAAAAAGCATAACTTCATATTCGTACAAACAAATATGAAAATTTTGAAACATAGTTGCATAAGAATGAAAATATTTAGCTACAGCCTATAGAAGAACTGGTTGCATTTGCTAAAAAGGAAAACAAATATATCAAATACAAATGCTAATTAACACCATCAAACATTTTCCCATGCTAAGAGTCTAAGAGATATTTCTACAATTCTTTCTAGAAGAACTTAAGTTAGAGATGCCTTTCAACAGCTACTATACATGAGGTTAAGTAAGCTGAAAGCTTTTTTTGTGTCTTTTCTGTCTCTTTTTGTTGGGTTGCAAGTCAGTGAGACTTTTTTGTTGTTGGGACTACCCCTTAGTTGAGCCTTATATGGCGCCCTTGACCACCATCAAGCCCCATAGCGGATAGCGCCAGGGTACCCCGCCCCCCAGGCGTTAAGGGCAAAAATTTTTTCTCTCCGTGATATGCATAGCGGCGTGTTATGGTGTTTCTCTCTCTCTCTCACACATATATACACATACATATATGCATAATTGAAGGGGTATAAACTCACTACACAATCAAGTAGACCTGGCAAACAGGTTGGTTCCGGTCGGGTCGGGTTGGGTCATGGGTCAAAATGGGTTCGGGTCAAAAGCGTCAAATTGTCAATTACAAAAAAAGGGTTGTTTTGGTTCGGGTCGAAACGTGTTCGGGTCGGAACGGGTTCAGGTTGAAACATCATCCTAATTATAACTCCATCCCCAAAATATTAAACCTCTAGTTAATTGAGCCGGCTCGTTTAAATATTGGCTCAAATTTAGCTCATGCTTTACATAATACATTTACTAGTGAATAACAACAATTAGTTACTTACAATACATAGTAAATCTAACTGTTTGAGGCAAAATGGTAAAATAAAGGTTTAATTGTGTGTAGGTAATACCAGGGAATGAGTGAGCTGCGGGAGTTGGAGAGCTGAAAATATTGAAACCGTGTCGACGTAAAACCCGTTGCGATCCGAAACCCGTCCCGTGCGGAAACCCGTGTCGGCCCGAACCCGATCCGAAATCTGACCCGTTTCTTTAAGGTGCTAACCCACATGGACCCATTTCTTTAAAGTTGTCGACCCGCTTTGACCCGAAAATAACAAGATGGAATTTCAATTGACCCGTTGTGACCCGTTTAGTTAAAATATCTTACGCAAACAAACCCATATAATTTTAAAAGCAATCCAAACTAACCCACTTGAAAGCCTTTGGGTCAAGATTGGCACCTCTACAATCAAGTTATACAACCACATTACACATGGCCTAAGGTGGGTTAAGCCAGTGTGGTTTGAATAAAGTTCTCCTTTGGCTGGCCAAAAAAGAAATTCTAATTTTTCATGTGATAATTCTTTGCAGCAAGATTGTAATGGTCTGCAAACTGATTTCAACAATTAAACCACAAGACAAAGCGGAGCCTCTTGATGTAAGTCCTGACTAGCCCAACTTTCGAAAGTTATGATGAGAGACACAAACTGAGTCACACATACTGAAATTTTGGAGAAAAATACATAAGAAAAACATGGTACTAACTTCTAAGTTTCACTCTTCTTTATAAAACATTTTTCGATGAAAGTTCGTCTATTGCTATAGTTTTCTTTGAAGAATCCATTACAGAACTTATTGCCATCAGCATGTTATATCTATTTACTTTCACTCAGTGAAACATAGCTAAATTTAAAGATTTTGTCTATCAATATGTTATATCTATATACATTCACTAAGTAGCTTTGCTGCATTATGGTTCATGGAAGCATAGTCCAACAGGCAACAGTGATGGAGAATTGAAGTCTTTAGTAAAATCCATACAATTTTAAGAAGGTAATATAATATTCTTTTTAATTGATTAATTTTGATGATTTATAAAACCAGTATAATTAGTGTAAAATCATACTTGGACAATCTTAAAAGCATTTTATGCCTGGTGTCATAATGAAAAGAATGTTTTGCGTAAACTTAACAATTTCCGTACATCATATATTGATACTAAAAACATTAGCTATCAACATCCCGCGGCAAAGCGCGGGTTAGCGTCAACTCGTTGGATACAAAGTGTAACAAATTTATTTTAATACCATAAAGAGAGTCAACTGTTCAGACAAATTATCTGGTTTTTTAGTTGATTTAAAGTGCTTGGATTAACCCATTATGATGATAACTAAAAAAAGTTTGTTTGTTGATTACTATGAATATGAGCCTCTTTACTAGAATGTTGGTAACTATTAGTTATGTAAGCACTGTGCCCTTTGGGAAAGTTAAAGCCGGAACTAACTATTGCAAGTATTTCTATTTGCTCTATCACAAAATCCTTTATTTTGTCATATTAAACCTGCAACCAGTCTTTATAAACTCCATTGTAATAGCCCTATTAATTCTATTCATTGGTTGTTTTGTAGATTGAAACGTCGAACTTGATTATCAAGGAGCTCGCTAAGGAAAATAATGAAGAAAAAGAAATGTAAAATGAAATTGTTGGCTGAAAAAGATAAAGTGGATGAAGATGTTATGCTCAATAGGATGTCATAAATTGAAGCCATGTTAAAGTTTCGATTCGAAGATAACGATAATTTCGATTATTTGATATTTTAGTTTGTATTTTTGTTTTAATGTTTTATGACTTTGAAATAGGAAAAACTGAAACAGAAGTTTATGATTTTGTAATTTTATGGAATGTTTTATATAAATTTGTAATTTTATTGAAATGTAGTTTTCATGAAAAGCGGGAAACTGTAAAATATGAAAACAGGGACACCAATATGGTGGCAATTATTTAATTCAAATAGAAAAATGGTACCAAAATGGTAATGGAAGTCTGGCTAAATTGTGGCAATATTGGTACCAAAATGGTGGCAAAAGGGTGATAAAAAGGTGTAAGTTTTCAATAAAAGCGGTGGTTAAAGTGGGCTAAATGGTAACAAATTGGTGGCAAAAAACCGTCACAACTCGGTAGCAAAATAGGGGCGGTCACAACAACTAGGGTTTGGCACCCTTTGCTTCTCCTGGTCGTTCATTCCAGAACACACACTTTGTGTGTGTTTTGTTTTGTTTCTTTTTTTTTAATAACTAAACTTCCAAGTTTTCCATTTTGGTGCCTTATGTTTAGTTAGTTATTAAGTAGGCCATGACTTACTTATTTTCAATATTATTTACCCCTTTTTAACTAAGTTAAACATTCCTAGTTTACTTAGCGGGTTCTGGGAGATACTACTTTGTTTTGTTTTAAGTCCCGTTAAATCGGGCCTCTTATAATCTTTATTTCCTCAATAGCTTTTATTCACTTTTTATTTAATATAAGGTTTATTTATTAAATTCCTAATATTTGATACGTGGTTGAAAACCGGTGTTCGTTATTGCATAACCTGATGTTTTTACATGGGTTTTAAATTCGGATAGCCTACGTTTAATCAAATATGTGTTTTGCAGGTTTGATGAAGTTTAAGGAGCTTTTCGGGAGCTTTACGAGTCACCAGGTCGAAAACCGGAGCACCGGAACGCGCTGTGGATCAAACGGAAGTACGAAACGAAGAAATCGGAGAAGTAGGCTGGAGAGCCCGTCGCCGACAGGTCCCAAGCCATCGGCGACAGCTTCTAAATGACCCTGTCGGCCAATTTAATCCATAACCAGTCAATTAACCCGTCAGCCACTTTTATGTTTTTGAGAGCCCGTCGGCGACGGGGTGGGACCCGTCGGCGACGGGTAGCAGATTTCCATTACGCGAATTTTTGGGTTTTGTGGCTAAAATCGGTTCTCATTGGTTGAGGAGGCATTCAATTCGTAAGTTACATGTTTTGGGGAGTTGGAACTTTGATCTGGGAGCCAACATTCACCAATCATTCATCTCTAATCCATCTACTACTCACAACATCATCGGAATCACATCAAGATCATCATCAATCACCATCTCACCAATCAATCATCTACAAACCCTAATCCTTCCACCATCATCATCATTCACCAAAAACCCTAAGCATCCACCATCCTCCATCCTTCAAGATTCAAGATGATCTCCATCAAGTTCCAATCATCCGGTGATCAAGCTTCTTCAACCATGAGCGGCTAATCATCTCGGTTTCACCCCGGCGTAGGTAGTTGTTTAATTTAGGGTTTCGAACTGTTTATTGCTTAAACTTTGTGACAAACTGTGTTTGATTTTTGAAACCATTGATAATAGTGTTACATTTGTTGCGAATTCGTAAATTGTCGAACGATGTTAAAAGTTATGACTTTACGAAATGGTTATATGTAATTGTGCATTGTCGTGGTTAGGTTTTACTTGTGTTGATTATAAAGTGCATTCTTGTCCGTTTTTCGAAACGTTGATAGTTATTGGCACCTAAGTCACGGTACACTAAATCCGCTAATCGTATGCAATTGAGTTGAATCTAAAAACGTGTAGAAACCTTAGGTTGGCAATTACCGAAACCGGGTGTGAACCCTTTTTTCTTATTATTGTTTACTAATCAATTTTCTTTCAATCGTTAATCATTAGTTGTTAATTAATTAAATCAATCCCATTAGTTCAAATTCACATCTTTCAATTAAACAAAACTACAAAAATATTTGGCAAGCTTCATAATCTGTGACAATTGTTCTAATTCAATCGAATCCACACACAAACCACATACTCTTCGTGGATCGACCCCTTGCTACCACTAACACATTGTTAAGGGTAATTAAGGCTTATAAATATTATCTTTGACTGGAGCGCGACACTCCGATCAATATTCACCGGGTTTACTTTTACCACTAACGGTATTTTACCCGTTCATTATTATTAACATGGTTTAATTACCAAATTTCCAATTTCGGGGTGTTACATGAATAAACTATTGTTTATTCATGTACCCAGCCTTCTATAAATAGAAGGCCCAACCAGCAGAAGACAATTGAGTTTGAAGCTTAGCATTCATATACAACACACAAACTCCATTGCCCTTCTCACCCACAGAATTCAAGATTCATTTGTATTAGATAATAATCTTACAATCACCTTGTAAACTATTTTGTTTCAAAGTGATATAAGCTTGATAATTCTGTAGGTCTTGTTTCTGAAAGTCTGATTTCCATTTCCACACATCTTTTTCATATCTACTGAAATCACTTGCCATATTACGTGAAAAGAAGTTGTTTAGGCCATACTGGGTCCAATATGTCCCAAAGTTGGTTTCTTTTATTATAGTAGATAGATGATGCATGTATACAAGAAATGTTTTAATAATGATAAGGATATTAAGAGAGTGAAATTGATGATTTTAAAAAAGGGTAATAAATGTAACAAAGGGGGTATGTTTAGCTAGGGGTGTGTAAAAATCCCAAATTAACCAACCCGTAACCAATTAATCAACAAAACGAACCGAAAAAACCAAACCGAATAACAACTGATGGGTCGGTTAATGGTTTTTCTGAAAACTAAAAGTAGCAGGTCGGCTATGGTTATCAGTACTTCCATACTCACCATAACCAAACCGAACCAACATATAGTAAATCTTAGTAGGATTTAGGACTTTTCACCATTTTTTTAATATTTGATGTTTTTGATTGAATATTTTTAGTATTTAGGGGTTATTTCATATTGTTTTGGTTAAATGTTTATTTGAATTTATATGAATATATCATATCACTTTGTTTGAATATTTGGTGATAATCAGTATTAATATTATTAATTATGTGTATTTATCATACTATTTAATATAGTAATGTATAGAAATGTGTAATAACATTTTAATCTAGGATTAAAAAAATTGAGTTATTTTTACCTAGTCCTAAATTCACAGTTAACCACCCATAACCGACTCGCTATAACCTTCAAAATCGATTAACTAAAATCACGATAACCAACCAATTCTGATTATTTAATTTTGACCGCTTTTGTGGTGGCAGAAATTTGGTAGCAAAATGGTCGCTATTCGGTGACATTAGGGCAATTGACACGGGTGTTTTGCCACCGCATTTTCGGTTGCTAAACGGTGGCAACAAGGCAACTGCTACCGTTTTGTGACCGAATATGTTGTGACAAAAACCCTATTTTCTAGTAGTGTGTGGTTGATTGTGAACTTATTTTAAGAAAACAATTGGCCACATAGGTGTATTTTTGTATTGTTATATTAGTTATTTGATTTGATTTTCCAAATATATAATGAGAAAATGCATACAAGAGATAACGAACATTTATTAAAGGCTAAATTGCACTTTTCGTCCTTTATGTTTCAGGGTTTTTGCAGGCGCTGTCCTTTAAGTTTAAAAATTACACTCTATGTCATTTATGTTTGCAACCTATAACAGGCGGTGTCCTTTCTCATAAACCCAGTTAACTTTTTTATGTTAAAACTCCTCACCTTAACTGTAGGGACCATATGTGTAACTTTGTAAACATGAGGGACCTTTAACTCTCTCACCTTACGAATATCTTATTTGCCACATGTGCTCGCCAATCTGTTCTTTTCTGACCCTGTACCTGAAAACAATATTTGCCGCACATCAGGAACCAAATTCCGCAACTCCTTCCAAAGAAAAATGTACCCGAAAACAAAAATGGCCGTACCCGGCTCTGGTCGCCGGATCTGATGGAGAGGGAGAAGAGACTGAGTTGTGCGGCTGTGGATATTTCTAGTAGGCTAGGGTTTGTTCCGAAAGAAAAATGGGAGAGACAAGGGGTTTTAACATTAAAGGTCCCTCATGTTTACAAAGTTACACATATGGTCCCTGTTGTTAAGGTGAGGGGTTTTAACATAAAAAAGTTAACTGGGTTTATAAGAAAGGACACCACCTGTTATAGGTTGCAAACATAAAGGACATAGAGTGTAATTTTTAAACTTAAAGGACAGTGCCTGCAAAAACCCTGAAACATAAGGACGAAAAGTGCAATTTAGCCTTTATTAAATTCACTAGCTATATTGTTTTAATGGATTTACAGATAATGAGCAATGGTGAATACAAATATACAACAGTACTTGCATAGGGCGACTATAAATGCAACGAACAAGAGGATTTCATTTGCCGCGTTCTTCAATCCAAAGCTTGAAGCTGAGGTTGGACCTGCAAAGAGCCTCCTAATGAATACCGGAAACCAACCGTTGTATAAAACATTTGCCGCATTCTCATTAGTGTTATTAAATTTAAAAGTAAAATATCATCGAATAAAATACAAAAATAGGCATAATTGTGAAAGAATTGTAGGAAAAACATAAAAAAAACCAGTTTGTAGGTATTTTGTGGCAACGTTTGTGACGATAGATTTTTGTCGAAAATTTGTAGGAAATTTTGTCATAATTTTGTACCTTACCTTATTTTCGACAAGCTTATTTTGCACGAAACTTTTTGTAGCAAATCTGTAGGTAAGACCAATTTTCTACAAATCTGCTACAAATTTGGCTGTCACAAAGTAGGCAGTTTTCTGATAGCATCTCAAGCAATTCTTCTCGGGTAAGCTGAATGGAAAGACATTTCTCGAGAGAAAATAAAGCTTGAAGATGAAACCCATGAAAGAAAGTTGATCAATTGTCCAACTCTTCTATTTCAGTTAAAATAAGTCTTGCAATTCTCTTATAGAATTTGTATAATAGCTATTTAATCATTGTTTACCTTGAAATTACTCAATGAAGTTTATGTTGTTATTACTTCGATAATAATGTCACGACAAACCCGTTGGGAATATTTTCAAAATAACAAATTAATGTGTAATTTTTTTTTTTTTTTGGTTAATTAAGTCTTAGGAAAAATAAGAAGAGGGAAACGTATAAATGGTTCCATAGAGAGTTGTGATTGTGTAATTGTGATGGTCCAAAGGTTTGTGACATTTCAATTGGTGGATACCAATAATCCAACATGACTATTCATAAAAGATGTCTATTCAAAGGCACATGATGGTTCATATGGTAGTTACCAATTGTGATGGTTTGGTTGTGACTATTCACATATAATCTTATTTTGATATTATTATTGGGTTGTTGTAATGTCGTATTTTCCTTTTGGCTTTGTTTTGTGTTTGTTATAAGTTTGCTTTGTTCCAGCTCCTTACTGGGTTCTATATATATATTTCACCAATTTCTTCGTTTCGTACTTCCGTTTGATCCACAGCGCGTTTCTATAAGTAATAGCAAACAAGAATCATTTGATACACATGAAAAATCTTAGAAAAACCCTTAAAGCCTTTCACTTTTGTGACAGAAACAAAATCATCACTAGTTAGTGACTGGACTCGATGAAATCTGTGGCTAACATATAGACCGTCTCTAAACAAATCTACTAGCACACAACAGTTCTTTAGTGACAAAGTAAAATTAGTCACTAAATGATTTGAAGACTATATCAGAATAAGTGACAATTCAGATTGGTCATTAGTTGTGTCACAAATTATCTAACTTATAATAAAAGACTGCAAATAATGTCTCATGTCATTCTCTTCTTCAATCTCATAAATTTTATTTATATTTGTTTAATAAATTTCTTTTAATATTAATATTAATAGATATCACTTATTTTTATCATTATCTTTATCTAAAATTAATAAATAACTTTAATTTTGCAATTTAGACCCGTTATTTTTTTTTTTTTACTTTTAACCTAAAGTTTTTTTTATCTTTTGCAATAATCCCAACTCTTTTTTATTTTCAATTTTGGTCCACCATACTTTTCATCTTTCCCAAGTTTTTCATTTCGTTCTAAATTTTGTGAGTTAACGCACCTCAACGTGCGTGTGGGGTTCAACATTTTTTCGTATATTTTTTTCCCGTTTGACTGGCCAGTCGCGTCACATCTATTTTTCTGCGTTTGACAAGTGCGTCCAACACGCGGGTCCTGGATGGACTTAGTTATTTTTTATATGTTTTACGTTTCGGTTTAATTCCTCAGCAACGAGCGTGCGTGATTCAAAGATTTTACGTCTGCTTTTCGCTCGGCGTAATTTTTTTCCCGTTTTTATTTATTTTGATTTTACGAGTTTTTCCGGTGTTTGTGGTCGCTGACAATGATATAGTATTGCTACTACTTAACACAGTTTTATGACAACCGCTGCAACGCAAGGGTTTAATACTAGTGTAAGAACAAAACAAATGTTTTTGATATATTCTGTTGTTATGTGACGAGTAACCCATTTGATTGAAAACTCTCACTACAAGTAAACGGGGCAATAGCGGCAACAGTTGGTGCCGCTAATGATACTGATCTGCGCCGCTATTGCTTGGACGCTAATAACCGTATTGTCACCGTTAAGGTACGTGCCGCCGCTATTGATGTAACACCTTTACCGGCGACACTTCGTCGCTAAAGTTGTTCGTCGCTTTTACTTGATGATCATTAGCGGCGACATGTCTCCGCTAAAAGTCATTTTTTGTTGCTTTTACAATATTTCCCAGCTTTTACAAATACACTACCGATTTCAAGTTTTCAGCAACACACAAACAAACTACATAAACACAATTATTATATGAACGTACATACTAAAATTACTTGAAAGCTATTCGTTTAATTCACACAATAACATCCTAAAATTGCATAAAACGTGAAAAACTACATCACGTCATCGCCATCTTCATCGTTGTCAAAAATGTCATCATCAACGTCCGCAGGTTGCTATTGATCTATATGTCGCCGCTATTGGTTCTGTTAAACCCTATCCGTTGGATGAGAATAAGAAATGTGTGACTAGGGTTTCAAGAGAGACACCGTGTCCGGATAAAGGCAATAGCGGCGACATATAAGATGTCGCCGCTATCGGTGGCGCCGCTAAAGGTGGGGTATTCTTGTAATGTCTTTTTTCTCCATTGTACCAGATTGCTAGATAATCACTTTTAAAGGTTTTGCAAATAAATTTTGAACATTTAAATAAAAATATTACATATACATAATTACATATAAATGTGTGGGTGACACACATTTTTAGAAGTAATTTAGTTATGAAAGAAAAATTTAAAGGTGGTGATGATGTTGAAATAAAAAGATGTAACATAAGAAAGAAGATATGTGTTTTTAAAATAATAATGAGATTGAGTACTTGTATATTAGTACCAAAATTTTTTTCTTTTCAATGGAAGTAATTATTTATTTAGTGATATGTATTAATATTGTTAACTGACACGGACACTGGGCGAAATCACAATGCACGGCGAAAACACTTGTGGTGAAAATGCTTTGGACGAAAACCCCTAGTGGCGAAAACACCATGCCTGGCGAAATCACATGTGACGAAAACCAAGGGGTTTTCATCGAACTCATGGTTTTTGGCGAAAACACTTAAGTGTTTTCGTCTGGTACATCATCAGCATCAACAATACAGCAACATACAGAACCCTGATTAACATCGGTCGACATCTATTAATTGCATCCAAATATTATTGGACCGATACACTTAGACAAGATTTTTCATGCAATACACTTAATCACTTCACATGTCTTGATTTTAATTTGACCAAACACCAACCTATTACAATTCTATTGGATCGAGATTATGATGTCACAATTGGCTATTTCATGGGAGGTTTGGAGTCGTTTTTATTTTGGTTAGATTGTAACGAACATGTAACTGTCTTGGTGTCGATGTAATTGTTGTATAGTTGGTGGTAGCACCTTGCTACAAGTGGAATAAAATATTTTTGTCGGCCGTTCAAAAAAAAAATTTCAATTCAGGAATCCTTTCATGTGATGATATGACAACACATATTGAATGCAATAGAATGATTGGGCCATTTAAAGAAAAATCTGATTACATGCACTGATGCACACAAACTTTATGAAATTGACTTTCTAAAAATCGATGCACACTGATCTTCACGTGATTACTTGAAAGCCATTGGACCTAGCATCACATACAAATCGATTCAATCATATGCTCACAATCATTACACCCTAGTCCGCAGGTTGCTATTGATCTATATGTCGCCGCTATTGGTTCTGTTAAACCCTATCCGTTGGATGAGAATAAGAAATGTGTGACTAGGGTTTCAAGAGAGACACCGTGTCCGGATAAAGGCAATAGCGGCGACATATAAGATGTCGCCGCTATCGGTGGCGCCGCTAAAGGTGGGGTATTCTTGTAATGTCTTTTTTCTCCATTGTACCAGATTGCTAGATAATCACTTTTAAAGGTTTTGCAAAAAAATTTTGAACATTTAAATAAAAATATTACATATACATAATTACATATAAATGTGTGGGTGACACACATTTTTAGAAGTAATTTAGTTATGAAAGAAAAATTTAAAGGTGGTGATGATGTTGAAATAAAAAGATGTAACATAAGAAAGAAGATATGTGTTTTTAAAATAATAATGAGATTGAGTACTTGTATATTAGTACCAAAATTTTTTTCTTTTCAATGGAAGTAATTATTTATTTAGTGATATGTATTAATATTGTTCAGAAGGTGAATAGTGTTTAGTGATATTTATATATGTTAGCTTATGTGTATAAATGTATAATAAATTGTGAAGCGATACATATGATTCAGATTTCCATATTTGAACCATCAACAAATTCCTTTATTAATAGAAACATTCATGGTTTTCCTATGAGATGCGTGTCCCACCTTTACATGTTGAAACCAATCAAAAACATTATTGCAACCCGATTTAAAAGTTATGATTCCACCACTAAAAGAAGGCTCGCGGCTGCTGGACATTCTTATTCGAAATAAGTGGTATTTATTAGGATCAACTACATAAGAATGAGGTGTCCATTGCAAATGTTGATATGCATGCAAAGCTACTAAACAAGTGGATGCATGCAGTCCCTACAAAGCTTGCATTTGGGTAGACAGAACACGAACACAAACACAAACACAAAACGCATCATGTTGTGTACTTATTTTTGGCACCTCTGTCAAGTTTCTTAGCATCCTCCTGAGATGTATATAATGCAAAGTATGAGTCCAAAATCATATCCAAATGGATCAGTATTAACTGTAAAAATCTTAGGCATACATGAAATATGAAGCCTATCATGTCATTGTAATCAAGAAACTCCTTCCATTGTTTCCCAATGCTCATCTACAAACAAATCATCATGTAACAATGCTCATAATTTTTACATTTGCATTTCAATCTTGTGTACCTGTGCAGGCTCATTGGCAGCATTCTTTGTCCATAGGGCTATTTTTTCCTGCCTTGATCTCACATTAACAACTGCCCCGCATATCTCATCGCCATGATCAAACTGTTCTCCAATCATTGCTAGCAACTTTCATATCACATATAAACAGATCAGATTATAAAAACTAAATTAGCCCTCAATCGAACAACACTCAAATTAGTACCGTGTATAGCCAACACGTGTCGGATTTCGACTTGGGAAAGGTCATAGTCCACTTTCCACCACCAGCGCACACGGGATCCTCCCATTTGGGCTCAATTCTGTTTTTGAAACAATGGAGGTCTGCCCCAGCTGCCAACCTGCTTGGTCTATGTATATTGTTGTAAAGGCTGCATTATTCGAATACATGCATTGTTACATATATCATGTATATAATATAAACAAGATGTAATTTAATGATCTTTTTAGATATCCGGGAAGAGAATCTAAACAAGATATTATTAAATCAATGATTGTTATTTAAGCTAGATTCTAGAAATAATGTTTATCTAGATTATTGTAACCGACTTAACCATAACCGTGGAATATAAAGCCGAAAACATAATGAATAAAAGGAAGACCTCCAGAATTCTTCGACGGTGGAGAAAGTGTAAATAGGGCGGATGGAGCTACCCCAGGCGACCTGCTTAGACTTAGCAGAAGGATTATCGAACCAGAAGGTCCATGAATGCTCAAGCGGATGCCGTTTTACAATGTCCTTACCTCCTTCTTCTTCTTCTCCTCCGTCCTTGTGTTTACCGGTCGTCTTTTGATCCCCTGCTTCTTCCACCATTACTCTCTCTCTCTCTCTCTCTCTCTCTCTTTTCTCTTTCTATTTAGAAATAGTAATGGAAATCGGTTTATAGATTCAAAATTCTGTTAGATCCTTGATCTGGGCTCGTGAGACCTGGGCCTTAAACCCCAATAATAATTTAATTTAATTTAATTTGTTTGCTTGCTGCTCATTCTTAATTTCGCTTTCGCATCTACATTTTTTCGTATGTTAGATTATTTAAGACATACAATTAATTTTGCATCTATTTTTTTTTTGTCTATTTTTTTTTTCTTTTTTGCATGTGAGATAAAGAAAATGAGGTGGGAGTATAAACCAGTAACTTCCAAATATGAGTTTTGTTTTATGAAATCGGACAATACATACTTACAAGCTTCTATAAACCGCCATCGCACCTGAAATTAATTAAAATTAATATATTAAAAAATTTAGAAGGACCATCCCGTAAAAGTTATTATAAAAGTCGCCTACGTAATTCCGAAGGTAGGGGTGAAGCCATTAGTCACGTAGGGATTTAAAAATTAATTTCAGTTCTAAAAGTTGACATATATAGCTCCTCCGGTTTTAAATTACTTTTTAACTCTGAACTAGAATAATAACCGACTTTTTTTTTTGCTGGATTAGAAAATAAGTCTGGATTTTCACATTTTTTTAACTCGACGTAACTAACAAAAAATAAATAAATAAACAAATAGTTGATCATTGTGATTTTGGTGTTCATGTTTCCTCAAGTGAACCCGCCATGATTCGAGTGGGTTTTTCTAGGTTTGTTTTGTGTGATGGTTTGTTGGTGTCGTATGGTGGTGCGTTTGTGCTCATATGGTAGTTTGTGTGGTGTTCTTTTGTGTTATGTAGTATTTTTTTCTTGGTAGTTGTTTGTTTCTAGCTTCTTTTTTAGTTTCGATGGAATAATATTTTTCTTTTTTTTTTTTTTTTTTGCCGTTCAAAAGAAAAGTTGGGACACTACGAACGTTAGGAACAATCCTTCAATGTTTTAACTTCCATTATATTCCAAGTGTGGCGTTTATTTTAATGCTTGATTAGATAATTGTAAAGATAAAATGCATGAAAACATAATATAATTATTATTAGTATATGATAAAATTAAAACAGAATGAACACTGATTATTGATTTTTTTAATTCTTTATTATGAGATTTTTAGTGATTTGTGATTTTTTTAATTCTTTATTATGAGACTTTTTTTATATTGTGCAATAAGTTATATTCATTTATTAGATTATGGGGTATGGGGCGAGGGTTGGGGTGTGGATTGGGTACAAATGCCCAAGTTACCACCTCGGGTGGGCTTGGGTTTCGGCGTGGCCATTTGGGCGGGAGTTTCAACCCGGGCGTTGGGCATGCCTAGCGGTCCTCCGTGGCCGGCTCTCATTGGCTGGGTTGGCTAGGCCATAGCGGCTAGGTTTAAAAGAAAGTATAATGTAATTCATATAAATTAGCATGTACACTCTAAAATAATATTTTAACTAGATGTAAGATCCGTCGCATTGCGGCTAGGGTCTTACAAATTACGACACAATGAATCTATTTTATACTGCTAGGGCCTTACAAATTACGGCGCAGTGAATCTATTTTATACTTCTTTATCGACCCGTTCGTTGCGTTTTAAAACCACAAACCTAAGGATTAACTACTACATCTTTGTATCAAGTTAGATATCCAAACGATCACATTGTGTTTCCAAATGTCTTGTGGAGGGAAATACAAATACTTGATGTTGATTAGGGATGAGCATGGTACCCGTTCGGTATCAAACCGTACCGGTCAAAATACCAGTATCCAAAAACAGGAAAAGTGGGTGCTGGTACCGTTCCGATACCGGTACCGAAAAACGGGGAAAGTGGGTACCGGTACAATTAAAGAGAGTTGGCCCAAAACAATAACCCACACAAGCTAGTTGTTTTGTAAAAAAAAAAAAAACCATTGTCCAAGAATATATGTTTAGAGTACCACTTTTAATGCACCATAATGTTAAAAATTAATAGTATATAAATTTTTTTAGTTGTTTTAACTATTTGAGTCCAAAATTAAAAAGTTTAACTTCTTGAGTCACTACTAACCGTTCATTTTATAACGTTTTGAGTCCTTGTGTTTTAGTGATTTTAACCACTTAAGTCCAAAGCAAAAAGTACAAGTGTTGAAAGTTAGACTCAAATTGTTACAAAATAAGTGGTTGGGGACTTAGAACGTTAACTTTTTTATTTTGAACTCAAATAATTAAAGCTATTAAAATACATAGAACCAAAAAGTAACTTACTCATTATATAGATAAGCCCTTGATTTTCTATGTTTCATATTTAATATAAACTAAGGATTATTTTCAAAGTTATAGATAAAAATAATTTACTTATGACTAGCTATATTTATATCTAAAGGTGTGGCACTTACTGGGTCTCTGTTAGGCGTCAATTACGTATGTATTTTGTATTAAAATGGGAGTAAACTGCAAAAAATGTCCTTTAAGTTTCATCAAATCTGCAGGTTTTATCCTTTATGTTTAAAACATGTCAAAACCATCCTTTAAGTTTTATTCTAGTATGGGTTTAATCTTTTATCACTAACCTCGTTAGTTAGCTTGGTTAAATGCCCTCACATGCATAGCATGTGAGGGTAAAATTGTCTTTTCCTTTAGTTATCCTGCAGGTTCGAGGAATTGTTTAGGACAAACCCAGGAACATCTACACGTAACCCCTGTTTTTTTATGTTGGTAACTCAAGATATTTAAATAAGTAACTTGAGTAACGTCACTGTACACGCACCCCTGTTTACCCTCTTCCCCAGTCGATGCTTCCTCTAGACCTTACATCGCGATACTCTACCCATACGCATTCCTTTCTCCACGCCGGTGATCGTCCGTCGATGCCGCCGTTGCCATTTACCATTTATCTCTGGTCTAATTTTAGTAAACCAAATCGGCGTTAACACATAGTTCGATCTCCGTTGCACTATATCTATGGCGGATTCTCTCGTTTCGAATCATATTCATCAGGTTCAAGTCCAGAATCAAAACTCTAGTTTCGTAATTTTCTGTTTTTCACATATATACGAAACTACAAGTCTAGAATAGATTTGCATTTTGTATGATTATATATTTTAAAACAGGTCCTTTGATTTCAAAATTGTGATGAAATTTTTGCCTTATCTTTTTTGCAGTTAGGTCTAATTTAAATGGATTAAATTCGTTGACAAATTGACCGAAATTTAATATGTGGTTATCGATGTCAGTTTAAGTAATTTCGAAATTTGTTGCTTAAATCATTGCAGTTAGTATTGACAGTGAAATCCTTAATCTCTACACATCCAAAGTGCAAGGGTTTATTAGTTATTAGTTAAAAGATAGTTATATGGCTGGCGGTTATAAAGTTCAGGGACTGAAAGTGGCAAACCAGAAGTTGATAACCACCACCCCAAGGGTTGCGAAATCCCTTGGGAGGCACCTCTTGATTTCGGCAGCCACAAGGAAAGGAAGGGGATGCGACTTTTGGCTTATGGACACACCTCTTCATGATTCATTCTCATCCACACAATCTAGAGACACACCCGTTCACGAAGAGACGCGTCCATTCACTCGCATTCATTAGAAACTATAAATAGGGCTTAGAATTCATTTGTAAAATCATTCCATTGTATTCAAATTTCAGTATTCAATAAAGTTACGTTTATCATTTGCGATCTAGAGATCAAAGATCATTCTGGGCAACAATTGGTATCAGAGCATCAGGCTCTAAGGCATCGCAGGGAATTCGCGATCAAGTTTTATTATTCTTTCTCAATTCGCAAGTTAGTTTATTTTCGGTTCAGGGTCGAACCAGGGGTTAGGAATCTAGGTTTTTGATTCCGGGGTTTAGTGCGAATTAGATTGATTGTTTGTTACGCGTTGGGTTATACGCGGGGGTTATGGATTAGAGGTTTGTAGAAACCAAGAAAGATAAAAGTTCTTTTTGAAAGTGAAGATTGTTTGGTCAGAAGACATGTCAGGGGTAACCGGACCAAATTCACAAATTGTAATTCAAAAGGAAGGAAGTTCTCTTTCCCAATTCCAGTGTCCTATTTTGAAAGCAACAAACTATACGGTTTAGGCAATTCGCATCAAAACAATTTTGGAAGCGAATGGACTTTGGGAAACGATTGAACCGGCAGAAAATACGCAAACAGATGTTAAGAAAGATAAGGCAACAATTGCTTATCTGTTCCAAGCAATACCGGAGGATGTTGTATTGCAAGTTGCAAGTTGTAAAACTGCAAAGGAAATTTGGGAAAATCTCAAGACTAGACACGTTGGTGTTAATCGGGTACAGAAGGCTCGTTGGCATACACTTTTATCAGAATTCGAGTTAATGCAAATGAGGGAAGATGACACTATAGACTCCTTCACCGCAAAGATAAACAGTGTAGTTACCCGGGCAAGCGAATTAGGGACAACAATGAGTCAACCAACTCTGGTACGCAAACTCCTAAATGCAATGCCAGATAAGTTTACTCAGATTGTCGCCTCGATGGAACAATACTCCGATCTAGAAACAATGACGCTAGAAGAAGCGGTCGGAAGGTTAAAAACGTTCGAAGAAAGACTTAAGCAAAAGAAAGGAAGCCCAGGAGAAAGTCAAGACAAGTTGATGTTTACACATCACGACAACAACTCTGGCAGAGGAAGACAGTTTGGAAACCGCGGGCGTGGCAGGTTCAACCAATCGCGCGGAAACTGGCGAGACAATAAAGACAGGCAAAGCACTAAGAACAAAGGATCTTCGTATAGACCCAGAGGTGGAAGGTCTAAGAATTGGAGGAATTTTGGAAGAAACGAAACAAATATAAGTAAGATCCAGTGCTACAAGTGTCAGAAGTATGGACATTTCAAGAAAGACTGTCCTAAGAAAGATGTTGTACAAGAACATTCAAATCTCGTCGAGGAAGACGAAGCACCCGTATTGCTAATGGCAATACAAGAAGAAAACATTGTTCAAGAAAGGGTTCTACTAAATGAAGAACGCATAGAACCAGCAAGTTACGCCTCAGAAGATGAAAGTCTATGGTATTTAGACAACGGGGCCAGCAACCACATGACAGGAGTGTGAAGTCACTTCAGAGAATTAGATGAAAAAGTGACAAGGCAAGTTCGGTTCGGTGACGGGTCGCACGTAGAAATTAAAGGTAAAGGTTCAATACTGTTGGAATGTCTGAACCAAGAACAAAAGATTGTTTCTCAAGTATACTACATTCCAAGTCTGAAAAGCAACATATTGAGCCTCGGACAACTTACAGAAATCGGTTGCAAAGTAGTAATGGATGGAGACTTACTAACAATCCGCGACAGAAATAGAAAGTTACTAATGTGAGTCAGGAGAATGAGGAACAGGTTGTATAAAGTAAAGTTAAAGATTGGAAGGCCAATCTGCCTGCTCTTAAACACAGAAGATTTAGCATGGTTATGGCACGCAAGGTTAGGCCATTTACACTTCGATGCTATTAAGGAAATGACTCAAAAGAACTTGGTACATGGAGTTCCTCAAATAAGTCATGCCAATCAAGTATGTGACGCATGCTTATTAGGAAAACATAGTAGGACACCATTTCCAAACCAGGCGAAATTCAGATCTTTAAGACCTCTGCATTTAGTCTATGGAGATTTGTGTGGTCCTATATCCCCACCAACACATGATAGGAAGAAGTATATATATTTCTACTTGTAGACGACTGTACTCGTTACATGTGGGCATATCTACTAACTTCTAAGGATCAAGCATTCGAAACTTTCAAGCAGTTCAAAGAAAAGGTAGAGACAAAAACTCGAACCAAGTTAAAAATGCTAAGGACGGACAGAGGAGGAGAATTCACGTCGGCTGAATTCAACAAGTATTGCAAGGACAATGGCATAGCGAGACAGCTTACAGCGCCATATTCCCCACAGTAAAACGGACTAGTGGAAAGAAGAAACAGGACGATGTTGTCAACTACTCGAAGTATGTTAAAGGCAATGAACATGCCACAAAATTTCTGGGGAGAAGCAATAAGACATACGTTATATTTATTAAACCAGATTCCAACGAAGGCTTTGGTAAACAAGACCCCGTATGAAGCATTGAAAGGAAGAAAGCCGAATCTGGAACACTTAAAGGTTTTTGGCTGCACAGCATACGCTAAGGTATTACCACTTCAACAAAAGAAGTTAGATGATAGAAGTGCACCTATGGTTTACCTTGGAATAGAAGATGGATCAAAGGCATACAGATTATATGATCCGGCGAAGAACAAGATATGTGTCAGTAGAGATGTAAAGTTCATGGAAGGTCAACCATGGAACTGGAATAGTTATATGAAAACGATAGATTCAGGGAATCCCGAATGGACAAACTTTGTCATTCAAGAAGATGACAACCCACCCGAGTTAGAAGAAAATGAACCAAGTAGTCCTGGTAGTAGCGGGCCACATCATGATGATTTAGGAATAGATCAGACAGAAGAACCAAACTCCTATGTAACCCCGCCAGCACATTCGTACAATCAAAACTCATCAGGAAGTTCAAGCAGATTATCAAGTAGAGGTCCATCTACCTCTGAAAGTACAACGGAGAGTATTAGTGACACTCCAGTAAAACTAAGAAGTCTCGAAGAACTATACGAAGAGACAGAGGAAATTCAAGTAGATCCACAAGAATTATTACTTGCTGAAGAAGAACCAAGGAATTACAAGGAAGCATCTAGTGACAGAAAATGGATTGAAGCAATGAAGGTCAAGTTAGACTCGATAAACAAGAATAACACTTGGAGATTGACAGGGTTGCCAAGAGATCACAAGGCAATAGGTTTAAAGTGGGTATTCAAGACTAAGAAAGATGCAAACGGAAACGTGGTCAGACACAAAGCAAGGCTGGTTGCAAAAGGATATGTTCAGCAACACGGAATAGACTTTGACGAAGTCTTTGCACCAGTAGCACGCATAGAGACAGTTCGACTAATGTTGGCTTTAGCAGCATATCAAGGTTGGGAGGTACATCATTTAGATGTGAAGTCTGCATTCTTACACGAAGATCTCAAGGAGGAGGTCTGTGTATCACAACCAGAAGAATTTGTAAAGCCAGGAGATGAAGGAAAGGTTTATAGACTATCAAAAGCACTGTATGGATTGAGACAAGCACCAAGAGCTTGGAATACGAAGTTAGATCAAACCCTAAAGTCACTTAACTTCAAGAAGTGCACTTTAGAGAATGCAATCTATACAAGGACGAGTAAGACTTCTACACCGATAGTTGGAGTCTATGTTGATGATTTGATAGTCACTGGAACATCAAGGAAGCAGATAGATGTTTTCAAATCTCAGATGAAGAACAAGTTTGAAATGAGCGATCTAGGATTGCTAGGATATTATCTGGGAATAGAAGTCATTCAAGCAGGGGGTGAGATAGCCATCAAGCAGACAGGCTATATCAACAAGATACTCAAAGACGCCGATATGTTATCCTGCAACGACACAAAGATTCCCATGAATCCAGGAACACAATTAACGAAGACTGAAGAAGGAGATCTAGTAGATGCAACACATTACAGAAGCCTGATAGGTTCTCTCAGGTACTTATTGCATACAAGGCCAGATCTATGTTACTCAGTCAGTCTGCTTAGTAGATTCATGCAAGAACCAAAGGAGCAACACTTGAAAGCAGTGAAGCAAATACTACGTTATATCAAACGAACTAAAGAGCATGGAATCATCTACAAGAAGCAAGGAGGATGTAAGATCACAGGTTATAGTGATAGCAGTTTTGGAGTTAATACAGACAAAGGAAAAGGAACAACTGGTCTGGTATTCTATTTTGGAGAATCACCTATAACCTGGTGTACACAAAAGCAACAGACAGTGGCATTATCATCATGTGAATCAGAATTCATGGCAGCCACTGCAGCAGCATGCCAAGCACTATGGCTTAAAAGATTGTCAAGTGAAATTACAGGCTGGAAGGAAGAGAAGATAACACTCAGGGTGGATAATGTTTTTGCAATAGCACTCATGAGGAATCCAGTCTTTCATGGAAGAAGCAAGCACAATGATACACGCTATCACTTCATAGGAGAATGCGTTGAGAACGAGGACATCAATGTGGAACACGTAAGTGGAGAACTACAACGGGCAGACATACTTACAAAGGCACTAGCAAGGGTCAAGTTTGCTACAATGCGAGAACTGCTCGGAGTTCAAGATCTGCAACAACTCAAGGATGTTCAAGATTAGGAGGGTGAATGAAATCCTTAATCTCTACACATCCAAAGTGCAAGGGTTTATTAGTTATTAGTTAAAAGATAGTTATATGGCGGTTACATGGCGGTTATAAAGTTCAGGGACTGAAAGTGGCAAACCAGAAGTTGATAACCACCACCCCAAGGGTTGCGAAATCCCTTGGGAGGCACCTCTTGATTTCGGCAGCCACAAGGAAAGGAAGGGGGTGCGACTTTTGGCTTATGGACACACCTCTTCATAATTCATTCTCATCCACACAATCTAGAGACACACCCGTTCACGAAGAGACGCGTCCATTCACTCGCATCCATTAGAAACTATAAATAGGGCTTAGAATTCATTTGTAAAATCATTCCATTGTATTCAAAAGTTCAGTATTCAATAAAGTTACGTTTATCATTTGCGGTCTAGAGATCAAAGATCATTCTGGGCAACAGACAGTGACCTAAAAAGAGAATAAAAAACTCATGTGTTTTTATTAAAGAGATAAGATGACTGACAATTG
The DNA here is from genome assembly GCF_002127325.2 of Helianthus annuus. Classification (NCBI taxonomy): domain Eukaryota; kingdom Viridiplantae; phylum Streptophyta; class Magnoliopsida; order Asterales; family Asteraceae; genus Helianthus; species Helianthus annuus. The sequence continues at coordinate 161,915,507 of NC_035436.2, forward strand.
ATGATTATGTCACTGGTCTCACAACTAATACTTTGTTTATCATTATGACCTAATTGTATTTGTATATATAGATTATGAATGAAGCTTTGTTTTTTAGTCAGGTCCCAGATCACATCCAAAATTTGTCGCTTATGCGACCTTTTCCATTATAACATATCTTTTACAAACAACCATTTCAAAAGAAATATTTACACATCCACTATTTATACAAAGGTGATTTTCATTAGTCGATCTGAATCCCGTCTTTAGTCCTTGTCCACTTTCTTTCCTTAAAGTAACATGAATATCATATTAGCTATAGCTGAGTAAGTACACGCAAGAGGTCTCTAACTTATTTTCAGATATCCCCGGTCTCCCTTTTATTCTATAAGACCATTAGTCTCCCTTTTATTATCTGAGGCCACCGGTGTCTGTTTATTTCCCGACACCACTGGTCTCTCTTTTGTTGTCTCTCTTTTATTGTCTAAGACCACCAGTCTTAAATTTCATTCTTGTATATATCTGTTTCAAATATATATATATATATAGGACCAAGATCATTTTAGAACCATAAATATTTACAGAACTCGCAGAACTCCTAATAAGCAATCTTTTTATTTATATATTTTTATGTTTAGGATAGTTTTATCATTTATTATGTGTATTTTTACGATTACGTACATGTTAAGAGTAATTTTATCATTTTTATATGTAATTTTATAATTACACATATGTAAACTAGTTTTTTTTACATATATGTAATTAGTTATGACACATATATATAATTTTGGCAATTAAACATGTATAAACTACTTTTAACATGTATGTAATCAAAGAAATACATATAATAGATGATAAAAAGATCATAAATACAAAAACTTATATATAAAATGATTGTTTATTAGGAGTTCTGAAAGTTTTGTAGCTATTTAGAGTTCTGAAATATATATATATATATATATATATATATATATATATATATGGTGAGGTTATTGTAAAAAAGGTGTTTATTGTGAGAAGGGTAAGAAAGAATCTACACCTTTGGATCTAGAATCTAATGGTTAAGATCATAATGGCAAAATTGTAAATAATGTTTACTATTAAACATATTAATTTTCTAAATTAAGGGTATAAAGGTAAATTTAACATTTTTAAATTAAGAAACTAACATTAATGCACATGCAACTCTCCCCCCCCCCACCGTCTTTTTTAAACGTCAATAACTTTTTATACGTACATTTTTTTTAAATTACACCATAATAACGAGCGTTTTTTATCTTTAATATGAGTACCATATTACTATACTTATATAGAGAAAAAATATGTTTCAATCAGATTTTTAGTCCATAATGTTTTGTCTATGTTTATACAGTGGTGTTTTAATTGTATTGTGATTCAAAGCGTGGTGTTTTAAACACATACTGGAATGCAGGTGTAAAACACTATACGATGAACATGCGAAGAGCATCTACAGGAATGTATGTTTAAAACACCATGGTGTTTTAACATATGGAATTTGGAACATCTACTAGCATGCAGATGTAAAACACCATGCATGCAGGTTTAAAACACCATGTACAATAACCATACTATGAACATTATACTAAGAACACATTCTGGAAATGGAGGTTTAAAATACCATGTGAAAATGCAGGTTTAAAACACTATACTAAGAACACATTTTGTATCACACTATATAACACTATACATCCATCATAGACCTGTTACAGAATACATAACACTATAACACTATATAACACTATACATCCATCATAGACCTGTTACAGAAATATATAACACTATAACACTATATAACATTCGTATTCCTATAATAAAGGGTGTCAGTTATGGAAGGTTATCAATTAATTGAATGAATGAGAAAATTACTTGTTTACCCTTTGAATTAATTTAGACTGAGGACACATGTCATCTCCACAATATTTCTCACACTTCTCACACTTTGGGTCTTTTTTACAGGATCCTCTACCTATATATATACATACATATATATATATATATATATACAAAGCAAGTAGTAATATAAATTACTGAAATCTTATATTACAACTAAGAGCATTCACATCCATTCCACCATATTTTCACCCTAAATTATACTAAAAAACACTACATTTTCTCTCTCCTTTTCAATTAAATAATATTTTTTATACATTTATCATTACCTTTTCTTTTTCCTCCACTCATAATCACTTTCAAAATATATTAAAAAATTATAGGTGGTGAACAGTGTCCCCCCAAATATACAGATGAACAGTAACATTTTCTCTTTCATCCACTCACAACCACTTTTTATACTCTTTATATTTTAAAAACATCACACACAGAGTTTGATGCCATAAATGTGAATGCTCTAATAACCATATATGCTTTTAAAACAACTAGTCTATATACCTTCCAAACTAATATCAAACATATACTGATATAATAATCATATCTCGAATCACAACAAATAATCACGTATACTTCTAAGGGTCTGTGTGCTTACTCTTTTAGAATCAGTAACAAAATTAACCAAGACTCAATTTTGTCACTCATTAATTAGCCAATCGTTAACCATAGATAGGTCACTTTCAAACCGTCACTTATAGAGTTACACCGCCATCGTCTTTGTGTTCTTCTCTCTCTCTCTCTCTCTCTCTCTCTTTCTCTTATGAACTATATATCCATTATCTATATATATATATATATATATATATATATATACACACATACATATAGGGTAAGGTTAGTGTAAAAAGGACATTTTTCCTATAATGTGTAAAAAGTCTATGTAGACGTGGTGTTTTAAATTTTAGGTATGGTTTTTATATTCCTTTAATATGGTATAACATAGAAAAACATCAAACACAATCATATGCATTCTAGGCATTTAATTTAAAACACACTGATTAATTTCTTTGCATGGTGTTTAGATTTGTTAGTAATTTGTTGTTGAAATGAACGCGACAGAGAATCTGAAACAAAGAAAGTAAGGGAAAACTCTAAATGTGAACCGGGCTTGTGATTGATACAATTCACTTAAACAGATTCACGGTCTGTTCCCAAGGTACGCCGGTTCGAAGCAGCAGCAGCGTACTGCCGGACTTGATCACTTGTCTGAAATGAAACCGGAGATGTTGCAGCAGAGAGATTGAGAGTGAGAGTGAAGAATGCGTTATGGTGTGTCTAAACTGATTCGTTTGGTTTTGTTTTATAGCCATAAAACCATAACTGATTCCTAATCATCATTGCAGCAAATTAAAACAAGAATAATGGTCATTAGTGTATCAGTTTAAAACTGAAAAATGATGATCATTGAAACGAATAGTCATAACAGTTTATAATTGAAAAAAACATGATGATCATTAAGACAAATAACAGTTACAGTTATGAGTCCCGAGTGCAAAAACTGTCTCATGCGGGCCCGGGTTTTCGGAGCTACATTCGTGTCCGCGGGACGTGCGGGCACGCACGTGTTCAACCAAATTTCAGTTCCGAAACTCAATTTTTTGCACCCCCCTGCGCGTGGGTAGGACTTGTGGTAAAACATGTCATAAAGCTTTAATGCATTCAAAAAAGTTTTACCTTATAAACAACCCTTCACTTTGTTCCCACACCAATGTGGGACAAATTATTTACTACTTTCAAACTTTCATTCACACACCCAAACTTCCAACAATCCCCCACATGAATGGAGGTCGATCTCAGAAACAACATTATTCCAATTAGATTTCAGCAATTGAGTTTTGCATACGATAGGTAAGTGTTACCCTTTGAACCTTCGCTCATGAAATGCACTTAGCCCACTGGCTCTGAGTAGACATCGATGTCTTTGAACTCGTCTATCGTTTGTGTAGAAGACAATACACTTCACACAAGACTCTCCCTGACAAAGTCAAGTCCTCATTGTTATGTTCATTATAGTCATAAACATCAGCCTGGTTCTGCGAGAGCCATTAAGTATTGTGCCCCAACAATACCCTTCGAAGCGACCCCACTTCTCTCTCACATAGGTGATTCATCTTAGTCGAATCATTAAAAGCCGTAAGCTTAGTCTCACACTTGTCAATTTTAGGAATGGATTAGGAAGTTCACTAAGCTTTGTAATAAACTGCCTTTTTAAATACATATGGTTATCCCTCACGGTGACCTCACTAATTCATACAATTAGGTTTTCCTATTGAACTCAGTTCTTGGGATCTCCAGTCTTTTGAGTTAGGTTTCCTTTATATGAACTTAATTTTTCAAGGGCTTCAGTCCCATTCCCATGGACGACTTCTGAACTAACTCTCTACTTAGGCCTTTTGTTAGCAGATCTGTGATATTATCCTTTGACCTCACGTAGTCAACAGTGATAATTTTTGTAGAGATTAGTTGTCGTATCGTATTATGTCTATGTCTGATATGTCTGTTCCTACCATTATGCATTGTGCTACGAGCTCTGCCAATTGCCGATTGGCTATCACAATGTATACAAATGGCCGATGCCGGCTTAGGCCATCTTGGTATATCCTCAACAAATTGACGTACCCATTCTGCCTCTTCACCTGCTTTATCTAAAGTGATGAACTCTTACTCCATCATGGATCTAGCAATAACCGTTTGTTTCGACTATTTCCACGATACAGCTGCACCTCCAAGTGTGAATACATACCCACTTGTTGCTCTGGAATCATTCGTGTCAGATATCCAATTTACATCACAACGTCCTTCTATAACTGTTGGATATCTGTTATAATGCAACTCGTATTCCCGAGTGTATCTTAAGTAATGAAGCAACCGAATCATGCAGTTCCAATGAATTGAACTTGGGTTGCTTGTGTATCTACTTAGCTTGCTCACAGCATATGCTAAGTTTGGTCTAGTACAACTCATAAGATACATCAAACTGCCGATAATTCTTGAGTATTCCAACTGCTTAACAGGTTCACCTCTATTCTTGGCTAGATGTTGACTTGTGTCAATGGGAGTTCTAGCTACGTTAGAGTCATTTGCATTAAACTTCTCAAGAATTTTGTCCACATAGTGGGATTGACTTAAAACAAGTCCACTTTGGGTTCATGAGATTTTAACTCCCAGAATCACATCAACAAAACCCATGTCTTTCATGTCAAATCTTGCTTTTAGCATGTTTTTTGTAGACTTTATGATTTTGTCATCACTTCCAGCAATGAGCATATCATCTACATATAGACACAAAATGACATATACATCCGATGCGTCCTTCACATATACACACTTGTCACATTCATTGATTTTGAACCCAGCATCAAGCATGACACGATCAAACTTTTGGTGCCATTGTTTTGGAGCTTGTTTCAATCCATACAAGAATTTTACAAGTTTACACACTTTCTTTTCTTGTCCAATGGCTATGAAGCCTTCAGGTTGTTCCATGTAAATTTCTTACTCTAGAATTCCATTCAAGAAAGCTGTTTTCACATCCATTTGGTGAACTTCCAAATTTCTAATGGCGGCAATGGCAAACACCAACCTGATGGGGGTTATTCGCGTAACTGGCGAATATGTATCAAAGTAATCTAAACCTTCTCGTTGTTTATATCCTTTGATCACCAACCTTGCCTTGTACTTATTGATGGTTCCATCTGGTTTCATCTTCTTCTTGAAGATCCATAGATATCCTACTGGTTCACATCCTTGAGGAAGATCCACTAGTTCCCATGTATGATTTTGTAAGATAGAGTCTATCTCACTTTTGATGGCCTCCCTCCACTGAGGTCCTTCTGAGGAATTCACCGCTTGTTGGTACGTTTGAGGTTCCTCTTCTACAATATAGGTAAGAAAGTCAGGGCCAAAGGATTTTTCAGTCCTTTGTCATTTACTCTTTTTGATTTCAACTTCCTCGGTCTTAGCTTGTTCTCGAGGTTCATTATTTGCAACCTCATCCTCTAAAACAATTTACTTAACCGGTCTAATAAAACTCGGTTCACCTTTTCCTAAGCATGGGAACACATGTTCAAACCATGATGCATCCTTAGATTCTATTATGGTGTCATTGCATATTCCAGGGTTCTTATAATCATGCACAAGAAAATGATATGGACCATAAGGACGGGTGTATCCTATAAATACACAGTCCGCTATTTTGGGTCCCCTATTAGTAGGCGCTTTGGTGGTGTCACCACCACCTACACTTTTATATTATGGTTTCTTTCCCGTCCATAATTCGTATGGTGTTACATCTTTCTTCTTATTGGGTATCATGTTCAAGACATAATTCTCCGATAAGATTGCTTCCCCCCACATGTTTTGGCTTATCCCAGAACTTATCATCATGGCATTCATCATTTCCTTCAAAGTGCGATTTTTGTGTTCCACTATGCCATTTGATTGAGGGGAGTAAGGAGACATGAGTTCATGTATGATTCCATTTTTTGCACACACATCAATAAAAGGTGAAACATATTCACATCCTTGGTCGCTCCTTATGATTTTGATTTTCCGATTTAGTTGATTCTCAACTTCGGCTTTGAACAAGATAAACTTATCAATAGCCTCATCCTTACTCGTAAGTAAGTACACATAGCAATACCTTGTACTATCATTAATGAACGTGATGAAGTACTTGTTTCCACCACAAGTAGGAATTGCTTTTAGATCACACACATCAGTGTGGATCATCTCGAGGGGTTCGGTAATTCGTTCAACCTTTTTGAATCTCGTTTGTTTTGCTTCTACGCAAGTTTCACATTTATTATTTAAGTCGATATCGAATGTTAGTATGCAATTAAGTTTAATCAAACGATGAATGGAATTAAAATTAACATGACCTAGTCTACCATGCCAAACATTAGAAGACTCAAGCAAGTAAGCAGAACTAGTAGAGTTTTCATTCATTTCATTCACAACGGTTACATTCAATTTAAACATACCGTTGAGGGCATAGACCATACCAACATACACACCATTTTTTGGTCAACACGACCTTGTTCGACTCAGTCACCATTTTGAAACTAAACTTGTTCAGTTGCCACCCCGACACAAGGCTCTTACAAATTTCTAGAACATACAACACGTTGGATAAGGTGATTTCCTTTCCAAAAGTCATCTTCAAAACCACATTCCCCTAGCCTTTAATTTCTGTCGTGGCGGAATTTCCCATAAAAACTTTTCTCTATTAGTCACCTCCTTGAAGGTGCTAAAAAGAATTTTGTCAAAACATACATGACGGGTAGCCCCCGTATCAACCCACCAATCCTTGTGATTTTGCCCACCCAAGTTAACTTCAGTGACCAAAATCGAGAGGTCCGTGATCATAGCAACGAGGTTATCAACCTCACGAACCATGTTCACTTGTCGAGCATTTTCTTTCTTTGGAAGCTTGCATTCATTGGCCTTATGGCCTTGCTTTTGACATTGTAACAAGTTCCTTGGAACTTCTTCTTCCAAACTCCCCCTTTAGGACCAAGGTTGGAGCGTTTCCCATGAACCTTCTTTCCACCCTTTCCACCTTTCTTGTTTCCCTTTGAAGATTGGCCATGTTCAACAACATTGGCCTTTGCTCTTTCAGGACCATCAATCTTTTCAGAGTAACTTTGTAATCTTCTTCAACACGAAAGCGAACAACAAGATCTTCAATAGTTATTTCCTTTCGCTTATGCTTGAGATGGTTCTTGAAATCATAGCAGCAACTTGGAATGTCTCGCTCAGCACCGTTCCTTCCGCATGAATATCATTAAGAATGACTTGCAATTCTTGGACTTGGCTAATGATAGTTTTAGAGTCTATCATTTTAAAGTCCAAGAACTTAGCCACCACGAACTTCTTTGTGCCCGCATCTTCTGTTTTGTATTCCAAAGACTCCCATAATTCTTTGGTAGTCTTGGCTTTGCAATACACATTTTAAAGCGTATCCAGCATACCATTCAAGATATAATTGCGGCACAAATCCAAATGATTCCAAGCATGAACAACACTCATTGATTGAGCATCCATTTCCCCTTTATCAACATAGGGAACGGTTTCAGACAAGAACCTTGTTAGGTTCAACATGGTCAGATAAAAGAACATCTTTTGCCGCCATTGTTTGAAATTCACAGCGGTGAATTTTTCTGGTTTCTCAACATGCAATATGACTGCATTAGGCAGTGGTGCAACCAAACCGATTGTGACAGCAACAGAAGAAGTCATGATTGCAGAAATAGCAGTGTTCATGGGCTGGGATTTCATTCTGAAATGAAAAACAGTGCAGGAACAATTAGTAAAATAATCTGTTTAAGTTTGTTAGTAATCTGCTGCTGATATGAACTTGACAGAGAATCTGAAACATAGAAAGTAAAGGAAAACATTGATAGTGAACCGGGCTTGTGTTTGACACAATTCCCTTAAACAGATTCATAGTCTGTTCCCAGGGTAGGCCGGTTCGAAGCAGCAGCAGCGTACTGCCAGACTTAATCACTTGCCTGAAATGAAACCGGAGATGTTGCAGCAGAGAGATTGAGATTGAGAGTAAAGAATGCGTTGTGGTGTGTCTAAACTGATTCGTTTGGTTTGGTTTTGTAGCCATAAAACTATAACTGATTTCTAATCATCATTGCAGCAAATTAAAACAAGAATAATGGTCATTAGTGTATCAGTTTAAAACTGAAAAATTATGATCATTAAAACGAATAACAGTTACAATTATGAGTCCTGAGTGCAAAAACTGCCTCACATGGGCCCGGGTATTCAGAGCTGCATTCGTGTTCGCGGGACGTGCGGGCACACACGAGTTCAACCAAATTTTGGTTCCGAAACTCAATTACCCCCCCCCCCCCCCCGCACGAAGGACTTGTGGTAAAACATGTCATAAAGTTTCAATGCATTCAAAAAGGTTTTACCTTAAAAACAACCCTTCACTTTGTTCCCACACCAATGTGGGACAAAGTATTTACCACTTTGAGACTTTCATTCACACACCCATACTTCCAACAGATTTCATGCTTGGAATACATTTAATTGTGTTTTAAATTGTTACGTTTGGTGTTTTTCTATATAATACCATGTCAAAAGAATATAAAACACCATACTGAAAATTAAAACACCATGCCTACATAGACTTCTTACATTTTGTACGACACATGCCTTTTTTACAGAACTTTTACCTATATATTATAGGATAAGGATCCTTAGGAACCACCCTTTATTCTGAGAACCACAGAACCACTGTGAACACAACCAAAAATACCTAAAAAATCTAAAAAACACATAAAAAAATAATATATTTTTTTAAATCGCTATATTTCGTCCCTAAAAAACGAGTAGCAGTTATCGTTACACATGTGCATATGTATCATTTCTTTGACAAATTCCGTAATACATTACTAGTATTAGACAATTACATTTTTATTTACACCACCATCCATAATATATTCTTAAATTTTGATAATAGTAATCATTAAAGGTAAATGATGCCTACAAATTTGGTAGGTTTTAATTTTCATTTACATTTCTAATACTTCATAATGGCGGAGCCAAGGAAGGGATAACATATAAAAAGAATTCCGGCAACTTTATAACGATAATATATCTTTTTTCTGGTAAATACGAGTTCTCTTGCTTATGTAAAAGAATTCTATGTCAATCTACGTTCAAGAGGTTTTTGTTGAAAGCAAATTTTAAGTTTTTTCAGATTGTGTTAATGTTCTTTTTATTCCTTCTATGGTTGTCTTAATGTATGTCAAGTGTGTGTGTTTTGATAGAATATCGTGAAGATAAAAGAGGAGATACTACCAAAGAGTAAATGTTCATAATAATTTGTTTGTAAAATATTTTTTTACAGTATATTTGTTCTACGAAAACAGGTTTCCCGCCGCAACACGGGACAGGGAAAACCTAGTTAGAAACAAAATGAGAGAAACACTAACTCATTGTTGACAAGTAGTACAAAGTTTACATGTACATACCTGAGCTTTGTAGTACCACTAACGGTTGTATGTTTACATTTAATCCACAAAACTTTAAAACACATTATTACATAGAATCGTAGGTGGACGAGGTGGCGAGAGCCCGAGATTACATTGAACATGATACTCTGTGGGACAGGTATATTATTTGTTGCTGTGTTTTCGTTGTTTTGTATATGAAATGGATATTAACTACACTGTGTGACCGGTTGTTCCAACTGGCATACTTGTCGTCGTATCGGGTCATGGTGTGCGAGTTCTTGGCATCATTCGAGTTCGCTCCCAGACCTGCAAACCAGCCAGAGGAGCTTGACGACCCCGATGATCTGTGGGTCGAGGTTAGTTTTCGTTTAGGGGATCAGTGGCATGAGATGTCATTGAGGGGGTTTGTCGTGCACAGCGGCCTTTGTATGATGGAGGAGACAGACACCCCCCCCCTCTACACCAAGGGCGTCCATGTGTTACTCCGTTCGGTACTTGTCAGATTTTGGCAAGTGATCAGTGGGGGTCGCTTTGGCCACTCGAAGTCGAGGGTTTCACATATCAGAGCCCCCATGTTCCGTTACCTGCACAGGCTTATTGCCACATCTATTGCACCACGCGAGCAGAGTCGCGAGTGGTGCAATCAGGGGAATATGTTTTGTCTTATATGGGGGAGACGAGTGTCCTCCATCGCTGCCTAGCCCAGTGGTTTGGGGCGGCGCACCACCGGCAGGACAGGTCTGTGTTGTATGGGGGCGTACATCACGCGTATTGCCCACTCATTGGGTCGTGTTCCCCATTAGGTGTCGCAGCCCCCGACCCAACCTGGGAGCGGGTGTCGCAAGCCTGGCGGATGGTATCAGTGTTTATTAAATTTGCAGCGGAATAATTCATCAGGATCGTAGTTAGGAAATAATTTCAGAGTTTGTAAAACACCAACTTCTTATATAAAACAAATGGGCTAAAACCCATATTTCATTTCAAATGTATTTACAGGGATAACCCCTAATTGCTGAAAAACATAAATTTTCTTCTTTTATTCAGGTAACCATAACCACTTTATTTAAGCCTTTAGTGCTCCATAGCTGGTTTCTGTTACCTTCACAGCAAGTTACCTGAAACGTGGTTTGAAAACATTTTATTAGCAAGAAATACTGGCGAGTTCATTCCATTTTATAAAAAGACACATTGTCATAATCTTACAGTATCAAGGAAAATTACAATGTTTATATCTATCAACTATTTAACACAGTATGCGACTGAGGAAAATCCCCTGTGCTAGTGGTCATATTACTTTGGGTCCTATCACCCAATAGTAACAGTTCCTGTCACACCCTTGGTGACTGTGGACTAGTGATGTATACAAAACCCCACATACTGGCAATAATTTCATAATACAAAGATATAATCACTGCAAGTATAACTGGAAAACATTTAGGGTTTTGTAAAGCATTTTAAGTAAAAATGTATCACAATAATGTGATAAAAAGAAGAATGGCTTACTTTGTAAACTTAGGGTTTTACTATAAGCTTCCTGATAATATTTTCTGGTGAATTTCCTGAGTTCCTAATAATATATACAATACACACGTGTTAGTATAATAAACCCAATTCAACTTAATCGATACATCACGAGATCAAAACCACAACGTAGTTAGCAAAGTGTAGCCTTATTCAGGCAGTACCTTGACATCCGTTGTTGGGTTTAGGATCAATCAGACAGGGTATCGAGTAGTGATTAAAGGTTAAAACACTTACAACGAGGCCAAGCTTCGTAATTAGGGGTGTACTGCTAAAAGAAATGGAGGCAGAATGCAGATAAAACGTCAAAGTTTTGACGAAATGGTGTAAGAACTTCTGTCGCACACCAACCTATTTATAGCCAGCTTTGACCAGCCACGCGTGTCGCGCCCCGGAAGCCCCCTGACGCATGTCGCAGCTGAGACCCACCTAGCCTAGGTTCCTTTCACGCGTCGCGGGAGAATTAGGGGTACCCCCCATGTGTCTCCAAAGCCCATGTTTCGTAGTTTTTCATTTCGGGTCGCGCTGTACATGTTTGTGGTCTCTATTAGGGTTCCTTATAAGGTGTTTTTAAGCGTTGTTACATCAGGACCCACAATTTACCGAAGGGGGCACGGCTAAGACAACCAGGTTGACACGGCAGACACTGATCGGCTTGCACGTCACACGTGACTTCTCTGGGCTCGGGCTTCGATTTATAGGAGCGGACGCGCAGCTGTTTGTCCCCTCCGACCTTCCAAACTAGCTACTAGAGGAGCTGCTAGAGTCGGCAAATGGTGATGCCGACGACGATGACGATGACGCTGATGGTGACCACACTCACCCACCACACCCGCCACCGCATGCACAGCCACAGGGGGTGCCTCAGTACCCCCAGCATGTTCTGTACGACCAGCTCCCACCAGCTGTGGCGCTTACGTTACAGCAGATGGAGGGCCGGCTGCAGGCACGGACAGACACCCATCATGCCTGTATCGAGGCCCTTCTCATGCGGGCGATCTAGGACGATATACATGTGGCTATCGAGCATGCTCGGACCCCATTGCCGATACCGACGTTGCTACCTCCCCCTGGACAGGATCCGGGGCGTCTGGCGCGACTCAGGGGGCGGGGCCCTTAGTCATGACTCATGAGGATCATGATGCGGATCCAGCGGTTTATATACAAACTTATTATGTAATTAAATTTGTAGTTTCAGTTTATTTATATTTGTGATTGTTTATTTTGACTGTCTAGATTGGTTTGCTTGGTTACGTATAATGTATAAGATCACACGCCATGAATACGTCAACATAAAAAAATAATAAAAATACAATTATGATATGATATCATACGACACATCACGATGAAATATTAAAAAGTTAAAAATGTGATACGATACGCCACGATACACTATAATACGATACGCAACGATAAAAAAATAAAGATTGTAAAACTCATTAAAACAAAAATAACCAACAATAAACACCAATAACCAAACCCAAAATACCAAAACACCAAAAACCAAACATAACACACCAAAATTCAAACCTCAAAAAATCAGGGCCTTAATACGGATCGTTTAGCCCTATACGATCCGTATAAGCCAGCCGCCAAGCATCCCATGCACCTGTCAGTCTACCATGTCTTAACTTTATCCGATACGGATCGTATAGGCCTATACGATTTGTATTGAATTGTCAAAGTGTGGGGATAGATTCCCCGGTGTGCTAGTAGAATCCCCTACATAAATAAGGTACATGATGCATAATTGTTAACTTGTTTTATTATTACAGAATAAGAAATGAACAGATATGATCTTGCTTTATGTGATCCTCTCTGTTTAGTACTTTTTTGCTTTTCAGACATGCAAAAGTCATGTCAGTCAACAGTCCTTTCAAATCATATTTTTTATATATTACAATTTCTCGCTTTTCTTTTACTTTTTTCATCCTTATTTATTTATTTATTTATTTGTTCTATTTAAACTTTATCAATATATCATTTTCTTCTATGTGGATTTTACTTTATTATATATACTAGCTTACAAACTGATGTATTACACAGGTTGAATATTGAAAACAATATTCAATATAATTCTTATCAGTGAAATGACTTATTACATAAAATAGTAGCCGATGTGGAGGTTGCCCTTGCTCCGCAACATGCACCCAACCGGTAGCCAAAGCGATGGCTTCTTCCTCAGTCTATCGGTTCGCCATAAAATGGTTAAAATATGGTAAAGATGGTTGCAATTATGGGGTAAATGGTGGTGGGTTGTGGTTTAAAAATGGTGAAAATGAGGATTTATATAGGGAATGTGGGGATAAAATTATGAAAGAAAATCTTTTTAAAAAAACATTACCGTTTTTCAACGGTCAAAAACAACATGTAACACAAATCAATATGTTGGCGCTCACCAACCACTTCACGGATCAAAGGATAATGCCCCCCCCTCTCTTTTTACTTTCGTGTAGTGCAGCTGGTGTGCAGGGCGCCATCATGCCTAGGTGGTATGGGGCACCACCCAACACCATTTAGCCTAACAAACTTTGTTACCGTACTATTACATTTTTCATTAATTTATACCATTGTCAAGCAACGGATTCCGTTCAGAATTTGAGATATTCATCACAAATTTAACACCCCAAAAAAAATTAATGATGAAAAATAGTTACTAAGGAATTCGGGCTTCAATAACGAAGTCGAGTTTATTTAATAAATAAATGGATTTGAGCCCAAGATATTGTTAGTGGTAGAAGGCCCATGGATCATGGAGTATAAAATGAAAAAGATGTAACCCTAGACACCATAACTCATCTTCTCCATTAATTCTAGAGAGAGAAAGTTAGAGAAAGAAAGTGGGGTTTTAGAGAGAAAAAGTGAAGAAAAAAATTCAAGTTGAGGAATTTGTGGTTTGAATATTGCAATTGGTTTCTAGAGGATTGTTGAATATCACTGAACCAATCGGATGGAGAAACGGGTAAGAAATCAAGATCAGATCTATGTTTTTGTTGAAATGCGGTTTTGGGGTAAAATTGGGTTTTTGGCAGAAGGATCGGGTTTTTTTACGTGTTAATCTAGCTAAAAATCTTAGACCTTGCTTCATGGAAGTTAAATAAACGTTTAGGACATAAAACTTTATGATTTTGGGTCGAAAGCAACCTTTTATAGATGAATCTACAACCAGCAACACTCACTAGAGTGTTCATCCGGCAAACACATCAAAGAAATTTGGTGACACTCGACGGGGCTGGTTGGGGAAGATCGGCACTAATTACAAGGTCGACCTACGATTAGAGACACTCAAGAGTGCCAACGACACTCAAGAAGGTATGTGATACTCGGATTTTATTATGATGCCACACACATGCATGGATTTGAAACAAACTCATCCAGGATTGATATGAACACCAAGAAAACACACACGCAAATTGTGTGTTTTTCGATTCGGGAGCAAACCCCACTAAAAAAAATTGGCAATTGATGCCTTGTGAACACAATTTCAGCATAAAACTGACTTGTATTCATCCTATGACAAATCATGAACATAAAACAACAATATAAACCAATTAATCATCTTAAACAGCAGCAATTACGCGAAATGGAGGTCCTTTTTGACACAAAACACTAGGGGTGAGCAAAAGTCCATACCCGACCCGACCCTATCAGAACCCGACCCGACCCGAGAACCAAAAATACATAAATAAGGGAACCGAATCACTACCCGAAAATACAGGGTCGGTTCTGGGTATTACACAATCGGGTATGTCGGTCCAAGTTATAAACACCGACCCGACATTTTCAGTTGATTTATAGGTTGTTTGTGATGATATTAGAATGAATCGAAGCTATGAACGAAGAGATATAATATTAAAAAATATGATTCAATTCAATTAGTTGGTGAGTGCAATGAGTTGATTACACATTCAATTCAATTAGCTGGTGAGTGCAATGAGTTGAAAACAGAGGAGAGGAGCTTCATTTACAAGTGAATGATATGAATGTCACACCCCGATTTCCACGTGTATCATCGGTGGGCCCGGTGGGGGATTACCGTGACGTAGTTAGCAACAATATAGTCAAACCACACAATTATATGAATGCACAGCGGAAGCATAAAGGTAATATATTTCAACTTTAAGTGTAATATCAATGTATCACCATTGTTGAAATAATAATCCACATGGGATCAAATAGAAATAACAAAAGTATTGTTCAACAGACTTTAGGCATCTTAAGCGTGCGAGACTTCTAGTGATGCTAAGGAGAAATCCCAGCCAATTACGCCTAGTACCTGCATTTAGTCTTTTTGGGGAAAATACGTCAGTTTACACTGGTAAATACATTCAACTGACACTTTTGTAAAAATGTTTAATAAAATTGGTTTAAATGCTCAAGGCACAAACTCTTTATAACTTGGGATAATTTATAATTAAATCTTGTAAAGAATTACATGTTACTATGCGTTTGGTCGCCCGAGTCGTGTCGGGTTAAAGTTTAATAGACACACCACATAGCATATAACACCGTGGCGGGTAACCAACGGCTACACTTTTATAGTTATAGACATAATGCCGGGTGTACGCCTACACCGGGATGTCAAGGTCGTGGCCATTCGTAAATGCTGCCAAGGATATCCGGGACATGGTCATTAAGCCCCCAAAGGCTTTAAGCCAACAAAACAGTTTTTAAACGGGTCACATTGATAATACCCAACTACTAATGAGTTGGGGTCAATTGCCCGACCAAATGGTATTTTAGATACCGTAACCCAAGCCCGTGTAACGGAAAATAAGTTAAAGTATTTACCTTTGCAAGTAAAATCCTTAATTGAGTAAATCACAAATAGCTTTTACTGGTCTCCTATTCTGGAACGAAGGTTTAAAATAACCTATTAGAATCCTAACGGGTCTTTATATTTGCCGTAGCTTAGACCGGTCGGTTTCAAAGGATAGTTACGGTTTAATCGCGTGAAAGGCGAAAACCGTGAATGGAGTGTGATTTTAACCCAACAAGTTTGAAGACTTGTTTTATATGGGCATAATAATCATACTCTTGATTTTGGGGTCCAAACCATATGGTTTGACCCGTTTCGGCTAATTTATGTAAACTAGTTACATAAGCCGAACCGTGCGCGCAATAGGCGCAACAGGTAACCGTAAGAGTCCTACACTGTTTTCCTAAGTCAACATGCCTTAAAGAGGTTTTGGTATCATTAGGATACCTTCCGTAATGCCCGTAACGAGTTTAAGTTCATATTATGCCCCGTAGGGGTATTTTGGTCTTTTTAAAGATTATAAAAGAGGTTTTAGAGTTCTACAGGAAATCTGAGTTTCCCGAACAGTTTTTAAAGTCTAAAATACTTTATTTATTATTTAAAATCAGTAGCAACTGGAATCGGGTCAAAAGACCTTGTAGAACTCAAGTTATGGCCGAAAAGGGCATATTCGGTATTTACCGAACCGTTGCCATAACCGCAGGTTATGAGCAGGTTAAAAATAATTAAAAATCTTTAAAAATCCCAAAATATTATTTTACAACAGTGAGTAAAAGGTTTGGTGTCGAAATCCGGGTTTAAATAGGCGTTATGCTAATTGCGCTATTTAATTACTAAAGTTTCGCAATTTGCGCTATTTAGCATAACTCCTATTCTGGACCTCGGATTGACATGAAATTTTAGGGACATGCTTAGAAATCAGTAACCAAGGTCATGATCCTTTCACGTGTCCGAAGTTCTCGTTTTAAATTAAAAAGGGCGTTACGGTCAACTTTTAAGCAATTAATGGAAATGTGTAAAAGACTCGGACAAACAACGAACCGGTCACAGAGGGTTATACCATCATGTAACCTGGTCCTAAGAGAGTCCTAAGGCATATCTAAATCAAACTTTAACGGGTCAGAACTGAAGTCAATGCAAAAGTCAAACTTTTGCGACTTTCGGCTCCGAACCGGGTCAAAACAATAAATGGTCGGATCAAACAAGCTTAGACTAGTTTATATACTTATTATCATGTTTTATGAGTGTTAAAACAGGTTACATATCATCTACATTACAAATTATGCAAGAAATCGCAAAATGACATTTCTGTTGACTTTTTCTAAGTACGTTTGACTCGATATTTGAACTAGTTAGAGTGGGAATCAGAGGGTGCCATTTTAGGGGTTTAATGCCCACATGATTACCATCATATAACTATCTTTGATCCGACAAATAACTGGACCATTCGTGATTTATCGCCAAGTCAATCGTTAGTTACGACGGATTGACTTTTAGGCTAAAACTATTGAAAAATGAAACCACAAAGGGTTAGGCAACTTACAGAAGCTTAGTGCACGACTTAGAATGATAGAGGAAAGCTTTGGAGCTCCAGAAGTGAGTTAGAATGCAGGTTTGAGTGTGATTTCACTTATGTGCAATGTATGTCCTTTTATAGTGAATTTCCAAGCACAAGATCATTACAACTCAACCTACAAGGGAGTATGGATGATCAGCAGGTGGCCCTTGGTGCTAGGAGGCAAGTAGAGGGTGCCCATGCTTCATTTATTGCACTTTTGATCGTTCACAACTCCAAACAACAAGTCTGTCCAAAGTTTCTGCATCTGGGTGGTTCACGCGGCCTGCATTAGATTTCATGCAGCTTGTACGCGGGCCGCATGAATCTTCATGTCAGACGCGTATCCACAGGTGGCTCGCGGCCCGCTTCAACTTATGTGTTACACTCAGGCGGGCCGCCTGAGGCCTGTTTTCAAAGATTTTTAAATCTTTTGTAATGATTAACCGAATCTTTGTAATTAATAACCTGACCTTTCGGGTTTGAAGGGGTAACTTTGCGATTTGGCCCTCGGTTAATTACAATTAAGGGCCTCGTATCTTTTACCCACACTGTCAAGTCCCCGGTTAATTTAATTACTATCCGGAAAGCCTTAACTTTCATTGTTGACGCTTTTAACCCTTCTCGTACGAATTTGATCATAACTTTCTCGTTTTAAAACGGAACTTCGCGGAATTTATATAGTACATTCTAGTGAGCGTATTTTACTATTACAAAGCCTCGGGTTCGTCAAAGGGTCACTCAGAGGTATAATTAAACATGTTGACACAGTTAACCCCTGCAGCTTTGTAATCTCTCACTTTCTTCTGCGTTTCGCTTCCGTATGATCCATGATTTATTCGTTTGAAGGTACGAGCATATTTTAGATTTACTATACAGTATATTTACCCTTTGTTGACATTTATAACCCTCGAATTTACATACTTTCAAGGTTTGTCAACTTTAGTCCTTTATTTAATATTTAATGCCACGTGTAAACTCATGACACGTGTTAACGCATTATTGGACACAAAATTTCGAGGTGTTACAATGAATCATCTTGAAATTGTGTCGATGCATCACTCTTTTTCAAATTTAAAGTTCCTTCATGTTTCTGATTGTACAGAGTTGACATACCTCCAATTCCAGGTTTCTATTTTAATCCGTGTGTTTGAATTATTTCTTTGTTACTTCTCATTCCATTGTTGAATCATGCAAGTATAATTGTTTGATGTAGATTAAGTAGGTACTTAATAATTGATACGAAATTGAAAAATTATTTCTTGATTGATAGGATGTTTATGCTTCAATCTAGCGTTTACTATCCATGAGTAATTTCGTTGCATGCCAAGTGTTCGATAAAATGTCTTAGTGAAAAAAATGACGAAATGTGTTACCAAAACATAGATAAAACATTGTAATTAAAAACTAATAATTCAAACATCCAAAAACTAAAAAATTATTAACAAACTTCAAACATAATCCAAAAAAAATGTAAGAAATTCAAAAAAAAATCCAACAAATCCAAAGAAAACGAACTGAAACCGATACTACTTTAAGTCCTTTCTCCTTTTTCCGTATCCATCTCCAGCCATCTGTTAATCGACATCGATGTTCATGTGATCCGGTTCCACTTTATCATAAATTTCTACATGAAAAAAGATATATATAATGATAAATACGATGTAAACAACAAACTAAGGATGTGTATCGGTGTATGTCAAAATTACCTTTTCCAATATCATCAAACTCTACCGAGTCTTCGATGTAGATTTTCTTTTTAATTGATGCACGAATCCAATCCTCTGTACATATTAATGCCCTGACAATCGGAGTTGATAAAGAAGTTCGATAAGTATCGACAACTCTTCCGCCTGTACTAAACGCCTCCTCAGAAGCAACACTAGATACCGGGATAGCCAATATGTCTATAGTGATAGGAAGAAAATCTAATTAACACTATCGTATTATTATAAGTAATAAAAATAAACTACTAATTAGTAAACATACCTTTCGCCATTTTCGCTAATACAGGGTATTTTGAAGATGCAGCCTTCCACTAACCCAGAATATCAAATCCCTTGTAATGGTCCTCCTCTCCGTCGTCTAGGTACCTCTCAAGTTCTGACTTGGTGTTATAAGATGTAGAACCGCCATCCGCTTTAAATTCTGTAAAAAAATCACTCTCTCCTTGTGATGATGGTTCAAAGTTCTCCTGACTTGGTGAAACTTTATCTGAACCTTGTTTTTCACTGCTTGATGCATAATGCTCATACAAAAGCTTCAATTCATCCTTTATACTATTAACTACAATTTGAACTCGTTTCTTCAAGTCATCTTCTGTCTCATCATCTTTTTTTTTCAGCCCTAAATATCCTCTCAAATCCAAACTGAATAACACGAACCTTTAACCTCGGATCTAAAATTGCAGCAAAATACAAAATGTAATTAAATGATCTGCCAGTCGGTAGATTTCTCCAGTACTTGTCGAACTTCAGGTGCATCTTAGCACCCATAAGTTTACATTCCAAGTCAGATCCGTCTTTCATCTTCCTTAAATGCTTGTCTATATCCATAACCTCGTTAAAAATAAATTAACGGTAACTGTTTTTGTAGCAGAAGCGTTGGCAGTTTTACGCTGAAACAATTCTAACACACTTGCCAATTGTCTCGTGTAGTTCCAATCACTAACTCTAGGAGCATCATCACCCATATCATTTTTATAATTTGGGTCATCCAGATCATATCTGTTACACGCCTTCTCAAATTTTTCTGCCTTCTCTAACATCTCCCAAGTCGAGTTCCATCTTATAGCAACATCTATACCTATGAATGCTTTGCTTTCGATCTTTTCTGCCTTAACACATTTTTTAAAAGTGTATAATCGCTGAGGAGACAATCTAATATAGCGAATAGCATCTCTGATACGATCTATGCATGTTGACCCATCACGTAAGCCGTCTTTCACAATCAAATTGATTATGTGTGCCATACATCGGATGTGCAAGTATCTCCCATCGAACAAGAGGTTGTTTAACCTATTTTTTAGAAACTGTATGGCAACATCATTAGCTGACGCATTATCTAATGTAATGGTCAGCACATTTTCAATGTCCCATTCTTTTAAACATTGAATAAGGGACCTACCTATCTCGTATCCCTTGTGGCTGAATATTTGCTTGAAGTTGATGATCCTTTTGTGTAACACCCAATTGTCATCTATAAAATGAGTTGTAACACACATATAGTTAACCCGCTGATTTGAAGTCCATGTGTCTGAGGTTAGACACACCCGTGTTCTATTCTTCGCAAAAAATGACTTCAACTTCCCCTTTTCCTCTAAAAATATCTCCCCAATATCCCTCGCAATCGTAAACCTGCTTTGCATCTTAAAAGTCGGATTAAAACTTTCTATAACCCTTCTAAATCCCTGATGCTCAACGGTTGAAAACGGCACCTCATCTTTTAACACCATCTCTGCAATGGCTCTTCTACTCGCTTTCGCACAATACTTCCATGCCTTTACCTCACCACTACCGCCCTCGCCATCATCGCCTTTTTTCAAGAAAATATTGCTTTGGTTTTTTAATCGGTCTGGATGCTTTTCACATCTCCTACTGTGTTTACTCAACGTCGATGTGCCATTTTTATACGGGTCCGCAGCCAAATCTTTCGAGCAACGCTTGCATCTTGCTCGTTGGTTTCCGACCTCATCTTTATACTTCTCAAAATCAATCCAAACAGTAGATTTTCCTGACGTTTTAGAACCTGTTGTTTTCTTCGTTGTTGTGGCCTTAATTTTCTTTTTTGTAGTTTCTTTTTCGACATTTTGTGACTTCCTCTTTCCTCTTCTGTCTCCGTGAGAATCGTCGCTTGATACATTCTCGATGTCGACATTTGATGAATCCATCTACAGTTTATCATAAAACATACAATCAATTACGTAATCATTAAACGGGTCATTGTATCAAAGATTTCATTTAAATGGGTCACTTAGTTTACATAGTTAGATGTCATTGGCCGCTAGATTTTTCTGCAACTATGTGTCGTAAGTCATTCACATAATGTTTAAATTTACAAATTATGTTTCTTTAACTATTAAACGAGAGACACGCATGTATGTATATAACTAGCTAGGTACCTTATCATTGTTTTTCCGCTATTCGCCATTAACAACTATGATCTTATCTAACAACATGATGGTATGCATAGACTGTTTTTTCGGTAAATATTATGAAATTGTGTTCTTTTATTTCAATAAGGATCTGTTCTTTTATGGGGACTGTTGACTTCATTGATCTGTAAAAAAACTCATCTAACATCTAGTGATGTCATTGTTGACCCATTTAATTATGAACAGGTCAACATGGTTCTTGTTAAGTCTCAAAAAATATAATATAATATTATAATTACTATTTACTTGTCAACCCAGCCCAGTACTAATAAATGACCAAACATGTTTTGCCCAATAGTTGATGTACGTTGAAAAAATGTAACTGTTTACTGGTTTTATTTAGGTGCCAACAGGGAAATACGGAACGGTCTGCAGACCCATACAAAGGTATAACTCGTACCTTTAATAAAAAATCTAACTGTTTGCTGGTTTTATTCGTCTGCGAACACTCTGTAGACCCATAAAAAGGTTAAAGGTATAACTATATGTCGGCTGCGAACATGCTGCAGACCGGCTGCGAACATGCTGCAGTCTGGCTGCAATACTCTGCAGACCCATAAAAAGGTACTGCTAGTGTCTTTTTACAAAAAAAAACAAACGATCAAACGAATTAACAAACGGTCTGCATGCGAAACTTACCTGATAATTCAAGTGTTGCTAGTCTCTTTTTAATCTCGATGCTGATAGTGATTGCTGAATGCCTGAGCCTGAATGTTTTTAGATGGCTGACTGATTAATTAATATCGAGCACCCTAAAATTTTTATTTATCATGGATTTTTTGCATTATCTCTTATGTTACAATATAATCTTTATTTTTAACAATGATTTTGCATAATCTCTTATCTAATAGGTTAAGTGGGCCCCATGTTTTATGGGAAAACAAAACAAATTATTTATTATGATATTATCTGGGAGTCCCAAGTTTTATTTAATTATTTTTTAAACTTAAATTTTGCATTATCTCTACTTCTAAAGATGTTTGGTAAACTTCACAGAAAAGCTGACCCCAATCACTTTGATAGATTCTAACATTTTTGCACTGTCTCTTTTGTATTAGGTGAGTCGACTAATGGACCAGTTTGAACCTGACCCCAATCAATTTGATAGATTCTAACATTTTTGTGAAACGTTATGGAGGTGAAATCATATGGAGTGATGCTGGAGTGAACTGAAGCTACTATGCAATCTACAGAAGAACGGCAAATAAAGTATTACACGAGACGAGACTACGCCGTTCTTGTTCATCCGTATAACGATAGTCGTATCATAAGGTATTTTTAATTCATTGTAAAGTTTTTGGTTCAAAAGTCGAAATTATATATAATCGTGCAAGCCTTGATTAACAATAAAAAAACCATATCATATATAATTCAAGTACATCCAAACACGAATTCAAGAAAGTAAAACAAAACATAAGATAAAAAACAATGAAATATTAAAGGCTTCATCAGTTCATCTCTTGGTCTTTTGCATTTTCAGCCACAATCGCTCCCTAATTGTCATTATTTTCTGCAAAAAAAAACATAATATAATTGATTTTAATTATATAGCATAAACGGATAACGTAAAGTAAACCATTAAATTGGTTCGATCATGTAATGTAACTACCAGGACGTTGCCGACATCTATTAAGATGCCTTATCAATGCGGTTATTCCGTTTTTTACCCGGTCTGCAGCAACGACCATTGAACAGTGCTTGCATCTTGCCTTTTGATTCCCATGATCATCCGAAAACTTCACAAAGTCATCCCAAACTCTATAATTTAACGCACTTGTTCTCCTTCTAGCCATCTAAGTTTAAGTAGCAATAAAAACTAATATAATTCTAATAACAACATGTTATTTGTTTGTTATATTCGAAATTGATCATTATATTGATTTATAAACTAATCGCTGAATCTTTACTGCATAGTTTCAGGGAACCACGTACCTTAACCTCGTGAAGCAGCAACACTTCCAAAACTGATGAAAATTATTGAAGATTTATTGAAGAATTGCATTTAGTTATGATGATATGTTAGCAATTGTTTGTTATATATCGATATAGGTTAAGTTAGGCTAATGGGCTTTGGCCCAGATATGTTGTTTGTAACAGAATCACAAATTTCACTCGGTTCCAGATTATTGGCTTCGGTTAGTTGTTTTTCCCTACCGACCTGAACCGATACCCGACTTACAACATTTACAAGAATCGAACAAAAACCTTATATACTATAATAGGGTCGGTTTCGGGTACTTTTCGGTTCGGTTCTCGGTTCTAATCGGGTCGGACCTATTTATGCTCACCCCTACACAACACAGTTTTGTAATTACAATTATAATGGCGGATGGATTAGAGTAGTCAGCGAAGTAGATGGGCAACAACTATGCTCAACCTCCAAAATTTCAGAATAAAATTAGGCTTCAAGACTATTCATCTAGTTTCCGACTGGAGATCCAGTTTAGTTTTCTGGTTGGCCATGGGGGGGGGGGCACCATAGGGTTCTTAGTTTCAAACCTCCAGAATGATAGATGGTTCAAGATTTTATTTCTAGACGCCATGATAACGAATGGTGATGGAGCGTATATCGGGTTAAGCTTATCTGAAGACGATGAAGATGCTCATCATTACTTGATGGCATATGTGCACCGTCACGGTCCGTATCAACCTTATTTTATCTTGTACGAGGTAGCCTATAAAGCCAGACAAATAAAGCTCTTCTTCAACCTAAAAATCAAATTAAGCAGTAAAACAATAGAGAAGGGATTTATTATAACAGAAAAAAGTGAAATACTGGTTATGTTTTCTTATTTAAACTAACCTCCATTATTCATTCAACACTCATCTTTAAATAACGAGACGCTCGTTTTCGAAGCTCTAGAATGTTCAAAGGGTTTGGAGGAGATATTACCTCATCAATTCGTGTAATTCTTGTGACCTGAATTTGAATAAAATGATTAAACACGCTACATATTCAGAGGACATTAATGGTCAAAAACTTACGTATGCAGCTGGGTTTCGATAACAACTCTGATAAATTGATGACGCCTTGTTATAATCTATCAAGTTTTATCCCAGTAAATTAGAAACAAAATGAGAGCAACACTAACTCAATGTTAACAAGTAGTACAAAGTTTACATGTAGCTGAGCTTTGCAGTGCCACTAACGGTTGTATGTTTACACTTGATCTTCAAAACTTTTTCAGGCACATGTTCCTCTATAGCCAAACATGGATCCATAAGAAATTCAAGTGTCGAAAACTTTAAAACACACTAATTACATAGAATCGATATATATTTATTTAGTTTCATTTTTGTAGTATATTGAATTCTTTGTTGAAATATATTCATACTTGGCACGTGCTGTAACTCAGAACAAAGTTTTTGTTGTTTGTACCAAATTTCAAAACTGAAGCATACCAATTTTTTTCAACAATATTTTCACAATTTATATCAGAGTCGGGTCCCATATCACATCCAAAATTTGTCACTTGTGCGACCTTTTCCATTGCAACATATCTTTTACAAACAACTGTTTCAAAAAACATACACATCCACTATTTATACAAAGATGATTTTCATTAGTCGATCTGAATCCGATCTTTAGTCCTCGTCCACTTTCTTTCCTTAAAGGATACATGAATATCATATCAGCTATAGCTAAGTAAGTACACGCAACATGTCTCTAATTCATTTTCAGATATCCCCGGTCTCCCTTTTATTCTCCAAGACCATTGGTGTCCCTTTTATTATCCGAGGCCACCGGTCTCAGTTTTATTTCCCGAAATGGAGATCCTCTTTGACATGTAACACAGTTTTGTAATAACAATTAAAATGGCGGGTGGATTAGTGTCACACCCCGATTTCCATGTGTCACCGGTGGGCCCGGTGTGGGGTACAGTGACGTAGTTGGCATCATCATAGACAATCAACACAATATAATAATGCACAGCGGAAGCAGAATAGATACATTTCAACTTTTAAATAATTGCAATAATAAATATCACAGTAGTTGAAACGGATCCACAGGCGGATCAAATACAAATAAGATAAAATATTGTTCAACAGATATTTGTCGTCCGAGCTTGCGAGACTATAGTGGACGCTCTTAGGAAACAGCCAGCCTAATTTCGTATAGTACCTGCACTTAACCTTTTGGGAAAAATACGTCAGTTTACACTGGTAAATACAAATCGACTGACTCATTTTGAAAATGATTGAAAATTGATTTAAATGCACAAGGCATAATTATTTTTATTAACTTGGGATAATTATATAATATAAACTTGTGAACGATTTACATGCACTCGTATCTTTGGTGGCCCGGGATCTGCTGTCCGGGCTAAGAATTAAATGACACACCACATTAAAGAGTTATACACGACGAGTGTACGCCTACACCCCGTGCTCTGGTCGTGGCCATCTCGTAAGATAATGCCAAGGATATCCGGGACACGGTCAATAACCCCCCAAAGCCTAAAGTAAGACAAGACTGTTTAAACGAGTCGCACAAGCTATTCAAGACTGTACACCCATAAGGCACAGGACTTGTACGCCCGATCAAGCGGTATTTTAAATACCGTACCCCAAGCCCGTATAGGGAAAATAAGTCAAAATGTATTTACCTGAGCAAGTATGTAACACAAACGGTAAGTGTGATAGCTTTTACTGGGCCTCCTAATCTGGAACAAAGGTTTATAATTAACCTATTAGATACCTAACGGGTCTTTTATTTAAGCCTAAGCTTTGACCGGTTAGTTTTAAGAATGATACGGTTTACGCACGATTAAGCGAAAGACCGGATAGAATGTGATTTAGACCCGACAAGTTTGAATACTTGTATAATATGGGTATACTAAATACATTCTGGATTTTGAAATAAAAATGATATCGTTTGACCCGTTTCGGTCAATTTACGCAAACTAGTTACGTAAACCGAACCGAACGCGAAAAGGGCGATACGGGTAGACAAATGATTCAAATGCAAGTTCCCTGATATAATATGCTTTAATTATGATATAATATCAGTAAGTTATGTTCTATATTGCCCGGAATAATTTTAAACTCAATTTATGCCTTAGAAGGGCATTTTGGTCATTTAAAAGATAATAAAAGAGTAAAATTAGAAATCTGAGTTTCGGGTCTGGTTCATACAGTAAATATACTTAATATAACATATTATATCAGTAGGGTATGACCCATATATCAAATTTATCATTTAAAGCCAAACTATGCACCGTAGGGGTATTTTAGTAATTTCACAAGGGCTAAAAATGCCAAAACTGGAAATCTGAGTTCATATACTTATACTTACTGTTATTATATGAAAATATGCAAATTACATCAGTAGGTATAAGTCTTATATGTTTAAAACGAGTATAACGCTTACTATGCGCTTAAAACGCTAAATATGCGATTTAGAGCCGTTTCCGGGTTTATATATGAAAGCTGAGATTTTTAAAATTAGTAGAAAAAGGTTTCGGGTCAAAAGGATGTGTAAAACTCATTTTATGGCTTAAACGGTCAAAACCGACATAACCCGAAATAACTAGGCGATCTAGGATCCGTTCAGCCAAAAATTAATTAAAAATCATCAAAATTCCCAGAATATTATAATACATCAGTTGGTAAAAAGTTTTGCATCAAAACGTGGCCAGAAACGGGTTCTACTCGAAAAGGGCCGTTTATGTAAATTTATCATATAGTTTTACGCTAATGGCCATAACTCGCAATCTGGACCACCAACTGATCCGAAATTTTCGGTGCAAGTTTATATATTAGAAATAAAGATTTCTACTCTTTCACTTTTCCAAAAATCACGTTTTATATCAAAAAGGGCAAAATAGTCAACTTTATGCATAAATCGGAAACATGCATTCGAATCGGCTAAGCATAGACTTAATCAATAAAAATTCCAGAAAGTGTTACCAAAATGAAAATGGTCAAAAATACTTTCCAATACAGATCTCGAACATGCATGTACGAATCCGAATCGATAGTCTACGAAATAATCGTTTTACAAGACTTTCGGTTCCGATTCGTGTCTATACTATAGATTGTCGAGTTGATGATGATAAAACACATTCTTATATGTATTACAAGTTTTTTATGATGATCAATCAGATTGCATGTCTAATATATTAACATTCAAGCTTATTTTTGCAAAAATCACTCCTGTTGACTTTTTAGAAACATGTTTGACTCGACAATTAGCATGCATATAGTGGGATTCAGATAGTACCCTTTAGAGGGTTTGTTTCCCACATAAATACCAACATATATCAGGTTTCAATTCGAGAAATGACTGATTGAAACTTGTTTAATCAGAAAGTCAAAGCTTATGAACAAACAGTTTGACTTTTAGCAATAATCAAAGCAAGAACGGATTGGAGATCGAATTAGAAGCTTACCAAGGTCCTATTGATGTTAAGCTAACACTAGGATCGGCCTTGATGATCAGATTAGCTCCAGGGAGTCTTGAGAACTTTTGCAAGTCTTGAGAGTTCTTGTTCACAATTGTAAATGCCCAAGGATTTGATGAAACAACTTATTTAAAGCTGGAAATTCAGGGTTACTGTTTGCCTAGCCATGCATGGCATTTGATTGGAGCAAAAGGAGGCGAGAACCAGCTGTTTACCACTTAAATTCGGACCCAAATCAACCCAGTTCGCTAATTCTGTCGCTGGCAGCCCCATGCGGCCCGCTTGGGTCAGACCAGGCGGGTCGCCTGACCCCTGATCAGCCAAACTTGATTCCAGTTTGGCAGCTTTAGTCCCTGAACTTGCGCGCGATGTTTCGGCTTCATATCTTGACCCGTAAACCCCCAAACTTGGTTTTTAAGAACCTTAGGACTTTTACCAACATGGAAATGTCCTCGTTTAACTTTGCGCTCGCCCGAAAAGCCATAAAATTCGACGTTGACGCTTTTAACCCCTCAAGTACGGTTTTGGCCATAACTTTCTCATATGATAACGAAACTTCATGAAATTTTTACCACATATTCTAGTGAGTATATTTTAGCTTTACAAAGCTTCGGGTCTGCCAAAAGATCACTCAGAGGTATAAATTCAACATGTTGACACTTTTAGCCCCTCAAGTACGGTTTTGGCCATAACTTTCTCATACGATAACGAAACTTCATGAAATTTTTACCACATATTCTAGTGAGTATATTTTAGCTTTACAAAGCTTCGGGTCTGCCAAAAGATCACTCAGAGGTATAAATTCAACATGTTGACACTTTTAGCCCCTATAGTTACGGTTTTGGCCATAACTTTCTCATACGTTGACGAAACTTCATGAAATTTTAACCACACATTCTAGTGAGTATATTTTAGCTTTACGAAGCTTCGGGTCTGCCAAAAGTTCACTCAGAGGTATAAATTAAACATGTTGACACTTTTGGCCCCTATAGTTTGCAATACTTCACTTTTGTGCAATTTCCGCGGCGTATGATCCATGAACCATCCGTTTAAGGTTATAAACATTATGTAGGGTTATCATAGAGCCTATTTATCCATTGTTGACACTTTGGACCCTTACGTTCCATAGTTTTCACTATTTGTCACTTTTAGTCCCTCTACGGTATGTTTTCACATACCGGAACCTTATGACACGTGTCAAGACATTATTGGACGAAATTTTTCGAGGTGTTACATCCTCACCCCCTTAAAAGAAATCTCGACCCCGAGATTTATTCAAACAAATGGGGATATTTTTCTTTCATCGTGGATTCCACTTCCCACGTGTATTCGGGACCTCTACGGGCATCCCACTTGACCTTAACAATAGGCACGTGCTTCCTTCGAAGCTTCTTTACCTGTCGATCCTCAATCGACAAAGGTTTTTCCAAAAATTTTAGACTTTCGTCTATGTGTATATCTGTATGCGGTATTACCAGTGAATCGTCAGCGAAACACTTCTTCAAATTACAGATATGGAACACATTATGAATGGCACTAAGCTCTTCAGGCAAGTTTAACTTGTAAGCGACTGACCCGACACGTTCGATAATCTCGAAAGGTCCTATGTATCTCGGGCTCAGCTTGCCTTTCTTTCCAAATCTCATCACACCCTTCCAGGGCGATACTTTAAGCAATACTTTTTCACCTACATCAAAGTGAAAATCTTTGCGCTTAGGATCCGCATAACTTTTCTGCCTATCCCTGGCAGCTTTCAGACGATCGCGAATCTGAACGATCTTGTCTGTCGTCTCAAAGACGATATCTGGTCCTGACAGTTGGACTTCTCCAACTTCTGCCCAACAAATGGGCGATCTACACTTTCTACCGTATAGGGCCTCAAAAGGCGCAGCCTTTATGCTGGAATGGTAGCTATTGTTGTAGGAGAATTCAATCAGTGGTAAGTTCTTATCCCAACTACCACCCAAGTCGATCGCACATGCACGAAGCATGTCTTCCAAGGTTTGAATAGTACGCTCACTCTGACCATCAGTCTGAGGATGATAAGCCGTACTAAAATTCAAACGAGTGCCCAACGACTGTTGGAAACTTTTCCAAAAATGCGACGTATATCTAGTATCTCTATCGGAGATAATAGATATAGGTATACCATGTAACGCTACTATCTTATCGACGTATAATTGAGCTAACATATCTGAGCTATACGTCTCTTTGATGGGTAGAAAATGAGCTGACTTAGTCAGTCTGTCTACTATGACCCATATGGTATCATTTCCCTTTTTCGTCTTTGGCAACTTGGTGATAAAATCCATTGTCACCATTTCCCACTTCCATTTGGGAATTTCAGGTTGTTGAAGCAAACCTGACGGCTTCTGATGCTCGGCCTTGACTTGCGCACAAGTCAAGCATTTAGCTACATGCTCAGCTACTGACTTTTTCAAACCAATCCACCAGTAGTTTGTTTTCAAATCCTGGTACATCTTATCAGCTCCAGGATGAACGGAGTATTTAGAGCTGTGGGCTTCCTGGAGGATAACATCCCGAAGTCCTCCATAAACTGGAACCCATATTCGTCCGTTTAGCCGTAGCATTCCATCTTTGTCGTGGGATAACTGCTCCTCAGTTACTCCCAACTTTTCTGCAGGATAGTTAGCTTCCAGCACAGCTTCCTTCTGTGCAGCTAACACCCTTTCATTCAAATTATTTCTTATCTCAATGCGCTTGGCATTGATTCTGATTGGCTTCACCCTTTCCTTTCTGCTTAAGGCGTCGGCAACTACATTGGCCTTGCCTGGATGGTATCTTATCTCACAGTCATAATCATTCAAAGTTTCCATCCATCGCCTTTGACGCATGTTCAATTCCTTCTGATTGAACAAGTGTTGAAGACTCTTGTGATCGGAATATATTATACACTTGGTTCCGTACAAGTAATGTCTCCATAGCTTCAAAGCAAACACAACCGCACCCAATTCCAAATCGTGGGTGGTGTAGTTCTTCTCATGCACCTTGAGCTGTCGAGAAGCGTAGGCAATGACTTTGCCTCTCTGCATGAGCACACAGCCCATACCAGTATGTGATGCGTCACAATACACCACAAATTCCTCTATGCCATCGGGCAATGTCAACACTGGAGCATTGCTCAACTTCTTCTTCAAGATATCGAAGGATTCCTGCTGCTTAGGGCCCCAATCAAACTTAATCTTCTTACGGGTCAATGAAGTTAGGGGCGCAGCAATCCTTGAGAAGTTCTCGATGAATCTCCTATAATATCCTGCCAATCCGAGGAAACTGCGAATCTCAGTAGGAGTCTTCGGCTCCTGCCAATTCATGACTGCTTCTACTTTAGCGGGATCTACTTGGATACCACGCTCGCTTACAACATGTCCAAGGAATTGGACTTCTCGAAGCCAAAATTCACACTTCGAAAATTTGGCATAAAGCTTCTCTTGATGCAGAAGTTCGAGAATACAACGAAGGTGTTTCTCATGGTCAGCTTGGCTCTTCGAGTAGATAAGGATGTCGTCAATAAAGACGATGACGAACTTATCTAAATAAGGCTTGCAGACGCGATTCATGAGATCCATGAACGCGGCTGGTGCGTTGGTGAGCCCAAACGGCATCACTAGGAACTCGTAATGTCCATAACGAGTCCTAAACGCGGTCTTGTGTACGTCTTCATCCTTGACCTTCAACTGATGATAACCTGACCTTAGGTCAATCTTGGAGAAATAGCTTGCTCCTTGCAACTGATCGAACAGATCGTCGATCCTGGGTAACGGGTATCTATTCTTGATAGTGACCTTGTTAAGCTCACGATAATCGATGCACAGGCGCATCGAACCATCCTTCTTTTTAACGAACAAGATTGGCGCTCCCCAAGGAGACGAGCTAGGTCTAATAAAACCTTTAGCTAACAAATCATCCAACTGCGTCCTCAACTCCTTCATCTCCGTTGGTGCCAATCTGTATGGTGCTCTTGCTACAGGTGCAGCGCCTGGTATGATATCTATCCGAAACTCTACTTGCCTATCTAGTGGCAAACCAGGTAGCTCTTCAGGGAAAACCTCAGGATATTCCGAAATAACAGGAATATCTTCAATCTTCGGCCTCGGCTCATCAATGGTAACTTGTGCCATATAAATGACACATCCTTTCTGCATGCATCTGGATGCCTTGAGCATGGACACTTGCTCCGGCAATCCATGATGGGTATCTCCTTGAATAGTAAGTGACTCACCAGACGGAGTCTTCACTATCACCTGCTTTCTATTGCACAGAATCTGGGCTTGATTACTCGACAACCAATCCATGCCTATCACTATGTCGAATCCAGCTAGTTTAAAGGGAAGCAAGGATAGCGGGAAAGAATGATTCCTAATGGATATAACACATCCATCTAGAACAGTCGAGGCGGTTTCTATGGTTCCATCGGCTAATTCCACCTCATATTTCACACTTAAGGTTTTAACAGGAAGGTTCAACAATTTACAAAACTTATTATCTACAAACGACTTATCAGCTCCTGAATCAAACAAGACTCTAGCAAAAACATCATTTACAAGAAACGTACCTGTAATGACATTGTCGTCAAGAACTGCCTCCTTGGCGTCCATTCTGAAGACTCTCGCATTAGTCTTCTTTCCTTCATCTGCCTTCCTCGCATTCTTTGGGCAATTTGGCCGGATATGCCCTTTCTCGTTGCAACCGAAACAAGTTGCATCCTTCATTTTCTTGCAATCCACAGCTTTATGATCTGTGGACTTGCAGATCCCACAACGTTTCTCGAAAGACTGGGACTTAGACTCCTGCCTGCATCTCCCAAAATGATGCCTCTTACAAACCTTGCATTTGGGTTTCTCACCCGACTGATCCCCTTTCTTGAACCCCGACCCTTTCCTATGGTCGTTGTTTCCCTTGTGTCGTTTCTCAGATCTTCGTGAGGTGTCATCCTCACGTTTCCTTTTGTTCTCTTCCGAGCTCTTCATAGCTCTAAGTCTGACGACATCTTGAGTGAGGGAGAGGGATAGGTCAGCTACTGATCTAAATGTAGTAGGCCTTGAAGCCTTGACGCTTGCCTTTATCTCCGGTGCCAGACCCCCAATAAATCGAGCAATCCTACGCGGCTCCGGGGTCACCAGATAAGGCACTAACCGGGATAAGGTGTTGAACGTAGTAAGATACGCTTGACAATCGAGATTCTTCATAACTAGAGACACAAAATCCGATTCAATTCTCTCGACCTCATGCTGCGGACAGAAATTCTCCTTGATCAGTGCTACAAACTGATCCCATGTCATGTTATACAGAGCGGTCTTTCCAGTAGCTTGTAGAAGCGACTTCCACCATGCTAACGCGTCTCCCTTGAACGACTGGGACGCGTACTTCACAACATCCCTATCAGCACACCCGCTGATATCGACCACAGTATCCATCTCATCAATCCACGTCATACAATCGACGGCTCCCTTTTCCCCAGTGAAATCTCTGGCTTGCAAGATACGAAGTATTTGTACGTACAGGACCTGCTGTGCGTATCATGGTTCATCTTAACTTCTTGCTTTGGGATGCTGCTGTGGTTGGAGGAGTGATTATCATCCTCAGCTTTCTTCGGCTCACTCTTTTTAGAAGGTGGCTTACTATGAGCCTCAGAATGAGTCTTGGGCTTTGCGTGCGGTTCTGTTCGGGTCCTACTCCGAGTACCACTAGATTCCCTGAATTGCCTATCCATAGCTTTGGCAACAGCGTTATCTATCAGTGCTTGCAACTCTGCACCGGTAACGTGAATCTTTGCATTATCTGAGTGTTCCCCAGAATGACTGTTGGTCTCCTCCGATTTGGCCATTGTATCTTTAAGCTACAATAAAGGACAAGGTCTATTTAGAACCTAACAGTATCATCGTTCTAAACGATTTATTAACCATGGTATCAAGAACCTTAGCAGTTAATTTAATAAATTTCATTCAGGCTCTTATTAGCAATCAAGGAATGAAAATATATATATTGGCACCATAGGCCTAGTCACATGGACAATTACTAAATTATAAATTTAGATTTTTACAGGATTATAAATTGTATAATGAAACAAATAATCCTTTACTAGACAGAGAGTCATAAACCACAACTGTCACTATATGACATAGTCATAACCCGTAGGTATCAAGTCATTAATAGACTTGTATACAGATAAAATCTGTAGATAATTTATTAAAAAGGGTGGCTTGTGTGATTCTACCGATCACGCTTAACCAGGAATGTTAACATGTTTTCAGATGTCAACAGGGAGTGGAATCTTTTCAACCAGGTTTTACCATCAGGGCCAGGCCTGTTAATAAGACATTCAAGCTAGGT
The DNA here is from genome assembly GCF_002127325.2 of Helianthus annuus. NCBI lineage: Eukaryota > Viridiplantae > Streptophyta > Magnoliopsida > Asterales > Asteraceae > Helianthus > Helianthus annuus. The sequence continues at coordinate 161,950,113 of NC_035436.2, forward strand.
TATACCTTACTAAGATTCTTATGAATGGCAAATCAAATAAAAATTGATATTTTCCATTATTTAAATATTATATTCATGCATATAAATAAAAATGAGAAATTCCAATTAACCATTTCAAATCCCAAATAAAGTACTAGTACATCTTTGCCCTAAACGCGACTTTAATTCAAACATCACGAATAACATGCCCGCGCAGGGGCTAAACAACTAACAACAACAACAAATAAAGTAAAACAAACCCACGCAGGGGTTAACAGAACAACATACCCACGCAGGGGTAGAATACAGGAATAGATGTCCACGCAGGGACAGGAGTAGTGAGATAACAATCAAAGGATTCAATGATCCTTCTTACTCTTACCCTTGAGTAAGTCAAACACCTTCTTGAACATGCCACTGTTGCGTCGGCGATCAGCTCGCATCTCGTGTTGCAACTCGCGTCGCATGCTGTTAATCCCATGCAGGATTTCTTGAACCTGCGGCGGCGACATCATAGGCGCCGGTGGCGGTGGTTGGTACTGCTGCGGCTGCGGTGGCTGTGGCTGCTGGTAACCCGGAGGGTAACCAAAAGTAGACTGCCCAGCAGTCCAAGTGTCTCCAAATGGACCACTAGGTGGGAGTGAGCTGTAGTTCACAGCTTGCCAATAAGGGTCTCCTGTGTAATCATAACCCTGAGGGAAAACTTGCTCGAACGGGTTAAACTGAGCTGCGCTGGCATAAGCTGGAATCGGCTCTCCATAATTCTGCGGCGGCAGAGGCGGGATCGTTACTGAAGTGACCTCCGATACGGGATGCGGAGACTCTCCCGTCTCGGACTCCTCGGGAAGAGGCGTGTAGCGGCTGCTACCAACATGTGGAGGGGTGCCTATGCGAATCCCTCCGCGCGTAGACATGCGCGCATTCCTCCTTGGCCTCTGAGGCGGAGGAGGTAAAACTGGTGGCGGCGGTGGTGACGGAGTGATCACGTCACGCCATAGGGCCTCAGATAGGTCCTGCTGTAGAGGCGGCTGCTGCTGAAGCTGCTGCTGCTGAGAGTGGTGCTGCGAGTGCACCGGCGAACCATGGCGAGACTGGAGCATCGGAGAGTTGTGGCGGCTGGGGGTGTAATACCAATCGTACTGCTTAAATCTCTCCTGAAAGCTGTCCACACCATTGTAGGGTGATCCCCTAAATGGCGACCCATCCGATATCTCAATGGGATGGTTGGGCGTACCTGACGGTGGTAGCGAGGGGTCCGTATCCTCGTCGACGTCCATCTCGTGACCACCAGAAAAGTGGTCCTCCGGTCCGAGTGGGTTATGACCCACTGGCTCATCCACAAAAGCATCAGGGTTATATAAACCCTGGTAGACTGGTGCTGGATACTGGTGCGGTGACAGATGCAAAGGTATGTAGGATCCATGCGAACCATGGGGCCCATTCTCCGAGTGGGGCCCAAACGAGTGGGGTAATGACGGTGAAGTGCTCGCGGATACCGAGTGTCTAGCAGGCTCGGCGAAAGACCTCCAAAGGTCGTTGGCGGCTGTGTTGTGCGTGGCGGATGGAGCTCGCCTATGTGAGGGCCCTGCCTCATGGTCGTGAGATGTAGCAAATCCTCCTCGACCTCTCATACGGGGCGGCATAGTGATCCTATCAAAAGTCAAACAAGTTGCACAACAAAATATATAAGACAAAGCAAAATAATAATAAAAATAAATTAAACGAAATGTTGAACATTTCCTAAGTTCTTTGTCTAGACTCGAAAATCGAGGAATGTGCAATTGTGTAACTGAGATTAAACACATTAGGATAGTGTTTAATTCACTCAGCGTTGGCTCTGATACCAACCTGTCACACCCCGATTTCCATGTGTCACCGGTGGGCCCGGTGTGGGGTACAGTGACGTAGTTGGCATCGTCATAGACAATCAACACAATATAATAATGCACAGCGGAAGCAGAATAGATACATTTCAACATTTAAATAATTGCAATAATAAATATCACAGTAGTTGAAACGGATCCACAGGCGGATCAAATACAAATAAGATAAAATATTGTTCAACAGATATTTGTCGTCCGAGCTTGCGAGACTATAGTGGACGCTCTTAGGAAACAGCCAGCCTAATTTCGTATAGTACCTGCACTTAACCTTTTGGGAAAAATACGTCAGTTTACACTGGTAAATACAAATCGACTGACTCATTTTGAAAATGATTGAAAATTGATTTAAATGCACAAGGCATAATTATTTTTATTAACTTGGGATAATTATATAATATAAACTTGTGAACGATTTACATGCACTCGTATCTTTGGTGGCCCGGGATCTGCTGTCCGGGCTAAGAATTAAATGACACACCACATTAAAGAGTTATACACGACGAGTGTACGCCTACACCCCGTGCTCTGGTCGTGGCCATCTCGTAAGATAATGCCAAGGATATCCGGGACACGGTCAATAACCCCCCAAAGCCTAAAGTAAGACAAGACTGTTTAAACGAGTCGCACAAGCTATTCAAGACTGTACACCCATAAGGCGCAGGACTTGTACGCCCGATCAAGCGGTATTTTAAATACCGTACCCCAAGCCCGTATAGGGAAAATAAGTCAAAATGTATTTACCTGAGCAAGTATGTAACACAAACGGTAAGTGTGATAGCTTTTACTGGGCCTCCTAATCTGGAACAAAGGTTTATAATTAACCTATTAGATACCTAACGGGTCTTTTATTTAAGCCTAAGCTTTGACCGGTTAGTTTTAAGAATGATACGGTTTACGCACGATTAAGCGAAAGACCGGATAGAATGTGATTTAGACCCGACAAGTTTGAATACTTGTATAATATGGGTATACTAAATACATTCTGGATTTTGAAATAAAAATGATATCGTTTGACCCGTTTCGGTCAATTTACGCAAACTAGTTACGTAAACCGAACCGAACGCAAAAAGGGCGATACGGGTAGACAAATGATTCAAATGCAAGTTCCCTGATATAATATGCTTTAATTATGATATAATATCAGTAAGTTATGTTCTATATTGCCCGGAATAATTTTAAACTCAATTTATGCCTTAGAAGGGCATTTTGGTCATTTAAAAGATAATAAAAGAGTAAAATTAGAAATCTGAGTTTCGGGTCTGGTTCATACAGTAAATATACTTAATATAACATATTATATCAGTAGGGTATGACCCATATATCAAATTTATCATTTAAAGCCAAACTATGCACCGTAGGGGTATTTTAGTAATTTCACAAGGGCTAAAAATGCCAAAACTGGAAATCTGAGTTCATATACTTATACTTACTGTTATTATATGAAAATATGCAAATTACATCAGTAGGTATAAGTCTTATATGTTTAAAACGAGTATAACGCTTACTATGCGCTTAAAACGCTAAATATGCGATTTAGAGCCGTTTCCGGGTTTATATATGAAAGCTGAGATTTTTATATTTCCAGAAGGCTCAAAATAATTTATTTAACATTTAAAATTAGTAGAAAAAGGTTTCGGGTCAAAAGGATGTGTAAAACTCATTTTATGGCTTAAACGGTCAAAACCGACATAACCCGAAATAACTAGGCGATCTAGGATCCGTTCAGCCAAAAATTAATTAAAAATCATCAAAATTCCCAGAATATTATAATACATCAGTTGGTAAAAAGTTTTGCATCAAAACGTGGCCAGAAACGGGTTCTACTCGAAAAGGGCCGTTTATGTAAATTTATAATATAGTTTTACGCTAATGGCCATAACTCGCAATCTGGACCACCAACTGATCCGAAATTTTCGGTTCAAGTTTATATATTAGAAATAAAGATTTCTACTCTTTCACTTTTCCAAAAATCACGTTTTATATCAAAAAGGGCAAAATAGTCAACTTTATGCATAAATCGGAAACATGCATTCGAATCGGCTAAGCATAGACTTAATCAATAAAAATTCCAGAAAGTGTTACCAAAATGAAAATGGTCAAAAATACTTTCCAATACAGATCTCGAACATGCATGTACGAATCCGAATCGATAGTCTACGAAATAATCGTTTTACAAGACTTTCGGTTCCGATTCGCGTCTATACTATAGATTGTCGAGTTGATGATGATAAAACACATTCTTATATGTATTACAAGTTATTTATGATGATCAATCAGATTGCATGTCTAATATATTAACATTCAAGCTTATTTTTGCAAAAATCACTCCTGTTGACTTTTTAGAAACATATTTGACTCGACAATTAGCATGCATATAGTGGGATTCAGATAGTACCCTTTAGAGGGTTTGTTTCCCACATAAATACCAACATATATCAGGTTTCAATTCGAGAAATGACTGATTGAAACTTGTTTAATCAGAAAGTCAAAGCTTATGAACAAACAGTTTGACTTTTAGCAATAATCAAAGCAAGAACGGATTGGAGATCGAATTAGAAGCTTACCAAGGTCCTATTGATGTTAAGCTAACACTAGGATCGGCCTTGATGATCAGATTAGCTCCAGGGAGTCTTGAGAACTTTTGCAAGTCTTGAGAGTTCTTGTTCACAATTGTAAATGCCCAAGGATTTGATGAAACAACTTATTTAAAGCTGGAAATTCAGGGTTACTGTTTGCCTAGCCATGCATGGCATTTGATTGGAGCAAAAGGAGGCGAGAACCAGCTGTTTACCACTTAAATTCGGACCCAAATCAACCCAGTTCGCTAATTCTGTCGCTGGCAGCCCCATGCGGCCCGCTTGGGTCAGACCAGGCGGGTCGCCTGACCCCTGATCAGCCAAACTTGATTCCAGTTTGGCAGCTTTAGTCCCTGAACTTGCGCGCGATGTTTCGGCTTCATATCTTGACCCGTAAACCCCCAAACTTGGTTTTTAAGAACCTTAGGACTTTTACCAACATGGAAATGTCCTCGTTTAACTTTGCGCTCGCCCGAAAAGCCATAAAATTCGACGTTGACGCTTTTAACCCCTCAAGTACGGTTTTGGCCATAACTTTCTCATATGATAACGAAACTTCATGAAATTTTTACCACATATTCTAGTGAGTATATTTTAGCTTTACAAAGCTTCGGGTCTGCCAAAAGATCACTCAGAGGTATAAATTCAACATGTTGACACTTTTAGCCCCTATAGTTACGGTTTTGGCCATAACTTTCTCATACGATAACGAAACTTCATGAAATTTTTACCACATATTCTAGTGAGTATATTTTAGCTTTACAAAGCTTCGGGTCTGCCAAAAGATCACTCAGAGGTATAAATTCAACATGTTGACACTTTTAGCCCCTATAGTTACGGTTTTGGCCATAACTTTCTCATACGTTGACGAAACTTCATGAAATTTTAACCACACATTCTAGTGAGTATATTTTAGCTTTACGAAGCTTCGGGTCTGCCAAAAGTTCACTCAGAGGTATAAATTAAACATGTTGACACTTTTGGCCCCTATAGTTTGCAATACTTCACTTTTGTGCAATTTCCGCGGCGTATGATCCATGAACCATCCGTTTAAGGTTATAAACATTATGTAGGGTTATCATAGAGCCTATTTATCCATTGTTGACACTTTGGACCCTTACGTTCCATAGTTTTCACTATTTGTCACTTTTAGTCCCTCTACGGTATGTTTTCACATACCGGAACCTTATGACACGTGTCAAGACATTATTGGACGAAATTTTTCGAGGTGTTACATCCTCACCCCTTAAAAGAAATCTCGACCCCGAGATTTATTCAAACAAATGGGGATATTTTTCTTTCATCGTGGATTCCACTTCCCACGTGTATTCGGGACCTCTACGGGCATCCCACTTGACCTTAACAATAGGCACGTGCTTCCTTCGAAGCTTCTTTACCTGTCGATCCTCAATCGACAAAGGTTTTTCCACAAATTTTAGACTTTCGTCTATGTGTATATCTGTATGCGGTATTACCAGTGAATCGTCAGCGAAACACTTCTTCAAATTACAGATATGGAACACATTATGAATGGCACTAAGCTCTTCAGGCAAGTTTAACTTGTAAGCGACTGACCCGACACGTTCGATAATCTCGAAAGGTCCTATGTATCTCGGGCTCAGCTTGCCTTTCTTTCCAAATCTCATCACACCCTTCCAGGGCGATACTTTAAGCAATACTTTTTCACCTACATCAAAGTGAAAATCTTTGCGCTTAGGATCCGCATAACTTTTCTGCCTATCCCTGGCAGCTTTCAGACGATCGCGAATCTGAACGATCTTGTCTGTCGTCTCAAAGACGATATCTGGTCCTGACAGTTGGACTTCTCCAACTTCTGCCCAACAAATGGGCGATCTACACTTTCTACCGTATAGGGCCTCAAAAGGCGCAGCCTTTATGCTGGAATGGTAGCTATTATTGTAGGAGAATTCAATCAGTGGTAAGTTCTTATCCCAACTACCACCCAAGTCGATCGCACATGCACGAAGCATGTCTTCCAAGGTTTGAATAGTACGCTCACTCTGACCATCAGTCTGAGGATGATAAGCCGTACTAAAATTCAAACGAGTGCCCAACGACTGTTGGAAACTTTTCCAAAAATGCGACGTATATCTAGTATCTCTATCGGAGATAATAGATATAGGTATACCATGTAACGCTACTATCTTATCGACGTATAATTGAGCTAACATATCTGAGCTATACGTCTCTTTGATGGGTAGAAAATGAGCTGACTTAGTCAGTCTGTCTACTATGACCCATATGGTATCATTTCCCTTTTTCGTCTTTGGCAACTTGGTGATAAAATCCATTGTCACCATTTCCCACTTCCATTTGGGAATTTCAGGTTGTTGAAGCAAACCTGACGGCTTCTGATGCTCGGCCTTGACTTGCGCACAAGTCAAGCATTTAGCTACATGCTCAGCTACTGACTTTTTCAAACCAATCCACCAGTAGTTTGTTTTCAAATCCTGGTACATCTTATCAGCTCCAGGATGAACGGAGTATTTAGAGCTGTGGGCTTCCTGGAGGATAACATCCCGAAGTCCTCCATAAACTGGAACCCATATTCGTCCGTTTAGCCGTAGCATTCCATCTTTGTCGTGGGATAACTGCTCCTCAGTTACTCCCAACTTTTCTGCAGGATAGTTAGCTTCCAGCACAGCTTCCTTCTGTGCAGCTAACACCCTTTCATTCAAATTATTTCTTATCTCAATGCGCTTGGCATTGATTCTGATTGGCTTCACCCTTTCCTTTCTGCTTAAGGCGTCGACAACTACATTGGCCTTGCCTGGATGGTATCTTATCTCACAGTCATAATCATTCAAAGTTTCCATCCATCGCCTTTGACGCATGTTCAATTCCTTCTGATTGAACATGTGTTGAAGACTCTTGTGATCGGAATATATTATACACTTGGTTCCGTACAAGTAATGTCTCCATAGCTTCAAAGCAAACACAACCGCACCCAATTCCAAATCGTGGGTGGTGTAGTTCTTCTCATGCACCTTGAGCTGTCGAGAAGCGTAGGCAATGACTTTGCCTCTCTGCATGAGCACACAGCCCATACCAGTATGTGATGCGTCACAATACACCACAAATTCCTCTATGCCATCGGGCAATATCAACACTGGAGCATTGCTCAACTTCTTCTTCAAGATATCGAAGGATTCCTGCTGCTTAGGGCCCCAATCAAACTTAATCTTCTTACGGGTCAATGAAGTTAGGGGCGCAGCAATCCTTGAGAAGTTCTCGATGAATCTCCTATAATATCCTGCCAATCCGAGGAAACTGCGAATCTCAGTAGGAGTCTTCGGCTCCTGCCAATTCATGACTGCTTCTACTTTAGCGGGATCTACTTGGATACCACGCTCGCTTACAACATGTCCAAGGAATTGGACTTCTCGAAGCCAAAATTCACACTTCGAATTGGAGATCGAATTAGAAGCTTACCAAGGTCCTATTGATGTTAAGCTAACACTAGGATCGGCCTTGATGATCAGATTAGCTCCAGGGAGTCTTGAGAACTTTTGCAAGTCTTGAGAGTTCTTGTTCACAATTGTAAATGCCCAAGGATTTGATGAAACAACTGATTTAAAGCTGGAAATTCAGGGTTACTGTTTGCCTAGCCATGCATGGCATTTGATTGGAGCAAAAGGAGGCGAGAACCAGCTGTTTACCACTTAAATTCGGACCCAAATCAACCCAGTTCGCTAATTCTGTCGCTGGCAGCCCCATGCGGCCCGCTTGGGTCAGACCAGGCGGGTCGCCTGACCCCTGATCAGCCAAACTTGATTCCAGTTTGGCAGCTTTAGTCCCTGAACTTGCGCGCGATGTTTTGGCTTCATATCTTGACCCGTAAACCCCCAAACTTGGTTTTTAAGAACCTTAGGACTTTTACCAACATGGAAATGTCCTCGTTTAACTTTGCGCTCGCCCGAAAAGCCATAAAATTCGACGTTGACGCTTTTAACCCCTCAAGTACGGTTTTGGCCATAACTTTCTCATATGATAACGAAACTTCATGAAATTTTTACCACATATTCTAGTGAGTATATTTTAGCTTTACAAAGCTTCGGGTCTGCCAAAAGATCACTCAGAGGTATAAATTCAACATGTTGACACTTTTAGCCCCTATAGTTACGGTTTTGGCCATAACTTTCTCATACGATAACGAAACTTCATGAAATTTTTACCACATATTCTAGTGAGTATATTTTAGCTTTACAAAGCTTCGGGTCTGCCAAAAGATCACTCAGAGGTATAAATTCAACATGTTGACACTTTTAGCCCCTATAGTTACGGTTTTGGCCATAACTTTCTCATACGTTGACGAAACTTCATGAAATTTTAACCACACATTCTAGTGAGTATATTTTAGCTTTACGAAGCTTCGGGTCTGCCAAAAGTTCACTCAGAGGTATAAATTAAACATGTTGACACTTTTGGCCCCTATAGTTTGCAATACTTCACTTTTGTGCAATTTCCGCGGCGTATGATCCATGAACCATCCGTTTAAGGTTATAAACATTATGTAGGGTTATCATAGAGCCTATTTATCCATTGTTGACACTTTGGACCCTTACGTTCCATAGTTTTCACTATTTGTCACTTTTAGTCCCTCTACGGTATGTTTTCACATACCGGAACCTTATGATACGTGTCAAGACATTATTGGACGAAATTTTTCGAGGTGTTACAATTAGAGTAGTCTGCGAAGTAGATGGGCCACAACTATGCTCAACCTCTAAAACTTCGAAATAAAATCAGGCTTCAAGACTATTCATCTAGTTTCCGTCTAGAGATCCATTTTAGTTTTCCGGTTGGCCACGCGGGGCGCACCATGGGGTTCTTAGTTTTAAACCTCTAGAATGAGAGATGGTTCAAGATTTAAAGAGTAAGCGACTTTAAGCTTTTCAGAGCCGTCTTTAAGAGTGTACATGGTAGACGATCGCACATCGTCCGTCATCTGGATGGGATTCATTTTTTTCTCACTTAGTACCATATGTTGAGTCACACCCCGATATTTCTACGTATTACCGGTGGGCCCGGTGGGGAGTATCGTGACGTAGTTGATATCATCATAGTCAAATTTTCACAGTTTAATGCACAGCAGAAGCTAAAGATAACAATATTACAAACCGAACGAAAGTAATATCAATTATTACAAAAACAGTTGTAAGGGATCCACAGGCGGATCAAGATAAAAGGAACATTGTTCAACAGATTATAAACATCTAAGCTTGCAAGACTCTTTATTGATGCTAGGAGTAGCCAGCCTATTCCGCCTAGTACCTGCACTTTAGCCTTTTTTGGAAAATACGTCAATTTACACTAGTAAATACAATTAACCGACTCTTTTGAAAAGTGTTAAAGAAAATTGATTTAATTGCACAAGGCACAAATAATCTTTTATAACTTGGGATAATTAATTCAAAATAATCTTGTAAAAGAATTACATGTTTATTATACGTTCAGTAGCCCGGGCTGAATACCGGGTTAAAGATTAATAGACACACCACATAATATAACCTACGGCGAGTTATTCTCGAACAAGCAGGTATATCATTTTACATACACACCGGCAGGTGTATGCCTACACCCCGAGCTTAAGTTATGTCCATTTCAATGAATGAGCCGAGGATATCCAGGACATGGTCATTAACCCCCCAAAGGCTTAAAATAAACATAACAGATTAAACGGGTTATCTCAATGATTTAACCTTCATACGATCAAAAATTCAATACCCGACCAAGCAGTATTTTATATACCGTACCCCAAGCCCGAATAAGGGAAAATAAGTTAAAAGTATTTACCTGAGAAAATATGTATATCAATCAGCAAGTGCAAAGTATCTTTTACTGGGCTCCTAAATTTGGAACGAAGGTTTTAATAATCTATTAGATTCCTAACGGGTCTTACTTAAGTTTAAACTTAGACCGGTTAGTTTTAAAGAAAGGTATACGGTTCAAAACGCAAGATTAAGCGAAGACCGGAATAAATTGTGATTTAGACCCGACAATTTTGAAGACTAGTATAATATGGGTAAACTAAACACATTCTGGATTTTGAGATAAAAATGATAAAGTTTGACCCGTTTCGGTTAATTTATGCAAACTAGTTACATAAACCGCACCGAACGCGAAAAATGCATAACGGGTAAACAAAAGAGTCATGAACAGGTTTCCCTAAGTTAATATGCCATAAATATGTTGTGATATCAGTAGGATACCTTCCATTATGCCCAAAATGAATTTAAAATCAACGTAAGCCCCAAAGGGGCATTTTGGTCATTTTAAAGATTATAAAAGAGATTAAATAATATTCTGAGGTTCTGGTCTTAAATGATCAGTAAATATTTATTTTTGCCGGTTATATCAGTAAGATATTGCATATATGTGAAATTTATCATTTATAACCAAACTATGCATCGTAGGGGCATTTTGGTAATTTCACATAAGCTTTAAAGGTCTAATTTAGAAATCTGAGTTCAAAACTTTTGCTTACTGTTAAAGTAGAAAAATTTACTTAAAACATCAGTAGGTATTAAGTCTTATATGTCAAAAATAGTTTTCATCCATACTATGCGTTTATAACGCGTAAAAAGTCGGTTTTCGGTGAATTTTCGGGTTATATAAGGAAAGCTGAGATTTTCATCAGCCCAGAAGGCTTAAAATATTTTATTTATCATATAAAATCAGTAGCAAAAGATTTGGTATCAATATGTTATGTAAAACTAATTTAATTAGCAAAAATGGTCTAACCGACAATTACCGAATCAAAGCAAGAACCCTATGTCATGTTCAGTTTAAAAATAAATAAAAATCTTCAAAAATCCCAAAATATTATATTACATCAGTGGGTAAAAAGTTTGGGGTCAAAATTTGAGTTTAGATAGGCTTTATGCTATTAATGCCATTTAATCAATAAAAAGCTTTCAAATTACGATATTGAGCATAACTCCTCATTTAGACCTCAAACTGATGTCAAATTTTTAGGACATGTTTATAAATCAGTAATAAAGGTTTTTTGTCCTCTTACATTTTCAAAAATCTCGTTTTAAGGTCAAAAGGGCATAATGGTCAACATTTAAGCAATTAACAAAAACATGCAAATGAATCAGATTAATTAGGAACCAAGTTGTATAACCTCAGAGGGTTATACTAACCTATATGACGGGTGGTTCATTGGACAACCCTTAATCATGTTAAAAGACGAATTAATACTCCACTTAATCGCGTAATTATCTTGAATTAGATGAATGCGATTGCTTATGTTTCAGGTGCGGTTCGGGAGCTAAAAAGGGACAAAACGCAGCTTTGGAAGCTTTGGAGATGAACGGGCCGTGCGTGGAAGGATTGAAGAAACAAAACATACAAGTCAGGGCTCCACCGTAAATTACGGTGGCCACCGTAACTTACGGTGGCCCTGATACTTGTAATTTTCCACCGTAACTCAGTTTAATCTCACCGTAACATCTTGAAGGCCACCGTAACTTACGGTGACACCGTAAGTTACGGTGGATGCTGCAAGGAAATCCGTAACTGCCTCATTTAATCAGTTTTTGGGTGTCTTTTCACATTATCTCATGATTGGACGTTTCTCTGGCATCTTGGGGGCGATTTTGGCTGTTGGCACTTGGTTCTAAACAATTTCTAACATTCGGTTTGTGTTTTTGATTCGTATGAACATTAATCGTTGTGTGATGATGATGTACCAAGTCATGCGTGGCTAAACTTTTGGTGATCATCATAGATGTAAGGTTTGCTTTTGAAACACTATGTTTGTGCTTGAATTTCTAGAATAATAACTTTAAATGTTTGTTTAAGTTATTGTGGTGTTTGAATGTTTATTTGAAAAGTGTTGAGTTTTGTTTGATTATAATCTAAACCATACGTTCTTGGTGCCATTGGCAATTGAGATATCATGGGAGGGATTAGGGTTGGATAAATGTCAATTGATCATCGGGTAACAGCCTCGCATTTTATAATCCGAGTACTTAGTTCCCTTTTATCACAAACAGATAATCAAACACGAGCCATGTCTATGTGGTTCTTTCTAGTTAAGCATAAACATTAGTGTGGATTAAAACCTGAAATCTAGGATGGTCGCTTGTTCCTAATCTGTTTACAAACTTAATCTTTGATTTTCAATTTAAGTAGTTAATATTAGTTCTTAAAACCAAAACAATCAACTCTTGAATTTTAATTTCTGCATTTTAGGTTAATTGTAATTAAATCACAAAACTATAACATAAACACATTTTCCACATACTCCCTGAGTTCGATACCCACTTACCGCTAGCTATTAGTAGTAATTGGATTAAATTTGCGTGTACCTACGACATCACGTCACTATACCCTGGTCCTAAAGGAACTTTAAAGCATATCTAAACTAAGCTAAATCGGGTCAAAATTGAAAGTCAAAGCAAAAGTCTACTTTTGCGACTTTCGGTTCCGAACCGAGCCTAAACTCAAAATTGTCAGGTTGAACATGATTAGACATGTTTTTACATTAATTACCAAGTTATATAAGTGTTAAAACAGGTTTCATGGCTTCTACATTGTTAATTATGAGTTTATTTGCAAAATAGCTTTTTGTTGACTTTTTAATATGAAGTTTGACCCGACAATTGACCAAGTTAGAGTGATAATCAGAGGGTGCCCTTTTAAGGGCTTATTACCCACATAATTACCAACTCATAGCCACTTTCAATTTGAATAATGGCTGGACCAATAGTGATTAATCACTAAGTCAAAGCTTAATCACGACGGCTTTGACTTTCGGTCATCAGACTAATAAAACATGAACTAGAGAGGCTAAGAATGCTTACTAGAGCTCTTAGCACGAAAATGGAACTGAAGGAAACTTCTTGATGTCCAGAGAGCTCCAGAGGATGGGTTTTGAAATGATTTCAAAGTGAGCAATATCAAGTGTTGCAACATGGGGTCTTATATAGGATTTCAAAATTCACAAGATCATTCCACACAAGCCTATAACTTATTTCTGATGATCCCAGGTGTCCCCTATGCATGAAATAATGTTGGCTCAATCCCTGAATTCGAAAACAAGCTTCCTAAGGCGGTTGAATTGGCTGGACAAGCAGTTGTCCATTTTTCTGCCCAGTTACAGGTCTTACGGACCGTAAGTTTAGGGCCTTACGGTCCGTATCCGCTTTTTAATTTTTATCGCCCAGATCGGCTGTAAGGTGGTCTCTTTGCGGTCCGTAAGACTTGGTCAAAAGACAAAAATTTTGAGAACTTTTGGCATTTGACCATGCAACCTTTAACACCTTGAATCTCTAGTCATTATCAGCAGTAAAGGCCCATATGATCAGGTCAGCATTGCTAAGAATGCATTGCCATGCATTGGTTGCCTTGGAGTCTTGTAAAAAGAGGTTATTGAATGAAATTGGTCGATTTGACACATGGGATTCCAAATTCTTGGATTTGAATATTGAATTATTCATTACATGATTTAACTGGATACCCATGAAATCTTATCAGATTTTTATGTGAATGTAATTATATTTTACTAAAGTTGAAAAATGTTAAAAGGTCACTCAGAGGTAATAATTAACATGTTGACACTTTTAATTTCTTCATATATCCTTTTTAATCATGATTCGGGTTTATAGCATGTTTAGAATCCATGACACGTGTCTTTATTATATTTGGTCGTGATTTTACGAGGGGTTACATCCTCCCCCCCCCCCCCTTAAAAGAAATCTCGACCTTGAGATTTACTGAAATAAATAAGGGTACTTCTGTTTCATTGTAGATTCAACCTCCCACGTGTATTCGGGACCTCTATGGGCATCCCATTAAACCTTTACAATCGGTACATGCTTCTTTCGAAGCTTCTTAACCTGTCAATCCTCAATCGACAAAGGTTTTTCAACAAACTTTAAGTCTCATCTATATGCACATCCTTATGTGACATGGCTAGCGATTCATCGGCTAGACACTTCTTCAGATTGCAGATGTGGAACACATTAAGAATTCCACTGAGCTCTTCCTGTCACACCCCAACCGATGGCGGAATCATCGGGGCATGGCACTGAGCGAAACAGATTGTCCAGAGGTTTCCATAACAATTATCATCAATATTCAGTTTAAATAACACGTCCCGTACCGTGTCCCAAATAACAAACAAATTATTACAGATAACAGCTAGCCAAATATTCTGTTCCGACAACTCAGATTTAAATAAGACAAATAAATATTGTTCAAATGCTCCTAAAGACCCAGCCTGACAAGATCTACAGACAACTATGCTCTAGTTGCTCTTTCTTGACAGACAACTATTTGTTGGGGGGCTCTAGAGCTTTATTCTAGCCTCGCTTTCCTAGCAAGCAAACATCTTAAACACCTGTCACATACGTTAAAATAAAGTCAATACATATAATATAAAGGTGAGCATACAAGTTTGATAATAGCATATAGAGTTCGAATAGTTTACGCATAACGAGCACGTACACAAAGGAAAACGAAGCATGTTAATTATCGACATGGATCTATCGATACCAATGACTGCGGTTTGACCATCCGAGACGGTTCGCAATACATGATTACCACCGTAATCCATGCAAGTAATTGTCCTTAACAACCCCCGTGTAAACGGGTGCTGAGTCCAAACTATAGTACTACGTCGTTAAGGCAGGTAGACAGCATTCCACGTGTAAACACAATCAACAAGTATTCATTTAGTCACGTAATACATGCATATTGGTTAGCATTCAAATAGTTTGAGTAGTGTGATCGATTGTGTTTTGATATAGGTAACGTATGTAACACCCAAAAGTGCTGAAAGCAAAAAGGGATCGAGTATACTCACAGCGGTTGATTGATGGATTGAAGGGAGCACTTGAGAGTAGGGTTAGCCTGAACAGTTCGATAGCATGACGATGAGTAACACGTAGAATGAGTGTAAGTGGGTCGAACAGCCTGGTCGATCGAACAGTAGGTTCGATCGAATGGGTTGTCCGTTCGGCTAGACAGTTCGTTCGGACAGTCCGTTCGATCGGCCGGTAGGCTCGATTGGCTGGACTGTTTGAGTAGATTGTTTCTTGCTTTGAGTAGGATGTGTTTGTGTATGATGGTTTGAACTTTTGAAGTTTTTGTTGTAGTATTTGAGAACACTGAAATATTCTTATCTTTCAGGTCGATCGATCGAACGGTCTGTTCGATCGGCCGGCTTAACCGATCGGTTAGGAACTTCGGTAGTAGTCCTCAGCAGGATGTCACTCGATCGAACAGCATACTCAGTCGAACAGCATGCTCGATCGGGTGGCATTCCTATACGACAAACATATTGGAAATCGACTAAGTGTTGAAGCATAGTATCTCATGATCCGAGGAGTAATGTTCACCAAACGACTCGTTCGATCGAGCATTTTCTCGTTCAATACCATACTTCATGAAATTGTCAAAGTGTGGGGCCATATGCTAGCCGATCGGCTGGCCTGGTCGATCGGCTGGCATGTCCGATCGGTTGGACTGTTCATTCGAACAGCCTAACCGTTCGGCCAGCATCCTGACCTGGTCGGCATGTTCGTCTAGCACTTGGCTGTTTTGATTATTTGTCGTTATGTTAAGGTAGTTTGACAACGAGCTGAGCCATGGAACCTTCGTTCTTACTTGTTTCCCCTGCTCGGACAGGAATCACCCAAATCCAGCCAGTGAACGGTTCGGAACGGCGGTTTAACGTTTAACCCGAAGGGATAGAATCCGAATCTTGAACCACTCATCCACTAGAATGATTGTTGGGTTGGCTCAAGCTCCGTTTCTACCGGTTTGAAGGCATTGAGTGTGAAAGAGTTGAAGGAAAGTTGAGAATCCTTCTTTCAATCCTTCACATCATGTAAATATTTAGATCTTTGATAGATCTTAGCTTGTTTATGTGGAAATCGGTTAGATCCGAGCTATTCATGGTGGATTGAGGCCAAAACATGATGTTCTTGAAGAACACCATGATGACATCACCCAAGAATGCTTAGATCTTGGTGATTTCACGGTTAGAAATCAAGATTTGAAAGATAGAAAGGTGTAGGAGCATGTTTTGATCAAGAGAGTAAAAAATTTAGGATGAAAACTTACCGGAATCGGAAGAAATCTGAGAAAAGGTGAGGAGCACGAGCTGGTCGGTCAGAGAGTTTCTAAAAGTGGAAAGAATGACAATGACAGCCCTATTTATAGGCTCCAAAAGAGGAAAGGGCTGGCCGATCGGCCAGGCATCCCGATCGGACAGCCTGCTCGATCGAACAGTCTGTCCGATCGGCTGGGCTGTTCGATCGGCTGACAGCCTGATCGATCAACAGCCTGGTTCGAGTGTTCGGTGCGACGATTTTCGATATTTCGATTTCGATTGAAGATGATACGGATACGATAGAGTTTCCTATTCAAATTACTTTCAGTCCCAACTACTATATCTAACATACAATCATTTATATTTCACCCTATCCTTACATTACCATTCGTCGTAATTCGATTTCGATTGCATTCGATTTGAGATTCGGGTTTCGATTCGAGTTTCGATTGATTCGATTGAATACCACACAAAACATAAAATAAGCACGCACAGGTAACACGTAAGGCACACACACAAGTAATATATCACCAAATTCGCATAGTTCGAGATTCGAGTTTGATTGATGATTTGATTAGCTTGATTATTGATTGGTTAACATTATCGCATTGTTACTTCCTACTAATCACAGTCGTAAGTCGGTTCGCTTCGATCAAACATTCGATTACTTCGATTCTTTCTTGATTACAACACTTACTCCACATAATACAAACAAAACATAAAATCGACTAATTATAGTCAAAGAAAGTCTAAGTTGACTTGGACTTTGACTTTGACTTTGACATTTTGTAACACGGGGTGTTACAGCCTCCACTTGTTTAGGGAATTTCGTCCCGAAATTAGGCTCGAAGCTGCACAGCACCGTGAATTACCAATTAGATGCTTCAGATCTTCATTTGAACAACTGCGGGTACTTGGCCTTCATGTCGCTTTCGAGTTCCCAAGTGAACTCCGCGCCTCATTTGCCTTCCCATCGGACTTTCACGATAGGGATGCGCGAGCGCCTGAGTTGCTTGGTTTGGCGATCCATGATTTCGACAGGCTTTTCCACGAAGTGTAGCGTTTCGTTGACCTGAAGATCGTCGAGAGGTACAATCAGATCATGATCATCTAGGCATTTTCGGAGGTTTGACACATGGAAAGTCGGGTGGACGTTACTGAGTTCCTCCGGTAGTTCGAGTTTGTAGGCGACTTTTCCGATCCTTTCCAGAATCTTAAAAGGTCTAACATATCGAGGCGCTAGTTTCCCTTTCTTGCCGAATCTAACTACACCCTTCCAAGGTGATACCTTTAGGAGTACGTAGTTGCCAACGTCAAATTCAAGGGGCTTGCGTCTTCTATCAGCGAAACTTTCCTGTCTATCCCTGGCCTTTGCCAAGTTGTCTCGAATCTGGAGGATTTTGTCAGTCGTTTCTTGTAGTAACTCGGGACCGGTTAATTGCGAATGACCGATCTCGTGCCACACAATAGGCGAACGACATCTCCTTCCATATAAAGCCTCGAATGGTGCCATTTGTATGCTGGCATGATAGCTGTTGTTGTACGAGAATTCGACTAACGGTAAGTGTTTGCTCCAACTACCTCCGAAGTCTATGACACACGCGCGGAGCATGTCTTCAAGAGTACGGATCGTTCTTTCAGTCTGTCCATCAGTTTGAGGGTGGAATGCAGTACTCGGGTTAAGCGACGTACCAAGGGCCGCTTGAAACGTTTCCCACAATCGTGAAGTAAACCGAGCGTCACAGTCTGAAATGATGTCACGAGGCGTACCATGATTACAAATTATCTCATCGGTGTAGATTCAGGCTAGTCGTTCTACCTTGTAGTCTTCCCGTATTGGCAAAAAGTGGGCTGATTTGGTCAGACGATCAATTATAACCCAAATGCTGTCGTGACCTGATGGCGTGGGCGGAAGTTTGGTTATGAAATCCATAGCTATACTCTCCCACTTCCATATGGGGATTGGAGGTTGTTCGAGTAAGCCGAAAGGTCGTTGATGTTCAGCCTTAACTCTCGCACAAGTCAGGCAACTTCCAACATAGAGAGCGATATCCCGTTTCATACCCGGCCACCAGTACTTGTAACGAAGATCCTGGTACATTTTATCGGCACCGGGGTGAACGGAGTATCGGGATTTGTGGGCTTCATTCATTATCATCTTTCGCAAATCGGTCCGCTTAGGGATCCAAATTCGGTCCAGATAATAGAAAATCCCATTTGCTTTGCTTACAAGCTGAGCTCCATCGTGATAGATTCTCTCCCTCTTCAAAGTGTGTTCATGAAAACAAGCATGCTGAGCTTCGCGGATGAGAGCTTCGAGATTGTGCTGGGCTTGGGTATTGCGAATACTAAGCAAATAACTTCGTCTGCTGAGTGCGTCGGCTACAACATTTGCCATGCCCGGGTAATAACGAATCTCACAGTCGTAATCGTTAAGAAGTTCTACCCATCGGCGTTGACGCATGTTAAGTTCTTTCTGATTAAAGTTGTAAACTCCTGTGATCGGTGAAGATCGTACACTTTGTACCATACAGGTAGTGTCGCCAAATCTTCAATGCAAAAACAACTGCGCCTAGCTCGAGATCATGGGTGGTATAGTTCTTCTCGTGGATTTTGAGCTGGCGAGATGCGTAAGCTATAACCTTGTCTCGTTGCATGAGAACACAGCCAAGACCAAGGTTGGAAGCATCACAGTAGACAATGAAATCGTCGTTTCCGTCCGGCAACGTGAGAACAGGAGCATTGCAGAGCTTGCGCTTAAGGGTTTGAAAAGCAGACTCTTGTTCAGTTCCCCAAACAAAAGACCTGTCTTTATGGGTAAAAGTGGTAAGCGGCACAACGATCTTAGAGAATCCTTCGATAAATCGTCGATAATAACCCGCTAATCCAAGAAATGATCAGACTTCAGACGGGTTCTTTGGCGTAATCCAGCTTTTGACTGCTTCAATCTTCACGGGATCGACATGAATACCCTGACTATTCACGATGTGACCCAGAAACTGAACCTCCTCCAACCAGAATTCGCACTTGGAGAACTTGGCGTAGAGTTGGTTCCCCTGGAGTAACTCGAGAACCAAACGTAGATGTTGCGCGTGTTCGGCCTTCGATTTGGAATAAATCAAGACATCGTCGATCAACACGATGACGAAACGATCAAGATAAGGCTTACACACGCGATTCATCAGATCCATAAAAACTGCGGGTGCGTTGGTTAGACCAAAAGGCATAACAACGAATTCATAATGGCCATAACGGGTACGAAAGGCTGTTTTGGGTATATCTTCCTCTTGTATGCGCAACTGATGATAGCTTGAACGTAGATCGATCTTCGAGAAACACTTGGCACCTTGCAGCTGATCAAATAAGTCATCGATTCGAGGCAAAGGGTAACGGTTCTTGATGGTCAGCTTATTCAATTCCCGATAGTCGATGCACATCCTGAACGACCCATCCTTCTTTTTAACGAAAAGGACTGGCGCGCCCCAAGGAGGGGTGCTCGGGCGAATGAAGCCTTTTTCCAGTAACTCCTGGAGTTGGTTCGAGAGTTCCCTCATTTTGGATGGCGCGAGTCGATAAGGGGCCTTAGCAACAGGGTTAGATCCAGGAATAAGGTCGATACGAAAGTCGATATCACGACTTGGCGGTAGTCCGGGAAGATCATCAGGGAACACCTGAGGAAATTCACGAACCACTGAGACGTCTTTGACTTCAACCTTCTTTTTCTTTTTCTTCTCCGCTACTACAATGTTGCCCAAGAAAGCGTTGTATTCCTTGCGGAGATACTTGCTAGCTTGGACGCATGACATGAGTTTGAGACCCTTCGAAGCTGTTTCACCGTACACACATAATAGATCACCGTTGGCGAGCGAGAATCGAATCATCTTTTCAAAGCACACAACTTCAGCATGGTTTTCGCGAAGAAAGTCCATGCCTACTATGACGTCAAAACTTCCGAGTAGCATCGGAATAAGGTCGATTGGGAAGATGTGATTGTTGAGCTCGAGGGTACAATCACGAAGAATAGAGTTAACAGCGACGGTTCTTCCAGTAGCAACTTCGACTTCGAATGACGAGGGGAGATAAGAACGCTTACGACTAAGGAGCTTCTCAAATTCAAATGACACAAAGCAGTTATCGGCTCCGGTATCAAACAAACATGATGCATAAATACCATTCAAAAGGAACGTACCATTAACCACGTTGTTGTCAGCCTGGGCTTAACGGGCATTGATGTTAAAGGTTCTGGCACGGGCTGCTTGATGTTGCTGCTGAGGCTGCTGCTGCTGGGGTTCTTGTTTCACAACCCTGTTCGGGCACATGTTTGCGAAGTGGTTAGGATCACCACATGCAAAGCAGACTCGAGCATTGACTGCGGGTGCTTGAGCTGTAGGTTGGCCTTGAGGGGCTGGAAGTAGAGCTTGATGAGCGGCGGCTTGAACTGGGGCTTGACGGGGACCATAGCGACAGTTCGCAGTGAAATGCCCGTACAGGTTGCAGTGGCGCAGAAACGACAGGTGATTCCCACCGGATGATGGTATGAGCATGTCGGGCAGAGAGGGTGGGGACCTATGTAAGCGCGCTTAGCTGGCAGCGCATTGATCACTGGAGCTTGTCGTTGGTGAGACTGCTGCTGAGCCTGTACGACTTGCAGAGGAGCTGCAGTTGTTGCCACAGCACAGTTCTTGTTGCTGGAGCTGTTGTTGTTGTGCTTCTTCTTTCTTCTTGACGACTTGGAGGGTGGAGCAGCGGTGGTGTCGACGGTCGATGTGGCGGTGGCTTGGTGCAGAGGCTTGGTATGCTTATCCCAAAAACCAGACTTTACCCGCTTGTCATTGATCTCGGCGGCAAGCAGGTAGGTTTCTTCAATCGGTGATGGCTTGGCAGCATGAACGAAATCGGCAACACAGTCGGGTAGAGCTCGAATATACTTCTTGATGGCCATGTCTGACGTCTTGACTTGATCGAGACAAATGATGCTGAGCTGTTTAAAGCGTGCAGTCAAAGCAGCGTTGTCTCCATCCTTCTGCTTGATGTTCCAAAACTCGTCCTCCAGCTTTTGGCGTTCATGGGGAGGGCAAAATTCGTCCATCATAATAGCCTTTAACTCCTCCCAAGTCAGCTCATAAGCTGCATCATTTCCGCGCTTGTTTCGTTCGGCCGTCCACCAGTCCAGAGCTCGGGACTGGAAGACGCCTGTAGCATTGAGGGTGCGGAGATTTTCAGGACAGCCGCTTTGGCGCAGAGTGACTTCAACTGAATCGAACCATTGAAACATGGCGGTAGGGCCATCTTCTCCGGTGAATTCTTTGGGTCCGCATGCTTTAAACTGTTTGAAGCTGAAACCAGTCTTGTTGGCATCCTTAGGAGCATCGATTCGCGACTCCTCAGACGATTTGCTGGCGTTTTCAAAGACATCGCTCACAGCTTTTGCCACGCTCTTGGCAATGATAGTAGCGAGACGCCTGTCTCTCTTCTCTTGGCGGGTAAGTGGGGTTCGGTGTCCAGATGACGACATGGTCTGCAACAGACATCGTCGTATGTCTCAGACACAACAAATCGAATCTCACCTCACACGTTTATTACTTACTAAAGCTTAGAAATACGTCGAAACACGCATCACATAAACACGTAGGCACATAACCACAGATTCACGTAATCACAGAAGCACATAGGCACGTAGAGCACAGAGACACATAAGCACAGAAGCACATACACATGTAAACACAGAAGTAGTTAATGTCACGTAATTCCCCTATAGCACATAGAGCATTCTGACTGCCTCAAGATCCTATCATTCAAAGTTCGCGTGTCGTTCGTGTATAGCGATCGTGTATAGTTTATCGAATAGTGTCGCATAATCGTATATCATATCGAGTATAGTATAGCGTATATCATATCATAGTATTGTCTAGAATTGCAACGACTTGTTAGCGTTTTGAGATAGGATAGCAATACGAGTCGTGTGTGTCGATCGAAGTGATAGCAAAAATCGGGCGAGCATCAAAATTAAACACATAAACAGGTAAGTACACATAAAACACATAAAAACTGGCGAATTATCAGAGTCGGCAGTTGCGGGCTCAGTATCGAAACACATAAAATCAAGGAAATGGATTGTCTGCGGCTACTAGACATTGACTACCCAAAGTGATTCGACTATTCACAATAAACTTGTCGTCATTTTTCGACTTTCGGGATCGCGTTTCTGCCTCGATTCTTGGGCATTCAACACGTATTCCCTAGGTCATACTCGTGAGTTCAGGTCGTTGGAGTCCGTTGAGGCTTTGGTGAGATGAGTAAAAGTTGGAATAAGTTGCTAAGGTTCAGGTTTCACCCCAGGCTTAGCAATTTCTTCCTTGTTTTAGTAAAGTTTGAGGAGATTATTCATCAAAATATGGATTTCACTCCTGATTTGGTATAATTCTCCTCGTTTGTTATCGAAAATAATAAGGAATTCATTGATAAATTGATAAAATCAGCATTGATCAACAATTTCGTCGAGAGTTTGCGCCTTTCACACCTAATCTCGACTAAATCGCTTGAATTCATTTGAAAATTCGAGTGCAGTGATAGTGCAGGAAATGGCGATAGGTAACACATAAACTTGGTCTGTTGGTTCCTAACTATAGTCTAGGTCTCTAAGACAGCGACCCAGACTAGGTCGTGTCTAGCCTAATTCCCTATAGTTATGGCTCTGATACCAACCTGTCACACCCCAACCGATGGCGGAATCATCGGGGCATGGCACTGAGCGAAACAGATTGTCCAGAGGTTTCGATAACAATTATCATCACTATTCAGTTTAAATAACACGTCCCATACCGTGTCCCAAATAACAAACAAATTATTACAGATAACAACAAGCCAAATATTCTGTTCCGACAACTCAGATTTAAATAAGACAAATAAATATTGTTCAAATGCTCCTAAAGACCCAGCCTGACAAGATCTACAGACAACTATGCTCTAGTTGCTCTTTCTTGACATACAACTATTTGTCGGGGGCCTTTAGAGCTTTATTCTAGCCTCGCTTTCCAAGCAAGCAAACATCTTAAACACCTGTCACATACGTTAAAATAAAGTTAATACATATAATGTAAATGTGAGCATACAAGTTTGATAATAGCATATAGAGTTCGAATAGTTTACGCATAACCAGCACGTACACAGAGGAAAACGAAGCATGTTAATTATCAACATGGATCTATCGATACCAATGACTACGGGTTGACCGTCCGAGACGGTTCGCAATACATGATTACCACCGTAATCCATGCAAGTAATTGTCCTTAACAACCCCCGTGTAAACGGGTGCTAAGTCCAAACTATAGTACTACGTCGTTAAGGCAGGTAGACAGCATTCCACGTGTAAACACAATCAACAAGCATTCATTTAGTCACGTAGTACATGCATATTGGTTAGCGTTCAAATAGTTTGAGTAGTGTGATCGATTGTGTTTTGATATAGGTAACGTATGTAACATCCAAAAGTGCTGAAAGCAAAAAGGAATCGAGTATACTCACAGCGGTTGATTGATGGATTGAAGGGAGCGCTTGAGAGTAGGGTTAGCCTGAACAGTTCGATAGCATGACGATGAGTAACATGTAGAATGACTGTACGTGGGTCGAACAGCCTGGTCGATCGGACAGTAGGTTCGATCGAATGGGTTGTCCGTTCGGCTAGACGGTTCGTTCGGACAGTCCGTTCGATCGGCCGGTAGGCTCGATCGGCTGGACTGTTCGAGTAGATTGTTTCTTCCTTTGAGTAGTATGTGTTTGTGTATGATGGTTTGAACTTTTGAAGTTTTCGTTGTAGTATTTGAGAACACTAAAATGTTCTTACCTTTTAGGTCGATCGATCGAACGGTCTGTTCGATCGGCCGGCTTAACCGATCGGCTAGCAACTTCAGTAGTAGTCCTCAGCAGGATGTCACTCGATCGAACAGCATACTCGATCGAACAGCATGCTCGATCGGGTGGCATTCCTATACGACAAACGAATTGGAAATCGACTAAGTGTTGAAGCATAGTATCTCATGATCCGTTGAGTAATGTTCACCAAACGACTCGTTCGATCGAGCATTTTCTCGTTCAATACAATACTTCATGAAATTGTCAAAGTGTGGGGCCATATGCTAGCCGATCGGCTGGCCTGGTCGATCGGCTGGCATGTCCGATCGGTTGGGCTGTTCGTTCGAACAGCCTAACCGTTCGGCCAGCATCCTGACCTGGTTGGCCTGTTCGTCTAGCACTTCGCTGTTTTGATTATTTTTCGTTATGTTGAGGTAGTTTGACAACGAGCTGGGCCATGGAACCTTCGTTCTTACTTGTTTCCCCTGCTCGGACAGGAATCACCCAAATCCGGCCAGTGAACGGTTTGGAACGGCGGTTTAACGTTTAACCCGAAGTCGGTGAACCTCGTGGATAGAATCCGAATCTTGAACCACTCATCCACTAGAATGATTGGTGAGTTGGCTCAAGCTTTGTTTCTACCGGTTTGAAGGCATTGAGTGTGAAAGAGTTGAAGGAAAGTTGAGAATCCTTCTTTCAATCCTTCACATCATGTAAATGTTTAGATCTTTGATAGATCTTAGCTTGTTTATGTGGAAATCGGTTAGATCCGAGCTATTCATGGTGGATTGACGCCAAAACATGATGTTCTTGAAGAACACCATGATGACATCACCCAAGAATGCTTAGATCTTGGTGATTTCACGGTTAGAAATCAAGGTTTGAAAGATAGAAAGGTGTAGGAGCATGTTTTGATCAAGAAAGTACAAGATTTAGGATGAAAACTTACTTGAATCGGAAGAAATCTGAGAAAAGGTGAGGAGCCAGAGCTGGTCGGTCAGAGAGTTTCCAAAAGTGGAAAGAATGACAATGACAGCCCTATTTATAGGCTCCAAAAGAGGAAAGGGTTGGCCGATCGGCCAGGCATCCCGATCGGACAGCCTGCTCGATCGGACAGTCTGTCCGATCGGCTGGGCTGTTCGATCAGCTGACAGCCTGATCGATCAACAGCCTGGTTCGAGTGTTCGGTACGACGATTTTCGATATTTCGATTTCGATTGAAGATGATACAGATACGATAGAGTTTCCTATTCAAATTACTTTCAGTCCCAACTACCATATCTAACATACAATCATCTATATTTCACCCTATCCTTACATTACCATTCGTCGTAATTCGATTTCGATTGCATTCGATTTGAGATTCGGGTTTCGATTCGAGTTTCGATTGATTCGATTGAATACCACACAAAACATAAAATAAGCACGCACAGGTAACACGTAAGGCACACACACAAGTAATATATCACCAAATTCGCATAGTTCGAGATTCGAGTTCGATTGATGATTTGATTAGCTTGATTATTGATTGGTTAACTTTATCGCATTGTTACTTCCTACTAATCACAATCGTAAGTTGGTTCGCGTCGATCAAACATTCGATTACTTCGATTCTTTCTTGATTACAACACTTACTCCACATAATACAAATAAAACATAAAATCGACTAATTATAGTCAAAGAAAGTCAAAGTTGACTTGGACTTGGACTTTGACTTTGACTTTGGCTTTGACATTCTGTAACACGGGGTGTTACACTTCCGGCAGGTTTAACTTGTATGCCACTGTTCCGACACATTTGATGATCTCGAATGGTCCTATATATCTTGGGCTTAACTTGCCTTTCTTTCCAAAACGCATTACCCCTTTCCAGGGTGATACCTTAAGTAACACTTTGTCACCTACCTCGAATTTCAGAGGTTTACGCCTTTTATCTGCGTAGCTTTTCTGCCTATCCCTGGCAGCTTTGAGACCGATCACGAATCTGCACAATCTTATCTGTCGTCTCTAGAACTATATCAGGTCCTGTTAGTTGGACATCTCCAACTTCCGCCCAGCAAACTGGCGTCCTGCACTTTCTTCCGTACAAGGCCTCAAATGGTGCAGCTTGAATACTGGAGTGATAGCTATTATTATATGAGAATTCAATTAATGGAAGATGATCATCCCAACTTCCACCTAGATCAATAACACAAGCCCTTAGCATATCCTCCAGTGTTTGAATTGTACGCTCACTTTGACCATCCGTCTGAGCATGATATGCAGTGCTGAAATTTAATCGAGTGCCTAGGGATTGCTGAAAGCTTTTCCAAAAATGCGATGTATACCTCGTATCCCTATCAGAGATGATAGATACTGGCACCCCGTGGAGAGATACAATCTCGTCCACGTACAGCTGAGCTAACTTATCTGAGCTGTGTGTTTCCTTAATAGGTAAGAAGTGGGCTGACTTCGTCAGTCTATCCACTATAACCCAAATAATATCATTTCCTCGCTTTAACTTGCGCGCATGTCAAACATTTGGCCACATAAGTGGCTATAGATTTCTTCAAAGCTATCCACCAATAATTTGCCTTTAAATCCTGGTACATCTTGTCACTTCCAGGATGAACTGAGTATTTGGAGCTATGGGCTTCTTGAAGAATCACATCCCTAAGTCCTCCATAAATTGGAACCCATATTCGTCCATTCAATCTTAGGATTCCATCCTTGCCATACGATGACTGTTCAGCAGTTACTCCCAACTTTTCATTCGGGAAGTTAGCTTCTAACACAGCTTCCTTCTGAGCGGCTAGAAACCTTTCATTCAAGTTGTTTCTCAATTCAATGCTCTTGGCATTGATCCTAATGGGCTTAATTCTTTCTTTTCTGCTCAAGGCATCGGCAACCACATTCGCCTTACCTGGATGGTATCGGATTTCACAATCATAATCATTCAGTGTCTCCATCCATCGACGATGTCTCATGTTTAGATCCTTCTGGTTGAACAGATGCTGGAGGCTCTTATGATCGGAATAGATCACACACTTAGTCCCATACAGTTAATGTCTCCAAAGCTTCAGTGCAAATACAACGACACCCAACTCCAAATCCAAATCGTGGGTGGTGTAATTCTTCTCATGCACCTTTAATTGTCGGGAAGCATAGGCAATAACCTTGCCTTTTTGCATAAGCACACATCCCAAGCCAGTGTGAGATGCATCACAATATACTACAAATTCTTCAATCCCCTCAGGCAATGTCAACACAGGTGCATTGCTTAGCTTCTGCTTGAGTATATTAAAGGATTCTTGTTGCTTAGGACCCTAATCAAACTTGATATTTTTGCGAGTTAATGAAGTTAGGGGTGCAGCAATCCTTGAGAAGTTTTCAATAAAGCGCCTATAATATCCTGCCAAACCCAAGAAGCTGCGAATCTCTATGGGTGTCTTCGGCTCTTGCCAATTCATGATTGCCTCAATCTTAGCGGGATCCACCTGGATACCACGCTCACTAACCACATGTCCAAGGAATTGGACTTCACGAAGCCAAAACTCACATTTTAAAAACTTGGCGTAGAGCTTCTCATGCTAAAGAAGTTTAAGAATACAAGAAGGTGCTTTTCATGCTCAGCCTTGTTCTTTGAATAAATAAGAATGTCATCAATGAAGACGATGACAAACTTGTCCAAGTAGGGTTTACAGACGTGATTCATGAGATCCATGAATGTTGTTGGTGCATTAATGAGCCCGAAGGGCATCACTAAGAACTCGTAGTGACCATAACGAGTCCTAAATGCAGTCTTGTGCACATCTTCATCTCTAACCTTCAGCTGATGGTAACCAGACCTCAAATCAATCTTGGAGAAGTAACTTGCCCCTTGCAGTTGATCGAACAGATCGTCGATCCTGGGTAATGGATATCTATTCTTGATTGTGACCTTGTTCAGTTCTTGATAATCTATGCATAGACGCATCGATCCATCCTTCTTCTTCACAAACAGAATCGGTGCTCCCCAGGGGGATAAACTAGGTCGGATAAAACGTTTGGCCAACAAATCATCCAGTTGAGTCCTTAACTCTTTCATTTCGGTCGGTGCTAACCTGTAAGGTGCTCTTGCAACATGTGCTGCTCCAGGAATGATGTCGATTCTGAACTTCACTTGCCTATCCGGGGGTAAACCAGGTAGTTCTTCAGGGAATACTTCTGGATATTCAGAAATGACTGGGATGTCTTCAATCTTGGGCTTTGGTTCATCAATAGTCACCTGTGCCATATAAATGACACAACCCTTCTTCATACACCTTGACGCCTTAAGCATAGACACTTGCTTAGGCAACCCATATTGAGTATCTCCTTGTATGGTAAGTGGCTCACCATACGGAGTCTTGATCACCACTTGTTTCTTGTCACAAACAATCTAGGCTTGGTTATGAGATAACCAATCCATGTCTATCACTATGTCGAAACCACCTAATTTCAAAGGAAGCAACGATAACGGAAAAGAGTGGTTCCTAATGGATATAAAACATCCATCTAACACAGTTGAAGCAGTTTCTATGGTACCATCGGCCATATTTTATGCTCAGGGTTTTAACAGGCAAATTTAATAACTTACAAAACTTATCATCAACAAACTACTTATCTACACCCGAATCAAATAATACCCTTGCATAAACATCATTAATAAGAAAGGTACCTGTTATCACGTTATCATTCTGGATTGCTTCTTGAGCATTCATTTGAAAGACCCGAGCATTAGTCTTTTTACCTTCTTCAAGTTTCTTGGCATACTTTGGGCAGTTAGACTTGATATGCCCCTTCTCGTTACAATTGTAACAAGTTGCATCCTTTATCTTCTTACAATCCAATGTCTTATGCTCACTAGACTTACAAATCCCACAAGCCCTAGGCTGCGATTGGGATTTGGATTCATACCTGCACTTTCCCATATGACGTTTCTTGCAGGTCTTGCATTTGGGCTTTTCACCCGACTGTTGGTCATCTTTCTTAAAACCCGAACTCTTCTTGTGATCCGAATTTCCTTTATGTTTCTTATCCGAACGGTGTGAGTTATCATCCTCACGTTTCCTCTTCCCCTCATCAGAATGCCTAAGCGATCTCTGCCTGACCGCATCAAGGGTAAGAGATAATGACAAGTCAACTACAGATCTAAAGGTGGTAGGTCGAGAGGCTTTCACACTAGCTTTGATCTCTGGGGCTAAACCCCCAATGAAACGGGCTATACATTTTGGTTCCGGTGTCACCAAGTAAGGAACCAATCTAGACATGGTATTGAAACTGGTAAGGTATGCCTGGCAGTCTAAATTCTTCATGACCAAGGTCAAGAAGTCAGTCTCAATCTTCTCAACTTCATGTTGAGGACAGAAATTCTCTTTAATCAAAGCAACAAACTGAGCCCATGATAAGTTGTATAACGGAATTGTAACACCTCGAAAAATTTCGTCCAATAATGTCTTGACACGTGTCATAAGGTTCCGGTATGTGAAAACATACCGTAGAGGGACTAAAAGTGACAAACAGTGAAAACTATGGAACGTAAGGGTCCAAAGTGTCAACAATGGATAAATAGGCTCTATGATAACCCTACATAATGTTTATAACCTTAAACGGATGGTTCATGGATCATACGCCGCGGAAATTGCACAAAAGTGAAGTATTGCAAACTATAGGGGCCAAAAGTGTCAACATGTTTAATTTATACCTCTGAGTGAACTTTTGGCAGACCCGAAGCTTCGTAAAGCTAAAATATACTCACTAGAATGTGTGGTTAAAATTTCATGAAGTTTCGTCAACGTATGAGAAAGTTATGGCCAAAACCGTAACTATAGGGGCTAAAAGTGTCAACATGTTGAATTTATACCTCTGAGTGATCTTTTGGCAGACCCGAAGCTTTGTAAAGCTAAAATATACTCACTAGAATATGTGGTAAAAATTTCATGAAGTTTCGTTATCATATGGGAAAGTTATGGCCAAAACCGTACTTGAGGGGTTAAAAGCGTCAACATCGAATTTTATGGCTTTTCGGGCGAGCGCAAAGTTAAACGAGGACATTACCATGTTGGTAAATGTCCAAGGGTTCTTAAAAACCAGATTCGGGGGTTTACGAGTCAAGATTCATGGCCAAATCATCGCAACCAAAGTACAGGGACCAAAACTGCAACAAATGGGCAAACTTTGGAGCTGCCAATAAACCCAGGTGCAGAATCCGCGAACAGCAGCGATTTGGGTCCGAAATTAAGTGGGTAACAGCTGTTTTCACCTCCCAAAAGCTCCAATAACATTGCATGCATGCCTAGGCCACAGTAACCCCTTGCAAACATCAACAATTCAGCTTTAAATCTGATCCAAAGCTCATTTTACTAAACACTTGTGTTGTGAACAAGAACTTCCAAACTTGCAAAAGCTCTCAAGCATCTCTGAAGCATTTCTGGACATCAAGGCCGATTTCTAGTGTTAGCTTAACATCAATAGGACCTTGGTAAGCTTCTAATTCGATCTCCAATCCGTTCTTGCTTTGATTATTGCTAAAAGTCAAACTGTTTGTTCATAAGCCTTGACTTTCTGATTAAACAAGTTTCAATCAGTCATTTCTCGAATTGAAACCTGATATATGTTGGTATTTATGTGGGAAACAAACCCTCTAAAGGGTATTATCTGAATCCCACTACATGCATGCTAATTGTCGAGTCAAACGTGATTCTAAAAAGTCAACAGAAGTGATTTTTGAGAAAAATAGCTTAATGGTAAAATAAATGACATGCAATCTGTTTGATCTTCATAGATAGCTTTATTATGAATATAAGAATGTATTTTACCACGATCAACTCGACAATCTATAGTATAGACACGAATCGGAACCGAAAGTCTTGTAAAACGACTATTTCGTAGACTATCGATTCGGATTCGTACATGCATGTTTGAAATCTGTATTGGAAAGTATTTCTGACCATTTTTATTTTGGTAAAACTTTCTGGAATTTTTATTGTTTGAATCTATGCTTAGCCGATTAAATTGCATGTTTCCGATTATGCTTAAAAGTTGACTATTTTGCCCTTTTTGATATAAAACGTGATTTTTGGAAAAGTGAAAGAGTAGAAATCTTTATTTCTAATATATAAACTTGCACCGAAAATTTCGGATCAGTTGGTGGTCCAGATTTTGAGTTATGGCCATTAGCGTAAAACTATGTTCTTAATTTACATAAACGGCCCTTTTCGCATATGACCTATTTCTGGCCACGTTTTGGTATAAAACTTTTTACCAACTGATGTATTATAATATTCTGGGAATTTTGATGATTTTTAATTAATTTTTGGCTGAACGGATCCTAGATCGCCTAGTTATTTCGGGTTATGTCGGTTTTGACCGTTTAAGCCATAAAATGAGTTTTACACATCCTTTTGACCCGAAACCTTTTTCTACTGATTTTAAATGTTAAATAAATTATTTTGAGCCTTCTGGAAATATAAAAATCTCAGCTTTCGTATATAAACCCGGAAACGGCTCTAAATCACATATTTAGCGTTTTAAGCGCATAGTAAGCGTTATACTTGTTTTAAACATGTAAGACTTATACCTACTGATGTAATTAGCATATTTTCATATAATAACAGTAAGTATAAGTATATCATCTCAGATTTCCAGTTTTGGCATTTTTAGCCCTTGTGAATTTACTAAAATACCCCTACGGTGCATAGTTTGATTTTAAATGATAAATTTAATATATGGGTCATACCCTACTGTTATAATATGTTAAATGAGGTATATTTACTGTATGAACCAGACCCGAAACTCAGATTTCTAATTTGACTCTTTTATAATCTTTTAAAAAGACCAAAATGCCCTTCTAAGGCATAAATTGAGTTTAAAATTATTCCGGGAAATATAGAACATAACTTACTGATATTATATCATATTTAAAGCATATTATATCAGGGAACTTGCATTTGAATCATTTGTCTACCCGTATCGCCCTTTTTGCGTTCGGTTCGGTTTACGTAACTAGTTTGCGTAAATTGACCGAAACGGGTCAAACGATATCATTTTTATTTCAAAATCCAGAATGTATTTAGTATACCCATGTTATACAAGTATTCAAACTTGTCGGGTCTAAATCACATTCTATCCGGTTTTTCGCTTAATCGTGCGTAAACCGTATCATTCTTAAAACTAACCGGTCAAAGCTTAGGCTTAAATAAAAGACTCGTTAGGAATCTAATAGGTTAATTATAAACCTTTGTTCCAGATTAGGAGGCCCAGTAAAAGCTACCACACTTACCGTTTGTGTTACATACTTGCTCAGGTAAATACATTTTGACTTATTTTCCCTATACGGGCTTGGGGTACGGTATTTAAAATACCGCTTGATCGGGCGCACAAGTCCTGCTCCTTATGGGTGTACAGTCTTGAATAGCTTGTGCGACTTCATTTAAACAGTCTTGTCTTACTTTAGGCTTTGGGGGTTATTGACCGTGTCCCGGATATCCTTGGCATTATCTTACGAGATGGCCACGACCAGAGCACGGGGTGTAGGCGTACACTCGGCGTGTATAACTCTTTAATGTGGTGTGTCATTTAATTCTTAGCCCGGACAGCAGATCCCGGGCCACCAAAGATACGAGTGCATGTAAATCGTTCACAAGTTTATATTATATAATTATCCCAAGTTAATAAAAAAATATTTATGCCTTGTGCATTTAAATCAATTTTCAATCATTTTCAAAATGAGTCAGTCGATTTGTATTTACCAGTGTAAACTGACGTATTTTTCCCAAAAGGTTAAGTGCAGGTACTATACGAAAATAGGCTGGCTGTTTCCTAAGAGCGTCCACTATAGTCTCGCAAGCTCGGACGACAAATATCTGTTGAACAATATTTTATCTTATTTGTATTTGATCCGCCTGTGGATCCGTTTCAACTACTGTGATATTTATTATTGCAATTTATTTAAAAGTTGAAATGTATCTATTCTGCTTCCGCTGTGCATTATTATATTGTGTTGATTGTCTATGACGATGCCAACTACGTCACTGTACCCCACACCGGGCCCACCGGTGACACGTGGAAATCGGGGTGTGACAGGTTGGTATCAGAGCCAACGCTGAGTGAATTAAACACTAGTCTTTTGTGTTTAATCTTAGTTACACAATTGCACATTCCTCGATTTTCGAGTCTAGACAAAGAACTTAGGAAATGTTCAACATTTCGTTTAAATTATTTTTTTTTATTTATTATTGCATTGTCTTATATATTTTGTTGTGCAACTTGTTTGACTTTTGACAGGATAACTATGCCGCCCCGTATGAGAGGTCGAGGAGGATTTGCTACATCTCACGACCATGAGGCAGGGCCCTCACATAGGCGAGCTCCATCCGCTACGCACAACACAGCAGCCAACGACCTTTGGAGGTCTTTTGCCGAGCCTGCTAGACACTCGGTATCCATGAGCACTTCACCATCATTACCCCAATCATTCGGGCCCCACTCGGAGAATGGGCCCCATGGTTCGCATGGATCTTACATACCTTTGCATCAATCGCCTCCGCAATACCCAGCACCAGTCTACCAGGGTTTATATAACCCTAATGCTTTTGTGGATGAGCCAGTGGGTCATAACCCACTAGGACCGGAGGACCACTTTCCTGGCGACCACGAGATGGAAGTCGATGAAGAGACGGACCCTTCGCTGCCACCATCCGGCACGCCTAACCATCCGATTGAGATATCGGATGGGTCGCTATACAGGGGATCACCATTCAATGGTGTAGATAGCTTCGAGGAGAGGTTCAAGCAATATGATTGGTATTACACCCCCAGCCACCATAACTCTCCGATGGTCCAGTCTCACCAGGTTTCGCCGGTGCACTCGCAGCACCACTCTCAGCAGCAGCAGCTTCAGCAGCAGCCGCCTTTGCAGCAGAACCTATCTGAGGCCCTATGGCGCGACGTGATCACTCTGTCGCCACCGCCGCCACCAGTCTTACCTCCTCCGCCTCAGAGGCCTAGGAGGAACGCGCGCATGTCTACGCGCGGAGGGATTCGCATAGGCACCCCTCCACATGTTGGTAGCAGCCGCTACACGCCTCTTCCCGAGGAGTCCGAGACGGGGGAGTCTCAGCATCCCGTATCGGAGGTCACTTCAGTACCGATCCCGCCTCTGCCGCCGCAGAACTATGGAGAGCCGATTCCGGCTTATGCCATCGCAGCTCAGTTTAACCCGTTCGAGCAGGTTTTCCCTCAGGGTTATGATTACACAGGAGACCCTTATTGGCAAGCTGTGAACTACAGCTCACTCCCACCTAGTGGTCCATTTGGAGACACTTGGACTGCTGGGCAGTCTACTTTTGGTTACCCTCCGGGTTACCAGCAGCCACAGCCGCCGCAGCCGCAGCAGTACCAGCCACCGCCGCCGGCGCCTATGATGTCGCCGCCGCAGGTTCAAGAAATCCTGCATGGGATTAACAGCATGCGACGTGAGTTGCAACACGAGATGCGAGCTGATCGCCGACGCAACAGTGGTATGTTCAAGAAGGTGTTTGACTTACTCAAGGGTAAGAGTAAGAAGGATCATTGAATCCTTTGATTGTTATCTCACTACTCCTGTCCCTGCGTGGACATCTATTCCTGTATTCTACCCCTGCGTGGGTATGTTGTTCTGTTAACCCCTGCGTGGGTTTGTTTTACTTTATTTGTCGTTGATTGATAGTTGTTTAGCCCCTGCGCGGGCATGTTATTCGTGATGTTTGAATTAAAGTCCCGTTTAGGGCAAAGATGTACTAGTACTTTATTTAAAATTTGAAATGGTTAATTGGAATTTCTCATTTTATTTATATGCATGAATTTAATATTAAAATAATGGAAAATATCAATTTTTATTTGATTTGCCATTTTATAAGAATCTTAGTAAGGTATAACCTAGCTTGAATGCCTTATTAACAGGCCTGGCCATGATGGTAAAACCTGGTTGAAAGGATTCAACTCCCTGTTAACATCTGAAAACATGTTAACATTCCTGGCCAAACGTGATCTGTAAAATCACACAAGCCACCCTTTTTAATAAATTATCTACAGATTATATCTGTATACAAGTCTATTAATGACTTGATACCTACGGGTTATGACTATGTCATATAGTGACAGTTGTGGTTTATGACTCTCTGTCTAGTAAAGGATTATTTGTTTCATTATACAATTTATAATCCTGTAAAAATATAAATTTTATAATTTAGTAATTGTCCATGTGACTAGGCCTATGGTGCCAATATATATATTTTCATTCCTTGATTGCTAATAAGAGCCTGAATGAAATTTATTAAATTAACTGCTAAGGTTCTTGATACCATGGTTAATAAATCGTTTAGAACGATGATACTGTTAGGTTCTAAATAGACCTTGTCCTTTATTGTAGCTTAAAGCTACAATGGCCAAATCGGAGGAGACCAACAGTCATTCTGGGGAACACTCAGATAATGCAAAGATTCACGTTACCGGTGCAGAGTTGCAAGCACTGATAGATAACGTTGTTGCCAAAGCTATGGATAGGCAATTCAGGGAATCTAGTGGTACTCGGAGTAGGACCCGAACAGAACCGCACGCAAAGCCCAAGACTCATTCTGAGGCTCATAGTAAGCCACCTTCTAAAAAGAGTGAGCCGAAGAAAGCTGAGGATGATAATCACTCCTCCAACCACAGCAGCATCCCAAAGCAAGAAGTTAAGATGAACCATGATACGCACAGCAGGTCCTGTACGTACAAATACTTCGTATCTTGCAAGCCCAGAGATTTCACTAGGGAAAAGGGAGCCGTCGATTGTATGACGTGGATTGATGAGATGGATACTGTGGTTGATATCAGCGGGTGTGCTGATAGGGATGTTGTGAAGTACGCGTCCCAGTCGTTCAAGGGAGACGCGTTAGCATGGTGGAAATCGCTTCTACAAGCTACTGGAAAGACCGCTCTGTATAACATGACATGGGATCAGTTTGTAGCACTGATCAAGGAGAATTTCTGTCCGCAGCATGAGGTCGAGAGAATTGAATCGGATTTTGTGTCTCTAGTTATGAAGAATCTCGATTGTCAAGCGTATCTTACTACGTTCAACACCTTATCCCGGTTAGTGCCTTATCTGGTGACCCCGGAGCCGCGTAGGATTGCTCGATTTATTGGGGGTCTGGCACCGGAGATAAAGGCAAGCGTCAAGGCTTCAAGGCCTACTACATTTAGATC
Organism: Helianthus annuus; assembly: GCF_002127325.2. Taxonomy (NCBI): domain Eukaryota; kingdom Viridiplantae; phylum Streptophyta; class Magnoliopsida; order Asterales; family Asteraceae; genus Helianthus; species Helianthus annuus. The sequence goes on from NC_035436.2 coordinate 161,986,717, forward strand.
AGTAGCTGATCTATCCCTCTCCCTCACTCAAGATGTCGTCAGACTAAGAGCTATGAAGAGCTCGGAGGAAAACAAAAGGAAACGTGAGGATGACACCTCACGAAGATCTGAGAAACGACACAAGGGAAACAACGACCATAGGAAAGGGTCGGGGTTCAAGAAAGGGGATCAGTCGGGTGAGAAACCCAAATGCAAGGTTTGTAAGAGGCATCATTTTGGGAGATGCAGGCAGGAGTCTAAGTCCCAGTCTTTCGAGAAACGTTGTGGGATCTGCAAGTCCACAGATCATAAAGCTGTGGATTGCAAGAAAATGAAGGATGCAACTTGTTTCGGTTGCAACGAGAAAGGGCATATTCGGCCCAACTGCCCAAAGAATGCGAAGAAAGCAGATGATGGGAAGAAGACTAATGCGAGAGTCTTCAGAATGGACGCTAAGGAAGCAGTCCTTGACGACAACGTCATTACCGGTACGTTTCTTGTAAATGATGTTTTTGCTAGAGTCTTGTTTGATTCAGGAGCTGATAAGTCGTTTGTAGATAATAAGTTTTGTAAATTGTTGAACCTTCCTGTTAAAACCTTAAGTGTGAAATATGAGGTGGAATTAGCCGATGGAACCATAGAAACCGCCTCGACTGTTCTAGATGGATGTGTTATATCCATTAGGAATCATTCTTTCCCGTTATCCTTGCTTCCCTTTAAGCTAGCTGGATTCGACATAGTGATAGGCATGGATTGGTTGTCGAGTAACCAAGCCCAGATTCTGTGCAATAGAAAGCAGGTGATAGTGAAGACTCCATCTGGTGAGTCACTTACTATTCAAGGAGATACCCAGCATGGATTGCATGAGCAAGTGTCCATGCTCAAGGCATCCAAGTGCATGCAGAAAGGATGTGTCATTTATATGGCACAAGTTACCATAGATGAGCCGAAGCCGAAGATTGAAGATATTCCTGTTATTTCGGAATATCCTGAAGTTTTTCCCGAAGAGCTACCTGGTTTGCCACCAGATAGGCAAGTAGAGTTTCGGATAGATATCATACCAGGCGCTGCACCTGTAGCAAGAGCACCATACAGATTGGCACCAACGGAGATGAAGGAGTTGAGGACGCAGTTGGATGATCTATTAGCTAAAGGTTTTATTAGACCTAGCTCATCTCCTTGGGGAGCGCCAATCTTGTTCGTTAAAAAGAAGGATGGGTCGATGCGCCTGTGCATCGATTATCGTGAGCTTAACAAGGTCACTATCAAGAATAGATATCCGTTACCCAGGATCGACGATCTGTTCGATCAGTTGCAAGGAGCAAGCTATTTCTCCAAGATTGACCTAAGGTCAGGATATCATCAGTTGAAGGTCAAGGAGGAAGACGTACACAAGACAGCGTTTAGGACTCGTTATGGACATTACGAGTTCCTAGTGATGCCGTTTGGGCTCACTAACGCACCAGCCGCGTTCATGGATCTCATGAATCGCGTCTGCAAACCTTATTTAGATAAGTTCGTCATCGTCTTCATTGATGACATTCTTATCTACTCGAAGAGCCAAGCTGATCATGAGAAACACCTTCGTTGTATTCTCAAACTTCTGCATCAAGAGAAGCTTTATGCCAAATTCTCGAAGTGTGCATTTTGGCTTCGAGAAGTCCAGTTCCTTGGACATGTAGTAAGCGAGCGTGGTATCCAAGTAGATCCCGCTAAAGTCGAAGCAGTCATGAATTGGCAGGAGCCGAAGACGCCTACTGAGATTCGCAGTTTCCTCGGATTGGCAGGATACTATAGGCGATTTATCGAGAACTTTTCAAGAATTGCTGCGCCCCTAACTTCGTTGACTCGTAAGAAGATTAAGTTTGATTGGGGCCCTAAGCAGCAGGAATCCTTCGACATTCTAAAGAAGAAGTTAAGCAATGCGCCAGTATTGACATTGCCCGATGGAATAGAGGAATTTGTGGTGTACTGTGACGCATCACATACTGGCATGGGCTGTGTACTCATGCAGAAAGGCAAGGTCATTGCCTACGCTTCTCGACAGCTCAAGGTGCACGAGAAGAACTACACCACCCACGATTTGGAATTGGGTGCGGTTGTATTTGCTTTGAAGCTATGGAGACACTACTTGTATGGGACCAAGTGTATAATCTATTCGGATCACAAGAGTCTTCAGCATCTGTTCAATCAGAAGGAATTGAACATGCGACAAAGGCGATGGATGGAAACTCTAAATGATTATGACTGTGAGATAAGATACCATCCAGGCAAGGCAAATGTGGTTGCCGACGCCTTAAGCAGAAAAGAAAGGGTTAAACCGATCAGAATCAATGCCAAGCGCATTGAAATAAGAAATAATTTGAATGAAAGGGTGTTAGCTGCACAGAAGGAAGCTGTGCTGGAAGCTAACTATCCTGCAGAAAAGTTAGGAGTAACTGAGGAGCAGTTATCCTACGATAAAGATGGAATGCTACGCCTAAACGGACGAATATGGGTTCCAGTATATGGAGGACTTCGGGATGTTATCCTCCAGGAAGCCCACAGCTCTAAATACTCAGTTCATCCTGGAGCAGATAAGATGTACCAGGATTTGAAATCAAACTACTGGTAGATTGGTTTGAAGAAGTCAGTAGCTGAGCATGTAGCTAAATGTTTGACTTGTGCGCAAGTCAAGGCTGAGCATCAGAAACCGTCAGGTTTGCTTCAACAGCCTGAAATTCCCAAATGGAAATGGGAAATGGTGACAATGGATTTCATCACCAAGTTGCCGAAGACGAAAAAGGGGAATGATACCATATGGGTCATAGTAGATAGACTGACTAAGTCAGCTCATTTTCTACCCATCAAAGAGACGTATAGCTCAGATATGTTAGCTCAATTATACGTCGATAAAATTGTAGCATTGCATGGTATACCTGTATCTATTATCTCTGATAGAGATACGAGGTATACGTCGCATTTTTGGAAGAGTTTCCAGCAATCGTTGGGCACTCGTTTGAATTTTAGTACGGCCTATCATCCTCAGACTGATGGTCAGAGTGAGCGTACTATTCAAACCTTGGAAGACATGCTTCGTGCATGTGCGATCGACTTGGGTGGTAGTTTGGGATAAGAACTTACCACTGATTGAATTCTCCTACAACAATAGCTACCATTCCAGCATAAAAGCTGCGCCTTTTGAGGCCTTATATGGTAGAAAGTGTAGATCGCCCATTTGTTGGGCAGAAGTTGGAGATGTCCAGTTGTTCAGGACCAGATATCGTTCTTGAAACGACAGATAAGATCATTCAGATTCGCGATCGTTTGAAAACTGCCAGGGATAGGCAGAAAAGTTATGCGGATCCTAAGCGCAAGGATTTTCACTTCGATGTAGGTGATAAAGTGTTGCTTAAGTATCACCTTGGAAAGGTGTAATGCGATTTGGAAAGAAAGGCAAGCTAAGCCCGAGATACATAGGACCTTTCGAGATAATCGAACGTGTCGGGGCAGTCGCTTATAAGTTAAACTTGCCTGAGGACTTAGCGCTATTCATAATGTGTTCCATATCTGTAATTTGAAGAAGTGTTTCGCTGACGATTCACTGTTATACCGCATACAGATATACACATAGACGAAAGTCTAAAATTGTGGAAAAACCTTTATCGATTGAGGATCGACAGGTAAAGAAGCTTCGAAGGAAGCACGTGCCTATTGTTAAGGTCAAATGGGATGCCCGTAGAGGTCCCGAATACACGTGGGAAGTGGAATCCACGATGAAGGAAAAATATCCCATTTGTTTCAGTAAATCTCGGGACGAGATTTCTTTTAAGGGGGTGAGGATGTAACACCTCGAAAAATTTCGTCCAATAATGTCTTGACACGTGTCATAAGGTTCCGGTATGTGAAAACATACTTAGAGGGACTAAAAGTGACAAACAGTGAAAACTATGGAACGTAAGGGTCCAAAGTGTCAACAATGGATAAATAGGCTCTATGATAACCCTACATAATGTTTATAACCTTAAACGGATGGTTCATGGATCATACGACGCGGAAATTGCACAAAAGTGAAGTATTGCAAACTATAGGGGCCAAAAGTGTCAACATGTTTAATTTATACCTCTGAGTGAACTTTTGGCAGACCCGAAGCTTGTAAAGCTAAAATATACTCACTAGAATGTGTGGTTAAAATTTCATGAAGTTTCGTCAACGTATGAGAAAGTTATGGCCAAAACCGTAACTATAG